>NC_057923.1:9320912-12243412 GCF_018873765.1 Telopea speciosissima
ATAGGCACAATATTTGCATGTCAAATGCTAGCAGGTGGCACCAATCAGGGTGCGGGATGAGGCATCATACAAGAAGGGCAGAGGTCATTTCAAAGCTGAGGGAGAAAGAGATAGAAACATCGCCGCTAACGTATTAGGCATGCACACGCATACCCAGCCTTTTCACTTATCAGTATCACATCACCCGGTACTGGTTTTGCAAATGATCGATCCCAATATCGTGCCGATACCGTATTGGTGACACGATATAAACAAAAGATAAAACGGTCAAATATGTGAATAACCCATTTTTAAAGGAGAATTAAAGGTAAATTTGTCCGAAACTGATCCGATACTAATCCAATACCGTATCAGTTTTCGGGTTGACTGATACCCGCGGAGACTCAGTGAAGACTTTGCTCAAACTGATTGGTATGTATATAATCAGAGATTACGGAAAGATGCATGAAAGTGGGGACTACTTTCAGAAATAAACAACACGGCAGGACACCACATTAATTGCCAGTCCTTGTAAATTGTGGATTGAGGACCTGAGGTGCCTCTCTTGAGTCTTTTGATCCATGATACATCCTTTTCAAATTTTAATCTTAAATCTCTCTCTCTGTCTGTCTGTCTCTCTCTCTCTCTCTCTCTCAATGTCAGACAAGACTAATGTCCATTGAAGAACCTTGAGAGGTGGGGGACCCTTGAATCGTTATCCTCTCTTGTTACAGCACGGTGCTGTAACACAGCGTGCGGCGGTTACAGAGGTCATGTGACAACGGGTCCTACATGATGCACATGATCTCTGCAGCCGCCGCACGATTCGTTACAACACCATGTTGTAACAGGAGAGGATAAAAATTCGGAGACCCTTAGCTTTGAATCTCATTAGGATTCTAATTGATAAATGTTCCCTAATTCTCCACAGCTAAGACACCTTGGAGTCATGCACTCATACCTTGGGACCCTTTTCTATTCCCTGCCTATAAATCATCTCATAATTGTTTTGATAATGTTGGTTTTGTTTCTGTCTTTTATGAACCATAAGGTATAGATAGACCAGGTTTCCTATCATGGGGAATTCTCTATTTAGGTGCCAAATCACTGTATCCACGTGGTAGAAAGGAAATTTTACCAAGTGTTATGTGTAGGAATCATTTTTTACTGTTCATGAGGAAGGGAGATCACTGTCAGGTTGTGTGGTCCTTGCATCAGCACGTGCTAACTTATGCTATGCAGCCGGATAGAAAACTCAATCCCTTTTTTTCTATATAATTTTCTTCTTTGGTTGAGGTTGTTAGATGTAACTATCTAACTAAAGGAATTGTGGAGGAGGATTTTTGTTTGGATCCCTCCAAAGTTGGAGTAGACTTTATGAGTTAAGAGTTGATTTCGTCTTCCTTAACAAAGCCTATCATTCATGAATGTTACTAAGAAATAAATGTGAAGAACTCTTTAAGGGAAACAAAAGTCTTAACACCCCCCCCCCTCCCCCCCAATGGTTCTTGGGTTGCTAAGGCTTTCAAAATTACAAAACAACACGTTTTCAAGGGTATTTGACAAAGGAGCTCAACAACTAATTCTCCACTACTTGTCCCTTTCCTCCTTGATTAGTAATCTAATAATTGAAGGGTGAAGTAGGGCAATCAATGGATCAAATTTTGATCAGTTGGTAGATACCAATCTCCAAAACTTTACCACCTGCATGCACATCATAGCATCTTGTAATGCTTTTCTTTTTTGATCCATTGGTGGAAGCCACATATGCACTTCCATTTGCTCCTTTTGGTTTTCTATATAAAGAGCAGTCGTGAAGACACTTCTTTTGCTTTTAAGACGAGGAAAAATAGATAACATATTCTATTTAAGCAACCCATAAAGAAAAATAAAAGTTAGGACTGAGTTTTCCTTCAGCCAATTCATTCACCAAGGCGGGTTCAGATGCACGGGAGAGGAGATATATTGAAAGGGTATTTTAAAAAACATACTAAAATCCTATAGGGGTTTGTGAACCCTAGAATGGTGGCTGAACATTCACCAGGCGGTGAAGGAAAACTTTGTCCTAAAAATTATGTGAGAAATTAATTATCCTCCTTTGCTACTGTGGCTTTGGCAATATAAAGGCAATCAAATTATGTGATTAATATCTGAGACGAGATCCATTCAATGGTGAGTGCTAGATATTGTTCTTGATGCACCAAGGTCTGGAGAGGGTCTTGGTTCTCCCACTCCGCAAGTCAGAGAAGGTTGTAATTTTGTGGATAGGTGGATCCCAAGGGGATCTCGCCAAGTGTCAAAACAAAGTATTGAAAAATACGAAAAATCCATTAGTTGTTAAGTACCAGTAGATGCATGTATGGACAGAAACGAAATGCATACCAATACACAAGAGGGTAGAGGATATTTGATTGAGGCACATGACCAATCCAGACCACTCCTTTGATAACCAACTGTCACAACTCGCAATTGCTAAATCAGATCTCCAAGGTGCAAAAATAGTTTTTTTTTTTTTTTTTTTTTTTTATGAAAGTGTAATCATACAAACCACACACCAATCCCAAAAGGTTAAGTGCAGAAATAGTTGGCCCACTTAGAAAACCTCTCGAAGCAATCCCACCTAGAAATAACTTTCACTAATAGTAAAAACATAAGCTTGAGGCTGTGGCTGGAAGTAGGAAGAACCATTACAACACCTGCTAACATTTTCTCCACAGAGGCTGATCATCATTCTGACCATTGGATGGTTGAGAAGATTTAAATATGTCAAACATGATGACGAATCTCTCTCAACTAAATCTTTATTTCAAGAGTCCAAACCTTTGTTTTGACAAATTGTTAAACGGCTAATTTACACATACCACCCCTGAGGTTTGACGAAAGTATGATTTTACCTCCTAGTTTTGAAAAATTCTGCGTAGCCCTCTGAGGTTTGCAAACAATAACAAATAAGCCCATTTCATCAGTTCATGACTAACAGTGTTAAAAACATGGGGTGAAATGACAAAATTATCCTTATAGAAAAAAAAAAAACCTACAACTACTCATCTTCCCCAAAAAAACCTGCAACTCACATATCTTGATCCTCAAGCAAACCACCCTGAAACCAATCAAATTGGATGGTAATTGTAATGGATTAGTTTAATCAACTGATACACTATCAACCTCTTCTTTTTTTGGTTTTAATTTGTTCTTCTTTTCTAGGTTTTTGTTTGATTTTTATCTATCAATCACAAATTCTGGATTCTGAAATATGACATTTGAGGCAGCAAATTAAAATCGATAAAGAGGTGTCACTCTCCGTCCGTCCCCTACAGTTCTACTTCTACCTTACGAGTCGACTCATCGTCTCATTAATTGATATATTTTTCCTGAGTTCCTGACTCGAGGCTTTACTCTTTACTCCTTGTTCTCTTTAACCAAGAAGGAAACCAGAGCTCTGATTTAACATCAATGGCGCCAGCGTAAGATCTCCAAATCTCAATTATGTTTTTCTTCATTGTGTCTATGGGGGTTGTCATTGGTGTTACCCATTTTCTTTCTTCTGGGATTATCTGAATTTCATGCATTTTCCTTTCTGGGATTCTCTTTTCTGCATCTTCTAGATGATTGGTAAGCTAATAGTGATTTCCCCCCCCCCCCCTTTTCGACCCAGAAGCCAACGAATGGATCCACCTCCCTTCCAACCTCTGCCTAATCGTACATTTAGGTTACGATTGATCTTCAAAATAGGGGTTGATTTGGGTGGTGGAACCCTTGGATTAGGATTACCTATATGCATGGATACTGTCTCCAATTAGGATCTCATGTCAAAACCAAAGAGCAGCAAGGAGTTCAATCACTTCCTTCTCAGCTTGGTATTATCAACAGTAACACAAACAGTAGTTGGGTAGAAGAAGAAAAAGAAGAGAAGAAGAAGAGAAGAAGAAGTAGAAATCAAAGGAGGATAGAGATGCACACAAGGCTCATGGCAACCATTGGTTGACCTAACAAAATTTCATTCCAAAAACTCTCAAATCTAGTTTGTCCAACGCCTATCTGCATCATTTGGTTTCCTAACTAGAGCGGGACTCTCCAATATCTCCAATTATTAGTCTCAGATTTCTGATTTTGCTGAGATATTCTACTTACATGATCGACCAATCAACCAGAGTTTTACGCATAACTGAATTGTTTGGGTTGAGTTTTTGAACATCTCTCTTTGAAACCCTAATTTAGGGCAGAAGCAGAAGTGGAATGGGGAGGAAGACGAGTTGCAGGTGAGCAAAGGGTTCAGATTTGGGGTTTTTCTCTAATTTGAAACCCTAAATTGCCAAGGGCAATTCTGTCAGTTCAAATCTAAATTTTAACGCAGTTAGTCATGAACTGACAGAATGGGCTTATTTGTTACCGTCTGCAAACCTCAGGGACGTACGCAGAATTTTTCAAAACTGGGGGGTAAAATCATACTTTCGTCAAACCTCAGGGGTGGTATGTGTAAATTACCCATTGCTAAAGTCTAATTGAACTGAAATTTGACAGATGAGAAAGATTAATCAGTCAAGTCGCATGAAGGAAACCTGCTCCTAATCAGCATTCAAGGAGCATCCCCTGGCTGGATGCTTGGGATTCCACCTTCCCCTCGTGTGCTCTGGGTGCCCCCTTGTGTGTGTGTGTGGGTGGGGGGGGGGGGGGGTAAATAACAGATTTAATTGAAGGGAAAAAAAAATAGAGGAACAGCTAATATACTTTTGGCCAACATAAACATGGTAATTACAAATCAGATCCAAAAGTATTTGAATTTTTTTATCCAACCAAGCAAAACAGAATAACAGGTGTTGATCCAACTAAATATCAATTGATCCTGAAATCAGAACAGGACATAGAATAAACCCTAATCAAAATCTTCTGCAATTTCACTGAGGATAATGAATCATGTTTGCTGAGGATTAAAAGAAGCAAATAGAACTAATTCACAGTGACTTCATGTGAATTGAGGAATTTTTCACACTAAATGATTGAAACTTCCACTGTCATGTTCTAGGAAAATGAAGGGTTGTAAGGTAAATAGAGGCTAAAAGACATTGAAATTTGGAGTTCCCATCAGCTCCTTCTTGAAGCCCCATTCCATGCTTTTTCATGTTTTGACCTGTTTCACTCCGATAACAAAAAAAAATTTGATCCCTCACTGCCTATTTTGACAACTAATCAATCTCATGCTGAGTAATTAACACCTTAGTTTCCTCTTTGACATGGCTTGAAAATTTTCCTTTGATGCTAATAAAATAGATCCAATGTTGCACTTTGTGCAATGAATTGAGGAATGAAGACCTTCACATCCAAGGAGACAAAATCATGGTATGTGGAGATAACTCTAAAGACAACTCACATATATTATACCCCATTTGCACTTCAAGGACCCCAGTCACCTTGTTTATTGGTCCATAGCAATCTCTAGCACAGCACTCCACCAGGATCCTTAGGGGAATGTTAGCAACTAATTTTTAGTCATCAAAGAATTATGCATTGTTTATATAATGGGATCCATATTATGCACAGGTAAAGCTCTTTAATTTTTGAGAGAAATACTTCAACAGAAAATCATAGGATTTCAGAAAATGCTGACAAAAAATTTACTTACAAGTGTTGATAAAAGAACTGCTCTTCTCCAGCTAGGAACAGAAGGGAAACCTTCTTTTTTTCCAACTAGGTGGATAAATTAGTGAGCCAATCCACTGGGGATCAATCTAACTGAGCGTGGTGACCAAACGCTGCAAGCACTTGATACTTTCAATATGCGTTCATTTGGGATGACTGTTCAGCTCAGATACATTTTACACATGAGAGACTCTCTCTCTCTCTCTCTCTCTCACCCCCCACCAACCATACACAAAAAATATGCCTCAGCCATGATTTAATGTCCAGCAGAATTCTTTCTGGTGTCTAACTGATCCTGATTTCTCTAAGTTCTCTCAAGGGGGTGACAATATCCCAACCACAACTGAGCCCTGGAAAACAAAGCAGTGCTACTGTTAATCTGTCAGATTGCACTTGTCACAAGCTTTGTTCTTGTCCCAATGCCTGTTTCAGAATCTATATTAATATGCTGGCCATTATTGACATCAGTCATGGATATTCTCATGCCAGGAAGAGGAAAAATGGAGTTATTAATAGAAACCAACTCAGTTCTGGACTCATCTACTGATGATTCAGAACCTGTTAGAATTCGTTTGAGCTGTAGTCTGTGGCAGATTATTCGGCCCCTGTTCCACCCAGGGAAACAGAAGGACGCTGACACATTATCCTTAAGAAATGAATAGGCCAACTTTGCAACAGGAATTTCCCGTGCCATGGAACTTTTCTCCATCACCCCACGCCTGGTAAACAGGAAATTAGAACCATCAGCAAAGGTAACCAGAACCTGCAGAGACATTTAGCTAAAAAACAGATGTTATCAGATGACACAGCCATCCACTATTCTGATGGACCTTCTTTCGCTTTCTCAGACAAATTCTCTGATGGTCCAAAAGGCTGCACATATTGCATGGCTGTGATCATCCAATCAGATCAATTCTAGGCATACAAAATGCCGGATATCCTGTGTGTTTGTCGTGACTATGTACCTCACATGGGCCATATTTGTTATCCAAGAGAATGACAATTTGAGTATCCAAGAGGGAAAAGAAAGACTTACGCAACTACAACTGCTGCCAAATGAGGAAGATCTTCCCCATTTTTGAACATGCAATATACATTATTGAGCCAAACTGATATGGCTGTAAGAGCACCACCTACCGACATCCTGTGAAGAAAATGCAGTTCAATTTTAGAGGAAATATTCACAGGGTACAACCTGCAACCATGACTATCTGATACAATACCTGTGGACATCTACAGACCACATGAGCTTGCTTTTCCGGAACAACTCAGGAAAAAGGCCCCGCTTTGTTGCTTCATTGAGCACTCTTGCTGCTCGTTCCTTCTGGCCCAGCCACCACAATGCTTCTAGAACAGCATTATAGAACCTCAAACCCAAGCCACAACCTTCAGAGTTTAATTTGTCAAAGACATACTCAACCATCTGCCAATTAGAGTCATCATCATAAGCTCCCTTGATCATCTGTCCTATCACTTGATGCATATTGGATACCCTATTAGTGGCCATCTCCTCCAGTAGCTCATGTACACCATCCCACCTGAAAGCTTGATCAAGTTTAGTAGTAATCCAAATCGTAGTAAAAGTAAACCTGAAAAGAATACAAGGACAACACACCAAAATCGAGATTCATATAGTATAGGCAAACTGCTCATTGTATTTCAGGACGTTGCATGGCAATTCTAATATAGAACAAGAAGTATGTAGCACAGCAATTCTCATGTAGAACAACAAGAAATGAGATGCTCCAATGAACAGAACCCGCCTCCATGTAAAGCATGACAACAAAGCAAAATCATGCAATAATGTTACTGAGTTTGAACATATAAAAGAGAACTGATGGTACTTTTCGATACGAAAATCTAAAAAAAAATTTCAACTACCCACTTTCAACTTGTACTGTAAAGACTAAATTACCACTGCAGGACAGGTGTCATTCTATCTGTTTACTAAAAAATGAAATTAGAAGCCACCTAACCGCCCCCCCCCCCTTTCCCGGGGGTGGGGACAGGAAAGGAAATGCTCTTTCAAGCTCTTATTGGTGCATCTTTCTTGTCAATTACTGCATTTGAAACAATTGGCGAGTAAGTTCATAAAGAACATTAGAACAAAGATCTCCATTTTCATTCCTACTCATGACATCATAAAGTATTTTTATTGTTCAGTGTACTGATACGAATTAGCAAAAGAAACAGTAATTATACCTGCAGTATTTGACTTTGAATGCCAAGAAAAGAAAAGAAATACACAATAAGACAAAATTCATGATGACACAATGATTGTTTTATGTGTCTATCTCTATCCTCATATTCAAAAATTTTTGAATTTTTTCTTTTCTTGGCATCCAAACATAGCCTAACACTAAATTGTTTCAGTACTTCTAAAATAATTCTCAAGACAGCTCCAATATTTGACTTTGAATATCTTTGACCCATTTGCTGCAAGTAAACCCTCCATCCCCCCCCCCCCCCTTATTCCCTCTCAGGAGTTTTTTTTTTTTTTTTTTGGGGGGGGGGGGTGCAAAGAGGTTGGGTTTGTATGTTCTCATGCGATGAAATGAATAAGAATAGTGCCAGCATATGGGTGAATCGCTTTAAAACCATTTGGTCAAGTCAATGACTCTTGTTTGATGGCGGTTTAATTGGGTAATCTAAGGAGGTGGGTCTAGAAGGTGAGTTCTCAGAATTTTGTTTATCTATATAAGCAAAAAATTCACTCTATGGCTATGGAGAGGAGCTTCTATACACGACCCACCCTTTTTTAGCCACATTCCATGTCGGATAGGGCCCAAATTTTTGTGGACAGGTAGACCCCAATGTGGCAAGATCTCATGCTCACATGTGAAGTTTCAGCTTTGCCATGTAGCAAAATGAAGTAATTGAGAATTTCAGGAGCATGGAAAGGATGCATGGACAAACATGGGAGGGTATATGATTAGATTTGTGCCTGAGATTGACACATGAGTACATGACCTTTCCCTCTCTATCCAATGGTCAGAACTGCCATATCCTTTGTCACGTAGCAGAACTAGTTGGACCATGAATGCAGCAAATGGCACCATTTCAATTATAGTACTCAATAAAATAAAATGAGATATATTTCTGATATTCCATTTTAAGTCATCATCCCCCAGGCAGGAATTCGAAAGTTTATCTCTTTACTTTGAGTGATCCCTAGTAAATATTTTTTACCAATATTAGGTTATACTCGTTAGGACCCCATTCTAATGGAATGTTATACTTGTTAGGTTTTAGAGGAGAAAGAGAAGAGAGGAGAAAAGCTCCAAGGGAGGCAAAGTTCAAACACGATTTGGTGTAATGTGTTATATCTCTCAACTTGAGACAAACAGCCTTATATTGAGAAGAATATCTAATTACACTCAGGCCCTTAGCCTAATACAAATAGGACATAAAATACATAAGTGTCTAAGTACAAATATACCCCTGAAACTAAGTACTCTTAACACTCCCCCTCAAGCTGGGTGGTATATGTCATACATACCCAGCTTGTCTAACATAAAACTGAAGTGATGAGAACTAAGTCCTTTGGTGAATATGTCTGCCACTTGTTCACTTGTCTTCACAAAAGGGGTACAAATAGTCTTAGACTCTATTTTCTCCTTGATGAAGTGCTGTCAACCTCAACATGCTTTGTCCGGTCATGTTGGACCGGATTATGTGCAATACTTATGGCTGCCTTGTTGTCACAGATAGACTCATAGGTTACGCGTCTCAAACCCCAATTCTTGGACAAGTTTCTTCAACCACAAGATTTCACACACACCATGAGCCATGGCCCTAAGTGCTTCAGCACTTGACCTAGCTACCACAGGTTGCTTCTTGCTTCTCCAGGTGACTAAGTTTCCCCCAACAAATGTACAGATCCGGAGGTGGACCTTCTATCGAGAAATAGACCCGGCCCAATCTGCATCAGTATATACTTCAATTCTCAAGTTACCATTCCTAGAAAAGAGAAGACCCTTTCCAGGACATGACTTCAAGTACCGAGGATCTGTAGAACCGCATCAAGATGTCCCACCTTGGGTGCATGCATAAACCGACTCACCACTCCCACAAGATAGGTAATGTCAGTGCAGTGAGGGAAAGGTAGATTAACTTGCCTACTAATCTCTCGGTATTTTTCAGCATCCACAAGCGGTTTACCACAATCTTCCCCTAGTCGTGATTCTCGCTCAATGGGGAAGGAGACTGGTTTACATCCCAAGTAGCCTGCTCTGTAAGGAGATCAAGAACAAACTTCCTTTGACAAACATTGATCCCTTGCTTGGATCTAGAAACCTCAATCCCCGGAAATACTTCAATGGACCGAGGTCCTTGATCTCAAGCTGTCGAGACAAGTAAAGTTTAAGCTTTGAGATTTCGGCTTCACTATTTCCGTGACCACAATGTCATCAACATAAACAATGAGAGCCGTAATAGTGCTGTCCTTCCTTTGTATAAACAATGTGTGATCAGCTTGACTTTGAGTATATCCGTTTTGCAGGAGAGCTTGTCTAAATCTTTCAAACCAAGCCTTAGGAGACTGTTTGAGTCCATAAAGAACCTTCCTAAGACGACACACTTTCCCTGTCACCGGTATGCTTGAACCTAGGAGGAGGATGCATATACACTTCTTCTTCTAGGTCACCATGTAAGAATGCATTCTTCACATCCGGTTGGTACAAAGGCCAATCAAGATTTGCTACCATTGAGAGAAGTACCCGGATGGAGTTGTGCTTGGCCACCTGGAGCAAAGGTTTCCTGAAAGTCAATGCCATACACCTGTGTATAACCCTTAGCGACAAGTCTTGCCTTATATCTCTCCACGGTACCATCGGACTTGAACTTGTGTGAATACCCATCCGCACCCAACAGGGACTCTCCCTTTAGGGAGCTCAACAAGGTCCCAAGTATGATTCTTCTCAAGTGCCAACATCTCTGTGTTCATTGCTTCTCTCCATTTTGGACCTGCCATAGCCTCGCTACATTCTTGGGAATAGATATGGAGGAGATAGCCACGAGAGAAGGCTATACCTATAAGGGAAATAGAATCATAGGAAACAAACTTGGCAATGGGATTAGTACATGCCCGAGTTCCCCTACGGTGGGCAATAGGAAGGTCCAAGTCCGAGGATATAGGGGTAGAAGAAGGTATACTGTCTCGATGGATGGAGACTCGGGGATGAGGTGATGAAGAAGGATTTTGGCAGTCTTCTTTATAGGCAGCCATGAAGGGGATTTCTCCTTTCCTTCGTATACACCCCCCCCCCCCTCCCCCCCCCCCCCCCCCCCCCCCCCCCCCCCCCCCCCCCCCCCCCCCCCCCCCCCCCCCCCCCCCCCCCCCCCCCCCCCCCCCCCCCACTACATTCTCTATACAAGGCTCCCCTCATGTAACTTCTCTTTCCCTTGTCAATCGAAAAGGTGAAATAGGAACAGGATAGGAGATAGGAAGTGAGACAGACTCGGGAACCTCTTCACCTGCAATACCACTACCAAGCGATAAACACTCCCCCGAAGAGGTGGTGAAAAAAAGGTATGGTTTCAAAGAAACGGACATCTCTCGGAGAGAAGCCACCGACGAGTGGGAGGATGATAGCATTTATATCCTTTGGAGGTGGAGGAATACCCGAGAAAGATGCACTTGAGCCTTAGGATCCAATTTAGTGCGGGCAGATTTGCTAACATGTACATAACAAATACAACCAAACACCTTTGGAGGGAGAGAGAATGAAGAAGACCGTGAGGGTAGGGACAGAAGAGGAACTTGAAATTGTAAGACACTAGACGGCATGCGATTAATAAGAAAGACAAGATGAGTAGAGCATCGGACCAAAAAGTTTTGGGAACATGCATGGTAAACCAAAGGGACCTAGCACTTCAAGAAGGTGGCGATTTTTTCTTTCACCACCCCATTTTGTTGTGGGGTATCAACACAAGCCACCGATGAATAATGCCATGGTCGAAAAAAGGTTTCCAAACCACTATACATATACTCCCCACCTTTGTCGAACGAACAATTTGGATCCGGGTTTGAAATTGGGTATACACTAACTCATAGAAATTTGTAAATGCAACATGTACATCACTTTTATGTTTCAACAAGTACACCCAAGTAACCCGAGAATAATCATCAATAAAAGAGACAAAGTAGCGGAAGCCACGCAAAGAGGTAACGGGAAGGCCCCCAAACATCAGTATGTATAAGATGAAAAGGTGAAGTCGATCTATTACCATTGGATGTATAAACTGTTTTACAACTTTTGGCAAATAGACAAGGTTCACAATGAAAAACATGAGAGACTGGAAAGGAAGTAAACAAGTGAGGTAACTGTTTCCTCATAAGAAAAAGAAGGGTGTCCCAACCGACGATGCCAAAGCAAAATATCCTCTTGAGTACGTCCACCTTCTAGCCCACAAACATAGGATTGAGGTTGTACAACAGAGGAAGCACCGTTTCAAAACATATAAGCCATCGCTTCATGACCCATCGCCAATCACCTTCCTCGTCACCAAATCCTAAAAAGACAATGGGTAGGAAAGAAGGTGACAAAGCAGTTCAAAGATTTAGTCAATTGGCTAACGGAAAGAAGGTTAGTAGCAAAGTTGGGAACATGAAAACAGACTTCAGGGTAAGCAAGGTGTAACCTGGATATCTCCCTTACGGAGATGGAAGAGAATGTACCATCGGCAATTTTTACCTTATCTTTCCCGTAACAAACAGAGTAGGAATTATACACTGGGACCTACCACCATATGATCCGTGGCGCCCGAGTCAATAACCCAAGGTGTGATGCGGAGGAGGAAGAGGCCTCGTAGTGCAAGAGAAGTAGGAGCCGCAGTGAACCGTCCGAGGTGGGCTACAACCGGCGAAAGGCAGCAATGTCACCGGGAAAGGGAGGATGAATCGCTTCAATGACCCCAACATGAGCCTTAGGCCCCTTTTTCCGCTGTCCCTTCGATCCCCAGTGGAACCAGTGGGGCTCCCATGGAGATCCCAACGAAGTCCTTCGTATGTCCAGTTTAACACAATGGTCACATAAGAATCGGCTCTTCGAAGACCCCTTAGCAGCCCCCTTATCGCCTCCTTAGTGGAGTCCCGAGGGATGGAAGAAACAAGAGCAGAAGCACTCAATAGTGGTGTTGATACTAGTCTCCATGGCACCCCTACGGGTTTCCTCACTCTGTAGATATCCACACACCTCCTCCGGTGAGGGAAGACTAGGTCGGCCAAGGATTTGTACCCTTAGAGGCTCAAATTCAGGATTCGAGCCACCAAGAAGAAATAGTACCCTCTCCTTCTCAAACAACGTGTACCTTGACTTCATCATCAGACACAATCGAAGATCTCTATAGTGATCATACTCCTCCCACGAGCCCACAACAAGACAATAGTAGTCGAGATGCTTCTATCACCCTGGCGTAGGCTAACAACTGTTGGAGAAGTTGGTACACCTTTGTAGAGTCTCCAACACGATCAAAGATACGGGCTACACTGTTCCAAATATCTTTGGCAGTCTCTTTACCCATAAACCTCCGTAGTCAATCTCGAGGCTTCATTGAGAAAAGAAGCCAAGCCATCACCAGTGAGTTCTCGGTGTCCCATTTGGAATACCCTTGCTCGGTAGGAAGAGGTGCCTTGATGCTGCCATTTATGTACCCCATCTTTCCCTTACACCTAAGGATCGGTTTCATGGATCGAGACCAATCTAGGTAATTGGTATTGTCCAACTTGACAATGGGAAGTGCACATTGGTGTTCTCATATGAAGGGACAGAGGATGATGCGCAAGTGGGTCTACTGACAAAGGCAAGGCTGTTTCCTCATTTTTGTCACCCATATTTAACTCAAATCAAATGCTTAATAAGTCCAAACAACAGTATTTCAACCACAGCCACTGCTCCTTGAACACAAGCAGTAAAAGCAGGCAAAAATAGAGACCAGAAAAACTGAAAAAAGGCTTGTAAAACCCAAGCGAAGCAGCAAACAGCAGCAGAGCAACAAGGGTAAGTCTTCCTTACCCAAAACGATGCTGTATGGCCCATAGAAAGCAGCAAACAAAGCTCACACTAAGAGCTGGATCACTCCAAGAGCTCGATGCGGAACCGGGAGAAAAAACTGTCTGGCCGAAACTCAGATTCTCTCCTCTCGATGCTACCAGCGAGACTTGAGAGGATCAAATGATAGGAAGAAGACTTCCAAACGATGCTAGAGCATCTGGTTGCTCCCTATTTGGTTGTCAAACAAGGAAGGAGAAGCTTGGTGAAGATACCCCAAGGTTTCCTTCGCAAACCAGCAAGAACAAGGGGATTGCAGCTCACTCCAGCCTTCCACACAACCTTCAAACTCCAGGAAGAAAGTGCTCGATACCATGTTAGGTTTTAGAGGAGAAAGAGAAGAGAGGAGAAAAGCTCCAAGGGAGGCAAAGTTCAAACACGATTTGGTGTAATGTGTTATATCTCTCAACTTGAGACAAACAGCCTTATATTGAGAAGAATATCTAATTACACTCAGGCCCTTAGCCTAATACAAATAGGACATAAAATACATATGTAAGTGTCTAAGTACAAATATACCCCTGAAACTAAGTACTCTTAACAATACTCTCTCTCAGGAAAATGTTTAACACAAAAGAAGACTGATATCTGAGCAAAAGCTCTTAGAAAGTCTTCCTTATACCCTAAAATAGTTAGTCTACAAGGCCTGCCACCACCCATGGCTACAGTTTACAGCCTATACATGGTGCATAGCCTGACTTTCATATAACTGTCCCTAGAGAATCGAAAGGTGCCATCTTGAAATGTGGCCACCTTCAGAACTTGGTGTCGTATACCAGTGGTTCAACTTGTCTCCTCATGGAGAACAATTTCAAGCCCAGTCTCTTTGCACAATCCCTTGCTCTGTTAAAAAAACTGCACAACATTAGCATCTAAAACAAAGGAGTTGATCTAACTTCATTAGGCCATCTGACCCTCATCAAAACAAAGGCTGGGTGCAATTTCACTCAAAGAATCCTGTAAAAGTAAGAACAAAACATTAAGAAATGGACTATAATCAGGATCACCTTCTAAACAGTTTCATCACCACCATTACCATTATTTGACCAAGAATGTGGGTCTATTATAAATGATAAATTTACTATTCTATTCCTAAAGAACAATGCAATATTTCAGAATTTGTCTCATTATACTTCAAGATCTGAATTGATAGGTATTCTATTGCTAAAGGGGGATGTTATTAACATACAGATAAATATTCATAAACGAAATTAACACGCACTTGTACGATTATCAGAACATAATAAAATTCAATTCTATGAGTGAATAAACGTATCCTTATACTCAGAATAGAAAAAAATAAAAATGTATGCAGTCGTGGAAGAGCATATCTCTCTGTATAAGTAATGCATGTGAAATGTGATTTCCAATTGACATTGTTTTCTTGCATTACAATGACAAAATCTTATGTTTCAATTCAGTATACTATGGTCTTTCAAAACACGCGTCACCAAATCTAGTAGATGATATCTTCACCAAGGACCATTAGATTGAGTTAATGTGATGAAGTTACTGGCAGGATTTCAATACTCAAAGCCAGCACTTAGCTATGTAGCAAGTAAGTCAGTAACTGTGATAGGACCATAGTTCAAAATCTCGCGAAATTTCGGCGATATTTCGCCAAATTTCGTATATCTCGAGCTGTCCAAGATATGATACCAATCCGAAATGGAAAAATACCATATTTCGACGATATCTCGTGAGATATCGTCGCAATATCGTGGACTCACGATATATCGCGAGATATTGAAAAAGTCGCGTGCAATATTTCGGAAATTTCGGAAATCTCGGTAATTTCGGTAATCTCGTTTCGAAAATTTCGGAAATCTCGGTCATTTTGGCATTTTACACCCACAGAAAAATACCATATTTCGAAGAAATTTCGGTATCTAGGAAATTTCGGTCAGACCGAAACACCGAAACGAAACGAGATTTAGTACCATGGATAGGACTCATGATTGTCGCAACAGCCTTTTGAAAATTGTTAGAGAATTATAAGAGAATTACTATAAGAAGTGCATTTTCCAATTCAAAATCAGATAATACCATTCAAGGAAAATGCCAGATGAATGGAAAAGAACCATTGTGGTTCTCATTTATAAAAATAAAGGTAATATTTGAGCTTCAATAACTATTGAGGCATAAAACTAATAAGTCACACTATGAAATTATGGGAGAGAGTTATTGAAACTTGCCTGAGCAATAAACTACTATTACAAAGAACCAATTTGGTTTTATGACAAGAAGATCCACGACAGAAGTTATTTACTTACTTAGGAGAGTCATGGAAAGATTTAGCGATTACAAGGATCTCCATATGGTCTTCATTAACTTAGAAAAAGCTTATGACAAAGTCCCTAGAGAGTTAATCTAGCAAGTACTATAGAAGAGAAGTGTTTCAAGTAAATATGTGGACATAGTTAAATATATGTAAATTGACTACTGTAAGACCTGTGGGGGTCAAGGTAGTGAATTCCCAATTACAGCTTTAAGCCCTTATTTGTGTTGATTATCATACATGATTTAACTAGAGACATTCAAGATCAGGTTCCTTGATGTATGCTTTTTGCTGATGATATTGTTTTAGTGCATGAGACAAAAGTAGGGGCTAAATCTAAGTTGAAGTTATGGAGATCAACTTTCAGAATCAAAAGGTTTTAAGACAAGTAGAACGAAAATGGAGTATATGGTGTGTAATTTTAGTTACACTAAGATGGATAATGAGGTGGTGAATATTGATAAGAGGGAGATTCCGCAAAGCGGTTATTTTAGGTATCTAGGCTCAATCATAAATAAAGGTGATATAGATGATGATGTTTCACAGAAAATTAAATAGAATAGATGAATTGGAGAGGTACGTCCATAGTGTTGTGTGATTGATGTAAGCCTTTAAAACTTAAAAGAAAATTTTATAGGACTGTCATACAACTAACTATGATGTATCATGCGGAATGTTGGGCAGTTAAGAAGTATCATGTAGATAAACTCAGTCCAGCTGAGATGAGGATGTTGAGATGGATGTGTGCTAAAACTAGGAAAGATAAAGTAAGGAATGATCAAATTATAGTTGATTTGGGAGTAGCTCCGATACATGATAAGCTATGAGAAAGTCGTTTGAGGTTGCATGGCCATGTTCAATTGATGCCTTTAGATGCTCCAGTATGGAGGAGTGATTTGACTCAGATGGAAGGAGCTAAAGCAGCCGGGGGCAGACCTAAAATGACTCCGGGAGAAATAGTGAGGAAAGACATGCATAGATTAGGCCTTATATCAAGTATGACCTCGAGTAGAGCTGATTGGAGGGTAAGGATCCATGTAGCCGACCCCATTTAGTTGGGATAAGGCTGAGTAGTTGTTGTATTCTCGATTAGTTTCAACATACAATTTGCTAAGGTTTCTCAAAGTACTCTAACATCAATGAAGTGTGACACAACTTGTCAAATATTTTTACTTGCATAACAATTGTGTTGTAATACGTAGGAAAATGCCAAATGAATGGAGGAGAAACATTGTGGTCCCAATTTATAAAAACAAAAGAGATATTCAGATTTGTAATAACTATAGAGGCATAAAGTTGATGAGTCATACAATGAAGTTATGGGAGATGGTTATTGAAACCCACCTGAGGAAGGAGATTACTATTTCGGAAAATCAATTTGGTTGTTCGGAGCCTTGAAACAACTCTCGCTAGGTCTTTGGATACTATTCGACCTCTCCTAACATACTTGAAAGGCCTATTTACATATTAGGCCTTTTCCAACCTACTCCAATCATAAGACAACATGCTCTTCAATCCAAGCTATCATTTTTTCTTAGTCCCATTCCAATTCAGGAAAGGACTCTCCCAGTGTTAATCCAAGTATGACTGCTCTAAACTTATGTTAGTTTCCTGGTCAAAAGCCTTCTATTTCTACCTTTATGAAGTTGCTGCACACTTATGAGAGAGATACCGGCCTCGAGTAAACGCTAGAATAAAGAAGTTGAATTTCTTAATAACTTCCCTTTCGGGAATCTACTTGACGTTCATTGGGACAAGCTTACAAGCTCTTCTTTCCGAGTTAACGCATCAGCCACTAGATTCATGCATCCTGGATTAACCTTGGAATCAAAAGGTCTGAAGGTAAGTAGAACTAAAACATGGTGTGCAATTTTAGCAATTATGGGATGCATAATGAGGTGGTGACTATTGGTGAGAGGGAGATCCCGCAAAGTGAATACTTTAGATATCTAGGATCAATCGTAAATAAGGAGGGTGACATAGAAGATGGCATAGCCCAGAGGATTAAAATAGGGTGGATGAAATGGAGAAGTGAGTCTGGAGTCCTGTGTGATTGGCGTATCCCTTTAAAGCTTAAAGGAAATTTTTATAGGACTATCATTAGAGCAGCTATGATGTACGGTGCGGAATGTTGGGCTATGAAGAAGTGTCTAAATAAACTTGGCGTTGCAAAGATGAGGATGTTGAGATGGATGTGTCGGAAAACTAGGAAGGAGATAAAGTAAGGAATGACCATATTAGAACTGGGTTGGGAGTAGCTCCGATTCATGATAAACTTAGAGATAGTCATTTGAGGTGGCATGGCCATGTTCTATGGAGACCTTCAGATACCCCGTTTGAAGGAGCGACCTGATTCAGATTGAGGGAACCAAAGGAGCTAGAGGCAGGCCTAAGATAACCAGAGGAGAAGTGGTGAAGAAAGACATGCTTAGCTTAGGCCTTGCTCCTTGTATGACTTCAACATAGAACTGATTGGAGAGTGAAGAACCACGTGGCCGACCCCATATAAATGGGCTATGATGTTGGGATGCTGTAGTTGTAATACACGCCTTTCTCGAGGCCAGGAGCGGAATGTTGAGCAGTTAAAATGCGGTTCATAGCTAAGTTGAGTCGATGCCTCAGAATTCGTGTCTTTGTTGTGTTCTCCTTTCGTTACTTTTATATTATTAATATTCTGTTTCTCCTGGGATCCATGTAGCCCACCCCATTTAGTTGGGATAAGGCTGAGTTGTAGTTGTTGTTATTGATAACAATTGTGCTGTAAGACAGTAAATTAATAATTTGATATTTACACCAGCTGTAATACAAGAACAACCCTACCAAAGACTAATTTATGTGGATTGACATACACTGAGATAGAGCAAATACTGATTTATCAAGTCTGTTTTGACATATTTTTACTATATTTATACTCCTCTCAATAGGTTACTGAAGAGAAAGAAAACTAGTTACCATATGGTCACTACGAACCATCAACCCTCCGAGCCCTCTTCTTTTTCAATGATCTGTTAGCCAAGATACAGTTCTCTGTCAGTTTGTGCCCTCTATTGGAGTAAAATATTGATCTCTAAAAGAGGTAGAGCACCTAATCTCTATCTGAAAAGGGCATAACATACTATTTCCTCTCTGCCTCAGACTCACATGACCACAATTTAATAAGTAAGCATTAACCCCATCAATGTAAAGATAAAGAAAGATATTCATCATAGTTACATTTGCCCACTAATAAACCAAGCTATGTTGTTCTTTTTTCAGTAAACCAATATATCTGGTCCTAGCTTTGAGACACTGATTGGGTACATAACTGCTGTTTTTTCTCTCAGAACAACAATGCAACCAATGTCCATCACAGATCTAAAATCTGGTCAATCAATCATCCATTGCTAATCTCTATTCAATTGGGATGTTTTGCATCTTTGGCAGGAGATAAACAGAGCACCTAGACTCAAAAGCAGCCTCCTCCTCTTGTAGTTTTCTATTGTTTAAGTTTTTCAATATTTGGTACCCATCAAATTTCACCAAAGGGAAAAACTAAAAATAGTAGTATTTTTACGATCAATCATTCTGCAGGCTGTACATACTACATACTACAGAATTCCCTCCTTGAAGACCCCAGGAGAGGGTGTTATCATGGTATAAAGTGTCATCAAGAAGATACTATAGTTATTTAGTTTTGTAACCCAAGTACAATTCTCTCTGAACTAATGCTATAATGCATAGATCTCCTGCTCCATGTACATATTAAAATGATCTGGCCACTTCGATCGTACTTTGGTGTGAACTAAGGTATATATCTTTAATCATTTTGTCAGTGTGAGCAATTCCATCAATGGATGATGGGAAAAAACTATATCAGTGTGAAAGAGTAGGGAACCTATCCATCTCAAGGGAAAATACAATAGAAGATATAAGAGAATAAAAGGATAGAACACTGACCTATCACTCTTTGCATAAACTGATAGCAGAAAACAGTAACATATAATACTAGGCATGATTCCTGAAGCTTTAATTTCCTGGAACTGCTCCTCACTCTCATCAACAAGACCTGCTGAGCAGTACACACTTAAAACAGCCTCAAGGGTCTTTTCATCAGGATCACATCTTGCTTTCCCCATCTCGACATATACCTTGAGAGCTTCTTCAAACTGCCCTCCTCGTCCAAAAGCTTCAATCATACCATTAAAAGAATCCCTGTTCCGTCCAATACCAGCCTCACCCATTTGCCACAAGATGGCTTCGGACTCCTTATAAAGTCCACCACAGGCAAATGTGTGTACCAAAGAATTGTAGGTTTCAACAGTTGGTTTACTCCCCAGTTCATTCATTGTGTTAAATGCAACAAGAGCTTCCTCATACAATGCAGCCTGTCCATATGCTTCAACTACTCCAGTATACACTTTAGAACTTGGCACCACCCCTTTCTCATTCAGGTGAGAAAGAATCAGCTTGGCATCTGCATGAAGCCCACCCTTTCCACAAGCAAATATCAGACCCTCATAAGTCCCCATATTTGGCTCAATATTCTCTTCTGCCATATCATGGAACAAAGTGACCACCTCCTTGAAATAACCACCCTCGCCAAACACCTCTATCAGGATGTTGTAAGTAGCAGCATCCGGCTCCGTATTGCTCACCTTCATCTCAAGAAACAACTCCCGAACATCTCCGTACCGCCCATGCCTCCCATACAAATTCAGCAAAATACTATAAGTCGTGGCATTTGGCATACACCCAGCAGCTTGCATCTGCCTAAACACACCCATAGCCTCTTTAATTGACCCCGACTGCCCGTAAGCCTCTAATAATACATTATAAGATGTGATATCAGGCAAATTTCCTGCAGACTCCATCTCCTTAAGGAGTTCAGACACCTTCTCGAGCTTGCCCAACTTTCCAAATGTCTCAACGAGGTAAGTGTGGGTAGCAATATCCGGAACAATTCCTGCCTCATTCATGCTTCTAAATACCATCTCTGCCTCTTCACCAAGTTCCCTACTGGCACAAGCAAAGAGAAGTGTGTTATAAGTTACAAGATCCGGTTGAATTCCCTCATGTCGCATCTCAGCAAACAAACCCAAAAGCCCTTCCCAATCCAAACCGCCCCTAGCGCAGGAATGGATAACAGTATTATAAGTCAAAATACTGGGAGAAACCCTTTCTCTCTTCATTCGATCGAGAAGCTCAAGGGAAGTCTGGTACTGACCGTTCCGCCCGTAAGCGTTAATTAGAGCAGTAAAGGAGAAGACGCTCCGGGCAATGCCGTGGGTGGGCATTTCTTCAAATATCTCAGCGCACTTGTCGAGTAATCCCTCTCGACCCAACACGCCAATCATAATTGTGTAAATATGTTCGTTGGGCTTACACCAGATTTGCCGCTGCATGTATTTGAAGAGCCGAAGCGAGCGCTGCCAATCCCCACGCTGCGCGAACTCTTTGAATACCAAAGCGAAGTCGTTAAGGGAGATCTTGTTCTTGAAGACATCAAGACATCGAGCGATGCTGCCTCGAGGGGGTAAGCTGCTGAGTTTGTTGATTAGGGTTTCGACGTCGTAGCTGTACTTACCTTTCTCGACTGTGACAGATGGGTGTCCCAAAATCAACTCTTTGGCCTTCGCTCTGGTCCTTCCAACGCTGGAGAGGAATCCCCTGTCGCCGAATAAATTTGTCCTCTTGGCAGGAAAATTGCCCCAGTGAAGCCTACTATATCTTCGTTCACCCTTTAACGATTTGAGTAATGAAGAAGATAAAGCAGGGTTAGGTATGGAGAGGGAGTACACGAGATTCATTTCGATGTGTCCTGATTCGCATCAATCTTGGTGAAAACTCTGATTTTTCGCCATGCTCAAGAGGAGAAAGATGAGAAAGTAAACCAATTACTCCTGTTTATCAACAAAAAATCTACGAAGCTTTTAAGGAGCTCCAATGGCTCAAGCACTTGCACGTGACTCCTGCCGTTTTGACGACTCTGTGGATAACAAAATTTGTCATTGTCTACTGGATGAGTAAACAGGAGTTGGAATTCTGTTTATGGTGGGAATTAGTGTGTAATTCTTTCAAAATCCGAGTTTTGGCTCAGAACTCAGAAGTAACTCTTTTTAGCAGGTTTTTATAGCCGTTAAGTCGGTGTAGAATCTCGATGTTTAAACTGAAAATAACTGTAGAAAACGGCGAAATACCAATTCACGTGATTCCCGTTCTATAGGATGGTCGGAAAACCGGTTTCTGGCCGATTAAACGGCAAATGGCGAGCTGTCCGTCCCGCACAGACACATTAAGGCGCGCAATGACCGCCTTGCCCGAATGGGATAAGGCATTCATTTCGTTTCTTGCTGTGACTGCTCAGCGGGGCAGTTGGGGTTGCTCCATCCAGATCCACTATTTATGGTTAAACAATCAAACGGGGCAAAATCTGGAATCGATAGTGTCGGTATGATTCCTTATTACTGAATTTTGTGAGGGTAATTCTGGTCAATTCTGATTAATTTTGATGAGAATCGGATAAAAATAATTCGAGAATTTGAGATGAATTTAGCTCGTCTCCAGGGAACCCAACACACCTAGAGTGCTGCCAACCGTTGAACTGTGCCATATACATCCTTAGGCATACATTGAGATGTGTGCGATATAGTTCAACCGTTGAATGCCCCTGCCAGCAGCCTAAGCGCACGCCGCCCTAGAGACGATCCTGATCCATCTGAGACGGATATTTGAGATTCCAATACTTTAAAGTTTAAACCTTAGGGAAAGGAGGTTTAGGCAAAAGTTTTCAAGGTTTTGAAGTCGTAATCGGTGCGGATCCACCGTTAGCTAATTTTAAAATCAACCTATATTTGATTTGGAATCCGTTAGACATGGCCGAAATCGTCCTAACCCTGGTCGAGCCGCCTCTTTGTCCACCAAGTGACAATTTCAAATGGGCAATTTGATCCTATGAATGGAAAATGACATGTATTAATAGTCAAATTTCGTGTCCAAAGTCCTATCCAAGTAAGTTGCCCACCAATTGTTTGTTTGGTTGTTTTAAGTAGCCCACCGATTGTTTGTTTTACCCCCCAAAAAACCAAAAAACTGTTTGTTTGTTTTTTGATTTGTCAAAAAAAAATCAAGAACATGAGGATGAAAATGTACAAAATTATTTTTTTCCCATCATTGTATGAACATCGAATTTCTTGATTAGAGTCATATAGTTAAGATCCTTGTTAGCTAAAAAGACATGACGCTTAAAATTTATAGTGGCATCAGATAATTGTAGAAGCAGAGGTAAAGTTTTCCATGGCCAAGATGTGCCAACTTGGGGCGGTAATATAGACCAAATGTCCTTGTTGTTGCACCAAATTTTTTTGGTGTTAAGTCTTAGTTTTCTGGCATATTTTAACCCTTGTAAAATACCAAAGTATCCATTGCAACTAAAAAGCCTGCAACTATCAAAACATGATCATCTAACAAAATGCATATAGCCCAACCTGATGAGTTTAGACTTGGATTACATGCTCCTGTGTAAGTTAAAATAGGGGAGGTAAACAAAGGGTTAGATTCATACAAATAAAAAAGAGAACATGAAGATGGAGAAATAGAAGGGAAATCTATTATGTTGGAGGAAGGATGGATGTTGAGTTTTGATAACCATCTTAATACGAACTGAATGACCAGATTGGGATCAACCTTTACTAATTCCTTAACAACTTTGTACCTGCAGGTATGCTAAACATAATAACAAGTGATACAAAATTAACAGAGAAAAATATCCAGAACATTGGATGAGAGACCAATACCGATATTTCAATCTCTTCCTCCTTAAATTCCCAGTAGAAAATTATGCCCAAGGTACCTTCAATGGAAACTCAACCTAGCAGTGTCTATCTTACCTTCATTGTATGCTTTGGAAAGATCTAATTACCAATGCATGAGTTGTAAGGGTATCAGTTTAGAATCGAAATTGAAAACTAGGATCAAAAGCAGTCGTTTAAAATCAAATCACATTGAATTAAAAAAATTCGATTCAATTTTAGTTTTGAAAATTGAAATTTCATTGGACCTTTGCTGACCCCTTGGGTTTCTCATTTGGCCCCCAATGGGTCCTTGTCTATTCTAGTGTGAAGCTTAGTACTAAAAATAATAAGGAAAAAATAGTTTCTCTGAGAAAATATGCAGGCTGTCTAAACACAGAGGAGAACAAAATGACACCCCCACCCCATGAAAGGCCGAAATGCTTGTCCTATTGATACTTCCATGCACGCTCCCATTCCCCCTTCTATGAGTATGAGTCACTGGATCTAATCCCACATGGTTAAAGTATGGTGAAGTACCTTCCCCCCAAAACCCCATCTCATTATGTCCCATCTTGCTCCGTTGTCCAGAAAGCCATTGTCCATAATGGTATTTTGATCATGTTCTTATCTTTGATGCCATTGACTAAAGATAATCCTTTTTATATCATATACTTCAGCCAGAAGAAAGGAAAAATATATATATATAAAAAGATATTTTCATATGGATAATGCGGTGCACTGCAGTGCAGGCTTGCGAGCTAGACACGTGAAAAGAGCTTCATCCAACGTTGCAAGCTCGATGCAATACAATTTGTTTTTTTCTTTCCTCTCGAGCTCGATACATTGGATGTCTCAACTTCCACATGTCAAGCTCTCATGCTCGCACTGTAGTGCACCGAAGATTAGAGCATTACCGAGGATTTTATTATTTTTTTTCCCCATTTACTTATGCCTTCTCCCTCCCCATCCAGGGGTTTGTTATCTGGATTGGTTTGCAAGGGATGTCTTGCAAGAGAAGAAGCCGCACGGTTCATCCTAATTCAATTGGGAAAAATCATCACGCAATTAGGTTTTGCAATTGCATGAGATTCTCATGCATTCAATTTTACACTAGTAATTTACCCGTTTAGGTTTATTTATCAAGGGTTAAAAAGGTGTGGACCAGCGTTTGCTCCCAACCCACGGTTAAAGCCATAGACCTTTATTGTCTACCATTAATTTAGAATCTTCTGTAATGGAGCATCAATAGAATAGATTTCGGATTCAATATCAAAATAATCGATGCTTCGTAATAATGGTGGTAAGTTGAGTAAACTGACCCGGTTGTCTATGTAAACGGAGACATATCGTGGTAATGCAAGGACACGGTGTGTCCGTTTTCCACTCGAAAGATTCCCAAGTTTGTATATTTTAGTAACCCGAGTCTATATATGGATCCGGGTCTGCTCCAACGTAACCAAACAGTACTTTATAGGGTAGCTTCAAGCTTCAAGTCAACGTCTCACGGTCTCACCTCTAATGACATCCGCTCCCGCCAAATTGCTTCGTTAACTTAAATAGTCCTTTCCAAGTTAACCCACTGGCCCAAGGAATGGACCCACAGATTTACCGCCAACCTGTTACAGATGGAGTGGGCTTAAGAATCGGGCCCATTAGTTAAATTATTCCAATCAGACGACACAGTGCAAATCACAAAAATGAAAAATAGACACGTCAGCACTTGGGATTTCCTTGTGCATGACGACCAACTCAACCATCTCGTACACATAACACGTAGACGTGGCACACATGCGCTTGGTGGTCCCACCGAAAGATGTTTTTTTCCCAAAGACAAACGACATTTGTTAGAGTGCTCCAATAATAGTTAGATCCCGTGTTTATTCTGATCCGACGGTTCGTAAACAAATCTCACGTGAGACTTGTCTCATGGAATTAGGACTTCGAAGTCAAAAGGACGAAAGAGTGTAGACGCTACACAATACGTTTACGGTTTATCCCATTAATGATTAAAACCGTTTCCCGTAACGCAGTAACGCGTAACAGAAAGATACACCGACGGTACACGAAAGTTGATGTAGCTTCACAATCGTCACCATCGATTTCCTAAAAAGGGAAGTTATTTCAAAATTTGAAATTGAAATATGTACTTGAAACTGTACTGTTCAGCAGGACCATGGGAAAGGCATCAGAGGCGTTCCCTGATCCCTTCCAACTCCCAGATTAAAAATCTTCGATTGGGTTTGTTATATTTAGGTCTCCTTTAGTGGCAATTTAGTAATTTATAGTGAAATGAGAGGGTAATCGAGTAATCAAGTCAGGACTTTCAGTTCATAACAGACAAGCTGCAAGGGAAGGGAAACAACAACAACCTCTCTTCTTCGCTAACCTGGTCCGAACTGAAAACGGCCATTAAAGGATGGAAGAAGCCGAAGTAAGAGACCTAACTACCTATTATTTATTTCAACTACCATCTCCTCTTTCTTCTTCTCCATTCCTCAGAATTTCATCTTTTTGTTAGTATTTTTTTTTCGGAACCGCTTTTTGGTACTATGTTCAATGTCAGTAGCGGATCGTTATCGTCGTCGTTCGTTTCAGTAAATTACTTATCCTCTTCGATTTGTTGGTAACTTTCTTCTTTTTGGTATTCTCTGTATTGGTTTTGCTAGAAAATGGCGGCTTTGAAGAGAGCATATGCTGATATAATCCTCAATACGGCGAAAGAGGCGGCGGCCCGTATTATGGTCTCGGAGCGCAAGGCCCTTCGTTTCCAGCAGGAGCTCTCTGCTGCGAAAGAAGAGGGGCTTAATATGCTGCTTCGCCTGAAACAAATCATGGAATCCAAGGTAAATTTACTTTTTTTTTTGTAACAACGATTAGCTAGTTAATCGTAGTCTTCGTATGGAATTGATCATGGTTGACAGTGCTTCTTGTCTGCACGCGTGTGTCCGTGTGTGCTTATTTGGTTAATGTATGGATATCTGTAGATTTGATTTCTAGAATTGGTGCGAGATGCTGCTTCGTGATGAAATTAGTAATTTTGTTTGATATTTCAATGTGTTTCTAGCATAATTTGTTTTCCGGATCAATTACAAGTGTTTGATTATTTCTTCCTACATTTAAATGAGGGTTTTTTTATTTATTTATTTATTTTTTATTTTTTATTTTTTAATGAGAACATTTAAATGAGGTATTTCTCTGCTTCGAATGAGGAGTTGATGTACTACTTTTGTGTGTTGGGTATACATTTCCGTCAATGTATTATCTGTTTTATTTCTGTGAAAGAGTATTTTGAAGTTCTTGAATGGCGTCAAATTTTGGGATTAAAATTGTCATCTTGAAGGTTTGTCCCTTACCTGTTGACGTTAAGGATTCAACATAAGTGTTTGATTCATCTATTTTAAGTGGGACAATATCTGTTTTTCCCTGCAATAAATTGGCATTTTTTCTTATTAGCTGGATCTTGTTGTTTATTTAGCTAGAAAAACTTGGATGGGTCTCCGGTTAAAGATGGAATGATGGAGTTTGATATGTCCTTTTTGTTCTGGGATCCTGTTACTCATCAAGGAAGAAAGGGGCACCTGTCCATACCTTTTTTGGCACCACCATATCTTTAGTTTATAGATTAGACCATTGAAGTGGTTTTACTTTTGGCAGTTCTGTTACATACATTGTGATGATCTTGCATAGTATGTGGCTGATGGGTCATTTCTGAATGACACCAAAGAAATGGAAAATTAATCCAGTATTTAGTTTTCTATTTGTGCAAAGCAGCCATCTGTGAGCTTCTGAGGGACTACTACACTGTATTTTCTATATTCTGCCTGTATAATAAATAGTTGACATCTTCATTTGAGGAATTCTGATGAAACAATTTGCCATATTGGCAGCAAGCTGAGAGTTTCTCTAAGTCTATTTATTTGACTTGAATGGTTGCGGAAGACTTAGGCCCCTTGAGAATAATATACGTTTCATGTTCTAGGTCTTCGCTATTTGTTTTTTTCAACTCTGATCTATACATTAATTGTTTCTTGGGAATTCCTAGTTCCTGCTTTGATGATTTTACTGAAGGAATGATACAATTTTTGTGTAGCTTTAGTTGATTCTATCATCATGGGAAGCTATCACTTGAGCACAAGTCCAAGTTTGGGAAGTCTGTGGCAAATATAACCATTTGATCTTTTATTCATATATTCCTGTTTTAATGTTCAAGTATTGTCCTATGATTTCACCTGTTCTGGCCTCTTCCTTTATTTTTTTTTGTCTCAAATTAAAAACAGTGGTTGGGGCTCATGTTCTTATCATCTTTGGTAAGATTGAGTTCACTGCGGAGACTTTCATGGACTACTTTATTGTAGTTCTTAGCTGGAAGTCCCAATTTTGGTTCAACGTTAGATTCTTTCAATGGATTTGATAATTTACTTCGGTCCATTTCTCATTGATAAGTTAGAGGCAATATACATTGGTACCTGACTGTTGAATCTTTGTGACTAGCATAGGGTTATCATTGATATGTTTTCTACCCCATATGGGACGAGGATAACAGAGCTGTAGAAAATTTTGGTAATGGATGAGGCTGAGATACTCTTAAGTTAATGGAAGACCATTATTTTCTCTGTCGGTGTTGATCTCAACTTCAGTTCTTCATTGAAAAGAAAATGTTGTTCCCACTTTGCTAACATCTGTTGAAAAAAAAACCCTGCAGAATTTGAAATCTATTTTCATTATTTCTATGGTAAATTAAAGTCTCCAAATTGCCCGTAATTGTTACTGGATTCTTCAATCCTCTGATAACTTATTTCAAACTTGACTTTTAGAAATTTCCTAACTTTAGAATTTCATTTGGTCAAGGCATGGTTGAATGATAAATTACATATGCTGGAGGTTTATTTTTCGTTTTATGAAATTGAGAGGGGAAGCTCCAGTACATTCTTCTTATGAATGTATTTGAGATTTGATTTGAATTAAGCTTGGTCAATTGGTCTCTAGCAGGGTTCTCTATTACTTGATCAAATTAACTCTGATATTTCGAAGGAAATTCATTAGATATATAAGCTTATGACGTGGGTTCTCTTGTCTGTTTTGAATTTTAAAAGAGGAACAGCTGTGTTAGATATGTGACTGGAATGAAAATTCACAAATGCGTATTGCAGCTTTCCCAATGAGGAATGGTGGATTGATGGGCCTCTCTAATTTGAGGTCATCCTGAGTGATGGTTGTTTTAATATTAAGAGGATGCCGTTCTTGATTAATCAGGGACAAAGGGAACTTTGCACCTGTAAGTTATCCTTGGCATAAGTTTTAATGCTTGCTGGCGATTGGTAAATGTTGCTCTCATGCTCTCTGAATCCTGGTTGAGTTTTTCACAAACTGGAGCAGAGAAATACATTTCATAGTATCATAGTGCTTGGTGGGGACTGGCAAATGTTGCTCTCGTGCTCTCTGAATCCTGGTTGAGTTGTTCACAATCTGGAGCATAGACTCTTATAGTGTTCTTTCCAATTGGACTACCAGCACTCAAATTTGCATCCAAAGAGAAAGTTTTGCTGACAAATAGTTGAGTTAAATTTTGACTTCCTACATTTTTAAAGAGTAACATTGCAGTATTGAAAATGTAATCCTGCTCCCTGTAGAGATTTCCCTCCATATTTGGAGTTTGTTCCCCTCATGAAAACTTATTTATATGCTTCTTACTTCTTGCATTTTTTTATGGCATTAGGATGAATTCGTTTTTGTTAAAAATGATGTAGGCCAAGCATAGTTGTCAAGGTGTTGCCTAGGTGTCCAGGTGCCTTGGTCGCCTTGCGTCCAGGTCCCCTCCAATGCCTTGGGTCGCCTAGCCACTGTGACAGCTATGTGGCCAAGGTACTTCCTGTTTATCTGGTTCATTTCCTTGGTCTTCCTGTTAGCTATGTAGGACTACATTACTATGTTGTGTACTGATTTTTTCTGATTCTGTTTCTGTTATCATTACTTAAAATTTTATTCAATCTTCCACAATTAGCATCTGTAACCAGAAAAAGTTGGCCTTTGTTTCTTAGTATTGTTATTGTTGTCATTCCCTCTTTCTCTTGTTATCATGGGCATGGCATATTCATGGGCTCATGGCAGAGAGAATATCAAAGCAAATGTAAAAAGGAAAAGTTCTTTGATTTAAGATTGAATTGGACATAATTAAATTAAGAAAGGTGTGGACTGTGATTTCTGGAGAATTGGATTCTCCCAAGGTTGTTTATCTGTAGCTGGATGGTAGTTTGAAAATTTTCATAATGTAGAGAGATTATTATGAAGGATGTTATTTTATTTGGCAAGCAAGTACTTTAATGACCAGTGGGTTTGCTGGTGAAGACTGAAGACAAGTTTGAAACGAGAATCTGTGGTGTTAACACTGACATTTTAACCAACTTAGCAAGCTGAAATCCCCAATAGAGGTTTAAATGATATTATCCTTGACTTTCAAGAGATGCTGAGTGGGCCAACAACATTTGAAAGAGTGGTCTGGAGGAACACAGCATCCTAGAGAAATGGAACTCAAGTCAATGTCAATGTACCGAAATTTTGATGCTTACAGGCTCTCCTTGCCGCCATGGCAACATAAGTTTAGGTCTTAGGTAAGCTTAAGAGGAAAATTCCATGTTATGGAATAACATGTAGTCAATAAAGCCCCAAGTTTTGATACTTACGGGTTGCTATTTGCTTAATATCAATTTTCCGTTCACATGCCATGTTGGAAATATCGAATATTGTAACATTTTTAGATTTTGGACATAACTTCCTAATGGTGTCTACTAGGTTGAGGAATGTCCTTGCATTCCATTTATCCTATGATTCCTTCATCTTGTTGTGGTGTATGGTCACTACCTTCTCAAGTAAATGTTATGGTATTGATATAGTGAAAGAGAATTCACCAAGCGTTCTTCTTTGACCGGTTTGGCTGTAGTTTTGAGTATTAGTTTTTATTGCATGTTCATGCTGAAGTATCACCTGTTCTTCGAAGCAAGCAGTGAACCCCTCCTCCCAGAGGCTCCATTGATAACAAAAACTTATCCTTTGGCCTAACACCCCATTTTTCTTCTGGGATCCTCCTCGGGCAACTTCACCCCTCTAGCTACTCGGAGAGCTATAAGAGGGCAGAACTTCAGTCTTCCTTGCAGCAATTTGTTGTGGTCCAGACGGTTTTCTAAGACATTTTTTTTTTCTCCTAGCTTGTTTTCCATGATAGATCAGAGACGTACAAAGAACTAGAAACCATGACGATCATCCAAGCATCTGATTGTATTCTGCAGAAGAGATTTTGGTGAATACTGGTACTTTGTTTGTGTACCAGGTGTGGACAAGGTGCTTAGGATGTTCAGGTGTTAGTGGGTCTGTATGGTGCCACGTTCTGAACTAGTTTGGGTGTATTGATTATTGAAGGTGTTAGATACATTACGTAAATCAAGTTTGTGGCTATGCATGCTGCAGTATTTACACTTATTTTCTGCAGTACTGATTTTACTTAGTTTAGGTTTTGATCTTCAAGATCATGGGGAATACTAGGTTTCTCTTGTCAGTGATAAGATCTATGTTGCATATAAAAGGATAAGGCAGAGAGCAGGGAGGTTATTAACTACTGGAGCATTCAGGTTCTTCTTGTGCTATAGGTGCCTATTGCTTGCAAATGGAACCCCCTAAATTGGTAAATCCTGAGTATTTGACTTCTCAGAACTGATAACTTGTGGACTGAATCTGGAGGAGGTTTTGGGGCCATTTTTTGGGGAAACCCAATGCAGTTCTTAGCCATTGTGGTAGCTGGTCTTCTTATCCCAAACAAGGAGAGTGTGTGTGTGTGTGTTAGGAAGATCATGGATTGCAGCTGCTGCCGCTGTAATTGATTCCTTCAACTCTCCCCAACCTGTCCAATTCTGATCAGCAAATTTGGGTGTCAGCCTTTCGATGTAAATCAAAGAAATCTGTTACCTGATTTCTCCCATCAATGTGGCCTGCTACTACAACCAATCAGAACAACATCAATCTCCTTTTCTTGCATTTTGATCTGCTTCATAGAGCAATGCACATTTCCTATTTTCTGTTCCATATCAGTTTCCATCCCCAAGTTCATAGGAGCTTCATCCATAAGAAAACTGAATAATAGAGAAAAAAAATTTCATCAAATAAAAAGGCAAACAAATCGATTTCACTTCTCTCTATTGCTGGCTCTTCAGTTATTCCTTCAGTCACTGCAGTAAGGGCTGAAACTGATTCTGGTTTTGGGAGCTACAGTTTGAAACCCCAGCATTCCTGATGACGATCAGACCCTTTTCTTTGGTTTACATTGTTCCTGCCCCAACACATTATGCTTATTATCTTGAAAATCTTGTTTCGTGTATTTTATAGCACGATTAAGATCTATTACCTTTCTATATTAAGTTTTATGAATTAGTTGGCATATTATTGTTTATGTTTTTAAGTTTATTGTGAACAGAGTTTAGATTGAGTAGATGGATTAGCTGGTGGTAGGATGAGAAAGAAAAATTAGGAGAGAAGAGAAAAGATCGCATGATGAGGGAGAAGGGGTAAAATCCAATTCGTTGGGGTGGGGGAAGAGAGGAGAGAGAAAGAGAGGCATCAATATCCATTTCAATTTTAACTACTTCTAATCCATTCAATAAATCAAATCGTGGTAAACTCCTATTAGGATTTTACATTGCTTTATAATGCTGAAAATATAAATTAAAAAGGAATAAAAAAGACTCATATACCTCCCCATCATTTGGGATGAGGTGGCATTCCTAAATTGACTCAATCCTTAAAGGAACAGACCCAACTAAGAAAAAGGAAACCTCCTTTTTCCTGGGCTAAGTTAGATTCACTTACTAACTAGGAAATTGACAAACATTAGGAAACCAAGTCTAATTCAGGTATGGTTTAAATATTACTTTCTGGCCAGTATAAACAACTAAATAGAGTTTAAATATCTGAGTAAACTACTAATAATACCTCCATTACATGTCTAACCATTGGGCTCCACAAACAAATTAAAAACAAATCTACTTCTAATTTAAAAAATGATCCTATAGTTTGGGCTTTGTTATTATAATGCTCCCAATTAACAAATACAAATCAAAGACATTGATTTTGAGATCAAACAGACAATCACATATGATCTTGCCCTACATTACTCATTCATTATTTGAAAAAATTCGCACTCGTATTGTGTGCAACGGGAGGTTCCTCAGTGCACAATCAACATCCATGATCAGCCGCATAGACTTGACAATCCATTGCTTCTCTTGTATAACACACACATATTCAGTGGTTGGAATTTTGATGTTGAAGATCTCTTGTGGAAAAAGTGAAGAACAAATTCCACACATTCGATCTCTATAGGGTCAATCTTGATTTGCTCCTCTTGAGCATAATCTTCCATATAAGACTCTTGATCTTTGATCATGATCTTTGATCAGATCATCAATCAATTTCTACTTATTGCTCAACAAGTGAGATCAGTTTGTCGAAGGAAGTTTCCATAACGATCAGATGAGATCAGCGATTGGCTCTTAAATTCTTTATATTGTCACCGAGTCACTTCAAGATTTGCTTCAACCTTTTGCAATTTCTTTGCATGAGTTGAAGTTGTTGGCAAGCAACAATCAAGAGGGTGGGATCCATGGTATCTACGATCAGGTTTGCTCTGATACCAAGTTGATCGTGTAGATGAATCTGCTGGTGGTGGGAAGCAAGGTTCTAAAACTCAGTCGACCACCATGGTCTCGACCATGTTGAGTTTTCCGAGATCTCGACATCTTGCTAAGATCTCGGCGAGACAGTGTAATTTCTTTTCTTTTTTTTTAATGTTTCGGAATTATGTTTCGGTGGGCATATGGCCATAGTTGGCTCCGAAACTTTAACGTAAGCTTGTTTTAGGCTTAATAAACATATTCAAATGTTCAAATAAAAAAAAAACACCCAATTTGGTGTTATGGGTTTGCACCCTTGGTTGGCACTTGGCAGTGAAGGCCGAACCCTTATGTAATATTGCCTATTCTACACATTGTTTGAATGGTATGAGACATAATTGGCAAGAAAAACAAGTAAATTATGCACATAATATTGAATAATTATTTAAGAAATAGTTAAAGACTTAAAGTTTCTATTCTAAACCACAAGATACAATGAAGTGTTCACAATGCATATTACATAGACAACCAACCTAAGTACAATGAATAATACATAAGTCATAGACACCTTACTACTCTAGTCTTCCACGTCTCAACTCCCAAGTCCCAGCAATACAATACTATGACTCTATAAGTACTGAGGAGGTTGAGATTCTCGAAATATTCGAGATTTCTCCGGGATTCTCGAAATATTCGAAATCTCGGTCAAGTTTTTCGAGATTTGACATTTTGTTGTTTCGTATCATATCTCGTTTCGACTAGCTCCAGTTTACCAAGATTTCTGAGATCTCGCCGAGATGTCGGCGAGATTTTGAACTATGGTGGGAAGAGAGAAAAATAGTGAGAGAAGAGGAAGATCGCTGGATGAGGCAGAAGGGGGAAACCCAATTCGAGGAGAGGGGAGGGGGGAGAAAGGGTAAGAAAGGAGAGGCACCCATCTCCTTCAATTTCTAACTATTTCTAATCCATTCATTCAATCAAATCGTGAGGGAGGCTAGTGGGCCTTTACATTGTTTTATAATGTTGAAAAAGGAATAAAAAAAAACTCCTAAACCTCCCCATTAATTGGGATTAGGTGGCATTCCTAAATAATCAAATAATAAAGAACTAACCCAACTAAAAAAAGAGACATCCTCTTGTGTGGGCTAAGATGGAGTTCCCTCACTAACTAGGAAATTGACATTGATTAGGAAACTAAGTCTAAATTAGGTCTGGATTTAAATATTACTTTCCCAGCCTATCTAAACAACTGAACAGAATTAAAATAAAGTAATTAAACTCCTAAAAACTAACCTACGATTGAGATGAACCTTATCGAAGTAAACTACTAATATTACCTCCCTTCTACGTCTAACTATTAGGCTCCACAAACAAGTTAAAAACTAAACTACTTCTAATTTAAAAGTTATCCTATAGTTTGGGCTCAATGCTCCCAACTAACAAATACATACCAAGACAAACCACATCATATACATCTGATCTTGCCCCTGCATTATACAGTTAATACACTTCAGTAGGCTCATTCATTCTTTCTCTTGTTCAATGTGCATTTGTACTTCTTTTTGTGCTTTTCATTTTTAATACTAGAAAAGAATTTTAATATTTTAATTAAAAAACTGCATGTGATTCACTTGGTTCTGGAATCAAAACAAAAATTGTTCCTGTTATTATGACCTCCTTACTGGAGGTCTAAGGATGCCCCAGTAAGGAGTGATATGATCGCGATTGAAGGAGCTAAAAGAGCTAGGGGCAGGCCTAAAATTACCATAGGAGAAGTTGTGAGGAAGGACATGCATAGTCTAGTTCTTGTACCAAGTATGACCTCGGATAAAGCCTATTGGAGGTAAGGATCCATGTAGCAGACCCCATTTAGCTGAGATTCTCCTGACTTACTGGGCTGAGCCTCTTTCCTCTTACTTTCATCTTTTATCTTTCTTTTTTTCTTTGTTATTTGCCATCTTTCATTTGTCATTTTCCAGTTTTTCGTTTCTCATCTCTTCACTCCCTTTTTTTTGTTGTTTAGACCTCACTTTTCACTACTTTGCTTTGTTTGGATAAGGCTGAGTTTGTTGTTATTGTAGTATTAACCTTGAATATATGAATCCCACACCATACCCCCTTAAAAAAAAGGGAAAAAAAAAGATATTGTTCTATATAAATTGAAAATTGCAAGAGAATTTCAGATTGAATTGTAAATTAGTGAATTATTTATATACTGTAGGAATTGAAAATAAATTAATATTCACAAGTAATGAAAACATCAGTTATCCCTAATCCTTATAATTTCCTATGTATCTATTGACTAACAATTAAGCAATGGATATTTTAATATACACGAACAATTCATAAATAATGGAATAATATTAATTATCAAAAGAATGCGTGAGTCAAGAAAGAATACAAATGGAATAACAACAATATGGATAGAAGCTAAGATCCATTCTTGTAACTGAATACCGTTGTGTAGTGAATCTTAAGACTATATTGTACTTTTTTTGGTGTGGCTTGGTATGATCAATTAGTTTTCGATTTTAACCACAATATTTGCATCTAAGAGATTTTATATTTTCAGAATTGTTCAAACATTAATGAATTCTCCAATGTAACATCTTCTGTTTGGAACATTTCTGATTCTTTCAGCAATTGGTAACAAGTGAGCAATGTTTATTCAGTTAAGTATCTTTATTTTTGGGATATTGGGTAAAGCCTTAGTAAAAAATAAACTCCTGTTTGAAACCCAAATTTAAACATTTCAGGAGTTAAATATGGTAATACCCAGTTTAAATTTGGTCCAGGATTTAGTACTGGTTTGGGTTGGGCCTTATTTTTGGTCTTATTATTGTAATGGGCTGAAATATAAAGCCCAAAAGTGGGGGTGATGCGGTAACGCTTTAGGGGACAGGCCCGATCCCATTTGAAAGCCCAGACCAAGATCTGGGTCTAAATAATTTAAGTCTAGTAGGATATTTAGGCATTAAATTGGGCTGATATTGTAATCTTTTATTTTCCTTTATTTTGGTAGGAGTCAGCTACGTAGGATGGTAGTAATAGATTAAGTCTAATTGACTTTCTATTTCTGATTACTTGCTATAGTAAACAACCATTACACAAAGGCAGATTGAAGAATGAATTAAAGAATTGGTTTGAGTTTCCATGGTGTGGCATGGGCCTGCTGGCCATCTTGTTCATCTCTTATCTTCTTCCTTTCTTCCTCCTCCACAATGGAGCAACCTTACTGTTGCATCAAGGCCCACGCTCTATCACTAGGGCGACATAGTCTGTGTATTGTGCAATTTGGTTTCAAAACCCAACATGGATTGTGAGAAACAAAACCAAGTTGAGACTACTTTACCTTGTTCTGCCTGAACCGGTTTACGGCCATTATTACTTTAGTATTGCTTGATCTTTGGATTGGTTGCTGGTTGATCCTAATAGGTCTTGGTGTTGCGATACGGTGCCTGAAATTTCAGATCAAACTGAGTTTGCTTGAGTGAGTTCTCTCCTGTAGAACCAGATCTGCCCTACTGCCTTGGTTGCTGTTGAGAGGTTGAAGACAACCTCAAGTGTGGGATTAGATTAGTATCTTGGAACATTGGATCTTTAATAGGTAAGAGTCTAGAATTGATGGATGTTATGAGGAGAAGAAGGATTAGCATAGTCTCTATTCAAGAGACTAGATGGAAGGGTAAAAAAAGCTAAGGAATTGGACGACTTTAAAGGGGATAAAAGTAATAGAAGTGGAGTGGACATAGCAGTAGATAATGATTTAAAGAATGTTGTGGTGGATGTTAAAAGATTCGGAGATAGGATTATATTCCATCAAGCTTGTGTTGAAGAAAGAGGTTGCCATATCCTCCACGCACCTCAAGTAGGATTAGATGAAAGTAGTAAGTTACAATTTTGGGAACACATGGATGGATTAGTGCAAGGTTTTATTCAAGGAGAAAAGATTATTATAGGGGGAAATCTGAATGGATATGCTGGGAAAGATCGTAGACACTATGAGGGTGTACATGGAGGATATGATTTTGGAGAGAGGAATGAGGAGGGGATCTCAATTTTAGGTTTTGCTGTGTCTTATGATTTATCCATTGTAAACACTTACTTTGAAAAGAGAGATGAGCATTTCGTTACCTTTAAAAGAGGGCATCATAGTAGCCAAATAGATCTCTTCCTAACTAGAAAATATTGTAATTTAAAGGGGGAGAACCTAATCACACAAGATAGATTAGTGGTCATGGATATGTGCGTCACTTCATAGAATTGTAAGAAAGGTGAGCTTATTTTCCCTAGGATAAGGTGGTGGAGCTTAAAAGGAGAAACTTTGAAATCATTTATTGGTGAAGTAGTCAAACAAGGAAAGTGGGACTTTGAGGGAGACACTAATATGATGTGGAATGTGATGGCTACTTGTATTAAGAAGGTTGCTAAAGATGTCCTAGGTAAATCGAAAGGAAAACGTCATTCCCCCAGAGAGGCTCGGTGGCGGGATGAAGAGGTTCAAGCAGCCATTAAGACTTAGAAAGCTAGTTTTATGACATGGCAAAAGACTAAGGATGTAGAGGATCTGTAAAGGTATAAACTCTATGTGAAGAAGCCTCTTGGGCATTCGCTATGCGAAAAAACATTGGAGGTCAAGTTACATAGATGGGTCTATTGTTGCCCCAAGAAAAAGTGATCCCAAATATGCTACGATGATGCATACATACAAGAAAATAGCAATTGGATAGAGATCACCTAGTCGGGTAAGCGACGGAGAGAAATGAATAGACATAAAGGAATGGTTTTCTAGCCGTCTCGCTGAAGCAAGGGCTAAAGGGTGGGAAGCAAATTTGCTTGAAATGAAGCTAAGAAGATTGTGGGAAAAGCAAGGGCAAAGAAATATGAAGAACTTTTTAACAATCTGAGCACAAAGGAAGGAGGAAAAGTTATCTATAAGATAGCTAAAGTGAGGGAAAGGAAAAGTAGAGATCTCGACCATGTTAGATGTATTAAAAGTGAAGATGGTAAAGTACTAATAAGGGATGAGGACATTAAGAAGAGTTGGGAAAGTTATTTCTGCAGCCTACTAAATGAAGGTATTTCAAGTGATAGTGTACCAGAATAAGACTATATTACCCATCAATACACAACATGTCGTAGGTATATACGTAAAATTAGGATGTCTGAAGTAAAAGAAGCTTTAAGGAGGATGAAAGTAGGCAAGGCACAAGGCCCAGATGAGGTCCCAATAGAAGTGTTGATGAGCTTAGGAATCTACAGTTTATCTTGGCTAACCAAACTATTTAATAAGATTATGAACACAAGGAAAATACCAGATGAATGGAGGAGAAGCGACGTGGTCTCGATTTACAAAAAATAAAGGTGATATTCAGAGATGCAATAACTATAGAGGCATAAAACTAATGAGTCATATTAAATTATGGGAGAGGGTTATTGAAACCCACCTAAGGCAAGAAACTAATATTACGGAGAACCAATTTGGTTTTATGCCAAGAAGTTATTTACTTAGGAGACTCATGGAAAAATATAGATTCCAAGAAAAAGCTAGTGACCTAGAAAAAGCTTATGACAGAGTCCCTAGGGAGTTAATCTGGCAAGTACTGGAGAGAAGTGTTTGAAGTTAATATGTGGACATAATTAAATATATAAGTTGACTTAGTTTTCAACTTGTAGTTAGATTGTTGAGGTGGCAAATTTAATGGATTGGATGGTGAATCAACTCGAATATTCTAATAGTGAAGCAGATGATTCAATGATTCTTGTTTTTCAATCTGCGGTCACAGGATTCAGCTCTGATTCATCTTGAATATAATTCTTTTTTCGGGGATTCCAAATTGTTGCCCATTATTGAACAAAACTGTAGAATTCCAATTATGAATAATAAATATTTAATGTAGCTATCTCTGTGTGCGTGCATCATGCAGCTTCATTAACTGAAGGGACTTTAATCATTTACTTGAAAAATATGTGTCTGTTTTTCAAAGGCCGTCACTTTTTTTTTTAAATCTTGACAAGGACATTTTAGAATTGCTTGATATTTGCAGAAAATAAGATTCTACAAACCTTTGAAGCACGAAGAAAACCGAGGCACTTGGAGGTCCCTATATTAATATCTGCACATATAAGTATAAACTTCGTTGAAAAGATGATGGTTACAAGAATGGTTGGTGCCTCAAAAGGTATTCTGCCTGGGTGTACTGTGTGTTTGGTTCTGGACTACAAAAATATGATACTGGTGAGATGATAACAAGGTTATTAAACTCGGAATCGGGATCAGGATCGGGTCCAGCCGATTCCGATCCGATTATGTTCCAAATCAGCCAGAATTGGTCAGATTCCTCCTGAACCCTAGAAACAGAGTGTGAATTAGCCATTCCAGAATATGAGGAATCGCGATTGGCCTTGGCTAATTCCGATGCGAATCAGCTGATTCGGCCGATCCAACTCGTTTTTTGAAACTATGGGTGGAAATGTGCAGTGTTATCTCTTAAGTGGAAAGTGGCAAATGAATAGTGAACCTGTAATTCCTGGATTTCTTACCTAAAAACTTGAGTTTGTGAATATTAAAACCCAAAAGTTTCTATTTATGTATGATATGCATTCCAATAAGATATTTGTAGCCTGCGTTGAACATGATTGAATGATAAACCTGTCAAATACAACACAAACCTGGTGCTCTTGCGTAGCAGTTTCGCTATGTGTCTTGGTCTTATTATGGATAAGGACCATAATCATGGCCTTCTCTATCTCTATCTGTGCTACCAAGCTATTTACAAAGAAATTTTGTGCTTCAGGCATTCTTCTGTTGGTAACAAATCTCTAAATCATTTAGGTCTTAATGTTCACTGTCATGATTTTCTGTTGGGTATTTAGCATTTAAATTCTCTATATTTTGGTCTGTTGTACAATTAGAACAATACTTGCAAAAGGTGGTAGCCATGCATACTTTTCCCGTCTCCTATACTTATTCTTGGAATGGATGAACCAATTTATTATTGTCATCTTTTAACTGTGCTCTTTGTGGTCCCTTGTAATGCTTAACAAATGATCTAAGTCAGTGAATTAGCTCATAGGCTTGGTGCATGACATTGGGAAGTTGATGGAAAGTTTCGTATTGAGGAAGAGACATCATAGACCACATAATCTCCAGTAGTTGGTTTGCATTTTTTAAGGGTGTGGATGGGGATAGGTGTGATTCTTCTCAATTTGATTAATTGGCATCCATTGAGTCCTACATCTAAATGCTCATAGGTGGCCATCATTGCTGTTGAAAAAGCCTTTGGTGGTCTTCTGCATCTCAATTTAGAAAACAAGTCTTGTGTAACTCAGACAATAACATGCTTTGGAAAGTTGCTTCTGTGTTATGCTCATGTTAAGACATAGTAGTCTTGACAAAAAAGGGGTTAAGTTGCTGTATTGCAACCATCAGGTTGCAGGTTCAAAACTTGGAAACAGCCTCTCTGGGAAGCGGGGTTAAGGCTGCGTACATTGGCCCTCCCAGACCCTGCAGTTGCAGGAGCCTCGTGCACTGGGATGCTCTTCTTTTTTTTTTTTTAAGGTTTTGACAGAAAAAACATGCTGCTCAACTTAGAAAACAAATCTTGTGGAACTCAGTAAATTACATGCTTTGGGAAGTTGCTTCTGTGTCATGCTCATGTTAAGACATAGTAGTCTTGACTCTTGACAGAAACATTCAGTTTCTTTTTAGGATTGTCTTCTTGAATCTTGAGTTTTCGTATCATTGCTATAATTTTTTCAGATATTTTTTCCAACATTTTTTAGACGATACATAATTCATGACGTTGCCAGGCCTCTGAGAAGGCTCACCATATTTTAAGCTTCTGTATGATAACTTGATTCAGAGATTTATGTAGCCTTGTTCTGAGTGTACTACCACTTGTTAAGGAACATGTGCGTAATCTACCTAAAATTTTCCTGCTTTACATTTTTACAGATTGCTGAAGCAGAAAAAGCATCCTTGAGTCAACAAAGTAGGATTGAAGAGCTTGAAATGCAGCTCGATGAAGCAGAGGAGATAGTAAGGGACCTCAGATCTGAGTTAAAAGGAATGCAGGATGAACTGGAGAGTTTGAAAAGTAACACAGGAAATCTTTTGGATGGACAAATGGCAATCGGGAATGCTACTTCTCTTGCAGAGGAAGCACAGGGGGACAAGCTAAACACTTCCAATGTTATTTTGTGCCCCCCTCCTGATTCAGAATGCAGACCCATGTCAACTTGCATAATGAAAAAAGTGCCTTTGGATCAATCAGATGATAGATGCTGTTCTTTATCAGAGAATGAAACAGCACATGTTGAGATCTCAAGTGATTCTCCTGTGGAGAATTATTGTGCAGGTAACCCTGATTTAGCCTCCATAATAATGCGAAGCAAAGAACCTGAGCTTTACAGAAATGGATGTACCCAGAGAATCCGTGCATTTGAAGGGAATCTTCTGGATGGAGGGAAGTTGCCTCTTCCTGGACATGAAGATGATCATTGCCTCCATATAAAGAGTGGAGAAATAGTTGAAGGAACCTGTGCTGTAGCCTCTCCCAATATTGACAATATGGCAGTAGAAGAGAAGAATGTAGCCGAGTCAGAAGAAGTAATGCAGCATAATAGCAGCTGTGACAAAGGTCAAGCTGGTAAATTCTTTCACAGATTTTCTAATAAAAGAAGACGAACTAGATGCAGGAACCGCAAAACTACGTCGTGCAGGCCACTTCCTGATCCTTGTGAACCATCATTTCCTTCTCATTCCAAAACTTCTGCTTACCCAGTCACTGGCAATGTTGAGTCTGGTGAAGATCCATCAAAGGTAACTGAAGATGAGGCCCGGAGAGATTCAGAGTCCCATGTTGATAGTGAAGCCGGGGTCACTAAATCCGGAAGTCCTCAAAATGTTACAAGCAGTGACCCAGCATTAATGGATGAGTCAGTGTTGACAGTGCTGGAATCCAAAGCTGTGGAGAATGTAGAGGCTCCGGGTTCTAAACTGAATCCTGATCCTGTTGATGTGCCATCAATTAATTCTGATGCCAAAGATACAAAACCATGTGAAACGATTACTGCTGCTCCTGCTCAAGCTGCAAATGATAGGCTTCTCAAATACACCTTTCGGAGGAAGCGGAAGAAGGAGACCGTGAGCAACCCAAACGAGAATGCTCTTCTTGAAAAGCAAAACACTACCAAGAGGAGGACACTGGAGATGCAAAATAGTGCACCAGAGCCGCAGAAGTCAAGCTTGATAATTGAGTCATCTCGAGACAGCAGGCGACTGGTGCAGGTTGCTCGTCAGGTTGTTGAACTTTCCTTACCTTTCTTACTTCTAATGTGTGCTTGGAATTTAAAATTTTCCAAGTTCTTTCTTTATTTTGCCAATTGAGTTATGGTCCTTAATACAGCTTAAGACTTGATTTGACATGTGACACCTGGGGCAGGGATCGAATCTATGTGTAATTTGGTCCAACTGGGTGGTTATAACTATCTGTTCTATCACTTTTATATTTTATTATAGTGTATGTTGATTTCCCTTTTATGTTATGTAGTGCTGAATGAGTCCTGCGTCCGTTTATTTTGTCTTCTTACTGATATTTTCTTTTCTTGCAGCTTATTTCTTTATCTGAGAAGAGGTGGTGGTAGTAGAGAGTTAGAGACAAGTCATTTCTGACATCGAATGTAAGAAGGTTATAAGTTATAACTTGAGGGGAAAATTATCAAAAGCGAGTTCTCAGGAAAGTTGGCCATTCACTTGTTGAAAGAGAGATTTAGGTTCCAGAAAATAATATATGTGCATTGTATCCAATAAGTTATGATAATTATGATTCTATTATATTAATAGTCATCTTTCTTTGCTACTCAAAATACTATGCATCATCATCAAGCTGGTATGTTGTCTGTTCATTCCTTCTCGATCTATATCCTCAGGTAGGTAGATTTAACTCGTTTTCCGTTGAAATTTACGAATATAGGATGGTTATTGCTTTTACATTTTCTCTGGTAAATGCATGGTTCCATGTTCCATGCTCTTTAATTAGCCACAAGAGTGTGACCTGTTACTTTCACATGCAAATGTTTGCAGACAATGGTTCTCATGGTAGTCTAAGTTTTTTCTTTGTTGGATGCATGGTGCAAGCAGTAGAAAACCAGGTAAGGCAATAAATTCAGGAAAAAGAACTGTAATTCTTGTTGTATCTTCTGTTGTCAACACCACACCCCCCCCCCCACCAAAAAAAAAGGGGGGGGGGGGGGATGGGGGGCACAAATATTACCTTGAATTGAAGGTCATTCGAAAAAGCAAAAAAATAAATTGAAAGTCGTTTATTGCACTCCTCAGTGGTGCACCCGCATGAGCCTGTGGTTCTTGTGTTTCGTATGATGAGAACAACATGAATGCATGGTATGTTTTCCACTTTGTCCCATACCCCAGTATACAGGTAGCTGCAGCAGAGTACTGAACGCTACCATCAATTGGTTTTGATCATGCACCATCAGAAGTAGAGGTCTGAGACCATTCATGGTGTCAACACGCTCAATTCAGAAGCATCGTACTGGTTGCGTTTATTGTACTAGGTAATCAAACAGCACTCTAACCGTATGGCCATTTTTAATGCTTTAACACCAAGTAAGGTTTCATTCAAAATGTTAGAACACATTGTGTTCTGTTTGAAACTTGAAATTCATTATATGAGTTGTAGTACCCATATTATACAGGAGTTGTGACATTACAGTGCAATGAACAACTGAGAAGAGACAGGCAGGGCAGTTTCAAGTTTTCTCTACTGTAATACATTTACAATTTTTTACCCCCCACCCAAAAAAATAATAATTTACATTTCCAATTTGAAGCTGGTGTTCCTTTCTTTTTGATGGTTAGTAGACGTGATACTCTCCATATAATGCTCATGGGAAAAAGTACATTACGCTTAGGGCCATGATTCATGATGATGCACAGTTTTGATGCAATGCATTGTTACCGTTGTCTAAACATTAACTCTTTCAGGACGAAAAGGTTGAAGATGGAGGATAGCACTCTTTATGCATTGCGATAATCTGAGATTTACTCGAAAATTAAACTAAACACTGCTGTAAAAGACAATCACCAAACCGAACCATACTGGCAGAGACCGATATCAATATGGATTATTGGTCAAAGAATGGTTCATTTTTGAATTTACGTCTGATACTGCTCGATCTGTATTGGTATTGACTGAAACCGGTGCATAACATTGCACCGGGTGAGGTATAAGAGACCACATCTTCTTCACTGTCCTTTTTTTTTCCCTGATGGAACCTCTTTGCTGTGTTAGCCGTCTTGTTCTCAATAGTGATAACTTTTGTCTGCTTGTTTTAGGGGGCTTGCAAAGAAGAGAAAAAGGGTGGGCAGAGGTCTATTGACAAAAGGGATTGCCCACCAGGCCTCTTGAGTTGTTTAGTGTGGTTTGAATAATCTTGACGGTTGGTCTAATGTCTGCCCAGGAATAATATTCCACAAAACCCCTGGATCCTTCAGGCATACATACAGCCAATGGTCCAAATGATCAAGTCGTGGTCCAACCATCTGGTCCGATGATCATTGGAAATAAACTAAAACACCTACGCATTGGGCAATTGAAGAAAATTAAGACAAAGATGATGAAGAGGAGAGCTGCAACAGGCAGCAGCTCCAAGCTCCAGCTGTGTTTGAAGGGAAGCATAGAGTGTTGCGTTAGAGAAAGCAATGGTGTGAACAACTGCTCGCTCAGTTGGTCGGTCAATTGCCAGTTGAATGCATGTCTTAGGAGGTCACGAGATCGACTATCTTGTTTCACATTTGTGTCATAAGGCATCCCTCCTTGGTTAAAAGATCTCTTGTAACTGTAGTTAAAATCTCATTTCTTCAATTCCACCATTAGAAATTCTCTACGTTGGGCTCCTCTCAAGTGCAATAGGCATCAATACGTGGCTAGAGTGCCATTTGGACGGCGCAGATTGATGAAGCACACTCCTAGGTCTGCCAATTGCAATGTCATCTTTCAGCCCTATTGGAGTACCACATGATAAAAAAATAGCTTAAGTGCATGATAATTGTAGAAGTTTTATAAGCATGCATAAACATACATGAAGAGTATTTAATTGGATTAAACTCTAAAATTTAACATGTAGTTAATACAACCTATGACTTTTTTCTTCGACTATCAATGGGCGTATGAGGACCTTTTTGTCAAGGATTTTTTCCAAATACCTCCTCAAATTGCCCATACGTACAAATCCATCCATGAACTTTGTAAACTTTGTAGAGTGTTACTTGGGAAGTAGGAGTGCATTTGAAAATATTGAAAGTTCAAGGGTGCATTTGTACGTATGGACAAGTTGAGGGAGGCATTTGGAATCCCACACACACCCAAAAAAAAAAAGAAGTTAGGGATCGTGAATCCCACACACCCCCACGAGAATACGCAATCACAAGTCACGACTTCCAGGTTCCATTACCCGGTGCGAGTAGGAAGACTAGGAAAGCTCATATTTCCATCTTCCAGGGATGACCAAACCACTTTGTTGCACGGTCCCGCCTCGTCTCGTCGACTCTTTAGTCATTTCTGTACTGCTGTGCTACGACGTTAACCACCATCTGCGCTCCCGCCTCCCAGTGAGGGATTTTCATCTTTCTCACAGCGTTCATCAGTACTGAAGTAGATAAGATCCTTTGGAATTTGCGGTCCTTCAACCACTTCGACCGGGGCGGTAGGGTTTTTCAGCTGAGCTCCTCCTCTATTCACATAATTCAGATTCATTTTTATCAGTCTCAGATAGAGATGGGGGTTGCGAGTAAGATGGGAGACTGGGCATTCAAGGCCTTCACGGCGTCGCTGGGCGTCGCCACCATATATCTCACTGCCACCTTCTCCATGAACGTCTACAGAGGACTTGCTTGGCACAACGCTCAGTCGGTACTTGTCCTCCTCCTCCTCTCTCTCTGTTTCTTCTCCCTTCGTTCTCCTCCAACTTTTCCTTCTTTTCCTATTGAATAATAGCAGTACAATACTACAATGACTGATGCTGTGTAGAGATGGATCTTTTTTTTTAACCTTTTTCTTCTTTTCTTGAATTTCAAGATGTGTTTTTTTTTTTTATTGAATTTCTTGAACACGAATCTTTCACCACCACCACTCCCAAAAAAAAAAAAAAAAAAAAAATTTGAATCTCTAATTGCTCAACTGATATTTTGAGTTTGTTTTTGGTTTCCACAGACTATCACAAATTGTCTATTAGGGATTAGTTATTCTTTTCCCTTTAGTTCCTATAGTACCTGGATGATTAAGCCAACTAATAGCTAAATAAGAACTGAAACTTTGTAAACTGTGTATCCACAGTTAGTAGCCTCATGTTTAGAGTAATCAGGTGATCCTTTTTCAAATGAAAAGGCACAATAAGACAGAAAATGTTTACCCTGTCTTTAATTCTTGGTAAACTCACAGATTGCAGGGCGTGTCAGAGTTTTTGAAAAGTCAAGAAAGAAATAATCTGACTTCTTCACAAACGAAGATAGGTTCTTCACCTTTGCCTCAGTCGCTCCAAAGACTTTGAATTTGAGAAAAGGAATCAAAAGTAAAAGGAATGAGTAATAGGAATAAAAAGAAACTAATTTTACTAATTCTGAAAGGTAAATCTGGTCAGCAATTATGCTGCCAGCGGGGAAAGGAACAAAAAGAAAGACATTAAAAGAAATTGATAAATAGAACACATTGTGTGTCAAGTTTGTAGTTGATTTGTTGTGTCGTTCCTTCCAACTTCTCCTCTTTTATACTCCCTTTTGAATTTGAATTCAAATTTGAATTCCTTACAGTTTCTTGTTATAACCGTACCCGGTTTTGTTTGAAAATATTTATAAACTACCCAGTAACTTGACCAAGACTCATAATCTCTCGGTCTTCAAAATAGGGTGTAAACATTGCCCCTCACAATTCCTTTGAACGGGATCACATCAGTTCAAATGGAATTGGGTGGATACCCTTTCATCGGTCATAAATCTCCTAGTGGTGGTTTGATCTCTGACCGAAAATAGGGTGCAAACGCACAACCGAAGTAATCCCACCATATTCCCTTCATAGTTGAATCGGCCATGGAAGTTGATGTTCCCACCATCTTTTGCTCTAACCGCAAAACAGAGTCTTCTAAAAAGGCTCTCCACGGTCTCCCTTTGAATCTTATTCATTAAAAATTAGTTATCGTCTTCAATGAACGGTCTATCAAATTCGTCCAAAACATGTTGCCCCTGCAACTCCTCTGCAATCGGAGTTGCACTAGTTGTCATGGCAATTGGCCTTCCTTCCTCATCTGGAATCTGGATCAACAAACCTGATGGATCCAATATTCCTTTCGTATAACTTAGCCTCCCCATAATTAGTGTTGACTAAGAAAGGTCGATTATCTGCTGAGCCCAATTCTACATTCCCAACTTGATTCCAAAACACAAAAAATTGATGTAAAGAAAAAGGGATACAACTATTAGCGTGTATCCAATCTCTCCCCAACAAAGCATTATAATTTGTTATTGCATTCATGGCAAAGAAAGCTGTCATAGATATTCGGCCACTTATTCTTAGTTCGATAGGCAAAACTCCCCTAGGTGTAATTGCCCCACCCAAAAAATTTGTGACTGCGACATTTGCTTGGATTAAATCATCGTCAGTTTTGCCCAATTTCTGCATCATGCGAGCTGGCAAAATGTTAACTGCCGCTCCATTATCAACCAGAACTTTTGATACTGGTTTACCATCCATGTGAGATTTGACGTATAGAGGTTTTAAATGATGTGTCATCTCCTTTGTCGGTTTTTTGAAAATGAACTTAGCTTGATCAGGATCTTCTAAAACCATCTGGCTTCTAAAACCATCTGTTCTTTATATTCAGCAAGTGGTTGTTGTCTTTCCTGATCTGAATGTTCACTAACATGACCAACTTTTGTACTAATCTCAACTCCCATAATTTGAGGCAATTCTTCATCAAAACATTCTTCATTTTCAAAAACTTGGTCACTGATTTCAAAAACCTGGTCAGAGTTTGACTGAAAGATTTTTGGTAACACATATACTATGTTGATTGGTATTTGTGTTTCTATTGAACCAAACACCATCTTAACAAAATTGTTAAAATCACTACTAGTTTCTGAGCTATAGTCTGATATCTTAGGGCTATCGTGATGGCATTTCTCATTGTTTCCCGTGTTTTCGGTCTCCTCTTGTAGCTTCTCTTTGACCAATTCTTCTTTGACAGTAACTTGAGGTCTTGAAGGAACTATTATTGATGAAACTGACCGTATTGTATTATTCTTGTCGATCAAACGCTGCCTCTTATCCTGACCCATCAACTCGACTTTACCAGCCGTAGAGGAACGATAAGCAGCTTGTTGCCTCTGCCACCTCCTCCTTTGAGTTCCGGACATGAAATTACTTCCATCAAACGGAAACTTATGGTGCCTGACTATATGCCAGTTATCTCTAGTAAAATGAGGTCGAACCATACGCCGATTCGGGTTTTGATAATACCTTTGACCAGCATGTTCATTTCCTAAGCGTTGGCCCATAAGAAGTCTTCTTGGTGGCAATTGTATTTGCTCTCTAACAGGAATTCGATCTGCCTGTTGCTTCAATTGTACAATTTTCTTATCAGGTCTCCCTGGGTAATGTTGTTCCATCAGCTGAAAATCATCACAATTAAAACGGCAGCGAACTCCTTGTTTTATGGGAACTCTTTTCTGGTTAATTGCTGACTCTGCCTGCCGTAAGGAACTTTCATTCTTTAACTGTTTCTTTGAGTATCCTTTTTATTATCATACTCCATTTTCGACCGATGATTGAATAAACGTCGACATTGGGTACAAACTCCCCAATGAAAACTTTGCTCCTCATCGAACTTTGTGGCATGTACTGGCCGTTTCCCTTTATCCAAAACCTGAGTAGTTCTAGCCATTTTTGGCTGAACAGGTTGCCCCTTGACATTTGTATCATCAATCTTGACCATTGTTGGTACCTGGTCCTTCTTTTCTTGCCGAAGTCTGTCATCTTGACCATCATCAGTCTACTAGATTGTCTTTGTGCAAGAGCTATGTTCCTTCCAACGATCATTGTTGGTATAGGTAATGGATCTTTGGCCATTTGCGGCCTGACCGATAACTTCATCAAATCAGCAGTTACCACGTTAACCAATGGGAAAGGATTCTCATCTACCAATGTCACTCCTTTTTCTTTAGCAGGAAACTTCAAACTACCGTCAGTAATGGCTTTCTGTCCAGGAAGTGGTAAGATAGGCGCATTTTGTCCTACACCATTTTGATGCCTTCGTGCATCTTCAGGTCGACCAAAGCGGCCTTGATCTGGTCCTATTTCAACTTGTGGGTCTTGTCCATCAACCCACGGAGTATTTGTCCCTCCATGATTTACACCACCACGGTTTGCTCTTGCATCACCATTCCTTTGGCCACCATTATTATGGCCCGTAGCCTGATATCCATTTTGATTTGGATACCCGCCAAGTGGTATAACATTTGCCCCTTCCGCCACTGTAGCAACCTGTGTTAACGGGACAAACACTGGGTTAGTATAAGTTGTTGGCAGCATATATGCCATTGCCGGATTCTTTGGGTTTGTTGATTGGGATTGTGATAAGGGTATTCCCCTTGGTTGGTCACCATTACTAGTATAGTAATCATTACCCCCAACAACATTGCTCCCAATATTGCCCCCATCTGAACGACTGTGTACATAACTAAATGAAGGTTGATTTGCATTGACTCTGTGACTCCAATTGGCCAATTGATTTTGGGCCATAATTAAAGTCGTCCATTGATCATGCCTTGCCTGTTGAGTAGAATAAGACTGATTCATGGTTGTTACCATATGTTGCATAACCATTATTAATTGATTAGCAACATTTTCACTCAGACTATTATTTGACTGCATTCTTGGCAGAAAGTCTGCCGCAGCGGGCGGTGGACTCACAGGTTTTGATGAATTTGACGGTGATCTATTTGTTGGAACTCCTTCACCATTTCGTGCCATACTTCTTGTGGTTGCCATGATTTTTTAGTAAGTGGTCCCACCGAGCGTGCCAAAATGTTTACCCTGTCTTTAATTCTTGGTAAACTCACAGATTGCAGGGCGTGCCAGAGTTTTTGAAAACTCAAGAAAGAAATAAGGGAAATTTACACATACCACCCCTGAGGTGTGACGAAAGGATATTTTTACCCCCTAGTTTTGAAAAATTCTGCGTACCCCCCTGAGGTTTGCAAACGGTAACAAATAAGCCCATTCCGTCAGTTTATGACTAATAGTGTTAAAATAAAAGGGTAAAGTGACAAAAATGCCCCTTCAAGGAAAAAAAAAAAACCTGCAATCTTCTTCCTGTTGTTGAGCTGCGTCACCAGGAGACCAATGACTCGGGTTTCTCGGGCAGGGAAGATACGAGCCAATGACCCAATCGATTTTATGGCAGCAATTTGTAGCGTTGGAGTGCTTACCGCTCCAATTACTCTTAGAAGCTGTTCCACAACCGCCTTCGCCGGAGGAGAATTGGTCTTGAAAGCTGTGTGCCTAAGGTCGGCATTGGATTCAGCCGCAGCAGTTATCTCCATGACCGTCATGAGGCAATGTTCCTGCAACTCTCCCTGTTCCTTTTCAATGAGCTTCGCAAGGCAGAGCAACCCTTTGGTCTCATAAATTGGCAACACCACTCTGAACCCTCATGGATGAATCGAAGAGAACCTGCACTATTACCGGAATCCCAAGCTCTCTGGCGATGATGCGAATCCTTTCCTGGTCGGTGGCGAGGTTGAGCAAGGCAGTAGCAGCTGCAATTTGGGCATTGGGAGAGGCACCTTCCTTCAAGAGCTTCAGGAGTGGAGGAACGCCGCCCTCCTCAACGATGATCTTCTTGTTCCGGTAGTTGTCGATGGCGAGAAGGGCTAGCTGGTTTGCAGCCTCGACCTGATCAGGCAAGGGACCCATTTGGATAAAAGCCATGAAGGACCAGACCCAAGGGAGGATTGGGTCGTTATTAGCGATGGGCGGGAGGGAGACCTCGATGCCTCCGAAGGTAACAGAGTCGAAGATGCTAAGTAGCCACTTCATGTCGTCGATGGAGGCGTCCAGCAGGTTGATGGACTTGCGGAAGTCAGTGACGCTGGTGATTGTGACAGCGCAGCTAAGGAGGCCACTGTGCTTACACTTGCAGACCAGTGTTAGGGCACGCTCTAGGTTCTTAGTGACGTTGGAGAAGATGCAGCGCACAAGGCGGTCGTAGAGGGAAGGAGTGGAGGTGGCGAATTGGACGGCGAACTGGAGCATTTGAGAGAGACGCTCCACCTGTTTCCCCACGTCGGAGCACTCCACCTTGCAGGACTCAGCTTCCTCCACAGCCTTGCGTATTTGCTCCGTTAATAAAATTGGGAAAGATAGTTCTTCTATTCTCTTCTCTTCCGCCATCAACGATTGATAAATCGATCAATCGAACCTCCAATTACTAAAATTACTACTTTTACTCTCTTTTGCAATGTCTCTGCTCCATCTGGGGAAGAAAAGGGTTTCTGAGTCTTTTGCTCTTTCTGGTTATGTGTTCGTTCTAGTCTGTTTAGGGTGAGTGAGTAAATTTTAGGGATGGAGACTTGGTAGGACTCTTCCTGTCCCTAAATTCCTTAAGGGTTGAAAGAGTTTTGAAACCTGCAACCCATCTTCCCCAATTGATTTGGGGAAGATGAGGTGCAGGTTTTTTTTTTTTTTCTTTGCAAGAGTAATTTTGTCAGTTCACCTCTTATTTTTAACACTGTTAGTCATGAACTGATGGAATGGGCTTATTTGTTACTATTTGCAAACCTCAGGGGGGTACGCAGAATTTTTCAAAACTGGGGGGTAAAAATATCCTTTCGTCAAACCTCAGGGGTGGTATGTGTAAATTTCCCAAGAAATAATCTGACTTCTTCACAAACAAAGATAGGTTCTTCACCTTTTCCTCGGTCGCTCCAAGCACTTTGAATTTGAGAAAAGGAATCAAAAGCAAAAGGTATGAGTAATAGGAATTAAAAGAAACTAATTTTACTAATTCTGAAAGGAAATACAGGGTAAATCTGGTCAGCAATTACGCTGCAATCTGGGAAAGGAACAAAAAGAAAGACATTAAAAGAAATTGATAAAGAGAACACATTGTGTGTCAAGTTTGTAGTTGATTTGTTGTGTCGTTCCTTCCAACTTCTCCTCTTTTATACCCCCTTTTGAATTTTGAATTTGAATTCCTTACAGTTTCTTAAGCGTAAACTCATCTCTTGAGCGGTTATAACCGTACCCGGTCTTATTTGAAAATATTTATAAACTACCCAGTAACTTGACCAAGACTCATAATCTCTCGGTCTTCAAAATAGGGTGTAAACAGAAAATAGAGAAAAATTCTATTGCAAATGAAGAACCAAGTACAAGTAATGTAATACTGATTTAGGAAGCTAAACCAGTACCAAAACAGAATCGAATTCTGAGAAGAAAAAAACTCAGATTAGGGATATCAATCTTATAGGCAAATCAGATGATCGGATGGGAACGAAACTCAGCTCGAGCTCTGCTCTTAAGGTAATAAATCCCTGTTGAAGGTTGATCCAAGATTTAAGCAATCATGGACTTGTTGGAAAGCAATCTTTTGAAAGCTTTCCAACAAGTCCAAGATTGCTTAAATACGATTTATATTGAAGGAGTTATGTACCAGTCACACTTAATTTGGTGTGCGTGAATGCTGTCAAAATCGCTCTGAATGAAAATATTTTTTTGGACATCAAAACAAATGAATATTTTACCGCACTTTTGGTTTTTAGCAATGTTTTACCATATTAAGATTTATGGAATTTTTAGATTTGAGAAAAACCTTAGCATTAGAAAGTTGAAAATTGCACCTACCACCGAAAATCCAGTTTTTGTTCTTGAACTAGGGGTTGACTTTTTCCCCTTTTGGAGTTTGATTTTTTAACTATTTTTATCGGATTCAAATAGGAGGGTATTTGCTTATTTATAAATAATATCTTAAGTAAAGGAAACACAAAAACATTTACTTAAATGATATTAGGCATAAATAAGTGTATGTCCTGGTTTCTGGCATAAATAAGTATCTGTATACCAAGGTTTGCATAGATAGGTGTCTGTATACCCAGATTTCCCACTGAGATCGGCGAGATCTCGAGATCTGACACTCATATAAAGGACTTTGGGTCGAGATCTCACGAGATCTCGAGCGAGTTGGGGTACTTTTTTGTTTCGTATGCCATCTCGTCTCGACCCTGGGAAAAAATGAGATCTCGCGAGTTTTAGTTCTATGGTTGGATCGATCCTTGCCACGACCACGAGAAGAATTAGTGGGACAACCATGAAGTTTCTAGCAATGTTCCCTGGTGTGGTGCTCTTCGTCACAATAATCACACTTCACAGCATCCTTGTTAGTGGAAGAACAATCACTAGAATGTGTGAAACCACCTCAAGATTGTGATCCAGAGCCTGAAAATAGAGTTGATCGCTCTTGGGTTATGATGGCAGTATGTCGGTTGTCTTCTAACTAAACCATAGCATATGATGCTCCAGAGAAGGAAACGGATCACGACTGAGAACATGAGCACTCTGATCATACTCTACATTGAGACCTGCCAAGAAATCATAAACACGAAGTTTGTCTTTGGTGTGCTTCTTGAAACTAGTAGCATCTGCAGAACTAGTGACTTGAAAGTCTTCATAGAAATCCAACTTCTGCCATATACCACATAACTCAAAAAGTATTGAATAAAGACATATCCTTCTGTTTGGTTTCATGTATATTCTTCCTCAGTTCATAAACCTGGGCGTCATTCCCAACTTGAGAGTATGTGTCCTTCGCAGCCTTCCAAATCTTTGCAGCGGTATCCAATAACAGGTAACTCCATGCAATATTAGGTTGCATTGAATTGATAAGGAAGGACATTAGAGAATTAATCAGAACTCCACTTTTTCAAAGATGGACCAGAAGTAGTAGGCTTCTTAGATTCACCTGTCAAAGACCTGGAAAAATCACGAGAGTCGATAGACAAGAAGCAGGATCGAGACCACATCAAGTAATTGCTCCCATCCAACTTGATAGAGCTAACAGGGAATGAAGGAAAGTCACTACAACCCATTCCATCAGTTTCAGTGGATGCGGTTTTGATGTCAGACATGGCTTCTGATCTCAAATCAATCAAAACTTTAAAAGAGAAGATTTGAACGAGAAGAACTTCTAACACATGCTACAGTAAGGGCAGCAACCTGAACAAACTCGGATGGTCTGGGGAAAAAAAAAAAACTGCAGCATCAAATCTTCTCCATGTACAACAGACGATCAATCATAGGTTCCCTCAAACCTTATGTAAGAAGGTAAGAGGGATCAGCAAAGGGCAGGACCCTCGGTGGGAAGAAGCTCTACCACCGAGGGATGGGTCTCTCTCTTGATTCGATGGGAGAGAGAGAGAGAGAGAGAGAGAGAAGCCAAGAGGAAGAAGAGGCAAGATGAGGGGGATGTTGATGCTAGGAGTTGTGCAGTTTTGGTATTAGGGTTTGGATCCCAAAGTGGATCCTTGCTCTGTCTCCATGTTGTGATTTGGGGAATGATGACATACTACTTGTACTGCCCTAGGACATTTCTACGGTTCTACCCTTATACCCATATTACAACAGTATCATCTGGTATGTTTCGCCTTTTTTTAAGGGTAAGAGAGTATAGTTCTATGGGTTTTTGCATGACTAGACCTTCTCAAATGCCACACAAGTTCCAAATATGTTAGGCTCCACTGTCTACTCAAGTGAAAGTCAATAATTTCAAGATAGAACTTAGGAGGTCTCTTTTCTTTTGAACCACTTAGGAACGCTTTATTCTTTTATGTTGCAGAGGTCTTTTGTGGTTACCTTCATTTTGGTAATTCTGGTTTCTATAGTTCAGTTATGGTAGTTTTTGTTATTTATTTTTTCAATCCTGATTCCTGACTAGGAAATTGGCTGGCACATGGGGGTGGTGGTGAGAGGAAATTGGCGGGGGTCAATGTCCCCAGTTAACCCAGGCACTAGAGAGAGACAATCCCAATAGGTTGGAGCAAGTTACAAGGAGAGAGAAACCGTGTCCAAAAGGCCTGAACCTGAAATAGAGAAACACAGTAAGTTGGGGCAAGCTACAATGTGATGGGAGAAACCATGTCCCTTAACCCCACCCCCCCTCATTCAAGCACGCACATACTCACTCTCTCTAACTTGCTAGAACAAGTTTTCTTCTCCCTTCTATTCAATCATTAAAAAAACAGGTTGGGTTCTCTGAAACTCTGAATTGGAAAAGGGGAGCTGGGTCATTCGTGTTAGTCTGATTATTTGTGCATTGAGGTTCTCTGGCAGAGTGATCACTCATGCAACCAGGTGGCTGGCTGTTCAACCAGTCCAACTGGCTTGTCCTGTCCAGCGTAAATACTTCCTTTAATTTTGCAAGGGTTCTTTCAATTTTTTTTCTGGGTCATTCGTGTTGGTCTGATTATTTGTGCATTGAGGTTCTCTAGCAGAGTGACCACTCATGGAACCAGGTGGCTGGCTGTTCAACCAGTCCAACTGGCTTGTCCTGTCCTGTCCAGTCCAGCGTAAATACTTCATTTAATTTTTGCAAGGGTTCTTTCATTTTTTTCCCCAAATTTTAATTATCAGGCTGCATGAGTATTCTTACTGTTACCGTCTTTCCATTCATTGTCTCTTTTTTTTTTTTCTGGGGAGGGGGGGGGGGATGGGAGGGTGTTTTTAATCCATTCTGATGGTATTGTGTTTATCCTTCTGATATTGATGCTGTTACTGTTGCTGGAGGGTTCTCTGACTTGAAGTGGCTTTTTTTATTTTTATTTTGTAGAAAACGGAAAAGGAAGGATCTCAAGATGAGAAACAGTGAGGAACAGTTCCATGATGTAGCATCAAGTCTTGGGTTATGTTCTGTTCTTAAATCTCATGATGCATTTGGATATCTACTCTTATTTGTTGCAATTCTGAGTCGATGAGATAAGCTTAAAAGGCATTACTAGCAAAATGTTTTAAAGATTCTGATTCATAATATTTCAGATTTAAATAGATCTGTGAAAATTGAGATGTGGCTTTTGAAGACTGGTCTGTCTTCATTTTGGTGCTGACTTGATTCATAATATTTCTGATTTGATGAGAGAATTGATGCTCTTGAAGTTTTCCTGTGGTGGGTTACAGGAGTATTTGCTTATTTCCCAGGCCCTATTTGATTCTTTGCAAGACTTTTCCTGCAAATTATATTGTACATAAAAATTTCTTAGGGAATGTGTCCTACATGCCCATGGAAGAAATCCCCTCCTACGCACCTACTTCAAATATTGCCACATGGACAGATGAATATCCAGACCATTGGATAGATAGTTTAAAAAATGAATTAGTCGCTTGTCAAAGCTTAATTCAATCAAACACCCTCTCGTGTATGGCCATGCATCCTTATGTATGTCTATATATGGTAATGGTACTCCAACCATTTTCCATAACCTAGGATTTTTCATAGGTCTATTTTAAGTTGATGGGCATGTTTGGATTCTTTTTTAATTATTTATGCATGCCGATGCTACCATTTTTTGGATTTTACATCAAAACAAAAACAAACAGCAGAAAGTCTTACAAGAAAGAAGCTTCTTTTTTTTTTTGTCCCATTTTCTTAGGGGAAAGGTTTAACCCGTCAGTGGATCATGGGATTTAGGGTAAAATAAAAATAAAAAACATAAAAGGAAGGAATTATCGACCATTCATCAAATGGGTGGGATTGGGGGAAGGGGCACAAAGAGATTCATTTGCCGGGACCGAAAACTCTCCTTTTCTTTTTTCACATGGAAACAAAGGGAGACCAAAGGAAATTTACATAGTCAGATCAGTGTATAAACTGAAAGAATAGGAGAAATAAAAAAAAATGAGTCCATAAAATTCAAGTATGAGAAAAATAATCGTGTCATGTCACAAATTACAATAATGTAAAACCCTACAATTCTCTATGGCTTCTCTGAATTACTAGTGTCAGGCAATATAAAAAACAGGATCAAAAGGGTAAAAAAAATGAAAATAAAGAATGGGTGTGGTTGTACAAGTGATTCATTGTTCATAGGCCAACAATGATGCGGCACCATGAGTGTTTGTCACTGAAGAGAGCTCCCCCACCAGGGTAATACCCCATTTGCAGGATCAGCCAGGTTGGCCATTACGAAGTCCCTGAGCCCTGTGTCCCATACCTCACAGAACTGAAGTGGCCAATTGGGTGGCTCAATGGCCTCAGTCCCAAGCCCAGGGGCCCTGTCTTTCGATCCCTCATTCTGGTTCTCTTGCCAGTATGCGACGTAGGTGGCAACCCTTCGAAAGAACTTGGCCCTGAAAGCTTCCCACACCTGGTACTTGTAGTGATTTATGATGGCTGTACTCTGTGGCAGGTTGAGGTACGTGTACCCTGTCTTTAGCCGGAAATGGTGAATCACATTGAGTAGTGTATCGTCGAGAGCATTGGGGCGTACGATGGATTTGTGCCTTTCAGGGCTCTGGAGCCGGCAGGTGTAGCCCACTGTCACTCCCTGTGAAGGAGGCGTTCTTAGCCCTGACGGTCCAAAGCTGTGGCAGGATGTCCTGATCTCACCGATGGTTGTTGAGGAGGAGAAATTTGCGACGAGGGTTTTAAGAGAATCTCGACCTGGGTATCCCAAGCTATCGGTCGGAATCCCTCTGTTTGCAGAGGGAACAGGGAAGTAGAAGAACTCATCAACATCCATGAATCCCACCCAATTGCATTCCGCCTTTGCCCTGACGGTGCAGTGTGAGAAACCAGCTTCCTGGGTCTTGAGCCAAGGCCAGACGTGCCTGCTAACATTGTAATTCTCTTGATCGAGTTCGTCAATCACTTGCTTGATATTGTCGTCACTGTTGTTGTCATAGATGAACCAGCGCTCAACCCCAAGCCAGGCATGGTAGGTGATCCATTCCCGCAGGGAGGAGGCTTGGTTCCATACCATGGTGCATACACACATCTCATATTTCTTCTTCACCGCGGCAGTGGTGGTGGTGAAATGGAAGATCTTAGCGACGGAAGGTAGGGGAATATAAAGGGGAGGAGTAGTCCTCACTCTGCCTGATGTTCCCAATGAAGCTACACCAATGGTGACTCGGATTCCATTGGCTCTAGAGGGATTGTTTCGAATGGTAATAGGGAGAGAGCACCGGACAACTTCCTGTGCTGCAGTAAGGGCCTGTGTGGTGAAAACGAAGTGGGGATTTCTCTGCCAATTTCCCCATCCGAAGTGGCAGACGAATTGCGTCGGATCAGAGGCTCTATCAGGGCGAAGATTCAATCCTTTAACGAACACCACGGCCGTGTCCCCATCCAGAGCTGCACCGTAGACCAGCGACGTCTCCCATGAATGAACTGGATGATCAATTCCAATTCCAACCGACGCATCATCTTGTAATTCTTCTCCTCTGCTGCGCTGAGTCTCTCTAATTCCAGTCCTCTCCAGGAGAACCCAAGCAGAGTGATTAGCTGGAGGTGTGGGACACCGGGCAATTGACCTGTAACCATCGAATTCGTCTACAGACAGAAGGGAAAGTGAGATGCTGTGGCGGTTCTTGGGATCTAACTCATTGGATTCAATAGAATTGTTGGTGTTACTGAAGGAGGGCAGAGGATGGTAGACACAATTCAATGCTGCGTTCCAATGAAGCAGAGATAGACCCTTCGTCGTTATCGTTCTCCTCTTGGAAACCACCAGCAAAACATGGTCAGAGAACAAGACCCGATCCTCAACAATGAATGGCAATGGTCCCCCGTCATTATGATCGGCAGAAGAATGTAAGATGGAATTGCTCACGGCCAATGCTGAAGACGACAGCAGAGGTAAGCGGGAGACGATCAGAACGGGACGGAAGGGAGACGAGCCAATGGTGGAGAAGCTGTTAAGGAGGAGGACGAAGCAGCAGAAGCAGAGGAGGAGGAGAAGGAGAGAGACGGAAATGGAATAGTGGCAGGAGAGTAGAGAGGACGAAGGAGTTCGTCTTGGGATGTGCTTTCGCTTGCGGCACTGCAGCTCAGAATCCATTTGCTTGCAATGGCATATGTGCATTACTGGCTAATCAGATCCAATGCTGCTGCTTCGCTATGTCGATGTGTACGGGTAGATCTCAGGGGCTGAGCTGATGGGAATGGGGGACCTGTAAGAGGAAGAAGAGAGACGGAGGAACCTCGAGAGAGAGAGAGAGAGAGAGTGCATAGGCATTAATCTTAAGGAGACGCAACGCGTAGTTATGAAAGAAGAGAAGAGACGCCAGCCGTACTTTCCACCGCCAACTGAGAAAGTCCACCACCCCACTCTTCCTCCTCCTCCTCCGAGTCCTCTTTCTCTGCTGGTGCGCTGTATTATTTCTCTTTCTTGCTTTCAACAGAACAATATCCTATTCTACTACTCTATTGAATGTTCAAACATGGCATATGCAATAATATGCCCATACCTTTCCCTTATTGTCCAAAAAAACAAAAAAGAAAAACCCATACCTTTCTCTTTTGCAATAAAGAAGTATTGTGTTTATTTGACCATATTTTTGGAGACATAACTCGTAATTTACTGGGAAAAACATAAGATTACTTACAAATCCCTATCCAAACAAAAACATAGGGTGTTTTGGTTATTTCATAAGGGGGTCCACCTATGAAATAACTCAAACACCTCTTGTTTTGCTGGGTTGGATCTTTCAACTCCCGCCATGGCTGTAGGAGAGTCGAATTATCTTTGTATACCTACGAATTGAACACTCCTGCACCAACTTAGGGAAAAAAAAAATTTTCGGAGGGATGCATCATCAAGAGTCGTGAGGGGTTCACCTCTCTGAGACTGGTTGTGGTTCTTGGCACTAGCTTGGTGCTAAGAAAGTTCCAACTTCCAATGCTATAAAGTCTAATTAATTAAAAGTTGTTCGATCAGCTTTTGGTGCCTTCTCCCCCATCTTCTTTCTTTCTTTCTTTCATTCTTTCTTTCTTTCTTTCTTTTTATTCGATTGAACCCATGTCGAGTCCTCAACACCTCATCTTCTTTCTTTAATCTTTATTAATTAAAATGAAATGCCAGAGAAGCTTCAACCTCTGATGATTGGCAGCATGTGAAGTGAAGGATGTGTTTGATTTTGTTTTGTACGATTTACTCACATATTCAAAAAAAAAAATTTATACGTTTGGTTGGCTATACAAATTCCACTGACGGGAAACAAATCCTCTGCAGGGCAGGTTTAGAATTTGGCATGTGGATCGGTGTGACATCCAATGGTGACGAACTCGAGAAGAAAGAAAGGAAAAAAAAACTGGGTCAATTCATCTCACACCATTGGATGAAGCATCATCCACTTGTTGAGCTCTCAAGCCCACATTACAATGTACCGCCAGATCGGTGCACTGCCGAAGATTTTAGTCCAATTGGACTGGGCTCTCTGACAGTCCAACCCGTTTTGGTGAATAAAGGAGTGCACCATACTTAGGATCAATTGAAGCTTTTTCTTTATTTCTTTTTTTTAGTGGGGTTTTAGAAAGAGAGGGAAAATCATGAAATGGTGCAAAGCAATCTCCACGACACGATAAATTTGTGCTACGTATCGCACAATGAAGGTAGCATTGCCAGGTACTACCAGATTAAAGAATTGGAGAGGATTTTTATCCCGGTAAGATTGAGGGGGAAACAGAAAGAGAGTTGAAGGAAGAGAGAGAGAGAGAGGGAAAGTTGTGGACGATTTCAGTATGAAACAAGTGATGTAATGGAAGGCTCTTTCTTATGCACGTAGGCATTTGCCGGATTATTATCTTCTCCAATTCCTAAAGTGTGGCAGCGTAGTAGTGCTAGGTGGAGATGTCGATATTTGGCAACTACTACATCTAATGTTCCATATCAATGAGATCTAACCGTTGAATAAAGTAGCTACCAAGTGTCGATATCTCCACCTAACACTGTCGCACTGCCACACTTTAAGGAATTGGAGAAGATAATTTTCTAGCGTTTGCCCTGTAACCCCATTGTCGGCAGTGCAGCAAGTGGATGGAAGCATGTATAGCTGGCGGGACTCCATTACCCGCATGTGCTAGACCTAACCTCTAAGGTCAAGCGATGTAGAGTCGGTACCGGTGCTGGTGGTGGTGAATTCAGTGTTTGAGTTTCACTGGCTGGTAGAAAGGTAGTGTTGTTGAGAAAAATAAACATTTTTTTTCTTTGGGGAAAGTTTTCATATACGGTTGTGTAAGCCATGTATGTGAGAGGGTGGGAGTTTCAAGGCATTAATTAATGAGTGGGGATTTATGATTTTTTCAACTCTTTGTGAGAGGAGACACGACCGTGCATGCTTACACAGCCGTGTATGAAAACTTCTCCCTTTTTGGGGAAATCTTTTTTGAAAGTTAACGAAGAGATACAATAATCAAAGTATGCACAAGTTTAATAGTGCAAATAAATCAAATCAAGTCAATTATAAAAAGAATACACAGATTTTTAAGAGAGAAAAAACTCTACCTCATTGCGTGTGGCACGCGGCATGCGATCCTATGCTTAGACACATGGCCGTGTGAAATGATCGTCACATCCCATGAAAAGGCAAAAATTCCTAAAACGTGGCTTTGTGTGGGTACGGGGCTACATGCCGTATGCAACTAGGTATCGATTTCTTTCCCAATTTTTTATATAAAAAACTCTTCTCTAACTAAAAAAACTTAAAGAGCGTACAAATGCAAGTCTAGGAAGGAGTCTCAATCACATACATGAAGAATTGTTAAACCTTCCACGTAGTCTTTGCTTAACACATGTCTTACCCATGACGGAGACTAGTCTTTATTTGACACATGTCTTATCCATGTGAGAAGGCACAATATACGCCTTACGCTCATAAAGCCTTTTCCCTTTTTTAGGAGAAAGTTCTCCCAGCAAACATGATACTCTACACCTCTCACACTGTGAGGCGATCACACCTAGACACATAAACTGTCTTGGGCGCTTTGAAATGCCTTACCCCCATGTAAAGGCGGACATTCTAGGCATCCAAGGCAGTTTCTATGTATAGGTGTGGTTGCTGCGCAAGATGCATGACCGGGTAACATTCTATTCCCCAAAATAATATAATAATCCATGTGAGCAAACTCAATGAATGTCTTAGTCTCAGAGAGTCTTTTTCTTTTTGGGGAGAAGGTTCTCCTAACAAGCAAGATACTCTACACCTTCTTTGATTATTTTAATAAATTTTTTCTTAAAAATTAATATTATAATTCATATGATGAGACACAGTGTACACCTTAGGCTTAGAGAGTTTTTCCCCAAAACATACTTTAAAGGTGGAATACTTTCTTTAGTGGCATGTTTGATAGATCATTATCCTCTCCGGTTCCCTACCCGGTATAGTTGTCTGGTTCCTCTTATCGGGAGCCAGAAATGACGACCTAATCCCCTGCCCAAACATACTCTCTTAATGAGGTTAAGTCGTCATTTCCGCCTCCCTATGAGAGGAACTGGACAACCGAACTAGACAGGAAAAAAAATTCATTGCCCTCTCTCTCTCTCTCTCATATTACCTCGCCCTCAATCCATTTCCGTTTCTTTCATATTAATTTCTCTCTTTTTTTTTTTTTTTTTTTCTTTTTTTCTATGGCAACCTACGCTCAAAAACCAGACTTTCTTTTCTTTTTTGCCTTTTTTTTTCTTGTTAACCAAACACAGCCTTCAAGGGAATTTTGGTGATGGCAACATTTCCAAATTTTGGTCTCCACATCATCAGTTCTATTATATACTTTACTGATTCTCCGCCTTTGCCACTCTCCCTCTTCCCCTCCATCTTATTTGTCGGTGGTGACTGGTTGGACTGCGTATCCGCAGTCAACAGTGTAAAAGACACAGTCCAAAGGACTCTGAGTTAAGGGACAATTAGTTTAGATACGCGTTGTTGAGCTGTTACGTTGAGGGCAAAATTAGGAGGAGGAAACATAAGGAAAATAATAGAATTTATTTATTTAATTATATTATGACAGATTATTATTCTGGGATTTAAAAAAAAAAAAAAAAAAACATTTTCATATCATAAGGGTCCACTATTTCTTATTTATTTTTATTTATTTTTGTTTTTGGAATAGGAGGTATCTGGCCGAACTAAATCTCCCAAGGTTCGTGTATGACCCCGCAACACCATGAACTGTGAGCTACTGGGGCCCCCATGTTCACCAGGGAGTTTCCCCTTAGGCGGGTGGCCCCAAGGGGGAAGACGGAGTCGAACTTAGGACCTTCCGCTTCCTTAGGCTTCGTCCCTTGCCAGCTGCACTGCCCCTTGGGGTTAACGGGTCCACTATATTTGACCCATGTAAAAAGCGATGTGGCAATCCTGATGGTTAGATATAGATAATGGGTAAAAAAATGTTGTCAGGTTGCGTGGTCCCTAAACCAGTGTGGGGCCAATGAGTGGATGTTCAGGAGGTTCGGAGGCTATGTCTAGACGCAGGCTACACATGATCATGCAACGTTGTTTTTCTCATTAAAAATTTATGTTTGGATTAACCACTTATCAAATTTCATAAATTAATTTAATCAAACATTTCTTATATTTTTAAACAATTCGTGTAAGTAGTGGATCTTTATCACCTCCAGTTTGCTGACCGGCCCAGTTCCCCAGTTCCTCTAACAAAGGGGGGCTGAAATGACCTCTCTACCCATGCCCAAACACCCTGCCTGGGTGGGGTCCACCATCCCCCTATTAGAGAAACTGGGGAACTGGGCCGGTCAGCAAACTGGAGGTGATAATTTTCCGTAAGTAGTCCATGCAATGGTGACTGCCAGTAATATTAGAACGCAGGGTTAAGTCCAAGGGGTGGTTGCTTGTTCGATTCTCGCTCTGTTGGAGGTTTCACATCCTGTAATTCCCTTCTTACCCCCATTCCATCCCTCTTCCTTGAGTTGGTATGCCACACCTGACCAACCTCTTGGGTTGTCATCTTAGTGGCCTATGGGCCCTTTACAGGATTGATCAAAAAAAGAAGGGTAAATTACATATCACCCCCTGGTTTTCAAACGAAACTCAAATCATCCCTTGATTTTTAAAAATACTTAAATCACCCTGTATTAGACCCCAATATGACAAATTAGTCTCTACCATTAGTTTTATGCTGTTAAGTGATGATGTCAGCCAATTAAATAAATTTAAATCCCTAAACTACCCTTGACATCCAAACATAGATTTTGAAGGGTAGTGTTCTAAATTTAATTCTAATGTTTTAGTACAAGAGTAAAATTATCTTTTCACATCAATAACTAGCAGCAGACTAACACCGTTACTATAAAGGGAGAGAATGAGTATTTTCAAAAACCAGGGGATGATTTGAGTTTCGTTTGAAAACCAAGGGATGACATGTAATTTACCCTAAAAAGAAAATTAGGTTGGCTCCTGAACTTGAATCTGGTAGGATTCTCCACAGTCAGACTCCAGAATTTTTGTTTTTTGGTAATCTCTCTGACAATGGATCCTCCACAGTGCGGCCTTCATGTATTTACTATGTAGAGGTGACCCCCCCCCCCTCCCTCCCTCCCTCCCACTCAACCTAAAAAGAGAATTTTAAGGGCCAAGTTTATGTAAGTCATGCAACCTAGAGGGTATCTCAGGATTACACATAAAATACTTCTATAGATAGAATAGATGAGACTAAAATCATGTATAGGGTGTCAAAACCGGTCAGTCTCGGTTTTGACCATAGACCGACGGGCACTCAACTGAAAACCGGCCAAAACCGGTTAACTGACCGTAAACCTTCTCCATTTTGCCTTATTCAAAGTTTCTGGTTTTAATAGTTGCATTTTTTTTCTTCCAGAAAGGCCCATAAGGAAGCCCACAAGAAAAGTTGCAAAGTAAATTTAAGAGATTATGAAACTTGACAAATTCATGGGCCTAGATTAGATAGGCAGCCCACAAAACAAGTTTCAAGTAAATTTTAAGAAATTATGAAACTTGACAATTTATGGGCCGAGTAGGCAGCCCACAAAAAAATTTCAAAACAAATTATGAGAAATTATGAAACTTGACAATTTATGGGCCGTGATAGGCAGACCACAAAAAAACTTTCAAAGTAAATTTAAGAAAGGGCAAGAGAATGCTAACCGGTCGTGTACCCCCCTGCACTAGTCCAGGGGCCAATGAGAGTGCGCATTAAGGCATTAGATGGAATATTCGATTTCACTGGGGGTTGAACAGTCTTTTCACGTGCTCTTGTGTCTTGGCACAGTAACCACGCAACTGGTTAGTGTGTTTTTTTCCCTTAAGATATGATACTTGACAATTTATAGCCTACATAGGCAGCCCACAAAAAAACTTAAAAAGTAAATTTAAAAAAGGGAGAGGGATAGGTAGACTGCCCGCATGCGTCACCAATGGGGGCGTGAGATGAGGCACATACAAGAGAGGTAAGAGGTCATTTCAAGGGGGGGGGGGGGGAGAGAGAGAGAGAGAGAACACCACTAGCTTATGGTGCAGGGGCGGTGTGCCAGCCTTCTCCCTTTAAGAAAGGGTTATGAAACTTGACAATTTATGGGCCTAGATAGACAGCCCAAAAGAAAATTTTCAAAGTAACTTCTGCCATTTAGGAACGAGACTCATACACAGGAGATTCCTACTGTCCCATAGGGGGTGGGGGTATTTTTGGTCATCAGCTAACCTTTATGTAGGCCATGCATGAAAACTTCTACCATTTAAAGAATGGGAAGTTATTTTCTATCCCAGAGTGTGATCTACACTAGCACTTCCATTTGTCTATATCTCTATCCTCCTCAAAACAAAAGGGCAGAGGTCTCTTTTCACATGGGGAGGAGAGATAGACTCATGGAAGTGTTGGCGTAGGCCACCCTCCCGGACAAAGTTCTTTTTCCCTTAAAATTTTATGAAACTTCGACAATTTTTTAGCCTAAATAAGCAGGGCACAAGAAAAGGGCCATTGGAGGACTCTTTATGAACTTCCACTTAAATGCTTGATGGTCTCATGGTAAGTAGCTTGATCTTGAAGCTGACCCTTGCGATGATGGGTAAGATCGATGAAATCTCAAGACAAAAAAGGTCAAACAAAACCATCATATGATATGATATGATGGTAATTAATTTTGTTGCGACTTTGGAGGTCTTGCAGTTGCTGCTGGTAGGAACTATCAAAAACCAAGCTCCACGGCTCCATCAACGCATTGGAGCTAGCGTGTCACGCACTCACGTGTGCGGTGACTCATTTTTTTTTGTGGTGAAAATTTTCTGTTACTATTCAAGTTAGACATGACAAGAGAGACAAAATAATCACCCTGCCCAATGAAAGCAGAAATTTCGATCCCATGATGCCAATAGTGTGCACTCTTGTTCGCCCTTGCATGCATGCAGGAGCCATGCTCCCCCACATAGAATGCCATCCCATTTTTTTTTTAATACTAGGTTATTTGGTCTATAAAAGTTAAACCCGAATTTTATTGATCTAGTATTGGATTGATCTTAGGAAAAATGATTCATGCATAAAGGAGTATTGGAAAATTTTTTTTGGTCTTTTCTTTTTTTTGGTAAAACAATTTTGGTCTTTTCAACTCCCAATAATAATACAGTTGAGGGAGGGAGGGAGGGAGGGAGGGAGGGAAGGGGGGGGGGGGAGGAGAGGGGTGGTTTGGTCTTTTCAACCCCCAACTATTCCAATCCCACATTTTGTGCACGACAATGTACAAAACCTTTGCCCATTTTTATATATAAAAAAGAGAAAATTTTCTCTAAACTTAAGGTATTTCTAAAAATGTATATGTTAGCAAATGTTTGAGGTTTAAATATTAACCCTTTTTTCCAATTATATAGGGGCGTTGTTCTCTACCCAGGAGGGCACAAGGGCACAGGCTGTGCCTAAACGCATGGGGCAGAACAAGGTGGTCATTTCGCCTACCTTGTGTCTGGGTGCATCTGCACTCCCAGTGCAGATAACATTTTATCAGTTTTTATTGATTTTTTTCGACTTTTCATTCTATTTTCTATCTTCATTCTTCTAGCAAGTTCTCTAATCAAGTCAAAAGCAACAAAGCCAAATATGTCCTACTAATCTGGGTGTAGTTTCCACCAGGGCATATAGAGTTTATTTGTAGGGGCGCTGGTTGGTCATTGCATCCAATGTCGCCCACCCCCATGTGCTCAGGCGCAGCTTGCGCTGCGGCACAGAGAACATTTTTCGTTATTTGTATTATTTGACCTCTAATCCTTATTTATTAAAATAAAATTTAAAAAAACAAGGACCTATAAACCTTTTTAAAAAGATCATAATCATATAAAGTAAAGTTTTTTGTTTGTATTATTATTAGACTTGAGGGCTGAGGTTGAGGTATCTTTCCGTACTTGCAGATAGTAGAGAGGACGTGAATTCAAAGACAAAACTCGACCAAAATAATTTTTGTCAGGTCATGAATGGGTCGCTATAAGACCCTTTTTAATCCTTATAACAAGTGGTTTTGTTTCTGTTTTATTTTAGTTTCTAGGGGAAGAAACCAAGAACACCAGATTCTCCGGACAGTCCCGGATCTGCTTACTTCTCTATTCATTGTCAAATCTACTTCTCAATATTTCTGTTAATCTATTTACCCATATCATCCCTCTCATACGATGTTTTGTATTCCGTCGCTTGTATTAGTGGGTTGATTCTAAGTGTGTTATTAAGAGGCAGTAGTGTCATGACCGTTTTGTCCAACATTATTTGTTTGGTTTACGATTATGACATAGATGAGGCTCGAGAGCTAGCCATGGCATAGGATGATACCTAATGATATTTTTGTAATTAAATTGTAATGGGTGCGATTTTCCAGAAGGAGGGGGGTATGTATCCTTATGTAAATCCTTAAAGAGCTTAAAAGCTGTCATATATAGGAGAGTGACAGGTTGTCAAGGAATGTAGCCTTGCCTACCTCCTACACTTGTGGCATGAGATCTAACGTTGTTGGACATTTCGTCTGGTGATCTCCTTTAGATAGCTAGGTTGTAATGTTGTGATTTAGTTAATGAAAGTACTTTGATTTCTTTCTATTGGTATGTTTTTACTTTGCTTCACTCCTTTCCCTTTTGTGGCTTGTTTAGGGTTACTCCTAGCCACTATGTGTTAGCGAGTGTCGTAGAGACATTCAATTGAGTAGGTCTGTGATAGTAGGGCCTAAAGCCTCAAGGCTTGACAGAAAGAATCGTCCCACCTTGTGCATTATCTTCGTTACTGGGTCCTCGACGAACTAGTGGGTCCATGTGGAGGTTTGGGGGGTGTCAACTCCTAAGGAAATTTTTTAAGGCTATAGAAATATTTCTGTAAACTACCCGTATAGGGTTTTACTATAAATTTGTAGTGAGGATTCTTTCGCTTTAATTGAGAGAGGTGTGAGGGCAAGTGGTTGCAACCTATTATCCATTGATGGTGAAGCAAGTATCATCTCAGCATGGATGTAAGCAATATTGTCTAATTACATAAATCCTTGTGTACATCGTATGATTGTTGTTTGCGATTTCCATTCTTTTGTGCATCATTTTAGGTTCTCGTTTTTCTATATCTCTCAACTCCCAAGTCCTAACCAAAACTTAGCAAAGTTACGTTCCTTGTAATTTGTATTGAACAGAAAAAGAGACAACAAACATGATATAGAAATTATGGGGAAGAGTTCTCTGTCTGGGAGAGTGGCCCTTGTGCCAACACGAGAATCTTTAAACGAATGTTATTCAACTCTTTTTTATAGAGATGTAAACGGATCGAATACGGATCAGATACAAATCGGATGTGATCGGATCCGAATATTTCGTGACCGAAAACGGATATCCCTAAATAGATATAGATGTGAATTGAATTCGGATTTTGAACTATCCATTTACATCCCAGACTTGTGTAACCCAGACCATCCTCCCCCGACAAATACGATTTCACTCTCAATCCATGTCTCTCAGCTATCGTAGTCTCATGATTCTCATTACCTTATACCTTGAAACGTGTTGAATCTTTAAAAACCCTCAAGATCATTAACTATTTAACTTTTTATTATTAGTTGGATATCTATTTGGATCGAATAAAATTTTTTTTCCTAGATTATTCAATTTTTTTTCCGGATATCCCTAAACGAATACATCTCACCCCTGAACAAATACGAATGCAAATCGAATTCGAATTTTCAAATATGCGTTTACATTCCTACTTTTTTGTGCATCTCTATTTATGTTTTTGCCTTTCATTTATTAATTCAAACCAAACCCATCAGTCTACGCAAACAAATTTAATAAATGAAGAAACTAGTTATGAAATACTATAGATATATAACAGAAAAGGAAATAAATTAATTATGATTTACAATATGTGTATGAAACTAGTTAAGAAATACTATTTGTGATTTGCATGTCCTGTTGATACGATCCTTCCTACCCAATTCCTTTCAACCCTATATGCACCTGCCGACATATGAGAAAAGGATTTGTGGGTGACAATCCAACTAATTGGGTGGATAGTCCCTTAATTGTACTATGTGGAAGGATGATATCGGCATGCAATAATCATAATTGATTATTTACTCTAAAGCTTTTTGTCTTCTTATCCCAATTTGTTTTGTTTTTGTTTTTTTTTAATGTTTATTGAGTGGTCAAATCTTCTTCTACATCTGATTAATAGAAACTAAATAAATAAAATTGCAATTGATATGTCACCCAATCAATTTGTTTTTGTTTTTGTCTTTTTTTTGGGGGTGGAAAAGGATTTTTGAACCTTTTTCAAAGAGAAAATTTATCTACCATGTTTTGTAATTTTTTGTCCAATGAATGTCATTCTCATAGTCGGATTTTGGGGGAGGGGATCCCTAAATGTGTCACCAGTTAAATTCATTATTATAATTCAATCATATGACTCACCATATATGAGATTTTATCCTTTATGTTTTTAACTTTCTTGAACTTAATTTTGAAATTATTCTAAGACAAATGTCATAACGCATATTGCACTAAAATTTTCACTATAGTCAATGAAATGTGCATAATATGTTCAACAAATTTAAGTACCCCACCAAACTGTGATCTGGCGGTAATCAGGATGTGATGGAAAGGATTCTAGATATCAACATGGTGGAACCCTGACTCCTTTGTTCAAAATTCCTATGCTTATTTTGATTCGGAGAGAAGGATTTATATGCCACTTGCGCGTATTGAAACCTCCTCCCACACCAAATCAATGGACAAACATGAGTAGGGTTGTAAACGGATCGGATTCGGCTCAGATTGTGCTATATCTGCATCCGCATCCAATTAGCTATTGGACGGATTCGGATAGTGCTAAACGGATACGGACACAGTTACGGATTGGATATTTTATCCGTTTACATGTAAATATAGCTTTTCGGATAGCTATAGCCTATCTGTATCCGCATCCGTTTAGCTTTCAGACGGATTCTGCTAGTGCTAAACGGATACGAAAACGGATTTCAGCTATTCATTTACACCCCTAAACATGAGGAAGTGCCTCAAGATTAATATGTAGGATTCCACATGGTCAGGAAAGGGAGGGACTGTTCTACAGGCAATGTGTACATCATTTTTCCATTTATTTGTCGAATGAAAGGATTTTTCTGATGGTTTGTGAAATATGAAAAGTTGATATAACAATTCTAGTTCAAATATGTGGGAAATGGTCCAGGTTGACCATATGTCAATTTTTAAACAAAATCAAATAACATATTATTTTTTAACATTTTTCCTCATGTTTAAAATTGTCCATTTCTTTGGAAAAAGTAGATGGCGTCTGTACAATTTATTTCATATGTCATAATTTGATTGGGCGTTTGCCATATTTTTTTGTGGTAGTTATAATTAATTTGAATAGTTTACCAAAAATAAACAAGTATATAAATATTATAATTTCACATGTGCACTCAATAATATGCAAGACAATGACAAATTTTTCATAATGAAAGTCATTTTCAAATTATTTTTAAAAATGTTTTTATATCCCTAATTTAAAGAATTTTTAGGATAAGACAAGAAACAATGAAAAAGTGTCGAGTTCTAAATACACCTGCAAAGGTGTCATTTAGACAGGCCCATTAATTAAACAATTAAAAGGGTTCAAGCTGATTGCAATACATATGCATTAACTCTAAGATTCACGCATGAGCCCCGCCCATTTCAGAATTGGGAACACTTCCAAGTCTTGAGAGAGAGAGAGAGAGAGATTGTGATATTGGGTGTGGTGAGAAACTTGCAGAGAGGCTCTATCATTAGCAAACATTTGATTTGTTTAGGGTGATTAAAGTACGCAAAGATTTCTAGTTGTATTAATCGATCCGAATTTATGAAATCTTAGGAAGCTCAACCTAATAAATGACAATTATTAAATAATTTGATATATAAGTTAGCATATATAATTTGATTAATATACGAAATTGATTAGTCAACTAAGGGGCTCAATATGCTCATGGTCTGCATCAAAGATTAAAATGATGAAGCAATTTTTGGATACTCTTTGTTGGGAACAATTTTGCAGTTTAAAGTAATTTCTTTTAATTACTGGATAATAAAATCTAAATTAATGGAAGGAATACAATATCTGTAAATAAGGGATCCTGAACTGTCCCTAAATAATGTGAAGAGAACTCCATATGTCTTCCTTTGATGTAGTTGTAACTGTTATTTGGTGATGATCAGGGTTTTAAAACTCAGAAGCCTGATCACTATTCCTGCCGATCACCGGTTGATCCTTTCTAGATTTCTAGGGTTCATGCGAGTTTCAAACGGTTCCGGCTGAATCGACATTGAAATCTTAAACTTGATGATGATTGCTTGGACCTTTTTTTTTTTCCAATTGTTTTTCCTTTCTTTATGTACCAAAAGAAAAAAATCTCACCTAAACGTAGAAAGAAAGCAAATGAATAGTACACAATTCCAACTAAGTCATAATAAACACATGAAGCTGTTTGTTAAGATCCGGAGTGACTAAAATGTATGTAAACCTGCAAATGGAACTTTCAGAGCCCCTTTAAATAACTTCTTAAGCCCATAAAGCATTGCTTTCGCCCTTGCATTTGAGTGCGACCTGCTCCTACTAATTTAATCAAGTATAGTGAATCCGGCAACTATCATGTGCCAGACACAAGGGCTCGTATGACCATTTAATTTTTTTTTCCTGCTTTTCTACATTCTTTATAGGCTATGGGTTACGCATGCACTCTTCATAATTGATTTGTTAATGCCTAAAAGGTGACCCAGTCGCACATGATGAGGAAACTAAGAACAACATGAAGGGTTCATCACCCCCATTGAGATGGCTCAAATCAAAGAGTCCACTCAGGCAAAGATGCACTGCAATTTTCATCAAGAGAACTTTCAATGATAAACAACAAATAAAAATTGATTTAAGGAAAACTTCTTCATCACTATACACATGGAACCATTTCCTTCCATCACGAGCATTAGAAGTAATGATCTCTCTCATTCTCTGGGCGGAAAATGCTGCTAAATGGGGGATTACTGAATGAATTCCCCCTTCTGGAATTAATAGGAAAGCTCTGCTTCACCCCAACTTTACATTTTCAGTTGCTCTCCAGTGAGCTTCTTCACCGTAGAAAATATCAACCTCATTTCGTCATTTCTCCTCCATGTTACATGAAGCAAAAAGGCGATTTCTTTGCTGTCTTAACAAGAATCTGAGCACTCAAAACAAACTTGACTCCTCTCTAACTATGCAAATGATCTGACAAATTAACAAGTTGACAAAACAATGTTTCAGCCGCAGAGCAGAAGTATATAATTGAAACTAAAGAAAGGCGGAAACAAAACAAGCAGATGCTATCAGCACAAGAAAACTAAACCGCGATCAGAAGCAGGGCAAACATTCAGTCCAACAACAGAAGTGTTATGAGTAACAATGACCAAGAGCTAAGCTACAAGACTCTTGTTGCTTGGATTTCACTGCCCCGTGCCTGAGAACTTGTATATAGTTCACATTACTGTTTAAATAAACACATTTGAAAATATTAAAACGTCATCACTTATATATGTACCCTAAAGTACACGGATCAAACAAAATCGGACGCGAAACCATATTCATCAAACAAATTCAGACACAACCATATCCAACAACTATACACCCTGCCTGGCAAGATAGACAATAAGCTGTATGGAATTGAAGCAACAAGAAGAGCGTCCAGTGATTCACATTAAAATCCTGCTAGTTGATGACTAGAATGAAAATTTAAGTCACAAAATTCAGAATTAGCAATTCAATACCTGGTGATTATGTCAACTGGTGACAGAAGAAGCAACATCAAGGCCACTTCTACTACGGCCTTGCCTTCCCTCAAGATCATAGATTGTGTTTTTCAGTGCTCTGTTTGAGAAAATCTCTGAACTTGCCGTTGAGTCACTATGAATCTCCGCCAGTGGATTCACAATAACACCACCACCACCCCGTTGGAGCCGGAATCTCCAGTTATCCATCCTCAAAGGTTCCGAACTGCCATCTTTATCAGCAACATTCCGAATAGCAGCTAGTGATCCCCCAGAAGAAGATAAACTTGAGCTTGGGTACCGGCCTTCCGTTCTCCTCCAGAATTTTGAGCTCAGGAATTCTGCACCAGGTAACTTACAGCATGTGTTCCCAGCTGAGTCAGTGCCTGATACCTTTGCTGTCGACATGGCCAAATCGTAAGAAATCTCATCCAGGGCCAGCTCTAGACCATGCACACGTGTCTCTAGAGAACGCATCCCATTCTGTGAGCTCCCAATGAACTTCTGAATTCAAGAATTGAACAGGAGAGTAATCATCAGAGAAATTCTTACAGTTAAAGGACACTAAACTGTAACCTTATTCCTAAAACATTATCATAAATGGATTGACCATCCTCAGATAGGGCCAGATCTGATTGTCCTATGTGAGACAAAAATATCTGCCCACAGGGTTCGTTTCTAAAAAATTTTTTAGGCAGTGGACATCCTAGGACTCTGCTTTCTGAAAGCTGTGAACTAGCCTATTCATGGTAAAATATAACATGATGCATGATGCAGATCCTTGATAAAAGTAGAAAACATGGGCCAAAGGCCATCAGAAATATTGCAAAAATAAGACAACTTGCTCTCATCCGAGAGTAGTGCAACAGAAGGGACTTGAAACAAAGAAATACAGGAAAAATAGAGCGAAAGAAGATGATGAACTTCTTCATGTTGCAATAGGATTGCATTTACTGAAGTGCTGGTCCATGACTTGCATGCTGTAGAAAGTTTTATTGGAGAATAAATTCTGAGATTGAATGGGACTGAAGAAAGGGCATTCTATGCATATACTTAGCATGTTCATGGATATTTTGTTGACAGGGGACCGAAGCTACCATAAGCCAACTAACCCGTCCCACAAACCAAGGACTTGGAATGTCTGGAATATTGAAATGCTATTGTTAAATAAAACAGCCCAGAAATAATAAGAACAGTAACTGAGTAATTCTAATCAACATATTTGGGGTTGCAGCAAACAGAATTGTGGACACATAAAGTAGATCATAAAATGCAATTCATGAGAAAGAGGAACCCCAATAGGGGATAAACAAATCAAGCTCCACCAGCATACCTGCAGAAGATCTAACAGACTCGATTGCTGGTTCTCAATCTGAACCAGTTGCTTGCGGATCAAGGACAGGTCCTCGTTGTCTTTCTGGTTCCCATACATCTCAGTGGCATTGCTAACTACAACAGTAGAATCAGAGCTCTCGTCCTGAAGTGGAACCACACGGTTCCCGGACCTGAATCCACCAAACTTGTGTGTCTTGTCATTGTAGTTCTTATTAAAGAGAACACGCTTTGTTTGAGGTTTTAAACTTGCATTACACTCATCTACCCCTGATTCTAGACCTCCCCCATCTGTCTTCTTAATATCATCCTCGCATACAACTGTAAGAGAGGAAGCATGAGGTACAGCAACCTCAACTTTCCAATCAGGCAGCTTCTTGCAGTCGAGTTTACGAAACAGGGCGGGACTTGATTTACTGTCATTACTCTTCAAAGGGGACCTTTTTCTAGCAATAGTCACAGATGAACTATCCGGCGGAGGCGACCTGCTTGCCGGGATTGCTTTCTTCCTCGTTTGAGGAGTTTCAAAACCCAGAGTACCAGAGCTTCTGGGACCTGGTGGGAAGCGCCCGTCGCTTGCATTTTCTGTCAATTACGTAAACAAGAAAATTAACATCGGAGAGGTGTCAACAATGGATGTCAGAGTTCAACAACTACTGGTAGAAATAAAAAGAAGATAAAACGTTAAAAATGCAAGGGCGCAAACCAATAGAACCGGAAGAAGAAAAGAAATCCTTCATGCGGATGCCCAAATCTCCAAACATTGATGTAATAAGTACCAAAACGGCCCCAATTCATATGTTACGTGAAGAAGACTCAAATAATAATGGTGGAAAGAAGGAATATCAGTGATCCTCTTGAAGACGGATGCTAGCATTAGCAGTTTTCAATGAAAAGTTAAAAGCAGACAAGCATGAAGTAGAAATCTCGTACCTCTTGAAGAAGATATCGATTGCGATGGCTGTGTAACCTCGTCAGAAAGTCCAGGAACATCCTTCCAGGCTTCCAACATCTGATTCATGGTTTCCCGAACAGCCTTCACCTATAGCATATTAGATCCAATAAGGTCAAATAGGATAAAATTCGAAGATAAACCAGGAACCATAGTCATATTTACAACGACAATGGAGAAACTGGAAATGTTGGCCGACCTTATCGAACCTCCGAGCGTCAAAAGATGCCAGGGACGAGGTCTTAAACTCGGACAATTGATCCCTCTCCACAATAGCAAGCTTAAGTAAAGCCTCAGCGGCAGCCTTCCTCGCGGCCCAATCTTCACTACTGAGGAACTCCACCATAGTAGGAACCAAATTGGTCAATACATTACGACTAGAGGCACCGCCGACCCCAGCAATGCTGCCAATGAGCGCTAACAGCGCCGGTTTGGCCTTAAAGCACTCAGCCTTGAGTAACTTCAGCAGCCTCGGCAAGAGTTTCTGCAATTGCGAAGGCTCCGGATCAGGCGAAGCCTCGATAGCGGAGGCGAGACAAAGCGCGGAACCGATCTGAGCGTTGTAGTCTTGTTCAAGCAGGAGAGCCTCAGTTAAAGGCTTCAAAAACGCAGAAAAGGGGGGCTTAGTGATCTGAGAAGCCATGGTCGTGACAGCGTCGATACAAGCCTGCCGGACGGCGGAATCAGAGTCCCTGAGGCGGCGAACGATGTTAGCTAGCATTTTGGAGACGAAAGGAGAGAGAGCATCGCCATGAGTCTGAGAGATGAAACCAAGGAGTCGGACACATTGTTTCCGGACAGGACTCTTCTCAGAGGAATCTGTATCGTAGATACAATTAAGGAACGGAGTGAAGGAGTCGTGAGAGAGGTTGCGGGCGATCGATTCGAGCTCGGAGGTAGCAATAGCGTGAGTATCACGGTCAGAGAGCTTGTTGAGGTTGATGATGACTCGTTTCTTGAGATCGCGAGTCGAAGCGTTCTGTTGAGGAGTCGGTGAGGATCGCTTTGTGACTGCCATTGTCGCCGGTGATTGGGAGGAGTAGTAGTACTGCGGAGTAGATCCCGGCATTGACCGCTTCAGATTAGAAGCGGTGGCGCCACCGGTCCAGTGTTCGGTAAAAGCTGCTCCGCCGCCTTCTCTCTCTCTCTTTCTATCTAATCTCTGCAATTAGTCCTTCAAGATCCACGCCGTGGTTTCGAATTTATATATATAGTTGGGAAACAGACAATGAAGGGGGGGGGGGAACGTGGGGAGGAGTGAGACTGGGAACTGAAGAAGAGTATAGAGACGAAGACAGTGCAGCAATTAATCAATTATTTAATGACTCCAAATAGATCTTATTACTTCTGAACGAATAAGCATCGCTGGACGCGACTTTATAATTTTAAGTAACCACTAAACAGTAATATTATTTAGATTTTCAGTTAATAATACGAATTAGTGAAAGTGGTGGTAACCTAATTAAGTGTCGTGCATGTGAAGACATTACTTTAGAGAGAGAGAGAGAAAGAGAGAGAGGCCATCGCCCATCAGATCGAAGGATGGTTTTGGCAGTTAAGAAGAGCGCGAAGAGCGATCCTTACTGACTCTGACACAAGAAGCAGTGATTGTAATATGGTCGGACCCACTAGATTAAAAGGCAAAGGGGTAAAAGAGGGTATTTGAGGAATCTAAAAATTCCCTATGACTTGTAATAGTCTCTCTAGAGTATCCAGGCTTTTGATCAAAAGATTCTTACCAAAATAAAAAAAAAATAAAAAGATTTAGAAACTGCTCGAACGATAAGCAAGCATGTGATAGTGCCAGTGTCTTATCCAGATTTGAAGGTTCCAGCCAAGGTATTAGTGTACAGTATCGGATATCGATCATTTCAAAAACAACCCGGTATCGATATGAATCGATTGTATCTCATAAGTTTATCTGTGGGTTTTCTTAAAAATAGATTTTTTTTGTCTATTTTACGCTTTCTCCGTACTGTTCCATCAATATGGTATCAGCCAGGTATCAATATCAGTCACCTTCAAAATCATGTAATATCGACTGTATTGGACGATCTAATATCGATACCTCAAACCTTGGATTGGTGGATTGGTGAATCGGTAGGGATCGATTGATTCTTAGTCATTTTCTTAGTAAATCATTTTGAATAAGACTGATTCATGGATCGTGTTATACCCAAATATAACCATCCAATTGAGTTATGCCACATCGATGAGATGTTGCAGCCCAAGACCTGATGGACCACTTCCACAACTCGAACCAATGAGGGATCTACTAAAAACAGCCTAAAACGATAGGCATGGGATGCACTTTCCTTATGCCAACCTAATCCTATATAGAAACTACTAAAATAGAATCAGGAGATAAAAGGACAGGGAGATCACACTCCCAAAGGGACTCTACTAGTGATATTCTTCCCAAGAATAGAAATCACCATATTGGGACTTTCTCAAGGACTGCCTTGCTCATCACTAACTTTATATATATTCAGGTATAACTCTTCATAGGGGGATCGACATCTTTACTATTCTTAATTGTTGCTTAAAGAGATCTAACTTAGGCATCGGAGAATCCCAACTGGTGAAAATCGACTCTCTGGTTAAAACCTTGGTTCCAGATCATCATGATTCATGAAGGTCAGGCCCAACCATGATTTTAGAGATCGGTAGCGGATCGGTGGTTTGTCCAATTCGGATCGATATTAGTGGTCCTAAATTCCTTGGCTGATCATGTATTGATGGATCGTATGGACGAAGGGTAAAAGTGTAAAAAAAAAGCTGTTTTTTAAATGAAAAGATAAGAGTAAATCTATCCGATCGGATATTGATTCCTAAAACCATGGTCCGCCCAACTCAAACAAACCCATTTGCTCCTCATCTGGAGCAAAATTAGAATCTCAGAATCAGGAATGAGATTGATTTCTGTCGATTTTTTATTTAAATTGGATCAGAATCAATCGAAATCGACCCAAATTCAATTTAAAAACTGTAGTAATTAGAATCGAGAGAGAAGAAACGAAGATTTTCACGGAATTTTTTTGATTTAAAAGCCTTGTAGTTCTTGCTACAAAAGCTTTTCTGTTATGTTACCGAAAATTAGAAAGAAAAATAGTAATAAATGAAGATCAAATAACATTAATGATCGATTTCAAAAATAGATTATGAAAAAATCAACATTAATTATAGGGAGAATGTTCTCTGTGCCGCAGTGCAGCATGCACCCAGGCACATGGGCATTCTATGCCGGAGGCAGGGTGATCATTGCATCCACCCTCATGTGCCTGGGCAGAGGCTGCGTTGCGGCATAGAGAACAGCACCCCTTAATTATAATTGGGGATCAACTATTTTCTAAATGGGTCGGCAATCTCTATGGGAAGCATGACCCCTGCATGCATGTGGGGTCCAATAAGAGCGCACGCATTGGCATCATGAGATAGGATTTCTACCTTTCATTGGGGTGGGGGGGAGGGTGATCATTTCACTCCATCTGTGTCTAGGCATGGGCGATGCACTCCCCCCATAGAGAACTTTTCTCCTTTCTAAGTAGTAGATCCTATGCATACATGTTTTTATCCTATGGGAGGGGACCCATCTCTAATCTTTAAACTTTAAAGTGGGGGATGGGATCAAACAGATATGAACCATTTGATCCTAATGGGGATCACTTTTGGTAACATAGGGGGGCAAAGTCTGGATTATTTGAAGTGGGACCCATGAAATGGGGACTTCATGACTTGCCAACCTACCTACCCACCTAACTATATAGCCCCACATGTATTACATTAAGTGTTTCACTTTCTGTCAATAAGCTTAGGGTGAAATGGTTTACCCAAAAAAGCAAAAAAATAATAAGGGTGAAATGTCGAGTGTTAATCTACCCTTTTCAACTACTTTAGTAAGTAAGAATCCCATGTGGATTTAGAATTTAGGGAGAATGTAATTATTCTGCCAAGGGGGGATAATTAGGGTGGGAAACAAGGGAAATGGAGGGGAAAAGGAAAGGAAAACTAAGGCATGAGGTACTTATAATTACTTTTACCCTGATTTTAAGGGAAGATTTAGTTGACATTCTAAGGGTTTAGAATCATGTGAACCCATAAATGAAGGTTAGTCCTTTAAAGTCATATCTTCTGTATCAGATTGGATTGAAAATTTTTGGACTTTGATCAAGGGTAAATTTGTCCAATATGGCTCGCTCTGTGCCAATCTATATCGGTATCGTATCAATTTTGAAGGTGACTAATATTTGATTTGGTACCGTACAATAAAATCATGCTCCTCCTCACATAAAATAACCTCTCTGCCTCATATGTATGAAACCATTTCGTCGCTCTTCATTGGTAATACTCCCCAATGCTAGTTGCTCAAGAACCCTCTCCTATAATGTATATCCTAATGGCAAACACACCCTCACATAGTCTGATCATATTTTTTCAATTTTTTCCCATTGAAATTTAATAAATATATTCAAAATTAATTCTCTAAATTGTATCAACAAAAGATATAGAAAAAAATCCTTGTGAAATGTAGAATATGAAAGAGAAAATAAATAAAATTAAGGAAAAAGAATGCTACTTGGTAACGTGGCTGGCATGGCTCATGTGCCTAAAAGCAAAAAAAGCGCACAAAAGTGTGTGAAGGTACCACCCTCGCACCTTGGCCCCCCACGAAAACAAAAAAAATGGCATATTTGTTCATTTCTCTATGTGTGCTCTCATTGGCCCATACATTGGTGCAGGCACTACAGGCCCAAACAATAATCTCTTGCCTATAAAATTAACTCTTTGGGTGAAGGGGATCTCTTACCATATTCAAAATAGGCTTGATATGCTTGTGAATGTAGGAATAATCCAAATAAAGGAAGCCCAAATAGTAAAATCATATTTATTTTTTTGAAAAAAAAAAGCTACATGATCGCATGGCTCCTATGCCCAGACACAAGAGTGTGTGAAAGTACCACCCTATCCTCCATGAAATAAAAAAAACCATATCTGTGGTTGATGCCTTCACATGCGTTTTCATTGGCTCCTACATTATGTGTCCAAATAAGAAGGCGAAGTAGCTGCAATGTTGTTGATATGATGGCTTATTGAAACCCTTTATAAAATTTCAGATTTTTTTATCGGGAGAGGATTTTCTCAGCAAGTAGCATACGAGAGTGCACCAATAAGGTTCGATAAAATGATATCGTACATAGGAGGGTAGCATGGTAATTTCACATGAGGAGGAGAGAGAGAGATAAACACAGAGGTGCTACCATACGTTACCCTAGAGATTTTGAAAACCTTTTTTCTTTTTCTTTTTTTGAGAAAAAGAAGGCTGCCAAACTGCATGGTGCCTGTCCCCAGCATAAGAAGAGCAAAAATGACCATCTTGGCCCTTGTGAAATGAAAAATCACATCCCTATTGGATGCCCTCACACATGCTTTCATTGGCTCTTGCACTGGTGCAGGGGCCACATAGCTTGCAACGATCCCCCTCCCTTTTATGTATTTGGCAAGTGATCGTTGTCTGTTCAAGTAGCACTTGTATCAACCCGGGGCCAATGAGAGTGCACATAGAGACATCAATATAGATGCAATTTTTTATTTCCTGAGGACAAGCTAAGCGGTACTTTCGTGTGCTTTTGTTGCCACACAAACACGTAACATGGTTGTTGTTGTTTTTCTTTTTTAAAGAAAACTCATTCAACAAGAAATAATTATCAAAGTGAGATAGAAGCAAATGAGGCCCACATAAAACTTGTACCATAACCCAAACCATCAAAACATCATAAACGTTTGTTTTTTTTTTCCTCCTCTCGCTGTCACAAAAAATGAATTTACACAAAACTCTTTACGCAACCAAACACCACCTACATCTTATGGAACTTAAGACCCCATTCTAAATTAGCAAAAGAGACCTATTTTCATTTCTAGTTTCTTTTACATACTACCCAATATAGACCGACCACTACCACCCACCGATCAATCTCCAAATTTGAAAATCAAATCTAGGGTAGACTATATTTCTATAGAGGTACATGGAAATGCCTCTCACCAACCCAATAAATAGAATGTAAAACTTGAAGTGCCTAGGATTTACAGGATTCAGATCCTCTATTGTCGAGTTGCCTGGTATGACTCTATTGCCAAGACACAGCAAGGCGGTAAATGACCACCTTACCTCCACTCGGGCAAGGTGTTCGATCAGAGGTAAGGCGGTCATTCCTCACCTTACTATGTCTTGGCAGTAGGGTCCTGCCAGGCATCTCGACAATAGAGGATCCAAATTGGGATTTACATGATATATGGGTCCATGTAAATCCAAATTAAAAAAAGTAGTGAAGTGCTAGATTTAATCACAAGAAAGTGGCAAAAGTCATGTAGTACTATTTTGATTCTATACGGAGATTTGAGTGTTAGAAGAAAACATATATTGAGAAGAGTGAAAGAATGAATGAAAGAAAATTAAGGAATGATTCTAGGATTGGGGAAGGGATAGGATCAAGGAGACAACACGTGAGGTTCGTGACTTAACAGAAACATTCACGTGAGGATGAAGACAAATTTGGGTAGTGGTGGCTGAGATCTGAATCTGAAAGAGAGAGAGACCCAACTAAGAAATCTAATTAGTAACATATAATGCTTATTAGGTATTTCTTGGCATCACTATGTCTAGTGAAATATAACGTTTCACTATTTGTCGTTTGACAATACATGGATTAGTGCATGTGATAGAGGATCAGACAAACATCTCATTGGTATAATTTCAGCTTAAAATGAGTACACGAAGTAATTAAAATTACAAAAAAAATGTCATTTTGTATTTTATATTCATCTCCATTTGATGGGCATTTTAGTACTTTTACCAAAACTTTGAATCAAAGTTTGAGCAACTTTCATTGTTTACTTTGGACTAAAATTTAACCATTGAGATGTATGTGGGGGCTTTTCTATCACATGGATTATTCCACATACTATACAGTAGCATGTAGTGAAACGTTGTACTTCACTAAGCATAGTGATGCCTAGAAAGACCCTTACATATATTATCGTATATTGTTATAAGAGAAAAGTTCTTTGTGAGGGACAAAGGGGTCACAACCAGACACAGTGGGGAGTGAAATGACCACCCCACCCCCAGATGTGGTTGTGCCTTGTTTTTATTATTATTATTATTATTTATTTATTTATTTATTGGATAGTCTGGTTGTGTCTTATTAAGAGGAACAGATTTGGAACCTAAAAATAAGGTTCATGAACATTATCACCTGAAGAAGTTTTGGAACCTAAAAATAAGGTTCATGAACATTGGAGAATGAAAAGTGAATCTATTTGTGTGTTCTCAGGGCCTAGGGCCCTCAGCCCCAGGTAGGGACCAGAGAGAGAGAGAGATGTTAGCCTAATCCCTTCTTAGTGGATATGGTGTTGTGGTTGTGTCTTGTTAAGAGGAACAGATTTGAGAAGCAGAGACCCCAGCAAGAAGGGTGAGGGGGGGGGGGGGCCTTGGGCGGCTACAGAAGCACATGGGGACTACTGTTGGGGGGGAGTTGAATACATATGTATGTGACAAAATGTGAGCAATTGAGTGATTGACCGAGCATGACCCTCTCTCTCTTCCTCTTCCTCTTTGGTCTCAAACTCAAAATTGGTCCATTCCTTATAAATCAAACTCTTCCATGTGAGTAGTCCTTCTCCTTGGCGACACAATCACATGTGAATATGTGATTGAGGGGTACACCTAGGACTTGGAATTGAGGATTATATTTTTATATGGTAAGGATTCATGATACCCCATATGAGGTTCCTTACATACAAACATTCTTTGCCTTCCAACCTTGAGAGAAAGAGAGAGAGAGAGACTAGATAAGAAGGTACCCACTTGAATACCTATCCTTTCAGTAGTCGGATAGTGAAACATGGAGCATTTACAACATCAATACAAAGGAGTGTCTATATATTGAATTCCATTTAAGGGTTCATGAACATTAACATTAATTTTTTTGACCAATTTACCTTTTTCTATTTTGATATCATCGATACCGTATTGATCGGGTACCGATATTGGCCTATACGACCAATCCAATCATGATACCTAAAATCGTGCCCACCAAAAGGTGGATCCTATTCTTTAGGGAGCTCAGCGTCCAACGAGTACCTAAGGGGCATCCAAGGGTTGGACTATACTGCACACATCTCGACTGAATAGTCTCTGGACGTGCTGGGCTTCCTGGAGAGGAGCTCAATCAGAGATTAATTGGATCCCACATGGATTACTAGAGAGGGAAATGAGATGTATCTGATTGATTACTGTGTCAGAAAAGGAATCTAAGAGAATTTGTCTTTTAAAAATATTTTTTTCTTAATTAAAGTAACTTTATTAGATTGAGTTGGAACTTGGAAGTGGAATGGACCTGGGATGACTTAAAATTAAAGAAAGGAGTTGGACCTTTCACTGCAGTTTGGATCTTTGGATGATTTGAGGGCCATGTGGTGAACCTGTCTTCTCTAGAGTCTAGATCACTACTAGTGGTGGACCCAAGACCCCTTCCAAGGGTTCTCTGTCATGACTCTGCACATAGCATGTTACATACTTACATATAATGGTACATTACATTATATTCATCTACACCCTTTTAATGATTTCACATGGAAGCAGTCAAGCAATCATGTACCGGTTTTTTGGCTTCATCTCTCAAATCTAATGAACCATATTTTTAATTTTAGTTAACAATATAGCCCACCAACTAAATAATGATCTTTGAGGCCATGATAGCAATTTAGATCTTTGCATTCCCTTATAATTGTATGCCTTTTTTTAAAACAAAATTGTGAACAATTAAGAAATTGTAAAATAGAAAAAAGATTCCTTTCATTTAGAATTTTTGTTTTTTAAAATTAAGATGACAAAATGGACAGTTGTTTTCTTGTTAATAACTTGTAAGGTGATGTGGAAATTATGATTGCTGGATGTTTAGAAAAATATATGAATTGAATAATGTCAAATTTTAAATCATGATCAATGATTTAGTTTACGATATCAAAATGCAATCGATACTGATATAGATTTGTCATATCAATTTAGATCGAACGATTTTGCACCCCAAGTTTCAAACTCAAAATGGACTGAAACTTGACAGTTGAGCAAATGATCTCAAGGTTCACCTATACACAAAATGTTGCTCAAGCCGTCACTCCCTAAAAAATAATAAGCATAGATGTTTTAATTTGTCTTAGATGATAATGAGCTAAGATGTTGATTAAAACAGCTAATGAAAGAGAGCACTTAAAATGAAAAATTGTTTCCTTTCCCCTTTTTTTTAAAGAGTTTTGTTTAGGTGATAGGTGAACAAGATTATTACCCATTAATGAATGTTTGGAACAACATCTAGTTGGTTGGATTTGATAGGATAACTAAATATGAAAAACTTTGACTAATCGAGGATGGTTTTGAAGACCAATCATTTATTCTATTAGCTTACTAACAAAGAGCCACTCCCTAAAATCAGTTGCTTCTTAAATAAATGGTAGGCAACATCAGTTGTCAACAATATAGGATCCAGCGTGCCCAGCAGCCTAGAGCCGTTGGATGTCTTATTGGGCACTCCTGGCGCATCATAAGAGAGGAGTCGAATCCAACAATACATCTGTGTTGGACCACAGATCTACATATCTATTGATTCTCTTACTAAGATTTTGAACAAAGGAATCGGAATCTTGATTGGTCCCGATTTGATCCGGATTGGTCAGAATCGATCAGATTCTATCCTAACCCGAAAAAGAAACACTCATAGATCGATTAGGCCAATCCAGTTCCGAGTTTTAAAACCCTGTATCTCTTTTTTTTTTTTTTTTGGTAGGAAAAACCCTTTATCTGACCGACTCTTTCTTCGGAGCTGTTGAAGGATGGTTGAGATCAGTCAATGTTTGGCACTTTAATCAGCTTGATATAGAATCCTTGGGTGGTCTACACTACAATGTAAAGAGATTGGGTTACCCACTTAAAAGAGAAAACAAAGTTCATTAATAAATTAGGTTAAGATTATCCAATTGATTTGACTTTTGACCAAGTGATTCTCATATCTGGGAACCATCTAGCAATGGGCACCATGAATCATAACTAAACTTACCAAAGACACTTCACTGTAACCAACGCGTAAGAGGTTTAGGTTTTCTTTTCTCTTACAGAAAAACCCAAAAAAGGAGGGAAAAAAAATGAATGATTTAGTTATCAAGGGCCCCTGGGCTTGACCCTGGAAAGTATTGTTGGGGTTGGTAGGGGCCAAGGGTGGTAGCCCTGATTCCAGCCATAAAACCATGATTAGGACTTGAGAGGATGTGATCCAGGTTGAACCTCAGACATACAATGCATAAAAATTCTGGTTGAAGGAAGATCAATCAGCCATCAAGGATCAAACAGCTACAGCCATTGAACTAAATCTCGGAGGAAACTGACCAAAATCTCCAACTTGTCTCGGTTTTGGGCATGGCTGAAACGAAACTCATGGCCGAAACAAGATCCGGCATGTCTCGGTTTTGGGCCTGGTCGAAACTGGCCTCAAAACCAAGATTTAGAACCTTGGCTACAGCAAACCACAAAAGCCTAACATTTACATACTTTAACTGTCTAATATTTACTCAGAACTTAAATTAGGATCAGACACATTGAAGAAAATGAAGGCTGAGGCACTGTTTAGCAGTTCTAGGAGCACTACTAAGTCATAAGCAGATTTTCATCCTGGCCTGTCAAGATAAAGAAAGAACTCCTAGGACATACTTTAAGCAACAATATGAAGTTTCTTCATCATCTCACCAGTGGGACCTTTGTTTGTGGTTGTGTTTGAAATGGAAATATGAACTATAAAGATAGGGACTTCATTCATCTAGAAAATAGATCCAGGAGGCCTTTTTTCTCCACATTAGCTTTCTTTGAATTTGTCCTTTTTGTCGATATGGTGACCTGAAACCATCATCAAACCACAGTGACAACACAATGCACCATTTTATTGAGGTCTGGGCTCAAACCTTTGCATAAACTTACCAAACCAGTTGAAAGCCCGAAACAGGACTAATAATCATGAGACAAATAAATTATGGATTTTATCTGTGTAAATAATTTTGTTTTCCCTCACTTGATTATACATTTTATGCCCAACCTCCCAGCTTTCTCAAGGAGTTTGGTACTTACATAAAGGAAGACCTCTTACTCCTTCACCTTTGTCCACCTGAAAGCATGCCAAAAGGCAGATTGTGTATGCATCCAATGCATTCAATGTCAATGTATTAAAAAAAAAGTGTAATTATTTATGCTTGACTTCTTTGTGGTTTACGTATGTTGTAAGGTTCATCAGAAATTATGGATCCCACCAAATCATATGTACGATACCATAGGATCTTGCTTCAACCATAGCCCAAGCGAATTTAACAGAAACCACTGCTTTGAATACAACACATACACTTTTCTTATAGGTCTCATACATGCACCAACACCGGATGGAAGTAAAGGGGACATTTCTTGCTGACACAAGCATCATACCCCAAATGAGTCACTCAAAATCAAACTAGGAAGTTTCTTAAAATGATAACCACATTAGTGTAGCTTCTGTACTAGGTAACCTGACACTTACCATTTTTAACAGCCTCTTCCATCACTACCAACACAGCCTAGATAGAAACATCAATTCCCATCGGATGTCTGGAGTACTCCCAAGGCTTCAACATTTTCCAGATGACAGTTGGGACAGGAACACCTCTTCTTCAACTCCTCACTAAGAGAGGCACACAACTCTTCAAAATCAGCAATCTGCTTGTTGGCAGTCAAAGAAACATATCTTGCAGCTCTTGGTGGTGGAGTAAGATATATAGGTATGTACATTAGTATGTTACTTCAGATATTAAAAACTAGCGTCATAGCTGATCGCACGTTGCATTGTTTAACCGCCATTTGAAACATATTTACACAAGAGCTTTCAATTGCTTAGTTAGCTAGGCACATATTCATAAGATAAAATCAGTGACCATCCAATCAGCAACTGTACAATATTACCTTGATAAAAAGGATATTTTGAAATGCTCTGCAGCCCTTTCATTTCATTAAAAACTGCCTCCATGACTGACACATTCCTTTCAGAATCCACAAGCTCCTGTTGGACCTGAACAGGATATCAAGCTCCATAGCATAAAGTTGGGTCATCTCTATGTGAGAATGTTAAGACCAAAAGATAATCAGAAAATCACTTCACATCTACACATCCTGACAAGCTTCTAATCCAATAAAGTCCAGTGTTAGAGCAAGAGACGTTTATTTATTGTTGTGAGTAATCTCCAACTCTCCAAGCTGATTTGTAGTATCTGTAGAAACTGGTTTGTAACCCTAGAGGATCCTCCAGCTTTCGCACATATACAAACAGTGCGGAAAAAAAGGGAAAAGGTTCTCTGAGTCTCCAGGGCAGAGTTCACTAGCACCTCCGTGTCTATCTCTCTCCTCCTCACATGAAATGACTTTGCTGCCCTCCAATGTACAGTAGCATTTTATCGCACCTTATTGGTGCATTCCTCCATGCCACTTGCTCAGAGAACCCTCACCCTTGAAAATATTAAGAATTCTTCAGAATTAGTACCATGCAACGACAACCAATCCCCCCCCCCCCCCACAAAGGAAGCCATTTGAGCACCAATAAACATATTCAGCAGAATTTTTTAAAAATGCAATATATCAACCAAAGTATAAACTTCTCCAGAAGATCTAGATTGTTTCAAGCATTGAAATCTATTCTGTCATTACAGCAACCTAAAATACTCGTAATTCACAGCTTCTGGGTAGAAAATCAAAGAAACATGAAGTAGCCATCATCAGTTCCATGAAATCCCCCACACTAACCAAGCTATAATTTTCAGATCTTTTCTTGAGATATTAAAACAAAATGAAAACTCTCAAGCTGATATGGAAATATCAGTGACCTAGAAACAATGGCAACATAAGAGGATAGTCACGGTACATATGTGCACAATGCTGTTGGTTAAAATTACAAATGACAGACAAAAAATTGAGTTGCAAGCAAAGCCTCAAGTATCTCTCTAGGTTGACCGGTAACAACTTGCAATCCAAACTAGCAAAGAACCCATTATAGAGAATTATATTTTGACCTTCAAAAAAGAAGGTAATCTTTTACATGTCGAAGAAACTAAATGCAGAATTGAAGTTGTTTAGTATGAGAGGTAATGGAAGGGATTTAGATAATAATTTTCCCACATAAATGTTTCCTGGCACAATTTGTAACAATTACCTTGTCCTGGAGGCACAAAATGTGCAAAGTGTAAAATGCAGACTCTAAAATGCCAAGGGGAAGGCCAAAAAAGGAAATGGGATAAGTTACTGAGAGAAGATTGGTGACTTATAATTGAATAGCATAACTTTTGTTATATAGAGTGGAGTGACAGAAGAATTCATGTATCTGAATCCAATTATTGATACCAAATGCAAAGCCTTGTCTACCTTAGATGGCAAACAAGAATAAAACAAAAACAATACCACCTAATTTCTAGATACTTAAAATTATTAAAGTCTGATCATTAAAAAAAAAGTTCTTCCACAAAATTCAACAAAATATAGTGACCAACTAATGAGAATGAAGTACCATTTGTGCACCTTTTTATGAATATCTTCTTCTTCTTCATACTCCTGTTCCTCTACATGTGTTTGAGAAATAATATGTACAAGTTTATCCTCTAGACCTCTCAAAGAAACTTCAGTGTCATGCATTGATTGCGTGTCCTCAAATTCGTTGCCTGCTTTAAAAGGAAATCACAATGCTCCCTATAATTATACAGAGTGGACACACAATAAAGTAAAGAAATACACCCTAGGTAGAACTCTTTTGAAAAAGAAGAGGAGAACTGACCCAGAACATCAAAGTCTCAATGTTTCAATATGTGTTGACCAAAATATTTCATATCGTACAATAAGCTTTTATATTGCAGATTTATATGTAACTCATAAGGGAATTTCTGGATACCCAGACAAGTCTATCAAAGGCTGGTTTAAATACAATATCAACTTGGCGTCTGACCAATAGGTGCCCACTTCTGAAATGGCTAGGCTAGTGTGAATAGTGAAAACTGATCCATTCCAATGTAGCAGCAATTTTAATGTCCCTAAGTAAATAAAACAAAAATAACAGCAGAATTCTACTTTGACATTGAAAATAACATAAAGTAATTTGAAATTGATAGTACTAATTGTTACCCTGAGCACGATAATTTTTACAAAAATCCCACACCCTTACATGAGGTTGATAAAGGTTCAATGTTATCTTGCAAATTGTGGGCTATCATCTCCTGAAATTTCCTGCAGGAGTAATTTGAAAGTTAATGAAACCATAATCAATTCACGAAGGCTACAACATGCAAATTGGAGTAAAATAACTGCTAATAAATTTTATTTGGCAGTATAGCTAGTACAATGCGATTTCATTTGGATCAACATGATGGCTAAGGCCTCATAATATTGGATGCAGAAACTATATTCCAACTCCCTGATCAACCATGCCATAATACCACAAAGATAGCTTCATACAGAAGATAATGAACTCAAGAAAATTTGTTACAGAAGATTCTGGTTACAAGCTCACTTTCTTTGAGAGCTTGCAACCTGTGATTTAGGATTCCCTAAAATTGTCTCTAAAAATTTAATGATGAAACATTAGATAGATCTATTCTTAATGTCAAAGTAGACTCTTAAGATCTGTACTTGAGGAATTACAATTTTCAACTTACAGTGCATATTGCACTGGTGTTATGCACTGACAAATGATAAAGCCAAAAACAAGATAGACAATCGCATGAATAAATCACAGGCAGACCTTATCTTCTTGTTGAGCTCAAACATTTGGCTAATAAATTCTTCTCTGCATCAACAATTAAAGGATTATTTTGAAACTTGCAGACGATTAGTTTGGAGAAATAAAAACAGACGAAAATTCCCTACCGTTTAACTCCCTCGTCATTCTTTGCATGATCCAAGCACAAATGTCAATGCATGAACATTCAAGGGGGGAAAAAAGAAGCTCAAACATTTCTCCAAGAAAAAAAATGAAAGAAATAAGTCATCACAAAATTAAAATAAAAAAAAAAGACCTAAACATGATACCTTATGAGCCTCTAAATCGGATCCGACCTTCGTAACCTCTTCTTGAACCAAAGAAATCCTATTCTGGATGGAATTCGAACAGGTATCGCTGAAATATAGACAAAGACAGATCCAATAACAATCATCAAATGAATGAACACTAGGTCAGATAGAAACCTCTAGAGCTTGAATTGAAGCGCTATGCAGAGCTAATTCGACTTCATATCCTTTGAGCTCCTGCTCAAGAATTTCTTTGAACAGCTTTGTTTCTTCAAGCTCCACATTTCCGTCCTCCAGTTCAGATCGAAGCAGCTCAATTTTCCTTTTGAGACCGCTTACTCTGATTTCTGGACCGCTTGAAGGATTTCAAGGCAGCAGACGATTTTGTTAGCCGAAAAAGAGGATAGAGAACGAATAAATTAGCAGAAACAAAAAAATAAAAAAAAATAGAAGAGAATGGGAAGAACATCTCCACCTCCTTGGGATTTTTCTGAGTTGAAGTCCCGAATTAGGATTTGGAGTGGCTTTTGAGAATCGCCTCCCGCCATTGCTGGACTTTGTGTCTTCTCTCCACTGCGCCTCTTCCTTTCCCGCCTTCCTCAACGCTTTGATCTCTAAATATAGTGAAATTGCCTGGGCCGTCTGGGTCTGGGCTGTTAAGGAATGATGGATATCTCTAGTGGCCCATGTCCATACAATTTAAAGGAAGATGAATGCCAGTATTACCTTCAATAGGCCCATGTGATACAAAACAATAGGACCGATGTATCGTCCGACTAAGGTGCTCTTGTATATTTATTGGACTGTAGAATCATTCGAGGAAGCAGAATCAGTAAACGAATCGGTCTCCACCAATTCCGATTCTGCCGGAATTGTCACAGAATCAGCTGGAATTGGCCCAAATCGTCTTGAACCCTAGAAAAACCTGATTTTTTGAAGCGGGAATAGGCCGATGTCGATCTGATTCTGCTTCTTTGAACCGTGGACTGCAGAGCACGAATTTCTTACTAACAGAAGATGATATAGCTCCTCAATTAAAAGCAGTGCAGGAACAAAACAAGATGAGAAAATGGGCTATGGGCTCAGATTGAAGCTTCTGGAGCCCATAATACATATAGGGGAAGCCCGGAAGGCAATGAAAGTTAATAGTATCATCCAGGAATCCCACTCGGTAGTCATTTGAAAATAGGAGAGTAGCGATTTCATAATTGAGACACCACCATGATAGGGCTGCAATAGGGTCGGGTTGGGCCAGGCTTTTCAAAACCTCAGCCCAACCCTAACTCCCCTTAGTTGGGCCCAGGGCCGACCCAACCCTGACTCAGGGTTTGGAAAATCCAACCCTGACCTGCCCTTGGCCCTAATCATGGAGTGGGGGAAGGAAGAGAGATGCATGGACTGGATTGAGTTGGGCAGGGTTTGGGAGAAAATTATCAATTTTACATAAAATAACACTATAATAAAATATACTATCACTTATTATCTTCATATATAATATATTATACAACAAAATATGTGTGGCATTTAAAGTTTATAATATATATAGTATATCAATATATATATTATAGTATAACTTAAAATAGGGTCGGGCTGGGCCGGGCCGAGCTCAGCCCAAGGCCTCAACCCTAACGCGACCCGACCCTGACTCTAGGCCAGCAATTTCCAGCCCTGACCTGCCCTCAGTATCAGGTATCTCAGCCCAGACCCTGTTCAGGCTCAGGGCGGGTTTGGGCCCACAGGGCCAAACTTTGCACGCCTACCAAGATCCAATCTGTCATATCCTTCACGATCCAAATCCGTGGGCTCTGAACCATCATCATAATTGCCCAATCTTAAAATGGGCCTATCTCGTGAACAAGCCACAAGCATTACCCAATAGGCCTATTCAACCGGATTCTGGACTTATATTTCCTTTTTGGGCTAGACTAGATATTAAAGACCTCCTTATTAACAATTTCAGAAAAGCGGGGTGCCCACCCTGCGTCTATCTCTCTCCCCTCCCCATGGGAAAGGACCACCCTGCCCTCCCATTCAAATCCCCCACCCCCATTGGCCAAGGCTGCTCACTTACCTAGAGAGGGCGGCATGCCCATATTTTCTTTGTTGTACTTCACTTTTCAACTACTGTCTTTAAGTGTAACTATTTTTGTTATGATTTAGGCTACGTTTGGTAACACTCCAAAAATACGTTTCTGATATTTTTCTGTGCCAGTGAAATAGGAAAACGGAATCTATCATTTGGATACACTGGTCCGTTCTTCTGTGCCACTGAAACAGCCCGGTATATTTTGTGTGTTTGAAACATTATTTGTGAAACACCTTTAACCTTGTTCTAACGTCAACCAAATGGAACCTTAGGTCTTACTTCCTGTTATGCTGATTCCTTGGCTTTGACAAATTGGAAAATTTCTAACCAAAAAACAAAAAAAAAGACAAATTGGAAATGGAATCTGATAAACAAGAAGATTTTGGAAGTTGGGTGCATATTTGTGAAGACACTCTTTTGATTCTTTTCCTTTTTTTTTTTATGAAAAATTGATATGAAGCGGTTCCCTTGCCAACTGAAATTGGGCATCATTCAGGAAGATCAAAGCATATAAGTAGTTGGGGAATTTGTAACTAATGCCCTCAACTAGCCCTCAACTAGTTGAGTGGAATTTTTTTTCTTTATTAATTTATTTTTTGGGTAGAGAATTTTCTTAATTAGTTACATGGAATCTCATATTAACTATTTCAAATGTGGGATGGTTGATGGATAGGCTATTATTGTGTTTGACCCACTAACTTTTCCTATGAAATGGGTTGAGCTAGTAGAGCATGGATTTTAGTCATACAATAACAAACTAAGCCTTATCCCATTTAAATGAAAAAAAAAAAAAAAGAAAGGCGCCAACAACTGCCTAGCGCAGTTGGTGAAATGTGGTGCGCGTCATGTCCATACCTCGCACTCAGACCCCAGGTCGGTGGCAATACATCAGAACAGAGCTTTTGGGCAAAACTTTGCCATATTAGGCGGTGACTTGCACGCCTCTAATACTTTGGTCCTTGGGGGAGACAGGCTGTGTCTAGTGAAAGAATGGATGAAGACCGGCGAACCCCCATTAGAGGAACACCCTTGAATGGTTCTTTAATTTGGTGGCCACATCCAAAGTACTTCAATTTTTTTAAGGATTCACCAAACCATCCTTTCACTTTTCAAATTGTTTGTCTCAACGGTCACACATCCTCTCACCCACTATAGTCATAAAGTAGTCGGTCACTACTCACTAGTGGGAAATTAGGAGGAAATAGGGATCACAGCAGGAGAGCCTCCGTTGAAAACTTTATTAGTCACATTGCATTGCAGCATAACAGACAGAGCCAGGTTCACGTTCACGTACGTGAACGTGAGCCCAGCTCTAAAAGACATTGTAGGATGTTAAATGGCTTTTGGCTCTTCTTGTTTATACTTTATACATAATAGGAAATATGGGGTTAGGTCCTGTTCTGACGTTCATGATTCTTAATTCCTTAAAGTAAACAAAATCCTAATTCCTAAGAGGAAGAAAAATAATAAAAGAATTTGATCCGAAAATTTTATTTTGTCTAAAACGATCCTTACATAAGAGGATCGGATTACAAAGAAAACAAAACTTAAACAAAATAGGAAACGAAATAATATAATAAATAAATTAGGAAACTAATATTCTTGAATCGCACACAGAATTTCGAAAACTATGAACAACCCATAAAAACGTGCAAATTTGACTAAATTCTCAGTCCGAAGAATTTATTAGACAGTCTATAGAGCATTGATTGTCATTTCCACTACAACTTCCGTAATTTCATTCTGACAAAAAAATTATGATCTTCAAAAATTGAATTAGCAAATTATATTTTTGATTCGATCAGATGAACTTTTGCCACTCCAATCGATCCAAGAATTCTTCAAAAATCTTCTCTATATTAAAAAGTAACTCACAAATAACAGACTCTAAGTGTACGTTTAGATAGATCGATCAGATGGATGATAATGAGGCATCGCTATGCTCAATTTTAGTCATCCACTTAGGGGTTCTGGTAGCCGTCACATTCTTTAATGAAGTTCTTTTTCTCTTTCAATGACGATGTATCGCGCGAGGTCCTTTTCATTTCCATTGTGGCCGGCCATGCCGCCGTGGTGAGCGGTCTTGTCTGGTGAGTCAACTTGCTGATTTGTTTTGTTTATCTATACTGTCTAATTTCCCCCACTCAGTCTGATTGATATTTGGAAGAGTTTTGGAACACTCACTTTCTCCAATCATTCGTTCCTTCACTCATTGCCCAGGAAGAAAATATATGCACGGGAAGACAATTCAATTACGACACAATAACAAAAGATGCGAACTTTTATGCTTTCAACTAGGGGTGCAAGTTTGGTCCGGTTGGTCCGAACTTGTCTTGGCCCATCCTGAGCTTGAACAGGGTCTGGACTGAGATATTTGGCCCTGAGTGCAGGTCAAGACTAAAATTTTTTTGTCCTGAGTCAGGGTCGGTTCGGAGCAGGGTTGAGGCCTCAGGCTAAGCCTAGCCCAACCCAATCCGATCCTGTTTTAAGTTATATTATAAAGTAATATAATATATATATTATAAATTTTAAATATCACTCATATTTTGTTATATAATATATTATATATGAAGATAATAAGTGATATAATACATTTTATTATAATGTTATTTTACATAAAATTGATAATTTTCTCCCTAATCCATTCTAGTCCATGCATTTTCTTCCCCCTCCCCATGATTAGGGCCAATCAGGGTCAACCCGGCCCAATCCTGAGGGTGGGTCAAGGTTGGATTTTTCAGGCCCTGAGTCAGGGTCGGGTCAGGCCTAGGCCCAGCTAAGGGGATTCAGGGTTGGATTAGGGTTCTATAAAGCCTGGCCCAACCAGACCCTATTGCAGCCCTACTTTCAACTACGCCTCTCGTATTTTCTACGAAGAATGGGAAAAAAATGTTCTCTGCACTGGGGGTGCATGACCATCGCATCCCACCCCATGTGTTTGATGCGGATTAAAATCCTTTGCAATTCCTTTATCTTGTGGTGCCTTGCAGTTAGGCCCTGAGAGCTCTACATGTGGTAGACGCTACATTCAACGGTATGAGGAAGATGTTTCATCCTGCGGTGTGAGCTTTATTGATCTTTTTTTTTTTTTTTTTTTCTTCTCAACCTCGGTACCGTTGGATGTCGCATCTTCCACGTGTCGAACTCTCATGCACTACGTAAGATTAAGGCACTACAGAAGATTCTCCAAACAAATATATAAGAAAATTCCCAGAAGCTCCCGATTCGTGCGTGGTACGGGGATCATGTACGATTCCAGAGGGGATTTAATCGATCTAAAGTCGGATACCCCTCCTGTCTCCAAAATATATATATACATATATAAGAAAATTCTTGTAAAATAAAAGGTTGTTTAAACAACTTCGAATTCCATGTTAAAAGTTAGAGTGGGGTAGGGAAGAAATTGTCACCCTCAACTAAAACGATGCAGCCGCCGTTTAAAAAAAAATCGCCGGAATCTCAAACTCCTGTCACCATTAACGTTACAGAGTTCCGGCGAGACTGCCCCATTGTCAACTTTGTCGCCACTGTCGTCATCCATGATGTGTGAGAAAAGAAAATTGACAGGGAAATTAAAAGGATTAATTTGTCACCCCCTTGAGGAGACAACTAGATATTTCGCCAACGTAAACACTAAAGCACACAACAACTCTAACGTTACGCTAAGAAAAGCCAAGAACCTTGTCTATAGTCTATACCTTTAGAAAAAGAACTTTAGCCCCTTTACCTCCAATTTCCTCTTCATAATTGTGTTCTTTATGTACAAAAAAAAAATGTCTCGATTAGATAGGCTATGCTTGGTTGTCAAGAAATTTAAAACAAAATTTATATATATATATAATAAAATAAAAATTATGATGATACAATAATTGATTTATGTGTCTCATCTCTTTTCAAATTCAAAAAAAAAAAATTTTATTTTTTTTCTTTTTTTGACAACCCAAATTAGCCTTAAGTTTAATTGTTTACATTTCGGATTAGTAAAAAAAAATTTTTTTTTTTAACTAATGAAGGAAATCAACGGTCAAATGTGTCAGCTTCCTGTTGTATCAAGTTGTTTGTAAGAATATAATTCAAGAATAAGGTAGAGAAATAAGAATCCTTTCATCATGGGTGAAGGAAACTCAATCCAATTGAATTATATATCCATCATGTATTCATGTTCCAAGGTTGTCTTTAGTCCATTCAATAGGTTCCTTTTTCTTTTCTAATCTTTGAACAATGCTTTCTCTTTATCCTTTTACCAAGTCTTTAATGGTTCCGTTTAGGATTTCTCAAAACCATGGTGAAAATATAATCTCTTTATCTATTTTAGGGCAAAAGATCTTTACTTGATCGCATAGTCTCTATACAAGCATTTGGGTCAATAGATGAGCCTGCTTGAGTATCTACCCAGGGGGTAAAGGCGTCATCTCACAGTGTTCTATGAGAGGGCATAGAAAATACCACCAAGTAGAGATCCTTTTTCCTCAATTTTATTTGACCTTGTAATTACTTTTAGAAAAGGGTATTTCGGATCATAAACAATACCAGGTGAGAGTTAATAAACAAACTCAAAATCCAATTGTAGTGTCACATCACCATTTGTAAAAGGATTCTCTCCTCATCTTGGGTGAAGGAAAATTTAATCTTTTTGGCTTTTGTTTAAATTTGCATGTCTTTATACTCTAATGTTTTAGAACACTTTTGTTTTGAATCCTATTTCTCACTATAGACTTGTGTATGCCCCCACTATATATCTTTTGTAATATGGTTGTGTTTGGTATGCATTCTAAGTCGATTTTGTATTCTCGAACGATAAAAACAATTATTTTTTATCCTGTAAAAATATGAAAGTCACTTAGAATGCATACCAAACGCTGCCTTAGTTACTTCTACTACTCATTTTAAGATGAAATTGTACCGATGAGATGCTTGTCTAGTCCTCTATCGCATATTTGATTTTCTATTCGCATAAATATCTGATTAAAGTTGGAGGAGGTCATTTTCATGCTTTGTGACATAAAGGCATGGCAGGTTTAATATCCTCTGCAACCTTTGCCGAAGGGTTTCGATCAGTGTTTCACCCCTACACATTTGTTGAAGCTTCAATGGCCTATAACTAAATTTAATTCTGAACATACCCTAAAATTAATTGACAACTCTGTGACCGCCGTTCCTTTTGTCTCCAATAGCTTTAAATAATTAGCTTTTTTGATACATTAATTCAGATGTGGCGTCTTAGCTAGCTAAACGCACATATGCAATATTAATGAATATATGCTTGCGACTTGTGGGATCATACAATATTGAATCTGCTTGAATTTGCTGGAATTAAGCATCAGTTTTGACTGCTCTTTAATTCCAAGAATAAGAACATAGTTTCCTTCCACCCATAGAGGACGGGTCACTCATCATCTTAGGGTTTACGAACACCTCCTAGGGTTTTTGTATGTTCCAAAATATCCTCCTGATACCCTTTCCCGCCGTCTCCCACCCTGTGGTAAATGGGATCCCATTCATCATGGGTGGAGAGAAACTCGGTCCTTACTTCTTGGCCTGTTTACTTAGAAAAATAAGTCGATACCTACAAAAAAAATATTAAACAAAAGAAAAAGTTTTCTTTCATCACACAGAGAAGGTTCACCACACCATCCTAGGGATTACAAACCTCCATAGGGTTTTAGTATATTTCCCAAAATATCCTCTCGCACACATCTAAAGCCCTGTGGTGAATAGACTCTAGCGTAAGGAAAATCTGATCCTAACAAATAGGACTTAGTTTCCCTCCAAAAATAGGGCTTATAGGATTTTAGTATGTTCCCAAAATACTCTCAATACTCTCTCCCAACTTTTTCCTCCACCCATAAAGGACAGTTCACCAACCATCCTAGGATTCACAAACCCTTATAGATCCAAACAAATATATATGTAAAATAAATATGAACATTTTTTTTTGGGGTTCCACCACTACAAGTGACTAAATGACCTTTATTCATCTCGTAACCCTACTAAGTTCACCTGTACTCTGAAGCTTGGCTATGCGAGCGAATCCTATTCCATTTTTTTTTTTTTTGGGGGGGGGGTGATAATCCTATTCCATATTTCAATACTTGATAAAGTTAAAATCATATGTCCTCTAGCAACTCCGATCCAAGTTATTTTGGAATTCCCTTGTCCTTCTAAAGCTAATGGGATTCACTTCTTTCTGTGCATCATTAATACTTCAATTCTATTATTATTTTTTTTAGTTTTTATTGTTACTGTTTTATTGTTCCTAAACATTTGTAATCATTTTTAAATCATGAGGACTTATTAATTAACTCCTACCAGAAAAACTTATTAGTTAACTAATCATCTGTTTAAATTTTAAATTTAGTATCCGCCATTCTACGGTCTTAAAAGTCAGTTAACCTTTTGGGATTGGTGTGTGATTTGTGTGATTACATTTTCATCAAAAAAAAAAAACTTTAAACTTAGTATTTAATGACAGTATCATTCTTGGTGCAGAATAAAGCTATCAAATCCACTTGCTTTGTTTTGTCAGTATTCTCTTTTACCAATTGTTGATGACATGTATTTGGTATATTCTTGCTTTGTATTATCAGTATTCTCTTTGATTAATTGTTGATGACATGTATTTGGTATTTTTTTTTTATCCTAAAAATACTTTTTTTAAGTCATTTGAAAGAATCTATTAAAACTTCAAAAAATTCAAATGAATTAAAAAAAAAAGCATATTATTAATAAGAAATATATGTTAACAATTATTAGAAGAAAAAAACCCTTTGCAGTGCCCTAATCTGGTGGTGCACTGCAATGCGGGTCTGAGAGCTCAACACGTGGAAGTTGCGACATCCAACGGTGCCGAGCTCGATAAGACAAAAAAAGCTGTCTTACATCAAGCTCGCAACGTTGGATGAAGTTTCTTCCACGTGTTAAGCTCTCAAGCCTGCACTGCAATGCACTGCCAAATACCCACACTACAGAGGATTTTAATCCACAATTATTTAGATAGATTTTTCAAATCAATCTTTGACTATATCTCAGTCCTGAAGACATAAGTTAGTGGTAGAGAATTTAAGATCAAAATACTAATACAAAAATCTGATGTGTGATGTGTGTTTATAAGAGAGAGAGGGAACTTGGGGAACTTTAGTGAAGCTAATTTAGATATCTTTAGTGGAAAAAAAATAGAGGAAAATTTATTTGCTCAACCTACCCATAAAAAAGGCAAAAATATGTCATTAATTCTTAACTATTTTTTTGGTAAGTATTAATAAATAACTATCACAAGCCAATTGTAACTATGACAAAGGAACTTATTTAACATATTTTTCAGTTAATTTATACTTAGAATGACTAATTAAAAGTAGCAAGATGTATTTTAGACGTTACTTACGATAATGACATGTGAACTATTACTTTAGCACAACACTCTTGCTATGAAATCATCGATATGTTTCTTTTTAATCTTTATATCGATCAATGGTTGTCATGCATGTGCCAATTACCTAATATCAAATAATTTGGTGCATAAGTTCACCTCATTTTCTTTTATTTTCATATATATTTATTTATTCCTCTCATTCGTAAGCCTTCAATTCCATGTTTTCCCTTTTGTGTTGAAAAAATAAATAAATAAATAAAACTGAAAGACTCCATTTGGTTGCAAGTAAAAGGAAATGAAATAACTTTTGAAAAGTAAAGGGTTTTTTTTTTGTAATCATGATTGTATAATCAACCTAAAATTTGTACCATGTTTGATAATATAAATATATTTTTCAGATGTATAATTTATTTTAATTTTTAAATCAAAGAATTGGATTGTAAATTAAAATGAGATTTAATCATCAAAATTGGTATTATTGGAGTAAGTTACACCATCATGAGAGGTAATGATTATGAAATTTTCCACTTTTTTATTATTTTGATTTCACTTCTCTATCTTTTGTTTCCCTTGCAACGAAACAGAGGTAAAAGATCGAACTTCTTCATGTAAAAAAATTAAGTATTAATAGATCTTGGGTGAGTAAATTATTTGAAAATTTTTAGAACTTGTTAATAATGCAGCCAAAATGCTTCAAGAAAAAATTTTACATGCTAATAATTCAATTATAGATATAATATCTCTTGAAATGTTTTGGACTTTGGATTGCCTCATTGCATGCATCAGCCATCAAATTCTTTCAGATATTAACAGAATAAGGTTGGGGTTGATCCATAAGGGACTGGTAGTGATCGCTCCAGCCTTTACATATGTGATATATATTGATGTTTTGAATTAATTAATGGTACGTGTAACAAATCCAACCAATCATTTAACACCTCAACAACAACAACAACTCAGTCTTATCCCAACTAAATGGGACCGACTACATGATCATCTTTGATATAAGGCCTAAGTTATGCATGTTTTGTCTCACCACTTCTTTTAGGGTCATTTTTAGGTCTGTCCCTGGTTCTTTTAGTTCAATCAATCCGAATCAAATCACTCATTTGTATTACAGTATCCAAAGATGTATATTGAATATGATCATACTACCTCAAACGACTTTCTCGTAACTTATTATATATCGGAGTTATTTTCAAATCAACTCTAATATAATCATTTCATACTTTATCCTTCCTAGCTTTGCCACACATCAATCTTAATATCTTCATTTATGTTACACTTACAAGTTTATCCATGTAATTTTTCTTAACTACTCAACATTTCACACCATACATTATAGCCAGTCATATGATTATCCTATAAAATTTTCATTTAAAATTTTAAAAGGAATATATCGCTCATACAAAACTTTAGATGTACCTCTCCATTTCATCCATTCTATTTTAATTCCCTTCAAAACATTATCCTCTGTACTATCTTTTTTATTATTATTAAGCCCAAATACATAAACTATCACTTTACGGAATCTCGGTTCTCATCAATTTTCATACAATGATCGTTTTACGCCTCGGATTTTAGACACCCAGAATAAATTGATTCAAAACCAATCCATATGGATCGAAATCGATCGCTTCAGATTTTTAACCATGTTCTTACCCTATTCACTAATGCTTACGTAACATGAGAAGAAGAAAATAAAAAATTTGGTAAAACATCATAAAGAATTGACCGGATATTTGAAATGATCTGATGACCATAAGTTTACTCATAGATTTCGAAAAAGAAAAAAGGTTTGGTATAAGGCTGTGTGGACCCTGCAATGGCTTGTGCACAGCCATGACAGGAGGGGAGGAGAGGAGGGGAGGAGAGGGGTGGTAGGGGTAGGAGTGCAAATCGGTCCGATTTCACGTTATCGGTTTGATTATTTAGTGGTTCCAGCTCTAAGTAGTTTAGAACCAGACCAATTAGCTATTGGTTTTTTGTTGTTTTTTTTTTTTTATAGAATGTAATTTTTTTTGTTTTTCAAGGGATGCAAATGGTGTATAGCTCATTCCATTGTCAAGAAAACTCTATTATTAGTGTGTATGACGATTTGACCTAATTCTATTCCTGACTTTATTATTTCATGTAAATGAAATCCTGTTTTCGCATTGGCTGGAGGGTTACAAAATCGTGATGTTATACACATGGAGCTTTGTGCTATAAGGGCTGATTTATTGAAGGCTAGAGCCATGCAAATACAGCAGGTGCAGGTGCGTTCGGACTCTATGGTGGCAGTGCAAATGATTGTGGGAACGTTCCAACCACATTGGGAATTCCTATGGTTACTTGAGGAGATTCAGAGTTTACGTGATAGTTTTTGCAATTGTAGCTTTAATCACCATGTTAGAGAGATTAATGGTTGTGCAGATTTCTTAACAGGTATTGTACACCATGTAGAAGAGGTTGATTTTAATATTTCTGATCTTCCTAAAGCACTTTCCACTCATATTAGGAATGATGCTTTGAATATGACTTATTACAGGTTGTAAATTCGTTATATATATATATATAAGTTACTTTTAAGCATATATATATATATCACTAGATTTTTTATTTATAAAAAAAAAAATTTGTAGTGATATTTGTCCGTACGGTAAGTCCAACAACCGCATGTGAGTGATAACTGATGAGAGGTCACATCTCCCAATATTTATCCGTGGATCCCAATTCACAACCGCTTGATGCTTCTGTGTTGACCAAGTGGGTCCCGAAATCACTTCTCCCATACCAATTGAGAATTCTCTCTTGCTGGGCATTGAATGGAGAACATATGGATTCAACCAATCCATCTCTATGGCATGGTTCTAAGTATCGGTAAAAGTATCGGTATAAGTATATCGGGTGATACGTATCAGTTTTGTTAGGTACCGATATTGATGCTATACTGATACCATATTGGTAGCACAATATGGACAAGGGGTAAAATGATCAAAAAAATAACTTTTAAGAAAATTCAAAGATAATTTTGTCTGATACAATCGATCCAGGCTGATATCGTATCAATATCGTATCAATTTTCCATGTTGCTGCTACCTGTTCTGATACCATGCACTAAAACCATGATCTATGGTTCCCATGCATACTTGATTCCATATATCATCTGCCACTATCATTAAGTGTGAGCTATGAGACTGTAACTTTGTGTGTGCTCCTTTTGTTCAGTGAGAGAGAGAGAGAGAGGGAGAGAGGTCACTGGTGACGTATTTTTAGTAACCATATAAAAGATAGAAAGCATCTTCATCATGGAGTGCGAGATACCCTTCCTGTTTTTTAACCAAAGCTAATGGGAGCAAACAATTTGCAGAGTGCAAGAAAACATATTATTTAATAGGGCAAAAGATCTCTATTTAATAATAAAACATAGTCATAGTAAAAATGGCATGGATCGGTTTATATCGGACATATCATTGAGCTCGGACCGTTGGATGCAATAACTGTCAGGTGTCAACATTTCCATCTAGCACTGCCACACTGTCACACTTTAGGAATTAGAGAGGATAATAATCCCAATAAAAGGCGGCTTTATGGAGAAAGCCGAGCCTCCTTCTCTTATAGAGAATTTGTAAGAACTTTTCATGTCACTTCATTCCTTTCATTGTGTCAATTAAATAGTTACGTATATATGACGTAGCAGTCCATCCACATATCTCCACACCTCCTATTCAGTTACAATTTCTATTCGGTTACTTCTCCTACGCTACAATTCCTTCCACTGGACTTAACTCTTTTTTTTGTTTTAGTAGAAAGAAGGTTATTTATTATTCATGCACATTCAACGCCAAACAAAAGACATCAAAATGCATAAAACAGATAAAAAGCATGATAAACACAAGATATGGATATACAACTCCTTCCACTAAGACTTAATTACCCATAATGATAACTAGCTATCTTCCCACATACAATAACTACTACATTAGTAACTAACAGCATACTAGAACGTTGCTACATAGAAAAACATATGAACGGCATGTAACACCATGGCTCAAAAATATCACTAAAAAATTGCACGAGGCTCCCACCACTGTAGGATCATACTATATATAATCTTACCCTTGTTTTTCACATATAGACTATTTTATCCTTGAACCCGTGACCACTTGATCACAATGGAATAACCTTACCCTTCCACCAAGGCTTGAGGAGTTCATTGAGAAACCAAAAACCACAATCCTTGACGGCTTGACCAAGTACTACTATTTTGGTACCACTTTTCGTACCCCACCCAAACTCTTATTACTTCTTCAACTCTTCTTTCCAAAAGCAGCAGAGCAGGATGTGGAGCTCCAACGTCATTAGTGACGATTACAATTACAAGTAAATTAAGCACGTCATTAGTGACGATAACTACTGGAAAAATTTATAAATGTCAACTCTGATGTCTAATTAATGGGTCTACATTTATCTGTCTATCCCACATGTTCATTATCTCTTGAAGACAAAACCTAAATACAAGATTGTCTCCTAATAACCCAATTTTAATATAACCCCTACCCAAACGTTTTGCCCGAGCAGGGGTAAGGGGGTCATTGCGCATGTGGCCCAATCTGCACCGCACAGTCCGCTACGGGCAGCTGCGCTGTAGAGGATCTGAATTGCCCCTACAAACTTCCAAAAAAGAAAAAATGACAAGAATGCATATAAATACAGGAGGGGTTCTCATTGAAGGGGGAAAGAGAAGGAGACATTAGAAGTTAGTGAAACAATCCAAGTTCTTGTTTGTGAGCTTGTGAGTCTAAGTACTACTGAATTCTGTTTATTCTCCCTGAAGAGGGTGAAATGGGTGACAACGACAAAACGGATTTGCAGAGCAAGAGGTCCAATAAGAAGAAGAGCTCTTCTTTCTCATCCATTACCAGTATTTTCATGCATGCAGATCGTATAGATGTGTTGTTAATGTTTCTGGGATTTCTTGGTGCTGTTGGTGATGGATTCATGACTCCAATCATGTTGTTCATTACTAGCAGAATCATGAACAATTTTGGTACTTCAACCACCACTGATTCTAATGTCTTCGTTCACAATATCAATCAGGTAACCTGAACTGAACAGAAAAGAAAATTTCCTTTTTCTTGTCACATCTGCTCTGTTCTGATTAAGGTTTTTTGTTTTTGAATCACAGAATGCGGTTAACCTACTCTACTTGTCATGTGGGTCTTTCTTAGTTTCCTTCTTGGGTAAGTATTGTCTTTTTGAGAATCTATTTGGTATAAAAATTTGATCTTGGTTTTAATGGAGTTTGATTTTGCAGAGGGTTATTGCTGGACAAGAACAGGGGAAAGACAAGCAGCAAGGATGAGAGCTACATATCTAAAAGCTGTGCTAAGGCAAGAAGTGGGTTACTTTGATCTGCAAGTCTCAAGCACAGCAGAAGTGATTACTAGCGTTTCCAACGATAGTCTCGTTATCCAAGACGTTATTAGTGAAAAGGTTCCTTTTTTTGTTTAAAACCCCTCTTTTTAATGATTCTCTATTCTGAAAACCCAGAAAACTAACAGAAAATTCAAATCATAAGCAGGTGTCAAACTTCTTGATGAACTCGTCAATGTTCTTAGGGAGTTACGTTGTAGCATTTCTGCTAATGTGGAGGTTGGCCATTGTAGGATTCCCATTTGTTGTTCTCCTACTCATCCCTGGAATGATATATGGAAGAACATTAATGGGTTTAGCAAGGAAAACCAGAGAAGAGTACAATAAAGCTGGTACTATAGCTGAGCAAGCGATTTCATCTATCAGAACTGTTTACTCGTTCGTTGGAGAAAGTAAAACCATGGAGGAATTCTCTGCAGCGCTTCAAGGATCTATTAAGTTAGGCTTGAAACAGGGCTTGGCCAAAGGTTTAGCAATTGGTAGTAATGGTGTTGTCTTTGGCATTTGGGCTTTCATGTCTTGGTATGGAAGCAGATTAGTCATGTATCATGGTGGGAAAGGAGGAACTGTTTTCGCCGTCGGAGCTTCCCTCGCTATTGGTGGCCTGTAAGTCTCTCATTCTCTCTCAGTTTCTTAACTTCAATTCTCTGTTTCAATTGATGACTGAATTGAACTTGATTGATTTCCTGACAGAGCACTAGGCTCTGGTTTGTCGAACCTGAAGTACTTCTCTGAAGCTTCTTCTGCTGGAGAACGTATAATGGAGGTCATCAAGAGAGTACCAAAAATTGATTCAGGAAACATGGAAGGTGAAATTCTGGAGAGTGTTTCAGGAGATGTTGAATTCAAGAACGTCGAATTTGCTTACCCGTCGAGACCTGACAACGTAGTCCTTCCAAACTTCAACCTTAAAGTTCCTGCCGGAAAAACTGTAGCCTTAGTCGGAGGAAGTGGGTCAGGAAAATCAACTGTTATTGCTTTAGTGGAAAGATTTTATGATCCAATTAATGGAGAAATTCTACTTGATGGAGTGGCCATTGATAAGCTTCAGCTCAAATGGCTTCGTTCTCAAATGGGTTTAGTCAGCCAAGAACCAGCTCTCTTTGCAACCTCCATTAAAGAGAATATATTCTTTGGCAAAGAAGATGCCACCATGGAAGAAGTTGTTGCAGCAGCTAAAGCTGCTAATGCTCATAATTTCATATCTCAATTGCCTCAAGGATACGAAACCCAAGTAGGTGAGAGAGGAGTTCAGATGTCGGGAGGACAGAAACAGAGGATAGCAATTGCAAGAGCAATAATCAAAGCACCTCGAATCCTTCTGTTAGACGAAGCAACAAGCGCATTGGACTCGGAATCGGAACGAATCGTTCAAGAAGCACTGGATAAGGCGGCGGTGGGGCGTACCACGATCGTGATTGCTCACCGACTCTCCACGATTCGCAATGCGGACGTAATCGCTGTGGTGAACAATGGACTAGTGATGGAGACCGGATCACATGACGAGTTGATCCAGAACGAGAACGGGTTATACTCTTCACTCGTCCGACTCCAACAGACAGAGAAGAAGACAGAAGACACCACCATTGTCACCACCACAGCTCTTGTCGACAACAATAGTAGTAGTCGGAGAAGCTCTATCATGAGTAGGTCTAGCTCTGCAAGGTCAGAGAGTAAAGAGGAGAGTGATGCTGTGTCGGCGGAGGAGAGAAAGTTACCTCTGCCATCGTTTCGGAGGTTGTTGATGTTGAATCTTCCGGAGTGGAAACAAGCGATCTTAGGATGTGTGGGTGCGATGTTGTTTGGGGCGGTGCAGCCAGTGTACGCGTTTGTGATGGGGAGTATGATATCGGTGTACTTCTTGAGTGATCATAGTGAGATAAAATCGCAGACGAGGACTTACTCGTTGTTCTTCGCTTCACTGGCGGTGTTCTCGTTGGCGATTAATATAATCCAACACTATAACTTTGGAGCCATGGGTGAGTATTTGACGAAGAGGGTGAGGGAGAGAATGTTGTCAAAGATACTCACTTTCGAGGTTGGGTGGTTCGATCAAGATGAGAACTCTACTGGTGCTGTTTGTTCTAGGCTCGCCAAAGATGCCAATGTGGTACGTCTATATTTCTCTCTTTTACTCTTTCTACAATTCACACACTGAAACCATCCAACCAAACCATTCAATGCACCCCCACAGCACAACATGTGGCCGAGATGTTTAGATGGCGAGGATGGATGTGCACCACAGAGTTGGAAATCTTTTTCTCCATAGTATATGCATCATGCTCAAATGTGTGCATCCATTCTCGCAATCTGAACAACACCTATTTATTATAATCAGATCTTTTTTTTGTTACTATAATGTTCTTCTATCATAATTTTTTGCTATATATTCATTTAGGGCTGATGTTTTCTTTGCCACAATGCAGTCTGTGCCCACACACATGGGCCTATCATTCAGGGGCAGGGTGGTCATTGCGCCCATCCCATGTGTCTGAACGCAACCTGCACCCCCACACAGAAAACATTCTCCCATTCATTTAAATGATTAGCTCCTAAATGACTCCACGTGTAGATGATTAGTCAAATAATAATTAATTATATACATAAAAGTCTTTTTTTGGTAAAGAATTATATACATAAAAGTCAGCTCAACTAAACTTCCACCCTCTTTGATTCAACTAAAAGGGAAATGATCTGACTTTGTATTTAATCTTATCTTTTAATTTAAGTTTTTTTTTTCATGTAAATAAAAAAAAAATAAAAAAATAAAAAACTGAATGAGAGATGGTTTGGTGATTCACTTAGCAGTGGGTCCTATCTAATCGCATAAACATAAGACATGTGGATTTTTTCTTTTTTCTTTTAGGAAGAATGTTCTCTGTGCTGCAGCATAAGCTACGTCCAGCACATGAGCAACTTGTGCAGAGGGCAGGGTGGTCATTCCACCCACCCCCATGTGCCTGGGTGCAATCTGCACTGCGGCACAGAGAACAGTACCCCTTTCTTTTATTACTTTATTACATCTTTCTTCTACGAGGGCAAGGCGTAGGGGAAAGAAATAACATTTCATGTGAAGAAGAGAGGGATAGACACACGAGATGATGCTAGTATACTACGCTAGCAGTTTACAGAACCTTTTTCCTTTTTTAAATTTAGTTGAAGATAACAAGAGGAAGGGAGAAAGAACGCTGTGCACTCCGCCTTTCCCAAAGAGGAAACGTAGCACTGCAAAACACTCTCACTAATGCTAATTAAGTTTAAAAACACTTCTGTCATCTGGCTAATGATTCGTCATGCATGATGGATTTGCTAGATAATGCTGTTGCTTTCATCCATGACTTAGTCTTCATTAACATAATGGAATAGAAAATTACTTCCAATTAATGCGCTTCCTATATCATCATTTTAAATATAGTTAATCGCTTTCAAGTGATTAATCAAATATTATATTATTATTGATGTTGTTTAGTTTAATGCTTCTGATGTGTTTGCCTAAAAGATCTCTCACGTTTAAGAAATCACTGAGTCAAGAGACTCGGACCCATTACTTCTTCAGTTACGACTCGTTAATATAGTAAATCTTCTTTTTCTTTTTTTAATAATATAAGAAGGAACAACTGGTTTCAGGTGAGATCACTAGTGGGAGATCGAATGGCTCTTCTGGTACAGACCTTCTCAGCCGTAATCATAGCTTGCACAATGGGCCTAGTTATTGCATGGAGGCTTGCGATCGTGATGATAGCGATCCAACCCTTGATCATAATTTGCTTCTACACCCGCCGAGTTCTACTTAAGAGCATGTCCAACAAAGCCATTAAAGCACAAGACGAGAGCAGCAAGCTCGCCGCCGAAGCTGTCTCCAATCTCCGCACCGTCACCGCTTTCTCCTCTCAGGCACGGATCCTTAGCATGCTTGAACGAGCTCAAGAAATCCCACGAAGGGAGAGCATTCGCCAATCCTGGTTCGCCGGCATTGGCTTGGCGTCTTCCCAATCTCTCATGACCTGCACATGGGCCCTCGATTTCTGGTATGGTGGAAGGCTTGTTTCCCATGGCTATATCACTTCTAAGGCATTATTCCAGACCTTCATGATCCTAGTCAGCACCGGCCGTGTCATCGCCGATGCCGGAGCTATGACCACCGATTTGGCCAAAGGTGCTGATGCGGTCGGCTCTGTTTTCTCGGTACTCGACCGGGTCACCCGAATTGAGCCGGATGATGCTGAAGGTCACAAGCCCCAGAAGTCATTAACTGGTCGTATAGATATTCAGAACGTTGACTTTGCCTACCCTGCGAGACCTGATGTCATCATCTTCAGGGGATTTTCTCTGAATATCGAACCTGCAAAGTCAACGGCTCTGGTGGGTCAGAGCGGTTCAGGGAAATCGACAATCATCGGTCTGATCGAGAGATTTTACGACCCATTAAAAGGGTCGGTGAGGATCGACGGAAGAGATATAAAGTCGTACCATCTGAGGTCTTTGAGGAAGCACATCGCGTTGGTGAGCCAAGAGCCGACACTGTTTGCTGGGACGATTAGGGAGAATATAGTGTACGGCGGAGCTGGAGCTTCGGAGAAGGTGGATGAGGCGGAGATCATAGAAGCAGCAAAGGCGGCGAATGCTCACGATTTTATAGCATCACTGAAGGACGGGTATGAGACATCGTGTGGAGACAGAGGGGTGCAGTTGTCGGGAGGGCAGAAGCAAAGGATAGCGATAGCAAGGGCGATACTGAAGAACCCGGCGGTGTTGTTGTTGGACGAGGCAACGAGTGCGCTGGACAGCCAATCGGAGAAAGTGGTGCAAGAGGCATTGGAGAGGCTGATGGTTGGGAGGACGAGCGTGGTGGTGGCGCATCGCCTCAGCACTATTCAGAACTGCAATCTTATTGCAGTGTTGGAGAAGGGGAAGGTGGTGGAGAAAGGGACTCATTCGGCGCTTTTGGCCAAGGGACCTGCCGGGGCTTACCATTCTCTTGTAAGCCTCCAACGGACGCCACCAACGCTAACTTGAGAGATTACTTGAAAAAGCAAAACTAAAGGCGAAGGGGGGACTCAGGAACCACTTAGATGTGCTACCGGCGTCAGCTAATTGAATTAGAAGAAGTAACAAGCAATCCAAGTGCAGATTCATGACTGTTACAGACATACATTTGTCCAATCCCATCTCTGTTTCAACTATTTGAAATTTTGCGGAAAAACAGAACATAGCATTTTTCTTCATGGAGCACAATCATCTGGAAGTTGAATTAAGTATAACTGGAATAGTTACAGAGTTCAAATATGCTTAAATGCCTTAAATGGCATCATATGTATGTTTTGCAAGTGGATTAGAAAGAGAATAAAAAAAAAAAATTTGGCAGCCAAGGATCACGAATCAAGCAGGCTTCTCATAAGAATTTTGATCTCTGAAATCCACAATGGCAGAACGAATCATTTCAGCCACATGGGGTTGCACAAACAAGTGAGTGCTATCAAGCACATGTATTATAAACTTCTGCGAAGCCGGAAGTGAAGAATTCATATTAATGATGAACTGCGCCATAGGTATGTCACTGAAGGAAATGGAAAACATTTTAATCCATCAGTAGAAATGATATACTAAATAAAAAAGAAAAAAGAGCAAACCAAATGATCTCAAGAAATGAGGTTTTATGCCAATATTATTTACCATGTGATAAACAGCCCCTTGGTAGCATTGACCATTGTGTACAAGCAATCTGAATGTAAACACTTTGAACTGCATCAGGAACGAATACCAAATAATTAGAAGTGTGCACCCATCAAAAAGTTCTAACAATAATCAGCAGCCACACTGATAAAGCCAGGGAATTGTATGGAACCCAATCAAATGTGTTAAGATATTGTATAAAATTCAACTCATGTTCATAACTGCAACAGATTAAGCAAATTATAGTTCAAGTCCTACCCCCAAGAGAAAAATAAGCTCATCAAAATTAATTCTAGAATGGAGCCCACAACCAAATATAAGTTGGGCAAAGTTAGGATTTAGAGGCATCCAACAAGATGAAATCCAAAAGATTGACTACAAATGTCACCATATATACAGGATACTACCTAAAGGTGTATAATTTTTTACATGATATGCTGGAATATGACAGTTCATAGAATGCAAAAACGTCGTATGAGATAATCTATAATATCACAATAAATAAACTTTTAGCTCTTACTCACAACCCACCACAAAATATTGGTAACAACAAGGAGCTCCTTGGCAGGCAGGAAATTTATTGTTCGAAGAGTAATCATATGATAGATTACATACTAGAAGCCCAATAGTTAATTATTTCCTTCAAAGTCTACCAACTCGAGACAAACCACTTAGCATCACCACAACCTAACACCATTACCATCACAACACTGACCCACCCCAATAACATTAGATCAGGATGAAACATGTCAACACTTCAGGAATTTTCCAGCAAACCATTATGAAGTTGGGCAGCAATCCTTGAACCGACCAGCCATCCCAGGTAATCAACCCAACCACCCTGGTTTTTAACCAGAAGAGCCACTAAAAAACCAAAATATGCCCCTTTCCTACTAGGTTTGGTGTGGCATTTTCAACCCCCACAGCGCACTAGATGTAGAGAATCTGTTGTTTCCACCAGAGGTCAACCAAATCAAACCCATTGTCCCACTCATTGAGGGACCTATGGAAAATTTCCCTAGGGTCATCCATAGTTCCAACGAACTCCTCATCTCTTACCATTCAGCAATCTCATTATTCAACAAATGCCATTGAATGTTTCATTACTATGTCCTTGAAAGTCTTCTTTTTCCATTTTTGACATTGCTAGGAAGTTTATACTGAAGAAAACAGCGAGAAACTGCCATATGGCTAACAATAAAATTGGGAAGTTAAAAATCTGGAGTTTCTTAAGGCTGCAATTATGCTTTAAATCACTAAAGATAACCTATAAGAAGCTAGAACTTTTCGCTCTATCATGAAGGAAATTGTGCGGCATAGTTTTACTCAAAGATCAGACTTAACTGAATCAATAGGAACAGGGGGGGGGGGGGAGGTAGAGGAGAGAGACAGAGACAGACACACTGATGCAGGACAATCTTGGACCGGACCGACCCAACTGGTGTACTACATTGGACTGACCCAAACCCAGTTGAACTGGGTCCAGTTTGAGTGTTTGAATCTAGTAGGATTTTAGGAAGTTTATTTTATTTGGGAAATTATTATGTAATCTTTTATTTTAAGGTAATTATTAGACATATAGGGAAATTTCCAATTTGAGTTTTATTGGGTTTCTATTTTAGTTATAGCCTAGTTTTAGTAAGTAATTAGGAGTCTTTATTTTTGGATGCCTTTTATTTCTCTTTATGTATGATGTAATTCCCCATCATTAGAAGTTATGCAAGAATGAATTAAAAGAAGAAAATTGGGTTTGTGCGTGTGCACACTCCCCCCCCCCCCCTTCTTGGACGCTCCCTTCTGCTGTGTCTCCTTCTTCCCCTTTCTTCTGTGTGATTTCTCCCCTCCCCCTCCGGTTTCTTCTTCTACCTCCTTCAATCCTCTTCTCGATTTCTGTCCCGCATTATCTGGTATCAGAGCCGAAGGATCCCATCTTTCTTCCTTCCCTTGTGATCTTTCTTTCTCCCCATTCTGTTCTTCTTCTCCTTCTTATCTTTTCTCTGTGGTTGTGATTGAACAACACCAGCAGCAACCCCTTTCCTTTTCCCTATTCTTTATCCCCACCATTGTTCTGCCGATATCAGCCAAAAAATATATATATATACTGTTCTGTCCCTTCCCATGACAACCCTCTCTCTCCCATCTCCCATTGATACCCTACCCCTTTCCCTGTCCTATCGACTTCACTGAAACCACATCCCATTCAGCCAAACAAAAAAAAAAAAAAAAAACCCTGCATCACTCTTCATCTCCCATCCCTCTCCTTCGACCCCACTGAAACCCCAAACCCGCCTTCCCTTTCTTCCTCGCTGTAACAGCAAACCAAAAAAAAAAATAAAAAATTCTCCCTCTCTTCGATCCCCAGCGGCACCGCCCCCTGTTTCTTGGTTCCTCCAGAATCGAACAAAAAAAATTAAAAAAAAAGAAGTGCAGAAAGAAGAAGATAGCGAGAGACAGCGAACCAGAAACAGAAAAAAAAATATCGAGAAGAAAAGAAGAGAACGAGAGACATCGAGCAACAAAGAGATAGAACTCTTATCTGGGTCGCACTCGAACTCCATCTCCAGCTGCTGGTTCCTTGTTGAACTTGAACTTGATCTCCGCCGGTCGGCTTCAACACGTCGTCCTCGCAGGGTTTCCTTCGCCAGCTTTCTTGCTGGTTCTGTATCCAAGTGGAAGTCGACCTTCCCAGAGTGGTTCGAATCGCATTCCTTGCTCCAAGGCTTCCGCCACATTCTCCACAGAAATCGCGTGAGGAGGCATTCTGAGAACCCAAAACCCTGCTGGTTTTCCAAATCGACACGGTATCCACCCACCCTGCTCACAATTCTTTCTTATTTTGTTTTCTGCATATCCCCAAAATACCCTTGACTTCCTTTCTTATCTCATCTCTCCATAATTACAAATCTACCATCCATTTAGCAATTTCAGTTTAATTACAATTCTGCCACTGTCCTTATAACCTTCATTGTATTTACAATTGTGCCATCAATGATCTCCAAACCACCACCCAATCGAATTCTTTTAGTTACAATCCACCAGTTGCTCTATCCTATAACTGTGAAAGCGTGGCAGCAAATATTTTCTCTTCATGGATTTGTTGAAAAGATCAAGATCTTTCATCAGTCTGCTATTGTTTGTCAAGCTTTTGTCCAGTATCAGTCACTCCTGAGTGCCGTTTCAGCAAGGAATATTCTTCAAGGTCGTAATATTTATGATGATTGTTGTACACTGAATATTCAATTTTCATGCCTAAGTGAGTTACAATTGAACTACAATACTAAATGGTCATGGGATTTCACGAACAAATCAACACAGGATGAAGAGCTCTCGAGACTTGAACAGTTGGATCGTTTGATTGGAGAGGTCTTGAAAAACCTTCCAGTTACCCATGAAATGCAAACGGCTGCCCCACCTGCTAATAGGACAGTCCCGGAAGAGCCTGACGTTGAAGCAACGTTGATTGAGAATGAAGAAGTTTCAGTAATTTCTGTCTTCAAGGAAGACCCAGCCCGCGAAGTTCCTACTACCGAGACTCATGTTGAAGACGTCAAAAGCAATATGTTCGCATTAGTGGACTATGAGGTCGAGACCAAGGAACTTGGCCCTTTAACAACTGTGATGATAGTGACCAGCCAAGAGGATCCTACAGAGCTTGACATTGAAATTATGGAGGTCAAGAACACAATGGAAGGCGACACATATGGCCCTATGGATACGTCCGACAACGTTAAGGTTGGGCACATAGAATTCGTCATCCCCTTGAAGTACTTTGAGGAGTGTCGTCCTTGTCTTTATGATTACATCTGTACGTTCACCCCATCCAAGTTGTTGATCGTGGATGTTGATCGAGTGGTGTTGATCTTTTCCTTTTTCAAAACTCATGGTCGAGTTTTTCTCAACATCGGGAGAGTTGATGCAGGACAATCTTGGACCAGACCGACCCAACTGGTGTACTACATCGGACCGACCCAAACCCAGTTGAACCAGGTCCAGTTTGAGTGTTTGAATCTAGTAGGATTTTAGGAAGTTTATTTTATTTGGGAAATTATTATGTAATCTTTTATTTTAAGGTAGTTATTAAACATATAGGGAAATTTCCAATTTGAGTTTATTGGGTTTCTATTTTAGTTAGCCTAGTTTTAGTAAGAAATTAGGAGTCTTTATTTTTGGGTGCCTTTTATTTCTCTTTATATATGATGTAATTCCCCATCATTAGAAGATATGCAAGAATGAATTACAAGAAAATTGAGTTTGTGCGTGTGCACACACCCCCCCCCCCCCCCTTCTTGGATGCTCCCTTCTGCTGCATCTCCTTCTTCCCCTTTCTTCTGTGTGATTTCTCCCCTCCCCCTCTAGTTTCTTCTTCTACCTCCTTCAATCCTCTTCTCGATTTTTGTCCCGCATTACACACACATAGAGAGAGAGAGAGAGAGAATCAGCGAAAGTGAGATCAACAGATCTATATGGAAAGTGGAAAAAACAAAGCTATTAGGAGAAGTTATTAGATGGAAAATAAATGAGACATTTTTTTAAGATGATAAAGCAGTTTATAGGATATTTTCTGATCAACAAGTAATAATCTATTCCACCTTAAAAACTAAAACTTGACACCCTAGTAGCTGTTCTAGTTCGGGCAGGGCTCCTGTTCTATCAAAGCAGGAGCAGGGTTCGACTGAAGGGAAACTATTCAGAATGCTAGTTGTGTATGGAAGCGTGCAGGCAGGAATGAAGGTTACGAACAAGACACTTTATTTGCCACCTGGTGCAGTGGTGCTTCAACCACATAAATCAGGAATATAGAAATAAAAAATTCAATGAGAAAGAGAAACATAATCAATTAAGTTATATATGAGGAAGCAAAGAAGCCAGCAAAGAAAAGCTGATCTACGACCATAGTTGTCAAGCTGTCGCTTAGGTGCCTTGACAACTAGTGTCACCTTGGTCACGTCGGCGGGCATTTGGTTGCCTTGTTGGTGTCTCCTTGCATCTAGGCCCCCCTCCAATGCCTTGGTTTGCCTAGAGGCCATGACAACTATGTCTATGACAGCTTGACCACCGGGAGAGAGTGGTCTACGATCAGCTAGCTCAGCTGTTGCTTGGTTGTTGGACTTCCTTTCCCAGCTTCTCAGGAAAATCTCGGATTTACATCTATTTACGAAAAAAAGAAGCAAAGTGGACTTTGCCTTGAATGAATGATTCTTTCTTAAGATATCGTCGATTGAAACCCGGATCATAAGAACTATAAACGAAGTGCAAAATCTCCTCAAATTGATACTTGCTTTTCGAGCAAGAGCTCTCACTCCGTTTTTCTTTATATTCTATTAAATTTTCATGAGAGCCTATGAAGCACTGAAGGCACTATTTGTTTGGGAAGGAGACGCTTTACGAATAGGCTACTCTGATCACAAGCCTCTTCAGCATCTAGAGATGCAGTCCAAGCTTCAGGACGCATGTCATATGAAGTGAGTTTCAGATCCTGTAATGGTTCAAGTTCGACGGTCACAGATTTTCTGTCAGACCCCCAGTAGTTGTGTGCATTGGCTCACTAAATAAATATTTAGCTGGGTCGAACTGAGGGACTGACCTGATCCTACCAAACGAGCCAAACAGAGAGTCCTATACTTCTCCAACAGCCCTCTTGATTCTGTTCTAGAATTACCAATCTTGGCTACCTTATTTTCTGGCGCTAAGCCTTTTCTTTTCTAAACCTTTGGCAGATAGCAGACGATGAAGGTGAAGAGGAGGGCTCTAACTTGGTCATCAGACGCCTGAGAATCAGCAGCTTGTCCTTTGATAAAGAAGCACCCATATGGGCAGCATCAGATGTCTCAGTTTGGTGTGCATAAGCCTGGTTGGATCAACCATGGCCACAGCCACGAGAGGAATTGGTGAGACGACCATGAAGTTTCCAGCAATGTTCCCTGGTATGGCACTCTTTACCACAATAATCACATTTGATTGTTTCCTCGTCAGTGGTAGCACGATCACTGGAATGTGTGCAACCACCTCGAGACTGTTATCCAGGGACTGAGTATAGGGCCGATTGCTCCTGTGATATGGGTTGCAGTATTGCAGTACAGCGGCTGTCTTCTAACTGAACGATGGCACAAGATTGCTCCAGGGATGGAAAAGGATCACGACTAAGGACATGAGCACGGATTTGATCGTACTCCATATTAAGACCAGCCAAGAAATCATATACAGGGAGCTTGCCTTCACACTTCTTGAAGTTAGTGGCGTCTGCAGAACAAGTGGCCTGAAAATCCTCATAACAATCCAACACCTGCCATACCCCCACATAACTCTACAGTAATATTGGGATAATGACATCTCCTTCTATTTGGTTTCACGTATTTTCTTCCTCAGTTCATAGACTTGAGCGTCATTCACAACTTGAGAATATTTTTACTTTGCAGCCTTCCAATTCTTGGCAGCAGTATCCAACAAAAGATAACCCTGTGCAATATTAGGCTGCATAGAATTGATAAGGAACGACATCATCAGAAAGCTGTCAGAACTCCACTTTTTCTGAGACAGACCAGCAGTAGTAGGACCTATCATATACCCAAAAAACCCACGGAGTCAATAGACAGAAGACAGGATTGAGACCCCATCAGGTAATTGCTCCCATCCAACTTGATAGAGCTAACAGGGAAAGAAGGAAAGTCACTATGAGTCCCACAGCTCATTCCATCAGTTCCAGTTGATGTGGTAGTGATGTCCGACATGACGTCTGATCTCAGATAAATCAGAAACCTTGAGAATAAAAATCTCTAACACATGCTACAGCAAGGGCAGCAACCTAAACAAACTCGGATAGCCTGAGTGAAGAGCTGCAGCATTAAATCCTCGCAACAAACAACGAGAAGTCAAGCATAAGATCTCTCAAGCCATAAAGAAGTACGGCAGAAGAGATCAACAAAGGGAGAGAAACCTCGGTGGGGAGAAGATCACTACCAAGGGCTGGTAATACTTCTCGGCTCAAGAAAAGGAGCTAAGAGAGAGAAAGAAGAGAGAAAGAGAGAGGGGGAGAGAGGAGTATACGAGAGAGAGAGAGAGAGAGAGAGAACCGATGCTAGGGAGGTGGCAGCACTTTGGTATTAGGGTTTAGTTCCCAACGAGAAGTCAAGCATAAGATCTCTCAAGCCATAAAGAAGCATGGCAGGAGAGATCAACAAAGGGAGAGAAACCTTGGTGGGAAGAAGATCACTACCTAGGGATGGTAATACTTCTCGGCTCAAGAAAAGGAGGTAAGAGAGAGGGGCCGAGAGCGAGAGAGAGAGAGAGAGAGAAGCGATGCTAGGGAGGTGGCGGCACTTTGGTATTAGGGTTTAGATCCCAAGATGGATCCTCGCTCTGATACCATGTTGTGATTTGGGGAATGATGGCTTGTCAGTGTGACAGCAGCCATGCTTTATTTATAATAGAGTAGAACGAGTACATACAGTAATGCCCCTCTGACAATTCTACCCTTAAACTCATATTACAACCGTCTGGTTCATCATTGAACCAAATTTTGCCATGCAATTGTGGTTTTTTTGTAAGTTTTAATTACTTGTTTTTATATGAGAGTTTTAGATTGAGTCAGGTAAATTACATAGGAGATATATCAGTAGTTGCCTATTTTGTTCAATTACCCAGTTAAGTATATTTCCTTATTTGAGTTGGAAAGTTTTCTTATTTATATAATGTAACCCACTACAGTGAGATTAGATTGAAGAATAAAAAGTGGAGTTTTGGGTTTGAGCGTGTGCCTGCATAGCTTGCTGCCAAAGCCAATTGCTGCTCTTGGTTGCCTCCTCTTCTCTCTCTTTCCCTCCGTAGCAATTCCTTTCTCTTAAGGTAAGATCTAAACTTCCTGTTTCCTCTCTTATTCCTATTAACCTTTGTTACTCGTCCTTATCTTCTTCCTTTCTTCTCTTCTCCCTTCCCCTATGTTCTGTTATTATTTCCTTCATTATATCCTCGCTGCAACTATCCTTTGAATAAACCATTACCTCCCTTGTTTTTTGGGTGGTAATCTGTGAAGAGGAAAGTTGTTGAAGTTCCTTCACTCCTGGACCATTTGGCCTGAGGTTTGGAGGTGTATTCATACTCAAAGAAGCAACTTACCTTGCTGATTTTCAGATTTAGAAAAGCCCTCTGTTGTGAAATTGTGACCAGGGAATACTTCTGGTTTCCTACCGAGATTTAGGATGGATTTCAGTCACTATTATTTGCATAAGAAGTGGGTTGATTGGATTGCTACCTCCAGCATTCAATAGGGATTGTCCTTGCAATTCTTCATCCAATATCCCAAGCTGATCGGAACTCCAAGGAAGAACTCCTCCTCGATCCAGTCCTCCCTGTCGCTGGTTCAGGTCAAGAGGTTGAAGACAAACCCCCCCCCCTCCTCTCAGGCTCCCACGATAACACACTTTTGATTTAATTACTAATTTTTCCTCCCCTAATATCTGTAGGCAAGTTTTGTCCATATTTTATCTTAATTCCTGAATTATCCCCTCCACTTGTACATCCACTTCCATGTACTTGTGTTCCCTTTCTCTTGTTAGTCTTTGAACTACCAATAAATTATATAACTGCCACTCAAACAATAACTTGGATTGTCTGGCATTGGGAGAGCCCACAACGATACCAAAGCAGGGTTTCACCAAAGACATATCCGATGAATGAAGGATGAATAGTTGTCAAGGGTTGGGTGGTCGCCCGCCTTCTTCTAACTTAACAAGGTAGATGCCTTGGGATGCCTAGGCATCATCTAGGGCGCCTTGGGCTAGATCTCTGGGGCGGTCGATTTTTTTACTTATGGTTTTTCCCCCTCTATATAATGTTGTGTCTTACATTTTTATTGGCTTGTGTACAAGCTTGTATATAGGTGAGAAGCATGGGATCTTTTAAAAATATGAATAAATTAAGAAAGAAATTGAACTTCACTAGTTCACATCTCTTGTTCTCATCTTGTTTACTTACGTTTTTTTTTTTTCCTTTTCCTCTAATTAATGTTGTTTCTAACATGTTGTAATGTTGTTGTAATGATGTTGATAGTTAGAGTGGCAAATTAGTGCATAGATTCAACCCGTATTGTTGTTGTTGTAATGTTGTAAGCATAACTATATTATTGCTATACTAGATATAATGGATACATTTAAAAAAAAAAATACAAGTACACCTAGGTGCCTTGTCACCTAAGTACTTAGGCAGTCCTCCAATGCCTTGGGTCGCCTGGTGCCTTGCAACTATGGAAGGATTCAATCCCCTCTCACTCACACGGGTTCTTCTATTGAAAAGTTTCCCCTTCTATGTGAGGTGGAGCGTACAAGCAGAACCTAGATAGAACACAGAGTGCCAGCCCAGGCCACTGAAGCACTTACCATGCCTATCAGCTCTTGCCATTACCGCCTATAGATATAGATGGGAGGTAGACAAGGGTAGCTTGCTTCTCTTCTCCTAGGCTACATGCACATGTTATTCGCGAAGAAAAGGCAGCAAGCGGTTCTTTGCTTAGCAAAGTTACTAGCCGCCGGACGACGACACTTCTAGTTCTTGCCCAGTCGCTTCTTTTGATTTGATTATTCAATAGAGTCCTAGACTAAAGAAGAAGCTCCTGAATCGGCGCAGGGCCAAATCAGCAGCAGGTTTGGAACACCACCGGTGAGACTCTCAAGGCTCCATAGGAGAAGCAAGAAGCTCTGGGTCTACTTTAGAAGAAGCGAAGAGAAGGTCACACCGAAACGACGAGAAAGGGTTGGTTAAGGAGATCTAGAAATCCTCATCCCATTTTTGTTTGAATAAATGTGAGTGTCCTTCCTAAAACAAGATAATGATAAAAAGAGATTCAAAGAAACTTTACATTTCAACTTAGAGAGTTCATTAACAGATGCAGTTAAGATTGTCAAATTGAGCCAATCAGACGTCAAAAGACTTTATTTTGGCCCATGTTTGGGTTCTATGGAACTGTGCTTCTTATTTTTGGGTTCATTGTATGTATTGAACCTCTTTTATAAGCCCGTATTTGGGGTCTTAGTTCTGTACACAGAATTAAGTAAATAGATAAGATTGTGCACCCCATGTGTTGTTAAGTAAGCTTAATCTAGAAAAAATCCTTTTCCAGTCAAGTGTTTGAGATACTTAATAGCTTTTAAGAGTTCTATTTGGAGTTTATTTACTTTATTGAGTTTAGGAGTCCTTTTATGAGTCAATTTAGGAATTTTATATCTTCATAAATGTCATCACAATCTGTCCCTGCATCCTCCTTCATTTACAACCTTATTTCTCCATAACCCCCCCCCCCCCATCAGTGGCCCTTTTCTTTAACTTCAAACAAACCAGATTCGATCTTGGCAGCAGACTTTCTTTGTCTGCACCAATACCTATGTTTTCAATACCAGAGTTCGCTTGCCTACCAGAAGAACTGCTATTTTATTCATTGATGAAGGACGAAGTGAAAAGCCTACCTTGGCCATGGGTACCTATGTTTTCATTACGAGAGTTCGTTTGCCTAATGGAAGAACTGCTGTTTTATCCATTGATGAAGGAAGCAGTGAGAATTTAGTTTCACAGCCCATGGTAGAAATGTTGTCTAATAAGATGGATGAGATTATCATTGACTCTGACAATAATGTTTTCATCGAATTTTTTAATTTCTTCCTACTTTGATGGTGCTAGATGCCATGTATTTCCTTCTTCCAAATATGTCATCATGTTGGTCAATCATGGATGGAAGAATAGATTCCAATTGGAGAGACACCACTTGGCCTTGTTTGTAAGGAGATCAGGACGGTTGATTTTCATCTTCCTGCACAGATCCTGGATGTTCAGAAGCGGACTATTGTTGATTTTAATGAGAAGCGTTGGATCGCCATCAAACCAAAGCAAATCTTCAACGATGCCGATTGAGTGGTAATGATCCTCCCATTCTATGAAATGTGAGGGCGAGTTTTTCAAACGAGGGGGAATAGATGTATTTAAGATTGTCTAATTGCGTCAACCAAGCCTCAGAAGCATAGTTATCAAGGCATCACCTAAGCGTCCGGGTGCTTGTCTGGAGCCCAAGCGGCCAAACGACTTACTATCTTCATGAAAGATGCCTTGTGGCTCTAGGCGGGTGCCTTGGGACGCCTAGTTGCCTGAGCGGGCGACTTTTGTTTCTTTAAGGTTTTTTTTATTTTTTGTTGCATAAAATAGTTTTTCTAATACTTCCATTGGTTTGTGTACAGGTTATCATGAACGTGAGATGCATGGAATCATTTTGTAAAAAAACAAATAAAATTGAAAAGAAGAGTAGAATACTATCGAGTTCTTCATTCTTCTTCTGGTGTTCGCTTCTGTCCCCTCCCCCCCTTCTTCTTCCCCTTTTTTTCTGTCTTTGTCTTCTCCAGTAGTCCGGTTCTGTTTCCCCTGTCCCTTTTCTCTCTTTTCTTATTTTCGTTCTTCTTCGTTTGTCTCTGTTTTCTTCTTCTTCATACTGCTTCTGCTTCCCTTTTTTCTTCCCTTTCTTCTTCTTCTCTGTTTCTTCTTCTCCTCCTCTCTGTTTGTTGTTCCTTCTTTTTTTCTCTTTCTTGCTATCATGTGCTGCAATTGTGTTTATTATGTGCTGCTATGCGACGGTTATGTTTTCATTTTTATTATGTCCATCATTTGGTTTATTAGCTGCTGTTAGTATTCTGTTTTCCATTGCTATTATGTCCATTGTTTGGTTTATTATGTGCTGTAAGCATGCTAATATGCTATTATTCTGCTATTACTGTGTTTCCCTTTTATTCTGTTTTCTGTTGTTTGGTTTATAATGTGCGGCTATTATTCTGCTATTATTCTGTTTTCCCCATCAGAAAAATGTTGTTACAAATTCTGTATAAAATCTCAGGTTCAGTTTAATTATGTTGCATGTTGTTCGAGATATTTGGAATCTTGTGACGATATACTTAGCTGAACTTGAATTCAAACTCTGTTTTACCTGCATACATTGTTTCTTGTTTGTCAGAACTCAGTTCTGAACTTCTGATTTAAATTATAACTGGATATACTGATATTTCTTCATTGAAAATGGAGATTAGTTTCCTAATTGTTCTTTGCAGAAATTTTATGAATAATCATTGTTCAATTTATATGGAGATTTGTTTGATTCTTGATGTAGCATGTACACAGAATTATATCATCGCTATACTAAATAAAATGGATAAATTTTTTAAAAAAAAATTACTAGGATGTCTAGGCAAGCGCCTTGTCACCTAAGTGCTTAGGCGGCAATCCAACGCTTTGGGTCGCCTAGGCACCTTGACAACCATGCTCAGAAAACTATATTTAGGCCCATGGTTAGGTTCTATGAACCTTAGGCTTCTTATTTTTTGGGTTTATTGTAATAGACCTCTTTTATAAGTCCATATTTGGGGTCTTAATTCTATGCACGGGATTAAGTACATAGATAAGATTGGGTGGGTCTCATGTGCTGTTAAATAAATTAGTTTAGTCTAGAGTTCTTTTTAGTTAAGTTTTTGAGTTAGAACTTAATATAGAATATTTAATAGCTTTTAAGAGTTTTTATTGGAGTTTATTTACTTTATTGAGTGCGTGTGAGAGTGATTGGGAGTTCATTTATGAGTCAATTTACGAATTTCAAAAGCTCTTTATATATGTAATAAACCCCTCGTCAATTAAGGATGTTTTGAGTAAGGAAATTTGAGCTTTTTCATCAGTTTTGGTGTTGTTGAGCAGTGCATACCAGATCCCAGACCTGATTACTTCTTTCTTCTCATCTGTTTTTTAACAGGTGTGATCTTTCCTCTCTCCTCTTTTCCTCTTCTGTTCTTATTCTAATTCTTCTACGTTCTTTTCTGAATTTGTCCATTGATTCTGCAGCTTTCTAGCTTTCCTACTCTTTCCTACTTCAAGTAGGTTTCCTGCATAACTCTAAATCCTTCAGATTTAGAGCATCTTTTGCAAACTGGTTATGCTGACAGATACCAGAATTTTATGCATATCAAATTTGTTTTGGTTGAGTTACTCAAATTTCTCTTAATCTGGTTCTTATTCTTATACCTGCAAGACTGTCGCAAGCTATCTCCCACTGGAATTCCCTAGTTCGTGATCAGTTTTGCATTATTAACATAACTATAAAAGTAGATATTCTGGCGAAACTGAAACCAGCAGAGCATTATCAAGTTAAGTCGGTTAAAGAGAGAGGAAAAAAAAGGGGGGGGGGGGGGGAATCCCTTTTTCACAGGGTTATCTAGACATAATAAGGAGAATCGAGATGAAATAATCTACCAAACAGGGTACTACAATGAAAAAATTATCAAGATCCCACAAAATAGCAACTCCTTTTTTCATTCTTTTGGCTATAAGAAAATGTCAGAAGCTGACATACAAGACAAGACTGTCGGAAATTCGAATTTTATTCTTCTCTAAAATTGGGGGAGGGTGAGAACAAAAGGAAGACATAATTGAAAATCTATCAGTTTAGCAAGTGATAAAGGCTCACCAAGCTAACAATATAACCATGAAGTCCATACACATTAAGCACAACAACAACAACAAACTCAGCCTTATCCCAACTTAATGGGGTCGGCTGGATCCAATCAAACAAAAAAGGTAAAAACTGAAAAGTGGAAGTAAGGAACGGGAAATGAGATGAGAAGTGGAAAAAAAAAATACACAAAGGAGCACAAGAAGCCAGGTTTTATGGAGGCAAATACTTACGAATGAAATTTCTAGTCAGTTCTAACTCATTCCACTGGATATCAGATTTAGCAAGCTTAGGCATTGGAAACCCGAAGTTCTAGTGTTTGTGGGCGATGACTGGTTCTCAATCCAGCTCTTTGGTATCAAGATGGATTGAGTCTATTAATTTAGCAAGCATACGATCTAAACACTCACAAGAAGCTAGGTATCTAAATAGTTCAAAATGAATAATATATCCATCTCAATTAATTTAAGTTTGCAGTAGATTCAATACTGTATTAATGCCATGATTCAAAGCATGTCTTTAATTTATGTCAAAAAAAAAAAAAAAGAGTGTCCCAGTGCACAAGGCTCCCGCTACTGCATAGGAGGGGCAAATGTATGCAGTCTTACCTCCTGCTACACAGGAAAGGCTGTTTCCAAGTTTTGAACTCGCAACCAACAGATTGCAATAGCACAACTTAACCATTCGCCAAGGCTCGTTGAAACATTTCATTTTATATTTAATGAAATGTATCGTTTCAATCTTACAATTCTACGTAATGAGGCACATATCCACCACCAATCTATGTTGAGTGATTAAGCTCTCCCCAGGTATAACGTTACAGTCCTTACAAAATAATATGTCGGACCATTTTGTTAGAAATAAATCTATTTGGCTCATATGATGCCCACTTTTGTAGTAACTAGATGGTCCTCTTTTTCAAAAAAGGTGTTCAATGGATAAATCATAAGTTAATGCAAAGTCAAAAACTGAGATCCCCTCCTCATTCCTCTCTCCAGATCCATGCCCTCCAAGTATGACTTCATAGTCTCTACGATCCTTCCCAACATGTCCATTCAGATCACCCCCCTACAATAATTTTTTCACATTGACTAAAACCTTGCACTAATCCATCCATGTGTTCCCAAAATTGTAACTTACTACTTTCATCCAATCCTACTTGGGTTGCGTAAGTGACGACTTCTTCTCCAACACAAACTTGATGGATATAATCCTATCTCCAAAACTTTTAACATCAACCACATCATTCTTTAGATCTTTGTCCACTACTATACTCACTCCGCTTCTATTACTTTGATCTCCCATATACCAAAGTTTAAAGTCGTCCAACACCTTAGCTTTTTTATCCTTCCATCTAGTCTCTTGAATACAGGCAATACTAATCCTTCTTCTCCTCGTAACATCTATCAACTCTGGATTCTTACCCATTAAGGATCCAATGTTCTAAGAAACTAATCTAATCATACGCTTTTGGACTGGTTGTCTTATTCATACTTGTCCAATGCACGAGAACCCTTGCCTACCTGTCACTGCATCCGGGCATCGACATGCCATTTGCCAGAAAACCAAAAAAAAGGTGTCTCACAAACCCACGAGTAACAGTAAGGAAAATAAACAGTTCTACCTAAACAGCATCCGACAAATATGTAAGCCAAATCAACCACAAAGGAAGAATGTAGTTTATGCACAAAACGACATGTCACTGCATCCGAGCATCGACGTGCCAGTTGCCAGAAAACCAGAAAAAGGTGTTTCACAAACCCACAAGTAACAGTAAGGAAAATAAGTATTCAGATCGTCTACGGCGCCCTGCCCAAAGCGGCCTGAGCAGCGCACAAACAGGCGCCCTGCAATGACCGCCTTACCCCCGCTCGGGCAGGAGCAAGGCGGTCATTGCAGGGCGACCTGTATGTGCGCCGCTCAGGCCGCTCTGCCTGTGGCACCGTAGAAGATCAGGGTCCGGAAAATAAACAGTTCTACCTAAACAGTATCCGACAAATATGTAAGCCAAATCAACCACAAAGGAAGAATGTAGTTTATGCATAAAACTACATTCTTTAAAAAAAAAATTAGTAAAATATCGATCATAATTCATAAAGGGCAGCATTCACCATTCAAGATAGAGATCCGACATGGATGATCATTCAAGATTCAACAGAAAAGAAAGGAAATTAAAGGAAACAAAATTTAACCTCGGAGAAGCACTCTTTGATTGAATAGATCATTTTTCCGAGGCCAAAAGGGGCGTCTAATGCAAAATTACAACCTTGGTGGATTGTGAAACAAGCTAAACCACTAATTACCATTGACTGAAACATCCTAACAACAAAGCGATGCCAAAAAAATATTATAAATAGGGTCACTGCTAATTCAAGAGGTCGCAGATACGCAATTCATCAAAACCAGCGTCCGATGAGGTGGGCTCGATTGGGAGATATTATCGAGAGGTGGACAGTTACCCGGACGATGGGTTCAGAATCGGCAGCGTAATTGTCAGAATTTAATAGGTTTGGCACAGTCTGGAACGTTGAATGGAAGAAGCTTTAAGAAGAAGAACCACCGATAAAGAAAGCGATGAAGGGGGCAGAAGATGACAAGGCGACCAAAAAAATGAGCAAAGTAGGGTTTTTCAAGAGAGGTTTCATGGAACGATGGGAATGGAGAGAGAAGAAAGAGACTATCTCCAGTTCTAGGTTTACAATTAGGCAATTAATTTCAGTAACTAAGGAGGGATTGAGGAACCCAACCACGATTCTTGAATTCCAATCTGAACTGAGTTTGCAGTAGAAATCCTTCAAACTACACAGCCAATCTCACAAAAAAGGATATTCACGATCGCACCTACGACGTCGGCCAATTTTCGTCTGCTACAAGCTTTTTGGGGCGCGTAAGAACGAAGTGCTGGAGAATTGTGAACTTTTTTTTTTTTTTTGAAGAACTTAGTAATCAATACCATTGTCCATCCATTTTATTTGGAATGATGATCGAAGTTGCCATCAAATATGATAATACGAGAGAGAGAGATTTTACCTTTTACGGCGACATGGCTGCTGCTGCAACAGGAGCTCCCGTCTTCGAACAATGGTACTGTCTTGTACCGTCTAGACCTTGAACCAGTAATAATAGCCACATCATCTATCCACGTGGCAGGGTGTGTAGGAGTGTTTTTTTCCCACTATTTTAGATCCAGTGTATACAATGGTCAATAGCTGGGCTGGCCTTGAGAATTTTTTAAATCGTTCTTAAAAAGGGCCCAGATCAACGTGATTCAAATTAAATCTCAAATTATTCCATCACCCACAAAAACCTTCTCCCCTCGAATTTTTTCCTCTCAGGTTCCTGCTCGGTACGGTTGTCTGATACCTCTCATAGGGTGCAAAAATGACAACCTAATCCCCTGCCCGGCTGCCCCTCTATGAGAGGACCCAGACAACCGTACCCGGCAAAGAATCTGAGAGGATGATGATCTCTCTCCCCTCTATCTCTCTAAGTGCATGCGCGACAGCTCCATTTAATTGCAAGTGAAATCAAAGGGAAGAGAACCTAGGAGGATGATCATCTCTCTCCCCTCTATCTCTCTAACTGCATGCACGACGGCTCCCTTTAATTACAAGAGAAATCAAAGGGAAGGGAAATTAAATTATCAAAATTAAAAAAGAAATTTCCTTAATCACTACCCAACATGATTTTTACATTAATTCAAATTATTGTATATTTGGTTTTTAAATTTCATTTTACTTTGTATCCAAATCCCTTTATGTTGGTGCTCTTGGCAGTGTTGTCATTGTTGGCAACAAGGATTTAGCAGTGGTGTGGTTGTGAAGACAGTATTCAGTTGGTCAGCAGGATGTATCTCCGCCGTATTTTTGGGTTTGCGTTTCTCACTTCTTTCTTATTGGTCCGAAGGATATCTATTGGAATAATATATATATTCACTTGGGAGGACCGAAAACGTATCTCTGGAGCGCTAGAGAATAAGGAAATCAAGGATAAGTCATCTTCTACCATTCCAGCGTGGGTCGAGAGCAGAGGCGCGAAGGAAATTGACTAAAAACTTCGGTTTGATTGTTAGCGATGGATTCAAGTGCTTGATTCATTATATTGAAGATCTCATAGCATTCGTTTGGAGTTGGGAGTTTGTCTTTGAGAAGGTAAACGTGATCACAAACCATTGGTTCTCTATTCTAGGTTTATTTCTTTATTTTTGAATGTATTAGGTGAAACCTAGAGTGCAATCTGTTATGGGTTGGGTTTGTGATTGAATCTATTTATTGGATTGATTGATTGTAAGGTTGAGGCCATTCTTGTATTGGGATTGAGGTCATTGCTCTCACTAAAGTGAGAGGTTGAAGCAGGGTAAGGGGTATCTTGGACGTAGAGGCGGCTTATTGTATTGGACTTGAGTATTGGGTATATACAAAACCCCGAGGGGTATTGCTCCGTGGACGTAGCCTTCACACATTGTGAGGTGAACCACGTATATCTTGTCTCGTTGTCTACTGTTATTTGTTGGAGACTTATCCTTGTTTTGCAGAGTGGGTTTACAGTCTTGGTAGACCTGGCCACATTCTGGTGGTGTGAGGTGAGAATGTAAGCGACTGTGTTGTGTGCAGAAAACGTCAAAATTTAAGGGAACTGATTCACCCCCCTCTTAGTTCAATCTGGTATTCAAACTTGAATATAAAAAGTAAAATAAAACCAAAAAATAATATTATTAAATATAATAAATATTTAAATAACTTATAAAAATCATGTTGGATATTTCAAAATTTTTTCTTTTTAAATAAAAAATTTTTACTTCCCTTCTCTTTAATTTTCCTTGCAACCAAACAGAGCCGACAGGAAGGTTTGTCTTTGTGTTGGCAATCATGTCTGAAAGATAGTCTATCCACAAACACGAATGTAAGCCATTGATGACATCCAATTGGAATCTCAATATTGAATCATTAAATAATAACATAAAACAGACTCAAACGCTTAGAGTGAAAAACCACAACAATGAAAGGACGGGAGATGGATTTGTTTAATAGAAGACTTACATTTTATCTAAGGAGAGAGAGTGTCAGTGTGAGCCAGAGTTTTACAATGCTGAATCACGGACAGAAGCAGTAAATGTTGATTCAGATCCGATTCGGATCAGCATCAGCTTGAATCACCCTAGAATCGGTAGGTTTGAGGAATGTTCCATGATTCTGGTGTTTTTTTATCTAGCAATCAGCTGTATTGAATCATCAGGAATCAAGATCAGTGACTGTCGATTCTATTCTGAATCGGGCGATCCTTGACCCGATTCCCCGATTCTTGAAATCTGATGTGAGCCTCGTGGATCATTATGTGAGAGGATGTAGGAAGGAATCCCCACTTTGGCATCGTAGAGATCTTTTTCCCAACAAAATGAAGGAAAAATGTTCTTTGAGTCACCCGGGGAGGATATGCTACCTTTCTCCCTATCTCTCTCTTCTTCACATGAAATGACCTTACTGCCCTCCTGTGTACGGAACCAATCCGCCACACCGTATTGGTTCGCTCCTCTTCACCACTTGTTCAAAGAAACCTCTTCCTAGAATAAAATAGGATAAAAGAACGTTGCATGGTCACATGGATCCTGTGCCCAAACATAGAAGCGCATAAAATTACCGTTTCACCATCATAAAATAAAAAATCTCATCAAGACAGATGCCCCTATGCAAACTCGCTATACGATCAGGCAGTGATCTCTTGAACCAATAAATATGTAACTCAACCAAATGGCTGAATTGGATGGCGATGTACTATATAGTGGCAAGAGTTTGGTGTTCATGTGGCAATGGGTTTATGATAGTAAAGACCAGCGACTACATTTTACTCTTACCACACACTCATGCAACTCGAATTCAATATCTTGACTGGATTCAAATCTTCTCCAATTCCTTGATCACCGAGTTCGGTGCAGTTCGGGGTTGAGAGGTCGACACCTAGCAGGCACAACATCCAACGGTCAGGAGTCGATTGAATCAGTTTTTTTTTTTCTTTCTTATTGAGCTCGGCACCGTTGGATGTCGTGCCTACCAGGTGTCGACCTCTCAGCCCTGAACTGCACCGAACTGCACTTTTAGGGAATTGGAGATGATTTTTTTTCCATCTTTCACAACTCATTTTATTTGCCATTTTCTGTTTTCAAGCATTAGCAGTCACTACCACTATATCTAGCTAGCTAGCTTTTTATTGTTTATCGCTAGTAATTCAATATTATATGTTGCTTAATCGCAGTCTTAATTGCCCAAATATTATTTTTTTTACTCTTCTCTTGCTGGATTAATAGATGATTAATATGAAGCTTCAATATCTGTCTTGTTAGATGCTCTTTAATCTTGTAATGAAAACAAGTAATCTCTTTAACTAATAATATTTTGCGAGCCATGTTAGTTTTGCAACTAATATAATTGCTTATAAGTTATAACTACTCATCAAAAATAATTGCTTATAACTAACACTATCTCATATTGCATATATAATAAGTTATAATAATTAAAGATTTTTCTCCTCACCATGATTATCGTTTAGAAGAGGGCCTACTAAACCTAACAATGTTGTAAATTATAGAGTAATTATTTAGTCAATTTGATGCTAATTAATGTCGTTGTCTTTACGATTTACTTTGTGTTAGAAACTCATGATCCATTTTGAAGTTAATTGATTAGTATCGGTATTAGTTAAAGTTTAAAACCATGCATATACAAGATGATGGATCATAGGCAGTGTTTGGTATGCATTCCAAGTTGATTTCGTATTCTCGAATGATAAAATTAATTGTTTTTATTGCCCGAGAATGCGAAATTGATCTAGAATGTATTCCAAGAATGCATACCAAACATTGCCCTAATTTCCTAAATTTCTTGTTTTGATGGTTTGGCTCTTGGATTTGGGAAATGGTGGTTTAATCTTTGATATGAATGAACTTTGAGAGGCCAAGATGGTGTGTACAACGTTGTGCTACACAATAATGACATGTAGAGAACTAGGTTAATTAACAAATCTCTCGACATTAGTATAAGGAGAGAGTTCTCTTTGCAAGCAGCATAGGAGAGTGCACCATTGAAGGGCGATACAACGATTTTGTAAATAGGGGCAGAGAGGTCAATTAATTTTTTTTTTTTGTGTGTGTGTGAGAGAGAGAGAGAGAGAGAGAGAATCTGTTTGTCTTGCTTGAGAAGGGAGAGGTCACTTACAAAGGATTCAACCAAATCATACATCGATGGAGCTAAAAAGATATGTTCTTTAACTTAATGGTCTAGTAGCAAAGATTCTTTTAGTGAAGCCACGTACTAGAAAGTGAAACAAACGCCACCTAGTCCCTATCGCATTCTTACATTGTCCTTAGTGCTTATACCATGGCTGCAATTGGGCCAGGCTTTTAAAACTCCCAGCCCAGCCCAGCCCAACCCTGAATCCGCTTAGCTTAGTCCAAGTCCACCCTGACCCTAATTCATGGTCAGGGAACGATCTAGTGAGGGAGCTTCACTCTATTGGTGCCACTAATAAGCCCACTTCATCAATCCATCCATCTCGTTGTCTTCGTGGCATATGAACACGTCTGGTGAGAATACAGCCACTTCACCCACCTTGTTTCTTCTTCAATTGGGACAAGGTAGTCCTCCCTCGTTTCTTCTTCAATTGGGTTAGCGCCGCTGGCGGTGGGAGGTGACATGGACTCGACGGCGGTGCAAGTGTTCAGCCTGACATAGTGTTGAGCGTGGCGGAGACTATATTCCATAGCGACATGAGGGAGAGAGTTGAGCTTGGTGACCATACCTTGTCGCATAATGCAGAGCATCAAGGACTTGGCGGTGTCAGTGATGGGTTTTAATGATGGTCAAAGGGCTTAGCAAGGGGAAATCCGCCGGAGATGATTTGGTCTTTTGCACCTTCGCCGGAGATGGTGTAACAAAACCCTAAAAATCGATTTTGGAATTTTTTGATTTGGAGGAGATGTAAATAAGGATAAAATAGTACTTCATTTTAGTCACTGATGTTCAAGGGGAAATATGTAAAAATTAAAACTATGAGGGGGTTGTTCTATTATTATTTCAAACACCAGAGGTACATGTAATTTGCTCAAACAAATAATTCCTTCCACTAAAAAAATGAGAAATTATGAAGACACCAAGAAAATCAAACAAACCATTCAAGGCCCATTTAGAGAAAAACATAGAAATGCAATTTGAAATGCAACTTTAACAATAAAACCAAGCAAATAAGCTTTATTTTTTTGCTAAAGAAGCAAATAAGCTTTATAAATCCTAATACTTATTGTATATAGAAAATCTTCTTGACCTATTTGATAAATACAGATAATAAATAGGTTAGAGTTTGCAGGTTCACATGTAGAACCTGAGTCAAATCAAAAAATCATAAAACCCGGTCCCTGACCTGCCCTCAGGACCTAGGCCCTGTTTAGGCTCAGGGGAGGTTTGGACCGACAGGATCACACTTGCACCCCTAAATCTCCACTTCAACTCCGCAGTTGTGTTTTTGTAGACATTGAATAGGAATCAACCCCCATGTGTCCAGGCGCAGCCTGCGCCCTCGGCACAAAAAACATTCTCCCTTTTTTTTTTTTTTTTATTTCATCTTGTTTTTATTGATTTTTGTTTACAGAATTGACACAACTGGTGTTACATCAAGGGTGAAAGAGTCATTCAAAGGACTCAGAGATCTAATATTGGCCTTCAATACCTTCTTACCGAAGCGTTATGAAGAAGCTTTCAATTTTATAATCAAAATAAAGGTGGAAATTTCTTTCTTAAAAGTTGAATTTGGACTTTCCAGTTTTTTGTTTTTAGGCATCTTTTAAATGGTTTGGTACTTGCAGACACGGTTCCAAAATGATAATCATGTATTTAAATCATTCGTAGACATTCTGAAAATGTACGGGAAGGACAACAAATCCATCACTGACCTCTATCAAGAGGTAAATTTGCAGCACCCTTCATGTCTACTCTTTCAGTTCTATACATGGTTGTAGGTATCGGAACAGGTATTGACAACACATAAAACTGATATGGTATCGTACTGGTTCGGCTGTATCAGACAAGAATATCCCTAAATTTCCTTAAAAAAATGAGTTTTTTAACCATTTTACCCCTTGTCCGTACCATACTATCAATATAGTATTGACACAATATCGATATCAGTATCGGTGACTAGCAAAACCAGTACTGAGCGATACGATACCGATTCTTAGAACCATGGTTGTATATTAGAAATTGTATCTTTTCTACATCCTCAACTACACTTCCTTTTTTTAATTTGCAGCTCTTCTACTATATTTTAAGGTATTGATTAATTCTGTCTCTTTGCAGGTAGCTGCTCTTTTTCATGATTAGCCAGACTTATTCTAGGAGTTCATGCATTTTCTACCATATACTTTTGCAGCGGCCCCATCCCAGCATGCTCCAAGTGGATATCGATTGAGCCACTCCAGAATGTAGTCAGAATAGTGTTCTTTGTGGATATAGTGTAGAGTCGATTTGGCATCTCTTCATCACATGTGATTAGTCTAAACGTATTTGGTTTACAGGTCTTCTGGGATTGAGAGTGAAATGCATCTCTCACTCTTTACTGGCTACATTAATCTGTGTCTCCCTTCTATTCTATATATGGATCCTTTGATAAACTCATGTTATTATTGTTCTTTTCTGTGTTCATCATTACTTGTTATTTTATTTAGGATATTCGGAACAATGTTCTAAGAAGATTAGCCAAGTTTGATCCTCATTTCGTTCTTAAACATATTTCTCGGTGGCTTTGTGATTTATACATCAATCCTCTGCCTGTTGATGCTATGGACGTTGTATTCTCCTCCTCTATTGTGTCCTCTGAAAAATGCTTATCTAATAATCTCTCATTACCTTATTATGACAACTGTATCTTAATTTGCGCAAGAGTTGCTAACCCAGCCCTAGTGTCATCTGAATGGGCCTTTTGTATTTTGTTTCAAGGAAATGTTATGATGATAGTTGCATGTTTTGAAAATTTTGAAAGTGATATGGAAGTAGAATTAGCTGGTATTCTATCCGGAATTGGTTAAGCAAAGATGGACCATATCCCAATCAACGAGTTATGGTGCCACAACAACGTTATTCCAAAGATGTTGTTGACTCCTAAAGAATTCTAGCCGTCACAATTTATGCCTTCTTTACAATCAATTAGTAATACTATTTTTCTTTATGCACCAACAAAAATAAAATTAAAAGATAGGACCCAATTTCTATACACAAATGGTGAAGAGTGAACCTCTTCAACAATGTGATCTAACCATCTAACTGGATTGGAGAAGAGCATTTCGGCCCATGAAAAATAGCAGTGAGAGTTAATACTGAACACAACTAATAAAGATCCGGATTAGTCCAATGATTGGTTGTAATGCCAATAACCAAAACAGTGGTAACAACAAAAGATCTACTTATTGCCTTGAGTATGTTAGCTCATTGGTGAATTATAATTGTCACAAGGGTCTTTTATTTTTTCAAACATAATAAACATCTATTCTACCACGTAGGTTGTAATAGATGTGTCCATTGTAACGGTTGCATCGAGAAAAATATGGTTTAGATTAACCATGTGTCAAATTTCATTGTCTAATTCAATCAAATATCCTCCCTCATCCGTATTTGTATGCATCTCATTCATGTGTACTAGTACTCTTGTTATTACTATGCAGTATGTACTCTTCCAACTCAAACTACTCTCAAATTAGTTTATGAGAATAACGTTGATCGGTCTTGTGGCCCCTACACCAATGCGGGGGCTATTGGGGGTGCACACAAGGGCATTGACCAAGGGGATTTTTTTATTTTAGGGGGTGGGGTGATCATTTCAGGGTGGCTGCATCTGAGCCAGAGTGCAGTTTGGGGGCTCAGGGGCTTACGAGATGGTTCTCGTGCGTGAACTGGAGCTAAACTCTCATATCAATCTTTTATTTTTTTTTTTGGGTAACGAACTTATATCTCTCTTTAACTTCCAATAATATTACAAACACTTGTGACACCAATAATTACTCTAAAACATTTCAATCTCTTTCTCTAGATGTTTATCATAAGTTATTCTAACAAATTATCATGCTAGCTACCCTTCTCTTACAAATATAAAAGGAAACAAGATCAAGTGGCTGAGCCTTAGCTGTGTGTGGTGTGATTTTACTCCCATAAAAAAAAAAAGGATGTGTGGTATTTTTTTGGAATTGGGAGCTTATATATATATATATATTTTACTAGGGGAGGTCCCTAGGAGAGTTGATCTTATGACCTCTTACTTTTGAAGTGTTGGTCTTTGCCAACTGAGCAACCCCCTGGAGTTATGATTAGTGCTCAGCTAAGAGTAGCCTTCACAATTGCCAGATTGGAATAATTGGCAATTAGACCATCTGATCGACTCAATAGTTCCATCTAACCATTGAAAAAGCATAGGATTGTTGAGAACTTGAGCCATGGCACTCGATGACCCAAATAATATCAATGTCCAGTCCAATGGTCAACGAAGCACACTTAGGGGTGTCAAATGGTTGATTCAATATAGGATCTATATGGGAAAGAGAATGCTACCTGGGTGCGTGCGGTGCGCTGCCCCTAGTCACAGGAGACGCACAATGACCATTGCACCCCCGAAAAATTCTGCCATTCCATGGGGGATTGACAGTTATTTTGCACACCTTTGTGTCAGACTGTCTGGGCATAGGGGCAGTGCACTGCACATGCCTAGGTAGCGTTTTTTCTCCCTATATATGTTATGAATAATATAATATGTAATATATTCTTCACTTAGCATACCAAATCTATTTTTCATTATATAATCTATTATATCTATAGTAACGACTATTGTTTATAACCTATAACCTATTATCATAATTGATTGATTATTTATAAATAGATCATAAATATAAATATAAACTATACCAAAGAGAGCCTAAAACCAAAATGATAAGGTGTTCGATTTATACAAGTCAAATTGAAACCGATAGCTATCGATTTAGTTGGTTTCAATCCGATATTTATTTATTTCAACGGTTCTTTATTGCTTTATTATTGATCCGGTTTTGATTTTTCATGTGACAAAAAGAAAGTTAACCAAATATTGAATTTTATGTATTGGATAGAAGATGTCCATGACGCTATTTCAAAAATAAAATTGCATGCTCCCACCCATAGCTAGTAAGTTCGCGTATTAATTAATGTAGGGACCATATGAATCAAAAATCCGACTCTTACCATATTCTATCAGGTAGTATAATTTTCTATGCGACTCTAAAGAAACACTGTATTAATCGCGTATTAATACATATTTATGAGTTTTAATTAAACAAAATAAAAACCTAAAACCTAAAAACCCAAAAGCCGGTGAGAAAACCCCCCAAACCTGAAAATCGAAGACTCTCATTTTTTTAAACCATTTGAAAAACCTATTGAATAAATTATAAAGGGTGCATTTGTTTGTAACCAAACAGGTTACAAACAAAATTTTGTAACTAGACTCTTTTACCCTCCATAAAATGATGTGGTATCAAACCCCGAAACCACCCCCTAGGAGGATTCGTTGGTTGACCCGAATACCTGATGTATTCGAAGACCCCCAGGATCTAAAAAACTGTAAATACACGTCACAAGCTCAACACAATGATAAAACAGCAGATATGTCTTTGATCAGAGTGCACCAAAAGTAAAGGGTTTACTGTATAATTTACATGTTATTTATATTGTCAACCATCTCCCAGACCACCTGAACGTATGATGCCCAACCTTCGGGCCAGAAACTACCAAACTAGAAAAATATATACAGTGGACCACGTCCACCAAAAAGACTATATAAACATCAAAAGAAAAGCGAGCTCCCTGTCACCAGTCTCTATTCTCTAGGGACACCCTGATCGTCCGCGTAATAGGAGTCACACCCTTCTGAGTCCAAACCAACATGGTCACTATAGCCATCAGCCTTCGCCTCGAAGTAATCCTCCCCGCTACCATCACGTCTACTTGTAAGATCATCTAAAAAGAAAGACATTCCATAGGGGTGAGCTTCACCGAACTCAGCAAGTAAAAGATAGAACACACACAAACAGTCACACATACAAATCAAAAATCCTAAATGCATGGATCCCATTTTAATCCTAATTTCCACCTAACAAATAATGCCTAGGTCCCTAAGTCTATGCTACACCAACAACTCGAAAAAATATACTTGGGTCCATCACCCCGACCCAAGCTATAACCTCAATTGTTGTATGGAGCCCACACCGATTGTAATCCCCAGATCCCCCCCATAGGTAGGCCCCGATAACCATAGCCTAGACCCTACCCGAGCGTACCACACACTCCTCAGCGACAGGGAGCTATGATCACCCAGCACCTGAACCCCTGCTGGTAAGGGTTGTAGCACCAAGGAATGACATCCCTAATCATATGCAGACTCAATGGCATAGCACAAGGTGTACAGTGCTCCCGCATTCCATACTACGGCATACCGTACCTCTCGTTTTCAAGCCGTCTACAGCATCTATTCTAACATACAGAGTTCACATTTCAACACATTCCACATCACATCGTAAATCCACAATTTCATATCATAAAATATAAATGAAATAATTATTGAGACAAGTTCGATCAAAACAAATTCATACATATGCACGGTTCTTAATAATCAATCTAAAATGATAAACATTCCAAAATAAAATCAAAGCATATCCCCACTCACCTTGTTATGGTTGATTTTGTGATGTCGGGTTGGTTCTCGAGTCGATTGCCGATAGGTTCGATGATCCAAGGGTTATGTCCTAATATTTATCAACCAAACATATATGTTCGGTGGTATTCTAATGTTACTGGAGTCCTAGGATAGATTAGGGTGAAATTAAAATAGGTTTGGAGTTAAGAAACCACTTGATAGCAACACTGGTCTGTGTCACTGATTGACCAGTGACTTTCACCAGAGACATACAGTAAACAAATTTAAAAGAAAAACAGGGTTTTAGAAGGGGGTTTTGGGTTGATTTTCTCCAATTGACATCAGGGATGGTTCTCACATATGGGATTGAGTTCTTGTGACTCAAATTGGGCTAGGGAGATGGGCAATTTGATGAATTGGGGTCGGGATTGGGTGCATGCAATGGGTTTGGGTTCCAATTTCATAGTTTCAACCATGCATGGTAGAATCAAGCTTCCAAATGGTTTAATTTGGTATAAAGGACGACAATCAATCATCAATTATAATCAAAAAAGAATTGGGGTTAAGTTAGTGATCATGGTTCAAATATGCATGGAATAATCTGAGTTTTAATTGAATCAAACTAACTAAACATGGCTGGAATTAATTTATAAAACCATGTCTAAGCATAATAAGGTGCTAACTGATAGTAATACATCTAAACTAGAACCAAAGTGAAGTCTCCTAACAGAATTCAAACATGCATGGAGAATGATTGATCAAATTTAGTAACCTTCCAAGTAAATCCACATACATGCAAGCTGGGTATTTAGATTCCCAACCTAGAGATGGCTTTAGCGTTAGGATCATGATAAAGAAGGAAAATCAAGGAAAGATTTATGGAAAGGGTAAGAGTTACCTTTACAATAGTTGTTGCTTAGAGACAATTGGATGGATTTCCCACTTGAACCATGTATATAGAAGTTGGACAGAATTTACAAACAGATTTCAGAGAGGATTTGGTGGGAAGAATATCTAGGATGAGATGGAGGGATGAGTGGATGATGGATTTGTTACCAAATCCAGAATTTGGTTTCCAAGGCTTTCTTCTTCTTCGTTTCCCTTTTCTTCTCTCTGCTTCTATCGTTTAGGGTTGTAGAGAAGTGAATAGTGATGGGTTTTGGTTTATATAGATGGTGGGTTAGAGGGTCAGTTTGGTCATATCCCATTTGATTCCAAAATCGATTAATTGACTGATTTAGTGTATATGGGTTAATTAAGTGGACCCCACATGCCAACATTGTTGGGGGAACATTCCAATTAGATAAATGGGACGCGACGGCAAGATCCCCGACTCGAAGCACCAGGTCCTGTACTCCCGAGACAAAAATCTGCAGTAACGGCAGCTCTGATCGATGTAAGTGGTCGACTAGAGGGATCCACCAGAGTGTGATCTTTATGTTGTTTAAGTGTTGGAACATCTCGAGCTTTGGCGGTTTCGCACATTAACATATTTCCAACAATGTTTTCATGTCCCAAATACCCAAAACATGGTCAAGGTCGCTTACCAAGAACTGTACATTTGTTTATGAATTTTGCAATTGCACAGGAGAGGTACGTGTATTTTTGTCGGCAGGTGACGTACTGATACAAAGGTTCCATCTTCCGTGTCTACTCGCTCGAACACCCAACCCACGCTCCACAAGGTACACGAGGCTACGACCTCGGGTTTCGGACTTACAATCGGATTTGGGTTAGGGTTAAAATAACATGTGGCTCTCTAATAAAAGTCTAATAATGTACTTTCACAAGTGAGTGTGTGTGAGAGAGAGAGAGCATTGATGGGAGGTTGGGGCGGTGGAGGGAGTTGAGTTGCAGTGGGGATGGGAGGGTGGGTCAGGCGAAGGACGGAGGTTTGGGGCGAGGTCCAGGGGGGAGGGTGGGATCGAGAGTAGGGAGTTGGGCGGGAACTCCAAGCACCACTTCAACATCCTCATTGTTATGTGTGAATCTTTTGAATCTCTGCTAATTGGATGCCTAAATATGGCCACTACCGGTCATCACGACAGAAAAGCTTAAAGAGATGAAGTATACAGAGATGGTGGCACAAAAGATTGTAAAGTTTCAGGCTCCGGTGATTGTGCCTTGCGCTGTTTTGCAATGATGGAGACTCAAAATTATGGGATGGGCTACACAACAGAGAAGCAGAGATTGGGGAGTGGGGGTTCCAAAGCCACCGGTATTATTGATCGTCAGTTAATGCGATTGCTACTCTTTCATTTACACTAAATGTATCAATATGAAAGTTCAGAGAACATCTCAGACTGTAGTCAGTGTACACATTTGTTTCCAGCCGAAAACCCATGTTCATAAACCACCATATGTAACCCTGCAAATTGAGGAACTCAAAATTATCTCAATTCTTTAAGTCTTGGGTCCATCTGTGAATTTAAAAGTCCAAAATTGAACCAACGGAATCAATAATCCACAAAAATGCATACATCTCCAATTTTTTTTCCCATTATTATGTTCCTCTGGTCACAGAAAGGAAGAAATTCGAGAACTTTTGAATGTTAGCCAACACAACACCAGAATCCATGGAGGTTGTTACTATTATTGCTTAGTATCAAGCCATTGTCGGCTGCCTCAAGAGGGAGTTATAGCTAACAAGGGAGGGGAGAGGGAGAGCCGGAGGCGAGAGGGAGAGGGAGAGGGAGAGGGAGCCTGAGACTGAGAAGAAGGGGAGCGGACTAAGGAAACAGAAAGGGAGGAGTGGTGAATTACAAAAAACTCCCTTATCGCTCATAAAGAGTATTCAGTGTGGAGTGGGCAAATAAGTCTGGTTACAATATTATGTTGTAACCGGGTTGGTTACAAACAGTTTTACCCAATTATAAAAATCTAATAAAGCTATTTAAACTGAAACTATTTTAGTAAATGATTCAGGTTTTTTTTTTTAAAACCGTTTAGTTAAACGGTTTGGTTTCGATTTCTACCCCTAAGCATGCTAAACCATACCAAATCGAAAAATTTAACACCCTTAAGATTACCTTTAAGAATTAAGATTTAGATCAGTGAATTGGCCAAATCAGTTGTAACTGATCCTGGTTCCAACCGATCCAATAAGATTCACACCCAAAACTAGGGGTGCAAGTTTGGCCCTGTCAACCTGACCCCGCCCTTAGCCCAAATAGGGCTGAAAATTTCTGACCCTGAGTCTGGGTTAGGTCGGGCCAAGGTTGAGGTCTCGGGATGAGCTCGGCCTGGCCCAACCCGATCCTTTTTAAGTTATACTCATAATTGGAAAACCAAGTTTTATGACTCGACTCTCCTTTCAGAAAATCTGGTGACTCGGCTTGGTTAAACCTAGTCAGGGCGAGTCATGTTTTTTTTTTTTAATATAAAAAATATGTATAAATGAATAAAAAATCAGAACAATTATAAAATACTCTTGATTATGCAACTCGATCTATCTATCCAACAATAGTTTGAAGGCTTCAAGCTAACCTAACAACAAAGTCTACACTCTAGAGGACCTGACTAAGGTATTATTGTATAAGGTCCAACCCAGGCTGATTATGGTAAGACTAATCAATTTAGACCAGCTTCTAAAGCCCGTATTTTAACCCCTTCTTAGAGTTCATGTCAAATAAGAAGTTAAGAACAACCCGGTTCTAAACATAGGTATATATCATGACAGAATTCTCTCTCTCTCTTTCTCTCAATATATATGTGTATTCATGGAAGAAACTTACAAGGAGGGATGCGCTCTTTATAACAGTAACCACTAACACAACTTTATGGTTTATGATATACATAAAAATATACCTATACACATGGTAGCATAATAAAAAGGTCCTCTAACAATGTATGACTAAGTGGGTCCCAAATCATTAATATACCTAAGATATTACGTCTTTTAATCTCTTCCAAGATGGCTCAAGAAGACCGACCTAACTTAGTCGGCTGTAACAGCTCACCATCCACTCAGTCAGATCATAATATAAACCGACCCGAACTATAAAAGGAATAGTGTCTGACAGAGGTAGAAATTCACATTTATTACTCTTATTTACCTATTGCCCGATTTTGACTTAATCATCAGAGTTACCACGAGTTAACCTCGGGTTCATCCGACCATTCCCTATATCTTCTACCGGTCATCCACCTCAGCAAGTCCAGATTTAGGCGGTAACAGTTTACAATGGTTTTTCATTCATCTACAGATGGTACAAGGCAATTCCCAAATCTATTGATTTGCAAAATGGAGGTGCTTCAACTGGAAAATGAAAAGTTGCAAAATTGTTTCGTTGTGCTTGTGAAAATTGAAAACTGCATAACATGCAAGCATAGAAGTTGAAAGGGTTATGGAGAAAGGAGTGCAAGAGACTCAAGGAGTCATGTTTTTGGTCAAGGCCGTTTTACACAGTTTCACGTTTAGTTTAGGCTTAAGTTTGGCTTTTTATTAATTATTACTTATTGCATTTATTTTTTTTTATCAAATAACTTATTGCATTTATTGATACACTCAGCAGTTTTTACCAAAAAAGAATAAAAAAATACGCTTAGCAGTCATTTAGTCAAAGTGATAATATTTTAAAATTTGACAAGACTCGCCCAGTTTTATGTGACTCAGGTATCGAGTCTTATTTGACTCGGACGAATCCTAAGGGGTCTCTCATTTTTCACCTTGGTAGAGACTCTTGGTCAGGTTTTCCAAAATTTTGACTCAATTCGGGTGACTTGATCGAGTCAAAACCTGGTTTTCCAACTATGGTTATACTAGAAAATATGGGAAAAATATCTCTACTTGGTGGTGTTTCCTACACCCTCTCATAGGGCACCATGGGATGACGCCTCTGCTCCTTGGGCACATACCCATGCGTGCTCACCTATTGGCCCAGACACTTGTGTAGAGACCTTGCAACCAAGTAGAGATCTCTTGCCCAAAAAATAGGGTGCCTTGCTCACCTATCCTCTCATTATTCTCACTGTACTTTTAAATGTATATGAAGGCATGAAAGATTAGATTTTAGTTGAAAAAAAATCAGTTTGCTCCTTAATTTTACTAGGATAAACTCATAGTTTTACTCTCGTACTTTTACAGAACAATCGTATTAAAAATACATATTAAACACGTACCGTATCATTGTCATACACGTTTTACTATTATCATATAGATCAATTACTTACCTTACGTATCCGTTCTCATATTATTGCCGTACCCGAACTTACTAATTATGTTCCACCCATATTATTGTTCCCCTTCCCCATGAAAATCCCCTTCATCCCATCTTATTTGAATGGTTTTCCCATGATGCCCATCCCTTTGCTCGTAACTACACATGGGCAACGGAGAAAACTCTCCCTCTTATCTACTTTATTGAGTTTTTACCAATTTTGATCAATCTTATAGCTCAAGCCAATCGATTTTAATCTCTAGTGATATTTAGAAATCTCTACCAAAAAAAAATAGATATTTAGAAATCAAAATCAAAATCAAACTCAAACCGATAAAATACTAGTTCCAAGTTTCGTCTATAGCAGCACGTGAGGGATTGAAAAACACCTCAAACGCGAGATCCAAGGACAATTGAGGTTTTTTAGCAAGATAAAGAATGGGTTATTGAAGAGCCTAATCCAATTAACGAATGGAGAGTTAAATAAGAGAATCTTTTGTTCCTTCCGGTTCTCATATTGGTTGACCCAGACGTGGATGGTCCACTTTCTAAAACTGGACCAGACCCTGTTCTAGTCGGAGAAGGTCAGTTCTGCTATTGTAAACATTAATTCCTAATGCGGATATGCTTCTATGTATTTGGTAACATTATTATCGATGGTTTTAGTACACGGTATCAGAACAGGTATCAATCAACACGGAAACTGATATGGTATCGATATCAGCATGGATCGATAGTATTAGACAAATTTGCCCCTGATTCTCTTTGAAATTTTTTATTTTTATTTTATCATTTTACCCCTTGTTCGTACTGTATCACCGATGCAGTATCAGGATTGGCATGGATACCAATACTTAGAACCATGAGTTTAGCTCCACTTCAACTCCTATTTGGACATTGAGTTGGAATCAACTTTGCACCCCCAAAAAAAAAAAATGGAATCAACTTGATAATACTAATCTGATGGTCAAAATAGTATCCACTAGTGAGTAACAACTAACAATGACCATACGATGTGGATCAATTAATACTTATTGTACACAATAATACATTAACCAAGATGCTTTAAGCCCCTTGGACCTAACCCTAATACTACATTTTTATATATATGTAATGGTTATGTTTGCCATATCAATTTTCTTTGGTGTAAGCTCACACCGGTTTGACAGGTTACAGCCGGTTAATAACTCCTACGGTTAATGAAGGTGACCGGAAATTGAACGTGAAGTTGCCTCTCCAGTCTCCACACCCTCAATTCTTATAACATATATCGTCTCTCACACATGAACTCTCTCTCTCTCTCGTCTGTGTGTCTTCTGTAATGCGGAATACAATTTTCTTCTTCGAAGCCTCTCTCAAGAAGTCTTTTTAATTATCGGATTCCCTCCCAAGGTTTTCTTCAGACAGGTCCGAGATTTTCTTCGTTTGCTCTTCTTCCTTATCTCTCTCACTCTCGCGCTGTTTAGAGCTCCTTCTAGAGGAGAAACGAAGGGTCTTTTCTGGTGTTCTTCGTAATGTCTGTTTTTCATATTTTTTTTTGAATTTTTTTTTCTATTGCTTTTCTGTGCGTTTTCTTTTTTCTGCTGTTTCGTTCTGGTCAAGTAATCGTTTTTTTCTTTTCCGGTTATGTTAAGGATTTGTTGTTGAAAGGTGATCTTTTGTCAGGTCCCAATTGAATTTCTTTTGAGTAGATCTGCTCCTGGGCTTTTACTTCTCGGCTTAAATTTCGAAGCGATTCTGTAAAGTATTTAGGACGAAGGAGTTGATTTCTTTGTTTGTGGCTTTAATCGCCTTCTTTTGAAGGGAAGAAAAAACTAGCATGATTTGTTGAGAAGGAACAGGAGGAGTTCTTGCAGAGATGAAAAGGGGTAGAGAGGATAGTTACATGGGCTCTCAACTCAAACGGCCGCTCATTTCTTCCCGAGGGGAAGCGTAAGTCTTTTATCTCTTCTTAATTTCTTCCTGATTTTTATTTTTATCTTTCTATTGTTGCTTCCGTGCTTTCCTCTATGGTTTTGGTCTGCTTTGTTATTTTGAATATCATTTTCCTGATAATGAGATTAAACTTGCTGTTATTCTACTCACTCTAGTTTTCCATGGGGTGGGTTGGGGGGGGGGGGGGGAGGTTGGTTCTGAAGGGAAATCTCTGATCGGGAAGTTCCATCTCCAGTTGGTTTCCTTCTTACAAGTGATAAAGGAATTGTTATTTTTATGAGCACATATTCTGATCTCTTACCGTGGTTTCTATTGTTAACTTAATGTTTTAGAAAATATATTCATCATTCTATTGCAAAGCTCATCGATTTTCGGTTAATTATGTATATGATCTTGCTGGCAATTAAGTTCTGGGCAACCTCAACTGGGTGGAGGAGGAGGAGTTGCACAGAAACTAACCACCAACGATGCCTTGGCTTATCTCAAATCGGTGAAAGATATATTTCAAGATAAAAGGGACAAATATGATGAGTTCCTTGAAGTCATGAAAGATTTCAAGGCCCAAAGGTTTGATCATTATCCTCATCCTCTGATTTGGGTTTGTTGATTATTTCTGGCATATTACTGAAGCACCTTTTATCTCGTTGTCGTTGATCTTTGTTTGCAGAATTGACACTACTGGTGTTATAGCAAGGGTGAAAGATTTATTTAAAGGACATAGAGATCTAATATTGGGCTTCAATACCTTCTTACCGAAGGGTTACGAGATCACCCTTCCACTTGAGGACGAGCCTCAACCAAAGAAGCCTGTTGAATTTGAAGAAGCTATCAATTTTGTAAACAAAATAAAGGTTGAAACTTCTTTCTTACAGTTGAATATGGAATTCCATTCCTGTTTTCTGTTGTAGTTGTATTTTCCAGTTTTTTTTTTATTTTTTTTATTTTTTTTATGTATCTTTTAAATGGTTCGGTACTTGCAGACGCGGTTCCAAAATGATGATCATGTATATAAATCATTCTTAGACATTTTGAATATGTACCGGAAGGAGAACAAATCCATCACTGAGGTCTATCAAGAGGTAAATTTGCAGCACCTTTTATGTCTACTCTTTCAGTTCTATATTAGCAATTGTAGTTTTTCTACATCCTCTGTTTGCAGTACACTTCCTTTTTGCAGCTCTTTTACTATTTTTAGGTATTGGATTATGTATCTTTGCAGGTAGCTGCTCTTTTTCGTGATCAGCCAGACTTACTCGATGAGTTCACGCATTTCCTACCAGATACTTCTGCAGCAGCCCCACCCCAGCATGCTCCATCAGGCAGAAATTCTTTCCAGCGAACTGTGCCTACATTGCGGCAGATCCATGGGGATAGGGTAATTGTGTATTTTCTATTTCTTCTCGACTTTTTATATATTTTCCTTCTGGTGAGGTCTTTCCTGATTAGCTTTTAAGTTAACGTCCTGCATATATCCCCCGTTATCAGAAATCCCATGCAGACCGTGATCTCAGTGTTGATCGTCCTGATCCTGAATATGACAAGCTAGGAATGAAAGGGGATAAGGATCAGAGGAAGCGTGCTGAAAAGGAAAAGGAGAGGAAAGACGACCGGAAAGACCGTGATCGGGATGACAAGGATATTGAGCATGACAGTAATAGGGACTTTAACAGCATGCAGCGTCTTCCCCACAAAAGGAAATCTGCACGGAGGGTTGAAGATTCTGTTGCTGACCAGTTGCACCCAGGTGGGGAGGGTGCTGAAAACTTTGGACATCCTATTTCATCCTCTTATGATGATAAAAATGCCTTCAAGAGTGAGTATAGGTTATATACTTGTCGAGACAAGATTGCATGCATGGATGTATTGTGTGCTGGCTATAAATGCAGTTTGAAACGTTATTTGTTTTCTCTAACTTTATAAATTTTCCTTACTTGTATCCTATTGTGATTATTGCTTTATTAATTTTTTTTAAGTGTATGGATATTTAAAGATCACATACCGAATGACTTTAGGGGATTATTATTATGTCTCTTGATAATCAGTGTTACATGATCATATTTTATTATTTTGCCATGGTTATGAATAAAAAGGCGTTGAGGCTTAAGAGCCATGGTCAATATGCTTTGTTCCATGCACTAGAGCATAATACCTTTCCATACAACTTTCCGTGATTATTTATAGATTGTTTAGGTAGCTGGTAGAGTCTGTCTTATCTTATCCTGTTTCCAACCTTTTAATAAACTTTGCTGCCTATGCTCTTTGGTGATGAATTTTCCAGATTAATAACTCTCAGTTTCTGTGATTGAATTGTTAATAACAAAAATATTTTTTTCCCTCCTGATTTCCTTCCTTTTTTTTTGGGGTGCGGTTCTCTTACATTCTACTGGTAGTTTTTAGCTAATAACATCTTTTTACTCAATGTCATCCAGGTGTACAAGCCCAAGAATTCCCTTTCTGTGAGAAAGTCAAGGAGAAGTTACGGAATCCAGATGAATACCAAGAATTCTTGAAGTGCCTTAATATTTATAGCAATGAAATAATTACAAGATCTGAATTGCAAAGTTTGGTATGCCTTGTTTCATCCAGGCTTTTTTCTTTCTCCCCCCCTCCCCCATGGCAGCTTGTCAGGCTCTCTGATGATTCACAAGAAAAATGAAATATAATTTGCCATTGCTTATTATGTGAAGCCATTAATTTTATGCACATTGTCTGCCAGCAACAATTTGCTTCTATATTTATCATGTTCTTGTTTGAGAAAGTAATTGCCATATCAGACGTTACAAAACCATTTGCAATAAATAACATTAATAGTAGTTAAGAGTGTTTGTTCCATACACAAGCTCAGGCTTCCAACTGATAATACATGGGCTCGAGTCTACGGGTGGCCATTTCATGCAAAAAAATGCCGAAGGTTGGGACCGACTGCAGTCCACTTCTCCTGGTACCCTGTGAAAGGTGGACGTGCACTAGGTTACAGCCCTTTTAGTGTATTCTACTTAAATGAATAATCTGCAATAAAAGTATTGTCTCATAAAAACCAAATTGATGCACATAAATTTAATGAAAGGTGCAGATGAATTAGGATTTGCAGCTGCCAAATTCTAAATATTCGCGTAAGCTAGCCGTCAGATTGTGCTATAGGACATGGTGCCTTCAGTGTACTGGTGGAAGGCATCTTTGGATTTTCTAGTCAGGTGCTGTTGCACTGGAAACTGCTTGATCTTTTATCTTTTCCAAATGAAAAATCAAGATGTCTGGTTATTGAGAAAAAGAATAATTTCCAGTTGTGCTTAATACTTTTCTTTCCTTCTTTAAATTTTAGACACCAAATATCTCCTCCTAGGAATATGGAATGGCATTGAAGTAATACAAATGAAAAGATGAACAAAAAACATTACCGTCCCAGTGATCTTGGAAAGAGTCTATGTGTTTCCTCCTCTAAACTCTACAACTTGAAGACCATAAAAGAACCTTCACTTGTTGTCTACTGGCTGAAGGGGCCATCAAAAAAATTATCTGGTTTCCAATAGTTCCAAACAGAGTAAGACCGAGAATAGGAGATTCAATGAATTGCCACAGTGAGAGAAGCCTTCTCAGGGCATAGCTTTAAGATAGGTTGTGAGGTGTAACCCACTGTGTACCAAATGGATCCCAGAAAAAATTGAAGCCAAATCTTAGGGGGAATAATGTAGAAAGAGTCTAACTGCCTCAATGCCATCTTTGCCCTTATTTGGACAATACTCTTCCTTTATATGTTGTGATTAATCATGAGAAGTTCGCATACATGTTTTAAATGCCTGAGATAAATTGTTAGGTATGTCATAACTATTAATGCATTTGTAATTATACTGCTCCATTGTTTGCCAAACTATGTCTATTGTCTGGTCAGTAGTTTTAGCTAATCTTGCTGCCAATTTGTGCTCCTTTTCACATCAGACAGAATTCTCCCTGTCCCTTTTGATTACCAAAACATTTAAAATTGGTTTCTAATACATATGCAATGTCTTCAGCATTGCCAAGGGTGGAAAAGGAATAAATATGTAAATTGTGCCATAAATCGGGATTGCAATTGCCACAACCAATGATGAAGTTCAGTCAAATATGTTTCCTCCTTTGGAGAATATGACATATGATTATGACACCACAAAGAATATAACCAGAATAGCAGAAGTCCTTCCCATAGAACTCTAGCCTCTATTTAGCCATAGCATTTAGTGCCACCAATTTAAGTAAGGTCTTTTAAGATTTTTGTTTGTGAATCTTTGATGACCTATGCCATGAGAGATTTGTTTTTCTGAATTATTACAATTTTTTTGGTCTAACAAGGGTGTCCGGACCTTCGACCGACTACTCCCCAGGGCACGCGTATATGCCCCTACACACACGCATCGGGTCAGGTCCGGATTCTATGGGAAGTATAGAAGCCCTAAGGGGGTAAGAGGAGTCGAACTTAGGACGCATGTCGATTTAGGCACGCTCCCTTGCAACCTGAGCTACACCCTTAGGGTCAAGATTTTAGGTCTCGGTTTTGCCCCTGGTTTCGCCAGGCCACGAAACTGAGGTCTGCCGAGATCTCGCTGGCGAGTTGGTGTATTTTTTTTTTCTGTCTTGACTCAGTGGTGGGTTTCGGTGGCTATATGGCCAAGATAGGTCCTGAAACTTGACATCCACCCTATTTTAGGCCTCCTAAACACAATGGAAACATTAGTTTTTACAAATTCAAACCCAAAATGGTAATTTGACTTCGAACCCTATGTTGGTAGTCTACGACGTAGGTGAGCTGTACCCTAGGCTATTATTCCACACTATATTTACAACACATATAATTAAAGGAGAGGTGTAAAACAACTTAATTAAGTACTAGGAATTAAAAAACATCAAACCATAAACCATTTACGCATTAGGCATCATATTCATAATCATACATGGTGATGGTTTGACGGTTTGTTAATAATTGTTAGAAACTTGGAAAGAGACATAGATTAAATATGATGCAATTAGGTGTAGGTTTAATTAGGGATAATAATGTAATTTTTCTTTTTACTCTCATCTTGTAGAGTCGTTAGTGGGAAGGTAAGAGTTCAATTTTATTTAAATTTGGGGCAAGAGATCTCTACTTGGTCGCATGGTTTCTACACAAGCATTTGGGCCAATGGGTGAGCATGCCTGGGTATCTACTCAGGGGGCAGAGGCGTCATCTCATGCTGTCCTGTAAGAGGGCGTAGGAAACACCACCAAGTGGAGATCTTTTTCCCTTAAATTTTTCTTCTGTTTTGGATTAAATAGAGTTAGAGTCTAGGTATGATTTCAGTTTTACAATAGGATTAGGATTTATGTTGCTTTAATCCATAAAAGGGCATGTAACCCAACGATGGGGATAGATTTGATTTTGGAAAATTGAATGAAAGTTTCGTTGGTGTGCTGCCAAGAGCTGCGTGTGCGCAAGATCTGTACCTCCTCTTTTCAGTTCATTCCTTTATTCCAGGTTAATCTCACCTTTAATCTTCTCTTACATTCTTCTTTTCTCTTCTTTATTATCCTTGCTCCCTGGTTATTTCATCTCTTTGTTTGGGTGTGCCATTGTTACTCTTTTCTGGGTGGTAATAATAGATTTTAGAGAAAACGTTGCTGAATCATTATTCCCGATCGACTGGCCCTGGAATTTGGGTCGAAGGCAGCCTACCCTTAGATGAATCAAACCCCTATACTTAAACCCTGAAAAATCCCTGTTAGGATTGGTGCCACTCCCAGGGTCCTTCAAATGTCTTTTTTTGTTATGTTCCCTAGGGCTTGCAACTTCAAACAAAGGCGTTTCACTTGTTATTGTATATACTATTTTCCCCAGTTAACTGCAATATCCTTTTGAGTTCTACTTTTAATTAATCTAGGAAAGTATTCTAGTAATTGGTACTTCTTCATTTTATGACTCTTTCTTTATGTTTCTTATGGAATTGTTATCACAGTTTGTTTCTTACAGTTCAGAATTTTCTCTGATATTCTTTCTCTTTTCAGGTAAGTGATTTACTTGGAAAAGATCTCATGGAAGGGTTTAATGACTTTGTGACTCGATGTGAAAGAGGTAAGGCTTGAAACCCCCACCGTCTTCTAGGTTATGTGCTCCAGATTCAGATATTGTCTGACTGTTTCTAATTGGGGCAACTCTTGCAGATGGGTTTTTTGGTGGAGTGATGAGTAAAAGTATGTAAAAGGACACTTTCACCCTCTTGCTTACTTTAATTATAGAGGCTCCTCTCAAATGCAATTTTCATGCCATTTTGTTACAGATGTCTCAGAAACATTTATTCTATTTCTCAAATATTTAGCCATCTGATACGTATTTTGCATGATCTTTATCAAATTTTACATTCACTGCAGAACCTTTTTGGAATGAAGGACATCAACCAAAATCAGTGAAGGTTGAGGACAGGGATAAAGAGCGGGAACGTGAAGATCGTGAAAGGGATAGGGATAAAGAAAGGGAAAGACTTGACAAAAATTTAACAAGCCACAAGGTTCCCTCTTATCCAAACAAAGAGAAGTTTAATCATAAACCAATTTCGGAGCTTGACCTCTCTAATTGTCAACGCTGTACTCCCAGTTATCGGCTTCTGCCAAAGAATGTATGGGATCCTTATTCTGGGCTTGTATTTCATTTTAGAATTTTCTTTTGCGTACTTGTCGGCATGACATATTGATTACTTGATGCCTGTTACTCTGCAGTATCAAACACCTGCAGCAAGCCAGAGAACAAATCTTGGTGCTCAAGTATTGAATGATAATTGGGTGTCAGTGACTTCAGGAAGCGAGGATTACTCTTTTAAACACATGCGCAAAAATCAATATGAAGAAAGCTTGTTTAGATGTGAAGATGATAGGTAAAAAGCTTGCTGGAGATTTTCAGCAACATTTTTTCCCCTTATATATGCTGATTTACATTATCACCTTGTGACTTGTGTGGGATTGATGTTTTTTTGTTCCCTGCCTCCCCCTTTTCGTAGGGTTTAACTTTGTTGCATGTGTTATTCATTTTGAAATTACTGATTTCCCCCCCTCCGGGGTTAGTTTGAATTGCTAATGTTTTTGTTTCTTATGTCTCAGGTTTGAACTGGACATGTTGTTAGAATCAGTGAATGTAACTACCAAGCGTGTAGAGGAATTGTTAGAAAAGATCACTGATAATACAATCAAACCAGACAGTCCAATTCGGATTGAGGACCACTTCACTGGTTTGTATATGGAAGTTGATTAAAGGATTTTACCAGAGATATATTCTCAAAATGTCATTTGAGCTTCATCTATCCCCTTTTGTCTTACTTTTCTTTCTTGTTTTTTCTTGTAGCTCTGAATCTAAGGTGCATTGAACGTCTATATGGTGACCATGGTCTGGATGTGATGGATGTGTTAAGAAAGAATGCAACACTTGCATTGCCTGTTATATTAACTCGCTTGAAGCAGAAAGAAGAGGAGTGGACGAGGTGTCGTTCAGACTTTAATAAAGTCTGGGCTGAAATTTATGCAAAGAACTATCACAAATCTCTTGATCATCGTAGCTTCTATTTCAAGCAACAGGATACTAAGAGTTTGAGTACAAAATGTAAGTTAAATCTTGAAATTTTATCTTTAGAGATGTTCAATGCCAAATACTGTTTACTTTAAGTTTGTTATGCCATCAAGAACACTCCATTATTATCAAGGGATTCTCAGAAATAATAAATTATTGTTAAGAGATCAAATATCAGAGTAACTTCAATGGTTTCTTAAGGGTGATTTCTTTGGGGTTGACTTCTCTGGAGTTAGCAACGTTAATAACAGCAAGAGTGTCTTGCAATTGAGTTGACATTTCAACATTAAATTTTGAGATGCTAGAGTACTCATCTTTTACAAAAGATTGAATTCAGTGGTTTGAATATTTAACTGAGACAGCATTTAGGAGGCTCAGTTGGAGGTGTGAGGCCTACTTGTACTCCAAAATTGTGTGCTAGACTAACTGCCGTATGGCAGTCATAAAACGCTTGTCATGCTAGGGCTAGCGTAATGCCAATTCTGCTACCAACTTCCATTAATGTAATTCTTGAAGACAAATTTGATAGTTGATGGTAGAAGTTTTCTATGTGTTATTTACAATTGTGTGTGTGTGTGTGTGTGTGTGTGTGTGTATATATATATGTATAGGGAAAATCTTGTTGTAACCAAAGTTGGTGAAAAAGAAGTTTTAACCTCAATATTTCCCCCCTGTGGAGGTAAATCCTGTCATTTCGTATAGACAATGACAGCTCTTCAAAATGACATAATGAAAAGTCACTTCCAAATTAATTTGAAAGTCCTTTTTTACCCATGACTCGAATAACTTTTAGAAATAAGAAAAGAGAATCAAAAGAAGGTTACAATTTCTCACTTCACCACCTTGGTGACAACAAGATGCACCCATATATCTAATATTATATATGCTTTGCTATTGCGTATGCTTTTCTGTTTTTGTGATTCAGCTATGGTTCTTTTACTGTACAGCTTTGTTGGCTGAGATAAAGGAAATCAATGAGAAGAAACGCAAAGAAGACGATGTTCTTCTTGCTATTGCAGCTGGGAACCGACGACCTATTATTCCAAATCTGGAATTTGAGTACTCTGATCCAGAAGTTCATGATGATCTATATCAACTTATAAAATATTCATGTGGAGAAGTTTGCACAACCACAGAACAGTTGGATAGAGTCATCAGGATTTGGACAACCTTCTTGGAGCCCATGTTGGGTGTTCCTTCTCGTCCTCAGGGTGCAGAGGACACTGAAGATGTTGTGAAGGCTAAGAGTCATGTAGTCAAGAGCAGTGGAGCAAGCATAGTGGAAAGTGATGGCAGTCCTGGTGTTGATGCCGCTGCTACTAATTCCAAACAGTCAAACCCTGCCAGAAACAGGGATGATAGCATGCCACCTGAGCAGCAGGGGAGTAGCTGCAGGGCTAGGATAGAAAATGGAGATGCCATGGTTAAAGAAGATGGCTTACATGATGGAGATCGAGGTGCCCGTCGAGCTGACAATCTTTCCAGTACTTCTCAGCAAGGAAAAGTGCAGAATAATGTCTCTATGGCTGGTGAAATGTCTGGAGTCAACATAAATGCTACTTCTTATGATCGATTGACCGAATCTAATGCATCACTTGCTAATAGAACAGAACAAAGTCATGCTAGAACAGATACTGAAATTACACCAGGTTTGTGGCATGTTCTCTTAACTTTTTAATATAATTTTTCTTGATATATACAGTTAGCTTTGTGATTTCATTTTCTTTCCATGGGCTGAGTTCATAGCATGGATACTGAGATACTTGTTTCATTGAAGGACAAAGCACAACTCCTTCCCGAACTGGTCACACTGCTACCGAGGGTGGGCCCGAGTCTAGGCTTTCTAATGAAGTTTTACCTTCGCCGGAGGTATTATTTTCTGATCTAAAAAAAAAGATGAATTGATTTTATGATGTGGAAAATGTATACTTTCTCAATCATTAATTTGTGTTTTCTGTTGTCTGGTTGCTTTAACCATTGGGAATATCTGCATAGTTGAGGAATTAAAATGTGGGTTTACTTGCGGACATATCTAAGTTAATGTTTTAAAATCATGGCTCATAATTTGCCTCTGCTGGTTGTTCGTTACGGATTTTATGAGCACAAAGAATGGGAGGGGAGTTCAATATAGTTCTTGGGTGATGGTTGGATAAGCTTCTGGAAACAACTCTTTGGCTTCAAGAAGCAGACCTTTGTTGCTTTTGTTTTATGTATATAGATATATAATTTGGGAAGGGGGGGGTGGACACTGCTTGCCGGGGCAGACAACTCTGGCATGGTTTTCTGTCATGTGGCAAGTCAGTGGGGATCTAAATTTCACTTGGAGGTAGGGTCCGCCCTCCCCTAGTCCGGTGTTCCTTCTGCCCAAGGTCCATTAGTTAGCCTGATTGCCTGCTGTGCATGGTAATGATTATGATCTCCACTCTTGTGATCTTCATATGTACATATTGTAAGATGTGCATGTGTTTTTTTGGTGTTATAGGATGGGGAGAGTACAAGGCCTGTCATATCAACCAATGGGGTGGTTACAGATGGCAACAAGGTCCGTAGATATCATGAAGAATCTGTTGGACGCTTGAAAGTTGAAAGAGAGGAGGGTGAATTATCACCAAATGGGGATTTTGAAGAGGATAGCTTTGTGGTATATAGAGATGCTGGTGTTGACACCTTGCCTAAAGCAAAGGATAGTACTGCAAGCAGACAGTATCAAGCCAGGAACGGGGATGAAGAAGAAATGTGTTGTGGAGAGGCAGGAGGAGAAAATGATGCCGATGCTGATGATGAAGGTGACGAAAGTGCTCAAAGGTCAACAGAGGACAGTGAGAATGCCTCTGAGGCCGGTGATGTCTCAGGGAGCGAGTCTGGTGATGGTGAAGAGTGCTCCCGTGAAGACCATGAAGAGGAGGAGGAAGATGCAGACCATGATGTGCATGATGCTAAGGCTGAAAGTGAAGGTGAGGCTGAAGGGATGGCTGATGCGCATGATGTTGAAGGAGATGGCACCTTATTGCCATATTCAGAACGTTTTCTACTGACAGTGAAGCCACTTGCAAAACATGTCCCTTCAGTGTTACATGACAAAGAAAAGAAGGATTCTAGAATTTTCTATGGAAATGATTCCTTCTATGTGCTTTTTAGGCTTCACCAAGTAAGTTATGCTTTCGTTTTGAAATATGATCCATAGTCATAGTCTCTTTACTTAAATTCTTATTTTGATTTTGATTTGGCAGACACTGTATGAGAGACTACTCTCTGCGAAGATGAATTCATCATCTGCTGAAAGGAAATGGAGGACTTCAATTGATACAAGCCCTCCTGATCACTACACAAGGTAGTTTGGATTTCACAGTTTTAGTTGCTAACCAATTTAGAAGTGTCAATAGCATTTTAATTTGGATTTCTTTTTGGTCTTTATGTGCGGTACAGATTTATGAATGCATTATACAGTTTGCTTGATGGGTCTGCTGATAATACAAAGTTTGAGGATGACTGCCGAGCTATAATTGGAACTCAGTCATACGTGCTGTTCACTTTAGATAAATTGATATATAAACTTGTCAAGCAGGTAGGGTACCTTATGATTCATGATTTTTTCCTGTGTTGATATTTTGCACTGCAGATTCTAATTTATGGTTCTGCCACAGCTTCAAACAGTTGCAACTGATGAAATGGACAATAAACTTCTTCAACTATATGCATATGAGAAATCAAGGAAACCTGGGAGATTCGTTGATTTAGTTTATCATGAAAATGCACGTGTTCTTCTTCATGATGAGAACATATATCGATTTGAATGTGTAGGTCTTCAGTTGTTTTTGTTAAGTTTGGTCTAATCTGATCTTGTTGCACAGTGGGGAGGGGGCAAATAAGATTCATTGACGAAGATATTTTGTTTTTGTTGCAGTCATCCAGTCCAACTCATTTGTCCATGCAACTGATGGACTATGGGCACGAAAAGCCTGAAGTAACTGCTGTTTCCATGGACCCTAACTTTGCAACTTACCTGCAGAATGACTTTCTGGCAGTTCTTCCTGAGAGGAAGGAGATGCGAGGTGTTTTTCTGGGGAGGTATAGAGATGACCAATCAAAGTCATAACTTTTTCTATCTGCGAATGGGTCTGTGTTTTGTTTCTTTTTTTAAAGATACCAATTGTAATTGCAGAAACAAGCGCAAATGTGCATGTGATGATGAATTTTCTGGTACATGCAAATCGATGGATGGAGTCCAAATAGTCAATGGTCTGGAGTGTAAAATAGCTTGCAATTCATCCAAGGTATTTTGCTCTACACAGTGTTTCTTGATATCAGTTTTGGACAATTCATTCATGGCATTTTTGTGGCAGGTGTCCTATGTTCTAGATACAGAAGACTTCTTGTTTCGCACGAGAAGGAAAAGGATTTGTCTCCCTGGGGGCAGCTCTTGCCTTGATCAGGCAAAGTCCTTAAATGGGTATGCTGAAAGAGTGCAGAGGTTTCATAGATTGTTGTCTGGCTCCTAGCCTTGTGATGATGCCAACGGTAGATATGACAATTCCTTTCTTCTTCTTCTTCTTCTTCTCTCTCTCTGGGGTTGGATTGAGGGGGGTGGGGTAGTTGGGGGTTGGGGGCATGTCTGGCTGGTGATTCGTTGGGTTTGTATCTGGTTTATCAATACCAAACCCATCCCTATTAAGGTTTAATCAATCTTAATCGACCCTGCCTTGTCAGGCAAACAAATACTGACTTTGCAATGTAAGTAACTATGGTGGCCCATGGATTTCTTCTTATTTAGGAGACCTGACCCCAAATTTTTAAAGGTCTCAAGGTTCACACCAAATCATAAACTTAAGGGGCAGGGCAAGGTCGTTCTAGGCTTTGACCCACCCTGTTGCCATTTCTAATGTTGTTCTGAGTTGCTTCAATTTCAAAATCCACCTGAAGGTGTTGAAACATTCATCTGATGCTTCTGTCACTCGCTGGTTTAACAATTATGATTATTTGATATTATTCATTTCCTTCCAAGTGAAGGTTGATGGTCAGGGAGTGCTAACATGGCAGGTCCAAACTGAGGGAGGACCTTGTGAGATAGGTGTTTGTGTGAGTTCAGTTTTCACATCCATGGCCACATACTCGGTAGCCCTTGATATTGTGAAATTTGCTGCTGAAGCAAACATGGTCTTGGAACATTTTTTGCCACATTATGTGGTCAATAAGCTGAAACTTTCTATGAGAGGGGATTACATGGGAAAGATTCAGTTTATATGTTTCAGAATCATGCCATCTTCTACCTTTTCCATTGGAATCTCACAGAAAATCAGGTTTTAATTATGAAATTGTGGCAAGCCAGTACCATGGTCAAGTCCGCTGTTAGCCTGTTATAGTCATTATGTTTATGTTAATTTTTTTTATGCAAGTTGTTTACCCCTTCCCCCAAATTGAATGACTGACAAAATCTTCATTATTTTTGGATATTCTTTTTTTTACCAAGTTAGAATATGAAAACTGGTGATATTCATGCCTTCTGTACATGTTCTTTTGGGTAGGTAGTTGAACCCAGTTAGGTGCATATTCATGAGAGGAGGATTGCCAACATTTGCTCGAAGCTCAAAAACAAGAAAACTTCTGAGGTGTCTTTCGTACATTCTCATCTCTCTAGTCAACAACATAATAACCAGAGAATAGGAAACAGCTCGTAAATGTAGTAATCTTTGTAAGTTCTTCTGTGGCGTTTTTGTCGCTATTTTGTAAATATAGTTTCTTTTCTGATGTAAAACATGGGATTTGTTTTTTCTATTCATTCTTGTACTCCTGGTGTGTCTCTTCTGCTTCTGCCCGGAAACAAGAGTTTAATTTTAATTTTAATTTTAATTTTTTTTAATTTCTTATTTATTCTATTTGGCTCAGATCTCTTGTCAAGTTTATCAGTATACTTGGGTACTTCGAATTGCCTAAACTAGACTTCCTTTTCACTGTAAATTCTGTTAAAGTTCTTAAACGAATTCCAGAAAAGTTTTTGAAAAAGAAATTCGAGGGGATAAACTCAGATGTTGTAAAGTTTTTGGTAAGAAAAGTAAAATAGCATTAGAAAAGAAAGGATTCCAAATTCTCAGTTGCAAGAGTCTTAAAATTTTCAATTCTAGCCATGTAAGCTAAACTATGAGATACATATATATAATCCCTATCTTGTTTCATAATGTTACATTCCGAAAATATACTAAGAGTGGATTTGGACTCTGAATGAACTCCCAAAGCCATTTCCAAGCAGAGTTGTTTTCCATCCAATCTCTTAGTTCTGAACAATCAGTCCAGATGTATACAGTTGTGAGTTTGTGACTCGTAATGTTCTTGTTTGTTGCAACCCTTGAAGCAGCCTTCTTGCTTCTGCTTCCTGTACTTACAAACACAAAACTCTTTTAAGTTTTGGTAAAATGTAGACAATGTTGTTCCATATCCAAGAACCATTCTTAGGAACAAAGTTGAAACCAAGGCCAATAATACTATTGTGTTCTAAGTACTTAGCTTTGAGGATTCTAGACCATAGAATTGAAGGGTGCTTGAGAAGTCTCCAACCTAATCTAAGAAGAAGAGTTTCACTATGAGCCTGATTTAGGTGCAAACCAAGCCCTCCCGAGTTCTTTGGCTTGTAGATATTCGACCAAGGGATCAGAGTTATTGTAAAGTAATGTGACAGAAAAATCAACATAAAGTTTTGGTGTGTGGATGGATATGCGACATGCTGTATGTTGGGGAATCGTTATCCCCTCCAATTCGCTGCCCCCTCTAATTCTTCCAATTTCTCACATGAGGTGAAAATGACCATGTTACCCCTGTCCGAAAACACTGCTCAAGGTGGGTCCACTCCCCCATATTAGAGGAATTGGAGGTGATAATTATTGGTATGTCGGGGTGTTTCGGGGTTGGGGTTAGATTGGATATTCGGCTTTAGAAACATCAATTTTGTTCATTTATTTGTTTGGAAAATTTTCTCACCTCCACGGCTGAAGGGTTCATCCAAAATCCCCAAAATCTTTGGTTCATTATTATTCTCGTTATTAGTTTTTTTTTTTTTTGATAAACATGAAACATGTGCATAACATGTCAGGACATAGATATTTGACTAGCATCAGTACGGTGGTCTAATTTTATACGATAATTATTCCATGTAAAATGATAGAAAAGAAAAATGTTCTGCAACAAAAGATTTTTCATTGTTTAATTTAAGGACAATTTTCTTCCAACCATAGAGGACAATTCACCCACCATGACAAAGTACAAATCCCTCCAAGGGTTTTAGTATGTTCCAAAATACCCTCTCAATATCCATTCCCGTCCCTCGACGAATGGAAAGTGCATCACCTAAGGTATGGGAGGTCAAGAATTCTTCTCGTGAGATTGATCCAAGGCAAAAGAGTAAACAGACTTAAGAAATCAACTAGCCAACTGTCAAATGAGTTATTAGGTCCTGATTACTTAATAGTCGAATTTCCAACAGACGATGTAACAGAAATTATCTCCTACAATTCTTTGCCTGGTCCCCCCAAGTCCTTCTAATAAGGGGTGGACCCCACCCGAGCAGGGGTAGGGTGATCATTTCTGCCCTCTATGAGAGGAATTTGAGAAAATGGACGAACAGGAAATTATAGGGGATAAAGATCCCGATGTAACATGCGTGAATGCCTAGATGCTATGTTTCATCTTAACACAATTTCTAATTTTGAGTTCTTTATCTTTTGATCAGAAGCCCTATTCAACATGGGTGGAGGGAAACTCGATCCTTAATTTTAATGTAAAACCAAACTCATTGAAAAAAAAAGATTTAAAAAAATAAAATCCCCATGTGAGATTCATATGTAAACCCTTTGTTAATGAAGCTATTCTTTCCAGAAGGATTAGGTAAGGTGAGAGACTTTTCTTTCTATTGAAAAAAAAAGGGAAGTAGTTCTCTGTCCGGGAGTATGGTCTACGCCAGTATTTCTGTGTCTATCTCTCTCCTCCTCAAAACAAGGGGGCAGAGAAGTCTTTTCACATGGGGAGAAAAGAGATAGACTCATGGGAGTGCTGGCATAGACCACACTCCCGGACAGAAAATTTTTTCCTAAAAAAAAACAAAAGGGAAAGAGGTGAGAGATTTTTCCCACACTGGTGGTGCAGGAAACACTATCTTTTTCTTTATTTATTTTTTTCCTTTTCGGTTACCGTTGGGAAAAGAGGCTTTTGTCCCTTCCAGAGTTCCAGGTTCCAACCTCCGCCCGTTACCTATTGATACAAAAAGAAGCAAACTATATTGTGGATCATGTGGGCCCCGTTTAAAGTGATTTGAGCGGGGGGAGCGAGCAAGGAAAATTGCACCCCACGCCGTCACCGTTTAAACCGTGCAACCCGAATACATAATTTCTAATGATCAGATCAGACATCATCAGAACCGTACACGTGTTTTCCTAAAGGTGTGTCATGCACCTTCTGATGATGACATCCTCACGCCATCTCGGTTCCTTTTTTTTTTTTGATAGAAGCCATCTCGGTTCGTTCAGCCGCTATAAATAAGTCATCCTTGTGTGCAACTTAATTACAAAAGTACCCTCGTCACGTGAAACGACTTACTCCCATGGTTTAAACTTAAAGGTAGGCCAGTAAACGGATCGAATTCTGCTCGGATGTAATCAGATTCAGATATTTTTTGATTGAATACGGATACCCCTAAACGGATTCAGATGGATTTGGAGGCGGATCGAATTCAGATTTTCAACCATCCATTTACACCTCTACCTTGTGTAACCTGAACCTTCCTCCCCCTAGTGGATATAATTCACTCTCAATCCATAGTTGTAGATCATGATTCTCTTCTCCTCATATTCTAGAATCTGTTGAATCTTAAAAAACCCTCAATATTGTTATTTACTTAATTTTTTATAATTAAGTATTCGGATTTGGATTTTTTATTGGAGTATTCGGATTTTTTTCCGGATATCTCTAATCGAATACGAATGCCCCTAAACGGATACTGATGCGAATCGAATTCGGATTTTCGGTTATCCATTTATAGCCCTACTTAAAGGTATCAAAAATCGGATTGGGATTAGGATTGGTCACGGTTGATACCGATCCGAATCGTCATGAATCGATACAAATCAGATGGAATTGCCGTTGTTTTTTTTTTTTTTTTAATATAAAAATCAGTTTTATTATTATTATTTTTAATTCTTGAATTTTATCAATGAATTTGTATCGGATCGATCAATATTCAGGATCGGCCTTGACCAATACCAATTCAATCTCGGCAAATCAACCAATCGGATTCCAAGATTACGAACCATAACTACTACCATTCGTTTGACAATTTTTCTTGAATGAAACGACGAAAACACTCACCGCCTTGAGGCTGAGGTTCTTACACATTTCCTTGTCTCATGTTCATAAGAATGCGTGTTTATTGTCAGTACATATTTTTTTCTATCTGGGAGTCGCACTCCCATGTATCTATCTCTCTCCTCTTCAAAACAAGGGGGTCAGAGATGTCTTTTCATATGAGGAGAGAAATAGACTCATGGGAGTCCTGACGTAGGCCACTCTAGGATAGAGTTTTTTTGTTAAGATCGTGAATACATATTCCCTTTTTATGAGTGACTTTTTTTTCTTTGATACTCACCATTAGTGGATGTGTAGATTCCTTCCCACATTAGCATAATGAGAAATCTGTCTTCCATTTTATGGGAGAGGATTCTTTATACTGCCCGAGTGCAGTTTCAGGCAAATGAGAGAACCTCCTTTGGAATTCGACAATAGGGGGAGCGACATTTATGACATATCACCCACCCCCTCACATGAACAATGATATGTGAGGGCGGTGTGCAATTTCATTTTGAGCTGGTGTTGTACATAACTTTTACCCCCATATTATATGTTCTTGTGAAGTTTAAAAAAACGATTGACATTTATATATGGGAAAAGGTTCTCTGAGCCACTTATGTAGGATACACTTTACACTAGCATTTTTATGTCTATTTCTCTCTTCTTCACATGCAATGTCCTTGTTGCTCTCTAATGTGTGATACCATTTTATTGCCCCTCATATATGGGCTTCTCTATTCCGCTTGCAAAGAACCCTCTCCCATATAGTATATAATACCAACACTATAATCAAAATGAAATTATTGTTACATAATGAAATTTTAAACAATTTCTTTTTTGTCAAATGAAACACAAGGAGCCACTTGTGTAGGGTACACTAGCATTTCTGTGTCTATCTCTCTCTTTCACGCATGAAACGCCCTTGTTGCCCCCTAATGTATGATACAATTTTGTTGCGCGCATCTCATAGATGGGTTTCTCCCTTCCGCTTGTAGCTAACCCTCTCCCATATAGTATATACTACCACCACTACAATCAAAATTAAATTATTGTTAGAAGATGTATAATTAAACACAGGGAGCCACTTGTGTAGGGTACACTAGCATTTCTTTGTCTATCTCTCTCTTTCTCACATGAAATATCCTTGTTGCTCTCTAATGTACAATACCATTTTATTGCACCTTATAGATGGGCTTCTCCATGCCGCTTGTAGAAGATCCTCTAGAGTATATACTACAACCACTACAATCAAATTGAAATTATTGTTATAAGATGAAAATTTAAACATAGGGAAAAGGAACATTATCTGGTTGTGCGACGTTGCATCCAAACACAGGAGCACGCAAAATTATTGCCCCACCTCCCATGAAATAAAAATTTCATTCATGTTGATCTTTGCACACGTTCTCATTGGCCCCCGTGCTAGTGAAGTGACCACGCAACTAGACAACGATCTCTTACCCTTAATCATAATAATATGGACTGAGTTTCCCTTCACCATCGTGAAGAAATTCACCATGGGCATTGGTACCACCTGATACCACCACAAATGAGGGTAGTTTTTTTTTATTTCTTCAATAGGGGGTGGAAGTGAAACAATGACCCAAAAGGTCCAATCATGGTTCACTTCACTATCCACAGGTAGAGAAATAATTTCACAGAATAATATTATTGAGATTAATTTCTTTTCACCATGAATATCTGAACCCTTTTGTTAGCATGAGGGAAAATATCTTCGAACTAAGTATAATAGGGGAAATTAATGATGACATTGGAATCCAATCATATGATTACATCATCACTGGGAAGAAAGATGGTTGAAGGAAACCTTAATTCATATTATTAATACTGAGAAATATTTTATCTAGGAACGTAGCCTACGCTGGTGCTCCCATGTGTCTACATTTCTCCTCCCCTGCTGAGGGAGGAGAGAGAGACACGCAGGAGTATTGGCATAGGCCACACTCCCAAATAGAGAACACTTTCCTTATTAATAATGTATTTATTAGCCAAAAGAATCGAGAAAATAAAAAAGAGTTTTGTTAGGTTTTGAATACATATTAAGCATCAACAAACTAAAATGTATAGAATAAATAAAAGGAAATACTTTACCATGCCGTCATAGTTTAATTTCCCTTTCCTATGAGATTTTATTATTATTTTCCCTCTTTTGCTTTGAACATATGAGCCCTATGTTAATGATACCTGTTTTAGGACCACCATTGGTGTGGTATGCAGATTCCTTCCCACACTGGTATAATGGAAAACCTCCTCCCATAAATAAATAAGCAAGAAGTTTTTCTATACGGCATAGAAAAGAACATCATTAATGAACAAATGTGTCATGTGGAAGAATGATGTGGTACATCCGATCATTAGATACATAGGGAATGATATGAAACCACAAGTTAAATTTCGACCTCAAATTCAATATTTACCCTCCCATCTAATGTCATATCCTCTCATGTATATCCATGTATCCCACTATAGTCCTGAACACCCTCTTAGTAGTTCAAAACCATAGGTGTCCAAAATTGATTGTTTTTAGCATTGTATGTTGTTTAATATATGTTTGAAGAAAAATTATGAATTTAGATGGTAAAATATATGAGAGATGAGATATATTGAACAATGAAAATATGCATAATTTAAAATTCGGCAAAATCAAAATTGAGTTGACCAAAACATATATTAATCTTAAGACTTTTTTTGTTATTAATGAAAAATAATATGAACTTTTATCATCCATAAGTTAGTATGGTCTAACAGTTTAAAAGATCAACGTTCATGAGGTGTATCATTCTTTTTCCAAAATAAATCAAATATTATTAAGATGCCACATCATTAATAAATTCAAATATCAAGAAATATTTGATACATAATATGTTTATGTATATACGTATAAAGACAAACTACGAAAAGCTGTATTTATAGTATTAAAATACATTCATATGTTTTACTTAAAAAAAATACATTATTATGTTAATTATAAGGGGAAAAAAGAACACTTTAGATATAAGTTCATTTTATTAATAAAAAAGAAGAAAATTTTATGCACCACGGCCCAGAGGTGGTAGGGAGCAATCAAGTGCCGAATCTCCCCCCCCCCAACCAATTGTTTGAATTGTTTGAAAACGTCCCTCCCAAGGATCTCGATCCTTCATTTTTTACTTCTGCCTACCAGAAAATGTCCCCTTGATAAAAATAGATCAATTATTTGTTTAAAAAACAAACGAGGACAATTTTCATACATGACCATACAAGTCGTGCATGTGAGAGGGTGGGAGTTTCGAACCCTTAATAGAAGTGGAGGGTTTATGACTTTTTCAACTCCATATGAGAAGAAACATGACAGTGCATGCTTGCACGGCCATGTGTGAAATCTATGACCAAAACAAAATAATACAATGAAGTATTTGAAAAATGTGCTATATTAGAAAATGCATTCTTGCATATTAAAAAAATTTAGCATATTAAAAAACAATAATTGAATTTATGTGAAAATATAAACAATAGAACCAACATTTTGGATGTTGTAATAATAGTTTCAAAAGCAGTTTTCTGTCTAGGATTGTGGCCTACACCAGCATTCTCATGTTTCTATTTCTCTCCTCCTCAAAACAAAGGGGTAGAGGTGTCTTTTCATATGAAGAGGAGAGAGATAGACTCATGAGAATGCTGACGTAGGCCACACTTCTGAAGAGAGTTCTTTTTCCCTATATAGTTTATACATGAATGTTTTTCATTTTACTAATGTTCAACTAATCATAAGATTAATCGAATGGCTGTCCTTCAATGACATTGACCCCTCCAAGTCTAACCTAGTAGGTTTTGATTTTTCATACCTAACACTTGGTCTTAACCTGAAAAGTGGAAATATTACACATGCATTTCATGTGCACTAACTTACCACCCAAAAAAAAAATCTCATATGCACTAAGAAAAATAAGATAAAGATCATTTAGCTCACCATTAAAGTAAAACATGTTTTAGAAATTAGATCGGAAATTATAGAATCGACTAACATAATTCAGGATTTTTTTTTTTGGTAAAACATAATTTAGGAATAATTCCAATTAATTTTAAATCGATACAAAATGAAATCAAATTGAAATTAACAAAGATATCCTATACCTAATTTCAAGTTTTTAACCCTTACAAGCAATACATGCCAATAAAATGGAATAGTGGAAAATTAAGTTGCTTAGTTGGTTAAGTGTCTGTCTTGTCATAGAAGGCCTTGGCAGTATGGAATTCAAGTCATCCCCCTACATTTGCAATGCTAGTTGTTACTGTTGCCCAACTTGGGTCCCACCTCTAACCCAAACTCTACTGTCTTCTTGAGATGCCATTCTAGTGGCCAATGGGTTCTCGCAAGGGATGACCCAAAAAAGATAAGAGATCATTTTTTGGTCTTGTAGCATCTGCTTTGGCACGGGACCATTGAGAATGTACGGAAGAGCATCAATATAGATGTAATTTTTTATTTCATGGGGGCAAAGTGATATTTTCATGTATTCCGATGCCTGGCACAGAAGCCATGGACTAAGTAACCTTCTCTTTCCCCAAAAAAAAGAAAAAAAAATCATGGAAATATCAAAGAGGATAACAAGAATGGAAGATAATCCACCAAAAAAAAACAAGAATGGAAGATAGAAAAGTTTTCTTCCAATTTGTTTACCACTTTTGGTCTGTGAACGAGTTTCCAAAAAGAGAGTAAGGTGGCTCCGTAAATTAGTCAAAAGACGAGGGTATTAAAGTAACTACGTAAGTGAGGGAGTTAGGAGGGTTTAATTTTTCTGGCGTAGAAATACGAAAGGCGGAAGAGAGCGCAGCGCAGGGATTCACGTTATCCACGATTTCTCTTATTAGCTATCACGTTTGCTTCTTCTCCTTCGAACATTTTAATTTTGGGGTTTATCTCTGCACAAACTCAAATTAGGGTTTTTAGCAATCAATTGTTTTTCCGAAGAATTCAAAGCATGGTTTCTGATTCAATCGTGAACGGTTCTGCTCCTACAATCTCGAAGGATTCCGGAAAAAAAAAGAGGGTAAGATAATCGATACCTATTGCGCTGCGATCGTTATTTTCTTCCTTCTTCTTTCACATATTTATTCTTTGGTTTTCAGAACAACAGAACTGCAAAATTGAAGCAGTGCAAGCTTGACGCGAGACGTGAACAATGGCTTTCTCAGGGTATGGCATGGATTTTCTGTTTGTATTTACATTGTCTGTAATGAAACCGTCTGCAATCATGCAAATTTATTTATTTTCGCGATATTTACTTTTTTCTTGTATAATTTTTCATGGATGGGCTCTCATGTAGTCAAGAACAAGGGATTCAAAGAGGAATCGAACGGCGGAGGGGTATCTCCTCCACCGTGCTTACCTCAGAGGGATGAGCGGAAACGGTCATTGGAGAAATTGGAAACGAGGACAAGAGGGGAGGAAAACGAAAGATCATGCCTTCATGATAGCGATTTGGAGTCCCTGGAGAATAGTCCTGCCAGCAGTATCTTGGGGCCCAATGATTCCAGGAAGGATCGCCCCGGGAGTAGCAGCGGTAGCTGCAGAAGCAGCAGTAGTGGTGGATGTTATTCAGGAAGCGTCAGCGAGGAAGAAGAGGAAGATGGGTGTCTGGATGACTGGGAGGCTGTTGCTGATGCTTTAACCGCCGATGATAAACGGCACAAGCCGAATTTAGAAACTCCTGCTGATCCCGAGGCCCCCGTTCATGAACTGCCGAGCGAAACATATGGAGCGGAGAATTTAAAATCAGAGTGCCAGGATACGGTTTCTAGGGTTGTAGCAAACAGTCGTGCATGGAGGCCTGATGACGCTTTTCGTCCCCAGAGTCTGCCTAATCTTTCTAAACAGCATAGTTTCACCATGACTGCGGAGCGCCATTGTGGTCGTGGTGCTGTCACCTGGGCTTGCCACGATATAACGTCTCCTCCTTCATCTTGCCCTATCTGCTATGAAGATCTGGATATCACTGACTCAAGTTTTCTCCCCTGTTCATGTGGATTTCGGCTTTGTCTCTTCTGCCACAAGCGGATCCTTGAGGCTGATGGGCGTTGTCCCGGCTGCAGGACGCAGTACGATCCCTCAATTGGGGACACGGGAGTGAATGGGGATGTCCTGCCGATTCGGCTGGCTCGTTCTTGTAGCATGGGTACTAGATTTTATTAAGAGTCTTTAGTCTTATTGGAAAACAATGTTTTTTTTTTTTGGGGTGGGGGGGGGGGTTAGAATTCAGTTTTTTTTTTTTAATTATGTCCTGTGTGTTCTGTTCATGGACAGAGCTCTGAGTTTCGATGAGTAGATGTGGATATAGGATAGAATTTGAAGCTCTCCGGGAACTGAAATGGACTTCTATGAGTTCGATTCTTGTATGTTGCATATGATGATGTAGAGGGATTTACTTGCTTATGTGAATAGATAAATGGCAAATAGATAATGAATAACATCAAAATCTATCTGAACATATCCCCCCCCACTCCTTTTTTATTTTATTTTTTATTTTTTTATACTATATGATCCCTCGCTTCTTTTGCAAGATTTGAGTATCAAATGACCCATATTATCGGAGATGTTATTTTCTCTGAATAAATGATTAATTCCATTTGGGGACTACTTGCTTTACTTGCTGTAGGCTTTATCTTATTGGATACTTGTAATTGTGTACTTGGGCTTTGGTGCTTTCTCTATTTCTTAGGTCATCTTACTTTTTTTTTTTCTTTTCATTTGAAATTTTCAACTAAAGAATATGTTTTCTTGTGTCAATGGAGCTGAGATTATGTAAGAAGAGATTAATTTCTATATAATCTGAACTGCAGATAAAACTTCTCTTGCATTTGATAGGGTTTTAAAGTTTCTACTTTGTTTGCTGATCTTAATTGTTTTTTCACTCATGACAACTTTTCTGCTGGAGGCTTATGTTAAAATTTTCGTAGTAGTTAACTATGTAAGATGCAGTTGGAAGAGCAATGGAGCAGCGGCAATGATACTTATTCAGCTGGTGGTTTTCTGGTTAATTCCTTTGAAAATGATACTTCTATAGCATTCTTCTATTACTGTTCTCATTCTCGCCATTTGTAGAGGACAACTTGAAGATATAAGGTATTTTTTGCCTGTTAGCTGGAATGATCTCCCCCCCCCCCCCCCCTTACATATGAATTTATGATACTAGTGATCTCCAATTACTCCGATGGCAAAAAGGTGATTGTTAAGATGGATCTCTGTTTAACTCTCATATGCTGTTGTTATCTGTAATTTGATCAAATCCCCAGGAAGAAAGGATGATTTTATTGTTTCGGTGATATCGTCATAATTAGTGCTGTATAGCATACAGTTCTATGTAAGAGTTCTTGATATTTGTCAACACTTTAAATCTTTGATAATTGATGGAATTGTGATTTGGATGGATCTGCTATCTCTGTGCTGAAGATATGTTGAATCAGTAATTGCATTTGAAAAGCTTCTACGCTGACATGATGCCATCATGGGCTTCTCCCCTCTTCATGAATGGAAGTAGCCTGTTCTCAGTTCTTACAGAAAGACATAGAAAGACATGAGACAGTTGAGATCGTGGACTCAACAGTATGAGAATTAATCTCCGGACTAGTGTGATACTTGATGTGAAAAATTATGTATAGGTTTCATAGCTGTGTTGAAAGCATAATAATTAACATGATGCATTAACCTTCTTGTTTAAGTTTGCACACACAATTTTCTGGTTAGTCCTCTTCAACACCTAGTATTTTGCTGAATTTTGATGAAATCTGACCATAAAAAGATTACAGTTAGGGTGTTGCTGTCTACATTTAGGGAGTTCTAGCCTCCTGACCATAATTATTGCTAGCAACTGACATATTGCTAATCTCTATATTCTGATCTATCTGCTTAAGAAATTGTTTGTCTTACAGTGGGTATCTTTATTGTGACAGTTATAATAAGAACTGTCTCCAGGATTCACAATTCTCTGTGGTTTTGATATGGATTGAGAAGTGACTTTTATGCATACTACTTGGACTTTCTTGAGTCAGTAGTTGTAGGCATAGTTCTTTTTTAATCTAGTCTCTAGCTGTTATTATTTGTTTGTAGTACTTGTGGTGGGATAGTTCTTGGGGAAAGATAGTTGATGCAGGTAAATCACAGAAGACTTATTTTAGTGGAAGTAAGTCTTGTGTAGGGGTACATGTATGTTGGGCCTTTGTTCCAACTTCCAAGCAGCTTTTGTTGTCATAGGCCACTTTGATGGGCCTAAACTAAGGTAGGAGCTAGGACTACAAGATTAGTCAAGTAGGATTAGCGTAGCCCAAATTTGTGGGTTTATTTGAGTCCTTTTTTAAATGTAGCTTAGTTCTAGAATTACAAGGAATTGATTTCAGTTTACATTCTAAGTCTATGATCTGTTTTTGAGAGTCCTAGTTTGAGTGGGAGTGTCAAATACTAGTCTGTTTTGGATATTCCAATTAGTGGTTGAGTTCAAAGTCATTGTAGGAGTGTTAGAGAGTCAGTTTGACAAAGTTATGTAGATGTAGTGGCTTATGGCCTTACCCTCGAATTTATGAACAAGAGTTTTTATTTTTATTTTTAGAGCTGGCTGTGAGAGATTCATAATGTTGCTGGGTGGATTCCAACAGACTGATACAGGTGGATTTCTGTCCTCTCTCTTTCATTATTATCGTCTACTTTATTCTTCCAGCTTCAACTGGTCAGTCCCTCTTTCATTCTTCTTCCTAGTACCTGTGGCACCACTGTTTTCTATCGAGTTTCTGCTTGCTAGTTGTGATCATAGTTCTACCAGAATAGCGTCCAGATTTGTCCTAAATTTGGGATATCAATTCTGGTTGTATATTCTGTTGATTTCTGATTGAATCTGCTGAGTTTAAACTGTTGGAATATTAGTTCTGGTACTGCTACCCTGCTTTCCCAGTAGTATTAGGAGTTGCCTGTACAAGCTGCTCTGCTACTCTGTTTTCAGCTATATTTGGCAGATTCTGTCAATAGAGAACACCACTCGACCAGAGAGTTAAGACTCCTATGATCTCTCTGCTTCAAGTTATCAGTTTTCTCCCTAAACAGACCTACTTCTCTGTTTTGGTGATCATGGTTGTGCTAGCCTGTTCTTGTTTCTCTATTTTGGAAATGTATTTGCGTTAAAAGTACTTGTTTCATCAATACTTTGTAGGCCCTATTTTTTCTTTGTTTAAAACTTGTCCCATTTGGGTTGACATTTCAAAATCAAATGTGTCTAAAGCTTGTGAATTCCAGAATTTAGTTTTTCTTGGAAATTTATTGCTAAAAATGGACTTACGATAGATTATCATTTTGGTAATTGTCTGTTCTGAAGTTATAACTAGGAATATCTCAAGATAGATTATCATTTTCGTGGTCATTAAGAATTATTTAACTAGCTCAGAGTTATATTTGTAACTTTAGAATAGATGAATTGAGATGATTAATCTGTAGAATAGAAGTTCCTTTGATTGGTGGATATCTCTAGTGGTGCTGAACTGGGTCTGTCTCTAGTTCTTGATCAAGAATCAAGGTTTTTCTTTGATCTCATAACCCTAGAGTCCACATACAATTTGTCTGAATAGTATAATGTTATTGTTTGTGTTAAGATTGAGCATGGTTTTTGTCTCCCCAAAAATACTGTAGCCTAGTAGGCCATCACTCCCCCAAAATGGATCCTCTACTGCCGAGCTGCCCGGCAGGACGGTACTGCCGAGACACAGCGAGGCGGTGAATGACCGCCTTACCCCTGCTAGGGCAAGGCGCTCAGGCAGGGGTAATGACCGGGCAGGGGTAATGCGGTCATTCCCCGCCTTGCTGTGTCTCGGCAGTACCATTCTGCCAGTCAGCTCGGCAGTAGAGGATCTGAATCCATCACTCCCCTTCTTTCCTGTGGTGATTTTTTAGTTATTTATGGTGTTTGAAGTCCCAATACATAGTTTTAGAAGTACTTCTGTTTCTGAGGTTCTGACAAAAGTTTGTTGTGGTAACATGCTGGTTGAAACCAGTTGGTCTTATCATCATGGGCAGTGACTTATTATCGTCTCATATCTGACAGAAGATTTCTTTTCTTGCTGTTGTTGTTCTGTTTGAATTTAGGGTTAACCCTTGATTATCCTGCATCAATTCTTTATCAGAGTGGTTCAAAGATATCTTCAGGGTTGAATTTGTAAGGTGCTTGTCGTTGCTGGCTTGAATCAAATCTTCAGATTGAGGAGAGTGGGACTGGGAGCATTGGAGGATCCAAGGGAGTCTGAGACTTCGATCCTCTCCATTTTAAGGGAAGTTAAACAATAATTATGCCCCAAGGGTTGGACAGTATTGTTGCTTTGATACTGAGGCACACACGACTGAACAGAACCTTTGATGAAGAGGCTGATGTGACAGATAAAGATTGTCAGTTTTGCAATTCGATGGGTTGGAGGAGTCACCTTGGGGGTTTCACAAGTTCGACCATCTACTTGGGTAGTTGCTAGGACTGCAAAATTTTGCCTCTTATGCTACTGGAAAAATTAACTAGGAGATTTATGGATAGGGTAGTGATTATTCAATGGATACTTCTGATAGAACTTATAGAGTATGATGGCTTGGTGGAACTTGAACCTAAATGAGTTGAATTTGTTTTTTAAAGAAAATTGGAGCTTTTAGAGGTTCAAGTCCAAGAATATTGGGTTTGATAACCTACATGTGGGTTCTGAAGGGTTTGATAAGAATGGTTTGCAATTATGGTTGGAAGAGGAAATGCAAATCAGTGGGGAAGATAAGCTGGAAAATTTGTACCTGTGGGAGAGTGTTTGAGGGCTACTCAAATGTGAGAGATTTGTTAATGGCAATACACAGGGATAATTAATGTAGCTCTGTTTGGTGAGGAAAATCCCATGATCTAGAAGATGTTACTTAATTATGACCTTTATAAGTAGGCAAGGTTGCACTGTTTGTAGATATTAATCACACTATCGTGATTATAGTAGCCATTGGGCATGCAGAATGGATATATTCATGGATTAATCTTGATTCCTTTATAAGGATTGGTTACACAACCATGGTGGATCTTTTAGCTCTTCGGCTTTTATGGGGCAGATCATCAAACAGTGGTTTCCTCTGCCAGATAACTAACCTCAATTTCGATGGGTGTTCTTTGGAAATAATTCCCCCACCTGGTATTAGAGATGCCTTCAGATATAACACTGAAGAAGTGACCCATATCAGATCGTTATCGTCTACGGTTCCCTGACCGGTGCAGTTCTCTAGTCTCTCTCACAAGAGGGGGGGTGGGACTCATCCTGGCACCTGACCAAACACTCTTCCCAATCCTCTTGTGAGAGGCACTAGGGAACTGCACCGGTCAGGGAACCGTATAGGCTAAAAATTCTATCTTCTGTGGCTCAGTTGGAAGCATGAGTCTGCAATTAGCCGGGACTGATCCGGGGCCCTATTCCTGTTTTTTATATCCTTTGTTGAGGGTTTTAGATTTTCTCTTTCCGCAAGGACCCTTTGGAACTAGGGTTGGAAAAAGCTACCCACCTAACTGGATACTAGTTAGGGTAAGGATTTCTAACCCTATAAACATAAATGGAGGGTGAGGGTTAAGCTTAAGCTTAAGGAAGTCTTACTAATTCAACGGTCGGTTAAGGGTAAAGGGTTTTAACTTTTCCGTTTATCTGTTTAGCTATTTAGTTAAGGGGTAATCTGGTGATTTCACAATATATAGATGCATGTATTGTGTATTTGTCTAATTGAAACTCCAAAATGTAATCCATATGAACTGTGCTTTCCCTAATTCCCTTCCCTTGATGCAATTATCTGATCCTTTTAGGGGAAGATAAGGAAGGATACATAAAGTCAACATGTATCTTAACCTACCAAGCCTTTAAAAAAAATTATGCATTAATTCCCCATTAAATATGGGTCTTATTGGATTATGGAGTCTAAATGCTGATTATATTATGGAGTGGACCACAATCGTGTGTATGTATGTGGTACATTTTTTTTTATTTTTGTTTTTTGAATTGGAGAGCTTTAATAGGGGGGGGGGGGGGGATAGGGGTGATCTGAGTATCCATGCTCTATATTGCGTTAGGGTTGAATTGCAAACTGGCGTTTGATTCAGATCCTCTATTGCCGAGCTGCCCGGCAGGACCGTGCTGTCCAGACTCTGTGCAGCACTGTTTTTGGGCAGCACGGTCTTGCCGGGCAGCTCGGCAGTAGAGGATCCAAATTGGTTTAATAACACTCCTGATCCTTAATTCTGCTGATTTTTGTTTCGCAAGAACATTAGGAATAGAATTCTGTATGGTAACACCGGTCTAATTTCATGTTCCCAGAGATCAGACTAGTCCTAAATATCCTAAAAATCAAGAATAACTCATATTAGAACAGAGGCTATATGTAATAAAGTTGATCTCGATAATTTTCGTGAAACCCGACTGATCAACCTTTCAAGCCCTAACGGTATCTTCTTCGCCTGCAGCGGCAAGCAGAGCCGGAAGAGGAATGCAGCAACTCTTGAAAGTCCTCTTTCATTTGCTTCAGTAGTATCCAAAACGATGTAGAAATTTCGTTTGATCCATTCAATGGATCCTACGGTTTGTTTCAGACAGAATTCCCTCAATCAGTTCTCTCATGGAAAGGTCTTCAAAGTTGATTGCCCAATTGAACGGGTAAGCCTCCTTCCCTCCTGGCTGAGAGCACTTCATCAAAGGAGGGTCTACTAGTACTACTTTCCAGATTTGGAATCTGAAGGAACGTGTGCTTGTGGTGCATCAAGCCGGGGACCTCCCCTCCCGGCTGAGTGCACATCATATTTGCATTTCTCTCATTGAAGTCCATGTTTTGTTGTTATTCCCCTATGTTATCTAGCCAAGTCTACACCTGATGCCATTAAACTCCTTTGAATGCCTTTGCACTGTAACTGAAAAAATTCATAGAAGATAGGAAGAAAATAACCTAGACCCAGTTTCAGTCCACCCATTCTGAAGAGAAGAAACAACTTTAGATCAACTCAAGAAAAATAATCTACTCAAAATTATTTAAGATGAAACCTACAAGCTAACAGGAGTAAATCTTGTCAACTGGTGGTGGTGGTGTGGTAATAGGAGTAAGCATTAGCATACATATGCACCAATGAGGGTAGGGATTTGTGATCTCTTATACAAAAACACTAACATTACATAATAGAAGTTACACACGATTTTTCAACCAAAAAAAAAAAAGTTACAAACGATTTCTTACATTCAGAGGGCACAAATTTTTGTTCTAAACAGAGACAGATAAGATAGATAGATACATAAATAGCAAACTTACAGAAAAAACAAAAAAACTTCCAAATTAGTTTATAGCTCTCTGTGAATCTAATCTGCATAAAAGGCAAGTTGCCTTCCCTCCCCTTGCACTAGTGCAGCAATTCTAGTCCCATTGCAAAGATAAGAAGGAAGGTTCTCCCACCACTTGACAAAAGTGGTCTTCTCGAAGAACACATCCCTTCCTAGCAGCCCAGCTTGAACCCATCGTGATACATTTTTGTCCAGCATCGGCACTCTGTCTCTCTGATCGTCTGTATGAATACGAAGGTTTTCCACTTCAGCCCAGAAACAAGATTCTGAGAAGTGACCCACAGGCTTACTTTCAGCATACTCTAACCATCTCTGTGTGTATCGATAACGCTTTGGCCTTGGTTGTCTGACTTCTTTTGGTTGCATGTAAGGTCCAGTATCTTCATCTTTAGAATGTCGATAGTAGTTAGCGATGTCCAGAGGCTCCATAAGGCGCCGGAACTTGGTCCCCAACTCTATCCATTCCTTCCTCCCCTCAAAACTATCAGGCAATTCATACCTTTTCAGCATTTCGATGATCTCATCCCAAATCCCTGCAAGCTCTAGTCTTGTCACATTGGCCTGGAAATCCTCTGCTTCCATTTGCTGCTTGAAGGCATCGTAGTAACCCACCTCGCGCATCTCACCTCTGGCTTTGTATTCTTGAAGTTTCTTCAGCCCTTCTCTGATCTTGTCCCGGTTGTTATCGATCCTATCTTGGTTTCTCTGTTTCTGCTTCTCTGACTCTCTAGCTGCAGTGAGGCACAACATGGCTCTTGTGCTCTAGAAAATAAGCAAGTACGCAAGATATTAGCAGAGAGTATAAATGGTCCTTGATAATGAAGAAAGGGAAAAAGCCAGGGAACAACAAAACTCACCAGTCCGAGCTCCTTGATAAACGTTTCGATTGATCCCATCTCATTACTACCAGCACCTGATGAAGATAGAGGAAGTTGCAGTAGAAGATGCTCTAGATCAACCACATCTTCCTTCCCCAAATTGGCTGAGATTTCGTTCCCGTATTGCAGATGGTCCTTGAAACTTCTACAAGCAACTTCCGTGAGTGCTTCTGGATTTTCCAATTGAAGACTATAAAACAACAATTGGAGAATGGCATCTGGATTCTTGACGGTGGACATTCTTCCCTTCCCTGTGCAGAAAACATAGGTTCCGAAAGGCCTGTAAGGAGTAAGCTCGATGAAGCTAGTAACTGTTAGCAACAACGAATTGGTACACCCCATGAATGTGCAAGCGGTGTGGCTGGCAAGGGACGAAGCATTTCTCACTATATCATAGAAGGACGACGATGCTTCCTGAGATCTAGCGATTGATTCCAGCTGGGTTGAGTTGAAGCAAGGGAGAAGGGTCTGCAATTTTCCTTTGATGGATGAGAGAGGAGACAGTAAGACCCGAGGGATAATATCGTATCTCATGACGAAATGTACAAAGTACTGTGCCCAGTTTTCTCGCCGTAGGGCATGGCCAAAGATTTGGTTGCCAACAAGGGGAGACCCAAACGTTACACACCAAGCAGGAATACGATTTTGTTGCAGAAACAATATTGTAGCTAATATGGCGATCGGACCTCCAGATGAGTATCCTGTAAATACTACTGTCCTTTTTTCATTCACAGCTCGACGCACCTGAGATTTTGAACAGATCAGAACCAGCAGGATTCGATTACTTCTTTTCCATGGATTAATTAAGTGAGCCCATCAACCAAACAGACAATTCGAAAAGAAAAAAGGGGAAGAAATGAGTCAATCGTACCTCGCTGCTGAGCCGAGAATCTTTCAGTAGATCGTCGAAACGGCGAACTTCGTCGCTAAGCCGCAAATCTTCCTTCAAAAGATCTCGGAATTGCTGAAAGAATTTGGCATTAACCTCTGCAACTTCATCGTTGCCGATACTTCTGAGTGAAGTGAAGACTTTCAAGTCAACGGGTGTATTTCCGAAAGATTTTCCGGTGCCGGAATACCAGTCATCGAGGGTTCCAGAACCACGGAAGGCGAAGATAGCATAACGCGAAGGATTATTGAAGAGGTAAAAAGATCGATTAGTTGTAGAGTTAGCTTCTATGGCTAGCGAGCTTGCTCTCTTTACCAGATCAGCCTCCATTCCTATACTAACACCAACGTTTCTCTTCTCCATCATCTCTCTCTCTCTCTCCACGTAACGTTCTTCTTCCCTGCCGGAGGACTAAATACCCCACAACGAACGCGTCTTCGAAGCTTCGACCCACCTGCAACTCTCTCTGCAAGTGGTCCATTATAAATTATTTTTTTTAAAGAAAAAAAAGACAAAAAAGTTAAAAGTTTAATAATAATAAAGAAAGACTTTCTTCACCCAAACGCGACCAGGATGGATATGCTGCTCTCTGGTACTGGATTTCCTTTGTCTACAAGAACTCCATGCACTGGTAGATTGGAATATTGATAGGAATCTTGATGGGACCCACATCTTTAGATAGTGGTTAACTTCTATGTGTCATATTTGGCAATTTTGTATGCTTTTTTGTATTTTTACGAACCTAATAATGACGTAAGTACGTAGGGTCCATGTGCGACGTGTCCAGTGTACTGACCACCCTGTTGACTTTCTTCGGTGTTTCGACTCTTGCCAATGCCAATCAAAATATCTAACCGCTTTGGTCTGACACGACTCTTTGATGTTACCACGGAGATGCCCATCTTTTGAGTTAAAATGCTATGATCACTCAAAAGCCATCAGTAAGGTTTGAATGGGACCGCAAGGGGTCAGCTGGTAACAGATCAACTCCTCAAATAAGAGGTCATGAGTTCAAACCACCTTAGGGCCTATCCCCATCCCCTATCCTCTATCCCCTTATAAAAGCTCTCCAATTCCCAAAAAATAGAGTTTGAATAGACAAATAATACTGGGGAGTAAGATGAAATACATTAAGCTAGGGAGGGGGTCTCTACGCCTTTTTCCCTATGTGTGCAATCATTGGCCTCAGCGCTGGTGCAAGGACTATACGACCAAACATCAATCTTTTGCTTTAAAGTACATTTCACAAAACAATGTTATATATGGATCGGTCCAAGCAAACAAAGTGACTAAATGTCCATTGTATTAAAAGATTCTAATTTAAAGGATGAAACATAGTCCACAAAACCTACATGGTTCTTCATCCCCATCCAATGGTTGCTCAACCTAAGTTTCGTCGTAACCACACAAGAAGAGAGAGAGAGAGATTCCCCTGAGGAGGCTCCCGCCACTGCGGGGTCTGGGGAGGGTCATAATGTATGTAACCACCTCTGCTTCACGGAGAGGTTGTTTCCAGAGACTCAAACTTGTGACCACTTGGTCACAATGGAGGCACCTTACCATTGCACCAAGGTCCACCCTCAAAGTGAGAATAAATGTGAGAAAAAAACAAAACCTAGTTAATCTTGGTGTAACCAAACCATGGCTTGGTGACACCAAGTTGTTGACCAGCCTCACACTTTCGAATACCACAAAACCCATATTGTATGGAAGTCGAGTTTAGAAAGGCAAAACCATCATGTTAATTTCTTGATAAGGGCTTAGTGCACTGATCAAAACCCTAAGAATAATAAAGATGGAAACAAAAAACTATTTTTTTTTATTTTTTATGTTCAAACAATTAATGTTTTACAGTTATGTGATTCATTATCATGGTTGAACTCTATAAGCAATCTTTGTGGGACACAGGGAAGCTGTAGGATAATAGGTAGAAGGAAGTACAATTACATCAAATTATGATATTAAATTAAGGGAGAAAGAATTGTGTGTGGTCCATGCGCCTAAACACAGGGGCCACACTCCCATGGAAAGACAGAAATTGCTGAGGACGCGGCGGTCATTAGTGCACCCTTGTGTCTGGACGCAAGGGTCACCCACGCACTGCACACGACCAGGTAGTATCCTCTTTCCCTTAATTAAACATTTGTTTTTTTAATTAATTTATTGTCACCGACTTTTTTTCCCAAATAAAATGTTGAAGAATAATGACCAAAGCTTCTAATATGTATGGACAATGTGGCACCACATTAGCACATTTCATGACAACTACTTGTGTCACATTTAAATGTTTTCCTCCATATTCCATCGTGGAGATCGTATGACATGAACAGAGGTTGTATGTTAGGAAGGTCACTTGAGAAAGACATGTGGGAGAATGAAGAGACCGGGGAGTCCATAAGAATAGGTGAGGAATACAAAAGTGTTCATTCCTCTCGACATCGCAGCTTTGCTCAGAGTAATGATACCTACGTTGGTGCACTCCACAGCCACCATAGCAGCAAATGACACTATATTCCCTCAAACAACAAAACATAAGTAACCAGAATTCAGAAACATCACATTCGATGCAATAGCAGGTTCAACACTATTTCATAATTAGGTCTTGATAATAGAATTTTTACACATACACTCATCATAGGCTGTAAGTGTAGTAGGATCCTTTGGATCACGGTCAGGAGGATCATCAATAAGGTATTTGAGTTTACCTTTAGCATGAATGTAAGCTTGCACTGCTTGAGCCCATAAGAGATAATTTGAAACATCGGAAAGCTTAATAGTAGTAATCTGAACTTTGACATTGTCCGTAGGTGGTTTATGATCAGCCATAATGAAGGTTGTGATTAATCACAAGTAACAGCAATAGTAGTAATGTATCTAGGGTTGTAAAACCCAATGCCAAGAATTTCGAATCAACAAAACATAAGTAATAACTGGGATCAGGAACAGAACCATATTAGGGTTTTAAATAACCCCAAATCAACAGGTATTGATGGAATGGTTGCAGTAGGTATCGATTGAATGATTGAGATTCCAATTCTCAACAAGACTCAGCAGCAGTAGTAAGTGGTTCTAAAATAGAACCAGTTTAGGGTGGGTTTAAAAACAACCCAAAACCAATGGCAGCAAGGGTAAATAAGGGTTTTAATAACCCCATTCCAATAGACTGAAGAAGTAGGTGTAGACATTAAATTTTATCAACACTCCTGACGGTGATGACAAACGGGACACAAATGGAAAATATCGTACCTATAGCCCTTGAAAAACCCAAAGAAAGAAACCTAATAGACCCAAAGAAGCCCAAAAGCCCATTTTGAGCCAAAAAGCATCGGATGGAGTCACATCCTAGGCACGGCGCTGTGGAAAGCCTTCCACGGCACCGTGATACGCTTCCACGGCACTACAAGAAATTTCTACACCGCCAGTGGAGGGTACGATACAAATGCTCACCGAAAGGTAAAGCTATACATTCAAACATTCTTTATATCTTTTCAGTGCTACTTATGTGAGGACACTTCAATTCTTAAAATTTAATAATGGCATATTCATTACGTGCAAACCAACATACCAATACTTCTTGTGTGCAATCAATATTTTGCTTCTTTTTTTTTTTTTGGGTAAAATATTTTGCTTTTTTCAATTAGTAAGTATGTGCCACCTAAATCATTCCACACCCCCCCCCCCCCCATACATCAGGTAAATGCATTCTTTTTATATTACACAGTTAACGACAAACTTTTCTTTTGACTAGAACAAACGGTCCCCAAAAGATCCAATGTATCTTTGGCTTGCCATTTTTCTCTCTCCAAAAGAAATTAGATTCAACTTGACACATATGCTTATATTATAATAAGATGCTAGGAGTTTGAAATGCATACAAGCATAATTTGATATGAAAAAAACAACAGACTTTAACAAGACTTCCTTACCTGCATGAGACAGAAGTTTGGATTTCCAGGATTGTAATTTGTTGTCCACCTTGATTGTAATGTCTTGGAAGAGTAAGGACTTCGAAACTCCAAATTCATTTGGGAAGCCCAAATATTTTTTAGGTCCAGAACCATAAAAAAACACCAAGTATTCTTGAGAACCACCTCTTCGATTTAGCATGAGTATTTGGAGAAAATGTTAGACATGATTTTTGAAGATTGATTGCTTGTCCTGAAGCCCGGTAGTAAAGAAAAAGACAATCCTTGAGTGTACAAATTTCCTCCAATCTAACTTCAGAAAATATAAGGCTGCCATCGATAAATAATGAATGAGAGATTGGTAAAGCCCGATTTCTAACTTTAACCACATGAATATCACCATTGACTTTGATGTTCCATGGGATTACAACTTTTTTTTTTTGGTAAAACATGGGATTACAACTCAAAGCATGTGAATTAACAAGTTATAATCATATTTGTTTTTTTAACTTTTTATTTCATACAATAAAGTATTTAATGCAATTTTTTCAATAGGGATAAATCTATCATTTCACATAGGAATTACATTAAATAACTTTAAATGTTTTTTAAAACCTTGTTTTACCCCTACATTAAATAATTTTTAGAAATACGACAATGAGCAAACAAGTTGCAATCTTGTTATATCGAACCTTCTTTTTTTTTTGGTAAGAGTTATATTGAACCTTGGTTACAACAAGATTTTCCATTATATTTTTGGTTAAATTACATCTACTATAACTTTGTCCAAGGTGGCTAATGTTTCAAAGATCATGTTTGAGGTACCTCAGGTTTTGTAAATGTTATTTTTGAAGTATTTTTTCTTTCTATATTTTTAATTTGGACACAGATTTTCTCTATCGCCCGATGAACGTTCAACCATCATACTGGGGTTCACAAATCCCCATAAAATATTAGTATATTTCTCAAAATATCCTCCCAATACCCGTGTACATTTGAATATGCCTCAATGAATGGGAATCCATTCACCACAACTGAAGAGTCAAAAAATTGTTTGATATTTTCTCCAACAAATCTTCCGCAACACTCAATGTGGCTGATCGACAAATATGTCAAAATCTGGCAACACATATTTTCCGCCCCATTCTTGTTCCTCACATCGTTTATCTCTTCAAACGCATTGTGGCAGTAGCAAACTCTGACATTGTAATGGCCATTGTCATCAAACTTGCACTTTTGACCTTACTAATAACTAAGAGTTGTTTTGGTATGATCCTTATTTTAAGGAAAATTTATGAATACCCCTGTGGTTTGGATTTATTATCGATGCATCTATCTTTTTTCAGTATTTACACGTATTTCCCTTATTTTTCAAAATAATTGATTAGTTAATCCAGTCCGTTAACTTGCGACAAAAAACGTTAGAATTTTTACAATATTGACCATATTGCCCTTCTTGCTAAGATTAGGTATTTTACTATTTTTACATGTCCTTGATAGGGTAGAATGACATTCTTGCCCTCATCTTCTTCTTCTTCTTCCTGGTCCTCACCCTCCTCTTCTTCTTCCTGGTTCTCACCCTGCTTTTCTAAATCCTAACCCAGAGCTAACCAGGAAATATTTTCGCTTATGATTTTCTTTGGCTACCGATTTCCATAGCCGAATAAAAGGCAAACATTAAAGCTGCTTTCGGAATCCCACTCTGATTTTTTTTTCTTTCTTCTTTGATTCTAATAACGTGGGTTTTTTTTTTTCAAATTTTGGTTGTGACCAGGATTGGGGTAGTGCAAGGCAATCGATAAAAAAGTCATGATAAATTAAGGAAGAAGTCCCAATCATTCGATCTTACTTTCTTTTTCCCCTCTCCATTGTTCTGTTTTCATGGGTTGTATATTGATTTTGTGTTTGTGTTCAGGTGAACCCAATAGTTGGAATGGGGAGCAATGATTTAAGTCCCCACTGCGGTTGAAGCCAATGTTGAATGCAAATTGTTAGAATCGCGAATGCAATATGTATTGCTTGGATTGTATGGGAAATGCCCTTTGTTCTTACTGTTTGATCAATCATAAAGACCATCGCGTTGTTCAGGTTTTGTTTTCCCTTTGATCTTAAAGATGATCGATCGGTGGTGCTTGGTCCAGAAATACATAGACATATCAGCCATTTAGACCTACGTTATCAACAGTGCCAAAATCATCTTCCTCAACAAGCGGCCACAGCCAAGGCCCAGAAAGGTCGTTACCAATACCTGTGAGATTTGTGGCCGAAGCTTTCTGGACTCCTTCAAGTTTTGCTCACTGGGTTGAGAAGTCATCTTCTAATCCTATGTTGTAACCACTTCACCCCTCCTCTTCTTCTTGATTCTCTAACCTACTTCTTGTTCATCTTTTTTACGAAACTCCATTACTTTTTAGTTGAGCGTGGGCATTGGAGCTTTCTCGTCTCAGCCAAAATTCATATTTTTTTCTAGCTTTTTTACGGATTCCATTATTTCCTGGTTGAGTGTGGGCATTGAAGCTTCTCTGTCTCACGCCAAATGTCTTCAATTAATTTCGCTTTTGGAACCCAAATCATCAATTAATTTTGCTTCAATTAAAATCCCATTCCAATTAGATGGCAGCACTGGATCAGAAGAGGAGGGTGAGAACCAGGAAAAGAAGAAGAAGAAGATGAGGTAAATAAGAAATTTGATTTTGGTGTTACCTCTCGAGGAATTTCCGTCGATCCACCGCCTCCTCCCGCTGAACCTCTGCCGATAGGGAAGAAGAAGAAAGAAGTAGAGGACATTATTGTCATTTACACACCTACCGTTTGTGACTAACAGTAACAATTAACGGCTTGGACTAATTTATCAATTAATATGAAAAGTAGGGGAGGTATGTGTAAGTCCTGCGTACAGATGGATGCATCGATAATAAGTTCATACCTCAGGGGGTATTTGTAAATTTTCCTTATTTTAATTTCATAGAGTAATTTCAATTCCAAAAATTGTTTGGTTTGATTTTTACACTTTATTTCAGTGAAACAGAAATCAAATAAAAATCTATTTTAGTTTTGGGTGTTCTTTAATAAGCACGTGTTGGAATGTCCAGATTCTAAGGGGTAGAGTAAAATAAAAAACAGTTAAAACAAAAGAGTAAAATAAAAAAAGGAAATTGGAGAAGCCATTTACTGAATCGACATCCTCTACTTCTGTTTGCTCCTACTTTCATGTGCGCCCTCCAAACAGACAATGAGACACGCAAAGACCACCTTACCCTCGCTCGGGCAAGGTGCTTGGATAGGGGTAAGGCGGTCTTTGCGTGTCCCGTTGTGTGTAGGGCGCACACAAAAATAGGGGCAGACGGAAGTAGAGGATCCGGACTCCCATTTACTCCGCTGCGAATCTACGTTCGTCTTTTGTTGAAGTGGGAAGTGAGCGATTACTGCAACTGCTGAAGCAGACCGCCGATGGGTATGATAATTATCCAACTTTATCAATTTCGATTCATTCCCTTCTCTGAGAACTGCTCCGTTAGAACCTTTATGTACGTAGAACCCTTCCTGCCTCACACATGAGTAGGCCATTCAAAGCCTTCTATATGCTTGATCTGTTATTGAGAACCTTTTCCCTGTTCTCTAGGTTGAAGGCCATCAAGGGTCATTTGATCAGACAAAGAAGAGATTTTGGAACGAACTGAGAGAACAGACTTCTACTTTTGAAATTGTTTGCAGGTTTGGATTTCCACAACTCTTGTCAGACTGATATGGAGTCTTTTTTGATATAGTTTGAGCATTCAGAGCTTTGGCTTCTGTTTAATATCTTCCCTTTCTTTTGGTCCAATAAAACTCTTGCCTTTTCTTTTAAACATTAAAGAAAATGGAATCTGACAGAAAATTGAACAAGAGAGGAAGGAGATGGATGAAGGGTGTATTTCATAGCCCACCTCGAATTTGGATCGTCTACGGCCTGCCTGACCATAGCAGTCATAGTAGCGCCCTAATGAGACGCGGTACAATGACCGCCTTACCTGAGCAGGGGTAAAACGATCATTGCACCGTGCTTCATTAGTGGGCTGCTATGGCTGCTACGGGCAGCGGGCCGTAAACGATCCTGATCTGCCCACCTCACTCATTGTAATTATTCTCAAAAATTGAATTACCAAAATATATATTTGTTGACTATTTCATGAAATTAATCTGAAATTGAAATCAAAATCATACCAAATCAGCACAGTGGTGACCTAAGATTTAGGTAGGGCATCTAGTGTTGCTGCCATCCTCGCATTTGAAGCTGGTTTCTTGACAATTGACATTGAAACTTGATAGAAGCTCAGACAGATTTGTGAGGTATTTGCTTCACTACTTTTATCGTTGCCTTGTACCTTTCTCCTGTTCTCTAGGAATAACTTACGTAAAGTCAATAGGTCCATGGAGTTTCATTTTTCCCCCCTCTTTTTAACTTATCATGATTTGCATTGTTTTTTCCAGCTTCGTCGTCGGTGGATTTAACGTTTAAAACAAGTTTGTTGCAATCATGGAATGTTGAGTTCAGAATAGTTTACTGGTTTCATTTTACATTGTTCAGTTGATTTTTGTTGCGCTAAGGTTGTTCAAAGTGTTACAATTATAGAGTGTTTAAGTATTTAACTTGGTCAATTTACATACTTTTGTTGTTTGATGTGCATAGGAAATGTTTGAAGAAAATAGCACACTTATGGTCTGCATGATAACACTTATATTTTTGAGTCATGTTTCTATTCCAAAACTGACTTTTCGTATTTATTTTATTGAGCCAAATTTTGCAAAAAAAACATGTTTAGTAACTCATAATAATTTCTATTTATTGGCCAGAAAAGAAACAGAAACATATTTTGTTAAATCCGTGCCCAAAACCCGGTTTAAAACTCGGTCTGACCACCGGTCTGGTTTGAACCTTTTATGTAGAACCGGGAGCGAGTACGCTCGTGAACTGTGGACCATGATACTCAAGCCATCCCACAAGATTGTTGACCGTGACTCTAGAGAAGTCGCGAGGATAGGTACATCGGCAGAGATAGGGGAAAGTTTGTCTTCGAGGTGCATTCCTAGCATTTCCTTATTTCGAGGATCCGCTTGACCCTCGCGTGTACCCGCTCCCACTTATAGATGATTGGGAGTAAGTTAATATCCTAATAACTCATGAGTATAAATACTAGAATGGGCTTAGGACCTGATGTTCCTTCTAATCATTATGGGCTAGTAGTATAATGGGCCCAATAACTTAAAATGGACCTAAAGACCTAAGACAACCAAACATGACTTAAGACTAAAGTGAGGTAAATAGGGTCAATCCACTATTCACCTCACAATAGAAAACCTAAATCGTGGAGAGGAAAGGAGAGAAGGAAAGAAAGAAGAAGAAGAAGAAGGAAGAAGGAACGAAAGAATAAGAAGAAGAAGGAAGAGAGGTGGAACCCAAGCTTACTCTCCTACATTGGTGAGCATCTCTCTCTCTCTCTCTCTCTCTCTCACTTCCTAATTTATAGACCTAGGGTTTGGACTTATGAGCCATGAGTGCTTCATCTACCCTAATGGAAAGGCCATTAATGGCTAATCTTTGAAACTTAGTTATAAAGACACCTAATCCTACCTTGAACCCCCTTTCACCCTTTCTCCATTTATGAACCCTAAGTTGGGGATTCACCTCCATTTATGGGTTTCACCAACCCTCATGGAAGACCATAGAGGTGTGGTTTGTGGGTTGTTAAATAACATTGATTAAAGCCCCTTTCAAAACCCCAATACCCAAACCCATGAGTTTTCTTTCCATATGTATTTTAATGGAGAAAAACCTAATCGATCATGGGGTTTACAAACCCATGTTGGGTGTGTGCTATGGCACCTTGGTTGGAGTTGTTCTCGTGGCCAAAGAGACCCCTAAAAACCCCTAAGAATACCCCATTTTAGCCCAAGACTTTGGGGTCGCAAAACCATTCTCGGAATGGCATGAACAAAGAAGATCGCACGTGGACAGGCACATGCAAGTGCTACCCTCGAGAAACTAGATTCTGCGGTGGGAAGTCCGAGAGGGACAGTACATGGACAGCACATGTAAGTGCCGCCCGAGAAAGATCTCGCGGTGGAGGTCCGAGAGGGAAAGGCACATGGACAGCACATGCAAGTGCACTCCCGAGAAAGATCAGGTGGGAGGTCCGAGAGGGACAGCACATGCAAGTGCTCCCCCGAGAACCTAGATCTCGCGGTGGGAAAGTCCGAGAGGGACAGCACATGGATAGGCACATGCAAGTGCCGCCCCCGAGAACCTAGATCTCTGCAGGTGGGAAAGTCCGAGAGGGAGTGCACATGGACAGCACATGATATAGCCTTCACTGTATGTGCGGTCCCTTATTTTAGCCTTGTTTGATAACTTATGGGGCCCAACTCTTCTAGCCCTAAGGCACTAATCTCTCCCCACGTTGTACACTCTCTTTAGGTTGATCGACCCGGCTGGGCGTATTAGCACGTGGGACAGTGTACTGGCATCGAACGTCGATTTGAAGAGCTCCGTCATCGACGATTGATTGAGAATCAAGGTGAGTGAGTTAAGCAAACGCCTTAATTTATGGAATGTTTGTGTGTCGTGGTCTTGCGAATGTCATTCATGCATGTGTGCTATAATATATAATTATTAGTAAGATATAGGACGATATAAATGTTTAGATGTTGATAGGACTTTACATTCTTGTCTTCGATATTATTTATTTTCTCGCACTATGGTGCGAATGGTGTTGGATTTAGTTATGGGACTCGGGTCTTAGGTTGGTCTTGGACTCGAGGATTCCATAATATGGACTCACTCATGGCATGTAGATCTAGGGCTTTGGAGCGGGATCAAGTGCCGGTGGGTCTTGGGCTTGAGATTGCCGTACTTGAAATTGCATTAGAGTTGTCCATTGCATTAGGTGGAAACGGGATGGTGACCGACCGATCGCCTTCGGTATTCACATCTCGTACTTGTATACGTACGTATGGGCTAGAGGGGCGAGAGGATAGCCGGCCGATCGTATTTCGGTATCTATGGACTCGGCCTCGGCCTATGCACATGCGTCTCACTCATACAATAGGTGAATCTTTGGCTAGGATAAATGTTTACCCAAACTATGACCCTTACCGACGGGGTTAGGTGTCGGTCAAATCCGTGGGTTCCGACCGTTATTCGGGTATACCCACCCGGAAGTTGGGCGCCAACCGTATTTTGGGCCGAACGCCAGGACGGGATTTGACTCGGGGTTTGCGATATCTCTTGGTGGAGACCGGCAGAAGTGAGCTTCCAGCGCGACTCGGGTTTGTCATCGCCGGTATACCATCCGTTTATGGTACCGATGTCGGGGATGCTACCTAAGGTGTTGCTATAGTACTATACCGACTTAGTTGTGTGTTAGGTGGATAACAATAAAACTATACATCATCATTCATTCATGTAGCATGATTGTAAATTGTATGTGATGTACGGTCTACCTTGGTGGTATGGGACACCTTGGTATCCGTCCATCATGTATGGTTTGCGATCAACCCCATTCATTATTATTATTGTGTATGCTTGTGTGGCTTAGCCACTCATTGGGCTCGATTGGAGCTCACTCCTCGAGAAAACATATTTTTTAGTTGATGCGGGAACATTCAAACATGATGGCACGGAGTTCAAGACTCTGATGAAGGTCATGAAGAGTGGTGGACTTGAGTATGAGGATCATGGGAGGAGTGCTATCTTGTGAGATGTGTTCCACGAGGACGTGATTCTTGGTGGTGGCCATCTTTTGTTACACTTTGATAAACTATTTTCTCGATTCAAAGGTGTATTCTTTTATTCCTCTCTTGATAAGTGTATTTATTATACAGGTGATAATACATAGATCCGATTAGAACCCATTGATATGAAGGGGTAAATTTGAATAGACAATATTTTATATGCTATCACCTAGCTTCGTTAACTCGATGTTATTAATATTAATCCTTTGTTTTTACCTATTATTTGTCGTTGTGAATGAGTTAGTCTTGGGTCTGCATCGGTGATTCGGTGGTTAGAGAGCGATTGGTACACTCCGGTTGCATTCCCCGTGGTTCAGGGATGGGGGTGTGACATATTTGTTATGCATAATCATTTCTGTTTCTAGAACTTCTATAAAATTTCAAAAATACCATTAAATACCCAAAAAATTAGTGGAGGTGGTGCCAACAGCGGTGGTGGCAGAGATGGAGGTGTTTGTGGCAATGGCAGTGGTAGTGGTGGTGAAGGTGGTGGCGGAGGCGGAGGTGGAGGTGCTTGTGGCAATGGTAGTGGTAGTGGTGGAGCTAGTGGCAGGTCAATGGTGGCAGTTGAAGTCGCACTGGAAGTGGTTTTTTATTTTGCACATGAAATTACTACTCCCATCAAATTAACCATGTGCTCATTAAAGAGCAACTTCCCCACTTATTTCTTTTTTTATTTCTAGGACAGAGAGGTTTCAATTTGGAACTTCTGTTTTCTATTTCTTATCAACTTTTTTGTCCTGGTTCATTCTCAGGAACAAAAAAATGAATCGATGTTAACAAATGGATTTCTCTTATTTTTTTTGTTCATAGAAACAAAAAAACAGAGGAATAGATAAAGAAAATTTTTATCTTGCAGGCCCAACCACTCTTAAATTTTTTTTTTGGCTGAAGGACAAAAAAGGAATATATTAAAAAGTTATAGTGAAAAGATGTATAAGATTAATGTTTGGGCATATACCCAGACACTACAAAACTAATACATAAAAGATTTGATATTCATCTTCGGCATTGCCATCAGCAAAGCACAAGACTCAAACACTTTTAACTTAGTATCCCACCTTCGACATGGCCATCAGTAGAAGCCTTAGAAAAAAATCCTTTATTAACCAGTCTTGAAACCATTCATCAATCCTCAAATCGATATCTTGGTCTTTCTTGAATGTCCCAACTGATATCATGATTGATAAAAGAGAGATATAGAGGCCAAAAATGAGAAACATGTAATGCAGCCCCTTTCTTAGCCAACAGATCTGCAACAGCATTAGCCTCTCTATAACATGAGTGAGCTTCAACCTAGTAGATGAAAGGTACTGTAGGTAGTGATTCCAATGTTGTAAAAACATCCAGGGAATTGAACCCTTATCAACACGAGATAGTAGCAATGGAATCTGATTCAATCCATAGGTGCTGTAAATTTTTTTCTTTAGCCACTTTATCTACTGTTTTTCTAAAGGAATTGGCCATGCTTATGCGGGAGTAGCTAAAGCCTTCACCGAACAATAAGCTATATTGATTGTTGCTGAATGAGTTTCTAAGGATATGTATTGAGAGTGACAATCTGATGGTCACAAACTTAACCATTGCTTTTTATCTCTTCCATGAAGGAACCATAATATTATTTTGGACTACTGGACTTTGTGTAATCTTTTTGAATAGGTTCAGTTCAAACTTATTTTCAGATAAGGTAATTCTGTGGCGGACTCACTTGCTTTTGCAGAAGCAACATCCTAGTGTTATAAAAATTGGGAGATTGATTCTCAGAGTCTTATTTCTCTTCTTCTGTATTCTGATGCTTGTGGGGTCATTTTCCTCGCTTTATTTATTTGGTAAAGCTATCTTTGTCACCAAAAAAAAAAACACTACTAGATTCCTTTTTGGCAACCGTAGAATTTTTGCTAAATTGATTTTCATTCCCCACTAATTAGAGTGTCACTACATTTCACCAACCACTTCCTCAAGGGCAAAGTCGGTTGAGTTTGTCATGATACAGTACTTCGCACCTTTGGTCCACATCCAGAAAGAGACCAATAGTTGTCTCGTACCAACGACCAGATTGTACGGCTCCGGACGTCATAAGTAGGACAGAACCATGGTGGGACCCACTTGAGCCCCAAATATTTATTGTGTATCGATGACGTAGAAGCTAGACACGTGTTCCAACTATGTGTTAGATGTCGTTTCTTTGGTTATTTGGAGAGGCTGAGTAAGATGCCATCCTAGAGAAACATACTAACATATTAAATTACCAAAATGCCTCAAAAGTGGAAATTGGAAAAACGAGAGTATCATGCCCTTTTCATTTTTCGAATTTGTTTAATTCTTTCCAGGAGTCCGGTCTTACCTTCTCTTCCCCACCTTCCCTTCTTCTGTTCGTAGGTTCGGAGAGTCATTTTTTGTTTCCCTCGCTGTTTCGCTCCAGAAATCAGAGAGTGGAAAGGAAGATCGATCTATCAATCGCTGTAGCGATCGATAGAAGGAGATGGTTCTGACTCGTGCAGCCAAAGCATCTCGTTCTAAACTCCTCAGACCCCTCACCACCTCCCTTTCCTCTACCTCTTCATCCCTCCGCCGTCCTTTCTCCTCAACCACCGATGACCAAACTGTCCTCTCCATCGAGACCAGTATCCCCTTCACTGGTCACAAGGTCGATCCTCCCTCTCGCATCGTGGAAACCACTCCTAAAGAACTCATGGGATTCTTCTGTGACATGGCTCTAATGCGCCGCATGGAAATCGCTGCCGATTCTCTCTATAAGGCTAAGCTCATTCGTGGTTTCTGTCACCTCTACGACGGTCAAGAAGCCGTCGCCGTTGGGATGGAAGCTGCCATTACCAAGAAGGATGCCATCATCACTGCTTACCGTGATCACTGCACTTTCCTTGCCCGTGGCGGCAACCTCCTTGAGGTCTTCTCTGAATTGATGGGTCGGACCACCGGTTGCTCAAAAGGGAAGGGAGGGTCGATGCATTTCTACAAGAAGGAGCAAGGGTTCTTTGGCGGGCACGGAATTGTTGGTGCTCAGGTACCCCTCGGCTGTGGTCTCGCTTTTGCTCAGAAGTTCAATAAGGAGGGTACCGTTACTTTCGCTTCGTACGGTGACGGTGCTGCCAATCAAGGGCAGCTCTTTGAAGCGCTAAATATTGCGGCTCTTTGGGATCTGCCTGCCATTTTGGTCTGTGAGAATAATCATTGTAAGTCGCAAGAGATTGGGAATGGATTGAACTGTGTGAATACGCTCTTTCTTCGTTTTCTATTTTGCTCTATTGTATTTAGATGCTTCCTCTGATTTGCCTTTTTTGCTTCTGTAGATGGGATGGGCACAGCTGAGTGGAGAGCGGCTAAAAGTCCTTCTTATTACAAGCGTGGGGATTATGTTCCTGGTTTGAAGGTAAGTTTGATTTATCTTTTTCCCCCTTTTCTTAAGCAGTTGGTTTAATTTTATACGTTCTTGCCATGTTGTTATGATCTCATGACTGTACCCTTTTTTTCTTAAAATTTTTTTTGGTTGCTACATGGATTTCGTCTTCATAAATGGATCTGTTTGTGTTGCCGTTTATCACTTTGTAAAATATTTTCCTCTGCATTGTTAAAAACTTGGTGGGATAATTTCTTCAGTGGTTCTAGTTGCCAATAATGAGATATAATGTTTTTATTGTGGTATGTCTTCTGCTTTTGTTTGTCATACTTTTCATTCTAAAATCATTCCTGTATCTATTTTGTAATGAAACTTTGCCATGACAAGCTGGTTAACGTAACTTTTGGTAATTTGATGATTCCATTCCTGGATGTACTTATATTCTGATGATTTGGCCACGTGTATGCTTCTCTGTCTCTGTTTTGTTTCTCGTGTTTCTTCTACATGTTCCGCAGCCTGTTCTTGGGTTTAGAGTGTATCAGGTTCCATAAGGTTGCAGTCATACCGTTCTCAGGGTTTCTAATATACTATATCAAAATGAACACTGGTGTTCTCATGTATGTCCTCATAAATGTTGTGAGTTGAACAATAAGTTTCCTGATAGCATAGACTGAATTCGGCATGTATCGTCACCACTTGCCTATTAACTTACTGATTGCATCTACTAATTTCCTTACCTTCCTGTTCCTAAAATTATATTTGTCACTGTGACTCTGAATGAACCAGTACTCAAATTTGTTTTGATGATTAATGTAAGCTGATTTCATCAATAGGTAGCATGGGTAAATGTTTGGTTAAAGTGAAGTAAAGGAGGTGGTGGAAATAGAATAGTGGAACTGAGGAAAAAATTTAGCAGATATGAAAAGGATAGAGGGCCTACTCTCCCAGTTACTAAAACAGTTTATGCATCCTCTTTAGTAAAAAACGAGGTATATGCTGGCGTATGAATGTATATATGGTAGAGAACTACTGTCCTTTTGCTAGGCTAGGGGCCCAAGGTTGAGACGTATATAGCACTCTGGTCCTTGAATTTAAAATGGGTTGGAAAAGGATCTTTAGGTAAAAAAATCTGAATGGATATTGCAAAATGCAAATGGGTTTACAGATCTATGACTGGGTATATGTGAACTACATTGGCGTTCTTCTCTTTTGAATACAGGTGAATCAATATCTATACATTTATTGGGTCTTTCTCAGAAATCATCTTCTTAACATTCTTGGTAGACATTTGGTTCTAGGGTGATTTATTTTTAGATTTTATGATTTTATCATGTTTGATCATGGTTACTCTGAATTGACAGTCATCATTTTCATTTATATCCTCCATGATTAAATTGTATATAGATTTGTAATTGCATGATTCCCATGGTGGTTGTTTTACATCCTAGTCTAGATTGAGTCATTATGCTGTGATTAATCATTTCTAAATTTGTCAATTACTAGTTTCATTCTATTTCTTGTTGGCCATAACTTCTCAAGTATGTTATAACACTTAACAGGTTGATGGTATGGATGTTCTTGCTGTCAAGCAAGCTTGCAAATTTGCTAAGGAGTATGCTCTGAAAAATGGGCCCCTTGTGAGTACAGTTTTATAGGACCTTGTGCTGTAGTGATTTTATACCTTATAATTGCTTTTGTAAAAACCCTCTATCTGGTAACCTCAATACCAAGCATTCATTTGAGTGTTATGGTTTCTTCGGTTATTTGGAACATGACATTGGTAGGGGATAGTTTAGTAAGAGGAATGTGTCAGTATGTCTTCCCTTCTGATTTATTTCTCTTAATTTTTTTTTCTGTTATTTGTCCAGTTACAGTTAAATGTGCTGGGAAAATCTTTACTTCTAATTAGTATCCAATCTAATGCTCCATTTGATATAATGTGAAATATTGGAAATATATTTCATGAATTAGTTTGTACTGACTGTTAGATGCATTTTATTATTATCACCTTCCTAGAAACTTTGAGTTTGTTGTTTAAATATGATCAAAGCTTTTGGTATTTTAACGTGTTTATATTACCAATGAAGTTGATTGAATTTATCATTTAATGCTGATTTGTACAATAATATTTTATTATTTTATATAGAATCTAACAGAATATAAAGTGAACACTTTGATTTTCTCCCGAAATCACTCATAAACATTTTACTAACCATTGAAGCTATGAAAGTATTACCTAGAGGAATGGTTGTGCATGTTATGGACTGAACTGTAAAACAGTTCGGCTGTTCCTGATCAAAGATATTCAGCCATATAAGAGTTAGATTCTAGGTTTAGGAAATAAGAAGGGAGAAGAAAGAAGTTGGAGGAGGAAGAAGATAGCAAGAGAAGAGAGAAGAGAATATTAGGCTGTAATCGATTGTATTGGAGAGGCTTCTCCATACACCATATATTCATTCAATCATAACGAATAGAGAATTACATCCACCTCCCTAGGGAGGTAACAGAGAAATAAAGAAGAAAAACAGAATTACATAATAAGGCAACTAGTAATAGAACTAGTTCCTAAACTACCCCTATTACATGACTTCTAACACTCCCCCTCAAGCTGGAGAATATATATCATGCATTCCCAGCTTGCTTAAGAAAGAGCTAAACTGAGGAGAGCCAAGAGCTTTGGTGAAGATATCTGCCAGCTGATCACCAGTCTTCACAAAAGGAGTACAAATACAGCCAGAGTCTATCTTCTCCTTGATAAAATGTCTATCAACCTCAATGTGCTTAGTCCGGTCATGTTGAACGGGGTTGTGAGCGATACTGATGGCAGCCTTGTTGTCACAGTACAGCCTCATGGGTCCTTCAGTGTCAAATCCCAGTTCCTGAACCAGTCTTTTCAGCCAGATGAGCTCACACACTCCATGTGCCATAGCTCTAAATTCTGCCTCGGCACTAGATCTGGCCACAACATGCTGTTTCTTACTCCTCCATGTGACTAAGTTACCTCCCACAAAGGTACAATAGCCGGAGGTAGATCTCCTGTCTGTAATGGAACCAGCCCAATCGGCATCTGTGAAACCTTCCACTCTTAAGTGGTTGTGCCTTGCATACAACAGTCCTTTCCCTGGAGAGGACTTCAAATACCTTAGAATGCGATACACAACATCCAAATGGCCACTCTTGGGAGCATGCATAAATTGGCTGACAACTCCCACTGCATAAGAGATATCTGGCCGAGTCATAGAGAGAGAGATAAGCTTCCCCACTAGCCTTTGATACTTTCCCGCATCAACAAGAGAAGGACCACAGTCCTCAAGGTTCGAAAACTCGGGTCTCGGTGCCAACTCGGACCCTTGAAAAACCGAGTCGAGTTGAGATCTTGCCGAGTTGTTGCACTTTTTTTTTTCTCAACTCGAAGCCTCATCTCGGTGGGTTTTAGACCTAGTTTGGGTCTGAAACTTGGTATTCAGCCTATTTTAGGCCATTTAAACACAATGGCACTATCAGATTTTGCAAAAACTAAGTCCAAATAGGAGTTTCAGTTAGTAGGAAAGCGGGATGCAGACGCTTACTTATGCTAGAAACCGGAGGACAGGAGACGAAACACACTTATTTATGCCTAATATCATTTAAGTAAATGATATTGCATTTATAAGATATTATTCATAAATAAGCAAATACCCCTATTTGAATCAATAAAAATAGTTAAAAAATCAAATTCCAAAAGAAAAAAGTCAACCCCGGTTCAAGAACAAAAGCTGGATTTTCGCGGTAGGTGCAATTTTCAAACTTTCTAAGCAATGGATTTTGACATTAAATGTGCACAATTAAGTTTGAGGTACATAACTCTTTCAATATAAATCAGATTTTAGCAATCTTGGACTTGTTGGAAAGCTTTGTTTTGAAAGCTTTCCACAAGTCCAAGATTGCTAAAATCTGATTTATATTGAAAGAGTTATGTACGGTCAAACTTAACCGATACTGTAATCTTGTCATCAAAATCGCTACGAATGGAAATACTTTTTGGACATCAAAACAAATGAATATTTTACCGCACTTTTGGTTTTTAGCAATGTTTTACCATAATAAGATTTATGGAATTTTTAGATTTGAGAAAAACACCAGCATTAGAAAGTTGAAAATTGCACCTACCACCGAAAATCCAGTTTTTGTTCTTGAACTGGGGGGTTGATTTTTTTTCCTTTTGGAATTTGATTTTTTAACTATTTTTATTGGATTCAAATGGGGGGGTATTTTCTTATTTATGAATAATATCTTAAGTAAATGAAATACAAATACAAAAGCATTTACTTAAATGATATTAGGCATAAATAAGTGTCTGTCTTGGTTCCTGGCATAGATAGGTGTCTGTATACCAAGAATTTCCAGCAAGATCTCGAGATCTGGCACTCATGTAAAGGTCCTAGATGGGCATTTTCCTATGTCAAACCGAGAAACTCGGAGATCTCGGATAAATCTCGCCGAGATCTCGATATCTCGCCAAGATCTCGCCGAGAAAATGCACTTTTAGAATGCATATGTGATCTCGACTCGAGAATTTGAAAAACCGAGAAACTCGGCGAGATCTCGCGAGTTCTCGAACCTTGACAGTCCTCTCCTAGTTTGTGATTCTGCTCAATAAGAAAGTTTGCTGGTTTGCAGCCTAACATTCCTGTCTCTGTCAATAGGTCAAGAATAAACCTCCTTTGACATATGTTGATTCCTTTCTTGGTCCTTGATACTTCTATTCCTAAGAAGTACTTCAAGGGACCCAGATCTTTGATCTCAAATTGCTGTGCTAAGTAGCTCTGCAATCTACCTATCTCAGTTGGATCATCTCCTGTGACCACGATATCATCAACATAGACAATGAGAGCTGTGATAGTACCATTACTTCGCTTGGTAAAGAGAGTATGATCAGCTTGGCTCTGGGAGTATCCATTCTTCAGAATAGCCTGTCGGAAGCGCTCAAACCATGCCTTTGGTGCTATTTGAGACCATATAGGGCTTTCTTAAGGAGGCACACTTTCCTTGGTGAAGGCATCTTGAAGCTGGTGGAGTGTGCATGTACACTTCCTCTTCCAAATCACCATGAAGGAAGGCATTCTTCACATCCAACTGATATAAAGGCCAATCTTTATTGGCAGCCAAGGATAAAAGAACTCTTATTGAATTATGCTTGGCCACAGGGGCAAATGTCTCCTGGTAGTCAATTCCATAGACTTGACTATACCCCTTGGCCACCAACCTTGTTTTGTATCTCTCAATACTGCCATCAGATTTGTACTTGATTGTATAGACCCATTTGCATCCAACTGGGACACGTCCCTTGGGGAGGTTAACAAGTTGCCAAGTACCATTCTTCTCAAGTGCCATCATCTCCTCAGACATGGCTTGGCTCCACTTTGGGTCAGACATAGCATCAATGACATTCTTGGGAATAGAAGCAGTAGAGAGAGCAGTAATAAAGGCAAGGCCTGTAGGAGAAATTGTGTCATAGAAAACAAACTGGGATATAGGATTAGTGCAAGTTTTTTTCCCTTTTCTAATAGCAATTGGAAGGTCCAAATCAGATGGAGGAGAAGAAATGTCACCTGATTGAGGAGGATGAATCTCAGGATGTAGATCTGGATCTGAAGAGGATTCTTGGTAGATCTTCTTTCTTGTATTATGCAAGCTTTTACCTTTTTTGTATGTAAGGTGGTAATCCTTCTCTACCTTCTCTTTACCAGAACCACTTTCAACAACCAAATCTGTATTCCCCCCTGGTTGATCATCAACCTCAACCACATCTACAGTCCTGTGTTTCCCAATGTCAAGCATAAAAGGGGATGTAGGTAGAGGAGAAAGAAAGAAATCATTAGTAGCCTGTTCACTCCCACAATTCTCCCCCTGAAGAAGATGCTGAGAAGGGACAAAGAAAGGGATAGACTCAAGAAAGGTAACATCCTTGGAAATGATACATCAGCGGGAAGAAGGATGATAACACTTGTACCCCTTGGTAGTAGAAGAGTACCCAAGGAAGAGACACTTTAGAGCTTTGGGGTCAAGTTTAGTGCGAGCAGATTTGTTGACATGCACATAACAAACACAGCCAAAGACTCTAGGTGGAAGAGCAAAAGCAGAGGCCTTGGGAGATAACATGTCCAAGGGAGATTTGAAATTAAGAAGCTTGGTAGGCATACGATTGATAAGAAAGGAGGCAGTGAGAAGAGCTGCGGACCAGAAGGTCTTGGGGACATGCATGCCAAACAATAGGCTACGGGTGACCTCCAGTAGATGGCGATTTTTCCTCTCAGCAACCCCATTTTGTTGGGGCGTGTCAACACACGCTAGCTGATGGATAATGCCATGAGTAGTAAAGAAGGTTTGAAGGCCAACAAACATGTACTCTCCCCCTTTATCAAATCGCACAATTTTGATGCGGGTCTCAAATTGAATAAGGATCATTTGGTAAAAATTCTGAAAGGCATCACAAACATCACTCTTATGCTTCAAAAGTACAGTCCATGTGGCACGGGAAAAATCATCAACAAAGGACACAAAGGAACGAAAGCTAAATAAAGAAGTAGTATGGGAAGGACCCCAAACATCAGTATGCACAATATGAAAAGGAGCAACAGTTCTATTACCATGATAAGGATATGAAGACCGACAATGTTTGGCAAACATACATGGTTCACATTGAAAAACATGAGAAGAGGCAATAGATGAAAATAAGTGAGGCAATTGTTTCCTCATTACTACAAAAGATGGATGGCTAAGACGGTGATGCCATAACATAACAGAATCCACATAACTACTATCATTTCAACCACACACATAGGAATGAGCTGTGGGCAAAAACGGATAAAAAAAGTAGAGGCCTTGCTCCTCACGTCTACTACCAATAATCCTCTTCGTTACCAAATCCTGAAAAAGATAGTGAGAAGGAAAAAAAGTGACACAACAGTTGAGAGATTTAGTCAAATGACTCACAGATAAAAGATTCAGTGTAAGGTTAGGGACATGAAGAACAGAAGAGAGGGAAATAGATGATGTCACAGGGATATTACCCTTACCAGATATGGAGGAAAGGGAGCCATCAGGTACCCTAACCTTGTCCCTACCAGAGCAAATGGTATAGGAATCATAATAATGAGACGTACCAGTCATGTGGTCCGTGGCACCCGAGTCAATGACCCAAGATCGGGCAAGAAAGGCGGAGACTGAAGCCGAGGATGATGAGGATCCAACCATACTAGATGTAGAAGATGTGCTCAACTGTGACACAACCCTGCGAACCACTGCATCCATAAAGGTGGAGTCATCCTGTGAGGCATCAGCATCAGTCGCCACTGCGGAATGAGCTCGAGCTCCCCCTCTACGGCTACCACGACCACGCATACCAGGATGACGACCATGGAGAGACCAACACCTATCCTTAGTGTGTCCAATGCGTCCACAATGATCACATTTAAATCTGTCTCGCCCAACTCCACTGCCACCAACTGTCTCCACAGTACTAGCTTCCTCACGGTTAGGCCCTGGGCCTCTACCACCTCCACGGGTGTCTCGAACAGAACTAGAATTGAGCTCTCAGATGATGCTGGTGGTGGTGCCATAGTAAGTCGCTTGGTCTCTTCACTCTGTAAGTAACTACAGACTTCACTAAGAGAGGGAAGGGGAGACCGGCCTATTAGCTGGAGTCTAACTGGCTCATAGTCAGAGTTCAGACCACCAAGCAAAGAGAAGACACGCTCTTTTTCAAGAGTCAGATAGACCTTGGCTTCATCCTCTGGGTTGGTCAAATGAAGGTCTCTGTAGTGATCATACTCTTCCACAAGACTAAGGAACGCACTGTAGTACTCAGAAATAGTACTGTCACCTTGTTTCAATGAGTGGATTCTTTGATGGAGCTGATAGACCTTGGCAGTGTCACCTACTCTGTCAAAGGCCACAGAGACACTATCCCAAATAGCTTTGGCAATTTCCTTCCTTATAAACCTTCTCCCAATCTCGGGCTTCATGGAGAAGATCAACCATGTCATAACTGTAGAATTTTCAGTCTCCCATTTATCAAAAGTAGGTGAACCAGCTGTGGGAGCCTTAATAGAACCTGTGATATATCCAAGTTTTCCCTTACGCCTAAGGGAAAGTCTCACAGACTGTGACCAATCTAGGTAATTAGTACCATCAAGCTTCACAAAAGAAATCTGTTGATGAGTACTCTCATAAGCCAACTGAGGGACAACAGTGGGTGGCTGTGAATCAACAGTACCAAGCACAGATGTATTCGAATCATTCATGATGGATACCAACAATAAACAAGATCACCAAAGGCAAGTGGGGAGTACACACCCAACCCAAACAAGCAAGAAATCCAATAAGCAGCCTAGGATAGCACACTGCCGAAGCAATCCTAGCAGCAAATTTCTAAGAGGACTTAAATCAAGCACTTCTAGTGCATAACAACAGCAGACCAGCGGACAGTCCCTAAGAAGAGGCCTCACAAAGGCTTGCAAGGTGTAGTAATAACTTCAAACAAGTAAAAAAGCCTCACAAAGGCTATGCATACACATCCCTCAACCAAGGGAGCATCAAACTGCAGCTCGAAGCAAGAAAAAAGAAGTAAACACTCTCGAGTTTACCTGGGCAGAACAGAGGATCCCACACAAGGAGCAAAACTGCTCATATAGCTTCTTCAATCAGCAAGGGAGATCATATCCACTCTCATAAGTGTCCTTGAGTGATACAAATGGGCCAAACCAGGACACAAAAGGAATCTGAGAATGGCAGCAGCTGCAACCTGAAATTGAGACTGGCGGAACTTGGAGCAGCAGCTGTGGGAGATCCAAATCTCCAAAGAAGCTTCAAAAGGTCTCAAGTAGATCCTTCAATCATCAAAAGAGGCTAGAATGAGCCTATTCCATATTCTTTAAGCAAAGCTGTACACTGAAATCTCCTCTTTGGAATCCTTAGACACAAAGGATTTCAATGAGAAGAGAAAGAATGAAAACAGGGACTGAACACGACTCTCAAATCTTGAGCCTGCTTTGATACCAAGTTAGATTCTAGGTTTAGGAAATAAGAAGGGAGAAGAAAGAAGTTGGAGGAGGAAGAAGATAGCAAGAGAAGAGAGAAGAGAATATTAGGCTGTAATCGATTGTATTGGAGAGGCTTCTCCATACACCATATATTCATTCAATCATAACTAATAGAGAATCACATCCACCTCCTTAGGGAGGTAAAAGAGAAATAAAGAAGAAAAACAGAATTACATAATAAGGCAACTAGTAATAGAACTAGTTCCTAAACTACCCCTATTACATGACTTCTAACAATAAGACGGTTTTCAGAGCTCTTGGTCATGATTGTAGTCTCACTTATCTAAATCATGTTAGTTATCCAAAGTTGGTTGTACTATATATTGTGGAGATTTGTGAAATATGGCTTATGACATTATGGTCACAACCCACTTTATTTATAATAGATTAGAGAGCATTCCAGAATAGTTACAAGGACAGAAATACCCTTAGGATGTAATTACCCTTGAACCCATGTTACAACACTCCCCCTCAAGTTGGTTCATAAATATATCACATGCCCAACTTTCTAACTATAGAACTAAAACTTTTACTACTAATTCCTTTAAGTGAGAATATCAGCTAATTGTTCACTAGATTGAACAAATGGGACACAAATGGCTCCTTGTTCGAGCTTTTCCTTGGTGCGGTGACGATCAATCTCAACATGCTTGGTGTGATCTTGTTGAACTGGATTATGTGCGATGCTTATTGTTGATTTGCTGTCACTATAAAGATGCATCTACTTCTGCACTAGATCGAGCAACTACAGTCTGCTTCTTGCTCCGCCAAGTAACCAAGTTGCCTCCAACAAAGGTGCAATAACCTGAGGTGGTTCTCCTGTCATCCGGACATCCCACCCAATCTGCATCGGTGAAAGCCTCAACTCACAAGTGATTTTGAGGAGAGAAAATAACACCTTTTTCTAGGGAAGACTTCAAATACCTCAAAATTCTATGCCTCTAGATGAGTTGAGTGAGGATCATGCATATATTGGCTAACAACACTCACAGCGAAGGCTATATTTGGTTGTGTGTGAGAACGATATATCAGGTGTCCCACCAACCTTTGGTAGCTACCTTTATCTACTGGCTCTCCATCCTTACTCTTTAGATGAGTGTTAGGATCTAATGAAGTATCACCAGGCTTACATCCCAGTATCCCTGTGTCTGACAAAAGGTCAAGTTTATACTTTTGTTGAGATAGGAAGATACCTTGAGCTAAATGGGCAACTTTGATTCCAAGAAAATATCGCAGTTTTCCTAAGTCCTTAATTTCAAACTCTGTCCCCAGGTAGGTCTTTAGTTTTCTTATTTCATCTGCATCACTTCCAGTAATTACTATGTCATCTACCTAGACAATCAACATTGTGATATGCTGGCTCATCTTCTTGATAAACAATGTGTGATCAGCATACATTAATTTACACTTGGTTCAGTTGTTCTTACAACACTATTTAAGGAATATTGGGTGTTTTTGTTATTGAGCGCAACCCTCGTGTTTAGTTGCCACTATTGAGTTTGGAACCCTGAACGGACTGCTGTTGATAAGCCGGAGGAAGGTGAGGATGATGGCAAGTCATCAGGCCCCTCATGCCCTGGGCAACACACTTGCTACAATGGACGAGACAAAGGGTCGCGATCCCGTGAGGGTGAGCTAACTTCAAAAACCCGTCCTCAGTTTGGATTGCAGGCTGCAACTTGCCTGCATGAAGTTGGAATTGGTTGTAATCGCCAGTCAGCCATACAGCGGTGAATTCGTTGCCGGGCCTTGTACACACTGCCCGTCACACTATGGGAGCTGGCCATGCCCGAAATCTTTACCTTAACCGCAAGGAGTGGGATGTCGTTACCTAACACCCTTGTTGTTCTTTTGCTGTTCTGGAACCAGTTCTGGAACAGGTTTACCAAACGCTAATCTGGAGCCAAAGAGCACAGTTCCAAAACAAAACGGAAAAAGATGGTTCTGCCAAAAAACAACATTCCCAGACTAGAAACGTTACCAAACGCAGCCTTAAAGACCTAGCGATATCTAATAAATGATGCTTCTTACATTCCGCCACCCCATTTTGTACTTGTTTTTTATTCTCGTAGTACAGAAGTCTGCAGTTATATTGCTCTCACAGTATAGATTCATGAGGGAAAGTGTTTTGGGAGTTCCATAATTCCTATGGAAGGTTAAATCTTTAACTGTGGTCTGGGTAGAATCCCAGGCCTTTATGCAATATTGGGTTGAGAGTCACGAGGTGGACTTTGACACCACCAAGTTACCTTTTGGCGAAAGCTCAAGGTAGGTGAAATTTCCGGACCATATGATGGAGAAAATTGGGAAGAAACTAGCCCTATCATAGAGAAATAGTCTTCCCTCCGAGAAGTCCCTTTAATAAGTCTAATCTACTGTCACTAATTGTCCTGTATAGTTCCTCCCTCTTTTCAAAGTTGCTACGGGTTGTTCCTTGGAAACTCAAGGCCATCTGGAATTAGAGGAGTAAGTTGGTTATGCGATGGGGTTTTGTAAGGTGTGTATATGAAGGAACAGTTTGTAAAGGTGTCTGATTGAGTATAATTGCTAGCCTTAAAGGAGATGAAGCTAATGTTACTCCCTTGTCGAAGGGTCCAGTGTTACTTGATCCTTGTTGATCAATGTCATTGCCATTCTTGATCTGATTCAACTGCGCTCTGTTCTATTGCTTGAGGTCTTTATATCTACCATTCTTCCCCAAGTCAATCAACAGAAATACAAGTTTGAGTGACAGTGACTGGTGCAGGTAATGTTGGTCTTAGAACTAGCACAAATGGTGTTGGTGTTTGGTTGTTTCTGGTGGAGAACAAAATGGAGGAAGAAGAAGGAGATAAAGAATCTTGTTGATCAATTTTTCCAAATATTAGTGTAATGGTGTATCTGTGTGATCTCTCTCCCCCATCTCCCCATCCCCCCCCCCCCCCCCAAAAAAAAAGCATGAGAGAGAGAGAGAGAGAGAGAGGCACCTTTGATATTTTTTCATGAACATATTGAATTTCCATTTTCTGGATGAAGTTAGTAAGATTAGACCCAAAAGCCAAGCAAAGGTCTTCCCCATCCTTCTGTATTTCTCTGATTTTGGGAAATAACAGAGTGGCTTGTTTTCCAGACAATCACCAGAAAATCCAGTTTCCTTATAAACTCAAACCTTGCTTCTATATGTGCACTTTGGGTTAATGACAGATTAAGTACCACACTTCCTTGAGACAATTCCCCATATTTGCAACTGAGAGCAGAGCTCATTACACAATGGAAAAGCTGATGGTTTTTGCCTCTGGAGGGTGCTTCAGGTGAGAAGCTTGCAAGGTTGAGGGAGAAGTTCCTTCTTATAGAAGGAAAAAAATAAATTAATTCTATTCACTCTCGTTTTTGTGGAGCAAGAAACTGTTCTTTCCCTTGATCCCATCTTCAATGAATAGAAGCAGCAAATCTGAAAGAAACCCTAGATTTTATGCCGACTACAATCTGTTGTATCTGTGGAGCAAGAAAAGTCCTTTGCTGGGAAAAGGAGTTTCTTGAGCTGCAGATCCATGCTGAATCAGCTCTGCACTGAGGTACAGATTAGGATCTTTCAGTTCTGATTTTTCACTCCTGATATTGGGTTTATGGTTTCTAATAGAGGTAGAAAATCTTGGTCAGAATTAACGTGTTGCCTAAAATTTATGAAATGGACTAAAAATCCTTTTGTTTTTTAACCCAATATGTTTCCCCTTGGGGTGGGGTGGGGTGGGGTGGGGTGGGGTGGGGAGGGGGGGAGGTATTTGTCTCAGTTTGCTGGCCGAACTCAAAAAATTAGTGTTGCAAACGTCATTGACGGTAACGAGGCAAAAGTCAACTCTTTGGGTTAGGAGAGTCTGGAACTTCTCACTTGGTTTCATGAAATGCAATTCCATCTCTTGGGTTCCTCTCTCTCTCTCTCTCTCTCTCCCCTCACTCCCTGGAATGCCTGCATATGTGTATTTTCCTAGCCCACTTCTAATTGCTAGCTTCTTGTGAGGCAATGAATTGTTCGATCACCGTGTGTTGTTTTGTATTCGTTACATCTGAGGCTAGGAAATCCTTATGATAATCTATTACCCTTTTGGGCTTCATTTGGTTCAATGAAAAATGCTGTAGGGTAAAATCAAAATAAAATGATAACTTTTCAGTACTGGTGATCCGGTGGCTTCAAAAATAACTCAGCTGAGCTGTGGAGGTATTTGCTTATTCTTAGGCTAGTTAGGTCTTTGTGCTTTTAGGGAATTTATCTCTTGGAGAATTAAATCAGCCAACATCCTAGATGATAAATTGGGCAGAAGGGGTTTAATAGATATTGTTTGTTTTTGGATCTTCTCCCCATTGAATATCCCCGTATGAGGTTCTTGGGCTTAGTCCTATTGTTGTAGTACTATTGCTGTTATACTTTATGAACTGTGCTTCTTTCTCCCTTTTGCAATAAAATTTTGCCATTATCCACTCCCTCTAAAAAATAAAATAAAAAATTAATTCCAATAATTAGTGTAACTAACTCATACTTCCACTACTTATAGTAACTAAAGATTTAACTAAACCCCTTTCACTTTTATATAGAGGGTAAATTACACCTAAGGTGCCCTAAGTTTGTGAAAAGGGCGTTTAGGGTACCCATTCTTTGAAAATGGACGTTTGGGTGCGTTTTAGGTTAGTTTTATTCCAAAATGATGATATTTTCAAATTTACCCCTTTGATCAACCCCACTCCCACCCCTGACCCACCTTCACCTCCACGGCACTACAGATGGTAATGTAGTCCTAGGTAGGAGTAATCCCACTAGGAGCCGGGGTAATGGGTTCACCTAACAAGGCTGGCCAAGTGGGCAGCTTAGGCTAAATAGGGCAAAAATTAGGGTTAGGGTTAGGGTTTCGAGCTAGGGTTTTATTTGGTAATGATGTGCAGGTTTTTAGGAGTCTATTGGTATAGGTTTGGATTGATTTGGATGAAGTTGGAAATCTAGGGTTTCGGGTTAGAGGCCTTGTAAGAATGAAGTGTTTTCAGGATCTAGGGTTTAGGGTGGTGGGGGTTTGATGAAACTTGGATCGAGTGTCAATAATGATGTAAGGGATGTATGCTGAAAGTTTGGTTTGAAACTAATGGACAGATTTGAAGTTATGGAGGAATCCTATTTAGGGTAGGAGTGAGAAGAAGAAGGTTTACACAAAGTTCAGATTCAAACTTACTGGATTTGAAGAGATCTTCAATGGTAGCAGCTTTGAAGATGAACAATGGGGTCTCCCGATCTACAAGATGCAAGGAGATAAGTAGCAGCCCTCCTGATCTTCACGATGCAAGGAGTCGATTGGAGATCCACCAATCCCTTCACCTTGATATTACTCACAAGGCAACCTTGATATTACTCACAAGGCACACTCACGATGGAGCAAAGGCAGCAAGCATAAAGCTGAGTTTTATTAATCAAATTCATATTCAATGCTGGCCTCCCTTACAAACTTATATAGAAGACTCAAAAATAGACTTAGACACTAAAAAGGAAAGGCCTAATCCTATCCCTAACCTATTAGGTAACTTAAACTAACTAGGAAACTAGAATACTAAAGGAAATAGACTCAAAACATGGCTGGACTTGTAGAGTCCTAATCCAGCTCAACTTACATCACATGACCACTTAACCAAGTCACATGATCACTTAAAGTGAACCAATTGGATGCAACCAATTTGAACCGGTTCAATTAAAAAACATAAAAATAAACTAAGTATTGGGCTAATCCCGTATGCAACCTATATACCCCTAGTTTAGGCTCATTAAAGTGGCCTATTACATAGAAAACCCTTGGGATCAAAGGCCCAACATATATATATCCCAGCCTTAGACTTATTCCTAATAAAAGAAGCTCAGTTTATTCCAAAATGATGATATTTTCAAATTTACCCCTCTGATCAACCCCACTCCCACCCCTGGCTCACCTTCACCTCCACGGCGCTACAGATGGTTTAGGAAAGGAAGATTGAAGATATAATCATTCCTAGAGAACTAATTAACCTTCTTAAAGCTAATAACTATGATGGCTGGACAAGGAGATTATTTTATCTATCATTTATGTCTCCTTGTTTATGTATGCTTTCGGAAATGGTTTGAGTGTGAAGAAAGAGAACACAAAGAGAAGAGATGAGATGGAGTGGGATCAAAGAGCGATAGTAAAAAGGGTAAGAAGATTGGAGTGGAAGGAGAGAGAACCTAGAGAGAGATGAGATGGAGTGTGGGAACAGAGAACAACAAAGAAAAGGGTAAAGGTGGGTGGACGCAGCAGTAACCATAGTTCAAAATCTCATTTCGTTTCGGTCGAAATTTCGAGTATTTTGGTATACTCAAAACGAAATGTAACCTCGAATTGAAAAAATACAAAATTTCGTTTGAAATTTTGGCCAGACGTTACAAAAGTCAAGTATAAAAGTTCAAAGTCTTGTGACTGTAGGTCGAAATTGTGACCGAGTGCTCTACAGACTCTGGTTTTTGCTCCCATTTCCACTTTTTTCACTTGTTTTTGCTGTTTTGTTGATTTCTTCTTCCTTTTTTGCCACACCAACGCCAAAATCACTTGGGAAACACAATATTGAAGATTCTATATCCTAGGATAGATCACCTTCAGCATGTCGATGATGCAATTTACATGGCAACTATGGAGGACAATACTCGTTTCTTCTCTTAGACAATGACGTGGCATTCATATGTCCTACAATCAGAGGCCAATGCACGTTAGCTCCATCGGAGTATGAGTGGGATCGATACAGGACAGCGCAGTATATATTAGTATTTAGTAGATACTTTAGTCACTTGACTAGTTGACTTGTATTAGGATAATATATTGATGTCATCCAAATTATGTACTTAATATTATGACTTATGAGTCATTGAATTTATGTTGGGCAAAGAATTTTTTTGTTTAAATTGCTTATTAATTATGATGTCCTCTAGTACTTAAAGTTTTAAACAATGTGTATGTATGTGTAATTAACTAAGTTGTACATTAGGATTTGACCGTATTGCCAATCATGGGTGCAAATCCAAAACATCACTTTGGGTGACTATTTTTTCAATTTGAACATTTACATGTGTTTATATAGCCTAAAATAGGGTTTCCATGAAGTTTCAGGCCTTAATTTGGCCTAAAACCCACCGAAATGACCAACCGAAACTGTGCAGGAAAAATACCAAATTTCGGTTGAAATATCCAAAATTTCGAGTATTTCAGTCAGACCGAAACACCTAAATGAACGAGATTTTAAACCTTGGTAGTAACCAGTGCCTTTTTTGGAGAAGGTGCGGCAAGAAGAGTCGCAACAATTGTTAACTTCATTGGTTGTTGAATTACAGCAAAGCTTCTCAGCCCATCTGATTTCCCTTTCCTTAGCTTGGTATTTGCCTTCACAGGCCCCACAACCCACCGGGTTCTTGCCAAGCTCTCCCAACACTTTAATCTCGTTCAACTCATGGCCTTCTCTGTGGGTTTCACCCATTTCATCATCTCAAGCCACCCTAACACACTAAAAAGATTTTCAACAGTTTGGCCTTGCGGATCGACCTATCAAGGAATCTACTTACAAAATGCTTTTTCACCGAGCCATGGGTTCTACTCTCTTCTTCCACTTCTTCCAATCACTTAGACACCAATTTCAGAGGCAGAAGCTTTCCGTGTACCAAATCACTTGAGCGCAATATACAAGGTTATCAACTCAGACAATTGATCCCTCTCCACAATAGAAAGCTTAAGTAAAGCCTCAGCGGCAGCTTTCCTTGTGGCCCATCTTCATTGCTGAGGAACTCATCATAGTAGGAACCAAATTGGTAACCACATTACGATTGAAGGCACCGCCGACCCCAGCGATGCTGCCAATGAGCGTCAACAGTGCTGGTTTTGCCTTAAAGCACTCAGCCTTGAGTAACTTTAGCAGCCTCGACAAGAGCTTCTGCAATTGAGAAGGCGCCAGATCAGGCGAATCCCCGATGGCGGAGGTGAGACAAAGGGCGGAACTGATCTAGGCATTGTAGTCCTGTTGAAGTAGGAAAGCCTCAGTTAATAGCTTCAAGAACACAGAGAAGGGGGCTCAGCAATCTGGAAGCCATGGCCGTGACCAAGGTTTAAAGTATCGGTATCGGAAAGGTGATTTTAAGAGACGTATCGTAGAGTATTAACCATATTGGGTCACGTATCGACCCTATACAGTTGATACTTTTAAGTATCGAATCGTATCGGCACCCTAAAAATAAGATACATATCGGTTAGTATCGGTGGATACATTAAGATACTTAAAACCTTGGCCCATCATCGATACAAGCCTATTTGACGGCAGAATCGGGGTCCCTAAAGTGGTGATCGATGTTAATGATCATTTTGGACATAGAAGAAGAACTCATCTCGGGTACAGGTTTCGACCAGCCAAAATAGTGAGTTGGGTCGAGATCTCGACGAGTTAGGGTAATTTTTTTTCCAACTCAATGACTGGTTTCGATGGGTTTTAGACCTATTTTGGGCTGAAACTTGGTACTCAGCCTATTTTAGGCCATTTAAAAACAATGGCACTATCGGATTTTGCAAAAACAAAGTCCAAATAGGAGTTTCACTTCGGACCCTAAGTTGGTAGGCGACGACGTACTAATAGGCCTTATTCACACATAATTTAGTAATTAAAAGCAATCAAATCAAACAATTAATATAAAACAATTTAAAAAAAGATTACAAATGTTAAAGTGTACAGTACATCTGTCTGTTTAACATATTACAACTATCATCCCATAAAATGTGACCGAGTCACTCATTCAGAACGATTCGGTCCACATATTCTTACCATGTCATAATGTTGCTGTAGTGTTGCATATAGTTTGCTACAGAACTCATATAAGTGTTGTCATCAACCTATTCCAAGTCCCCTATCTTAGGGTATAGAATAGCCAGTTGCCATGAGGCGTGAGATTTACTGCTACTGTCATACTGAGGCATGTATGGGTTTGGCTGGTTTGGGACTGGGAATATGTCCATAAAACCTAACCCAGTGCTTTGATTGTCGAATTCATGTGTTGACTGCCCAAACTGACCATAGCCACTATATTGGGAACCGGTGCTCTCCTGGCCATAATCATAGCCATGATGAGGCTGAGATGAATGCCACGATTAATGCTCACTAGTAGTATCTATACTCATGCTTCCGAAACTTTCAAGCATGGTCTTCATACTCATGTCATCATCCTGAGCCTGTGACTGTTAGCAATGTGGTCTTCAAATTTGAAATGAAGAATATATGATGCAAATTCTTCAATTTTGTAGCTGAATATAGTCTCCGACAGGTTGTATGTTGAAATCCAGGTGCTAAATGAGGTAGCTGCAGCTCACAGGGGAAAAAAGGATCAAAATCTAGAACTTGACAGAGAACTCGCGAGATTTCACCCGAGATGGTGTATTTTTTGAACTCGTCTAGCATTTCATCTCAACAGATTCAAAAAGCAAGAAACTCGTCAAGATCTCGCGAGTTCTTCTTCCATGATTTTGGAGAGGAAAGGAGAGAGCGTGGCCATGGGTCTGAGAGATGAAACTAAGGAGGTGGATGCATTATTTCCGGAGGGGAGACTTTTCAGAGGAGTTAGTGTCATATATGCAATTAAGGAACGGAGAGGAGTCGTGAGTGAGGTTGCAAGTGCTGGATTCATGCTCGGAGGTGGCTATAGTGTGAGTGTCATGATCAAAGAGCTTGTTCAGGTTGGTGATGACTCGTTGCTTGAGATTGCAAGTTGAAGCGTTCAGTTGAGGATCGGTTTAGGTCTAGGATAGCCATTGTTACTGGTAATTGGGATTAGAAGTAGTAGTGCATGGGAGGGCGGTGAAGCAGAGGGTGGTCGTGCGGGGAAGAGATGGGTTGGGTAGGGGCAGGGAGCATGTTGGGGTGGCGAAGAGGGCAGGATTGCAAGGGGTGAGACGATGGTGATGGCGGTGTCAAGGGTGGGACTATGAGAGTGGGGCTGATTAGAGGGGTAAATTTGAAAATATAATAATTTCAGAATAAAACTAACCTAAAAGGCACCCCAAACATCCCTTTTCAAAGATTGGATGCCTGAAAATGCCTTTTTCACTAACTTAGGGCACCTCAAACGTAATTTAGCCTTGTATAAAAAAAATGTTGTGGAATAAATTTTTTACTATCAGAAAAGAGTAATTTTAGCATCCCCTATTCCTTCAAAGTAGAGGAATGACTTGATTGCCCTCCTTTTGGTTGGGGGAGGGGATGGGTTTACTTTTTCCTCGCGACTAATCACTTACATGTGGAAATGTGTCAGTACCCCAACATAGAAAGAGTGAGTGGTAGCATAACATCCAACTAAAATCTGCCATGTGGCAGCTCATCTAAAGCTCAAATTCCGTACACAGTAGGTCCCACTTTTCCCTATCTACCTGTAAAGTTTAGCCCAATCAGAATTTTACGCATGGAGAAAGTAGATCAAAATTTAGCTAAAAGTCAAACGTGGGAGCAAATTAGGTTGTCCGTTTGAAAATAAAGGAATAATCTAATACAAGTGGACCATACCTATCCATATGGCTGGAACTTTCTAAATCATGTACCACCTGGCACAGATTGAGTGGGCCATTTTGCCAGGCCTAGCACAACAGCTGTTCTGCCACCTTTTTCCTTGGGAATTGTTGTTTTGGATCAAGAATTTGAGATATAGTTCTATCAAAAAACTAAATTGTGACTGTATTATTTTAGACCTAGATTTTTGGGCAATCCGTGATTAGAACTTAATCCATCAGTCCCTTTCAGAGACCAAAATGCCCTGGAGTCCTCTAGCCATAGTTATGTGATTATGCTGATGGTGGGGGATACTGGACATCTGGACCTTGCTTCCAGCAGGGTTGGATCAACTTGCTATCTTCAATGCCCTCATTAAGATCGTCTGTGCATTCATATATAAACTCTTCCTACCTATATAAAAACTCCAATTTGTTCCTTGTGCTCTTTTCAATTAAGAAATTATGAACGTTTGATTTGTTAGTATTTTCTGTTGATCATTAAGAATCGCCTAGAGTTCCTTCTGATAATAATTATTTGCAGTTAAGGGCTTCTTATGTGATGTTATGTGAAACCAAATTGGCCTGACTTTATTGCTTTTTATGTGGGTGTTCAGATTCTTGAAATGGATACTTACAGGTACCATGGACACTCCATGTCAGATCCAGGGAGCACCTACAGAACACGTGATGAGATTTCTGGTGTGAGGCAGGTTGGTAATCCCTTGATATTTTATTCTCCGATATGTGAATTTTGTCAGTCCTTCGTTTTAGAGATTGAAGTCTCTATCTTTTCTTGGCTGTTGTGCTTTCCAGGAGCGTGATCCTATTGAAAGAGTAAGAAAGTTGATATTATCTCATGAGCTTGCCTCTGAGAAAGAGTTAAAGGTATTTATCGCACTTTAGGTTTTCAAAACTCAGTTTATGTGATTGAAGAAAGTTTCGTGTCTCCCCCCGCTCCTCTCCTACTCTCTCAGTTTGTAGGATCCAATTACCTCTTGCAGCTGCCATCCTGGCCACATATATCCAAAACAAAGAAAATTCTTAAAATGAATTTTCCTCAAGAGTTGAATGAAATGTGTATCGAATTATTTTACAGGATATTGAGAAGAATGTCAGAAAAGAAGTAGATGATGCAATTGCAAAAGCCAAGGTGAGAAGCACTAAATGTTGGATGCCATTGAGTTATTTTTGTTAGGCATCTCTCTCTCTTAGCTTTAATGTTTATACTGTTTTAGCTTGCATACATGCCTTTGTGATTGAACCTTGAATTCTTACTTTTCCTTTCTCTAACCTCTGTGTTACCAGGAAAGTCCAATGCCCGATCCTTCTGAAATGTTCACTAATATATATGTCAAAGGTTATGGAGTCGAGGTAATTTTAGTCTCTAATTTGCTCTCTAGAGCACTTATTTCTGAAATGATCCTTTAGACATACCTTCTTGTGCCCTCCTTTAAAAGGTTTTCCTCAACTTGACTACATTGTTCTTAAGACGTACTGGTGGAAACTGGGGTGTGTTCTAGCCTTTTGGGTATGACTGCCTGGACATGAGACAATGATTGAGGAAAGAACAAGTGCTATTAATGTGGTTGCATAATACCAGGAAGGCATGTTACTTGGTGGTATATCTTTTATTTGAAGCACTTGGTGTCTTGTTTTAGGCCATTCTTCCCACTTTTACGAAGACCCGGAATTGTTACAGTTAATTGGAGGTCTTGGATGGTCCAATTGTCAGAATTTGATGGTCTGTTGACTATTTAGTAGTCCTTGACCAATCATGCACATCTGTACATGATTGAGTGAGGGAAAGAGTTCAACCATATTATGGGGTGGATGGAGCCTTGCATAGGTGCTAAAAGTAGCAATGATCAAGATGTCATCACTATTTTGGAAAGCAACATCCTCCTGAATTTTGAAATGGATATTGTTTTCCAACCTTTTGTATTGCATTACAGTAAAAACATTCTTCCTCTTTCTAATTCTTATGAAGTTTGTATTGATTTTCAACAAATACTGAAAATTTTTTTAACGGCGAAACAAACGCAGCCTAAGGAAGCCCAAACCCAGAACAATTACCATCTGTTGCAACACTTACAAAGGAATGGATTTCCCAAAACACATCCTATCTTAGGCCTGACTCCACCTGACTGACATGGATTGGTTGTTGCAGGCATTTGGACCTGACAAGAAAGAAATGAGAGCAGTGCTTCCTTGAAGTTGGAACTGAGATGGAGGATTTAACTCCCAAGTCTAAAGAAATAAAAAAAGATGGAGATGATTGTGTTCTATATAGGCTATTGCCTTTGCTTGTAACCTGCCCTTTTTGTTGTATAGGAAATTGATTCTTCTCAAAGTTGCTGTTGAGGTCTTATGTTTCAGTCACGGCCTTGTTATTACATTAGTCTTTTCCGCGGTGAAATATCTCATTAGATTCTTGCCTAGCATTCAGGATGCTCTGCAATTCATTTTTGGCATGGAGGGTTAATTTTTTATGTATTCTTTCTCTCTCTCTCTCACACACACACACTAAAACACATTCATGTATTAATGTTGGGGTGTTGAAATGACCAAGGTTAAGTATACAACAGATGATTTTCATTATTGTGGAGGTGCCCTTAATCAATAGGGTTGTTTTGATCATGTTTGGTCCCCAAGTCCCATCATCCCCATCAGTCTGGCCCATTTGGTGGCCATCCCCCGCATCCCACCAGAGTCCAAACTCCGAACTCCAAACCCTACTCAACTCCTTGGCTTTTAGCAGCAGAAGATCTAATTTGTTAGAGAATCCTATGCTGACACCCATGAGTCCATGACTTAACCCACACACACCACCTCTCTCTTCTTTTTCCCTTCCTTTTATAACCCATTTTATAATTCATGACAGTGCATTCACCTACCATTAACAAGTGGTACCAACAAATACTAATAATTAAATAGAAAAGAGGGGAGGTGGGGTGACCCAAAAACTGAAGCCAAAATGAGAAAGAATGATTAATGAATCTGAACTGTAAACAAAGGAAGGAAATAGAAAGAAATATATGGATATAGGAGTCTTTTGGCATGTAAAGGATTGGAGCTTCCCCTTCTGTTCCGTTATTGTTACCTACTTACCTTCAACTTAATCATAAATAAAGCTCCTCTTAGATGGTTTTGGTTTTCTAACTTTGGCTTTTGATCAAACAAACTCTTCAATTTTCAAAAGCAAGGGAAAAATTAATTAAGGGCGCACATTCTTTGTCCGGGAGCGCATCTGGGCGCATGCTATGCCCAGCCACATGAGGCGGAACATGGGCGACGGTCATTTTGCTGTTCACCCTATGTGCCTGGACTTTATCCCCAACATATATATAGGGAATTGGAGGTGTTCGGCCTTTGGTCGACTAATTTCTTCAGGGCTCATACACGACCCCACAACACACACCGCACACGGATCGAGAGATACTAGACCCCTCATGTTCACTAAGAGTTTCCTCTCAGAGGGATGGCTCCAAGGGGGAAGGCGGAATCAAACTCAGGAGATACTGAGTCCCTCATATTCACCAGAAACTTTCCTCTCAGACGGATGGCTCCAAAGGGGAAGGCGGAATCAAACTCAAGACCTTCAGCTTCCTTAGACCTCGTCCCTTATCGACCGTGCTGCCTCTTGGGTTTTCGCCTAATTATATTTAAGGAATACAACAGTGACCTACCTCTGAGCTGAAAAAGAAAGAGCATATCCTCCTCCGTGGGTATGTGCCTATGTGGGTATGTGAATGTAACCACTCACCTAACTAACTGCCACACGTAGAGCGAACTAAGAAGTAGTTAAGGGTCAATTGGCACTTGGCAGTTGGATTTTAGAAACCAGACATGCACGGAGTGGGGGCAGTAACTGCCCTCACTAATGTTTTTTTCGTTTTTAAAGCAGCTCTGCCCCGAGGTCGTCCATGACCGAGTCTGTCTCCACACACACAGGATTAATATTTGAACTGTTATTATATGAGAATAAGTCTATATATAATTAAGGCAATTATATATTATAACTCCTCATTACCATTTATACCAATTAGTTATCCCTTATTAAAACATAAAACCACGTTTTCGTCAACCCTCTCTCTTTCTCTCTCAGGGAGGAAGGTCATCAACTGCCGAGTCCACCTATAACTCGACAACAGTAATTGTCAAAATCCAAAATCAAAAGTTTTGGTTTTCAGAATTTCAGATTATGTACCCTCACTTGGCATGGAAAATTTTCACCTCAATTTGCTTGTCCGTCAATTTCCTCAATTTCATTTAATAGAGCAAAGTGGATCCCATTTGAACAGTATATTCGGGCAAAGGATAGGATAGGGTGATCATTTTCACCCCTTATTAGATGGAATTGAGAAAATTGACGGACAGGTAAATTGAGGGGATAAAGATCCCACTTGGCATTGGTTTCATTCTCCCTCCCTCCCATGGTTTTAGTGCACGGTATCATAACGGGTATCGTTCAATTTAGAAACTGATACGGTATTGGATTGATCATATGGGATAAATTTATCCTTTATTCTTCTTTAAAAATATATTTTTGATCATTTTACCCCTAGTATCGGGATCGATTACTTACTAAACCGGTACCACCTTATTTCCATCCCTACCCCCCACCACTAAACTCTTTCAAACAAAAAAAATTTAGAGTATTTATTTTCAAAAATTGAACTATTAAATAGATTTCTTATTATTGATATTGATGCAATCAAATTAATTTTTATTTCTTGAAAAAAAAAAAAAAAATCTATTTATTCATTATTTCATGAAATCAATCCAAAATTAAAATATAAATTATTCCAAATCTGACCTAAATCTAGAATACATTCTGAAATAGTTAGTGGTGCACGTGATCACATGGTGGGAGGTGTGGAGTTGGCCCCCATCTCGACTCTCTCTCTCTCTCTCTCTCTCTATCGAGGGCTACCGTATTCTACTCTCCACTCTCGATCGTAGTCTTCTATTGTAACTCAGGAGGAGGACTCCGGAGTTAATGAAGCAGTGGGGTGGTTTGGTGGGGATAGACTGTGAAGGGCCCACCCACCTTAGCTGTCAACATCACTTCACAGCTGGTTACCTTCAATGCCCTTCTGTCTTCTAGTCATAATAATAATAATAATACCAATATAGATCTAATAAATTATATGGAAAGCCATAACTACTTAACCAGAGAAAATTGGAAATCAAATATTTTCTTTCTTGTTTTTTTTCTTAAAAAAAATCATATATTCCCGAAATTTATTGAAATTTTCCTCAGCCACAGACATGTGTACTATGTTAAATTTTGTACAAATCCAGCAAGGATTACTACTGTAAAGAAAGACGTATTCCTGGCATGCAGAGAGAGAGAGAGAGAGAGAGAATAGTGCTTTTGAGAATGTGTTAATGGAGGAGTTTCTCTCAGTCCCTCATCTCTCTTTCTCTCCTTCTGCAACGAATTTCTGAAGAAAAAATGAGGGCAAAACCTAACTCCCAAGCCATCAACAAGTAATCTCTTTTCTCTGTTCTTGATTTGTCTCCATTTGAGAACCTTTCCTACCCAAAAGCCAAAACCGCGTTTTCATGAGAAAAAGATACTAAAGCACCGCGTTTCTTCGAAACTTTCTTCTGGGTTTTCTGTATTCATAGTAATCACTTCTCTCTCTTTCTCTTATTTCCCTTTCTTTTCGCAAAATATCGTTTTGGTTCTACTTGAATCCTTTTCTTGATCACTATTTTAATGCAAACTCAATCTTTTTCTTGATCACTCCACTCTCTGTGTCCTTCCTCTGAACTATGTCTCTTCTCCAATCCCGATCATTTCTATCTCTCTTCACAATCCTTTCTCTTCTTCTCTTTCTCTCCCGTTGTTCTTACGCGATTAGGTCTCTCCCTGCTACGGATTCTTGGGATAAAGAAAACTACCATGAAATTGGTGGATTTCCCGATGGATTATTGCCCACCTTCGCCGAAGCACCTGAATACCGAAACGGCGCTGAATGTCCCATTTTGGTACCTAATTTTATGGAATCGCCGCAGTGTTACCCAGATCATGTTCGCATCGCCATGACTCTCGATAGAGAGTATCTCAGGGGTTCCATGGCTGCTGTTCACTCTGTTCTCAAGCATTCTTCGTGTCCCGAACATGTCTTCTTTCACTTCGTCGCTGCAGAATCCGATTCGGCTGATCCTATGGTCCTCTCCCGACTCGTTCGCTCGACTTTTCCCTCCCTCAATTTCAAGGTTTATCTCTTCAGAGTCGATGCCGTCAAGAATCTCATCTCTGCTTCAATCCGGCAAGCGCTCGAGAATCCGCTCAACTACGCGAGGAACTATCTCTCCGACATACTCGAGCCCTGTGTTCACCGTGTGATCTATCTTGACTCCGATGTCATCGTTGTAGACGATATTAGGAAGCTTTGGGAAACCTCGCTTACTGGGTTGCGCGTCATTGGAGCACCAGAGTATTGTCACGCTAATTTCACCAAGTATTTCTCTGATGGTTTCTGGGCTGATCCGACCTTGTCGAGGGTTTTTAATGGCAGAAAGCCCTGCTACTTCAATACCGGTGTGATGGTTATGGATCTTGACAGATGGAGGCAAGGAAATTACGGGAAGAAGATTGAGGGTTGGATGCAGTTGCAGAAACGCAGGAGAATTTACGAGTTGGGTTCCCTTCCACCATTCTTGCTGATTTTTGCTGGAGATGTTGAGCCTATTGACCACCAATGGAACCAACATGGTCTCGGTGGGGATAATGTGGTGGGTAGTTGCAGAACTTTACATCCCGGCGCTGTGAGTTTGCTACATTGGAGTGGGAAGGGGAAACCATGGGTGAGACTTGATGCAAAGAAGCCATGTCCTCTTGATTTGCTGTGGGAGCCTTACGATCTCTACAGACCTCAACAGCAACAACAAGTAGTATTGGTCTCACTACAAATGTCGATTACTTGGCTTTCTTCATTGTAATCAGAATTTTTATTCATTTTCTTTGATTCTTTTTGACAATTCAGAGTGATTCTTTCACTTAATTTTGTATAGAGTAAAGATTAGAAGCAAAAACCCTTCAAGATATTGAGATTGGGTAATTTTTTCTTTGTATAATCATTTTCTTTGGAGGTGAATTTGATATCTTCTTTCCATCTCTCCATTTGAGGGTTTGTCTTCTCTTTTTCTCCATTAAGATTCGTTCTTTCTAAATTGTTTGTGTTTCAGAATGATGAATTTGTTTTTATTGACTCTGCAAAAGAATCACAACTGTGCTCTGCTACTTCTGTCTAATAAACACAAGTGGACATATTTGGTTTTTTTTTTTTTGTTCTTTCGATACAAATGCTGAATTGGGATTTGGAGCTATGAGTTGTCATTTCAGAACTACAGTTTCCTTCATTACTTTGCCAGGGAGATGGTGAGGCTGTAGGCCATGCTAGTTCATGGCTACTCTGCACCATTTCTATGAAAATTAATGGAAAATTTTCCATAGATAAGAACAGTTTCGATTTTTTGATGTTGGAAATTGGAATATGGATGGAAGCTTGAGGTGTCTTTCTATGTAGGAGACCAATTAAACATGGAAACTATTAAACTGATGTGAATAAATTAGGAAATAAATACATTATATTGACAGAAATGTATGACAGAATATTCAAAGTTTCAAACACATATTATAAAGAAGAATATACGTGTTCAAAAGCAATTTAAAAAATCTCTGATAAGGTCAATCCCAAAAAAAAACTGATCATTCCTTAGATCTGTGCTTGAAATATGGATATGACTTTGATTTTTTCTCAAATTAAGTAGAGCACATGTATCACAAATATATTGTTATTCAATTAAAAGGAGGTGTTAAATTTGTTTCTTCATCCAAGGTGGGCTCTTTTTCAGGATGATTTCACGGTTTATGCTCTGTAGTTTCTTTTGCTTGTCAATGAATTTTTTTTACACACCCAACCCCCCTACCCTCCCCCCACCCCCCAAAAAAAAATCCCCTAGATTTCAGATCAATTTTAGTGAATGATAGAGACTATTCTTGTATTATTGGTAAGTTGGGATGCACCTATGTATTATTGTAAAAATGTATAAAACAACAATGACAATTTTTGATAATGACATAATGATAAGTCATTTTCAAATTAAAAGGAGGTATCAAATTCTAAATACACATATAACTCTTTTTTATAAATTGATGATGTAATATATGTAATCATGTAGAGTTGTAAGCGATGACATGTTCAAATCTCTCAAAATATGATTTATATTGTATGGCCAAATGTTCTCTGTGACCAGAGGGGGGGCATAGGTTGCGCCCAGACATATAAGAATGGCAAGCCCATGTTGCTCTGTGGGACAGAAAACATCACCCTATATTGTATATAATGTAGAAAGAAATCAATTTGAGGAATGATAAGGTGAAGGGGATCCTATATGAGATCTCACTTCTTCAACTCCCAAGACCAACTTCGTGGTAACGTATTTCACTCTCTCAATAAAATAAACGGTCAATTACTATCACTCCCCTATAAGTAGCCTATATTTATTAAAACACCCCTACTCTTAACCTTTCCCATATTCCCCCAAAAATACAACTTTCACCGCTCCTCCCCTAATATTTATAAAACTCTAAATTATCCCTGGTATCCTCCCTCTCCTTCCAACAGTCCACCGCCACCCTACCACCACTCCCTACCCTGCCCTCTGCTTCTCTCCCCAAATTACCCTTAGTACCCTCCTTCTCCCCCTTGATTGTCCCTTTACTAAATCTTTCCTCCTTTTTACTTTTTCTCCAAACGTTGTTGCGATCATGCATCATTGGTAGAAAGAGTGCTCAAGAGACAGAAGCAAAAGGACTTCTCAAGAGACTACATAGAGCAAGATCCTTAAACTCCGTTAGCATCGACATTTGGACTGACTGTACTAATCTTGTAACCTGGGTGGAGTAGGATCGAAAAAGCTCATGTCCTGCAGTGGCGGGAGCTGGAGCGTTCAGCCCAGCAAAACCACAGCAAAAATAAGGGTAAGGTGGTCATTTGACAGGTGGGTTCCACCTGGACCCCACATGTGAAATGACCACCCCACCCCCTGTTTTTGGGTGGTTTTCATGGGCTGGACACTCCAGCTCCCGCCACTGCAGGATAGGAGCCAAATCCGAGTAGGATACCTTTCTTTCCAGTCTTTTGGACATTAGATCTGTTTTGAAAATTTTTGAAACTGTACACATTAACCAAACAAATAGATCTTATATCCAACTAGCTCATCAGCTGGCCTAACTAGTAGTTGTGTAGTCAAAAGAGTGCACGTATACATGGATGGTGATGTTTCCTTTTCTCTTTAGTTTTAATGCATCTTTCTTTCTTTCTATCAAAAAACTAAAAACATCGGATGCTTTCCTGGGAATGCTGTTCATTTGGAGCATTGATGCATCCATTGTCAAATACAGTGGACTCGAGCTCATCATTTATGACTACGTCCCTTGTGGCGGTGATGGATTGAGCTTCTCTCCCGCGTGGGACGATCTCTAGCGCACATCGTCCGGTTAGGAAGGCCTCGATCCACATGCCACTGCATTGGGATGCATGTGGCGATGTGAATCCGAGCTCCCCAGTTGCACGATGTGCGTTGGACAACGTCCGACGTACAAGTGCGTTGGAGAGGAGCCGGATCCGAGGGCGATGGACTGTTGTAAGGAGAATATGAGAGGAGAGGGAAGGGTACCACGGGTAATTTGGTGTTTTAAAGATACTAGGAGAAAAGGAAAGGCGGAATTTTATTTATTGGGGGGAAGCAGAGGAGAAGTTAGAGTAGGAGAGTTTAGTAAATATAAGCTAAATATAGAAGAGTGATAGTAATTGCCCCTAAAATAAAAGAGAATCAAACTCTTACCTCTTGTAAATCATTTTGAATCCTTGTAAACATGTAAAGCAATATAGAACAGGGGGTGCAACAGGGTCGGGTTTTTGAAAACCGGCCGGGTGCCCAGCCCCACTCTGCACCATCTCCACAAAAACAGATTGTATTTGATGTTGGAAACTGGAATATGGATGGAAGCTTGAGGTGTGATGCTCTATGTAAGGAGACCAATCATCAAACATGGAACTATGAAACTGATCTCATCATTTGGAAGCTGGCGTCGTGGGTTAACATCTAATCATCTAATTGATCGAAGAATAAAGTGAATGAATTAATAAATAAAAATATGATATTCACATAAATGAATGGAGACTAACTATTCAAAGTTTGAAGAATATTCGTGTTCCAAAATAATTTTAAATCTCTCATCAGGTCAATCACTAAATAAAACTGATCAATCGATAGATTGCGTGCTTTGAAATTAAGTAACACATGTATCACAAATATATAGGGAGAAAGAACGTTAACCGATGATGTGCCTTCGCATGTATCTACGTCTAGACACAGTCCAGTGTAAAAAGACCAATGCATCATTGATTATAATTGATTGCTGCTTATAACATTTTAGACATCAAGTTTCTCACGTCAGGGTTTTCATATTGACATCAATTAAATTGTCAAATAATTTAGAACCCCACTTTTGCCCTTTGAATATAACACGCTTTTTTTTTCTTCTTTCACAATCCTAAGATTTCATGTGTACTCGATTTTACTAACAAAAAAAAATGTGTGAGACAATGGTCATTTTTGATAATGAAATAAAGATAATTCACTTTAAAATTTTGAAAACCTTTTTTATCCTTAACTTACAACTTTAAAAATTCTTGAGAATATAATAAGGGTGAATCAAAATGTGTCAAGTTCTAAATACATATATAGAAATGTCATTTAAACAAACCCTTTCTTATAAATCTGTATTGTTAAATATGTAGAGTTGTAAGCGATAATATGTTCGGATACTTTATTTATTTAATTTTTTTTTATTATAATATGGCATGTTCAAATCTCTCAAAATACGCTTTATATTGTTTATATAGATTTTTGAAAGAAATCATTTGAGGAATGACAAGGTCAAGGTGGTCCTATGTTAGATCTCACTTCTTCAACTCCCAAGATGAACTTGGTGGAACAAAGAAATCATTTGAGGAATGACAAGGTCAAGGTGATCCTATATTAGTCTTTGTTTCATTTATAACAAGGTTGGATCGTAGCTTCCATTAGTCCAAACATGCTATCAATCAACCTCATCTCATCTATGGGATTTGCAAGGAAATTTTTAGTGAAACGATAATTATGAAATACTTCATAACCTAAGGTATTCTTATCTAGGTTGAGTATAATTGCACAATTACTTCTTCCAAGGCACCATGAGATGATGTCTCTACCACCTGGGTAGATACCCAGGCGTGCTTACCCGTTAGCCTAGACGATTGTGTAGAGACCATGCGACCAAGTATATATATATAATCTCAGTCATATCATTCCTCCATGTAGGGATGTAAATGAATAGCCGAAATTTGTTTCCGTATTCGTGTCCGTATCCGTTTAGCACTATCCGAATCTGTCCGAAAGCTAAACGGATACAGATACGGATAGGCTATAGCTATCCGAAAAGCTATATTTACATGTAAACGGATAAAATATTCGATCTGAATCCGTATCCGTATCCATTTAGCACTATCCGAATCTGTTCGAAAGCTAATCGAATGCGGATGCGGATATAGCACTATCCGAGCCGAATCCGATCCGTTTACATCCCTACCTCTATGTGGCTTAAAAACACCTATATATTGTGCTACAACTTTTGTCATTTAGAGGGGAAAATCTACTTAAAGCTTGATTTCCAAAACTAGTTTCCGGTTTCATCTTGAGATATCAACTTATCTTTTGATTGAGAATGAGCACAAGCTCAATGGGCACTCCAAGCTACAGTCTACTCGTAAGACGCAAGAGGTCTGGTGTTCGACTCTCCGTCCACCGTTTCAACCCCCCACTCCCCCGCTTGACGTAAAAGATGTCAATACCTGTGGGCAATGTGTAGATACCCCTATGTATAAATTAGGAAGTTTCTTTAGAAATTAAGGAGAGTGTTTGAGTCCTTGTAAGTTTTCGCATCAAACTACTCACATCCGACGTAAGATAATTATTTTCGTGTGGAACCCCAACATTCCCCCCTCCATGTCAAAGCACATGTGGGAACTAAGATCTTCCCAAACATTCCCTATGTATGTCCATGCATCCCTATATTCTTTTGGTATCCATATTTCCATTTGTACCTTTTGTAGTCCTGAATTTCCAATCCTTTACTTTGCCACTTGGCAAACTTCAATTGAATCAAAATTGGACATGTGAATAAAATAGCCTGAGGTCCACTTGTCCACAAAATTACATCCCTGTCTAACAAGCCACACAGCAAAAACAAGGTCCGCACGCTTGGATTGCTCTCACTAGATTGAGCCACCTAGATATTCCTCTCCTTGAACATAAATGTTTTGATCAGGGGATCATTATCTACTCCATTTCCCCAAGTTCCTCTAATAGGGGGGAGGAAATGGCCACCCTACCTCTACCCAAACATACTGCCCGGGTGGGGTCCATCCCCCCCCCCCCCCCCTCTTATTCAGGGGACTTGGGAATGGACCGGGCAGGAAATGGAGCAGATAATTTCCTCCAGGTCCAATGTAACTTAAATTCAAATCTAAGCCTGGATCTCATGAACTGGGCCAAGCTGTACCAAAAAATTTGATGGGCTAGAAACCCAGCCCAGGCCACATAAAATATAATTTTGGACAAGTGAAATCATAGAATCATCTTCTTAGATTGAAAGTTAATTCATGAAAAGAGAATCATACACACTCCTCTGAATCATCCTTTCTTCCTAGTTTGTAACAAGTAATGTATATAGCATACAATTAGAACATGTTAATTGGGTAGTCTTTCATTTTGATTGAATTAATTGGGTAGTCTTACATTATGACCCTCCCTAGACCCCGTAGTGGTGGGAGCCTCGTATACTAGGTACACCTTTTTTGTGTTTTTTATCATCCACCAAGGTTCCTTCGTATCCTTTCAACATCTTGGCCTCCAATTTGGAATGCATTCTTCAAAACTTCATCTGGAATTCGAGGCTTCGATGCGAATGTAGCTAATGATACAAGCTGCGCACCTGGATTTTGACTATTAAGGCCCGCCACCGCAACCGCTGGCGAAGACATATCGATATTGTAGAGAAAATGGGTAAGACCTTTTGGGAATACAAACGAGTCTCCTGGTCTTAACTGCTGGGTAAAGAGCTTGTTAGAGGTATCAATGAAGCCCACAAGAATGTTACCCTTAAGAAGAATGGTCACCTCAGAAGCTCTAGGGTGAGAGTGTGGAGGGATATACCCATTCACTGCAATGTCAACTCGTGCCATTGTGAGTCCTTGTGTGTTTATGCCTGGTAGGTTTTGAATGTTGGTGAGGGTGACATTGAAACCAAATCGGTTTGCACTTGTGTTGCCAGGCTTGGCTAGAATTGATGTCATGAAATGACATGAAATTGCTTGTGATGGGTTAATACAGGGTGCACCATTGAGGAACATTGAGTGAGGGTTCACCGTATCGGCGACACAAAAGTCTTGTAACGGTTCGGGGTCTGATGTGATGATACCTAATAGAACTGCTAAAATAAGGGTTTGAAGCAGCAAATGTTTGCTCCTCACCATGATTATATTGTCCCCAAATGAGAGGGTTTGAATTTTGGTAAGTAGTTTGAACCAAAGCAGATAGATCATATATAGTAGAAGTTGAAGAGTTTAGTAATGTATTGGGCTATTGGGATGAGTAGCGTAGGAGAAACCGAAAGAGGTAAAAATAAGGCAAGTTGGGCCTGGGTGGTGAAGTATGAATTGGGGTGGCCTTAGTGGTCTTAGCCATTTGTTGAAGTAAACCAAGCAAACTTGATTTTCTTTTAAGCATAAGCTTTCTCTTCCCACAAAACAAAGTAATTTTTCTGTTTGGGTTGGATTGGAAGTGATTGTTGCATCTGCCAATGAGTTATATTATTTGTTCACCTAAACGGATTCTTGGTCTCCAAATAATTAATTTGTAGAATGGGATGAATTAAGGGCCCACTTGATAACCTTTCGAGAAATAGTTTTTGGTGTTCTTCTGTTTCGAAAAATGGGAAAACAATCAAAAACCCGCTTGATAATGAAGTGTTTTTTGTGACTATTTTTGAAAACATAAATCAAAACTTATGCTCCTTGGAAGACTTTTGACAGAACATGTTGGAAATGTTCTGTCATTTCTCAGCACAAAATTGAAAACTTGTTCCCAATAAAAAGTCTCAAAAATCCATACCTAACCACTCTTCCAATTTACCCAGCTCTCACAAGCTTCGTCCTCTTCACAGGGTCTGAGAAGAAAACTCTAACAGCGGTATCGTGCTAGATCCATCTACGGCCTCAGGTACCCTCTAATGTCGATCTCTCCTGACTTTCTCTATCGCTCTGTTGTTGTCTCTGTCTTTCTCTCTCGCTCTCTCTGGCTTTGTGTCTGATTGGATCTAGATTTTTTTTAAAGCTTGAACATACCCTGTTCACGAGCTTTGAAGGCCGCTGCATTGGGGATACAATATCTCCACCGCAAGGAGGGAGAGCATCCTAGTAGTCCTTTGGTTTCCCACGATTTTCAATAGCCCAATGGTTCAACTCTCCTGGCAGGTATGCTTCCTTTTTTTCTTCTTTAAATTTGTTTAATCCATGTCTCTGGACCTCTGTATCAATGGATCTAGTGTATGAGTTTTGTTTGTTTAGCCCTTGGTTATTCATTGAAGTTGAAACTCGAATTGATTTTTTATTTTTATGTATCTGAGATTCTGATGTTTATTCATATTTCTTCACCAAACAATGCCGGTGCCAGAGCATCTATAACTTATCAATGGATCTTGTGTATGAGTTTTTTTTTTTTTTTGTCAATTTCTTTCTGTTCAATAACGGTGTGTGCTAGAGCCTGTTGGTTGCTGGCTCATTGGGTCCAATTTCACTTCACAGGTTTCAGTCCTTGAAAACCCAAAAATCCCACCTACAAATTCTAGGGCCATTGATCTCTGATCTGTTTAGGTGTCTTCTGGAAACGTTTTCCAAAACAAGTTTACAAAGCAGGTCAAAAACGATTTCTCAGCGCAGAAAATGAAAAAACTTGTTATGTTGTTTCTCAACACAGTTCCAGCACAGAAATAGCAGGAAGGTTATCAAATGGGTACTAAGAAGCCTTTCTATGATTAAGGGAGTGGCCGGGGATTGTGAGGGCTCAATCTCTATCTATTTGTATCGTATGGGAAAAAATACCACGATGTTGGATTGGGTATTCTTTCTCACGTCTTCTCACATGATGAGTTGTGAGGTCCATACTGACACTCTCTCTCCTCATACAAAAGGTGGGCCCCTATGCCTTCATTGGTAGTTCTCATTGTGGCAATGTGAGAAACCTTTGCCCTTATCATATTTAGGAATAAGAAGTTTCAACAAATGATTTTTTTTTGCGGACTCCACAAATGAAATTCATGTCCAACATATTATAACTAAGAGTCATACTGAGTTTGCCCTCGGGTGTTAGAGCTCGTGGGGAGACACTTTCGGTACACCTCACAAACATTCGAAAGGGATGCTTAACTTTCTTTGATAATTTATGAGAACCCTAATCTTTTGAGTCTTCTATTTGTTCCCCTGAAAGGGAAACCCTTGAGGTAACTAATTTCTTGTAGTTGCTACTTAACTTCTTGTTTACACATATGGATACAAATTAACCTTGTGTACTTAGTTGATGCTTAAATCAAATATACATACTTGGATTCACCTATCAACATAGAACTAAGAATTAATCTAAGATCAAATCGGTCAATGAAGTTAGTCTTGCATTGGATTGCATAATTGAGTAATCATGTGGAGACATGCATGATTGAATTAATATCTTTTCTTTTTGGGTAAACAAAGCTTTACTGCTGATAACGTGTATTACAAATGAAATCCGAATTATAAGATTCAAAAGGTAAAATGCATTCATTACCCTAAAACTCCAAAGTTCAAAGGCGTGAAGGGCATTGCCATCCAATTAGTCCCACACATTTAATATTGGTGAAGTCTAATTTTGATCCAGAATGTGCGGTTGAGATCTTCAAAGGGTCATTTCAGCCTCAAAACGATCTCGGATTGCCGAAAAATGAAGTATGTCATTGCCAAAGGCATGGTGTTGTGTTGGGCTCATCGAGATCTTCGAAACAATATATTATGGGATATACGTTATGTTTTGATCCGACCCTGTCCGGTTTGACAATTTCTGGGTATAGGGGTATTCTTGTACTTCTTCAGGTTAGGGCTTCTCTATATAATATTCTTATCTCTGAGAGGACTGTAAGAGAGGTTTTTGTAACATTTTCAGAGAATAGTGAAATTCGTTCTGTTGCTCGATCGTGGATGTAGCTTCCATCTTGGGGGTGAACCACGTAAATCCTGTGTGATTGTGTATGTTTGTTCTTCTCTGTTTTTCGTATTTCTTCTACAAATCGCCGTTCTGGGCGTTATTTTCTTAACAACCTTTTTCATCAGGGACAAGGGTTTTAAAACAACAAATCGGAATCTAAATTAGGTTCAGTCAATTCTGATTTAATTTCTTTCTTGATCAATCGACTGGAATCGGTCAAGAATCAATCAGGAATTGGCCAAGATTCGATCAGATTCCATCTAAACTTTTTTGGGGAACAGGAGATATCCGACCTTTGGCCAACTAAATCCCCCAAGGCTCGTGTATGACCCCACAACACCACAAACAACCGGACTTGGAATCTGGCGCTATTGATTCCGATTCGAATCCCCAGATTCCCACAATCCAATTCCCGATTTTAAAAGGTCCACTATAAAAAATCAAATTACCTTTTCATCAAGGATAACTCTCAAAATTAAAGTTTCCTTTTCAACTAGTACCAATCTCTATCGGCTACTTCTGTCAAAAAAAAAAATTTCTCTATCGGCTACCATGGTCCATGGAGGGTGCTGGTTGAGAATTGAGAACCCCGGCCCAAATAAGGCCCACCTCACAATCAGCCGGACCATATGATCATAACCATTCAAACTATTTGTAGGGGCCTAAACCAAACTTTGTGTGGTCTTCTATATGAGGGCTAAGTTTCCCTCCACCCATAGAGGACGGTTCACCCACCATATTAAAGTTGACAAACCCTTCCTAGGATTTTGGTATGTTCCAAAATACCCTCCTGATACCTTTTCCCACCCTCTCCTGCCCCACGGTGACCATTCACCATATCATATATATGACATTTAATGTAGTATCAATTTTATGGGATAAAGAATGCTAACCACTGGTCCTTTCTACCTTTCCAAAGGTGTGCCAGTCATTTCACGTGCGGCTATGTGTATTTTACGCTAATCGATGGTTAGCGGTCCTTTTCCCCAATGTTTTTATAAGGAATTTTTTCATGGCTAAAGGCCAAAGCCAAAGCCCAAAAGAGAGGACGGTCCATGGGCCATGGCTACATCCGTATACTAACTATACCATAACCATTCACTACTTTGTGGTTTGGGCCCACCTGTTATGAATACGGCCCACGCCTGGTTCTATCCTTAATAGGCAAAACCATTATTGATCGCTTTAATACACTCACGTCACATCACTCCACGTGTGAGTTGGTTTATCACCCACTATCCTTTTTAACTGCTTTTCACTTGTTTCAGTCTTTCTCTCTCTCCTTCGTGGTTCTCTGAAAAATCTGAAAATATTTTCACCTCTCTCACTGTGGCCTGTGGGCCTTCTCCTTCGACAGCCAGAGCACAGACTGTTCTCAACTTCTGGTCCTACTGGAAATTTGGAATCCCTCGTCGTTCTTGGTAGGCTCTTGATCGGAATGTGTTTGTAAGTATCGATGAAGAAAAAAGTGTTCGATTGTGCCTAAATTTGTCTGGTTTTTAACTGTGTGATTTGAGTTCTATTTTATGAACCAATGTCGTCTTCTATCACTCACCCTCTCAGCCATGGTGGATTTTTTTTTTTCTTTTGGGGAATTCAATTTCTACGATTTATTCTATAAACGCTTCAATGGTTCAGTAAGTGCTCAAGTCATTATCAGGAAAAAGCCCTAATAATGGAAATGGATGATTCTAGAAAACCCAACGTTTTCCTTTGATAAATTTAGTGTTGATAAGTGATGAGTGGGGTAACTCGGTGGTGGGCAGTTACAGTGTCGTAAGAAACAAAAAAGAATCTAAGTGGAAAGGAAGAAGAGATATAGGGAATGTAAAAGGAAATTAAATAAAGTAGATGTAGTCTATTCCTCTAATGTCACTGGTTACCACTTTGCTTGTTTCTCTTTTTGTCTCTTTCTTATCCTCTTCATCTTCTTACTCCTACAGTTATTTAGTGGAGTGCTGAGGCCCATGTTGGTCACAAGCCCTTCATTGTTTCTGCATCGGACTGATAACTCTCAATACTCTCCCCTGATCTCAGTGAATTATGGAAGAATCCAGTGTACAAACTCAATTTCTAGGAGATGAAAATGAGGTAAACCCATCTCTTCCTTCCTTGACTGTTGATTTGATTTCACATTCATGTTGTAAAGTTCACCAATTGTGAGTTACTTTTAAGAACTTCTGTGATGTATTTTGTGTTCTTGATTGAATTTGGTCGGATATTACCTTAACATATGGAACGATCTTTGTTTTAGAGGGAAAACCCAGCTTCTTCTAAGACTGCTCTTGAGGTATCAGTTTCATTTGGTAGATTTGAAAATGAGTCATTGTCTTGGGAGAGATGGTCATCTTTCTCACAGAACAAATACCTGGAAGAAGTTGAGAAGTGTTCAACCCCTGGATCGGTGGCTGAGAAGAAGGCTTATTTTGAAGCCCATTACAAAAAGATTGCAGCACGAATGGCTGAAGAACTAGGACAGGAAGTGCGAATGGAAGCTCACACCTTGGGATCAGATGAGAGAATTTCTGGAGATCTAGGCAACAATGGTTGTGAGTTTAATACTGAACAACTGGGACAGGAAGTGCGAATGGAAGCTCACACCTTGGGATCTGATGAGAGAATTTCCGGAGATCTACTCACCAATGGTTGTGAGTTCAAGACTGAATCCAGTCCATCAATAACTGATGCAAGGGAGCCAACAACCAATTCGCTCAGTTTTGTTAGTAGCTCCAACACCGATGAGTCGGAGGACGCTGAAGTCACTGACTCAAACAAGGAAGCTGCACTCGATGTGGACTGCCGAGGCACATTCGATGAGGAGGTGAAAGAAGAGTTGGAAGGAAGATTTGATAGTCCAAAATCAAATACACTGGAAATGGGTATTTTGGTAGAAGAAAACAGCCCAATGAGATCTCAGGCCACAATGTTACTTCCACAACAATTGGGCAATGGCACAGTCAACAACAAGAAGAACAAGGTGGAGGATTCCAAATTGAAGCTGCCGAAGGAATCTCAGAAGGTTAAGTATTGAAAATCACTAACTAATAGATATTTGTGGATAACGTGAGAGGTCATTTTTCTAATATATCTTCAGGATTTGATGTTTCAGAGGACACCAGCTTCTAAGAAAAAGAGTTCGACAAGAACAAAGAACAACCCAGCATCCCATACACCAAAATCACCACAGATCTCAATCCCTGAAACATCATCAAAGCCTAGACTAGCTTCTGCTGTGATGTCTACCACTCAAACTCCAGTTACTAAGGGAAGCAGATCATCCTTGCAGACGAGCCGGAACCTTTCCACAGTAGAAAGCAGGAGATCAACTAAAACCTTCTTATCCAAGTCCCTTGTTTTGCAGTCTGAAAATTCTAAATCAGGTTCTCTTATGACGACAAGAAAGTCTTTCATAATGGAGAAGATGGGAGATAAGGAAATTGTTAAGCGGGCATTTAAAGCATTTCAAAATAGTTTCAACCAATTAAGACCTACCATTGAAACAGAACTTTCTGCTGCTAAGCAGGTTTATCAATTCTTCTTGTTTGTATCTGCTTTAAGACCCTCCCTAATCTTTGACCTTCTATTTGTTATCTTTGGTAATTAGTAGCTGAGTCAGTTGTTGAAATTCATTCTCCGCTTTGTGCAGGTCCCCACAGAGGTGAAAGGGCAAAGTAAAACTGCTTTGGTGACTAGGAAAAAAGAACTTGAAAGGTAATGTTCGAAATTAGTGAATATGCAAATAAATCTGTATGTTTTCATTCATGCAATGTTTCTGTTTCTGATGTATATGCCTGTATCGTCATATTGGTAGATTTTTGTAGTTGAAACAGTTATTAGGTACACTCTACTAGTTACTTAGCCAACTTCAACAATTTCTAAATTTCTATCAACAAACTATAGAACAAGGAATGCGGTGGAGGATGTGAGAACTCCAAGAACAAGAACACAGATGGGTGCAAGGCAAAACTCTGTTTCAGCAAGGTATGATTTCTTACTTTGGATCAAGCTAGTCAGCCTTAGTATGGGTCGTATTGTCGTACAGCCTTATCATTATATGACCATACTAAGAATGATGACACTGATTTGGAGAACACAAGTTGTTTGTTTGGAGAAAACTCTAGTGGATTGAATAAATCTACGTCTGAATATTATGATTGTTTGGATTCTGGAATTTGTGTGCCAAGGCCCATCCAGTCGAGCATTGGGAGGATATGGAATTTGGACAAAGAAGATTGTCTTCAGCGTGAATTTAGCTAGTGTATTTACTTTGAAAAGTTAATTTTTCAATTTTTTTTATGGCAGGCCCCTCAAAGCAGCTTCTGTAGATCATTTGCAATCTGCCTCATCTTCTCCATTTGTCCTGAGAAGTAGTGAAAGAGCAGAGAAACGAAAGGAGGCATCCATCAAATCCGATTCTCTTTATTTAATTCTATCTCAACAAAAGGCACGATTAACCACATTTCTTAATGTTTTCTTTCACTGATGTGTTCAGTTCTTTAAGAAGTTGGAGGAGAAATCTAATGCTAAGGAGGTGGAGAAGATGCAACTCCAGTCAAAATCTAAGGTACATCTGCGGATGTTGAGAATTTTCTCCAACTAGAGCATCATTCTGGAACTTTTAAGTATAGGCAATTTTGGACAGATGAATGTAAGATTTGCCCCCCCCCCCCCCCTCCCCAAAAAAAAAAAAAAAAATGAAAAAGACTATCAAAAAAAACTCTGACAGAGGACAACTGCCTAGCGCAGTTGTACCATGGTGTGGTAAGGCCATGCTCACCAGGAGGTCTCAGGTTTGAGACTCCTGGCCCTGACCTCCCCTCCCCCCATATCTATGAAAACTCTGACAAATCTCTGTTTTCATGTTCATCTATTACTATCACCTCTCCGGGTGATTATGAAGAAATAATCATATTAGTGTAGTTTTACAGTTATTGAATGTATCAATATCCTACTGTTTGATACAGGAGGAAAAAGACGCAGGAATACGAAAGCTAAGACAGAGCCTTAATTTTAAAGCTACACCTATGCCAGATTTTTATGGTGGTCAAGTGTCAAAAAACCCTGTCAAATAAGGTATGCTCTGACCACTCTAATCTTTTGTTACCAAAATCCGTAATCATCCTTCAATTGAGTAAATAATTCTACTTCAAGTTGCTCAGGGACATGCTCTCTCATATAATGGGAAAGGTCAAAACAGTCGTGTGAGCAATTAATGCCATCACACTTAGAAGTTTATTATAAATGATGCAAAGATGCACTCAGACATAAACAGCAGGCATCCCCATATTTTGTGAATCATTGAAAGTTAGAACTAGGTGAACTAAATAGCACCTTTCCTCTTGCTGGTGATCTCTCCTCTCCTTGTTGGGAGTGGTGGTGATGGTGGTTTGTGCATGGAGTGACGATTGGGTCAGGTTGACTGTAGACATATAGTGTGCGCGTGATGCATCATTCTTCTATTTTCTTACCTGGTAAAGGGACTACAGTTTCATTTTTTTTAAAAGGCAACAAGAAAAAGAAGTCAGCCTGGAATAATACCAGAGTAAAACACCCTTAAGACTTCCTCAGTAAGTAGGGGCAATAACATAGAGTTAGCTCCTATAATGCATGCATATTGCTGCATTGGTTTGCTAGGCAACAAGGTTGTTTAGGTTGTCAATATATTTGAATGTGTTCCAATAGTGCAATAATGGTAAGAGTTGCATTATTATCCTCTATTGTGGTCGTGTTGCTCAAAAATTTTAGAGCACTAAACATGTGGCACAGAAAGAGGATGCAGGTAAAGTTTTTAAGCCATATCTGTTGGGCCTCTCTCTCTCGCTCTCTCTCTCTCTCTCTCTCTCTCTCTCTTATGAAATGACCTCTCTGCCCCTCTACATGAAACCGTTTCGTTGCTCCTCGTTGGTGCACTACCCTATGCCACTTGCTCAGAGAACCCTCTCCCTTAAAATAATAAATAAATAAAACCCTAGGCCCTTATATTGGCTTGGCAAGTTTGGGATTGACAGTTTGGAACACTGGATATCTAGGCAAAGAAATTATGGATCTCCTCTGCAAATTTAAATTGGTAAACTATGCCATTTAGTACATGTTTTCAATGTATGTTTATGGGGATAAATGTGCTAATGAGGCAATTTGACTTGTCAGGATACCTCATGGACCAGCGTCAGATAGGTGATGAGTTTCATGCATACCCTACATAAGGCTGGGACTAAGTAGGAATCTTCATGGCCCTCAAAACAGAAAAAGAAATGATTTTATACAAAATGGGTAAAATGATCATACATGCATTTTGGAGGTAAACTAGAAAACTACATTGGTCAAGAGATACACAGAGATGTACTTATTAGATTGAAATCAGAACCACAGTACATTAATTAATCGTCAATGAGTGACAAACTGGATATATGTAGCGATCCCCTTGTTAATTCTTCTTGTATTTAAGGGTTCTACTGGTAATGTAAAAAGGATCAAAGGCATTGGAGCAGGTTCCATACTTGTGTTGTATTCAGACAGTGCATGTAAAAACAATAGTAGTTTGGGCTTTCGTTTATTTGTACTATGGGATGGTCATTGTTGAATGTGAAATGAGAGGAAACTAGGTACTAGAAGTCCGAACTTAAAATTATTTAATAAAAATTTGGCTAAATACCTTCAGTAACAGTTCCCAAAGATTAAAACCATGTGCCTTCAGAATCATGAAATTCTACTTTGAGAATATTATATCTATCAAAGTCATGAACATTACTGGCGCCATCAGATGGGTGGTTCAAGACTAAAGAACTACTGAGGAGGGTTTTAGAGCTATGGATGATGGAGAAATGCCCATAATGAAATTACATTTAAGCGATTTACCACTAATTTGATTACCGCACCAGGTTAATGCATACCGAAAAGCTAGATGTGCAAATGGCCAAATTTCATTGCAAGGGCTTCTAAACAGCTCTTGATCTAAGATTTGTCCTAACCGTAATTGAATTAAGCTGTGATGTCTCACCTAAATGGTTGCACACAGTGGAATGCCACTCATTGTTAGACGCAGGAGTTATAACTCCGTCAATTTGTAATAATTCCTAATGTTTCATTGGAGCTGTCCAATTAGATCCTCACAACTATAATACAGTTCAAATTCTAACTTTTACTTCCAAGGAGGTTTGATTTATAAAGATGTGAACTCATGTGATGCCGTGATCGACCACCAACACAAATCCTATCTTCCCTGGCAATTTGGATTCTCAAGGATCCGAACAGGACTAAACATGCTTATTCCAAACCAACTGTAATCATGGGGCTGTAGCATTAGAACAGGATCCAACTTTAGCAGTGGTGATGCCCCAGTTTAGTTTCCAGCTAACCTACCCAGAAGAACTGGTTCATCAAGATCTTCAATTTTATCCTGAACATTTGAAGAGATAAAAAGAGACTGAAATTGCGGGGCAAAATTTCTTTGTTATGAACTATTTGATGCAAGAATTACAAGTGACTATATCTATGGTTTTACAGAAAGTTTATAGAGCAAAAGAATATACATGTCTTTCCTACTATACTTTTTCATCTTTACAATAATCCAACAACACAGCTCAAATGCAATCTGTTTTCCAAGCCTCGTAAGTGATGACCTAATAGCATGCACCTGCAATCACAAAACAAACTCCCTTGTTATGGAACTTCAGATGGGCAAATAACATCCAATAAGAAATAGCAGTTTGTGGAATAGAAATAATAAAGCTGATGGAAAGAAATGGCCAACTTAAGAATAAATGAGGTTGTGCACCAGTTTTCATAGAAGTGTTAAACCTGTCTTCATAAACTGGCCGCTTTAGCCATTAACTCGCTTTTTCACAGAAAAGTCTCATCATTATACAAACAATAGATAGAACAAGACAGAAACAAGCAACTAAAACTATAGGGAAATGATAAGAGTTTCAAAAAGAAGGCTTGAGGAAAGCTCCTTGGGTCTTTCAAAGGCAGCACAGGAACAAGAAAATGGAGATCAGCAGGTAAGAAAAATAAGACCACCAAAATGGGTTTAGCAATAGGGATTACAACTGAATGTAAAATGGCATGAGAAGGTTGAGCCTCGGAATTATTAAAAAGAAAATTTAGATGACTAAGAAGCAACTACTTCCACCTGAAAGATGCAATGGATGCAATCAATACAGACTAACTACTGCATCATGCTGTCTAGAAAGATGCAATGGATGCAATCAATACAGAATAACTACTGCATCATGCTGTGCTGTGGACTACGACCAAGGAAGCACACAAGTGACTTATTGGATGGTGCCATGGAATTGGCAGGACTCGGGCTTCAAAAAAATAGAATGTAGGTAAGCATATCTAAGGCCAGATTTGGTATGATTTCTATTTCAATTTCGTATTGATTTCGTGAAATAATCAACAAATAGATTTTTGGTCAAGAAATTGACTTTGTTTTTGGTTGCATCAGTCTGAAATATTTCAAGAATAGGAAATCCATTTGTTAGTTCAATTTTTGCGAATAGATTCTCTATATTTCTTTGGGAGAAGGAGGTGGTGGTGGTGGCAGGGGCAGGGCTAAAAAAGGGGGGAGGGGGGTGGCGGCACGGTGGTGGTGGGGGCATGGTGTTTTATTTCCAACATTAGAATTACTGCTTTACCCATCAAATAAACCATGTGCTCATTACAGATCAAAAGTGAATTTCAATTTCAAAATGAGACTGCTGCTCAGTTTTTTCAGAATTTGTATTCCATTTGATTTCTATTTCACTGAAATAAGGTGCAAAATCAAACCAAACAATATCCGAAATAGAAATCACCCCATGAAATTGAAATAGAAATCATACCAGATCAGGCCTAAAGTCACATATTTATAGGAAATCGAAGCTAAGGAAGACTAACGTCCTCCTGAAACATGTCATTGGTATTTATGGTAAGAAAGCTCTGGATTAGCCTAAAGTAGCATGCTGCCACCATAGTAAGATTTTCTTTATAGAAGAATAAAGAAATCTTTATAGACAAATGAAGAGAATACAGAAATGGGAATGAAAACCTCATTGTATAATACAGCTCACAAATAGAAGTTCCTCCTTAAACCCCTACCAATTCTAAACTACATCCTAGATAATACTTGGTGCTTAAAATAAGCTGACTGAAATTGAAAACTCAGCTAAAGCCTAAAAAGAAGCCCGATGTGTAACTCAAGGAAAACCTTGTGAATGATTTTACATGGTGAAAAAGCAATAAATTTGCCCCACTATCACTGGCACAAACATATAGATGAAATAATTATCAGCTTGTTTACCATCAAACAATACTCGTTGTTCTAGTTCTAAGGTTAAGCTAACTGGAAAATTATATAACAAATTGCCAGATAACTACAGATCCAAATTCAAGGTTCAACGTCCCATCAACAGCAATGTTAGACTTTTTCAAAGTAATTAAAAAAAAAAGGATTCAAAAACTTAATCAAGTCCATTTTGAAAGTCTCATCACTCAAGTCAAAAATATGAACTAAATAAGATATGTTATGGTTAGGTGTGATTCTTGCTCCATTTCTTTCTTTTAAATCTGGTTCATACTCCCTTCTACCTTGCTAGTTTGCTCTCCTTGAGGTCCTATCTAAGATATATGCTTCATGTCCTGAGGATCACCACCCCTCCTTTTTTTTCTGTCTATATATTATTATTTCTTTTTTCTTTTTTTTTCTTTTTTTTTTGGGGGGGGGGGGGGGGTGGATACTTCATGTAAGGTTTCCATTATGGAGCAGGGACATCTTTTGTTAGCTTGTTCAGATGGTCACTTGAGTTAATAACCAAATGTATCAATGGCATCCAGATGATGCTCCTTTCATGTATGCATTCTCATGCATATAGCAACATTATTGAGTCCAACTTCGATGATAAGTGTAATAACATAGATCTATTAACAATAAAAACAAGACCACTGCCAAAGTATATGGAACATACCAGAAAAGCAGCTTCGCAAGGTAATCCCGAGATGTTCCAAAAGTATTGCAAAGCTCAATATCACCATCTGGTAGGTTCTCTGTTTTCTCTATGACTGAATCTTCCAGGAAACCGGAGGCAGTATCATCTTTTAACAACTTTTCCAGTATGTTTTGAACAAGTTCATGAGTAACTTTCCCAACCTCCGAAGATGATGGACGAGATAATTCAGTCACCTGTTTAAATAATTCAAGTATAAAGATATGTGAAAATTATGAGAGATGCACCATTAGCTTAAAGTACACACCGTTAAAAAGGGGAGGGGGGGAGGTGCTACTGTAAATCAATGTAAGTGAATACCATGTTTGGTTCCAAAGTTCGCAAGTACTCTAACAAATCATTATTCCCTCCCCCATCATATTCCAAGTGCAAATTTTCCTGCTTCTGAGCATTCAATTCCTGAAACAACACAAACTTGTCACCTTAAAATGCAACGAGTTTTCATACTATGGAGAAGTGAGGTTGAAACAGGAGCATATACAATATGAACGCATCATGGTTAACGTCAAGCAAATTTATGCATGCAACAACAACAAAAAACAAAGATCCAACCTGGCAAACAACAAGTTATTTGTGTTGGGAAATAGGTCCAAACTTGATGATAGTGCTAGAAAGATGTAACTGACTTAAGCCAACAATACATATCGATGAAACAGATGTCCATGTTACTTATGCTCAATTGACTAAGGTTAATACTAAATTGGTTCCTCATAATCTTGAAATATAAGAGAGAGCTACACTTTTGAGCATGAGGGGAAAATTCACGACAACTGATCCCTCTCACCATAGAATTGGCATGTGCAGGAGCAAACAAAAGAATTTTTGAGGACTGGAATTGCAGCCTCCTCTTCACAATTATAGAAATTGGAAGGAATTTGTTCTTTTGCACCTTGCTCAACAAGATTTGTGGGGCTCAAGATGAGAGATTTGAACCTATGAAGGGGCCCAAGCAGGTTAACGTCAGGACCTGTTTGGAGCCAAGGGCAGCTTGACCCCTTTTATTTTATATTCCCACTAAATCTCTCACTCTTCATGTTTACACACAAAAACTAAACCAAACAAAATAAAAAAGGAAAATGATTGGAAAGTATGATGGGATAGGATAAATAGGCTGTGAGGCTAAGACAAGTCATTTTCTTGGAGTTTGACAGATGCTGCTCAGTAACTGGTGGAGGCGGATTAGGAGAAGGGAAGATTTCAGAGAAGAAACCTTGCAGGGGGAGAGGAAATCGCAAAAGAAGGAGGGGGGAAAGAAGATCGCACACGCACAGCCACAAAGGCCTCAACCAAACAACTCAATTCATTATTTTTCAATCTAATCTGTAACATCGGTTACAAGCCGATATATAAAGAAAACTCCAAACAAAAAACAGAAATTAACCCAACTAGGAAACTAAGAAAACTAATTTTACTCAAATAAGGAAATAATTAACTTCGTACGTAGCTATCTCCTAAAAAATAAAAATAAAATAAAATAAAGTCCTAAAATATCCTACTAGACTAAAGACCCAGATTTGGACCCGGTTTTCGGTCTGAGTTCCCAAACGGGTTTGGACTGGTCCAAGGTAGTGCCCCTGCATCAATTCCCCCAATATTGAGAAAAATGGGACCACGAGTTTTGTAGAATGGTAGAAATAAAAGCACACGAACGGGGGTTATTTGCTCATTGTCTACAACTTGAAGAAAATCCAAAATATGAAGCTTTGGCGGGGTTGCATCCATGGCTGAAAATCGTGGGGAAGAACGAATTCAATGTGAACATTTGTTGCTGCAGTAGAGTCTGTTGTATCTTCAGCCATAATAACTGCCTTGTCTTCCTTGACCGGTACTTGTTATCCCACATCCGAGCGGTCTTCCTCTTGTGCTGACCCATTCGATTCGTCCTGTGACTACACTGTAAGTATCACCTTCTTTGACTCCAGGGATATTTTTGTCAGCCAATCCTTGAAGCAAGAATGTCTGACGCATGTGAAAAGGCCGTAGGATGCACAAATTTTTATCACGATCAGCAATGCCTATTTGTTTTTCCAATCGCTCTCAACCCAATTTAATAATGTGCTGAGAAGATTCAAACGCTTCACAATAAGCACCATCACCATACTGAGAAATGGAAAATTCGACGAACACATAATCCTCAGACTCAATAATGATCTGGTTGGTCTTTGCTAGCATATCCACCACGGACCACGAGACGAAATTGTCGCTTTGCCTTTCATCAATAAATAGATCAGCAAGCTTTCCATAGGGCAAACACACTCTAAATGTAAACACAAAGGAATCCATCGCTATGGGCCCAAACACTAAGAGGAGACTCAAATCAAGGATTTAGTGGGTTTATGATAACAATGGCAGAATTTTAAATAGAGTCACAATAGGGTGGCAGTTTCATAATATTAGAAGTTTATTGCAACGTGTTGGGGAGGGGCAGAATTGGAAGCAAATTAAAAAAAAGACAAATTAGAATAAGAATAGAGAGAGGGTAAATTCTGGAAAACAAAATAATTTAGACTTATAAGTAAAGTAGGACGTACGAGGGGGGTAATATGGGAAGAATGGGGTTTTAGAAAGGGAACTTATCATGCAGTTGGAAAGTTGGGTCTCCTTCGACCTCTAGAGAGCAAAATTATTGGAGGAAGTGCAGCTGTCTCCTACTTGAAGTCTTGGACACGAAAACCAGCAAGGGGATTTTGGATTCCAGGAGGATTTCTTCCACGCGGGAGCCTAATTGACCTACCGCCGGATATTCAGGAGACCAGTGGCGGGGGCCGATTTCTCTTCCCCTTGTGTGTTCGCTATCACAATAAGGGGAAGAAGGAGGATAATGTGTGGCTGTTGGAGTCGGAAGGGGATTAGGGAGATGGAGGGCTGCGGTGAGTGATATTTCCTTCTTTTTTTTTTTATCGCAGCTCTCGGCAGAGGAAGAGAAATAGAATTAATTGAAGGGAATGAGAGAGGTTGATGGGGAAGGATGATGGATCCTTCGGCTCTGATACCAAATTGGTGGAAGGCCGATTAGGAGAAGGGAAGATTTCAATGAAAAAATTTTGCATAGGGGAGAGGAAATTGCATAAGAACAAGGGGAGGGGAGAAAAAAGATCACACACACACACAGCCACACAGGCCTCAACCAAACAACTCAATTCATTATTTTTTCAATCTAATCTGTATCATCAGTTACAAGCCAAAATATAAAGAAAACTGCAAACAAGAAAATAGAAATTAACCCAGCTAGGAAACTAAGAAAATTAAATTTACTCAACTAAGGAAACTACTAACTTCGTACGTAGCTATCTCATAACAAATCAAAATTAAATAAAATAAATAAAGTCCTAAAATATCCTACTTGACTAAAGACCGGTCTAGGTTCCCACACAGGTTTGAGTTAGTCCAAGGTAGTGTACCTGCATCAGTAACATTGGTGGCTTTGTGGAGGAAACAGGCATTTGGAAGAAAAGGATCATCTCAGCGGGGCTTCTATGGTATTATGCTACATCAGTAAATGATTTCTGGTTAGGCAGAAAAGTTGGGTTTGGTGAATGTTTGAAAGATAACAGTGGCGGTTGTGCAGCTTGAGGTAGTAGCAAGTCTTTTAAATAAAGAAAAATAAGAGAATAGAGAATGGGAAGGGGAAGGGGAAGAAGAAGAAAACTTGAATGAGTCCACTCACCATACAAAGCAATTGAAGTGCAAATTCCTCCATCCATGACTTTCAAATATGCAATTTGCAGCTCTTCATATAGACAGAATAAACCGAATCCTACTTGAGCAAACTCCTAATCGGACCCATACTAATAACTCTCACAGCCAGCTTACAATTAATTAAAGAACATCCAAATAAAACCCCAAAGCAAAAGAAATTATGACCAGATCCTCTCCTGCTTGTATACAAACTCAAGAGAAATGACTATCACACTAACTACTGAGTAGGGGTGTGAGTTGAGCAGGCCTGGGTTGGGGAATTGATAAATTGAACCAAATTGAGCCCCAAACTGGCCTGGCCTTTCAATTTGGTTAAAAGTCAAGCTTGAATTTGGCCCTATTTGCACCCTCTACAACAGACGAAGCACTATGACTGCACACAAAATCCAGACCCATTGAACCCCCACTCATAGATCCAACAAGGAGAAAAAACTCCACGTTAGCTAAAAAATGGGTGCAAAACATTACTCCTTGAATTCTCCTCCTGAATGTCTAACTCTCTTAGCTTTAGCATTTGCATCTTTTGATTATGAGAAACATGACTGTATTTAAGGATATTAAACAACAGATAAACAATGGGCTCATGATATTTTCTATACCATCGAAGGCTGGAATTTCCTATCCTTTGTGTCTTTAAATTTGATTTTCAAGGATAGGAGAATACAGTTTCTGTTTTAATCCTCACATACTTAATGTACATGAGGAATGTTCGGTTTACCAAAGCTGTAGCATTACCACTCGTATCACAATTGTGATATAAAGTAACCAAAAAAATTTTAATTCACATCATACTTATGCAGAGCCCAACAATATTTTCCTATTCCAGAAAAATACTTGTAGTTATTAAAAGAATTTTTTTTTTTTATACAAACAAACTAGTTTATTTAATTTTCCATTTCTTCATTTTTATTTTTTTCACCATCATTTCTTCTCACGCTCGAGTTAATTTCTTGTGTTTATGTACAAGCGTTATCCTACAAAGAGCAAAGAAGCAGTTGTGCGTGTGAGAGAGAGAACATTAACCTTCTCAATGGTAGCCAACTCAGCTTTTAGCTCAGCAATGTAATTCAGAGCATCGGGGGATAAGTTCCCTAAATCCGGAGGAGCGCTTTCGTCCATTGCATATTCACTGAAGGTATCAACATCAACATCAACATCGACGTCCCTACCTTCCCTCTTTTGATACTCCGTCGCTGAAATCTCACGCCCATGAGAAGCAACCGGGGCTTCCGAACTCCCTGGAGAGATGTCGAAGTTCCTCATCAGAGAAACCCTATACTCCGCATTCCAAAGAGTATATCTGACAGATACCGAAAAAAAGAAGTACTAATTCACCATCAAACCCAATTGTCCGAATTAATGAACGAGGGCAGTATAAGGCAACAGTACAGCAATAATAGTAGATACCCGGTGATGATAGCAGAGACGAGGAGGCGATCGAGAGGACGCCTGGAGACGCTGACGGTGACAGAGAACTGATCAGAAGGAAGCAAACCAAGCATCGCGGAGATGGTGCGCTTCATGGAATCCCTAGCGGCAGTGGAGACGCCCTTGGAGATGACGGAGGTATCGAGGGGTTCGATGCGTTTGAGCATACCGGCTATGACGGAGAATTCACGATCGAAGCCAGAATTTCGCGTGAAGACGAAGTCATCGGCAACGCCTCCACCGTCGACTCCAGATACTAGACAATTGAAAACGGGAAGAGAGGCCGAGCGATTCTTAGCGGTAGAGAAGTTGGTGGTGACGGAGATGGCGGGAAGTAAAGGGCGGAGGAAGATATGGCGGGAGAAGATAGGTGGTGTTGGTGTTGGTGGTGGTGTGGAGGGTTGGTGAGGTTTCAGGAAGGAGGAGATGTCGTTGGAACTGAAAAAGTGGGAAAGCAGGTGAGCCTTAGATGCGGTCGCCATAAGAAGCCCCGAGGAAACTCGATGCCTCCTCCGCTAATGGCTGAGGCTTTTTTTGGTTTCTCTCTCAGCTGCTGCGGTGCGCTGCTCTCCACACGCTTCTACGAACTGCTTTTGCTTTCTTTTTAAGATGATTCTGTATTTCTGTACTTGTTTCTGACTGTACAATCTTACAAATCCCCCGACCCGAACCGACCCACATATCCACCTAGTTGTGAATAATTTGAATCTTTCTTCTTTTAACTCTTTATTTTTTACATTAAATACTACCTTGTGGTTTTATTTCTAATGTATATTGTCCATTTGGGGTTAAACGACCATGTGGCATCCATGATCTACCCTCACCCAACATTTTGGAGGCCACGGTCTGGTCATTTGAAAGTACTATTTTCTTTTTTGGTAGAAAAAGTACTAGTCAAACAAAAAGAGGGGGGGGAGTGTGAGGTATGGAACCATGACAGCTCCCATATGCTTTCAATGAGGGAAAATTTTGTTGTAACCAAAAGGGGTGAAACAAAATTTATAACATTTAACCCTTTTAGTATAGGATGGTCTAGATTTGCAAACGAGAGATTTTAAGATTTCCTATGGAAGGCTTTTATCTGACCAATTAAATCTCCTTGGAGTTGTTCTGTTTTTTATGTTTAAAATACTGCAGAAATTTAAAGAGGAGTGCGATTAGTAATAAATTATAAACCATTTAATGAGACGATAAAATGGATAAGATACATATTCCAAATAAAAATGAATTGTAAATCGGTTATATAATGCTAAGATATTTTCAAAATATGATATGAAATATGGATACTAATAAATTCAAATTGCAGAAAAGGATAAATATAATATTGCTTTCATAATACCATTTGGTAATTATGAGTGGGATATTTGGATAAATAACACCCCTTCAAAGTTTCATAATATAATGAATCAGATATTTACTCCTTGTCGTTGTGTGTGTAATACCTCCGCCTTAGTGCGTGTAATCCATTCTTCTCCCCTCCTTCTCTACTCCTTCCGCCATGATTCTTGGAATTGCTACCGGTGATGAGGCCGACGATGTCGACAACGATGACAATGAACCTGCCCTAGCAAAGCAACCCCCCTTTCATGGATCATCATTGCTTCACTTTCCACCCTGCTTCACCGCCCTCTGTGCCCGCCCCCCTTCTGCCTTGCTCCACCGTCCTCTGCGTCCACACCCTTCCGCCCTACTCCACCGCCCTCCATGCCCACTTTGGTTCTCTGTCCTATGCGCCTGCCCCCCTTCTGCCATACACCTCCCCCTCCCCTGAAGCTCCCCATTCTACCCTATCCAATCTCAGCTCTGTGGTTGGTTATGATTTTTTAGCCATTTTGCCGAGGGGCTCCCAAACAAGGGAGGTTTTTCTTTTTTCTTTGTTTGTGTGTTTGCAGGTGATGCCGACCCAGGTGCTAGTGGCACTAAGATTATCGTCAGCTCCGAAGCTCCAGCCGTCGCTCAATCTTCACCATCCCTCTCCTATCGCCGGACGAAGCTCCACTCATCGATCCAACAGACCTTTGTTGATCAGACAAGTCTGTTTGAAAGTGGGCTGTGACAGCGTGTCGACACACGTGAGCAGTTTGGCGTTGGTCTGTTCGGCACGTATGGGGCCCCCTCTATTGGCATGCATGTGCATGCACTTAATTTTAGCTGTGTCTACAGCTTTTTTTCTAGGGAAGTGGTTGTGGTCCATCCCCTAGTCTGGTTGTGAGACTGGGTCAATTTCCACTCCTTGGTTTTGGATACCGTAAATCCATACCTTGTGCTTATTATGCTCTCTATCTGTTTTATATATCTTGATTTCCTTTGCTTGGCGTCGCGCGCGCATGGATGAATTGCCTTCTTTCTACCCAAAAATATATATATATTTACTCTTTTCTACCAAAAAAAAAAAGAATCAAACATTTACTCCTTATACTCAATTTATTATCAAATACATGGATGATGTCTTGGTCTTCTCAAATTCCTTCGACCAACACTGGAAACATTTGCATATCTTTCTTAAAAAGTCAAGTATGCAGGATTAACCGTCTCTGCCAAAGAAGTGAAATTATTTCAATCAAAATTTCAGTTTTTGGATCATAACAGTTACCAAGGCACTATCATAACAATTGATCAAGCAATTCAATTTGTTGATAAATTTTCTAATGAAATAAAATATAAAAATCAATTGCAATGCTTTTTAAGAAATTTAAACTATATTGTTGAATTTTAGAAGGATTTGGCAAAAGATTGCAAGCCTCTATTCCAACAGCTTAAAAAGAAACTAGAAGCAAGGACAATTGAACATACAAATGTTGTCAAAAAATTAAAACAAGGCTAAAGAACTACCTTGTTTAGCCCTTCCAAATATTGAAGCTTTTAAGATTGTTGGACTGACACATCTGAATAAGGTTATGGTGGAATTCTAAAGCAACAGAGAACTCCTACAGGAAATGAACAATTGATACGATTTACTTCTGGACTTAGGAAACCACCACAACAAAATTACTTTAACAGTTAAAAAGGAAATTCTAGCTATAGTTCATTGCATTACTAAATTTGATAGTGATTTGCTAAACTAGAAATTATTGGTTCAAATTGATTGAAAAGCAGCTAAGAACATGCTAGAAAAGGATGTTAAAAATCTAGCATCCAAACATATCTTTGCTCGTTGGCAAGCAATTTTATCAGTGTTTGATTTCAATATTGAATCTATTAAAGGAGAATTAAATTCGTTGACTGACTTTTTAACTCGTGAGTTTTTGCAGGGACAAAAAATAGAAAGGAATAGTTTTTAGCTTGTTTGGCGGCTCTTCTCAAATAATTCGACCTTCTCCCAGAGGTTTTCAATATATGCCTTCTCCTATTCACTTGCAATCGCCTCCATTATCATCACCACCTTCATTCCCAAAAAATTCATTTTAGTGAAGCATCAACGCTATGCCTTCTTTCTATTGAAAATGAACACATCCATAGACGTCCTTCTAAAATTGCGTTTATATATCTTACTAATGATGACCATCCAAATAGAATTTGTAATGATAAAGGCCACTAATTTTATCAAAAAAATTATTGTAGAATCAACCAGTGGCAATCACTCATAATTTCCATAATAATTTGGTTATAACATTCTCAAAAATGCAAATTTTTAATGTTATCACTTATAGTGAATGAGACTTCGATCCTCTTAAACCAAGAGTTCTATATGATCCAAGGCTCAAAAGGAAGTCTTATAACTATTATGATGATATAAAAGCATGAGATCAAGTATTTATTTATTGAACCCCAACTCAATCTCATAACTGGTTTATTCAATTCCGATTCCAATCCTTAAAGGATTCTCCAAATTGGTTTAAATACTGGTTTGTGATTTGACGTCTTGTCCATGAAATTCTTCCTCCTCACAGGTTATCTACTACTTAAGCAGAGTATATGGCAGTGACTAAGGCAATCAAAGAAACTATTTGGCTTAGAGGTTTGTTAGGAGAGTTCAATTTGGATCATGGGATGATTGTTGTCCATTGTGATAGTCAAAGTGTTATTCACTTGACTAGAAATCAGATGTATCATGAGAGGACAAAGCACGTTGATGTTCGGTATCATTTCATTAGAGAGATAATTGCTCAAGACAATATCCAAGGGTTGAAGATTGGTTCTGAAGACAATCCAACTAATATGTTGACCAAGCCTTTATGTGTTGCTAAGTTCAAGCATTGCTTAACTTAATTGGTGTTTTCCGCATTCGAGTTGAGCCCTTGGAAGGGCTGTTTTATGTGTCTTGAATGGGATTTTTTCTAAGATCAGTAATGATAGTGGTTTGGGGGGTGCAGCCCCCACGGTACGATACAACCCAACCCAATGGATCAACCCATTTGGAGGAGTATTACCTTGTTTTCGTGTCTTCTTGTGTAAGCAAGAAAGAAGTGAGATTTTTGCGGTTTTCGTGTTAGGGTTTTGAGAGGAAAGGCTTTGCTGCATTGTTGGGTGTTCTTGAGAGATTTTCATCGTATCTTCTTCTATTACATAGTTGTTAGGGAATAAGGTCTCATCCTCAAAAGCTAACTATTAAGAAGAGGGTGCTCAAGTACCTATTAAGCCACCCACATCCCCTTTCATATTCAATGTGGGACTATTCTTTTTGTCTTATGCGTGAATATCCCAACAATCTCCCCTTCCATGCAGATGATAAACACGTGGAGTTTGAGATCCCGATCTCCCCCTTCACGCGAGAGCTGACGTGGAGCCTGAGATCAAACCCCAAGAACCCTCAGCCAAACGGGAATTTTCACACCCCAGCTCTGATGCCATTTGTTAGGGAATTGAGTCTCATCCTCAAAAGCTAACTATTAAGGAGAGGGTGTTCAAGTACATATTAAGCCACCCACATCCCCTTTCATATCCGATGTAGGACTATTCTTTTGCCTTATGCGTGGATATCCCAACAATAGTTAATCGTCATCTCAACTTCGCCAATGGATGTAGCACATCACTTTGGTGTGAACCACATTAAATCTATGTCATCTTTGCTCTGTTTTGTTTTTCTTTCATGTTACTTTGGTGTTTGTTTTAACAGCATCCATACCCATGACATAGTTTATCTAAGCAAGTAGAGTAATAAAGACAGGTTAACAATGCAATTTCTTCCAATCACCATATGCATGCAGAGGTTTTGGAAGATTAATACAACTGGATTCTAAAGTAAGCAAAAGTTTTTTCATTTCAATTAGACTCAATTTTGTTTTCCAGTTTCCTCCACCCACTCTCAGTAACAGTTATTTAACTGGAATCGAAAGAACCACACTACAACTAATCGTTAATCCAAATTGAATTCAAAAGCGTACTAGTTATTGGGTTGATAAATAAACCAAACAGAGAGGAAAGATAGAGGAAGACACAGAGAGGGAAGATAGAGGAAGACACAGAGAGGGAAGATAAAGGAAGACCTGGTGACGGGTGAGCGACGGAGTAGTAAGCAATAGCTCCGCAGCGACCACAGCGTCGAGTAGGCGGGTCGACGCAACGTGTTCCCCCTCCCTTAGCCGCGCGCACTCCATCGTTTCCCGCTCACTTTTCTCTTCCAATTCCCTCTCATATCGATTTTTATTCTTAAACTGACCGCTAGCCTACTGCAAGTCTGCAACTTCGCAAGACCATCTATGCGATTTCTATTTGAGACAGTGAGGTTCATCATTAACTCTCCCCTTATTAATCAACAAATATCCAAAATATCGTTTCTATGTCAAATCAGAGGGTCAAATCCAAAGGCCAAAGAAATTCTCCCCTCATTATGGATGAAACAAAAATTTAGTCCCACAATAATAGTATGTAAGCATGTGTTTTTTCCTCTTTTTTTGTGTATGCTCCAAAATGGAGAATGAACTGACAGTAGCACCTCTGATGTTTATTGTATCCAAAAATTGTAACTCAACCAATTTGTTTAGCTGAGTTTGTAGACATTGTACACAATCCACACAACTCTTAGCTGGTTCACAATGCACGTATGGACAGACTTTGGTTCTCTTGGGTTGCCAAGGCCAGCATTTATTCTCCAAAAAAGATACATATGCTGATTCCATCTGATTCCCAATCTTCCCCCTCGTTTTGGATATCATGTCTGATTCCGATACCATTTGTTCGAACTCAAGTAGAATTCACCCTTAAAAACCAACCATTAGAGTGTCCAAATTCTTATAAACCTTCACATCCAATGTAGCATCCTTGGTTTCACCTGAAACCCCAACAATGAAAGCCTTAAGCCCTTAATTGAGGTACACCGTCTCACATAGCTTGGTATTCTTGCCCAAGCATCCAAAGTAAACTCAAATAAAGGGGCACAGCCACGCATATTGAATGGCATGTCAAGCCTTGGAAACTGAAGTCATAGAACATAAGATTCAAGAGAGACAAGACATTAGCAAAGTAAACAAATCTTTATAATGGGTCAACAAGCCCTTGAAACAAGTTTTTATCCAAATCAAAGGGGAAAATTAAAAGGTGAAATGGGGTATAGCCATTCTGGTTGGAGCATTGAGAGCATGCACCCAAAAAGGCCACCTTCCCCCTCCCCCCAAGAAAAAAGAAAAATGGTATTTCATTGACGTACATGTGTACACTGTTATTAAAAAGTTGAATGTGCATCAAGAGAAGTTTTGTATTGGTTGCTTGCCAGCGACTTCCACATACCATGACTTCCATGCCTCCAAATAATGAGCAAAGAGATCGTTCAAAGCTGCATCATTTACAGAATCACATTAGTGTCAGTTTTCTGAAACAGTTTTACCTATACAAGATACTAATACTACATCCAGGGGATCCAAGAGGTTGCCCCACATTGGCATAGCCCATAAAGCTTCAAAGAGAAGGATCCCTCCACAAACCAATCTTGAGCCAAAAGACCAAAGGCCAGAAGGGTTCATGAATTGGGCAACTAGGACCGCAACTGCATTATCACCTTGGATGGACCATCAAATGAATGACCAGATCCATATAATGAAAAGTTGCCAAGGAGAAAATGTGAATTCAGTTTCGGACTCTTTCATGTCGTATGAAGCCATTTATGTTAACTGAAGTGCAAAAGAAAACAAGGGTATCTTCCTAGGAGTGCGAGGAAGGCACATCTCTTAAGATTTCAAAGATGACCTAAAAAGCACCTTTGGTTTCTCTTTTTTCTTGGTCTGACCTTGAACCTCCAGAACCAAAGATCATCAACACTTCTTCACAGCCGTGATTTCTAGATTGGAGCGCCGTCAATTGTTGGATCAGCAAATAACATGGCATATAAGTAGAAAAAAGCATAGTCCTGCAGTTGGCTAGGGACAAGGCCTAAGGAAATTGTAGGTCCTGAGTTCGACTCCGCCTCCCCCCTTGGGGCCACCCGCCTGAGAGGAAACTCCCTGGTGACCATGGGACCCCAGTATCTCCCAGTTCGTGTGTGTTGCGGGGTCATGCACCAGCCCTGGGGGAATTAGTCGGCCAAAGGTCGAATACCTCCAGTTCCCACTAAAAAAAAAAAAAAAAAAAATAGTCCAAATTTAATGGATTATTGATGCAGAGCACTTAACTTGACCACAATCACAGATGGGTCAGTCAAATGTTTATGAAATGTGATGGAATGTAAACTTAATAAACTGGTGAATTTTCAAGAATGTACCTTGGTTGTGATACTGAGGGCGATAAGAAGAGGCAAGGCCCTCCCAGTCCTGAACCCTTTTTACATTATTTTTATCCAAGTCGCCAACTTTAGGCATAACAACTGGACTGAAAGGGCCAAACACAAAATCCTTGGAGCTTTGCTTTGGTTGTTGCTCGATTTGGCTTCTGCCCATATCATTTGACCTATTTTCATGGTTCATTTGCATTTGGATGTTTGGCTTCTGTTTAGCCTTCTCATCCATCAAGGAATTCACCTTGTTTCTCTTAAAATTAGTATTTGTTATCTCAGTTCCAAACACTCTTTTTCTGCTGTCCTCCGAATTGAAAGAGCCAGCTGACCCGTTCTCAAGTTTCTCTGTAATCCCTAGCCACCTAAATGCAGGCTTCCTGCTTTCAGCATGGTGGGTCTGCAAAAAGAAAAAAAGTAAAAATTGTGACAAAACATGTCTTTAACATGAAGGAAGGATTGGGCTGTCTTTGGGATATTTACCTTCTCAATAAGATTCATGGAAGACAACACATTCGCAATATCATATAATCGTCTAACTTTTGCTGCAGAATTATCTTATGAAGAAAGTATTAGTCATGGAGTTATGGATTTTTCACTTCCTGTTATTGCCTCAGAAAGTAATTCAGAAGAGGGACAAGGAAGGTTAATTACTTCTCATCTGAGATGAATTGAGTGAATCACCAAGCAATATCCTTGCAGCATCATCCAGGGAGATCAAGTCTGACTGAAGAAATGAGGAATTGGAGGGGTTAAAACAGAAACAATTTACAAAAATTCAAACTAGAACAAAGGGGGTAACATCTGCTTACATTAGAACAGAGAAATAGCTTCACAAAGTTTTGTGTAAGAAGTCCCAGGGATTTCTCTCTTCTGTTGTCTGTGGAATTAAACATATAAAGAAGTAAATAAATGGTTAAAATAGGCTAAATTTCTACAAGGATAACATAATACTGTTGGGGTTGGGTGTGTCTTGTATTTTGCAAGTCCACATAATTGTAATTTGTCTGGATTTGTACTTAGGACGCATTTTGGGTCAATTACATGTACGAGGTATAATTGTAATTATGTGGAGATTAGGGTTTTGGATTTCCCTACATATTGTCTCTGTGTGGAAAACCCTGGGAACAAGCAAAAGGGAACACTTTGTGAGGTGGAGAGGTGTAGAGAGTTTTTCAACAAATAGTGGAAAAGCTCTGATTCTCTCGAGTGGATGTAGGTAATCTTGCCAAGCCACGGTAAATTCCTTGTTTGTGTGGTGATTGCTTGCTTCGTTCTTCCTCATGGTTGCACATTGGTCCCCAACAAATACAATTGTATGAAGGGGTTCCGCAATGTGCATCCTCTGCCACAAATGATGACAATAAAAATTGAAGAAATACACCTAAGTAAACGCAGACGCGAATATTACCACCAGCTTTGAAGGATGCAGAAAGTTTAGAAATGACGGCAGTGGAGCTTGATTTATCTTCCCTGCTCGCAATGTTTGGATCAATGGATTTTTCATCTTCCTCATCATCTGAAACCTTCAGTGAAGAAATAATCTTGTCACTCAAAATTATGAGACAAAAATCACAGTAAACAAGGATAGAAGGAAATAAGTGGATCAAATGCTAAAAAAGAAAAAACCTACTTTTTCACTGTTGCTAGCATCATAGATGTTGGAAAAATTCTCTTTCAAAGCCTCCTTCTAATCAAGTATCAGAATAGAAGTTAGGGCAATTCCCAAAACTTTCAGTCTCAAACCACTGGAAATCTGCGAAAAAAATAAAATTAATAAGATTACCTTAAGCTCCTTTAGAGCCTGGGGAATTCCTACAAATCCTTTCCATGCGTACCGATTCTTTCCCTTTCTCGCTAGAACCTAAACAGATCAAAAACGTAAAATTTCAAGACTTTGCAAAGTCAAATAACATAATTAGGATACACCCAATAAAAAATTTAAAACATAGTTTGAAGAGTAACAAGCAAAAGATCAAAATTGTACCCCAATGCTTTCCAAGACATTGACTATATCATAGATCCTCCTCCGCTCAACTCCTGAAACCTCAAAAGTGTTAAAATAACACAATCAACACATGAAGTAGCAGAGGCTAACAAAGAAGAGGAGTCAAGGAAACAATGGAGACCAAAGATCGGATTTTGACCTAATCGGTCGGCAGCATCATCCAAACCAAAGGATTCAGTGCCATCTCGGTTGTACAAGCTCAAAAAGCTGTTCAAATATACGGAAAATTGGATAACAATATTAGAAACTATGGTAAGAAAATTAGCACAAACCACAAAAAAAAAAACCAAACAGACAAGATCTATAGAAATTGAACCACCGAAGGTGAGAAGAAAAAGCGAAATATTACTTGGAGCACAAGAGCCCCAAAGATTTCTGCTTCCTGCTGTAGGTATGATGCCTTGTTTCAGGATCTTGAAAAGCAGCCATCGGCGACATATCCAAATCTCTTTCTCCTTCTTCTGTTTCTTTCGCCTCTCTTCTTCTTCTGAGAGAGAGAGAGAGATAGAGAGATCTGGAGGTTTGAGATTTGAGAGGGAAAAAAGCTGGAAGACCGTTAATAAAAAAGGTGAGGAAACCTAAAGCTCAATTGGCGGGTTTGGAATTTCGAATATAGGAGGGATTTCGGGTCCGAGCGATTAGGGTGTTATTTTAAACAGGCAGCGGGAATTCAAATCGAGCTGACGAGGCGCGGCTGAGTTTAAATTACCTAAATTAACCTTACTGAAATTTCCCGTTTGAGTATGATACAAGGGTGTTTCTTGTACTTTTGACTCTTCCTTTCCGTTGAGTTTGTTTTACGCTCTATAAAAAAGTAGAGCATGTTACAGAAATACCCTTCTTAGTTCATATATTCCAAATACAATGAATTTATGACTAATTTTGGAAATGGGGTTATAAGTTTGACGAGGGAATCTGCATTTTCCCTCTTCTCCCAACCGTTTCCTTTTCCTCTGCATCATTTCAATTTGCAACTCAACGTGACAAAGTAAAACGTCACGATTCTAATGGAATTTAGCAGGAGGCGTGCGCCCAGGATGCTGCCAGGGGTATCCAGCGGTTGAGCTGTGCCGCACACATCTTGGTACACGCCTAGGGATGTGTGCGGCACAATCCAACAGTTGGCAGCACCCTGAGCGTTCCATGCTCCCTGGAGACAATCCTAATCCATTCTAATGGCTAGAGTCCAAAGAAAGGGAGAGGGTTTGTCACAAGGATAGTGTGCAATTTCACGTCTTGGAGGAGGGGCATTATGGAAAAATAATAAAAATTAGGGACATATGAGACATTTTATAGGGATGATGCCAACATGCAATTTTGATATTAAGCTAACATGATAAATATTTTACCCCCAAGTAAATAAGGGTGTTATTGTTCGGATGCAATATCAAAGTTGTTTTTTTTTTTTTAATAAAGGATCTAGTTATGGTTGGAAAAACAGAGTTTTGACTCAAGTGAATCACCCAGAGTCAAAAACAAATATATATAAAACCTGGTTAAGATTTAGGAGTCTTGAAGATTTGCCCATGTTTAAGAAATGACCTAACCAAATCCGAGTTACTTTGAGTTTTCATTGACTCAATGTTTTTGCTTGAGTCAAGTGAAACTCACCAAGCTTTTTCTTATTAGGTATATACTATTCATAGACTATAGGTTTCGTCTACAACTAAACAAAACCCAATAATTTTTGTTTGTTGTCTTCAATAATAGCCTATTTTTTTTCTTCTCCCTTGTGAAACAGCCATAGTATCAGTTTCTCCTCCTCACTTCGAGGAAAAAAATAAAGATAGCGTAAAAAAAATGAATCGTCATGATCAAGTCTCGCCTAAGTCACCAAGCTTTGAAAAGAGCGAGTTGAATAAAAATTTTGATTTTCCAATTACAACACAATGTTGGTGTGAAGTGGAATCTACAACATCAAGACAATGAGAGCACAGGGGCATATGATCATATCAGTAGTGTGGCCATCATCCCCCCCCCCTCCCTTCTTTATGTAAACATCTAGCTCTGGTTGGGTTATTATTTGCTCGCATCAACATATGTGAAAAAAATGTAAAGGAGGGAATAGCAGCCTAAACTTTTCATTACTCATAAAAGTATTGTACCTCATTCTTTTTTCCGCCAAACATGACCTAAAAATATTCCTCATGACAAAGGTCACAACTAGTAAATAACCCATGCTACGTACGAAAAGTTAAGTAAACTATGATGCTGAATGTTCGTTAAGTATCATTAAATTTGCTCGATTTAGCAAGTGAGAGATTTTCTTATCTAGTAAATTTATTTGGATTGTCACTGAAATGTATAACATTATGGAGACAGTTTTCCTGATTGAGGAGTTCAGATGGCATGCAAAGGGAATCGTAGAATACAAGGGTACATTGATCCTAATTGTAAGGGGGCAAACATTTATGGCCATTGATATTTGTACTTTTCTTGCACCCACAGGAAAACTTTTTTCCTAACATTAATAAAGCCCTTTTTCTTAAATTGGCCTCCACAACTTCTTACAAGCCTGATCATTTTTGGGTCAAAGTTCTTAAAGGAAAGTATTTTCCAAATAATATTTGTTCCATTCATCCATATTATCAAAAAAAGGTTCGATCATTTGGAATAGCATTACTAAGATATTGATCATTTGAAATAGCATGAATGAATAGCCTTATTTTCTACCCAAAAAAAAGAAAGAAAGAAAGTAGGTAATGGTTGCAATCTCTGGATGCCTTTTGTGCATAATTTTAGAATTCTCCCTTCTCATCCGGCTAATCCCTGGTATGTAAATTTGAATTAGCTAATACCTAATGATTTCTAGAATATTAGTCTTGTACATTCTTGATTCTCGCATTCCTCTTAGCTCTTATAATATGAATGACTATTGGTTTTGTTTGTTTAGTAAGACAAGGAGTTTTACTGATACAAATGCGGTCAAATGACTAATCCAGAATCAACAAGGTAATATAATTAGCATTATGTCAAGAAGGTTGTGGAATTCTGAATGGCATTTGAAAGCTCAATCAAAAACTTTGCATGTTTTTATGGAAAATTCTTGTGGGTGCTGTTTTTACTATGATTAGAATAGCGACTTTCTTACATGTTGACCACTCTTGTTGCTTGTGTAATAAAGAAGAGGGAGAGCATTCTCTATGGGGGAGCACAGGGGCCACGCATGCGCGTTGGCATCTCGAGGGGCAGAATTCCACCTTTCATGGGGGGTAGGATAGTCATTTCAACCCCCATTGTGTCTGGGCGTGGCCTGCACCCAAGATTGAATGACACCTTTTCTTATCTTGTGATTTTACTAAGAGAATCTTGGCTATTGGACCCTTGGACTTCAATTTTGAATATCTCATTTCACCATCTCTTTATGATAAGTCCCAATCTTGTTTTGTTAACCTAATTAATTTGTAAATGGACTTACGATTTCAATCTTTTACCACTTCCTAGCTGATGTTAATAAGTCCCAAGAACATAATTCTTATCCAACTCTCCTATGTACTATACTCCATTATGTTTCTATAAGGGTCATTTTATAAGTGTCACTATGCCTAGTAAAGTATAATGTTTCACTATTTACTAGTTGATAATATATGAATTAAACCATGTGATAGAGGCACATGACAGATATTCAAGTGCCCGCTTGGAGATTCCTTTATGCGCTTCCTGCTTAGAGAACCTCCTCGATCTCCCTTTTTTTCAAACAATGCATTCGTATTTCCCCGTTTCATTTGGAATCAAAATCTTGCTAATGAAATATGTGTGAACTGTGAAGTCCTCTGGTCACATGGAACTTCACTTACTCACCCACATGTCCAACAACCTACCACACATTATTTTAGTGGGACCAAGTGCATTGAAAGGCTAGATAGATAGAGCATTTTCAGTGACAAGACTCTTCACTTCTAAGAACACCATTAGTATGTAATATTTTTTGGGAATAGGAAAGACATGTTACACATTTTTAATCAATTAATTTGCAGAGTATGCAGATTTACAAAGCATTTCCCTTTCTTCTTTCCACATTCCACAAAGCACCTATGAATCTAAGAAAGAAAATTTGATTCACAATTCACATTATTTGATGCATTGGAAACAAAATAATATCAGAGTAGATTTAATCTATAAAAACAATGGACCTTAAGCATTATCACCGGCCACTTCCATAGACCTACAACATCCAGTGGAGTTTGTAAGAAATGCTGCTGTCTACCCAAAAATGTGATTTGTTGGACCAAAAAATCAACCCAATAAAAGCATCAAAACCATTTGATCTATTTTTCTCCAAATACAGAAGAAATGAATCCCGTTACAGTCGAGGAATTTCTAGAGTTTGCACCTGCTGTTATACTGTTATTAACATGCAATATGTTTCCTGAACGACGGACTTCAATTCAATTGATGCGCCCGATCAGCAATTAAAACCAAACAGAATGCTTTTGTATGTTTCCTCAACAAGATTCCCAGCAGTCAAAAACCCCAAACTGGCTAGGAATTGGACATGGCATAAAGTTCAACAGATTTCTTCAGCAAATATGATGTCGAAAATGAACTTCACTTCCTCTTTGGGAATATTAGGTTGATCAACCAACAGTTGATGGAGCGCCCCTAGATCACTCGCACTGAGATTCAAAGTAAGCGCTGAGACTATTGATAACTTGAGTTGATACTCTGAGTGATATATCTCATGCATAAGTCTAAGCCCCTCCAAACAATCTGCTAGACTTGGCCGTATCCCAATTCGCAATTGCATTTGGTTCATGCCAGGTGACATTGAACCCCCTTTCACCTGTTGTCTACCATCCCGAAGAATCTTTTCAAGAGACATAACGATACCATGAAACTCTTCACATGTTTTCTTCATAGAAATCAAAATGGTGTGTAGAGAGTCCATCTGCTTCCCCAAAATTGCCTCCCTGATGCCATTAACACATGTCAACCGGCCATAATTTTTGGGCTCTTGCAGTACGGGCAATCTTTCGATTATTGCAGAAGCGTTTCTGAACTGAGAAAGCAAACGGGATTGAAGCTCATCCCATCGATTTATTTCGTCCCTAATTTTCCTAAACTTTTGCTGGTATTTCTTCACCACCATCTCCATGCCTGAAGTTTCAAACCTTTTATTTTGGTTTGTTGTGTATTGTTGAATCTGCTTAAGTTCAAGAAGCATACCAAAACATGCACTTAGACTCTAAACAAAGGCCCTATAGATAACTGAATGGAAAAATAGTAACATAAAACATTATATACCTTAAAACAGGAAAGGGAAGTAAGTGCCTATAGAAAGAAGATAATAGTAAAAAAGTGAAAATTCAACAAGAGCCCAAAAATTATGGCCGGTTGACATTTGTTAATGGCATCAAGGAGGCAATTTTGGGGAAGCAGATGGAATCTCTGCAAACCATTTTGATTTCTATGAAGAAAACATGTGAAGAGTTTCATGGTATCGCTGTGTCTCTTGAAAAGATTCTTCGGGATGACAAACAACAAGTGAATGGGGGTTCAATGTCACCTGGCACGAACCAAATACAATTGCGTATTGGGATACGGCCAAGTCTAGCAGATTGTTTGGAGGGGCTTAGACTAATGCATGAGATGTACCACTCAGAGTATCAACTCAAGTTATCAATAGTCTCAGCGCTGGTATTTCTTCACCACCGTCTCCATGCCTGAAGTTTCAAACCTTTTATTTTGGACTAATGTGTGCTGTTGAATTTGTATAAGTTCCAGAAGCATACCAAAACATGCACTTAGACTCAAAACAAAGGTCCTATGGATAATTGAATGGAAAAATAGTAACATAAAACATTATATACCTTAAAACAGGAAAGGGGAGTAAGTGCCTATAGAAAGAAGATAATAGTAAAAAAGTGAAAATTCAACATATCTAATAGCCAATTGATTAAGAATCATAGCTTTCAGTTCCAAGAGTAACTGATATATATATATATATATATTTTAAAAAACCCATAACTAAAGAGAAACATAGCATGATGACAAATGAAGCATTTAGCTTGAGGCAACAGGTAGGATCTCACCATGCCAAAGTGCTTCATTTGATTACCCACCCAATGTTGTAATATTGGGTGTAATATGGGCATAACAGTAAATCTGTCCACAGGGGTATTATTGTCCTTGTACTTGTATGTCACTCATTATAAATAGAATAGGGCTGTCATTCAATGTTTCTAAAACGACTCGGCATTGGACTGGTCTGGTGTAGTGGTTGGCCATCTAAAAGTCCAATCTGGCAGTAAGAATGGTCTGACTATGAACATGAGGCAGATTTAAGTAAAGATTATATGCAAGTGTAAAGATTTTAACATAAGCTCATCTGATTAACAGGTTGTTTTCCCAAACTTACCATGCAGCATGCATGGGGTTCAAATCTCACTATATGCATTTGCATCCAAATTTTACTGATAATATTAACAATATTAATTGCTCAAGGACCAGCTGTCTAACAATCTGACCTAACCACTCCGAGCAATCCAAAGTTTTAGACCTTACAGTTTGTTGACCAGTTAATTGTATTTTATGACCTCCCATCTCAGGGCTGGTATGGTCAACAACTTATGAGAACACTGCTAACTAACAGTAAAGATTTCACCAGTGTTCCTTTTTGCCATTTTCCGTTGCCTTCATCAAATACAGCCACTTTCTTCAGGCCATTGATAAGCCCTGTACTGCTCCCATGGATGCAGCCAAAGGATTACTCTTTTTTTGCGACTCTATCCATGGATAAACTCTACAGTCCATACTATGATTCTTTCTATTTTACACAAAATCATTCTCACATCGCAATTTCTTGTTCTGGATTCCAAAGAGTTCTAGTATTACTCACTACTTATTCCAGTTCTTCACCATTAAATCCTTGGGAAAAAAAATCAAAACTGGACAAATAACAAATGGGGTACACCCCTCAACTGCATATATTTCCATGACCAGATATGAAAATGTTCCTAAGTAATCATAAAAGATAACTGAGACTAAAGCACATTCCAACTTTAACGAATTCAAAGTAACAAAAGAGCTTAACAACTTGGACTAGAACATTTTTAACCTTCAGATACATTCATTTGATGGAGATCAATTTAAACCACCAAGCCATTTATTTTCCACTACCAGAGGTAGAAAGGTTTTGTAAGTAATAATAAAAGCTCACCAAGATGGACTAAACCATGATTTGCAAGTTTCCGACACATTAATTTGGGCATAACATAGATCACCTTTTTAAAATTTTTTGCTATATCTAGAAATGGCAAGGCTGAATGGGCCCTTCGCTCGAGAATTATCCAATAACATTGATGTCTCCAACCTTACCCTCAGCCCTTTCCAGATGAAAATTGCCAAGATATCTTCTTACCCTTCCTGAACTCTCCACACGTTTCTCTCAAGGGTCTGCATTACATAGATTTGCTACTCTTTATTCAGGGAAGAGAAAGGTGCAGTTATGAACCTTGGCATTCAATCCATTTTAATGAGTTATGGAGCTGATTTTCTCACCAGAAGCCTTTCATCCAATTGAAAAACTTTCTGGTCTATGCAACAAAACAAGAGCTCGTTCTTTTACAACACCGCCCACGACCCTCCTCCCCCCCCCCCCCCAAAAAAAAAATAATAATAAATAATAAAGGCAGCCAACAATGGCATTTTTCACACATTCAGATTCACCCATCATCCAAAACTACAACAGTTTCTGAATGAAACAAGGGGTATCCCTCCAAAGACCATCATCTAGCCCAATTATCACTCCTGACTGCCTCCACGCATGCAACATGCTCTGGTGCTCTTTAAATTGCAACCAGACTTCCCAGTACCTCACCAGGTGGCTAAGAAAAATGTTGTCAATTTGAGAGACAAAGACAGAGCAACTACAAGGCCAACCAACTGCCACATAGGAACTCTACAAGGACTCCTTCAGCTAAAAAACACCTAATCATTAACCAACCTTGGCAATGGCACAATAACCTCCAACCAGCACGCAGCCAGTTTTAACTTTTAACCCTTGGAGAAAAGCTAAAGCTTGATTTTGCTACAACTGTACACTAGTAATTGAGAAATGGTCCCAAGAAATGTTCCATTCATTATCCAGAAAAGGGACCAATTATTGAAGACGCCCAGGCTTCAGATGGTTAATGAGTGAAATTAATTTCAGTCGAACCCTCTAACAAAGAGCATTATAACAATGTGATTGACAGAACTTAGGAAGTTCAAACCATTGCTCTCAAATTCTTCCCCACCCCAGAACAAACAACAACAACTCAGCCTTATCCCAACTATATGGATCCTTGCCTTCCAATCAGCTCTATTCGAGGTCATCTCTTTCCTACCACTTCTCCTAAGGTCATTTTAGTTCAGCACGTACATGTGCATGCTCTTTTTTTTTTTTTTTTTGGGGGGGGGGGGTGTCATGCTGATTGGAGTGATCAAGAATCTCTGCCAAGAAAAAAAAATTTGACTCCAAGCATCACCAAGAAAATAAGACAAGGTCATCCTTAATATTTGATGAAAGAAAAACCACCAAATTGGTGGAGAAAGTCAATCTAACAAGGACTAACCATATTCAAACCAATTAAATTCTTTCAATGGTTCCTGCAGCACAAAGTCGAAGCAATAAAAGTGTGTATGCATGTATGTGCATGAGAGAGAGAGAGAGGGTAACACGAAAGTTTCTGATTATCAGGTTATGTTTGTTTAACAACTGCATCATGGTCTGGAAGTTCTCTTTCCACCAGCCTATTTTGTGGAATTTAATAACTGACACCTCACGACAGGTAAACCAATCCCCACTTCTACTATTCACTTGATTTGTAAATATACAGAAACAACACAAACTTAATCATTCGCAATCAAAGAAGCTTTGCAACAAAGAGCAAAAACCTTGATGTTGATCCATTTTGTTGCAGGCATCCATATGATAACAAAGAAAATTGAGACATAAATTTATGAAGTGCTCATCAACCCTGCTACATATTTGAATACTAAATTGGAAGAACCAATAGTTTCAACATAACCAATTCAAAAAGAGTGTACATAAATTGAAACCTGGAAAAGGGAGTAAAGTCCAACAGAATGGTAAAGAAGGGAGAAGAAAAATCGGGCAATCTAGTGGAGGCCACTCCAAAAGCCATGAGACAGCAGCAGTAAAATGAATATAAACTTCTAGTCTATGGCTCAACAGTAGTCACCTGTTGCCACTCCCCATCTACTGCCTCTTTCCACAATGTTACATTGTTGTTTCCATCTGCCACAGCCAATATATTTCCAATTAGCGACCATGAGACCCTCCAAGCTGGGGTCTTAAAATCATTCAAAACCTTGCCTTCCCATTGGTCACCTTCCTTAGCTACGGTCCATATAATAACCGTTCCATCCTGTGAAGCGCTTGCAATTGTAGACTTTGGAAGCCCCAAGTTAGGCACCCAAGCCACATCCCTAACCCAATCAGTGTGCATATGAAGAGCAGGGAAGCAATCCATCTTCCAATTTCCATTGTACAGCTTCCATACTTTCACAGTGTTATCACATCCACCTAAAACAAGCTTCTGGACAGGCTCAAACATGCCAGATCCAACAAGAGCACCAGGAGCCATTGAAGGGGTCCATGAAACAGAAGTGACACCAACAGGGTGAGCTTGTTCAATCTTTGTAGTGTCCCAACCACCATCAGCCCTGGCAGTATGGACTGGTATGTTTCCATCAGATGATCCACAGGCCAAGCAAAGGCCAAGTTCATGTGGAACCCAAGCAATGGAATTGACGGAGGACTTGTTGATGAAGGTCCAAGCACCCGCAAGAAGAAGAAGAAGCCCTAAGAATAGGGCCTAGTATTTGGAGCCTTAGTTTCTTACTTAGTTTATTTCAGCTTTAGTTATTTCCCATAATTAGTTTATTTTTCAGTTTAAATGTAACTTAAATTGAACCGGTTCAGCTTCGGTTCAATTTAAGTGAATTAATCCTATTGGTTGTTAGGTTCTTATTTCCCATTGGTTACTTATGAATCTTTTAAGTTGTTTTAAGTAGTTTTAATTATGTTTTAATTTCAGTGACACCCCTCCGCGATTTCTGAAGAGGGAGTGAGTTGTAATAGAATTAGGAATTAGGCCATTGGCCTATTATATATAATAAAATCGTGGGAGGCTCCCTCACAATTCAGACTTAAAAAAAATTCGTTTATGCTTGCTGCCATGGTTGCTGCTGCCTAGCTCCTTTGAGAGTGACCTTGTGAGTAATATCAAGGTGAAAGGAATTGGTGGATCTCCAATCGACTCCTTGCGTCTTGTAGACCGGAAGGATTCTTCTTCTCAACTCCTTGCATCTTGTAGATTGTCTACTGCCTTGAAGATCAGTTCTCAAGTAAGTAATTTACAGTTACAGCATTCACATTCTTCTCCTAGTCCACTAACCTAAGCCAATTGATTCCCTAAATCATCCCCTCTATTAATTCCCATCGATCCCTATAAACCCTAGGTATTCATTGACCTGCCCAGCCCAATTCCACCAGCCAAATCCAACCAAATTTCAACCACAGCTCCTACTCAGCAACTCTTCCACTCGGCCTTAACCCTAGGTCCATCCTCCCATCAAAACCCTAATCCCCTTTCTCTCTATTAAAACCCAAAAACCCAAGAATCTGTCTAGACCTATCCAACCATCCAACCCCCCCCCCCCAAATTACAACCGAACCACCCTTCTACTGCCTTCAACACTCGGCCAGAAGTCCATCCCTTAAATCCACCACTAAACCCTAAAATTCATCACTTTCTCCTTTCCCAAAACCCGAAACCCTAACCCTAATTTTCTAGATTTTAATTTTTCAATTAAACATCATTCAAACCTTCACTGTTAGCTTCCCCTAGGCCTGCCTAACTTTACTAAATAAAACCCAACCTCGTTACCCTAAACCTAACCCTAATTCTGAGCTAATTGCCCAATTCTGCCCCAATTGGCCAGCAGATTTGTGAGATCCTGATTTACCTGGCTCCTAATAGACCCTTGTCTATCTAGGACTACATTACTTGTGGATATCAAAAACTTGGGCCTGAGTCCACTCATTCTGATTACCTTCCTTCCAAAGTATCACTTTGCCATCATAGGAGCAGGAAGCAAGGATGGAGCCAAATTTGGGGTGCGCCCATGCAACCTGCCAAACAGGACCTTGGTGACTACTCAATGTTGCCAAGTGCTGCGAAGTAGAATTGCTGCTCACACCAATTATCTTGATAGTGGTATCCGAAGATGCTGTTGCCAAATGCTTGCCATAGTAATCCATGGCCACATCGTGAATGGTGTCTTGGTGGCCCGTTTCAATCTTCTGGGAAGGCATTACTCTCAAGTTTGATTCTCATATTTCTGTTTCACTTTTAATTCCTCTAATTACCTCCTGTTATGCAGATGCCAGTTCAGATTTGAGACCACCCAATCTCTCACACAGTTTCTTATGTTTCTGCTAATCAATTCAGACTAGTAACAGAATAATCTCTCTCCTCTGATGATTAATCACGGAGAAACTCTAACCACTTGCTAGGAATAAGCAGTTCCATCCCTGTAATTTAGTTCCGCTACGAAATGGAAGATTGCAAACAATGTTTGTCCAATTAGAATCACACTACAACAGCTCATTCTCTCTATAAAGATTCCCTCATATAAAAGAAAAAAGTGACTAGATCAGTGCAAGAATTCCAAGCAGATAATTTTCGTTATTAAAAAACCCTAAATCTCACTATCGATCTGGTGATACAGTAGGTAATAGGTAAAAATTGAGGCTATAACGTAACCACAAATGCAATGAAACTCGTTTAAACAGAGTAAGAGAGAAATGGATTCACTTACCTCCGAGAGCCCAAACACTCGACGGATCAGATAGGCGATGAAACTCGACGAGGATAAAATTAGCTCTGCAAACGCTCTTCCGTGTGAATTAGGATTGGAGTCTGGAGCGAAGGGGAAAATAAATCGAATAACTGGCGTGCAAGATGATTGAACTTGGGTGTCAATTTAGAACAAAAAACCGAAATTTAAACCGGTCGTTAAGAATGAATCGGATCAGAATTGAACTAATTCAATTCGGTTTTTGTTTAAAAATATGGAATATTTTTTTTGGTTCGGTTTGATTTTGGTTTCATGACTAAATTCAACACCGTTACGAATCAAATTACCTTTTTTTTATAATCAAATAATGACCAGAGTAAAATTATATTCTTTTTAAGGGGAATTATTAGCGTAACAAGGATCTGTTATTTATTCAAACATAACAAGATACCTGCTACCCTCTTAAAACTACAATTAAGGACACAATTGAAAATAAATTTATAAAAATAATTGGGTGAAATCACATTCACTACTGAAAAGTCTAAAAAACCCAAGAGTTTTAACTAAAATTTTCAACAATGGTTAAAATGTAATTGCACACCACCCATCTTCCCCAAAATCATCTAGCCAACATCTATCGCTTCCTCCGACCATGAACCAACCGAACCTCTTTTTCTCTTGTTTCCGGCAGGCTAAAAGTGACGGACTAAAAGAAAAAAGAAGCAAAAAACTCAAACAAGATTTCCTAACCCTTCCCCAAAATAACCTGCTAGCATCTCTCGTATCTGCCGGTTGTGGAAACTACTGAAGGTAACGTCTCCTTCCCCTGTCCCTCTCTCTCTCGCACCAAATTTCTGGTTTTTCCTATATCTGAACCGTCACTTTCTTCTTGTAGATGAAGCCACTTTGCTTCTAGTGAAACCGAAATAGGTTAAACGATCTGCTGAGGTCTCAGAGCATCATTCGAGTAGGCTTCTGCTGGTGGAGGGTCTGAAACCCCCTGTTCTGAAGCCTCCGCCTCCAAATCCTCAAGCTTCCTCTTGTGATCTAAAGGAACAAGGTTCACAGCTTCTGCCACCCCTTCTTCCGCCATTGATTTGTCACAATAATCTATATCCACTTAAATACAAAACCCTAAAACTAGCTTGGGCCAAAAAAATCCCACCTAGAGTTTCTAGAAAGTGATAAAATGGTACAAAAAATGAAACAGAATCTAAGGATGAGAGGAGAGCTGTGTGCGAGAGAGGGGTTATGGGTTCACAGAAATTACAGTGAGATAGTGATCATGCGGGGTGAGTGGAACGGAGAAAGTGAATGTTGGATTTTCAACATGATTTCCACCGCCATTAGAGCTCAACTCCAAGTGAGAAGAGTTGTAGAGAAGAAACGAAAAGTGATGGGTAGAGGTGGATCTATGGTTGATAATGAAAACATAGATTGAAGGGTGGTGATGGTTAATCGGCCGGACATAAGCTAACTACTAACCATATAATTAATTAAAGGCGAGAAGAAGAAGAAGAAGGGTCGGTCGTCTTCATCGAGCAGACTATAGATTGCAGCGATGATTTGGACGGAGAGAGAAAGAGACGGGTAAGGCAGGGAGTATGCTATGAAATGTCAGAAATGCCATTTAAAATATCAATTTGCAATACAATCATAAGATTCTAATAACATAACATGAAATGTCTAGTTTACCCCCACCCAATTGATACTTTTATGTCCCATTACTCGTTTCTTATTAGTCTTTTCACTATTTTGTTATTTTTCCAAACGTAACCAACCCTTGCTACATGAATAACAACCCTCTTTTTTTAAATATTGCTTTCAATGTGGATGATAAATTCTATATAACCCTAACAAATAAGCCAAAGTCCAAAACAAACCATTGATTTTAAACTTGGAAGGAGATTAATATCTAATGACAATGCACTATGGGCTAAGGTGTTGAAAGTCAAATATTTTCTGAATAATTCTGTTTTTTGACACTAAGGTAATTCAAAGTTTAAAATATTTTTTTGGCGTATCTTACATCAGGAGCTCCAGACTCTAGTTAAGACTATCTTTTCGAAATGGAGTTCGATCGACCCCCAATGTGTATTTTGGGATTCTTGAATTGAATCCATTTGGCACTTTTTCTTATCGTGTGATTGGACTAAGTGTGTCTGGGCTACAAGCGTTTTTGGGCTTGAGAATTGAATATCTCTCCTACCCCTCGTTGGAACAATTTTGCATCTTCACTCTCGCTAACGAACAATTCGATAAATTACTTCTCTAGTGGGGGTTTTTTTTTTTGTAATTATTACTAGTTATTTTATTTGGCATCTTTGGAACAAGATAATTCACAAGTCTACGAAACCTGACCCCATGTGGGTACGTTCTGCAAAATATTTCCAGATGGTTGAATGATCTTAAGATTTATTCCCCATCCCCTTCTCTTCCCGATGATGTAAGTCATGTAACCAATCAAGATGTTTTTGATAGAGTCCCTCATTCTATTTTGAGGTCTTTGCCCATGTTAGGTTATCCTATTTTAATGTGTCACCAAAAAACAAAAAGAAGTTATCCTATTTTAATTTGCGCAGGATCTTCTAACTTAGTCCTAAACAGGATGGGGTGGACATACTACATTATGTTAGAAGAACACATTGTTTTGATCGCTACAATTTTTTTGGACACAGCTCGTTTTTTGGAACCTAAGGTTCTCAATTTGAAGAAGGGTCTTGAGCATGCGGCAAGGCTAAAATTGGCAATTGGTGAAATCTGGTGTGCAAATTTTTGCCAACTTCCTAATGCTGCATTGCCGTGACACTTAGTACCACAACTTTTTAAGCTCTCAAGCATGAATTCTGGATTCCCAGTTTCTGTTAACCCATACCCAAATAAAGGCTTGATTGAACAGAGACAATAAAGCTGCACCCATCTTGGCCCAATTGAGGATCTAATGTTTAGATATGTCAAGACTTTTATGTTTTAAATTTTTAATGATCCACATGGGCCCCAACCAGCTACGGCCCAGTAGAGGTCCAACCAAGGCTGGCTCTAGGTTGAATACAAGATGGGCTTACTATTGGGCTTACCCGTAACCTAATCATCCATGAGGTTGTAAGCTAAGATACATTAGGGTTGTGTTTGGTATGCAGTCCCGGAATAGACTTCAGAATGCATTCTAGGCCCAGAATCTATTCTGAGAATGCATACCAAAAACAGCCTAGGTTTGTTCATTGAAGTCCTATGTCATTGGCTGAAGGTGAATTAATTCTTTGGTTTAATCATTCATCTCCAAGCTTAAAACCCAAAACCCAGGCTTGGGTTGGGCTTGCTTTGGTTCAGCCCAAACCTAGTCCACTTGTATCACTAGTTCTAGTGGTTGATCCAGCGTATACAGAATTAGTAATGGGACAATCTCTATTCTCCACTCTTAATTTTTTTCTCCACCTTCGGCCTAACTGGTCCCCTGGGCATGCACGTACGCTCCTATACATGCGCACTGGGACAACACCGGATCCTATGAGAACCATAGAAGTTGGGGAGATGGCCCCCGAGGTGGTAAGGGGAATCAAACTCAGAACGCATGTTGATTTAAGCACACTCCCTTGGCAACTGAGCTACACCTTAGGGGTTTAATTATTGTTAATAAAATGTAAATCTATACTCTTAAGTAGTTGTGTAGTTATTTTAGTTAAGCATAATTGAAATTAGGAGCTAGGGAGCAAGGTGAACATATCTTTTGCATTCTCTACAACTTGCCATGTACCGAATTAAAAGGTTTCTCTCTTTCAAAACAACTATCAACTATGGAGGTTAATTGGCTAATCCTTCTTTCAGAGAACCTTGTCAAAAGCAAAGGGAGGTCGTGATTTTGTTGATTCCTTATAAATGTTTTGTGCCTGGTTTTAATCTTTGTTGGATGCTATTACCAATCAAAAGAAGGCTCATAAGATGAGGGAGCCCAAGGCAGCTTTGTCAATCCCCATGAAGTCAAAAAATAAAAAAAATAAAAATTGTGGGACCAACCTTCTATATCAATAAGACCATCACACTTCTGAATCAACGTCCACGATATTTACTTTGGAACAAGTAGTCATTTTCAAGTGATTCCACTCTATTTTGGAATATTATCTGCTCCATTTTCTATGTGGTCCATTTTCCCAAGTCTCTCTAATAGGGGGGTAGACCCCACACCAGGTAGTGTATTCGAACAGGGGTAGGATGGTCATTTCCGTCCCCCTATTAGAGAGACTTGGAGAAATGGATCGAACAGGGAAATGGAGCATATAAAGATCCCTCTACTTCAGGACTATGCTTGCAAAAAAAACAGTAATTCTTTCCTAGTAACTCCATTTTGGTACCAAGTTGCCCCTTCTATGACGAGGGTAAAGATCAAAGATCACCTGCTCTCATACTATTGATATGAACCTTAGAACAGTCAGAAGAATCAAGGAAAATTATCTCCTTAGGTTCTCTGCCGGTACAGTTCCCTAGTGCCTTTAATAAGAGGGGGGGTGGATCCCACTCGAGTAGTGTGTTCAGGCAGGAGGTAAGGAGGTCATCTCCACCCCCTATGAGAGGAACCAGACGAACTGTATTAGGCAGGAAACCTAGGAGGACAAAGATCCAAGAATCACCCCTAAAAGCTGATTCATAAAGTGAGGGAGTCCAACGCTTTATCAATCCCAACCAAGTCTCTCACTGAACTGATGTGAGATCAGTCTCCATATGACTGGTATGAGATCGTAACAGATGCCACTTCTTGTGAAAATATTCTGAATGTGAGCATTTGTAAAGAACTACATTAAACAAAAAAAAAACACTCTACAAATCCTCCTTTCAATCACTTTACATACATTTTCATTTCCTCCCACCACCTATGAGGTGGTAGCGGGGGCTTTCAAAGTTCAAATTCATTTAAAAAATGAAGAATGAGGTGATTTGGTAACTTGGGTAGTGCTTGTAGTGGATATATCATCTAATCCCCATAAATCATGCGAATTCAGGTGAAGATGAGGTGCTTCAACTACACTCACCAACAGAGCTGGCATCAGGTCTCCTCCATCTAAATATAGAAAACTTAATATTTCAAAATTCCCAAGTGTTTGTACTTATGTATTGCAGTCACATGCATAATTCTCAAACCATATACCTTGACTCTTGGTTCAAAAAATCGGATTGAAATCGACCGATTCAACTCCACGAGTCATATCCAATTGCCAAAAGTGATGAGTAAAAAAAAAAATTCTCTTTTCACTACTGGTGAAGGAAGAAAATTGAGTAAAGGTCTTTCAGTTTTGGAATACATCCAAGTAAAATGAAGTTGTTTGGAACTTGAATGCTTTGACTTTGGGTTTCAAACAGTCTATTTGGTCCAATTTAGATCCGGCTGAATCAGTCTTAGGCTGGACTAGGCCAAACCGAAGCTGGCCCGATAAAGGAAGGCTTGGTTTCAGTCTAGTTTGGTTTTGATTTATTTTTATTTTGAGAAAAAGAACTCTATCTGAGAATGTGGCCTATGCAAGCACCCCCATGAGTCTATCTCTCTCCTCCCCAAATGAAAAGACATCTCTACCCCTTGTTTTGAGGAGAGAGATAGACACATGGGGGAAACTTATCCTCTCAAGTGCGGTGCATTGCCCAATGTACCACACTTAAGAATCCAACCGTCCACCTAACACTTGAGAGGATAAAAAACGTCACTGCCCATGTTTTTACAGTTGGATTCTTAAGTGAAGTGCACTAGGCACTGCATCGCACTTGATAGGATGAAAATCCACACATGAGAGTATTGGTGGAGGCCACACTCCCAGACAGAAAACTACTTCCCTTTGTTTTTTTATTGGACATATCGATTTTGATAGAGTGATTGATTTCTGTTTATCATGTATATGTATAAACTATAAACAATTACCAAAAAAAAACAAATAAAATTTGGGTTTGTATCGTTTTTTATCGGACTTTTTATGGACTGAACCAATCTTTCATGACTTGAACCTGTTGATGGGCCACAAATCCTGAGTCAAGAATTATTGCGCCGCTTGATAACCTTACGGGTGTTTCTGTTCTGGTTATGTGTTGAGAAACAGCAAAACAGTTTTTTCATTTTTTGTGCTGAGAAACCGTTTTTGACCCGCTTGGTAAACCTGTTCTTGAAAACAAGCAAAACCCTTTTTTTTTTTTTAAATTAACAAAAAGATATGTTTGGCACACTTTTCCAATTTTACAAAAGAGTATAGTGAACGAATATAGGAGTTTTTATCGGGGCACACTTTTTCAATTTTTAGCCAAGAAACGACAGAACATGTCTAACATGTTCTGTCAAAAGTCTTCCAGGGAGCATAAATTTTGATTTATGTTTTCAAAAACAGTCACAAAAAACACTTCGTTATCAAGCGATTTTTAGGTGTTATTCTGTTTCTCAGAACGAAAAAACACTAGAAACTGTTTCTCGTAAGGTTATCAAGCTGGCTCATTGTTTATTATTTTTAAAGGTTGGAAGGAAAAGATTCCTTCTATTTTACATAAAATCATTCTCACATCGCAATTTCTTGTTCTGGATCCAAAAAATTCTAGGATTACTCACTACTTATTCCAGTTCTTCACCATTAAATCCTTGAAAAAAAAAAAATCATAACTGGACAAATAAAAAATGGGGTACACCCCTCAACAGCATATATTTCCATGACCAGAGTATGAAAAGATTCCCAAGTAATCATAAAAGAAAACAATTGAGACTAAAGCATATTTCAATTTTAAAGTATTCAAAATAATAAAAAGAGCATAACAACTTGGACAAAAACATTTTTAACCTTCAGATACATTCATTTGATGGAAATCAATTTAACCTTCGCTCGAGGATTATCCAATAACATTGATGTCTCCAACCTTACCCTTAGCCCTTCCAGATGAAAATTGCCAAGATATCTTCTCACCCTTCCTTTACTCTCCACACATATCTCTCAAGGGTCTGCAATACATAGGTTTGCTACTCTTTATTCAGGGATGTGAAAGTCAGAAAGGTGCAGTTATGAAGTTATGAACCTTGGCATTCAATCCATTTTAATGAGGTATGGAGCTGATTATATCACGAGAAGCCAGTCATCCAATTGAAAAACTTTCTGGTCTATGCAACAAAAAAGAGCTCGTTCTTTTACAACACCACCCACAATCCCCCCCCCCCCCCTCAAGGCAGCCAACAATGACATTTTTCACACATTCAGATTCACCTTCCATCCAAAACTACGACAGTTTCTGAATGGAACAAGGGGTGTCCCTCCAAAGACCATCATCTAGCCCAAGTATCACGCCCGATGCCTCCATGCATGCAACATGATCTAGTGCTCTTTAAATTGCAACCAGACACCCCAGTACCTCACCAGGTGGCTAAGAAAAATGTTGTCAATTTGAGAGGCATAAAGACAGAGCAACTACAAGACCAACCAACTGCCACATAGGAACTCTACAAGGACTCCTCCAGCTAGAAAACACCAAATCATTAACCAACCTTGGCAACGGCACAGAAACCTCCAACCAGCACTCAGCCAGTTTTAACTTTTAACTCTTGGAGAAGAGCTAAAGCTTAATTTTGCTACAACTGTACACTAGTAATTGAGAAATGGTACCAAGAAATGTTCCATTCATTATCCAGAAAAGGGACCAATTATTGAAGATGCCCAGGCTTCAGAATGGTTAATGAGTGACAGTAATTTTAGTTCAACCATCTAACAAAGAGCATTATAACAATGTGATTGACAGAACTTAGGAAGTTCAAACCATTGCTCTCAAAATTCTTCCCCACCCCAGAACAAACAACAACAACAACTGCTCAGCCTTATCCCAACTAAATGGGGTCAGGTAAATGGATCCTTGCCCGCCAATCAGCTAAATGCATACACACTTTTATGCAAGTCTTTCCTCACCACTTCTCCTAAGGTCATTTTAGTTCAACACGTACATGTGCATGCTCTCTCTTTTTTTTCCCAGTCTGTGTGTGTCTGTGATGCTGATTGGAGTGATCAAGAATCTCTGCCAAGAAAAAATATTTTGATTCCAAACATCACCAAGAAAATAAGACAGGGTCATCATTAACATTTGATGTAAGAAAAACAACCAAATTGGTGGAGATGTTAATCTAACAATGACTAACCATATTCAAACCGATTAAATCCTTTCAATGGTTCCTCCAACACCAAGTCGAAGCAATAAAAGTGTGTATGCATGTATGTGCATAAGAGAGAGAGAGAGAGAGAGAGTAACAAGAAATTTTCTGATTATCAGGTTATGTTTGTTTAACAAGTGCATCATGGTCCGGAAGTTCTCTTTCCACCAGCCTATTTTGTGGAATTTAATAACTGACACCTCACGACAGTTAAACCAATCCCCACTTCCACTATTCACTTGATTTGTAAATATACAGAAACAATACAAACTTAATCATTTGCAATCAAAGAAGCTTTGCAACAAAGAGCAAAAACCTTGATGTTGATCCATTTTGTTGTAGGCATCCATACGATAACAAAGAAAACTGAGACATAAGTCTGTGAAGTGCTCATCAACCCCACTACACATTTGAATACTAAATTGGAAGAACCAATAGTTTCAACATAACCAATTCAAAAAGAGATTACATAAATTGAAACCTAGAAAAGGGAGTAAAGTCCAACTGAATGGTAAAGAAAGGGAAAAGAAAAATCAGGCAATCTAGTGGAGGCCACGGCTAAAAGCCATGAGACAGCAGCAGTAAGATGAATATAAACTTCTAGTCTATGGCTCAACAGTAGTCACCTGTTGCCACTCCCCATCTACTGCTTCTTTCCACAATGTTACATTGTTGTTTCCATCTGCCACAGCCAATATATTTCCAGTCAGCGACCATGAGACCCTCCAAGCTGGGGTCTTAAAATCGTTCAAAACTTTGCCTTCCCATTGGTCACCTTCCTTAGCTACGGTCCATATAATAACTGTTCCATCCTGTGAAGCGCTCGCAATTGTAGACTTTGGAAGCCCCAAGTTAGGCGCCCAAGCCACATCCCTAACCCAATCAGAGTGCATATGAAGAGCAGGGAAGCAATCCATCTTCCAATTTCCATGGTACAGCTTCCATACCTTCACAGTGTTATCACATCCACCTGAAACAAGCTTCTGGACAGGCTCAAACATGTCAGATCCAACAAGAGCACCAGGAGCCATTGAAGGGGCCCATGAAACAGAGGTGACACCTACAGGGTGAGCTTGATCAATCTTTGTAGTGTCCCAACCACCATCAGCCCTGGCAGTATGGACTGATATGTTTCCATCGGATGATCCACAGGCCAACCAAAGGCCAAGTTCATGTGGAGCCCAAGCAATGGAATTGACGGAGGACTTGTGGATATCAAAAACTTGGGCCTGAGTCCACTCGTTCTGGTTACCCTCTTTCCAAAGTATCACTCTACCATCATAAGAGCAGGAAGCAAGGATGGAGCCAAATTTTGGGTGCACCCATGCAACCTGCCAAACAGGACCTTGGTGACCACTCAATGTTGCCAAGTGCTGCGAAGTAGAATTGCTGCTCACACCAGTTATCTTGATAGTGGTATCCGAAGATGCAGATGCCAAACGCTTGCCATAGTAATCCATGGCCACATCGTGAATGGTGTCTTGGTGGCCCGTTTCAATCTTCTGGGGAGGCATTATTCTCAAGTTTGATTCTCAGATTTCTGTTTCAATTTTAATTCCTCTTACTATCTCCTGTTATGCAGATGCCAGTTCAGATTTGAGACCACTCAATCTCTCACAAAGCTTCTTATGTTTCTGTTAATCAATTCAGACTAATAACAGAACGATTTCTCTCTCCTCTGATAATTAATCACGGAGAAACTCTAACCACTTGTTAGGGATAAGCAGTTATATGACAGAATCGAAGCTCATAATAAGATTTTTCCATTTTAATCCCAGTAATCTAGTTCCAATGGAAATGGAAAATTGCAAACAATGTTTGTCCAATTAGAATCACACTACAACAGCTCATTCTCTCTATAAAGATTCCCCCATATAAAAGAAAAAAGTAACTAGATCAGTGCAAGAATTCCAAGAAGATAATTGTCGTTATTAAAAAACCCTAAATCTCACTATCGATCTGGTGAGACAGTAGGTAATAGGTAAACATTAAGGCTATAACGTAACCATAAATGCAATGAAACTCGATTAAACAGAGTAAGAGAAAAAAAAATGCACTTACCTGCGAGAGCCCAAACACTCCACGGATCAGATAGGCCACGAAACTCGACGAGGAGAAAATTAACTCTGCAAACGCTCTTCCGTGTGAATTAACTCTGGAGTCCGGAGTTTGGAGCCCGGAGCGGAAGAGAAAATAAATCGAATAACTGGCGTGCAAGATGATTGAACGAAAACCGAAACTTAAACCGGCCGTTAAGATCGGATCAGAATTGAAAGTAAATCAATTCGGTTTTGTTTTAAAAATATGGAATTTTTTTTTGGGTTCGGTTTGATTTTGGTTTGGTGACTAAATCGTTACAAATCAAATTACCTATTTTTTTAAATCAAATAATGAACCAAGTAAAATTATATTCTTTTTAAATATTGCTTTCAGTATGGATAGGGGTGTCAATTTTGGACCGGAATCGGTAATCGGACTGAAATCGTCCTGCTAGGAACCAGAACCGAAACCGATCTACCCAATAGCTTATTGGTCCAGATCTGGTCTTAGTGATAGGTTATTCGTCCAGATCTGGTCTGGTTCCAGGAACCATTAAAGAACCGTTAAAACCAATAGAAATGACCAGGACTGGATTATCATCTAATAAAATCTGACGAATGATGTCATACAAAAGAAAAACAACTTCAGAAGTTGTGTTTTTGGTATTATCTCCACTCATACCTTACAACTGCAATGTATAGATTATTATTTCAATAAAAATCTTTATTCACGAACTACCAAATTGGTGAATATCAGGAATTATGTGAAAGTTGTAGACATCAAAATTAGTTAAAGTCTAACATATCTGTTCACACTTCGCATGAGATGATAATATATACATTGACACATTGGAACGTGCACCATTTTTCTAGAGCAACTCCTATTGTCCTTGTTTTGGGCTCTACATAATAATAATGTTTGAACCCGCTTAGGAATTGGAACCGGACCACCCATTACTTAATGGTCCTAGATCTCAAATTTGGAACTGGTGAACTTATTGGTCCGGATCTGGTCTTAACATCTTAGAGCCAGAATTGCTAGAGAACGGGACTGATAGCCCAGAACCGGACCAACTGACAACCCTAAGTATGGATGATAAATTCAATATAACCCTAATAAATAAGCCAAAGTCCAGAACAAAGTTTTGGTTTAAAACTTGGGTGGAGATTAATCTCTAATAATGCATTATGCCACTATGGGCTAAGGTGTTGAAAGTCAAATATTTTCCAAATAATTCGATTTTGGACACTAAAAGAGGGTCTTCGCCTTGGAATAGCATTGCTTATGTCCTTCCCCTTCTTTAAGATTTAGCTTTTAGAATTGTTGGTAATGGGAGGTTTTCTTATTTTTTGGACTGATCCATGGGTTCCTAATATTTCGAGCTTCCTTGTTTAATTGGCCTTGGTTCGGGGACCTTGTGAGTAGTTATATGGATTATAATCAATGGAATTTACATTCCTCGTACTCTTTGTTACTCTCTACTTTTGCTTTCTCAATTGCTAATGTTCATGTTTCCAATGAAGGTGATAGATAGTCTGTGTTTATTGACCAATATATGATGGTAGCTTCTCTACAAAAATAGTTGCTAAATTTTTTCTTCATCTAAAAGGCCTCCAAAAAATTCTAAGTATTCAATATGGTGGCATTTTTTATGAATACTTTTTTTGTATTCAAAATTTAAAATATTTTCTTGGTGTATCTTACATGCATGAGTTCTAGTTCAGGTTATCCTTTCAAAATAGAGTCCGATCGACCCCCAATTTGTATTTTGTTTGTATTGAATCTATATAGCACATTTTCTTATTTTGTGTTTGGACAAAGTTTGTTTGGATTGCAGGTCTTCCGGGCTTAAGAACCGAATATCTTTCCTACCCCTCGTCGGAACAGCTTTGTCTCCACTCTCTCTAATAAACAATTTGATAAATCGCTTCATGTGGATTCTGCAAAATATTTCCAGATGGTTGAATGATCTTAAGATTTATCCCCCACCCCCTCCTCTTCCCAATAATGTAACTTATCAAGATGTTTTTGATAGACTCCCTCCTATTTTAAGGTCTTGCCCATGTTGAGTTATCCTATTTTGATTTACGCAGAATCTCCTAACTCAGTCCTAGACAGAGTGGGTTGACATACTACATTCTGTTAGAAAGATTCATTGTTTTGATCGTTGCAGGTTTTTCGGAACATGAGGTTCTCAGTTTGAAGAAGGGTTTTGAGCATGCGGCAAAGCTAAAATTGGCAATTGGTGAAATTTAGTGTGCAAGCAAAGTGATGTCTGAATTTCAACCAATAGGCAAGCTTTTGTTTACCAAAGGGACAATGTAAATATCTTTATTTAGTAATTTCATTTCTTCTAGGGGATGTTTTGTTAATAGGGACATAAAACTGTTTATAGCCGATATATACAAGTATACTCATCCGAGCCGCAGGAACATGTACACACGGAATACGAGAATTACCACCTTGTTGAAGATCTTGTGGTGCTACCCGAAGACTTTACCAAAAAAAAATAAGGTTTGTTTTTTGGTAAAGATACAAAAAGTTGGCCCAAACACCTAACATAGGACTTAAACCGAATAAGAAATCAAAATTGGACCGAATCGATTCGATTTTTGTTTTGAAAATGTACTCCTATTCTCGATTCAGTTCGTTTTGATTTCTAAATTTGTATCTTGAATCAAACTGATTGACACCATTAGTTGAACTATCGAAGCTAGAAAGGACAAGGTTTTAAAACTCTGAATCGGTATGGGATCGGAATCCTTCAATTCTGATTCAGTTTTGAATCAAATAACCCCAAAATATGCTAGGAATACGTAGGACGTGACTCAGTTGGAATTGCCTTGACTTGGTCGGACTTAGTATGCATAGAACCAGGTTTAATCAGAATCGGCCCATATTCTGGGTGAACTCGGTTGATTCTAATCCGAGTTTTAAAACAATGGGCAAGGATTCTAAAGAAATCTATTCAAATGAAGGCTTGATTGAACAGAGACAATAAAACTGAACCCATTTTGGCCCAATTGACGATCTAATGTTTCGATATTTAGACTTGCATGTTTTGGGCTACAATGACGTGAGCCCAACCAACTACAGCCCAGTTGAGGTTGGTTGAATATAAGATGGGCTTACTATTGGGCTTAAACGTAACCTAACAAACCATGAGGTTGTAAGCTAAGAGACCTAAGGGTTTTGTTTGGTATGCAGTCCTGGAATAGATTTCAGAATGCATTCTAGACCCCGAATCTATTCTGAAAATGCATATCAATAACAACTTAAGTTTGTTCATTGAAGTCCTATGTCTTACTATAACCCATTCAGTGGCTGAAGATGAATTGATTCTTTGATTTAATCATTCATCTCCAAGCTTAAAACCCAAAACCCACGCTTGGGCTGGGCTTGCTTTGGTCCAGTCCAAACCTAGTCTGGTTCTACCGGTTGATCCAGCTTATACAGAATTAGCAATGGGACAATCTCTATTTTTTCTTTTTGCTAACGAGGGTGTCCAGACCTTTGGCCTGACTGGTCCCCTAGGCATGTACATACGCTCCTACACATAGGGGTGTAAATGAATAGCCGAAATCCGTTTTCGTATCCGTGTCCATATCCGTTTAGCACTATCCGAATCCGTCTGAAAGCTAAACGGATGCGGATACGGATAGGCTTTAGCTATCCGAAAAGCTATATTTACATGTAAAAGGATAAAATATCCGATCCGTATCCATGTCCGTATCCGTTTAGCACTATCCGAATCCGTCCGATAGCTAATCTGATGCAGATGCGGATATAGCACTATCCGAGCCGAATCCGATCTGTTTACAGCCCTACCTACACATACGCACCAGGACAGCACCGGATTCTATGAGAACCATAGAAGTCGTGAACTCAAAACGCATGTTGATTTAAGCACACTCGCTTGCCAACTGAGCTACACCTTTGGGGTTTAATTAGTTGTATAGTTACTTTAGTTAAGCATAATTGAAATTTGGAGCTAGTGAGCAAGGTAAAGGGTTATCACCTTCTTTCTTGAAGAACTCGTTTGTTCAAAAGCAAAAAGTGGAAGGCCGGCATGCCTAGATTATAATTTTTGTTGGATACTACTACGAATCAAGGGAACTCATAAGGTGAGGGAGCCCAAGGCAACATTATCAATCCACATGAAGTCAAGAAATTTTTTTTTGTGGGACCAGCCTCCTATATCAATCAGACCACGACACTTCTAAATCGATGTCCATGATAGATAGTCCGGAACAGGTAACCATTTTCAAGTGATTCCACTCTACTTCAGGACTATGCTTGCGAAAAAGTAACTCTTTCTTAGTAGCTCCATTTTGGTACCAAATTGCCCATTCTATGGTGAGGGTAAGGATCAAAGGTTGTCTGCTCTCATACTACTGATATGAACCTCAGAAAGCTCACCCCCTAAAAACTGATTCATAAAGTGAGGGAGTCCAATGCCTTATCAATCTCTACCAAGGCTCTCACTAAACCAATGTGAGATTAGTCTCCATCTGACTCATACGAGATCGTAACATATGCTACTTCTTGTGTTACAAGACCACTTTTTCAACATGTTTTATGCTCTCCCAAACGGAATGAGAACAGAAGGAAGATTTGTAGAGTGTTTCTTTAGTTTAGTGAAAAAAATTTCGATTCTCTCGTGTGGATGTAAGCATTTGTGACGAACTACATTAAACTTAAAAAAAATAAAACCCCTCTACAAGTCCTCCTTTCAATCACTTGACATCCATTTTCCTTTCCTTCCACTGTCCCACTCCTACCTCCTATGAGGTGGTAGTGGGGGGTTTCAAAGTTCAAATCCATTTAAAAAATGAAGAATGAAGTGATTTGTTAGCATGGTTAGTGCTTGTAGTGGATACATCATCTAATCCTTAGGTCGTGTAGTTCGATCATTCGATTTATTATAAAATGTAATTAGGGATGACGATGCGGCAAATGAGAAGGTTTCACAAAGGCTATACCTCATCCTTTCTCACAATAAGGACCCACACTTAGAAAAATATGTTGTGATTCATCAATAATACTAAATATGAGAATTTGTTTTACACCAATAATGAACGTCTACAGCCCACGGTCAACCAATCCCTGTGATCTTATAATTATTTCCCCTATTTTATACGAAATGCCTTTGATACTACTCCACGAGTCATATCCTTTCGCCAAAAATGATGAAAGAAGAAATTCTCTTTTCACCACTGGTGAAGGAAAATTGAGTCAGATAGATTATGGGATGGGTAGAGGCTTTTCAATTTTGGAATACATCCAAGTAAAATGAAGTTGTTCGGAACTTGAATGCTTTGACTATGAGTGTCAAACAATCTCTTTGGTCTAATTTAGATTCAGCTGAACCGGCTTAGGCTGGACTAGTCCAAATTGAAACTGGCCCAATAAAGGAAGGCTTGGTTTCAGTTTAGTTTGATTTTGATTTATTTTTATTTTAGAAAAAAAAAAAAAACTCGGGAATATGGCCTACGCCAACACTCCCATAAATCTATCTCTCTCCTCCTCCAAAGGAAAAGACATATCTACCCCTTTTTTTTAAGGATGAGAGAGATAAACACATGGAAGTGTTGGCGCAGACCATACTCCCAGACAGAAAACTACTTCCCTTTTGATTTTTTATTGGACTTATATCGATTTTGACATCATGACTGGTTTATGTTTATCATGTATATGTATAAACTATAAACAATTACAAAAGAAAAAAGAATATTTTTTATGGACTGAATCAATCTTCCATGACCTGAACCTGTTTTTTTTTTTTGTGAATAGACCAGAACCTGTTGATGGGCCACAAATCCTACAAGTCATGAACTATTTTTTATTATTTTTAAGGGTTGGAAGGGGAACAAGTCATTTTATTTATTAGGGATTCATATACTTGAGCTGTAAAATGAGAGCTTTTTTTAAACAGAGATCCCAATGGTGGAATCTTATTTATTCCGTTTAAAAAAAAACATTGGTATACTTATTGTTTCTCTTCTCCCAACCTCCACCTCTTCTGATTCCCAAAAGCCAAATAACGACTGTAGCTAGTTACGAAGGGTCATTTAGATCCTAATTAGCTGATTAATTTAATTAATAACCAAAAGGCAAGGAAATAGGTCCTGCAGAAGGGGATTTCAGAATCGCTTTTTTTTTTTTTTTGATAAAAAGGGATTTCAGAATCTCTCATTGTTTATAAAAATAGATTTCCCGATTTCAGAGAGGGAGATATTCAGAATCTCTTTTTTTTTTTTTTTTTTTTTGATAAAAAGGGATTTCAAAATCTCTCATTGTTTAAAAAAATAGATTTCCGGATTTAGGAGAGGGAGATATCACATTGTATAAAAAGAAGGCCAAGGAAGAGAGCTTCCTTCGTCCTTTGTCTTTTTTTTACGCTCTCTGTTCTTCATCCTCCTCTGCTTCCACTCACGAAAAAGAAAAAGAAAATCAGACTACGAATCAGGTCATTAAGCTTTGTTTCAGAAAGGACTTTTGGTGCAATGGTGAGCAGCGATGTGCTTCCACAGGTTTCTGTACCGGAGATGAATGAGTTCTTTGATCCTTCCTCATCGGATTCTCAAGAACTACATGTCCTTGCCGTTGACAATAGCCTCGTCGATCGAAAAGTTATCGAACGTTTGCTCAAGATCTCCTCTTGTAAAGGTAAGTTCCCAATTCTTGTTATTTAATTAGACTCCTTTCTCTCTCTATCTCTCAATTTTTTTCTTCAACAGATTCTTCAGTTGTTGTTCTCTGAACCAATGTGGTGGAATTTCTTCAGTGACGGTAGTAGATAGTGGAACGAGAGCTCTTCAATTTCTTGGATTGGATGGGGAGAAGAACTCTGATGGATTCAATGTAAGAGAACTCTCACTTAACATAATTTTTTATTTTTTTTTAAGTTCCAATTTTTATTGATTTATAGATTTTTTACATTTTCGATGACTTGTTTTTCAGGGTTTGAAAGTTAATATGATAATAACGGATTACAGTATGCCTGGAATGAACGGATATGAGTTGCTCAAGAAAATCAAGGTTCGATTTTTTTCTCAAGATTTCCTAACATTTCTGATCTCTGAGATTTCCACAAGAGAAAGAGATGCCAAAATTTCATTTGGTTTCTGATTTTATTTTGACATATTTTCCAAACAGGAATCTTCGACTTACAGAGAAATTCCAGTGGTGATTATGTCATCGGAAAACGTCTTGCCTCGAATCGACAAGTGTTTGGAGGAAGGAGCAGAGGAATTTATTGTAAAACCTGTAAAGCTTTCGGACGTGAAACGATTAAAAGATAGATTTGGTGGTGGAGGTGAAGCCGATGGGAGATGGATCCAACACAGTAAAAGGAGAAAGTTGCAAGATGCCACTACCACACATCTATCATCATTATCATCATATCCTTCATCATCATCGTCATCGTCACTGACCTCCTTGTCTACGACGGCAACACCATTATCTCTGGTTTTTGGTTGGAGTTTGGGAGGAATGGTGACAGTTTGTCTGGTTATGGTTATGTTGATTCAGATTATGCAGGTGATCTTGACAAGAAGAGATCACTCACAAGTTATGTATCTATTATTGGAGGATGTGCGATTAGTCGGAAAGCTACTTTACAGGTTACAATTGAATTATCTACTACTAAAAACGGAATATATGATACTAACTATGGCAGTTAAAGAAGCTATTTGGTTTAGAGGTTTGTTGGGAGAGTTCAACATGCATCATGATGACTATTGTCCATCATGATAGCCAAAGTGTTATTCATTTGACTAGAAATCAGATGTATCATGAGAAGATGAAACACATTGATGTTCGGTATCACTTTGTTAGACAGATAGTTGTTCAAGGCAATATTAAAGTGTTGAAAATTGGTACTGAAGACAATCCAGCTCATATGTTGACAAAGTCTTTATGTGTGAGCATTGCTGGAATTTGATTGGAGTTGGCCGCATTTGAGTTGAGCCCTTGAAAGGGCTATTAAGAAGATGAAGATTCCAGTTATGTTTTTGCCTGTTGGAGGAGAATACAAGCTAAAATGGAGATTTGTTATGTATGTCTCGAATTTTTGTACTTGTTTTGAAAATTCACCCGCTCTAATATTTTTGGTGATGACTCGAATGGAATTTTTTATGAGATCTGTGATGGTTGCAAAGGGTTTGACCCGATCCGATGGAGGAGTATTTATTTTCGTTACCCACTTTATTGTAAAGTGAGTGAGATTTAGGGGTTTCGATTTAGGATTTCTGGGATAAAGAAGCAAAGCCTTTTTTGGGTGTTCTTGAGAGATCTACATTGTAACTTTCTCAAATTTACATAGTGAAACATCTTCTCCTTCGCCCGTGGATGTAGCACACCATACTGGTGTGTGAACCACATTAAATCTCCGTGTCATCTTTCTCTGTTTTTCGGTTTTGTTTGTGTTTTATTTGATGTTTGTTCTCACTCACCGGAATCTCTTTCAAGACAACTTAGATTCTTAGTTTCGATATTTTATCTTGAAAAATGTATTCCTATTCTCGATTTGGTTCGTTTTGATTTCAACATTTGTATCTTAAATCTAACCAATTAACACCATTAGTTGAACCATCTAAGCTGGCCAAGACAAAGTTTCAAAACTCTGATCGAATCGTTATGGTATCGGAATCCTTTAATTCCGATTCGGTTTTGAGTCAAATAAACCCCCAATAGGATAGGAATACACGTAGGACTCAGTTGGAATTGCCTTGACTTGGTCGGACTTAGTATACATAGAACCAGGTTTAATCAGAATCGACCCAAATTCTGGTTGAACTCAGCTGATTCCAATCCGAGTTTTAAAACAATGGGCAAGGATTCTAAAGAAACCTACTCAAATAAAGACTTTGATTGAACAGAGACAATAAAGTTGAACCCATTTTAGCCCAATTGAGGATCTAATGTTTCGATATGTTAGATTTGTATGTTTTAATGATCCCAGAACGAGTATCTGATTTGGGGTCACAATGACATGAGCCCCAACCACCCCAACCAGTTATGGCTGGGCTTGCTTTGGTCCAGCCCAAACCTAGTCAGGTTCTAGTGGTTGATTCAGCTTTTACAGAATTAGCAATGGGGCAATCTACTCTTTATTTTGCTAACGAGGGTGCCCGGACCATCGGCCTGATTGGTTCCCCAGGCAGGCACATACGCACCGGGACAGCACCAGATTCTATGAGAACCATTGAAGCCGTGAACTCAAAACGCATGTCAATTTAAGCACACTCACTTGCCAACTGAGCTACACCTTTGGGGTTTAATTAGTTGTATAATTACTTTAGTTAAGTATAATCGGAATTAGGAGGTAGGGAGAAAGGTGAAGGTTTATCCCCTGTAGAGGCTACTTATCTTTTACATTCTCTCTACAACTTGCCATGTACCGAATTAAAAGGCTCCTCTCTTCCGAACCAACTATCGAGGTTAATTGGCTAATCCTTCTTTCCTGAAGAACTCGTTTAGTCAAGACAAAAAGTCGAAGACCGTGATTTGAGGTCATTGCCTGTTAAGGCAGTCCAATTAGCTTACCTTAAGTTTTTATTTTGGAATATATAATTTATTTTTTTAAGGGGGGGGTGGGGGGAGTTGGGAAATTAGGGAGGGGGGAAGGTATCAGCAAAGAGACTCGAACTCGAAACTTCTTGGTGAGCATGGGCATGAAGCACACCACGGCTCACCAAATGCACTAGGCAGTTGTTGGTAGCTTGCCTTAAGTTTTAATCTTTGTTGAATGCTAATACCAATCAAGAGAACTCACCCTCAAAAGACGGCTCATAAGGTGAGGGAGCCCAATGCCTTGTCCATCCCCAAGAAGTAAAAAAAAAAGTGTTGTGGGACCAGCCTTCTATATCAATCAGAACACTACGTTTTTTAATCGACATCTACGATATTTACTCCGGAAGTATGCTTGCGAAAAAAGTAATTATTTCCTAGTAGCTCCATTTGGGTACCAAGTCGTCCTTTCGGTGGCAAGGGTAAGGATGTCAAAACCTAAATCGAATTGCTAAAACTAACATGGTCCGACCTGCTTGAGCCCGATCCAAACCGAACCAAAACCTTATCGGTTAGGTTTTGGTTGTGGCTCAGTTTGGGCTAACCCAACGGGCAGCCAAATGGCCCGCCCGATAGAACTAAACCTGAACCAAATACTAAAACTAACCCCCAAACCCTAAAAACTCTATCTAATCCCTAGCTAAAACCAGCCTATACCTGAGTTTCAAACTAAATTCAACAAAATCGAAACCGATATGACAAACCGAACCCGAGCCAAAAACCAAAAAGTACATATTGTTTTGGTTTCAGTTTCCCTGAAACTCAAACCGAAGCCGGAAAAATCGAACCGAACCTCCCACCTCCTTATAAGGTGGGGGTGGGGGCTTTCAAAGATCAAATCCATTTAAAAAGTGAAGACTCACCAACAGAGCTGGCATCAGGTCTCCTACATCTAAATAAAAATTAACTTAATATTTCACAATTCCCAGACTCTTGGTTTCAGAAATCGGATTGAAATCGTACGATTTCAATGGGCTATGATTTCTCTTTGATATTTATTTTTGTCAATAATTAAATAAAACTTATCTCTTAACGTAAGATCTACAAGTCTTTTGCATGAAAAATTCTAAAAAAGCTCGTGGAATTCTTTGCTTCTTCCTAATTCCAATTTTTTACTATTCTAGTTGATGTTGGACCGGTTGGTATTTCAATCCAATTTGAATTAAAATCGATGGAGGTCGATATTGTTTCTGGGATTTTAAACTTTGCTTTTCTATCGGGAAAAAAAAAAAAACTTTGCTTGGACTAGCCCTAAGTCTTGTAGTTCGATCATTCGATTTATTTTAAAACGTAATTAGGGAGGATGACGCGGCCAATGGGCGGGTTTCTGTGTTTCACAAAGGCCATACCTCATCCTCTCCTACAACCAGGACCAACACTTTGAAATATATGTCAAAGTGTTATCTTATAAGTACTTCTCCTATAGACTAAAGTCCGAAATACCTTTAGACACTACTTCACAAGTCATATCCAATCACAAAAAAATGATGAGTGAAGAAATTTCACCACTGGTGAAGGAAAATTGAGTCAAATAGATAAATGCGATGGGTAGAGGCTTTTCAATTTTGGAATACATCCAAGTGAAATGAAGTTGTTTGGAACTTGAGTGCTTTGACTGTGGATGTCAAACAGTATGTTTGGTCCAATTTAGATCCAATTGAACCGGTCTTAGGCTGGACTAGACCAAACCAAAGCTAGCCCAATAAAGGAAGGCTTGGATTCAATCTAGTTAGGTTTTGATTTATTTTCGTTTTGGAAAAAAGAACTTTATCTGGGAATGTGACCTATGCCAGCATTCCCATGAGTGTATCTCTCTCCTCCTCAAATGAAAAGACATCTCTACCCCATCGTTTGGAGGAGAAGAGAGATAGACACATGGGAGAGTGGCATGTATTACCCTAGGCTACACTCTTAGACAGAAAACTATTTTTCTTTGGTTTTTTATTGTACATATATAACGATTTTGATATCATGATTGGTTTCTATTTTTAAAGTATAAATAATTATAAATAAAAAAAAAAACAAATTATTTCTCTACCCCATTGGTTTTTTCCAAGGAATCATTATTTTTTTAGATTGGAAGGATAACAACTCAATTTATTTATTAGGGATTCATATACTTGGGCTGTAAAATGAGATCTTTTTGAAACAGAGATCCCAATGGGTGGTTGGATAAGATCTTTTTTCGTATAATGTCGTATCATCTTCAAATAGTGGTTTTGAGTCGCCGGGTCAATGACAGTTGGAATTTGACGGGTCAAATTCCGATTTTTTAAACCATCTTACACCCATTCTGATTCCCAAAAGCCAAATAACGACTGTAGCTAGTTACGAAGGGTCATTTAGATAATTAGAACTTAATTAAATGATTAATTTGATTAATAACCAAAACGCAAGGAAATTAGAGTGCAGGGAATGTTTGGCCGACCACCAAGTCAACAGGGAATTGGATTTCCCGATTTCTGACATCACATCGTATAAAAAGAAGGCTAAGCAACAGAGTTTTCTTCGTCTTTGTCTTTTATTTACTCTCTCTGTTGTTGTTGTTCATCCTCCTCTGCTTCCACTCACAAAAAGTAAAAAGAAGACCAAACCACGAATCAGGTCTTTAAACTGTGTTTCAGAAAGGACTTTTGGTGCAATGGCGAGCAGCGATGTGCTTCCACAGGTTTCTGTACCGGAGATGAATGAGTTCTCTGATCCTTCATCACCGGATTCTCAAGAATTACATGTTCTTGCCGTTGACGATAGCCTTGTCGATCGAAAAGTTATCGAACGGTTGCTCAAGATCTCCTCTTGTAAAGGTCGATTCCCAATTCTGGTTACTTAATTAGACTACTCCTCCTGTCTCTCTCTCACTCTCATTTTTCTTCTTCAACATCTTCATTTGTTGTTCTCTGAACCAATGTGGTGGAATTTCTTCAGTGACGACTGTAGATAGTGGAACGAGAGCTCTTCAATTTCTTGGATTGGATGGGGAGAAGAAGAACTCTGAGGGATTCAATGTAAGAGAAGTTTCACTGAACATAATGTTCAATTTTGATTGATTTACAAATTTTCTTACGTCTTCTGTGACTTGTTTTTCAGGGTTTGAAGGTCAATATGATAATAACGGATTACAGTATGCCTGGAATGAACGGATATGAGTTACTGAAGAAAATCAAGGTTCGATTTTTCTCTCAAGATTTCCTCACATTTCTGATCTCTGAGATGCAAAAATTTCATTTCGTTTCTGATTTTATTTCGACATATTTTCCAAATAGGAATCTTCGACTTTCAGAGAAATTCCAGTGGTGATTATGTCGTCGGAAAACGTCTTACCTCGAATCGACAGGTGTTTGGAGGAAGGAGCAGAGGAATTTATTGTGAAACCTGTAAAGCTTTCTGACGTGAAACGATTAAAAGATAGAGTTGGTGGTGGAGGTGAAGCCGATGGGAGATGGATCCAACATAGTAAAAGGAGAAAGTTGCAAGATGCCACTACCACAGATCTATCATCATTATCTTCTTCTCCTTCATCAGCAAGGAATAAGAACAACAGAATATACCACAGTTGCTTCTACTCCGTTAGCTTCTTCGACGAACACTCGGAGCAGCAGCGATATGGAGACCATCACGGGAGAGCATCATCTGACGGAACACAACAAAAACTTTAAGGAGATGAAAATAAATGATTAGGATTCGTGAAGTGAAGCGTAGCCATCTCTGCAACTTGTCTGTAAAACCACAGGTGATAGAGAAGCAGACAAAGGGCTAAAACCCAAGCTACCAAGTAATTGAGATGGGAACCAGCGATGATGGTTAGCCGTGAGTCGCCGCTGTGTCTTTCCGGCATTTGAGACCAGCGTTTTGGTCGTTGGGGCCTGGCTAGCGTTCGCCGGAGGGTTTCGAGGCTGGATGGTTAGCCGCGAGTCGCTGCTGTGTATTTTCCCTAAATTTCTTGATCGGGAAGAAGAAGAAAAGAGGAGGGGTGTTGAGGCTTGCCTTTCTAAATAAAGGAGGAAATGATTCCTTTACCATCAACTTTGGGACACATCATCATTAAAGTACAGAAAAAATGATTATTTTTTTATCAAAATCCATAATAAGCCCAATTCGTATTTCTATTATTTTGATGTTTTGTAAATAGAAATAACATCCATAAATTGTACCAAACATACATTTGTAAAACCGTTTATGTGTTAAAAAAATCATAATAAAAAATGATTTTTTTAATTTTGATTTCTACATTTGTATCTTGAATCGAAACAATCGATACCATTATTTGAACTATCTAAAAACTAGCAAGGACAAGGTTTTAAAACACTGAATCGGTATCCATCAATTCTGATTCGGATTTGAGTCAAATAACTCCAAAATAGGCTAGGAATACGTCGGACTCGGTTGGAATTGCCTTGACTTGGTCGGACTTAGTATGCACAGAACCAGGTTTAATCAGAATCGGCCCATATTCTAAAGAAACCTACTCAAATAAAGACTTGATTGAACAAAGACAATAAAACTGCACCCATCTTGGCCCAATTGTGGATCTAATGTGTTGATATGATAGACTCGCATGTTTTAATGATCCCAGAACGAGTATGTGAATTGGGCTTAACTGTAACCTAGCCATCTATGAGGTTGTAAGAGCTAAGATACATTAGGGTTGTGTTTGGTATCCCGTTTCGGATTTCAGAATGCATTCTAGACCCAGAGTCTATTCTGACAGTGCATACCAAAAACAGCTGAGGTTTGTTCATTGAAGTCCTAAGTCATAGTATTTATTGGCTGAAGATGAATTGATTCTTTGATTTAATCATTCATCTCCAAGCTTAAAACCCAAAACCCACGCTTGGGCTTAGTCCACTTGTATCACTGGTTCTAGTGGTTGGTCTAGCTTATACAGATTAGTAATCGGACATTCTCTACTCTCATGTACATACACGCATATGCGCACTAGGACAGCACCGGATGATTCTATGAGAACCATAGAAGCCGTGGAGCTGGCCCCAAGGGAGTAAGGGGAGTCGAACTGAGAACGCATGTCAATTTTAGCATACTCCCATAACAACTGAGCTACATCCTTGGGGTTTAATTATTGTTAATAAAATGTGAATATCAACTCTTTATGCAGAATGAGAACGGATGGAGGATTTGAAGAGTGTTTTTTAACTTAATTGCGAAAATGATTATGATTCTCTCATATGGATGTAAGCATTTGTGACGAACTACATTAAACTTAAAATAAAAACTCTTCAAATCCTCCTTTTAATCACTCTTTTTTTTTTATAAAAACATTTATTAGCGGAGGAACAAAGTTCTAGAAGAGTCAGTGACCAACTTAAGAAGGATACAATCCGGAGGGGGGGGGTGAAACCAAACAGAGGTGGCTTGAGAGGAGGCCCCAATGGATGCTAAATGATTTGCCACCGAATTAGCTTCGCGGAGAGTGTGAATGAAGATAATTTGAACAAAATTCAAAGCTAAAGCTCTGCAGTCTGAAAGAATAGCAGAAACTCTCCAGGGGACATCCCGATTAGGATCCTGGAGGATGTTAATCACAAGAAGATTATCGCTTTCCACTATGAGATGAGAGATGCCCAAAGTGAGAGACATTCGAAGAGCTTCCCAAATTGCTAGGGCTTCAGCTACGAGCACATAATTCCACTCAATTCCAATTGTGAAGCCACATAAAAACGTTGCAATAGGAGATCTGCACACGCCACCCAAGCCTGCTCGACCTGGATTACCACCGCTGGCTCCATCAATATTGAACTTCACGAAGGGACTAACGGGAGGGATCCATCTCACGAGTCTGGCTGGTGCTCGACGTGGTGGTCCGATGCTCAAAGCATATTCTCTTGCTGTAGCGATAGCCCTCAAAGTGATTGTTGCAGAGTTAAACGGAATGTTTCTGAAAATTAAATCCCAATAGGCTGTCCAAATATTCCATAATATACTGCAGAAAAGTGAAGCTTTGAGGCAATCATCTCTATTGTGAGTGAGATAGATGTTCAGAGCAGATAGAATACTAGATCTTATATCTTGATTTGTGAAGAAATTGGATAAACCCACTTGCCTCCAAATTAGATCCACTTGATCGCACAAGAAAAAGAGATGAGAGGTAGATTGCATGTGATGATGACAGATATAGCAGTATGGATTGTGGTTAAGTCCCCTCAAATTAAGAAGATCTAGGAGGGGAAGTTTTTGATGAAGGGTTTTCCAGATGAGAAATTGGATCTTTGGAGCTGTGGGAAGATGCCAGATCCTTAACCACATTTTGTCACTTTGGGACGAGGCTGGAATGATAGCAAGATTATAGGCAGAAGCGACAGAGAAGTTGCCCGATAAAATACCTAGCCATACAATGCGGTCCTCAGTGTGAAAGATTGAAAGTGGAATGGAAATTATTTTTGCAACTGTATCAGGGGGCCACCAATGAAAATACTCTGTCGATATTCCAAGTATGTGACTGTTGATCTATGAACTAGTCGACCGTTCCTTTCAATCACTCTACATCCATTTCCCATCCCCCTTGGGTCCCACTCCCATCTCCTATGAGGTGGCAGTGGGGGCTTTCAAAGTTCAAATATATTTAAAAAAAATGAAGAATGAAGTGATTTGCTAACATGGGTAGTGCTCTCGTAAGTGCATACATCATCTAATCTCCAGATATCATGCGAATTCAAGAGAAGATGTGGTGGTTCAATTACACTCACCAACAGAGCTGGCATCAGCTCTCCTCCATCTAAATAAATATTAACTTAATATTTCACTAATTCCCAAATGTTTGTACTTACGTATTGCAGTCACATGCATAATTCTCACACCATAAACCTGGACTCTTAGTTCCAAAAATCGGATTCAAATCGGCCGATTTAAAGTAAAAAATCGGCTATAATTCATGTAGTTCGATCATTCGATTTTTTATAAAACATAATTAAGGATGACAACACGGCGAATGGTCAGGTTTCACAAAGGCCATACCTCATCCTCTCCCACAATAAGGATCAACACTTTGGAAATATATGTTGTGGTTCACCAATATATAGTCTACCTACCACTGTGATCTTATAATTACTTCCCCTAGTGACTAAGGTCTGAAATGCTTTGGACACTGCTCCACAAGTTATATTCAAATAAAAAATGATGAGTGAAGAAATTCTCTTTTCACCATTAGTGAAGGAAAATTGAGCCAGACAGATATATGGGCTGGGTAGAGAGGTTTTTCAATTTTGGAATACATCCAAGTAAAATGAAATTGTTTGGAACTTGAATGCTTTGACTATGGGTCTCAAACAGTCTATTTGGTCCAATTTAGATCCGACTGGACTAGGCCAAACCAAAGCTGTCCCGATAAAGAGAGGCTTGGTTTCAGTGTAGTTTGGTTTTGATTTATTTTTTGTTTTGGGAAAAATAACTTTGTCTAGAAATGTGGCCTACGCCAATCCTCCCATGAGTCTATCTATCTCCTCCCCAAATGAAAAGACATCTCTATCCCCTTGTTTTGAGGAGGAGAGAGATAGACACATGGGGGAAACTTATCCTCTCAAGTGCGGTGCACTACCTAGTACACCACGCTTAAGAATCCAACCGTCCACCCAACACTTGAGAGGATAAAAAGATGCCACGGTCCATATTTATACGGTTGGATTCTTAAGTGTGGTGCACTAGCTAGGCAATGTACTGCACTTGAGAGGATGAGAATCCACACATGGGAATATTGGCAGATGTCATATTCTCGAACAGAAAACTACTTCCCTTATAAACTATAAACAATTACAAAAAAAAAATTGTTTTTGGGTTTAAATCGTTTTTTTTATGTATTGAAGTCACTCAACCAATCTTCCATGACCTGAACCTGGTGATGGACCACAGATCCTATGAGTCATGAACTATTATTTATTATTTTTAAAGTTTACAAGGATAGCAACTCATATTATCTATTAGGGATTCATATACTTGGACTGTAAAATGAGATCTTTTTGAAACAAAGATCCCAATGGATGGAAAAGGGTGGGGTGCCCCTTATTTATTTTTTATTGAATTATCAATTTGATTCCGTCTCTACCCCCTCTCCAACTTCTTGAGCGTCCAATTTCTCTCCGAATGTGGACAGGCATCCCAACATTGGTCAGCACCGTGTGTCCAAATCTTCCCTACCATTGAATGGGTGGTTGGATAAGATCTTTTTTTCGATAATATATTTTTATTTTCACATGGAGATTCATCAAATTAGTAAATCAACTAATTCCTATTTTTTAAACCATTGGTATACTTATTGTTTCTCTTCTCCCTAACTTCCAACCCTTCTGATTCCCAAAAGCCAAATAACGACTGTAGCTAGTTATGAAGGGTCACTTAGATAATTGAATTACTTCTACTAAAAAAGGGTCATTTAGTTCCTAATTAACCGATTAATTTGATTAATAATCAAAACGCAAGGAAATTAGAGTGTAGGGAATGTTTGGCCGACCACCAAGTCAACAGGGAATTGGATTTCCCGATTTCTGACATCACATCGTATAAAAAGAAGGCTAAGGAACAGAGTTTTCTTCGTCTCTGTCTTTTATTTACTCTCTCTGTTGTTGTTGTTCATCCTCCTCTGCTTCCACTCGCAAAAAAGGAAAAAGAAGACCAAACCACGAATCAGGTCTTTAAACTGTGTTTCAGAAAGGACTTTTGGTGCAATGGCAATCAGTTATGTGCTTCCACAGGTTTCTGTATCAGAGATGAATGAGTTCTTTGATCCTTTGTCTCCGGATTCTCAAGAATTACATGTTCTTGCTGTTGACGATTGCCTCATCAATCGAAAAGTTATCGAACGATTGCTCAAGATCTCCTCTTGTAAAGGTCGATTCCCAAATCTTGTTACTTAATTAGACTCCTTCTCTCTCTCTCTCCCTCATTTTTCTTCGTCATCATCTTCATTTGTTGTTCTCTGAACCAATGTGGTGGAATTTCTTCAGTGACGACAGTAGATAGTGGAACGAGAGCTCTTCAATTTCTTGGATTGGATGGGGAGAAGAAGAACTCTGAGGGATTCAATGTAAGAGAAGTTTCACTGAACTTAATGTTGATTTCCAATTTTGATTGATTTACAAATTTTCTTACGTATTCGGTGACTTGTTTTTCAGGGTTTGAAGGTCAATATGATAATAACGGATTACAGTATGCCTGGAATGAACGGATTTGAGTTGCTGAAGAAAATCAAGGTTCTATTTTTCTCTCAAGATTTCCTAACATTTCTGATCTCTGAGATTTCCACAAGAGAACGAGATGCAAAAATTTCATTTCGTTTCTGATTTTATTTTGACATATATTTTCCAAACAGGAATCTTCGACTTACAGAGAAATTCCAGTGGTGATTATGTCATCGGAAAACGTCTTGTCTCGAATCGACAAGTGTTTGGAGGAGGGAGCAGAGGAATTTATTGTGAAACCTGTAAAACTTTCGGACGTGAAACGATTAAAAGATAGATTTGATGGTGGAGGTGCAGCAGATGGGAGATGGATCCAACATAGTAAAAGGAGAAAGTTGCAAGATGCCACTATCACACATCTATCATCATTATCATCATCTCCTTCATGCTTGCCGACCTCTTTGTCTACGACGTCAACACCATTTCCGTCGTCGCCGGAATCTCTTTCAAGTCAATTTAGACTTTTAGTTTGGATTTTTTATTTTGAAATTTGTATTCCTAAAATGTATTCCTATTCTCGATTTGGTTCGTTTTAATAAACCGGTATCCATCAATTTTGATTCAGGTTTGCCATACACTCATGCACATACATTCCTACACATGTGCACCGGACTCTATGAGAACCATAGAAACATGCATGGATTATTTATACGTACCAACAGGTGAACGTACATTGCAAAGTCAATCACATTTAATTTTGTTTCCATAAAAACTCCTCCCCTAACCAAACTCGAACCATACCATGGAGTTGGCCTCAAAAGGATAAGGGGAGTCAAACTTAAAAAACATGTCAATTTGAGCACACTCCCTTAACAACTGAGCTACACCCTTGTGGTTTAATTATTATTAATAAAATGTGAATCTCTACTATTTAGTAGTTGTGTAGTTACTTTAGTTAAACATAATTGAAATTAGGGGGTAGGGAGCAAGATGAAGGGTTATCCCCTTTCGAGGCTACATCTTTTACATTCTCTACAACTTGCCATGTACAGATTAATAGGTTTCTTTCTTTCGAAGCAACTATGGAGGTTAATTGGCTAATCCTTCTTTCATGACTAATATGAGATCATAACAGATGCCAATTCTTGTGTTACATGATCACATTCAACATGTGTTCTGCCCTTCAAATGGAATGAGAATTTTAATTTTTTATTCTCACGTATGGATGCAAGTATTTGTGACGAACTACATTCAACTGAAAAAGAAACACTCTTCAAAGTCCTCCTATGAGGTGGTAGTGGGGGCTTTGAAAGTTCAAATCCATTTAAAAAATGAAAAGTGAGATGATTTGCTAACATGGGTAGTGATTGTAGTGGATATATAATCTAATCCTCATAAATCATGCGAATTCAAGAGAAGATGTGGTGTTTCAAATACACTCACCAACAGAGCTGGCATCAAGTCTTCTCCTTCTAAAAATATATTAACTTAATGGGGCGCTGTTCTCTGTGCCATAACGCAGGTTGCGCCTAGGCACATGGAGGTGAGCGCAATAATCATCCTGCCCCCCTGAGTGGTAGACCCATGTGCCCGGGCCCAGCTTGCGCTGCGGCACAGAAAACTTTCTCCCTAACTCAATATTTCACTTCTACCAAAAATCAAAAACAAAAACTTAATATTTCACAAATGCCCAAATGTTTGTACTTATGTATTGCAGTCACATGCATAGTTCTCAAACCATAAACCTGGACTCTTGGTTCCAAAAGTCGGATCGAAATCGGCCAATTTGAATAAAAAAATCGGTTATTGATTCTCTTTGATATTTATTTTTGTCAATTTTCCTTCTTTTAGCTAATAGAATAGCAAAAATTAAATGAAAATTATCTCTTAAAGTAAGATCTACAAGTCTTTTGAATGAAAATTTCTAAAAAAACACATGAAATTCTTTGCTGCTTCTTCCTAATTCCAATTTTTATTGTTCTGATTTGGATTGATTGATATTTTGATCCGATTTGAATTAAAATTGATGGAGGCTGATTTTGTTTCTTAATTTTTCTAAACTTTGCATGGAATAGTCCTAGGTCATGTAGTTTGATCATTCGATTTATTATAAAACGTAATGCGGCTAATGGGTTGGTTTCACAAAGGCCATACCTCATCCTCTCCCACAATAAGGACCAATAATTTGAAATATATGTTGTGGTTCATCAATAATACTAGATAGGAGATTTTTTTTTTCACCGATAGTGAATGACCACAGTCCACCTAGCTCTATGATCTTATAATTACTTTCCCTATTGACTAAAGGTTCGAAATGCCTTTGACACTGCTCCACGAGTCATATTCAATCGCCAAAAACGATGAGTGAAAAAAATTCTCTTTTCACCACTGGTGAAGGAAAATTGAGTCCGATAGATAAATGGGATGGGGGTAGAGGGCTTTTAAGTTTTGGAATATATCCAAGTAAAATGAAATTATTTGGAACTTGAATACTTTGACTATGTGTGTCAAACAGTCTGTTCGGTCCAATTTAGATCCAGCTGATCCTGTCTTAGGCTGAACTAGGCCAAACCAAAGCTGGATTGATAAAGGAAGGCTTGGTTTTGGTTTAATTCGGTTTTGATTTATTTTAGTTTTGGAAAAAAGAATTTTGTCCAGGAATGTGGCCTAAGTCAGTAGTCTCACTAGTCCATCTCTCCTCTCCAAATGAAAAAAATCTCTATCGCCTTGTTTTGAGGAGGAGAGAGAGAGAGAGAGAGAGAGACACATGGGGAAATTTATCCTTTCAAATGCGATTCGTGCCTAGTGCACCACACTTAAGAATCCAACCATTCACCCAACACTTTAGAAAATAAAAAGACGTCACTGACCATATTTTTATGATTGGATTCTTAAGTGTGGTGCACTGCCCAAAACATACACATGGGAGTATTGGCGGATGTCACATTCCCACACTGAAAACTACCTCCCTTATAAACTATAAACAATTATAAAAAATATTCTTCCCAATAATGTACTTCCATCGGAGATTTGTGAGCCACCGGCTATCCTAAACATTCTCAACAGAGAATCAAGCGGATCAATCACAGTTGGTTTATATCCAAATCCAATAATTTGATGAATCAAATTCCCATTTTTTAAACCATTGGTATACTTATTGTTTCTCTTCTACCTCTCTTCTGATTCTCAAAAGCCAAATACGAATTAACGACTGTAGCTAGTTACGAAGGGTCATTTAGATAATTAGATCCTAATTGACTGATTAATTTGATTAATAACCCAAAAGGCAAGGAAATTTGAGGGCCTACAACTACAACATGGTCGGGTCGGGTTGTCTCATCAATTTCGATGGTCGGCCATCAAGTCAACAGGAAACCCATTGTCCTTCGTCCTTTGTCTTTTATGTACTCTCTCTCTGTTCTGCATCCTCTTCTGCTTCCACTCGCAAAAAGAAAAAGAAAATCAGACCACGAATCGGATTATTCAGAAAGTATTTTCGGTGCAATGACGAGCAGCGATGTTCTTCCACAGGTTTCTGTACCGTTGAGGAATGAATTCTTTGATCCTGCGTGACTAGATTCTCAAGAACTACATGTCCTTGCCGTTGACGATAGTCTCGTCGATCGAAAAGTTATCGAACGTTTGCTCAAGATCTCATCTTGTAAAGGTAGATTCCCAATTTTTGTTATTTAATTAGAGTACTCCTTTCTCTCTCTGTCTCTCATTTTTTTTCTTCAACATATTCTTCATTTGTTGTTCTCTGAACCAATGTGGTGAAATTTCTTCAGGATAGTGGAACCAGAGCTCTTCAATTTCTTGGATTGGATGGGGAGAAGAAGAACTTTGAGGGATTCAATGTAAGTAAGAGAAGATTCATTGATTTTTTTTTAAAAGTTCAAATTTTGATTGATTTACAGATTTTCTTACGTCTTCGGTGACTTGTTTTTCAGGATTTGAAGGTCAATATGGTAATAACGGATTACAGTATGCCTGGAATGAACGGATATGAGTTGCTTAAGAAAATCAAGGTTCGATTTTTCTCTCAAAATTTCCAAACATTTCTGATCTCTGAGATTTTCATTTTTGAGTTTATTTTGACATATATTTTCCAAACAGGAATCTTCGACTTTCAGAGAGATTCCAGTGGTGATTATGTCTTCGGAAAACGTATTGCCTCGAATCGACAGATGTTTGGAGGAAGGAGCAGAGGAATTTATTGTGAAACCTGTAAAGCTTTCGGACGTGAAACGATTAAAAATTAGAGTTGGTAGTGGAGGTGAAGCCGATGCGAGATGGATCCAACATAGTCACAAGAGAAAATTGCAAGATGCTACTACCACAGATCTATCATCATTATCTTCATCTCCTTCATCAGCAAGGAATAAGAAGAACAGAAGATACCACAGTTGCTTCTACTCCGTTTAGCTTCTTCGACCAACACTCGGAGCAGCAGCGATATGGAGACCATCATCTGACGGAACCCAACAAAAACTGAAGAAGATGAAAATAACCGATTAGGGTTCGTGAAGTGAAGCGTAGCCATCTCTGCAACTTGTCTGTCAAACCACCGGTGTTAGAGAAGCAAACAAAGGGCTAAAACCCAAGCTACCAAGTAATTGAGATGGGAACCAGCCGTGAGTCACCGCTGTGTCTTTCCCGCATTTGAGGCCAGCGTTTTGGTCGTTGCAGCCTCACGAGCGTTGGCCGGAGGGTTTCGGGCCCGGATGGTTAGCCGCGAGTCGCTGCTGTGTTTTTCCCCTAAATTTCTTGGTCGGGGAAGAAGTAGAAGAGGAGCTGTGGAGGGGGAGTTGAGGGTTGCCTTTCTAATTGAAAGAGGAAATGACTTTTTTGCCCCTCGACATTGGGACTTTATAAGCACATCATCATTAAAGTACCGAAAAGAATGAGTATTTTTTTGACCAAAATACATAATAAGGCCTCAATTCTATTATGGATTTTCTATTATTTTGATTCTTTGTAAATAGAAATAGGATCCTTAAATTATACCAAACACTTGTTAAAACGTTTAAGTGTTAGAACACACAAAATAAAAAATAATCCCAGAACAAGACACTTATAGAATTTTAGTTTCGGTTTTTTATTTTGACTTTTACATTTGAATCTTGAATCGAACCAATTGACACCATCAGTTGAAGTATCTAAAAGCTAGCAAGGACAAGGTTTTAAAGCTCTGAATTGTTATTAAGCCAAAAAAAAAAAAAAAAAAAAGTAAAAAAATCTGAATCGGTATCCATGAATTCTAATTCGGATTTGAGTCCAATAACCCCAAAATTGTACTCAGTTGGAATTGTCTTGACTTGGTCGGACTTAGTATGCACAGAACCAGGTTTAATCAGCATCGGCCCCTATTCTAGATGACTCGGCTGATTCCATTCCGAATTTTAAAACAGTGGGCAAGGATTCTAAAGAAGCCTACTCAAATAAAGACTTGATTGAACAAAGACAATAAAACTGCACCCATCTGGGCCCAATTGTGGATCTAATGTTTTGATCTATTAGACTCTTATGTTTTAATGATCCCAGAACGAGTATGTGATTTGGGTTTACGAATGGGCTTACCTGTAACCTAGCCATCCATGAGGTTGTAAGGTAAGATACATTTGGGTTGTGTTTGATATACCGTTGCGAAATAGATTTCAGAATGCATTCTAGACCCAGAATCTATTCTGAGAGTGCATACTAAAAACAGCTGAGGTTTATTCAGTGAAATCCTATGTCTTAGTATTTATTGGCTGAAGGTGAATTGATTCTTTGATTTAATCATTCATCTCCAAGCTTAAAACCCAAAACCCACAACCCACGCTTGGGCTTAGTCCACTTGTATCATTGGTTCTAGTGGTTGGTCCAACTTATACAGAATTAGTAATGGAACAATCTCTACTCTCATGCAAATACGTTTCTGCACATGCGCACTAGGACAGCACTGGATTCTATGAGAACCATAGAAGCCGTGGGGCTGGCCCCAAGGGGGTAAGGGGAGTCGAACTAAGAACGCATGTCGATTTAAGCACACTCCCATAACAACTGAGCTACATCCTTGGGGTTTAATTATTGTTAATAAAATATAAATATCTACTCTTAAGTAGTTGTGTAGTTGCTTTAGTTGAGCATAATTGAAATTAGGAGGTAGGGAGCGAGGTGAAGCGTTATCTCATTAGAGGCTACATCTTTTATATTCTCTACAATGTATTAAAATCCTCTCAATACCGGCGGGGCGGTGGTGCACATCTAACGGCACAGCAGAGGCCATGTGTGCCACCTGGCATCTGTTGTGCTGTCGGATGTGCACCGCCGCTCCGCCAGTACTGTAGAGGATCCTGGTCCCTCCACAACTTGCCATGTACCGAATTAAAAGGTTCCTCTCTTTGGAAGCAACTATATATGGAGGTTAATTGGCTAATCTTTCTATCTTGAAGAACTTGTTTGGTCAAAAGCGAAAAAATGGAAGGCCGAAATTTGAGGTCATTGCCTATTAAAATAGTCCTATCAGCTTGCCTAAGTTTTAATAATTGTTGGATGTTAATACAAATAAAGAGAACCCACCCTCAAATTAAAGACTGGCTCTTAAGGTGAGGGAGCCCAATGTCTTGTCTATCTCCATGATGTCCACCCCCAAAAAAAAAATTGTTGTGAGACCAGCCTTCAATATCAATTAGACTACTGATACATCCAATATTCACAGGGCCAATCAACGACCGCCACGTGTCATAGACCACCCGCCCCATAGCCAAGGGGAACGAACCGGAGTCCCACACCATTCGGAGGCGGCCACTACTCGGCGCGGCCACACATCCGGGCGCGGCCTCACCCGAGAGCGGCCTCCTCACGGCCTCACCCGGCGCGGCCTCACCCGAGCGCGGCCTCCTCACGGCCTCACCTAGGCGCGGCCTCCTCACCAGGGCGCGGCCTCCTCACGGCCTCACCCGAGAGCGGCCTCACCCGGCGCGGCCTCCTCACGGCCTCACCTAGGCGCGGCCTCACCCAGCGCGGCCTCCTCACCGAGGCGCGGCCTCACCCAGCGCGGCCTCCTCAGCCTCACCAGCGCGCCTCCTCACCGGGCGCGCCTCACCCAGCGGCCTCCTCACGGCCTCACCAGGGCGCGGCCTCACCCAAGCGAGGCCTCATGGGCACCTGAGGTGGGGGTCACCCATCTACGACCCCGATCGTATCGCTAAGACTCATGTCACTACCAGGACTTTAGACCCTTAGAGGTCACGTCATCCGCACGGATTCAAGCACCAAGGGCGTTATCACCACACGCGGATATCTATCCACCAAGGATCCCGATGCCACCAGACACTCCTCCCGCGGGAGATTAATCGAGATAGAGCCCGCTACCCAGGGCCTCTATCCACTCAACGGCACAATCGCCAATCAAACGGGGACTCTCCACACCGCCATATGCTACTATAAAAGGCAAAGGTACACAACCCTATAGGGGACATCTAAACTCATCTTGAATAATCACTATTCATCTATTTGCGCCAGGAGATCTAACTTTGGCATCGGAGAGCCCTAGGCGGACCACACCGGTTCTCTCTGTTGACCCCTTTGGTCCACTTGCGGGTGACGGCACTCGCAGACCGCTCGGACGATTTCTTGACGCAATAGATTGGCGCCGCCTCTGTGGGAACGACGCTAGCCATTACGCTACTAGCTCGCTCCATACTCATTCAATGGCACGAAGGAAGACTACCACCACCAACAACGGAGCAAGGAATGGATCACCACCCCCGCAGTGCTCTCGCCGCGAGCCAACGACCCAGGACCATGTCCCTCCGGAGGAGGAGATCCCCTTAATGACCAGCCGCTCGTGATCGTCGAGCCCAACAATGACGAGGCCAACGATGTGGTGGTGGAGGTGACACGACCCCAATGCTCCCCCCGTGGGTCGATCAACGACCGCAACGTGATCCTCGATGAACAATGACTCTTTCGAGAATACCGACGCGCGTGCGACATCTCACCGTCGGAGGACTTCAGGCAAGGATGGAGTCCATACCTCCACAAGAGCCAAACCCTAGAGATCATCTCCCAGGGCGCGAGATCGAGAGACTTGCGCGATAGGCAACCCCACTCGCAGCGTGGGGGAGCCTTCCAGATCCCAGGAGAACAAGAGACCTCTCACCACGGTCGAACGTGGGAGGACGCCAACACCAGGCGAGGGTGTCTAGCCCGCAGAGATCGGTCCGAGGTCTCGTGTTCGACGGACGACCGGAAGAAGGTCACATACCACGACAAAGCCGGACCTACAGAGAAGAAAGCCCCTCACCTTCACGACAGGGTTCATCACGGCGTGACCATTCACCATCCCGCCAACACTCAAGGCGGGAGGGGACATCCAGAGAGAGCGTGAACGGGTCGCAGCGAACGTCCGGCCAGGCGTGGGGGGCACACGGACGAGGAGCTCGATCAAAGACTCGCGACCTGGATGAGAAGTGGAAGGGTTGAAGAAGCGGACCAAAGGCGAGACACATTCCATACCCGGACAACACCCCTTCTCGGCAGAGATCATGTCACCACACTACCTTCCGTGTTTCGACTACCCACCTTTGAACTCTACAAGAGTACCACCGACCCTAATGACCACATCAACTACTTTAATGGCATGATGACGCGTATGGGGGTCGGACGTGGTATCCTGTCGGGCATTCCCCGCGTCCCTCAAGGGAACAGCCACATCATGGTTCTCCGTGCTACGACCGAGATCTATAGGCTCGTTCGCGAGCTATGCGAGCAGTTCATCACCCGCTTCCAAAGCGCTCAAGCGTAAGAAGACCACCGTCAATCTACTAAACGTGGTACGTAACCCTGGGGAATCTCTCGGGAATACCTTACCAGTTCACCAAGGAGTCCCCCGGAGGTTCGAGACTTGGATGACCGAGACACGACATGCAGCCCTAGCAGGAGGTATTAGGGACTCGGACTTGATCAAGGACTGGCACGTCATGAGACCAGACTATGAAAGTGCTCCTGAGCGGTGCAACGAGTTTGCAAATATGGCCGAGGTACTACAAGCTAGAACAAAAATAATCGAGGCCAAGCCACAGACAACAAGAGGTCGCACCGATGACCGCAACGAGAATAAGAGGTCTAGGACAGAGCTCCGACAAGAGAAGACTCACCGCCCATCTAGGAGGACAGACCGCCGCAGAGAAGCGAGAGGGCAAGCACCCCGAGTTCACACCATCGAACACCACCAGTCCCGGATACTCATGCAGATCTCGGACCGTGACCTACTCCATTGGCCACGACCCATGCTAGCAGCGCCAGAGAAGCGAAACCCTAACAAATATTGTCTCTTCCACAAAGAGAATGGGCACGATGCATACAGGAGTGCTATCAATTGAAGAGAGAGATAGAACAACCGGTAAAAGCAGGAAGCTTGAACAAGTATGTGAAGGGAGACGTGACAACCGCTCGAGGCCAAGGAGATAGAGGTCGCGACGGAGACAGAGTGGAGCCGAGACGAGAAGAAAGAAGAACAGACGAGAGAGAGACCGCCTGTAAGAGCGGAGAGATGCCACGAACCTAGTGGCACCAGGGACCTCCTATCCTCACCATACTTGGAGGACCAGGGCAAGAGTCCACCGTAAACGCTAAAGCTCATGCCAGGTTCGTGGGAGTGGCAGAGAAGCCCAAGAAGATAGCCAGGACCGAGGCGGTGATCTCCTTCTCGGATGAAGACCTGGAAGGACTAAACTTCCCACATGAAGATGCCCCTGTTAGTACGTGTGGAGGTAGCCAATCGACACATACACGTGGTACCGATAGACACAGGGCGTCGTTGACGTACTCTCCTTGGACGCCTATCGACGCCGGGTTCGGGACGACCAGCTCAAACCGAGCCCACTTATCCCCATGGATTCTCGGTGCCACCGCCTCCATCGAGGTACCATAGAGCTACCCGTCACCTTCGGGTACACCCTCAACAAGTAACCATCATGGTAAATTTCATGGTAGTCAAGTCCGTGGTGTCCTTCAACGGCCTCTTAGGGCGACCATCACTGACAGCCCTTAGAGGAGTCATATCACCACTTCACCGAAGATGAAGTTCCCCACCGAGAACGGGTAGGCGAAGTCCGAGGAGATCGAAGAAAGCAAGGAGTGCTACGCCACCTTCATAAAAAAGAATAATGGCAACACCCGTGGAATGGCACTCGCCTAGAGAGCATGATCGTGACTGAGAGATGAACGACAGAGAGAAGGGGAAAGCCGGTGGAAGACCTCATCCCATGGCCCTCACCAGACGACCCCTCCAAGGTCGTTCAGGTCGGCTCATGCTAAACGAGGAGCGTAAAGAAGGGCTTGGACACCTCCTCCAAGCGAACATGGATGTCTTCGCATGGTCGACCTCCGACATGCCAGAATACCACGTTCCATAGCGGAACACCGACTACATGTCGACCCTACCAGGAAGCCCGTTCAACGACGGCGTAACTCGCCCTCGACCGGCAAGCAAAGCAATCAAGGAGGAGGTCGAAGTTAAGCGATCAGGGTTCATCGAGAAGGAGAAGTTCCCAACCTGGCTCGCCAACGTGGTCATGGTACCAAAGCCAAGTGGGAAGTGGAGGATGTGTGTCGACTACACCGACCGAACAAGGCATGCCCAAAAGATGAGTACCCACCGCCCGGATCGACCCATCGATCGACGCCACCGCCGCCATGAGATGCTAAGTTTCATGGACGCCTACTCCGGATACAACCAGATCCTCATGTATGAGGATGATGAGTCTTACACTCGCATTTCGGATGGACAAAGAGAACTATTGCTACAACGTCATGCCGTTCGGGTTAAAGAACGCAGGGGCCACCTATCGAGAGAATGGTCAACAAGATGTTCGAGGAGCAGATCGGGCGTAACATGGAGGTATATGTGGATGACATGCTCGTGAAAAGCGTCCACACCAACCAACACCGACCGACCTAGAGGAAGCATTCACGATCGAGGAGGAACCGGATGAAGCTAAACCCCGCAAAGTGCGCCTTGGTGTAACGTCGGAAAATTCCGGGGTTCATGGTCTCGGCCCGTGGAATAGAAGCCAACCCATCCAAGATCAAGGCCATCCAAGAGATGGCACCTCCTCGAACGGTCGGGAAGTGCGGAGGTTGAATGGAAGGGTTGCCGCCCTTTCCAGGTTCGTGTCACGATCGGGTGATAAGTGCTTACCATTCTTCAAAACTTTGAAGAACCTCGAAGCCCTAAGGACTTCACATGGACGAAAGAGTGCCAAAAGGCGTTCGGAGAATTGAAGGAGTACCTAGAGAGCCCACCCTTGCTTGGGCGCCGGAACCTAACGAAGAGTTACAGCTCTACTCGGCCGCCACCCTCAGTCGCGGTCGGTAAGATCGCTAAAGGAAGAAGACAAAGTCCAGAGGCCGATCTACTACGTCGGCCATGTCCCGATCGATGCGAGACCAGTACACTAGGATCGAGAAGGTAGCCTATGCATAGGTAATGGCAGCCAGAAGCTACGACCATACTTCCAAGCCCATACCATCACGTCCTCAGCAGACCTACCCTTGAAGAAGATATTGCACAAGCCAGGCGTCTCCGAACGATTGATAGCATGGGCGGTGGAGTTAAGTGAGCATGACATCAGGTTCCAACCAAGGACAGCCATCAAAGGCAAGGCTCTTGCAGATTTCATTTGCAGTGTACCCGACCGAGATTGAGTCACAAACAGGGAGCCCGAAGAGAAGGATCACGGATCGTGGGACATGTTCGTGGACGGGTCGAGCAATGCGGGGAAGCGGCGCCGGGCTCATATTAACCCCCAGGGATTTCAGATCCAATATGCTCTCCGGTTCACCTTCCAAGCATCCAATAATGAAGCGAGAGTACGAGGCATTACTATGGACTCGGGTGGCCAAAGCCATCCAAGTCACACACCTATCCACCCGGAGCGACTCCTGCTCTGTGGTGAATCGGTGAATGGGGAGTATGAGGCAAAAGATGAGAGGATGGCATCATACCTAGCACGCACTCAAGCATTGATCGAGGGTTTCGAGAAGTTTGAGATGGTTCGAGTTCCCAGGAGGAGAACGCGCGCCGATGCCCTATCCAGGCTAGCCAATGAGGAACTCCGAAATTTGGCTAGCGCAGTCTATGTGGAGATCCCGCACGAGCCAACGTATAAGGAAAAGCAGGTTAACGAGATCACGGAGGGACCTAGCTGGATGGACCCTCTACTCAACTACCTCCGGAACGATGTCTTACCGTAAGACAAGGCCGAAGCAAGGAAGATCGGGATGAGAGCGCAGTACACCGTTCTAGACGGCATCTTGACAAGCGGGGGCAACAGCACCACTACTCCGGTGCCTAGGACCCAAGGGGGCGAGTACGCCTTAGCCGAAGTCCATGAGGGGATATGTGGAAGCCACATGGGGGACGAGCCCTAGCCTACAAAATCCTCCGCCAGAACTATACGGCCACGAATGCAAGAGGAGGCCATCCAATATGCCAAGAAGTGCGAGCAATGTCGTTGTTCGCCCAAGACCCCATCTACCCGCCACCAAGCCGACATCAATCCTCAACCCCATACCTTTTGCCATGTGGGGACTAGACATCTTAGGCAACTTCACCGCAGCACCAGGAAAAGAAAGTACCTGGTCGTCGCGATCGACTACTTCACCAAGTGGGTTGAAGCTAAACCCTTGGCCAAGATAACAGGGACAGAGATGGAGAAGTTCGTCCGCTGACGACGCCGTCTACAGTTCGGGGTACCACGGATCCTCGTCTCGAGACAATGGAAAATAATTCAACAACCCTAAATTCCAAGCATTCTCGTCACCGCTACAACATCGACTATCGGCTGTGTCGTAGCATACCCATGTGCCAATGGTCGTGGAGGTCACTAAAGTAACGCATGGAAGGAGTCAAGAAAAGGCTAGAAGGAGCCAAAGGCAAGTGGGTAGAAGAACTTACAGCGCCGTCGTGGGCATACCGAACTACAAGACGGACGCCCAGAGAGAGAGCCCATTCCGCCTAGCATATGGCACTCAAGCATTGGCGCCGGAGAGGTGCGCTATGTCCCATAGGGTTCTCGCACTTCAATGAATGCACCTATGTCGACGGATGCGGGCAAACCTAGACTTTATAGATGAGGTCCGCGAAAGAGCACTACTAAGGAACGTCGCCTACCAAAGAACGATCTTGCTGTGTACTATAACGCCTGGGGTCAAGGAAAGGCTATTCCACCAGGGAGATTTAGTACTACGGAGGGAAAGTGTATCGCAGCCACTGAAGCGGGAATGCCACCCAATCGGGAAGGACCCTACATAGTCTCCAGAGATACGCCCGTGGGACTTACCGCAAGACTCCATGGGCAAGAAGGTAGACGAGACCGGAACTCACTATACTTGAAGAAGTACTATCGCTGAGAAGTAACAAAGGAGTTTGGCACCACCAACAAGAGCAGATGGCATTACGTTTCAAAGATGAATTGAAAAAATTCGGAATACTCGCTTCTTCTACTACTCAACGAGGCTTCATGCCTAAGGCGATATGCCAACACGAGGCTTTATGCCTAAGGCGATATGCCAACACGAGGCTTCATGCCTAAGGCGATATGCCAACATTGAGGCTTCGTGCCTAAGGCGACATGCCAATATTGAGGCTTTATGCCTAAGGCGATATGCCAACACCGAGGCTTTATGCCTAAGGCGATATGCCAACACCGAGGCTTCATGCCTAAGGCGATATGCCAACATCGAGGCTTCGTGCCTAAGGCGACATGCCAATATTGAGGCTTTATGCCTAAGGCGATATGCCAACACCGAGGCTTCATGCCTAAGGCGATATGCCAACACCGAGGCTTCGTGCCTAAGGCGATATGCCAACACCGAGGCTTCGTGCCTAAGGCGACATGCCAATATTGAGGCTTTTATGCCTAAGGCGATATGCCAACACCGAGGCTTTATGCCTAAGGCGATATGCCAACATCGAGGCTTCGTGCCTAAGGCGACATGCCAATATTGAGGCTTTATGCCTAAGGCGATATGCCAACACCGAGGCTTCATGCCTAAGGCGATATGCCATCACCGAGGCTTCGTGCCTAAGGCGATATGCCAATATTGAGGCTTCGTGCCTAAGGCGATATGCCAACACCGAGGCTTCGTGCCTAAGGCGACATGCCAATATTGAGGCGTTATGCCTAAGGCAACATGCCAATATTGAGGCTTCGTGCCTAAGGCGATATGCCAACACTGAGGCTTCATGCCTAAGGCGACATGCCAATCCGAGGCTTTATGCCTAAGGCAACATGCCAACACCGAGGCTTCATGCCTAAGGCGACATGCCAACACCAAGGCTTCATGCCTAAGGCGACGTGCCACCACCGAGGTCGTATGCCTAAGGCGTCATGCCAACACGAGGCTCTACGCCAAGGCGTTAACCCACCAAGGTCCAAGGATCACCAAGGCACGACGCCACTACCAAAATCCTATGACTATCAAGGGTCGAAAGCATCAACGCGCAAACGATCACCAGGAGACAATGCAATCAATATCAAAGAGACAAGGATCAAATCATATCAACATCTAAAGAAAGAGTCAAGTACATACAAAAGCAAGCATCACAATCCAAAAGTTATCATCAAAAAGTCAACATCCGAAAGAACATCTATAAAATCGGGGGCATCTAGTGGAGGAGCAGCCTCCGATCCGAAGGAGACATCCTATCGGCCTCGATCGGACAAGCAACACTCTCCTCCGGTAAGACCGCACCCTCCTCTGTCACCACAACATCATCCTCGGGAGAGACACGAGCCACTATAGCAGTCTCGGGTAGCGGCGTAGTGACCTCGGGAACCTTGAGAAGTCATAATCACGGGTCTTCTCCAGGATGCGAACCGCCGAGTCCGAAGAAGTCAAGACGCTAGGAATGAAAGCCAACTTACTCCTAAGGTCACCAACGAAATAGAAGCTCTGGAGGCCCTACGACCCCTACTAGGGGTGGAATCTCCAGAAACCTCCTCCTCCCCTTCACTACCAACAGGGAAAGGCAAAGAAGAAAAAGTATCCGCGGGGAAGAAGACTCCTCAAGGGATCCAACCACGACCGCGATCGGATCGAGTCATTAGGTGATGACATGGATAAAATAATGAGCGAGACTAGCTACTTACTCGAGCAACGATCTCCCGGACAAGAAGCCGCAAGAAAAATGAAATGAAGACCACTGCAAAGTATAAGCAGCGAGATCCATCACGCACAAGAAGAAGGGGAGTGGACAAGCATGAGGGTCCATCACACCCACGCCGTGGCCACCATAGGCGCGGCCTCACACCCACAGCATAGCCATCCCGGCGCACCTCACACCCGCAGCGGCGGCCACCAGCGCGCCTCACGCAGCGCGGCGACCCAGCGGACTCACGCCGCAGTGCGGCCACCCTGAGCGAGGCCTCAAGCCCCACAAGCACGCCTCACGCCCCAGGCGCGGCCTCGCTCCCAGCGCGGCCTCACCTAGGCGCGCATGCAAAAAAAAAAAAAAAAAAAAAAAAAAAAAAGAAAGAGAAGAGGTCCGAACTTACCTCAAGGGAAGGCGATCGACCGGGAGGCAGGCACACGACGACGCGGCCACACCACCGGGGCACGATTAAGTAACAGAGATCACAAGAGGGAAGGCACTCAAGCCAAGCACCACTCAAGCTTTCCAAGCAAACCAAGGCACCAAGAAAACACAACCAAACACAAGGACCCAAAATCAAGCAAAGTGGATACTAGTGGAGGTGACCCAAAAACAAGCACATGGTGGGCACCAAAGAGAGGACAAAAGACAAAAATGGGGAATTAAAAGGAGAGCAAAAGGGGAGACAAAAAGTAAGAAGAGAAATGAGAAGTGAAAGAAGAAGGGAGAGGAAGGAACATATACCCACAAAAATAAAAAGAAAAAGTGTAGGAGGTAAGGTTTGAACCCCAACCTCTCCTACCTCATTAGTGGATTTGGCAAACCCCACAAGAAAGTTTATTCGCAGCGGACCCCTCACTATGCAAGACACCTACTCTCTTGGACATCCTATCCCAAGAGAGTGGGGGCAAATGATACATCCAATATTCACAGGGCCAATCAACGACCGCCACGTGTCATAGACCACCCGCCCCATAGCCAAGGGGAACAACCGGAGTCCCAGCACCATTCGGGCGGCCACTACTCGGGCGCGGCCACACATCCGGGCGCGGCCTCCTCACCGGGCGCGGCCTCCTCACGACCCTCACCCGGCGCGGCCTCACCAGGCGCGGCCTCACCCAGCGCGGCCTCCTCACGGCCTCACCTAGGCGCGGCCTCACCCAGCGCGGCCTCCTCACCGGGGCGCCGCCTCACCCAGCGCGGCCTCCTCACGGCCTCACCCGGCGCGGCCTCCTCACGGCCTCACCTAGGCGCGGCCTCACCCAGCGCGGCCTCCTCACGGGCGCGGCCTCACCCAGCGCGGCCTCCTCACAGCCTCACCAGCGCGGCCTCCTCACCCGGGCGCGGCCTCCTCACGGCCTCACCCAGGCGCGGCCTCACCCAAGCGAGGCCTCATGGGCACCTGAGGTGGGGGCCACCCATCTACGACCCCGATCGTATCGCTAAGACTCATGTCACTACCAGGACTCTAGACCCTTAGAGGTCACGTCATCCGACGGATTCAAGCACCAAGGGCGTTATCACCACACGCGGATATCTATCCACCAAGGATCCTGATGCCACCAGGACACTCCCTCCCGCGGAGATGGCCAATCGGATAGAGCCCCGTTACCAGGGCCTCTATCCACTCAACGGCACAATCGTCAATCAAGCGGGGACTCTCCACACCGCCATATGCTACTATAAAAGGCAAAGATACACAACCCTATAGGGGACATCTAAACTCATCTTGAATAATCACTATTCATCTATTTGCGCCAGGAGATCTAACTTTGGCATCGGAGAGCCCTAGGCCGGGACCACACCGATTCTCTCTGTTGACCCCTTTGGTCCACTTGCGTGACGGCACTCGCAGGACCGCTCGACGATTTCTTGACGCAACAACTACCATGCTTCTGAATCGACATTCAGGATAGTTACTTTGCAACAAGTAGTCTTTTTCAATTGATTCCACTCTATTCTAGGACGATGCTTGCTAAAAATGTGACTCTTTCCTAGTAGCTCCATTTCGGTACTAAGTTGCCCCTTTTGTGACAAGCATAAGGATCAAAGATCGTCTACTTATATGAACCTCAAAAAAATCACCCCTATAAGTTGATTCATAAAGTGAAGAAGCCCAATGCATTATCAATCCATGATTGTTACATGATCGTAAAAGATGCTACTTCTTGTGTTACAAGATCACATTCAACATGTTTCTTGCTCTCCAAACGGAATAAGAACAGATGGCCGGAGGATTTGTAGAGTGTTTTTTTACTTAATTAGTGAAAATGATTCTGATTATCTCATGTGGATGTAAGCATTTGTTATGAACTACATTAAATTGAAAAAAAAAACTCTTCAAGTCACCTTCTCCCCTCCCCTCTACCGTCCCACTCCCACCTCCTATGAGGTGGTAGTGGGGGCTTTCAATGTTCAAATCTATTTAAAAAAATGAAGAATGAAGTGATTTGGTAACATGGGTAGTGCTTGTAGTGCAAATCACTTCAAGAGAAGATGTGGTGCTTCAATTACACTCACCAACAGAGCTGGCATCAGGTCACCTCCATCTAAATATATATTCACTTAATATTTCACAAATTCCCAAACGTTTGTACTTACGTATTGCAGTCACATGCATAGTTCTCAAACCATAAACCTGGACTCTTGGTTCCAAAAATCGGATCGAAATCGGCTGATTTGAATCGAAAAATCGGTTATTAATTCTCTTTGATATTTATTTTTGTCAATTTTCCTTCTTTTAGTTATTAGAATAGCAAAAATTAAAGCAATATCTGCAAGTCTTTTGAATGAAAAATTCTGAAAAAACACGTGGAATTCTTTGTTTCTTCTTCTTAATTCCAATTTTTACTGTTCTGATTGATTTTGGATCGATTGAAATTTTGAACCGATTTGAATTAAAATTCATTGAGGCCGATCTTGTTTCTTATTCTAGGTTTTTAAATTTTGCTTGGACTAGCCCTAAGTCATGTAGTTTGATCATTCGATTTATTATAAAACGTAATTAGGGAAGATGACATGCCGAATGGGCAGGTTTCACAAAGGCCATATCTCATTCTCTCCCACAATAATGACCAACACTTTGAAATATATATTGTGATTCACCAATAATACAAGATAGGATATGTTTTTTTTCACCGATGGTGAACATCCACTGTCCACCTACCACTGTGATTTTATAATTATTTCCCCTATTGATTAAGGTCCTAAATGCTTTTGACTCTACTCCACAAATCATATCCAAATAAAAAATGATGAGTGAAGAAATTCTTTTTTCACCACTAGTGAAGGAAAATTGAGTCACTTAGATAGATGGGCTGGGTAGAGAGGTTTTTCAGTTTTGGAATACATCCAAGTAAAATGATGTTGTTTGGAACTTGAATGCTTTGACTATGGGTCTCAAACAGTCTGTTTGGTCCAATTTAGATCTGGCTGGACTAGGCCAAACCGAAGCTGGCCCGATAAAGAGAGGTTTGGTTTCAATTTAGTTTAGTTTTTATTTATTTTTCGTTTTGGGAAAAATAACTCTGTTCGGGAATGTGGCTTACGCCAACCCTCCCATGAGTCTATTTCTCTCCTCCCTAAATGAAAAAACATCTCTACCCCCATATTTCGAGGAGGAGAGAGATAGACACATGGAGGGAACTTATCCTCTCAAGTGCGATGCACTATCCAGTACACCACACTTAAGAATCCAATCGCCTACCCAACACTTGAGAGTATAAAAAGATGCCACGGCCCATGTTTTTACGGTTGGATTCTTAAGTGTGCTGCACTAAGCAATGCCCTGCACTTGAGAGGATGAAAATCCAAACAAGGGAGTATTGGCAGATGTCACATTCTCGGACAGAAACTACTTCCCTTATAAACTAAAAACAATTACAAAAATTTATGTTTTCGGGTTTGTATCGTTTTTTTATCAGATTTTTGATGGACTGAAGTCACTGAACCAATCTTGACCTGAACCTGTTGATGGGCCACAGATCCTATGAGTCATGAGATATTATTTATTATTTTTAAAGATTGGAAGGATAACAACTCAATTTATTTATTAGGGATTCATATACTTGGGCAGTAAAATGAGATCTTTTTGAAACAGAGATCCCAATGGGTGGAAAAAGGGTCCTTAAGAGGGGTGCCCTTTATTTATTTCTCTTTTTTTTATTTGTATTGAATTATCAATTTGATTTCTTCTCTACTCCTCTCCAACTTCTTGGGTGTCCAATATCTCTTCGGCTGTGGACACGCATCCCAACATTGATCAGCACGTGTGTTAAAATCTTCCCTACCATTGGATGGGTAATTGGATTTTTTTCTGATAATGTTTTTTAATTTTCACATGAAGATTCATCAAATTAATTGAGAACCAAATCAACTAATTCCTATTTTTTAAACCATTGGTAATACTTATTGTTTCTCTTCTCCCAACTTCCAACCCTTCCGATTCCCAAAAGCCAAGTAACGACTGTAGCTAGTTACGAAGGGTCATTTAGATAATTGAATTCCTTCTACCAAATAGGGTCATTTAGTTCCTAATTAACTGATTAATTTGATTAATAACCAAAAAGCAAGGAAATTAGGGCCTACAACATGGTTTTGGTCGGATTGTCTAATCAATTTCAATGGCCGACCACCAAGTCAACAGGGAACTCTAGAACCGGATTTTCCAAGTTTTTTTTAAGTATTTGTGGGGGGAGAGAATCCCAAGCATCCCGGCCGTACAGTCTCCGAAAGCCTTTACTAGTTGAAACTTATATACTCTTTGACATGTTATTGGTGCTTAAAATGTATTTATTAGTTTTAACTTTCATTAACACAAAACTATATTGTTATTTATTGTTTAATTTATTACTAAACTCTTTTTCATTGCCCTCTATTTGAATTAAGTATATATATAATAATATAGACATAAATATTACACATTCCTCTTTGAAGTATATAGTATGTCTATCATCATTTATGTGTAAATAATAAACTCTATAACTTTGTAATGAACTACTACTGCGACCTTTGTGGTCCAATCATCAATACTTGACAAGAAGAAGAGCTTACCAAAAAGATAAGAACAAGAAGAAGGGTTATTTTTTTAACAAAACACATGCTTGAATGCTTCCTCATAATTCCTTTCATGAACCATTTGAGTGCATTCACTCAATTTTGAGAGAGAGAGAGAGATTTTTTTGTTAAAGAGAGAGAGATCATAAGTGATTTGGTGTACGCATAATTATGTCTCCCTCATCTGTACTTTGCCCTATTTAAACGTTCCTCTCCTATATTTTAATTATTACACTCGAGCATCCTACGACTGACGGTGTTAGCCTGGTATTAGTTATAGTTTGGAAAAGACCATCTTACGCTTAACCCTTTCCCTACATCATATTCCTCCATTCGGCCTCCTCAACCCTTTTCCAGCAACCCTACCCCCACCCCCTTTCCTACAACTCTGACCGCACCCCTGCTATCGGCACAACCCATCTCTACGCCCTCATCTTGTTGTTTTATCTCTCTCTCTCTCTCTCTCGGCCAATCAATCCCCATCTTCCCTCATTTGGATCACAATCTCTACAATGCATTTATGGGTAGTAATGTAACTTCTTGGCAGTGTAAGCGCCATTTATGGACGAGGTTCCATTGCAGAGAGGAAAGGAACTTGGCAGCTACTCTCACAATGTATAAAGGGAAAGGAGAAGGGGAAAAAGAAATTTGAGATTCAAAATATTGGAAAGATCGGAAATGACTAGGGGTGCAGCGGTCATTTTATATGCCCTTGTGTCTTGGCGCAGGGGTGACATGTTTTGGTGTGACCGAGTGGCGTTCTTTCTCTCATATATTTATTTTAAAATTAGGTCAAGTTAGCTATATTTATTCTATGATTTTTAATTAATTTAAAAATCAAGTCAAACTTATTACTATTTATATCATCAAATAAATGTGGTGCTTGTATTATGGTGTACACTACATGTACCTAATAGTATTACCAAAAAAAACCCCATACCTAAGAGAACATATGATTGCATATGTGAACATTTTCATTAATTTTCAAAATAATTAATATTGTAATTACTAATAATATATTAGAGTATCATAGACACAAGATTGGGTGGTTATGAGAGGTTATCAAGTATGCAAAAATGCATCCGATTTGATTCCTTAATAAAATTATTTTTCATTAGAAATGGTCACCTAAGGGGTTGACTATTTATTAATTTCATGAAGAAACATTGTTCAGAATTCGAGCTAAATCAAAGCTGCATGGCAGTCCCACCACTTCTAGAATCATCCTTTGATCAATGAACGGGTGAATTATTATTGTCACAAGGGTCTGTTTTTCTTTTTCAAACATCCCAAGGTACCTATTTTGCCATGTGTACATTCATTTTGACCGTATCCCTTATTGCATCTGCTTACATCCGATGAAGATCCATTAATGTGTATTAGTATTCTATACATTAATTTTTATTTTTCCCACTTTGAAGAAAAACATACAATTTAGATTAGGGATGAAACCTTCTTTTAATTACCTCTTATTTGGGTAAAAAGGGTTTATCTAAAATGATAGGATTTATCTTAATTGAAGAAAAAAAAAATTTGTTATCTTAAAAAGAAAAATTAGTATTATTATAACTTCTAAAATTACAAATTAGGTTACAATAAAAATATAAGATTTGCCCTTTAGATTATAGAGGACAAATGGATGATTTACATTTGTCCAATAACATATTTGGTTGTTACATTGATAATTACCCAAAATATAAATCCTTTGATAAGCAAAACAGGAAAGCCCTTAATTAAGGAGTAAAGAGTGCAGTTAAGCTCTTATTAATTAACCTATTTGGTGACGTGGTTCCCAAATCCCACCCACTCTTGAGATTTGAGAACAAGGTTTTAGTTAGACCAAGAGTAATAATTTTTTCCTCCACGACCAAAATGTCAACCCACTTGTTTTTATTTAATTTATATTTTTGGGACCCAAATGTCATCCCCACGAATGGGTCACATCGGGACCACCGCATACTGTCAACAAAATCACATGGAACACCGATTTGCCATATGTCACCTTTCTTTTACCATAGGATTAGTATAATAAGAAAGAAATAAAGTAAATTAAATCAATCCAACGGTTGTTGGAAACCATCACAGAAAATGCCGGTCCACATAAATCATTTCTACGGTAGGATTAAATCATTAAATATTAGGAGAGGAGAGACAAAGGGCGACAGTGAAGGTTGAACAACGCGGCAAAGCATGGGCAGCCTCGTGATGTGTGGATACGATGTGGGTCCCTCCTGATTCTCTCTCTTGTTTCTCACGAGGAAATATGAAATGACAGAAACGCTTGGGTCCCACTTAATTTAATCATGATTTAGGTATCGGTATGGTCGATACGTATCGATGTTGGCGATATCCGAAATAGCATTGATATCAATTGGATGATACGGTTTGAAAGAAAGAAAAAAATTTGATTAAAAAGTGATTTTTTTCTCCGGGAAGTGTTTTTTTTTTATAAGGGAGCATGGCTTTTGTCAGCACACATATCCAATAAGAGCACGTCCGGAAACATCAAGAGGGGTATTATTTCACATTTTATGGGGTGGAGAGTCATTTTGTCCCCAAGAGTTTGGGCATAGGTGCCACATTACCCCACATAAATTATTTTTACTGTTTTTTAAATGGATTATTGGATTTAATAATTAGTATTGGATATTAAATCAATCTTGATTGATATGGATCTGGATTGGCCCATATTGAATAGATATTCCTTTGGCTTCATTTAAAAATCAAAAATTTTGTTTAATCATTTTACCTTGGTCCATATCAATCTAACGATACGGGATTAGTCAACAATCAATATTGGGAGGTGTCGATGACAATATGAATCGATCAATTCAATCGATCTTACAAACCATGATTGATAAAAGTAAGTATATTATTATTATTTTTTTTTTTGGGGGAGGGGGTATTGGCATCAAACTCAGGGCAGAGCTCAGTAGATAGGTAAGGTTGCTCCATTGTACAGTTGTACCTAGTGGTTGTAGGTTCGAGTCAGGAAATAGTCTCTCCATGAAGTAGAGATAAGACCGTAAGACTATGTACATTATGACATTCCTTAGATCCCATGGCGACAAGAGCCTTATGCACTTGATATTGGAATTGGCTTAATATGAACCAATATGATCATTTTGTATCGATATTGGTTTAGTAGATTTCAACGATTAACGATAATTTCTAATATGATTAGTCTATTCATATCCTGATCATGAATCAATAACCATCGATCGAATATAAACGTGTCCATACTTGACTTATGAACCTTCATTATTGATTAACTAAAAGATGGATTAAAATTGCACTCAATCAAAACAGACCGGATCCGACCAATTAACAATCTAACCAAAAGCAAGAGCTTTGAAGCTTGTCAAACTTTACCTCCATGAGATGTAAAACATGGTTCGTGATGTCATAATAATCGCGGATGCTGAAATGCTGCAATGCTGCATGGAATTGTCTTTCCTTTGTCACTTCAAAAGGAAAAAATCGCCAGACGATGTCCGTCCGATTTGATGGGTCCCAATTCCCGAATCCCGACCGCACCCGACAATCGCGCAAAGTCTGAGTTTCTTTCTTTCACAAAGACGAACCAAACCAAAGCGATCCTCATCTTCCCCAAGATTCTCTCTTCCCCTTCTACGAAAAAGCACTTGAGACGTCCAAACAAAAGAAGGGTCCCCCTCCTGGGTCCCACCAAAAGATCTCCTCGGTACTCCAAATCTCTCTCACCCTTTGCGCGTGGCTTTTGCCTTTGTACTCCTTGTAACAGCATAGAGCACGTGGCCCTGCTGACTACAGTAATCTTACCGTCAAATTAGAATCCCATCTCGATCGATGCGACTCTTTTACTATGATATCAGTTCTCTGTCTCGACAAAGCGAAAGCTGAAAATCTTTCTAGGAAGGTGAGCTGCTCTTATTGTACTGTTGCTGCACATGCACATTTATAATAATCACTCGCGAATCGCAAGGTTGGATATCATATCATCGAGGTCTTTACATGGTAGGATAAGCATCTTAGGGGTATTTACGTCAATATGATATATTTAGCTATCCATAGGTTGCACTGGTTCCGCGTTCTTTATTAAAATCATTAGGGTGTTGTAGCCTTTCCATGCGTGAAGCATTCTGATTGGGACGCGTGTCCCTAGTCTTAGACTCCTATAGCCCCTCACTGGCTCACTCTATAAAAGATAGAGCGGCGAGTCACCGGGGTCTTGTCAACCGGTGATGTGACGGCGCAATCTCCCATTGACTTAGGTTACAGGGTCAAACATAGGGATGTAAACGGATCGGATTCGGATCGGATACGGATCGGATGTGATCGAAGCCGGATATTCCCTGGTCGAATACGGATACCTCTAAACGGATTCGAATGCGGATCGGATTCGAATTTTCGATCATCCGTTTACATCTCTGCCTTGTGTAACCCGGACCTTCCTCCCCCTAGCGGATACAATTCACTCTCAATCCATATCTCTTAGATCATGATTCTCTTTTCATCATATTCTACAACTTATTTAATCTTCAAAAACCCTTGAAATCATTATTTACTTAATTTTTTATTATTAAGTATTCGGATTTTTTTTCGGACGGATTTTAATCGGAGTATTCGGATTATTTTCCGGATATCTCTAAACGAATACGGATGCCCCTAAACGAATACGGATGCGAATTCGGATTCGGATTTCGGTTATCCATTTACATCCCTGACTCAAACATTGCTCTCCACTCAAGGCACCAAATTGCAGTTACAACCCACCTTCCAATCTTTTCTTACTTTCTCACCCACCATGTATCATATTTGCTATTGTTCCAAGGTTCTACCCTTAAAAAGTGAAGGTTCACATTCCTAGGGTTCACAATCTTTGATAGGATTTTTATCCGCTCCAACACTAAAGGCGCTGCTGTGCATATCGTACGATGCAGCAGCGGTCATATATGTATAATGGGGCTTGCTGTGCACACATGGCCACTGTTGTATCGCACAATGGCATAACAGCACTGCAGTGCACACCTGTAGATAAAAATCCCCTCTTATAGGGTTTTGGTATGTCTCAGATATACTCTTTCGATACCTTCTCGTACGCATTTGAACCCTCGGTGAATGGATTCCCACTCCCTGTGGTTGAAGAAAAAATTAGTCCTAAAAAAAATGTTTGGTTAGGTATTTTTTGGATTTATTTCCTTTCTATTTAGCAATTTGCAGTTACTTGCCCAATTGATGGTGGCCATGTGGCAAAAGTGACACCTATCCAAGCCTTACATATCTAAGACAAGTAAAGAATATCGAAGAAATTTATTCATTAGAGCAAAAGTGAAACCCTAGGTGGTCCATTAAGCTAACATTGAAAGAGGACATTTATAGGTGCCTAATAGGGTTTTGCATGATTTGGACAACCTAGATTTGCCACGTTAACCTTCTAATGGTTAAAAAACCCTATCATGGTGGACCTCGAAGCTTATTACATTAGACGTAAGAACCTTTTCACCTAAAAATAAAATGATAGATTTCATGTTTTCGATAGCTAGTATTGGTAATCCAATTTCATCAAGTGAAAGAACATCTACATTAGCATTTTAAAATATGTATATTTTACTTGTACATATTAGCTTCCACATCCGGTATAAATTGTGCCTCTCTTACACATTTTTTTACTTTTTTACATAGACTTGGTTTGGAATTTGAGTACAAACCATCTTTTGATACAAATATAATAAAACATATTGAGAGTGACATGAAGTATAACAAGGTGCAAAATGAATACGTATGAATAATAAGATTTCAATCAAGCTAGGAAAAGGATCGAGTTTTCCTTCAATTACGGTCAAAGAAGAATTCCTCGGACGAGGCCCAATTGGTGTCCACATAGGGTATCACACAATAGCAAGTATTTTCAACCATTTATAATTGGGGGCATATATTTATGACTATTGATGGCTATACGGTCCCTTTATCATGCAGTCAAGGGAAATTTTCTACATTCGAAAATGTCAAGTTTTTAAATATATACTGCATTAGATATTTGTTATACTTTTCTTTGCAGGGTTTTTGTTTGGAGCTCGATGCAATTTCAATATTATGCCAAAAAAAAAAACAAAAAGATATAAAGTATTGTACTCTATATAAGGGTGCACCTTGTTGTCATCAAGATAATGAAGTAAGAAGTTATAAATTTATTTTGATTGCTTTGTCTTATTCTCAAAAATTATTAATTAGGATTAAAAATAAATTTCAATATAATTTGAAAGTGACTTATCCAAATAAAATTAAAGGATTTACTCTCATTAAAAAAAAGAAATATGTTAGGCTAGAAGGGGAAAAAAATTGTAACTCCTTTTTCACCAATTTGGTTACAACAAGATTTTTCCCTTTATATAATTTGATTTATAACCAATAATATCCATTTCATGGGTTCATGAACACTTGGTAATCTTGGATTTTCAAAAACTTAGTTGTGCCACTGGTTGACACTATATTACGAAATAATATCATATTAGCCCTGAATATATGTAGGTATGATTTAATAATTCGTAATCTTATTTTTTTTACCGTTTTGGTATGACACATTTTTTACAATGAGGGTAATTATGCTTTTTCACATACATAATCGAAAAATATAAATGACAATGAGATTTTTCGGTATGACATAATAATAGGTTACTTTCAATTTTGTTTTTTTTTTTTGTGAAAACCCATTTATATCCTTATCTAAAAAACCTTTTAAAAACAAGATGAGGGACAATCAAAAGAATGTGTCATTTTTTTAATACAACTATAAAGGTGTAATTGAGACACTCTCTTCATTGAATATTATAATATTAGAAACCTTGTTCAATGTTTTTGAATGATTTTAGAAGAAATGTGATTTGGCAACACATTTAAATCGAATATGGCCAGATGGATGAAGATGTGCCAACTTCTAACAATATTGACAAGTAGGATCCTTCATGGATAAGCCACGTGTTAAATTCAATTATCTAACCTGTATTCAATTATTTGTGTAGTTGGTACTGTCCATTTTAAAGGCTCATTCATATCTTTGACTTCTTATATTATAAGTAGATGGAGCCTATTTCTACAAAAAATACAACCATGGCATGGGTGGTAACAGAAATACATAAAAGATATGATAAAGGGTTGTTTTCATAAATAATAGAAAGAGTGAAGGTTTTCACTTTTCACAAAGAGCCCCCAAATTATTATTTACTGTGGGTGACTAGTGAAAACGACTTTTGGAGAAGACGAGAGAGAGAGAGAGTTTTGGGTGGATTTGCAGATCGCATGAAAGGGGATTTCAGAATCTCTCATTGCTTAAAAAATTAGATTTCCCGATTTCAGAGAGACAGATAGAGAAAGAGAGAAAGGAAGAGAGAGGCAACGAAAGACATCACATTGTATAAAAGGAAGGCCAGGGAAGAGAGTTTCCTTCGTCCTTTATCTTTTATTTACTTTCTGTTGTTCATCCTCCTCTGCTTCCACTTGCAAAAAGAAAAAAGAAGATCAGACAACGGATCAGGTCATTAAACTTTGTTTCAGAAACGACTTTGGTTGCAATGGCAAGCAGCGATGTGCTTCCACAGATTACTGTACCGGAGATGAATGAGTTCTTTGATCCTTCGTCACCGGATTCTCAAGAACTACATGTCCTTGCCGTTGACGATAGTCTCGTCGATCGTAAAGTAATCGAACGGTTGCTCAAGATCTCCTCTTGTAAAGGTCAGTTTCCGATTCTTATTATTCAAATTAGACTCCTCTTTCTCTCTGTCTCTCTCATTTTTTGTTTCTTCAACATCTTCATTTGTTGTTCTCTGAACCAATGTGGTGGAATTTCTTCAGTGACGGCTGTAGATAGTGGAACCAGAGCTCTTCAATTTCTTGGATTGGATGGGGAGAAGAGTTCCGAGGGATTCAATGTAAGCGAAGTTTGTTTGATTTTTTTTTTTTTTTTTAAAGTTCTGGTTTTGATTGATTTATAGATTTTCTTACGTCTTCGATAACTTGTTTTTCAGGATTTGAAGGTCAATATGATAATAACGGATTACTGTATGCCTGGAATGAACGGATATGAGTTGCTGAAGAAAATCAAGGTTCGATTTTTCTCTAAAAATATCCTTTTATATTTCTGATCTCTAAGACTTCCACATAAGAGAGATGCAAAAATTATTTCGTTTCTGATTTCATTTTGATTTATTTTCCAAACAGGAATCTTCGACTTTCAGAGAAATTCCAGTGGTGATTATGTCGTCGGAAAACGTCTTGCCTCGAATCGATAGGTGTTTGGAAGAAGGAGCAGAGGAATTTATTGTGAAACCTGTAAAGCTTTCTGACGTGAAACGATTAAAAAATTATCTAACGAGAGTTGGTGGTGGAGGTGAAACCGATGCAAAATGGATCCAACAAAGTCACAAGAGAAAGTTACAAGATGCCACTACCACAGATCTATCATCATTATCATCGTCTCCTTCATCTTCACCGTCATCTTCGCCGACCTCCATGTCGACGACATCACCACCATTACCGTCGTCGCCGGAATCTCCTTCAAGACGACTTAGAATTAACCCCGATTGTGAATCATGACTCTTAGCCTGCAACTTTTCATATTTTACTCAAATTTTTTCGTTACTTGGAGAAGAATTTTATTATCTTCTCTTTTTTTTTTTTTTTTTTTTTGTGTGGATTAGACTTTTGTTGGTGTACATCACAAGATAATTGATACTGATTTACTACTACACATGGTCTCTCCACTGCAATTCATGGCTTCCTGGGGAAGGAAGAGATGAGTAGGGAGGGAGACAGGCTGGGAGAGGTTGGGGTGAGTGATTGATTGATGAGATTCACAGCAGAGCATAACAGTTGTGATGGGTTGTAATTAATTAACCTGCAAATGCATATCAACTACTAGTACTTTGGTCTTTGAATGAGAGCAATGATTCTTTCTTTCTTTTTTGGTAAACCTTAGAACTGTGATTGTTGGAATCTATGTAACGTGACTCAGCCAAGAGAGAGAGAGAGAAAGAGGTTGGAACTGGGAATTTGAACATTTTTCAAAGTGTGAAAATGAGAGGTCTTCCACCACCGAATCCTTGTATGGATTTGGGGCGGCCATCATTAATGACCAGATGCATCGTGTCCAAACAATTGGGACCCACCATAAATGAACAGGTGTACCCCAAAGCTCGTCCCCATTTTAAAATTAAAAAAAAGAAAAAAAAAGAAAAAAAAAAGGAAGGCAGATCACTGCCATCTTCTCCAAATTGAAAAAAAGGAAAATCTCTGTGTTTAATATTTTTTAAAGGAAAAAAGGACATGAATCGAGTTATCGGTCATGAATCGGTCGATGTCAAGCCGATTTGGGTATTTGGTTGATCCCATGGTTGGAGGCATAGGTATAGCCGTATCGGTATCGGTATCGGTATCGGTATCGGTATTGATCTTTGATCGTTTGTATTAAGTAATCCGTATCAGTATTGCTAGCCACTAATCTTATCGGTAAAACTGCGCAGACCAAGGCTAGACAGTAAAAAAGCCTGATTTTGAAGGAAAATCAGTGGTAAAATTTGTCCGATACGAACTGATGGTATCAGTATTGAAGCTTACTGATACACGATCCCATATTGGGCAAAACGGTACGGATACTTAAGGAAAACTTGGGGCAAAACGATACTATCCAGCCAATCCGTATCAGTATTGAGTGGAATTCCACTAAGGTTCATAATTCAGGTATCGGACTTGGGATCGGTCAAGTCCGGTATCAATCTTGATTGGTTAAATCAGCTTGGATTGGTAAAACAATACCAAAATCCAGGTTTTTATTGGATCGGGCTTGAATCGGTAAAAAGATCAAAAAAATGACAAGTATCAGATTGATGAATCCAACCGAGTTGATCGATCCAGGAATGATCTAGGAATACCTTGTCAAATCGGTTTAATATTGGGATCAGTCTGTTTTGATCCCCGATCCGATCCAAGATTATAAACCATGGTTCCACTTTACCCCCCGAGATACTTTCAGTGTAAAATTTTACCTTGAAAATTTTACTTGAAAATCTTCACTTTAAAATAATTGACATGTAAAATTTTATATGTTGAAAAGTGTTATATGTTTGTTGTTTTTTTATTTATTAAAAATAGCATTGAAATAGTTTTCAACCTATAAAATTTATCAGGTAAAGTTTTACTCCGAAACAAACGAAACCAAAGTAAAGTATTCACCTACGGTGGGTGATCGATTCATCAGTCTAAATAATCTTAAGTAGATATGTTGTCTATGTTATCATATTTAATTACGGCTTAAATTTTTTCGTTTAAGCTTATTATATAAAAAGTCAATTATGTTTAGATAACTTGAACCATTAAAAAAGGAAGAGCCATTAACACAAATATTTTGGACTAGATAAATTTTCTTGGCCGGGTTGAATTGGGATTAGCCGGGATTTATCCGGTCGTTCATCGCCTCTTAAAAAGTGGTTCAATTAGTCCAGGGAGCCCAAGTTTCTCAATGAAATTTAGACTAATTTAGCTAAACCGCTAGAACTTAACCAAGTTGATTCATACATCTGCTCTTAAAACTCGATTGAAACATGTCTAAGGAGATCATTTATTTTTGGGGGAGATTTATGGGAAAAACTGCCCATCATTTTGGTATATAGATCACAATAACACAAAGAAATTCAGTCTTATCCCAATTTAATGGGGTCGGCTAAATAGATTTAAATAAAACAAAATCGAGAAAACAGAGTTATACTCAAAAAAAGATGAAAAAAAGAGAGATGGGAAAGAGATGAGAAATGACAAAGGAAAAAAGACAAATGAAAATGGAAAATAAATAGAAAGATGAAAGATAATATGAAGAAAGAGGCATAGCCAGATAACCCAGCACGTCATGATAATATCAGTTAAATGGGGTTTGCGACATGGATCCTTGCCCTTCAATAGGCTCTGTTCAAGATCATACTTGAAACTAGACCTAGACTATGCCTGTCCTTCCTCCCCACTACTCCTATGATCATTTTAGGTGTGCATCTAACTCTTTTAGCTCCTTCAATCAGAATCATATCATTCCTCTTTACTAGGGTGTCCCTAGGCCTCAGTTGAATATGACCATACCACCTTAAATGATTCTGTCGGAGCTTATCATTGATCGGGGCAACTCCCAAGTCTACTCTTATATGTTCATTCCGTACTTTATCCTCCTTGTTTTTTTTCCACACATCCATCTTAATATCCTCATCTCTGTTACACTAATATGACATTTCTTAATTGCTCAACATACTGTCCTATACATTATGACCGGATGAACAACAGTCCTATAGAATTTTTCTTTAATATTTAGAGAAATACGTCGATCATACAGCATTCAAGACACCCCTCTCCACTTCATCCATCCCACTTTAATTCTCTATGAAACATCATCCTCAATGTCACCTACTTTATTTATGATTCATCCCAAATATCTAAAATAGTTATTTTGCGATATCTTTTTTTCTGCAATTCACACCATATCATTATCCATTATAGTGTGACTAAAATTATACAACATATACTCTGTCTTTGTTCTACTAATCTTGAAACCTCTAGTTTCCAAGGTTGATTTTCAAAACTTTAACTTAGAGTTAATCCTTCTTTTGTCTCATCCACCAAAATAATATCATTGGTGAAAAGCATATACCATATTATATATGTTTTCATTTTTAATCTCGGATCAATTTTTTCATCTAAGCTCTTTTTTGGTAGAATCAAAGCTTGTTGTATAAAAGGCAATTATGTTTAAGTAACTTGACGAGAACCTCGGGCACTGGGCACTTCCTTTTTATTTAGATAATTGGTGTTGGCTGGGTTTAATTGGGATCAACTGGGACTTATTATCCCAGTTGACTTGTTCATCTCCTCTTAAAAACTGGTTGAAGAGTTTGGTTCAAGGGAAATTGCAAACAGACGATCCAATTTAGTGTACGTATGATGTTTTGACCCCGTTTTTTATTCGATTTGGGCCCTATTTTAGATGTTTGGGCACAACTTTTTACATCTTTGCAACAAAAAAACCCCTTGTTTGTTAGACGCATAATTCACTAGACTTTTTTCAACATTAAAATAGAATGAAAGTTACCCTCCACGTTAATTAAAATATTAAAAAAGAAAATGATTAATTTCGTTTGAAAATAGGTAATTAGGTTCGGTTTGATGATTTCAGTCAGACCAAATTGAACAAATGCAAAATTCCATATTTTGAAACCAAAACCAAAGCGATATAATGCAATTCATTTTAAATGGCCGGTTTTGGCTCTAAATTGATACCCTTAATGATAGGTGCGAAGGAACCCTCTTTTCCCTATTAACTTAATGGGAGAGAGAATGCCACCCGATTGCGTAGTGCACGCCATCCCTGTGCCCTGACACAGGGCCACACATGCTGATTGCTGCAACCCTTGGAAAGATTCAAATGACTATGGGTATGGTTGTCATTTCACATCCCCTTGTGTTTGAGCGCAAGGACGGTGTGCGCTACTCGACCAAGTGGTATTCTCTTTCCCTAACTTAATGAACAGAAAATCAGTTGTTGCTGTTTGATTATATCTAATATAACATAATGGCTTTGAGGAGTATTTAGGACCTTCAACTAGAAGGGGAAGGAGTAAGAATGGCCATAGATTTGTGGGTGAATCCTTCAAAGTGGGAGAAGTAAAACTTTCTCCATATATCTTAATTACATGTTCTTGTCAGGCTTTATAGGCCTGGTTGACCATTTAAGCCCAGACAAGGCTGGGCATGGGTTGGGATTTTCTAGCCTTTAAGTCAGGCTTGGTTAGGTTTGGGCTGGGCTTGGCCTAAGTTTTTAAAATTCTTTTCCATGCCCAGCTCCCAAAACAAATTACTTTGGATAATTTGGAGGGTTGAGGAAGAAGGAGAGCTTTGTAGCTACTGAAACTATATGATTAAGATGGGGAATCATTGATCCTCGATGCATTATTTCGAAACACCATCAATTAAAACAACCAAATCATCCCTCCATATGATAGAAATAGCCAACAATATTGTAGCTAATAAGTTGTTAACAGTGTTAAGTTCTACAATTAGAAGATCTGAAATAGGAATTAACCCAAACAGTGATTTAAATATAGGGAAAAATAGATCCAAAAAAAAGAGTCAAGAAGACTGGGATGTCCGACAGGAATTCCATCTCCTTTTTTGACGAGAAGGATGGGGTGGGAATGATGTGTGATTGGGTCGCACAATGTAGTGGGTTGGGGAATAGGTGTGAGATTTTTACTTTTCCTATGAACAATAACCGAAGTCCTTTGTTTTTTTGTGGGACTTAATAGTATAGGGGTGGGATTTTCATGTGCCACGTTAGCAGACAAAGCATTTAATGTTGTTCCCTGGGCTAGGCTTGAAAACGGATGATCGGATCCGGATATTCCCTGGCCTAATACGAATACCTTTAAACGGATTCGGATGCGGATCGAATTCAGATTTTCGACCATTCATTTACATGTCTACCTTGTGTAATTCCTCCCCCTAGTGGATACAATCACTTTCAATCCATATCTCTTAGATCATGATTCTATTTTCCTCATATTCTAGAACCTATTGAATCTTCAAAACCCTCAAGATCATTATTTATTTAATTTTTTATTATTCAGTATTCTGTTTTTTTTTTTCAGACAGATTTTTATCGGAGTATTCAGATTTTTTTCCGGATATCTCTAAACGAATACAGATGTCCCCAAATAGATATGGATGTAGAGCAAATTCGGATTTTTAGTTATCTATTTACATCCCTATTTGTAAATTCACCACCCCATGTTAACCAAACAAAGTTTGAATGGGATTTTGAAGTGCCACATCAGCACTTTTCCACCCCCACCTAAGTCCAAGTCAAACAAATGGGACCTACCAAATAGTCCCTCATCTTAGAATCTTCACCTAATAGGTTAAACTGTTAGATTCAACACTTCAATAAAAATACCCACACAACCTCAATCTCATCTTGTGGAAACCCACTTTTGGGCTGGGCTCATCCTCATGAAGGCCCATCTCTCTCTCTCTCTCTCTCTATGTTGCGTTTGTTAGCAAAATGAAACCGATCAACAACCCAAGCCGGAACACACGTTAGATAAACAAACGTTCCTAATCACAAGAAAATATCAAAATAAAAAAAAGTATAAAACTCCCACTCAGGTTCAAGTGTTCAACGCCGTTGACTTCTCTCACAGTAAGCCAAATGGACTCACACCCACCACCCACCGAACCTCTCCACCTGTCTCCAATTTTAAATTACCCAAATTCTCCCTCCTGTTATAACCCCAACTTGCGTTCCCTCATGAGGATATTTTAGTCAATTCAAATAACGCGGGAAGAATTAATATGAGATTAAATACTTAAACTAAGAATTAAAATTAAAAAATTGAAAACCTAACCTAACAACGAGCCACCAACAACCACTCCTCTTCGCTTTCTTGTTTGAAAGTGTCAGCAGAGCGTTAGCAACTCCGAAACACAAACACGCGCGCGCGCACGCACGCACGCATGCACGCACGATGAGAAATTAACATTTCCGTTCTCCCGAAGTATAGAAAATTTCAACGGCTACTTCCCCTTCTGCATCTCTCTCTCTCTTTCTGTGTTTGTTGCTCCCATGGCTACAGAGGAGCAACCGCATCTTCTTCCTTTACTCGTCTTCATTCTCTTCCTTCTTCCTCATTCTTATTCTCAGCTGAATTCCCCTCAAAATATCGAGACTTTCTTCCCATTTCAGACTTTACCTGTAAAAAATCCAACGGTGCCACTCCCTAACTTACAGGAATCGTCCAGTTCCGATCACACCATCGCTAAGGCCGTTGGAATTACTGCTGCTACCACTCTCTTCCTCGCCGGCATTTTCTTCTTTTTCCTCCAAAAGTACACAGGTGCATGTAATGGTTCCAGGGTTGAGAAGAAGATCAGTATTGGTAGTGTTACCCATCAGGAACAGGGTATGGTGCCTTGCAATGAATTTAAGAGATTTGATGGAACTCTCAAGGGTTTGATTGTTGATGAGAATGGGTTGGATGTACTATATTTGAGGAAGCTTCGGAGAGAACACTCAGATAGAGGAGATGGGGAAGAGGAAGAAGAGGAAGAAGAACCAGAAGACGAGACGAATTATCAGGGAGATCGACGTAGGAAATCTGACCCAATTCAAGAAGTCCCTTTGCTTGGTGGAAGATTTATCGATTCTTCAGGCCCAATTTCCCCCCAAGAAGATGATCCAATTGATGTAAATATAACAGCTCCTCTTCCATCTCATGGGTTTGTTCTGGAGGCTGTGGCGAAATTCGAGAAACTACCCTCGTCTAATCCCCTACCACCTTCATCGGCAGCAGCACCACCGCCGCCACCGCCACCTCTTCCAGCAAAGAAAAATCCGCCGCCTCCACCTCCTCCAATCACAGCAAAGAAAAATACGGCACCTCCTCCACCGCCAATTCCTGCGAAAAAAGGACCTCCCCCACCACCTCCACCCCGTTCTACTTCGTCAAAACTACCTCCTGCGCCTAATCTGAAGAATAGCAGGAAGGAAGCAGAGTCTTCATCGCGAGAGAATGGATCTGGTCAGACCAAGCTGAAGCCCTTACACTGGGACAAGGTGACTACTAATGTGGATCAATCCATGGTGTGGCACAAGATAAACAATGGTTCATTCAGGTAAATCCTTCAATTCCATCCTATCATATTAGTTATATGATAAGTTTATCTTCCAAATTCACTGATTTTATCTCTCTTTGATAGGTTCGATGGTGATCTCATGGAAGCTCTGTTTGGTTATGTTGCCACCAGCAAGAAATCCCCTGGAAGAGACAGGGATTCATCTAACATCGGCAACTCTAACTCCGATTCCTCTGCTCAGATCTTCATCTTAGATCCCCGTAAATCCCAAAATACAGCGATAGTTCTTAGATCTCTTGCCATATCTCGACAAGAAATCCTCGATGCCCTCCTCGAAGGCCGTGGGCTTTATCCTGATACCCTTGAAAAACTTACAAGAATCGCTCCGACCAAAGAAGAAGAAACCCAGATTGTTCAATTTAATGGCGACCCAACAAAACTTGCAGACGCTGAATCTTTCCTCTTCCACATTCTGAAATCCGTTCCCTCTGCTTTTACCCGTCTAGATTTCCTCCTCTTCAGATCAAACTACGACCACGAAATCCTACAAGCCAAAGAATCTGTACAAACCCTTGAATCGGCTTGCAAGGAGCTCAGAACTCGTGGCCTTTTCGTGAAGCTCTTAGAAGCGATTCTTAAAGCAGGTAATCGTATGAATGCAGGAACTGCTAGAGGAAATGCACAAGCATTCAATCTCACAGCATTACGGAAGCTCTCTGATGTTAAGAGCACCGATGGAACAACTACGCTTCTCCACTTTGTGGTAGAAGAGGTAGTCCGATCCGAAGGGAAACGTTGTCTGCTCAACCGCAACTACAGCTTGGGTCGAAGCAATAGCCGTAACAGCATCAGCAGTGTTGAGAGTAGTGTGAGTTCCCAGAGTGGCGCATCGAATGAAGAAAGAGAGAAGGAGTATATAATGTTGGGGTTACCAGTGGTTGGAGGGCTCAGTGTGGAGTTCTCGAATGTCAAGAAAGCTGCTAAAATTGATTACGATTCTTTCGCCAAGGTATGCCCAGGTCTTAAAACTCGGGTGGGTGAGATTCGACAGTTCTTGGGGAGGCTCAACATGCGTGAGGGAGGAGGGTTTGTAAGAAACATGAAAGAATTCTTAGAAGGTGCGGAAGAGGAACTCAAGGTAGTGGAAGAGGAGCAAAAAAGGGTCATGGAGCTTGTGAAGAAGACAACAGAGTATTACCAATCAGGAGCTTCAAAGGCTAAAGATGCTCCTCCGCTTCATCTATTTGAGATAGTAAAAGATTTTTTGAATATGGTGGATCAGGCGTGCATTGACATCGCTCGGAATCAGCAGAAGAAGGAGGCAAGTAGGGCAGGATCATCTTCTCCCGCGTCACCGGCGAAAAGGGTTCCTGTGAGGTTCCCAAACTTGCCGGCGCATTTCTTGTCAGGCAAGTCAAGTCCGAGAGGCTCGTCTTCTAGTGATTCAGACTGTAGTGGTTCCTGATTCTTGAAGGAAGTAGCGTTGGATTGGATTGAAGGGATTTGATCAAAATTTTTTTTTTCTGGTTCTTGTACAGTGTAGAGAAATATAAGGAGAGTGGTATCGAAAGAGTGAGGAATTTAGGAATACGAATTACGAAATAGATTTTTTGTTGTTAGTTTCTTCCAAGAATGATTAATTCCGTGTCTGATGGTTCGATTCTTTACTGCTGAGCCTGAGAAAGTATGATTGATCTTCTTTGATTTGTAAACTTTAGTTCTTATTATATCAAAATTCCCCACTTTAGAAGTGTAGATCCTCTTGAGACATGGTTTCAGTGCCCGAATCCGCCTTGGGGCATAGTTTTAGTTAACGGTATCGGATCAGGTATTTTTCACCTGCAAAACCGATATGAGATATGGTATCCGTAGGGATCGGTTATATCAGACAAATTTATCTCTGATTTTTTTTAAAAATTAAGATTTTTGACTGTTTTACCCTTTGTTCATACCGTGTCACCGATATGGTATCAGCACAAGATCAAGATCGAACACTAACAAAACCATTACACATTGCCAGATACGGGTGATAACGATACTGATACCTCGAACCATGGCCTAGGGGTTGCTACGCTCGCTCTCAATCCACAAATTCAATAAACAGAGGAGACGAGCCGGATCATAACCAACATTGTTTTGATGCAACAACTTTGTGGCATTACAATTTAGAACCGAGATTTCCTAAGCCATGGTGAAGGAGATTCAGATGCTCATTGTGCTTAGATGGGTGTCACAGAATAGTGAAGGGCATTTCAGATTTCAGACCTTCAACATATATGGAGGAAGCAAGGTTCATAATCTTGGAATCGATTGGATCAAACCGGATCAGAATCGGGATTGGGATCGGGATTGGATCGGCCGATATGAATCGGGATCGCCTAAATTTGGGCAAATATGACATTTTTGCCCCTGTTATTTATTTATATATATATTAAAAAAAACTGATTTTTTTTAACCTTTATACCCTTGTCCATACAACTGGATTGGATTGGTATCGGGATCGATCTCGGCCGATACTGATCCGATCCAGCCAAAACCGGGCAATCCGATCCAAGGTTACGAACTGTGGGAGGGAGTAACAAAGACGTTTGATTTGTGGGTGAATCCTTCACCATGGTGAAGAAAAACTTTCTTCCTACAAGGACCGAGTTTTCCTCCACCCACGGTGAATGGGATCCCATTCACTGTGGAGTGGGAGAGAGTGGGATAGGATAATGTTAAGAGTATTTTTGGAACATACTAAATCCTATAGAGATTTGTGAACCCTAGAATGGTGGATGAACCATCCTCTATGGGTGGACGAAAACTTTCTCCTTTTAGCATAAATCTAGAGCCTTACTTGCTCTTGTAGAAGCTATCGAGACCAGTTTGCAGGATTTAAGATAAATATTTACATCCATATTACAAAACATCTTAGAAATATTAATAAGGCTCTAAACAGATCCCATGGCCAACTTTTCTGATTGCCTTGGTTGAGTCAACTCGTTAGCTCAGCACATGAAGTCCACACCTCCACTCTAGGTTCCCGAGCCCTTGTTATTGGTGAAGCTTGATTTCGGTTTAGAGAGTGGTTGATGATCCTTCGGAGGACCATTTTGACTTCGAAACGATCTCGGATGGCCTAAATAGTGGATACATCACCGCCAAAGGCTATGAATTGTGTTGGGTTCGTCGAGACCTTTGAATCGATATGTTTCGAGACATATGTTATGTTTTGGTCTGACCTTGTCTGGTTTGACATTTTTGGGTCTAGGGGTATTTCTATACTTTCTTGGGTTAAGACTTCTCTATATAATGTTCTTATCTCTGGGAGGGCTGTAAGAATAGTTTTGTAACATTTCCAAAAGATAGCGATATGTGTTCTATTGCTCGACCATGGACGTAGTTTCTCATCTTGGGGGATAACCACATAAATCCCTGATGTTGTGTTGTGTGTCTTATCTGATTTTTGTTTTTTTTCTGCAAATCGTCATTTCTAGGCATTGTTTTCTTAACAGCCCTCTCTCCATTGCCTTGGGCAACCCTTACATGATGCATTTTGTTTTTTGGTGCCAATTGGCTCCCTACACATTCACAACTCGATAAAACTGAAGTAAATTGGGAATCCAGCAAAGTCACAAAGCCCATCTTACATTGTTAGAAGTAGAATCATATATGCCATCACATATTAATATAGTGTGACCAATTGAAGGTGGAGCCTGATAATCCTCACCAGGGGAAAGATTTTTTTGGTAAATAGGGGGAGAAAATATGAATTAGTAACGTAGAAGATATCTGAAAGTAAATCAAGATCATATGGCCATCTATTTACAATTTTAATAATGGCAAGAGGAGAAAGGTTGACTCCCCATCTATTCCTGCATATCCAAAGGAAATAAAACATAAGGTCGACGATTTCTAGGGGGAGGGGGCCATGGAAGCACACACATTGGATGGAGGAAAACTTGGTCCATAGTATCAAGTCATAAAAAATTTGTAATTTTACCTTTCTAACAAGTGGCAACAAATCATGGTGAAACATTTTTTTTTTTTTTTTTTTGGTAATAGGGCAAATCATGGTAGTATTGTGAGTAAAAAAGCAAATGAGAATTAATGTCTAATGCATGGATTGAATTGATAGAGTATATTGTTAATAAGGAAATCCAAGATTCCAAGTTCAATCTTAAGAATTATTTTTGGATTTTTTGTGTTACAAGTTACAACAGGTTGAATACAATTACACTTAGGTTTCTAAAATTAAAGGTATATACGAGAGGTAATCTAATGTTCGAAACTTGAAGTTTGGCGTGCCTCAATTGGATATCATCGTATATTGAAACGCTTGTTTATACAAAAATACACTTATAAATACATGATCAACCATTTGTGTGCTACATCTTTTGAAAGATACCAAATGCAAGAATACATGAAAGATACCAAATGCAAGAATACATTCCAACTATCATGTTTTAGGTTTTTAGCATTTTTAAATCTTTAAGTTACATCATAGACATTCATTTAGCATTTTATATCATCATAACTACTAATATTCACTAAATCAATGATTATGATAATTGAAACATTAAATGCATCATCAGATGCTTTTAATGACTAATCATAGATTACGACTTAACATAACAATTAACCATCATATGATCAAAACCATACGCCTTCTACCCACAAAAAAAAAAATTTTAAAAATCAAATCCAGAGGCCCAAATATTCTAAAATATGAGGTTGAGTTGTATCCTTTTGATTAGGATCTTCTAGAAGCTCCTGGTGGTCTTATATCAGTCTACTACCAGTGGGCATCCACTTATTAAAATGTTAAACAAATAGGCATGATACACATTAAAGATTTACAAAACCTAAAAAATGATGATTGAACTATATCCTTCCAATTGAAATCTTTCAAAAACTTATGATACTTTAATTTTAGATAAATTTGTGTCATTGTGTTACACCATTATTCAAAAAAAACAAACTGTGTATATGACCACACACATATATATTTAGAATTTCTAATCTTCTTTTAATTGCCCTTTATCTTATTTCCAAATGTTCTAAGTCAAAGGTAAAAAAAATTTCCAAAAATAATTTGAAAGCGATTCATCATTAAATCATTGTTTTTGAACATTTTTCGAATACATATGAGAAATAACAAAATTTATCGTACTTGGAGAAAAATGTTATACCAAAGACAAAAAATGCAAGGTTAAAAATTATTTGATAAGAAAATCCCTTATCTAAAATACTAAATGAACAATTATGATCCAAATCAAATGTTGCTAAAAATTTATGGTTATACCATATTCTTCCAATTGAAATATTTCAAAATTTTCTGATTGTCTGTTTTTAGATTGGTTTCTTAACACCTTATTTGCACACACACACACACAATTTGCTCAACATGTGATTGGGTTGCATCATTCCGATTGCTATCATTCAAAAGATGTAGAAGGTCCAATAGAAAAGTTATTTTATCATCAACAATTAGTTAAGACTAACACTATTTAGGATCAGACACCTTAAGTATCAAGTTTCAAACATTAGATAACACTTGCCTCAACACCTAAATTTAAATGTCTTAAATATAATTTCCACGTAAAATAAAGGGATCATCTGAGTTACGCTCTATATATGTATTTAGAACATGTAATTTTTTTTGGATCTCCTTTCTTGATCTCAAAAGTTCTTTAAGTTAGAGGTCAAAAGGATTTTCAAAATAATTTGACTGTGACTTACCAACAAATCATTTTCAAAAGTTGTCATTGACTCAACATATTTTTTGAGTATGCATATGAAATTACATGATTTTACTGTCATTGAAAGAAAAAATATTAAACCAAGAGGGCCAAAAAAAAAAAAAAAAAAAAAATCCATAAAGGGTGTCAATACAAAAGTAACCAACCCTAAACATAGTGAACTTCCTGCTGAAACAAGCCAAATAAAGAAGGATGCAATGCCTCGCTGACTCTAGTGGGAAAAAATTTACGCACCAATTAAACTTCCATATGACGGGAAAAGAATACATGAACCAACCTGGCACCCTAAGTCCCCCACTAAACCTACTTTGATTATGTACAACGGTGTGTTTAGTAAATAAGAAAAATACAACAGTTCATGTTCAATCAAGCCTTAAAATAGCATGCCGTGAAATATATATATATATATATAGCCCCCATCAATATCCTGGCATCAACTCTAAACTGCTAACTTCGATGATTTAAAATCAGCATCATCCTGAACCATTGCACAGGTACTTTACCTGTCAGCTGAGAATTTCATGGCTTGATTATCTGTTGCTGCCAAACATCCAGAAAATGCCAAGTACTTTCGGGTCCCGCAACAATACACTTCAATGCCAGTGTAATTTCTGCAGAATAGATCAACCCATCACGATGAAAGACGTGACTAAGGTGCCATATTTAGTCATGGGGGTACTTGGAAGCTTTTATCAGAATCTACTACACAAGATACTGATGTGGTCTCTGAGGTGTTTTACCACGATGTTGGGGTTCTCCGTGGAAAATGTCACAGCTCTCTGAAATTCTGAACACTTAAATCAGTGTATACTCTTCCTGGCAAACACATAGCAATACATAGTATTGAAAATAAAAGATCTATTGATACTCAATTATTCATATGAAAAATGGTTTAATTTAAATGCAGGTAATCAACTATCAAACTTCACCTTCAACAAATCAACCAATAGCAAGGTTTGTTACCCACCGTAAACTTCCTTTTAAATAATGTCGCACACTTTTTCTTTCATTCCTTTCCACTGAAATCACCATTTCAGATTATTTCTTCTTATGTGATTCCACATTACTACCAAGTTTCCAGGATGACACAATTTCTAGTGTGGACTGCGGCATACCCAGAAGAAAACTAAAGTGCTGTTATAATTTAAAAATTATACGAAAAAAACTCGGTTAATATTTAGTATCACAAAACTGAAGTCACTGTAGTCCAGTGTCCACTCTATGCAATGGGGAGACATCTTTACGGAAATTGGAGTTAGGTTTACAAATAAGAAAGAATAGTAGTGATTGCACATTTCGTCTTTCAGAGTGCTCTAGACCTTGGATTACTACGTCGCCTTTTTTACTTTCCCTTCTTTTTGGTGTTTGCTTTCCTGGCATACAAGAACAAAAACAAAGCTTGCGAGAGGGAAGGGTTAGGGGATTTTGATCTCTGGTGAAGCCAAAATACTTTTATCAGATTTTGCCAATTATGGTAAAAATTTCATAAACTCCCATGCAAACTAGTGAAGGACAGACGGGGTTCGAAGTATATTTCATATATCACCCGAGGGAATTTTCATATATCTGCCAGGGTGGGGTTCATGATGTAGCATTAGTAGGCAGACATAATATTGTACATAGGGAAGGTAGACTTTTTCACCAGTAACATATGATGATGATGCACTCTGATAAGTTTTCCTGGACTGAAACTATGCTAGTTTCCTTCAGTTTTCTGCAAAGACTCTTTAAGAAGTTCATATTCCAGTTATCAAGTTGGAGAGTAACATCTGAACCTCTAAGCAAGTGGAAATGCCTCCAAGATCCACCAGAAGGCAGCTTACCACCCAATAATCACAGAAGAATCACCTGTGTCTGATCTCACTGATCATTATTATGCAATTTCCATAATTGTATCTTTCTGGAATGCAGCTCATCAATTGAAGAACTAAGGAATTTCAAAAATGTTAATAGAAAAATTCTGAATTCCAAACCTTCCAAATGTGAAACAATAGTAGCAAATTGGTTGTGAACCCTGGAAGATGCCAGCTCATAAGTAGGTAAAGTCCAGCGTGTTTTGTACCTTAGACCAGGATTTGGAACCCAATTTTGTCCACTCCATGCTAGCCACTTTTTAACTACCCAACAAGTATAATGAACTTCAAATCATTGAACTAATTTGAGAACACATGCATATCCATGACATCATTAAGGCCTTTAATGTAAGAAAGTGACATGTAAAGGGCTTGGAGCAAGTGATGGACTGAAGACTTACACATGCAAGTTATGTGCCACAAATGCTTTTGAGTGCATCACCGTTATATAATCTACTGGTTGCAGATTGTAGTTGATCAAAGGCAGATTTCATTCTCTGTCTTTGTTCAAGAGACATGTTGGTTTCAGTTGATGACTGCAACCATGTAAAAGAGATGCATCAAGGACTTGACACTGAATCACAAGCAGGATATGAATTTCATATGCTAACAAAGTGGATTTTACAGAATATCAAAATACAGTATATGCTCTGTTTTGTGGACTTATGAAATTTCTATATAATTCACACCGCAAATGATACCAGGAAGAAAAGTTTTTTCTCTTCACAGCTAATAATTTTGTGACCATGAATCTCCAATACTTATAGAGAGAAAAGGTAAGGAAAACAATACTTGGGTTCTGGATCATAAATGAATGACTTTAGTTGTACAACTGTTGTAATTGAATTGCAACATTTAAAAAGAGTCGGCAATAATCAATTACTTTGACAAAGGCTATTTATATCAGGGAAAACAGATGACTTGAAAGAGACTGGTTACATCTAAATTCAGCACAAAGCACACAAAATGGGCTCATTCTGTACCAGTAGCATGTTGGATACTATATAATACATAAATTGCAAGTACTCAAAAATGAAAACTGGTCAAAGAAAAAAATCAATGGAATTCTGTGGCATTTAGTACTACCACAACTATGAATTAGAAAGGATATAAGATGCCAAACTGTGAAAGTAACACTAGCTCTAAATTATATCCCAATTCCATGCATAAAATAATTATCACCAGTCATGTTTTTAGTGGGTTTTACACTAACATTTTCCCCCTTCAAATCTAAAATTGACAGTTTTTTTTTTTTTTTTTTTTGGGGGGGGGGGGGGGGGGGTGGGGGGGCAGTAAGAGAAAAAAAAAGACCCATTGCAATAACATCCATATGTTAACTTAAAGGAGGAACATAGAGGGTTAGCAAATTAATACTTTCCATATGACAATAAACCGCAAACATTGGTATCAATAATCTAAGGAAAACAAAATCCCATAGAAATATATAATTTCAGAAACAAAATAACTGTGTAGATAATGACCCATTCCTATAACCATACCAGGATTATTTTTTTAACCATAGAAAAAAGGATAAAATAAATGAGATGGTCATCACTGTCCAAAGTATAACATGACCGTATTATGAATATTTCTCTCATGCCTTTTTGAATCGGCTAAACTAAAGAAAGCAACAACTAGTTAAGTTCATGCTTGAGGCACAAGAGCATACCTGGAATAGTATATTCTGCAAAATTTGGTTAACTTCTACCCGACACAAAAGAAGTCTTCTCTGGATTTTCACATCCTTATACATAAATAGGATAATGGAAGCAATGGCAGAGATCTTACGTGACAGGACCAATGCATATTCAACTGATGAATTATTTTCACTTATTGATGATCCCATCAAATCCAGGACAAGATTTAAAAACTTATCACTTCTATCAAACAGGAAAAAGCATGGGATTAGAAGGTATAGGCAATTGCGTAATCGAATAGAATCACTTGACCCATCGTCGTTCTCCGGAATGCTCTGCATTAAAGATAAGAACCAAAGAATAATTCTTCGGTGCCAAATTGATGGACAAGAAAATTTTTCTTTACAAGGACAAGAAAACAATTTCCCCAAGAAGCATCAGTTCTATAAAATTCAGATACAAAAACAATATCCACCTCAACTTCCAGAATTGAATAATTAAATGTCATAAGTTTCCCAATTCTCCCCCTTTTTCTCCTAAGAATAAGACCTCATCAATTTTGCTTTAATGATTTTCCTATTGGAAAGTTTAAAGAGCTAATGTCAACCATTATTTATGTTTGCCCCTTCCCATATTAGCTTCTTCGAATTGGGGAAAAAGAAAAAGTCAGGAGTTTAGAAGTTGTATAGTTCCTAGCAAAGCGCACCCCCCCTCCCCCCCCCCCCCCAAAAAAAAAAAGACAGAAGAAGAAAATCTGAAGATCCAAACCTAAATAACCTAAACTGATTATTTATTTATTTCAAATGTCTTTTCCCTGTGGGAAAGATTGGGGATGGGGAGTTCATTCCATAGTTGTCAAGGCGGCACCTTGTTGGTGTCGCCTTGGTTTTTTTCCCCCTCTACCACCACCTTGGATCACCTTGTTGCTGTGACAACTATGGTTCATTCTAGGTCTTGGTGTTCTTTTTTCTATATAATTTTGTAGAAAAATAGGAGGTACAATGTAAATGAAGTGAAAAGATTCACCGGAAAACATTTAATCCAGATTAGAGCCTCAAGGGATTTTCTTTTGCAACAATGTAGTGGGTATCTCTTAAGGAATTACCACATTCTGCTTTTGACTTCCAGTGTTACTTGACCAAGTTTGATAAAGTGGTTTTGTATGTTTCTTCTCTCAATGGTATATCTTCACTTATAATAAAAAGGAGGAGAAATAGTATAGAAAGGAATTAAAAAAAAATTAATTACTACTATTCTTGAGGAGTAAATAAAACAGTATGGCACCTCGTTTTTCTTTTTTGGAAATACAACTGCACATGTTAAACATGATAAGTACTTACAGAAGCAGCATCAATCAAGTATTCCAACAGGGACTTGCTTAGCTTGATAATACTTTGCTCCGAAAGTCTTGTCGGTTTAGAGTCCAGTGTGACAAGCATTCTTAGCAGTGCACACTTGTTGTCTAATGGTAGATTGAGTCTCTGAAATTTCACAAATATAAGACCTTCAGTTTTGCAGAAGAAACCATCTCCACCCCCACCCCCCAAAAAAAAAAAAATCTTGCAAAGCATTTGGTAAACTTACTAGTAAAAAAATTAGAAAACATGTCCTAATAGAAGTAGTGAAGTGAACAGAAATAGCTGAGCTAACTCACAATCTCATCAACAATAGTTTTCTCTAGTGTTTGAAGAACAAGGTTATCATCACCCATCTGGGATAGGCAAGAGCAGATCACACTTGTGATGGCCTTAAAAGTTCCATGATTCGGAATCTTCTCATCATTTTCCAATGAAGGATCGAAATTTTCTGCACAGAAATAGCCACCATTTAGATCATAATTAAAACTTTCTGATCCATCATAGTCAAACCAGGACTTGATAAGAGAAACAGAATCTCCCTACCAGTTGCAGTTTTTTTTTGGAAAGACGAAAATGTTTATAAGAAAGGGTAACTGTGAATGATTATGACCTGACTGAAAATATCTCCAGTAATTTTTTAATAGATTTATTTCTCCACAACCATGTGAACGTTCCATCAGTCACCAATTTTTCTTAATGTTCTCCTGGACATAAGACAATTTACCAAAGAGAATAAACCGCTCAAAAAATTCTGAATGAACAAGAAAAGTCTCAAAAATTCTTTGGACAGTGAATCCACTCTCTTTAGCATCTTGTCATCCAGGATATGGACACTACACTAAATCCCTAAGACAAATTAATGGTATTCACAAGCTTCCCAGGTCATGCACAAAAAAGAAAATAATCAAACCCCAAGTAGTGAGCCTATTAACTACAATCTTCCTGGCTCCTCTCCAAGGTGCCATGCTTATCAGTATGGACATCTAGCTACCAACATGCACTACATTATCTATGAATCTCATGAACCTTGCCAATTCTATCCCATCTGGATCTTTAAAATATCTATCACTTCTGAATCAAAACTGTCCAAACTTGCAAGAATAACCTGCCCACATTTTGCCTCATACCCATAGATTCTGCAGTACAGAAATTAACAAGGCATGTCCCATTGTAGGTTATTTTCTGTCTGACAGGAACAAACACCGAAAAGCAAATGAGCAAGAAACAAAAATTCTACAGTAAACTATGTGAAATCTCTAGATATAATAGTCCTTCAGTAAGCAAGGTGTAAGCCGAAACCAAACTCTGCCTCATGTAAAGTTGCCAGAGTACAATTAAACTCTGGATATTAGCCACTGCTTGTATACCTATAATTCACATGAACAATTACCAGGGTGAACTCTAAAACAGGCAAGCAAGGTGACGAAGAAACTGATATGGTCTGCAATTTGGACACGTCCAGCTTTATAGGCTGAGTGAAGAACCTCTATTATTCTGAATAATACAAATGGCTCCAAATTATTACCTGCATTCAATGTAAGACGGACTGAGAAAACCAAAATCCAAGAACAAAAAATTTACAAATGTCACATGTTTGTAAACGAAGTCTTACTACTTACCTAGCTTATCAATAGAAAAAGCCATAAAATGATGTCAGCAGATGTTGGATTTACCTTCAGATCAGTTTCTTATATTGGAAGAGTTCAACAAATAAGATCATTATGAAAATTTATGTTGGATGTCAAATTAGCCCATCCAGTAGAAGATGAAAGGGGGGGGGGGGGATCTCTATTACAATTTTTTTTTGGACAAAAAACAAATTTATTGGGTCAATGGACTAAAACCAGAGGTGTACAAATGTGCATGTCTACAGAAGACCTTTATACCCCTCCCCCAAAAAATCAGGGCCATGTAAGGTTACACCAGGGGAAAGCCTAACCACACAACATAGATTAGTGGTCATTGATATGTGCCTCACTACATGAGACCGTAAGAAAGGTGAGCTTATTTTCCCTAAGATCAGGTGGTGGAGCTTAAAAAGAGATACTTTGAAATCATTTACTGGTGAAGTGGTGAAACAAGGAAAGTGGGACTTTGAGGGAGACAACAATATGATGTGGAATGAGATGACTACTTGTATTAAGAAGCTTGCTAAAGATGTCCTAGACGAATCAAAAGGAAAACCTCATTCCTCTAGAGAGACTTGGTGGTGGGATGATGAGGTTCAAGCAGCCATTAAGACTAAGAAAGCTAGTTTTAAGATATGGCGAAGGACTAAGGATGTAGAGGATCTACAAAGGTATAAATTTGCCTGAAATGAAGCTTAGAAGATTGTAGGAAAAACAATGGCGAAGAAATATGAAGATCTTTATAACAATCTGAGCACAAAGGAAGAGGAAAAAGCTATCTATACGATAGCTAAAGTGAGGGAAAAGAAGAGTAGGGATCTCGACCATGTTAAATGTATTAAAAGTGAAGATGGTAAAGTCCTAATAAGGGATCAGGACATTAAGAAGAGATGGGAATGTTATTTTTGCAGCCTACTAAATGAAGACTCTTCGAGTAATAATGTTCCAAAAGACTGCATTACCCATCAAGACACCACATTTCGTAGATATATACAAAATATTAGGCTGTCTAAAGTAAAAGAAGCTTTAAGGAGGATGAAAGTAGGCAAGGCATAAGGCTCAGATGAGGTCCCAACAGAAGTGTGGAAGACCTTGGGAATTTGTGGTTTATCTTAGCAACCCTTTTATCCCTCTATGATCTGGTTGTGTAGGACCAAAGAGGGATAGAAGGGTTGCAAGCTAGGGAAGATGAAGAGTCACCTAGCCACAGTTTGAGTTTAAGGTGGTTTGATGGAAGGTTGAAGATGATGGAGATGATGGTGATAGATAAAGTTAAAATTAAGAGAAAGAAGATAAACAGAAAATAAAAAATAGCTTTGGTTGCTAGAGATCCACTAGAGCCCACCTTAGGAGTCCACCTAGGTCCACCAAAAGAGATCTACTTTTGGATGCATTTGCTGAGATCCACGGCTACTTGAGATTCACAAGTAAAATTCTCAAAGAGAGTTACTTTTTTTTTTTTTTCAAAATTCGAGGTGTGCTGAAATAGCATCCCGCCATTCTATTATATAGGGAAAAAAGAGGCTTAATTAGTCTCTTGGATTACATCAAAATGAATTAAAGGACTGTTGGAATTCCAAGACTAAATGGAATTCCCAACACCTAGAAACTAACCCTAAGAAATAGAAAGTTGTTCCCAAGACTTAGGAACTACAAAACAAGATTGAATAATGGAAAATATTTAATACTGCCTAGGAATATGAAAAGACACAAAGAAAACTAAAAGACTAATTAATACTACCTTCCTAGAAAAGTAAATCCCACTATATTAATTAACCTAGGAATGAAAATAAGCCACTACTAAGCCTAATCCTGTATGCCTTCTTTGTACCCACATTTTAGGCCCATTGAAGTGGCCCATTACAAAGAAAACACATGGAATCCAAAACAAAAAGAAAAAAAGTGAAGAAGATAGAGCGAGAGACAGAGAACCAGAGAAAAAAAACAAAAACAAAAAAGAGCGAAAACAGATGAGAGAACAGAAGATTCAGAGGGAAAGATATTGGATATCTTTATCTGTGTTCTTTTTCTACATTTTTCTTCCTGGATTAATTTGAAAATTTATTGGATAGCAAGCAGTCATCTTTTGTTTACTAGAACAAGATGGTTTGTCAACCCAAGTCTGAGGCATAAAACTCCAACGGTTTACAAGATAAAGAAATCCCTACAAATTCCCCTAAGCTTCATGAATTTTGTTTTTTCATCAAAGAAGGAGAACTTGCAGAGTACCAAAGTTCTGTTAGGGATGTAAATGATTAAATAATTTTGATAATTTAAATTAGTATTCGTTTGTACAGACAGGGATAGTAGATTCGATCATATTCACATTTCAAAATGAAATTCTTGAAGTTAAGAGTCTGCATTTTTCTTTTCTTCTTAATTTATCTATCCAGTACATATTTATCAGGCCACAACAGACTAATGCTTCAGCAGAAACAAACCAAAGTAATACAGGAAACAAACAAAGTTCCAAAGTATTGTATATTTGGGATAACATATTAAATTGCAGAATATTTTCAAAATGAAATCATGAAAGTAGAGATTGTCATAGTGTTATTTATTTATCTATGGGCGTGGAAGGAGGCGGGATCAGCCAACACATGATACTCACTCAGGCAACAACAGGATAATGCTCTAAGCATTAATGAATCCAGACTGGAGAAGTAATATAGGCAACAGATAGAAAGTTCCTGGCAATCTCTAGGGAGCTTTATGAAAGGGCCATAGCATATGCTTCCTGAAACAATAAAGGTGGCAACCAAGACCGTTACATTACAGCAAAGAAAAATCCGTACATGAATGATCAAACTACTTTGGAACTTCGATCCTTACCTTTGTCCAGACACATACAGTAGAAGTCTCGCAACAAATGTTGCATATTGTCATATTCCCAAGCAAGGGAAGAGTTCATGGGAGCATATTGTGCCAGGCGAAGGAGAAGATGCAAAACCACCTGCAAGAACCAGTTTGCATTCATTAAAAAAAAATTGACACTACAACCATTTTAATCACTTAATCTTTTTGAATAAATTCCAGATGGAATACAAAAATAGACAACTGCACTCTGAGCATTACTGCCAAATAATATTGCAATGGAAGTGCATTTAGGAGAATGAGAGTACCACCTGTCAATGTCAACAAATGACATTATATAATTGCATACCTTAGAAGATGAAAGATGTTTGTCACCAAACTGAAGAAGCAATAAGGGAAGCTCACGTATCCAAGTAATCTGATGGACCAATATCTCACTATCAGTTGCATCTAAGAGCAGCGTGCCTTGCTTCCTTGACTTTTTTTTTGTTGGGGGGGGGGGGGGGGACAGTTTATGTCAGAAATCTCACAGTTTGCATGCTTACACCAAACATTGACACCAAAAAGATTTGGGGAAGAGGAAGCCAGTATAATCCCCACTTAGGAATCTGGCTGAGGGGATGAAACAAGATGAGAACTTACAGGAAGTAGCATTTCCTTGATTACAGAAAGGCAAGCCAACTTCAGCGAAGACTCTGTTTTGCAATCCTTAAAAGCTTTGGTGAATGCCTGCATCAAATCTAAATTATTTAACAGTGTCTCCAAATATCCTTGTTCTCGAGCAAAACTTCAAGCTTTTTTGAACTTAATAGAGGTGTAAGATGATTAATGGCCAAATAATTTAGGGAGCATTACAATGGTAAGGTTGCTCCATTGTGACAAAGTGGTCACGGGTTCGAGTCTGGAAACAGCCTCTCCGTTAAAACAAGGGTAAGGCTGCATACATTATGACCCTCCCCAGACCCTGCAGTGGCGGGAGTCTCGTGCATTGGGTACGCCCTTTTTTTTTTTAACAGAAATTTCATCAAAGACAAAAATCCTAGATCAATATTCCTTTATCTTAATCTTTGTTAGGTAATCAGCTTTGAATTTACGACTATAAAACATAGCCTGACCTGTAGAAGGTGAGATTTCCAATTGCCAGTGATTTGAGATACAAGTCTTGGAAAAAATTGCAGCAGTGAAACTAAATGCTTTTCTCTGAGTGCTTTACTAGACCGTGTATTGCAACCAATCTGAAAAGAAAAGGGAAGAGAAAATATTAACAGTATTAAAATCATAATAATAAATTGAAGACAACACGAGCCAGAGACATTCTTATGCTCAACCATGCAACTGAATTTCATAATAATGATTATAATAGTACTGATTATGACGACAACAATGATGATGATGTTGATGACAATGAAGTTTCCTTTGTCTGGTTAAACAAGGAAGTCATTCCCTTGTATTGCAGATATATCTGCCACATGGCAGTTCCATATTTTCTGGAACTTTGTAAACATCCAGTCCACAACTCCACGTCATCTTCCACCCGTTTGTTAAGTTTCTGGCAAGTTCGGACTTCACCATTTGGAAGAAAAGATGTTTGAAAATCTGGTCGAAAAGTCTTTTTTTTTTTTTTGAAAAAATTTGGAGCATACAGAATCATATCAGAATGAGTCAATATACAGCAAGCTAAAAGATTGAGAAGAACCACTAAATTTGATATGAAGCCAATCCGGAGCATATTACTCAATATTCCACATGATGTAAAATAGCCACTGGATGACGAAACAATTTTCATCATCAAAAACAACTTTTCAGGGGAAAAACACAATAACCACAACAATCTGCCATTTTGATCATTTTGAACTACAAAAAAAAGTCAACATCTGAACTGCTGAAAATACAAGAAAACTCAAATACATTGTGGGATGTACGATTTAGGTACAGGTTGGAAACACACATGAGGTCAATATGAGGGGTCCCATCAATTCAATGTTAGAAAATTTGAGCCAATTCTGTCGAAACAAATATTTTTTTTTAGGGGACTATGGGTTGAAATCAACCCCAAGGTGAAATCTCAAACAATGCATCAATTAAATAGTCTGGATTGGGCACATCAGCCCCCATTTGAGCCACCCATTACGCTAATCCAATGGGCAGAAACATGACTGCGAACTAAGTCATACACTCATACATTAGGCTTCATCCTTTTAATATGAAATATTCTGACCACCCCAAGAAAAATATTTGGGTCAAAGGAGACAAAATAATTGTTAAGACCGACCAAGTGAGGGCCAAAAACAACGACATGTTTCAAGTTGGAGAAACTGAGAACCTATGCAAATGCTACACAACATCAACAAGCTGTTAATATTAACTGTTCAAAAATTTTATGCAATATTTACAAAGAATTAACCATGCCACTAAGGCTATGTTTTCACCATGAAATATTTTACGGGAAAAATAATTATTACTATTAATTTTATTTTATATTTTTCTGCCGTTTGGTTGTACAAGACCAATAAGCACATTGTATAATTGAACAGAGTCAGAAGTGAATTACGAGTTGGACCAAGCGAGAACCAAGCAAGGGATGAGCCCCTACTTGCATGAGTCAGAACAAGCAAGACCTTCAGTGCCCTAGCTGATCTACAACCAAAGAAGCAACGGTCGAGCTGATCTACGACCTGCAAGTTACCTTTTGCCTCTCCCCGAGATTGTTTGATACCTCTACCAATGCTTGTGCGTCGGTTTGTTTATCTGGCTACATTCTCTTCTTGAATTTCTTAATCAATCCGCTGCAGTCTTGGATAGTGGGGATGTGCGTGTTGCTTTATTATAAAAACTAACCACTAGGAAGAGATTGATACCTCTTTTGTTCAAAGATAGATGGATTTAAAGCAGCTATCATCTTCACTTCACTCGTGGAAGAAGAGCTTTCAGATTCATTCAGCGCCTTAAGTAGAGTCGACTTGAATATAAGAAAAGATGATTGAGAGAGGGAAAGAATCCAGCCATATGATGGGTGTAGAGTCCTCCATGGGATAAAAGAGTACCAATGATCAAGATACCAACAGTATTTTGAAAAAATAACATCCTGAATTTTAAACTCCCAAAATTCAGGATGTTGTTTTCCAACTTTTTCCATTGCATTTTAGGACTCTACCACTAAGTAGCCCATTTAAAATAAAAGATTACAAGATAAAATCCCAACTAATAAAAACCTTAATAAATAAATAAATTAAATATCCTACTGAACCCAAAGACCCAATTGGACCCGGTTCATCTTCACATGGATACCCAAATGGGTTTGGGTTGGTCCAAGGCAGTGCATCTGCATCAGTCTTGATCCTCCTTGGAGCTCTAATGGTTACTAGGATAGCAAAGAGGTCCAATAGGTAACATGTAGATGTAGTCATGTACCAATGTAACTAGCACCATGTAATATTATTGATAATTATGAAATGCGTTCCAATATTATGTCTTTTCATTTCTAATGCATATTTTACTTTTTTGTAATTGAATTTTGTATGCTCTTGGTGGAGGGCCGGTAGGGGAAAAGGGAATAGTTGCAGGGGAAGCGGAAGGAGATCGCACAATCACACACTCTCAAAGAGTAAAACTCAAAATTCTATTCAATTCACAATGCTCATTGTTGGGCTACATGCAAGTATTTAAAGAAGAAAATAACATGACTCCTACTTAAACTATGAAACTGAAATAAACTCCAACTCCTACGGGTAAATATACTACTAAATAACTAAACTAATTCCAACCCTTGTTGGACCAAAAACCATTGGACCGGTTCTGTTTGGGTTTGGGACTCCAAATCCTATCATGCTGGTCCAACCAGCCAAGTGATACTGCATCTGTTCTAGTACTACATTATGTGCAGAATAGGCTATATTAGATAAAGTATTCAGCAGGGTACAATGTACACTAGCAATCGAGGATCCAAACTCCGAAGCCAAACTACCATTTTGAGTGTGTTTTTTTTACAATCTAATGGTTCAAATTTGTTTAAAGGCGCTCGATTAGGATTTTATTGAAGTTTCGGGCCAAAATATGGCCATTTGACCACCAAAATGGTCAACCAAAATGTGCAGCTGAAATGTAATAGATTTCATTCAAAATTCCATCGAAATCGTAAACAATGGGCCTAGACGAATGCCATACTGTATGGTTTTTTTATTTATACTATATGAAATTTATTATAATTCTACTCTATTATTGGTTTGTGTACATGATTATGAAGCACAAGCAATCATAGTTGTCAGGGCGTCATGACGTCATGGCAAACCAAGGTGTTGGTAATGTAGTCCTAGATTGGTAGGAGACTAATTAGGAGCCAATCAACCAGGATCTGTTATGAACAGGTGCATCGGCAAGGTCAAAATAGGGTTTTTGGTGAAATTAGGGTTAGGGTTTGATGTATGGGTCATGTCAAGTCAAGGTAGGGGAGTCTCACAGTGAAGGTTCTAAGCTGTTTTAATGGAGGGAAGAATGCTGATTTGAATTAACAGCAATTTAGGGTTAGGGTTTCGGGTATCTGAAAAGTGTAAAATAGGGGAATCTAGGGTTTAGAATGAAGGGATGGGGCTAGGGTTGGGATCGAGCGCCATAGAGGCAGGGGTGGAGAGTTTGATCTAAAAAAGGAGGGACTTTGCTGGCTGATTTGGTCTGGGCAGAATTTAGGTTATGAGAAAATTAAGAAACAAAAAGGGGAATCTTAGGGTTTGGGCTGTGAGAGGATTAGAAGAAGAATTGTAGGGGATGTGGATAATTCAAACTCACTGTTGTTGCAGAATTTCCTTGGCAGCAGATTGTTTGATTGTAGATCTTGAATAAGATTTCAATCTTTAACTAGAACTTGAAAGAGCTAGAACGAACCACCCGGGCTTCACACCGCAAGGTGTCGATTGGATCAAACACCAATTCCACCAACGAACCACCCGGGCTTCCCACCGCAAGGTGTCAATCCGATCAAACACCAATCCTGCCAGCCTTGATCAAACACAAGACAAAAATCTTCAATGGAGAAGAAGAGCAATAAAAGCTTTTCATTAATCAAAATTCGTTTTCAATTCTTTCCCCCCCACCCCCTTACAACTTTATATAAAAGACTCAAAAATAGACTCCTACACTAAAAAAGAAAGGCCTAACCCAATCCTTAACTTATAAGGTAACCTAAACTAACTAGGAAACTGAAATACTGAAGGAAATAGACTCAAAACATGGGTGAACTTATAGAGTCCTAATCCAGCCCAACTTAACAATTAAATAGTCATATGACCACTTAATCAAGTCACATGATCGCTTAAGTGATCACATGACCACTAAACAAATTTAAAAAAAATCTACTAGCTAATTCCGTGTGCAACCTTATTACCCATAGTTTAAGCCCATAAAAGTGGCCTATTACATTGAAAACCCATGGGGTCAAAGGCCCAACATGTATATAACCCAACCCTAGACTTATTTCCAAGCAAAGAAGCCCAGTTTGGTGAAAATCTGCATCAATTGGATGAGGCCTAGATGCAAGGCGACCAAGGCGACACTAGTTGTCAAGGTGCCTAGATGCCAAGGTGGTCACCTAGGAGACGCCTTGACAACTATGCAAGCGATACATGAAATCATACGCATAGTTACATGCTCAATGATTTTGTTTCTTAATTATATGCAATTATGCTCTAATTTTATTGCTCGGTTTTATTATGTACATGCTTATATAGAGGCGGACCTCGGCGCAATGGTGAGGTTGCTCCATTGCAACCTAGTGATCGCGGGTTCAAGTCAGGAAACAAACCCTCTGTGAAGCGGGGGTAAGGCTGCGAACATTATGACCTCCCCAGACCCCACAGTGGCGGGAACCTCATGCGCTGGGTATGCCCTATGTTTATATAATATCCTATATTCCTTACTTTGTTTATTATTTGTTGGTTTTCTCAATTCTCATATTAGGTCAATACTAGCATAATTATATCATAGTACAGGTATTATGAACAAGTCCTCCTTATGCAAAAAGTAAGAATTCTATACCATGATGCAAACAGACGAGAGCCAGAAACAAAAAAATAAATGAAGGGTAAATATGTATCCAGGTCGCTAGGTCATCAAACAGTCACTCTTTAAAACAACTTACTAGTGTGAATTACCGGAAAAGGTTGCTACCCTGGTTTGAAATTGTTATGGACAACAAATACCTGTTTCAATGCTAAACTGGTTTAAGAAATACGTCCATTACACAGATATGTCAATCAGGACAAAATTCACGAGCAGAACAATGGGGGAAAGAAAGGGAGTTGGGAAGGTTTCCTGATGGCATATTCTCCAGTGTCATCCTATGCCAAACAATTTATACATAGCCCTCTGGATTAACAGCCTCGTTATCCATAACAGCCACATGCCAAATTCAGTACTGTGTTTCTTTAATGAATGGAACCCATCGAAATTGCAACATTTCTTTTTCTAACAACACGGGCAAAGGGGGGCTTTTCCCCAAGCCCATAGGGATATCAGGCTGCAACATAAGAAGAGGGTGAAGCAGTGGAACACATGGACCCCTTGTCATCCACCCCCTCAACCACAAGAAAATTGACCTATCTGAACTCCGCAGAATGAACTGTCAACCGTGATTGATAAAACTATAAAAGTAAAACTCCCTCTGCTTATGGTAATATGTGAATCACTGAACTCATGCTTTTGAAACGATGGCACTAAGGTTCAAGAAGCAGACCTGCCCAAACACTGAAATTTCCATAAACTCTAAGAACTTTTCCATCAAAATAGCAGGAGTGTAGGTCCATTCACTAAACTGCAGAAAGATTTCAGTAATTCCAGCATTCAAGATAAAATATCTGTCATGATCCTGTTAGGAAACAAAAAACAAAAAATTAGGTAAAATCAAAGTGCCACTAAAACCACTGCAAGGTTTTTTCAACAAAATAGAAGAAATGAAAGTTGTTGGCACATCAAAGGCTGGATCTCCCTTGACATTTCTAGTATGAGCTCAAAGCCTCAAACTACCATAGTGTGAGGTACAGGATGAACTCTTCTCTTGACGAAGACCGAACAGTATTTATGCCATGCATAGAAACCAGAGTTGGTCTTTACTGTCACGTAGTCTTGAAACGCACCAATATAAAAAGATAAAACACAAAACTAGGAATCTGAACAATTCCAATCTACACTAGTTAGTAGTGACTAGATTAGTGATAGGAACAATGGAAATGCAGTACTAGTTTGTAAGAGGTAAAAAATCAAATCATGCACAACACCTATTTGTGCAATTTATTCCTGTCCATATGCCAATAGAACTAGTTATTAGCCATGCACTTAAAAAGGGTTCCCCTTTTGCTGATTCTACCAAACTGAATAAAATATCTCAGAAAATATCAAAATCAATTCATCTTCTTTCTTAAAACACCAATTGAGATACTAAAGGAATACAAGATTTTGGTCGAAATTTCAGTGTTTTGCCAAAATTTCGACGTTATGTATCATTTTGGAAAATTTTTGACCGAAACGATACTTTAGCTTTATCATAAATACCTTATTTTGAACAAAATGGGTTGAAATTTTGACCCATTTCACTGGCCTTGGGAAAACTGCGATATTGTGATATTTATGATGTATAACATTTGATAATTATGAAATAGTTTATAATTTTATGTTTATTCATTCCCAATACATACTGAAGTTGTTTTAATTGAATTACATGTGTTCTAGTACTAAATTTTGTGTGGAATAGGTCATATTAGAGAATGAATACAACAGTGTACAACGAATACTACCAAACAGTGGTCCAAAATCAAACTACCATTTTGGGTGTGTTTTTTTAGAATCTAAGGGTTCCACTTATATCTAGAGTGCCTAAAATAGGGTTTCCTATAAGTTTCGGGACCTAATTTGGCCATTTGGGCCTGGAATCCCTCCACCGAAACTTGTAGGTGAAGCCTTCCAGCTTTTAACAGAAATTTCGGTGTTTTGCAAAATATTTCGGTTTCGAGCCTGGTTTCAACAAGGCTCGAAACCTAAACCTGAAACTATGAACCTAGGTGATGCCTAGGTGAGGCCTTGACAACTATGTTTTAGCCGAAAAGAAAACTATAAAGCCCCGCAAGGTTTCTGAATTTGTGATCTTCTTCTTTTATTATTATAATATTAAAATAATAATAATAATAATAATAATAATTATTATTATTATTATTATTACTATTATTATTATTATTATTATTATTATTATTATTATTTTGTGAGAATTATCTCACCCAAAAAGAAGTGATGAAAAAGAGCAACTACAACATACACTGTCCAGTAAAGCAGGGGAAGGAAATAATGAAAATGATTTAAACTAACATATGAACTATAAAACTCAACAATAATCTAGAGAAACAACAGCTGCTGTAAATAGAAATTGTAGAACTAAGCCTGCAGGGGGCCAAGATGAAGCTGATAGAATGCATAAAAAGGACCCACCTTTTCCGAAACATGCTGTGTTGAGTGAAGGGGAAATACTTCCAACAACTTCCTCAAGAACAGTGGCATGGCATTAAGTCCATCAAAGGCTGTTTGATGCTGCTTATTGATCCCATAAAAGAAAAACTTGCCCACAAGATCAATGCTCTGCAGTGCACATTGCATACAATCAAATGACTGTGTTTCCAGCACCGGCAATTGATGAACTGATGAAGCCAATTCCAGGAAACAGTTGACCAGAACTGGCATAAGGTCTTCTAGTTTCTTAATAATGGAAGAAATCCCTACAGAAACAAAGATGAAGGACATAACCACCGTTAGCATTTTATATCCAATGCAAACAATCATACAGATAAGGATCAAATGACAATATCAAAAGAACTGAAATACAATAAATCCTTCAACTGAAATTCAATGGCATAATGAACCACATGAGAAAATTGAGAACAGTTTTCCCTCTACAACAGTCGAGACTATATTGTCTTGCTTCTGAAAGGAATTCTTGAAACAGAAACTATGCAAATAGACATTGTTTCTGAAGATGGATTGACTAAAAGTAAGGAAGAGGGTATATAGGCACTGGAATTTGTTCTCTTATGTAAATAGAAAATACAAGGCAAGGGAAAACAGCCGGTGAAACATTGGAATTTTATATTTAAAGCAACAATGACATAGATATTAGATAAAGATCAAACAACATGCTCATAATAAACCATATGAGAAAATTGTGTTCAATAGCCGAGACTATATTCTGATTTCTGAACATCATTCTAGAAACACCATGCAAACAAACATGGCTTCTGAACATGGGTCGGCTGTGACGTAAACAGAAAATAGAAAGTCAGGCAAAACAGCCCAATTGGTTGGGCAGGCTGGAGTTCAGAGTTCAGAAAGGGGCTGGTTAAGGTTTAAAGAGCAGATAATGTTGGTACTGGATGAAGATTAATAGAGGAAGAATGGGGGCAAACAATGCTGCTCATGATGAAGCACGAGAGAAAGAAGAAAAAGTAGGAAAGCCATCTTGGGTTGGAGCAATCCATCTTCTAGTATTTGTGAATACAACAGCAGCTCATAAAGGAGAGAGCATATTTAATGTAGTCCTAGATTGGTAGAGGACCAACTAGGAGCCAATCAACCAAGATCTGTTATGAACAGGTGAATCGGCTAGGTCAAAATAGGGTTTTTGGTGAAATTAGGGTTAAGGTTTGATGTATGGGTTATGTCAAGAGGAGATAAGGGAGTCTATCAATGAAGGCCCCAAGATATTTTGATAGATGGAAGTGTGTAAATTTGAATGGGCAGCAACTTAGGTTTAGGGTTTCAGGTTTTAGAAAAGAGAGGAATCTAGGGTTTAGAGTGGGTGGATGGGGCTAGGGTTTGGATCGAGTGCTATAGGGGCAGAGAAGGTAATTCGGTTCTGGTTTGGTGTGGTTTTGATGGGTGGATTGGTCTGTGCAGGCTTTAGGTTACGGAAAACTTGAAAATAATAAGGGGGAAAGCTAGGGTTGGTGTTGTAGAGGATTAGAAGAAGAAAGCAGGGGATGGGGATAACTTCTAACTTACTGTTGTTGCAGAAACTCTCTGGCAGCAGCTTGGAAGGTGAAACTTGAATAAAAATTGAATCTAGAACTGAAACTTGAAAGTAGAACTGTAGAACTTGAGAGGAACCACTCGCGCTTCACACCGTAGAGTGTCAATTGGATCAGACACGAATCCCACCAGCTTTGATCAGAGGCAAAACAATTGTTCAAGGAGAAGAAAAGTTGCAGCAGCTTGCAAGAGAGAATTTTTCAAATCAAAAGTGGAGTGTGCGTGCACTACGATTTTCATTGCTTATATAATATTATAATGGCCCAAAGGCCTTACTCCTATTCAGCCTAGGAGTATGAAACTCCTAGCCGGCTAGCTCTACTCCACCTCCCTTTGCTAAATTCGTGGGAGTGTGGACCCAAAAGGGAAAAAAAAATACATTAAATAAAGTGGTGACTTAAGTCACTTAAATTGAACCACTGGTTCAACCAGGTTGGACCGGTCAATTTAAAAACACATACCACTTAAAATAAAATTATGGAACTACTACTACTACTTGGACAGCAGGTTCTTGTTCCTCTTCTTCTTACCGACTATTCAATGGTAAAGATGGTATAAATAGTGATCTTAGAACATTATAAGGAGTTCTTTCTCTTCCATATTCTTTCTGGACGGTCTTATTTTCTGGAGGTACAAACCAAGGGACTGGACTGCGCAATGCACATATTATCCATCACCATGATTGAGGATATTGAAGTCTAGATGTGAGGGTTTCTAGTTTCTCTATCTATGAAGCTTGACTCCAACTTGTAGTAGGCATATATAGTTCTGTAAGGAATTACTTTTCCGTAATCTTTCAATGTGAACAAATGAAATGTGTTGGGGCTCAAGTTGGAAGAAACCAATGGACAATTTGATTCAAAATGCAGTATAGTATTTCACTTATCTAAAGAATAAATAATAGATAAATTTGCAGAATTCACATACCCGTATGCTTCATAGGCACCTCAAGCTCAAAAGCATGCAATGTCCGTTGTGTATCCAAAACCTAATAAATTAACATAAGACTATTAAATATAGAAGATACATAAAACAATAATTGTGAGCATATCGGTGTCTGACAAGGGATGAGGATCAATATCATAGGATGGATCAGTCCTGGGCAATAACTATTAATCAGCAGATTCGTTGCTTGCATCGGTGATCTAGGAAGCACACGCAAAATAATAATAATAATAAAATAAAATAAAAAACAAAGGATCAGCAGACCTTGACAGTGAAGAATCTGAAACCAAGCTTGAACATTTTTGTGCTTAAAAAATCACACAATTTAATAGGCTACCAAAAATCAAGACAAACAAGCACGAAGAAGAATAAAAAGTACAAACAAGCAAAGAGATTATACTATTATGGTGTTTATCAAAGAAAAATATGACTGATAGTAACAAAAGGAAGCCTAAGATACCTAGTAGGGACAACCTAATTTATGATAGACCTTTACGCTACAGACATGCAAGCACCAGCCTTTTTTAACTTTCAAGAGGTACAGAACCAAAGGATAAAAGGTAGGAGTCAAACAATAAGAAAAATATTAAAATGCTAGAAATCAAAAGCCAATAAAAATGTGGCAAAAAGAATCAAATGCAGAATATGAATCCGCAATCAAACTAGAAGATAATACAGTTGTCTAATAGTAATCAGGAAATACTTTTTCATCCGATGGATCAGCTTTTCTCTCATTACAAGGTAAAAGTGACAAGCTGCGAACCAACCCAACAAGAGCACTCTTGAGTTTCCCCTTGTCTTGTAAATAGGTCTGGTTCTTTCGTAAGATAACCTCATAATTCTGAAGAACCTGTCAAATAAATAACAGTTCACAAAATTATGAGATGGCTCACATGCTAAAACAATGAAGCTACAGAAATCAACCCATTATCTCATCCAAAGAAACGAATATACACAGATTTATGCATACAAGTAGACCAAGCCCAGAGGGACATGCATCATCATGAATACCATGCAGAACTAATCTATAGTAAAAACATGAGTAGCAACTCTAATAATCGCAAACCTGAAGTCGTGTAATAACAAAGAAAATTTCGAACATGTAGTGAGCACACTGTGTAAATCAAGAATTGGGAAACCAAAAAGGGCTGAAGAAGATTTAAATCGAATCTAGAAAGTAAATCAAAATATTTTTAGGGAGGTTCCTGATAATTAAATAAAAATAGGACCCCTCCAAGCTTCTCATCTCTATCTCCTCCTCCCTGTTCATCCACCTCAATGTCTCTGACCCCAATGGAAATCATCTCTTCTTCTTCACTGTAGTCTATGCTTATAACCGTGCTTCTGATAGATTCCCCCTTTGGGGCGCCCTCCGCTCCCTAGTCTCCCTGTCGGTTCCTCTCCTTGGGGAGTTGGTGGAGACTTTAATATGGTCCAAGCTAGCCATGAAAAACTTGGAGGTTCCCCCTGTTGAGAATGGGCCCTTGTGCCATGAGGGTACAAGGGTAGTTTGGGTAATTTACCATGAATAGGGGGATTGTCCCTATCTTGGTTTCTTAGTTTGTTTCTTCCGTTTTATGTTAGTTTCCTAGTTAGGGTTAGTTTCTTGGTTGTCAAGGAATGAGTTTCCTATTTTGATGTAATTGGTTAATATTATAAATACAAACTGTGGGAGAGGAACTCAGAGCATCGAGTTCTCTTCTTTTCTTCCCCATCTCTTCTTCTTCTATTGTTTCTTCTCTGGTTTTCCCTTTTCTTCTCAGGATTTGTAACATGGTATCAGAGCTGATGGTTTGAATCGATCTGGGTTCAAAACGTTGCCGGTTTGAGAGTCATTTAAAGATCACCATTTTGGTGAGCAGCCATGGTTACCGCTGCATATATATATCTGCTGTTTGCGTTTCGTTTGCTCTAATTTTGAGCCACAGACGTGGAATGATTCTGTTGGAGAAGATGGTTTTCGTTGGTGTTGTTTGAATCGAACCAGACTGCTGAATTGATGATCGAAGATTCTGGGTTTCTATCTACTGATTTGTTGCGATTGCTCATTCGCTGAAAATATCAATAGTCGATCTGATGATACTATTGTTTGCTGAATTGATTCCTCTATTGTTGTTTTACTGCTGCCGCTGGAATCGATTTTAAAGGATTCAATTGCAATACATGGTTGTCCATGTTTACTTCTGCCGCTGCCCCTTGGAACGTGATTTCAGATCACCGCTATGGTTTCACTGCCCCTTGAAACTTGCTCTCCTGGTCGAAGATTGAAGACTACTCCAATTCCTAGTTCCTGCCATGTTTTTTTCCCTGAGGATTCCTTGGTTACTGCAACCATCCCCAACCCTCCGCTAGTTCTGGTTTTACGGAAGGAAGAAGATAAACTTCGTACCTTACTTTATCTGGCCTTTTTTTTATTAGCTATATTACCCCTCCCCTTTATGTTTTATTTAGTTTTAGTCCTATATTTTCTTTTGCATCCAAGTCTCGTTTAGGATGGATGGGTTTCTTTTACTTGGTTTCTCAAACATCATTATTATCTCATGTCAATTCTGTCCCCTATGTTACATGTCACATGTCCCCCATGTCTATCATATCATCCATACAATCCACATTATTATATTCCATATTTTATCACTTTCCTAGTTTACCCTTGGCCTTGCTTGTGCTTTACTTGGATTTCTTTAATTACAGCCATGCCCTTCCCTTTTCGCATTATTATATTCCATATTTTATCTTGGTGATTATTGATGCTTGTGGTTATTGCGTTGCTCAAGAATTATTTGGAAATTTGTCTATTTTATCTGGCCATCAACATGATGTTTCTACATGATTGAAGACTTATTTGCTTCAGTCATTCATTCTTGAAGATTATTTTTATCTATACGTGTCATCTTCTCGTATCCACAGCAAACATTAAGAGTTTGTGTTTGGTTCAGCAACAGTTCAGCTTTTATCTACTTGGTCCACAGCTGCCTTATGCCGCGTGGTTCGTCAGAAACCATATGCTGTCTTTGTGTGGTCGGTCAGCAACCAGATGTTGTCTTTGTGAATAGGGTCTGCATTCTACAAGCACCGAGCTGATGTACAAGTACCGCAATAGTACCTCTGAGACAGTAGCCTTTTGTGAAATGGTGCCTCTGAGAGAGTTACGAGATCCTTCTTGTGATGTAGCTGTTAAAGCTGCAGTTTTACTTGTCTTCTTTGGGAAGATGCCTATCTACTACCTATGCTCTTGTTGTTGTTGTTGTTGTTATATAATCTTTAGATCGCGGTTGGGGTTCTCAACCGCTTATTATTGTTTATTGCTGTTTGGTTCTATTCGACACGATTTCTTTTACTTACTGTTGCTGATTGGTGGCTATTGTGCTTGAGCTGTTGATGTGCTGCTGGGTGGTGCTACAATTGTTACTTTGTGCTTTTGTTTCAAGCTGAAGATTTCTTTTTGCTATATATGTACTCCAGCTTGAGGGGGGTGTTGAGAATGGGCCCTTGTGTTGTGGGGGTACAATGGTAGTTTGGATAATTTACCATGAATAGGGGGATTGTCCCTATCTTGGTTTCTTAGTTTGTTTCCTCAGTTTTATGTTAGTTTCCTAGTTAGGGTTAGTTTCTTATTATTTTTAGTTTCTTGGTTGTGAAAGAATGACTCTAAATACTTCCATGTGATCTTTAATGTACCTTGTGTCTCTCCGATACGATACCCAATACCGATACTTTAAACCTTGAATATAGCAATGATAATTTTATATAATTATGCTTAAATGCAACATAGAAGCCATATCAATGCAATGTGATATAATTTTGCTTGTAATGACCAAAATAAATAGACTTTAATATGAAATAACCTCAAACTAGTTCTAACTAAACTAGATCTGAAATGAAAAACTTCTATTATCTAAAAATCACTCTCATTCTAACTAGACCATAGTTGTCATGGCGTCGCCATGGCGTCTGGCCGGAGAGGGCTGCATGGCGACCTACGCCATGGCGACCCTCTTTGATTTCTTCTTCCCGACTCTCTTTCCTCTTCGATTTCTTCTTCCTGTCTTCGATTTCTTCTTCCCTCTTCGATTTCTTCTTTCCCTCTTCAATTTCTTTCGATTTCTTCTTCGATTTCTTCTTCCTGTCTTCTTTCCCTCTTCGATTTCTTCTTCCTGTCTTCTTTCCCTCTTCGATTTCTTTCGATTTCTTCTTTCCCTCTTCGATTTCTTCTTCGATTTCTGAATTTTCTTCTTAAAACTTGAGAAACAATAGAGAAAAAATAAAACATGGCTTGAGTATACATCTATTAACACATTAAAAATAGAGAAAATAAAAAATAAAACATGGTCGACATGCTCGCCATGGCAACGCCATGGCGGGCGACATGTCGATATATCGACGTGACACCCCTCCACCGACTTGGATCGCCGTGACGCCGTGACAACTATGAACTAGACTTCCAAAATAAATGAGCAATCCAATCATAAACGATTCCTCAATCCAACAAAACTGCACAAACTCAGAAACCACTATTTACTAAAATTACTAAAGTTGAATTCACTAGACATGCCAATTATCAGACTTACTATAAAAAAGTAATCAGGGTTTAATAAATGTGGTGAAATTTAAGCTAACAAAAATAAAAAATGATAAAAAAAAAAAGAAGAATGAATTCACCAAAACAGTAAAATAACAAAATGTCAAAATCACAATAACGATGCTCCTGCTTAAAGTTTTTACTTGGCTGTAGGACCTGGGAAGTAACTTGCAAGGACAGCAAAGAAGAGCCAACATGATTAGCTATGTTGATAAATGTCTCAAGCAATCTCAAGTGATTATCTATCACTATTGCCAGACACAAAAGCTTTCTTGATACTTTAATACAATGCTTCCAATAAGAGGACAAACAAAACACTAAAACTCCACAATGTAATGACAAGCTGCAGAACGTAAAATGATAAACATGAGACTACAAAAAGCCTAGACACAACCAGTTCATTCCATCAATCATTAGAAAATTACAAGGATGCTAGTGGTGTTAATTATTTTGCTTACAAAGGGAAGGAAACAAAGAAATGTAGGATCCTTTCTATGAGACTTGCTACAACCGCTTATCCAAAAAGCTCGAGCTGTTAAGTACGGTCTACAACAATGTATGTCAACACAAACACTCCCCGCACATGCAGCCCCCCCCCCCCCACCACACACACACAACTCTACACATGATACCATCACGTGGCACCAATGGGCACAAAGCATAGGGGCACAACAACACAACATAAACCCCTCACACTTATCAGGTATTGAACACCCAACCTCTTGGCTCTGATACCAAGTTACAACCGCTTATCCCAAAAGCTTGAGCTGTTAAGTAAGGGCTACAACAATGTATATCAACACACATCAACAAGATTCATACTCAGAAATCAGATTGCTTAGGCTAAGACTGGATTTCAACCGTGCATACTATTTCAGTGCAAATGTGCATATATGGGAGAACGTCACAATGGTCACATGATCAATACAAAAAAAAAATTCAAATCACACCAAGAGAATGGTTCAGATACCTTTTCAGCATACATTAAGAAGGAAGATGGGTAGTGTTGGACAACAAGATCAAAAAACTTGAATGCCATCAACCGAATATCGAATGCTAAATGTGTCATCGCATTAAAAATATAGACCATTATCAAAGAAATGAAAGGCCCTGGGATATCCTGGCAAGAAAAAGGGAAAAGCAATTAGTATTGACATTAATTGTAAAAAAAAAAAGCACTTTAATTGTTAACTTCAGCAAAGAAGTTAAATGTTCAACATGTTAATCACTTGAGTACAAGGAAAACAGAATTAGAAGACATACCACATGGCATCCCAAAATAACAATAACATACATAAAAGCCTGATATTAACATCATCAGGACAAATTTAGAAGTTGAACTAGACGAGCAAAAAAAAGTCGCTTGGTCCCCAAGGATGAAGATCGATCCAGAGGATATGTGATGCACTTGCAAGGCTGGACCGACCTCACTAGGGGTGTTTTTATAATTTGAGTATTTATTTTATTTTTTTGTATTGAAGTTAGATGCATCAGTAGAGCATTAGGAGGTTGAGTTGGTTCCAAAGTCTATTCCAGATTACGTTTAGGGTTTAGTCGAGTCTATATATGTAAGCATTAGTTTTATCGCAGACAGACTGGAATTTGATAAAGTTTTATGGTTTAGTATGCTGCTGAGAGTTATTGTCATGCTAATCAGGATAGCGGATTGTTTTCTTCCCCTTCTCTGCTCAAGATACGTGTCCTTCCTTCTTTCCTTTGTAGTTCTTCATCGCCATTCTATAAGTCAAAACCTGCTGTCAAGGCAGAAAAAAAAAATCAATTTAAGTGGATTATGGCCATTCCACTTCCTATTTTTGGTGGAACAAGTTGTTAGAAGCTTGTACAAGTCACATACAACTAAGATTTGGTGGATGTGAGGGAGATTGGTTTAAGATTCAAATAATACCCTTTTTCCCTAAAGTAATTTTTTGAAAGAAAAAAATAGGTAAATATGTTGTAGTTAGGCCTCAATTTTTTATATGTTAAAATTTATTAGCCGATCTACGACTCCACAGAATCGGATTGAATTTTCTGTTTTTCAATTTTTTTTTATTTTCTGGTTTAAAAAAAATCGATTTTCTCATTGAGTGGTTGAAGCTCAATTTTATATATGTTAGTCATCGTTGGCCGATCGTTGGCCTCACGGTTTTTTCCTACCAAAAATAAAATATTTAAATTTTTGAAAATTCAAAAATATTTTTAAAACTTAAAAAATTTACAAAAAAATATTCTGTTTTGGTTTGAAAAATAGTGACACTTTTTAAAAGTGTTGTGGTTGCCTTTTCACCTCAGAATGATGTTTTATGTGTTATTCCATACTTACATATTGGTTACTTAAGTTATTATTATTTAAGAATAATCTTAAAAAATTAGTTTAAGCAAGGAAAAAACTATGACTTACGTACAAATTAGGAAATAGATTTTTTGTTGTCAAGTTGTTATAAGATTTTTAATTGATGTAGCAAATTTAATGATGTAACATTTTTTGTTGCAACAATGTAAGAAGAGCACATCATGGCTTCTCAGGGAGGAGATGGGGGTAAGATAGCATGGAGGCATGGTAAACCTATTGGGAATGACAAGAAGAAATCTCAATGCAACTATTGAGGGGAAAAAATCTTGGGAGGTGGAGCCACTAGACTAAAGTGGCATTTGGCAGGTGGATATAGGGATGTGGCTAAAATGACCTAGGGTTCCTTATGAGGTGCAGAAGGTCACGGCTACCCTCATGAAGGGAGGGATAAAGAGGAAATTAGACAAGAGGAAGGCAAGGGAAGAGTTTGACGATGCAATACTGGAGAGACGGGCAGAGGCAAGAGGAGGGGACTCAAGACTCTGGTTTTGATTCTGCTGAGAAGTTTGAGCCTGCCGATGTGGAGACAAAGATAGAGGCCTGATAGATATGGCAGGTGACCAGAGCGAGTCATGTCACACGTCAACAGGAGCAAGATAGAGGCAAGGAGTTCTGTGAAAGAGCTAGTTCCTCCAGAGCAGTTAGAGGAGAGGCTGGTCTTAGTAGTAGTAGTTCTAGACCTAGAGGCGGCTGCAGGAGAGGCTGGTCCTAGTGATCATGGCAAGGGTAAGAAGAAACAGAATCAGCCATGTTGGTATTTAGGAGGTCTTAGAGTATGAGGGCAGCCCCACCACCCCCATCCCCAGAGGACAGTGGTGATGATGATCCTGTTGAGATACTTCAGCAGGATCTTGCAGTTTACAGACCGAGAGTACATAGAGAAAGCTGAAGCAGGTGTGGGGTTAGTGGAAGGGTATGGTAGGGGGGGGGGGAGAGTAAGCGTCGAAGTGGTTCTTTTCACCATAGCATTCCAGCACATGCCACTCAGAGGCCCTACTATCAGAACATGTTAGACACTGTGGGGAAGACTGGGGAGGGAGTGAAGGGCCTCACTACCTATGAGTTGATGAATGTGTATCTGCCCCAGCAGAAGGAGGAGTTAAAGGAGTATATTGAGACCCTCAAGGGCCTATGGTCAGATTATGGGGTCACTGTGATGTGTGATGGTTGGACTAGACCTATTAGACAGTCCATCATCAACTTCATAGTATTGTGATGGGAGGACTGTGTTCCTCAAGCTAATTGATGCATTCAAGGAAAAGAAGGATGCAAAATATATTTATAACTTGTTGAAGGAGGTGGGGTTAGAGAACGCTGTCCAAGTGGTGAGGGACATGAGTAGTAACTTCAAGAAGCCGGGGGAGAAACTGATGAACAACAGTAGATATCGCCCACTTACATTGACTTTATGCTGAAGGACATGGGGAAGAAAACATTGGTACAGAGTGTGGTCGAGAGAGCAAGACAAGCGACCACATTTGTGTGCAATCATGGATATGCCTTACAGCTACTGAGGATCAAGTGAGGTGGGGATTTCACGAGATTTGCCACCAACTACATTGCCCAAAAGAGCTTTGAGGCAAAAAAGGTAGGACACAGATCTATGTTTGCCTCAAAGGAGTGGTTTGGTTGGAAAGAGGCAGGTTCTCCAGGGGGTAGAGCTGCACAGTGGACCATATCCAGTGATCTATTCTAGTACAACCTGAAGGTCTTCACATTATTTGAGCCAGTGGTGAAGGTGTTGAGGATTATAGACTCCGAGAAGAAGCCTACCCTACCAGACTTGTATGGCACTGGAGATGATGATGTACCACATGGTAGCGGTGATACCATGTGGTGGTAGGAGTTACGTCCTGATCAAAAAAGATTGTTGAGAAAGGCAACTTATGCATCCACTGCATAAGGCTGGTGAGTTTGTAATTTTTAGTTTATATAATATTTGGGCTTTCGGTGAATTAAAGTGGGATGGATGAAGTGGAGAGGTGCGTCCAGAGTACTGTGTAACCGACGCATTCCTTTAAAGCTTAAAGGAAATTCTATAGGACTATTGTTCAACCAACCATGATGTATGGGGCAGAATGTTGGGCATTTAAGAAGTGTCATATTGATAAGCTTTGTGTAGCAGAGATGAGGATGTTAAGATGGATGTGTGGAAAAACAAGGATAAAGTACGAAATGAACATATAAGAGCGGACTTGGGAGTTGTCCCGATCAGTGACAAGCTCTGAGAGAGCCGCTTAAGGTGGTATGGTCATATTCAATAGAGGCCTAGGGACGTCCCAGTAAGGAGGAGTGATATGATTCCGATTGAAGGAGCTAAAAGAGGTAGGGGTAGACCTAAAATGACCATAGAAGAAGTGGTAAGGAAGGACATGCATAGTTTAGGTCTTGTACCAAGTATGACCTCAGACAGAGCCTATTAGAGGGCAAGGATCCATGTCGCAGACCCCATGTAGCTAAGAATCTCTTGATGTGTTGGGCTGTGCATCTTTCCTCTTACTATCTTTCATCTTTCTATTTATATCCCATCTTTCATTAGTCTTTCTCTTTTCTTCATTTCTCACCTCTTTCCCCATCCCTTTTTTCCATACTTTCTTCCCCTTTTAGGTTCAAACTCTGTTTTCCCTACTTTGTTTTGTTTGCATCCATGTAGCTGATCCCATTAAGTTGGGATAAGGCTGAGTTTTTTGTTGTTGTTGTACTATATTTGAGCTTCCATCCGAAGCATGCCAAAAGAGCCAATGGAAGGGGTGATTTGGTTATTTGGACTGCTTCCTCTTCTGGGTTATTTAGTTCGAAGTCTGCTAGGGATCTTATCAAAGTTCGAGGGCCAACTGCTTCCTAGCGCAATTTGAACCAGTTTACATCCCTTATTCCCCATCATAGCTTTACAGTTTGGAGGGCCCTCAGATATTGCCTTACAGCGCAGTCTGTCCTTATCCAGAGGCACATCTCGGTCCCTTCTTCCTGTATCCTTTGTTGGAATGCCATGGAGGATGTCGATCACCTATTCTTCAGCTGTCCCTTCTCCAAAATTTGGTCTTGGCTCCTAGCTCGTTGCTGGCCTGTTAAAAGGACCATTCTACCTTTCTCACGTTAGTGGATTTGGGTGATATGACATTTGGAGGTTCCTCTATTTGTGATCATGTGGGAAATCTGGATTTTGGCGCTGCTATTCATCACATTTGGCAAGAGCATAATCTCAAAAGATGGGACTTCCAACTCCAGATCCTTCCAGCAGATTTGGGACTCCATCTCCTTTGACATCAGGAGCAAATTGTCTGGGGTCACTAATAGATGTGTAGATTCTCCTAGAAATAGATATATTGTATCTTCTTGGAACCTCCCCCACTCTTTCAAATGTGGGTGTGAAGCTCATGTTTTGGCTTTTGCCTTTGCTTGTATATTCTTCCCCTTTGGGGGCCCCTTTCTTCGTTGGTATTAATATATTTTTATGCACAAAAAAATAACTTCATAAACATTTACAAATTACAAGTGCTATTATGTTATTTTCAGCATACTATCTATATATCCAACATACCAATACAAGCACAGACTTGGGATGAATCAAGAGTTGATAGATGCAGTGGAGGATGTGGTGGCCAAGTTGGAGCTGAACGCAGACATCAAGTCAGCTGTCAGCCTATCTTAGTGAGGTATACCTGTAGCTTCTAAAGTTATTACAATCAATGCAATTAATCCCATTAACACATTGATGTTGACGTATCAATGTTTGCAATGGAAATAGATGAAGAACTTCAGGGATGCACTAGGGACTTTCAGTCATGCTGCCACATAGGACGGTCGGGAAAAGATTGCTCCTGGTAGGTCTATTAATTTAGTTTCATCATTCAATCCACAATTTTACATATGAATGTATCCAAGTTCGAGCACTTACCAAGAATATTCTAGTGCAGGTGAATGGTGGACACTATATGGGAAAAATGCACCTAACCTGAGGAAGATAGCTAATAAAGTGCTCTCCTAGACATATTCCGCCTCTAGATGCGAGCGCAACTAGAGTACGGTTTCACTCATCCACTCAAAGAGGCGGAACCGATTGAGTCATAAACGTCTTGAACAGCTGCTGTATGTGCACTACAACAGCAACTCAGCCTTATCCCAACTAAATTGGCCGGCTACATGGATCCTTGGCCTCCAATGGGCTCTGGCATCGATACAAATTATAAAACTTAAGCAACATTATGAAAAACACTTTTAACAGCAACAACAACAACAACCTCCTTATCCCAACAAAATGAAGTCGGCTACACAGATTTTAGCCCTCCAATCGTTCTCTATTCAAGGTCGTACTCGAAGCAAGGCTTAAACTATGCATGTCTTTCCTCACCACTTCTCCTATGGTCATTTTAGACCTACCCCTAGCTCTTTTAGTTCCTTCAATCTGAATCAAATCACTCCTTTATACTAGAGCATCCAAAGGCCTCCATTGAACTTGGCCATACCACCTCAAACAACTCTTGTATAGTTTATCCTGTCTCGGGGCAACTCCCAAATCAGCTCTAATATGGTCATTCCTTACTTTATCCTTCCTAGTTTTGCCATGCATCCATCTCAACACCCTCATCTCCGCACACTCAGTTTATCTATATGATGCTTCTTAACTGCCCAATATTCCGCTCCAGCTGGTGTATGTGCACAACAACACAAAATTGAGGATGCAGCACATAAGCATGGGGATAGACAATGACAAAGACCCAATCGAACTCAGCAACATCTTCCAGCTGGAGTCAGATGAGGAAGATCCCCTGTACGAGTAGATGAGGGATCACGATGGCCTAGTGATGGATCAGACCGGTGATGGGCCCAACCTTGAGATTGCCAGTCAGATGGGGGCGATGTTAGCAAGTTTTTGTCTTCTCAAGAAGGTGGAGTCCACTCACAGACAACTCGATCGTCTGAGTCCCAGCCTGGCGGGTATGATGAGGATATTAACTAGTTGCAATCCAGTGGCCACACCGCACACCGTCGCCCTTTATTGGTGGAGATGATGGTGGCAATTGTGGTGGTGATGATGGTGTTGGTGATGGAGATAGATATGTGAACCTTCAAGAGGAGTCTGACCAGGCAGAGGAGCTGGAGCCTGAGCCAATTCGATTCACAGGAGAGACTCAGTTTGATCATGCTACCAAGGATGCCAACCATGGTGCACGTGTACACTCACATACAGGTTATACCAAAGGCCCGTGCCATAGGTTCAGACCAGATGAGGAGCATAACACGACGACATGGAGATAGATGTTTCTTTCATGTTTGACACACTTGGAGGCCTCAATATGGAGGGTAGTAGTGAGTTTGGGCAGCCAGGACAGTGGCATGCACCATCATTTCACACAAACACATCTAGTGTCGGGTATGGTGGGTATGATCAGCATGGCTCTTCATCATCTTCATTCAGCGCTACTCATGATGATCGGTCACAGTGTGTGGCATCTTTCGTTGATAGCATCTTCTCCTTCTCAGGCCCCCAACAGCATCCCTGTCAGCCTGGTACACTAAGCAAGGTTTACAGTGGAGGCACATTCACATCATCTTCCCCACCTAGTGATCTATATCCGAGATTAGGGTACCTAGAGTATGTGGATGATGAGACATATCTGGCTAATATGATAGACTTTGAGCGTTTCTTCCAACATACCATGACATGGTCATCTTTTGTGACCGAGTCGGAGGAATGGTTTCGTCGGCGACAGCAATCTTCCTCATCTTTCGAGCCCGCCCGGAACTCTTTTTAGTATTGACATAGAGTAGGAGAATAGGAGGAAGAAGAGGACTTTTGGTTATTTGCACCTTTGGGCTTACATGTGAACTTGTGATTTGTGAAGTCGGTGACTGTACACTTGTACCTCGGATGTAATATTCTGACATTTAATAATAATAAATGATTTTTCTCCATTTGCCAATTGCAATTGCATAATGTAATTGGTTTCTTAATATTTGGTATGTTATAGTACTAAATCATGTGTAACATACGCTATCTTTGAGAAATATACAGGCAAGATACAGCATACACAGCCAACCTAGGATACGAAATCAAAGTAACAATTTGAGTGTGTTTTTCAAAAATCTAAAGGTTCCACTATGTTTAGATGCTCAATTAGAGCCTCTGCCAAGTTTTAGCTCAAAATATGGCCGTTTGACCACCAAAAATGGTCAAACAAATCAAACAACCGACCCCTGCAGAATTTCGACCAGAAGTCAATCAAAACCAACTTCTTGAACCTTGCTTTTGGGAGTTGAGTCCATATCTGAGGGCAATCTGAACTGTAGAGTACGGTACCAATGGGGGTAGCCCATTGAGACTTGAGAGATATATTCAGATGCCTTCTGCTGGTTTGGGAAGTTCCCCCCCCCCCCCATCCATACTTCGGAAATTTAGTATTAAAATAATATTCCAAATCTGTGTCAACTACTGGTCTTCTTTTAGACATTTTGGGGTTAGGACTTTCACTACAAAATCTCACCATGATTAAGTTTCATTTAGGTGAGATATTTCACCTGGAATCCAAACGACTCATTGTTGGTTTGAGTGTTTGTCGAGAGGTAGGTGATGACCTACTTCTAATATTTACACGAAGTGTCTTATTCTTGTTAATTTACTCCAAAGCCTTTATTTAAGTTTATTCTATTTTATCCTCAGTCCTCCTGAAATACCAGGTGGGGCTTCCCCTTTTAAATTATTTACAATTCAGGCCTCAGTCATGTTTGCCTTACTCAAAGAGATCCCAAATAATTCTGAATAATTATGAAACTGCCACTACTCATTCAATTTGAGTTATTGGTCACTTGAGGGACCATAGCAACTTAGCGATCCAATTTAAGGGTGTCTGAACCCGGGTTGCATTAATTATGTTGGTGGTGGATTTTCTTTCAAGATAGGAGGAAAGAGACTGCTAGCAATGGAGCCAAAAGGAAAAGGAGGAAAGGGAATCGCAAAGATGAGGGGAAGGGAGAAGTCGTAAGGTAGTGAGAGAGAAAACAACCTCAATATTAACTAAACCAAACCAATTTTCCACTCCAAAATTCCATAAATTCTAGTACAATTACAACCCTATTTATAAAGACCAAATAAACTGATTTCAGACTCCTAAACCATAGTTGTCACAGTGTCTACGCGACCAAGGTGTTGAGGGGGCCTGGACGCAAGGCACCTAGGAGCCAGCCTAGGCAACCAAGGTGTCTCTTAAGTGTTGAAAACTATGTCCCAAACCAATAAAAAACCTATCCCTTCAAGTTACCTAAACAAAAACTAACTAAAACTGATCAAATGCTTGCTATAGAGGACTCCAAACAAGTGAACAACATAAACTATTGACTAACAGTACAATAAAAAATAATTAACTAATAAGGACTCTTTCTAAACTAAACTAACTTAATAGCACATGAGACCCATACAATATTTATCTATATAGTATATACTTAATCCCGTGTACAGAATTAAGACCCTCAAATATTGGCTTATAAAAGAGGCCCATTACATCAATAAATCCAAACATAAAAAGCAAAAAGTCCATAGAGGTCAACCATGGGCCAAAACAAAGTTTTCCGAGGCCCGATAGGCCCAATTGGACAATCTCAACTGCATCACCTAATTTGGGATGTCTTCTACATATACACCCAGCTTCATACATGAACTAATACAGTCAATAAGGACAGAACTAATACTTTTCACCCCTTCAAACAATGATTGTCTTGCATTCACTATTTCCCCTCTTCTCTTTCACTCCAGAAGTTAAACTTCAGTTTGGGCCTCAAACCAATGCCTCCAGGATATCGGCAAGGTGGCAACCAATCAGACCAGATAGACTAACCACCAGTGTAGTCAGCGCCTGGTTGGATAAATTACTACTGTTCTCTATTCATGAAGGTCTATACAAGTATACAACAAAGAGCAACAGCAATGCAAAACACACGTGTCATAACAAAGACAGGCAACATAAAAACAAGGAGCATAATACTGAATTACCAACTCAGGTTAAGGCATACGCAGAATGGTTGACCTAGTAAGTTGATGAATGACTTGCTACTGACTGACAGCTAGTCAACTGACTAATCAACACTGCCCAACTAGTACCAAAGAGTACATGTTAAGAAAAAGTGAATATTTTTTACAAATATAATTATAGTTAATGATGCAAATGGCATCGTAACAACACTTGATGCAGAAGTGGGACCCTTAGGTCCCGCATTAGCATTATTATTAGATGCCCATTATCATAAGCAGATTGAGCCTAGCCTAACAGACACAAAACAGGATCCAGGGATTTTTGCACTAACGTAAACAACAGTACATATTTTCTGTTCAGGATCCCAGTAAAATATAGAATCACAAACTTTGTAAATATGTATCTCATCAAGAACAGGTAGGAGGCAGAACACCCATCCACCAAATTTACCCAGATGATCTGGCTGATGACCATACAGTGGTCAATATGGCCATCTTATCTATGGCAAACTCTTCTACTGGTTGAAAATGGTATGATCAACAATAAAACTAAAAAAACAAAAAACAAAAAAAAATTTACAGAAAAGTCAAACAGATTGGATGTTAAAAGGGCATCCAACAAGTTAACATTCAACCTATGGACTCATGCCTCTCTGAGAGACTGATCAGACTGATAGAATGGAGGCAAGTTCTTGTACATGAGAATCACATGGAAAAGTAAATTTCTGCCATCTTTAAGCAATACTCACGAGGTATGTATGAATAAGAACTTAGATATCCCCATTTGCAGGTGCAACATTAACTAATTAACAGAATATCTCAGATTCTCCAAGAATTTTATCTTAACTTCATGACTTAAGTATGCCACAAAGAGTATTTGTCATTTATCCTGTCCATTAACTTCACCCAATGAAATAAGATGGATGGCACATTCCAAAATTACCAATTAGAAAAACAATTAAGACACTCATATAAACATGTTAATCATATTATGCTACAAATTTTAACCAAGATGCCCCACAACATTGAGCTTGAAAGGCAAGTCCAGGTCCAGCAATGGAGGAAAAAGTGAGGAATTACCTCTTTCGAACCAGGGAAAATCACTTCTTTCAGAAGTTGATACAGCATTTCACGGACCGCTTTATCCTCATCACTTATGCGTTCCCGCAGCTTCTCTATTATAGCAAGCTTGTGCAACTTCAGCTCTGCCGGATATTTATGTACTAAATCCTTAATACCAATCAATGCATCTTCATCAAAGAAATAAAATTTTTGTATCACAATATATCCTTGCCAATTAACAAAGAGATCCAAATCAATTACTACAAGTAAAATCGAGACAACATGAACTTTAAAGAACTTATTTTTTCAAGATTTCATACATTTGGATAAGATCAGTTTGTTTTAAATATGGCAATGTTTCTGAGAATACTAAATAATGCTTCAAATGAGAATTCAACTTTCATGGACAATTTTGGCAACCTGGGTACTTGGTGCATTAGTGTGTTCTAGGGACTAAGCAGGGGAAGGTTGTTTCTTGTTTTTGTGATTCCTTGGTGACAGCAATTCTCATAAGGGCTTTCTTCCTCCTTGAAGCCCTTAATATTGCTCAAGGGGTGACTTGCAAACCTGGTGGTTTAACTGTTTAAGGCAACTCTCACAATGTAGTTGCCAGAGATTCTCCAACATTAACAGACCTCTGGGCCTAATACTGGATACCCACGTGGCAAAGAAGAGCCCAAATAGCACACAAAGGACCTGCAAATCCAGTCCTGACTTTCCCAACCTATAGCATGCTCGAGTACAAAACCATAGAGGGTCTGATCATAGAGCTATTATCATGCCATGATGGTAACAAAAAAAGGAAAATATCCAAAACAAGGGGATGGATACCTATCAAAATATAAATAAATAAATATGGGAGTGGATCCTCTGAGCTTATGATCAGTTTATCCTTGAACCATCCTATGCGAAAGTGTATATCTAATGCTAAATGTCTTGGTTGATCCACCTTAGATGTCCTGATCTGGATTGGGAGATCCATCTCAAGATCAGCTGACACCTATCCAGCCCACAAAATAATCAATTTAACCATGAAAAGTAAGTGGTGAGTCCCATCACATAATATTTAAAATTTTCTTTTCTTTCATATGTTTTACAAGGTATTACGCTAGAGCTGCCCCAAAAGTTATTAACTGACCACATACGTTGTATGATGCTTTCGGATGATATAGATTTTATCGACAAGACTAGAGAGGGGTTAACTGCCTAGACAAAATTATGGGAGAATTTTTTAGAATCAAACAGTTCTAAAGTAACCCGGACTAAAACAGAAGAGCTGCATAATGAAGTGGAGAGGTGCTTCTGAAGCATTGTAGGGTTTATATAATCCATTCCAACCAATGGTTCTTTTTCCTTTTTTTCAATTTGCAATAAAGAAAGCATATTTCATTGCTTTATAAGGTCATATACAGCTCAATAGCAGAAATAGACAAAACAAAAAGTACAGGACAAACGTATTTGGTCAATTCTAGCTCATTTTACCAATTATTTACATGCTCTCTTAAGGACTGTGACTTCAAATTCTCTTGAAGCTGCTTCACAGCCAGAACACAGCAAGGCACAGACTGGACATAGATCTTTTATCCAAGAAAACCCTACAGTCACTCTCATTCCAAAGGACCCAGCAGTAAATAGCATAGGGTAATAAAATGAGTGGATGATGCAGGGGCATCTAAACATTGAAAGGATGATGAACCATTATTTGGGCCTACCACCTCTCTCTGGACCAGCTTTTGGAAGCCCGAATCTGTCCAAGAGGCATGATTTAGGCACAATTTGAAAAGCATAGTCAGTTAGCTTTCCTAAGAGACCAAGATATTGAAAATCGGAGCTGTTTTGGAAAAGTTATGGCCATGTTACTCTATTACTGAGAACAGAATCCTGTTTTTAGAATCAATACATCTAACGTAGTTTCAATTTCTTTACTTGGAGAGCACTCCATGGAGTTGCTAAATTCATAACTGGAGTCTAATTTGCAAGTTTATGTCATGGTCACAAAATTAGGAAGTGGTTTAAAAAATAAGAAATGAATCTTAAAGTTTAGCTTTTTATAAAAAGTTGTCTAAAATTTTTCTATTTTGTTGGATTTTATTTCCTCAAAGCAATTACCCTATATAAGGCAAGTGAACTGGCCAGGCTAAGTATTCAAATTGTTATTTACTTATTGAATTGAAGGAGTTGTTGCTCTACTTTATTGCTCTTCTGGTTAGAGCCTCTGAGTTCTATATCTATCTGCAAAGGCTCTGTCAAGAGCCCCACCCATTGGAAAGTGATTGAAGGCCAACTGCTGAACCCGATTCGATTGATCACTCCCTTCTAGTTAGCTGCACTAAACCCTGGGTAAATTGTAGCTTATCTAGTTATCGTTCTCTCCTCATCTTATTCTGCTTTCTCTATATTTTCTTCTCTTTAGTCTTCTGGCATGTTACTCAGAGATAGTCTAATTCAAGAGTAATGATAATAGATGACAAGATGAGAGAAGTTGATTGAGACGGTTTGGCCATGTGCACTGAAGATCAGGAAATGCACCACCTCAAAGAAGTGAATTGAAGGAGTTAAAACGACAGGGGAGACAAGAGATGGGTTGAATTAAAACAATGAGGAAAGGCATGAACACTTTTGATTAAACAGGAGATGTTACCCTTCATTAGGTGGAATTATGGATGAGTATACATATAGCTGAACCCAAGTAGCAGGCATAAGGTTGAGATTGTGTTGAGCTGACAGTGTAATGTTCTTAGAACAATGTTCTCAAAATCGAATCCATATCTTAAATGGTATAGAGGTTTTAATTAAATCAGAATGCGTATTGTATCATGCAACTCAAAATTTCTATTTATCAAAATCCTACCAGAATATAACACAAATAGGGATAATAAAAAAAAAGGGAAATGTTCCCATGCGCAGTCCACCCTTTGTGCATCGACTCTTGGAGAGGGCCTATCTACTTCACAGTGAAGGCCAAAATAGACGAGGTTGATGGTTGTAATCTATGAGATCTGTACACATTGACTAAACAACCTTGTCTAATGTTCTGTTTGGGCTCCACTCCCATAATATTAATGTGTGAACAGTGCACAAAAAGCAGTGCCCGAAAAGAATCCAATTTTCCATCACTTTCTCATCTATATCCACCATACGGCTAATAATTAACAACATACTACAAGAAATAAATTATATGACTGTTGAATACTTATATTTTTTAAAACAATTACACTGCCTGTATCAATTTCTCACTAAATCAACTTAATCACAATGTTTCCACGTCAAATCACTACTCTTGCAATTATTTCTTCCAAGTCACATGCTCCAAACAAAAGCAGCTGTAAACAGAACACAAAGTTTCTTCCCTCCGCAATTGAAAGTGTTACATAGTACCATTACTACCATCCAATAGAGAATAGATCCCATCAACAAGGTGGCATATTACCCACTAACTTTATAAAGATCTATTGAGAGTTTAGAGTACAGCTAGAATGTAGGCAAATGGGACACTTTTTTTTCAATCACATTTTGCCCCTTCTAGACCAAAGCATAATGGGGATGTAGGCAAATGGAACACCTTTTTTCTACGAGGAAGGAATAAATCAAACTTATAATGCATTGGTCTTCTAGCATGCAATATTAACAGGTTGAAATTCATGAAATATTGTCACTATCCATTAACTCTGTTAACAATCGGACTATGTGCTATCCAATTTGACCCGATAACGGACATTGCAACCACATTGCCTTCATAAGCATATTGATATGGTTGCTTCAAGAATTAGAGAATATCAGTACCTTCCAAAACCTTAAAATAAGCAACTGTTTTGATCATTACTAGTTTATGAAAAGATACCCCTGCGAACTTTGGCATTATGATGAGATGTCTGATGAAGTAACTCTTTTAGTGTCAGACCCTTTTTGTTCACAGCTAAACCCGCTTTATCCGATGCCACACTCTGTTCGGGGAGAATAATTGCTGCTCACCTCGAATATTAAGCCAACAAAATTCAAAAAAAAAAAAATTTAAAAAGACACACAGATTAGCAATCACTAATGAGACTGATAAAAATTGAGGGCATGGTGGCGGAAGGCAATCAAAGATAGAGCAATTTGAACCTTTGGACTTGATTTCAGTGTTGGTAGCATTCTTAGGTGGCGGGAGTTTTCGACCGATCTTCCGCTTTATTTTCTGCGAGTTGCAACATGATGAAGCTAGTTAAAATCAAAAACAATATTTAGAACACGCCAAAGTGAATAGATAACAGAGAGTAATGAATTACATTGAAATCCACACCCCGCTGCTTCTTCGAAGAAGGTGGTTTAGAACGCACCATATTCTATACGAAAGAGGTAAACTGACAAACAAATTAAATTCAAACAAGTAATGTATTCGAATAAAATTTCAGTCTTCGATGAGAATAATTGTTCTTTGTATTCTGAATTTCTGGCAATGAATGAAGGTCAGACAACAACTTCTCAACGAACACACTTCTGGGCAACAAAACCTCCTAGAATCATAATAAACAATGGTTAGAACTACGGAAAGTGGCGCGGTCTGAGCAAACAACAAGTTTAAAGAGAAAGGGGTTAGGGTTTAACGGAAGAGATACAAGAATGAGAGCAGGTTTCACGGAGGAGGAGGAAGTTACTGGCAGTCTTCTGCTTCGATAACCAAAGAGTGGTGTTATGATTCAGAGCACCACTGATGCATCAGGCAGCGGCAAAGGCCCAAGAGGGGTCGATTCTGTATTTTCGTTCAACCGACTCCGCGGTTCCGCCATTATGACTAATGAGGGTTTTAAGAATAGAGATTCGGATCGTTGAATCGGCCGTGGCCGATCCCGATTTTCATCGACCGATTCACACCTGTAAACCCTATAAATCTATTTGAATCCGACAATCGATTCTAGGGTTCTTGAGCAGCAATTCAGGCCGATTCACCAATGACTGATTCCGTCCCCGATTCCGCTTTTTATAACCTAAACGCAGTTGAGTAAGGCGGTAATAGGAGGTTCACCCGGTCGGGTACGTACACTAAGTCGTTTTACTACCTGGTAAAATGGCTACGCCTCTGTTTGGTTGCAAGTGAGAAAAAAAGGGGGAAGGGATTTCGGATTCGTGCATCAATTAGTCAAATAAAGAGGGCGGGGGTGTTATGATCATTTCAGATTCGTGCATCAATTAGTCAAATAAAGAGGGCGGGGGTGTTATGATCATTTCAGATGAACATTTTTGCATAAATGACATAACAACAATAAACTCAATCTTATCCCAACTTAATGGGATTGGCTACATGAAACTAATCAAACAAAGTAAATAAAAACTGTGAGATGAAAGAGAAGAATGGAAAAATGTATGTGAAGTGAAAAGTGAAAAATGAAAAAAGACAAATGAACAAAGGAAAATACAATAAAAGTGACAGAGGAAAGAGACACAATCCAGCAAATCAAGAGAGTATCTCACCTTAATAGGATTTGCTACATGAACCCTCCAATAGGCTCTATCCGATGTCATACATGGTACGAGACTTAAACTATACATGTCATTTCTCACGACTTCTCCTATGGTCATTTTAGGATTGTCCTTCGCTCTTTTAGCTCCATCAATCAGAATCATATCAGTTCTCTTTACTGGGGCGACCCTAGGCCTCCGTTGAACATGATCAAACCACCTCATACGACTCTCTCAGAGCTTGTCATTGATCAGAGCAACTCCCAAGTCAGCTCTGATACAATCATTCTTTACTTTTATCCTTCCTTGTTTTTCCACATATCCATCTTAACATTCTCATCTCCGCCACACAAAGTTTCTCAGTATAACACTTCTTAACTAGCCAACATTCTGCCCCATTCATCATACACAGGCGAACAATGGTCTAATAGGATTTTCCTTTAAGTTTTAAATGAATACGTTGATCACATAGCAATCCGAACGCACCTCTCCACTTCAACCATTCAACTTTAATTATCGGTGAGACATCATCTTCAATGTCACCTTCCTTATTTATGATTGATCCCAAATATCTAAAATAGTCACTTTGTATTATTTCCCTTTCCTCAATTCGCACTATATCAATATCCATCATAATGTAACTAAAATTACACATCAAATACTTCGTCTTTGTTCTACTAATCTTAAAGCCTCTTGTGTTCCGGGGCTGATCTCCATAGCTCTAATCAATCTGACACAAGCTATGCATAAAAACTTGAGTAAATTACTCTAACCTCCCCTAACCTTTCTGACAAATACGTAAACCTCCCCTACTTGTCAAACTTCATTGCACTTAACCCTAATCCATTAGTATTTTAAGGTTGGTTAACGGAGAAATTGGAAAATTTATTTTTTAATAACCCTAAGAAAATACCTATATTTAGGAAGTTACCCTTTTGCTCGTCGTCATCTTCTACCTCCCAAAACCTCTCAACTCAACTCTAACCTACAAATCTGATCAATCTACCCACCTCCCATCCTGCGCAAAGAAAGGAATGGGTTAATCCTTGCCGGCCTATTATGGTTATTTAAATCCAAAATAGTTTTCTTTTTTTTTTCCTTCTCCAATTTCCTTCCTCTTCTCCTTCTTTTAAATTATTTTCTTTTTTTTTTTTCTGGTAGAGGGCTACTTTATCCTGTCAATATGGAATTTATAACTCGTCTTGGTTAACTTGCAAAGCAACTAAAATTCTGGTCGAACAGTTCCTTGTGCCTTTACTGCAACTTCATATGACAATTCTTATCCAATTATTCTCTTTCTTGATTCCCAAGAATTTCTTCATTGGAACCACATATAGAAAAAAAAAAAAAAAAAAAAGGTTTTTGACAAATGCCCCCTACAATTTTTCTAATTGTAAACCACTCTGAAATAGATTGAAGTACTCAAGCGAGAGTTTGATCATAAGAAGAACATGAAGAAGAAAAGATGGGTTCAAAACCTAACCAATTTGAGGAATTTATTTTCAATTTCAACCCTAATCGATCTGGGGAAGATTGAGGGCATTTTGGTCATTAGATTCTTTAAAACTAACATCTAACGTTTCAAATTAACAATAGGGACCAAAGTGCTACAATGTTTTAAAAGTAGAGGAGAGTTTGCAATTAAAAAAGTTATATGGAGGCATTTAGACAAATGAGTATTTTCAGGGGGACATTTGTCAAAAACCCAAAAATAGAATGTATTGTCATCGTGGATTCTTTGATTAAGATCTAGGAGGAGGGTGTTGTTTCAATATTTCCACATTAATAGACTATTCTGGGTGAACAAAAGTTTCCAAATCTCTTTTCAATGTACTTTCATTTGGTTAACAATCCGTCAGCATATTCAGAGGTCTCACGACATCATCCATTTCCCCATGCCTTTCTGATTTTGGGATTTTCTCTGGAAATGGACGTCGACTAGTGAGAAGATGGTGCAAAGGCAGTAGAAAGAGACGGGTTGCAATTGCTCACTTCGTAAACGACTGAGATGAAAAAGGGGGAATTTGTGGGTCTTTGTTGTTTAGTGGAGTCCATTATCGTACAAAAATGGACTTCAACCCTCTCCCCTCTCTTTTGGTTGTTTATAAGTAAGGATATTTTGGTCACAACAGGTTTTTTACTAATATCGTTAACGGAGTGGGGTTAAGTGCAATGAAGTTTGAAAAGTAGGGAAAATTTGAGTAATTGTCAAAAATGTAGGGGGGGGGGTTCGCCTATTTATCAGAAAGATTAGGGGAGGTCAAAGTAATTTACTCTAAAAACTTTTATTGTAAAATAATTTTACAAATCCATAAAGCGAAATTAAAAAACTAAATTTAGTATGTTTTGAAGTTAATTATACCATCATGTGAAGTAAAAAGGGAGAAAGAATGCCACTCAGTCGCGTAGCCCAACGTGTACCTGCACCTTGACACAATCGTGTGTAAAATGATCGGTGCACTCCTTGGAAAGGCGAAGAGGATTAAGGGTGCGATAGGCATTTTACGTGCGACTGTGTCTGGGCTCAGATACACGCTGTGCTGCACGAACATGTGGCATTCCTTTTCCCAAGTAACAATTACAAAATTTCCACTTATGTATGGATTTAATTCAACTCCCTTCCTCTTATTTTGCTTACAACCAAGCATCAAGTGGAATCTACTAAGTGTTTTAAAAAACTTACCGATTATTGCTTGCTTTCAAATTTATACGGTAAAATACACGTAACTCCCTAAAATGCACCAAATATTCTTCATAGCCATAAGGTTCTGACAAGTCCGCATGCACCTCTGCAAATTTCACGTACCACCCCTACTTTACCCCTTAAAGCCATTTAAGTCCACCGTTAATTTTGGGGTAAAATTCCAACATCTATATAGATACATCCTTGTTCTTATCATGTGACTTCAGCAATTGTAAGTTGCAACTGTGTTATTTATTGCCCTTGTTTTATTTTTATAAATTATTAAAGCTTTTCATACCCATGAGCAGATACCGAAGCTGTTGACGACCGAGACGAGCTGCCCTGATCCTTGTAGAGTAGAATGTAGAGGAGGAGATTCCACGTGGGCTCTCTCTTTTTTTTTATTTTTTATGAATAACGACCCTACCCTGTCTGCATTAGTCACCTTCTGGTCTGCCTCTAATATTTTCTTTCCATTTTCCCGAATAGTGGGTAAGGACCAAACATTAGCAGGATATAGAAATGGATTCATGACATATTCCTCTCCTAGTGCTCGCCATCTTTGACCTTGTTACTAAAACCATAAGAACTGGGGTTCATCTGGAACTCCTTCCACTAAATTCTGTCCAATCGAAGCCATGTTGTCGTCGTCGTCGTCGGCAACGTTATGCTGTCGGCATATGTGCACGGTGTTCTTATGCTTTGTAGTGTTAGGGTTCGGTTTGAATTTTGGTCATGCGTTCAAAGTTCCTTTTAGGGTTAAGGACGTTCTTCCGGTTCTGCCTCACCAGATTTCATGGCCTGTGCTTAATAATCTTCACAGTGCTGTTGATCTATTACCCTTTTTTGTTGGGTCGGTTTCTCCCAACAACGGATCCATTGAGTGGACGGGTTCTTGCTTTCATGGTAATGATGCTCGGTTCGATTTAACTAATGGTGAAAACGGTGAACAGGGACTGGGTGGAGGGATTCTCTATCTAAAGGTCTTTTCTCTGCTCTTTTATTCTATTATACTTGATATTTGAAGTTATCATTTTTTCAACTTATTGTTTCGTCTGTGCTTTAGACTTTAGAGTCGTTGTCAATTAGTTCAATGAATTAAATTCTTTTTCTCTTCTCACCACTTAAGTTTATAGTTTATTTGAAGTCTGAAGATCTGTCATATAACTTTTGGGATCAAATTTATTCTTAGATTGTCGACCTGCAGGTTTGGATATTTTTATCCCCCTCTTTACGATGTCTATTAATTGTCCTTCTCATAGAAGAATCCCATAGCCTGGTTTTATGCTTGTGAGCTATTTATTCATATTTCCATCATATACTCGACAAGATTCAATCATCACAATTAATAGTTTTTCTTTGACTGACCCATTAGTTTCCCTCAGCTATAGTGGGGTACCTCATCTTTTTTTTTTTTAAAACAAAAATTCCCTGCTGGATGTTGTAGATGTGCAATATCTTAATACTGATACATTGCCTCTGTATAATTGGTCCATGATCATCCTTACAAAGAGTTGAGAGAGTAACATTCTTTTTTTTTTTGTGGGGGGGGGGGGGGGTGGGGGTGGACTGTAAACAAACAATTTAGTTGTCAAGAACTTATACATATTTCCTAGCTTGTGCATATGCTTATTGCTTTGTTGATTTCCCCTCTTTCACAGACCAGTGAAGCTCACAGCTGGACTTGCCTCTGTATAATTGGTCCATGATCATCCTTACAAAGAGTTGAGAGAGTAACATTCTTTTTTTTTTTTTGGGGGGGGGGGGGGTGGACTGTAAACAAACAATTTAGTTGTCAAGAACTTATACATATTTCCTAGCTTGTGCATATGCTTATTGCTTTGTTGATTTCCCCTCTTTCACAGACCAGTGAAGCTCACAGCTGGACTTGCATGGACCTTTATGTATTTGCAACACCCTATAGAGTAACATGGGATTATTATTTCTCTGCTCGGGAGCACACTTTGGAGATCTCGTCATGGGAAGAGCCTGCAGAATTGGAATATGTATGGTGGTGTTCTTGATTTGACGAATTCCACATTATATTTGATATTTTGATTGCATAAATATGACATTCTCAGTGACCATTGATCAGGTAAGGCAGCATGGGATATCTATATTTCTCATGCCATCAGGAATGTTGGGAACCTTTCTTTCTCTGCTTGATGTCTTGCCTCTATTTTCAAATACTGCTTGGGGTCAGAGTGCTAACATGGCCTTTTTGGAGAAACACATGGGAGCATCATTTGAAAGACGCAATCAGCCCTGGAAAGTAACAATCAATCCAGAGGATGTTCATTCTGGTGATTTCTTAGCTGTGTCAAAAATCCGTGGGCGATGGGGTGGATTTGAGACATTAGAGAAATGGGTAACAGGTGCATTTGCTGGACATACAGCAGTTTGCCTGAAGGATGAATTGGGAAATTTATGGGTTGGCGAGTCTGGACATGAGAATGAAAAGGTACGTGAATTATAATATACAAATTGCTTGCCAGGAAATGTAGGATAGTTTATTTGTAGGAATTGCATGCTATGAAAACCAGGGTAAGTTACTAGTAGGAATTGCTTGCCAAGAATAGCATGACTACGTAGGAGTACAGCTTAATCTGCCTGCAAAGTAAATTCTTGTGATGCAGCTAGTGCTACTTTATTAGCTTTATGAGAATTAGTTTTGTTCCTTTGACCAACACTGTTTGATTGTTAATGGGTCTTGTATGTTTAAAATTTTATGAGCATTAGTAATTTGTCAGTGAATCACACGCTTATCCATGTGTCATAAGCTATAAGTTTATTGTATTGTAAAGTTGTTGTGGCACAGGGAGAGGAAATTATAGTGGTAATTCCATGGGATGAATGGTGGGAATTGGCACTCAAGGATAGCTCCAATCCACAAATAGCGTTGCTTCCCTTGCATCCGGACGTTCGTGCAAAGTTTAATGCCACTGCAGCATGGGCATATGCTCGGAGCATGACAGGGAAGCCATATGGTTACCACAACATGATCTTCAGTTGGATTGACACCATGGCGGACAATTATCCACCTCCTCTCGATGCTCACTTGGTATGTGTCATCATAAGACATTATATATGTTCTAAGATATTTGTGTCAATTTACTAGCTGAATGTTAGGCTTTTCGTGGAGGCATAATGCATGTGCTTTTTGCTGCTGTTTTTCTCAGAAATGGAATTTTCAAGCAAGTTTTTTCTGATTGTGTAGAACTTGATGAGTGAAATAGGAGTTTTTATCTGCAAAAGGATATTGTGAATGACATCATGTATTGAGTGTTGTGTGTATATGAGGTTGGCTGTAAGAGTGTTCCACCATTCTACTGATTTAGGGCCATATGTTCTGTTGAGTCGACCGGTCATTTCCTACCTTTCCACTTCAACAATAGTCATTTTGGCTTCTCCTCTTCCTTTTAAGGTCTTCAAATTGCAACATTTACTCCTCCATGGTCTTCATTGCACATTGCATGACCGTCGACTTCCCCTCATCTTGTCTCCTTTGGTGCTATTCCTATGTATGCATTTATGTACACACATGGATTGTATGTAGAGACACACACATTACTTTTAAAAAAAAATGTTGACTAGATATTACTTTTATATCTAATTCAAATAATTGTGTTTGGTGTTTTCCAAATAAGATATAATTCAGGCAGACAATTTCACCTTATGATTGATTGGGTGATGCTCTTTGCTTAAGATTGTTGCTTAATTTGTTTTAGCTTTTTCTTCATCAATCTTTTGTTACTTAATGGAGGGAGACCAATATATTCTGAGCTGGCATTTTTTTACTCTCTACTTTTGTAGGTACTTTCTCTGATGTCCATGTGGACTAGATTGCAGCCAGCCTATGCTGCTAATATGTGGAATGAAGCTCTTAACAAGCGTCTTGGTACTGAGGTATATGTTGCTTCTATTTGTAGATCATTATATTTTTTATTCTAGGACTGCCTGTGTTTGTTGCATGATATGTATATACCTTCATTTTTTTTTTTGGTTGGTATTTGTATCATGCCAATTTGCCATGTCACTTTCTACTTTGTGATAAATTTCAGTCCGCGAACTATGCCATAAAGAAAAGTAATGCCCTTTTGGCCCAATTTTTCATTACATTGGTAATCTCCACATCAAGATGTGAGACTAGTGGCTGCATTTCCGTCTCCCATGTGAATTTTATAGCAGTATTTGTACCTTCACGTAGAATTACTAGTACAGCCGTACGGGTTTATGTGGATTTGTCTCTCCATTAATCTTCCAGTAAATATTCAATGCTGAGGAGTTCAGCAAGGTCCTACAGTGAGAATTTGATGGTTAATTACAGTAAATAAACCTGGAAAAAAATTCTGAAGGAAAATCCCATTTAATCAGATTCAACAGCCCACATCTAACAGAATGTATCGAAAACTTTTGGAAACAAAAGAATGAAGGTCAGAAAGATTGTGGAAGACAAATTATTATAGCTGTCAAAGAAGTGGTCAAATGTATGTGTGTGTGTTTTGGTATAAAAGTTAAAAGTCTACTGTGGCTGTATTGGGGAGGAAGTTGTTGAAAGGGAGATTATGCCAATTGAATCTATCAGGGAGGGGGGAAAAAGCCAATTCAGATGGAATGGTAAGCCTAATTTAACAGGTATCATTAAGAAGGTAACTGTGCTGCACAATTCTTCTGCTTTGTGAAATTCAAGTTCTAGGAATTTTGTTTTTTTGTTTTTTTTTTGGGTGATGAATAGCCATAATTTATTACCAAACCAGGAAAATAGGATACTCAGATAATATACAAAACCACCACCAAGCAGCCAAAGGCTAAGACTACCACGGGGCACTACATAATTGGGAAAGACCCCAAATACAAAGACCACCCATAGCAAGCTCGTTGGCCAGTGAATTGGCCAATCTTCTCCTGCCAAAATGATGAATTATTCAATTGAATTTGTGCACCTGACAACTCTTTGAATTATTTTCATTTGAATTCTACTCCTATGCATGTTTGTTTCAGGGATTGGATTTACATGGAATTCTTGCTGAGACTGAAAGGCATGGAATGACCTTCGAGGAATTACTTGTCATCCCAGAACAAGATGACTGGGTATATAGTGATGGGAAATCAACAACCTGTGTTGCATTTATCCTTGAAATGTACAAAGAGGCTGGTATATTTGGTCCTTTTTCCAGCTCTATTCAGGTTACGGAGTTCACCGTAAGTACCAAATGCCTTCATGTCAGGGTTTGCCTCAAGTTTCATGCCTTCTTGCTTGTTGTGGTTTCATCTGACATGGCTGCGTTACTGCATACAGATTCGTGATGCTTACATGCTTAATATATTTGAGAATAATCGGACACGCCTACCAAGCTGGTGTAACGGTGATGATGGCCAATTGCCGTTCTGCCAGATTCTTGGAGAGTATCGCATGGAATTGCCTCAGTACAATACCATTGAGCCATATGCCAAAATGAATGAGAACTGCCCTTCCCTACCACCAACTTACGAAAGACCAGTAAGCTGTTGATAATCACCCTAGCGAAGTTGCTGTTATGTGGGGTCCTCAAAGATGCTTTTGCTTTGATGTTGGAGATTATCAGCACTGATTTACTGGAGATGTCTATGGGCGGACTTATGCAATATGTACTTTTTCCACCTTTAGGTCTTCAGTCTGTACATATTATTTTCCCCTTAAATACAGTTGACACGTTTAAGAGGGCAGACCTCAGTACAACGGTAAGGTTGCTCCATTGTGACTTACTGGTCGCGGGTTCAAGTCGAAAAACAGCCTCTCTGCGAAGTGGGGGTAAGACTGCGTACATTATGTCTCTCTCCTGACCCAGCCTCGTGCATTGGGTAGGACCTTACAGTTGACACGTTTAAATTAATAGGAATTGTGATATTTTCTGTGTTGAACATGTATAACTTGAGGTGATTCTCAGATTTCTATTTGAAAATGTGTACTCTGTGGGTAATAATCATGAATCATATTTAATCAGTATATTGAATACATGCGCTGAGGGTCTTGATTCAACTTACAGATTGCAGCTAAGTAATAGGTCATATAACAATTTAAAAAACAATTATTGACCTTTCACCATTAAATAAACATATGACATTATTGTTGCAGAAACCATGAATTGTCATCAAAGTTAATGAAATTTGGGATTTTATTTTGAGGTAAATTAATTAACTCCTTCAGAAGGATGCAAGACCTCCTAATGTGTCACTGTGACTGTGAGTAGTGTGTGGGCGCTTCTCTTGGAGGCATTGGTACATTTTTTTTTTCATGGAAGGCTAAGGTACTTGGTATGTAGATGATCCAAGCCGTGCTTCATTTTGCCAATTGTTAGATTGATTACATTAGCCTTTGGCATGAGAAGGAACTACAAGCCCAGATTCAAATATGAAATGAACCGGATATGAAGTGGGTCTTAAATCAATCGAGATTCGAATGTCATGGTTTGAAGAATTGGAATTCGATCGCTGATTCTGGTCGAATTGGATTGGAATCAGCCGATTCAGAATTGGACGATTCAAATCAACCAATTCGTACTTCATTTGTAAGCCATGAATCTTCATAGAAATCGGTGGATGCAGGGATTTAGTTTACGAATCGGATATTGGTCATGGTTGAAATCGATATGTATCAGCTAGTATTATTCCAGTATTGATTGGAGCAGCCAAAATTTAAAAAAAATGAATACTTTGTTTGGCCGATACTAGCGATACTTATCAGTATCATATTGATATCGATTGCAACCGATACCCATACGGCCAATCTGATATCAATACCGATATCAATATTGATGTCTTTTGGGCCATTAAAGGCCCCAAGTATTGATGGTTTTAATGCTAGTTTTTTTCAAAATTTTTGGGATTTGATCCATCCGAATATTTTTCGTTTTGTTCTAGACTTTTTTTCTTCGGTCCATTTACCTTCTGGAGTTAACCACACTCTGATTGCTCTTATTCCCAAAATCGATAATGCTTCTTCTGTTGGGGACTTCAGACCCATTAGTTTATGTAGTGTCTCCCATAAGATTCTATCTAAACTCATCGCCACTCATCTCAAATCTACCCTTCACTCCTTCATCTCTCTGTTTCAAGCCGCCTTTATTCCTGGCAGACAAATCCAGGATAATATAATCATTGCTCAGGAGATTTTTCACTTTCTGAATCATACTCATGGTAAGGCTGGCTTTGTGGCAATCAAGATTGATATGTCCAAAACCTATGATAGGATTGAATGGGGGCTCCTTTTCTTGGTCTTTTCATTTATGGGATTTGGGCACAAATGGCTTTCACTGATTCGTGCCTTGATCTCTACCACCTCTTTTTCCATCAAGCTTGATGGTAGTCCTTTTGAGTTCTTCCATGCTACTAGGGGATTACGTCAGGGTTGCCCTCTCAGTTCCTATCTTTTTTTGGTGGCCATGGAGGTTCTCTCTCGTCTCTTATCTACTTATCGTGAGTTGGATATGTTTCATGGGGTCAAAATTTCCAGAAACGCCCATGAAGTTACACACCTCCTTTTCGCGGATGATATATTCATTTTTTGCCGTGCTACTTCGGATGACTTATTGACTATTAAAGCTATTCTGGATTTATTTTCTGATCTTTCGGGCCAGGAAATTAACTTTTGCAAAAGTAGCCTCCATTTTAGCCGTAACGTCCCTTTTAATCTCAGAATGTCCCTTTTGTCCCTGTTAGGCATCAAGAAAATGTCAGTGGATTCCATGTACTAGGGTACTAACTTGTTTCATGGCAGGTCCAAACAAAGGGAGCTAGAGGGGGTTCTGACTCGAATGCATAAGAAGCTTGCTTCTTGGAAAGCTAACCTTTTAACTTATGCTGGTCGCAGTGTCATTATTAAATCTGTGCTTGCTTCCACTCCAGCCGTTTTTAATGAACTGTTTTGCTTTCCTCTGTAAACTTGTGGCAAGATGGACTCCTTGTGTCTTAATTTTTGGTTGGGTAATGGTAATGCCTCCCGAAAAAAGACCACATTCATTTCTTGCGATAGAATGTGCATTCCAAAAAGTTATGGAGGCCTTGGGTTTCATAAGGCAATTCATCATAATACTGCTCTGTTAACCAAGTTGGGGTGGAGATTGCTTACTGAGCCTCAATCGTTGTGGGCAAGATTAATTAAAGCTAAGTATTTCCATAAGCAATCTCTGTTCGATCTCTCTGTTAGAACACGCAAAGGATCATGGGTCTGGATTAGCATCTCACATATTATTTCTAACCTTGAAACTCTGGTATGCAAAAAAATTGGTAGTGGTTCCTCTACTCATTTCTAGTATGATAAATGTGTTCCCGATTTAACAGGTAATCTCTCCAATTTGGCTAGCTGTTCGATATCTTTGATTGATAAAACTAAGCTTGTTAAATCCTTTTTACATGGTAATTGCTGGGACACCACCCTTCTCCAGGCTTGCTTACCCCCATCTATTTCTGTTCGTATACAATCATTGGCTGTGTCTGATTCTGATGATAGATGGTGGTGTATAAAGTCTAAGAATGGCATTTTAACCACCAAGATAGTAGCCCAACACCTTCAATCGCATAGTACTAATGTTTCTCATATTGATATTTCTTGGTGGAATTTCTTCTGGAAAATTCATATTCATCCTAAATTTAAATTCTTTGTATGGCGTTTGTTAAATGCAGGACTTCCCACTAAGGCTTTTCTCTCCAGATGGATCCGGATGGACTCCACATGGGCTCTTTGTGGAACTGGTGTTGAATCATCAAGACACCTGTTCTTTTCTTGTGATTGGGTCAAACACATTTGGACGGGTGGTCCTTTGGGCCTAAGAACTGATTTCATTGACTTGAAGGATATGAAATCTGCTTGTCTCCTCTTCTTTCTACAATTCAAGTCAGATAAACCACTTCTCAACTGGTTTTTTAGTGTTTTTTCTATTACCTGTTATTTTATTTGGGCTGTGAGAAATAGGGTAGTTGTGTGTTCAGAACAACCTGACCTAGCCTGGGTGTTGCGAAATGTTCACCAATGGATTGTGGATTTGAACTTAACTCCCCACAGCTTCAAATCCTTGGCTGTAATAGATAATAATAATAATAATGATATATTATCAATATCACTTTCCTCCTCTCCTTTACCTTTGCTTAACTTTTCTGTTTTAATCTGTGCAGGATACTCTAGCACTGGACTAACTACAGTTGGATGGTTCTATTTCTTTTTGATTGATGGCAAACTTAAGTTTTTTGATACAGGAACTATTCCTAATTCCACAGAATTAGTGGCCCTTCTTTTTGCGCTCCGAAAAGGATGTGACCGTGCTGCCAGTATTGGGTTACAGATAAAAGAAATTCGGATTGATCACAAGCTGATTACGGATACTCTTCCATCTTCAACCAAATGCTTATGATCATGATACTTATTTAAGGACTTTTTGTATATATCGGACTGCACTCAAGGTGTAAAGTTTTCGACGTCTGGTGATAGGTTTTGTCTAACAATGGCTAGGAACTTGGCACGGAATATGTGCGATCTCCCCCTCCCCCCACCAACTTCTGTGTACCTTTATTCTGTTTTATTACTGCTTGCTTTGTTTTCATAAAAAAAAAATAATAAAAAATATTGATATTGATGCCAAAAAACCGTGTGTGGATGATATTTTAGAGCCATGCAGAAAAGCTTAACACGTCTGAAAAGAGACATTAGCCATTTAGGTCATAGCCTCATACTCTTCATATTTTCAGACTTTATCTACGCGTATTTATTGTTGTGTTTTAAGTCAAATGAAAGGAACTCTAAAGTCTCCTTAGGGCTTGGGGCTTGTTAGAACATGGTTTGGGGTGGATTTTTATCCTCTGTTGTTCGCTGCCCGAACAACACAGTGCTGTCCCCTCACATGGGACGCGAAATGATGACTTAACCTCTCTCGGACAGTGTGTTCGGGCAGAGAGGTTAAGTCATCATTTCGCCCCCATGTGAGGGGATAGCAGGTGCTGTTTCGACAGCGGACAGCAGAGGATAACGATCCAGTTTGGGGTGGATTTGGATCCTCTGCGGCCTGGGGTTGTGTGGCCATCGTGCTACGTGCAACTCCCAAGTTGCCATCTCAACACAAATGCCCATCCAATGGTTGGGCATTGAGCTTCTCAAAAATGCAGTTCAAAATTCAAATTTAAAATGAGCTTTATGCCTAACCATTGGATGGGCATATGTGCTGAGGTGGCAACCTGGAGTTGCGTGCAACACTATGGTTGCATAACCCCAGGCCGCAGAGGGGCCGGATCTGCCACAACAACCAACTCGTATTGGTATTGATTGACACTGATATTGATTCGATGTCAATTTTTAACAATTTTAATTATATTTTAAAACTTTAATTTCACATAAACAACAACCATATTCTTATCCCAACTAAATGGAGTAGCACCAATCCAATAAAAGCTTTGTGAGAGCCACTTGAGTGGTATGATCATGTACAACGGAGATCTATGGATGCACCGGTAAGGAAGAGTGACTAGATTCAGTTTGACTGAGTTAAAAGAGGTAGGGGCAGACCTAAATTGACTATTGGAGAAGTGGTAAGAAAGGTTATGCATGTGGTAGGGCTCGATCCTAGTATGACAGCCGATAAAGTGGTGTGGAAGACAAAGATCCGTATAGCCGACCCTTTGTAGGAGAATATTCTTGGGATGCTGCTTTGATTATTGCTTGGATTTCTTCTTTACTTGTTGTCTTTTTTACTTCATTTTATTTCTCTTATTCTTTTAAAACTTTAATTCCACATGTCACTATCTTATTGGTCCTACCACCAATCCGGATCGTTATCATGTCCGATTTACTAAATCTAAGCCCTAGAATCTGGCATTGCATTCAACTGGAACGAGGGGAAGATAGTCAATGCCTTTGAAATGGGAGAGAAAGAAAAATAAAATTAATTTCGTCCAATACAATAAAAGATTCGAATCCGACGGTTTTTATCCAGGTGTTAGGAGCTCGGCTACAGAACACCGTCCATCTTGTAGAATAATGTATAATTTAAAAATCTCAGTTCAACGTCTCCGACACGTCGTCATCAGTTCAGTTCCAGTGAGAGAGAGAGAGAGGGGGAGACTGACGAGGGTAGTCTGGAAGCTACGAGGCACAAGCGCGGCTGAGGTAACAACGCCAGTTCCACAGTTGTAACTTGTATACCCTAGTAATTGGAATTGGTTCTTTCAATGGCCTTCTCCTCCGGCACCGGAAGCAGCCGACGGGGAGGATGGGCCCAGTCTCTACTCCCATCGTCTTCGAATTCTACCAAATCGAAGCTTCCCAGGAAGTCCCGCCGGAGAGCGTCTCTTCGTGATTTCATCTTTGCAAACTTCTTCACTATCGGCCTCTCGGTCTCCGTTCTCTTCTTCATCGCTGTCGTCTTCCGCTATGGTATCCCAAAACCTCTCTCTACTCCTTTCAGACCCAGAAATTACCGTCAGCCCAAGTTCAGAAAACCAGTTTATCGAAAACCCGCTTTGTTGGAGAGCGGAAATGAGGTCGCTTCCGCTGCTGTTGTTGACATGACAACGAAGGATCTCTACGATAAGATCGAGTTCCTGGATGTGGATGGAGGGCCCTGGAAGCAGGGTTGGAGAGTGAATTACAAGGGCGATGAGTGGGATACAGAGAAGCTGAAGGTTTTTGTGGTTCCGCATTCGCATAATGATCCTGGTTGGAAGCTCACTGTCGACGAGTACTACGATCGGCAGAGCCGGCATATATTGGATACAATTGTAGAGACTCTGTCCAAGGTGAATAATTTTTTTCCTTTTTACCTTCCGGTTTTCATTGTTTTAGAGGGAAAAAGAGAGGAAAAGATATGGTATTTTTAAAAAATTTTTGCTATTCAAATGAAGTAGTCCTGGATATCTGGATACATAGGACTAAATTAATTTGGGATTTATATTTAACTGGTTGTTCAACACAATTCTAAGTTATAATTTTTCTAAGGAAACTCTGGAATTGGAATTGTAGGATGAACGCCGCAAGTTTATATGGGAAGAGATGTCATATTTAGAGAGATGGTGGAGAGATGCCTCAGAGGCTAAAAGAAAAACTTTCCACAATTTAGTCAACAATGGGCAGTTAGAAATTGTTGGCGGCGGTTGGGTGATGAATGACGAGGTAACTGCATGTGTCATAAGTTTTGAGCTTATATAGCTATGCCTTATTTTGAGTTTCTATAGAGTTTCCTTCTTGATTGCATTCATCTTCTTTTCCTGTGTCTTGAGTACTCTTGTTGATGTAACGTCAACTGAGAGCTTCCCCCCCCCCCCCCCTTCTTATGTTGCTTTCAGAAAGTTACTTAGAAAATATCATCAATTTAGTCTGTTGCATCTGAATTCTTTCACGCATATACGAGTAACCAAAGGTTTTACTGTTAAATTTCACTTGGTTTCTATCTACGTCAAGAATAGCTTGAGCACAACACTTCGATAATAAAAGGAAGAATAACATGAATGCTTGTGTGGATCAAAATCACTGTCCCATCCAAAAGAGATATTAGAGAAAAACAAAAGATAATAGGAACCAGCACTAGGTGCCCTATCTTGTAGCTAAATTGGCTGGCTTAATGCTACTAAAATTATGAGGTTGGTGGTTCAAGACCATCTTAGCAACTGTCTAGTGATAAATGATATAGCTTGTCATAACTCAATGTTACTCACTCATAACGACAAGGGTGCAGGTTTGATTCTGTTTAATTAGGAGCAGGAAAAAAAAGGGTATCAGATGAGTCCATGATTTCTGTTTTGAATTCTGATTCCTCTGATCCTTTTTCATTTAAGTCACTATGTTTTCTCAGAAAATGATGTCACGGTTTACTGATTGATGTGATAACCACCATTATTCAATACACAAGTGTCATTTGTGAAGCCATTTGGTGTTATCAGTCTACCTCATTTTATTCTTTGGAACCCACCTTTTGAATTGACTGAAAACCATTGCACTTTATGGAAAAATAGTATGAAGTTATAGACAACCTTATTTCCCTGTAATAATTTACAATTAAGTTATATAAGTGGTTTCCCTTATTTGCCATTTGTTTCAATGAAATAATATCTAATTGAAACTGTGCAGAAACAAAAAGAAGCAGATTTCTTTTTGGGGTTAAATAACTCTTATGAGATCTGAGAAACGAAAAACGTTACAAGCCTCTAAACAGGTTTAAAAATGGACCATAACCATTCCTAAGACTACAAGAAGGAATTAATAATACGTACTACAATCTCACAAAGGAATGGTAGATCCAAAACACAATCTTCAAATAAATAACATCTCAGACATACAAAAGTCCCTCAAAGGAATGATAGACCAAAACCACAGAGTTGGCTGAAGAACCCCTTGGCCCTTACTTTGCTATGTCATCCGTGATCTCATCAACTGTTCTAACTTCTAAGCTTCCACTAGAACGAGCAGTTTGAATGGCCAGTAGCCGAATGCATCCAATGAAGGTTTAATCTCTTTAGCTTACTGCTGGGATCTCGCATCCAGCCCATCACATTGCTACATTGCTAATTCACCTTCCATTAAATTTTCTGGGGGTGAATTTTGCAGAAAAAAAAATGTTGGATCTTGGTTAATCATATTGTTGCCCCCCTTGATACAGCTGGATCCTTTTCCTCAATCTCCCAGGCCATGCTTCCTTGTCAGGTGAGATAAAGAAAAGACAAAATTATAAAGAATTATAATAGGAGTATTTTACTTTTATAACTACCATCATATATATTCAAAATAAATAGAGCCAATTAATTATACAAAAAAGCATAAAGTCACTGACATAAATTTACTTGTTTGTGGCACGTCATCATGTTACCCCCAGCCACCACCCCTTAAGAAAAAAAAATAATAAAAACTCCTGGGTTGAGGTTAGATCAAATACAGCTGCTAATCGACTTTTTTTTTTTTGGTTTGGGGGGGGGGTTTCAATTTGATTTTTGATGGACAACTCTGTTTGTTGGTACTGAAACTTTACTAGTCGATAGATGTGATGCTGAAACTTACAATTTTTGCAGTGAGGCAAACTGGGTTTTGATTGCTCTAAGAATATCTATCTAATTATGTATTTATTTTTATATATTTCGGAATCACAACTTGTCTAATATTTTTCTTTTTTCTCCCCAGGCTAATTCACATTATTATGCGATAATTGAGCAGGTAACTCAGAAGAGCTTTCATTACTATTCTTTCTACCATATATGGCTTCTTGGTTTCTATTCAGCAGCTATTTGTTTCAGGATTCACTGCATAGATGTGATTAAGTAGCATCTCGATGGTTTTAATCATTCTTTGCACTGTATCTCCTCAATGGAATCTTTGGGACTTAGTCATTATTCATAAGAAAGAAGATGCTAAACTGGGAATGTAATATTGTAATTATTCTCTTTAGCGTGTTATTATTTTCAGCTCAGTTCAACTGAACAAGTCTTCTCATATGTGCTATGTCGAGGCCCACTTGAATCATGTTCCAATATTTCACTCTATTTCAGGCTTCTGTTATGGGAGGCCAGTTAGGGATGAATAGATTTTTACATTAGGAAGAAATGAAAAATATGTTTAGTACCACATATGCTAGAGTTTGTTCTTTTATTCTTTGAATATTTTAGACTTCAGAGTATCATCTGGTGATACAACAACAACAACAAATGTGTGAATATGCTTGTCTCAAAGCAGATTTGAGTAGAAATAAGTAATAAATGATGTGAGGGTTTCCTGATCAATGCATTAATCCATAGATTGTTTAACTCAATGATGAAACTGGAAGGACTTGATTGCTTCTGGTTATTCAGCAAAGAACTGTCTTAGGTTTTGGTTCTGTGCCTTATAGAAAGTATTCTTGAGATGGTGGCTTATGACTCTAAAATATGCTGCTAGCCTTTTACTTACAATCTAAGATATCCAGGGACAGATGTAGATATAGATATGGGAATGCAGGTTGGGGATTTTTTGGGACCTATTTCCACTCCAACATTTCATTAAATATCTTAAGCTGTGTTTTTTTTTTTGGGGGGGGGGGGGAGTTAATTTTCAGTTTTTAAAACAGGTGCAACTGAATTAAAAGTATACTATTTTTGTGACCTAATGGTTTGATGTTTTACAAAGTGCTGATTTTATATATCTGCTAATAAAAATTACTATTGAGAGTAGCAAATAAGCAATGGTTAAGAGGAAATGAGAAACTCTTCTGCTACAAATGCCTGTGTTTCGGTACTGGTTTCGCCCAGCCAAAAAACCGAGTTGGTGCATTTTTTTTGGAACTTGGTTGATGGTTTTGGTGGGTTTTTGACCTAGTTTGGTCATGAATGTTGGTATATAGCCTATTTTGGGCCATTTAAATACAATGGCGAAATCCAAGGTTGCTTAAATCTAACTTAAATTGAAGAAGTTATGTTTCTCAGTCAAACCTTATTTGGTGTGCGCGAATGCTGTCAAAATCATTTTGAATGAAAATATTGTTTTAGACATCAAAACAAATGAATATTTTACCGCACTTTTGGTTTTAGCAATGTTTTACCATATTAAGATTTATCGAATATTTTGATTTGAGAAAAAACCCTAACATTTAAAAGTTAAAAATTGCACCTACTGCCGAAAATCCAGTTTTTGTTCTTGACTTGGGGGGGTTGACTTTATCCTTTTGGGAATTGATTTTTTAACTATTTTTATTAGATTCAAATAGGGGGTATTTGCATATTTATGACTAATATCTTAAGTAAATGAAATAACAAATATAAAAACATTTACTTAAATGATATTAGGCATAAATAAGTGCATGTCTTGGTCTCTGGCATAAGTAAGTGTCTGTCCTGTTTTCTGGCATAAATAAGTGTCTGTATACTAAGGTTTCCAACCGAGATCTCGGCCGAGAGACTGTATTTCTCCATTTCGCCTTCAATCTCGTCTCGGTTTTTGAAAAAACCGAGATATTACCGAGATCTCGGCGAGATCTTGAACAATGGCTGGTATGGTCGTTAAGCAATTGGAAGTATTCAAGTCTGAGTGAGTACTCACTGTGTCAGTGACAAATTTGAGGTTAAGTTGTTAGATGATATGTAAATCCTTATGCTGAATTCTTTGGGTGTGATTAGGGAAACAATCTGTTGGATGTTACTTCGAACTTTGTATTACTCAGTTGTTGATTTCTTTTTTAGAATTCTATTTAGTTAGTCATTCACTCATTTGAACAATATAATTTGCAGTGAAGTTTCCATTATTTTCTTAAGAAGGCTGCATCTTGAAACATAATGTTGGTTATTAGTCATTTTTTCCTTCTCCCCCCCACCCCTTTTCTATTTCTAAGCATGTATGGCACCCCACAAGATATAATTGTTGTGAAGGGTTTTCTGAATAGTTAAATGGTGTTGGGAGTAAAACTCCTTGATACAGTGAGTACGCTTCATGGCCAGGTTAAGTTGTTAGATGATATGTAAATCCTTATGCTGAATTCTTTGGGTGTGATTAGGGAAACAATCTGTTGGATGTTACTTCGAACTTTGTATTACTCATTTGTTGATTTCTTTTATAGAATTCTATTTAGTTAGTCATTCACTCATTTGAACAATATAATTTGCAGCGAAGTTTCCATTATTTTCTTAAGAAGGCTGCATCTTGAAACATAATGTTGGTTATTAGTCATTTTTTCCTTCTCCCCCCCACCCCTTTTCTATTTCTAAGCATGTATGGCACCCCACAAGATATAATTGTTGTGAAGGGTTTTCTGAATAGTTAATTGGTGTTGGGAGTAAAACTCCTTGATACAGTGAGTACGCTTCATGGCTAGGACTGGGAGGGGAGTTTAGTCCCTCATTGGTTGGGTAGTGTGTGGTTGTTGGGCTTATAATCTTAGGAAGGGCCTTTCTACCCTGAAGCTCAGGCTTTTGGGTTGGCCGCTGTCAAATGGTATTAGAGCAGGTTGTCCATACATTGGCCTTGTGCGGGCCCATGGCCCAAAGCTGGAGGGGGAGTTGTTGCTATGAGTGCACTCCATGACCAGGAATAAGCAGGTTGTCCGGGCACTGGCCATGTGGAGGCCCATGACCTAAAGCTAAGGGGAGTTGGTGCAGTGAGTGGCTGAGTGCGCTCCACGGCCAGGAACAGGAGGGGAGTTTAGTCCTAGATCGGTTAGGTAATGTGCGGCTGTTGGGTTATGACCTAGGAAGGGCCTTTACACCCTAAAGCTTGGGCTTTTTGGTTGGACGTCGTCACTCTTGGAAGAGTTCTATGTGTTTTACATTTCTGCTGACTTGGTGTTTGCTCTATGGTTTGAGAGTTTCCACCTATGTTTTGTCTTCTGAAAATTGTTGCTTCTTCCTCGATTCAAGTCCTTGCAATTTTAATTTTAATGTGGGTATCTGTTAAACTATTTGCCCGTACTAATATCTTGTTGTTAAGCTATTTTTGAAATTGTCTAAGCAGAACTCTAGGGCTGATTAAGGTTCCACTCTGATCTCTATTCACATTATGTGTCAGATGATAGAAGGCAATATGTGGTTAAATGACACCATTGGGGTTGTTCCAAAAAATGCTTGGGCTATAGATCCATTTGGTTACTCAGCTACCATGGCATATCTTCTCAGGCGTATGGGTTTTGAGAACATGCTTATACAGAGGACCCACTATGAGCTGAAGAAGGAACTTGCTCGACATAAGAATTTGGAATACATATGGAGACAGAGCTGGGATGCTAAGGAAACCACTGATATTTTTGTCCACATGATGCCTTTTTATTCCTATGATATTCCGCACACGTGTGGGCCTGAGCCTGCTGTTTGCTGTCAGTTTGACTTTGCACGAATGCGTGGATTCTCTTACGAGCTATGCCCATGGGGACAACATCCAGTTGAAATCAATCAGGACAATGTGCAGGAGCAAGCCCAAAAACTATTAGATCAGTACAAGAAAAAGTCAACTTTATTCAGAACAAACACACTTCTCATTCCTCTTGGGGATGATTTTCGTTACATCAGCATTAATGAAGCAGAAGCTCAGTTTAAAAATTACCAGTTGTTATTCGATTTTATCAATTCTAATCCCAATCTGAATACTGAAGTGAAATTTGGTACTCTGGAAGATTATTTCCAAACACTTCGTGAGGAGGCAGATAGAATTAATTATTCCCTTCCTGGTGAGGTTGGCTCTGGACAGGTTGCTGGCTTTCCCTCATTATCGGGTGATTTTTTTACATATGCTGATCGCCAACAGGATTACTGGAGTGGCTATTATGTTTCTAGGCCTTTCTTCAAATCTGTTGATCGTGTATTGGAACATACATTGCGAGCATCAGAAATAATGATTGCGTTATTACTAGGATACTGTCAGAGACCGCAATGTGAAAAGTTCACCACTAGTTTTTCCTACAAGTTGACTGCCGCAAGGAGGAATCTAGCCCTTTTCCAGCATCATGACGGGGTCACTGGCACAGCTAAGGATCACGTAGTAATCGATTATGGAACACGGATGCATATATCTCTACAGGACCTGCAAATTTTCATGTCTAAAGCTGTTGAAGTACTACTTTGTATCCGTCATGAGAAATCAGACCAGAATCCATCTTTGTTTGAGCCAGAGCAGGTGCGATCAAGGTATGATGTCCAGCCAGTTCATAAATTAATCGGCCCTCCAGAAGGCAGTGCGCAGTCAGTGGTCTTCTTTAATCCCTTGGAGCAAACAAGAGTTGAAATTGTGATGGTTATTGTTAATAGGCTAGATGTAACTGTTTTAGACTCAAATTGGTCATGTGTGAAAAGCCAACTTTCTCCGGAGTGGCAGCACAACAAAGGCAAGATTTTCACCGGGAGGCATCGTCTTCATTGGCTTGCTTCTGTTCCTGCCATGGGATTGCAAACCTACTACATTGCTAATGGATATGTTGGATGTGAAAAGGCCAAACCAGCTAAACTAAAATTTTTTGCATCTTCCAACGAGTTACCTTGTTCCTCTCTGTACCCTTGCTCAAAATTAGATGGTGACATAGCAGAAATAAAAAACCGTCATCTGACACTTACCTTTGATGCCAAACTTGGTATGTTGCATCAAATGAGCAACAAGGATGGCTCAAAAACAGTGGTGGGAGAAGAAATAGGTGTGTACACTAGTCCAGGAAGTGGTGCCTACCTTTTCAAACCTAATGGTGAGGCTCAGCCAATTGTTCAAGCTGGTGGGCAGATGGTAATATCATCAGGACCTTTGATGCAGGAATTTTACTCTTACCCAAAGACAACATGGGATAAATCTCCCATCTCCCATAGCACTCGAATCTACAATGGAGAGAACACTATTCAGGAGTTTCTTATAGAGAAGGAATATCATGTTGAACTTCTTGGTGAGGACTTCAATGACAGGGAGTTGATTGTCAGATTCAAGACGGGGCTCGACAACAGACGGGTTTTTTATTCTGATTTAAACGGTTTTCAGATGAGCCGGAGGGAGACGTATGATAAGATCCCTCTGCAGGGAAATTACTACCCGATGCCCTCCCTTGCATTCATGCAGAGTCCGACTGGTCAACGGTTCTCTGTCCATTCTCGTCAATCATTGGGTGTGGCAAGCCTTAAAAATGGTTGGCTTGAGATTATGCTGGACCGCCGTCTGGTCAGAGATGATGGGCGTGGTCTTGGACAAGGAGTCATGGATAACCGTCCAATGAACGTTCTGTTTCACATTCTAAAGGAATCCAATATCTCCTCTACAGCAGATCCTGTTTCTTCAACTCTCCCCCTCAATCCCTCACTTCTGTCCCATAATGTTGGAACCCACTTGAACTACCCAATGCATGTATTCACTGCCAAGAAAGCACAGGAACCATCTGTGCAGCTCCTACCTAGATCCTTCTCCCCTTTGTCAGCTTCGTTGCCCCACGATTTTCATATCGTGAGTTTCAAGGTTCCGCAGCCTTTAAAGTATTCTCACCAGCCCCATGGAGACTCCAGATTTGTTTTGATGATACAGAGGCGACAGTGGGACTCTGCATACTACTGTCAGAAGGGCAGGCCCCAATGCTCAATTATGGCCGATGCCCCTGTTAATCTGTTTTACATGTTTAAAGATCTTGCAGTATTGAATGTGAAAGCAACTTCCTTAAATCTCTTGCATGATGATACAGAATCGCTTGGGTACATTGAGCAGTTGGGAGACGCTGCACAAGAGGGACATGTCATTATGTCACCCATGGAAATACAGGCTTACAAATTGGAATTGAGGCCCCAGCAATGAATTTGGAATACTGCTTGACCTGCTCTTTCTTCATTCCTCTGGCTTTGGGTTGCATTTGAGCACCCAAATCTGTTGGATGAGCTTGTTTATTTGACCTTCTAATTGGCTGATTCTAAGGCCGGTCAGCAGGGATGAATTCTATCATCATTTTACAAACTCTAAATTGAATGGAAGATCAAGATAAGCTAGCTAGCTAAATTAAACATTGTCTTGGAATATCTTATCTAGTTGAAGCTGCAGTGGGCTGTGGGCCAATAGTGGCAGCTGTGTGGCCTTATCGGGTTTGATAAGAGGTTTACACCTGATGAAGTATGGGAAGGTTTGCTTAGTTCAGCCCCACAGGAATGTGATCTCTTTTGTAATACAGATATCCCTCTCCTCCCATTTTGTTTGGGAAACTGATGACGAAATTGACCACACATTCTGTAAGATGGTCCTAACCTTTAATCTTGTTTGTCCAGGAGGTTCTGCTTCATTGAACACATTTCATGTAACAGTAGAAATGATGTAAACTTATACTCATTTTGGTGCACTGTAAAATATTATGTGAATGGGGGCATGAATTTTCCTGGACACGTACGACAGTGTTTCATTATAGTGCTTGAGTTTTGTTACTTTCCCTTTCTTGGTCAATAGATAAGATGCATTTAAGTTATAGAGAAAGATGGTGCATACATGCTTCAGTGGCAGTTATGTCTGGCTCCTTGGTTTATCACTTAACCTTTATTTGTCTCTTTGAGTCCCTTGGAAATTCATGACTGTCTTTAGTAAATGTGACCTTCGTAGTCAGGTATGGATGCTTCAGTAGAGAAGCAAAACATTGTTGAAGAGTTTGCCGGTTATTGCTTATAATGGCTTTTAAAATTTGAAAGGGCTTTTCTATTAAAACTAGAACAAGAATTTTTCAGTGGTGAGTACAGCCATTCCATTGAGTAGGGATTTTCTCTCTCTTTCTGTGGCTTGGTGAAATGTTTTGATTTGTTCTTTGGAGACAAAAATGCAATTATCCCTTTGTATTTGAGTTGGGAAAGGGGCTTGTATTGTGAACATGTGCCATAAGGTCTGCTACAGAACGGCACACAACTCCAGTGTCTAGATTCTTGTGCACGTCCTCTCACATCCTACATGTGGACCCCACACTCTCTTCTCAATAAATGCCCCCTATTGGTCTAAAATTATAGTCTGGTGTTATGTGAAACCCTCTCCCATGTTTTATATGCTTGGGTTAAACATAACATCTTTAGACTTTGGGATGGAATGAGGGGCAAAAGTTTTCAAAGAACTATATGCATGCATTTGATGTTCGAACACTTTTTTGTTAGGGCTACATTTGGTTGCAAGGGAAGCAAGGGAAATTAAAGGGAAGAGAAGTGAAAATTTTTAAACCTAAAAAAGAAAATTTTTGTATTCATTACTCAACACGATTGTATAAACTACTTAAATTTCTTATCATATTTAGTATTGATTCTTTAAAAATGTAATTTTTATTGTACTTTTCAAATCCAAGGGAACTGGATGCAAAGTAAAGTGAAATTTAATAACCAAATATGGCATGATTTGGATTTAATGATATATAATCATGTGGGATAATGATTACAAAAGTTTCTTTTTTAGGTTTGAAAATTTTACTTCCCTTTAATTTCTCTTGCAGCCAAACGGAGTCTACATGGATAAAGATTATTTGGCATTCCAACCATTGGATCTATATGGGTGAGAATTCCTTAGATAGGTCACATTCTCAATCAAATGACCCACCATAGGGCTTTTCCCTTGTTTTTGAAGGATCCTTGCCATCAAATAGTTTCACAAAAATTTGAAATTTTCACACAATTTTGAAACCATTACAACATGTGGAGAAATCAAATTGGTCTGAGATTTAATACAATGATAATTTGAAAACAATTCCACTATATTTGGGCACTTTCAAAGTTGCCATAAGGCAATATCAGCAATTATAATGGGTATTGTGGGAAAGGATTCCTAGAAAGCAATTGGAGAATTCAAATTGATTAAATATAATCATGCGGAAAACATGTCCACTAAATTCAGTACTTACAAAGTTGCCATGCAGCAATTATTGGCAATTTTGGGGGGCATTATGGGAATACATTCTTACAATGACAATTTTGAAGTTTGAAATTTTCTTATAGACACCCCTCAAGGTGTCAAGTAATTTTTGACTTTACTTTTTTATACCTTTAGTATGATATACAATTTTTTTTCAAATGAGGTTAATAGTATCATTTAATGAGTGTATTAAAAAAATATGTTTGGCAATGACATCTTTTGATAATGCCATAATAATAGATTACTTTCAGATTATTTTTGAAAATCCTTATATATCCCATCTTAAACAACTTTTGAGAATAAAACAAGAAGCAATTTAAAGAAGATGTCAAGTTCTATACACCTATGACTCTATAAGAGATATCATTCATACACGCCCTTCAAGTTTTATGTACAATTTTTTGGCTTGATATATTTGGATTTTTTTTTTTTTTTGACTCAAATGTTACTAATTTAGTGAAATATTTTATTGCCATTAAGGGATTGGTTCACTCATTTAAACATAGTAAAAGTAGAAAGTGCCATAACATGTAGATAAACAGGCCGCAAGCCTCAGTTGCAACTTAGGGGAGACTTAAGCAGTTGAATTCATAGCCGGGTTGCAACTTCAATAGTGAAACAAGGGGTTATAAAGTTGCAAGTTGCAAACCAAGTTTGACACCAGAACATGAGGTTGAAGATAAAATTGAACTAAAGTTGCAGCTCAAGGTTGCAACTTAGTTGAACTGTACAAAAGGGTGTACCCAGTGCATTATGCGTCCGCCACTGGGGGGTCTGGGGAGGGTCATAATGTATGCAGCTTTTCCCCAGACTTACCGTTGCGCCAAGGTTTGCAACTTTGTTGAAGTGTGCAATTTCCTAAATTGCAACCCTACTTTTGCTTAAATTAGAGTTGCAGACACCCAGTGTGACTTCGATGAACTAACAAAAAATTGGCTGCAGACTGAGGCTTGATGAGTTTCAGCATTATCAGTGATTTATGGTGCATAATAGCACAAATCATAACTAATACTTTAACATTCTCATTCTGTTGAGAACCAACCATAGCCAAGTCCTTGTTCATACTATATATTCATTATTTCGCTTCCATGACTTGTAACAGTAACAGTCTGACAGCAGCGATTAAATCGAGCTTACTCTAGGATCTGCAATTAAAAAGGCGAAACCAGTGCATGAGGCTCCCACCACTGTGGGATCTGGTGAGGGACAAATCCCAACGAAAAATCCAAAAGGTTGGGGGGGGGGTATTAGGCATCTGAATAAAGGTTGTGAAGCTACATAATATTTTGTTTTAAAATGGTACTTGTGCAGTTCTGTTGGTAAAAAATATAAGCACCTACAATTTTTAGTGCATCACCTAACACCAAAGAGAGAAGAAATTCACATTTTTATTTTAATTTCAAAGTTTCAATCTACAAATGACTCTACTACAAAATCATCTCTCATATTTAGAACTAAAAGAACCTTAACAGTAGGCATTATTATTTTTTATATAGAGGAAAAGAGGATTACATCCTATGGTAACAAGGCTCTGTGTAAAGCCTTCTTCCTTATTATAGGATGATCTCCTCCTGCACACTGACATTGAGTGTCTTATTCGGAAGAACAATGCTGTTGATTACTACAACTTCATCTTCAACAATCACAGCTTCACCTGGATTGAGATATAGAGTTGCTCGTAAATTATTAGGTTATGATGCCCCTTCTGATGAGAAAAATGGATGATAAGAATAAAGATATGAGAAGGCAATAGTACCTAGGATGGTTATTCCAAGTTTAGCATTATAGTCTCCATCAGCCTGAAACAGTTAATAGAAACTAGGTCAATTGCAGTGAATCAGAAAGAGTACGCTTAAAAGGAGAAACTATTTGTCAATTCAAAAAACACTCTAGCGGATCCAGGCCTGAACTGATCTGGCAATTAGGTCAGTTGAATTACCTGCAAATCACCTAAAAGCTTTATATTTCAAACATATGGATGATTGTGGCACATGTATATGCCATTTGATTCGGATATGGTGCATACACATATTTCAACAAATACGATTTGAAATGTCACATTCTGATTATCGCCTGGTGGACCAGATGCATTCCCAGTGCACTCCTCAGTCTTTATTGGGGGAGGAGGAAAAACCAACTCCACCAATTATTTGCCAATTTTTTCTGATATAACTTGGCACTATTCAAATATGACAATAAGATCACTTGCCAGTATTCTCTCTAGTGTATTACTGTGAAAGAAATTCCTTTCCTGCACACTGCTATGGCAAAGTAATACACTGTATGGCCATAAAAGCATATCAAGATGTTGCCTACTATTCTCTTGTCTAATTATGGATGGTGTTTATCGAGCACTGAAAATCTCAGGAACAAAGCTCTGGGTTTCAAATGTAGCATTTGAGGGCCACTTCAAAAGCTTATAGGAAGAGAACTTTGATTCAGAGAACCATATAATTAGAGGATGATGAAAAAAACAAATCCTTTTGAGTGTAACCAGTTTCCAATTTCCAATATTATTGTGTGCATGAGAGAGAGAGAGAGACCTGCACACGGGACCATTTACCAATAGATGATTTCCACCCGACGATTGAATGTATGACAACAGCATTCTCCTGCAATATTTTTAAATAAAAAGTTCAGATCAGGCTCAGATATTAGTGTTCAATAATCTCATATCCTAAGGCACTTCCATACCTTTATTTCGACATCATCAAGGATGATGCAACTGATGAGCCTTGCCCCAGCTCCAATTCGAGCATTTGCAGAAATTGATACATTTGGACCAATCTGTTCCAAGAGAAAATACTCAAATCAGTTTGAAGATCAAATAAATTGGTTCAAAAGAAAGTACCAACATCTAAAATGGGGTTTCAGAAAGTGCAATATATAGAGAGGCACCCAAAAAATGAGGAACCAAAAGTTCTCATGGATGATTAATAATGCTAAGCAATTTCTCAGAAGTTGTGAAGGGATACAATTAAAACTACCTTTGCAGTTGGATGTACTTTTGCTGATGGGTGAATGTAAACATCACCCATGATGGTAGCACTCTTGGTGCCATTCCCAATTGATAAAAGATGGGGAGAGGTGAATCGAAATTGGGCAAGATACAAAGCAGAACATTTCAAGGACATTCTGCAAGGTAAAATGCAAATTTAGATTATGTTGTCCAAAATTCAAGGGAAAGAGAAAATGTAAAGTAGATAAGAATCGAGAACTCCTCTACCCTGGAGTCTTGATCTGTTCCCAAAAATCCAGGGTCTCGAATGTATATAGCTGCTTCTTTCCAGCAAGAGGGGAAAGTATATCCTGATCCAATCTCACAAAATCTGTTGGAAAGGTCCTGTTCAGAGCTTATATCAGCGGGGGAATTCATAAGAAAAGTAATGGGTGAAATTGTAAAGTGTGCAAATAATTTTAAAGAAATAGAAGTGACACACACCATGTCAGTAAAGACCTCAAAGGTGAGGGCATATGCTTTCTCAGATGGTTATAAATAAAAAAAAACATTTAATGTCCAAAGTCACCACAGTCAACTAAAACCATTATTACTATTATAGATACCAACGTAGGAAAGGTGTTTCACCAGGGCTCGCCATGTTGGATTTTAATCAATTTCTGGTTTCCACGTGGCATGTTGGCCTTTCCCCAGTCCCACCTCTCTAGATATTAAGGCAGGAAAGGTGTTTCACCAGGGCTCGCCATATTGGATTCTAATCAATTTCTGATTTCCATGTGGCACGTTAGCCTTTCCCCAGTCCCACCTCTCAACCCACATCCTCTCTCTCTCTCCCCTCATTGCCAAAACAGCATTCAGGAAGACAAAGCAGCCTCCTTCATTCCTTCCCAGTTCCCATACACTCTCTTCTCCATCATGGCATTTATGAAGCAACCCTCTTTGCCCTCTCCCATTCCGCCAGCAGTTTCCACAAGTGGAGAATCTCTGGCATTTAAACTTTTCGATTTTTCCTCTGGTCTTCTTCCTCCATCAATCTCAACTCAACTCAGCCTTATCCCAACTAAATAGGGTTGGCTATATGGAACCTCATTTGCCAATCAACTCTATTCAAAGTCATACTTGTTAAAAGTTCTAAACTATGTGTGTCTTTCCTCACCACTTCTCCTAGAGTCATTTTTAGGCCTACCCCTGACTCTTTTAGCCCCTCCAATCTGTATAATCTCACTCCTTACCGGTGCATTCAAAGGTCTCTGTTACACATGTCCATGCCACCACAAGCGTCTTTCTCTCAGCTTATCATGAATCGGAGCTATTCCTAAATTAGCTCTAAATTCTAATTTGTTCAATTCTTACTTTATCTTTTCTAGTTTTATCACTCATCCATCTCAATATCTTGCTTTTAGACTGGAAAAGCAGTCTTTGCCTGCATCACTTTCAAAGAACTCACCTTGATTCCACAATTAAGGATTGGCCATAAATATATGGATCTTTACCCCCCACCCTTAAACAAATTTATAGACCTCGGCCTCTTCTAGGATTGGTGGTCTGTTCAGGGACAGTTTTATATTGCTGCAATCGAATTATACAGGGCTGTAAGGACAATTCAGGGCAGAGTTGGAAACTCCTAAGTGTAAGCCCAAAAGATGATATTCTCTTTAGCCCTGATTGCAATGCCATACACTGGCTTAGCATGATTGTTAAAAGCCCTGTCACTTCTTTCAAGCCACACCCACCAACAACTAGGAGGACGCATAACAGACAAATTTTCATCCCCCTTCAAGACAGCACTGTTAGGCATAATCCCACTTCTGCCAACTCTGGGACCTTGGACGACTTCACATACCAGTTGGGCCTCTCCACCGAATAGTTTAAGCTTTTGGGTTGGACACTTCAACAAGCCACATAATAGCCCTGAGAAAGTGCTGGCAAAACCCGACTCAAACCCTCCAGTTCAAATAGAGCACCCAAGACTTCGAAATCTAAGGGACAACGGATAAATCTTGAGAGAGACTGGTTCAACTAGTCAGGAGCATATCCCACAGTATTCTAGTTGGTGTGTATTTATGCAATCTTTACTCTATTTAGTCCTCTGTTTTTGTGTGTGTGTGTGTGTGTCTGTTATTTCATCATCTAACTGAAGGCATCATTCGTCAAGAGCAATAACATGGCTTCAAATATTGCTAGCATAAATGTTAGATTCGACAATTATAATCAAGAAGAAGAATGTTGATTGCACAAAATGCTAATTAAACTGGAATTTGTAACTTTGTGCATCATGTTATCCCTAAAAATCCAAAGGTAGAAGAACCAAGCATTTGAAACTTGTAAAGTTCAGAAGCACAAAGAAGACATACTTTGTTGCTGACTGGAGGGCTTCAAAGCTGGATACGCGTCGTAAATTAGCTGCAGAGGACAAAGTACAGATTGGATATTTATTGCAGGAGATTAGTACATCCATTGTGTTTCTAGAATTTTGAATATTAACCCCTTAACCCCAAAAGATAAAGAAAACCCAAAAATTATAAGTCCATACAGCTTATTTTTATGCAAGCAATATCTTAAAGAAGTCAGTTCAGGGAAGGGGGAGAAAAATCACAATTTGTCACTCTTCCATCTCAAAGGTTCTTTGCCAGAACCATACACACTCCAGAATTATGCATATATTGACGAAAAACACAAAACTCACTAGCCAGGAACTTAAGCCTGCAAAAGACCTACAATTACCAACCTCTGTCTTTCCGTTGTGTGGAAACATCCTGAATGGCAGCGAAAATATCTGGCATAAATATGTACACGCCACAGTTTATTAGATCACTCACCTGCAAAACATGGTAAAAGAAACCATACGATGATGTATTAAAAGTCCGAACTAGCCACTAAGTTGAGAAATACCAATATGACACAAGGGAATGCTACAAAGGCTAATTAATTTTACGGTGTTCAACATACAAAAGTCTCAGGTTTCTCTGTGTAATGCAACAGTTCATGGGTGACTGGATCAGCAACCAACTCGCCAAACTGGTTGGCTGATTCAGCAGAAACCTGCACAAAGAAGAGAGAAACCTGAGCATGGTGAAAAATAATTTAATTATATATATAGACTAATATTCTAGCATCATGACATTTTGGCCAACCTTGATTACTAAGATTGTTCCCATCCCACCATATCTTCTATGGGCCTCTTTGCATTTGAAGATAAACAGTCAGAATATAGAAGACCAATCTTAAACCAGAGAAGAATAAAGTAATAGCACATGCAATTAGGAAATAGAAAGCAATGCGCATAGATAAGATTAAAAGGAAAGATGAACAGATCATTGAAGGAGAATTCAAAGTCACAAGGAAGATAAGAGACTTACCAAGCATCTCTGGCAGAGGAAAACTGCAGCAAACATCACAATTTAACAAAAAGATATGTGACTGCCATTAAGGGATCAAAAAAGAAAGTCAGATTCAGTTGAGATAAAATTGGTCGGTTAGTCAAAGCCTTCATACAACACTTCCATGACAAAAACAGTGGTAATAATGGTTCCAAGATCTGGAATTCATGAGAGGAAAATAAATAAAAATGTTCTTCTCAATTGAAAAACAAATACAGACGAAAGAGAATAAGGGGCATAAGATCCAAACCGGGTTGTCTTCCATGATTAGATCTCTGAAGTTGTAAAGACCTCCTGCTGAACCATGTGGTTTATCTTCTTTCAAGTACCTAAAGGCAGTAGCAGTAGAAACAAAGACTTGTAAGATCCAAGAACATAAAAATGTTCACTCTTTTTTTTCTACAAAAAATGAAATTAGAAAGAGGAGCGTACAACTAGCAAACGCGCAGGCAACAAATGGCATTACCTGACTGGGACTTTGAGCTCATTAGAGATTGAGGAGACATACAAGGCAAATTCTCGCTCCTCGTAAAAACCAACGAGATATATTTGCACCAAGTTCGGGATCTACAAGGATGCCCAAAAATCTCAATTCCGATCCGAGACAACGAACAAGTAGAAAGATTTGACCTCCCAAAACATATAAATTGCAGAGTAACTGAAGATAGATAGAACCCACCTTTTTGCAGGCGGAAATCGGATGGTGAACCATTGGCTGTCCTGCCAAAGGGAAGAGAGGCTTTGGAATGTTCAAAGACAGTGGCCTAAACCGAGTACCTACAACATTCAAACATAAACAAACATGAAAACAGGGCAAAATCTAAAAAGAGCTAAACTAGAAGTCTTCAATCCAAAGATCACAACTTTCCCACCAAAACCCAGAGAAAAGTAGTTCGAAAATAAAGCCAATTTCATACCTTTAGTCGGCCCGCCTACCATGATGACAGCTACCACCCTCTCCTCTGAACTCCCCATATCTCAATCAAAACCAAACTAGAATCTCTGAAACCTTAAACCCTTTCTAGATTACGATTCAGTAGCGAAGAACCTAAGATTGAGGACGGAAGTAGAAGTTCTCAAATCAAACTTTTCTCTCATAAGTCATAAGACTCAGAACCTCCATCAAGGGATGTAGATAAGAAGAGATGCCCATGGCCCCATACCCATGAAGGAGATGGAAGAGCATTAATAATCCAAAACCAAAGTACCCTTATTTAGCTCTTGTATCGTTTTCCGTAACACTTGTTGCAGAGAGAGAGAGAGAGAGAGAGGAGGTTGACGAGGGAGGGACTGGACTAACCAGTACGGATCAGTCCGTATTCTATTTATCGTCGAGAGAAGGACTGGTACGTTTAACAGAATGCCAGCAATGATTACACGGTAAAAAAAATTACAGAAATTCGAGTGGCAAACAGATTACCATATGAAAATTATTAGCTGAGCATGAGGAAATGGTTTATGGAAAAAGTTTACACTATGTTTGAACCGGTGTAAAAAAACACAGATCAAACCGGTTCATCCAACTTAAAAGCGATCGAAAAGTCAAATCGAACCGGACAAACTCCTTAGCAGTGGCATCGGTTCTGAGTTTTTCAATAACTCTTGACCCGGTTTGGTATAAATCAATTGGACCGATAAGACTGACCAAAATAGATTGTTTGCCTAGAAACCAAAAAACCCGATAAAATGATAAAATTTCAATATTTTTTATGGGAAAAAGATTTCTGTGTGGGAGTGCTGGCGTAATGAGTCTATCTCTCTCCTCCCCATGTGAAAAGACATCTTTGGCTCCTTATTTTAAGGAGGAGAGCAATAGACACATGGGAGTGCTGGCGTAGGCCGCACTCCCGTGCAGAAAACTGCTTCCCATTTTTTATATATGAAAAATTGTGGTTGGACCAATAACAGACAAATAGAGGATTGATACAATTCAGATCGTCTATGGCGTAGTTGCCCGTAGCTGCCTGTGCGGCTCAGACTAGGCTGCGCATGCAAAGATCGCCTTACCCCCTCTCGGGCAATGCGTTTGGGCAGGGGTAATGCGGTCTTTGCGTGCGTGGCTTAGTCTGTGCTGCTCAGGCCGCTACGGGTAACGCACTGTAGAGGATCTGGATCCGGATTGATAAGAGACCATTAAAAGAAACCGATAAGAGACTGAATAGAATCAGACCAATGGCCATCGGTTACGGTTTGGATTTTACAGACCAACAAATTATGGGTCCGATTTTAGGTTGACCCGATATATTAAAGTTGGAATTTTTTTTTTGACTGAACTAGAATAATTATCACCTCCAATTCCTCTAATAGGGGGGGGGTGTGTGGACCCCACCTTGGGCAGTGTTTTCTGGTAGGAGGTAAGGTGGTCATTTTCGCCCCCCATGTGAGGAATTGGAGGGGGCAGCGAATTGGAAGGGATAACGATTCACTGAACTAACTGTTTGACACCCTTAGCTATTGAGAACATGGTGGAAAAGATACTAGATTAGAAAGTATAACATACGATAGGATATAGTATGAGTTATATTTCCCAGTCCTCTTTTTTTGCTTCATGTTTAGGCTTTGCTTCTTGCTTCCTTCCAATCTAAGGATAATAATTAAAGCAGATAATGTGTAATGGTTCCAAGAGATACTCAACCATGTGAGTTGTGACCTTATGCATTTCCCAACCAATATTCCATCCCTTTAAGCACAAGCCATTCACAGTTTTTGATACATTGCATGTTCAGAAACTTCTTACCTTCCCAACTGAAATCCACTCCACTTGGAAGACATTTATTGGCTGCGTAACTTAAAAAATGATTCTGAAGTGCCGTTAGGATGTATATGGGTATTTTGGTAAATTATATGTATAGGGTTTCGCTATAAATTTGTATCAAGGGTTTTTTTTCTGTAAGTAATTTGAGAGAGGTGTGAGGACGAACGATTGTAACCCTATTCTCCATTGTAGTGAAGTAGATCTCATCTCACCGTGAACATAGGTAATATTGATGTAAATCTTCTTGTGTGCATTATGTGATTGTGTCTTCCCGATTTTCTTTCTTATCTATATCAATATAGTTCACGTTTTTTTACACAATTAACTGACCAAAGCCCAGAACATGCTTAGACAAAACATGCCATTTGTAAGTCTAGGACTACAATTCTTTTACTCTTGTTTAGTTTTTTGATGAAAGTTTAATCACACAAACCGTCAAAAAAAAAAGAAGAAGGTTTCTGAGCAAGCAGATCTACACCTTCTCACATTAATTATTATAATCATTATTTTTTTTTAATAAAAAATAAATATAATCATTCATGTGAGGAGGCAGAGTGTATGCCTTCGGCTCAAGGAGCATATTCCATAGGGTTTCGTTTGTTTGATGGATAAAAAAGGGTAAGAAATTTATGAGGGTGGATCCCACATGTTGTAGGTTGGGTTGACAAAGAAATGAAAGAAAGGAAAGGAACACAAAAAGGGAAATAATGGAATATCTAGATTTCATTTCCTAGGGCTTTCAAATTAGTAGGACTTTGCCACCTAATCGAAAACTTAAATATGTGGTGTTTTGTGAGAAACAAGTACAAGTTTCCTATCCCTTTTTACTTTTTCCAGTTTTCTCCGTCAAACAAATAGACCGTTGGATTCCTTCAAGATCTAATGAGTCTTGGAGCTCATGCTAACACTCACTCTCCACAAACAAAATACGACCCTTTACTAAACTAATCTATCTCCTACCTTCTCATTGGTGCGATTTCTCACTCTGACAAACTTTGTTTGATAAATAAATATATTTTTCAGTAGATCTGTCCCTTGATGAGAACAAATGGGTAAAGGTGGACCACTCTATTTACAATTATTGACAAACCTTTACTCCATGCAGAAATGGAACTGGAATATACCCAAGCATCTTCCATGATAACGAAAGTCCACCTCTTATGATTCAATTCTCCCAAACTTTCCACCCATAAGATTATCTTTACTCTGCAGATTGTAGTAAAGAAACAAAGCTTATGATAGTTAATGGAATAACAGGACTAATGACAAATCTTTAGACTAAAATTACAACTAATTGAAGCAGCATCACTCGCCATTAATGGCTTTGATTATATCAGATGTTCATTCCTGTATATGATTGAATCTAAGATAGAAACACGGTAATAAATCATACATTTTCTGTAAATCTAACCTTGCTTATCTGAACTGAAACTGCCTCAAGCTTGCTTAGAACTCAAACCTAACTTAGTTTTATCCCAATTAAAAAGGATTCAACTATAAGATTCCCAAGAGAATTGTTTGAATCTGGATTTATACAAATTTATATGGATAATTGGACAAATATATCTAACTGGGTCTAGTTTAAGATTATAGATAGCTATTAATAACTTAATATGCATGATATATTCAACATTTTATTTATATTTTCTTAAGACAAATTACTATGCATTTCTTCTTGTGATCCTGAGAGCATAAAAATGATGAGAAAACAGATTCACACAAAAAAAAAAGGGTAACAAAATCAATTGAAAAGGAATGGATTGAGTTAAATAATAATTTATCTGTTTACACTTGTGAGAAGTTTATGGTGGCTCCTTTAATCCTTTGGCCACCTTCCCGAGCACAAAGGCGGAAGAATCATACAGGATCTATCCTAGTAATGGAATTTATATACACCAAAGAATATGAAGCTTCTTCCTATGAGTAGGAAAAACATCACATAGATCATCTTTGCTCCACACTGACTAGCAAGCAATCCAAACACATGCCAGAGGCAAAGAATCTCGAAAGGAATTGAAAAGAGAACTAGAGGTTCTATTCCAAGTAATCACTCACTGCTGGTTCGCTGTGCATTTATAGTAAGGTTTCCCAATGGCTTATTATAAATATTGAATGGGAGATCAAAATTCCCATCAATCTCGTAGTCATCCGTATACGCTGTCATAGACAATGTGCGGGACTGTATCCAGTCCGAGTGCTGCCCCTGCTCCTGCTCCTGCTCTGAGCTTTTATCCGAAAAATTTACATGGGTATCATCAGAAGTGTGACGAACAAAATTAGGAGGCTCAAGGAAACTTGTCTGGGGATCCACTGAGTGCCGTCCACTTCGGGCCCACCAATGGCTGTCATTGGAGTACTTAGCATCACCCAAGTCATGGTGCTGAAGCACACTTTCCCGGAAGAAAGAGGATGAAGTGGAGGCTCCCAAATGACTCTGTATCCGGTCCTCTGGAGGATAACCCCAGTTTCCATCAAATCTTGGTTCATAATGTGTATCATGGTTTGTAAATGTCGGCCAGATTTCTCTAGATGGCTTCCCTGCAACTTCACTGTGTAAATTTGGAGTATCTTTTGAATTACTGGCTATATGAGGGGGCCGAGATGTGTAATACCAATCAAGTAGGTAAGGGTGATTTCTTTGTTCTGCACCTATTGCCCACAATGAACCTAACTGATAGTCTGTTCTGGGAAGACCCCCATTATTATTGATAAATACATCCTTTGAGAAAAAACTATGCATGTTGGCTTCACCCCTTGGCCATGTCCTAGGAGGAGAATATGCTTGTTGAGTTCCCTGCCCTTGCCATTTCTGCTCCCTGAAGTTTCTAAGAATGGACAAGAACTGCTTTCCTAGAGCATTGGGTTCCCAGGTAGGGTAGCTACTCTGAAAGCTGCACAAATGTCAAGAAGAGTCAGCTAGAAGAACAGTGGAAAGTAGATATAGACAATGATTAGTACAATAATTATAGTTTCTAAATGTTACATAAACAGCATTTATATATTATCTGCTTAAAGAAAAAGCTTACTAACCTCAGTTATCCGTTCTGGGCTAATTTGCTAGTGTATTTATATTCATATTTGGTGCAAGTTTAAGCAAATGAGTAGAATGCGTACTTATTAGATCACTTAGAAAATGCATAGTGCATAGTCAGTAAGCATATGCGTACCTTAAGAATGATTTCTCCATTTTCCCTTGGGAGCTTCTACGGGAGCGAGGGGCATTGTATGGTGAACCATAATTACTATTTCCATGGGCTTCAAAATCAAAGACACTTAAGCTGCATGGAAGTAAGAGAAAAATGTTGAATTTTAGAATTTTCAATATCAAGTGCAAGAACAGAAAAATCCTGTGTATAACTTGAGTGGGTCATAGCAGAAGGCCCAGATTTAATGAATTCCATTTGGTAGTTTTTCAAACTGGAAAAACATAAACCTGCAAACATGACCTACGCCTTCAACATCCACCGTGAAATCAGAAATGAACTGCAAAATGGCATCCACGCGCTGCAAAATGGATAAATTTATTAGGTCAGTAGCTGTTACATATAATAACTAATAAAAACAATAGATAGAGAAAGAAAGCTGTTACAGATGGCACATAGAAAAGTATAAGTTCGTTGAATTAAGCAAAGGATAATACCTTTGGAACAACAAATAGGAGCAAGTATGGGGTGAGAAAAATAGAGGCCATCTCCTCCAATAACATCATTCCAGTGTACTGCATTAACAAAAACACCAACATAGTCTATAATCCTTCATGGAAGATGCATCTAGCAATAGGAATTATTGTAAAAATCACAATCTAACAGTAGGAAACATTATTTTACAACCTTGATCTCCACCCTCCCATTCCCAAAACAAAAAAGGGGAATAGAGGAAATATTGTTGATATAAAAATCAACATCCAAATTTGGGTGAAATTTGCAGGACTTATTTTCAGTCCTTGTTGGTGATAATAACCATAGAATAAACAGACCACAGGTTTTTTATCAGGGTCTTAAATTTGCAGGAATCATGTAAACATCCAATCACGTGAAAATTTCTGGCATCTTGGACGGGGCTGAGTTGATCATGTAAATGACTGCTTCTATTGAAGGAGGGTAAGGACTAAAACAACTACTACTAAATAGGAATACCTACTAGGAGAATATTTGTCAACCCAGAGAGGAAGATCAACTGATTTCAGGATCCACATTCACTGTGAGCTCAAGCGGTCCTTGCCTAAGGATGATAACCTATGGATTAATTTTACAACAAGAAATATTTTCAGTCAATGAGTATGTGACTAGTCACTGTGGCTTGCTGATTGACAAGTCAAGCAGAGTCATTGGTACAATATTTAAATCGTCGTTATCATTTTGGTGGCCATTTAGATTTTAGACCATGACCGAAACCAAAATATTTCAGCAAAATGGCACCGAAATTTGGTCCATTTCGACTGAAGAGAGAAATGGCAGTTTTTGTACCCAAAAAATGGAATTTTGTACTGAAAATTTAGGGAGTGCCTATTTAAGCGCAACACACTAGATCCTTTTTCCCTGTAAAATCTAGCAAGAAAGTTGAACCAAGATGGACAGATTTAGGGACATATCTCTTTCTCGAAGTTTCAACCCAAATATCTCTTTGCACTCTTGTTTTGGAAACTTAAATGAGTTCAGAGAGTTTTGAATCCTTAATAGTCCGTAAGTTTTTGAAGAAATTTGAAATATTCTAGCAATTTTGACTCATTTTACCAATTTCGACTCATTTCAATTTGAAAGTTGGTATTATATATGAAGGAATGTGACATTTCAATCACTTTGTTTTGCTCATTTCGATGAAATAGTATATTCTTTGTATTTCACATATTATTTCGTTTTGAGGGCCATCAAAATCAAAATCTTTTGCTAAAATTTCAACATTTAGGTTGAAATTTTAAACCATGGTTGTTATATTTCATGTGACTTGATGGATGGTCTGCAGTGCAGCACCCTTACAGTCAAGGAAGCTATCCAATGAAATGGATTCCAGCACCATCCTGACGTACCAGAAGTGATAGAGTGGATAGAACTGAAAACCAGGTTATTTGGTCAGGCTGTCAGTCTCTTGGGAATCCTCTACCGTTCAGAAAGTTGCAATAAAAGCTAATTTAAGTGCTATGTGATGGCCTGGATAAAACTGAAAACCAGGTTATTTGGCCAGGCTGTCACTCTCTTGGGAATCCTCTACAGTTCAGAAGGTTGCAATAAAAGCTAATTCAAGTGATACATAGCATTAAGAAGCTCAGTCAGTAAAAGGATGTAAATGAATCATAATAAACAAATAACTACAATGAAACATAGCATTAAGAAGCACCCACAAAAGGTTTACCTGAAATAATGTTTCAAACTCCATCCAGACCATATCTGTATTTTCCTTCCCACGCCACCTCTTTGGCATATAATGTGTATGTTGGACTACCAAAGACATAGCCCCTTGTGGATCAAGGACCTGAAGCTCATCAGTCACTGCAGCTCGGCTAATAGCTGTTACAGTTCCAAAAACAGCAGCATACCAGAACAAGTTGCGACCGTATATCTATTTTTTTACAAAATAAGAGATAAATAAATATCCAAAATCCATATTCACCTGGAAATTAAAACCATGCTACTACTTGTCAGTGGTAAAATTAAGTATTACCTGGCCCTCCAGAAGAGATTCTTCTAGAAATGCAATTATGATCAAAATAGCAGCGAAACCACCAGAAACAAAAGAGATAAACTTGGCTATAATAGAAACAATAGGGGATGGAAATTGCTTCAAATAATCAGCAGCATGTACTACACTGTTATTAATACGGTGTCTGAACAGATGGTCAACCTGAGGTGCACAAATGAGATGGTATAAGATCAAGGTTTAAGAATTAATATATTTTAAGAAATATCAAGATTAAAAATTATTTTTCATATCTAAAACTTACACACAAAGAAGAGCAACCAAATACAAAGGATGATCGAAGAGATAATGACCAATGATTCAAGATAAGGTAATACACTCATAATTTGATATCAAGTGCTCCAATCTCCAGTGACAACATAAAAAATAATAACATGCAGCAGAAACAGTGGTCATGAGATTAAGTGTTCACTCCCTTATTGAGGATGATTTACAGCTGTATATTATGCTACTACTCTGCAAATCATCTAACAACGAGCAAATCACAAAAAATTACAACAATGCCTACTAGATTCCATTACCATGAAAGGGCATTGTTGTAAGTTTATGAAACTTTAAACTCATTTTTAATAACTTCTAAGTTCCCATGCTTGTTTTGGGCACAAATTTGCTAGTGAGATGGGTGTAGGGCCTTCTATCACCTGGAGCCACTCCTCTCTGTCTGTGTCTGCCACATTGCAAGTAACTCTGACATCCTGACGAAGACAACACTCACAAACCTCTCTGAAGTTTGGTTTTCCAATTTTATTTAAAAAAAAAAGAAAAAGTCATACCAGCCTACTCCCACACTATAATTACCCCATATAGGTGATCCCTATTCACTCCCAATCTAGCCATATATCTCCTGAGATTAAAGTATCATTAAGTAATTCTCTAGGATTTTATTCTCCTACACATAGTCGTTATTAGTTGAATGGACATGTGCAACGGAAGCCTTTGACTGCTCCGGTAAGGAGGGGTGATATGATCCAGACTGGAGGAACTCAAAGAGCTAGGGGTAGAGCTAAAATGACTCTAGGAGAAGTGGTGAGGAAAGGCATGCATAGTTTAGGACTGGTAACAAGTATGGCTTTCAACAGAGTTGATTGGTGAAAGAAGATCCATTTAGCCACCCCTATTTAGTTGGTATAAGGCTGAATTGAGTACATATAGTCGTTATGAAAATATGGTATTAAGAGAAGAATAGTCTAGAACTATTGAAATAAAAGAGTTCTTTTAGGCTTTTAGTTCCTCCAAACCTTTCTTTTATTTATTCATTATTATTATTATTATTATTTTGGGGGGGGGGGGGGGAGGGGGCGGGAGTGCTTGCATGAGGCTTTACCAAACATTTTATTTATTATTATTATTATTATTATTATTATACATTTTTTTTGGGGTGGGGGGGGGGGGGTGCTTGCATGAGGCTATACCTTTACAAGGACCTTAATTTTTAAAATTCTATCTGACTCTTTGTCTGTTTAAGACATTGACACTTTTTCCATATAGACCTAAGCATAGTTGTCAAGGAGAGGAGTTGGAGGGGCCTGGACGCCTAGGCGACCCAAGATGGGATCCAGCAAGGGGCACCTGGACGCCTTGACAAATATGGACCTAAATTGTAGTAGCTTCTTGCTTCTTGGAAACTTGGGTACCTATGTTGAACACTGGCACCTGTACCCATGTCCTTGTTATCCAGGTCTCTTACCAAAAAATTCCATCCAAGGAACCGCAGCCTAAGCAGTGAGTACTTCAACTCCTTTTTCATTCTTTTCCAATTGTAGAGATATTTTGTCCTTTCATAGATTAAAAAAAAATGATTTTATTGATGAAAGCATAACTAAATTACAAGATATGAAATGCAACAACAACAATAAGCCAAGCCCTCGGCCTACAGGAGGGGCTACATCATACGGAACAAACCCACATACAAGGACTGTCTATCCACACCTTCTAGAGTTAACAGTCTCATCCTCCAGAAAGGAAAACCATCATTAAGCTGCAAGGGCACGAAAAACAAGAACCCAACCCAGTATATCACTAATGGTACTTGTGGTAATAGCATAGTTGTCAAGGCATCGCCGTCCAGGCGGATTTGTAGTTGCCTAGGCGGCTGCCGCCTTATTGTAAGGTGTCGTGCATTGGTTTAATTGGTATCAAACCAGGTTCTGGCACTTATTTATGCCAAATAAAATTTAAGTAAATGTTTTGGTATTTCATTTACTTAAGATATTATTCATAAATAAGCAAATACCCACTATTTGAATCCAATAAAAATAGTTAAAAAATCAAATTCCAAAAGGATAAAAACTCAACCCCCCAGTTCAAGAACATAAACTGGATTTTTGGTGGTAGGTGAAATTTTCAACTTTCTAATGTTGGGGTTTTTTTTCTCAAATCTAAAAATTTCATATATCTTAATATGATAAAACATTGTTAAAAACCAAAAGTGTGGTAAAATATTCATTTGTTTTGATATCTAAAAAAATATTTTCATTTAGAGCGATTTTGACAGCATTTGCGCACACCAAATAAGGTTTGACCGAAACATAACTCCTTCAATACAAATCAGATTTAAGCAATATTGGATTTGTTGGAAAGCTGGTTTTGTGCTCTACCTAATACAAAAAATCTCATATAAAAATAAAATCATTTGATCAATCAAATTTCTTAGAGAACAAAAACATTTCTCTAAATCGAGTGCTGGTCAATTACTTATTGATAACATCATATTTTCTAAGAGCAGTATAAACCAAATGTGAGACTAGGTATACTTGCAAATGACCAATTTCAAGAACATATAAACCAAATGTGTGTTTTGATTGTTTCACACATAAAACTGATATACTAAAAAAATAATATTGGAATGCGATTTAGGCCACCTAAGCGCTTAGGGAGGACCTCAAACGCCTTGGATCGCCTAGCACCTTGACAACTATAGGTAATAGAAATTACCAGTCATACCACTGGTGTCTGAAAATGACATATCAAATACCAATGATAAAACTTAACATAGTAACTTTATGTTAACTGAAACCAGATTTGATATACTTTAAAACAGATTTTAGGGCTAAACGATAATAAATCAATCCCGACTTTTGGAGAACATATCCATCTATAGAGACAGAAATAATCAAACACTAGCAAAATCACTTGAGATATTTTTTCCAACACTTGTTACAAGGTCAACAGAGTCAGTCAGTCAATCACCATCAAAGATTACTTAACATGAGGAACATAGATTTAAATATAGATTATAAATTGAGAGCCACCCCATGGCCCGAAGGTGAAAATGCTAGTACCTCATTGAATTCCCTGAAGATCCATTTTGATAGGGTAGACCACCTTCGGGATGATGCAGTACTGGGATGGTTGTAGAACTGTTCAGCATGCCTTAGGAAGAGATATACCAACATAAATATCACAAGAAATGGAGAGAGTAGAAGCATCCCAAGCCCAACTGCCATTAGCCTCTTTTTTAACGAAGAAGGGTTAGAAATAAAGTCCCTTCGGACACAAAAGTTTCTGCGAATACAGAAACAGGATCAGCACATGAAAAAACACAAATGTACACGATTTCTTTTCTGTAACACTTTATTCTATATATTCTGATGCTGAAATCATGAGAGTTCTATTCTGATCCCCTCCATGAAAAAGCAAGAAAAGCTTCAAGAACGTTGAATGTTCATTTCCATATAATGATTACCATTTTTTTTTTTCTCCATATAATGCAATTGTATGAATATATCAACAAGTAAACCACCTAACAAGGAATCTCTTCCAGCACTATGTATGGATGAACCAAAACAAAAAAGGATGACAATCAGGAGCCAAAACAAAAAATCCATTTGTGCCTCCCATTTCTTGCCCTATTATATTTGCTGAACTTCCATAATTCAATCTCCATCTATTCGACTTCTATAAATAATTTGTATTATTTCTTATTTTATTTATTAAAAGTATTAAATTATCACATAAAACGAATCCGTATTCTGCCAAGTGATTCTGAAGGACATAGAAAATAATGGGAAAAAATAATGATTCAGCAACTGTAGTTGGTACATATAAGATTAAAAGCGACAAGTTGCACCAAACTGGTAGTTAAAAAGCCACATGTTCATATAATACATTTCCCCCCTTCCTAGCATACAGCTGTATATTTTGATGATATAGTAACAACCTGGTGAAAAGAAGAATCATGTTTCATAATCTAATGACAGAAAGATGAGGTGTATCTTCACTAACCTAGAAGAATAATCATTAACATGACGAGACGGCATGTACGATCCTAATCCTTTCCAATTGGAAAACCTTAGCAAATGTTTAGTAAAGAATAGCTATATGACCAAGTGGGGCCCATCTCTTACAAATGAATGGTGGTCTAGTAATATGCAGAAACACTAGACTCGACAGAAGTTCTACCACATTTTTAACAAGTTTCTCAGTCTTTATTCATGCAATCTAGCAAAAACTAAAAAAATTAACACATTTTATCATTGTGGTCTTCTCTATCATAGTTGTCAAGGTGGCAAGGCGAGCTATGGCGGTGGAGGGGTGCGTAAGCGCTTAGGCGGCAAGGCACCCGCCTAGGCGCTTAAGTGTTATTTCTTTATTTCCTCTCTTTTTTAACATTATTTAGTATGCTACAATATGTACCTTATATCATAAAATCAACACTAAGCCACATCAAGTCATAAAAAATCAATATTAAGCAACATCAAGTCATCAAAAATCAACATTAAGTCACATTAAATAATCAAAAATCAATTTTAAGCCACATAAAGTCATCAAAAATCAACAGAGAACTAGAAGACAGTAGAACTGAAGAAGCAAGCTATTGGAAGTTTGAAACAATCAAAACATACATTTGGTTTATACTATTCTTAGAAGATATGATCTTATCAATAAGTAATTAAATTGCTCTCAATTTAGAAAAATGTTCTTGTTCTCTAAGAAGTTTGATTGATCAAATGATATTATTTTTACATGATACTTTTTATATTAGGTAGAACACAAAACCAGCTTTCCAACAAATCCAATATTGCATAAATCTGATTTATATTAAAGGAGTTATGTTCCGGTCAAACCTTATTTGGTGTGCGCGAATGTTGTCAAAATCGCTCTGAATGAGAATATTTTTTTAAATATCAAAACAAATGAATATTTTACCGTACTTTAGGTTTTTAGCAATGTTTTACCATATTAAGATTTATGGACTTTTTAGATTTGAGAAAAAACTCAGCATTAGAAAGTTGAAAATTTCACCTATCGCCAAAAATCCAATTTTTGTTCTTGAACTGGGGGGGTTGACTTTTTATCCTTTTAGAATTTGAATTTTTAACTATTTTATTGGATTCAAATAGGGGGGTATTTGCTTATTTATGAAGAATATCTTAAGTAAATAAAATATAAAACATTTACTCAAATAATATTTGGCATAAATAAGTGCCAGAACCTGGTCCGATACCAATTAAACCATAGCAAGGCGCCCTACACTATAGCGGCAGTCGCCTAGGCCCCTACAGATCCGCCTGGACGCCTAGGTGACGACTTGACAACTATGTTCTCTATTTGAGTTCTTCTATGCATTTGGATTTAAAAGTACTTAGACATAAGATTTTGAGGTTATAATTAAACTATAAAGGTTACTCTTCAAATTGTCAATAGGATTTGTAATTGCTACTTGAAACTGAAGAGAAACATTAATATGGCTGTTTCTAGGGACCAAGAGAATGGAGAGTATCTAAGAGGAGAGGGTACAAAAGTGAGAAGTATTAGCATTGTTCCTTTTGACTACTAGAAAGGATGGTGATTTTTTTCTCGCCCGGGGGGTGGGGAGGCAAGGGAAAAAGGTAAAGGCACTGTTACAAGTAATGCTCACTTTCTATATCATGATATCAGGGGCCCTAAGATCATACACTAGATAAATTCTCTTGACTTCTTAAAGAATAATTTCTTTAGAAGATGGTAATAAATAGGACTTTCTAATGAGTGAATGTAAAGATATCATTCACAATTCAATGGAAAAGGTCCCTTTTACGTTAAATATTAAAATTTATTTGATATTAATGCAGATCACATCACGTGGAAGAAGAATTTTCAGATTTTGGGTTTGATTCAGTCTTTTGGGTTAAGTTGAACCTGTGGTTCAATAAGTTAGGCAAAAATTGATGTCCCCAATGGGTTATATGGGTCATGGGCTAAGTTGAATTTTTTACTGCAACGGACCCATTACATAAGCCCAAATATTAGGGAGTTAAGGCCTATATGGGATTAAGTAGTAAGTTTCTATATTCTTAGTTTCTAATTCCATGTAATAACTAATAAGTTACATAGTGGTTAAGATAGATATAAAGTAGAGGTTTCTAATTTTGTTACTTTCTATTTTGCATGTTATTGCAATGGATCCTATAAAAGGATTCCATCCTAGTTTCTCTTTTATTTGTTTTCTATTTTCCTTGTAATAGCTAAGGATCCTTTCTAGAAGGATTCATTTTTAGTGTTTGCTTGGCAGCCAAGTAGTAAGGAGAGTTTATATTATTGTAATCAGTTCATTAGTTATTATAAATAAAGAGCAACGGGCACACTAACCCAGAAATTTGATGTTTGAGAAAACTATGCTCTAGGTGAGTGGTGCACTGTCGTGAATCAGTCTCACCCCTTGTGGTGGAGCAAGTGGAAACCAAAGTGGTGAAGCCATGGAGGGAGGGTGGTGAAATCCAACCGCAGGCCATAGGTGGTGATACCATTTGTTTCCCATTTGGTCATATCCCCTTCTTCTTTCTCCCATTTCTTTTCTTTTTCTTCATTCACTGTTTGCCGACATTCCAGCACTTCTTCTCTCCATCATGGCCTATTATTAGGTGACCTCTGACCTTTCTTTTGTGTTTATTTAATCCCTTGTTAATTGTTATTGCTGTCTTGATTCTTTTTATCTTCTATTATTCTCATGCACTGTTTCAGATCTGCGATAGGAGTGTTTCACAGCATATATGTCTGAACTTCAGTCACTGTTAAAGAGTATATAACCATTAGATTGGGTTGAATTTTGACTATGTTAGTCATAGTTGTCAAAGCGACACGGCGACCCAAGGCGGTGGAGGGGTGCCTAAGCGCTTAGGCGATAAGGTGTTCACCTAGGTGACCAAGGCACCCAAGTGTTATTTTTTATTTTCCCTCTTTTCTAACATTATTTAGTATGCTACAATATATACCTTATATCATCAAAAATCAACATTAAGTCACATCAAGTCATAAAAAATCAACATAGAACTAGAAGACAACAGAACTGAAGAAGCAAGCTATTGAAAGTTTGAAACAATCAAAACATACATTTGGTTTATACTGTTCTTGGAAATGATCATCGTCCTGGTATACCTAGTGTCTCACATCTGGTTTATACTGTTCTTGGTAAATATGATCTTATCAATAAGTTTAGAGAAATATTCTTGTTCTCTAATAAGTTTGATTGATCAAATGATTTTATTTTTACATGAGACTTTTTGTATTAGGTAGAGCACACAACCAACTTTCCAACAATCCAAGATTTGCTTAAATCTAATAAATATTGAAGTAGTTATGTTCTGGTCAAATGCTGTTTAAAATCTACTTGAATGGAAATAAATATATAGACATCAAAGCAAAAGATTATTTTACCGCTCTGTTGATTTTTAGTGATATTCTATCAAAATATGATTTATGAAATTTTTAGATTTGAATAAAAACTTAGCATTTGAAAGTTGAAAATCGCCCCTACAACTGAAAATTCAGTTATTCTTCTTGAACTAAGGAGTTGACTTTTTATCCTCTTGGAATTTGAAATTTTAACTATTTTTTATTAGATTCATTTTTTTTGGGGGGAGAGGGGTTTGCTTATTTATGAATGATACCTTAAATAAATGGAGAGAGAATTACAAAGTCATTTACTTTGATGTTTGGCATAAATCAGTGCCAAACCTGGTTCGATACCAATAGAAACGTAATAAATGGAATAAAAGATTAATAAAAATTAAACCAGCGCCCTGCACTAAGGCGACAGTTGCCTAGACCCCAAAAAAAAATCTTGGATGCCAAGGCGGCACCTTGAAAACTATGATGTTAATCCCCATCCGAACTACTCCATTCAACCTTAATTTAGTGTCCATCGGACTAATAGATTGAGAGCTATGCTAGTTTTCTTTACTTGCTATTTTCTGTCCATGTTCATATCTCCTAATCTAACCATCAGTTTACTTTGATATTTTAGCCACATACCCCATTAGGATCTCATATATATTAATTTTTCAATCAGATTTATAGTTTTTTTTTCTGCCCCTATTTTACAATTTTCTGGTTCAATGCGATTCAAGTTTTCAGGGGTTTGTTATAGCCAGCAATGATCCAAAGCCTTCCCAGCCACTGAATGTTGATGACAAATTCAATCACCTTATAGAGATGATGATGACAACTCACTAAACGTGTCACTCGCTTAAAGCAACAGCCTTCCCAACCACGTAGCATTGATACTAGTTTGGATCAAATTCAGCAAAGTTGGGGTATACCAGAAATCCAGAATTACCCTCTACTTTACATATTGACCTCAACTTTATACCACCACAGGAAGAGAGGATAGCACCAATAAAAGAACAGGAACTTGCAATCAAGGTTAAAATTGAAAAGATTCAAGCAACTGGTGATGACAAGGTCGTGATTAAGGAACTCGGCACCCTTCCCAGCTGAGATTGATTTGGAGATGCAGCATGTTGATTGTTGAGTTCGTGATTCCACCCATGTTTTTCGAGGACAGCAAGCCACATCTTGAGGACTACATCCCTAACTACCGTGAACTGCCGGAATACTTTTATGGGCTGAAGCTGGAGTGCTGGACGTGCACCACATGCAGTTGATCTCTCGACTTACCAAAACTCAAGGTCGAGTTTTTTTTTCTCAAGCTGGAGAAAGTTGATGCAGATCACATCCCGTGGAAGAAGAATTTTTTAATTAGGGTTTGGTTCAATCTTTTGGGCCAATTTGAACCTGTGGTTCAATAAGTTGGGCCCAAATTTAAGTCCCCAATGGGTTATATGAGTCATGGGCTAAGTAATTTTGAGTTTTCTATTGTAACAGGCTCATTCTATAAGCTCAAATATTAGGGATTTATGGTATATATGGGATTAAGTAGTTAGTTTCTATTTTCTTAGATTCTAATTCCATGTAATAAATTACTTCGTGGTTAAGATAGATATAAAGTAGAAGTTTCTAATTTTGTTACTTTCTATTTTGCATGTAATAGCAATGGATCCTCTAAAAGGATTCCATCCTAGTTTCTATTTTATTTGCTTTCTATGTTCTTTGTAATAGTGAAGGATCCTTTCTAGAAGGTTTCGTTTTTAGTGTTCGCTTGGAGTAGGGAGAGTTTCTATTCTTGTAATCAGTTAATTGATGAATCAGTCTCGCCCCTTGTGGCGAAGCAAGTGGAAACCAAAGTGGTCAAGCCTTGGAGGGAGGTTGGTGAAATCCAACCACAGGCCATAGGTGGTGAGAGCATTTGGTCATATTCCTTTCTTCATTCACTGTTTGCCGACATTCCAGCACTTCTTCTCTCCATCGTGGCATATTATTAGGTGACCTCTGGCCTTTCTTTTGTGTTTATCTAATCCCTTGTTATTGCTTTTTTAATTCTTTTTATCTTCTATTATTCTCATGCACTGTTTCCGATCGGCGAGAGGAATGTTTCACAGCCAAAGTTCTAAAACTCGTTTTGTTTCGGTGTTTCGGTCAGGTTGAAACCACCGAAATTTTGCGCGCCAAAACCTTGCATTTTTCTCAGCTTATTTTGTTTTGATGTTTCAATGGGTAAATAGCCATAGTAGGCTCCGAAACTTAGGGAAACCTTGTTTTAGGCTAAATAAACATATGTAAATCTTCGAAGTGCAAAAAAAAAATCACACACAATGGTGTTTTGGATTTGCATCCTTGGTTGGCAGGAAACGTCAAACCCTGTTGTATACCTTATGTAATATTTGGCTATGCTACACATCGTTTTAGTACTATAAAACATAATTGGCAAGTAAATTATGCAACAATGCATGAAGGAACATAATATTGAATATTTATTTAAGAAATTTCACTGAAAGTTCGGTCAAAACAATGACAGTTCATGTTTCATATGCTATTTTGTCTTGGGGCCCTTCAAAATTACTGAAATTTTTTAAATTTCAGTGGCGAGTTTTCAAACTGTGTTCATGGCATATATGTCATATTTTCAGTCACTGTTTTCTGAGTATATAGCTGTCAGATTGGGTTGAATTTTGACTCTGTTAATTCCTATCCTAACTACTCCATTCAACCTTAATTTGGTGTCCATTGGACTGGTAGATTGAGAGCTATGCCAGTTCTCTTTACCTCTTGGTCACATGTAGCAACCTTAACCTTGGTGCAACGGTTAAGGTTGCTCCATTGTGACCAAGAAGTCATGGGTTTGAGTCTGGAAACAGCCTCTCTGCGAAAGCCTCGTGCACTGGGTACGCCCTTTGTTCATATCTCGTAATCTAACCATCAGTTTACTTTGATATTTTAGGCATGTACCCCATTAGGATCTCTAATATATATTGATTTCAGCCCCATTGGAATTATAGTTTGTTAGTTCTAACTTCATTTAGTTTCTGTCCCTATTTTACAGTTTTCTGGTTCATTGCGATTCTGATTTTCATGGGTTTGCTAGTGTTTGTCTTTTCAGCACTAGCATACCTTATCAGATACTAAATGCACCTTTTTTGAATCAATCATCGAAAAAATACCTGTCAAACATGCTCTGCAATATGCACCAATTCAAGGTCCATTCAAGAGTCTTTGTCAATATTAAATAGTTTTTCTTTCCTTCCTTTCCAGAGTTCACAACAGGACCAGCACCTGGGACCCACCAAGAGATTGGAAAAGCAAGGACACCTTTGTTCAGCATCCCAATTAAATAGTTCTCTTTGCGCATTATTCGCAATACCACATCATGTGCTGAGAGATCCTTCACTACACAAAGTTGCTCTGACCTTTGTATCTGAACTACCTTCTCAAGAATTGATGCCCATGAGGTAGTTTGAACTTCACGGTCGGTCACATGGAGACTGCAGAAGAAAGAAAACACATACACTTGATGAGTATGCACTCTAATTGTTTTGAAAACCAGCTACATTCAACAACAAAAACAAGAAAAAACACCATTGTCAAAATTACCTATGATAGTAGAAATGGCGGATCTCCAAAGTGTCTTTCAATTGGGAAAAGAACCTCAAAAAACAGAAGATCCAGTAGATGGAAAATATTCCCAGATATCCAACAATTATACCTTTGGAAAGTGTAAAAGGAGTTAATGGGTGTGAATGAAGAGCTTCCTTAGCCAGATCACAGTTCTTTCCAGACCCAAATGCATCTATCCCACACTTTACCTTTCGTAGGCCATTCCAGTCAACAAATAACAGGAAAAACCCCGAGAAACATATTGTGAAACCCAGGCTCAGCAGTTCAACCACCCACTTGATGATAATGCACCAAAGACCATTTTCACAGTAGTAGGTATACAGCCTTTCAAAAAATAGGTCTAAATCAGCAATTGGTTCTACCTTCAAGTCCTCATCATTGAGAAGCCGAGAAGGGCTCTCACTACCAGAACTTGGCAGCCTTCGATAATCAGATAGCTCGATCTCAGGAGGCACGTCATTATGCAGTCCTGTGGTTAAAGATGATTCCCCATGCAATTTCCAATTGAATATGCTAGGAGCATGCCTCCCTTTTTGTCCACTGGACATCATTCACATACACACAGATCAAGCAAATATGGCCAGTCCATTACCCAAGTTGTTACTTCCAATGATTAATGTGATGAGCTGGAACCAAAGGGGAAGAAATAAAACCAACATTATTCCAAGAGCGAACGCCCCAGAAAACAGGGTAACATGAACGGACTATATCTCAAAGCGGTAATAAAAAATAGGTTCCTTGCAAGATAGATCTAGCAAGAGTGAATGAAATATGGAAAAAGGAAGAGGTGTGAAATTAAAACAAGAATCACACTAAGAACAGATATAGTCTAAACAGAATAAGAGGAAGAACAATAAAATATATTTCAAAGACAAGTTCAACTTCAAGCAGAATAGGACAGCTTAACTAGTAGTTCCATAACTGCCCACCTCAAGTTAATCAAGCCTTATTTGAACCACTAAGGGATGGCTACACAAACTTGTAGTTTAATAAATATATAAAGCAAAACCTTGGATATCTCAAAAAGATTCCAGAGCCTCTTGAATGATTGACTGATCTATAAAGGATACAATATACTCTTCAAAAAGTGAGCATTTTGAACAACATATATAGGAAAATTTAAGCATCCGCAGAAAAACAACACAAAAACAAACCAGTCCATTCACAAACATACATATCATAAAATGGTTTTTTGCTACAAATAGGGTTATACTAGTGCAGACAGAGCAATGATTGTCATCAATGATAGACATTTGGATGCAGCTATACTAGTGCAGTTAGAGCTAATGGTCAGTCAGAACAGAAAAGAAGAAGAAAATGAAAGAGAAGACTCTCCATAGTTTCTATGTGAAAATTTCTCAAAAAGAAATGCATCATAGTTTTCATTGATGTCTTCCTGCGGCAGTAATCTTATAAATACACTAGAAACGACAAGTCATTTCAGAAATCCAGGGGAAATCAAAGTAGTTACCTAATTGTTTTGAAACTGTTTATCATTACTTAATGGTGACGAATTCTATCAACCTGATGCCTGTCTCATAATTAGAATCTTAGAAATGTATGGAGTCTCTCACTCAATCCAACATGTAGCAGTAGGGTGTCTATCCTCATGCTCCGTATTAGAATAATTGAAACAACAAAGGGGAAAAATGGGAACTTCGGTCACCAAAGTTGCTTGGGAATACCACAAAGCACAATGCAGGGGCAAACTCCAAGCATGAGTTACATTTCTACGACTGATACATGACAGTCATGGATTAAGATAAAAAAAATAAATAATGATAATGATGTTCATAAATAATAATAACAATAACAATAACAATAATCTGTAAAGGAAGTTCTTTAAAATAATCTCTCCTTCTTCTGGGTTCCTATGTGTTCATTCCCAACAAATACTCAAAAATGTTGAAAATACAATCCTATTTCCATAATTTCTAGCATCAATATTGGTAGGTTTCATCACCTTTATCAAATAGTACCAGGCTCATTAACAAGTTTCTCAATATGCAATCTTACATTCAAGGATTCCTAATACTACCTTTCCATGAATTATAACGATATTCCTCATCAAATGTCAACTTCCAAAATCCAAACAATCCTTTGGTCATGAGTGCCACCATGAATTCGTTAAGTTTTCCTCTATCCTGCAACAAAGAGAAACCTATAAAAGGATGAATATTTACAAAAAATGATAGAGAGTGGAGGAAACAATGAATATTTGAATGTTGACATTATTTTTGTTTGGCATTGAGGCATGTAGTTGCTTTTTCTTTCTTTCTTCCTTTTTCCTTTTTGGGTCAGCTCACAGAAAGTTTGAGTAAAATGAAAATTAAAATCACCATAATATTAGTAACTATCAATTCCTAACAAAAAGGCCTCTAATACAACCAAACTCTTGATTATCAAGAGCTTCCAGGAATCCATGAATAGATCATACTATCTGATGTAGAGGATCTAGGTTTTGAGATACAACTATAAGGACCTACAAATTGAATGTACTGTTAGACATAAGTTCCCTGGCTGTGTAACTACTCATTTGGCATGGACAAAAAAGGTACTCTGTTTTGGTTACTACATTTTCAATCAGATCTCCCCAGGGCAAAAACTACAGCAAAACTGTAAGGCTATGAAAACCTTTGATGCCTAAGATTGAGAGGAGCTTATTAATGGAACTGTGATAACCACATGCAGAAACCAGTACTACAACATAAGCTGACATACATAGTTCAAAAACTCGCCAAGATCTCTCCCTCTGCGAGATCTCGGAAATCTCGGTAAACTCGAGCTAGTCGAGACGAGATATGGTACGAAACAACAAAATGTCAAATCTCGAAAAACTCGACCGAGATTTTGAATATTTCGAGAATCTCGCCCTCCTTAGTACTCATAGAGTCATAGTATTGTATTGTTGGGACTTGGGAGTTAAGACATGGAAGACTAGGTCAGTAAGGTGTCTATGACTACTTAGGTTGGGTGTCTATGTAATATGCATTGTGAACACTTCATTATATCTTGTGGTTTGTAGTAGAAACTTTAACTATTTCTTAAATAATTATTCAATATTATGTGCATAACTTCCTTGTTTTACTTACCAATTATGTCTCATATCATTCAAACAATGTGTAGAATAGGCAATATTACATTAAGGGTTCGGCCTTTAAATATGATTATTAAGCCTAAAACAAGCTTACCTTAAAGTTTCGGAGCCAACTATGGCCATATGCCCACTGAAACATAATTCCGAAACATTAAAAAAAAAAATACACTATCTCGTCGAGATTTCGAGATCTCGGTAAACTCGACTTGGTCGAGACCGAGTTTTAGAACCTTGCTGATATATGACAGACACCACATCTTGCTTCCTGAGCCAGTTTTGCCAAAACTAATAGGGGCCTGCACTCTTAAACCAGTATCTTCATTAAACATCATACCTACTCCACCAGCCAGCATTACAAAACGATTTTCTCATAGATGCCAACACCACTAGTTTAATTGCAATGTTCTGGTTGCTCATCCAATTCAAGAATACGAGCTTCCGTTTCTTAATTTAATTCTCACAAACTAAGGTTGCTCCTACTCATACAAATTTGCAGGGAATTTCAGGGTTATGAAGAGGATAGCAGCGGTAGCTCTGCCTTAACTCCTGAAGAAAATGGTATTCACGTAATCACGCACACCTTTATTTTGCCTTACACTAACATTAGAAGCACCTAATGAGTGAGGGACTGAAGAACTAAAGAAACCAGGGCCAAATTTGCACAAAATGTCCAACACAGTTGACAAGGCCTCCTACCACACTATTCAAAGTTTATATTGCTAATGTAGTCTAAGACTTCAGACGGGACAATCGGTTTCATCTTCAAAATTAAATAGTAACATCTGTTTAACTAACCAGGTAGGTTTCAGCTTTACAATACCGGAATTCAGGTCAGGACTTTGTATTGCAGAAGCTCAAAATTGATCTAGAGCCTCTATACATAGTCATTAAATAACCAATCTCAGAACTCAGAATAAACATAAATAAAAATATTTTTTGAGAACAATTCTACCGTGTCAATCAAGGACCAGGAGACAATAAAAGATAACAATAACACATGACTAACTCAGGAAATCCCAGTGGCTAAAGTACAATAATTGAAAGAAAGCAGCTTGTTTCAGTAGCTAAGAGACCTGTGTGAATGCCAAATTCAAATGAAGACAAACTAACAAAAGCAATATTGATAGGGAAAAAAACCAAAAACCAACAAGCAGGAGAATCCCCATGAAAGTGATGAAAACAATATACAAATACTCGAAACAAAAAAAAAATTACCTGTGACATCAAATAGTTCCAGCAATTAAGTCAGAACATCAGAAGTGATGAAAACCCGATTTTAGAAGCTACCCAGAAGAGATTTTTGCCCCAACCACCACCCAAAAAGAAGAAAACGAAAAAAAAAAAAGAAGAAGCGATAAGGACTACTTAATCGAAGCACAGTGATAAAGAGTCGGATCCTTTGAACGAACAGTGAAAAGAAAGGCGAGAAATAAAAGCGGTTTATTCGGTAACCAAAACGACGAAGGATTGAAGAAGAGAATAATGTAAAGAAAAATGAGAGAGAAAGAAAAGGACAATTTAAGAGTACACAGACTGCGTTCGGTTTAACGAAGACATGAAGTTGGGAACCACCGTCTCTCTCTCTCTCTCTCAGAGTCAGAAGTCTCCGTCTCAGTCTTAAAGTACTACTAGTAGGAGTGGAAATTGGGTGGGCCAGGGTGTGAATTTTTCTGACCCATTTGAAAGCACCCAGCCCATGACTGTAAATGGATGACAACACCCAGACTCGTAGGGGTGTCAACCGGTCGGTTTGGTCCGGTTTGAGTCAGGTTGGATTGATTTTGGTATGAGAATGGATGAATCCAAAACCAAACCAATAAAGTTAGGTTGGTTTTTTTTCTGGTTTGATTTTGGTGTTTTCTTATCGGTTAGATATTGGATTCGGTTTACCATGTATATATAGTAATTATGGGAAAATTTTGATTTTAATGGTGTTTGGGTTGATACCGGTTTCATATAAATTTCAGTTCGATTTTCCATGTTCAGTGCGTTTTTTAGTCGGTTCTATAATACTTAAAACCAAAGCTGGCCCAATAAGGAATTGATTAAGTTCAATTGGTTTTTCAATCGGTTTGACCAGTTCGGTTTAGGGCTTGACACCCCTAACCCAGATACAACCCATTGTGCCATTTGGTTTTCCCCTTAATAATTTTTACTTGTGGGAAAAAGGTTCCTGTCAGGCTGTGTGGCGCCTGCACCAAAACATAGGAGCACATGAAATGGGTACCCGTCCCTTGAAATAAAAAAATCGCACCCTTGTTTATGCCCTTGCACACGCTCTCATTGGCCCCCACGCTTGTGCACGGGCCACACAGCTTGGCATCAATCCTCTACCCCTTTTTTCATTTATGAGGTTTCCATATGGGCGACTTCTATGTGAAAGTATGGCCCCCCACACTTGTGCACGGCCCTTGGCATCAATCCTGAGGTTTCCACATAATTTGGCTCTCCTCCAGCCGTGGCGGGAGCTAGAGGGTCCAGCCCAACAAAACAAGGGTGGTTTTGGTCATTTCACAAGTACGACTCAAGTGGGCCCCCTATGAAATGATCAAACCCACCCCCCTGTTTTTGGATGTTTTTGTTGGGCTGGACCCTCCAGCTCCCGCCACGACTGGAGGAGAGCCAAATCTATTTCCACATGGGCAACTTCCATGTGAAAGTATTTTTTGGTGACTTTAGAATGTATGTCAACATCATCATCTAATCACAAGTTAAATTTCATACAAATCTAACTTCATCGTATCAATATATTCTTTCAAAATTTTATGGGAAAAAGAAAATCATTTTATTTGGATTGTTTGAAAAACAAAGATCATATTCAGAAAAACAATGACAAAACAACCGACCTTGCAAATAAATGGTGGGTAGAGAGTTGAGTTAAAATTAGCATGGAATTCGAAAATTAGAGTGAAGCTATGGACAATAACCTGACCTTTATAGCCTAAAACACAAATCATATTATATAAGTTTCCCTCCACCCATAGGGTTGACAAACCCCTCCTACAGTTTAATATGTTCCAAAATACCCTCCTGTTACCCTTTCCTGCCCCACGGTGAATGGGATTAGAGTGAAGCTATGGACAATAACCTGACCTTTATAGCCTAAAACACAAATCATATTATATAAGTTTCCTTCCACCCATAGGGTTGACAAACCCTCCTACGGTTTAATATGTTCCAAAATACCCACCTGTTACCCTTTCCTGCCCCACGATGAATGGGATATGGGATCTGGGATCCCATTCACCGTTGGTGGAGGTAAACTCGGTCTTAATTTTTTCTTCTTTTCTTTTCTTTTTGATACTATAATTTTTATGGATGGATGATCTAACAGGAGTGCACCTATGTAGATTTTTGCTTCTATTACACACATTGGCATGAAACTCTAGTGACTCAACCTCGAATCTATTCCATGGAGAACTACACTGATATCAATTCACCTTAGTATTGGTTACACAAACCTTTTGGTAATAACAAGGGAAAAAGAAGCCCACAATGCTAGTGTGTATATTCTTGCGCATGTCCTCTCACATCACCCGTGAATCCTACATTCTCTTTCCTCCTTTATTGCACTCAAATGGAGGATTCAATCACCCAACCCCTCATTGATGGAAACTATACTTTGGCATCGTAGCGATCTCTCCCTAAGCACAAACTATAACTTATTAATTTGGAAGTCTTGACCTTCTACCAAATCTGTATTTTAGTTGGAGGGTGAGCACCATAGATAACAGACCAAATATTCCTTAGGTCTTATATGGACCCAATTTCTCGGTGGAAGAAGACATTTCAAGGGTAATTTTGTAATTGTCCATGCATAATTAATAACCAAGGCATCTACAAAATATACTTATAGATATGCTTTTCATTTTTCTACCAAAAAAAATAATATAAAAAAAATATATGCTTTTCATTCTGGTAAAGAAAAAGTAAGAGAATAGAGCCTTTGTAAAGGGTTAATCGTTAATGAGGATAAAGCCTCTTTTTGAGGATTTAAATGCCAATCCGTGTGAGCAAAAAGGTAGACCAAGTGATGCCATGGTGAAGTGACGATCACAATGCTTGCTATTGAAAGGGAAGTATCATTCTTTGAACGTGTCATTTTCTTTCAAAAACAAGAAAAAAAATTCCGAATTGTAATTTAAAGAGAAAATTTGTTGTCATTAAGGATGGAGAGAATCTCTTCATCCACCATGATGTGACCATATGATTTTTTTTTTATTGCAAACAACCACTAACTCCGTTGGTTGGAGGCATTGTAAGTTGAGTGCATGGCCCCCAGGAGGTCAAGGGGTTGACTCTCCTGGATTGCATATTGTGCCAAAAAGGCACCCCTCCCCTCTCCCCCCTCTCCCACTAGTTGTAGATTGTGGGCTTGTCTTAGCCTTCCCCCTTAGCTTGTAGTTGGCCTGTGGGCCCTTGAGTAGGATAGACCCAAAAAAATAAAAAAACAACTACTACTACTTTTATTGTACGTGGTCAAAACTATTCCTTCTATTCAATCCAAGGTCAGATATGATGTTATAACAGTTTGTCACTTCTCTACTAGTGAAGGAAAACTCGATGCTTAATTTAAAGGGATTTTCTTATATACCCTGAAGGTGTCAAAAAATTGTAATTTTATTTTTTTATCCTCATATTATGACACATTTTTTTAATGATAGTAATAGTATCATTTCACATGAATACTTGAAAAAGTGTGCATAAATGACATTTTCTGATCATGATATAATGATACGTCACTTTCAAATTCTTTATGAAAACCCTATCTTAAAGAGCTTTTGAGAATAAATCGAACCAATTAAAAGAAGGTGTCAAATTCTAAATACACCTGTAAAGGTGTCATTCGAATTCAGCTCCTCTGCTTCCAAAGGTGGTACTTTCGAGTTTCGTCCTACTTCCGAACGTTCTCAGTGAGCCACCCGGCTTGAAAACCATCCAACGGTTGATATTGAAAAAATTCAAATTATTTTGAAAACACCTGAGATGTGTTTGAACCCCAAGGTGGTTTTCAAAATAATTTGAATTTTTTTCAATAGCAACCATTGGACGGTTGTCAGGTTACATGGCACACTGAGAGCGCTCGAAAGTAGGACGACAGTACCACCTTTGGAAGTAGAGGAGTCGAATTCAGTCTCTAATTTAAAAGGATTAAATGTATAGTTAAGATATGCTGTGTTTGGTATGCATTCTGAGATGAGATGATAAAAACAGTGAAAAGTACAATATCAAAATGCGTTATCAACTAGAATGCATACAAACACATCCTTAGTTTGAAATACTCAAGTTTGAAAAGTACAACTACAATGCATACAAACACAGCCTTAAATTGATTAGGCGAATCATTCACACCTCAGTTTATAGTTGAAATACTCAAGTTGACTTTGGTGAGCCGGCTAATCAACTTCAAGAGCAGGAAAATATTTGCAACCACTTGCTTTCCCTTTGTTATCCTTCAGGGTTTCAATCCATGCTTCTCCAAAGAGGAGGCATAGGGCATATACCCGCCTGAAATTGATATGTGCTCATATATGGGTGAGAGTTCATGTTCTACGTACTTAGTTGTGCAACATGGAAGGAAGTATATGTGGTTGAGAATTGAGATTCTCAACTCCCATGGAACATCACACCTAATATGTTATCCTACCAACAACTGTATCATATGTTGTCATTATTAATCACCAGTTGCATACATGGCTTAATGGGATCAACCTCACCCGCCGGAATAAGCCAGAATTGCCTGAACCCTAGAAATAAAATGAGACAATTATAAAAATAAAAATAAAAAAGAAGAAGAAAAAGAAAAAGAAAAATGAGACAAAATATGGAGAACACGTTTGCATCTTTTCTTCCTATTAAAGAGACTTCAGTTAGATGTAATCTGTAGCATCCATGGGATATTAATCCAGAGGCTCTATACTCAACTAGAACAAGTTTAGTTCAGTAGTGGTTGGCAAGCCAGTTGATGTGCCGATCTAATTAAAAGTTCTGAGGCCCTGTTTCCAGAATATCCCAATAATCAAAACCACCTGTTCTGTTCATTAATTTCTAACTCAGTATATCATTTTCAGTGTCAAGTGTCCCATGATTGAGATGCATCATATGTAATTCAACTTTCTAATCCTCCTAAATTTATTTTAAAGACCCACACGCTTGAAGATCTTTCTAACTTTTTCTCTATAAGATCTTTTCTACTTCAGGAGTCCATCAAAGTCCTATGGCAGTTTTCACAGCTTTGATTTTGCAGGTGAGGGGTACCACCCCCATGGCTCATTTGAGATGTACTGCGTAACCTGCTTCACACTCAAGTAGTTTTCGAGCCCCCTATAGAAGAACAGAGTCATGAAAGCGTGAGTATGGTGAAGCAATTTCTGGTACGTCATTATAACCAGATAAATTAGACTCTTACCATTCACCAAGTTCCCGCCCAAAACCACTTTGTTTGATGCCTCCCCATGGAGCTTGACAGAAGCAGGGCTGTGAGCAGTTCACCCACACCATCCCCGACCGAATAGCCTGAAGAGCAGCGATACAACACATTTTAAATATTTTCATGACCAAAAATATTTTTTTTGAGATGAGAAAGGAAAAGAAGACATTCTCTTAAAGGATGTGGGACTGCTCTCAACAGTCCAACCATACAGTCTAAATGCTCCCAGCTCTGGGGGAATAAACAAACATGATCAACAAAAAACAATACAGAAAGCCATTACTCAAACACGACCAAGCATTGCAACTGGTGGAACCTCTAGTCTGTGGCCCGGTGGGTATTTGCAACTTTATCCTCAAATACCCCCCCTATGTGCAAATTTTAGTGCTCTTTCAACAGTGTGCACGTCCAGATCCAATGATATTTGGACAATCCACACATCAGAACTCAGCAGTCCATTTACAGTCAATGGTTGTGGAGCATCAAACAGTGTATAAATAGGATCAAAATGGCCAATTTTTGCAGATGCTCCAGATGTTAATCCCAAAATGATCCAACCAGCCATAATCAGAATATGGTAAATAAATAGAGGGCAGTAATCATCTTCAACCACCTGTAATATGGATGATACACGCCTGTGGTTTTATAAATTAATTGAGATGATTTTCTGCTAGTTACTTCGACTGTGAATCTAATTATATAAATTGGTCCAGATGATTGTCAATTAATTACAAGTAAAACTCCAAAGTTAATCATACCTTGCTCACACGCTCACACCTCTCCAGATCATTGGAAATTACAGCTGCACCCAAGCCATATCTGCAAGAGAATTAACAAGCATCTCAACCAAATTTCCCAAGTCAAACTGTTGGGTGTACATCAGAAAATATTTCAGATAAACACTCCTAAGAAATAGTGTACTCACTGTGTATCATTTGCTAGTTCAATCGCTTCATCTTCATTAGTAAATGTTTTAACACATAAAACAGGTCCAAAGACCTCCTCCCTCCAAATTTGCATGGATGTATTCACATTTGTTATGATGGTTGGCTGAATAAAGAAACCTTTCTTCAAATGCTGTCATCATTTGTCACATTAGTCACTGATCCCTCGCGTCAGTAGTTTAGCAGTGCAGAAATGATCCACAAAGGATTTTACCTGAGGTCGGTTGCCACCACACAGAACAGTAGCACCTTCACTTTTTGCAGTTTGAATAAACTTCATTATCTTCTCATACTGAAGAAAATGGAGAAGATATTAGCTGCCTCCATTTAACACCAATGGGGATGAAATAAGATAGTATTTGTACATTCATTAATACTTTACAGAACATATAAAGCAGTCAAAACCACTAAACCTTAAGTATTGTAACAGAGAGATAAACAAGCACCATTTTTTACCAAGAAATTAGATACAGGACAGAGGTTATAGAACTCATTTTCAAGGACACCAACAGAAGGAATTTACAATATTCTGAGGAGAGTATGAATTGGAAGGTTACAGCAACCATTTATTGGCATTACATGTACTGGAACTGATGTGTACTGGAACTGATGTGCAGCAGACAGGCTGCTGAAACAAAATGACTTCATTTGAGGAAGTCATCTCCCACATCTGCTTCTCATAGCCTTATGGCCCACAAATATGTCACAGCACTAACGCGAGCAAAGATGATGGTCAGGCACCCTAGGAGTTGCTTCACAAGTCACAACTATGATAGCCAGATGATTGGAAACATTGTGCACTGCTTTCATGACTCAGATTGGAAAAGTTGGATTTGTGCTTTTAGATTTAATCTGTACAGTATGACTGTATGAATACTTGAGTATGGAACATTACTCTCCAGTATTGTCCAGCTGATTTTGCCATTATATGAATGCAATCTTATTGATGGTTACAGCAGAGATACTTAGCATTGTCCTCCACATATATGTAGTGAATACATGTAACTCATGTTTTAGTTCCACAAGCCACAGTTTAGTAAATTGAGTTGGACAGTAGCACGCTAATGAAGTACAGGAAAATACAAACAGAAAAAATGCAAGTAAACAAATTTCTACCACTTTTGATGAACAACCCCCCCCCCCCCATCCCATATAAAAAGAAGAAGAAAGACTCGCCAATTGATTATGAAGCTTTCTTACCTGCCCCTCGCTAACAACAGGTCCAAGCCTGCAACCTTCTTCTAAGGGATCTGAGATCTTGATGCTTCTGGTCCAGTTAACGAGTTTCTCTAGAAATTTTGCTGCAATCCTTTCCTGAGACATTTGCACGTAATATATGGTTAAAATGAGACCAAGAAAGATGTTTGACAGCGAAAAGTTAGAAAGAAAAGAACAAAAATGTAATTGAGAAGACATTTGACAGCAAAAAACTTGGAAGAAAAGAACCAAAAAGGAATTGAGAAATCCATTGTAGGGATTGCAAAGACTTTGCCCCCACCCCTCTTTATTAACTTACTGGAAATGTAATATTTGTGAAGTAAAGCTTTAAGTTTGAAGGCCTTGAGGAACATTATTAATGTAAGACAAACTCAGATTACTAGGTGCCTAATTCCACTGTTAAATTGTCGGGCTACTTACAAAGGCAAGCAATATGGAATGAACATGTATCCACCTCGACCCCCAGCAAAAATAAAAAACAAATGCATTTCCATGTCATCCTGAAAAGTGAATTAGAGATGGGTTTTTGATAATAAAACGCGGCCATGAGCACATCAACACCCAGGGAAATATACTTGTGAGCCATACAACACAACTCAACTCAACACCCATGGAAATGTACTTGTTGAGTCTAAAGGCAAGAAATATGGTTTTGTTCGTGCCTTATTTTATCCTTTCTACTTTTACCACTCATCCATCTCAACATCCTCATTTTAGCTATATCTTGTTTTTTTATATGTTATTTTTTCACTGGTCAATATTCTGCTCCATACATCGCTGGTCATGTAATTATCCTATAAAATTTTCCTTTGAGTTTCAAAGGAATAAGTCGATCACACAACACTCCGGATGCAACCCTCTACTTTATCCACTATATTCTAATTCTTTGTGTAACACCATCCTCTATTCTCCTTCTTTATTTATGATTGAACCTAAGTACCTAAAATTGTCACTTTGCGTTATCTCCCTATCATCAATTTTCACCACCCCACTTTCAGTCTTATTATTACTAAGTTACTCACCATATACTCTGTTTTTGTTCTACTTATCTTAAAACCTTTTGATTCTAAGGTTCATTTTATCTACCAAAAAGATATCATCAGCAAAAAGCATACACCCCGAGAATCTGATCTTGAGTGTCTCTAGTAAGCTTATCTATGATTAACACAAACAAGGGTGGTAAGCACACACTAATCATTCAAATACACTGATCATTCTTTTTATGGTACAGCTCATCATCTGACAGATTCCATCTATGTCAGATTTTAATTTACACACACACCAAAAAACAAAAAGGGTAGAAACATGAATCCTGTTCTGTCAATTCATTTTATCAAGAAATTATCAACTCTGTTAAATCATTAATTATGAAATCCTTACATGTACTATGAGACGTGATGTTGCACTGCAGATCTGCCCGTTTGTCCAAAAGCAACCAAAAAGAGTCCACTCAGCAGCTGTATTGAATGACAAGGCAAAGTGTATATATATAGATAAATTTGATTCAGTTTCTACATTGAAAAGTGTTGACAGATCTAGAGCAATTTGCATTTGACAAAAGAAGTTTCAATAACCTGTTCTGGGAAGAAGATATTGCAGCAAATTAAAATCATGTAACTCAGAGGGCACTAACCTTTATCAAGGTCTACATCCTCAAATACAACGATCGGACTCTTTCCACCAAGCTCCATTGAAACAGGCTGGCATACAAGTATCAGTTAAAATACATGAAATAAATGTAACCAGCAGAAATACAAATCCTAAGAAGATCAGTCTCCAATATACCTTGACCATTTGAGCTGCAGAAGCCATGATCCTACTTCCCGTTAAATTACTTCCAGTAAATGCAATCTGATTGATAAACAATATACCAAATTACTACTAGCTAGACACTCATCAATAACATACCATGGTATAATGAATGAGTGACAGCACTCAGACTTCATGAACTTCTAATCCAAAAGATGACTGAAAAGACAACTGAACCTTGTCAACATGAGGATGAGACGCTAAAGGAGCACCAGATTCTACGCCTAACCCAGTCAAAATGTTTAAAACACCAGCAGGTAGACCTACTTCTTTACATATGTCAGCCAACTCCAAACAAGTCCTGAAAAAGCACGTACGATGAGATGTGTATAGAAAAAAAAAAATTTACCGTCTGCCACAAGAAATAAATAAATAAGAAAGAAAAGCATATATAGGTTCCCCCCTCCCATGCACATAAGTGATGAGAGAGAGAGAGAGACTCACACAGATGCCAACTCAGATGGCTTCAGTATAGCAGTACACCCAGCAGCCAGGGCTGGAGCAACTTTCCATGTAGCCATCAAAAAAGGGTAGTTCCTTCAGCCAAATAAATAAAAAAATAAAAATGAGACAACTAATTATATTTCATCAAACATTCAGATCATTGATAAGGAGAATACATGCATGCCAGAAAATAAAATATGGATATTTATTTCTTCACGAGACATGAGGTATACTATGAAATACATAAGCAGCCATTCAGACACAACATATAGAGAAAAACAAATAAAAACCAAACCTACCAATCCAGCACTTCTTCTCCCCCCCCCCCTCTCTTTTGACATCTACCTTCATATTTTGATCATACAATACATATGCTCATGAAAAGCACTTTCACGAGGGCGGACCTCGGCGCAACGGTAAAAGGTTGATCCATTGCGACCTAGTGGTCATGGGTTCGAGTTGAGAAACAGCCTCTCCACGAAGTGAGTGAAGCGAGGGTAAGGCTGCGTACATTATGACCCTCCCCAGACCCCACAGTGGCGGGAGACTCATGCACTGGGTACGCCCTTTCTTTATGCTCATGAAATGCATTTGACCACGGTTCCCACTTGCCAGACAATTAGTCACACTTCAGATTCACTTTGGCCGAATAATCATTCTTCCAGAACATTTTTATGGGAGATCTACTTATAGCTCTAAGCTTACTGATGTAGATCACAACATGAAGAACAGGCCAAAAAACTGTTCAGGTGAACAGTGTCACAGCCCCTTATTTTGGTTTGGTGAGAATATTAGTAGAGGTTGTTGGGACAGTATAGTGTTTTATATGTTAGAAATTCAAGTCTTTAACTGAAGGGCAGGATGGTTAATATATGGATACAAGTTCCGGCCGATGGGTATCCTTGGTGGGGAACACTTGAGAATCCAAGCTTTGACAATAAAGAGGATCGACTGCAAAACACGGTTCATGTTACTGTTCACGTTAACAGTGTTACAGCCCCTTATTTTGGTTTGGTGAGAATATTAGTAGAGGATCGTGGGGGCAGTACAGTGTTTTAAATGCTAGAAATTCAAATCTTTAAGTGAAGGGCAGGATGGTCAATCTATGGATACAAGTTCTGGCCGATGGGTATCCTTGGTGGGGACCACTTCAGAATCCAAGCTTTGAAAATAAAGAGGATCGACTGAAAGACTTGAAGACTTGAAGATTTTGTTACTATTTTCCTAGCAGTCCTAGTTACTAAAACTTAGTTTTAGTTTCTATTTTTATGTTGCAAGATTTAGTTTCTATTTTTTAGAAGCTTAGCCAAAAGACTTCCAATTTTGTTACCTTCTATTTTATTAGGTTTCTAATTCATGTAAGGCAAGTCCAATCCCAAAAGGAGACTGCCATTCTCATTAGCTTCTAATTCTTATACTTTCTATTTTCTGTTTGACTTAGCTATGAGTCCTATTTAATGTAGGCTTTAAAGGCCACCCTACCATGATTTTATGAGATGAAAATTGGTTGCCTTGAGTGCAAAAAAGGATTCTGTTATCCCTTGTGTGGATGAAGGGCTGAGAGGCCTGACTGGTGAGAGCCAAAACACCAAAGGCTGAGAGAGCTGAATGTTCTTATCCCCTTTTATCTTTTTCTCCTATCTTCTTCTCTTTCTCAATCGATCTCCCGTGCTGTGACTACCTTGTGACCGCTACAAGCTGCTGTTGTGAACCTCTTGAAGACCAGAATCGAACCACCAATTAAGCCTAGACTGCTGCTGTTGCAAGCAATCAAAGAGAGACCTTCTACACCCTGCGGTTCTGTTCCACCCTTGGTTTTTCTCCTGCAACTTTATTCTCCAATTTCTCAGCAACAAGAAATCTACCCAGCAGTGCTTTGGGAGACTGAATGAGATCACCAAAGGCTACTTCTAATTTTAACTCCATTTCATATCTCAGCAACCAGCCATCACAACAGGCTGAAATTTGGGGCCCAAGGCCTCCTCCTCATACCCTCCACTCGATCCTAATTGGGAGTCATTCCCACTGCTGGTTTGCAAGTTATTTTTTTCTTCCTATTTTGGTGTTTACCTTCTAATTCTGATTTGCTTCTATTATTGATGATCTGCTGCAATTTTTATCGATTCTTATGTAGAGTGGTTCTTATCTGAACCCCTCCTACATTACTTATATAGGCATTATTATTTTTTTAATAGATGCTCCTAAAGGCGTCAATTCAAATTATATATTTTTATGTGAGGCCAACAACCATAAAATAATAGCATTGAGGTAACATTCCAAAGTTCCGATAACAGAAAATGGGGACCAACATGCACCATAGAACTTCCATTACATGACACCTTGAAGCACCCTCAAACAAGTGGCAATCCACACTCTAAATACTACACAACACTACTTAATACCAATATCTGAGGGAGAAGGGAAAGGGAACATCACTTGGTGACTTCAATAAGATTCAGATCATACAACTAATCAAGAACAGCAGACTAAATAGTGAACAAATTTCCAGGACAAAGAATACAGTTTAAAGAGAATGGAAAAGGGACATAAGGTACATAACAGTTCAATACATCACTACTGACACCCATAAGGCAAATGACGATGACCTTCCAGATGGATCAGAGTCTCACATAACATGCAATCACATTGGAAGCTGAGAAGAACAGAATTATGCAACTGACTACTATATCTTCCCCCCCTCCCCCCCCCCCCCCCAACACACACAAAATGTTAACATCCTAGAATTAGAGAAACTCACAAAAGGTACTCTAGCATACAACCCAAAACACGAACTTGCAAAGCAATAAATCTTAATTATTCAACTCAATTTCCTGAAATCAGAAAATTAGAAAAGAAAAATACAATGAAAAACAAGAACATCAGGAAGGAAATGGAACTCTCAAATACCAAGGGGTAATCAGCGCAATAACACCAAGGGGTTCCTTAAGAATGTGGCACTTAAATATTTCCATAGGAAGCGAGATAGGAGCTTTTTGTTTTGCATCCAATTCTTCAGCAAGTCCTGCGTAATACTCAAAACATGCTGCAACATCATCCTGGATCACATGAATAGATAGATAAGAATGACATGCTTGATTGCTAAACAACATAAATGGCAAAGTCGTCACAAGCATACCATGTCCCATGCCGCTTCGTCAAGTGGTTTTCCACAATCAAGAGATTCTAGCTTAGCCAATTGAGACTTCCTCTCTGTTATCTGCGTGCATTTAGAAAAATGGAAATCCTCATGACATGTAAGCGAAGGGTGAAAATAACCCACCAACTACCCAACCCAGATTTAGAATCCACATCTTCTAACAATAAAGAATAATATAACATGTGGTACAATACTGCAATCAGAATTAAACATCGTAGAAACCAGAGTAGTATAAGTGAAATGGAACCCCAAAATCTTGGATTACAAAACCTCAACCATCAAGCACAGTCTAACTGTCTTGCAAAGTTGAACGAACCATCACAGCATAAACTACAAACGATCTTGGGAAGTCGATGGAATTTAAGTACAGTATGGTATTTTGATAACAGCTTTAACACATCAAAGTAGATTGATCCATAAGGACATAAAGTATAAAGTAAAGAAAAGAGGTATTTCCACCCAGATAACCGCATGGAATTAATAAATACCTTAGCAGCAATGGCACGTAAATACTTAGCGCGATAAGCCCCCGAAGCAAAAGCCCAATCTCTACCCTTGTTCCTGGAAAAGGCCCTGCGAGCAGCATCGACGGCAAGTTCCACATCCTCAGCGGTGGCCGCAGGAATATCCCCTGAAACAGTCACCCAACTCCACAAAATTACATTTCAGGAGAGTAACCAAAGTGCAAAAAGATCAAGAAAGAAAATGATGAGACAGCGAAGTAAGGAATTGTCGATTGAAGAAGAAATTGCAGAGAGGGAAGTAGAACCTATGATCTCTTCGGTGGCGGGGTTGATGATGGGAATCCGCTTCCGTTTGAAGGGTTCTCTCCATTCTCCATCTATGTAGAGCTGACGAGATGGAATTGGGATCGCCATGGCTATCACAGTAGGTGAAAGAGAGAGCTAAACCGGAGTGAACAGTGAGACCTGAGAAGTGATCAAGTCGGCTGGCTTCTTATGAGTATTAGTGGGAAAAACTTAACTTTATTTCTATTCTTTTCTTTCTTTTTTTTTTTTGTGGTAAAGTTAGCTTTAAATGTTTTGTTTATGACGTCAATGACATCTGCAACAGCGGACGCACAACGCTAGGAATTCGGGATTCGTTACGAGTAATCTTATCCGTTGTTTTATCTTTTCCTATAAAAAGCTCCACCATCGGATAGTAAGAGATTGGTGGCAGTGTCAAAGCAAAATAGAGTTCCATCTATCTAAACATTTTACCTTGCACGTGAAAAAAAAAACCACCATTGCCGTGATTAACTAACTCCGTTGGGTGGGTACTCCTTGACCCATGGACTCCGTTGATTGATTTAACCGATTAGAGGAGAGTGTGACCTTGGTTGGGTGGGTACTTAACACTTTCCTCGGCTTGCAACTTGGCACGAACTTCAATTTGGATCCTCTATTGCCGAGTTGTCCGGCAGGATTGTGCTGCCTAGGCACGGTGTTGCGTGTAATGCTCGCCTTACCCCTGCCCAAACTCTTTACCCAAGTGGGGGTAAGGCGATCATTGTATGTAGCACCGTGTTTGGACAGCACGGTCCTATCGGTGCGGGGGTAAGGCGATCATTGTATGTAGCACCGTGTTTGGACAGCACGGTCCTATCGGGCAGCTCGACAGTAGAGGATCTGGATCCCACGAACTCGATCTTTGGTTGGATCAATTCGGAATGGAGTCAATAGTTTATATTTGTAAATCCTAGACCTTAATTTAGGTGGCGACTCGTTGTCATTAACCAACAGATCTCTCATTTGGTCTGAATCGTTTGTTCCCACAGGCCTGAGCAGAATTGACTAATTAATGTCAACATTGAACAAACAAGTAAATAAATGATTAAATATTGGGCCTAGACCACTTATGGATCGGTCACTCTCGATGTTTGGTTGTAGCATGACGAGTGCGCCCTCTCATATCTTGATTAACCCATTTATAGCACAATTAGTTAGTTTATAGTTGGTTAGCCCAATTAGACTGTTTATAGCCTGATTAGCCCCATTAGAATGTTATGGGCCTATAACTGACCAATCGAATAGAAACATGTCCATGTTAATAAAGGTTTAAGATCTTAAATTGGTGAGAAATGATTAGGCCCAACCAAAACTAATCAGGCTCTGCCAATTGACACCCCTATCCGTTAGTTTTGTAGTATTCATTTTCTATGCTAATTTATGGGCTAACTACACATACTGCCTACTCACATGTTTAAGAGTAAATTTCTTTTTATGGAAAAAACCATAAATTATGAGAATATAAAGTCTTGTACACAAGTAGACTATATTAGTTAGACATTCCTCTCTCGCCCTAACCATAAATCTATGTGCAATAGATATCTCTATCATAGACTTTTTAATATTTATATATTTAAGAATTTTGGTTAGACAAAAAACATTGTGGGTCTGTCCAGATGTCTATCTGTGTCCATCCTTGTGCGCATGGTCCCTGCAACCCCTGGCATAGTCCCCGTTAGTTCGGCTCTTATGCATTCCTTATATATCCATGATCAAGATAGACTGCAACAAAATGAGCTTGTAAAAGTAATAAAGATGCCCACTCTACCATTCCCTCTTGTGGTGAATAGTTTCCACTACAAATATTTAAAAATGACTCCCATGCTAACAATCTTTGTTACCTAGCATAAGAAGGAACATAACATCCATACTCCCCAAAAGGTTAGTACTTTGAAAATGGAAAAGCTTGAGATCAGAAACCCCTTTTTTTTGTGTGGTAAAAATCAGAAACCTATTTTTCAATTGCTTTGAACACTGTGAAAGAATTGTGTTTAATGTGTTGAAAAACCAAAGAGTTCCTACTAATCCATATAAAGTAGAAGGGAATGACAAGCATCGAAATTGTTTGCATCTTGTCATATTTAGATAGAAAAGGACCAAAGATCAAATTACTAATGAAATCAAATAAATAAGAGGTAATCAATTCAAAACAAAGACCTAATGGTCCAGCAATGTGTAATAAAACTCTAATATTTAAATTATTTTAAATTTAATTATTGAACTTTATTTTACAACCAAATCTTTTGGATTTTAAAGGTAAAATTGTCAATTATGTTAAAAAAGTTTTACTTTCCATCCCTTCCTTCTACTCATGTTAGAAATTGGAATAAAAAAGGAAGAAGACAGAAAGATGGCCTGAGTCAAACGAGGTCGTTCTGTCCTTAAGACAGTATTTGCACCCTCCAATGCCTGTAAAAGGTTACAGCAAATCTGCTTTCCAAGATAAATCAGGCTGAATAGATCACTAGTTGCAGAGTCAGTGATCTCTTAAAGCTATCAGAGAAATGTTTTTTTTTTTAATATCCAGACTGACAGAATCACAAACACATATAAACCAAAGGAAATACTTCTCCGTAACCGATGTGGGACTAAAATCCCACATCTATTATTTGGAAAAATTCCAACAACTCATAATAAGACTTACCTCAATGAGAGGCATTACTACTCAAATGATTGTATTTTTTATTGAGAAAAGGAACCGCACGATGCCAACATAAGCATTTCTTGATATGCCACTCACAAATCACAATGCACCCATGTGATCCACTAGACTTTTTCCCCTCATTATTACCCTCCCTTATTGTATGATTTGTCACCCACATGCCCATTGATGGAAAACTAGATGCTGGTTGAACCTTTTCTTTTTTTTATAGGAAATTTATATTTTATTTAAGGGCAGATGTTTTTTGTGCCGCAGTGCAACCTGCGCCCAGACACATGGGGTCTGCTATTTAGAGAGGCAAAGTGGTCATTTTGCCCACCCTTATGTGTCTGGACGTAGCCTGCGCCCCGGCATAGAAAACATTTGGCCTTTATTTATTTATTTATTTTGGTAATTACATTTGGCCTTTTTTTAATTCCTCAACCTTCCTACCCATGGTTATAGGGATCGATATCAAACATGGTATTGATCGTATCGGCCTGGCTTAGATGATTTGTCTCGGTTTTTCTTTAAAATCGATTATGCTTTTTTTTTTTTTTTTTAAATAACTTTACACGTGATGCGTACCATTACATTATACGGTGTCAGCTAGAAATTGGCCTCTACCAATACCAATATGGATCAACCGATTCAATCAATTCAATTCTTAGACCCATGTTCCTACATGGTGTAGCAAGAGAGTCGGTACTATAAACCCCTGGGACCCTTGCTATCGGTGGTCCAGTACCTCCAACGATGATAGCAGTTATGTTCTCTAATGCTCAAATATTGCACCTAATCTAGGAAACATGTAAAATTAGAGATATTTCTTTTCCCTAATGAGGGAAGTATGTTTGGGTGACATTAATTTCCACCTTTCATGGGGGAGGGACGATCATTTTGCCCACTCTGTGCCTGGGCACAAGGCATACACTCCCGAACATAGTTCTTTTCCCTTAATGTCTATTACATCTGCCACAACAAATATCTTAATCCTATCAATTTTGGTCTTCACAGCCATAGCCTTAACAAAATATAGTCATTCAATACATCAAATAGCCCCTATAGCCACTTAATCGCCCAAGACTCAGAAAAAAAAACTGAATTAACATAGAAGAATCCATCCATACTTTGTTACACGCATGCATGGGTAGTGGGTTTAGTTATTGTGATGGTTACGTAACTAGTTGAGTAGTAGTGGTTTATAGTAGTTGCACATGTTGGGTGTAGTGCTGTACCTAAGAGTCATTGTTGGGTTAGTTATTTAATTATGGATTAAGTGTTGGGAAGTTACTATAACTTCTATGTTGGTGTTGTACGTGGCCTATGAGTCACGTATGCTGTCCTATTTATTAGCAGGTCATTAAGGGAATGATATGAAAAATTTATCCCAACTGATCTCTCTTGAGATAGAGGCAAGGTTACCTCAGTATAACCTATCGTTCTTTCTCTTTTTTCCATTTTCTACAACATCTTCAAGATAGGGAAACGTACCCAAGCGACATACGTACCAGCTTGGTATCAAAGCCGGAACATGGACCAACGGGTGGAGCGACTAGAGGAAGAAGTAAGTTCTCTTAAGGAGGGACAACAACAAATTCTTCAAGAGCAACGCCAGGTTTTGTCTCGACTCAATGAGCTCTTTGAGAAATTCAGCCCCTCTCAACCTCATTCGCAATACGAGGTGGGGGAGAATTCAAAAACTACCGCCCCGCCAGCACAGACGCAACCATTCAGTCGTCCAACAGCAACACGCTTCTCCAACTCCCAACAAATGCTTACTCACAAATTGGTCAAATTGGACTTCCCACGTTACAACAGGGACGAAGACATGACCAGTTGGACTTGTCGAGCTGAGCAGTTTTTTGAGTTTCATCAGACACCACCAGAGGAGAGGGTGGCACTAGCCTCATTTCATTTGGAAGGGGACGCACAGTTATGGTTTCAAATATTCAAACAAGACCAGGAAGCGGTGAATTGATGGGTGTTTTGCGATGGGCTGCATTCTCGGTTCGGACCAACTCTCTTTCAAGACTTCTTTGGGGAACTAGCCAAGCTGCAACAAATTGATATGGTACGTGACTACCAATCTTGATTCGAGAAGTTGCTCTCTAAGGTGGGTCCCTTGCCACCACCAAGACAGGTGAGTTTTTTCATTAGCGGGTTAACAGATCAGATCAAGGCCAATGTACTTGCCGGCTGCCCCACCACCTTGTCTGCCGCCATCGGTTTAGCCAAATTATTTGAAGCTCAAGATTCCAGCCAATTTCCAAGCAACAACGGAATTGAAAAAGGGAGGTCCCTTCTTCCTATCAATCGACTAACTCCTTTTGAGATGCAAGAACGACGAGCGAAAGGACTATGCTATAATTGTAACAAAAAATTCGTCCCAGGCCATCGTTGCAAGAAGTTATTCTTGATCGAGGGTTGTGATGAAGAGGGAGATGACGACGTAGAGGCCCTACCACCAGACCGTGGAAAGTTTTAGACCTTGAGGACAAGGTCGAAAATTAAGGGGAAGGGAGTTGTTACACGCATGCATGGGTAGTGGGTTTAGTTATTGAGATGGTTACGTAACTGGTTGAATAGTCGTGCTTTATAGTAGTTGCACATGTTGGGTGTAGTGATGTACTTAAGAGTCATTGTTGGGTTAGTTATTTAATTATGGATTAAGTGTTGGAAAGTTACTATAACTCCTATGTTGGTGTTGTACGTGGCCTATGAGTCACGAATATGCTGTCTATTTATTAGCAGGTCATTAAGGGAATGATTGAAAAATTTATCCCAACTGATCTCTCTTGAGATAGAGGCAAGGTTACCTCAGTATAACCTATCGTTCTTTCTCTTTTTTCCATTTTCTACAACATCTTCAAGATAGGGAAACATACCCAAGCGACGTACGTACTATACTTCTAATGATTCACATCCCAAGTTCCGTGCTCCTAGAATGCCTTGGAGCAATCCCCGGGCCTTTGCTGCTGTCCTTTCTCCTACGCCATGCCACCAAAATTCATACCAACGAGGCAAAACAATTACAATAAACAAGAAGAACTGATCACCAAATCACTCCAACAAACCCTAAGCAATATGGGAAATTGATGAATGAGGTTTCCAAAGGAACTAAGAATGCAAAAAAAATAAGCACTGGCAATCCGGAGATTCTACAAGATTTGCAAATGGGTAAACATATTCTTGAATTTAAAAAAAGATCAACGAGAAGCAACGATTAAATGAGAAAGAACAACTCTCTCTCTCTCTCTCTCTCTCTCTCTCTCTCTCTCTCTCTATATATATATATATATATATATATATATATATATATATATATATATATATATATATATATATATATATATATATACACCTGTTTCCTCATATATTTCTCTTATTGTTTCTCAGAGAAATATATGAGGAAAAAAGGAGGAGAAAGAAAGCTAGAGATAGTGACGTCCCTCAACCACGTTGCCGGGGTTTTTGATCTCTTGATCTTGATCGAAACTTAAATGAGAAAGGTTGCGCAGAGATCCATAGGTTCGCACTTTCAAATCTCATTCCAGGAATGACCAGCTGGAAGGGTGGCTGGAGGCACTTGGGGTGCATGCCCCGATGTTCTCAGCCGCTTGATGCGCCGCGCTGGAGGGATGTACGCTGTAACTGATCAGTTGACATTTCACATCGCATTTTATGTATTTATAATTAGTCTACTAGATACAACTATTACTGCATTAGTCTACAATTCTACATGACTTTTGACTCGACTAAGGCAACTCGGCCCCAGTCAAAATCCGATTTTTCATGTATGTCACGAAATGTTAAGCCTTTTATTCTCTCGAACAGATTTAGGGCAATATGGATTGTGCAGATAGACTTGTGAAATTATATCTCGACAGAATAAAGATTGGTTCATCGACATGTCTGTTCAATGGTATAAACTCAAAATGCATTGAATAAGAATGCTAATCTTTTAGATGAGAAACATTCTTGCTTTGCACTGTAGGCGTGTCAAAATTGGGATCGAACAGGGTAAGCCGACCTGAACCAAACGAGGCCTTATTGGGCCAGCTTTGGTTTGTGGTATTACGACCCCAAAATTGAATCGAACTGCACCAGAAACCAAAAAAACCAAACTGATATACCTAATAAGAAATGGATAGCAGTTCAAAACTCATTAAAAATCAAGTTTTTTTTTTCTTCTCTATAATTATATATAAATGTATATGCTAAACCCAACACAAACCAGATTGAAACAGACCCGATAGCAAACCGATATTAAATCGACTAAAACAGACCCGATATTGATCCGAACCAAACGTTCCTTATTGGTTTCGTTTTGGATTCACCATTCCAACATCGAAAATTGAGTCAAGCCAAACCGAAACGGACCTGAACTGATTGATTTACGCCTCTACTTTGCAGGAAGAAGATCAACAATACATACCAAGCAACCACATGGTAGATCATATTCAAACCAATTGGTTGTATTAGCAACAAGAAAGAACCCTTGCTATAAATACACATTCTTCCCCTTAATTTAGGGAAAATTACATCCCCTCCACTGTACTTTGCCCTAATTACACATTCTTCCCCTTAATTTTCCATTGATTTGCTTCACTATCAAGGGATAGTAGGGTTACAAACACCCATCCTCACATCTCTCTCGGATCGATTCTAGAGAAAGAACCCTTGCTATAAATATATAGCAAAACCCTATATAATTAATGGGAGAACGTTCTTTGTGGGGGAGCGCAGGGACCACGCGAACGCAACAGCCTATGTGAGCGTGCACTAACATCTCAGGGGAAATTTTTGCCTTTCATGGGGGGCGGGGTGGTCATTTTGCCCCCATTGTGTTTGGGTGTGGCTTACACAGTTACACCCCCCACAGAGAACATTTTTTCATAATTAATTTACCAAAATACCCATATATTTTCGAAAACAGAATACAAGACATCGAACCACGTAGGTATGAGAAATACTAAGAAATTATTCAAACTTTTCACCACAAGAACTGGTAATCCACTTTGAAGAAATCATTCAAAATTTGCACCACAATAACCGGTAAACCTAGGGGTATCAATTCCAGGCCTGGCCCGGCAGGCCCGATCGAGCCCGCCCGATTAAAGCCCGACCCGGACTGGATCGATTCTTAAACGTGTCGGGCTTAAGCCCAACACGTTTAATAATAGGGCGGTCCCGGGGTGGGATCCTAGCCCATCGGGCGCCCGACTGGACCGATTGTTTTCAAGCCCGACCTAGCCCGCCCAGCTACAGCTTGACCTAGCCTGACCCTTTAAGCAAACCACCCTCCATTAATCCATTTAGCCCACCTGATAACCCTCTCTCTTTTTCTATTTAACTCCTTAAAATGATTAGCCCCATTAAACCCAAATTAATGGGCAATTCAATTGATGGGTTTCCTTAACTCAGAAAAATGTTTATATTCTTCTCCATTAAGCTTCTCATTTCATAGAATCAGAACCAGACATACACAAAAAGGGTTGGGGGTGTTCTTGCTCCAAAGAGAAAACAAATAGCAAGACGAACCCAGTACTGTCAATGATGATTGAGCTGATAAGCATAAGCACTTCATAAATTTGAGTTAATTATAATTACAAAAAGAAACAAATCAGTAAATAAAAACTAATAAACATAAGTTCTTCCTTTTTTTTGGTAGAAACTAATAAACATAAGTTCAGGAAAAGATTATGATTTGAAAAATTAGGTTTGGATTTGGGTCTTGAATGTGTTTTGGTGGAAACCCCTTTTTTTTTTCTTTTTTTTTTCAAGTAGGAATTTAATTCTGTAAAGGCCCGATTAAGACCCGTGTAAGGCCCGATGAAGACTTAAACAGGCCCACAACCCGGTTAAGACCCGATTAAAGCCCGATTTTAGTACCCGATTAAAGACCGACACCGACCGAACCCCGATCGAACCCGACATGGCCCGAACTGAATACTTAAATGTCGGACACGGTGCAACCTGCACAATTGGTGAGGCCCAACTAGACCCGACTGAACCCGACCGATTGACACCCCTAGGTAAACCTCTACAATCTATTTTATCTCCTAAGGTGAATCGAATAAACCTAACTCGAGCCAAAAAGCCCTATACGAACAGATGCGTCTGACTCAAAATTTCAAAACCCAATAAGACCAAATAAGATCTTTTGATTTTACTTTTCTTAATAATAAGAATAATAATAATTTAATACTGTTAAGTGTTAAGTAAGGTGTAGATTGTAAACCCCTGTTGAGTACGACTTGACATGGAACGGGTTTCGGTTGGAGCTGAGTTGTAAGAGGATATTTCTTCTTTTTGAAATCCGTTCCGGTTTGGGTGGGCTCTATGGAGCTATTGATTCGGAATTACAAAAGTCCTAAATCCGATTTGTCTATCTATAAGACTATAATGTTCAATAAAAATGAAATGAAAAAAATATATCTTTTGGAGATATCAATCTAAATAACTTTATTCCACCCAAAAAAAAAAAAAAACAAAAAATCTAAATAACTTTATTGTAAGAATTGAAGAAGAGGATTGATTGTAAATATCTTTTAGTAAGTTGTAAAAGAATGTTGTAATTGATCACAATTTGCTTGTCTTTTTTGATGCAAATGAAAACTATATCGCTTATGAAAGGATAGCTATATGATTTAAAGATAAAATAGAAATGTCTTAAAACCATTTGTTCTAATAGACACTGAAACTGCTTGTTTATGCACACTTTAAACTGTGCATATTAGAAGTTAGAAGTTAGATCTGCTAATTCCAAAAGGGGATGAAGGTGCATGGTGGTCAGAGTTTGTAACAATTCAGATCGTCTACCGCACACTCTGTCCATAACGGCTTGTGCAATTGAGCAGGGGTAAAATGAATATTATGCACAACATTGTGTCTGGACAGCACACCATAGACGATCACGATCCGGGTCTGCAACTTCTCCTAGTTTTATTGAGGCTTAGAATTTTCTTACCCATTTAATGTGAACATGAATATTCCTTTTTCTTTTTTTTTTTCCCATTGGTTCCCTTTCTTTGTCGTGGGGAATCCTGATTCTTGTGGGCTCATTGAATAGATTTATATTTTTAATCCAAAAATACCCTTACATACGTTTCTTTTTCTAAGCTTCTTTCTCATTAAATTGATGGACTGACCTCGCTGGTGTGGCCATCATTTTCATTTGGGAAAGATTGATTGGTGATTACTAGGCAAAGACAGTCTCTTGCATTTTCCTTCTATTCTCTTTGATGAGTGTACTTTCCTTCCATGTAGAACCCAAAAAGTTTGTCAAGGGTAGGGTTTTAGAAAATGGAATCGGCTAGTACCGATTTTGATCCAGATCAGATTGGAACCGGCAAGAATTGATCCTCAAGAACTTTGGATTCTGTTCTAAATCCAAAACTAGGGAATTTTTAAGGTTTTGGGTGTGAATTGGCCGTATTAGATCATGTTTTGAGGGATTGGTATTGGATCAATCGATTCATATCGGTATCGATGGAGTCCGATATCCATTCTTGGCCAATCCCATATTGGTGGATCGATAAAGACAAGGGTAAAAATGTACATAAATCTATTTTTTTTAGAATAAAACAAGAGTAAATCAGACTGATCCGATCAGTATCGATAGACCAATCCAATCAGTATCGGTCTCTATCAATACCAATTACTTATATCTTGATCGAGAGACTCATAATTCAAAAGAAACCTTATAGGTTTTAAGAATCAGAATCAGAATCGAATCAATGAATTGGTTGACTCAGATTAGAATCGACCATGACTGATATTAGAATCAGAATCGGATCGATGAATCGGTTGACTCGGATCAAAATTGACCGTGACTAATCCCGATTCTGACTGATTATATACATGGTTTTAGTAATAGATATTAATCTCGATCTCAATTGATACTGATTCGGATCAATCAATATCGGTCTAGATCGGACAAATTTACCCATATTTTCTTTGAAAAAATGATTTTTATTTATATTTTTACCCCTATCCGTACCAATCTATTGATAGAGAATTGGTCAGAAATCGATCGATCTCCATCGATATCGAAACAAATTGGCCAATTCAGCCGAGCCGATACCAATTCCTCATACCATGTTCTCGATACATCCAGTAACATCCAATAGGCAATAGTAATAGTGAGATCTCTTATCACTTTTCCTTCCTTGTTTCTTCCTTTCATTTCTACCTTATTCAAAACGGTAAAGACTCCAGATGACTTCGATTGGTCAATAAAATGGAAGACCCATTTGAACCCTTACTCACGACGAGGCAACGACTTTGGGTGGCATGACTTTGAATAGTCAACGGAACGCAAGACCGCTTAAGTCCGCCGAGTCACCAAAGACTCTACCGCGTTTACTACGGGCAATGAAAAAGAAAAACAGTTACCTCTATTCTCTGTACAAAATTACACAAGTACCACCCATATGATTGGCGTGATTTAATTCGAATCCAAGGGTATTTTGTCATCTACATTTTCTTTAAAGACCTTCTCGCCCAATGCTCACATTTATGGGTTGGCAGAAAATGGCGAAGCCTGCCCTTAGCTTCAAGCTTCTGTGTATAGTTTCAACTCTCTGTTTCGTTGTTTTAATCGATTTTGCAGGTTCAGAGATCATATTTGAGGAACGATTCGATGGTAACTTATGAGCTTAACTCTCCTTCCACTTCTAACATCACTCACTCACTCAATCCATTTCTTTTCACTTCTCTGATTTCTGGATCTCTGTTTAAAAATTCTCTCTTTTGGCAAATTCATGATTTGAACTTCTGCTGTTTACTCTTATTTAATTGGTTTTTAAATTCAATTATAGCTTTTTCTTTTTTTGGATATTTTGATTTCTACTTTTGCTAGTTCCAGAACGAGCTTCTATTTTAATTTAGTAGGTAATTAATCTACCAACTACACTAGGCATTTGTTCTCGAAATTATTTTAAATTGCCCATGCAGGTGTCGAACCAAAAAAAGAAGAAGTGATTTTATTGCAATAAAATGGGATCTTTGGCCTGGATTTAGCAAGAGTACAAGTTAAAGAAGCTTCTTGCTTGTCTACTAGTCGTCTTTCTTAGTTTCTTTTTCATTTTGAAGTACTTCTGGATTCTTTCTCTTTCTCTCTGTCTATTCCTATGTCGTGTGTATGTCCTAATTATATGTATATTTGCTAATACTGCTACAGATGGGTGGGAGAGTCGTTGGGTTAAATCAGACTGGAAAAGGAGTGAGGGCAAAGCTGGTTATTTTAAGCACACAGCGGGCAAGTGGTCTGGAGATCCTGATGATAAAGGTGAGCAAATTCAAGATAAGCTCTGAGGTCAACTAGTAGTCCACTTGATCCCGAGATTTGGATTGGCGGGTCATCTCTTGGATGGTTCATTATCCTCAAATAATGCTAATTGGGTAGTTTATATGGTCAACGGAGTGTAGTTTTCATTTAAACAATGAAGATCATAAAAATGATCAAATGGCTTGGTTTGACCATCAATGGCTCTCCCTAACTTGGTTTAGTGTAGTTACAAGACTTTTATTATGTATACTTCTTGCAGGTATCCAGACATCAACCGATGCCAGACATTTTGCAATATCAGCAAAAATACCAGAGTTCAGTAATAAGGACAGAACTTTGGTGCTCCAGTATTCTGTGAAGTTGGAGCAGGATATTGAATGTGGTGGTGCCTATATTAAGCTTCTATCTGCTTATGTCAATCAGAAGAAATTTGGTGGTGATACACCTTACAGGTTTGATATTTTTTTTCTGAAAAATTATACCAACCCTTTTTACCATATATCTTTCTGAGTTACTTTTAGGAACTCTCTGTGTCTCAAACATGGTTTGAGCACCTGTTACTGTTTACACGCTGTTTATCTTTTCTGGTCATCTTAATATAATTTCCTGTTTTTTTAAACCTTAATGGTCTAACCGTTATTGTCAATAACTGTACAGATATGATTGTTGTAGGGGTTTGTGGCTAAATTTCCCCTATTCTTTCCTTTTCCTTCCCCCCTTCCCCCCTTCCCTTCTCCCTGAACTTTTTTCTCTATGATTATGTAATACTAGCATGTTTGCCTGTGTTGTGTTAAATCTACTCTCTGTTAATGGTGAAAGGGAGATAATTTTCAATGCAATAGAAAATATCTAGTTTTGAGAAATGCAAACGTTAACTATCTATAGTTTTTAACTTTTTATTTATTTATTTTTCTGAAAACTACCCAAAATTTTGATCTTCACAATATAAGAGAGCTGTATAAATAAGGAAGAAGTATTGTAAATATACTAAATGAATTGTCAACTAGGCTACCTCTTGAATAGAGAAATCCACCTGTTTATATGCCAATTTTGGATTTGGTAGATTGAGATCATTTGAGTATCTCTTTGAGGTTCATTTTCTCATATATCTAGATTTTGTTTCATTATTTGAGGTTCATTTTCTCACAATAGGGGCATAAAACTATTGAGTCTTATTGTGAAATTATGGGAGAGGATTATTGAAACCAATCCAAGACCGTTGTCACGGCGGTTAGGCAACCCAAAGCGTTGGAGAGGGTAAAAAATCAAGGTGGCACCAAGTAGGTGGACAAGGTGGCCAAGACGACTGCCTAGGCGACCAAGGCGCCCAAGTCAACCAAAGCGCGTGGACGCCTAGGCGGCGCCTAGGCGATGCCTTGACGACTATGTCTGAGACAATAAACTACTATTATGGAGAACCCTTTATGCCAGGAAGATCCACGACATAAGCTATTTACGTAGGAGACTCATGGAAAAATTTAGAGATTGCAAGAATGATCTCCATATGGTCTTTATTGACTTAGAAAAAGCTTATAATAGTGTCCCTAGAGAGTTAATTTGGCGAGTTCTAGAGAAGAGAAGTGTTTCAAGTAGATATGTGGACATAATTGAAGATATGTATGATAGTGTGGTGACTAGTGTAAGAACTGTTGGGGGGGGGGTTCAAGGTAGTGAATTCCCAATTACAATTGGGTTACATTGAGGATCAATTTTAACCCCTTTTTTGATTGCACTTATCATGGATGATTTAACTAGTGACTTTCAAGATGAGGTTCCTTGGTGTATGCTATTGGTTGATGATATTGTTTTGGTGGATGAGACAAAAGCAGGGATTAATGCCAAGTTAGAGTTATGGAGATCGACCTTGGAATCAAAAGTTTTTAAGAGAAGAACGAAGATGGAACATAGGGTGTGTAACTTTAGTTACACTAGGACGAATAATGAGGTGGTGAAATTTGATGAGAGGGAGATTCCACAAAGTGATTATTTTAAGTATCTGGGCTCAATCATATATTCATAAGATGATATAGAGGATGATGTTTCACAGAGAATAAAATAGAATGGTTAAGTGCAGAGGTGTGTCCGGAGTATTGTGTGATCGATGTATTCCTTAAGACAGTCATACAACTGGCTATGATGTATGGTGCGGAATGTTGGGTAGTTAAGAAACGTCATATAGATAAACTCAGTGTAGCGGAGATGAGAATGTTAAGTTGGATGAATGGCAAAACTAGGAAGGATAAAGTAAGGAATGATCATATTAGAGCTGATTTGGGAGTAGCTCCAATACATGATAAACTACGTGAAAGTCGTTTGAGGTGGTGTGGCCATGTTCAGCAGAGGCCTTTGGATGCCCCAATGCGGAGGAGTGATTGGATTGAAGGAACTAAAAGAGCTAGGGGTAGACCTTAAATGATCCTAGGAGAAGTGGTGAGGAAAGACATGCATAGCTTATGTCTTGTATCAAGTATGACCTCGAATAGAGCTGATTGGAGGGCAAGGATCCATGTAGCCGACCTCATTTAGTTGGGATAAGGCTGAGTTGTTGCTGTTGTTGAGAAATTCGTTCGTCTTATTCTTATTACTGGCAGGTTATATCATCAAAAATATTCCTGAAAAGTCAAACTATTAGATCTATGCGTTTAAGAAGGAGAGGGAATCAATTTATGTGAGTTGCAATTTAGTGGAGGCACTTGGATGACATAATAACAACACCTTTGCTGTTTGAGTGGCCACTGATATTTGAGTACCTTGAAACAACAATTAAGTGAAGTTTGGTAGCATTGTCTGCAGTAGACCTGCACACAAATTGAGGACCAAATTAGGCAGGAGGACCAATCCATGAACTGCACTCTCAAAGGATGTCATTGAGCTTCTCAGTTTACCCTCTGCAATCAGAAAAATATAGAGAGATGTCCACATAACTTTTTCTGCACCATCAGTGTTAATAGACTTATTCTTTAATAACTTCTCTGATTCTTTCCTCTCTAATGCTCCACTGATTAGCCAAAACTGAACTTTGTGAAGACCATAACCCTGATTTGTAAATGTAGATTGAAAACTTAGTCAGATGACATCCCACATTCACACAAGTAGGAATAGATATTATTTGTACACATGTATATTCTTTCATCATAAGATATGTAAATAGCCCAACTACCCAGTGATAATTGTGCTACCAATGGTAAGGCACCAATCTAACAATTCTAACCTCATGATCCTATTCTCTTACCATTGTTAAGTTTGACTTATTGGTGTCTTATTCATATTGACTTTCTTTATACAATCTAAAAGGCTTTTGTGAATGTCAATTGCAAAATATCCGAAGTTTCACATTATTCTGGTTGACATTTTAAGATTTATTAAGATATACCCAAGATTTTATACAATGTTGTATGGAAATGTTGAAATCTCTACAACTTGAATCAAGCATATGTCAACCACCAAGTGTCATATTTCTCCATTAAACCCCTAAAGGTGTGCTAAGGATATTATGGTGTTAGAAGTGGTTTGATAACTATAAATGATTTGGCGTTTGAAATTTATTAGGTTGAACCCAATTCAGGTGAACAAAGCCCTATCCATCAATTGTATGGTCAGCTACACCAATCATGCACCACTGTTCTGCTTCATCGAGTGCATTTCTTTGTATTTTCTTTATGTAAGTCCATCTCTTTTTCCAGGATCTGAAGTAAAGAAGTCTTCACTACCTCGACCACTGACTTTGATGTAGGCAGCCCCTGAATATTTGGATTTTTTAACTTTGATGTAGGTGTAGGGTTCCAAAACATTGTTGCCTTCAGGTAGTTAAATCAACATAGCTGCAAGCCAGAGAAAGTCAGATGGGCTAGGGTGAAGGGAAGGGGAGTCCTGGTAGCACTAGGAGTGCTTAAACTAGTATTACCCTTTAAGGAAAAGGATATTAATGAATAGGATAGGGTAAGGTTAGTGAAACTAGGTCTCTTAATGTTTAATGACATGGAATGGATTCTGTTACAGAGTAACAGAACATGGAAAATAAGTGGAAACAGTCCCATTCAGCTAGGATTTAGGTAGGTACAGAGCAGTATGTTAAGGGTTTAGTAGACATGTAATGGAAGTAGATGAAAGTTTAGTGGTAAAAATAACGGATACAAAAGCTGATTGTGGGAGTTGGGAGGAGATGAAAAAAAAAAAAAACTAAAAAAAAAAATAGAAAGTAGAAAAGAAGAGAATAACATGAGAGGTAACTCCTGACATATCTATTTCTGGGAAGGGCAATAGTACAAAGCTTTGAGAAATCATCGCTTCACTCCTCCTAAAATTTTTCTGAGTACATATGTATGTATTTTCTTCCAGCCAAAGTCATTTGATAACTACGGTTATCTTATTGCTTGCCCTGCTCATCACCTACTAAATTCAAGTCAAACTAAAAGTTGGAAACCTCTCTCACTGTACGGTACCTGGACTAAATTGAGTGAATATCTAGAAGTTTTTATAAATTATAATAAGAATAATTTTTTAGGGAAATGGAAGATAAAATAATGGAAAATATCAGGCACGTTAAGGTTAGTGAAATTACGTTTTGGTGAAATCAAATAAGGACTAATGGGCTGGAATAGATTCAGCTACAGGGTACAAGAAAATGGAAACATGTAAAACTGGCGTTATAGGATTAGGCTGTGTTTGGCTGTCTAGAGAGTGGGGAACTGTGTGAAAGTGAAAGTATAGGAGAATTTAGTAAAGGAATGACATTTTTTTTTCACACTGATGTTTGCCTGTGCTAAGAAGTGCAAGAAAATGAATGTGACCCAACCCTTGCATAGGTTCCTTTCTTTCTAATGAAAATTTAACCATTTTGGTGGGATTCTTCAATCTCTCCTTTGGAAGAATGAGAAAGTTGGTGAGAAAAGAACTATTCCTGAGACTCCCACTTTCTCAAACAGCCAAACAACAAAAAGTGTGGGAAAGTAGTTAAAAACCTTTTCACACACTTTCTCTTGCTTTCTAGACAACTGGCTACAATGGGATTTAGGTGGGTATGGAAAGGTCTGAGTAGGGTTTATAGGCATTTGAAAAAAGTGGTGGATAAAGGATTAATATTGAAAATAATGGAGAAAACTAGCTGGTTCTAGGGGCTGGAAGATTTGCAGAAAATATAGCAACAAATAGAAAATACTGAAGGAAGAGGAAGAAGGTTAGAGCTGATTCACATTGGAATCCATTTCCGTGAAGGGTGTGTGAATTAAAATAGAAACAGCACACAGCTTAGAAAAAAAAAGATTTCTTCTAAACTTTGTATGGTTCATGGGATATACTTATATAGTTTCTGGGAAATTCCTTTTCCTAACTTATAACCTACTAAAGAAAAGTCTGACTCAAAGTTGAAATTTGTATGTATGGTATTTTCCTCGCCCAAGGTCAATGATAAATTGATAGTTAGGACTCTCATAACCTACTAAAATAGGGCAACTCAAATATTAAAACCTCTTTCAAACAATCTCGCAAGCCTAGAAAGGCCTATCATTATCAAAAATACAAATAGACCACAAAAGAAACAAAAGCCCCCTAATTACCTTACATGTACTGAATAAAAAATTACCACTATAACTTGAACTCGAACTTAACATTTATTGACCATAATTCTTAATCTACATAAACTGTAAGAAAACTGTTTTTAGTTTAATATCCTGCTTATTGAACCCTATCTGGTGACATGAACTTTATTAAGAACACTTTGTGCTCCACAAACTAAAAATTACAGAAAGGTCTTCTCCAGTTGTTGCATACCCATGCAATAAACCCCTTCCCCTTCTGCATTAGTGCCAAAACTGGCATCTCACTCAATCTGGGTATTTATCTATACACAAAAAACGACCCTTGAAGCTTTACTATATGCACTTCATTATCAAGGCCACCGGGACGCTTTTGTTTTTCCTCGTGGTCATTGGCTGGTTTCTTGCTATCTGGTGATTGATGTGGTTTCCTGGTTTATGTGTTATGACAAATAAATTTTGATTCCTCACCTGTGATTTTACTTAATGCAGTGTAATGTTTGGACCAGATATATGTGGCACACAGACGAAGAAGCTCCATCTTATACTTTCCTATCAGGGACAGAATTATCCTATCAAGAAGGATCTGCAATGTGAAACAGACAAATTGACTCATTTTTATACATTTATTCTTAGGCCAGATGCTACTTATAGTCTCCTCGTTGACAACAGAGAAAGAGAATCTGGAAGCATGTACACAGACTGGGACATTCTTCCTCCTCGAAAAATTAGGGACGTCAATGCAAAAAAGGTTTGATTTTGGAGTTGTAGAATATAGAGTTTTCTAGCCATGATCCTTTGATATATTATGATCATTTCTTGGACTTTTTACTTTATAAATTTTTGGCAGTTGTAAATTTAAAAGGGCACTGAGAAATTGGTGCTTGATAGTAATGGGTGACGAGAGAAGCTAGGATATGTTATCTAGCTATAGTAGCTTTCAAAGTTCTTCGTTTTTGCATTTTCATTGGCAGAACAGACATTCAACATCTCAGTGCTTCCTGGTCTAATTTGCATTTCTGTTAACAGCCTGCAGACTGGGATGATAGGGAGTACATTGATGATCCTAATGCTGTCAAGCCAGAGGTATTGTATTGTGTATTTCATTTAGTTGTTTCAACAGCATTGGATATTCATTGGATCAAATAACTTGGTGTTATGAATCTGTGTTGACACTGCAGGGATATAATTCAATTCCAGCTGAAATTCCTGATCCCAAGGCTAAAGAGGTTTGTAGATTGCTTTTGAGACATAATATATTTTGCAAAGAAAAGCTATGATAATTGGATACTCAATAATTCATGGAGATTGATGTAGATAAATCACGTAAATGGGCTTATTTTATTATAATAAGTCATGTGTTGGGTCATGTGTTGGGCCTTTAGTCCAATGGGTTTTCTTTGTAATATGCCACTTTAATGGGCCTAAAATAGGATAGAAGGTAGGAATACATGATTTTTAGTCTAGTTTGGGTGGTTTTATTTCATTACTATTTATATCTTTACATGTAAAGGTTGGATGAAGTCTTGTCTGAATAGAACTCTTTCTCCTAGTTTGGATAGAGTTTTAGTCATGTGAGATACCTATTAGATAAGATACTGTGGATCCATCCCTTCCATCGGAAGAAGAGGAGTACTACTCGACCAACGGCTGAGGAGCAGACATCGGGGCCACCCCAATGAACATCATGTAGATTCCTGGAAGGGAAGTTGTTAAAAAATTCATAGTTTTAGTCATGTAGGACACCTATTCCTACTTCGGAAGAAGTTTCCTGCTTCCTTGTTTCCTATTTCAGTTTCTATAGCATTGCAAGGCTTCATAAGGCCCCCCCCCCCCCCGCACGGTTTATTCAATTAAAGAAAGCTTTGCTTCCTCAAGTTTTGTGGTGAATCAGAATTCTGTTGTGGTGATTCAACAGGCCCGGTTGTGGTGATTTAACTGATTGGTTGGTGGTGATTCCAGCCTAGGCCTTGTGTGGGGATTCCTAGGTCATATGCTCCCTTCTTCCCATCTTCTTCTTATCTTTTTAAGTTGCTGAAACAGAGGTTAGTACAGATTTTTTTTAGTTTCTGATTTGCTTGTTTGAGTACATTACTTAATCCTCCATTAGTGCTCCAGCAATATCAGCATATTCTGACCATCAAATGCTCCTGTTTTTGAGTTTCCTTGATCAAGTGGAATTCTTCATTATCTCCAATTCCACTATCAGAATTGACTGAGAGATTGTTCCTCTAGTTTTCCTAGTCTTTCAACCAGTCTTTGAGCTTTTCTGAGTTGTGCTTGTTAAGATAATGGATTTCTCTATATTCTGGTTCTTTATTCTGAGTTTTCCATTGTATGTTTCCGAAATAGATGTGACGCAATCCTGGCTTATTAAACCCTAAATTTGGGTTGCTATAGGCCCTCAAGTTGATAAGTAACTCAAATTGAACGATTAATGACAATTTCATAATCATTCAGAACAATTTAGGACTTTTTGGGAAGCAGACAGAAGTTAGGACGGAGTAGTAAATAAACTTAAAGGTAATGGACAAATCTGGATTTATGCCTTAGAAGTGGGGATGATTTGTAAAAGGGATCAGAAATTGGAGGGGCTTTTGGTGAATAAATGCCATAAAACCAGCCTTTAGTGGTAAGGCTTCTTGATTTCATCAGCAAGTTATAACTCATATGGAACCCAGTCAAACTTAAATCTGGGAATAGGTTCATAACTCAGAATCCTATTGAGGGATTCCAACAAGATGCCAGCTAACCAACTGTAAGATTAATAAAAATTATCTGAAATCAGAGGGAGCGGTATTCAGAGAGCAGATTCGAAGATTTGGTCAGAGCTTCCAATTGTGACCAGATTTTGAACCCAAAATTTACAAGTTGGGTCAGTTCTCATTACCAAGATCACCTCCTAAAATCTGGAGTTGATCCTATGAGAACCAGAAGAGATTGGACTCAAAGTTAGGGGCTGACCCAAACAGAGTTCAACTGAGAAATCAAAAGAAAACTTAAACAGAATAGGAAGAAACGAGGAAGTAAGAAGTAAAGAAAGAAGATGATGAAGAATAACAAGGTTAATGGAAGGAATGAAGGGGAAAATAGGAAAAATCGCACCTGAAACAAGTGAGGAGCTTAGAGGAGAGGAAATAGATGCAAATCCACTGCTCTTGCCATTAACACTATGAAAAAACTTCATTTAAAATAAAAATCCTATATCCATCGGTGCTTTTATATATAAGAGAAAGAAAACAAAGTCCTATTTGTACTCTAAACAGGAAGAAGAGTTTGAAACAAACCAGAAAGGATCATATGCACGTACGTTTAGGAGAACGTACATCTGAGCATAGTTGTCACAGCGTCTAGACAATCCAAGGCGGTGGAGAGGATCAAAATTCAAGGCGACCAAGGCGCCTGGGCGACGCCTTGATAACTATGCATCTGAGAGGTAACCACCTGTCCTTTTTGTTTCCATAAATACCCCTCCTCCCCTTGTAAATGGCAAAAATCGGACAGGTGGTTACCTCTCAGAACAGAATAGGACTGAATACATAGCCCTATTGGACAGGTGGTTACCTCTCCACGGTTGCTGAACAGAATTAAAATATTATTTGTCAACATACAAAAAATAACCCTAACAATCAAAAAAAATTTCTACTTGCCCCTATTGGATGTAACTGCATCAAGATGTTTGTAGTTTTCTGATTTAAGTTCGGAGTCAGCATATTAACCTATTAGAGCTGCTGATATTCTGTTACTATTATTCCAGTCTAAAGTGTTTGATTGATTGCTGATTCTACTTGTTTAAATCATCCATCGAGTATTCTGTTTTGAGACTTCCTATTCTCAGTAGGAGTCTGCTGTGATCTCACATCCAGCCATTGGATTGCCCTGAATTTTTGGTATAATATTCTGCCTATATATTCAGACCTTCATTCCAGGTTTAACTCAGATCAGATTCGTGGATTTGGTACAATTAGAATTCTCCTGAAATCTGGGAAATAAAAATAGTCTGCGATTCTCCTGAAATCTGGGAAATTACCTAAGTCTGCGAGTCTGGTTTTTGGTTCTGAATCCTTCTTTTGATGACTTGAACCTACATTAGAGATTTGACACAAAAGTAGGATGTCTGACCCTCATATATCATAGTTCCTCTCCCCCCTCCCACCCCCCCCCCCTAACCCAAAAAAAAAAACTTTTTTTGTGGATTTGTATCTGGTTACACATTGGGATATAGCATGCCATGGACTTAAATTGATGCCTTTGTTCAGCCTGACACCTGGGATGAAGAAGAGGATGGTATATGGAAGCGGCCAAAGATACCAAACCCAGCATACAAAGGACCATGGAAGCCCAAGGTATTCTATTAGTTCATTTAAGTAACAGAAAAGGGACGCTTCATATTCTGTATGTTCTTTTGAAAAAAAAAAGGCACCTGACAATTGTTATTAATGCAGTTTTCCTGTTCAGTTCCTAATTAGTGATTTGCTTGTTGATAATCAGAAAATTAAGAACCCCAACTACAACGGCAAGTGGAAGATTCCATGGATTGACAACCCAGGTACGTCTGTTTCTTTCTTGGTGAAGTTTAAGGGGACAAATGGTGAAGTATTTCATCATCAATTATGAAAATAAGAATAATATGCCGAGTATAAAATGAAATGAAAAGAAACCTGAAGAGAAGAAAAACAACTTTTAATGGGTTCACGTATTTTTATGTAGAATTTGATGACGATCCTGATCTTTATGTGCTGAAGCCAGTCAAATATGTGGGAATTGAAGTTTGGCAGGTAAGAGAATTTTATTCATTTTAATGGTTTCTTTACTGATGCCAACAAAATAGCAACAGCTCTCAGGCATGCAATCACAGGAATTTGACTACACATTAATGATCATGTACTTGAACTGTAGTAGAAAATTAACTTTACTTTTCATTATCACAATTTAGTGGATTCAATGGGGAACATGTTCAGAGACTCACATATAGTGATAAACTTTTTTTTTTTTTTTTTTAAAGTAAATAAGTTTGTCAGAGGATTATTAATAGAGGTACAAAATCCCTCAACAAGGAATGAAAACAGCCACCCTCAACAAAAGGAGACACAGACAAGATCACAAGAATGATAGCATAACCAGATTAGTCAGCCAAGGGAAAATAATAATATAATCCGAACTTGAACTTAACCTATGAACCCCCTTGCTTGGCCAACAGATCTGCCATGCCATTACCTGTCCTTGGCTTCCCATGGAATGATAGTTCACCTGAGAAGCATGGGTGCTTTTATGCATCTAATAACATGTACAAATATCCATGGGCATCTTTATTGAAAGCCAACCAAGCAATAATAGTCTCTGTCCCCCATACTGTTATCAGACCCTCTGTTCCAACTTCTAACATGTTCCAAAATCATCCTGCCAGAGAAAATTCTGCTCTAAAAGAATTCCCAAAGCCTATGAAGCCTGAATAAACCTCACAAAACAGAATGTATCAAAGGTCCTGGTTTAGTCCGAAACGGCATGGGAAGTGGTCAAAGAGTGAGTAAAGTTTCTTAAATTCAAGAATTCCATTTCATGATTATGGAATCTGGTGGCATTCATGCAATTTTGTCACATACTCTTGAGACAGTTCCCCTACTTGCTTGGGTTGAAACATATTTAGTGACATGGATGGTATCTCCTGTATCACTAGTAAACATCTATATGACTATATCTACCACGTGGCAAGTTGTGATCGGTTCTAGTTTTCACAAACAGTTACTAAGGATATTTAAAAAATCCTAACAGAAACGGAAATCTAGGGTCTGCGTAAATTTCTTTCGGCACACCGTTTACATGGACAATTTACGGGCATGAATAGGATCTGGAGTAGAATTTAATGGGTTACAACTTGAGTGGCTTATCTATACTGGTCAACACTACTTTATTCTTCTGGATGGTGGAACCATTGTTGGTCCATAGTTCTTTTGTATCCTAGTGCTAAGAAATAATATTCTCCTAAAGGTCAGCTTCCTCAGCCAAATATATAGAATGGGAGTTGGTTGCATACTTGATCCTGGCCAGATTGAATGCAGGCTGCCTGCTAATTTCCTTGTTGATCAACTTGTCCATGAGCATTGAAAAATATTTAGTGGTGTTTGCTATGGTTGAAATTTAATGATTCAATGGAATGCAGGTTAAGGCTGGTTCAGTTTTTGATAATGTTCTGATTTGCGACGACCCTGAGTACGCCAAACAAGTTGTGGAGGATATATGGGCCAAGAATAGGGAGGTGAGTCCTTTCAGTTTATATCTCTTACATAAAAAGGTGAAGAAGTCTCTACTGCTTAATTTGAGTTATGTAGATGTCTAAGTTGCAGAATTTTGATGTGTTGAAATTTCAGGCTGAAAAAGAGGCCTTTGAGGAAGCTGAGAAAGTGAGGCGAGCTCGTGAAGAAGAGGTATTTTTTAGTGCAATGTCATATCCTCACAGTTTGAGGCTTTGAGCCATAGCTCAATTTGGCAGTTGTTTATGAAGGAAGCATGCAACTCTGGTGGGTTTGGTCTGGCTCAGGCCAACCCAGGGTTATTAGCACTGGGTTAGGGATCAAACAGTCAAAGTGGCTGGTTCACAGTCTGACTCAACAGGGTTTTGCTCAGCAACTCTAGAAAAACCCAGTGAAGGGTAATTCAACTACCACCCAGTGCTGACTGGTTCTCAAAAATGTTGTTCCTTGAGAACCACTTCCTAGGTGTTTAGTGTTAACCCAATTTGCAGCTTTTCCTGTCCAGTTCTCAAGTCCACGCATAGTTGTCAAAGCGTCTAAGCAACCCTAGGCATTGGAGGAGGGAAAAAAAAAAAATCAAAGTGACACCAGGGCGACTTTGTCACCAAGGCGATGCCTTGACAACTATGATACCACAGCTGACCTAACAACTTAAGAGTCAATCAGTAATTGTATCCAGTCCTGTAATTAACTTCAGGTGCTCAACCACTGCCCAGTCCATACTGACCAGAGTGCTCCCTAGCCTTGGGTTTATTTTGTGGGTTAACTCCTGATGCTTTCAGGCTTTCATTGCAGTATTATATAAAGCCAAAAGCAATTAAATTGAGCACCATATGGTCCTAAAATGCATCCTTTACATGCAGAGAATGATTTGATATTGTCACCACGTGGAACACTTCTGTAGTTTCTATAATGAAAAGAGCATATACTGTAACATGCATCATTGGGCTGCTTTGCCTTGGCTTCAGGCCAAGCCAAACTTGAGGCCAATAAATGTTAGTGAGCATGTTAGACTGGGTTGAGTCATTTTGGCTTGACTGAGCTGTCTATGATGCAGCCCTATTGCAGCATTGATTTTTGACATAAACTAAAGATATTCCGACTGATAATAGAAACCGTATGCAGGAAGCTCAAAGAGCAAGAGAGGAAGGTGAGCGAAGGAGGAGGGAGAGGGGTCATGATCGACGATACCGGGATAAGGAGCGTTATAGGGAAAGATACAAGCGGGTATGGAATCTCATTGCCTTTTGTGCTTTATCTTTTGTTAACAGCTATATAGGTATTCATATTTTTTATAGCTGCTGACTTGTCATGTCTTAATTGCTGTGTGCTTAATCTACCTCCAATTGTCTTGTTTGTGACCCAATTTCATAGTGACAAATTTACTATTATCAAGAATTGTGGACGTTATTTTATAGGCATTAATTCATCACTTCAGTTGTTTGTCTTTATTGAATCAAACTTGTGGTCGTGTACTGAATCAACTTAACGGGTAAGACTGGTCAAAATATTGAACTATGCGATATGATGGCCCCTACTGGTTCATTTTGGTATATGTTTGCCAACTTTTTAAAGCATGCTTTTCTTAGAGTATGAATTCTTGCTGAACTCCAAAAATAGTTATTTGTTTCAAATTTGCCAATACAGTGATACACACTAAAATTTTAGCTGGTTAGCAGGTTAAGGTGGAAACATCGTAACCATTTACATGTCTTGGAATCCATTTCCTGTAGACACTACATGCATTCTCTTCAGCGGAAGTGAGGGACACTCTTTTCTTGCTACCTTAGGCTACAATATAGCATATAGGAGATGCTATATTAATCCAGTTATTCCGGTATACCATCCTTCCCTCCCCCCTAAAAAGAAAAAAAACCCTACTGCTACTCTGCTAGATGTGGCTCAAGTGGCTTTTCACCTCAGTTTTGTGTTTTGTTCAGAGTTTCACCTTACTGCCACCTAAATACATAGTCCTAGCTAATTAAAATAAAGCTTTTGTGGATCTAGATAATCTTTTTCATGGTGTGGCAGTTAATATCCTTACTAAGTTTCTGATACTAAAGCTTACTGGACTTTTCCTGGCTCTGTTAAATCTCTAAACTGTTTATTTATGATCTAGTGGCGTGTTTTATGTGTGATGAAATCAGTATACATTTCTGTGTTGAAATGTAAATTTTAACTTGAGAGGCTTCTTTTGCAGGGCGATCGCCGTGATTACTTGGATGACTACCATGTAAGCATTCGAACAATAGATATTTTACATTTCCATTAACAAGCTGTTTTAGGACATTTTGTAGATCATATGGGCTGCAGCATTACCGTTTATCTGATTCCACTATGTAGAAAAAAGATCCCTCTGGTTTAACCGGTGTGTTATGAACTAGGGTGCTGCAATTTCATACATAGCCCCCCAACCTGGCCTGGATTTAACCCAATTAGACATATTCTGAGTTGGCACTTCTAACCCATTCAATGGAGGGGTTGGGTTAGTTTGGAGATTAGCATGATCTCCCAGTTCGAACCCTGCCTACCTAACATTAATCATTCATGTGGTGGATAAGGTATGGAATCAATGTGAACTAGTATGAGACTATTATGGTATCAAAATACTAGGCAGTGATCAGTCCTTTGCGGCACTGGTGCTGTGGTGTCAATGTTCGTCTTCACTGCAAGTCCATGTTTTCAGGCCTGCGAATGATGTAGATTACCAGACATTACCCGCCAATTATTTGGTATTCAATCTGGTATCTTGCATACCAATATTCAAGGGATCAAAATACAATTTGAATTTGTTAATAACTAGTAATAGAAGAATGGCAAAACTCTTTACCACAAACGTTCATAATTTTGTTGTTCTCTTAATAACCCCATACCCAACCTCATTATTTGTCAGGTCCAAAGAATTGGATTGGAAACCAAAAAATGGGGCAGTTCCATTGGCTAATAGGGTTAATTGGGTCCCATTGACATGCCCTTTGTAATAACCCTTTTTTTGGCTCTGAGCCACAATCTTTCAGCTTTCCATACTAAAGCCTACTCTCTCTTTACTCATGCAGGATGAACTCTGAAGGTGGTTTGCAGCCCTTTTTTTTGGCCCTTCTTGTATGCTATATCATGCAAGATGAGAAGGAAGTCCCACATTGCTAAAGTCTCTTGCAAAATCTGCACCAGTTCCGAATAAAGAATTATGTTAACTCCCTATTGTTGTACAACTGTATTTGCCACGGTTAACGGCTGTACATTTCTTCAATATAATTTGAGGAGATTCATAGGTGTTTTGGTTACTGAATATAACTTGAGTAGATTCATAGGTGTTTTGGTTACTGATCTCATACTATGCTGAAGAATTTGGCTCTGATTATGTGTCCTGTTCAGATATAGTTTTTTTTTTTTTTTTTCTCTGCCCTAGTGTAGTATAGCGTTAGCGCTTAAAATCTTGATTGGATTAATGGCAGTTAAGTTGTTTCCTTACCGATAGCCCTTGATCGAAGCATAATGGAAGCACCACCCTAAGCTCAGGTGTAGTGTTTGTGACCCAGATTGGTTCAAGGGGTAGTAACTTAAAATGGTTTTGGAGGGAACAAGTTTTTTGTTGGATTGAGCAGAGATCTAAAGGATCAGCATTGATTGCCATGTCCTAAGCTCTGGCCAAACCCAAGTGAAAAAGTTAATCTTGTTAAAATATTGGTGCAAATGTTGAAGTCTTTTGGTACTATATAGGCCTGAGATCAAATCTGTGTTCCAACTTGTTACCTCTTTAATAAAAAGTGAGTCATAGCTTAAATGTCTTTCCGCATCACCTCTCTCCTTGTTGCCGAATTCATTGATTGTGGCCAGCGTGTTATTACTTGAAGGATTCCGAAATAGAGAATGGCTTGACATGCTTGAGATCTGTGAAGCTTGTAGAGGATCGTGCCATCTTTTTTACAATCTCTTCATTTTATTGTTTTGTACGGCTTCAGTTTAGTGCATCAAAACTTCTCAAGTACAACTACTTTATATCCAAAAGATGGTGAGGGACTCGAGGGGATTTTCATCCTCTCAAGTGCGGTGAATTGCCCAATGCACCACATTTAAGAATTCAACCGTAAAAACATGAAGAGTGACGTCTTTTTATCCTCTCGAGTTCCTCATAATCCTCATCCCTCTATGTTTCTAATTTTACTTTCTACAATAGATTGAATAGGCATTTAGCCTTTGTGATTGCTCCTCTTCCGTGTTTTTTCTTCGCCATCTTAGTCCTAGTTTCGGTGTTCTGATTTAATGGAGCACAACCACCTACTTCAGTTACCAACCATTCCCAGCAGCTCCGGTGATAGGGAGTTCAAATTTATTAATATTTGGGATCAGTTTCACTCCCTCCCCAAGCACTCTTATCTATTGATTTTTGCACCTTATTTAAGTGAAATAGAATTCATCCGCCCCACCCCCCCCCCCCCCCAAAAAAAATGAAATAGAAATTCTGAAACAGCTAAGGAGTTTTTCTTTTTTATGAAAGTGTAATCACACAAACCACACACTGACACACCAATCCCAAAAGGTTAGCCGACTTTTATGACCATGGAATGACGGATATACACAACACACACCACACTCACACACCCGATGTGGGACTAAAACCACACACCCTTTCTTTTCTTTTGATGAAAGAGTAATCACACAAAACCACACACCAACCCCAAAAGGTTAACCGACTTTTAGGACCGTGGAATGGTGGATATACACAACACACACCACACACACACCCGACGTGGGACTAAACCCACACGAAATAGCTAAGGAGTTGTTTCAGAATATATATTTCATTTGATTTTATTCTTCTTTAATGAGCATATGATTAGTTTGATGGGCAAAGTAGTAATTTCATGTTAAAAATAAAACGCCACCCTTCTTCTTCTCCTATTGGTCTCACCACCACCATCGCAGCCACCACCACCACCACCACCACCCTTTCCAAAGAAATGTAGAGAATTTATTCTCAGAAATTGAACTACCAAATGGATTTTTTATTCTTAAAATATATCATATTGCTACAACCAAAGCAATTTCAATTTTTTGACCACAAATCTATTTGTTGACTATTTCAAGAAATCAATCCAATGACTTGGGTAGCCATGGTCTGATCTTCACCTAAAGCAACAAACACCTGGGATCAACGAACAATAGAATCCGCTCTTGCCCTCTTTTTATGGAACCTCTAAAATCCCCAATACCTGATGCCTTCCCCTTGCCTTCTATCAGAAATTCTAGGATATTACTTAGACGGATCTCTCAACCTTTGTTATTGAGTTCTTTCAAATTAGCATGCTCCCATCTTCAGTCAATAAAACTCTTCTCTGCCTCATCCCCAAAGTTGATAATCCAAAAGCTGCTGAGCAATTCCGACCAATTAGTCTCTGTAATGTTGCAATCAATGTGATCACAAAAATCATGGCTTTCCGTTTACAACTCCTCCTACCTGAAGTCATATCTCCAACTATTTACCAAAAAAAAAAAAATCTCCAACTCAGTCAACATTTGTGCCTAATAGGTTAATTTCTGATAGCATATACATAACTCATGAAGCTTTCCATTACATTAAGAAGCGCAACAAAAAAAAAAAAAAAAAAAAAAAAAAAAAGAGTTGCTATGAAACTAGACATGAGAAAGGCTTACGATCACCTCGAAGTCGACAAAACTATCTGATATGGCCCGGTACGGCTGATACATATCAGTATTAGCAAAGACATACCAATATATTTAAAACCATGCTTGGAGCACCTCGTGTTTCACAAATGGGGTAATTTTTTTTTATATTTTCAATTTTATCCATAAATATTATGTTCGATTTTTTCCCCTTCTCCAACCAATGTGTTACAAGTTGCAACACTCACTTGCATAGGGCAACAACTGGCCATTGGGAGAGATAGCAAAGTGCTCCACTCCTTGGGCGGCAACAAAAGACCATAGTCAGGTTTCTCAGGCATAGTTTCTCCAAACTTTAAGTATCTTCGAGGTGTAAAAGAAAGGCCAGGAGCCCAAAGTCCCAAGGGCTACAACAGAGGCAAGAGACAAGCAAACTAAAGATCAGAGCCGGGATTACAACAGAAAAAGAAAACCACATACAACTTCTGCTTTAGTTTTGTTGCTTGTGTGTCATAAGGCAATAGATACATCATTCAATTAGGCCAGAATCTTGCCCACCTACAGGCCTAAGGGCCTAAAGGGCTGCACTGGCCATATATAGCACATTACCCAGTTCCCTTTAGAGTCACTTTCCTTACTTACCATGTCTTACATATATCAGAGAATAGAGATACGTGTAATACGTTCTGAGACTCCATTACTAACCTGTACCTGAATTATTGAAAAGTGGTTTCATAATTGAAAGTCATAGAGTCTAAAGATCATGAGAAACAAACCAAGAAGATAAAGAAAAGGAAGATATAATGGGCAACCCACAGCACTAATCTGGGATTTTGTGTAACAATTATGCTTTGCCCACATCACTAATTTGGGATTTTGTGTAACCAATTATGCATGTCAACTAAAAGATCCTTCATTGATGGGACTGCCACCAAAACAAATCCTAAGTTGAATTCCTTCTCAGCAAACCACCATATAGCACCTTTGTTCTATTGCTCTCTTGTCTCAGCAAACCACCACACACAGTGTTCTCTCTATCTCCCTCCAACCCCTCTTGATGACCCTTTTTGGGTAGTTACTTTTTATCTGGATAAGTGATTAGAGCACAAGAAAAAGAACTTTTCCTGAACGGACTCTCACATTTATGGGAAACCTGACTCCTAACGTAACGCATGTTTACAGGTTCAGTTTCAGTTTAGTACTTCGATAACCAACGGTTTCGGAATACTTGTTATCTACCACCCTAGGAAGGAGGTTCCGTATCACGATTTCCTTCTCTTATCTTTTCAAAGTACTTCAAAGGATTTTCATCAAACACTTGGTGTGTGCCTATCTCCTATACAGAAATGCCAGATGTCATCATCATCAAAGGAAGTTTTGCAAAACGCAGAAGGAAAGTTGGATGAAAAGTCACAAACGTATATGGGATTCACTGCATGTCGACATTAGTGCTCCCACATAAGGTGGAGTGTCGACACCACCAATGAAACTGAAAGCAGGTGATTCAGCTTCTAAAGAGATTTGAACCGACTAGTAAAAGAAAATGCCTGTGATGTTTCTCAATGGGAGCTAAAGTGGTCAAACCAATTTAAACAGAAAAGTATCCGAAAAGACCACCAAAAGAAGAGGATTAAAGAAATGGGTAAATGTGTTATGGGAGTTACAAACTACAAGAGAAGGTTTAGAGAATCAGGGGATTTTCTTGATATTGGGTTTCATGTTTGAGCACTTGTTTGGTTCCTTATCTCTTCCTTTTCACACTTGGAAGTTCATTCCTTTGTACCATGGATGAAGGAAGTAGATCAAAAGGACTGGGCAAATCATGTATTCTCCTTATAGGTAATCCATATATGCACTCTATAGTCTTGTCTCTCTCCTCATCTTCTTTTGATTATAGTTATGAAATGGATATGGAAAGCTTATCCTGAGCACCAATTGACCCTAATTTGCCTGGTTGGTTTATGTTACAGTGATAGCTGGTGTGGAGAGGTTTGCATTCAAGGGAGTGGCTTCCAACCTCATTACTTATCTGACTGATGTTGTAAAAATGAGTAACTCCTCGGCGGCCAAAACTGTGAACAACTGGTGTGGAGTGACATCCATTCTCTCCCTATTAGGAGCTCTTGTTGCTGATTCATATTGGGATCGCTACTCCACCATCTTGGCTTCCTCTTTCCTTTATGTTGTTGTGAGTTTCTTGACTCAAAACTCATTTGTATGCTGCCGTTTTTTAATTTGTTTATATAGATCATAATCTTCATAGGGTACTTGAGGGTGGGCCTTGGTGCAAAGGTAAAGGTTGCTCCATTGTGACCACTGTTCGAGTCTGGAAACAGCCTCTCTGCATGCAGGGGTAAGGCTGCGTACATTATGACCCTTCCCAAACCACGCAGTGGCAGGAGCCTCGTGCACTGGGTACACCCTCAATCTTCATTAGGTACTTGAAGCTTGGCATTCATGGTCAATTAACACCATTCATCTGTTACAACCTAAAGGGTTCCAATAATTGTATGAAGGGAACTGCTATAAGTTTGCCTGATTTTTACAATCTAAAGGGTTCCAATAATTGTATGAAGGGAACTGCTATAAGTTTGCCTGATTTTTATATAGCTTTCTTTCATTGTATTTATTCTTTATTTTTGTTAGATCCTTTCCTTGACATAAATTTTAGTTTTCTTATATTAGGGTTTTGATTAGCCTTTTTTCTTTTTACATAGAAATCTACTCTTTTTTCTTGGACAAAGTTTTCCTCTACCTATAGAGGACGATTCACCCTCCATCCTAGGGTTCACAAACCCCTCCTAGGGTTTTAGTATATTCCAAAATACCCTCCCGATTCCTATTCTCGCCCTCTTCCGCATTTACCGTGGATGGAGGGAAACTCGGTCCTTATATATCCTATCTTCATTAGCAATAAAACATTCATTTGACGATGGTCACAAAGTGCTGTTTCTTACTAGTTTGGCTCCAAGCTCGCGTTGTTTTCCTTGCTCTTCATGATGGCCCAAACCCAAGCCCAACACAGCCAAGCAGCCCAACTCATCTTAGGCCTACTAATTCCAGCCCAAGAAAGTAGTAGGTCACTTAAGTTAGGTGATGACATTTGTCACATCTATTGTCATCAAGAGTGCATAGAGGGGCATTTATGAAAATAAGTACATATGTCATCATTTAACCGTACATAAAGCTTACATATATGGGTAGGTGATCCAATCACATCCCTTGATGCACTTTAATGGTAGCAGATGGGACACATGTCATCACTTAACCATATGTGAACCCTACAGGCACGGGTAGGTGATCCGGGCTCATTAATCTGTCCTCCCCATCTTGTATAAACTGTAAATCGGGCTTGACCTATGATGAAATCGGCACATCTAGTCAGTGATTCTTAAGCAGGTCCAAGCCTGGCCTTACAACTTCAAGGTACTAGATAACATCTGACTAGCCTACCCATGGACAGCCAATTTACCTTCCATAAGTAGAAAAGGGAAGGTTACTCCATTACAACCTAGTGGTTGCATATTCAAGTTGGGAAACAACCTCTGTGAAGCTGGAGTAAGGCTGTGTACATTATGACCCTCCCCCAACCCTAAAGTCCCCAACCCTAAAGTGGCGGATAGCCTCATGCACTATGCACTTGCAATTGATGCTAAAAGATTATAAATTTTGAATTGTGCGGTCATGGAATGGAACACTAACTTTCATTCCTTGTATTCCTTAAGGGGCTTGCAGCATTGACATTAACAGCTCTGCTAAGGGCATGGATACCACCTTCAAGCAAAACCAGCTCTTCAGTGTCTCTCTTTTGGTCACTTTATTTGATTTCCATAGGTCAAGGAGGATACAACCCTTGCTTGCAAGCCTTCGCAGCAGATCAACTTGAATGTGATGACGAGTTGCCTTGTACCAAAGATGACCAGAACACAAAGAAGAAAAGTTCATTTTTCCAGTGGTCATATTTCAGTATTTGTACAGGCAGCTTATTGGGTGTTTCTCTTATGTCCTATATTCAAGATTCTTTTGGTTGGGGATTGGGATTTGCTATCCCTACAATAGCAATGGTTGCTTCTATTGTGTGTTTCTCATGTGGGACTAGATCCTACACCCATAAGCAGGCCAAGGGTGAGAATAAGCCCATAGAAGAGATTATTCAAGCCATCAAAGAAACTGTATCAAAAGTGATGAATAGCAGAATCACTTTGCCAGAGAAGGAATCTGACATGGCTGAGCTTGAGTAAGTTCTCTGCTTCTTCCTCTCTTTGTGGGCAAGCAAATGGGAGATCAATCTCTCATGCTAGTTAATCTTGTTTTTAGCTTGTTTTCAGTGTTATTAAAGGGAGAACCTAATGCAAAACTTGCTTGTTTCTAGGCTACAAGAGAGGCCACTTTGTGACCAAGATTTTGATAGCTCCAAAACAATGGATGAGAATCCCAACAATGAGATTGTTACTTTTGATGTGAAACTGCTATTGAGGCTCTTGCCCATATGGATCACACTTCTAATGTTTGCGGTTGTCTTCCAACAACCAGCCACCTTCTTCACTAAACAGGGAATGACCATGAAGAGGAACATTGGAAACAGCTTTGTTATCCCTCCTGCAACACTACAGAGTGCTATTACAATCTCAATAGTACTTCTAATGCCTTTATATGACAAAGGGATCATACCCTTTATACAGATTATCACAAAAACCAACAAAGGGATCAATGTGATGCAAAGAATGGGAATTGGGATGGTTCTGTCAATTGCTGCCATGGCTATAGCTGCAATTGTTGAAACAAAGAGATTGAAGATTAGTAGATCTGGGTTTCTTGAATCACAATCATCAACATTGCCAATGAGTATCTTCTGGTTGCTACCTCAGTATATTTTCCTTGGCATCTCAGATGTCTTTACAGTCGTTGGAATGCAAGAGTTCTTTTATACCCAAATGCCTAGTAGAATGAGAACCATGGGCATAGCTCTGTATCTGAGTGTTTTTGGTGTAGGCAGCTTTCTTAGTGCCCTTCTAATCTCTGTCATTGAGATTGCCACAAGTGCAAGCACACAAAAAAAAAGTTGGTTCTCGGATGACCTAAGTGAAGCCAGATTAGATAACTACTACTGGCTTCTAGCCTTGTTAAGCACCTTGAGCTTGCTAGTGTTTGTGTGTTTATGTAAATACTAGAGTGGTATGAATACTTCTGCCACTGGAAATTGTAAATAAGCTTCTTCTTGTTTTTGACTGCGACATTTATGCATATAAAACCAGAAACCCAAAAAAATAGTCACTAGTATGCAATGCAATGCAAGATTTTATATGGTTTGGCTAACTAGCCTATTAGCCCTATGATCAACCCTCGTTGCTGTATTTAGAGGGGGTATTTGTGGAAGAAACAAAGAAATGTGTTGTCACGAAGCCGTGGTACCGTACGTGAAGAGTTGTTACTCTCCATGTCCGGGAGCTGATCCAGACTCTGTAATGCAAGGTCTGCTAAGGCCTCGAGACTAAGGAGAATCCTAAGGGACTTAGGGGTTGTATTTGGTTTGTATTCTCGGAATAAATTCTGGGTCTAGAACATATTTCTGACCTTTGTGGGATCACAATTGATGAAACTGTTTGGTGCACTACGATTGGTGTGGCGTAGTAGATTCCTCCTTCTCGCCGGTAGCATGGGGAACCCTTCCCCTATAAATATTTAGGTTAATGTTTTCCCATTTTATGTAAAAATAACTAAAACAGAGCCAAACTCTGGCCCGCCTTGAGGCCATTAGTGTCAGACCAAGACTGCAAAATCCTAGACCAATCTCAGTTGGGTCCTGGGTTGATCGCTGGGGCGCTAGGTTGCAAACCCAGGCCCAGCCCAATTAAACTCCCTACCCACACATGGATCTTGAAAATGTGAACATTAAAAAGTAGAATTAGGATTTAGGAAGAATGCAATCTTTCCGTCACATTTATTATCTATAACAGATGAGCCTTCCCCATGAAGAATTCTATTGCAAATAGAGATGTAAACGGATCGAATATGGATCCGGATATTTCATGATCGAATGCAAATATCTCTAAACAGAGATGGATGCAAATCGAATTCGGATTTTTGACTATCCGTTTACATCCCTGACTTGTGTAACCTAGACCTTCCTCCTCCAACAAATACGATTATTCTCAATCCATGTCTCTAAGTTGTCGTAGTCTCATGATTCTCATTTCCTCATTCCTTAGAACTTGTTGAATCTTCAAAAACTCTCAAGATCATTAGCTATTTAATTTCATATTATTAGTTGGATTTCTATTTGGATCCGATAAATTTTTTTTAGATTATTCGAATATTTTTCTGGATATCCCTAAATGGATATAGATACCCCTAAATTAATATAGATGCGAATCAAATTCAGATTTTCGAATATCCATTTACATCCCTAATTGTGGACCTAAGGTAGCTAGTGTGCCAAAAGATGGCCACATCGGTAGACTACAATGGAATCGATTGGTTAAAGCTCGAAACTGGATCACTCGATTAGTAAAAAGCCTAATGTCAGGCCCATAGACCGATTAGTATTGGGTTGTTCTTGGTGTTTGGTGGTAAGCAGAAAGTGATTGCCCGATTAGTCGTTTATCCATTTATAGCCTGACTAACTCGACATTAGGTGCAGAACAAATACATGTGACTATGTGAGAGGCAATCACCTGTCCCTATTGTTTTCACAAATACGGAAATACCCCATCACCGTGTAATGGCAATAATGCGACAGATAATTAACAGTGAACTTGATTAGCTAAATACGTAATGACCACAAACATATTTAATTACCTAAATACGTATGAGAGTTATGACCAATGCTCTACCACACAATCATGATTCACGAATTAACAACTTCCACGAAGAATCGTATGCGTGAAGCTTCTAAAAAGACATAGGCGTGGCCTAACTCTGTAAGAGACAAAAAATAGTATCAGACCCACACAAGCTGACGCAGGCGATGATGTCAGATGTGTTCTTGAGTCGATTTCTTAGAAGGAAGGTGGAAAGACGAAGGGGTGCTTAAAGGGTTTCACATTAAACAACCTTTCACGAATGTTCTTGAATTTAGAACATTATTGTTTGTTTAATTATGTGTCTAATGGGCCTATTCTAGTGTATGAGCGTTAGATTGGATCAACCTTGTATGAGATAGGTTAAAGGGTTTGATTTAACCGAGCTGATTCTCCTCTAACCGTGGCAGGGGACTAGTAGATCCAACTCAATACAAACATAAGATGTTTTGGTCATTTCATAGAGAGATCCACCAATGAAGTGACCCAAACACCCTTTGTTTTGCTGGGTTGGATTCTCTAGCTCCTGTCACAGCTGGAAGAGAACCGAATTGTGATTTAACACGTTTCAACAGTTCTGAAACTTTTGACATATCGATCAAGTACTTAACTTTGCCCTCCTCCATCAAGAAGTCAAGAACAAAACCATAATTCAAAAGAAAAACAAGTATGTATAACGAATCAATTAAGTACATGAACTATACATATAAACTCTACGAAACAAGCGATCGAGTACCTGAAAAGAAAAGAGAAAGAAACCAACCAAAAAGGAGGGGAGACAGAGAAAGAGAAAGAGAAAGAGAGAGAGAGAGATGGATCCATGGGTGGGTGGCTGGTGTAAATCAGTAAATCGATCATCATCAATCTTACAAGTAAAAAGATCAATTATTAGTTCTTCTGGGTGGTTTTCTGGTACTTGTCTTTGATCCAATGGAAGCCAACAGAGGTACCTGCCTTGACTTTCCTGAAACCCGTAGAAGCGACGGCTTTTGTTTTCTCCAACCCTTCTCCGACCTTCTTACCGTACTTATTGGAGCTCATACCACCACTACCGTTACTGGTGTTACTGGATTGATATGCTGGAGCGTTGTAGTCCCATTGATCCGCCCATGATGCCCCAGACGATCTGCTTCTATCCATTTGCAGCAAAGTACTGGAAGATTAGGATTCAAGAAGAATTAATAAGGCGCGCGGCAGAGGGTGATTTGGTTTGTTTTGGTGTGGGTTCGTTGATGGTAATGAAGGAAATAAACTCTTTTGAAGTAATTGAAGGAATGCAGCGAAGGCATGATATATATATAGCCATATAGGCATTAGCAACGACAGATCCAGTGGTGTGATACGGCATACAACAGGTGGGTTTTGGAAAAGGAACATTTGGAGTCACGCACGCCCACGGTGTTGTCCATGTTAGAAGTCAAAAGTTTATCCATCATACTAAAAAGACTAAAGTACCCATAGTTCATTAATTAATTCATCTTACCTTTTTTAATTTTTCCTTTTCTGGGTATAGTTTTGGGAAGAGTTTTTGGTTGTTACCCAGGTTGTAGGAATGTTCTTTGTTGCCTAGGCTTGTAGCTAAAGGGATTGAATAATTCATTTCCCCTGATGATTCACAAATGTCCTCTTAGGTTATAGTGTTTTCTAAAATACATTTTTTGATTCCATTCTTTGGCTATGAACCGGGTAGCAAAAACATACCTAAAACTTGGGTAGTAGCAAAATTTCGTCCCAATTTTGGGAACAAGTTACATGAAGGAAATCAGAACATCACCATTAAATTCTGATGGTTCTGAATAGGGGTGCAAGTTTGGTCCTATCAACCTGAGCTCATTTTGGCCTGCCCCGAATTTGAACAGGGTCTGGGTTGAGATACCCTAGCCCTAAGGGTTGATCAGAGCCGGGCCAAGTCAAGTTGAGACCTAGCTTAACTGAGTCTGATTCGGCCTAACCCGACTCTTGTCTTCTTTTGCTTTCTTTTTCTTCCTCCTCCTGTTCTTTCTTCTCCTTCTTCTCCCTCTTCTCCCTCGCTTTGGCTCAGCCCTTCCATCTCCCTTCCCCTCCCCATGGTTAGGACCAATTAGGATCAGCCTAACCTAGCCTTGAAGGCGGGTAAGGGTTGGATTGTTTTTTCAAGCCATGAATCAAGGTCGGGTCTGATCTGGATCAGCTAAGGCAACTCAGGATTAGATTAGAATTTTAAAAAACCCGATTCAACCCGACCTTGCTTGTTGCAATACATTTCAAGGTCAGATTAATAAAAGGATAAAAAGGGTAGGGGGAGGAAGATAGGTATCACAATACGTCATTACCCACTATATGATACAATAGGAAACCACAACTGCAACACATGTTTCATGTTTGTTTGTTATTTACTTATTTGGTATCTAAAGCATCAAGCATGGGAGGGGTGAGCATAATTTTACACAGTATGAAACGATCTGATTTGTGGCTCTGAGTGTGGTCAGAAGACTTTTTTTGACCTTTTATATAAGAACTTTCACAAAACGAGATTATAAGACAAAATGCCCTAAAATAGTAATAGGAATAGAATAAAGAAACAACACCGTCTTTAAGGACCATAACTTGTGAGTTGTGACAGAGAGGAAATTAAGAAGATTCCGAGTTGTTTGCTTGGGTTGCACTCACTCGTCTTTTTTTAATTCTAGAAGGATCTCTACCTCTTTTTTAATTCTAGAATGATCTCAGAGAAAGAGAGAGAGAGGTTTTACACGACTGCACGCGTTTACGGCACGGATAAGGTGTATTTAGTCCGTGTATTTACTCTCCACTTACGTCATCGTCTCCAAATAACATTTTACAATTAACAAGATTACGTACACTCTTAGCCCACGTCAATGCTTACAGTAAGTGATATAGACATTTTGGAAAAAAGTTCTCTGTCCGGAGTGTGGCCTACGTCAGTACTCCCATGAGTCTATCTCTCTCTTCTCATGTGAAAAAGATACCTTCGTCCTCTTGTTTTAAAGAAGAGAAAGATAGACACATGGGAGTGCTGGCGTAGGCCACACTCCTGTATAGAAAACTGCATCCCAAACATTTTTTATAGTGTTATTTTATATAAAAATTGATAATTTTTTCGCTGTCCCCAGTCCAGTCCATGCATCTCTCTTACCCATTTTCATGATCAGGAGGGTCAATCGGGTCCAACATTGAGAGCGAGTCAAGGTTGGATTTTTCAAACCTTGTGTTAAGGTCGGGTTGGGCCTAGGCCCAATTAAGGGGTCTTAGGGTTGGGCTAAGGTTTTATAAAGCCCGGTCCAATCCGACCCTATTGGAGCCCTACCAGTTGAGTATCCAATTCCCATTTTCTAATTGGAAGGTACAAAATTTTCTTTCCTTCCAATTTTCATCACTAGCAAAATAAAATATGGAAAATGGGTGGTTGATGCTATAGATCATACGACATTGAACTTTACAACTAAACTCTGGCTGTATTTGGTTGGATAGAAATGGATAAGAAAAAAGAAAAGGTCATTTTTTGTTACGAGTGTGGCCCTGCCTGGACATGGAGGCCAATGAGAGCACAGTGTTGGCATCACAAGGGGGCGGGATTTCGGCCTTTCTTGGGGGCGGTCATTTTAACCACAAAGAACTTTCTCGAAAAAGAAAAGGAAGAGAAAAGGAAGAAAAAAAAATCTTGGTGTTTGATTGTCGAAGGAAAAGAATTGAAAATAAATTCTATTAAAATAATCATGTTTTAGATGCCAATCTTATAGAGCATATAATACACTCATTGTACACTATGAAACACCGAAACAAAACTCTAGCACTATTTTGTTTCTGGGTAAGAGATCTCACCTGGTCTTGTAGCCCCTGAATTAGCGGGATCTTTATCACCTCTAGGTCCTTGCCCGGCCCAGTTCCCTAGTTCCTCTAACAAGGGGGGCTGGAGTGACCACCCTACCCCTGCCCAAACACTCTGCCCTGGTGAAGTCCCCAACCCTGTATTAACTTGACCTTAATTATGAGCCAATAACCAACATAACAAATATAAACATGTCTATGACTAGCCTATGAGACTCGATTAACTGAATGATGTAGTAACAGTGCAGAGCCGGTGGTGGGGGGACCCGACCAATTGACACCCTTAGTGTGTACAACATTTTCCTATAAAAGGAAGGGAACCAAAGGAGAAAGTATTCCTTACCCAATGTAAACTCTTCCCCAAGAACCTACCGTCACAACTACCTGCTCCTACATTTTGAAGGTCCCAAATGCCCCTTCATTATTCCCAGAGTCCCATCCAAGTGCAATGATGCCCATTGGTTAAAGGGATTCCTCTTCACCATGGGTTTAGGAAAACTTAGAACCAAGTTTCTCTTTATCCACAATGAAGAGAGAACCTCTTAAGCCATTTCATCTAGCCCTTGGATTGGATTGGGAAAGGCATTGTCCACCAAGTACAATAGGGACAATAGGGATGAGGGTTCAGTGATGGAACTACCTATCTAGAAGTCCAATCATGGGGTTATATCACCTTGGATGAAGAGATTCTCTATTTACATTTAGGGTGTTAAATAATGCCTATTTAGGAAAGAATGCAGTTTTTGTCTATTTACGAAAGAACGCAGTTTTGTCTTAAATGGTTAAATTCATATCAATTCATAGAGTAGAAGGTATAAACCAAACCGTTTATTAAACAGTTACAGTTTGTGAAACAAATACCATTTATTAGACAGTTTCGATTTCTCAGTTTGTAAATGATTTCAGTTTCATGGTTTAAAATGTTTTCGATTTCAGTTTTTCTGCCAATTTGAGGTAATAGGTTCATAAATGTCTTTAACAGTTTTGGTCTCAGTTTTGTGACTCTAGAATACCAAGGCAAGATGAAGACGAAAGGAAGAGGTAATAGATTCATAAATGCTCCTTAAGCAATTTGGTTCATGTTCAGTTTAACCGTTTTACATGGTTTGAAACTGTCTATTAACGGTTCAAACTAGAACCGAATCGTTTATTTAATGGTTTCATTTTAAAACTAAAACTGAACCAATCATTAAGCGATTTACCAGTTCAGGATTAAATGGTTCGATTTGATTTCAATAAAGAGTTTCAATTTCGTTTTGACACCCCTTTCTCCCTAACTTAAATAATTGAAGGTATCAATGTTTATGCTTAGGAAAAATATAAAAAGAGAGAATTATTTTGGACAGAAAATCGGGCCGAAGTTATATCAAATCTAACATATGTATGGTTCAGGCCCGGTCCATGTAATCCCTTATGGGAGGTGGAGTTTTTTAATGTATAATGTTGAACTAGGGAAAAGTTGGAGCTTTTTAATGTATAATGTTGAACTAGGGAAAAGTTTTCTTTCACCAGTGGGATGGAAGAATATACATTGCCTAGCTATGTGACTATAATTAGATGAGACTCTTATCTCATCAACAAACTCCCACCTCATATTAACGAATTTGAAAATATCCTTCCTCTTGATCATCTTATGGTATTTGTTACCACAGAAGCAAGGGATTCTCCCTATGATATATGGTGTTAGATATTTAAGAGGACCGATGTAGGAGACAGGGTGAGACCTTAGGGACTTCAGAGCGAGAAAGTTACAATTGTTGAAAATCTTCCTTTCCCTGTAACATGTTCATTAATTACCTAGAAACAAACGGACCCCCTACTAACAAGCACAATTACACTAGACTATGTCATTCGTGATCTATAAATGATCCAAATTCAATAGATTTTAATTAATAGAGCTTAGGTTTAACAATGCCTAATATGGTTAGCGACCCTAGTGTAAGGGTGTCAAACAATTCGATTTTGGTGTAAATGGTTTGATTCGATGCAAATAAATCTTTTGAGATCAATCTTGGAATCAAAATGTTTTTTGATAAGTAGAATGAAGACGGAGTATATGGTGTGTAACTTTGGTTACATTAGGATGGATAATGAGGTAGTGAAAATTAACAAGAGGGAGATTCCACAAAGTGATTATTTTAGGTATCTGAGTTCAATAAAAAATAAAGAAGGTAATATAAAGGAAGGTGTTCCATAGAGTATGAGATGAAATGGAGAGGTGCATCTGCAGCATTGTGTGATCGACATATTCCTATAAAACTAAAAAATAATAATATACAACAATTATACTACCTGCTATAATGTATGGTGCGGAATGTTGGTCAATTAAAAAACATCATATAGACAAACTAAGTGTAGTGGATATTAGGATGTTGATATGGATGAGTGGCAAAACTAAGATGGGTAAAATAAGGAGCGATCGTACTAGAGTTGATTTGAGAGTAGCTCTAATACATGATAAGCTAAGAGAAAATCATTTGAGGTGGCATGACCATATTCAACGGAGGCCTTTACATACTCCAATACAAAGGAGTGATTTGATTCATATTTAAGGAATCAAAAGAACCAGAGGCAAACCCAAAATGACCTTAAGAGAAGTGGTGAGGAAAGATATACATAACTTAGACCTAGTATCAAGTATGACCTCGAACCGAATTGACTAGACAACAAAGATTCATGTAGCTGACCTAATTTAGTTGGGATAAGGATGTCTTGTTGTTATTGTATACTGACTAAAAGGAAGAAAATGACAAAACTTGAAAATAAAAGAGTATTCATGGCGTTTCTCAAAATAGTTTATAAAAATAAGCATTAATCAGAATTAGGGTCAAACCATTTCAAATTTGATTTTCTGAAACCATTAGGTTGTATTTGTTTGTAGGGGATATGTAGGGTGGGAACATAGTTAGTTAAAATGAGCTTTTAAATGCCTTTTTCGGCCATAATTTTTTGCTGTTTTTTAACTGATGCCAATTTTAAGATAAAAGCCTTCCCAAAACAATAAAATTTTAAACATGTTTCTTGGTTTTTAAATGAAAAAAGTGTCACATTTTAAACATCATTACTGTTTCTTAAGTGAAAAAACGACACATTAAAAAACTTAAATTTTCATTTCTAAAAATAATGTAATATTATTATAAGTTTATGATTCATACATCAAATATTGATGTTAATTAATAAGACATGAGTTGGTCCCACAATTTATGTGTATATTGCCATTTTTTGGTCTAGTATTTTTTCAAATCTAAACGTTTAAATCTCGTACTAAGTGTAGTTTTGATACAACAAACTCAACCTTATCGTAACTAAATGGAGTCGGCTACATAACATAGATCTTGTCCTCGAATCAGCTCTATTCCCTGCTCTTTTAGTTCCTTTATTTTTAATCAAATCACTCATCAAAATTGGAGCATTCAAATCCCTTCATTGAACATGGTCATGCCATCTCAAACGAGTTTCTCGTAGCTTATCATGTATCAAAATTACTCCCAAATCAGTTATAATATGATCATTCTTAGTTTTGTCACGTATCCATCTTAACATGTTCATCTTTATTACACTGAATTCATTTATATGATGCTTCTTAAATGTCCAAAGTTTTGTATCATACATCATAACCAATCGTTTGGTTATCATTTTATAGAAGTACGTCGATCACACAACACTCTAGATGCAGATCTCCACTTCATCCATCCTATTTTAATTTTCTGTGAAACATCGTCTTTTATATCACATTTTTTATTTATGATTGAGCCCATATACCTAAAATAATCACCATCACATTATTCGACCTACTATATCCAAAATTCCACACCATATACCCCATTTATTTATCTTAAAACCTTTTGATTCTAAAGTTTATCTCCATATTTCCAACTTGATGTTAGTCTCTGTTTTTGTCTCATCCACCAAACCAATAACTTCAGCAAAAAACATACACCAACAAACCTCACTCGAGCATCAAACAACTTGACGCTGTCTTTTGGAGCTTGTGCTACCTACCCAACAAGGACCTGGCTCATGTCCAGCCGTGGCGGGAGCTGGATCGTCCAACCCCACTAAACGACAGGAAAAATAGGGGCGGGGTGGTCATTTCAGATGTGGGTCCCGCACCTTCTATTGAAGGGGCAGTAAATCCTATCCATTCAATGGGTGTGGGGGAGCAAAGCAGGGGAATTTCAAGCTGTTGGCCCCTAGAGTAGCCGAAGGCGTTGAGGATGCAATTGATGCGGGAGTTTCAAGCTGTCGCCTCTTCGAAGGGCTTGACACTGTGCAGTGTATATAGCTCATCAGTATCAGAGTTGGGCTCGTCAAGCCTCCGAATGGGCTCTCACTCGCCTCTCCCTGAACGTTTCCCTGTAGCTTTGAGAGGTGCTATGGTGAGAGATCAGAGACGGAGGAAAAGAGAAAATTTTAAGAAGCCATCAAAGAAAACAAAAAGCAAAAGGCGAATTGGTTCCCTCATGTTTAGATGAATCAGATTCTTCACGAACTACAATCGCTCTGGGGGATGGTGGTGCTGGAGAGGAAACCCCTGCAAATTGGCAATGGCCGTGCTGGAAAGGAAACCCGTCATCCAAAGAAGACAATTTGTTCAGCCAATACAGAACAGAAGCTTCCACTATTCAATAACCCTTGACTGATCCGTTAATTTCTGCAACATCAATGAAAGAAAGAAAGAGAAAAAAAAAAAAAAAAAAAGAAGAGGCGGCGAGCGACGGCACACCCTTGGTATGAGCCACGCGGCAAATTAATGCCGCCTTAGTTCCCTTTTAATCTATCCAATGTCGTATTAGCCTGCAATTTGGACCGAACTGTATGAAAAATTGAAAATTGGGAACGCGGAGTAGGTAGACCTTCTCGTCAAAATACCAAACCAGAGAAAACCGAAACAAGTCAAAAACCAACGTAAGAGTTCCTCACGTTTGACATCTTCATCCATTGCATTTGCAACTTCCAGAAGACCAGAACTGGACGTCATCTGCTCAAAGATTTTTCAACTCCCCCAGAATTTGTATAAAATAATGAAACTCACCTTGAATTCTTCTTCCCTCTGCAATAACATCTTACATAAATACTTAAACAGAGAGTCCGACCTGAACCTGAACCATCCCTCCCCTCCCTCAATTTTCGTAATCCTCCACTAAAGAAAATGAAGTCACTTCACACTCGTGGTTCACTTCTCTCTGCAATCACTGCAATTTCACTGGTTCATCTATGCCTTCTATCCACATACATCGCCGGCCACCGAATCTTATATGATCAGAACAATAACAACAAGCCCAGCAACTCATGGGACTCATTCCACAACTTCACCGGACATCAAAAAGGCGACAACGTCGACGGCTTATCCAATCTCAAGCAATACCTTCACCAATTCGGTTACATCTCCTCACCATCCAATTCTTCCTCAAATTCTTCTTCCAATTTCACAAACACCTTCGACGACACCCTCGAATCTGCTCTCAAACGATACCAGAAAAACTTCAATCTCAACTCCACCGGTCAACTCGATAACACCACCGTTCAGCTTATGGCCCGACCCAGGTGCGGCAACGCCGATATCGTGAACGGCACCAGTACCATGAATTCCGGCAAACCTTCACATTCGAACCTCCACACCGTCGCACACTATTCCTTCTTCGAAAACACCCCAACATGGCCGGAAAATAAACGAAACCTCACCTACGGCTTCTGGCCCGGTAACCAGTTACAGGATAACGCTAAGGTTGTTTTCTCCCGTGCGTTTCAACGGTGGGCAGCTGTAACGCCGTTAACTTTTACGGAAACAGATTCCTTCCTGGCTGCAGATATCAAGATTGGTTTCTTCGGTGGGGACCACGGTGATGGAGAATCGTTTGATGGGTCAATGGGGACATTGGCCCACGCGTTCTCTCCTACGGCTGGATTATTCCATCTGGACAGTGCGGAAGATTGGGTGATCGACGGAGATGTGACCACGTCGACATCGACGGTAGCCATTGATATGGAATCAGTTGCGGTGCATGAGATAGGACACGTGCTTGGGTTAGGGCATTCTTCGGTGGAAGAAGCTATCATGTACCCGTCTATCTCGGCGAGGACGAGGAAAACTGAACTCGCAACCGATGATATTCAGGGTATTCAGGAACTCTACGGCAGCAACCCAAACTACAATGCTTCATCAACACCGTCCGATACGCAGAAAGAAACTAGTGATGGTGGGGTCCGCATCATGGATTGGCATTGGACGCTTACGATGATAATCAGCACCGTTGCTTCCGTTGGCTTGCTGTTGTAGATTCTATGATATCTCATGAGCTGGTGATACCGATTTTTTTTTTTTTAATAGGAGTTGCGAGATATATTACATCAGCATTGTATCATTATTTGATTTATCTATGTATTTATTTATTTTTTATGAAACTATTTTTATTTTATTATTATTATTTTTTTCAACTGGGCTATCCGGCCTTTGACCGACTAATTCCCCAGGGCTCGTACACGACCCTGCAACACACACGAATCGGTAGATGTTGGAACTCCCATGTTCACTAGGGAGTTTCCTATATAAAACCTCTCATTATTTGATATATATGTGGCGAATAGTGATATGTTATTCTTCACTAAGATTAGTGGTACCTAAAAGGACCCAAAAGTAGAACAAATTAGAAGAAAAGAATTTGTCTGAAAATATCCCAATCAATCCCTTGAGATCTCTAAACCATTAAATCGAAAGTTCTTTTCAACCATAAGAACATAGAATGGCGAATAGAGATATTTGCCAAAACACATTGATTATATTTTGATATGCATTGAGGAATTGGCAAAGAAGAAGATTACGTTTTCTACATCCACCAGATATGACCAAGCCATCAAGAAAGAAGTGCAAAACACATAACCACAAATCTCTTGCCACGTAAGAATTGAAGAACTGACGTAGACGGTAGACCATCCTTGTCACCTCGCCGCAAACCAGATAATGTTTGCAAAACATATTCGATATTGGAGTGGGAATGGAACTATCTCTCTCTCTCTCTCTCTCCCTTGTTTCATGCTATCACAGAGGTTCCATCGGATCTCTAAGCCTGAGTTTGAGAAGCAGAGGTCGGAAACGTACATAGGAGCTTGTATAGTTGCTGGTCTAAAAGAACACGGAAGATAGTGGGTATGCTCAGTCCTAACGAAGGTAAGTCTCATTGGAAAATTATCTCCTCTAGTTCTTTGCTCGGCTCAGTTCTCCAGTACCTAAAGGGGGGGTGGATCCTACCTGGACAGAGTGTTAGAGCAGGGGTAGGGTGGTCATTGCACCCTCTTATTAGAGGCACTGGGGGAATTGGGGCAGCCAGGAAACTGGAGGGGATAAAGATCCAAGTCCCACCACCTTGTTAAGTATGACCTAAGTTCCATACAAACAGCCAAAATTGAAAGTATTAAAATTCGTGAAAATGTTTTTTTATAATCAATGTCTACATTCACCATAAATCATGTTATATCTCTTTATGTTATAATTTGAGTCTATTATTTTTATTTTTTGGATGATAAAAGAAAGTAATATTACTAAGAAACCAAGTGATATATAGATTTTTTAGTTTGGGCATATCTAGCTAGCTATAACAGCAAGGGCTATACAAAATCGATTTGAGTCTATTTTGGTTTTAAAAACTCGTCTATACATTATAGAGACACTCTTTGGTAACGAAACAAGTTCTCGTCCATGATTTTTTTCCATTGATTCAATTTCGTCCTATTTTTGTGGGAAAATGTTTTATTAAAAGTAGTTTCAAAACACCTTTTGTGGTTTGAAATTTTGATTTTGTATTTTCTTACCCACTTGTTTTTTTTTTTAACTTTTGGTGTTAATTTTGAGAGAGGCTTTTTATTAGACATTTAGTCTCACATTAGAAGTGAAAAAGGATGTCAAGTAGGAATGGGAATCTAAGGGTAGGGTTCCTTGAAGGTAGGTATTTCTCCTCTCTCATGTCAAGTCGAGATGAAACGAGACTTTGAAATATATAAAATATTATTTTTTGCTCAATATCTGAACCGGATTAAATTCCGAGTCTACTAATGTCATTTGGGTTATATGTTACGTGCGAGATAATCTGAAAATAAAATAAAAGAGAAATAATAGGGATAGAAAGAGAGGAATGGAGAGATAAATTTGGGATAGAGTTTTGCTTTACAGATGAAGCAATGGCATCCTACCGCAATTGAGAGGTCACCAATCCTCTCTCAAGATAAACTCTTAAGAATTAATTAATATTTTTCTCCTCCTTTTCTACTTCTTCATACATCAATAAATACCCGGTTAATATTAACTACCCACTTCGCCACTCCTACAATTTCTCTCAACTCCTAAAAAATCTCCTTAAACTTATTCCATTTTTAATAATTACATATAATAAATAACCACCATCCCCTAGATACATATAAATTTTTTGTTTTTTGATAATTATACATATAATTAATAATAAATTAATAATAACTAACTATAATCACAAAGAACTACACCTAAATAAAAATCGACACATAATATTCCATCTCCCTAAATTTTGGTCTTGTCCTCAAGACCACTAAATTACAAATGAAAATTAAAAATAATTTCACCCGGATCTCAAATCTTGTTTGGGTAATTCTCCTAAGCTGTTTTCGTCGATTGCCAATGTTACGCCCGTGAACTCGTCGATCTAATAATACCAATATTTGAAGAACCAGATGAAAAACTCGTACGGACCCGAGACGATCAATCTCTGTTGAACAAATCGTTTCTATCCAGCCTTTGAACAGAGAAGGATACACCCGTATAGACCCGGGACGGTCGATTTCCTCCGCTATGCCTGACTCTGATGCCATTTGTTACGTGCGAGATAATCTGAAAATAAAATTTATAAAAAAAAAAAAAATAGAGATAGAAAGAGAGGAAGGGAAAGATAAATTTGGGATAGAGTTTTGCTTTACAGACGAAGCAATGGCCTCCTGACGCAATTGGAGGTCACCAATCCTCTCTCAAGATAAACTCTTAAGAATTAATTAATATTTTTCTCCTCCCTTTCTATTTGTTCATACATCAATAAATACATGGCTAATATTAATTACCCGCTTTCCCACTTTTACAATTTCTCTTAACTCCTAAAATATCTCTTTAAACTTATCCCACTTTTAATAACTATATATAATAAATAACCACTATCCCGTAGATATATATAATTAATAATAAATTAATAATAACTAACTATAATCACAAAGAACTACACCTAAATAAAAATTGACATATAACATTATGCCTGGCACAGTTTAGGCTTTACCTAACGTCGTTGGGTTGCAAATGCAACTGATTAAAGCTCATACCATGTCGGCATTTCTGTGAGACAAAAAATGATATGGTTTGCTCTCTATCCAACGTGTAGGCCATTTCGATCGGCGTCATTTTGTCTCCAACGTTGGCCACACATGAAGTGGTATTGGTTAGCTTGCATCTGCTATTGGTAACGGCCATATTTTCTGAAAGTTACCTCTTTTCGTAGAGGTACTTTCAAGGGGTTTATTTCCTCTATACATAGAGGTCGTCCATGCCGATTTGGAGGACACTAAGAAATTATATTTTCTCACTCTCTCTCTCTCTATTTGTCTTGATTTCTCTGATACAGCTACACCTTCGTTTCTCTCAATTTTATACATTCTTGTGTATTTCGTTTTAGGAGTCTGAGTGTTATAAATCTGAGATAAAAAAGAAGTGAATGGTGAGGGTGCTTGAATCAAACGAGAATGTTCTGTCCTTAAGACAGTATTTGCACTCTTACTTCTGCACTATGTTACAGTAAATCTGCCTTTCAAGATAAAACAGGTCTGGACTTGATTACTGTTTTGCAGACACAGTAATCAACTTGAAACTAACAGAGAAAAAATATGTATATGACTGACAGATTTCATGGGCTATTCGGATGGGGTCACATCCATTAGCTCATATGACTGTTCTTTTGGGTAATGTCTATTGGCTCTCATGGTTGTACAGATGGGCTACAGCCAGAGGGCTCAACTTTTGTGCCAAAGGTTGCACCCCCTTTGATCAAACACCGATCCAACGGTCGGATCTAAACCATCACACTAGTGGTTTACAAACCGTTGATTCCGAAAAGAATAAGGCGTCTAATTACGACAATGCGGATGTGCACAGTGCACAGTACAAAGTGCGCCACTAAAGGGCCACATTGCGCCTCACGCACGTGCACAAACTATCACCTTCCTCGCTCGCAAGTGCACCGTACAACATTTTCTAAATAAAACATGTGATAATAGATCACAAACATATATAAGCCAAACGAATTTCTTCTTCACAGTCGATGTGGGACTAAAGTCCCACACCAATATTTGAAAATTTCCAACAATGCACAACCCTGTAAAACTTGAAGGAATTTGCAGTAAGAAATTGCACCACTACTATCGAAAGCCATTAGGTTGTTGTATCTTGGATGCCAATTCGCATACACCTAGCTGCACCAATTGGGGGTGTATATGGTCTTAAGGAAAAGGCTCCTTGGTATGCCTCAGCCTTAAACATTTGGGTTTGATTCGTTTGAATATTCTGGAGCAACACACTTTCATTTTAACAGATAAATCTTATCACTCTCAAGAGTCTTCTATTAGTGTATCTTCACAACATCTTGACTACTCATGACTTGTGAGAGTATTATTAAATATTCATCCATAACTTTCGGCTATCGATAGAACATATCTTCTCCGCGATAAAGGGTTTCAAAGAACCTACAACTTAGTCATCATATAATAGCTTATAAAAGACCCAAACAAGTTAGCCTTCATTTTCTCAAGTTCGATCCCTTCCAATGACTCAAAACATGGAATCAGGGGTGGGGTTGGATCAGTGCAGCCCGATTGAAATCGATCGGAATCAATTCTAAAGAACCCTAAAATTAATCCTCAAATCTAAAAAATCAACCATCCCCATCAAACGAGATCGGCGATGGAAGCAGAGCCAGTCACTATGGGAGTAAAGAAGGAAACAATTGATGAATAGGTCGATAGATGGGCACTGTCCCAAAAGGAGGCAAGCATTGACAAAAGAAAAGATGAGTCGCCAAGAATTGGGTGTAAGCTGGGCATGTACAACCGCGTAATGCCTTAGAATTTCGGCTACAAAAGGGTGAATAGAGAGACAAAACTAGGCACTAAGGGCATCCTCATAAAGACATATCTCATCAACCCCACACCAATAAGCCCTCTCATCAATCACTACAACAGTCTTCCATGGATCTAGATCAGAATATACGGACGGCGTCACTACCACAAAGTTCATCCCTAATGACGCGCTTAAACATTTTCGGGGAAAAAAAATAAAGAGTACACAAACGTACTAGAAGACGAAGAAACAGTATACAGTTCTACAACTAGAATAGACCATGGAGACAGTTAAACAGAATTTTAAGCAGAAGGAAGAGTTGCAGAATCCTTCCTAGTAGATGTGTTCCCGTAATCACAAAGTTGAAGACGGAGAAACAGTATACGTTTGTGTTTTAGTTTGTCAGATACAACGCCCGAGATCTCCTGAGGCAAACGCAATAATCTATTCTGGACACAACAATATGGAATCAGAGAGAGAAACGCAATGGAGTTTATGGGTGTTACATAGGGATCCAAGTCAGTTCTCGAATACCAACAAAAGTTCGAGAAATTGTTACATTTTGCACCCATTCATCAGAAAATGGACATAGAAAAGGGGAATGGATTTGAGAAGGGGTTGAGGCCGGGGTTCTTTTTCGGTTTTGGGTGGTGGCATGTCCATAATTGCCTTGATCTTAGATGGATCGACCTCAATACCCCTGTGGCTGACTATGAACCCTAAGAGTTTTCCAGCTGTGGTTCCAAATACACATTTCTAGGGGTTTAGCCTTAGCTTGTATGTTTTAATTATTTCAAAGAATTTTCTTAAGGCTTCAACGTATCTCTTACGTTCTTTTAACTCGATAATCATGTCGTCGACGTAGACCTCGACCTCTTTGTACATTAGATCAACTCTAGGGTTTTAGATCAAGAATCGATAATCAACCGAAATTGATATTAATCACCACCAATTTCGATCCAAATCTCCCAACGCTTGCATAAGCAACACAAATTTATCGAAACCCACCACTGCATATTTTCATTTGCAAATATAATCGAAAACCTTACATATGGTGGGTCATTTAATTTAAATTGGACAAATTTAACATGAGTCTCACAATGCGAAAATCATCTTCGTGCGGATCCTCTCCAATGAGTTGGAGAACCCAATGAACCATCCGATAGCTAGGCAGGCTTTACACGCGTTGAGATGCGCGTAGACACACATCCCGGCGCGCACCCAGGTGTTGGATGTTCATTCGGCACTCCTCATTCTTATTGTTAATTAGAATGATTGGTTCTTACGTAAATAGAGAGAACTTCCTGGGCATCCTTGGGAACGATCAACTATAGCGACTCGTCACCGACAGAACATCTGAGAACCGACGACCGACTGATAAATCCATATATAAATAAAGGTCATTTACTGTCTCTCTCTCTCTCTACAGGGGGCTTTCGTTTCTTCTTCTTCTTCTTGCCCTCCTAAGCATCCAGATAATCCTGATTCCTGATTCACTCTGGTAACTTCAATCTCGTTCTTTCTTTAGTTTCTTTTATTCCTCTCTTTGCAGCGAATTTATGTGTTTTCATCTTAATTAAACTATTTAAATTGGTCTTCCTTTGATGTTTGTGAATTATGTTGTGATCTTTCTTTGTTGTTTCTGTTTGGGACAAAGAATGTTAGATCTCGAAAATTTTAATGGCAAAGAAAACTAGTTTCTGTACCAATCATGATTCTTGATGATTAACAGTTCTGGGTTCCTTTCGCCCTTCTAAAACCCACTTTCAATTTGGGTTAGAAACTGAGAATAACTTGTCTTCCTTCGTTTTCTCGATATCTCGATCCTCAGGTTTGGTCAGAAAAAGGAAAGGCAAAAGCGTTTTATTTCTTCCGTCTTCATCGAAAGACCTTTCAACATCAAGGTTTCATGTCTGATCTCGATGATCAAGTCCCCACTGCTTTTGGTATGTCTAATAAAACCCTATTTTGTTCTGAATCGAAATCCACTTTTGAAATGAATCGTTTTCATCTAAAATAAGCAAGAATTTGTCTTCTGGTATTTAAGCTTTGTTCCTTATCGTTTTATAAAGCTTCTTCGGACCTTTCTTTGTGAGCAGATCCATTCGCAGAGGCAAATGCAGAGGACTCAGGAGCTGGGTCGAAGGAGTATGTGCATGTGCGCGTACAGCAACGGAATGGAAGGAAAAGCCTGACTACTGTGCAGGGTTTGAAGAAAGAATACAGCTATACCAAGATCTTGAAGGATCTGAAGAAGGAATTTTGCTGCAATGGCACCGTTGTCCAGGATCCTGATCTGGGCCAGGTATCTTTTAACCTCTTCATCCTAATCTGTTTGCCTATTTCCCTCTCTTGTTGGTTCAGTAATTTTGTAATTTCTGATGTTGCAGGTTATTCAACTACAGGGCGATCAGCGGAAGAATGTATCAACTTTCCTTGTCCAGGTACAACAATTGTTAATCTTCCTCTGTCATTGTTTAATGTTAAATCTTGGTGATACGCTTTCCTCATGTTACGCAATTTTGCTATCTCTTCTACAGGCTGGGATTGTGAAGAAGGAACAACTCAAAATTCATGGTTTCTGAGGGACCTTTGCCCTTGATGAAAGAACAGTTGAGGATATTACTCCTGAATGTATTATATTTTCCCTTTTAATGAGTATTTGTTTTGGTGGGGAGTGACGATTTATTTCATGGATCCTTTTGAATTTTTATGTTGGTTGCACAAAGTGGTAAACTGTGTTCGACCTTTGTACCTTTTTCCTAAGGCTTAATCGTCCATTTCTCAGTCTTCCACCATGTCTGACTTCTTGTGTTGTGATGATTCTAAATTAAATCAATCAGAGGTATACAACTTGGGTATAGAACTTGTTGCTGCTTCTGAGGCAATTTGCAATTTGTAATGTGTGGTGAAGGGGTTGAAATATGAACTTCATTAACTAAAAGCTAAGAATATGGACATGAACATAATTCACCAGTACGCCCACTTACTTTGTTGGAACATGGAAGATATTCCACTGCTAAGTAACAAGACTATCATAAACATGTTCAGAATAATAAGGTTTTTAACAGTTCAGAATGAGTTTGGATAAACTTATCTCTATTGCAAGTTTTAGGTTGTGTTTGTATGCATTCTAGGTTGAGAACATGTTCCGAGTCTGAGACCAGGAAAAAAGTTGTTTGGTATGCATTCTTTGTTCATTAATGTTAGAGAATAATGTGATCCATCCTGAAACATGCTATTTATTAACAGCATTTTGTTTGAGAACGTGAATAGTCCATTCCAAACGCTTTTCTCATTCTATGTTACGAATGTATTCTACAGTCTCAGAATGGGAATGAGAATGCACTTTCAAGAATGCAGAAGTATGCATTCCCATTCTGAGAAATGCGAAATGTGTTGTTAAATGAGATTAAGATCACTGTTTGGATTCATATTCCACTAAAGTGCATTCTTAATTATAAAATGCTATCTGTTAAGACATTTCATCAAACAACTTATGGGCAAAATTTTCATTTCTTGATGTTGAGATTGAAAATTTTTCAAAGTGTCAACACTCATCGATCGATTAAGTTATTGTTCTTGAGATGCAGCAACTGGATACTGTAACCATGATCCCGCTATGGTAGTGAAAGACATACCAATTAAAACGTTAGGCTGACTAATAGCAATTTTGAACAAATCTTTCAGCTCCTCTTACTCCTCGTCCATAGAATTAATTGGTCAGCAGGAACAATAATTGGAACAACAGAGAAACATGGGAATAGGGTTTCGAAGAAGCTTGTATAGAGGAGCGTTTGTAATTGTCTAGATTAGCCTTCTATGGAGTAGCCTTTCCATGGGTTCCTATTCAATATCCATGCTTTTGAATATGTGTATCTTGGGTTCCAGATTAGCCTATCTATCCCTCTTTATACCTGTGGCCTTTCTCTAGATCAGATTATCTATCGAATATGGATGTCTTCCATAGAGGAACGTATCTATTGCCTTTCTATATAGGAGTGAATAGACGAGACACAAAAAGAGGTATAGAAGGAGGAACTTTGGTGGATCTTTTAAGGGTCAGGTTTTGGTTGGACAGATTGCTGGAGACTCGGAACATTTTTTTCTCGTGTTTGTTCTCGAGTCCGAAGGTCTTGTCTTCAACAATCTCTTGCTTCTTGCGAGAAGGAAGCACGATCTCTAAGTGTAGTCTGCTGGCTATGTTATAATTTGGGCTTTTTTCCTTCTTGCGAGTTGCAGGAAAAAGAAAAGAAACGTTGATGTCATGGCTCAGGAGGGGTGACTTGAGACTCGAGCTGGAGAATGAGAACATGGAATGGGATTTAACTGCATTCCAGAATGGGCTGCAGTCTTGGCCACCTTCCAAGAATTTGAGAATGGAATGTTCACCCAACAGTGTTTTTTACAATCCAGAACACGTTCTTGATCCAGAATGCATACTAAGTACTGCCTTAGTGTATATGATAACAAGGATCTCACTTAATTGAAGATATGGCTCGATAATAACAGAAGGACTTATGTAGCCAACCCAATTAATTGGAATAGGAATTTCTTAGGCCTATTAGACTCTCTAGAGTAAGTAGTGAAAGGAGATTAGATCTGAGTTGACTACTGTGCCAGAATTATAGTTGCCCGAGTCAGACAAGGTTATATGAATTTGTAAAGCTCCATTCAAATTTGGGCATGGACGCCACAGTTTTCATGCCAACCGTTGGGATTGGAAAGAAAATTACCCAAATAACTTGAGGTTTTCAGGTTTAATTACTAGAAAAAAACACTATCAAAATGAAGAGCATTTATGTCAAGTTGAGATGGTTCAGTGTTCGCGGAAGAGGGTATAGTATCAGAGTGGTGGTGGTGGGGGTGGGGGAAGTTGTGGAGATGATGCAGGTGGTACAATTGGTGGTGGTGGAGGGGGTGGCTGGTGAGAGGGAGAGTATACCAGTGGTGTTGTGGAAGATGAAAGAGGAGTTGTTGAAAGCTCGCTCTCAAGGTGTTCACTAACCTCTCTTGCAGTGGTTAATACAAGTATTTGTGAAGAAACAACTTCTTTAAGAGTGGCATTGATACATACCCTGATGAAGTGATCATCCTTGTGCCATTGAGTGTATTCAGCACTGGTGTTGATGATAGATTATGCGATTTGGCAGGAAGAACAAGGCTTCCATCAACAAAACCATTTTAATCAGTCAAAATCATTATTGATTTGAACTGATCACACAACAGTAAGTAGTTGTTTTTCAGAGAGTTTGACAAAGTAGGCAATGTTTTGAATAAGTGGGCCGGAGGAAGAGGAAGAAGCAACCATAGTCATTTTCAATAATAAGTGACAGTTTCTAGAATATTTTTGTGTGCTCTAATCTGATACCATGAAGGAAATCAGAGTCAGATATGACTGCATTGCATTTTCCTTGAACAAATCAGCAACAGGTCGTCATTTACAGAGTACAACAAGAGTCCAGAGTATATAAAGTAAAATAAGAGGAAAGAAAATATTCAGCCTCTATTAGAGAATCATTTAAATGGGAAGATTCAGTGTATCTTTTGACATGCAAAACTCGAATAGATTTCAGATCTCTATAACTACCCATCCGCAAAATCTAGGAATGCCCAGACCCCAGACCTGGTTCCAGAGCCAGTCAGCATTTGTAAACATCTAAAGCATCGACCCATTTGTGCTATCCTCCCCCCCACCCCAAAAATATGTGAGGTTGATGCTTAAGCTTTGAACAGAACCTTTTCCAATCCACCCTTCCCACAGCCCTCTGAAAGCATATTGTCCCTGGTCGCAACCTTTTTAATGTTTGCAAAAAGGGGAAAGAATGCAATCCAGCATACTGTAAATACTGTTCATAACATTTTCATTGAAAAAAAAATACTGTTTATAACATATAAACTGCAGTGGGGGGTCTAGAGAAGATAAGATGAAGGAAGATGCAATATTCTCTATCTAAGATTCTCAGTCCCACAGATGGGCTGATGTTAATCTTTATCAACAGTTGGAACTAAGGTTCAGTACCTAATAGCTCTGGGTACAACATTCCTTTGTTCAGATAAGCATATAACACATCTTTTTGTTGTGATGTCTAACTACTGATGATCCTCTGTAGGTATCCAGGTCATAAAATCCATTAACTTGGAAAGACCTACAAATGTCCTCTCACATCTACGACAGATAAGAACCCCCAAACAAGAACATTATGTATAATGGCCTGTCCAGATCCCAGCTAGTTATCAATCCATCACTCGTGATAAAAGTGCTAGCTTAGCTCTGATGAGTTGACCCTTTTAAGTAAACCTCTATAATGTCAGTATTTCCTTCTCCAAGTATCACTGCTATGGTGAGTTGGCAAATAGTGACGAAGAGAATTGGATTGGAAGAGATAAATGAGATGCTAACTGGAAAATCCAAAAAGGAGCTCAAGCTCATAATGCTTAGGATGATTGCATCCTATGTCAGAATCAATTGCAGTAATTTTAGTCAATTAAACGCCTAAAACTGTAAAGCCCAGTTGTTTACTGCAGAAGACGACATCTCACAATCTCAAAATGGAAAATAAATAAATATCAAACCTATGGTGACTGAAGGATCAGATAAGGAATGCCTCACTTAAGGTCATAGAGAGATCTGGTTTCTGCAGAATCTTTCCTCATGTCTAGTGGAAGCCTCATTATGCACATTTGAGCCAAACCACCAAAAAAAACAAGGCTTCAGCAAATAACCTCCCTGATCTCCATCAACTAATATGCATTTGAGACACCTGAATAAAACATGATTCGTGAAGCCTTTCATCCTATTTTCATGTTGCACTTTCCAACAAAGAACTGGCATGTGGGACAACTTCAATATGTATAATTGGATCCCTTGTTTAAATGCATACAAAGAAGACCAGTGCTTCGGGCAATCTGTAAACAGCACTATAAAGTTAAGAAATATCCACAAGCAATCATTGATTTGATTTCCATTAACAAGTGGGGATCCTCTAGACCTTGGAGGTTAGAACAATCAGTATTGTAATCGTAAAAATTGTAATTGCAGTAGCACATCACCAATTATGAAGCACACATATTTCTAAAGAGCTTAACCAATAGGGAAGATGTGTGAGGAAAATTAGGTGAAAGGGGTGATTGATTAGCTTGATAAAAAAAACTCATTACTAATACAATTTGAAACCATAGCTTTTGCAAGATTTATAATCCACTGGATGAACTCCTAAATAATTAAAAAGGTACCTACAGCAACCTCTTATCTTCATAGTCATTGAATCACGACTAAGATGAGGTGGGCATGCCCAGGACCCATAATAAAGGTCAGAGTACATACTTTAAAGTATGCAAGCATTGTGGAACAGCAGCATAAATGAAGTGGATTCAAATAAAAAAATAAATCACTGCCAAGTGAGCATCGCCAATGATTAAATATTTCATATCAACGTAGCATTTGTGTGGAATCCTTTCACCGCCAGTTCAGTTGACCTTTAATCAGGAACATTTCCAAACCATCTATAAGAAGAAAAGGTAGTCTCATAACTTTGTGTACTCAAATGGAATAAGAGAATGGCATATTGGACCCCCAATAGACAATCCATTTTATAGAAGTTCATGCTAACAAAGAAGAATATGTGGCTAATGAAGATAAAGAATGACAAGAAATAAGAGTAATAGAAATTAAACGTAATATACATATCTCATTCACTAGTTAGAAAGAAGAAAAAAAATATTCACTACGTAGGTGGGAGACAAAATATGAAATTTCAGATTTACTTAATTCTGACACCCAAAAGTGAGTTGGGGGGGGGGGGGGGGACTTTGCTTTTGGGCCTATGAACTTGAAGTCTTAAACTAAAATACAAAGAAATGAATCAAGGAGAAGACGAAGAGATGATATTTTTTTTCTTATTTTGGTTGTGGTGATTGAGGCAATAGCTGAAAAATGAAATAATCTACTCTCAGAGTTGATGCAATGAATGTAAATAGTGAAAGCAAAGGCAGCATATCAATTTACTCAGAGATGTGGCCCCAAAGGATGTCAGAACCCCATAGAATCTAGGATCTTTTCTGCAACTCTAATACAACAAGATGGGTGCAGTTTACCAGTAAATCCCCCCTCCTCTTGAATATATAGACTTCAAAAGTAAGTCAGGACATGCTGAAATAGAAAACATAGCCAAGTAGTCCTCCAGTGAAATATTTACACAAAAACATAGCTTATTGAAGCCAATGTAAAAATTAAAAGAAACTGCACATGACCTTCTTAATGTGAGTTGCAGAAGGATGTTTTCTATTTCAGCTCATTGAGTTTGCCAACATGAACAATCACCGAAAATAGAAAGATATTGTTTACAAAATATCATATAAAACAGATAGAAGGTACCATAACTACTTAATAAAAGAGTTGCATATCTTTTCCTGTTATCCCTTTTGAATAAAATCTGACCTCTGTTAGTGTAACGAATAAAAGTTGCACTACTTTTCCTTCATCTTTTGACAAAATATATTCCAACAGCTTGATTATTTCAGAAATAGAATTTGATAATCTACATGAACATAGTAGCATTTAAGAGCAAATTGATACAAGATCAACCACCCAACAGCAGGAACAAAAAGTAAAAAATTGTGTAAAAAAGCAAAAGCTGCAACCGATGTTGACTATGCATTTAACAAATGGTTGTACACATCGTAACAAAAAAGTGTTTGTATGTAAGCCAACAGGCAAAACTTTATGATTAATTCATTTATACAGAGAAGATGAAAGTGGAGAAAATTCTATAGGGATTACGCATGACAAAAGAATTTTGAAATCTCTCATTCTGCAAAAAGATGGCGCAAGAACACCTTACTAATGAGCACTGAAACCATTGACAACCGTTTCGGAAACAATGACGGAAGCCTTCTGCTTCTCCGTACTATTTTCCTCTTTAATCTCCTCGTCGTCATCACCATCATAATCCAAAGTGAACCGAGAGTAATCATCCACCTTCTGCAATTCCGCACCGAGAGGCTTATAGGTCGTATAATCAGCACGAATTCCATATTTTCCAGCAAGAATTGAGTATGCCCCAACAACCAAAACCACGATAAACGCAAGATGGCAATTGAACTGAAGAGTTGCGATCGCTCCTCCCCTGTGATACTCTGTGTGCCCGTTGCAGTTCACCGTGTAATTCGCTCGACTCTTTTCAATTAACGAGCAGCCCTGCACCATCAAAAAGGTAAAGAAAGAGAAACCCATCTGGACAAACCATGTGCCCTGCAGAATCAAAGCAACCCCTCGAGCCACTTTAGGGAATATGGATTTGGGGAGAGCCAATTCGTGAAGGGTGGTGAGAAAGCAAACTCCAATAGGAAGGAGCAACAAATTGAAGTAACGATTCTCGATTCCAGATGGGTCTTTCCTCTGAAGATAGAAGAAGAGAAACTCTTGACCGAACGCGATAAGGGCAATCAAGTTGATAAGCGATGAAGGTAACGAAATTGAATCTGAGAAGTGGATCAAAACACCAGCGGCTGAATAGAGAAAGAAAAGGGATGCGATGGATGCAATCTCCAGCTGAACAACGAAGCCGATTCTATCGTTGGTGCGAATGGCGTCGAATAAGGAGAACAGAGCGTTGAGGATGAAGAAAAAAGAGAGAGTGGAAATAGCTATGAATCTAACAGAGGAGAGAGATGATTTCTTGGTTTTTCTTCTGGTCGTTCTTCCTGTCGTCGTTGTCGTAGTTGATGTGCCTTGCTCATGTGAAGAAAGGGAAGAAGAAGAGGGGTTCAGGTGCGCATGGGCTGAGACAAGCGCCTCCCAGGCGCCGATTACCACGAAGGCCCCTCCTGCTATGCAGTAAGTGTAGAGTCCCATGACTCCCATCTCTTCTTCTCCTTCTCCTTCGTTTTCTCTCTGCGTATATGTTAAGAGTCGAGAAGACCGGCGGGTAAGAAAATCTGAAAAACGCGAGGTCCCTGTCGTCGTTCCTTGTTGGTTTTGGTGTTAATCAGTATCAAATCATGTCGTTTTGCCTATTTTTTCATGAGTTTTAACTTTTAACTCACCGATTTGCTTCGCCGTGGTAAAGGTTTCTTCGTCGTGGATTCCTTCAAATGAGTTGACTTAATTGTATTGTCGTGGCTGGCTCAGGTTCACCTATGACTGAGCCGCACAGATGGCATCCAAGGGTGGGACCCACCTCTCCTAGATGCCATCTATGCGCGAAAAAAATCCTCTCCAGTTTCCTTGGACTCATGTCAGACGATTCCTCCAGTTTTATCCGGCTCGTCTTTATGGAGCTCGTGCCCACGGGGTATCCAAGGGTGGGGCTATGCACACATCTTGATGCACACTTAGGGATGTGTGCAGCACAGTCCAATGGTTGGATACTCTCTGGACGTGCTGGGTTCCATGGAGACGAGCTCAATTGGTACTCACTAGTGCGTTAGAGAGGATCCAGATTACATCGCTGCCCTTGTGTCGTCTCGAATGATGGATTTTAAGTCAATGGATTTTGATCGAGAGGTAAGCATCGTCGGATTATTGTCCCTATGTTTGAGCCGTTGGATTTTAAGTCAATGGTTTAGATGGGGCATTTTATAGATTAGCGGTGGTTAGATTAGATCATCAATCGACGTGTCACAATCAGGGTGTGATCCGAAGAAACTTTTCCTTTGTTTTTCATTATTGGAAAATCTTCTAGAAGACTTTAGAACAGGGAGTGAAACATTCCACTTTTATTTGTTTCTCCGAGAAATTGTGTGAATGGGGATAAGGAAAAAAAAGGAAAAAACAGAGTGAAGATTTGGTACCGATCCCAAGACCTAGTCAAAAAGAGTATGGCAGCTTCTATTATTTGACCAAACTCGCAAACTTTACATTTGTGTGGTATCCTATAGAATCCATGAAACCAATGAACGTCCGTTCCATGGTTTTAGCTATTGGTTGGCGATACCGATACTAGATCGGTGTATAATGGTTAAAATACCTTATGGTATCGATATTTTGAAGGTAACCTATCCAATCTAACCGATATCGATCCACCATTATCGCTACTTAAAACCATGGTCCATGCCTTCTCTTTGCACTTTTGCCAAGAAAACAGCAAAGAAGAGGGAGAGGAGGCAGATGGGGACGATGACGAAGGTGATGAAACCATTGATGTAAGGATTTTTTGTCCTCCTTTTAACATGCCTCTTTTTTTTTCTTTTTTTTTTTTTTTGAACATTATGGGCTTAGTTTGGTTGCAAGGGAAGGGAAATGAATTTTTCAAAACAAAAAAAGGATTTTTTTTTTAAAAAAATTATTTAATATGATTGTATAAACTATTAAAATTTTTATTATATTTAAAAAAGAGAAGTTTTCTAGTCGGTGCACCAAGTATTTGACACCGGGATCTGGACTTTAGAGTGTTAGATCACGGAAATGGAATAAAATTCCGCTTATTTGACAAATTATCATTAATATCCTTCTTTTTGTGTTTTTGTTTTTCCTATTTTATTCCTAAAAGTGCATGTTTGGCCCGCATAAAACCACTCCTTATTTAATAATGAAATTTTTTAGATTTAATTTATATTTTACTTTTCAAATCTAAGGAATTTGAGTGCAAAGTAAAATAGTAAAGTAAAATTTAATAATCATTTATAGAATAATTTTGAGTTAGTGATATAATACAAAAGTTTCTTTTTTTAGATTAGAAATTTTAACTTTCCGTCCCTTTAATTTTCCCTGCAAGCAAATGCAGCCTTGGTGAGTCAAATGCCTCCAACATAGAGGCAAAGAGAAATAGAGTGAATGCATTGCATATGCTTCACTGCTTCGTCTTGAATCCTGGAAGGACCCTTTGTACCACACACAACCCCCCCCCCCAAAAAAAGAGCAAATTACTCAGACCTCCCCTGGTCTTACTGACAATTCAGTGAACCACCCTTGCCCTTCTGATAACTACTCAGACTTCCCTTGATTTCCAAAATGGGCTTCACTTAACCCTAGTCCGTTAGTTTTTTAACGATAGGTAACGGATAATTGCTCAAAAACTAAAACAACAGGTTTTTACCTAATATGAATTTACCCTATTACCCCTTAATGAATAGATAACCTAAAGAGCAAAACCATCGTCATCTCTAACTTTCACAAGCTCTCAACAAAACCGAAACCCTAACCTGCAATGGATCAATTCACTCATCTCCCATCGTGCGCTGAGGTTTAGGGGTGGATCATCTTCTCGGACTGAAGCATCATCATCTTCTGGGACTGAAATATTGTCATATTCTCTGGCCAAAAACCCCATCGATTTCAGTGATTTACGGTGGCATGAAATGATAATCATCTTCTCGAACTGAACCATTCTCATCTTCTCTGGCCAAAAACCACAAGGTATTTTGTTCTCCTTATGAATCTATCTTATTCATTCATTTATGCTACTATGAACTGATGCTCATCCCTCTCTTGTCAGACTGAAAACCCCAATCGAAGCACTCATCGGTTTTGAATTGATACTCATCCCTGAACCAAGAACCCAAGCTTAGCCCCTTACTATAAGGTTAAAACCCCCCATTTTTATGCTCTGTTATGATTTAATGAATCAATTTCTCTTCCCTTCTACCCAAAAAAAAAAACAAATCAATTTCTCTTTCCCGTATCATTTTTTAGCTCATCCATAATAGCTCAGCCCTTTATTGTAAATTAAATCCCCCACACCATTGGTAAGCTATGCCATACTCTATTATGGAATCAAAAATTAACCGTCCCTCTGTCATGCTCTGTTATGATATTGAATGTAATGTCATTAATCCAATAGCTCAACCGTAAGTTAAATCCCCCCACCCCCCATTTTTATGCTATGTGATGCTATTAATCCATGTGTATTTTTAGTGCAAGTAAAACATTGTGAATTAACTGTGCATTCTCAAAAATCTATCATGTCTGTAATTTATGATGAGTTATATGTATATCTTAACCATTGCAGGCCACTATTTGAGTATTAGTTTGAAACAATATGGGTACTGTATGCAAAATAGTTTATCATTACTATGGGAGGACTACAAAGAGATATGTAGACCCAGATAAATATGGATACCTTGATATGGTATATGATGTCTACAGTTCAGTCTTGAGACATATCCCTAAGGGAAAAACAGTGACTTTCCAGATGAAATTCATGTTACCTGATATGATTCAAGAGATGAAAGTGATGTGTGATATGGATGTTTTAAAAATGTTTTGTGTGGCTGAACAATTGGATGCAGTTGAAGTAATTGTATACAATGTGCAAGCTAGTGAGGAAATAACAAATACTTGGACCATTAATGGATATCCTGATGATGTGGTAGGTAGGGATGAGGTAAGCAGTTTGGCAGTTAGAGAGGATGAGTTTCTATCAACTATGGAGACAGCCAGAACTGATATTCAAAAGCGAGGTGGTCCTAGCACCATAAGACCTAAAAAGTCTACTGTTAGGAGAGGTGGTGCCACTACCATGGGTAATAATATTGTGAGGTTTAATAGTAAGAGTAATGGCACAGTTAGTGCAAATACTGAGACTCCTTCTACTATCAGATCATCAAGTAGAAGCTGTGCTAAACTTAGTGATACTGTTGCTGGTTTTGAGCATGTTCAGACTGCTAGCAAGTATGCTGGAGGTGTTGGTGTGGTAAAGATGTCAAGTCAGAGTACAACCACTATAGGGGATACTAATGCTAAAGGGGGTGGACATGTTGATTCAAGTAGCCAAACTGCTACTATACAGGAGAGTAGTGCTCAAGGGGGTGGAGATGATGATTCAGGTACCAAGGATGCTACTGATGATGAGGGCTTTGAAATGTCTGATCCAGATGATGAAGAATGGAAAGAGGGTTCTGAGGATGAAATTGAAACATCTACAGATAGTAGTGATGATGAGAGTGATGGAGATTCTGAACATAGTAAATCAGAGGAGGTAGAGAGTAAGGATGAGTTGTCTGATAACCAGTCAGATGAAGCGGAGGGATTAAAGGGGGTAAATCAGGAGGGTGAAAGAATTAGCTTGCAAGTTGGACAAATTTTTACTGATGTTTATGCATTCACAGCTGCTCTTGCTGATTATTCTATTCAAGAGGGATTTGAATTTCTGAGACAAAAAAATGAAAAGTCAAGGGTTACTGTAATTTGTAAAGGTGATGGGTGTATGTGGAGGTGCCATGCTTCACCTATTGATGAGGTGGGCACTTATATGATTAAAACATATATCTTAGAGCACACTTGTGTCAGAGTTAGCACAAATAATAATGCAATATCAACATGGATGGCCAAAAAACTTAAGGACAAATTGAGGAGTGACCCAGATTTGAAAAAAGAGACAATGAAGCAGTTGTTGAAAGACAAATGGCAACTTGAGCCTCACAAAATGCAATATTATAGGGCTCGGGTTCGTGCAAGGGAGTGGATTGAAGGATCACATGCTGAGTCATATGCACTTTTGCCAAAGTATGGAAATAAGTTATTAGAAAAATATGCAGGGAGCAATTATGTGATAGAATCTGAATTGAGAACAGTGCTATTGAAAGAAGTAAGAGTATTCAAGCGCCTGTTTATCTGCTTTGAAGCATGCAAGAAGGGAGTCTTGAATGGGTGTAGGCCATTTATAGGCCTAGATGGCTGCCACCTTAAAAGACCATATGGTGGTGTGTTATTGGCAGTGTAGACACTGAATTTTGTCACCCCTCGACGATGATGACAACAGGGCACGGACAGACATCAGTATCTCTCTTAAGAAGGACTCTTGTCCCTACATCTAAACCAAATCACCCTAACATCCCTAAAATGACTTATAAGACCCTTTTACCAAATGCTGAAGGAGGTACTACTCACCCTCCCCCACCACGACGGTCCCGCTAGCCGGTTAGCAGGTCATGGGGGTCTAGGGGGTAGGCAGCCCCCCATGTGGGGGGTGTAGGGGGGTGGAGCCCCTCGACAGAAAATTTTTTGAAGAGTCTGAAGGGAGCCATAAACCCAAAAAAATAAGAAAAAATGGCACTGCGCCCCCACGGCGCCGTGGACTCCTTGCCACGGTGCCGTAGGCTCCTTCCCATGACACCATGGGGATGTGTACCGGATTTCTACGACGTCACGAGGGGGTGTGACATCAGCTTGCTGACGTCACCCACGACGCCGTGGAGGACTTATCTGCCCATGAGAGAGAGGGGACCCCTCCCTATAAATAGGAGGGTCCCCTTACCCCAAAGAACAAGCTTTTCTCGGGTAAGGAGACCCTCCAGGGCTTGTTTTGCCCCATTTTCACCCTCTTTTCCTCTGTCTTTTCCTCGTGAGTATGTGAGTGAGTAGAGTTCTTCGACGTGGGTAGATCCTTCGGTTACCCATCTAAGCATAGAGCGATTCTGCTCTTGGGTATTGTTATCCCTTCAGTGTACGAATAACGAAAAACCTCCTTTACAGTCGTTATTCTGTCTGTATACAGATAACGAGAATCTCTTATATAGCCGTTACTCTGCCTAAAGTCTGAGTGACAAAACTCATCTCGTATAACCTCATTCTATCCGACAAGAGAGAGACAATCCAATCGTTCGTCTCCACCTGAGCCGTGGGACATCACATATTTTACCCTCGGTGCGCTTTCATTTATTTCTTGCATTTCTAGACAGGTATCTGTCTCTTTCCCTCTCATTATTTTTGGCATAATGTAGACAATTAAAGCAACTCGTTTAGTGTACATAATAAATGATTTTCTCTTTCTTTGTCAAGATTAGTGTACCATAACTTAGCCTTACATGTTAGTATAAGATATATTATCAAGGGAGAATATTAAAAAACCAGCATCTAGTAGAAAGACCGATTTATCCGGGCGAGGTGGGTGCCTAACACCTTCCCACCCTCGTAATTTGACTACTTACCCTGAATCTCTGACCAGACCATATGGAATCACGTAACCCTTTCCGCTAACCCCGGATGGGGCTATACCCATTGGGTCCTAGGCCCTAACCCTAGGTGGCGACTCCATTTCTTTATAGAGCATGATCCCAATCCTCGTGATGATATATCGGAACGATACACCGTTATACATCAAACCCAATTCTTGTCACCAAGAGGCTGAGGAACCCTCGTCCTAAGGACCATGGTACTTATAGGCAGCAATTTCAATTAATGGGAATAATGGATTATTCCCTGTTGCTTTTGGTGTTGTTGAATCTGAATGCAAGGATAGTTGGATCTTCTTCTTACAACACTTGCATGATTCAATTTATACAGAAATGGAGTTACCTATCATATTCATGACTGATAAACAAAAGGTATGATGAGTAAGGTTTGCTCTTGTTTTAGATCAATTTTGAAAATTAATTTGTTTATGACTTGTACTATACATCACATAAATTTTGATCAATTTCATTTTGTTGTTTTATAGGGACTCTCCCAAGCAATAGCACAGATATTTTCATATGCCAACCATAAGCATTGTGCCAAACATCTGTACAACAACTTTAAAGTGAATTATCCTTGTGCACTATTAAAGAGCCATTTCTGGGCTGCTGTCAGAGCCTACAATCCCATTCAGTTCCAGAGGTCAATGAATGCCATGAAGTCTCTCAATAAGGAAGCCCATGACTGATTGATGAAAAATCCAATATCAGCATGGGCTAGACATGCATTTGACCATAGGATCAAGAGTGACCATGTCACTAACAATATGACAGAGTCTTTCAACTAGTGGATAGGACAGTCAAGAAGCAAACCAATCCTTACCCTGATTGATGAGATAAGGTTGAGATTGATGGGTAGGTTACATAAGAGATATGAAATGGGTATCTCATTTGTGGGTAGGGTGACACCACAAATGAAGAAGAGATTAGACATAGTACAAAGTGAGTCCAGATTTTGTACAGTTTATCCTGCATCCACAAATCAATTTGAGGTACAAGATGGGAGGTACAAGTTTGTAGTCAATTTGGAGAATAGTTATTGTGATTGTGGAGTGTGGGGTGCTACAGGACTACCTTGCAAACGTGGTGCAGCATCAATTAATTTTAAGAGAAAAAAGATAGAAAATTACTGTGATGAATATTTTCCAGTAGAAACATATCTAGAAGCACATCAGACCATGATACACCCATTACCAGATGTAAGCCTCCTATTGGATGATGATAATGATGGCAATCTTATCTTGCAGCCCCCACCATTGAGGAGGTTACCTGGTAGACCACACAAGAGTAGAAGAAAGGAACCCGGTGAACAATCCTCTCAAGATATTAGGAAGTCCAAAAAAAGTATCAGATGTGATTTCTGTAAGAAAATAGGGCACAATAGGAGGGGTTGTCAAAGAGCTCCAGTAGCTGAGAAGGGTTCTTCTTCTAGGAAGAGATCAAGGTCCAAGGTATTATTCCTAAAAGTTTTTAAACATACTCTAACAGGTTATGTTTTTATGTATGTAATATAATAGGGGCTGCCAAAGAGCTCCAGTAGATTAGAATTTGAGCTCTTAGAATTTTGCTATTGAAACTGATTGAGAATGGACTTTTACAAGGAAAGTAGAAGAATAATAAACATTGTGAAACCAACTCATCTCAAAGGGTGACAAGGTCCATGGCATCTTCTACAACCTCAGTTGTCACTGCGCAAGAGCATAGATTAGCAAAAATGGCTACCAAGTTAGCCAAGAAGAAGGCAAGGAGGGCTGAGAAAGCTGCCCATGATCCTCATGAACCTGGACCATTCTGACTTCCTGATGCTAATGTGCTGCTGTTAGGATGATGGTGTTGCTGCTAGCTGCTGCTGCTACTGTTGCTGTTATGATGGTGATAGTACTGTTGCTGTTATGATGGTGGTGGTGCTGGTGCTGTTGTGGTGGTGATGGTTCTATTGCTGTTATGATGGTGGTGGTGTTGTTGCTGTTGTGGTGGTGATGGTCCTGCTGTTGCTGCCAGCCCACCTTGTTGCGTTTTGTTTTTTTGTTATTTTGTTATTGAGTTAATATGGTGAAACTATTGGGCTTCTATGGTTGTTTATGGAACAGTATAGATGATGTGCTCAAAACAATTTGATGTTTTCTTTGTGTTTGAGAATTAATGGAATAGTATGGAGTTTATGTGTATTTCACAGGTCTTCATTGTCCAATACCATTGTTACTGTCACTGCTTGGATGTATTTGAGTTGGAGTAGGACATTCACATGAACAACAGCTGTTTGTTTTAAAATAAAAAGGAGAAGTAGTGCATGAGTTGCTGCTGCCACATGGATCTTTAGAATTTGGATGTCACATGTTATTGAAGTATATGTAGCTTTGAACACTAGTGCAGCCTGTCTAGCAAGTTACTTTGCTGGAGTTTTTATTTTTTCAGCAAGATTCCAGACCTTAATGGTAATCTTCTTGCATGGTATTTAAATATAGAAAATCAGATTTGAGAGTCCGTGAGGAGAAGTAACCTAGGATTTCTGCATGGGCAGTAAGGGTTTGATATTATATCTAAATTGGGTTGCTGCTATCTAAAATTTAGGAATACAGCAAGGGAGTGATAAGTATAGATCAAAATCCGAGGAGGTCTGTAGCTCTATAAATGGAATCCCATGTTTACTGATGGCAGCCAATAATATCTCTTTTTTTAATGAGATAAGCCATTGATTAATGTCATTGGATCTCACCATTCATGTTAAATATTTCAGAAACAAAGCTAAGAGTAACTCTTTAACCACAAACAAGGAACCATTGCATTAAGAAATTAGGGGTTCTTACATCCTTTAAACCACAAAAAGATAACAAAGCTGACAATGAACAAAAGTTCGTTCAAGGTTCCCATCTTCCCTATTTCAAATTTTTACTATAATGACCACAACCATAACAACAAACAAAACTATCATGATCTTCCCAAAAATCTGTAGTGTTTCATTAAACATCTCCAGCTTCTTCACTCTACTCTTCAGACTTTTGAAATCTTCTAGACTAACTTCTCCCACATTTCTTGGTGCATTCCTAGCAACACCATTTTCCTCTCGGGCATCCATAGTCAAACCATATTCCCCTGGTGAATCCACGGGCATACACCATGGAAAAACCCCACAAATGTCATCAGGGCATACATAGTAAAGCTTGTTTGGGTTTTTAACTGACTTAGAGATCTTCACAATAGCCCTTTTTTGACATTTGCATTTGATGTTTATATATTTCCCTTGCCTACACCTGCTATCATTCACACTGGAGCTTGACATCATACCTGCATAAATCATGCAACTCAGATGATGTACTAGTTCAACATCACTATGTTGCAATTTGAAAGGAATTTTACATGCTCAAAAATCAATTTCGAATAAAAAAAACCCTAGTTTCATAACTAATAAGGAAAATGCAAACATGATTTTTTAAATCAGAATTCACAAAATGGAATGGAGCTTGCTGGAATGTGAGGGACTGCATGTATTGGTAAAATAGAATGTTCAAGCTTGAAGTTGGGGTGATTCTTAGCTATATGGGTTGAAGTTCAGATGGAATGAATAGCAACAGGGTAGTAGAAGGGAGTGAAGCAGCAATGTAGGTGAAGTTGCAGTCGCCGGAGGTAAGAACAAGGTCACCGGACTGATTACCTATCGATCGGTGATGGAATGAGATCAATTTCAGTCGACGGAGAAGAACTTCCAGTCGCCCCTCTTCTTCTTCAACGCCTATTGTCTCTCCTTTTATCGATTCAGATGGTGAGGATAAAGAGAATATGAAGTGTAATGGTGCTATATAACTAAGGGTAATTTGGTCAGTGAATGCATATTTTTAACGATGTTAATGGACTGGGGCTAAGTGAAGCCCATTTTGGAAATCAGGGGAGGTCTGAGTAGTTGTCAGAAGGGCAGGGGTGGTTCACTGAATTGTCAGCAAGACCAGGGAAGGTCTGAGTAATTTGCTCAAAAAAATTTCCCTTTGTTTTTGTTAAGGGTTGTTAATCTCACAATTTTCCACACCTCAATACCATGTGATGGAGGACATTTAGTTAAGTTCCTGCCCAAATAGGTTTATGGAAGTGCCATGGTATTCTAAGTTATATAGAGTTACAAAATACCATTAGATTTTTTTATTTTATTTTATTTTTGGTGGGGAGGGGGGTGGGGCAAACACAAAATACCATTAGATTACATTATAATGAAACGACTTCATCTTATTCCATGATTCTTAGAATTCAGTTTTTACCGGTTCATGGTGCTTGTTTAGATTGAAATATTACTAGTGAGCTACATAGATAGATGATGTATCTATTCCGACCATTGGATGGAGAGAAAATGGTCGAGATTAGCCATGTATGAAATTTTTTGGTATAAGGGAATTTCATTGAAAAGAAGAGTCAGTACAAGCAGTGACATCTGCGTTACATAACTGCAGAAGCCACAGAGAGGATATAGGCCAACCAGTCGATGACTCATCCGAAAGGGCCTTCCTAGCCAAGGAATCTGCTATAGAATTAGCAGACCTACGAACAAAGGAAAAACAATAGGAAATAAAGGATTTTTGAAGATGTAAAATATCATGAACGATAGCCGCAACCTCAATATCCGGACAAGAGGAGTTGACTTGGTTAATCAAAATAGCACGATCTGATTCCACCAAGATCCTAGGAAAACCTTTCTTCGCCGCTTGCAATAAACCAGATCTAATAGCATAAGCTTAACCCACCAAAATAGAGTCCTAGTGAATGCCCACCGAAAAAGCATCCAAGGGAAGGCCATGGTGATCACGGATGATGGTGCCGATAGAGTCATGTATGAAATTTCAGAGTCTTATTAAATCAAGGAAAAGGCTCTCTGAGTTAGGTGTATATTACACCTCCTCACATTTATTACCATATTAGTTTTTTTTAAGATGAGAAAAATAATGATTAAAAAAATAAATGTGAGAAGGTGTAGAGTATCTTGCTGGCTTAAAGAAACCTTTTTTGTTTTTGAACATGAGAAAAATAATAATTAAAAATATAAATATGAGAGGGTGTTGGGCATCCTGCTTGCTCAGAGAACTCTCTCCCTTCAATCAAATACCCCATTTGTATTAGCATGCATCACGTGTATTCCTAATCATCTGTACCAATACTCTAAACAAAATTGTCCACTCTTCCAACTCTGAGTGAGAACTGACATTTTAGACTAATAAAACCATAAAAATGAAGGGTTTAGATTTGTCTTGTGATTTTCAAAAACGTCACACTCCTCTGTTACATGAATAACTACCTAAATGTTATATAATAACCCTATTTTACTTTAATTCTTTTTAAAAAATTACTTGATGGGGGAGCAGGGTTCTTTGTAGCAAGTCTAATGACAATTTCGAGACTAGCATGATATCTACCGCATGGCGAATTAGATAGATTGAAACTTTGTGAGCAAGTAAACCATAAGGTCCTTTGCTCACATGTAAAGTTTCAAACCACAGAGTTGGCCAAGTAACACAATAAATCTTTGAAAATCCAATGAAAAAGCAAAATTTATTAATAAACTACAGTTTGAAAATACAATATACCAACACATCGGAGGCATATATTGAATTTAAGTAAGAAAATTTACTAGTGGCCATCTAAACCGTTCTCTAGGTAACCATTGGTTGGAATTGTCGTGTTATTGTTTTTATTTTATTCTTTTTAATTTTGTTTTAAGCGAAAAAGAATAATGGCTGGTTGCATGGAGCCTGCACCCAAACACAAGAGCACGCACAATTATCACCCCACTCTTGTGAAATAAAAAAATCGATCCCATCAATGTTGATGCCCTTAAGTGTGCTCTCATTGGTCCCTCCCCCGTGTTGTAGGGGCCATGTGATCAGGCAGCGATCTCTTGGTTTTTTACATCCCCCGGTACAAAGGGATAATTGAACCTCTTTTGAAAATTCAATTTGCTTCATTCAATTTCAACAAAAGTCAAAAGAAGTATAGATTTTTTGACCTTATGGCCCTGAGAATGCCTCCGATCCTACCTCATATACAAAGATTAGGAAAGAAATAGTTGATTAGGAAATGAAATTTGGTAATGGGTGATTAAATGGAGAATTTTTCATCCAAATCCAATTACTCCAAAAGGGGCAAATGGGTTGGCGGATGGGAATGGGCAAGTTGTTTTCTGCTTATGGGCCTGCTTGATGATGAATTATTGAGGCCCGGCCCACGTGAAAAACCCACCTTAAATTCCATTTCATTAGTTTCCGTTTGGTTGCAAGGGAAATTGAATAAAAGGAAAGTGAAAATTTTAAGCCTAATAAAGTAATTTTTGTAATCATTATCCCACATGCATATATTACACCAGTTCCAAATCATTCTATATTTGATTATTATTAGATTTGAAAAGTAAAATAAAAATTACATCTAAAACATATCATTACTAAATATGATAAGAGGGAAAATTTTCTCTGCACTGGGGGGCACAAGATGGCCAAGACATATGGGGTAGGCGAAATGACGGCCCTATCTAGCTGCATGTGTTTGGATGCAGCCTGCACCCCCGTGTGCTCTCGGATAGAGAATATCGACCCATGATAAAATTACAAAACTTTTCTTTTTAGGTCTGAAAATTTTCGCTTCTCTTCCCTTCAATGTTCCTTGCAACTAAAGTAAGCCTTGGTGTGAAAACCTAAAATTACACACGCACGAATCAAAACTGTGATTTTAATCTAGCACACTCGTAAGTTTGCCTGATTCATTCATTGGTTCATTTGAAAGATAAAAAAAGTTCTCCCATTGATGCGTGGTAATTTTTTAAGGAGAAAAGTTTCCTGCATGGAATGTAGTGGCCACGCTCAGACACTTTGGGTGACCGAAATGATCATCGTGCCCCATGAATGGTGGTCATTTTCACCCCTCAATGTATCAGCACACGCTCTCATTGGCTGTCACACGCATAACCCCTATGCTTCCATGCAGAGAACGGTTCCCCATTTTTGAATTAGTGGGTAATGACAATGAAATCTGTATCACATCTGAAGCTAATGGATTTGTCTGTGACAACAACAGCATATCTAACAAATTAAAACCCATCAGATCCCATTTTTCCACTGCTTTGTCCGATTGACTATCCCTTTGGATGTCCAATGGAGTTTGTGGAAGTTGGTTTTGCATAGAAACAAATTCCGAAGAAAAATATTAAAAAAAAAAAACAGATTTTAGGGCCTAATGTGAGGGGTTGTAGTCTATTCCTTGAAAATGTCTCGGCTTGAGGTGAAGAAACTTGACAAGAAAAAGCCAAAAGCCCTCAAAGAAGATTCTTAGCATCTAGAGTTTCATCCTTGATGAAATGTACCAGTTAAGGGTGTCCAAACCAAACTGAAATCATTTATCAAAATCGAACCAAATTGTTGACAATGGAATCACAAAACCATGTAATTAATGATTCGGTTTTTGTTTAAAAATTGAAACCGTTTAAATCAATATTAAAATAAATAATACCCTCTCAAATCTTTGACTTCGCAATAGCCTCATCTTCAAATTGATGAAATTATTTATACTTTTTATAAGAGTTAATCATTTAAAATTCAAAAATATGAGTAGGTTTATATTAAATAATTATTTATATCTTTCTATATGAATTAGATTAATATTAAATAATTGCTTATGTCTTTTTCTATCAGAGCAGGTTTTTTAAGCAAAATTTTCTGCAAAACTACTTAGAAATTGTATTATAAGTTTAATAAACGATTTGGATTTAGTTTCATTACATAGAATCGATTAATAAACGATTCAATTTTGATTTCATTACATGGAAAAATTGTTGGATTTTGATTTCTACCTCCAACACTATGAACCGATGTGACCCATATTGTTTAACCAAAAACTGCACCATTTAACACCCTTAACGTAACACTGCACACATGACTTGAAACAATACGATAAAAGAAAAAGACAAAAAAAAAAAAGAGATACCCTACTACTTACTACAATACAAAGGAACAAGCGAGGGGTTTGAAAATTAAATTTTGGGAAAAAGTTCTCTTAGCTTCGGATAAAATGACTTCACTACCTTCTAATGAACGTACAATATTATTTAGTCGTACACTCGTACCTTATTGGTGTGTTCCTCTATATATATCGCTTGGTTTAAAAGAACCTTCTCCCATTTTGTTTTATATTGATTCCAAGAATGAAGTAGATAAAATGTCAGTAATTTTGTAATTTCTCTCTAAGAATTTCAAACCTAACTCCATGGAATTATATGCTTCCATAAAATTTTTAATAGAGACTTATCGCTGTCAAAAATGACAAACTCAGACAAGCTTCAAACTGCCTAACTCTATTAGCTTTTACGATAAGAACAGCTTACAATTGAAAAGTATCTTGTGGAAGATATTTTAAATTCAATCTACAGATATTTCTTCTCCTCCATGCTCTCACAATTTATGTTTTTTTTCAGCTGTGAACTAAACTTCTTGTTTCTTAGTTCTCTTGATATATATATATATATATATATATATATATATATATTTTAGAATTGTGTTCTGTATTTTGTAGTGATCTATGCAATTAACAAAAATCGGTTTTTCGGTTTGGTTTGGATTGGTTATTTTATCGGGTTGACTTAACAAGCTCTTACCGAACCATTGTCAGACTACCACTAGTTTGGTTTCAGTTTTTTCATAAATATGTTTACAAAATAATGGAAAAAAAAATCATTTTCATTGACTTTTTTTATTTATCGATTTCGGTTGGTCCATTTGATCTGTCCAATTTAGTTCGGTTTCTACTAGTTTATAAAACACCATACTGATAAGGATTCGGTTCGATCCAATTCAGTTCAATCGATTTTTAGTAGTTTTATAAAACATCAAACCAATAAGGATTTGGTTCGGTTTTGGTCCATGATAAACTCGTTGTTTTCAATCAATCCAATCAGTTCAAAATTGACAACCCGTATCTGTTAAATTTGTCACTTGGATAACAAGTGCAATATTTTTCATTCTTAAAAGACAACTATATATCAAATAAGATTGTGTTGTTTTTCAATCTAAGGAAACGAAGACAACTGCTTGCTTCGTTTGTTGATTCATTGTCGGTAGAAGGGAGGTTCCAGGAGGTCAAGGATCAATTCTAAGGTTCTTGAGACCGAATCCAAATCCAAATCCAAATCAACAAGGACCTTTTAGAATTTTTAAATGGTTTTAAAATTAAAGATTCAAGATATTATTTTATTTCATAAAATGTGTGTTTGAGGGTTGCATCTTTTCCTAATAAGCATCTAAATGATCAATAGATGTGACTATTAAAAGACTTGTTTAAATAATAAATAAACAAAACTTGTAGGAAAAGACACTATTTTTAAGCATATCTTGTAGAGACATCATTTGGTGGTGCCTCTTCTTCCTCTTTGTAAAGAGAAGAGGTTTTGCTCATTTCTGTTTTTACGTTTCCCTTCGGTTTTCTCTTTTCGTTGTTTAAATCCAATTGAATGCAACTTTTCGTACTCTTAGTGGCCTAGCAAGTGAAATGCATCACTACTAGATAGCTTCATGTTTAGGGTGTTGGTTTATCTTGGAACCTTGGACGTCTACAACCTTAGGAAGAGTTTCCATTAGCATGACTCAGCCTCACCAATCCCTCAAGCTTCTTCATGGTTTTTCAAATTCGTGATACTATATATGATGCTTGAGATTATCATCATCAATATCAATTTGTCTACAATTAAGATAAATAATATATCCTCTTCTTACATATATTATCATGTATATTTTGAGATGAATTTTTCATTAATTCTTAAGACTATAGGTTACTTGAGTGACTACTTTTTTGGTTAATATAACGACCAACCGTTAAGGATAAATCGACACAAAACTGTTTCTCTTACTTCTATAGCCCGGAAGGTTATGTTTTCTCATGGGAGCAAGTGGATCTCTGAACGTGACTGTAGTTAATGGAATGTAGAAAAGTTCGTAAATCCCCCCCCCCCCCCCCCCCCCCCCCCCCCCCCCCCCCCCCCCCCCCCCCCCCACCCCCCCCCCCCCCCCCCCCCCCCCCCCCCCCCCCCCCCCCCCCCCCCCCCCCCCCCCCCCCCCCCCCCCCCCCCCCCCCCCCCCCCCCCCCCCCCCCCCCCCCCCCCCCCCCCCCCCCCCCCCCCAACAACCCCCCCCCCCCCCCCCCCCCCCCCCCCCCCCCCCCCCCCCCCCCCCCCAACAACACCCCCCCCCCCCCCCCCCCCCCCCCCCCCCCCCCCCCCCCCCCCCCCCCCCCCCCCCCCCCCCCCCCCCCCCCCCCCCCCCCCCCCCCCCCCCCCCCCCCCCCCCCCCCCCCCCCCCCCCCCCCCCCCCCCCCCCCCCCCCCCCCCCCCCCCCCCCCCCCCCCCCCCCCCCCCCCCCCCCCCCCCCCCCCCCCCCCCCCCCCCCCCCCCCCCCCCCCCCCCCCCCCCCCCCCCCCCCCCCCCCCCCCCCCCCCCCCCCCCATTTCTCATGGGAGCAAGTGGATCTCTGAACGTGACTGTAGTTAATGGAATGTAGAAAAGTTCGTAAATGAGATTTTTGGATTTTTGACAGCCATGTATCGTTTACAAGTCGATCGATGTGACCCATATTCTCATCCATTCTTCTATGGAACAAGAAATGACTGGAAACAGGAAAGAAGGGAACAGTCAATGATGGTGTGCTACAAAGCCTTACATGGGTGAAGGAAGAAACAGAGGATTAGAGTGACTGACCTGCATCAATCAATTACCCTTTTTTGGAAAGCCATGACTTCAGGTTTATGTCATATCTTTGTCTCTATATCATAAAACTAGGGCTCCATCACGGTCAGGTTGGGCGGGATTTTTTTAAATCTCAAATCAACCCTAGTCCCCATAGCTAGATCCAGGCCTGGCCTGATCCTGAATCAGGATCAAAAAAATCCAATCTTGATCCGTCCTCAGGATCGGGCTAGACTGATCCTATTTGACCTTTATTATAGAGTGGGGGAAGGGATAGATGCATGAGTTGGACTGGTCATTAGAAAATTATCAATTTTATATAAAATAATATTATAATAAAATATATTTATATCACTTAATATATCCATATATAGTATATCATTTAACAAAATGTGTGTGATGTTTAAAGTTTATATTCCATATATTATATATAGTAAATCAATATATATTTCATAGTATAACATAAAATAGGGTCGAGCTGGGCTAGGCCGGGCTTAGTCCGAAGCCTCAACCCTAACCCAGCCCGTCCCTGACTCAGGATAAAAAATTCTCAACCCTATCTCAGCCCAAACCCTATTTGGGCTCAGGATAGGTTCGGGTCAACAGGTCCAAACTTGCCTCCTTAAACAAAACATAGAGACACATCAAAATTATATACCTCTTGGTATGGGTAGTGTCTCTTGGAAAAAAAGAAAGAAGATGCAAAGGTTGACATCAAATGGATCTCTCCGGTTTGAGCTTAAATTAGATGGGACTTGATTGTGGTTCAAGCAATGTAATATTATTACTTGATTTTTCTCTTCAAGTGGGCCATTTGTTAGGCCACATGACCTAAGTTATTTCAATGATAATTGTGTGATGCAATGGTTTATCCATTGTTTCGAATATCATTTTTATATTGAATCATGACCATTGATAATATGTTCAATAGGATATTAATCCCATGAGATCCGACAAGACTTAATAAGTTTTGATTTTGATAATTCAAATCAAGAGACCTAATTAATTATTTGCTTCATATTTTAGCTCTTCATTCCATGTGACATTTTAGTTCTTAAATGCCTAACGATCCGATAAAAGTTCTAATTTTATGGATATTTGTATGTATGTATGCATGTATGCATGTTGATTTATTGGTTATTCACCGTGTATAGTATGAGACATGCAATTAATAATGCTTGATTATTATGCTACAAGATGCTAAAGAAGTGTGGATAATTTATATTTCTCAATTATATGCATTCTCAATGTATGTGTCATCATATAATTGACATATGGAAAATTGATTTCAGTGAAACCCAAAATTGTTGGTGGTATTGTAAAGAATGCACATTATTGCATGTTGTATCACTGATCAAGAGAGTGAATTTAAGTGCATACTTGGAAGGTTTTGAGTCAATTATCGAAATTCATTTTTGATCATGTGAAAACAAGTTTTTTAACTCAAAGGAATTTGTAGATGTTGGTGATCATATATTCATATTATGTGAATCTATTAATTAAGCAGCTGATTTAAGATTCATCATGGAAGTAGAGCTTATGGTTTTAAGAAAAGGGTTAAGGATCTAAAACGATGGATATATTGTTAGAACCTAAATCGATACCTCGATATAACGGTAAAGAGTAAAAATCATTAAAGAAAATAAGACACATATATATGTCTTAAATTTAAATCTGGTGAGGCTAATGAGATAGCGTTATCAACTCTAAGTAGTCAGGAAAATAATCTGACTATGATTTGTAAACCTTTATATCACGAAGATTATATCTTTTAAAGAGATGAACTCTAAAGGCCTGTACCATAAGTCATGTGATGAACACCCAACCTATGTGAAGAGGTAAATTCTTGAAATAAGTTCAAAGGTAAAAACGAAATCACTGGATGACTAGACCAATACTACTAATTTTGAGAAAATATTAAACTATAATGAAAGGAGGATGAGTATAAACTCTTAATTAATCATATATTCTACAAATAGGGGGTGTTAATTGTGATGCACACTATAGGAGGTGAGGTTGCCTGATGATGAGAATTTTATAGGCAAACTTTCAAGACATCTATGAAACTGAGATGTGAACAAAGCCAGTAAAAAATCTCTAAATCATTAAAAGGAAATTTCACGAGGGTCGATTGGTAAGATATGGCTGGTAGACTAGTTGGTTACACAAATGAGAAAAGGTTAAAGAAGGCTGACTTCACCTGTATTTTGTAGCTTAGTCTGTCAAATCCAGTGTAGGTTCAAATCCAAAGGATATCTGCAACGATGTCATACTATATCTAATACACTCAATTGAGTTTGTCGATTGTTTTTAAATATTTTGAATATATGGGAGATTATTTAAAATTTTAAATGGTTTTAAAATTAAAAATGAAAAATATTATCTTATTTTATAAAATGTGTGTCAGAGGATTGAGTCTTTACCTAATAGACACCTAAATGACCAATAGGTATGACTACCTATGGTGGTGTTTCTTCTTTTCCTATAACTTGATGAGGTTTTGTCCATTTCTCAAACAATTGGAGACAATCTCTTTTTTGTTTTTTCCCTCAGCTTTCTCTCTTCATTATTTATATCCAATTGAATGCAATTCTCTGTGTCCTTAGTGACCTAATAAGTGAAATGTAACACTACTAGACAGCCTCATGTTTTGGGATATTATTTTGTCTTGGAGATTGGTTCGCAAAGACCCGATTTACACTATAGAGAGCATTTATAGTCTTAAGGAGAGTGTCCATTAGCACGAATTAATTCCACTAATTCTTCAAATTTCCTCATGGTTTTTCAGATTCGTAACGCTTTATATGATGTTTGAGATTTTCGTCAACAATATCGTTTTATCTACAATTAAAATAAATAATCAATCCATTTATTACATATGTTATCATGTATGATTTTAAATGAATTTTCCAACAAATTCTATCCCCTCATTTCATATTTTGCATTTTTAGTATCAACCAATACATTATACAGTACCGATACTTAGCAGTTCATGGATCCTCTTTTACTCAACCAGTACAACATTCTTTTTGTATTTTAATTTTCTTATTGTGTTGCTGCAACTTTTTAAAATTTCTTGATAACATTATCTTTCTAGTTTTCAGGTTTTTACTATCATAGGTGTAGGAGGATTTCGGTGGTTGAATGGGCCAACCATTCATGTCTTTTCCTTCTTGATTGGGACTAACGTATATATGCTTGAATCATGGCTTTATGTCATGCAATAGTACTATATACTGACCTGATTGATTGTCAGTATACTCAATAGCCATTTTTGAAAATGAAAATTTTGGAGTGTTAGGTATGAGGTTTAGAAAAAAGCTAAACAACTAATTACACAAATTCTATTACATCATTCTTCTTAATGGAAATGATTCCTCAGGCCAGAATGACTAGTTGAAAACAATGTTTTTAGCATTATATGATGATGATGATAAAGAAGTAGTTAAACTATTCCTATTGTAATTAATTTGGTACTTCCCAAACTGTCTTCTATTGTTGATTTTCTTACTAAAATTTAACAATTTTGTTATTGGTGAATCCTAATCTCAATTTAATCCAAGAAATATTGTTGATTCTTCCTCAATATTGATGGTTTCGCTCACTAGAGAGTGGACCAAGGGGTTGGGGAGGCGAGAGTCTCCGAGCTGGATTTTTATGAGTCATTTATATTGGGAGGCAATTTTGTACTTTCGAGGGTTAGGATTTCTCTATATTGTATTGCACGAGACACTATATATAGGGACATAGAGTGTTATTTCATAAGGAGGTATGTGTGAGAATAGTGGAAGCTCTGGTTATCACTTGATGGTGGATGTATTCTATTTTAAGTGAACCAAATAAATCTGTGTTCTCTGGGTATGTTATTTATTTTTTTTTTTGTTTTTTGTTTTGTTAATCGTTATTCTACTGTGTTGTTAATTCATAACAAGTTCAGCATAGAATATAACCTATAATTTCATTTCACATTAATTCTACAATAAATCATTTCATCTTTTCCCTACCACGTAAGAGCTGAGTCATACATGAAGTAGTGCTTTTCTATGTCACTATCTTTTCTTTTCCAAAAATTCTTTGACTAATATATTCTTCCTCCTTTTGTTGTTTTATCAATCTAATGGGATTTTCTTACTAACACCTTTTAAAGTAAAAAAATAAAAACCACTATTATACTAACTTAACCAGTTTTAACCAATTATCTGCAATTTTTCAAAAGTTAGGACAAACCCACTTCTTTTTTTTTATGAAACAAAAACCCTTATTAAATGGTCTATCATTCTCAGGTTTATTTGGTCTGGGTTCAGGATTGACAACTTTACTGAAAATGATACATAACAACCATGGAACAAAAACTCGACCGAAACCTGTCGAAACCACTGAGTTAACTCGATTTTTCAGGTTTTCGAGACGAGTTGAAGGAGAATTTTATGAGATTCCTAGATTCGACTGGGTTTCGATGGTTTCGACCAGTTTCGACCATATTTCGGTGGTTTCGACACATCTGCCCATCGAAACTAGGGAAAACTTGATTTGAAACTTGGACAAACAAGTATTTATGCCAAAAACTACCAAAAATCAGGACAGACACATAATTATGTCTAATATCATTTAAATAAATATTTTTGTATTTGTATTTCATTTACTTAAGATAATATTCATAAATAAGCAAATAGCCCCCTTTCTTTTTTTTTTTTTGGTAACAATACCCCCTTATTTGAATCCAATAAAAGTAGTTAAAAAATCAAATTTCAAAAGAAAAAAAAGTCAACCTTCAGTTCGAGAACAAAAATTGAATTTTCGATCGTAAGTGCAATTTTCAATTTTCTAATGTTGGGTTTTTTCTCAAATCTAAAAATTTCATAAATCTTAATATGGCAAAACATTGTTAAAAATAAAAAATGCGGTAAAATATTCATTGGTTTTTATGCTCAAAAAATTATTTTCATTCAGTGCGATTTTTATAACATTCGTACACACCAAATTAAGTTTGACCGATACATAAGTCCTTCAATATAAATCAAATGTAAGCAATCTTGGACTTATTGGAAAACTATCAAAACAAAGCTTTCTAACAAATCCAAGATTGCTTAAATCTCATTTATATTGAAGAAGTTATGTTCTGGTCAAACCTTATTTGATACCATGTCCAAAAATAATATACAGTATCAAACTTTGATCAAAATCATAAGTAATATTTTTAGTGTTCTCTATGTGAAACTAATACATGGATTGAGTTTAAAATGTAAAAAATAGGAGCACAACAGGAATCAAGGCAAAAAAACAACTTTTGGGCCTCCAAAACCAAGATTCGAGTTAGCCTGGAGAAAGTCCCAAGTTTCAACCTAGATATGGTCGAAACCAAGACGAACTCATTTTCTGACTGATTGAAACTTAGTCGAAACCCGAGTTTTAGAACCTTGATAACAACTGCAGCACAATGGATGCTCAGATGAATTACATTATGGGCAAAATGGATATGCATCAATAAATTCCGGATCCGGATCCTCTTCAATGAGGAGATCGCCCAATGAGTGCTCAATGAGGCATCCAACTGGGCTGCCTGGCACACATCCGGGCATGTGCCCAAGCAGCCCAGCCATTGGATGTTCATTGGGCGATGCCCTTATTGGAGAGGATCTTGATCCATAGGTTCTGGGGCTTCAAAAGCTTAAACAAAGAGAGACACTACAATACAATAAATCGTATCCTTTTTGTTAGGATTTAGGAGGATAAGAAAGAAAGTGAGATTATCTCTAATGGCAAAAGATTTGATAAACAACCATTTGTTTTGTGATGCATAATTAATAACCTATACCTACTAGATGATAATTACTATAGAATTTTGTAAATATAATTGTTAGTTGTTGTCTTATTGAGTATTATTTATGTTGAGGATGGTAACCTTGCTATGTGTCTTTTGTCTCATATATTTGTTATCTTAGATATTTTGTATATTTGAATATGTCCATCTTCCCTCTTAGTTGCACTTCCAATCACTACAATGCTCCAATTAATCAATCAATTTAAAATTGACCACCTTTTGTCCATTAAATCAATCCTAATTGAGATATTTGTGCACTTATATCTATTTTTTTTATTGGTTGGGGGGGGGGGGGGGAGGGGGGAGGAATGCTAAGAGTAGAGAGTTATTATTTGTAGACAGCCCATCTTATCACCTTCGAGAGAAGATGTGTTCATGACAATCTGGGACAAAGGGGAGGACCTACCTTGTAAAAATTTAGGTTGTGTTTGGTATGCATTCCAAGTCGATCAATTTCGCATTCCTGGGTGATAAAAATAGTTGTTTTTATCATCTAAGAATGCGAAATCAACCTGGAATGCATTCCAAATGCAATCTTAAAATTATCAAAATACCCTTAGAAGTGAAATGGTGCGAAAATGAATTGATTCAAACATACTTTATGCAATTTTTTTTATTATATGGACTCCGCACTTGAAAAGAATTTTTCAACCAATTTTTTTGTCAAATCAGTACCCAACAAAATCCATACCAATGGATAGTACTTGGAAAAACCTTCATAATGACGTTTGGTTCAAGAAAATCGGACTTACGGATTAAAATTAAATTTATAAAAACAAATTAAGTAAAAATTATATAAATAGTCAGTCGTCCCCCACCCCCCTCCTCATTCGAAATACGTACACCTCATCAGGTCCCAGAGAACCTTTGAAAAATCTTATCTAGCTTCTGTTAGGAGATAGATACCAAATTCCCAAAAATTCCCCAAAAGAATTAGGGGAAAATTTCTATACGCCAAACACAACCTTAGAACCCATAGGAATTCTTAAAAATGTCCTAGAAATCTCAGAAATCCCCGGCCAAAAAATAAAAAACTGGAATGTCCATATGGTGCAAAAATTCTGTATTTGCCCTACAAAATCCTTGCAACTTGGAGTCTACATGTTATGAGCTCAAGAAAATTCTCTTGAACTGATCTATTCTTCATGTTACTTTTAATCTATTTAATTTGATATTTTAAGTAATGTTCAAGGTATTTTTAAGGTTTTTTTCATGTATTAATATTCTGCATCATAGGGTCATTTTTCTAGATTTTTAAGTTTCATATTTATATTTATTTTCTTTCATTTTCCTACAATTGAAAGGAAAACTAAAGGAAAGTAAAAAATTTCAAACTTAAAAAATAAATTTTTATAATCATTACCCAACATAATTGTATAAACGATCATGACTGTTGCAGCTTAAATCAAGTCATCAATGGAAGGAGTTTCCATCCCTCTGATGCAGGAGGTGTTGTGTATCTGTCACTTTCTTCTATCTTGATGTCTAGGAATCTATTGATCCATAATTGTCCCTTATAACATATCCATACAACAATGTAATGATCAATAGACGATCTTTACTATTTCAGATTGATTTTGTTGTTTTTAGGAATTTTTTTTTTTTTTTTCCCATCAGAATTGTGTAGGTTTAGTGATGATGACCATTTCAAAATCATTAATAGAAATGCTCCATTAATGCCCTTCACCAAAAGAAATCTGAAATCCTGGTCCCCCACCCCTTCCCCCAACTGTGATTATGTTCGGATATATATACAGCTTTGCCAATTGATATAAATGAGTGGATGCATGTGAATGTAGCAAACCGATTAATTTACCAAAAATTTCTTTTAGTTAAGAGTTTTTTTTATTATGAGCAAAGTCGTATATTTTGAGAGAGCATCAATGATGGACAATGGCATGTAAATTCTTTAAAGAAATTCACTTTTGCTTCTATCTGGAATTTTATTAGAACAAAATTCGTAAAAGTCCCTTAGCACAAGATTGTCCGATTCAGTTAAAATATTTCTAGGCATAGTTTTACTATTTGGAGTGCTTTTACTTAATTTCTTCCTACACAGGAGTTTCTTCTCAAGAGAATTCTTTCTATACTTGTCTTCGTTGGAATTCTCAAAAAAATTTCAAACACCTATTCTTTTCCTATCATTTTTTAAGATTTATTTGAAAAATGATCCTTAGCAAGTTTTGGTCGCATTAAAGAACTATCTTTCCTTCCCAAATAAAATGGAGGAAAATTTAAAAAAGAAAATCGAGATAAAAAATATGTTTATTCTAATTCATTCTGTGAGCGTAGACAGCAGACACAATGATAAATAGGGATCTTGCAATCAGTTGGAGCTTCTCTCTTAGTTCTCCCACAACCCCGACTTTTTGATGTTCCATCTTTTGTTGATGTTCCCCCAATCTTGGCTTTATCCTTTTTCATTCATTGTTTTTCCCACCCTTAGTTTTTTATGTATCCGCATTTTAGGAGAACAGTTCTCTTTAAGGGAATGTACTGCCTACGCCCAAACACTAGGGGTGTCAATTTTGGACTGGAACCGGTAACCGGACTAGAACTATCCCGCTAGGAACTGGAATCGATCCACCCAATAACTTATTGATCCAGATATGATCTTATTGATAGGTTATTGGTCCGGATCTGGTCTAGTCCCAGGAACCGTTAGAATTAGGAGAAATGACCAGGATTGGATTATCATCTAATAAAATCTGACGAATGATGTCATACAAAAGAAAAACAATTTCAGAAGTTGTGTTTTTGGTATTATCTTCACTCATACCTAACAACTGCAATGTATAGATTATTATTTCCATAAAAATCATTATTCTCGAACCACCAAATTGGTGATGACAGATGGCGAATTATTATAATAGTTTGTTATTTCTAAACTCTCTCTCTCTTTCTCTGCATAAATAAAATCTAAATATGAGGAATTATATATGAAAATTGTAGACATCAAAATTAGTTCAAGTCTAATATATATGTTCACATAAGATGATAATATATACATTGACACATTGGAACGTCTATCGTTTTTCTAGAGCAACTCCTATTGTCCTTATTTTGGACTCTATATTATAATAATGTTTGGACCCGCTTTGGAACTGGAACTGGACCACCCATTACTTAATGGTCTTGGATCTCAGATTGGGAACCGGTGAGCTTATTGGTCCGGATATGGTCTGACATCTTAGAACTGAAATCGCTAGAGAACCGGACCGATAGCTCAGAACTAGACCAATTGACACCCCCTACCAAACACAAAGGGGGTGAATTGACCGCCCTACCCCCCCCCCCCCCGCCCCCCCCTCCAATGACTTTGGACTCCAAAAAATAAAACTGATCAAGAATTAAATAAATTAATCAAAACTAGACCAATTTACACCCTTACTACTTAACTAGCATTACTCATGGGGAGTCGGCATCCATTATGTGGAAGTTTCCTCAATTTTTATCCTCTTCTCTTATAGCACGGTGCTGTAACACATCGTGCGATGGCTGCAAAGGCTATGTGCATCATGTGGGGCCCGTTGTGCCACATGGCCTCTATAGCACTGCACGATGAATTACAATACCATGCTGTAATAGGAGAGGATAACGATTCGAAGTTTCCTACGCATAGAGAGTAGGAATATCATTAGCAAAGGACCACTTACAAGTTGCAATTGTATAAGATGCTCATAGAGAGGGCGCCTTGGAAGTAGCAGAAGCTGATGAGGTTTCTTCCTTCTAACGTTATATTTTAGATTTCATTAATAAACATATGGAAGAAGAGGACAGGAGAGTGGAGTCTAGCGGCCCAATAACTTTACATTTCTTTATTTGTTCGTTCCCACCCTTAAGGCCCTAACATAGCAAATATCTGATGATTTGGGTCTCCACTAACAGTGTATAACTTTCCATAAATGGAAAAGATCCAATTGCATGCCACCGTTCAGACAATATGGACAGGGACAGCCATTCATGGAAACTTAAAAAGTGTTGCTCCTAGCTACAACTTGCTAACTAAAAAGAAAAGTGGCTAGAAATAAGATTTGGTAGGGATTATTTAAGGGAAATTTTTGTTGTAAATTGTAATCTTATTTGTTTTCTTTTTAATTTAACTTTTTTTTTTTTCAATGAGATTAAATTCTTATGAAAATTTTTTTATTCAACTTAAAAAAGGTTTGGGAATAGGAAAATGGGTAATCAAAAGAAAGACTACAAGCTACTTGTTCGTTCTTTTTCGGAGATTGTCTTCACAATTACCTTTTGCGAGGCGAATTTGGCTGCAAATTGCCTGGCTTCACTTGGAGCTTCTAGTCAAGGAAACTCTTTCTAGCAGGGGACATCCTCCCTCTTGTATTCTTCTTCCTTTGTATGCTGATAGCTGTGGAACATTGTTCCTATAATAATAAAGTGTTTTTCACCGAAAAAAGAGCAATCAAAAGAATGAGACCGCAATTGAATTGATTTCAATGTCATCTTATCATCTTTTTAAAATTAGGTGGTTGAGACTTAGTATTTTTCAAATTTTGAGGTTCCTACCACAATATTTGTTGTGGATCAATGATGGCCTTCGAAATAGAATCTTTTCGGTAAGAGTATGATTGACTTGATTTCAATGTCATCAGACCTTTTAAAATTAGGTGGTTTAGACCGAGGATTTTTCAATTTCCATGTAGTTGAGAGCTTGGTTGAGGTACACTAGCTTAAGGAAGGTTTCTATAAGAAATTTATTTTTATTATTTATTATTTAATAGAATTTTTATGAATGTTCTTCAATTTTTTAAATATATATAGATAGATAAATATTTTATGTATATATATATAATTATAATTATATATAACCGTGATAAAATAAATAGAAAAAGGCAACATATCACGGTGTCATGCTCTCTCTCACATTCTACCTTCCAATTAATGGGTGTCATAAGAAAAATCTCTGTTATAAAAAATAATAATAAGTTTTTGAATAACATATAAAGTTTAGGGGGAAAATGATGTCATACAACATACACACTCTTGCAGTCTCTCTCCTCTTGACACTTTATCCCTTGTTTACAAACTATATTACCATCCTCTCTTGCACTCCCATTAGTTGGACATGAAGATTCCATTACAGGCTACCAGCACGGTGAGTTGCTTCTCAGAGTTTAGTTATCATATTCAGAATATTGTCGAATGGTAACACAATTATTCTTGCTAAGGATTACAAAATTTATATTTAATTTTTGTTCTAATTTAGCATCACTTCACTTCTAACCAATGGGGCAAGAATCCATTATGGAGATTAAACTTAATTATAAATCAATCGTTAGTTAAAGATCTGTTCAGAGACTTGGTGGGTTGTAAGGGGAGAGAGGGTAGAATATGATCCTTTCTTTCATCCCAAGAAAAATAGTAAATAAGTTTTCTTGAGATTGGAGAGAGAGAGAGAGAGTTGAAATAAGGAGGAATGTAGATGAGCTGAAGGATAAGGAGGAATGTAGATGAGTTGAAAGGATGTCAAAGTAAGGCTTTATTTGACGAGGGATGATTCTCTGGTCTCCGGTCTCCGGTCTCCTCTCTCTCTCTCTCTCATTCATGATGATGAAATCCCATTCCCACAATCCCACCCCACACGGTCGGTCGCTCTCTCTCTCTCTCTCCCTCCCTTCCTCCTTCCTCCTTCCCTTGTGGTTGTGGCTGTCTGGGGACCGTGACTCACCCATGGAATTATAGAGAACTACCAGACCTGGATCCTATCCAGCCATGACGGGAGCGGTCCAACCCCATCAAAGGACAGTAAAAATAGGGGGACTCACTTGTAAAATGATCACCTCACCCTTGTTTTTATTATCGTTTAACGCGGTTAGATAGAATCCTTTTTTGAACTATTCCCTATTCCCCAAACAAGTGCAGCTCAAGTTCTACGAATCATTTTTGTACTGCCTGAACCATAAACCATCGAACCATGAGTGGAACGTGAGTCCCAACTCTTGGATTCCATATATGCGGCTCAGACCCAACGAGAATAGTACCTGAGCCGCACTCTTTTGGAGGCTGGCTCAGTAGCCTCCAAACTCCAAGCTACCCCTTGGCATATTGGAGTGGACCGGAAGTGGATATGGCCCACCCGCTTCCCTCCAAACTCCAAGCCGGCAAGCCCTTCCACTTTCCCTTGAGCTTCTTCAGGTATATATATTCTATAACTTCATATTTCATAGCCATTGCCAGCTTTCATCCTGCCAGAATATACCTCCACCGCCCCTTACTCCACTCCTTCCTCCTCTTTCCCTTTTTAATACATCTAACCACTAGTCATCTATCTTCCTCACTTCACCATTAGTCTCTCGCTCTCTCTCTCTCAATTGCTTGAAAGAAAGAAGAAGAAGATGAAGATGGGGATAGTGCCATGTTCCTTGGCATGTCGCACAGACAGCATCGAATCCCAATCAAACTCAAACCACCATCTCGACTCGGAGTCAAGCTCTCTCTCATCTCAACCCAGTCTACCTTCTGTTCCTTCCCTCACCTCACAAGCCACACTACAACAACAACAACAACTGCAGCACCAAGCCACTACTTCTACTCCTCCAACAAGCTACCACTGCATCTCAACATTCAAAGGCCACTCCTCCCACGTCTTTTCCCTCTCCCTCGCCGGCAAATTCCTCTACACCGGCTCCTCCGACCGTGAAATTCGTGCCTGGCACCGCCACCCACCTCTTATTCCCAATTCCAACTCCTCTTCATCCTCTTCCTCCTCCTCCTCCTCCTCCTCCTCCACCTCCACGATTTCTACCTCGAACAATCAAAACATCGTCGCCATCGTCAAGGGCGCCATCAAGTCCCTCGTCGTCTCCGGAGACAAACTTTTCAGCGCTCACCAAGATCATAAGATCCGCGTCTGGAGTATCGATAACAACATCGACGACGACAATAACTCCCACCGCAGCAAGTACAAGCGATTAGCTACTCTACCCACGCTCACCGACCGTGTCCTTCGGTTCCTCCCATCCAAGAACCACATCCAGGTCCGCCGCCACAAGAAATGCACATGGGTCCATCACGTCGACACCATCTCCGCCCTAGCCCTCTCTCCTGACGCCTCCCTTCTCTACTCTGTCTCCTGGGATCGAACCATCAAAATCTGGCGAACTTCCGATTTCAAATGCCTGGAATCCATTAGTAACGCCCACGACGATGCCATCAATGCCTTAGCCCTATCCAACGACGGTCACATGTACACGGGCTCCGCCGATACCAAGATTAAGGTCTGGAGAAAGCTCCCTGGTGACAAGAAGCATTCTCTTGTATCCACTCTTGAGAGACACAAATCCGCCGTTAATGCTTTGGCTCTTACAACTGATGGGTCTGTGCTATACTCCGGCGCCTGCGATAGATCGATCGTGGTTTGGGAGAAGGACAGCAGCGCCGCCGCCACCGGAGGAGAAGGTGGGCACATGGTCGTAGTTGGGGCGCTAAGGGGACACACAAAGGCCATTCTCTGTCTGGCAGTGGTTTCCGATTTGCTGTGCAGTGGATCGGCCGACAAGACTGTCAGGGTTTGGAGGAGAGGAATTGAGAAGAGTTACAGCTGTTTGGCGGTTTTGGAAGGACACAGAGGACCCGTAAAGTGTCTCACTGCGGCCATTGATGGTTATGATTCCTTGAACAAAAGCTCTTCTTATCTGCTTTACAGTGGCAGTTTGGATTGTGACATCAGGGTTTGGCAGATTATGGTTCCTTTTCAGTGAAGGGTCCGTTTGTTTGGTCTCAACTTTCAAGTTGCAGGTTTTTAATTTCCATTACTCTTCATTTTTTTAATTTTTAATTTTTAATTTTTTTTTCCCTCCGGATTTCGGATTGCTGACATTAATTGTAAATATGAGTGAGTGAGGAAAGTATATTATAGGTTGTTTTCTTTGTTGTAACCTAAGTATGTAACTAGTGATTTTTTCATTAATTAGTTTGTTTAAATTTAAGAAGCTTGATTTAATCAGATCATCTTATTGCTTTGATTTGTCTTTTGGAGAAGAAAAGAAACATGTCCATGACTGCTTCTGATTGTAAGTAAAAGAAAGGGAAAGGAAGTGAAATTGAATTTAAAAATAAAATAAAATATAATAATTTATATATTATATAAACTATTTAAATTTAATAAATAAAATTTTCTAATGTATTTTTTATTTATTTTTTAAATCCAAAGGAATTGGATGTAAATTTAAGTGAAATTTAATAACCACTTAGAGAATGAATTCCAATAATGAGAATAACTGGATCACCCTTCCACTTGGCAAACTTAAGTATGCCCAGTCTTCATATTTTTTTGGATATGTGTCTTTGGAGAGAAATTTTTTCTTTATTTTATTTGTGAAAATAGTCAAAGAATGGATTTTTTTTATTGTTCTTCATGCCACTGAAGATGGGTTGTAGTTTGCAGGTCATTAGAAAGCACTACAGAGTTTAATAGTTTTGCTGAAAAAAAAGTGGTATGGGGGCTTAAAGGAAAAGGTGTCCTCCTTGTCGACATCTTTTATAACATCAGCCCGGGATATATGGCAGCATTCAAAAGAAACACTGTTTGTGGTTTTTTTTTTTTCTCTTTAGATAAAATGAATTTGTAAATGGACCAGGATCTTCTGCTGCTGTATCGGCGGGGTGGCAATGCACATTTGACGGCACAGCAGAGGCCATGTGTTGTATGCTTGCCTTTATCCCTTATTTGACAATAAGTATCAATAAATAGAAAGTTCATTACTTACTCGGGGAGGGATCTACACACCGTTTGCTTATGAAATTTCTCATGTTAAGTCAATGAGTGGACAGGAAGGAGTGCCTCACGATTTGTATATAAGGGGTCCACATGGTCAGGATTTCAGGGAGATGTAAGAGTATAAGATTTTAGCTCACTTATTCTTAGAATGTCCAGTCTCCAAAGTTCTACGGGCAAAATTTCTAGCGTGTTTCGGAATTGCATGGCAATCTCCTAGAGATATTGGTGATATGTTTGCATGGTGGAAATGAAAAAAATATGAGTATATCTCTAAAAGGTTTGTGGCTAGCTGGCTTTGTCTTACTGCCATATAATCTATGGATGGAGAGAAATTTTCATCAATGTGAGGGGATAAAGAGACCTATATCGCAGTGAAGGAAATAGAGCTGCTGATTGGCTTACGAACTATGCGTGCACGACTGACACTAACTCTAGATTCGGAACTGATTTTGCTTTGCCTGAAGACCTCAATCGTATCATTTGGGAGGATTCCCTTGGAATCCCAATTGTAAGGCTTTGATTCTTGGAGGGTATTGTATGGGAGTGAGATTTTCTGATGAGTGTGTGTGCACCTTGCTTTGTAATGGGTTGGGGTAAGGCAGGAATGTCCCCCCCTTGTAAGTGTTATTCATTTTTTTGATTTTAATAATAGCTTAGGGGCCAGCCCGGGTCCAGAGAATATTCGGGTTAAAAAAAAAAAAAAAAAAACCTATATCGCAGCTTTTCAAAGTAATATTGCGGGATCTTGCTGAGGTGAGTCCCAATATGAAAGGTTATGTATCTTCAATTTCAAAGCTTGCATGCTCTAAAAGATTGAGACTTCTAATTCGACCATGCCTTGTTCAAAATATTCAACAAGTTTTCTAGTGCAAATATGATTTGGAAAGGATAAAACTTAATATTCATGGATGTTCTTTGGGAAATTCAAAAAGAGCTAGGAGGTATTGTGTTTGCTTTTAAAATTTTCTTGGGGATGAAATCCAACTTTGAAGCTGAAATGGCAGCTCTTATTTATGGTTTGCAAACAGCTAGGGAGCAGTCTCTGTATTCGTTTCCTTCCTCTATTGAATGGAAATTTTCTCATTGCTTTAGGGAAGTCAACCCAATTGTGGATTTTTTGGCCAATAAATTGGCGAAACAAGGAGTCTCAGCTTTAAAAGCTCACTTATTCACTCACTTTGGCATACATCTTTTGTGACATAAGCTCTTAAAATGTCAACTCCTCCTAATTGCCGTCTATTTTCAAACAGGGAAATTGGTTACGCGGTAGGATTAGAGATAAGACCATATGAAACTCATTTTTTCTTTTAAGTCTGCAACCAACCTTAAGACTTAAAAACTCGTTTGAATTAGAAGAATGCCAAACGAACCAAACTTTTTGGTGAGGAATAGAATTCTTCTGGACGTTCTAGAACACTGCGTGTTATTATGGTTAATATTCTCAAGTTCACAAGATTATTTAATGATGGCGTGGGTTTCTCACATCGCAACAGGTATGGTATGTATGGAAAACGATTTCATTTGGTAGAGGTGCCCACATCATGGTATTAAGTATTGGTATCGTATCAGTAAATTGGTCGATACATATCAGAATCGACGGAGAATGATACGATACAGATTGGTGGTGCCGGTATCTAGTGAAGGTAAAATGATTCAAAAATCAATTTTTAATCCAAATTTGAGCACAAAATGGTCCAATCTAGCCCGATATGATCCATCTATATTGGTATTGCTATTGGCCGAGACCAATACCAATACTGAAACTATGATTTAAATCCTTAACCTACATGGTGTCTGAGGAGAAAGAGTGCCAATGCGAGGCCAGAGGCTCATTATGTGAGAGAACATTGGAAGGAATCCACGAGGCTCCCGTCACTACGGGGTCTGGGGAGGGTCATAATGTACACAGTCTTACCCCTGCCTTCACAGAGAGGCTGTTTCCAAACTTGAACCCATGACCGCTTGGTCACAATGGAGCAACTTTACTATTGCACCAGGACCCACAAGAGTGAAAAAGAAAATTTTCCAATTCATGGATTAATCTGAAAATTTTCTGTGTCAATCATATAATCATTAACCTTGCTTGAATTGAAACAATTGCATGTCAAAAAGATACTCATGGAACTAGGGTTTCACACACAGATTTCTCAGAAAATAACTCAGTCAATTCAAAAGCTTGAAAATTAGGTTAGCTGTTGCATCAATAAGTTGCATAAATATGGCTTCTCAGTTTTAAAAACACCAAAAAAAAAAAAAAAAAAAGAAGGTAGCATAAGTCTTACCTTGACGTTAGTTGGACTTTAACCTCCTATTATGCTACAACTTATTCTGACATTTACTATTATAATATAGGAAAATTGTTATTATCATACATTATTAATTAGATAATAATAAAGATTACGTAACTTCATAAGTTGAATGTCAGCAAAATAAAGATTAAGGCAGCGTTTGATTTGCATTCTAAGTTAATTTTCGTTCTCGGGTGATAAAAATAGTTGTTTTTTTTACCCAATAATGCAAAATCGACTTGGAATGCATTCATACCAAACACAACCTAAGTTTCCCTTTACCTACGGTGAGAAGAAAATCTCTTACTCCACACGATCCGATCATCTAGTTGGACTCAGAAATGGTATTTGGTACTGCCCGTCAGATTAAGAAAGAGGAGTTAATAATGACATTCACTATTCCAAGAGTTCAATCATAACGTCAATTAACTTTCAATGAAGAGAATATTCTATCTTGACCCAAGTAGCAGAAAACTTTTTTGCAAAATATCGGACTGCTTTGTCCCTCAGAATATCGATTCGGATTTTTTTGCACCATTTTGCCCTCTCCTATACGACACCACCAATACAATATCGATCAAGTGATAGTATCGGCCACCGCGGATCCAATCTGATACCTAAAACTATGAGCACAACACAATCAATATGGACTGGGCTTACAAGACGTGGATATCTTCCTCTCCCAACCCCTCCCCCCTCCCCCCTCCCCCCTCCCCCCTCTCAAAATTTGAATTATTATCTTAGGAACCTTAAAGAGGTTTGAACCATACAAGTGGTTTGAATAATACAAGTTCAAAGGAGGATAGAATAAAGGATTGAGAGACAGGAGGGGTATCCGACTTTAGGCCGACTAAATCCCCCCCTGGACTCGTACATGACCCCCGCACCACGCACGAACCGGGAACTTCTGGGCCCTAGTGAACCTCAGGAGGGTGGCCCCAAGAAATTATTCAGCGGCGAAGGTTTGATCACGAGACCTCGCTTCCTGAGGGGGAGTCTCATGTCCCCTCCAAGCCAACTGCGCTAACCCCTTAGGGTTAACTTGTATTATTTATACTATGGAGATTGCAGAGATCATTGAGACGGGACTTTGAGAGACAAGTTTCCCATATTAATGCTCTACTCAAACTTTTAACTTAAAACTTCTATTTATTATATAGAGATCGGATTACCTAAGATCATAACTGTAATATTTTGGTTTCTGATGTTAAATAGTCAAAAGAATGTAGTCATCCCTTTTATAAGCAAAAACTTTGAAAGAAATATGAAGAAGGGAAAAGGAATCGTGTAGATTGCTTCGCAAGCCCGCTTACAAAATTACAGACCCCACATTCTCTCTATTCCATTAAAACCCTTTAGTTCGAACCTGCGACGCCTATTGGTGCAAAACTGCACACAGGCATTCAAAGAAACCCTCTCCCTATGAAGAATCCACCTCTATGATAAAACATAAAAATAAAAATAAAAAAAAAGAAGAAGATTTGCTACACGGACAGTGTGCAATTTCATACCTTGAACGAGGGGTATTATGGAAAAACATTAAAAATAGGAGACATGAAACATTTTATAGAGAATATGCTATAATAATTTGAGTCTTATGAAGGGCGCCAGCAAGCAAATCTTTTACCCCAAAAAAGGTAATAATAACGGAGAGATGAGGGTTCTTCACTCCACCAATGAGGGAGGGGTGGGAATCTCCCACACCACCAATGGCAGCACAAAGAGTGATATCATACATATATATATATATACCCACATGTTCAATATGGAAGAAAGAAATTAAAACAATAAAAAAATACATGTGAGACACCGATGGTACAGAGTTCATGACTTTCATGGGAAACTTTTTTCCATAATAAAATGTTCTTTCTCATAAGAATCGTCTGCATGGCAAGTCTTCAGAAATTTTTAAACAAAAACAACTCGCAATCTATCATGTATTTTTTTTAGGAAAAATCTTGTTTTAACCAAAATTGGTTATAAATTGTAACTTTACTCTTTTGCTTCTTGTCTTATTATCAAAAGTTATTTTAGTCAAGAGTGAAAAAAAAATTTCAAAATAAATTAAAAATCACATATCATTATGTTATTTTCAAAAAATGTCATTTCCATGTGGAACGACAAAATTAACCTTACGTTAAATAACTTTTAGGAATAAGACAAAGGGCCAATAAATAAGATTACAACTTCTTACTTCACCTACTTGGTGACAACAAGATACACCCTTTTTTTATAATAAAAGAACAAAAATAATAATCCCTTGATGACTCAGTTTACACCAATTAATAAATAACAAAAATTGCTCAGCATGGTTTATCTTCTTCTCATATACAAAATAATACTTCACCTGTAAACATATTTTAAGAACTAAAATATTTGTTTTTAAATTGCTAGTACACTTTTAACTCACTATCTTAAGTCTCCATCCTCCATTTCTATTCATTTTATTATGGATCATGGCCTCACATAAAAAGTTTAGAGTTGTCAACTACCAAGACAATAGGATCTCAGAGGATTTCAGTGCCATGGACAAGTTGAACACAGATGGATAGTGAAAGAGAAATGCCTGCATAGATGATCCAGACAAAACACAAAATTAATGACATTGTAGCCAAAGAACCCTTTCAAACTTTTTGTTTTATGGACAAGAGCTTATTTTCCTTTAAGTGTTAACTAAGATAGAGTTTATTAACCTATCTCCTGACTGATTAACCAATAATCCCAAAGAGAATGATTTAATGGACACCTAAAATGATGGGATATCTCCACTGCATAACCTCAGAGCATGACTGGTTAAGATTTCAGTGGATCTGATACACACTAATTTTACACACAAAGTTTAATTAATAAAAGATGAAAGACTCATCATAAAGAAATATTTAAAAAATACAATTGATTCTGAAATGTCAAACAGTTTCTTTCAAATTCTCCATCAAATCAAGCAATATATCAGTTACCCAAGGAGCACAGTGAGGGTTATTGTCCATTTCAAAGTACCAATGAGCAACAGAAACAGAAAGCATGAAGTGCCACCACGGAATGGTCTACAGTGGTGACTTTGTTGGTGCAACGGGAAGGTTTCAACTCCCATCGGTGCTACCGTGAAGAATTCCTTCTTCATGGAGTCACCTCGCCAATGAAGAAGGAATTCTTCTCTACTGGTGAAGGAAAGATACCAACATGCCAACCTGGAATTGACATCATTCTTGGCTTTGATGAATGCCTATGATCCAACTTGCAAGGCCACTGAGAATTCCATCATTTAGCTGTTATTGTTATAATCTTCCCCTGCATTAGTACTTCCTCATGGGGCAAGTAATTTTTGGCCTCACAGTTGCTTGTGCTGCCAATCTAAAATTAGTATGGAACATTGATGAGAACGTCCCTTCCAGTTGCAAATGACAATGAGCATAGATGGTTAAGGCACAACCCTATTTCTTGCATGTCCAAGAAATCAAGAAACCACCAGGACAGAAATTCATGTTGTTGATCTTCAATTCAACAATTAGTGGAATATGGCCACCTAAGTATTAGATGGCAGTCATTATGACAAACAGAGGCAGATAACTTCATAAATGATGGTCTTAACTGGGGGAAACTGAATTCTCATTAATGATGATGCTCTACTCTAATATGGAGTGAAGGAGCAGTCTTTGTCACCATCCAGTACCAATTACCCATGAAGCTATTCCCCACATTATTAATGGATTCTAGTATCCTTCTTGTATTGCCTATTTTATAGATGCAGGAAAATTAATAGAAACAAACATGCTAAAAAAGGGTAAAGCATAAGCTTCACACAGGTCAAACAATTAGTAAATTTAAGCGGTAAACAGATTAAGAAGATACAACAATAGTAGAATAGGAATCAGATTCCTCGCAACCGTATATGAGATATTGCATCAAACTCAACCAGACCACTGGACCCTTGGTACCAATCAACTAGACCAATGGATTTGTTGAACAAAATAGTAAGCCATGTATGGGCAGACATTGAACCAAATCATCTGTGAAGCTGGACAGTTAATAACCTCAATGATTTGTCAAAACATTGGCGTTTTAGACAAACCTGGTAAATAAGAGATTTGAGGCCTCAGGTACCTGTGATAACAAGGGACAAGGTATGATCACCAGTGAAAACAGGCAGGTGCAACTTTTGTCATCCCACCTGCATAGCAACACTGCTAGCACAATATGTTATAAGCATTAATTCACACGAGATGTAAACTATTAATTGCCACACAAAAAAATTTGCTTGCCTGAAAGGTCCCACCAACCCAAGCCCTACACAACACAAACCTTAATAATCATGTAAAGTTTAAAGTCCATTGGGTTTAGGTGGCTAAACTTTCCCACTGAAGAATGCTCCACTAATTCAAGAAATATTTTTTACTAAAAAGTTCACCATGTGAGGCTGACATAGAGCCATGCTTTAAGGGCATACCTAAGGATTAGAATGTACATAATGAAGAGAAAAAGAAAAACACTCGCCAAAATTTATTTCTTTTATCTGTTGCCACTTCTTTATTGTTATTTCTCATGAATTCTGCAGTTGAAATCGAAATGCACAGGTCAGAAAATAATAAAAAATAATAATAATGACTAAATACAGGAACAAGCTTTCACTGATAACTGTATTCAAAGGCAAATATGGAATTGCTAGGAATCAACTCCAGAAAGGTGGAGTTCATCAGGAAAAGCAATTGGCTTGTCAATCTTCCTGTTATTTGTTACGTTTTTGCTAGCTGCGTTGGCTTTTACCCATCTTCTATACTCCTTCATTTTCACTAATTTTCTTCATTATCGATCAAAAAGAGAGGGGAGTTAAACCTAAATGTTGGATCTACAGACTAAACAAATACACCTCAACTGTAATTTCTCTGGACCATGATATGTATCTTTTTTATGTTTTAAACTGTCAAAATTGTTGAGAAGAACAGTTAGAGATGTGCTCCTCTTATGGAGCCATCAGTCCTTCAATTGTATAGGAAAGAGATTCTGCCCAGTCTGCTTTGAATAGCAGAGTCTGCAGCGTATGCATCACATCATATTCTGGATCAAGCTTCCGCTGCCAGCCCTACAAATTATAAGACAAACAAAGAGAGAGTTAGAAAGACATCAGAAATTTCAATAAATTTAAACTATTCTCTTCATGTTTTACATTAGTAATAAAGCAGTATATGCTTTATAAAGACAGCAAAACTACTACTTACCAAGGCTTATCCTGATTAATTGGGGTTCGCAGTAGCTTCTTTAAAATACAATATGTTCAGATATTCCCTATATCTATGTTCATTCTTGATAAGTAGTTTCATCGTTATCTCAACAACTAAATAATAACTTCAAAATCCTCAATGTGAAATTTCTCATTTTGCCAGATAAGCTCCTGCCAGTTGGGCAAAATAGGCAGATACTGGAATGGAATTTAATCAAAACCAAAGAAGCCGCTAGCATGTTGTAAAGATGAGTATTGAATCAGTCAGGCAATCCGATCTGTATCAGTATCATACAGGATTGATCCAAACTATCCCACCAAGTGGATCAGTATCATACAGGATTGATCCAAAGTATCCCACCAAGTGGATCAATCACTGGTATTATTAAGCTTTTTCTTATGGGACATGCCTACCCTTTGGATTACCCAATCACAAACATCCACTCAGTATCAATCAGGAACAATCTGACCTCCAAGGCTCCGACCCCAACCCTAATATCTTTACCACAAGTAAAGTCATCCGGAACTGGACCTAAAAGAGTCAAATAAAGCTTTTCATGGCTCCATTTGAGATGAATTGAATCTTGGCACTTGAAATGCATTTAGTTTCACAAAAGAGAGACCAACCTCGTCCAACATAGCACTAACAATAAATATACCCCAGTTTTGTTAACAATGACCTGGCTTAGCTAGGGTATGTATACTTTGCAATGTTATGTGCACACCATGTCCCGCTTCTTTTTTGCATGTGCCCACTAAAATTTTGTAATTTTATTTTAAAGAAAAAGAAGAATATGTTGAGAGTTTTTCCAGTCTAATAGGAAAAGAATACAGCATTAGGGCTACATACTTACTGCTCAATAGGTTAGTAGCAAATCTTACCCAAAAGGATAAATTAAACCTAAACCCAAAACTAAGGATTGTCCCCACTCTGAACTGTAGGAACCATCGGAGTTGAAAACTACATGAGAAAGAGAGAGATTGCCAGTTGCCACGAGAGCAGTAGGAGAAACCGCTGCCATTGTCATCGTAGCTTGATTGGAAGGAGAGATCGACGCTGTCGCTGCAATTATTAGAGGCATGGCACTGTTGCCGGAGATGCAGGGAGCCAAGGAAGTCATTGCTTGAACAATATTTTCAGCCAGAGGGAGGACAATGGAAGGAATAAAAGAAAGATCAAAGGAAGAGAATGATGAAACGCCTTGATTGAAAGTTAACTGAAGAAGTAAGGGTATTAGATATCTTGAGATTTTGTGAAATTAATATCCTCATAACAATAAATTTTTCCTCCTGATTATTAATAAATGGTCCAAGAATGAAAAAATCATGTGTCGCAATTAGGCCGTTGGTAAGTTGGAGGGAAGTTGGGTTTTGTCGTATTCCTCCAAACTAGTGTTTGGATTGGTAAATGTCTGAATCAGGCCACAAGCTCCTAGAAATAATAATCCTGACTATCACAACAATTCCACAGGCATGCCTATACACTATCAAGAGAGTACCTCAAGAACCAAAGTGGTCACCATCACAGTGCAAACATTGCCATCGATGTTAACTTTATGACGCCGAACTTGCTCAAGCAATTGCCGCATGCAGTCAGCAGGATGGACAAGATCACCTTCTGGGGTACCCCAGAAATCAAATGACGTTTTCACTTCCTGTAAAACAGCACAATATTTGAAAATAAATACACATATAGCTAGGGGCAACTATGTTTGTAAATTTGTATTACACCATCCAATAACCAGATTGAATGGAATGCAACAGCAGTTTTGTAGCTGACCCCAAATTGTGGGGATAGTGCTTCACCTCAGATGTAAAACCAATGGAACAAGACAAATATGTATGAACATACAAGTTAGTGTACTATTGAATTGAGGATACTCTACATCTGCATGCAAGACCACAGTCCAACCTTACAAGGGGTCTGTCTTAATAATCTAGTTGTAACTTCCAAATTTGCACCCAAAAGATATATTTCAAAACGACTGGGATTTGACATAATATAAGACTTCACAGCAGCCACGGAGTAAGTTAAATATATCGTGCTCTACTTTCCAGATCCAGTGCCCCAAAGAAGTATTGCAAGAAGATTGGGATTTGATATCATGTAAAGGGCTAATAAATCAAACCCAAAACAATTATTAAACTTCAACTCATGCAAAGGTTCAAAAGAAACTAAATAATGATGAACAATTAAATAACCCTGCCTATAGTGAATTAACAACGCATTGATCACATGCCAGGGAAGGTCATATTCAAAACTTAAAAGAAATTGATGCGGGTAGTATAAAGGGTTGACTAGACTTCTAATTGGTCTTTGGACAAATAACAATGTTGTGTGTTTGAAGAGACTATGTAAAGTCTCGGTATTAGCACTAGCTAGCGCTAATACCGAGATGACTTAGGGGTATTTTAGGTAATATGTTTTGTTTTCTCTTTTCTTATTTTCCGGTTATGTCCCTTGGTTCCTCTAAGTGATTATATATTGAATGGAGTGGGAGCTCTAACACTGAGTTGAGACTCCCAAGGTTATACAGACCTGTCGTCTCTCATTGCTCGCTCCCTCTTCTCTTTCTTCTCTTTTTCTCTGCTCTTTTTCTCTTCTTTTTTTCTCTTCTCTTATTATTTACATTGTGAAACACTTTGCTGAAGCATATGGTGAAAGAAACATCTTTATTCTATCGAGAATTTAACACCTGAAACGACAAATGTTAAGTAATCATATATACCTCAATGAAGGCTTGTGGATTTGGGCAATTCTGTTGTTTTGACAATCTCAGTGTACTTTCTGCAGCAGTGCGGCCATCTCGAAGAGCAACAGCTTTAAAGAACTCCAGTAAATTCACTCGATCACTCTTAGAAAGTTCAGCAGTCATGCCCACATCAAGAAAAACGACGTGAGGCCTGGATTTGAATAGCCGTTTACGTGAAGATTTGCTCTGAGCTACTCGAACAAGGATATTTCCAGGATGCATGTCCGCATGGATAAAATTGTCCACCTGAAAAATATATCTTAGAATCATGTAAACACAATGCAATAGCTTGAATTATGTTCTCAATTTCTAGGAAGCAATTGGAGAATCATAAAGGAATCTAGAGCTATTAAGTAAGATCAAGTGCCTCTACTCCCTCCTTTTGGCTTGAGGGGAGTTGTATAAGAGAGAATAGAGAACAGAAAAAGAAGTTAGAAGTCAGCCCATCCAGGAATATCTCATTCTAATGGATGACTTATATCAGCTAGCTCCTTAGCAGATGAGTGAGCAAAGGCAGGGACACATAGATCATAAATGTATATAGGGCCATAACTTATCACTCTCTTGATGTTGTACTATTTCCAACTAAGCTGTTTTAGGTATCGGAGGAGTCATTATTTATCCTTGAGAAAGAACCTTTGATGTCTCTTTCCAAACATCTCAGTTTTATATAAAATCTTAAGGCATGGGCATTCAAGTAGCCAAGGAAAACGGCAAGATTAGCCTTCCAAAAGCCAAACTTTTAGGTTGGCTCTAAAGGTAAGTTTCCATACTACCGTGCATAGTTGTCAAGGCGACGCCTAGGCGTCCAGGCACTTTGGTCGACTTGGGCGCCTTGGTCGCCTACTTGGTGTCGCCTTGTTTTTTTACCCTTTCAAACGCCTTGGGTCGCCTAACCGTCGTGACAACTAAGCTACCGCGTCAGCAATGAGTTCATAGCACCTATTAATAGGCATCCATTTTTTATCCACCGATTCATAGTAAAGGGATAGTCCAGAATAATGGAATGTCTTCACATCACAAATCCTCCCAAAATCTAACCATAATGCCATAGCTAGAGTTATGCCCTTCGAAGTAACGGAGATTTTTCTGCAATGGATGAAGAATCCTTTTAATGAGGGAGGCTGCTTTGGAAGATTACCCTTTTTGCATGTAGATAAGGTGAAATGGGAGAATTTTGAAAAAATGAACAAAAGTTCTAAACATGGTCACAGCTTTGTTTGGTATATCATGAAAGACTGGGCATCATTAAAGAGTGCATTCACTGAAATCCTGACCCCAAGCTGCACATGTTTCTCAGCCCTTATGTCAGCCTAATATTAAGAGAGCCCTAACCTTCATTTACTTTTTTTAAGCCTTTGTTATGAGATGAATAAGCAGCTTATATGCTGCAAAGTGCAGTTATCGCACATATGATGCACAGGTGCACAGATTACATCACCGTCTAGAATCTCTGTATATATTTCCCATGTTTTAATAGACATCTTTATTTGGTCCTCTACCAAGGAAAAAAATGCCTTAGCTAGAGTCCAAAAGTCACGGCTAAAGTAAACCGCTTTACTAAATGAACTAAAATTTTCTACTCCTGTATTTACTCTCGATGATCCTATTAGGAACTATCACGGCCATCACCATAACTTCAAAGCAACTTGCCTCCCAAGCCAAACCCATCCCTGTATGATCAAGACACTACCTTCTAACATACCAAATAAAACTTCTTGGTGTCATGCTTTTCAACAGAATTAAAATCTCCTTACAAATGTTGACAAGCCTTCATATGATAGAAACTGGACGAAAATAGTCAGAGAGAAATTACATGGAAAGAGTAGAAGAGTGCTCTGAATCAAAGTAAAATTTCCTATATTGGATGGATAGCCTCTTTTCCAAAACGAAAGATCCTCACAAAACAATTCCACAGGACCACAACCAGATCCAACATAGATAGCAAGCACTGACAGGTAAAACAAGATAAGTGGCAAGGAACTTACCTAATAGATATCCCCATCAAGACTAATACAAACATAGTTATCGTGGCATCTACGGAACCCAAGGCGTTGCAGGAGGCCTGGATGCAAGACAACACCAACAAGGCGACCAAAGCGCCTATACGCTTAAGCGTTGCCTAGGTGACGCCTTGACAACTATACAAAGACTAAATACAACCCTAGACTTTGATTTGGGAGTAGTTTGGCAATGTGAGAAAGATGCTTTTGTAAGGATGGGTTTCATGTTATGTACTATTAATAGTGGGGTTTGTATTGCCACCTTTTGGAGGGCTTTGCATCTTTTTTTTCTCTGTATGTATGAAGTGTTACTTGTGGGAGGGGGGACAAATGGAACCTCAAAATAAACAAGGGTGCAAAGAGAAAGGCAACTTCATTCTTAATAAAAGTTCTATGCTTTCAAATAATCAACACATTGCAAACAGACATGTTGGGAGCTTCGAATAAGAACTAGATCTACAAAATTACAGAAAAACTCGTCACTAAAAATGATGAAGCTATTGCTTTTATGGCAAAATGAAGATGGACTTAGAGCTGAGGGATTCTAATTAGTTTCTGTTGGATCCATGTTGCCTTTAAGTGCAACATGTGGTGCTCTTCTAGAGCATAGTGCTAGTTCCACCTTCTTGTTATATTTTATTTTTTAAGAAAAAACCGTTAAATCTTCAGGAAGGGTGAGGGGAAGACAACAGCCTAGAGCGACTAAATCATAATTCATATTGTAGTAGGCAAGGACTCAGCACTGCAGGGTTTTGAAGAAATACACTGCTTTTTTTGGGAGGGCTGGGTGGGGGGTCATGTGTGTACATGCCCTCACACAGATGGGTTTAAGTTTGTCTAGTAGGATTGACTTGCATCTTTTGAATATGTGCATATGGTTCACATACCAATTGTACAATTTTAACATCCTGAATAAAATATGTAAATTGTACACTAAAAAAAAAACCGCAGAACTTTTTTTGAATTTATTTGCTGATGACACTCTAGGCATTGTTGTATTGAGAGATCCAATACTACTCTGGGTGGATATTAACCAAATGGGTCCAAAATCTAGACATGGCACCTTATAGAGATGGAAAAAGATCCACACGTAGCCCAGAGCACAATCTAGATAAGCATCAACAACTAGACTAGAGGCAAATCATTAACTTCAAATGATAGAATACAATGATGTTAATATATGTCACTATCAACAGAAAATAAGGAACACTAAATATATATAATTGTCGGCTTCAAGAACCACAGAGAGAGAGAAACTAGCGAAGCAAAACATGATGAAAACCGTACCAGGAGCATCTTCAGAAGTGCATGTGTCCCAATGTGAGCAAGTGCTCTTTTAACTCGTTCATTTCCTTCCGGCTCATCAACATAGTGGGAAACACATTCTCCTTGCTCATAAGTCTCCACCAAGACAGCAGGATGCACTAGTGGATACAAAGGCTTTGGGAAGGATACGTCCTTCCATCTTCGAAAATTATAAATAAAACGACTCAAATGGGCAGCTTCTCTTGCAAGATCAACTTGAGACATCATAAAGACAGCAAACTGTTGTACACTTTCATCCAGCCTCAACCACTTCAATGTAGGTATGAACTTCGAAATTTTGGCAAAGAAATTTATGATCATGAAATCCCTCCTGATTGCATCAGCAACCCCAGGATGTCTAACTTTCACAGCAACTACAGAGGGCTTGATCTGTTGACCACGGTGTCGAAATCTCAATGAAGCTCTATGCACTTGGGCAACACTTCCAGATGCTACAGGTTCCTCTTCAAAATCTTCAAAAATATCTAGAAGCTTGCGACCAAATGCTTTTTCAATAGATCTTTTTGTATAGGCAAAACTATGTGCTGGAGCTTGGGTGTGAAGCTTTGAAAGCTCAGTACAAAGATCTACAGGGAACAGATCAGGCCGTGTAGCAGCCCATTGTCCCCATTTTATGAAAGCTGGACCAGCTTTTTCAAGTGTAATACGGACAGTACGAAGCCACGCTATCCTGAATTCAACACCAAAAGAATCCGAAAATGGTGCCATTGCTACACTAGGGGAGAACAAAATTGCCAAAAAGATGGACCTCAGAAATAAAATAAAATACTCCAAAATTAGGAAGAAAAAAGATCCCAGAAATACATGCCCATCCTGTGCATGCATGTACAAAGTATTCCTTGTTGGAAAGTATTCCATATCTGCCCAAGCTTTCTGTGTCCATGCTACCTCTCCAAGAGCAAAGGCCAAAACACTAGGAGCTATTAGATGTGATCTGGTCAGCGCCAAGCTCACAGCACAGGCAATTCTACTTATTGGTGGAAATGCTGGACTTCTATAAGAACATATTTGTGAAAGCCTTCTCCAAGCAATATGAGCATGTTGTGTCAAAGAATTACTTGTTGGGATGACAGAGAAGTTCTTGGAACAACTACTCTTGTATAAACTATCTTTTGCTTTGTATAACGCAAATGAAGCATTCCCTCTACTTGAAAATTTGTACTGTGAATATAATCTGCATAGGGATGAAGGTAGACTGGCGATAACAATTGACTCATGTTTCTTTACTGTTGGATAGCTAGCTTTCTGATTTCCAAGAAGGAAGTGTGAAACTTTCCTAATGTTTCCAAATGCCAGAAACCTGCATTTTGGAGCAAATGATTAATCTTCTAGGCTGCAGACATGTAGAAAATTTGAAAGCACAAAAGGCTGATCCAGAACTTCATGAGATCTACAAACAAGCCAATTTTCAAGGCAATCAAATATATCCAAGCATCTCTACATATTCTAATCATTTGACAAATAAACTCCATTATCTTTCTACTAATCGTATGAGTCAGTTGTTGACAGAGGAACCAAGGAGAAATACTATTATCATCTAATGTATAAAAATGTATCAAGAACTCTGATGCATCTACTAAGCTAAGGAAAACCATTTTACAGAAGAGACATTATCAATGAAGTGATGAACAGAGTAAAACATTGTAGTTCTGATCTAATAATATGAAATGGATAAGAAATTAAATAAAATACTAAAACAAGAAAAAGGAGATGATATTGTCATTCCAATCTAACCTTTTTTCATGTGTGCAGTACAGAATTCATTTCAACATTAAAGATACCCCACTTAAAAGTTCTTCTGCATAAGTCTACAATACATAAGAATGGCAAAAGAGTTGCAGAATGGCCGTTGTGCGGGTCCCATGCAACAGGCAGATCTTATGAGTTATGACCATATCCTAGGACATAATATGGAATGTTAACGTTAAGAGAAAGAAAACTCAGTCTTCCCAATTCCCTTGATCACTCCCCCTGCAACTTCCATCACTGGGGAATCCCTCTCTGCAACTTGGATCCCCCACTGACATCCTTTAGTGCAACCAACTCACCACTCACCAGTGTTTTTCTCTTTCATTTTGTTGTCCAGTGATTCCAGCAGCTAATTTCTTTGCAACTTCAAACACTTTAATCTCCCCCATGAACAGTCTCAAGTGTTTCGATGTGTTGTCCAGCGATTTCTTTCTCCGGTGATCTTGCTCGTGGTTCCCTTATTAGGTTATGTTTTCTGGCAATTTCCTCCATCAGCAACCAGATTCACAAAAGGGTTTTTTCACAATTAACAATTGCTTTTAGTAATATAGAGTTTAAGGTTCATAGGTTGAGATTTCACAGTCGATGGTTTTAGGTTTCATAGATTATAAGTATAAGGTTCATTAGTTCATGGTTTAAGATTACATAGATTAAAGCTTATCAGTTCATGACATAAGATTCATAGATTAAGCTGATGGTTTCCAAAGATTCTCTTTATCTAACAGCAACTTCTCCACTCTGTGTTTTCTGGCAATAGATAAGCATGAGACACAGTAGACGTATAACTGGTAAAATCAATGGCTGAGATCTGACTACAACGATAGTGGAAACATCTGCGTGTAGCGAGAGAGAAACACACATAGCTCTGCTACTCTCTCTATGATAATATGGGGCAAAGGCTTAGTTTAGAATCAGAGTTGAGAGAATGATGTGACGTGTCATTAATGACAGAGGTCCTCTTTATTTATAATGTAGTTACAACCCTAAAGGGGTTAAAAGGTAAAAATGGAAAATAAAGTAATGCCCTAATGTAACCTAATGTAAGGTGCAAAAATTCTAATCCCACGGTTCTCAACACTCCCCCTCAAGTGGGTGCAAATATACCATACATGCTCAACTTGGAGACCAGTGGATGAAACAACTTACAATTCAAACCCTTTGTAAATACATAAGCAAGTTGATTAACAAAACTAACAAAAAGGATATACATAATTCCTTGCTCAAGCTTCTCTTTGATGAAGTGTTTGTCGATCTCAGTATGTTTTGTCCTGTCATGCTGAACTGGATTATGAGCAATATTGAAGGCAGCTTTGTTGTCACAGTAGAGGCGCATAGGATCTTCAGAAGTAACTCCCAGATCACTCAGTAATCCCTTAAGCCACATGAGTTCACAAATTCCTTGGGCCATGGCACGATACTCTGCTTTAGCGCTAGACCGTGATACAACTGATTGTTTCTTGCTTCGTCATGTGACAAGGTTACCCCCAAAGAAGGAACAATAACAAGAAGTAGATCTTTGATCATCAACAGACCCAACCCAATCGGCATCAGTAAACGCTTTAAGCCTTAGTTTGCATTGTTAGAGAAGAGAATACCTTTCCCAGGGGCAGACTTTAAATATCTCAATATACGGTGCACAGCATCAAGATGAGATGTCCTGGGATCATGGAGAAACCGACTAACAATGCCCACAGCATAGGCAATGTCAGGTCTAGTATGAGACAAGTAAATTAGCTTACCAACGAATCTCTGGTACTGCTCTCCGTCAACCGGATCACCCACGGCACTACACAACTAACGATTAACCTCAATAGGAGAGTCTGCAGGCTTACATCCAAGTATTCATGTTTCACCGAGAAGGTCCCAGACGTACTTTCGTTGGGAAATAAAAATACCCTTGTTTCATCTTGCAACTTCAATCCCAAGAAAGTACCGGAGAGGCCCTAGATCCTTTGTTTCAAACTCATTCACTAACAAAGATTTCAGATGGGACATTCTGGCATCGTTATTCCTAGTGATCACTATATCATCTATAGCCCTAATGTAACCTAATGTAAGGTGCTAATATTCTAATCCCACAGTTCTCAACAGGTTTCCATAACGGCCCAAATATCTGCCAATGTGGAAGATCTGTTGACAACCAAATTAAAGGAGCCTCCTTGTCATCGTCCATCAGTCTGAAATACTAAGCTTTGAAAACTAGTTGAAAACTGAACTTAGCAATTTCAGTTCAACTGTCGAAACAAGGGTAAAAGCTCACTAAATGGTGAGCTATATGGTTAAGAAGTGAACCCAAGATTAGACTTGTGCCTAATCCATGGTTGTACTACCCATCCAACGGTCGATTTTCCAAGACCACTTCTCTTTGCTTGGCTCAAAATGGCAGACGGTTAAGAATAAGATTAGCTTATTTTGACTAGACTTTGTAAAAGATTTTCCCCCTCAGAGTAGTAGCTAAGAACATAAAAGAAAAACAAATTTTGGACATTCACAACTGCACACAATTTATTTTTCGTCCAAACTGTGACTTAAAATAACAAAACTGAGGATTCATAATCTCTTGGGTTGAGGGAGAGGAACGGGAAAAAATCATATAAACAAGACTAAGGAACTAGAAGAAATGAAAACAAGCTTTTACAGCAACAGCTGTATACCTTAACATGGTGTCTGCTCTCAACCTGTGCAGTTCTGGCTAAAGTATGAAGAAGCAGAGCACTTCCTGCTGGCATTTTCTATCCTTCATGCCAAAACTAAGACTTGCAGCAAGGAAAAAGATATAGGGAACGTTGATGCTTTTAGTAAGAACTGACAACATCAGAAATAAGCCAAAAGATTGAACTTGGTTCGCAAAAAGGAACTTGCAATTGAAGTTTTCATGACACGATAAATCCGAGTAATGTACACTACTCCTGCTTGAAGAAGTTCTTACAGCAGTTGAAATACCACCTGTAAAAGCATAACACCTAAAATAAGAGAAAATTAGAATAATCATGCTATAACATACAATTCAGAGTGCATGAAGTAAGAGTTGTAGAGCAATATAATGAATAGAAGTTTTGAAGTAAATCTAAAACCAGAGAGTAAGTTTGAACCCTATTATTTATTCCTTTATCTGAGAAAATAACAAATAAAAAATTTGCCAATGCCACTGAGCATGTAAAAGAATAATAATACTACTACATTCAAGAAAAGCTATATTCAAGAGACCATACAGAAGATGTAGAAGTAAATGCAAGCTGTCACACATCAGCTCAAAAATAAGCAACTATGAGGTCAAAGCTCTTTGTTTTTTAAATCCCAGCCAAAATATTATTGAACTCAAAAAGCATTGCAGAGCACTAGCAGAAGGAACAGAGAGAGAGAGAGAGACAAGCCACCTCAAATCTCCAGCCACCAAAAATAAAAATCTCAAAGAATATTACACACCCAAACAGCAAAAGAAAAGCCCCAAAAAAATTTCCAACAAACTTCAAATAAAACTCGACTCGGAGACGGCCACAAACCCAAACCCAGACTCATATGAACCTGTTGACCGGAAGAAGCAAAGGATCATAATTAAGTTGGTTCACAATCACAATTTGCCAGTAACAGAAAACCCATTTCAAAGAGATCAGAAGATCAAAACAAGATGGATAAGCCCAAAGTCTGAAATGGGACCCCCTGTCACATGGGCTGCACTCTTTTTAGTCTGTGGCTCTGTTTGGACCCACTACTCTGCAGCACAACCCCTATGGAGGATGGTTGATGGCCCAAAGCTAGACCTTCTCCAGCTTAAAAATGCATGATTGGCTAAGCTCCTGTCTCTCAGATTATCAGACTTTGACGCCATTCTAGAATCCTACTTCTGAGGTTGGAGAAGCAGAATCTGAGGATCCTGCTTAAGGGTACAAAAAGCTTCCCACCAGATTCTTGGACATTATACCTTAGATGGAGCTAGAAGCCAAAGATACCCTCACCCCAAACCATGTTCCTGGATTATTAGTGCTTCCGCTTGTGCTACTAGAATCCAGGATCGAGAAGCCACCAGCCACCCAAGTATATCATTTCTTTCCCCCGACCCAGTCCAACTTCTGCTTCTAGGTTGCCTAGAACCTAGAAGCAGGACTGGATCGAAATATGCTCTTCGCATGTCTCTAACATGGTTATCACCAAATGCATGTGTAGACATACATGCACTAAGCAGATGTTAAATGCAACCTTGTTACAAATACCTACACATAAAATCTCTTAAATTACTTACAGAATCACGCATATGTCCTCACTCCTCAGTCTTCACCTTTAACAGAGAAGATTTGGGCCTTTAAGTCTTTATCAGCAGTTCAAAACAATTAAAGATTGCTACAAGGTAGATAGTGAAGCCTTGCAAGGAAGTGGGCCATATAAAGGAAACAAATCTTGGTTTTGGTTGAATTAATATAAGTTTCATGAGTCATGACTTTGGTCAGTTTCAACCCAGAATGGGGGGGAGACAATAACAACAATTTTAACCCCTATAAAAACCAAAGTATTTAATTTCAAACAAAACTTCTGAACACTTTGACTCCATGGGTTTGACAGGTACACTGATATAAGTTGAAGATGAAACCCAATTGAAGATGAAACCCAAAAGGGGTTCATGACGCAGGCTTAGGGCCTGTATTATCCCATTGAAGTATTTCTGAGACAATATTTTTTTGTTTCTATTGCATAGAAGTATTTCTGCAAGTTAGAAATGTGTTTGGGAACATGGAAACACTGCTCATTACATCTCCTCCTCTTCTCTCTCCCATTTCACTAACACTTAATTAACAGACTACAGAGACAGAACAACTTAAACTCTCTTACAAAATTTCCTCTCCTCCCATTAGAGGACAGTAGTCCAATTCATAACGAAGACTCACTCTCATCGATAAAGTCTCAAACAACCGAGCAAAGACAAAGCAATCACTTGCCAGATAAACCCAGGCTCAGAAGCATCAACACAAGCCAAAACTCATCCATACTCTTTTATAATCCAGCCCGCAACACCCAGCCACAAACCCTTCAATTCCATCTCCATCTCTCTTGGAATTGTTGTGTGAAGCTTTAAATTTTCAAGGCCCATAATCGAATGGTTTTCCTTTACTTGTATAGCTATATGTGAAGGAAAGAGAGAAATAGGGAGTGGTACAAAACTGTTTGATGGGTTTCGTAGCAGAGCAACATGGAACAAGATCAATGATGGCTCATGACGGAGTTGGAGTAGATGTTCTAACCCCGAAACAAGAAAATACGGTCTAATCGGATGCCCACCTTTGTCACCATCATCATTATTGCCAAGCTTGCCTTCTTGGGTCGCCTCGACATGGCTGACAAAGCTGACCTGGTCCACACTTGGACCAGCTCCTTTTATTCCTCTGATTCCACTGTGTCGTTGACCGCTTCTTATTTGTCTGCAAGTTCGAAATGCCTGAGGTAACATGGAGGAGACTTTGCAGCCAACGATCACTGATCAGGACTTTCTGTTCAAACATTGTTCTTAAGGAACAAAAAAAAATACAGAAATACTCCAGAAGAATGTTACCAAACAGGCCCTCAAATGTTGTGGAAAGAGTTGAACTAGCATCAAAATTAATACATAGATAAAATAAACCTAACCCAACAAAGCCAAAATGGCTTTCGCAGAAAAAGTAGTAGTTAATCACGGATTGATTTATTATACCCTACTACATTCCCATCTCTGATCAAAATTTGAAACTTCAATGGAATTGTATGTGAGAAATTAGTCAACTGCAGCAGTTTATGAGCGTACTTGACAAATTATCTAAACTTTAATGAAGTATGTACAAAGAGTTTCAGCAATTATGATTCCTTTACTGATATACTCCATTCTAATCAGAAATTCTAGATGATTAAATCTTTTTAATCAGAATTTGCATGGATATATCACGAAAGCAAGCACTCATCTTCGCATACATGCTTTTACGTTTGCAGAGCATAATCACTAAATTTTGTTAAATAATAAATCCTTGTGAAAGGCTGAAAGTTACCTTACAGCTTCTATTTCATTCCTTACCTAATTAGTTCATAGGTACTAGGAGATTTTTCCATTGATGAGAAGGATCATGAACAGTTTCCAACACCAGGGAACCCCTCCCCCCCCCCCCCCCCCCCAATACCCACGACCACCACCACCACCAAAAGAGTAATTAATTTTAATCCAAAAAACATACGAAGTTACGAACCTGTTGGAAAGTACGATAGAAAAGTGGATCAATTCAAGCCGTTTGCATCCAGAACCATAGCCAATCAAAAGGAGAAACAAATAAATAAATCCACATAAAGATAAGAAATTAAGCTCAACTCGAACCTTATTCGCCACTCCTTTTTATCTGGCAGTGCCGAACTCTTTCCCAAGCTAGCTTGATTCGAAACACAATGGAAAGAAGCTGGGTGTGCCGAGGTAGAGAAAGCCTGGATCAAGGTCAAATATATTTGAATAGAATCTGATATTCTAATCTTTTCCTCGCCTCTAACGAATTGACGGTGGAGAAACCCCAAGGAAGAGGAAGGCTGCAGAGAGACACGGAGAAAGCGAAGAATACTGTTTACCTGTTTAGTTTTAAGCCCTTGCAACTGTTAATAAAATGATCGAATTCGAATTAGAGTATAAAAAACGGAGCGGGTCAAACCCGAACCCAAAAAGTAATGGCTTTCTAACCTTTCTTTCTATTTTTCGTTGCGAAGGTTTTATCGAAGATGACAGAGCTAGAGATTGGAATTTGGCCAGATCGTCGCTCTCTAGTGGATTGGCGATTGGGTGCGACAAGTACACGCAACAAAGAGACATACTGGTCTCCAGGAATTATTCATGGGGAGTGAGTGACCAATGTTGTGTTTGTTGAATGTTGACTATGTTATGGATTGTGAGCAGGTGGCTGAGGAATTGGGGTTGCAGTTTTGAATTCAAGGGAGGTTTCATGGGCCTTTTGCTACAACTTCTTGTGGAGTAGAGAGCTTATCCCTGTAAATGAAGACATGTCGAGCCTTCCCACTAGAGGCTTAAATTTTGTTTGATTTGCTATTTATAGTATGGAATATTTGCATGCATGGGATTCAAAGAGGGGATATTTGATTGAATTAGTGGTCCTGTTTGTTTGATGGGGAGGATGGGGTGGGAATGTTGTGGGACTGAGTCTAACAATGCAGTGGGTTGGGGATCAAAGTACATGGGATTTTTACTTTTTTCATGATCGGTAACCAAAGTCATTTGTTTTTTGTGGAACTTTGGATAGCATAGCGGTAGGATTTTCAAATGCCACATCAACAAACAAAAGCATTTAATGTTGTTTCCTGAGCTTTTGTAAGTTCACCACCTTAGGTTAAACAAACAAGGTTGGGGTGGGAATTTGAAGTTCCCACCCAATTTTCCCATCCCACCTAAGTCCCCATCTAACAAATGGGGCATTATTACACTATGAAATTTCACTTGTGGATATTTTATTAAAGTTTAAACCAAACCATGCCCTTTCTATTAAGATTGAAATAGATACATAATCTGTCTACGTGGTGGAATATATGTCATACGATAATTGAATACATAATAGACCCATGTGACCACGGTAATCAATATGGTATCAGCCGATCCGGATCAGTTGATAACGTAACTGCATAACAATTCGTGATAAAATTGTTTAAAATTTTACTATTTTTAAGAAAAATGGGGGCAAAACCATCCGATCCAGCCGATCTGTATCATTATTAGGATCAAAATCGACGGAGATCGATATCGCTGTTTTAAACCATGCTTGTGACAATAACAATTCACCTTTTTTCATCTTTTAAATAAAAATGTAGGACCGAGTTTCCCTTCACCGGTGGCAAAGGAAGAATTCCTTCACCATTGGCATCGGTGTCGTGAGATGGCCACAGGGGAGGGTAGTTTTGATTCTTCGATAGGGGTGGGAGTATAATGATAATCCAAGAGTCCAATCATGAGATCACTTCACCCCATGGTGAATGAATTATTTCTATCTTTATGTATATAAGGAAAAAAATTCGCCTAAAATATATTTTACATATGATCTCAGAGTACCACGATAAATAGGAGAGTCGAACTTGTAACCTTATGTGACCCTACTATCTAGTGGCAAGGGAACCACCAATTACGCTACTAGTTGACTTATCACGTGGAATATAAGGTTGACAAAGCAAAGCTAAGGCACAAGTTCGTAGCTTTCAGTGGACTTATACCTAAAGGCCTCTCGATTTGGGATTGGAATTGGGAATGGTCCCGAATCGACTTGTTAAACCCTGGAACTGACTTGTCTAAAAATTGAATGGATAGTTGCAGCCTTGCAGGAGCTGATTTTAGGACCGATTATTAAATGAGACGGGATGATTCTAGGACAGGTTTCTCAACTGCGATCTAGAACCAAAAAGACCAATGAGAAATTAGATGAAATCAAAATGACTAAGAGCCATTTAAGATACATATTTACTTATTTAGGGTTAGTTAGTACGTTATAACTTATAAAAGGGTTATGTCATAATTACAAATAAAAGTTATGGTTTTGGGTAAAAAAAAAAACATTTATATTTAAGTACTTAGACTTTGAAGGTCCAAAATCGGGTTATATCACAAAGAAACACTTATATTTAAGTCTTAGAGACTTTGAATGCTCAAACCATGAAGAAACCGAACCATCCCGATATTAATTGGGATCGGATCCTAGTTTTGGGACTGTTTAGTATATGAGACCATTTTGAAAATGACCCCCTTGAGACCGAATCAGTAAGGAGTCACTCGATTTCCCGGGACCATACCATTTGGCACCTCTACTTGTATCCGCTCCCTCCAATGGAAAACTAAAAAACATCTCTACCTTGCGATTTGCTCTCTCACACAAAGTCTCCTGTATAATTCTATTTGGGAGAGGGTTGGCCAAGCCACCCCACATGTTGCATGCTAGTAGCAGCGTGCACCAATGGGAGGGCGGATTGGGGAGGAGCTTGGGTGTCATTTCCAAAGGGGGAGAGAGTGACACGGATTGGGCCCTAGCAGCATGCCCAACCTTTTCCCCATAAAAAAAATCAAAGGATTAATTGCTTTGAAAGCATTGGCTTCTAATATATTCTAATTCACATTTACTTAATTGTCAAAAAGTGAATTGTATAATATCCTATAAAGGTTGATCTTAAATAATATCTTCACATCACATGAGATGTTCCACTATATCAAGAAAAGGATGAAAGGGAAGAAGTGATTACTGGCATTAAAGTTAGATATGAAGAAAACGTATGATGGAGTGGAATGGACTTTTTCTTGAGAGACTTTTACTGTGGATGTAGTTTGATAGTAAGTTTGTTTATTATGATGTGTATCAGTGCATGCAATTAGTCCGATATGCATTCCTGATTAATGGAGCTGAAAGTGGTTCTCTGGTTCCATCCACTGGTATCAAACAAGGGAATCCATTATCGCCAGCGTTATTTATTCTCTGCTCACAGTCTCTTAGCAGCGTCCTCTTTCTAGCTACATCGGAAAGCCGTATCCATGGTTTGAAGGTTTTGAATCGAGCTCAAGCTGTCACACATATTCTATTTACAGACGGTTGTACATGTCTTTATTCTTTGAGGTAAATTTGAAGGAAATTTGTTACCTGAAGGATTGTTCAGGTCTTTACTATCGGGTTAGTGGCTTTCAATCCTAATACAACTACTCACTTTAGATGATGGTTCTTAAGAGTCCTCAAAATACCATATTTTGATGGGCCCTGAAGAAGTATCTGGGCTTACCAATTGAGTTTGGGATTTCGAAGTTGGATTTATTTCATGAAATTGTGATCATACAAGTCATCGTCCAAAGGGGTGGACTCACCATTTTTGTCTCATGCGGATAAGGAAGTTCTTCTCAAATCAATTACTCTTTCAATGTCTAATTTTGCAGCTACCTATATTAAGCTTCCCACTTCATATCAAGGCTGGATTTACAAAGAATGTTCTCGCATCTTTTGGGGGACCAACGATCACAATGAGAAGATTCCTTGGATTTTCATGGAAGAGCTTATTTCAATCTAAAGATATTATGGGGGGGGGTTCAGGTTTAGAGATTCTAAACTCCATAATTGAGCTTTGCCAGGCAAGGTGGTCTGGATACTATTTCAAGGGCTATAGTCTCAATGGGTTCCATTTTTTAAGTCCATCTATTTCCATGAGATTGATTTCTTACATGCAGGCTTGAGAAATCAACCATTATGGGTATGTCGTTGTATTTTGGAAGGATGCAAGGTTTCGTTAGAAGGACTAGTTTAGAAGATTGGTAGTGAAGAACATATTCATATTTGGGAAGGTATGTGGATCTCATCTTTGCCAGGGTTTAAAATCCAATCCCTTTAAGCTATTTTCACCATGATTAGGAGATTCCCCCTACATTGGCGAGATGGGGAACCTTGTCCTTTTTTTCGTCTTTTGCTTTTAAAGTTGACCTAGTACCTAGATACCAACAAACTAACCTAAGTTGCAAGTGATTTGTACTGTATATATTTAGGGAAAAGGTTGGATACATTGCTTGTGTACCATGAGCTAGCGTCCATTGTGTCTATCTCTCTTTTACCCCTTTAAAATGACCCCCACCCTCCTAGGTGATGCCTTGTCCTGCTCCCTCTCTGGTGTCGCCCACCAACTTCTTATTGCATGCAGGCGGTGTGCATCCCTCTCCCATTCTTTTTAATAGTGATGTGACATTTTAGAAAGTTTTAAATTCATCGATTATTGTCACCACGGAATTTGAGTAAGGGTGTTAACACCAAACCGAAACCATTTATCGAACCGATCCGTTTACATCCGAACCGCGAAACCGTTTAATAAATGGTTTGGTTTTGGTTAAGAAAATGAGATTGTTTAGTTAAATAATTCATTTTGGTCGTTTAAATCAACTAAAATTGAATAAATTTTATTTTATATATTAAATAAATAACATTCTCCTGAGTCTTTAACATCCCTATGGCTCCATCCCTTTGTTGATGAAATTGTTTATGCTTTTTTTTCTTCTGAAATAAGCATTTTAAATTCAAAAAGATATAGTAAATTTGTATTAGATAGAAAGAAAACTGCTTGGTCGCGTGACTCTTGCATCCAAACATAGGAGCACGTGGAATTACCGCCCAACCCCTCTAGAAATAGAAACTCCCATCTGTGTTGATACCCCTGCATTTGTTCTCAGTGGCCTCCGCATTAATTGGTGTAGGGGCTACCGACCAACCAACGATCTCTTGCCCTCACATTTAATAGTTGCTTATGCATTTTTCAATGAATATGTTTATATGAAATAACTGTTTATATATTTGTCTACAAGAGTAGGTTTCTGGATGTTGAATTTTTATTTTTTTTATAATTGTTTAATAAAGGATACGGTTTTGGTTTCATTACATGGAAATCGTTTAATATATGGTTCGATTTGATTTATACCTTTGACACCGTGAATTGAACCGAATCATACCGTTTAACTGAAATCACATTAGTTAACACTCTTAGAATAGAGTGATGCGATGTATGTGAAGTCTTCAATCATATGGACCAACAAAAACAATGGCCCATGGCCTTCCATAGTTCCATGTGTCGTTGTTAAAACAGGCTCTTCACGTGTTACAAAAACATAACAAAAAATGGGATATTTCACCTAGAAGATGCGGCAGGCCATATGGGCAACAAAAAAACAGCCAAAAATTCAAAAACTTACTATGAAGAGCTTGCTCAGACAATCTCGCTTCCGCAGAGGGTCTTGCAAGACGTAGCCTCCCCATTGATCCTATCTACCCCATGTGTTCAGGTGCCCGAGAATCATCAAACCATTTCTTGCTTGATTGTCCTATCACAAGAATGGTGTAGTTCGGCTCACAGTTCTCTTTCTCTTCATCTCCCAATGATCCTTAGTTGTATCACTTTATTCAACAGCTTGGACTCCTGATGACTAGCAAAGCCGAGAGACTATTTTCCGCATAGTTATATATGAGCTAGCCTCCTATATATGTTGGAATCTAAGGGCACTTGAAATTACCTTGTTTTTAGGGGAAATCATTTGTTACCGGAGGAGGTTCTGCAAATGGCAGAGAAAGAATATGTAGAATTTTGTGCGTTGGTTCCTATGTTGAGTAACAGATTTCAAATGGCTACCTCGGTTTCTCCTCCAATGCCTACCCCTTTGTGGACACCTCCTCCTCCACCCTCAATCTTCTAAACCCAGATGCGTTGATTATAAAAGACAAATGTGGCATGGGTTTCATCTTTCGCAACTATCGGAGAAAATAAATTTCAGCAATATCTGAAGGAAAATTATCTCCTCCAGTTTTCTCCCGGCCCAGTTCGCCAGTTCCTCTAATAGGGGGTGGTGGACCCCATCCGGGTAGAGTGTTTGGGCAGGTGTAGGGTGGTCGTTCCAGTCCCCCCTTATTAGAGGCACTAGGGAACTGGGTTGGGCAAGAAACTGGAGGTGATAAAGATCCATATTTGAACCATGTTATTTTCATCACATCCTCTAAGGAGAGGCCATGGTTATCAAAGCAGATATCCTTGGGACCTTTATCCCTTGAGGTTCGTTGACCGGTACGATTGTGCAGTTCCTCTCATAGGGGGGACTGAAATGATCATTCCACGTCCTGACCGAACACATTGCCCGGGTGGGGTCCACCCCCTTTTATTAGAGGCACTAGGGATGTTACACCCCCATCCCAAAAAGGGATAAAATACAAAAAAGGGTTATAATTAGGATGACACGTGTCACCCCACACCGCTAGAATCTCAATGCAGTGGCTTGAATCACAGTCAACTCAATATAACTCATATGTACATCAGAGTGCGGGAAGAAATACATTTACAATAAAAGTAAATGTAGATGCAAAAGAATGAAAACGTTTACAATAATAAAAGCATTCAAAAGTCTATGTGATAGACAAATAATATATTACATCCTTTCTCACGAGGTTAAATAAAACTAAGAACAACAGTAATTATTAGAAAGTTTATACCATACAAATGATGAAACTTAAAATGAATAAAGAAATAAGTGTCTCGATCCAAGTGCCCCATTGGCACAGTCATCAACATCATAGATATAAGTCACCGACTACATGATAGCAACACCAAGTAAAACATATCCAAGAGAAAGAGCCACATAGATTTTCACTAAAACATCACCTGCAATACATCTAAAAAGGTTGCGCAAAGAGGGGTAAGCTCCACTGAGCCCAGTGAGGGGATGGGGAACATGCAAACAATAACACATAGTCCATGATGCATGAATTAATTAACAATATTAGCCACCTAACAAACATGTCTAAGTCACTAGGTTCTTGCTACTGCAACAACTCGGAAAACATCACGGATCACTTATCTTATCATCGCGATGAGACCTCAATTGTTACAAGGGAGCTCGCGTCGGTAGAAGCCACTCGTCACCCGGAGGCAAACCTCGATAACCAATGATCATCCCTGACCTGGCCTCGTATCACTCCTCAGACACACAAGGAGCCTTGGTTACCCAACACCTAAACCCCTGTTGGTAAGGGTCGTAACAAGGGGAACGTAATCCTAACCATTCTATATGAACTATCATGTCGAGAGGTATTCCGGGTGCATCAATGTCGCATACCATCTAGTACCCGGGTACCAGCACGACACAACGCATGACAAATCATATAGTAACACTAACCATATGATGCAATATGATACTATCGTATCGAGAGGTATTCCGGGTGCATTAACGTCCTATACCATCTATCACCCCGGTATCATCACGACACGGCGCATGGCAGACCAATTATAAACATGATGAAGACATTAACAAATCACATTCATAACGCATACATTCACAATTTTCACAAACATAATTATAATAATGCAAGGATGAATATGCATGAGAAATGGCATACAAGCATAACATAATACAAAACACTCCCAAATTAAGTCAAATCCACACCCACTCACCTATTAGTTCGCGATTCATTTATTAGGGTTCATCATCGATCAATGTATGATAAGCCTCACCGTAAGAGTAATGGTGCCTAAAGAAACGTGACAAAGCGAGTTAGGTAAGGTAGGAGGGGTCTCGAAGTCTAGGCTTAAAGGTAACACAATAGAGTTTAGGTGGACTCTTGAGTGGAGGCACAATGTCTGGGTCCACCCCGGGCAAAATACTCTAAAACCCAAGACTGGACTCTTGGGTGGATTCTAGCCTGGGTCCACTCCTGGGTCCAGTGCGAACCAGCAAGCATGCGGACTCACGGGGTGGACTTTGGTCTGGGTCCACTCCTAGGTCCAGCGTGAATCAGCAAGCATGCGGACTCATGGGGTGGACTCTGGTCTGGGTCCACTCCTGGGTCCAACGTGAACCAGCAAGCATGCGGACTCACGGGGTGGACTCTGGTCTGGGTCCACTCCTGGGTCCACCTATAGACAGATGGGGGGTGGACTCTTATGGTGGTTTCTGGCCTGAGTCCACCTTCCTGCTGAAATCGAAATTCACCACATGCAAGCTTCCAAACTCGAAATCTCATGGGTTTTAGCCTACAAGGACTAGGGGAAAAGGGTTTTTGAGTCACCTAGGGTCATAATACCCTACCCTTATCATAGGGTTGTTGGGTTCAAAGGTTAATTTCATCAAAACCCCAAATCTAGGGTTTCTCCACCAAGAACCATAAATCCAAAAAATCAGTTCCAATAGAAGGTAAAGAAAGGTCTTGGAGGTGGGCTTTAAGCCCACAATAAGGTAGGATACCAAATCCATAAATATCCTTGGGTTCCAAGTGGAACCCAAGGTCAAAAACCCCTAACCTCAAAGGTTCTTCCCCAAACCCAAAAGAAATAAAGAATATAGAGGAAGATAGGTTGTTCAAGAACTCACCTAGATCGAGTGGCCAGATGCTCCAAAGGTTGAGCTCCACGATCCTCCTTGCTTTCCTTCTCTCCTTTCTTCTTTCCTTTCTCTTCTTCTCCCTTTTCTTCTTTCTTCTTTCCTTTCTCTTTTTTGTTCTCTCTTTTCCGTTCTCTCCTCACCTCCACGGTTTTGCTAGGTTAGAAGAGTTAGTGGGTGCTTAGTGGTTTTGTGAGTGGATGGATAAGACTAATACATGGCTTAGTGAGTGGATAATTAGAATAATCCATGAACCCAAAAAAGCTTATTTGTCTCTAGTGGGTCCCTAAGATATTAGTAATAGATGAGTGGATAGTTGGATTAATCTACATAACTCCAAAACCTTTATTTGTCTCTAGTGGGTCCCTAAGATATTTTAAGACCCCACACTAAAATACAAAAGGAGATGATGGGGCCCACGACACCTTATCCACAATATATCATATGGCAGGTGTGGACTCACCACCGGGTCCAGTTCAGGGTCCAGCCCACCAGAAATAGGATAATAAATTTCGGGCTTTGGCCCACCTTTCGAGGGTTACGAAGGGAGCACGTACACATGATATTTAAGGATTAAATGTTTACTTTCACGCGGTCACATCGCCCATCAGATCAAAATTCCACCATTTTTATTCCAGTTAACTCATTGACTGTCACGACCCGAAATCACAGGTATTGACCGCCACATCTACCAGTGAAAGTTTGACGTGGCCTGAAGAATTAAGGTGTAGTTTGGGTGCGGGTATAGCAAGGGAACTGTACCGGGCAGGGGAACCGCAGGCGATAAAAATTCTATATCCTTGAATGTGTAGCAGAATGCATAGACAAAGTGGTGGTAAAATATGACAATCTGAAGCTAATCTCTCTCATCAACAATAACAAGAAGTATCCTCAGCCATCTATTATCAACCTAGTACAGGACATCTAGCATTTGGCTGCTTGTTTTACTTCTATTTCTTTACATCACATATCGAGGGAGATTAAGAGCGTGGTTGACTCACTAACCTAGAAAGCCACGTCCCTTACGTGCAGGACAATTTGACAAATTTTCAATCCTAGGTTGTCTGATCTTTGCAATTCAGATAGCTTGCCTTGCTCACGCATAAATCAACATATTTAAATAATGATAATAAAAAAAAGGTCGTTGCTCGTACAAGAACCCCATAGGTGGGGATCTTTATCACCTGCGGTTCCTTGCTTGGTACAGTTCCTGCGGTTCCCTAACAAGGGGGGCGAATGACCATTCCATCCTTGACCGAATACTCTGCCCGGGTGGGGTCCACTGCCCTCTTATTGGAGGCACTAGAGAATTGTACCGGACAGGGAACCGCAGGTGATATTTTTTCCATAGGTGGCACGACCCAAGTGCATCATGGATTTCACTCGTGAGGCTGAAAGCGAATTCAAATCCTCTACTGCCGAGCTGTCCGGTAGGACTGTGTTGCCTAGACACGATGCTGCGTGCAATGTCCATCTTACCCCTGCCTGAGCGCCTTGCCCGAGTGGGGTAAGGTGGTCATTGCGTGTAGCACCGTGTCTGCGCAGCACGGTCCTGCCGGACAGCTCGGCAGTAGAGGATCCAAATTGGCCGAAAGCGGGTTGGGACTTGGGCCTAGTTTGGTACTTTGTTATGGCCCACCAAATCAAATCATGGTGGTTGCTCACTCAGACGATCATGAAAAGGATAGCAAAGGCGAAAAGCTTCTCCTCAGTCTGAATACCTAGAACGGTTATCCGAAGTGGGATGAGCGGAGAGCCGGAGAGATTCCAGTAGTAGAGATTGTTAGAGATAAACTCCTCTTTCTCATTGTAGCGCTCTCTGTGTAATGTTGCTTCCTTTTTATCACCACCACTCTTCATTCTCTTTAAGAACCCTAGATTCAGCACCACTGTTCTTACCTTCACCATCTTGTAGAACTTTATTCTTCCGAAACACTAAAACTCCCCAATGGATCATTCGAAGCTCTACAGTCGATGCCGAGACCGTAAGCAAGTCTGCCATCCAAAGAATTGCAGAGAAGCTCCGTAGTCTTGGTTACTTGGAGGAGAATTCGAAAGAAATCGAACAGCCTGATACTGGCCATGGCTCCGCTGGTGAGATCTTCATCCCTTCAACTCACCAACTGTCCAAATACAGAATCGGCCACACGCTTGATTCGAGCTGGAGTACTCCAGAGAACCCGGTACCCAAGTCGGGGTCAGGAGCAGCAATTTCGAGATTTTACGAGTTGAAGAGTGAGGTAAAGAAGCAAAAGAAGTCGGTTACGAAAGAGGAGAGAGCACCTACGTTAGCGGAACTTACGATTCCAATGCAAGAGCTGAAGAGGCTTAGAACCATTGGGATTGCTTTGAAGAAGAAATTGAAGGTTGGGAAGGCGGGAATCACGGAAGGCATTGTTAATGGAATTCACGACCGATGGAGGCAGTCTGAGCTCGTCAAGATCAAATGCGAGGATATATGCAAGACGAACATGATGAGGACTCATAAAATCCTGGAGGTTAGTTTCCTATTTTAAATATTTAATATGTTTTTGACGCGAAATATCAAAGTAAGTATTATTACTAGTACTCATTACAAACATCTGCTGAAATAGATATAATTACTGCTTTAAACATTTATATTCAATTGCGAGTCACTGTAATCATTTGTTTTTTAAAGGATAACCCTGAACTCTAGTTGCTTAGCATTTTTCGTTAACAGTCTTAGCATATCGGTTGTTTCTTATGGACGAGATCAGTTCAATATGCATATCTCTGCCACATGACAATATTAAGATTAGTTGTCCTCTTTGACATGTATATGAGCGTAAAAGTTTCTAACTTCAAAATGTTCAAACTTATCGGGCGTGGAACACATTTTTTGGAAGGGGGGAGGATTTAATTTGGTTTTAATCTAGTTTGCACTATTGTGCTCAGAGAAAAACAGGAGGGATAGTTATATGGAGGTCTGGAAGTTCCATTATCTTATATAGAGGGGTTGACTATGAATATCCGTACTTCTTATCCGACTTCAATTCCAGCAGTGAAACTCCTCAAAATAAGGTGTCTTCAGAATCAAGCTTGAATTCTGATGTTGATGGTGGAAAAGCTACCAGATCACTGTACACTGCTGGTGCAAACTCTACGCCACCAGTCCCTTGCAATTGGATTTATCGTTCACCATTGGTACATGGAGTTGGTTCTCCAGATAAAGTACGATTCCAACTGCCAGGTGAGATGGAACTTGCAGAAGTAGCTGACCGTGTATTGGATGGGCTAGGTCCACGTTTTACTGATTGGTGGGGATGCGATCCTATGCCGGTGGATGCTGACCTTTTACCAGCTATTGTTCCTGCATACCGGAGACCATTCCGTCTTCTCCCATATGGAATAAAGCCTATACTAACCAATGATGAAATGACCATCTTAAGGAGACTCAGTCGGCCCTTGCCATGCCATTTTGCTTTAGGTAAGAATAACTTTCTTAGTTCTATTTTTTACCATTTCCATTTGTTTGATTGCACTACTAATTGCATTCCCTGTTTCTCAGGGAGAAATAGAAATCTGCAAGGACTGGCAGAGTCCATGGTTAAGCTCTGGGAAAAATGTGAGATCGCAAAAATTGCAGTTAAGAGAGGAGTCCAAAATACTAACAGTGAAATGATGGCTGAAGAGTTAAAGGTTAGTAATATGACTAATATCTAGATCTTTCATTCTTATATGTAGGATGGTGATGAAACTGTTGTTGCTTCATGAACAATTTTGTGCTGCCTAACGCCTTTCTTTTGTTGGCATTCGTCAATTGATGCATGCTTGGCTCTTTTTACTATTATGTGATGTCTTCTGGGCTTTGGATTAAAATCACAGTGAAAAATGTAAGAAAATGCAGGAAGATGGAGTACTAACTATGAAAACATTATCAAGTGTTTCCTTTTAGCAATAAAAAACTGTCATGCTGTGTCGATGATGTCCATGCAAGTGAAGTTCGGCAGATAGTAACTAAATTTATTTAATTTCCCATAGTAAGTTGCCCTTTAAGATAGATTGACAATAAGATATGAACAAGATTAAACAAGAGAGAACCAAGAGAAGAAGAGAGGAGAGCTGTCAAGAGGGATCAAACTTAACAGTCTCCCTCACCATGTCTTTATTTATATAGTTTAGATTACAGCCAAAAGAGGGGATTCCTAATTAAGTTAGGAATCCTAGTTACAATATGAAGAATAGAAACTACTCCTAGTTACAATAGGAACTAACATAAACAGAAACTATGACTAGACAATCCTAACTAATCCCCACAAATAGAAGAGACACATAGGAGGAGGGAGTCTCGAGCAGAATAATGGAATATTCTGATCGAGAATATCCTTCTCTATGTGCTTATACTTCTACACTGCCCCTCAAGCTGGAGCATACAAATCACCTAGACCCAGCTTGGAACAACTCCTCCTAAAGGCAGGTCCAAACGGCGGCATATCACCAAGTTGATTGGTAGTAGAGACAAAGGGAGTAAAAATCAACTTCTTCATAATAGCATCCCGAACAAAGTGACAATCAACCTCAATGTGCTTAGTCCTCTCATGAAACGTTGGATTACTTGCAATATAAATAGCGGCTTGACTATCACAAAACATCTTCAGAGGTTGAGCGATAGGAAATCCCAACTCCTGGAGCAATGACTTTACCCACATCAACTCAGCAATAGTATGTGCCATGGCCCGATTTTCAGCCTCGGCGCTTGATCGTGCAACAGTAGTTTGTTTCTTGCTTTTCCAGGTGACCAGATTATCTCCCACAAATCTTTAACTGTTTATCCTATTGATCAGTATGTTTCCATTTCTCATCTTCCATCCCACTATCACCCGCTTGAGCAGTATTCCATTATTCTGCTTGAGATTCCCTCCTATGTGCTCGATATACTTCAACAAACTGTACTTTGTAGTTTGTACTATTTCATAAATAATTAATTGATATTATGTTTCTTCACTCGTGGTACATAATTTACTTGTTTTACTTGTCTGTCTTCTAGTACTAAACAGTGTGTAGACTAGGCAATATTATAAAGGTATATAATTGGGTTCAACAGTTATTGCCAACCAAGGGTGCAAATCCAAAACACAGCACTTTGTGTGACTTTTCTTGCAATATGAAGGTTTAAGTATGTTTATATAGGCTAAAACAAGGTTTCCCTGAAGTATCAGAGCCTAATATGGCTGTTTGCCCACCGAAATGGCCAACTGAAACAGTCTGCCAAAAAATACAGTGTTTCGGTGAAATTTCAGTATTTCGCTCATTTCAGTTTGACCAAAATGACCTACTGAAACGAGATTTAGAACCTTGAGGAAATCTCGAACCTGGGAATAGCATGAAGTGTGGTCTGAATCAAAGATAGAGGAAGAGATGGATCGTAACTGGAACAAGAGGGAATATCAGAGGAGAACAGAGAGGGATGCGCAGCTCTTGGCAGCCAAAGCTATTAACCCAAAACTTTTCATTCAAGTTTAAATTTGTCTATATGATGGTTACACAATATATAAAGATTCAAACTAATCCCTATTCATACGTAAACTCTGAAATAGACTTTGAATCTACTTTGGATTCTAACTTGGACTTAAAAACTGAAAACAAGTTTGAAGGCAACTAAGACTAACTTTTACTTGCTATTACGAATCTAACAAGATAAAGAAAATTAAAAAAATTACATAATTATCCCCAACTAACCCAACATTTAACTGCGTCACTGACAGCATTCTCTTGCCTCAACCCCTTTCGGAAGAATTAGTACAGAAGTTGAAAAGATTGTTTGTTCTTCCACATGAAAACTTGTCATATCTTACCCCCCCCCCCCAAAAAAAAAAAATAAAATAAAATAAAATAAAATAAAAAATGTTGAGGGTTTTGAAATTCTCCTTCCTTTTGACATCCTTGCCTCATCCTATCAGGCTCTTCTTGTTTAAAGAAAGTAAAGGTAGTTCTTTCTATTAAATGGAAGAAAGTTACTTTCTGTTGAGTATAATAATTGTCTCCTATTGCTCAAAAGTGCATTACTGCTTTAACACTGAGCATGCTTACAAATGAGAAGTTTGTTAGAGGTGGAGGGGAACTAGAACCTTCTTTGTTGTGCTGGTATTTGCTGATTGATGTTAACCATAAATATCACTGGATTAACATTATTCCTTTCGCATCACTTCATCAATAAGGTGTACCCAGTGTATGAGGCTCCCGCCACTGCGGGGTCTGGGGAGGGTCATAATGTACGCAGCTTTCCCCCCGCTTTGCGGAGAGGCTGTTTCCTGAATCACTTCATCAATAACTTCTGTTAATAAGTTGTGTGTGTGTTCCATCATCTTTTAAGCAGATAGCATGTCTCAATTGACCAAACAACAATTAACCTGGGAAATTAATGCTTATTGTTCATTTTATTTAAATTTTGGAATGCCATCTATTATTTGGAAGTCAATCATTTGAAGAACATTTTTAAAGGCTGATCTGTTTATATGTAATTTATACTCGGACATCTAATTATTTTGAAATGCATTTTGCAGCGATTGACTGGAGGAATGCTCCTTTCAAGGGATAGGGAATATATTGTTTTTTACAGAGGAAAGGATTTCTTGCCAGTGGGAGTTTCTTCTGCATTAAATGAGAGGAGGAAGCATAGAATAGGCAAAGAGAATATGGATATTAGTTCATCAATTGGCACTATGTCTGAACCTGTTGAAAAGACTAAGGGATCTCTTTCTGTAGATGGAATTGAAGAAACAAATGACAAAAGGGAAATGAAAGTTCTCTCTAAAGCACGTGAAGTGAGGTCAACAAAGTCAGCTATTGAAGTCATTAGCAACAAGCTGTCTATGGTATTAATCTCTTAAGATGCTACGCTTATCTCCTAGTAAAGCTTATTTGTAGGATGCAACTTGTTGTCACCAAAGTGGTGAAATAAGCATGGTTCGAGGTCTCGCCGAGATCTCGGTTTTTTTGTGTTACTGAGTCGAAACCACAGGCGAGTTAGGGATTCAACAAGGTTACAGTCAAAATTTTGGTATCTCACTGAGATTTGGATCTTGTATCGGTTGAAACTGTTACCATCCACTTGATATTAAAAGCCTCAACTCGGCGAGACTTGGTCGAAATTTCAACCAGTCTTGTCTGTCTCGGTGGGTTTCGATTGTGAATGCACAACACCCCCCCCCCCAATCTGATTTTTTGACCAAATCTTACACAACCAAGCTTGGAACAAGTGGATTTTTAAAAAACTAGGGGTTTTACTTGAATTATAGAAATTTCATTCCTATTGCTTATTTAAGCTGTTTTACTTAAATTATATGTGTTCTGATACGTAAGATTGTGTGGAATTGGCCATATCAGTATATACATACAACGTACACTACCAACCTAGGGGGTCCTAAGTCAAATTACCATTTTGGGTGTATTTTTAAAAAAACTAGGGGTTCCACCATGTTAATAGGGCCTAAAATAGGTTGTCCTGCCAGTTTCATGACCTAATCAGGTCATATGGCCAACGAAACCAAGGGCCAAAATTTGACATAAAAAATGCATCAACTCGGCCGAGATCTCGCTGAGACAACTCGATTTTTTGGCTAACCGAAACCAGCCAAGATACCGAGACTTCGAACCTTGGAAAAAAGAAGTTGTAACCTTCTTTTAACTGTCCCTTGTCTTGTTATTTAATGCACGGGTAACAAAGGGGTTTCAAAATTTGAAAGTTATTTAATGCACTATTTATGTTAAATGACAAGATTTATCCTCATTGAAAGAAAGAGTTTGTTATCTTAAAAGCGTAAAAAAGTAAGGTTACGACTTCTTAGGGCACCACTTTGGTCAATAAGATTTTCCCTTATTTGTATCATTTTCTAACTTTCATATTTCTCATAAAAGGCATTAGAAAAGAAGGCAAAAGCAGAGAAGCTTCTAGAAGACCTAGAGAAAGCAGCTGAGCACCAGAAACCAGAATTAGACAAAGAAGGTATCGCTGAAGAAGAAAGATACATGCTAAGGAAGGTTGGCCTGAAAATGAAGCCTTTCTTACTGTTGGGTGAGTTATGCAATCTATTGAAGTATTGTTGAACTCAAAGCAGCTGGGTTAGGAATAAATGCTCTGCCAATTGCATGTGAAGACCCCTCAAAACCATTCGGGTGAGTCTTCCATAAAAGTGAACCCATTCTATTGTGCACATGGACCTTAAAGCCTATGGTGCCAGTTTTTATAAACTGTTTGTGTTGTTTGCTTCTAGTCGTCTTGATCTACCCAAGCCCATCTACCCTTACTGGATTAAATAAGATCAGTTTTTAAGATTCTTGATCGCCTGTGCGTTCTAAGTTACCTATCTATTTATTTCGTTGCTTTACCACTGATTCAGAACAGTTGCCATTCAAGAAGCCCCCCTGAATCTTGATTTCTGATAAACTTCTTCTCTATGCATGTTCAGGCAGACGGGGAGTTTTTGATGGGACTATCGAGAACATGCATCTTCATTGGAAATATAGGGAACTTGTGAAGATAATTTCTAATTACCGGAGCATAGAAGATGTTCGTGCAGTGGCCAGGACTTTAGAGGCTGAAAGTGGGGGGATATTGGTGGCAGTGGAGAGAGTGAGCAAGGGCTATGCGATCATTGTTTATCGTGGGAAGAATTATGAACGCCCTGCTGAATTGAGACCTCGGACCCTCTTAAATAAGCGAGAAGCAATGAAGAGATCGTTGGAGGCACAACGTCGTGAGGTGAAATTGTTTAATTTCTTCTAAATATTTGAAGGTTAATGTGGTTAGGACTTCAAGATCTTCTACTCATTCTGGTCCATATTTGTCATAGTTGTGGTGTGATTACAGAAAGTGTGAAGAGTCAAGACCCCCTACTAGGATCTCCTAAAAACCAAAGAAGCCAATTGGATGATCCTGAACGAGTAGTGTTTCTTTTGGACAGTGAAAGAAGGGACAAACAGTCTCTCGGACAATGAAAAGAAGGACAAATTGTCTCCCAAAAACTTAGCTAGATAGTCAGGGACATATAATATGGTTGATTTTGGCCTTGGAGATCCTGGGGGTGCCATGGATGGTGAACAAATTCAACCTATATATCATGTCTATTACATGTGATTCTGGAATCATACATGTGAATACAACAACAACTCAGCCTCATCCCAACAAAATGGGGTCAGTTAAATGGATCCTTGCCCTCCAGTCAGCTCTATTCGAGGTCATACTTGATACAAGGCCTGAGCTATGCATGTGTTTCCTCACCACTTCTCCTATAGTCATTTTAGGTCTGCCCCTGGCTCTTTTAGTTCCTTCAACCTGAATCAAGATCACTCCTTTGTAGTTTGTACTGGGGCATCCAAAGGCCTCCGTCGAACATGGCCATGCCACCTCAAATAACTTTCTCGTAGCTTATCATGTATAGGAGCTACTCTCAAATCAGCTTTAATATGATCATTCCTTACTTTATCCTTCCTATTTTTGTCACTCATCCATCTCAACATCCTCATCTCAGCTACATTGAGTTTATCTATATGATGTTTTTTATTTTTCCAACATTGTACACCATACATTATAGTCATAGCGGGTCGTATGATTGCCCTATGAAATTTTCCTTTAAGTTTTGAAGAAATACGTCGACACACAACACTTTGGACGCACCTCTCCACTTCATCCATCCTATTTTAATTCTATATGACACATCATAGTCATAGCCGGTCGTATGATTGTCCTATAAAATTTTACTTTAAGTTGTAAAGGAATACACCGACACGCAACACTTTGGACGCACCTCTCCACTTCATCCATCCTCTATATCACCTTCTTTATTTATGATTGAACTCAGATACCTTAAATACTCACTTTGTGGAATCTCCCTCTCATCAATTTTACCACCTCATTATCTATCCTAGTGTAACAAAAGTTGCACGCCATATAGTCCGTCTTTGTTCTACTAATCTTAAAACCTTTTGATTCCAAGGTTGATCTCCATAACTCCAACTTAGCGTTAATCCTTGCTTTAATCTCATCCATAAAAGAAAAATATCATCAGCAAAAAGCATACACCATGGAATCATACATGTGAATAAAAAAAAAAAGGTGTACCTAGTGCACGAGGCTCCTGCCACTGTTGGGTCTATGGAGGGTCTTAATGTACGCAACATTACCCCTGTTTTCGCAAAGAGGCTGTTTCCAGATTCGAACCCCTGCTTTCTCAAGGGGAATCATATATGTGAATGTCTTGTTTAAATTATTGCTAGTGAATTCTATATTTCTGTATATTTTTTTCCCCTAACTTCAAGTGTAATTTTATTTGGTTTAATCATCTTATTTGTTCTCTTATATGATCGATGTAGTCTTTGAAGCTCCACGTCTTGAAGCTTACCAGAAACATAGAGCAATTGAAACTTAAATTGGTGAGCTTCTCCTCTCTTTTGGAAGTCACATTTTTTCCCTTCTACCGTATTTTTACAGCAATTCTTTGAGACGACATGGACACTAACTTGATGCACTAAACTGATTATAAGATGTCAAATTCCAAGTCTGAATCACATAATCTAAGCGGGCCAATGGAATCTTTTCATGTGCGGAATTCTGAAGAGGTGAGGAGAAACCAACAAAAACCCAGAACTGAATGTATGTGCTACTTTTTAGTTGTGGACTTCGTATTGTGGTAGTGCCCCTTCATGGTAAACCTTGGCGTTAAACATGCATCAAAGTTCTTTGCTATTTCTCTGATTTTGTTATGATGACATCTTTTTGTTTCTTTTTCTTTCGTTCTCCCCACCTCCCCTGTATGGGTAAGCTGCTCCAGGATATCAAGTTTAGATAGAAATCATATGTTGCACTTAATGTATTAGAGCAAGAAAAAATGTCTACCATGACAATGAACAATTAATCTATTATCTATGCCTAATCTTGGGATTTGTGTAGTCAATATTTATTTGCTGTGCCTGAACACAAGAATTATGTACACATTGTGACAAATTTTCATGTTTTTTTTCCTCAAAATCAATCTGTCTACAGAGATTTGTTTTTTGTATTCACTTGAATGCCTTCTTTTTTGCATGGTCGTATTAAATGACCACTAAATTAACATGATGAATATATCTTCCAACTTCCAGTTGTATTAAATAATATGTTGTCAGCACACTTGTTGCACCTAATGTCATTTTTTAACACCATTGCTTTAAATAGCAACTGTGTCCCAAGTTTGAACAGTAGAACTTGGATCTGGTGGCAAAATGTCAATTAGAGTAGTTGATCAATGGTGGAGCAGGGTTCATTAAGTCAGCTTCAAATAGTGTTGGAGTAGGCTTGAACATTGATGATGATGATGATAATGTCGAGTTGATGTTGTCTGCTTCATGAATTCTGGACAATCCTTTCCAACATGTATTTTTATGTGACCTAATAATTGTATTATTACACTTTTATATTATCAAGCAAGGATTGGAGCTGTTAATGGATTGGCATGATGAATTTGACTGCTCTCCTTATTGAAAACCTAATGCCACTATCCACTCTTCCAAGTTAATGTCTATGCTGGCCAAGAACCATGATGTATCCAGTTGGTTCATTATTGGAAGCAAGGTTTAAAGTATTGTATCCGAAGGGTGATCTTAAGAGACATATCGTATCATATCGTATGTATCGGAGAGATGCAAGATATGCTAAAGATACTCATGGAAATGGTCAAGAAACGTATAGAAATGCTTAGAATATATGTAAAATACAGTTTTGAAGCGTAAAACACTATAAATAGGTAATATGTAAACTATATCATGTACAAAAAGGAGAACAAAATACAGTAAGACAAGTGCATTCAATTGATTATGTATAGAGGATGATGTTTCTTATATGTACTAATACCAAAAAAGATTTCATTTTCAGTTTGGGGAAGATTTAGGGTTTAGATGCACACATCATTGGAAGAAAAAAAAAATATTTTGATGTAATCATTCAGGTTGTTTTTCACTAATCTAATGATCTATTGCAAAATACGACTCTAAAAATTCAATATTTGAGCAAATAATTCAAAATTTTGTTTGATAACTATTCTTGCGCATATCTGGTTTTGATCCTTGATTGCAGGCTGTTTAATCCCCAAATGATGACGAAATCAACACTACTAGAGTCTCTTTTGCTAGTAGAAATAAAAATTCAACTGTATTTTGCCAAAAAAAAAAAAAAAGGAGATTAGAATGCCTTACAGAAACTCTTGGTAAGTGTTTTGCAATCACGGATTGTGCTATGTAGTTTATAGGAGATGTATCAAGTGTATTGATAAGTATCTGTCATACTGGGTCATGTATTGACCCAGTACAGTCAATACAATTTTTTTTAGGTATTGTATCAGTACCTTTAAGATGCGATACGTATCGGCAGATCTGGTAGGATACTTAAAACCTTGCTTGAAAGTGAATTTGAAAAGAGTGGTATAAGATCCAAAGTTGGTGATTGTTGGCAAAGAGGCAAAGGATTGTCTGTGGTAGTTTCTATATATCTTCATGATCTACCATGAGTTTCTGAACATCTGAGCTGCATTTGCTTTCTGGTATGATAACTGAAGCCAAAAGAAGAACAGGGAGCTGATTCAACTTCAATGCCTATGAATAATTTGATGGATGCTCCAAGCAATAGTGTTGACGAGTCTAAAATGGTATCTTCATCTGAAGCAGTTTCCATTGATGGAACCCTCTCTTGTAACTCTTTGGCTGAGGTAGTAGATAGAGCAGACAGAGAACCTTCTCTGTACTCTGAACCTACCTCTTGTTCTGAGAATTCACAGGTACATTCAACACCCTTCCAAATTTCTATGTTATCTTTATGTTTCTTGTCATTTCTAATATGGTGTTCTCCTTTGCTGTTTCCAGTCGCAAGGTATGATGACGTATTCTGCCAATGATAATGTTACTATTCATGCCTCTGACAATGAGATGAAAAAGTCATCAGTCGAATGTGCCAAAAACAATATCAGGTTATCCTTTCAAAGAGGAGAAGCGAAACTTGATGGTGAGGTTTTCTTCAGAGCCGCACCTCTTTCCAACAAAGATAGACTTCTTTTGCGAAAACAAGCCCTCAAAATGAAAAGGCGTCCAGTGCTTGCTGTTGGTAATTTCTTATCATCCCTCAAACAGTTAATCGTTTACTCTCCTTTTGGTAGGTGCAAGTTAAATCACACACTTTGCCAAGTAGAGTAGTCCATTTAGCAATTGATTGCTTTGCGATAAATTTGTATTGAAAATACATGTTATGAGTGCTCATCTGTTTCTTCCACTAATTGAAAAGGTATACAGGATGCATTTGACAATCTATGTAGCCATGTGGACAATGGGGCGAGGAAAGTAAAACCCTAGATAATCAAGGTAGATTAATAGGGTTGAAGGGAGATGAATGGAGCTGGAATAAAAAACTACTTGTGAGACTGAGATCTACAGTGGCAATTGTCAGGATTGGAAGGAGGAATCAAATAACTTGAATAACGTGTGACCGGATAGAGTAAGATTTGAAGTGCAGCTATCGTACATCCATATACACAAATACACAATGCAGCTTATGTGGGGATTATTTATCGGCACTTCCGTGGTGGCTTTCTGGTTATGGTTGTGCTTTAAGAGAAAATCAATTCTCGATCAGATAGAATAGTCAACCATCCAATAATTTCATTGAAGCCCGAATGATATGCTTTAAAGAATGGAAGCAAACTCAGATTGAAAAGACTCTTGTGAGATTAAAGAATTTGATCAGAGAAGTTATAATTTGAAAAAGGCTTTAACCTTACTCAAGAATGCTCCAATAATTGTGTAACCTGCCAAAATAGAGAATAGAAGGAAGAGAAGAAGAGAGGAAGGAAGGAGAAGAGCTCACACAATCGTGAGCAGTCACTTGAATTTAATAGAAAAGAGATGTACAAGGGATAAATAGGGTTAGGGGAAAAACAGTAAAAATCATCACACATAAATCGAGGCTAAGAGGGCTCTCAGAAAGAAAAGCTCATATCTGACACTCCCCCTCAAGCTGGAGCATATATATCCATCATGCCCAACTTGTAACAAATATAATAGATCCGCCTACTACCCAAAGGTTTTGTAAACACATCTGCAAGCTGCTCTCTAGTTCTAACATGACTTGGAAGAATTAACCCATTCTGCATCTTCTCTAACAAAATGACAGTCAATCTCAATATGCTTCGTCCTCTCATGAAATACAGGGTTGGAAACAATATGAACTGCTGCTTGATTATCACACCATAGTTACATGGGAATTGAAATTTTAAAACCCAACTCGGATAACAATTTTTGTATCCACATCAACTCGCATGTCAAGTGTGCCATAGCTCTATATTCTGATTCAGCATTGGAATGGGCTACCATACTCTGTTTCTTGTTTTTCCAAGAAACAAGGTTTCCTCCAACAAATGTGCAGTACCCTGTAGTTGATCTCCTATCAGTTGGAGATCCTGCCCAATCAACATCTGAAAATCCTTTAACTCGGTTGTGATCATGATCTCAATAAACTATCCCTCTACCTGGAGCCTTTTAAGATATCGTAAAATACGAATAACTGCATCCCAATGACAAATCCGAGGAGAAGAAAGAAATTGGCTCACCCCACTAACAGGAAAAGCAATATCTGGTCGGATAACTGTTAAATAGTTTAACTTACCCACCAGTCTTCTTTACCTCTCTGGATCATCAAGAACATCTCCCCCTTCAGCAGTTACTTCAATTCCCAGAAAGTACTTAAACTTCCCCAAATCTTTAGTTTGAAAATTTTGCTGCAGATATGACTTCAAATCCACAATACCTGCTGAATCATCACGTATAATGATAATAGCATCAACATATGCTATCATAAAAATTCTCCCTGTACTTGATTGCCAATAGAAGAAAGAATGATCACCACCACATCTAGATAGACCAAACTCCAGAACAACTTCAGTAAAATGCCCAAACCACGCACGAGGAGACTGTTTCAGCCCATACAAAGATTTTCTCAATCTGCAAACCAGACCAGATTCCCCCTGAGCAACAAACCCTGGAGGTTCCTCCATATATACCTCTTCTTGCAAAGTACCATGCAAGAAGGCATTTTTGACATCCAACTGAAACAAGGGCCAATGACCAGTGGCAGCAAGAGAGATCAGAATATGCACGGAAGCAAGCTTGGGAACTGGAGAAAAGGTATCCAAATAATCGCCACAAGTCGCGCTTTCAAACGAGCAAGAGAGCCGTTGGGGTTAACCTTCACGACATATACCCATATGCAACCAATAGCAGTCTTCCCTGGGGCAGTGGAACAAGTTCCCAATTCTGATTCACATCTAAGGCCGACAACTCTTCTTCCATAGTTGTCCTCCAACCGGGACTAGATAATGCTTCAGTCACAGACTAGGAAGGGGATGGGCATCAACAATAGACAAAAAGGAACGGAAAAGGGATGACAAACCAGAATAAGAAACATAATTAGAAATAGAATATTGAGTACAACTACGAGTACCTTTCCGCATAGCAATAGGAAGATCAAGGTCAGAAACAACAGGGTTAGCTGAAGGAGGATTCTCATCAAGATCTGCAGTGGAAGAAGATGTGATAGAGTCCGCGAGTACAGGAGGGGCAGCAATGACCATCGGTTTGCGACTGTAAACCTGGGTAACAGGAGGGCGTTGACGAGAAGCAATTGGAGTAGAACCTTGTGACAGTGAAGACTGAATAATGTAAATTGGAAAATCATCATCTAACTCAGATGCATCAACTGGTTCAACATGATATCGAGTGGATTCAAAGAAAGACACATCAGCCGTGACAAAATATTTGCGCAACATAGGAGAGTAACATCGATAGCCCTTCTGGGTATGCGAATAACGAAAAAAAAATTGCATTTAATTGCCTTAGGATCCAACTTAGACAGACCTGGCTGATGGTCACGAACAAAATAAACACATCCAAAAATGCGAGGAGGTAAGATAAATAATGGTTCAGTAGGAAACAAGAAGGAATGAGGGATGCCACCCTTTAGAACGGAAGATGGCATGCGATTAATAAGATAACATGTTGTCAAAACAGCATCAGCCCAGAAGAACTTAGGAACTTGCAATCTCAAACAGCATAGAATGAGTAACCTCCATTAAGTTCCTATTCTTCCGTTCAGCCACACCATTCTGTTGGGGTGTGTCAGAACAGAAAGACTGATGGATAATACCACGCTGAACCATAAATGCAGAAAAATACTCTTTGGCATATTTACTATGCAAAACTTTCACACACACCAAATTGAGTATAAACTTCATAAACAAAGGCACAAAAAATAGAGAAAAACTCAGAACAATTTTTCATTAAATATAACCATGTAATTCTTGAATAATCATCAACAAATGTAACAAAATATTTAAAACCCAAGTTGGAAGAAACTGGACAAGGACCCTATACATCCGAATGAACTAAAGAAAATGGGCTAACAGACCGTTTATTGACTCTAGGGGGATAACTCATACAATGAAGTTTACCAAACTGACAGGACTCACATTCAAGACTAGAAAGAGACACAAAAGTGACAAAACTAGGTTCTAATTTTTTAAGACTCTCCAAAGATGGGTGACCAAGCTGTCAATGTATCTGGTGGGGGGAAGCAACATTGGAGCATGCAACCGATTGAGAATCTTCAAGCAAATACAGCCTCCCTGACTCCCGTCCTCTACCAATCGTCTTCCTCGTAGCAAGATCGTGAAAGATACAAGAATCGGGATAAAATGTCATTGAACAGTTGAAGGCTTTGGTTATTTTACTAACTGACATAAGATTACAAGGAAAATTGGGAAGATAGAGAACAGAGGATAAAGATAGAGATGGACTAGGGCGAACAGTGTCAGTGCCTTTAACCTTTGCTAAAGACCCATCAGCTAAAGTAACATTGGAAGATGATGGAAACAAAGAAGAAAGGATACCTGACATCCTAGACATGTGATTGGATGCCCTTGAATCAATGATATAGGGATGGGAAGTAGTAGAAAGACACACTGCATTACTTGTGCTCATCAGAGTAGCAGTGGAAGAAGTGGGTTTTGAAATCTAGAACTGGTTGTACCGTGCAAACTCCTCCTTTGACATTACCACAACCTTACCCTCAGAGGGTTGGGATTGAGGGGCTGAATCACTACTAGTGGCAGAATTAGCAAATTGCTGTGTTGCTGGTTTCCCATGGAGCTTCCAACAAAACCTTTGAATGTGACCAGGTTGGCCACAATGATGACAAGTCCTTACATTACCCGAACCATCAGAAGAAGTACCATATTGGCCCCTTCCTGTGCCACGACCACCACCACTGCCACCTACACCAGCCCCTGATTGAGACACCAGGGCAGAACCCTCAGCTGTAGGTGTAGCATCACAAGAACTCTCACGGGACACTCGAAGAACTCGAGAAAAGGTATTCGTGAGTGAGGCAACAATTTCACCACCAAGAAGTTATCAAGGCAGCAAGGCGACCATGGCGTTTGAGGGCCTTCCTAAGCGCCTTGGCGATAGGGCGGCCGCAAGGCGTCGCCTTGGCGAACAAGGCGTCGCCTTGGCGAACAAGGCGTTTTAGTGCTCTTTTTTTATATAACCATTTTATTAGGCACAAATAGCATATTAATTTTTATATAATTCTACTTATATACTAAATAAATATGAAAGAATTGAAGTATATAATCAAGGAATTGCAAAATAGCATAATCATAGAATTATAAAATCAGTGAATCACAATTACAAAATCAATGAATCACATTATTACTCACTCACATGATGTTAGAATTATAAACTCACATAATCACAGAATAAATAGTTACATAACCACAGATTGCATAACTTACAATAACAGATGCATTTCATAAATTATACTAAGGAATGCACAATTTACATTGAATCACAGAAATTACAGCAACAGCCACTCCGGCAGCAGCCAAAGCCACCGGCCACCACTAGTAGAAGCCAGCCATAGAAGAATAAGGTATACGAGAATAAGACAAAAAAAAAAAAAATAGAAGATGGTCAGACATGGAACAAAGAAGAGGAAGAAGCTAGAAGAATAAAAGGAAAAAATGCAGCTGCCAAAGCCACCGGCCAGTGGCCTGAAGAAGTGAAGAAGTGCTGCTGGCCGGAAGAAGTGAAGAACTGAAACCGAAAAAAAACAGGACACTTGCTGCTGGCCGGAATGCCGGAGTAAAGGAAGCAGCGGTGCCGGAAGATGTAAAAGGTCACCGCTGCAAAAGGAAGAAACACAGAGAAGGTTAGAAGAAAAGGGAGACTTTAGAAGAAGGGAAAAAAAAGGCACAACACTTCCCGTGGAAGCTGGAGATGTCGCCGGTGGGGGTGGAGGCTGGAGATGGTTAGAGAAAGGGTTTAGACTTTAGAAGATAGAGGTTTAGAAGGAAAAAGAAAAATATAAAGCACAATACTTACCTTCAAGGCTGGAGATGTCGCCAGACGCTGGTGGAGGTTGAGGCTGGAGATGGAGATGTCGGTGGAGAGGGGAGAGTGAAGAGGTTAGAAGAGGTTCAGATTTTTTAAGGAGAAAAGAAAAAAAAAAGCACAATACTTACAAGGCTGGACATGTCGTCGCCTCGCCGGACGCCGGTCAAGGATGGGGACTGAGAGGGACTGAGGAGTGAGGTCTGAGGGAGTCGCGACAGTCGCCCTCACTGCTGCTTCTTTTTCTCCTTTTCTCTTTCGCAGGTTTTCTTTCTTTCTCTTTTGGTTATGGGTGAGACGGTGAGAGTGAAGACTTTTGTTTTTTTTTTTGGTTTTTGTTTGGCTTAGGTGATTCAATGTAACACAATATACAGAAATAATGTATACAAGCCCATGAAAATATAAGAAATAGAATAAAACTCTACATATTTTAATTTTGTTTTGTTTTTAAATGATTCGGTGTATCGCACTGTAAGAAAATCATATACGCAAAACCAATAAAAATATAGCAACTAGAATAAAATGCAAAAAATATAATAAAAAAATGAAATAACGCCTTTCCACTAAGGCGCCTAAACACCTTGACCCTCCAAAACCGCCAGGACGCCTTGGCGTCGCCTTAATAACTATGGATCTGACTGACTCAAACTCCTGTCCAAGTCCTCCCAAAAAGCCCATAAGAACCAATTGCTCTCTTTGGGTCTGCATCTGTTTCACATCGGAACTTATAGGAAGGAGTGAGTTTAACTCTTCATACATTCTCTTGAAATCAGCAAAGTATTGGGTGATAGAACTCCCCTTCTTCTCTGTCCGGTAGAACTCCTGAGACAACTCATATATGCGAGATAATTTATTCTGGCCAGAATATAAAACACTCAAATACTCCCATAATTCTTTAACAGTATCGATGTGAGTAACCAAATCCACTATATGGTTCTCCATCGAATTCAACATCTGCCCAAGAATCCGGGCATCAATAGTATCCCAAGTCGGATCATCAGCTGGTTTGGTTCCCGTCAAATGAGCCTGCTGATCATGATCTGTCAAGACAAGGTTCACAATCTTCCTCCATTGCTGAAAGTTTGTGATACCCTCAAGCTTCTTTTCTGTGATTTGATTGGAGGATGAGGACACCACCTTCGTAACCATTGCATTCTTTCTATCATCATCTCCCATATTTTCTTTTTGGAATTTCCACCAATAGAATCACCAAAAAATTCGAAAAATACCTACTCAAACACCCAATCGGCAACCTGCTGCCACTAAAATGATCAAATAAATCACCACACACCAATCGAATCACCACAATATCAGACCAGCACCTTGCCGCGATCAATACTTCACACAGAATTCCAAAAACATCGACCAAACATCAAGCCAGCAACCTGCCGTCATCAATTCCTTCACAAAATCACCATAAAGACCTTCAGAAATCTGCTTTTGTATTGTAAAAGAAGCAGATTCACAGCATCATCACTGATATTCAATCCGCAGACAGGAACAGACAAAAAGAAGGGGTGAAATCATCCCTGTTCTGAAGATCACAACCTCTGGTTAGGGGAACCAGAAATTGCAGAAAAGAAAAAGACGAAGAAAATCTCGCAAGGTGTGCACTGATATTAATGGATCAGCTCTGATACCATGTAACCTGCCAAAATAGAGAATAGAAAGCATAGTTGTCACGGTGGCATGGTGGTCCAAGGCGGTGGAGGCCTGTCTAAGCGCTTAGGCTTTAAAGCGGTGCCTAAGCGGTAAAAGCGGTCTAGTGTTAGTTTTTCCCCCCCCCCCCCCCCCCCCCAAACACTCAATACATGATGGCATGATGCATCATAGTATCATATCTTAAAGACATAGCAGGTATTAGTACTACAGAGAAGAAGAAGCAGCAGCAGTTAACCAATAAAAAACAAAAACAGAGAAGCAGCAGCAGCAGCAGTAGGATGTTAGTGCGTTACAGAGAAGCAGCAGGCAGCAGTTAACCATGTTACCAAGCCCAAAAAGAAAAAAGCAGCAGAGAAGAAGAAGCATAGAAGAAGTAGCAGAAGAAGCATAGAAGTTACAGACTTAAAAAAAAAAAAAAAAAGCAGCAGCAGTAGGCATTACAGGCTACAGAGAAGAAGAAGCAGAAGAAGTATAGAAGTTACCAAGCAAAAAAAATAAAAGGAGAGTTGCCGTTACAGACTACAGAGAAGAAGCATAGATAGAAGTTACCAAGCCAAAAAAAAAAAAACAGAGAAGAAGTTCCGTTACAGACTACACTCTACAGGGAAGAAGAAGCATAGAAGTAGAACTATAGAAGTTGCCAAGCAAAAAAAAAAAGAGAGAAGAAGTTACCGTTACAGACTACAGAGAAGAAGCATCATAGAACTATAGAAGTTACCAAGCCAAAAAAAAAGAAGAAGAGAAGATCAGAAGAAGCATAGGGAGTAGAGACTTACCTTGCCGTAAAGGTAGGAGGAGGAGGAAGCTTCGCCTTCGCATGAGTCGAGTTGCTGTTGCCGGAGCCGGAAAGGAAAGAGGAAGGTCGCACAACCTTTTACGTAGAGGAGTCGAGGGTTTTAATTTTTTAGAGAAGAAGTTATAGGCTTTTAGCCTTTTACGTTTTAACTTTTAGGGATTTTAGATTTTTAGTTGTAAAGGTTATTTATCCCATGTAGCAGCATACGTGAGATAAATATACACCAACCAATACCAATTAAACAAAAAGAATAAAATATAATTGCATGAAAAAATAAAAAAACAAATACACTCTCCAAATTGGCGTCTGACTTGCCCTCATGGCGTACCAAGGCGTCGCTTTAACCGCCTTGGCGACGCCTAGATGGTCAAGTCGGCCGCCATTCATGAGTCTTGTTAAGCGTAGGCTCGCTTACTACATGGATTTTCGCCTGGACGCCAAGGCGACGCCTTGACAACTATGATAGAAAGAAGAGAAGAAGGGAGGAGGGAAGGAGAAGAGCTCACACAATCGTGAGCAGTCACTTGAATTTAATAGAAAAGAGATGTACAAGGGAAAAATAGGGTTAGGGGCAAAACAGTAAAAATCACCACACATAAATCGAGGCTAAGAGGGCTCTCGGTATTAGCGCTAGGCGCTAATCCCGAGATCCATTATTGGCCTCACAACACTCATATCTAACAAATTGAATATCAAAGCTAATAGCAAATCTTCTCAGTGCACAAAACAGATCAAGCATGTGAGCTACTTGACATGACAACCAAATACAGCTCATTGGGGAGAGGAGAAAATTGAATAAGTTCAGAAACAGAAGCAGTATTATGTATTAAAAGGGGAAGCAATCCAGAAAGCAGCAATATTAAACTACCACTAGTGATGCAGAATCCAAGTACCAGCGCAAGTATTACAGGAAGAAGAAGAAAAGCCTGTGGCTGGAAGGGCCTTTCTAGAGCTTGTGGTTCTGGATTTTTCCAGATTTCCTTGTCTCTCATGCACAGTCCATTGTGGGGCTCTATTTGGGTCCTGTTTTCTTTGTTTGATTGTTATTAAGTTGTTTTAGTTCCGGCTGGAATAGGAACAGGTAATTCCAGTCCTGCTTTGGTCTGTTTTCTTTGTTCTGTCAAAATCCTAGTTATTTTAGGACTCTCCAACACAGCTGGTCGATTGGAGGAGTTTTCATGGTTAGCTTTGGTTTTATTTTTCCTTTCCTGTCCAGGATTGATCTAGTCTTTCCTATGCTGAGTGGGACTGGACATTACACAAAGTTATAAATATATTTAAGGGGCTAAGCCTTCCCAAGGATTTTCATGAATGAAGAAACTATCTTGCTGCTCTGGTCCTGTGGTTTTAAGACCATACTGCTATGGATTCAGTAGTGAAGGACTGGTGGATTCCAGGTGAGCTTTAACTGATTTTCTGCTTGCTAAATTGATTTACTGAATAAGAGTGCCATATTTTGGTTTCAGTTGCTTGTGTTTTTCTTGTTCAGTTTCTGTTTTAGAATTCCAAGTTCTAATTGCAATTCTGGTTTCCTAATCTTGGTCAAATTCTGTTTACCTTCAACTTCTGGTTTGCTTTACTGTTTCTGATTTCACTTTGCTGTTTTAATCACTGATTAAATTGTTAATCGATTTCTGTTTAAGCCTTCTAAATTCTTCCATCAATTCTGCAAGTCTGAGATTTCTTACTTGCAGTAGGATTCCTCGTATCTTGAAATCTGGCCGTGAGAATCGCATCTAACTTTGCAGGCTTGATCAACCTTGAAGTGAACCATTGACCTAAGTTTCAAGTCCATCAAAGTAATTCTATTTGAGTTATTTAATTTTTTGTAAATCTGGTTATTGTTCCTTTCTCTGTGATTCTGATTTTTTCAGGTTTTCTAATATTCTATTCGTTAGAAGTTGAAAACCCCCATTAACTAGCCTAGCAGCCTAGGAAAAGTACCACAGATCTCGAGGTTCCACTCCCCCCCAGAATAAGTTAGGCCTCATTAGCCTGGGCTGAGATGGGGATAATCTTCCTTCCGTAATATGATTATTAAAGAAAACAAGAGAGTGCAGTTTTAGATACCTTTTTGATGACTTTTTTTTCCCCTTAAATGATGGGATTTCATGAAGAACCAGAAAAAAGACTGAAAATGGGAAGTTGATTGCATTTTTCATGCAAAATAGCTAAAACCAAACCAGGAGCAGTATTTATGGGTGGGCTCACCCATGCAAAATAGCAGGATGGGCACCTAGTTTTGCCACATGGCAGGTTGGATGGCGTTGAAATTTCATGGTCAAGTAGACCCCAAGGTCTCTTTGTTCACATGCCAAATTTCAGCTTAAACGAAGTTGGTCATGTGGCAAAACAAAGCATTAAAAATGTAGGATTATGAAGAGGGTGCATGGACATATATGGAAGGGTGTGACATTAAATGGGAGGGTAAATAATTAAATTTGAGCTAAAATATGACAAGGGGCCTATCCAGACCGTTCCTTAGATATCCAATGGTCGGGAATCGCTGCATCAGCCTCCCACAGGGCACACCTATGTATTACTCACCATACAAGAGTATGGGTGGGCCTCCCATAATACCTTTTGCCGAAGCTTATTGTTGTTATCATCTTTTTGTTCAACTACTCTGACCCAATTTTTCTTCTTCCCCCCCTCCTCTCTATATTGGTGGGGGTGTTTTGAGTGCTCATAAGAAGCATGTGGATCAAAACAATGAATATTTATCTAGTTACACTAGTTTTGTGCCATTTCAATCTGCTGGTTGGGCCAGGCTGATGTAAACTCGTGTGTAGCCTTCTTATTCTCTATGCCTCGGGCCAGCAGCCAGCCCAACCCTAAGTTTCCCATATTATAGAACCAAGCTGGAGCCTCATACCATGTGAAATGCTTTCATACTTGAGCTCAACTTTAAAATTGGCATAGACTGAACTGCTTGGCATCTGCTTGCGCTCAATTTTGTTCATCATTTTATGAGTTTCAGGAAAATTATAACTCGTATGCTTAAGAGAAACCATATGAACAATCTGATATAAGTAATAAACAATATCTCATGTAATTAAAACACTGATGACTGATCACACTGTACCATTAGGATTGTGGCCAGCATTGCTGAACTTGTTTTCCTTCCTACAGTTGGGGTTCTCACTGATGTTCAGATTGATGTGTTTGCACCATTGACTTGGAAACTGGTGTTAGTTGTTATCATTAGGTAATGGAGCTGGTCTTTTGCATGATTGAATCCCCTTGGATAGTGTCACAGCTTGCACAAGTGTGTTGCAAGAAAATCTTTCCGAAGCCAAAGCTACAAGGATTGGCATAATGGAGCACTAAATTGTCATCTCAATGGACATGCTCTTTATTGTTTCATAAATCTCTTGCATTCTAAATCATGGTACTCACACATTGTATTGCTTTAAATCAGGTAGGAACAATGTTGTAACAGGTGTTGCAAAAGCAATAAGGACGCATTTCCGAAAGAACCGCCTTGCTATAGTCAACATCAAAAGCAGAGCCAAGGGAACTTCAATCCAGGAGGTGGTCTTCATGCTGGAGGTTTGCCTGTGGCGATTACCTCTTTCTGGTGCCCTTATCCATTTCAAAGGAAATATTTAAAGTTATAGTTCCAATTTTGTTTTTTGCAGCAAGCAACTGGTGCAGTTTTAGTCTCTCAGGAGCCCAGCAAAGTGATACTCTACAGGGGTTGGGATGATGGGGAAGAACCTGGTGGTGATAAACGATCTTCAAGTACTACTTCACCATGCAAAGAAAGGACCACCGAGGTGGTTCCGCCCCAGCTCATGGCAGCCATTAGACTTGAATGTGGATTGCAGAGTAACCAAGCAGAGTAATATTGTTGGGCGATAGTAGTTTTTGAAATGGTAAGTAGATGCGACTTTGCGCACCTGGTAAGCTTCTAATGCTCGAGGAGAGGTGCCAAGTTTACTACACATCCACAGCATCAAAAGCGCACTAGTGTACTTTCACCATGTGAAAGAGTTGAAACTGTAGGAGATGAAGGCCTGGACTATTTCAATAAACTTGGTTTAGGGTTGGGTGAAATCTGAATTGAGCTCTGGACTATTTTCTCTTTTCAAGATCCGTTATGTAGGAGAGGAAGGCTTGTTGTGATGCCAGTACCTCCATGCCATTGCACTATGTTGTGATGCCAGTACCTCCATGCCATTGCACTATTTGGGATACTAACAATTGCGTTATCTCTGTATGATGTTCAGCAGCTTTGCAGATTCATGCATCATACAATTATCAAATGTTTTAGTTGCTGGCCTGTGTATATGGACCACGAGGGTAGCTCATACTCAACAGTAGGGACGTTTCAACTGGTTCACTTTCATTAGAGTTGGAACTCAAAATATATTGACAGATTTCTGTGCAAAAATAGTTTTGCCTTTTACATGGTTGTTCCGTCATCTCTTTTTGATGCTTGGCAAGATGGTAAGTCATTGAGTTTTGGACTCGTTGTTCATTTCTATTTTATTGAAGCTATTTTCTGGAAAAATAAAAATAAAAAACTTACTATTTTCAGTAGGAGATAACTACTCACATCAGGTAAGCATTGCAGGCCATACACAGTGGTGTGAAAAGCTTGATTCTTGCCCTTCTAAAAATTTTCAGATAAAAATCATTTTCGTTCAATGTGACTTTTTTGTCATATGGGTGGATCACATTTGACATTTCCAATATTGATAGCTCATCTTAGTCGTATGGTACTGTACTCTACCATGTGTGCACCTTTTCTTCATATTCTTAGTGGTCCAAAAACTTTCAAAAGATCTTACCCACCCCCGAGGCCCCGACCCTAAAACAAACAAACAGAACTTCTTACCATTTTTTAGATAAATATTGTAGACACATGATTAAGTCTTAACTAGTCTGAAACCATTGGATTTGCATCAAATCCATGTGGTGGCTTGTGAGTTGAGTGTTGCACGATAGCAGCTCAATCCCAGGCCGTAGAGGATCCAAATCCCCGGAACCTTTGTATCAATTCCTTCTGGTGTTCTCTGTTTCTCTCCAAAATCCAAAGTCAAGAATCAGGAGAAAGCCATTGGATTATAATCCTCTCCAATTCCCTACTTGCCGAGTGCGGTGCAATTTGGGGTTTGGAGATCGACACATAGAAGATGCTTCATGCGAGCTCGATTGATCCAGTTTTTTTTCTTTCTTTTTTTCTTTTCGAGCTCTGAAAACTAAGGATGTACGGGTCGAATTCGGTCGGATAATGACATTATCATATTCGTATCCGATTATATTTAGATTGGTTCAGATAATATGTCATTAGTTTTCGGATGAATTTAGATAGTATCCTATCCGTTGACATCTTTACCGTTTTGTTGATGATGGTTAAGGTTGAGACTTGAGAGTTCAGCAACTATCATTTCTTCTACTCTTCTTAGTCTTTGATTTCTAATGTTTTCTATTTTCAATTTTATCTTGTATTTATTTTAATAGATATGTGATTCCATATATCACAATGCATAAAACAATATATATAAAACCAATAGAAAATCTAGAAAAAAAAATCACATTATCTTTAACTTATAAAATTATAAAAATAAAAAAAACTTAATTGGATAGACAGACACAAAGATAAATTTCAGATATTTTATTACTGTCAAATTATTAAATGAATCGAATAATAATCGGTCAGATAGGAGGTTTATCAAATTCATATCCGATTAATTTTCGAACGGATTCAGATTCTCCTAAACAGATACAAACATCGATCGAATACGAATTTCCGAAAATCCATTAACATCCTTACTAAAAACTTGACCAAGAGCCCTTATAGGCTTACACCATCGAATATACTTCGGGCGCTACTATGACCCACATGGATCTCGGGTTTACCCAGGAATAAACCCACCATAGGATTGGGCCGCATAACACTATCATGCGGTTCAACATGCATTTGACAAAGGAGCGAGTGAGGCAAAGAGGGATGGGTTGGAATTTGGAAATTATGAGAGGGAATCACATATTCACATGGGAAGAAGGCCCAGTGATGTCCTGAAGTCGTGATGGTGATGGTGATGGTGATGTTGGACCCCCAAAAAAAAACAAAGAAGATGAGGGTGATGTGTCACTGATAAAAGAGAATGTTAATGGTAGATGCAACGGTGAATGACATTTTGTTGCTTCCCTCTAAAAAATATCATATTTGTCAATCACTTTTCAAATCCCCTTATTCTCTCCTCTCCTTCCTCAATCCTTATCTATAATGTAAATGCAATATTGATATGGGAAAAATAACCTTGGAAGGCAGTGTAGTAGCCCATACTCCCAGGCACATAGATGCATGAAATGATCATTTCGCCCCCATGAAAGGTGGAAATTCCACCTTTGTTGATACTTTCGTGCATGTTTTCATTGGTCCTTTGCGTTGATGCAGGGCCACATTGTCTTTCAGGGAACCCTCTCCCTAATAATAATAAAGCCAAGACATCACAGCCTAGTTGTGTAGCCCTGTACCAACATGGGCCAATGAGAGCTCATGCAAAGGTATTTGCTTAAATAGGATTCTTAATTTTTTGAGGGCTGAATGGTAATTTTGCATCCTCCTATGTCTAGTGCAGGAACTTTATGACTAAACAACATTGTTTTTCCCTAATAACAATAACAAAATGGGCAAGAGATTGCTGCCTGATTGTGTGGCTCCTGCACCAGCATGGGTCAATGAGAGTGCACACAGAGATATCTACTTAAATAGGATTTTTTAATTTCATTGAGAGTTGAATGGTAATTTTGTATCTTTCCATGCTTGGTGTAAGAACTTTGTGACCAAACAATACTCTATTCCTTACTAATAATAATAAATTAACAAGAGATCGATACCTAATCACGTGATGTAGGGGCATCAACATGAATACGATTTTTTATTTTAGTAGGTGTGGAGGAGTAATTTTGCATATTGAACGCAAGGGCTACACGATCAAACAACATTCTTCTTCTTTAATAAAATAATAACACAATCACCTCCGTAATTTAGGATGCATAATGTCATTGGAGTACTCTGTACTTCCACATATTCTAGAAGCAGACAATGAATGAGCCTGCCTCTCTCTCTCTCTCTCTCTCTCTCTCTCCATCCCACCAATTATATGGGCCCCTATACTTGAAGACTTCCACCTTTCAATATTTACTGCCCACTAGCAGAGGCTATGCTGGCAGGCGATAGCCAATCAATAAACCTCTATCAATTTAATCATGGGAAAATTACATGATTAGTTATGTTTGGATTTTCATTTACAAAATTGTCCACTTTATGTTTGAGTTAACAAAAATAAACAAAAATAAATTAAGGTTTATAAAACTGGACAAAATAGTGTCTCTCCCTCCCTCCCTCACTTACTTTTTTAGATATTTTTACCTCTACCATTGCCTTCTCGTCCAGGCGTCCTAGGTAATCACAGGGAAGGGAAGGGAGGGGCGGGTTTGGGTAGTAGAGAATGAAAGTGACGGGGATAGGGGTGGGTTGCAGGGAACGGAGGATGTCTGGGCGAGAAGGCAATGGTAGGGGTAAAGATATCTAAAAAATAATTTTGGGAGGGAGAGACACTATTTTGTCCAGTTTTGTAAACCTTAACTTGTTTTTGTCTATTTTTGTTAACTCAAACATAGGGTGGACAATTTTGTAAATGAAAACCCAAAAGTAGCTAATCATGTAATTTTTTCTTTAATCAATAGGAGATATATTCATCATTTTATGGGAAAGGAGAGAGAAAAAGAAACAAGACGCACCAAACTTAAGAATCCAACCATCAAAACATTAGCAATGATGTCTTTTTATCCTCTTTAAGTGTTAGGTGGACAGTTAGATTCTTAAGCACCGCATTTGAGAGGATAAATTTCCGGGCGATGATGGAGGCTACATCTCGGACATTATGACTTTGAATTTTTAACCATCAAATCCAGATTTCAAGGTTATTGACTGGACCTTGATGATGCTGGGATACCAACTACAAGTCCTTAGCCTTATTAACATTGGAGCCCCACCTCAAACCAACTACAAGTCCTACCCATGTCAAAATTTGAAGAAGGAATTGGGATTGGAATCGGTTCCATTGATTCTCATCTAATGTCAATTCGAATTGGATGGAATCATTTGGGATCGGCCGATTCTCTCCCAACCGATCTATCTATTAAAAAAAAAAAAAAAGGGATTGGTCTATTAATCAGTCTTTCCCTGCAATTTATGAATTGCTCTACTTCCCATCCCTTCCTCAACCAACTCCTACCCATGACGGTTTCGTATTTCTCTATAGTTTATACTTAAAAATACTTTCTTTAACCCCATCATGTTCCTAGGTTACATTAGGTTTAGGATTTATCATATTACATTTAGAGTATATTTTAATCCACATCATGTTCCTAGTTATAAAATATCAAATAACTAATAAGACTAGTTTAACCAGGTGAAGCGAGATGCCTAACACCTTCGATGAATGAAAGCAGATTTGAATTTCCAAAATTATCTCTCAAAGAGATGGGATAGGTTTCCTTACCCAACCTAAGACATCAGACTTCGTTGTAAAGCCGGTTTTCCTTATTTTATCTCTTTCTTATCTCTTCTTTACTTCATATTTTCTTTTCCTATTTTGTCTTATCTCCTTGCCGTGTATGTATCAAGTGGTATCAGACTTAAGCATGGTTCAACGAGTGAAGAAGATAGAAAATAATGTGAGCTCTCTTATCATCAGGCAGCAACATATCATGGAGAAAATCAAGTAGTTGTTCGAGAAGATTAGTTCTTGTTCGATCCAAACTGAGGGCACAAATCCATGGCTACACTCCCAATCCATGAAGTACAACTTGGGAATATCAAGAGAATTCGGCAAATGAATCACAACAGACAAAAGGTAGATCCCTCATTGGATTTCAAGAAGGAGCCCCCCCCCCCCCCAACCAAGGATGGATGATCCAATTGCATTGCAGCAAAAGGCTTGGAGTTTTTGAATGATAAGGTGAATTCTCCTATTATATACCGTGATTTAAAATGCTCAAATATATTGCTTGGTAAAGGCTATCATCCCAAACTGTCTTATTTTGTTAGGTTCTTACCCAAGTTTGTGAGGTTGGATTTCTCTATGTTCAATGATGAAGAAGACTCCACCAAGATGTGGGATCCGAGGAAAATTATTTTAATTTTTATTTGTACCTTATCTCCCTTGGAGACAAAGGCAATTTTAAGGGGGGGGGGGGAAGGGGTGGAATGTTACACAAAAGCAATACGTGACTTAAGGCTATGCATGAGTTATACGCGTGATAGAGGATTAGTGGGAGTTATTCACATACGATAGGAGTAGTTTGAGGAGTTATCCAATAGTGGTAGAGATGGGTTTAGTTACTATAAATAGGGAGTTGGTAGAAGTTATTATTATTCGATGAATGAAAGCGGATTTGAATTCCCTAAATTTTATTTAAAAGAGATGAGATAGGCTTTCTCACCCAAGCCAAGACAGACTTCGTTATAAAGCCAATTTTCCATATTTTATCTCTTTCTTATCTCTTATTTATTTCTTTTATATTTTATTTTCCTATTTTATCTCATCTCCTTGCCGGTCACTCTCGTACAATGCGGTCCCTTATTGGTACAATCTGATTTTTTGCAAATTGACCTTCAATATACAACAGCCCAAGTAATCTCTATCAATAATTGTTGTACTCAACCATGTTACAGAACAATGCCCAGAATGACGATATTGCAGAAGAAAAACAAAGAGAAAGAGAAGAACAGTCACACAAGACAAGATTTACATAGTTCACCCCCAAATAGGAAGGCTACGTCTACGATTGATAGAACAATTTCATTACTTCTTTGAAGCAAAACTACAAATCCTCAATCTCACATCTCTCAAAGAGACAACAATATTTTATAAAAAACCATTCTAACTTCAGAAAATGCAAAACTGTCCACTGAAGAATCACATTACTTTTTGAACTGAGATCAAACTTTACCAATAACAAACTATTAGTCTATGTTGGGACACAAATAGTAGTGCTAAATGGAACAAATGGAACAAAGGAAAGGCTTTCAAAAGAAAGCAAACACTTGATCAAGGAAAAGAGAGAGAGCAAGATCCGACCCAATACGCCCCATCTATCCATCACCCAAGTTGGAAAGTTGCTTTGACATTTGCATGACTAAAACCCTAAAAAGGTTAAAGTGTAAAAGAGAGTTTTATCAACATTCCAACGGTTTAAACCACTACTAGTTATGGTGAGACAACACAAAATTAATTTTATCAAAAAAATAGACAACACAAAATTATTTGGTTTGGGAAGATGCACAAGAATCAAATTAACATTATTTTTTTAGTTTCCAATTTGTATTCAAGGAGAGCTGACACCCACTTCTACATTGCAATGATGATCACCAAAGAACTTTGGAAGGCCAAACAAGTCACAGTAGGACCCTAAAGAATCTTTTGGCCTCTCTATTGCTCTATTGAGGAATAGAAACCACAGACACTGAGGCACCACCACTACCTACCCCTATAATTCCGTCCCCCTAATCTCTGTAAGTGGAACCCGAAATAAAGTTTTGTGGGTCCTCATGTCTTGACAGACGTCAGATTGGCATTTAACAGTGATATATAAGGTGGTGACATGGCTAAATTTTCAGTCGGTGCCATGGGTGGAAACATAGAAGATAACAAAAGATGAAAAAACCTTTTGATGTTTGGACCTTTGGGGTTGAAATTGATTTAAACTTTCCCCTATTTCTATTTCTATTTCAACCGAAGGAAGAAAGTGGAATGGAAAGCTGCTTTCACTCAAGTTATATGATTCTTTCTCTAAGGGTCAAATATAAAGTCATCGGGCAGGGTTATTACTTATTAAGTGGGGTCATTATCGAAGCTTAAAGTTAGACAACTAAGCATAAATCTTGTTTTTTTTTTAATTAACAAAACAAAACCCTAATCCAACCTTTTCCCATTACCCAAACCCTACCCTAGGGAAAGTCCAAATACAGACCCTTCCCTATCTCTCTCTCTCTCAACATGTGCATTCTGTAACCCATATATAGGGAAATGATTAGATGTGGATCAGATGTATGGTTTTAGTGTATGGTATAAAAATGAGTATTGGTAATTTGTAAAATCAATTCACTATTGATACGATATCGGCTTGGATAAAAAAAAATTACTCTTTGCCTATACCATACTATCGATATAGTATCAAAACGATATTGATATTGGTGACTAACAAAATCGATACAAATGCGAGTAATATGATACCGATACTCAGAACCATGATCAGATAGTTGCAACCACAAGATCATCAGTTTTGGCTGATCAGTAAGTGAGATCCACCATATCAAGGTGGTGGGCTAGGATTGATAACTTGATAATCACAGAGTGTGTCTGTTTCTGTTTGGACATTACCCTCTCTAATACTAAAGAATATACAGATTTTGAAACCCTTTTGGGAATAGCAACTAACATTTTTTCTGTCTTTTTTGTTTTCTATTTTCTTCTCCTAAGCTTTTCTTTCTCTCTCTCTCTCTCCGTCTGTGACTGCCTGACAAATGCCCACCCATGACTTTTACCAAACCCAAGAATGCTTTTCCATATCTATCACTCAATACTCACATACAAGTAGTAGTATATACTGAGATATATATAAACAGTCAGAAACAGCCTTTTTGGAATATTATAGAATGAGAGGAAGGAAGGAGAGGTTTTTTCTTTTTTCTTTTGGGAGGAAGAGCACGAAAAAGATAGTTTCATGGGTTTCATCATAATTCTCTCCCACATGGAGACTGGAGATAGCTATCAATTCTGCAGCTCTCTGAGACTGAAAGAGAGAGAGAAAGAGATGATGGCACACAATACCTTGGATTTTCTCTCTTCTTTCAACGCCAAAACCCAACAGCAATCATCATGTCCTCGTCCTCTCACGTTCACTTCCTTCTTCTCTTCTTCCTCTCATCAATCCTTCCCCGTGACTTTCCATCATTACTTCCTCTTTGTTTCTCATCCACCATCAAAGACAAAGACAAAGACAAAGACAAGGAAGAGATCAAGATCTGAAGATGAAGAAGATGGGTTCACTGAAGAAGAACTAACCCTCCCTCTCAACTGTACTCTCTTACTAGCCTCTTCTTAAGAGGTGAAAAGGGTTCTCTTCTTTTCTTTTCTTTTCTTTTCTTGGGGAATCAAGCTTGTTGGTCCGATAATTTGCTAGATCAAGCAAATCACACTAGTTTAATTTAGTAGAGCTCTCTACTAGTTATGATGGGTTTCTTTTTGTTTTTGCTTATATTTATGGACTAGGGTATTGGGTGTCTCTCTATCTGTTAGGTTACTGAAGAACACAAGAAGAAAGACATGTTAGTATTGTGGTATGGTATGTTATATTGTTTAAGATTACTATTTCAACAAGGTTAGTTTGGTTTTTATTGGTTGTTTGCTTGGGATACTCTTTATATTTTGGTGCAAAGTTTTTGATATTATCTTGGAGATAAAGCAAGAAAATAAAGGCTCTACTTGGATTTTCTCATGAAGAGATGAGAAACTTCAATTCTCTTGCCACCATATCTGTCTTCATAAGGTAAGTTATATACTTCTCTTAGATTAGGATTTGAGATTCTAGTTATATACTTCTCTTAGATTAGGGTTTGTGATTCTTATGGCTTAAGAAGAAGATTTGTTCTTCTTAAAGTATTTGATACCTTCATGTAAATTTGATGCTCTCCTAACTTGGTTCTTCATTTGCATATAGAACACATGGGATAGATAGACATGCATGTGCATAACCATGAGGATCTGCCAAGTAGAATCTCTAGTATCTGTCCTATGAGTTGTGTTTAAATATTCTGTTAAGAAAAAAAAAAAAAAAAAAGTAAAAACTGAAATCTGCTTTGGATTTCAAATTTCTCTCACTTTAACTCTTAATTGTATTTGTTTTGTTGGTCTAAACTAATATACAACCACATGATAATTTTTGATAAATCAATTTCATATTCTTTTAAATAAAACTATTTTTACCTCTTTATTATCTTTATAGGTAGAAAGAGAACTGCAAAGCATAAACCCTCCAACTGTATTGGGCTGCCTTATTATTACAAATCCACACTAGCTAAGTTGGAAAGGGCACTGGTGTTCCCCATTTGAAATTTCATGTAATGATGTCTTTTGTAGATTAAAGCAGAGAGGGACCATCCACCAATCTGCCATTGTAATCCATGGGGGAAAAGATGGATGTAACACACACTATGTGCAGCAGTACTTAAACTGTGTTTGGTATGTATTTTTGGAATATATTCCATGTCCGCATTCTTAAACGATAAAAAAACACTTGTTTTTATCATCCAAGAATGCAAAATTGAACTAAAATGCATACCAAATACAGCCTCAGATTCCTTGAAAATTTCAGGTCCACAGTTTTGCCCCTTGTGAGTACACTAGCTCTTACTTGTTGTAGTTAACCAAGTGAATCCACTTTAATATGATACCTAATGCATAATGTTTGCATAGTTAAATAGGGAGGGATTGGATTCTTAAGAAAAATATGTGTAAATAGCTGTTGTGCAAGGAATTTAACTTCTTTTTTTTTTTAATTTAGAAAATTTTGCTCTTCAACTAAAATTCATGGAGATGGAAATACTATGGTCATACATAATCTGTAATGGTGGATCAGCTTACATTGTGGATTTATATATATGTTTGAATTTCTTTTGCATTGTTGGAAATGTGAGATCTCTAGACGATTTTTCAATTGTTGATTTTACATTGATTTACATGATATGCTCATGTACTTGAACTAGGATTAGGGGAAGGTATTCGTACACGGGAGATTTTCCCATCAACGTACTCCATCAAATGAAGGGTGTGAGGGTTTTTAAGTCATTTCATATTGTCATATATACCAATCTGACTGCATTTAATGCAGGTCGTGCACATGATGAAGAACTTATGATTATTGGATCTTATTAAAAGGAAATATATCTTAGGGTAGACTAACTAATTAATAGAAAATTTCGATCACAAATTCTATTATCTATTGAAATTTTTATTATTAGATCATAGTAGGAGGCATATAGGATAACACATATATGTGATACTTTATTGTAGTACTATATATTTAAAAATCATTATGGAAATAATTATTTTTTAAAGAATAGTAGTTCAAAATAGGATAATTTGTTCTAAACCATTTAATTTCACATAATTCATCTCAACCATGTGTCAAATATTGTGGTTCGTTATCATCATGGATGTTTCTGGTTGTATTGTTTTACTTGAAGTGCCCTCAATGAAGGAAATTGGGTATGGTAGACTTAGAAAGATGGTACTATTTATCGCGATTCCATCACCATAAATAGAAAAATTGATATGCCTTCCTTCCTCGGTTGCCTCTTGTGTTTTGCATAGAGCCATAGGCAAAACAACATTTGTAATGTTGGCACATATGTATCAAGCTAACATTCAAAAAAGCTCCAAAATTAGGTTATCCTCCTTAATAAGTGTTGCATAACAAAAGAAACATTGGAAAAAAAAAAAGAAAAAAGGAAAAGCCTACCAAAAAGAGGGGGGGGGGGCAAAAATTTAGGTTAAATCTCTAAGAACACTCATATTCAACACTTGAAAAAACTCTTAATGGCTTTTTGATTAATGCTGTTTGATCTTCTTCTCTCTCATTCATCAAAGTTCTCTATACCATAGATGAGAAAATAGAATATGACATTCCTTCGATGACATGAATTCATTCATTTGGAGGGCTGGTAGATGTTCTTTTTCTAAGTTGTCATTGTGGGTCTTTATTTTTCATCATTTTTATGTTGGGATTTGGGTAGAATTTCATCCTTAAAAGCTAGCAATTAAGAAGAGGGTGCCCAAGTCCTTACATTCCTCCCTATCAGAATATTCATGCTGATGTACGTGGGATAGATGCTTTCACATGAAACTCCCCCTCCACGTGGAAGCACACGTGGGAATTCAGATTTTTTTCGAAGCATTTTTTCCATTTTCAGGGGCACACCAGAATTGTCACGCCCTGGTTTTGATACCATTTTTTTTGGGGGGGAGGGTAGGGAATCATTTTTGCTTTTTACAATAGTGGCATATAATCTCCTTCCTTGGTTTGTTTTTTTTTTTTCTCACCCGGTTTTCTATGACAAGTGCTTCGACCTTGTTGAAGTACGAACCCAACGATTTCCTTCTTGTGACTTGAATCACTAAGAGGACTTTATCTGGTGCAGAATTGTTAAGAGACACCACCAATGTCTCCTAATTGTCGGGTCACGAACTAAGAATTAACAAGGCTTGTAACTCATCGTCAAAGACCATCTTCATTGAGGAGAGCTGGTTCACAATGCCTTGCTCCTTATTCAAATTTTCTACAACTGAGTTTTCTTTTCTGTACTTCAAGTTCACAAGCTTTCTAATCTCTCATTCATCATGCAAAAGCTACGAGACACTACTGGTTTCTCTTAGCAATTTTATACTAGAAGCTGATGTGGGTTGTTGGCCCAACCCGATCTCAATCCCCCCCCCCCCAATGCCCTTAGCTTGGCCCCAGCCACTTCTAAGACAGATTCCACTCGATCTGACTCTAGAAATGAATCCGTCTTTGACTTAAAGAGGCATTATAATTTATTTTGAGCATAGTTTCAATTTCAGGTTGGGCTGATTACTTAAGTACAAAATTTGGATCTACACCTTACTAGTAGTAATCAGGTATGGATAAATTGCATAATCAGGTAGTGATAAGCTATACCACTAAATGTTTCGGTGAAAAAAAAATCTATGTGGCTTCTAGTCCCATCTCCCTCTCTTAGTCCCACTTAGATATGGAAAAGGAAGTAAAATGGAATTTAACTCGTCTCCAGGGAGGTGTGCCCCCAGGGTGTTGTCAGGGGGCATCCAGCGGTTGAGCTGTGTCGTACATTTCTCGGCGCACACCTAGGGATGTGTGCGACACAACCCAACGGTTGGTAGCGCCCTGAGTGTTCCCTACTCCCTGGAGACTATCCTGATCCAGTAAAATGGGATAGACTGACCCTAATATATTTTTTTTTCCGGGCGAAGCACTAACATGATTTGTTGAGAAAAAGCACTCGGCTGGAAAAAAGCCCAGCGAGGAGCAGGAAGTACAAGAGGAAGAGAGGGAGGGGGGTTTAGTTGGAAAGAAACAGACTTGAAACCCTAACAGCAAATTGGTGGGCCAGGTGGGCCTCAACATTAAATTTGGGAGGAACAAATCTTAAAAAAACAAACAAAAACTGGGCCAAAATGGAGGCCTTTGCAAGTTGGCATGGAGTTCTCAAAGCTAGACATTTGAAGGTGCAACATGTGATCATCATCAAATCGAATAGTGAGGAAGTTGTGAATTTTCTTCTTTGGGGTTTGTTTGATGAATGGTCTTGGGTTATTTTCTTTCATGTTGATCAATATAAGGTTTTGTTTGGTTGGAAGGGAAAGTAAAGTGAAGAAAAGTGAATTTTTTCAAACTTAAAGAGGGAATTTTTGTAATCATTATCCAACATGATTGTATAAATTACTTAAACTTCTTTCCATATTTAGTAATGATGTTTTTTAGATATAACGTTTAGGGATGATGTTCTCTACCTAGGAGCGCATTGGTGTACCCAAACACATGGGACGGGATAGGCGTGTTATTTCGTTCATTCAACGAGATGAGGCAATCATTTCACCCATTCCCTCATGTGCCTAGCGTATCTTGCACACCCATGTAGAGAACATTTTTCCCTAATTTTTATTTTACTTTTTTCAAATTCAAGAAATTTAGGTGCAAAATAGAGTGAATTTTTATATCCAAATATGGAATGATTTGGATGGAATTAGTAATATAATCATGAAGGGTAATGATTACAAATATTTCTTCTTTAACTTTGAAGATTTCACTCACATTCCAAGGGAGATCAACACTGTGGTTGACTCCCAGTGTCAATTACATGCACGACAGTTTTGTCACTTTTCATTCCTTGCTTGCGAGAGATATGTTTGCTCTCAATACCTTGAGTTGTTGCATGTTCAAATAAATCTCTACTATTTACCAAAAAAAAAAATTCACTCACATGGGTTCTTTACTCTTTAATTTCCTTTGAAACCAGACGAATGAAATGTCACTCACATGGGAGTTCTTTTCTCTCTCATGCGGCCATTGCTCAGGAGTGGCGTGTAGACGTACTTTGATACTCCTCGGTCAACACTGCAACTTTTCGTTCGCAGATCAGCCTCAAATCCGCGACAATGCTCTACTCAAACGGTCGTCAGAATTTACGGTTGCGTGCTTCGATTGCAATTTGTCCTTCGAATTCGCTCTTAAATCCGCAACAATGCTAGAAACCATTGATGGGTCTCTTTCACAGGTTCACTCCGCCTATCCTACTTTCTTTGGAGGGCATTAATGGCTCCATGAGTGGGTGTCAAGACGTTCAACAATGGAGGGAGATGCAGGGGCATGGTTTTAAGAATCGGCTTATTCTGATTGGAATCGACTGACATCGATCCCCATTTCCATCGTTCCTAATCGTTGCTTCTGGAATTGGAATTGGATTGGGTGAATCAGAATATGATCGATCCATTCTTAATCATTTTCTTTATAAACCATCTTGAATCGTGAGCCGAATCTTGAGTCTTAAACCGATTCAATTTTCACCAAACAATAACTTAGATTCCCGATTCCGTTCTGATTCAGATTCAAATTCTCTCTGACCGATTCTGTTCTCTATTCCGAGTTTTAAAACCTTGTGCAGGGACAGTGGATCGTGGTTGCTACATGCAGTGCAGCGACAATAGACAGTTGAGATGCTTTCAACCCCATTCGATAGTTAATAAGATTCTAGAGTGTGAGATTCTATTACACACCCCTAGTAGGAAGCATGTAACGAGCACATTGTGCTAGGAAGCATGTAACGAGCATAATGTGCTCTTGCGCCTTGACACAGGGCCACGCAAAATGATCACCGCACACCATGTCATTTTCGGGGTTTCAGGGGGTGTGTTGGTCATTTTATGCGCCACAGGGGCGGCGTGGGTTGCTCGCAACTGGGTGACGTTCTCTTTCCCATAAAGCATTCACAGACTCATCATCCAATCCATGTTGACCTCATGAACTATTTTGATGCTCTCTTTCCTATGCTTACAGAATTTTTCTCCTCTTAGGTTCCCTGACCAGGCAGGCTTACAATGATCGTTGAACAAAGTTGCCTTTTATAAGCGAAATGGGTTCCCATTTTTGTTTTTATAGCCCATTGCCTGTTTGATAAACAGCAGAAGCCGCCTCAACAATAACCCATTTCCTCTCTCTGGTTTCAAGACCTGCCTGCTCCCTGACACTGTTCTTATGAAACAGGGTCTCCCTGTATGCAAGATCTGTTGGTTACATTTTCACTGCTACATCCCTGATTTCTTCCAAGGAAATGATCTGCATACAGAGAACCCACATCATGAAAGAAAGAATCGAAATTGAAGGATAACAGCAACAACGGTAAAAGAAATCAATAAGTATTCTACCGACTTGGGTAACTCCAGTAGCCTTGCATTAGAATGTTTTGCAAATTGCATCTTTAAAGTTCCTAGTCAAGCTAGCATGATGCAAAATTATATTTCAGCAAGAATCAAAGATGGGCATATTGCTTTGGGTTTGGTTCACTTTCTTGGGTCAAGTTAGGTTTAATCTTGAATGCCCAATGGGTTATATGGGTCATGGGCCATGGGCTTCATATTTTTTTTAGATTTATTCTTAATAACGATATAACAAGGACCCACCCCCCTACTATACGCTTAACACTCTCTTCAAACTGGAGTATACATATATCAAAATTAAGGCTCTAGCTTGGAACAGCAACAATAGATGTTAACAGCAAAACCATATTTGAACATATATATCATTTGTAAACACCAGTGAGCATAGAGAGAACTTCATTCTGGTAGCAATACCAATTCAAGCACACCAATCATCAGCAAGAATGAGAAAATCCTTAGAGTCAAATAAATTTAGACAACAATAAATAAAATAAGCGACAGAGAATACCAATCGCGCAGTCCAAAATATCATAGCAGCAACAACAACATTATAAGTCCTTCTCAAGAAAAGCAATTAGTAATCTTCATAAAGAAGACAAATAAAAGTGCAGTATAGGTTATTGCAAACCACATAACACAACATAAGGTTGCGAGGAACCCCATATTTCTAGAGATAATTTGCACTTTTTTGGTTCTCTGCACTGTAGATAAGCTACAAATATCTCATCTCTGATATTAGAGATAACAAGGATTCAGAGTTGAGGAATTACCTTAGTCAGGAAGAAAGCTACAACCTTATTTCATTTAAAATGACCAAGTATATGAAACTGTACTCAGTAAGCAAATAAATTATTACTAACAAGATGATCAATCTCACATTTAAGGTGCAAGAGTAAGTGTCAAAAACTATGGCACCACAGAACATACAAATCTAATAGCTGTAAAAAAAATATTTTGTATCCCTTAAATATTGATCTGTACTAACAATATTTCCATATGAGGGATAGTTCCACCCTTGCTCTTTCTTGGGTTCCCAACTTCTTGTACAGTACCTCTGGTTGGAAGCAAACTGAAGGGAAAAGAAATAAAGTCTAAAAAAAAAATTTGATACAAACTTTTCTAATCATTATCAACCATGATTGTGTACTCAACTCAAGAAACTTATTATTTCACTTCACTTTTTAATCAAAATACTTGGATTTGAATGGGAAATGTGATAGGGCTAAAATCTATTTGAAAAGCTTAATAACAATATGGAGAAAGATTTTTAGTTAGTTATACACATTATTGCAAAAATTCCACCTTCTTCTTTAAATTATTTTCAGTTACCTATCAAAAAATAAATTAATTAATTAATGTCAGTTCTCTTCATTTTTCTTTACTTGTACAGACAGAGCTTTGATAAGGTATGCATTTTAAAGGAAAGGGGAAATCCTTCTTCAATTTTCTCCTCCAACCCTCCCCCCTTCTCTTAGGAAAAAAGATTCTTGCAATTTTCTTTTCTCCTCTCACCCCCTCTATGACACTTTCTATCAGGAACAAGCTATTAGATTTGTTGCGTGCTTAATTAAGTATATCCTGTCTATGGGTGTGGGTCCATGGGCATAAACCCACTTTCGGACCACTTTAAGGTTAATGGGGGTATTCTAGTCCTTTCCATTGCAGGGTGGACAAGGATGAAGGTTTTGTATTATAAATACACGGTTAAGATCCTTGTAGTCTCATCCTCTGTTCTTCCCATCAAGAATTTGAGAGGCGTAAGTGGGAGAAGAAGATTATGGAAGATCCAAACCAAAGGATTTGATTGTATTCATTACTAGTTTTGAAGCTCTACGAGGTCTTCTTCAACATGCTTATGTGCAAGGTACACATCGTTTCTCTTCTCCACGTTTCATTACATTGTATTCTAATTTTTTATATGGAATTCTCATAGGGTTTCATGGAAAACCCAAAGTATTTCTAACACAAGCATGTTATATTCTGTAGAAAACCCGCTTTTTATTCCAAACCTCCTTCATCCATTTCACATGTGGATATCAATTGAATGCGCCAAGTAACTTCAAACAAAAATGCACCTTTAAATTGCAGATTGTGATTTTTCAAAGTTCAAATGCTTCAATCATCAACAAACAGTTAAATTTACGAGGAGAACAATTTAGAAAGAGTGAATGCACGTCATTGAATTATGTAGCTATCAACAATCAGATTGGAATCCAATTGAAATCCATCCCTTACTTTTGAAGACTGAATGTTACATGATCCTTGGAATGGAGATACATAAATAAACTAAATTCTTTTATGCTCTACTCAGAGTTGCCAACGTGATTGATTTAGAAAAAAACAGATGCAACATTGCAAGGAGCAATTCCAACCAACAAAATATAAAATTGTAACAAGTATGAAAGTTATATGGAAGAAGCGAATCATAGAAATAAACATCCAAAACGCATTGGTTTTCTCACATCCAGAATACAAGTATCATACACATTTTCAACTAGTTCTTACCTTTCGCCAGATTATATGGTAGGAACGACTTGAAGCAGATAAAGCTCGTGAAGCTGGCAACTGTAGCAGCATGCCTCAAGACTGAAGAGTCATTTGGTTACTAATCTGATCCACTTTTAAGCCAAAGCACAAAGCTCACCAATCTCTCTCTCTCTCTCTCTCTCTCTCTCTCGTTGAAATGAAATGAATTAAAACCTTAGTTTAAGGTCGTGCGTCGTTAATTAAATCGACTATAACGAGAATGCAATACGCTCTGAACCACTGCCACCGGTGATCTACTAATCTAAGGGTGTTGATTGGTCGGTCTAGGCCGGTTTCAATCGGGTCTAATCGGTCTCCCTACTTTAGGATTACCATCGTGACCGCTCATTTAAGTAATTGGTCCTTATGGGCTTGGCATGGTCCTAATCCTATTTATAAATCATCAGTCGGGTACTAGTCTTTTATAAACCATCAGTTGGGTATTGGTCTATAATTGGGCTTGTACTAAACAAGCTCATACTAAATGGACTAAGATAGGACTACGCAAATTTGATCCATATAGCTCCTAATGAGATTCAAATCATTAGGATGAAACAAAAATTTACTTGAAAGAATGTTCTTCACTGGGCCAATGGCTAAATAAGTAAATCTCAGTGCATTATCAATGGACATACATATGATGCCATTTTGAACAATATAAATGTCCTTGATTATGTGTTCCGTTTATTTCTTGGACATCAACTTCATAGTGCTTTCAAATTTAATTATTAGTTATATGTTTTTATTCGACCCATAGTCCTTTATATATAATCTATGTAATGCAATGCGAGAAGATAAATTAAATGAGGAGATTAATAAATGATATATTTGGGATGAAATAGAGACTTTAAAGGGCAATTGGGGTAAAACAAATGGTTCATAAATGGGCTTAAACATGTCAGTCCTTAAATGTGTGGGGCTCAGTCAGGTACCCATCACTGTCCTACCGGTGCAAGCTTAGAATTGACATCCCTACGACAATCTATCTAAAATCTAACGGACCTATAACCCACTATATTTATGAGGGAAAGGATGGGTATGCCGCCAACTTTTGGAAAGCTAGCGGAATACACCAATCATAGGGTTGGAAACGGGAGGACAGATGGGCTTTTTTGAAGGGAGAGGAGAGAGGATAATACATGTTCGACACTCTAGCCGTGTGCCCAGCCTTTTCCCATATTTATAATCATTTCGTTGGATGGGAATTAGAAAAGTTGTTAACATTAAATATTTAAAAAAGGGAGAGGGATAGGCACACCGCCCACATGCAGTAAGCAAGTGGGTGACACCAATGGGGGCGTGGGGCATCATACAGGAGTCAGGAGGGGGTCAAGAGGGGAAGAGAGGAGATAGCAACTGTGGGTGCTAGCTCACAATACACAGTCAGTGTGCTTCGCCCTTTTCCTTTAAAAAAAAAAGATGAATCATTGTGGAGAAAGTTTTTCTACACCGTGGGTGAGGAAAAATGCACCCATCTAGGGTCATAAATGTTCTTACACATATAGTATGAAGTCAATAATACGTACAAGATGTTATCATATCAGCCGATGTGATACCAATTTTTAGCATCCTTTATTGTTTTTAAAACCTTACTACCATGTGTCATTATCCTGCTAGCCATATCATCGATCCAATATTGATCTCGATACAGATTACTAAAATCTTGCCTTGTATTATTTTCTGATACCAAATGCACACCACCCGAACCCCAAAGTATTCCCTTGACCGTAAGTGAAGAAAACTGACTCCAATTATTATTAGGGAAAAGGTTGGGTGCACCGCCATGGTGCCCAACATATGTCGTTTTCTCTCTCATCCTTTTGAAAAATACTCTCTTGTCCTTCTGTGTCTAGCCCTGTGATTGATGCATGCTGCTAGCTTACCGAAAGCTAGCAGCATGCCCAACCCTCTCCCTTATTATTAATATAAAAAAGGCTTGTTATTTTTTCAAATGTTACAAAACATTTATATTGTCATGAGGACAGATGATATGTCCATTCCGACCATTGAATAGATAGTACGTGGTCTAGGTTATCCACGTGTCAAATTTTAGGGTCTAATTCATTTAACAACCATTTTTGTATTGTCACGCATCTCATATATGTCCATGCATGTGTACTAGTACTCTAAACATTACAATGCACTGTCCCAACTATGAGTGAGAACAAACGGTTTAGATTAAAAATGTAAAAATGGATTTTTGTATTGTCACGCATCTCCTGTGTTGCATCTCTCTCTTCCATTTTCTCACACTATTTTCACCTTTGTGCATCCCACTCCCCTACTCTCTCTCTCTCTCTCTCTCTCATCAACCCTTGACCCTCTCATCCTCCTCTCTTTATTACGTAATCTCTTTTCAGTTCCTAATGTCAACAACGTTGTGGTTCAAGTCAATTGCATCGTATCTGGTAACAATGCTTCTTCCATGCCTACTTCCACAAATAAGAATTGTGGCGTCTTCTCGAACTTTGTTTGGTTCGTGTTCAATAGAATTATTAATCTCTGCAAACTTTTGGATTTGGTTTGGTGTTCTTTACTCAAATTGAGTCTCAAATTTGGATTGAGCCTTGAAAATCATGTCATCTTGTTGCTCATATGTTCTCTCCTCTAATCAAGCCTGGTATCACCAAATTTGATTAGTGGCATTGACGTTGTTCATGCATCAGTTATAATGGAGATGACACAATTGGTATGATCTTCCTCTTGAATTCTCACTCTTAGGTTGACATTTTCATCTACGGCAAGCATATTCTAATAGGAAATAAGGGGATCGGTTCACAGCTAGGGTATGGATTGTGTTGATACAACGACAACAATTATGAACGATTAAGATGCTTCCCCTCTCATTCGATAGTTAATAATGTTGACGTGGGAGATTCTATTATATACTAATGACGTAACGATCCCCCCTCCATTAAACAAAGGCAAAATACAAAACAAAAGATAGGGGAGTGGGTGCCAATTGGGAAAAGCAAAATATTGGAAGCTAAAAAACAATATTTAAAAACTCAGTATTGGGATCCGGATCAGTTTTAACCGATTCGTGTATTGTACGTATTTACTTTTTATTATTCATTACTTTATATTGTGCACTTTTTTTGTTTTTACTGTATGCCCTTGGTCTATAAAAGGGGTTTAAACTTTATTTGAAGACATCACGTTGTTATCGAGTCATAAAGTTGTAATAGTTTTAGAATAACGTTAAAGTATTCCTCCCACTTCTCCTTTTCTTCTACTAAGTTTTGCACTTCTTCCGCTATCATCTCCACTACCTTCCTACTTCCTTCTTCCATTACCATCGCCGCTACTTTCCTACGTCCTTCTTCTTCTTCTTCTCTTATGTGTCTATAGATAGTCTGTATGTACGAAGAAGTTTTTAAGTTGTGAATTGTAAGTCTTTTTTTTTAGTATTTATGTACAAGTTCCTCTCTTTGTTGCAAGTCTTTTAAGTGTTCAATATATGTGTAGAATATAACAAGACTATAGGATCTTATGACAAATAATTCTTTAAACGACGTCACACTTGAAGAGTCAGTCTTTGGATCACTACCACGTACATCAAAGGTATAAACAAACAAGATTAAGGTGTGCCAATAAGTTACCACTCTCCTTAAGATTGTATTTTCCCCCTATAGGTGCATACTGAGTTTACTTGCAAATCAATCTCCCAAGATACAACAACCTTTACAAGTCTGCCCAAGAGTCCTTGCATTTGACTTGATGACCACGTTGGTAAACAAAATAGTGTTTAACACTCAATAAAAAAAAACTCACAAAAAGTTAAACAATAGAAAAATAGATTTGGAGCAAAATATACTACAAATATGCTTGAGACCAAAAGCAAAATCATTTTAACAAATGAGGGGACTACTCCTATAAATAGAGGAGTGACACCTTCTCAAAGCAACCTCCCAATAAAACCTTTAAAAGTCACATTTCTTGAGAAGAACAATTGAAAAGGAAAAAGACGTGACCAAAAGAAACGTTGCCACTTTTTTGAATTTTACTTTGACCGTTGGAAAGAAACGTTAAAATCACAATATGAAATTTCTATTTCTCTCTCAAACCTTTTTTTATTATTCTCTTTTTACTTAAGATCCATGTGTATTGCAGTTTGACATCAGAGCGTCAGTGTCATATAAAAAAGAGTAGCATAAGTGTTGGTGAGGATATTTCCACACTCTCACAAAATGACCCGGGCTAGGATGGATGCAGGGCGTGCCAGAACCTTTGACGCAGGTTCAAACGGACTGGGGTTGTGGCCTATCTGACTATCAACCAGGGAGTGTAGGGTTCCCTCGTGCCTGAGTTATCTCTAAGGACCTTTGGGTTAGACTTTATGGATAACAGTCTCAATGAGGTCTACCAGAAATGCGAAAGACTGAACAAGAAGGGAATTGACTCACATGCAAGATAAAGTGACTAAATTAATAATGAAAAAGTACACCAATCGGTTACAAGTAAGACCAAACCTCCTGGAGCGAACAAACTTCTCGATCCTCTCCTCCAATGATTGGCCTACTGATGTGGCAAGTACACCCTCTCAAGAACGCTAAGAAGTAAACTAAAGCAGGAAACTAGTAAACAAAGCAAAAGAACTTTTAAAGATAAATGCCAAGAGTTGAGATTGTGTGTCCTTTCTCTGTGACAGTCCCTGTAGGCCCCTTTTATAGTAATCCTTATCTGGTAGTGGCGGCTGCACTTCTTTGTAGTGGCCTTCAAACCCTACTCCCTTCCTCCCACTTGGCCTCCTCCTGAGCGGATTCTGTTATTCCTTCCTAGGCCCATACTGACGTGGTGGTGGTGGCCTTCGTTTCCTCCTCCTTGGACGTAGGAGATGCCCCTTAATGGGAGTGATTCTCTCAACAACCTTTGACAGGGTCCACCTTATCCCCTTCAAGGTTGCTGACGTGGCTCTTCGCACAATAGTCCTTTTAATGGCGTATGGTCCCACCAATGACGTGGGACCCACCCAAAAAATAGCTCCAACAATAAGGTATTAAAATTATGTATGTACATGTTATTTTTAGGCATTTTGCATCTAATGAATCTTTGAGTTTTTTATTTCTTCCCTTTATTTGTCGTATAGTGAAAGGGTCAAGGCAAAGTTGTTGGAGAAGGTGTTAAAGCATTCCGAAAGGTAATGCTATCAAACTTTCACACCCGTTTAACCTACATATATAAATGAATCTAGGAGAGATTCTAATTTATATTTGTGAGAAAGATCAAGTAGATAAAGTTCAACCATACATTGAAAGCCCTTAGGTTCTCTTAATGAATCACCACTCTTATTTTTTGTAACATGCATCACCCTTCTTATAATCCTTACAAACATCAGAGTATATGAGTAAGAGTAATAGTGATTTTAATTATGTATGGTATATAAATAAAAAAGCAGAAAACAGTTTAGCCCATATTAGTAGTAGTGTAACTTCAGTTTATGATTTTGCACATATTAGGGGTGTCAAAAAACCCGGCCAACCCGAACCCACCCTGAGCCCGAACAGGGCCGGGCCGAGCTTGTGTTTAATATAGGGCAGGGTTGGGTTTAGTTTTTTATTGGCCCTGGCAGGACCGGGTCGGGTCTGGGTTGAGGCCTTGATCCTGACAGGGCCAGCCCGACCCTATATTATATGCTATATGTTTAAAAAATATGCAAAGAAAGGCTCTTGGTACAACGGTTAAAATTCTTCTACCATGACCAATTGGGCGAAGGTTTAAGTCTAATAACAGCCTTTTGAAAAATTATGTTTTTTTATTGCTTGGGCTTTGTTAAGTGGGTAGACTGAGTGGGCTTTGTTAGTTCCACAAGTTCATGGGCAAAGATATTCATGGCCAACAGGGCTGGGCCGGGCTTGGGAAAACCCTGCCAGGGTCGGGCTGGGTTGAGGGTATGGTTGGCCCTGGCAGGGCCAGGTTGGGCTTGGGTTTAGGTTAAGGGTCCTAGGGTTGGGTTAGGATTTAGTGCAAGCCCAGCCTAACCCGGCCCGTTGACACCCCTAGCACATATGTGGTTCAGAAGGTTAGATAACAATTTAAAAAAATATAATCAAACTAATGTAGAGTTTCAGTTAAATGTCATGGATATTAAGATAAAATAAATGAGTGCATCAATTTAGTATCAGAGCCAAACATGAATCTTTTTCAGATAATGGAGTAAGAAATGATGACATTCAATTATTTTGTTTATCCGTTAATCAAAAAAGAAATCCAATTTGTCTTCTAAGGGATTTTAAAGTCATTCTCTATCAACTTGATAATGTAATTTTGGGAGAAAGAAGGTGGTTTGGTTGCATGGGTAGTGTATTTTTCACGAAACCAACCTCTAAATCATCGGATTGGAACAATATAATAATGACCATTGATTTAATTTAGGTTAAGAAAATACACCCTCTAATTAAATCAGATTTTTATTTGTTAATTCTTACTGATTTTGCAGGTTATCGGTTTGTCCGATTAAGGTTTTCCCTAAAAAAACTCTTTAATATTTAAGACACAAGTTTCTCTCTCTTCTCTCCATGTTTCTTGCGAGTGGAAATGACCATTTCGTCTTACACGCTAAGGACGTTGCCCGCTGGGCCAAGGAGTTGGCTACGTTGTTAATCTCTCTGGGAATGTGTAAAAATTCACAACTCTGAAAAAAGGAAGCCATATGCTTAATATCTTGAACAATACCAAAAATTTCAGTGGGTACCGGCTGATGACTGAGCTAGGTTGATAGTTTCTACAAGCGAGCTATTGTCCACCTCTACCAAAATATTAACAACTCCTTCAGAAATGCATTCTAAAAGGCCTTCTCTCAAGGCTAGGGTTTCTCCTTTTAAGATTGAGGAGAACTGTGTAGGATTTGATATGCCTGATATGGGAGCTCCATTTCTTAAGCGGATGACAAAACCAATTACCTGCTGTCGCCTTTGAGAAAAACATAAGAGTTGAGTTTATGGAACGAAGGGTGTGGGGGAGTCCAAATGTGGCTAGATTGTGTTTGAGGAGTCGTTGAGGAGGGGTGTTGAAGAGGTTCTGTCAATGCTTTTGAGTGAGCTTGCTAGAATTCTTGAAATCCTCTTTTCAGCCTGTTGGATAACCTCCAATGGTGAACTTTGACGGCCATTGAAGATGTCTTCATTACGTGATTTCGAGATATTACAACATATAAAAGATGCAAGGTCAGTAACTTCCTTTCCTGTTTGCCTCTCTCTTGCGAAAATGTTGTCCCAACTTTGAATAAATTGAGAGAATTGTGGATTTTCGTCGTTAGGACTAAATGATAATTGTGAACCAAACCACACATCTCTAGCAAATGCATAGTCTTAGTAGTATGTGATATGCTGTTTCAACACTTCTTCCACATTGAAAGCAAGTTGCATCAATCCTAACCTTTCTCCGAGAAAGCTCACATTGGTTGCAAGTCCCCTAGCACATGCCTGTCATAAAATAATTTCTAACCTTTGGAAGTGTATGGCATCCCCAGATTTTCTTCTATGCCACATCTGAGATATCTCTGTAGCTGCAATTATTAAATCTTGAAGCTGATGAAGATCCTTTTCTATCCCTAAGATTGCAGAGAAGGTGATAGGCATATTTAGTTGAATGTAGGCCATTAGAAGCCCCTCCCCCATAGTTGCTGATCTTGCTGGGGAAATAAGGCTAACTATATTCACAAAATATCTGTCTGATCATCTAAATGAAATAAAGATTGCAACAAGTCTTTTATACAGGTTCTATTGGTAGAATCAATGAGGTCCGACACTAGAGTATAATTCTGATCTCCAAGATATTGATGTTGCTCTTACCAAAAAAAAAAAGAAAAAGATATGGGTGTTACAATTTGAAGTTTGGGGAGGAGGGAATCCAACAATCGGCCCATATTTTGACAATAATAATAATTCACCTTCATTTAATTTTCTAAGGTTCAATTATCAAATCCAATCAATTTCCAAATCATCTCAATCCAATCTGAATCGATCCTACTCATGGTTTAAGGATTCTTCCAAAAAAAAAAAAAGTTTAAGGATTGAAATCGGATCATTGATTCTGAATCCGACCGATTCGAATGATTGTTGTCGTCCTTTCTCAATGACGACGAAAGACAACAATCAAACGATTCCACCATTCGTACTCCGTCACATCAGATATCCACATTTGAGTCTGAGATATTTTCCCAATCTATTTTTGACGATAATACCCTTCCACTTTCACATTTAAGATCTTCATAGTTGTGGGTACTTAGGTCTTTTCCAATTGAAGTGGATCCGAGGGGTTACACCGCCGAGCAAGGTGTTCTCCCTTCCTCAAAGGACCCTCGCTGGGAATGCTGGGCTTCTTTGTGCGATCTCTCTCTCTCTCTTTCTCTTTTTCTTCCTCAGATTGTCCGTTCCCTTGTTTATGGCTGAAGCCTGAAAATAATTTTGTTATACCTAATTAGAGATTTTTTGGTATTGAAATAGGAAAAGCGGGGTGGGCGTGTCCTTTCTTCTCCACACGAACCACTCAGTCTCTTTCGTTTTTTGATTCTTTTCTTCTGTTCTGTGATGAGGCTTTGGTTAGGGTTTCAGTTTGATTCGATTTGAAGATGGTGAAGTTTCGTTTCTGATTTCATTAGTTGTTGTGATTCTTTAAGCTGACTTACTTACATAGGGTTCGAAGCTCCTGAAACTCGACCGTTTTGTAGCGCAGAGAGAAATGTCGAGGCCACAGGTCACGATAACCCTGGGGCGTAGTGGTCAGGTACCTCATTTTCATTATCCTTCTTGCTGAAACTAAGTTTTTATTTCTTTATTTTTGTTTTAGCTAATAATTTTTTGTTGAAGGCTCGATTAGGTTTTGGTTGTTGACTATAATCTATATTTCGATTCTCAACAGTTATTTCAGTTCATTATTGATTATTTGATTTTTTTTCCCCTAATAAAGGTGTCATTCATGTTTTTAAGGTTGTAAAGAGGCCGGGACAGGGATTGGATAGTGGTCGTTCTGATCAAGTTCGACCTTCCGGGGGTAAGCGATCGATAAGGGAGAGACTGGGTAGTAATGTGGAGAATCCATCGCTATATGGGAACCAATCCAAAAGTAAACGGTGTGTTTGACTTTCTGGACTTCCGTTTGTTCTTCCATTTGTGGTTTCCATTATTAGTTTAACTGACGTTCTTAAGTATTTACTTTTGTTTGTGGCTAAATCAACTTTTATCTTTTATTTCATCTTGAGATTAATGAGTTAATTGTGTTCTGTAGACAAAGGAGAGAGAGTAAAAAGTGGAGTCCGAGTGATCATGATATGGATGGTAAAAAGCAAACTCATTCTCATTTTGTTAGTGTAGCATTATCATTGCATTTCCCCCTCAAACGTTTTTTCCTCATGCTGACTCTCTTCTATGTGAATGATCAAAGATGGTCGAATCGGCAGAGATGACTTGCGATTTAAGCTGATGCGGAAGAACATGTCTAGGGGCAGTAGGAGTGAGAACGAAGGACATAACATGGATCTCCGTCAAAAGCTGTCTAGAACAGAACAGTCAGCAATGGCGGCTACTCATTCATATCAACGTATGCCTGACCCAAAGGCCAACGGCCTTGTGAGGCGTATTCCCCCGACAAGGAGTGCAGATGATTTGCTCCGTATGGACTCATTGAGAAAATCCTACTCATCATGGACTTTGGATGGATTGAGACGGAGATCCCCTGAAAGAATTTTAGGGACTTCTAGGGGTCTCTCTCCTCCACGGAGCATGGGTGATATCCGGCAGGGGCCATCAATGAGACCTGTGGATGCCTCTAGACCACTTTATATGGGCAAAGATATTCTCAATACTTCCAGATCTACAGGTCCTATACATTATATGACAAAACCTAGCGTAGCTCTTGATCCTGCAAAACCTGTTGCACGACTCCCTCCTCCAAGTGGCATCATGCAGAAGGCTTCGTATACGGTAGCACTTCCTTTCTGTTGCTCTCAGTTTTATGTGCATCCACAATGGAATGGTTTATTTAGGAGAGGCATTTTACACGGCTGCATTATTGTGCTTAGATAGTTAGATGAGTGGGTTTTGGTATTGTTACCAGTTCATGATAATTACATTCTTTATTAACTTGATAGAAACTGGGATGCTATTACTCTTGCCGAAATGAGTAATTCCTCGTGTAAAAGTTAGACTATATACATATTCCCCCTCCCCTCCCCCACCCAAACTCTCTTGAAGAAGATGGTCAGACACAAGTGTCAGGGCATGATTACTCATTTCTAACAATTTAAATTCCTGAAATAATAGCTGTGGTTCAACATTGTTCCGGAAAGAGGGAGAAGTGTATAGTTTTGGTCCGTTTGTAATTGGAACAATATACTTTTGCTAAATTCGTGAACCATTAGTTAGATGTGAACTCCTGGGTACTTGTTCCCACCTTAAGCAATCTTCCTTGTATGCCAGTCTCTGTGATGAATGTTGTTTAAGAAAAGGTCATTCATGCAGAATAATATAGATATAGAATTAGCTCTGAAGCACTGCTGGTTTTAGGAACTGTATGTGTTTATAAAGGTATTAATTGGTAATTCATTGTACTCATGGTTATATCACCATTTATTTCCTGGATGGAATTGGAACCCATCTGACTAATGATAATATTGTTGGTATAAGAAAACCCATACAGGTTTAAAATGTATTTGCAAGATACATTTCTGTTCAGAGAAATAAAAACTTAATACTTAAGAATTTGTATTGTATTAATTGTTATTGGTGATAGATGGTGTCAATGAAATGTTTTCTTTATATTTGCTTCTTGTGTTTAAGTTGAGAAGAAGAAGAAAGGTTGAGAAGAATTGTCTGGCTTGTCTAGAATGACAGAGGCCTTGTTTATTTATAGATGTGATTACAAGATAAATAAGGTATGAAAGATAAGGGCTGACTCACATGCCTTATCTAACATTCAGTTACAATGAACCTGGACATCCTTAACATTAACACTCCCCCTCAAGTTGGTGCATAGATGTCCCGCATGCCCAACTTGAATACAATAGGATGGAATGACTTAGAAGTTAGACCCTTAGTGAATACATCAGCCAGCTAGTTCTCGGAGGTGACAAACGGGATGCAAATTGTGCCTTGCTCAAGTTTTTCCTTGATGAAATGTTTGTCAATCTCTATATGCTTGGTTCCATCATGCTGGACTGGGTTATGGCCTATACTGATTGCTGCCTTATTATTGTACTAGAGTCGCATAGGGTATTCAAAGGTTACTCCTGGATCACCAAGCAACCCTTTGAGCCATATGAGTTCACATACACCTTGTGCCATAACATGGTACTCAGCTTCAACACTAGATTGGGATTCCACTGATTGTTTCTTGCTACACCATGTAACTAGATTCCTGCCAAGGAATATGCAGTAATCTGAAGTAGAATGCCGATCATCAACAGAACCAGCCTAGTCAACATCAGTAAAAGATTCTAGCTTCAAATGATCATTCTTGGAAAATAAGATGTCATTTCTTGGAAAATAAGATATCATTCCTTGGTGCTAATTTAAAATACCGCAGGATGCGATATACAGTCTCAAGATGAGAGTTCTGTGGGTCATATAAGAACTGGCTAACAACCCCTACGGTATAAGCAATATCTGGCAGAGTATGAGAGAGAGAGATATATCAATCTTCCTATGAGACGCTGATAGCACTCCTTATTAACTGAATCTCCCCCTTTGTAGTTGAGTTGGTAATTCACCTCAATAAGAGAATCAACTGGTTTACAGCCAAGCATACCTGTCTCACAAAGAACATATAGGACATACTTTCTTTGGGAAATGAAAATACCCTTGTCAGATTGGGCAACCTCAATCCCTAGGAATTATTTGAGGGGTCCTAAGTCCTTAGTTTCAAACTCCGTAGCCAACTGAGTCTTCAACATAGGAATTTCAGTATCATCTATGTTGACGATAAGCGCAGTAAGCTTCCCTTGTGCTTGACAAACAAGGTGTGATTAGCATTACTTTGCTTGTATCCAAACTTGTGCATAGCCTTTTGAAATCTGTTGAACCAAGCCTGAGGTGATTGCTTTAGGCCATATAGGAATTTTCGTAACCGACACACTTACCAGTTGTAAATGATGATGTAAAGCTAGGAGGAATATCCATGTAAACCTCCTCTTCCAGAGGACCATTACAAAAAAACATTTTTGACGTTCAACTGTTGGAGATTCCATCCAAGGTTTGCAACACAGGAGAGCAATGCACGGACAGAGTTCATTTTGGCAATAGGAGTAAAAGTGTCCTAATAATCAATGCCATAGGTCTGAGTAAAACCCTTGGCAAATTGCCTGACCTTGTATCTCTTAATGGTTCCATTTGCCTTCTGTTATACAATGAACAGCCATTTACATCTTACAAATTTCTTCCTTTTAGGTCACGGAACAAGATCCCAAGTATGATTCTTCTTCAAGGCCCGTATTTCCTCTACCATAGCATCCTTCATTTAGGATCTGTGACAGCTTCTTTCCAACCCTGCGGGATAGACATAGAGGACAAAGAAGAATCAAATGCATGGTAGGACAAAAAGATAATGATTCATACGAGACAAAGTTAGAGATAGGATGTTGGGTGCAAGTTCTAACTCCCTTCCTAGTAGCAATATGAAGATTACCATCAGCAATAGGAAGATCATCGTCAACAATAAGAGGATCATCATAAGGGGAAAGATTACTTGGCGGTAGACCTGGATCAGGGAGTGTAGGTAGACATAGCGGGCTAGTGGTGGGTTGTGTCACCTTTCGCCGAGAGTAAGTTAGAAGGTTACCCTTGTCAGATCTCTCTAGCTCCTCTTGAAGGGAAGACTGGTAGTAAGGCTCAACTTCATAGAACGCAACATCCTTAGTGATGAACAATCGATGGGAAGGGGGGGGGGTGATAACACTTGTAACCTTTCTGGGAGGATGAATACCCAAGGAAGATGCATCGAAGAGCTCTTGGATCCAATTTGGAACGAGTGGGAGGAGAGTTATGGCCAAAGCAGACATAGCCGAAAACCCTGGGAGGGAGATGAGAGGCTATAGTAGGGTCTGGAAGGAGACTGACAGGGTTTTTTAAGTCCTGAGCGATAGAAGGGACTCGATTGATGAGAAAGGCCGTAGTAACAATTGCATCGCCCTGGTAGCATTGAGGAACATGCGTGGTAAGCATTAAGGAATGGGTGACTTCAAGGTGTCTATTTTTCCGTTTGGGGATACCATTCTACTCAGGGGTACGGACACGAGTTTTGAGACAAGATACTGTGTTCGTCTAGATAATGGAGAAATTGGTCTTCAATGTACTCAGTCTCATTATCGCTCCGCAAAACCCAAACTTGGGCATTGAATTGTGTCCAAATCATGGTGTGAAAAGATCGGAAATAGGAAAAGGCTTTAAATTTGGTCCGAAGAAGATAGACCCAAGTCAGACCATAGTTTTCACGGCGTCACGGCGATCCAAGTCGGTGGAGGGGTGTCACGTCGATATATCGACATGTCGCCCACCATGGTGTTGCCATGGTGAGCATGTCGACCATGTTTTATTTTTTATTTTCTCTATTTTTAATGTCATTTAGTATGCTATAGTATATATCCTATAACATAAAAAATCAGCATGAAAGTGTACCACTAATATACTATGGTTTAATTCATGAAAGTGTAATATCCATTAGTGTACATGAAAGTATGAAAACATAGATTAGCCTATCAAATAACTATGTATGTGTGCCTGTGTGCCTGTGTGCAAGGTAAGAAGAAGAAAAAATATAAAAAAACACCATCTCTGTGACTGTGCAAGCCTGCAACTGCAAGGCAAGAAGAAGGGGAAAATAAAAAACTGAGAGAACTACTGGCTGTAATAAATCCCTCCAACCCCCCATTCTGTCTCTCGACTCTCTCCCTGTCTCCGTGTGTGTAATTGTGTATGTGTGGCTGTGTGCAGGGCAAGAAGAAGATAAAAAAAAACACCTTCTCTTTCTATGTGCAAGCCTCGCAATCGCAAGGCAAGAAGAAGAAACAAAAACCGAGAGGTCTATGATTGTGTGCAAGCTCGCAATCGCAAGGCAAGAAGAAAAAAAAAAAAAAAAACGAGAGGTCTGCGATCGTAAGCAAGCTCGCAATCGCAAGGCAAGAAAAAGAAAAATGGAAAAAAAAAAAAAAACTGAGAGGTCTCACACGTGTGCAAACCGCAATTGCAAGGCAAGAAGAACAAGAAGAAGAAGTTAAGAAGAAGAAGAAGAACGACGGAGAAAGTTGGAAGTGAAGAAGGCGAAGAAGTGAGAAGATCAAGAAGAAGAAGAAGAAGAATAAGAAGAAGAAGAAGAAGGATCGAGTCGCACTCATGGAGGCTCGGGAGGAGATTGGAGAAGAAGAAGAAGAACCAAATAAATAAAAAATAAAAATTACTTACCTGGAGGTTGCCCGAGGGGTTCGAACTTGCCGAGAGTTGCAAACATGCAGCTTCAGTTCTTCTTCTTCTTCTCACCTCTTCATCTTCTTGACTCCTTCAGTCTCCAGACGTCTCACGAAGTCTCTCTTCTGTCTTGACAAACTTTGCGATTTCTAAAATCCCCAAATTTCAATTCCAATTAGGGATTTAGGGAATACTACTAAAGTGTACTGTTTAATCTTTAATGGTTTTAATTTTTAATGTTAATGTGACCAACACAAATGAAGGAAAAAGCATTTTAAGAATTTAAATGGTTTAAAAAAAAAAAATTTTAAACCCAAGTTTTTTACACTTATATCGACCGATATGCCCATATATCGTGATATGGCATCCATGGCGACGCCATGTACGCCATATCGGGCGATATTTATACATTTGCCATGTCGAAGGTCGATATGCCAGTTTCTCCAACGCCAGGACGCCATGGCGGGGCCATGGCGACGTCATGACAACTATGAGTTAGACAGGTACAATTGTCAATAAAAGTAATGAACCATTGAAACCCACCCTGAGCAATGATCTGGTAGGATCCCACAAGTCAGAGTGAATAATAGAACAAGGAATATTATTTTTATTGTCACTTGGAAAATAGGACTGAGTATGCTTAGCGAGTTATAGATGTTGCAAGCAAACTTGTCCAGAGTACAATGTTTTATTAAAGACGAAAATAAATAACCCAAGACACGAAAAGAAGGATGACTAAGATGTCGATGCCACTGATGTAATTGGGTAAGGGCACTGTCAACACGAAGGGTGTGGGCCGTAAGCATAGTTCGAGAACTCGCGAGATCTCGCCGAGTTTCTTGGTTTTTGGAAAAGCCGAGACGAGACTGCCTACGAGTCTCAAAAGTGCAATATCTTGGCGAGATCTCGGATCTCAGTTGGATCTCGGTTTCGACCCATTATTTTAACCCACCTACCACTTAAATACCTTACCTAATTGGACAATACTCAACATATCTCGGCGAGATCTCGGATCTCGGGTTGACCCAAAGTTGAGGCTTCGAGTTGAAAAAAAAAAAATGCACCAACTCGGCGAGATCTTGACTCGTCTCGGTTTTTCCAAGAGTCGAGTTGGTACCGAGACTCAAGTTTTAGTACCTTGGCCGTTAGTCCGTAATCGGAGGAGGTATACCAGAGAGAGCCGGGTCCAACTAATATAGCCCATCATGCATCCTACCATATCCAATCGTTTCTCCTATTGCCAGATCCTGAAAAACACAATGAATAGTGTAGCCAGATCTTGAAAAACACAATGAGTAGAGTAAAAGTGAACATAATAATTAAGGTTGACAATGAGACGATAAATGGAAAGTAAATTTGCACAAAGATTAGGAATATGCATAATAGAAGATAAAGACATGGTAGGTTAGCATGAAACCGAACCTTTACTAGAAATAGTATATAATACCCATTAGCAACTCGGACTTGTCCTTTCTCAAACAACGGAGATAGGTACGAAAAACATGTCTAAGCAGTTGGTCATATGGTTAGAGGCACCAGAATCGAGGAGCCAGTAAGGACTAAGCGGAGAAAAAACATGAAATATAACTGAGTGGGCAAGGTTGGAGGCAGGTTTAGTAGAAGAAGCCGTGGTAGAGGATGCAGTACCAAGTTGAGTCGGCAGACGTTGGAGAGCAACCATTTGGTCCGAGGAAAATGGGGAAGTTGTAGTAGAGGCAAAACGATCAGTGGTGGCTTCTGATAGATGAGCCTGAGGGCGAGGGGACCCTTGTTTCCCACCACGCCTTCCCTTAGGGCGACCATGAAGCTTCCAACAAGTCTCTCTAGTATGGCGAAGGCGACCACAATAATCACACTTAACTAGTTCTTTTGCAGTAGTGGCCTAGTGTCCAAAGAAGGAAGAGGTTGTTGTGTAGAACAAGTGTTGAATGAGTGGGGGGGGGGGGGCAGAGGGCATCATAACAGACCTGCGCTGTTCCTCATGCTATACCAATTTTAAGCCTAGAGTAGTGTGGGAAAAGTATCTCCCAAGGACCTATACTCTGATCTGGTCATACTCCGGATTCAATCTCGTGAGAAAATCTTACACCCATTCCATCTCACGCTCCTTCTGGAAGGGACTAGCATCAACGGTACAAGCCATGGGAATAGGTTGATAAAAGTTCAACTGTTGCCAATGGGTGTATTGTAAGCAAGGAGGGAGACCTCCTTCTGGGTGGTCTCACGGATCTGACGACGAAGTTTATATATTTGAGCATAATTATTTGGTTGTGCACAAGTTTGTTTGACAACATTCCATAGTTCCTTGGCAGAGTTCAAAAGAACAAAACTGGGGCTGATTGTATGCTCCGTAGAGTTCAACAAGGACATAATGAGAGCATCATTAGTCAACCAAATGCTGGCTGCAATGGGCTCAATAGGCTTAGGGGTGTCACCATTTAAATACCCCCAAAAATTATGCCATTGAATAATGAGAAGGCATGCACTAGACTAGGTGAGATAATTAGTCCCATTGAGCTTTGTAGGGCCTATCTGGAGAGAAGGGTTATGGCCATGGGAACCAAGAGTCCAAGACGACCCACCACATTACCCTCTATTCCTCCAGTGGAGGTTGCACTACTTTTTGTCATAGAGATAAGTAATATCAACAATTCAAGGGGGGAAGAAACACTCACTGATAGAGGAGCATGCGTGGAGAGTATAATAATGTGCCTGGAAGACCTGGCAAATGTAGCAGAGAGCCTAGAATGCCCCGGTGAAGTTGGCAGAGAGCCTAGAAGACTCGACGATGGTGGCAGATGGCATGGGAGTCCTTGCGCAAGACAGAGACGTGCTTGGGAGGCCCTAGCGATGGCGGTAGGGGCCTTGGAGGGCCCTATGAGAGACAGCGAGGGGCCTAGGCGGCCCTGTTGGAGGCGACAGGGGCCCTGGAAAGCCCGACATAGTGCAGCGGGGCCTATGAGGGCTTGTTGAAGGCAACCAGGCCCTACGTGAAGGCGGCAGGGGCCTGGAGGCCCTTTTCAAAGGTGGAGAGCGGCTGGGAGGCCCTGTGCGATGGCGGAGGGGTCCTAGAGGCCATGCATGAAGATAGAGAGGGGCTTGGGGGTCCTACGCGACGGCGGAAAGGGGCCTAGAGGCCCTACGGAGGTAGAAGTGAGCCTGGGAGGCTCAACGCAGGTAGGGGAGGGCTGAGAAGCCCCAAGCTGGCAGCGGTTGTGCTGGGAACCCTAGCAAGGGTTCCAGTGGTAATCGGAGGTGGGCTTGAAGCCCTAGTGAGAGAAAGGAGAGGGCCGGAGGTCCTGGTGGTTAGTGATAGCGGGTGGTGATGCCATTGCGGGTTAGTAGGTCAGTGGAGGCGGCACGTTTTAGTTGGCCATGCTTAGTATTGGGAGGCCGAAGGCTGAGCTCTCCTTAGCGAGAAAGAAAAAAAATACCCGAAAGTATTTGGGCTCTGACACCAAGTTGAGCAGAAGAAGAAGAAATGTTGAGAAGAATTGTCTGGCTTGTCCAGAATGACAAAGGCATTGTTTATTTATAGATGTGATTACAAGATAAATAAGGTATGAAAGATAAGGTCTGACTCACATTCCTTATCTAACATACAGATATGATGAACCTGCACATCCTTAACATTAACAGTTTAGGATTACACTTCTTGGCAATTTTACCAACAACAAAACATATAAATGATTGCAAAATAAGTAAATGTTAGTGCCGCATGGAGTCTTGTGCATTCTGGTTCCGAGTTGTTTATATGTTGATGGATCAATATTGCTACCTCCTGAAACTGCCATTTGGTTGCTTTTGACCCTTTGATTGGTCCCTTTTATGAATAGAACTATGTAGTTGCTTTTGATCTCTGGATGGTCTAATTCAATGAAACTGAACACTGGCATGTTACAATTTCATTAGTTTGTTGATAAATTTTAGAGCTACTATCGTTCCTTTATCATTTGAACTGGTTTATTTATGGTTGACTTTATATTGACTTTTGTGTAGGGCGAGGAACCACATACTGTCGGCAGCCTTTTGCATTCACTGGGTCTGGGGAAATATGCTATCCTCTTTCAGGCTGAGGAAGTAAGTGTCATGCAGTTTACCTTTCTGAGATATTTCTGACCTGATATCTCTGGAGACAAGTTTGTTATTGCTTGTTTAGCAAGGAGGGCCTGAGGTCATCCTTATTCGTTGAGAACCATAAACATCAAAATATTTTCTGCTCAAGGATAGGAAAGTGAACAACCTCATATGGGAGTAGCCCAACTTGTTTGGGCCTGAAAAGGCTTAATGTTGAGTGCCCAATTGGTTGTATGGGTTATGGGGCTAAGTAATCTTCTGTTTTAATGGTAAATGGGCCAATAATTTAAGCCCATATTGTGGGTTAGTGAATCTGTGCGTGATTTGGTGCATCTTAGTTTCTATTTTGGGCTTTTAGAAGATTTGGTATATATGTAGTTTCTGTTTTTCAGTCAAGTAGTTTCTAGTACACTTATATTTTTCTGTTTTGTTAGTCATCTAGTGTAGGGAATTTTGGAAAAGTTCTAGAATATCGTCGTCATTAGAAATAGAAATTTAGGAAGTCAATTATTCAATAAATGTAGGGCTATATGAACTGTATAACATACTGGGTTTTGAGTAATGAATTGAATCTGTTGTTCTTAGTGTGGATTCAATGAGTATTAGAGGTGGATTCCTCTAGAATTGGGGTGGATTCCTCAAGCTCTAAGGGTGGATTCCCTGCGCACTACAGGTGGATTCCTGTATTCCAGTCTTCTAAACCTTTTTCTCCTGTTTCAGTTCTGTTCCGAAGTTTATCAGGTCAGTTTTGCTAACCTTTTGCAACCCAGCGGATGCTCTATTTCTGGTGTCCTACAACTTCTTATATCATCCTCTGTTATGTTCTGTTTGCGATGAAGCTTCTTCCATTATTCCCAGTTAAACCATACCCATATTTCCTGTTTCCAGATCTCCAAACATACCCACATGGCTTACATCCCCTGTTCTGGCTGCAACCTTGTTCTCAGTCCCACTGCACTCTGCGATATCCTCAGGCTTCCTTCAGATTTCAGCTTGATGCAGGTGCACTACCTTGGACCGATCCAAACCCATTTGGGTATCCAGACTGAGATGAACCGGGTCCAATTTGAGTCTTTGGCTCCTAGGATATTTTAGGATTTAAGATTTTTATTTATTTCTATTTTGGGATTAACATGCAATCTCTTATTTTGATAGGTTAAGTAGGAGATAGCTACAAGGATTTATTTTCCTAATTATATTGAGTTTCCAAATTAGAGTAGGTTTCCTTTTTATGTTGGGTTTCTTTTTTGTTTGAGTACACGGAACTGTGCAATTAGAACTCAGATTTGAAGAATGAATAGTGAAGTGTTTGAGAGTGCCTGCGTGGCTTCGGTGTTTGTGTGATCCTTCTATTCCCCCCCCCAACACCTTTCTTCTCATGCGGTTTTCCCTCCCCCTACAGGGTCTCTTCTCTGAAATCTTCCCTTCTCCTAACCGGCCCTCCACCAATTTGGTATCAGAGCCGAAGATCCCCATCTCCCTCCTTGTCAGTCTCTCTCATCTCATTCTTCTTCTTCCTTATCCTCCCTTTCCTGTTACTGTTCTGCGGATACCAGCCAAAAAAAAAAAAAAAGATTTCTGTGTATCACCCTCCATCTCCCCACTCCTCTCCTTCGAATCCACTGAAATCCCAACCTTCCCGACACCCCAATTTCCCTTTCCCTTCTTCCCCGCTGTGATAGAGAATCCAAAAAAAAAAAAAAACCCCACTGTCGATTCCCAGCGACAACCTCCATCCATCCCTTTTTATTCTTCCCCTTGCCTCAATCTAACCCCCCCTCTCGCCCAAGGTTCCACCAGCATACAAAAAAAAGAGAGTGAAGAAGAGAAGAGAGCGAGAGACAGCATTAAAAAAACGAGAAAAAAAGAGAAATTTGCATACCTGGTTCGAAGTCCTCCCTCCAGATTAGTCGGCTTCCCCGCATCGCAGTCTCCTTGGTGCAATCATAGACCAAAATCCAATTGGAAGTCGAACTTCCCAGCCTGCTTCGACTCGAATTCCTTACTCCGAGATTTCCGCTATATTCTCCGCAGATGTCACATGAGGAAGAACTCTGTGAACCCAAAACCCTGCTGGTTTTCCAAGTCGACTATGGTCCCCACCCATCCCACCCACGATTTCAGTTTATTTCTTATTTTGATTTCTTTAGTTTCCTAAAATACCCTTGACTTCCTTTCTTATCTCTTTTTCTCCTGTATTTTTGAATTGTTCCAAGTATCTCCCTACCCATTAATTCTTATTACATATCCTCTCTTTGGTTTCCTTAGTAATCCTTTAAGATTCCAATAAATTACAATTCTGTCATCCTCTTATAAATCCCCATTGATTTACTGTTTTGCCACTAACTCCTTGATTTGAGTATTCTTCATGGGTTAGTTGATGGCTTTTGTTCCAAGCCAACAGAGGCAACACCAGTGATACAGCCTCAACCAAAACAGCAAATAGTGGCAACAGAAGGCAAAAAGATCGTGGAACAGGTAAAGACGGAAGCCAGTGTTGTGAAAGCTATTCCCCATCATGAGTTTGTTCTCCCCCATGATTTTCTAGATATGGATGCAACCCCAAAGCTTCATATTTTGGATTTTCTTCAAGTTGCAGACAAGGAGCCGATAGCCCCCATTTGAGTGCTTTTATTTCTATGGTTGCACAAAACTCGTGGTCGAGTTTTTCTCAACTCCGAGGGAATTGATGCAGGTGCACTACCTTGGACCGATCCAAACCCATTTGGGTATCCAGACTGAGATGAACCGGGTCCAATTTTAGTCTTTGACTCCTAGGATATTTTAGGATTTAAGATTTTTATTTATTTCTATTTTGGGATTAACATGCAATCTCTTATTTTGATAGCTTAAGTAGGAGATAGCTACTAGGATTTATTTTCCTAATTATATTGAGTTTCCAAATTAGAGTAGGTTTCCTTTATATGTTGGGTTTCTTTTTTGTTTAAGTACATGTAACCGTGCAATTAGAACTCAGATTTGAAGAATGAAACAGTGAAGTGTTTGAGAGTGTCTGCGTGGCTTCAGTGTTTGTGTGATCCTTCTCTCCCCCAAAAAAAAAAAAAAAAAAAAACCTTTTTTCTCATGCGATGTTCCCTCCTCCTACAAGGTTTCTTCTCTGAAATCTTCCCTTCTCCTAACTGGCCCTCCACCACATCTTCTGTTTGGCCCCATCAGTACCATCCTTTGACCAGAGTTTCATCCCCTGCAGAGACCTGGTTTGTGAGTAATCAAATGTCTCCCAACCAAACTCCACTCTGCGAATATCCTCAGGCTTCCTTCAGACTTCAGCTTCTGTTTGGCCCCATCAGTACCATCCTTTGACCAGAGTTTCATCCCCTGCAGAGACCTGGCTTGTGAGTAATCAAATGTCTCCCAACCAAACTCTATTCTGCCCTAATTTTTCCTTAGGCATTGAGCCCTAATTTCTGTAATCGGAGTTATGGTTTCCTACGTGCCACCACATGTATTATGTAATAGACCAAGGAGGGTCCACAGAACTGATTAAAGCCCTATTTGGGAGACTTTCATTTTTGTAATAAAACATATATTAGATGTTTCACTTTTGAGACTTGTTACTTTTATATTTAATTCGATTCATCTAATAATGCTTATTAACTTATATTTTAGTGGTGAAATTAACTAGTTGATGCATGTCGCATCCTGTGGAAGAATAATTTTCGGATTTGGGTTTGGTTCAGCTTTTTGGATCAAGTTGAACCCACGGTTCAACAAGTTAGGCCCAAATTTAAGTCTCCAATGGGTTATTTGGGTAATGAGCAAAGTAATTTTGAGTTTTCTATTGTAACAGTCCAATTTTATAAGCCCAAATATTAGGGATTTAAAGCCTATATGGGATTAAGTAGTTCGTTTCTTTTTTATGGTAGTTTTTAAGTTGTAATGGTAGTTACTTCTAGGCTAAGTTAGTAGTGCTACTTATTTGTTTCCTTTTTCTTAGACTTTCCAATCCTTGAGTGTTACCATATTGTAAAGGATCTCTTTCTATTTAGAAGAGTTTCCTATTATTTTTGATGTAGCCATCAAGTACAATAAGTAGGGGGGGTGGCATGCTGCCCACAGATTTTGGCTATTGTTCAATTGAATCTTTCTCTTTGATGGTGATGCTGAGAGTAGCTCTTGAGGTGAAACAGGTGCAACCCAAGGTGGTGAATCCTTGGATTGGGAGGGTATTGAAACCCACCGCAGGCCATAGATGGTGAAGCCTTGATCATATCCCCTTCTTCCCTTCTTCTAGTTCATCTTCATTGTTCTGCAGAAATTCCAGCAACCATATACTGTCAACCGTGACTTGATTTCATCTTTCTATTCTGTCCATTCTGTGCAACAGAACTTTAGACTTGCATTCCTCTCTAACCCATGGTCAGATGATCTTCAATTTTTAGTTTGTTGTTCTACTCCTTCCCCTCTACATTCGATCCAAGTTTAGTGTATATCCAACCAGGCATTTGAAGAGAGGAAAGCACCAATCAAAGAACAGGAACTTGAAGTTAAGGTTAATGTTGAAGAGATTTGAGCAACTGGTGATGACTAGGTTGAAACAGTGGACGGTGAGATCGTGATTAAGGAACTTGGCAATAGAGTTGAAGTGGAGGTTAACGAAGGCATTCCGAAGTCATCGATGGATGCACCGTTCAAAGCTGAGATTGATACGGAGATGGAGAATGTTAAGTTGAACTGGCACACCAAATTGATTGGGTTATTTTACTAAAACAGAAAGAAGTTAAACCTACCCACAAGGAGGATAGACTATAGAATAAGACCATAATGCAACTAACAGTAACGCAGCTCAGTTGGTAAGGACCAACACCTCACAATTAGGAGGTCATGAGTTCAACTCCCCTTGGGGCGTACCCATCCCCCAGAAGAAAAAAAAACAATAGCCAAAATCAATGGGCAGCATTCCCCCTCCCTCTCTCTTTATTTATTGGGCTTTATAGCTACATCAAAAAATAGGAAACTCTTCTAAATAGAAAGAGATCCTTTACAATATGGCAGCTCTCAAGAATTGGAAAGTCCAAGAAAAAGGAAACAACTAAGTAGCAATACTAACTTAGCCTAGAAGTAACTACCATTACAACTTAAAAACTATTATAAAATAGAAACTAACTACTTAATCCCGTATAGACCTTAAATCCCTAATATTTGGGTCTTATAGAATGGGCCTGTTACAATAGAAAACTCAAATTACTTAGCCCATGACCCATATAACCTGTTGGGGATTTAAGTTTGGGCCTAACTTATTGAACCGTGAGTTCAACTTGACCCAAAAACCTAAACTAAACCCATATCCGAAAAATTTTCTTCCATGGGATGTGATCTGCATCACTAATAATATATTTAAAATTTGAAAAAAAAATTCTTCTGTGTTCGTGTTAGACTCCGATATATGCACCCACATCCCGGTAGAATAGCTTAAAGGACCTTTATTTGTTCAATCCAATCGATATGTTAAAGAGGAAATATGACAAATGGATGACTATTCAAATAATAAAGTACATGTGGTGGGAGAATTTTTGCTTTTCTTTTCTTATTAACAAAATGCATGACTAATAGTTGATACCTAATGAACTGATGATTTGGTGCTAGTTGATCTTGTAGCAAGACTGCCCGATTAGTATGCAAGCCAATTGGTAAATATATGATATGAAAAGGCCTAGTTGATGACTGTTGATGCCCTAGCTGCTCTAGTCTATTCTGAAGTTTATTAATTACGAAGAGATTTATTAGATAATTATCCAATCCCAATTCAATTATTGGGTAAACATAGGTGTCTTACAGATGTTGGACAGGTAGGCTAGAGATCTATGCTGCAAGTAGTAGGCCCAATTAAGACAAGAATGGTGAGGAGTCTAAGCATAAGAATATAGACTGCATCTAATGAAATTTGAAAATCCAGAATACGGATCTCAGATGCAAGCAAACCCAGTGATTAAATCTGTGATCAGATCTGAGATAAAGGGAGTAACTGCATTGTTAAGGGAAGAAATCAGATCGGTGGAAAGGGAGGGAGAGAGATGTCTACTTGGGAGGAGGAGGAGAGAAGAAAAGACCAGAAGAGAAGAGAAGAAATCCGGTATGGGATACCAATCCCACATGCATTGCTCAACAGCACTAAAATTCTTAAAAATAATTTCCTTCTTTACTCAAATCATCTACAGTTGATGGGGAGTGACAGAATGTATTTACATATATAAGACCTTCTAAAGTTCCTAAATTGACTCATAAAAGGACTCCTAATCACACTCACTGATGTAGTTAGGTGTTGGTTTAATTAGGGTTATTTATGTACATTTTAATTTTAACTTTATCTTGTTGGAGTTGGTTAATGATAAGGGTTGGTAAAGTTGAGTTTGAGTTATTTTGTAATTTTATTGTATTCTTGTTGATGGAGTCGTAGATAGAGTACAAGTTAGAGTCAATTACTGTTTCAGTTTTAGGATTGGATTAGGACTTTAGTTTGCTTCTTTATAGCAGCTTGTACCCAATGATTCTTTGTTGGATTTTGAATGGAATTGAATGAAAGAATTACCGTGTGCTGCCCAGAGCTGTGTGCACAGGTCTTGCAGGTGTGGTTTCCTCCTCAGCTTCTTCTTTGATCTAAAATCTCTTCTTTAAATTTTTTAAATTTCTGTTATCCTGTTCTCGCCCTCATTCTTTTTTTCTTCTCTATATATTAATGCTCTTTCATACCTGCTGTTACCGGTGCCTTGGAATTTAGAAGAAATAGTTAGAACTCACCCGTATCTCATCCTTTGGGGCAGAAACTTTGGGAACTTGTTTCTTACCCTAAGGCGACTCAGCTTGTAAAGTTTGAGGCTAAACAAGTTGTGGTTAGAGAGATCTGAACCCATTTCAAGGCTGTTACTGTTCACTCCTCCTTGTTTATCTTTTGAAAGTCTTAACTTGTTTCTGGTTGTTGTTTGGGTGGAAAACTAGTTGCATTCAAAAGGCCTGGTAGTGAAGAACCTTCGCCTGAAATTTCAGGTTGAAAAAAGGTAAGTTGAGTGAGTTCTCTCACTTGATAGCAGTTTAGGTCTCCACTGGTCCTTTCCTCTACCGTGGGTTGAAGAAGAAGATATATTCTTAAAAATTATAAGGAAGGTCAGATTCTTTAATATTTGATGAAAGTTCCTTTGCTTCATAGGTCTCTTCTATTTTTTCCCTATATTTGTTTGAATTTCTAGAACAGCCTTCTTCAAAATTTATTTCCCATTAGGTCCAGATTATATTTTCCTTCATATTCAATACCCATACTACCATTTAATTACAGAGTTTCCATTACATCTCATCTCATATTTGAATTGTTTAATACTTTGGCGGGCCCATAAGTGACCCAAACAAGGTTTTTGAACCCTAGGATCGCATTATTCGACACTCAATATAGTAAATAACCTCCAGAACTCTATCTAGCTATTGGGTAATATATTCTAATTTGCTCTGTGTTTGATTTAAGCTGCAAGATTTTAACCTCTGGGCGGACTGTTTGGTAGTTCCGAGTTGGGACTGGAAGCCAGTTTTTGTTTAACCCTAAAGTAACTTACTAGTATTTAGCTGCGATTTGTAAAAATTTGTTAGAGCTTAGTGCTACGACTGTATATTCGAAGAGAAGAGAACCTGCGAAATAACTCAGGTAACCCCATCCCCGTCTTTATCTCTTTCAACACCCTCTATCCACTCCCACCCCCGACTTTATTTCTCACTTCACTCTCTCACTTTCCACCTCCCCATCCCTTTCCCCTTTTCCATCTTGCCCTAGGGATCATCTCTCCCCTCAACTATCTCCCCCCCAAATCATTCCCATCCCTGAAAATCTCTCTACGCCCTCTCCCTACCATCCACCTCGACTTTTACGTCCCCTCTCCCTTCCACCCATCTCCGACTCCCTCGCACAATCGCACCATCATTGACCCTCTCCCTATCCCCAACTTGTTGGGGTTCCACGCGAGAGCAATAATCCTACATCGGAAAACGCCCGATGTGGAGCCTTATAGGTACTTGGGCACCCTCTCCTTAACGGAAAGCTTTTAAGGATGAGTTCTACCCAAGTTCCTAACACAACCCCATCACCGTAGGAGGTACAGTAACAAAATAGGGAGCAACGGTCGGATTTCTAAGTGTTTCCCACCAATCCCGACCCTCTCTCGTTATCTCTTCTCATCCTGCACCCCAGCCTTGACTCCACCTCGACGCTCCTACCCTCGCTGCCCCTATACCCCCAGAAAATTGCTAACCAGATACTGGGGGAATCGAAAGGTAAACGTCATGCCCCTAGGGAGATGTGGTGGTGGGATGATGAGGTTCAGGCAGCCATTATGACTAAGAAAGCCAGTTTTATGACTTGGCAAATGACTAATGAGGTAGAAGATCTAAAGAGGTATAAATTTGCCAGAAATGAAATCAAGAAGATCGGGGGGAAAGCAAGGGCAAAGAAATATGAGGATCTTTATAATAATATGAACACAAAGGATGGATCTATAAGATAGTTAAAATGAGAGGAAGGATGAGTAGAGATTTGGACCATCTTAGATGTATTAAAGGTGATGATGGTATAGTACTAATAAGGGATGAACACATTAAGGAGAGATGGAAAAAGTATTTCTGCAACCTATTTAATGAAGATCCCTCGACTTATGGCACCCAGAAGGTTGCACTACTCATCTTAACACCACACGGTGTACATGAATACCCAAAATTAGGGTGTTAGAAGTAAAAGAAACATTAAGAAAGTTGAAAGTAAGCAAGGCCCCAGGCCTAGACGGGGTTCCAATAGAACTATGGAAGAATTTATGAATTTGTGGTTTATCTTGGCTAACCAAGCTGTTTAAAAGGATTATGAGTACAAAGAAAATGCCAGATTAATGGAGGAGAAGCTTTGTGGTGCCGATTTTCAAAAATAAGGGTGATATTTAGTGCTGCAATAACTAAAGAGGCATAAAAGTAATGAACAAAAGGTGAAGATATAGGAGAGGGTTATTGAAACCTACTTGAGGGAAACTACTATTTCTGAGAACCAATCTGATTTTATGTTAGGAAGATCCACAATGGAAGCTATTTTCTTACTTAGGAAACTCATGGAAAGATATAGAGAGGACAAGAAGGATCTCCATGTGGTTTTTATTGACCTAGAAAAATCTTTCGACAGAGTCCCTAGAGAGTTGATCTGGCATATCCTAGAGAAGAGAAGGTGTCATGTGAATATGTTGACATAATTAAATATATATATGATGGTGTGGTGACTAGCGTAAGTACTATGGGTCAAGGTAGTAAATTCCCAATTACTATGGGGTTACGTCAAGGATCAGTCTTAAGCCCTTTTCTATTTGCGCTAATCATGGATGATTTAACCAGAGGCATACAAGATGAGGTCCCTTGGTGTATGCTTTTTGCTGGTGATACCGTTTTGGTGGATGAGATAAAAGCAGAGATTAATGCCAAGTTGGGGTTATGGAGATCAACAATGGAATCAAAAGGTCTTCAATTAAGTAGAACAAAGACAGAATATATGGTGTATTGGTGTGTAACTTTAGCCACACTAGGACAGTAAATGAAGTGGTGAATTTGGATGAGAAGGAGATTCTACCAAATGACTATTTTAGATACCTGGGCTTGATCGTAAGTAAAGAAGGGGATATAGAGGATGATATTGCCCAGAGGATTAAAATAGGATAGATGAAATGGAGAGGTGCGTCCGGAGTGCTGTGTGATTGGCGTATCCGTTTAAAGCTTAAAGGAAAATTTTATAGCACTGTCATTTGGCCGGCTATGATGTATGGTGCGGAATGTTGGGCAGTTGAGAAGCAGCATATAGATAAACTAAGTGTAGTAGAGATGAGGATTTTGAGATGGATGTGTAGCAAGACTAGGAAGGATAAAGTAAGGAATTACCAGATTAGAGCTGAGTTGGGATTAGCCCCGATTCATGATAAATTACGTTAGAGTCGTTTAAGGTTACACGACCATGTTGAACGAAGTTATTGGGATGCTCCAGTTTGAAGGAGTGATCTGATTCAGATTGAAGGTACTAAAAGAGCTAGGGGCAGGCCTAAATTAACCAGTGGAGAAGTGGTGAGGAAAGACATGCATAGCGTAGGCCTCGTACCAGGTATGACATCGAATGGAACTGATTGGAGAGCAAGGATGCATATGGGCGACCCCATTTAGTTGGGATAAGGCTATATTATTATTATTGTTGTTGATTCCTGATGAGCGGATGAGCCTTGAACTTTTGTCACAGAGCAAACAACGAAGAATGATCCTGATTTTCCACCCCTCAGTGGTGGGAGTCTCGTGCACTGGGTGTGCTCTAGTAGTTCCCGCCTTGTAGAGCAGTTTGCAAAGTATCTCAGAAAACAGACAAATCTGCCCTGCTCAGGCTATTCCTAGTACCAATAGGAAACAGGCAGCAGTTTTGAAACTATGACTCTAGCTACTGTAAATCAAAATTAATAACAGAATTCCAGAGGATATCAAAGAAGAAAGTAGTATGCTAAGCTGAAGTAAAACAGACCTGCAACTAGTGGGCCATGAAATAGAACATAAACAAAGCTTGAAGGGTAAAACAAGGTGCCACATGTAGCAGAAGAATGGATAAATCTGGCCTGTTCAAATAGGATAAACAGATTAGAAAGATAGATGGGATAACAGGGCAGGAATCCACCTGCAGTGGTTTTTGGATTCCACCAAAACCTGTGAAGAGAATCCCCTCTTCCACTGAGGAATCCACCTTAGCCTTCACTTGGATTCCACAGCAGCAAAAATTCAAAGGGGGGGGGGGGGGAACTGTACTGATATTACTACAAATTGTTTGGGAGGCCTATGGCATTTTACTTCTATTTATATGGCAGGCAACTGAACTGGAGTAGTCATATATATTTATGTTACGATGGTATTGCTTCCTCTTGATTTTTGGGTGCAAGTGTAATTTTTACAGTTCTGTGAGACTCGAAAAGTTGTGCCTGCACTACTAACATGGTGGCTGCCTGTGAGCAAATTTCTAATTTTGAGTTGTAGTTTGGCTAGGAGTCCAATAATATATTGATATCCATTGTAATTCAATTTATGTTGATGTAGTATTTACTTTCACGTCTATTTGGATCTTAGATATTTGAGGCTTGGAATCACAGTACCAAGCCAATATTCAAATATCAGGTGTTTGGATTGTTGGGGGTACGATGTCTTAAATTCTGTCGCTTGGTTTGTGGGTTGATTCTGTCATTCCGAAGGCCCGTCAAGAAGCCGAAGGCTTCAAGGACTATATGGATATTTTGGTAAAATTCCTATATAGGGTTTCGCTATAAATATGTAGCGAGGGTTCTTTATCTGTAACGCAATTTGAGAGAGGTGTGAGGACGAGCAGCTGTAACCCTATTCTCCATTGATAGTGAAACAGATCTCATCTCACCGTGGACGTGGGCAATCTTGCCGAACCACGTAAATCCTTGTGTTCATTGTCTGATTATTGTTTGCGATTTCCATTCTTTTCTGCATTGTGTTAGGTTTCGTTTTCTACATGGGCGCACCAAGCTCATGGATATTGGAAGATTCATGAAAACTCGACGCAATTTTGTGGTATTCAAAAGTCCAGGCTAGGGGTTGTATCTTGTGATTCTTGGATATTGTAAAGCATAATATTTCACCCCAACACAATCCTTTTATACTGATGTGAAATGCATTGAGGTACGATTCAGATTGCATGTCCACCATTGTACTTCTACTTCATTATGGGGCCCACTGTTTTTTTCTAAACAGTGACCAAACTGTTCCTGTTATACGAATAATGAATTCACTTGCTTCTAAACCTCGTACAGAGGGATATTGTAATTCGCTTTTGTATTGTGATGAAATCTTGTACATCATCCAACTTGTAGAATTTTAATTTATAGAATTTCTAGTACATTGATATTAAAATAACTATGCATTATGATTCCAATGGTATTCAAATAAACAATCCAACCACACCCTTGTTGATTTGGGGAATTATTCTCAATTTTAAAGTGTGCTACAGAAACCATGAGAGTGATTGTCCAGGTCCTCCTTATCTTCATCATCTCCTTTTTGTTTCTTCTACTTCTATTTGATTCCCCACCCCCCTTCTGCTGTTTTGCTGTTTGATCGAAGATTCAGGTTACTCTTGGCTGTCCTACACCCATTTGTACCCATCTTAAAGAAATTATTTTCTTTGTTGAATCGGATTCAAATGAATTGTCTTATTTCTCATTTCCCTCCTTTTTCGATAGATGTTCTGTCAGTTTTTGTTTTCCCACTTTTCAGTGCTCGTAGAAACTCCACTGAAATTAGTACAACCCCCCCCCCCCCAGGTCCCCCCACAAAAAAAAAGGAAAAAAAAGAGAACCAATTGAAATTAACTTTTTAGCTGTTCAACTGAATGCAGGAAAAAAATGTTTAGGGTAATCTTTCAAGTTGATTTTTACCTAATTGTTCTCTTAAAAGGAGCCAGTCTGACCATGAACCTTGATCTTATCATTTTGAAACATGTGGCTGGTTATTAGGGCATGTGAAGACTGCACTTTTTGGTTTTTCTGTAGCCCCTGATCCATATATTGGTTAGAACCAAAGTATGGACAATTTTTTGCGATGTCTGCTGATGTTGCAGTATGCGAACTACTGTATGTGTGTGCTTTTCAGTTGTTGCTGCCATTAAATATATTTTAATCTACAGGTAGACATGACTGCATTGAGGCAGATGGGGGACAATGACCTCAAAGAGCTGGGAATACCCATGGTATTACATTCTCAATTCCTCGTCTTTACTAACAATAAATTTTATGATATAATTATCTTTATATTCTATTTTTGGATGTAATCCTATTTGTGTTTGTTTACGTTATATAGCATTCTTTCTGCTTGTATGATGTTTTTGGAATTTTCTATTTCATTTGTCTTTCAAACTTAAATTTCGATATCAATTTTTAAAATGATAACTCATTTAGAGAAAACTCCACTTCACAGCCCATCATGAGTGCCTTCTCACAACCATAGTTCTCAATACTTCTCATGGCGACAAGGCGTCGCTTAGATGCCCTAGGTGTGTAGTATATGACTATGTAATATAGAAATGATATTTTAATATAATTATGCTTATATGCGACATAGAAGCCATTTTAATGCAATATGATGTAATTATGGTAGTAATGACCTAATCTGAGAAACTTATTCTAATTGTTAACGACATTATTATGTGACTATGTCAACTTACTGAATATAGTAATTAAATTTTTCTTCACTTTTCCACCAAATTGTATAATGTAGAAGTCAGTTCAAGTAAGAACCACTCTACAGTAGGATTGATGATAGGTCAGAATTGATGCTGAGAATTGATATTCAATTGCTGGACAGAATAGTAGATCAATCTCTTTGTTCAGCAACAGATTTACTCTTTGATCGCAGGACTTGTAGCAAGTCACATCACACAATGATAATAATAAAAAATAAAAAAAAGAAGGAAAAGTTGAAGATAGGGTAGGCTATCTCAGCCCTGGGCCTCTCACCCACAGCTATCTCAGCTGTTGAAACAAAGATCTCTCTCAGATCTCAAGCAAGCAAATTGCAACTTCATTGTTTTTTTTTTTAATAATAAAAAATTTCATTCATTAAATTGCGTGGAGGCCTCTAAGGGCAATACATTTTATAGACTCAAAGGTTGTTTCCAAAATAGAAACAGTGAAAATAAAAAGTGTGCTACCAAGTGGCTTACAAGTTACAACCAAAATAGAAACTTCCTATAAAATCTAGCTGCCATACATCAAAATAGAAACTCCTATTCTGGAGAAGAAAACAAAAATAGTAACAAACTGAAACAAGCTGAAATTAGAAGCTACCTAAATGAAATAATATATACTTTGTAAAACTGAAAATAGAAACTAAACTATGGCAGCATTAGGATAGAATCTTTCTCCACTTGATGGGCCCACAAGGCAAATATGGGCTGTGACACTGTTCATGTGAACAGTACCATAAACAGTGTTTTGGTCTTTTTTTCTTCATATTTCGATCTACATCAATTTTATTATAAAAAAAATATGACAATGCAGAAATTTTACTTCACATTGCAACTACTATCTGTAATGTAGATATTTTATGTTATGCTTTGTCTTTTCTTATTGAAGCATTTTACATCCAACCATATGAAGCCAAAGGGACTTCATTTTTGCGTTGTGAATTATAAATATATCGGGAGGTTCTCTAGGCACTATTGTTGGTGGCCATGGATGCCATCTGAATCTCATTTGCAACATTACTGAGATTGTGGAGAGTTACTCTATAACTAATGCAACCTAGGGTTCCAAAACCCTGATGGAGGTCGTTATGGGCCCACTGAAGTGAAAAAAGTCCAAATATAAAGTAGTGGCAGTTTCATAAATTTCAGAACAGTTTAGGACCCTTTTGCAAAGCAAACAGAATTCATTGTGGAGAGTTACTCTATCCAGAATACAACCTAGGGTTCCAAAACCCTGATGTAGGTCGTTATGGGCCCACTGAAGTGAAAAAGTCCAAATGTAAAGGAGTAGTGGCAGTTTTGTAAATTCAAAACAGTTTAGGACCCTTTTGGGAAGCAAACAGAACTCAGGACTGAATTAAATAAAAAATTAAAGGGAAGGATCAATCTGAAATTTCAGGACTGAGGATAAATTAGAACAAAATATAAAGGAATAGGGGTTTTGGAGTAAATTAACAGGAATAGTGCCCTATGTGTAAATATTGGAAGTAAGCCATCATCCCCTACCTCAGGGGTGAGTCGATTGGATTCTAAGTAAGATATGTCATCAGTTTGAACTCAAAACAGTGAATTTTAAGGGGCTTCCAAATCCTCAAGACTCTTGATTCAACTCCACCACCACCCGATCCAACAGTCTGGAATCAATAAAACAAACTCTGAAACTAACCCAGGTGGTGGTTGCAGAATCAGATGTGATTGCAGACGGATAACTCACAACAGAGGTGGACTTTGGACGTAAGATCCTAGGAATTACGTTGCCCAAGGTAAGGGTGTCAACCGGTACGGTTTCAGTAATACGGTACAAAAAATAGGTACTTAATACCGTTACCGTACCATACCGTTTAGGAGTCCTATTTTCAATATCGTTACCGTACCGCTATGGTATGGTATATTAACGGTATGCAAAACGGTATGAAATTCGGTTTTAACAAAACGGTATGAAATTCGATTTTAGGCTTTTAGCTTTAGGCTTTTAGCCTTTAGGTATTAGTATTTAGTGTATCACCGTATGGTGTATGCTCTTTTATTTTTCATTTTTACATGTTTACACCCCAAAACGGAACGGTTATGGTACAAATTCGGTAAAATGGTATGGTTTCGGTACATACCGACGGTATGACCGTAAAAACCGTTACCGTACCGTACCGTGGTCAATACCGTTTGATCATACCGTACCGTTTTTGCAATGGTGCAGTTTGGTACGATTTCACGCGGGCGGTTTCGGTTTCAGTATACTGTTTCGGTTCCAGATTGACACCCTTAGCCCAAGGAAGGGCAACCTACAGCCGAAATCTTAGGTCAAACCGATGGAACACCAAGGAGTTCGAAATCAATGGAGGAAGGCGTCAGTTGGCAGCAAGCAATTATGCGACACTTCACAAAACTCTCGGTTTGGCCATAGATTTTGCCTTTCTAACCATTAGTTTTAATGGTTATTTTGTAATTTGAATCATTTTTAGGCTTGTTAGCCAGAATCGTAGGAGTTGGAGTTGGAATTCGAGTTAAATTTGTTTCCAATTTCCGGATACGGATAGGAGATTAGAAGATTAGAAGTACTTATTGACATGCATGTCACCGATTATTAACCAGATTGATTGAATAAAAATTTCTGAGTTTTGTGAAAGTGTTGCATAATTGCTTGCTGCCAACTGACGCCTTCCTCCATTGATTCAATTCTGAAACTCTTTTCTAGGTGTGTTCTCCCACCACCCTCTGCTCTAAATTTCCTTTTATGTTTCTTCTTCTTTCTACTCTATTCCTTCTGGAGGCTGCAAGTACCATGGTACCACCCTGAAACAGGGACTGGGGATAAGGCTTTGAGGTTCATACAGAAGGAAGAGAGTAGAAAGAAGAAGAAACATAAAAGGAAATTTAGAGCAGAGGGTGTTGGGAGAACACACCTAGAAAAGAGTTTCAGAATTGAATCAATGGAGGAAGGCGTCAGTTGGCAGCAAGCAATTATGCAACACTTTCACAGAACTCAGAAATTTTTATTCAATCAATCTGATTAATAATCGGTTACATGCATGTAAATAAGTACTTCTAATCTCCTATCCGTATTGAACTTGGAAACAAATTTAACTCCCAACTCCTACGATTCTGGCTAACAAGCATAAAAATGATTCAAATTACAAAATAACCATTAAAAATAATACCCTAAATATCCTAATAGACCATAACCCAGGTTGGGACCTGGTTCTTCTCGGCCTGGGTCAGGCCTATTCAGCCATGCATCTGCATCAATGACACCCATGTTGTTACTCTCTTGGGCTTATGGCCTCTTCCATGCCTATGACACCTTTGAAGGTCATAGTACTGTATTTAGTTTCTACTAGTTCCTAATAGTTGAAACAAATTCAAGTTTTCCTTGAAGCTCAGGAATGGCAGTATGCGGCCAGAAATCCCATTATTGATGAACCGAGAAAAGCTTATTTCCTGTTGGAGTTTATGACATTTCAGGCTATAAGAAACCCGCATTTCATCTTGTTGAGATTTCAGAACATAAATAGAATATTCTTCTTCACTTCATGATCTTGTATGGTAGCAGATTGCACACTTTTTGCTGATTCACCTCTATTTTAAGATAGTTCCCTGCAAACCAGCAACTCCCCATCCTTTTTAGTTTTTAAAGGTGTTCACTGAAAAGGAAAAAGGGTGGGGACTGGGGGAAGAGGGTGGAAGGAGAAGTATGATGAACAAAATGATGGATACTATAGATGGCTTGAACCACCACTCATTTCTTTCTTAGTATGATGAACAAAATAATGGATACTATTGATGGCTTGAACCACCCATTTCTTTCTTTCCCTTTTTTTTTTCTTTTTGTTGGAAAAAGATACCCATGGAGGCAGTATGGGGATGCTTTTCCATGCTCTCTCACATCCTGACCATGTGGGCCTTGCACTGACACACTCCTCTTTTACCAAGTGGGCTCCTGTTGACGAAACTATTTAATCACTGCGATTGGTGTGGCGTGGGAGATTTCCTCTCCCCCCTCCCCCCCCAACACCCAAAAGAGCAGTGTGGGAAACCCTGTTTTTCTTTTTAAGGGTTCCAACCACTTTTTGTATTCTTTTCCTTTTCTTTTATCTTTCTATTTATGGTGGTGGAAATGCTTGATAAATTTAATGCTCCATGCAAGTATTCCGGAAAGAATATGTTACTGGCCTCTAGGACTTAACCAGTTGCTGTCATAAAATAATTTGTATTCATTCTTGCTTTGATACGAGTTACTGTTCTATTCCTAAGAGGGCTGTTATTGCAGGGTCCAAGAAAGAAGATTCTTCTTGCTGTCATGCCACCTTCCAAACGACAGCCTTGACTAGTAAAACTTCAATTGCAACACATACAAAGCCACATTCTTTCTATGATTGGTGACCATAGCAAGAGCCTTTCATATCAGCAGATTACTCAACATTGACTTTTCTTTTGAATATTGGTGGAAGTACCAATGAGTCGACTGAGGGACAGAGCATTGAATCCTTCCATCTCCGGTGGAGCTTAAAGAGCTAAATAGTGTTGAATCCCTGTTGATAGATCTGAAGCAAATTATGTGTAGATGTACAATGAGCAAATGTTATTGTACCTTGTTGCACCAAGTTTTTCCCCCTTTTCCTTTAAAATCTAGGATGAAAAAATTAGATTCGTTAATTGATTTTTGGGGACGACAGTGGAATTTGTAGCTTTATCAAAGATGTGTAGATATGGTTTCCTCGTTTGTTTTATCATCGAGAGCAAGTCTTCTCCTTATGTCATTCATTAGCATTATTATCTAAACAGCAGAAAAAAAATTCAGTTCTTGACAACTCAGGTTTTTATGGTAAAAGGGGAGGGCAGAGAACTCCGATTGTTAGTCTATGACCTCTGATTTTTTGGACTTTTAAGTCCTTGATCCATCGTTATAGCTCCCCAAAATAATAATCTACTGAAATCCCTTTGAGTAAAGCTCCTGCATTGCATTATTTATAGCTCCAATGTAAATTTAGGAACACGAGAGTGGATTTAGCCAGAAGAATGCTTGGTTTAAGTAGGTTCTGAAAAAGGTTCTTTAGATTGTCTACGGTTGGGCCACGCTTTAGATCCAAAACCAGAAATTTTCTAGGGTCTGGGTCTGTGAACAATCAGATTATTTAATGATCTTGAAACCATGCTACGCACAGCACAAGCATCTTCAGCTCTTAATTTGGAAAAACTTGGAATGGGTATGGAAATGGTTCTACAGTAGCCGTCAGAATAAAATTCACTCCAAACCTATAACCTAGGTTAACATCCTTCAATTCCAGCCCCAAGGTACCGTTGGTCGCCCACCTTTCTTACAAAAAAATTTAGGAACCAAGTATTGTAGAGCTTTACCCTTGTTTAGAGGGATCTCTTTCAGAAATTCTCGATGGCCGTGGGCTGAACCCAGGCCAAAGAGGGGGTTTGGAAATAGTTTTCAACCAGCAATTGACGCGCCTCGGTTAATACCTCACTAGCTGCGTCATTGCCCCAAGCGCAAAGATGTTGCTGTTTATGTTACCCTTAAGTTTTTATAGCCTTCCCGTACCTATTCTTCTCTCACCGTAACCGATGTGGGACTAAATAATTTCCAACAAACCATATCCACACACAAATAGTGAGAAACAATATCATCTCATCTAGATATCTAATTGCAACTCAATTGGCTTCTACAGATAATGGAAATAATCCACCCCTCTTGCTCTTGGGGTTAACTATCGAACTCAATCAAGTAAAGATATACATGGTCTCTTTCATCTTATTTGCAACTCAATAGGCTTTTACAGATGGGGGAGCAGAATTAGCACTAGAGGAACCAGTGCTTGCCCCGCAATTGGTAACCTTCCTGGTGGCCAGGGCAAGTAAGAACTTGTTAGTGCCAGGGGCGGCAGCCGTAGGGACCGCCTTTCTACAGATGTGGTCGGTGGGGAACCGATGCTTGAGGCACACCTTTTGCTGACAGATTCTACAGGTGTTGGTGTTGGAAAACGTCAGTATCTCCTTGCATCGTTTCACAGGGCACTTGGGTTTCTTCTTCTTTGATGGGTAGCAGTCTCCGGACTTCTCATGTCTCTCCAAGACAACCTTCTCATCTTCCTCTTTGCTCCCCGTCGTCTCTATCGAAACAGAGCAGTTTTCGCAAACCACTACTTTCCTGCTCTTAAGATCAGATTTCGGGCATTCGTGGGATTTGTAGGATTTGTGCTCCAAACAGAATACCTGTGTACAATACATGCCCAATCCCCAATTTAACATCGAATTTTAAAAGAAAATTTTCAAATGAATCAAAATCTATTTCCTGGGTTTGAAGTTGAATTACCTTTCGACATCCGTCGCACTTGAAGGGAAGGAAATCAAGTTGATGGCAATCTTCGTGTTGACAGTGTTTTCCCAAATCTGGAAAAGCTTCCGTTCCTCCGGCCATGATTATAGCTTTCTCTAGAGAATATACGAAATGCAGAAGATATCCAAAGAGAAGTTGAGAACCTTGAGAAAAATGTTAATGATAATATCTTCCTCTCGTAAGAGCTTCTCTGGTTTTTATACGTTTCTGTTTGCTTGGGTTTCAAGACATCGCGAAACGGAAAAGCGTTAGCTGTTGGACTTTGATTAGATTAGATCTTCTGATACATCTGGAACTCTCTCGGATATTCTGCAATTGGGCTTTGGGTCCTAGGGACGAAAATGCCGGAACGACGGTGTGATGTTATGATGAAATATAGTTATTCCAAATCAACGGTTTACAAAGGCTTTCGCAAGTGGACCTTGGCGGACGATGTTGCAAGTTGGGCCTATAGTATTAAGGCCCGAATTAGGGGACGTTGGCCTGTTCTGAATAAATGGGCTTAACTAAACATTCGTAGTGTTAAACTATCTTTTGGCTACATTTGTAGGATTTAAGGTTGTGTTTGGTATGCATTTTTGAAATGCATTTTAGGTCGATTTCACATTCTTGAACAATAAAAACAACTAGATTTCTTAACCCAGTTCATCAATGGTGATGTGAAACAATCATATGATGTTGATGTCCTCCATGGGTTGCAATTTGTATCATTAATCATGATAATAATTTTTAACAAAAGGTTATTATGTACATGGCCGTGCATGGTACACATTAAATCATAAGATAAGCACGATCGTGCATGATATACAGTCCTTCACCCACATCCAACAGTTTGATGCACAATCATGGACGACCATACACAAAACCTCTCCTTGTACTGTTTTTCCCCAAAAGATCAATTTGGTAATTATTCGCTTGTGGTTGTTCCATCCAGGATATATATCATCTAATGTGTCACATGGAAGCATCCTTTGGCAAATCCAACCACTGAAAAAGGACAGATTGGGCTCCTTTCCTTGGAGGGCATCGCCCAATGAGGCATCCAACGGCAGGACTGTGTCGCACACATCCTGGCACACACTCAGTTAGCTATCGGGATGTGTACGACACAGCTCAGCCTTTGGATGCCTCATTGGGCACTCATTGGGTAATGCCCTCCAAGGAGAGGAGCCGAATCCGAGCAAGGACATTGTATTAACCATAATTTTTATTTCATAGCAATACTTAATCATTTACCACCTTCATATATTGTCATCTTTTCCTTGTACTTTTATTCATTCATGTGTTCTTTAATTATTTCCACATGGCCAGCTCCCATTGAATCCAAACTCGATAAATAATTTAGAGTACCAAGGGACCTACTTTTACATAAGTTTGATCCTAACTAATCTCCCATTTGACAAATATCTGTTCTAATCACCCAACATTCAAAACAATTCTTAGTAATTTTTATTTTCTATTTGAAACAAATGTAGTGTTAGTGTTCCATGGAAATTTATAAATAAATAAATAAAATTAAAAAAAAGGCCTTGTAAAGTCCCCTGGTGATGAGGTTCATCCTCTATACATAATACACTGAGCTTATGTTTTGACTAATACTTCTATGAGCAACCACTTAATCTCTTGCTACTTCATGTGCTGTGTAGAATACACCATCACCCACAAGAGGATGAAATTTTTGTTTTTTATTTTTTTTGTTCAAAGATAATTCCTCAACCCAACCATTCCACGTGAGGTGGGATTTGATCTCGAGTTTTCATTAACAGTTAGAGACCTTACCTTACTACAAGCCACGGTGACACGATGGAATTTTTTGTTTGTAAATGTAAGGAAATGATGAAAAAATGTGTTTGAATTTAAATAGGTTATTGTTGTCACATTATATAATTCAATTGGCATTCAAAATTAAGTACATGTGTAGGTTTTGTTATTCTTTGTTTATCTATAAAATTGTTTTCACATGAAAAAAAAATTCAAAAAATCATAAAAAAAAAAAAAACTAATGAGAAAGTAATGATTAAGTTTTGGACAAGAAAATGCTATTTGGTCGTGTATCCCCCCTACATTAACGCGAGGGCAATGGGAGTATGCATTCAAACATCATGGAGAGCGGGATTTCCTTTTTAGGCATCGGTTTGGTATCGGCCTTTTGGCCAACACTGATACTAATGCCAATATTGATTCAATATGAATCACTGACACAGTGTAGATAGGGGCAAAATGTACAAAAAAGGGTGCAGTCTCGGTATCTTTAGGGGCAAAACCATCCGATATGGGTTATACAAACAATATTGATATTGTTGGTATCAATATTCATACCGATACAATGCATGTCGGTGTAATACTGATATCTAAAACCATACTCTCTCTCTCTCTCTCTCTCTCTCACACACACACACACACACACACACACACACACACACACAACACTTTGTTTTGGTTTGATTTGATTTATATAAGAAAGAAGGCAAAGGCACTTTTTTTCTGACATTTTATTTTTAGCAAGGTCCACATTGGACCCAAAGAAGGACCCATGAGGGGCCAATCAAGGGGCACTAGGCCCACTTATCGATAACTACCTACAACTACTACTACTACTACTATTGTCAAGAAAGTGGGAGGGGGTGGTTAAGAGTCGACACTTAACTCCTTGGAATTACATCACCTCCCACTGGGTGGAAGCCTGCCACTGAGCTAGAAGCTCATCCTCTGTCTTTCTTTAAGGCAATGATTATGTAAAACACATGATTATGTGCATATTAGTATGTTTGTGTGCTCTTCTTAATATATGATATGACATTGGGTGTTTTTTTGTACCTCTAATGCTTCTAAAGTCTATATTAACCTTCTACATTTGTTATCATATTATATATTATTGGAAAAAGAACGATAATTGATCATATGGTTGTTGCACCCAAACACAGGATTGTGTATTTTTTCCCTTCAACCTCAAATGAACGAAAAAATCATAGAGAGGGACAATCTCTTGATTATTAACATTCTCAAAGGCACAACTCTAGCCATGCATTCCTTGGAAAATCGTGTCCAGAGTCAACGATTGTTGGGTCTTCTCTCAATCGTCTGAACAGGTTTACAACCACACTCTTAAGCAAGCAAATGTTGTGGCTGACGGTTTAGCTTCATTGGGTTCCTATTTACAATCTGAACTTTCTTGGCGGGATTCTCCTCCTTTTATTGACCTTTCTTTGTATGCTGACTTTTGTGGAACTTTATTCTACCGTTAATAAATTCTTCTTATCTCAAAAACAAACAAATCCAATGAAAAAATCCCATTCCAACTAATCTCCCTACGTATATTCTCATTGACCCACATTGTGTCCAAGCACTACACACCTAAACAGCGGTCTCTTGGGCATATATTATATATGACATTAGAAGGAGATAAAGAATCATCCAGGCCTCTTCCGGATGATAAAAGAGAAAAGAACCCAAATGGAACAACAACAACAAAGCAGGTGGAGAGTACCCTATCAACAGGGTCACAATCCCACGATGGAACTGAGAGGACCCACCAATTAAAGATCAACATCATATCAAATCAAATCAAACCAAACCAAACCAGTGATGATCTTAAAAGGGTCACCTTTTAACAACTAAGGAATGGAGCAACAATGATGATCGAGTGGGTTGCCATTAGGGGTGCAATTTTGGGCCTGTCAGCCAAAACTCACCCTGGTCGTCCTGAGCCCGAACAGGGTCTGGGCTGAGATACTTGGCACTAAGGGTGAGTCAGAACTAAAAATTTTTGGCCTTGAGTTAGGATCGGGTCGGACCAAGGTTGACGTCTCAGGTTGAGCCTGACCCGGCCCAACCCAATCCTGTTTTAAGTTATACTATAAAATATATATATTAATATATTATATATATTATAAACTTTAAATATCACACATATTTTGTTATATAATATATTATATATAAAGATAATGAGTGAATATATTTTATTATAAGGTTATTTTATGTAAAATTGATAATGTCTCATCAATCCAGTTCAATTCAATTCAATCCATGCATCTTTCCCTCCCCCCCCTCCGTCTATAATCAGTATCAATCAAGATCAGTCCAATCCAACCCTAAGGTCAGGTCAGAGTTAGATTTTCCAAGTCCTAAGTTAGAGTTGGGTCACGGCAAGACCCAGCTAAAAGAACTCAGGATAGGACTAGGATTTTAAAAAACTGGTCCAATCCGATCCTCTTGCACCCCTAGTTGCTATTCTCGCTGGTCCCACACTTGGATTACCTAATCCCGCATGATGTGAAACTTAACGTTGACCCCCCAACTTGGTTCACCCCCGGCCCCCACGCTTCACTCTCCTCACCAAATGTCGAGGTTGAAGTATGTTGTCATTTCGAAAAAATAAAAAGAAGCACACGAAAGAAAATTCTGACAAGAAATAAAAAAAAAAAAATTTTAATTTGAATTTGGATTTGGAGACTTTGGACGGTCTCTATTATTTAGTGGCAATTAGATATACACATGTCAATAATAGAGCAGTGTTTGGTGGATTGCACTATTGCAATGTGGAACGTTCAACGATCACTTTTTCTTTTTTCAAAGAAAATCCCCTCGTGCTTCCTCGGTAACCTAAGTTGTAATTCTATTATAAAATTACCCCATTTCAGACAACATTCTCCCTCATGCACTGGTATGGGTCCCGATCATCTTTCTTTCTCATTTATTTTTCTGTCTTGCATAATCTCTCTTTAGTGTTTAGGCTATGTTTGGAATTCAAGAAAAGAAAAATATAATAAGATAAAAAAATATGATGATACAATGATTAAATTATGTGCCTATCTCTTTCTTCAAATTAAAAAAAAATTTTGAATCTTCTTTTTTCTTGACTTTCAAACATGGCCTTAGAGACATATAACCATGGACGATCTGATTCTTATATCCAAGACCGCAAGTCTGTAACAATTAAGGGTTTTTTTTGTCTTTTTGGGAATTGGAGAGCTTGATCATTGGTGGGGGGGGGGGGAGCCCCAAGGTGGGTTGAACTTCAGAGTTAGTAAGTGTGGGAATGACATTAATACGGGAACGAATACGTATGATAGTCAAACAAACTATGCGATAATAATACTTTTCAAAAAATCCAATGCAATAATATGCTATGACAATACGATACGTTTTTAATACGTTTATTCTGTAAAAAGTCGGGAGCAAAAATATAGACATATTCACTATGCAACAAACATGTACACCTAATAAACACAATAATAGCATTTACTGATATGCCTAAATATATAGTTTGATTGGTGTGATCTGCATGGAACTGATTGATGACATGATTGGGGAGCAAAGTATGTATGACTTAAACAACTTATGAGCTTAAGTAGTAACAAAACATGTCAAAGGCAATCATCTATTGTGTTATCCTATATGTTATCGACAAAGTAACTGATTGCTGATGCGTTAGGCATTGAAAATTTTCTGAGTTTATATTTATTTTCTCTGTGACAACTAAGATGCATTTCAAACTTAAAAGTACTTTGATCTAATATTTAATTATCTGAGCAGCAATGAAACAAATATTGGAACAATAATGTGTGAGGAATTAAAATGAATATTTTCATACCTGCATCATTAAGGCTACCTGGTTGGACATAAAAGGTTACAATGTAAAATGTTGTACGAAGCAAGGCTTATAATCCAAACACATTTTTTCTAATTTCTTCTGTAGTTTTAGATTCTATTTGCAATTTTTAATTTCAGGTTTCAGTTCTACTGTTGAATTGAGTTTTGTTATTAAATATTAACTAAATATGAGTTTATTTCATGCTTCATGGGATTTGGACTTTAATAAATCCCAGAGTCTGTCTCTTTGACCATCAAAAATAGAAAGAATGTATGGTTCTAAACTACATCAATGGAGTTTTTGGCTAAGAAAAGCTTTGAGTTCTCACAGATTTTATATGTTTCGTTTGGTTGAGTTTCTTTAAAAAAACCGAACGAGTTGCCTCGTGTTATTGTAAACATCTTAAGAATGGAAGGGAAAAGGTTTCAAAAAAATACCTTAAGAGTTGTTGCTTTAAGTGCACCGTTGCAATCGCCATCTTGACGAACTAAAGAACCACCGCTACAATCGCCGGCAGAACTCAAGAAGAGGAAGAAGAGACAGAGAGGAATGGAGAAGGGGAACTAGCTGCTAGAGGTTTGGTTTTCCGCTAGAGAAGAGACGAGGGTTTGGTAGATTTTAGGTTTTTTTTTTAATCTAACGGTTAGTATTAGGAATTAATTGGTTTAACGGTTAAGATAGATTTTAGTTTTTTTTTTTTTTAATATATATATATACGTATTATACGTGTATTATATGCGTTTCATTCGAGTATCATATGACAACCCTTAAAATGTGCCTATTTACCCGACTCTAAAGTATTATACGTAATACGGCATTTTTTTCATCGAAACGTTCGGGTATGCGTATAATATGCGTATTTACTAACTATGGTTTGAACTCATGACCTCTTATTTGAGGAGTTGGTCTTTTGCCAACTGAGCTGACCCCTTAGAGTAAAAAGGTATAACAACCAAGGTTTTAAAAATCAGGAATTGAATGGATGAATATGCTGACTTGGAGTAGAATAATTGGCTGACATTGATCTCAATTTCCATCGCTCCTAATCGTTGCTTCTTGAATCAAATTGGATCGATCAATTCGTAGTCATTTTCTTTATAATCCATCTTGAACCAGTTTGATTCATCAGCTGATTCTCGATTCCTGGATTGATTCAATTTTCACCATTAAATAGCTTAGATTCTTGATTCCTAAATTGGTTCAAGCTGATTTGGATCCAAATCTTCTCCAACCAATTCCTTTCCGGATTCCGAGTTTTAAAACCTTGGTAACGATTAACATGGGGTTTCTATAATGTGTGAGTGCTTCGTATGTGACCTAATATACGGAATATTAGCTCACCAATGACAGGTGTCATGTGATAGGGACTCCAGCCTAAACCACGTAAGCAAGCCCAACACGTGATTGGTTCAAAAGCCATAAGAACATCGTTGAGATCGAATTCCTCATGCCACTCATGACCAAGACTTTCGACATGGCTAAACAACCTGGGACTCTCCATGATGCCAGCTGTGAGTAAAGACAAATTCAGTTCATTAGTTCCAGCTCAAACTCAAGTGTACGTAATATGCATGGACTAAGGACTACGTGAACCTCAGGCTTATGTGAACTCAAAACATACGATGAATAGTATTCAAAGTGCGACAGGTGAATTCATACAATTTTAAGCCTAATACTCTTTTTGCTCCACTTTAAGTGTTGTTTCCCGAAAGTCTGATTTAGGCATCGAAGAGTCCCTTGGAGCCCACTCTGATCATCTCTTTGGCCTTTTTTATCTTGGCTATATGTGTACAGGTTTACCTCACTCGTATTTTCGTGGCAATATGACCCACATGAAGAACTAGAAATGGATCAGAATTGGAATCAGACTAGACCAATTCCGATTCTGATGAACCATAATAGAGATTAGCCAATCAATAGATGACACGTTGAGGGTCGACCCATAGCCGAACCGAATAAAGAACCCGGGTCGGACCATGAGAAAGTGTAGAAAACTAATTAGCAAAAACAAGGCAGACCCACTGACCTAGTGATGAGCAGGCAGACAAGGCGTAACAGACTAGTCGCTGAGTCCACTCGGGTCAGCCGAGTCTACTCAGATCAGACTTAAGGCTCCAATACCTAACTCAGTACGGTCAACTAACCTAAACAAACATCTAGCTTGGTCAAGGTCATGCTTTCTTCGTGACTCCCAACCCGACATATGTCAAAACTAACGAATGACACCTAGGATTATGCAAGACTTGAATTATTGTACACAAACGAATGATTCTCATACCAATCTAATAATTTTAACTTATAAATAGTGATGTATCTCCCAGGTAAAGGGGACTCTCTCTCACTTTCAAACTCTTTGAATTTGAGAATTTATCTGTTGTAGAGGTCTAACTTAGGCATCGGAGTGTACTAATCAACTCAGGCCAGCACTCTTCTGTCTCGTATTGTTTACCTAAGCAGATTAGCTCGGCCAGGTGGACAGCAGCTCGGACTTCCCCGCAACAGATCCCAATTATTATCAATCTGATTTTGATTCCTAAAATTGTGCTGACATGTGAAACAATACTTGGGTTTAAATGGGGAATAGAGGAGAAAATTAAGCTAAAGCACTAATGAAATGGTCCCACTTAAGTTTTCTAAGGACAATTCAATGGAAGGATCATAAAGCCCAATTTTACCTGTGGGTTTAGGATGAAAGAAGAGTTTGATATCTGTGTATAGATCCGGTTAATGCTTGAGTTTGAAAAGAATAAGGCTTAGTGCAAGAAAAGTAGATAAACATCAACAACCACCTCTCATCCTTGATTCTAATTTCTAGAATCAACTCAACTATAAACTATCATTGCTTGATTCTAATTTCTGAGTGCAAGTGTGCAACTCAAATCAACTAAACTATCATTGCACATTCATTAAGAGTAATGTTTGTGCCACATGTCATGTTCCTCCTCTTGGAGCGTGGCCATATGCTCAAGTGACGAGCGTGATGATAGTAGATATTCTACTATTTTCCATTAATTCCTTAAAATAATTCCTAGCTTTTATCTCATAGCATGACATAAGGATGCAGTTCTTATTGTATAAGCTAGTCCAAAACCTTGCTAATGAATCTTTAGGGGAAGAGTTTTCTGTCCGTGAAGCAATAGAAGTGTGCATGAAAGCACCAATAGGAGTGAGATTTCCACCATTCGTTGGGGATGGGGTAGTCATTTCACCCCATCATGTCATGGAGTTGTTCTGTAAGTACGGTGGAAAGAAGTTGTAAAAAGAAATAGATGCATGGCCATTGATGTGTGCGAGATTATTCCCATACCAGCAACATTAGAAAAAAAAACCTCTCCCCCTGTGGTCATTTATATAAGAAGGGAAAGGGTTCTTTGAACACGAGGTGTAGGTTACGTCGTTTCACATTACATTTCTATTCATGTTTTTTGAAGAGAAAGAAAACATAATAAAGAAATCTAACGAGTGTAGCATTTCCTGCACCTCAAGTTCGGAGGGACTTTTCCCATATAAGAATGAGAGATCAGAGAAAGAAAGAGGGAACAAAGAACGATATCATCCACATAGAATCCACATGACTAGAATCAGAGGAGAAAAACTATTTCTCAAAGTGATGGCATTTTCTTTGGAAACTCAAATTACATTCTAAGTTTAAACTATTTCCACCTGTTTTTGTTGAAGAAATTATTAAGATCTCTATCTTAGGAGGTGAGGATAGATGGTGGTGTTTCTTATCTGGGGATAACCACTTCTCAACTCGTCTGGCTGCCAAATATCTTAGGACTTAAATTTGGCCATGCCATGATTCTCATTTCTCTAAGTGGGGGCATTTTTTTTGGAAATTCAAATTGCATCATAAGTTTAAACTGTTCTTTTGGCGTGTTTTAAATGCAGGAATTCCAGTCAAAACAAATCTCTCCAAATGGATCTTGATCGAGCCTACTTGTGTTCTTTGTGGTTCTTGTGTTGAATCCACCTAGCACCTCTTTCTCTTGTATGATTGAACTAAGCGTATTTGGGTTGCAGGCCCTCTGGGATTAAGAAATGAGTTTCTATCTAGTTTTTCACTGGGTTTTTTTTTTTTTTTTTTTTTGATGAAAGTGTAATCACACAAAAGTTTCTCACTGGTTTATCTATGTGTTTCTCTGTTTTCTTCGGTGGCTGTTGAAAAACAATCTTGAATTTGTTTTCTTTTTTTTTTTTTTTTTTTCTGTTTTTATTATTACATGTTATTTTATATGGCATGAAAAAACAAGGTTGTTAAAAAATCAGCTAAGGCTGATCCTACTTCAGTTATCAACCTAATTCTTAAATGGTTATCGGACTTAAATAATTGTCCCCCTTCCAATCTTCACAAGATGATATATGTAATATTTCTTCTGCTTTACCTTCTCCTATTATGTTGATCCCCAACCCCATGATAAGTTATCGTATTTTGATTTGCGCAGTAACATCTAACCCAAGCCTAAACTCTTTGGGGGATGGGGCAGTCATTTCACCCTTTCATGTCATGGATTTGTTCTGTAACTCCGGTGGAAAGAAGTTGTAAAAAAAAACAGATGCACGGCTATTGATGTGGTTTGCGAGATTATTCCCATACCAGCAACATTAAAAAAAATAAAATAAAATAAAAACCTCTCCCTCTATGGTCATTTATATAAGAAGGGAAAGGGTTCTTTGAACATGAGGTGTAGGTTACGTCTTTTCACATACATTACATTTCTATTCTTCTGTTTTTTGAAGAGAAAGAACACATAATAAAGAAATCTAACATGTGTAGCATTCCTGCACCTCAAGTTCAGAGGGACTTTTCCCATATAAGAATGAGAGACCAGAGAAAGAAAGAGGGAACAAAGAATGATATCATCCATATAGAATCCACATGATTAGAATAAGAAAAGAAAAACTATTTCTCAAACTGGTGGCGTTTTCTTTGAAAACTTAAATTACATCCTAAGTTTAAATTATTTACACCTGTTTTTGTTGAAGAAATTCTTAAGATCTCTATTTCAGGAGGTGAGGATAGATGGTGATGTTCCTTATCTTGGGATAACTACTTCTCAACTCATTTGGCTGCCAAATATCTTAGGACTCAAATTCGGTCATGCCATGATTCTCATTTCTCTAAGTGGTGGCATTTTCTTTGGAAATTCAAATTGCATCCTAAGTTTAAACTGTTAGTTTGACGTGTTTTAAATGTAGGAATTCTAGTCAAAGCGACTCTCTCCAAATGGATCTCGATCGAGCTTACTTGTGTTTTTTTGTGGTTCTTGTGTTGAATCCACCTGGCACCTCTTTCTCTCGTATGATTGGACTAAACGTATTTGGGTTGCAGGGTCTCTGGGATTAAGAACTGAGTTTCTATTTAGTTGCTCATTGGTATATCTATGTGTTTCTCTGTTTTCTTCGGCTGCTCTTGATAAACAATTTTGAAAATTTTTTTTTTCCTGTTTTTATTGTTACATGTTATTTTATATGGCATGATAGAAACAAGATTGTTAAAAATCAGCTAAGGCTGATCCTACTTAAGTTATCAAGCCAATTCTTAAATGGTTATCGGACATAAATATTTGTCACCCTTTCAATCTTCACAAGATGATATATGTAATATTTCTTCTCTTTACCTTCTCCTATTATGTTGAATTCCCCCCAACCCCATGCTAGGTTATCCTATTTTAATTTGCGTAGTAGCATCTAACCCAAGCCTAAACTCTTTTGGATGAGCTGTTAGCATTTTGTTCGATGGACATATTGTTTTAGTAGTTGTAGAGTGTTTACCTTCCGCCAACAGCCTAAAGGCCAAATTATTTGGAATTTTGCAGGATGTGAGACATACAAACATTATGCATTTCAACATTAAAGAAGTTTGGTTTAACAACAAAGATACATATATGTCTTCTCCGACCAACCCCATAAACTATTTCATGGTCATGGAACTTCTTATTATCTCTTCTTTAACTTTCCCTACACCCTCCAATATAGGGTAATAAAATGACCATTTCACTCCTCCCTTTAATGCCCATATGCAATCCCATTGGTCCAGCGAGGCATAAGGGCCACACAGCCTGGAAGCAAACCCCATCCCTAAAAAATTTATGTGCGAGGGGAACACTGGGGTGGTGGGAAAAGGGACACTTTTTCCTAAAGATAATAAGAATGGATAAAATAACATGAACACTTAACCTCTAAGAAACGTGAACTAACTACAATTATAAATAGTTTAGGGACTATTTTTATCTCATTCGGGACACAGGAACAACTCCCAAGTCCCAACTCCCAAGCCCAAACCTGAACTGACTGGGCCCCATAACGGGACAAGATGCAACCACCCCGCCTGACGGTGCTCGATATACTACATTTACTACCTCGCTTTTCCATGTCATGTTTATTATAATTTCAGAAAATCAAGGGTAATTCTGGAACTAAAAAAATGAATCATCATAGATTCCAAAGTCTGAACTCTAAACCCACCATGTTCAGTAAAAAATTGGTCCCCCACTCACTCTCGAGTCTCGATTAGTCACTCACTCGACGTAATCTCTTTCTGTTTTGTTTTGGGCTATCGAAATTCTTAGAGAGAAAGCAACACGGAGCAGCCCTGGAGCTTCTTCTTCTTCTTCTTCTTTCTATTATCGCAATCTCGGCAAACCTGTAACTACAGAGACCAAAGACCCGGTCCAAAGTAACGTGCCTCGTCAGGGTGCAGAATAAAATCCTCTTTTTTCCCATTTCATGGGTTCCACGAAGAACCAGACCAGAATTTCGTCTATTTCTGAGATTCTCGAAGAGTATAGAAGAGATTAGGGGGAGGTACTGAGATGGGGAGCGGCAAGCACAGGTGGAAGATCTCTTTCCACCGGTCTTCGCCCACTGCGTTGAAACCCGAAAAGAAACAGCCACCTAAGGAATTTGTCTGTCCGATTTCTGAATCATTAATGGCGGATCCAGTGATTGTTGCCTCGGGTCATACACTTGAGCGCATCTGCGTTCAGGTTTGTAAAGATTTGGGTTTTACACTGGTACTCCCCGACGGCTCGAAACCCAATTTTTCTACTGTGATCCCAAATGTCGCCATTAAATTGACCATTCTCAACTGGTGTGGCGCCAATGGCGTCGAACGGCCGACACCTCCAGAGCTCAGCTCGGCGGAGAAGCTTGTCCGTGCATTAATTCCGCCACAGGAAGAGAAAGCACCCACTAAAGGCAAGACAGAGCAAGATGAAGAGAACAGAAAGATATCGGTGTCGGAGAATGAAAACGATGAGTTGCTCAAAGGAGTAGCGGAGAAGCCTACAATGAAATTTTCTTACGCAGCGACCGACCTAAATCGGAGGCCGACTCACTTCTACACTAGCTCCGAGGAATCGGTGAATACGGCGACTCCCAGCACGCCTTTACCATTCGCAACGCGTCCCTCTTGTTACTCATATTCTTCGTCGTCGCTCGACAATATTGTAGACGAGACTCTGAACCCAATGTCGCCGGAAGAGGAGGAGATCGTAGTCAAGCTCAAGAGCTTACAAGTTTTCGAGCAAGAGGAAGCCGTGATCTCACTGAGAAAGATCACCCGAACCAACGAAGATATGAGGGTTTCACTCTGTACCCCTCGGTTGCTTTCGGGGCTAAAATCTCTCATGACCACACGCTACTCTTCCATCCAGATAAACGCAGTGGCATCGTTGGTGAATCTATCGTTGGAGAAGATCAACAAGGTGAAGATCGTAAGAGCAGGGATCGTTCCACCGTTGATCGATGTGTTAAAGGGAGGATTCTCTGAAGCACAGGAACACGCGGCGGGTGCCCTCTTCAGCCTCGCGCTTGACGATGAGAACAAGATGGCGATAGGCGTATTAGGTGCGTTGCCACCGCTGCTACACATGCTCCGGTCGGAGAGCGAGCGGTCTCGGCACGACTCGGCGCTTGCTCTGTACCACCTCTCGCTGGTTCAGAGCAATCGCTCCAAGATTGTGAAGCTTGGTTCTGTGCCAACACTGCTAGCCATGGCGAAAGGAGGGGACCTGGCAAGCAGGTCTCTACTAATACTCTGCAATTTAGCGGCGTGTGTGGAAGGCCGCACTGCATTACTCGATTCAAACGCGGTGGAGTGCTTCGTAGGGATTTTGAGGAAGAACGAGTTGAACTCGGAACCAACTCGGGAGAACTGCGTTGTGGCGTTGTACGCGTTGAGTCAAGGGAGTTTGAGGTTTAAAGGGATGGCGAAGGAGGCTGGAGCGGCGGAGGTGTTGAGAGATGTGGAAGTGAGAGGGAGTGAACGAGCTAAGGAGAAGGCTAAGAGGATATTAGAGATGATGAGAGGGAGTGGGAGAGACGAAGACGATGAGGAAGAGGAGGAAGTGGACTGGGAGGAAATGTTGGACTTGCGGACTCTGAGTCGGACTCGTCGCCGATTCGTTTGTGGAAAGAATGCATCGGTTGCCAACTCGTCTGAGTTTAGGTTTTCACTTTGATTCCTACATCACGAGTGACGAGAATGGTTTTTGCACTCCCACTCGTATCTGAGATGTAAATAAATTATTTTTCTATTTTTGGGTATTTATTGGTGTTTGTTTAAGAAAGTTGATTCATAGTTTTTTCTATTTAAATCTGGAGCAGGGCTTTGGTAATCGGTATCAGTATCGGATAGATTTACCCTTGTTTCCTTTGAAATATATATATACATATTTTACATTTTTACCCCAGACCATACAGATCCACCAATATGGGATCGGTCTAGAATCGGTATCAGTCGATCCGACACAGATTCCTCAAAGCATGATCGAGAGAATGCATCAGGGTTTCAGACTCAATTGACCCAACGGAATTTATTTCAGGGTTTTAGTTCAAGGTATTGGATCAGGTATTGGCCCGATACTGTATTCGACACCTTATCGATATTGTAACTTGTATCAGCCTATAACGGTCATATAAGACAATTTTGCCCTCAAAGACACTGATAACATACTCTCCTTTTTTCATTTTTATCCTTGTCAGTACCGTGTCAATGACCTATATCAGATCAATATCAATATTAGTATTCGCCAATGCTAATGCCTATTGCCTGACCTTCTACCGATACCCTGAACCATGGTATTGGTCCTATCGAACAGTTTAATCCTCAAAGGTACCAATGCCAACGGTTATTTTGACCATTTTACGCTTTGTTCATAGTATATCATCAATCTGATATTGGCCACGTATCGTATCGCTATCAGTTCGATATCACCAGATACGGTCAATTCGAGACCAATTCCTAAAACCTTGATCAATTCTAAATCAATCAGGATCGGTTTAAACTGCTTTAACCAGGATCCAATCCCAATTTTTTAAACCTTTGAGTGCATGGTGAAGAAACAAAAACCTATACACAATGTAGAAAATGTAACGGAAAGAAAAACATTTAAACAACCACAAGGCAATAATAGATGTGGTTCAACAAGGTGTCTACATCCACGATGAGATGAAAGCAGTCTTCAATCTTCACTAGGAATGGGGAAAAGACTTACACGCTCTCTTCCTCACATCTCTCTATGTTCACAAAGAATTAATCCTGTAACTCTAATAACCTAATCACTAACAAGTTAAAGGAAAACAAAGATATACAATCTCCACGTCTTAAGCTCTTGAGCTCAACAAACTATTAATGACCCTTTGAAGGCAGCCCACAACCTAAGCCATGGTATACATCAACTCTCTAACACATGATAATGTTTAGAAGTAGACTAATACAATAAGATATTTGATTGAACTGGACTCCAAAATTTGACATGTGATTAATCTAGATTATATCTTCTGTATATTTTACTGTGGATCAACATATCATTTGTCGACGACATGTTCACACAACAGAATAAATGCTTTGTGACGTTTGAAAAAAGGAAAATATTTCACCTTTTTCTCTTTTCCTTTCTATGCAAGAGAGTAGGTAGGGAATATCATATGGCAAAGTTTCAAAGGGGTGTGACAGTGCATTTGAGCTATAAAGGGTCTTCTCTATCTCCTCCAAAATACAAGTGTGGATGGATAAAGAGAGGGAATGCAAAGTGTTGTTAAAGGCTGTGAAGAATCTCCTAGCAGTCTAGATGGGGTGTGGGATTAATACAATTTGGGTGGGTAGGGTACCTTTTAGTTTTATACCTATCAAAAGTTTTAATGGCATCTTGTTCTCCTTTTCCTTCTCATTGTTCATTTACTTTAAAGCATCTGGTTCTGCATTTGTGTTATATGTTTATAATAATTGAAGTCAGCAAAGTTCATTCATCCAACAAGTCAAAACCACCATTGATGAGTTGAGACATAATCTTCATTGTTTCTTACTTACGCAAAACTGAAAGTACATGATACTTGATTAACCATTCATTAGGAATCCAAAATGGGAGATTTGTCCAACCACACACAACTCTGCTGCTGGCTTTGTGGACTAATTTGCAAGGGAGTGTGTCTCCCACTAGGGTATCAAAAGTTGGCCAGCACCGGTAGTCCGATTTGAACCGATGAATTGAACCTTGAAATCGGCTCAAGTAAATATTAAATATATCGAGGTCAAACACCAATCAATTAATAATCGAGCTTTCTAGGTGCAAGGTAGTGGCTCAACGATCAACCGATTGAAATGATCGAGTATTGTGACTGACCCACTAATCGATCATTAGCCCATTTAGTCCATGTAATCCTATTTATCTCGATTATAGTTTGATTAGTCAATTAGCCCATTTAAAGCCCGATTCATGACCTACCCTATAAGGCATGATTACCTAAACAGGTGGAAAAACGATGTGTGGCCTTCAATTAATGGGTATCGATTAAGACCGCCCAAAACTGACTGAACCCGACCCGTTGGCACCCTTACCTCCCACCCACCAATGCCGCTATACAGATTCAACAATCACATAAACTATAGGAGAACTAGATGCAAACTCTTCTAAAATTAAGCCTAATATGCACAATGGGCCAGGGCTAGTTTACATAGGATTCCTGAAGTAGGAGGTCAAGTGGTAATCTATATTTGAAGGGCCCCAAATTGGCCCAGATTTAATAGGCTTTTTTTTTTTTGGGTAAACCCCAGATTTAATACTGTCAATGTCATCATTTATGCACAGCTCTATTTTTAGGTCAATTTGATTTCCCATATGTTATTTAATGTTGAAAAAAAAAATCAAATTTTGTTTGCAATTGGGTCATTAGCAACGTTTTGAAAGGCGAAACCAAGGATTGAATCGGTCAATGCCGAGTTTGATCTAAATCGATTAGTGTTGATTTCAATCCGAATCAACAATGATTCAAAGCAGCCAAAATTGACCTGAATCGGTTGAAAACAATGTAGAATCAACAAGGATCGGTAGAATCAATCACGACTGATACCCATCTGAATTAGACGATTTAATCAATCCCATTCTTATTTTTGAAACCATAGTCATTAGGTGTTGGAGATAAATCATAAACGATTGAAATAAAGAGGGTGGAGGGAGAGCTTTAGAAAAGGTAGAGAGTGGTGGTTTAACTAGGTCCTTCAAAATCTATCTAGGAGTTAAAATGTTAGCGGCTCCCACAACTGCAAGGTTTGAGGAGGGTCATAATGTATATAGTCTTACCCCGCATTACAAAGAAGCTATTTTCCTGACACGAAGCTGTGATCATTAGGTCGCAATGGAATACTTTACCGTTGCCCCAATGCCCACCCTCTATAATTCCCATAAGTAAAATATGTTCCTTATATCAGTTGTATGATTGGAGGCCGAAAATTTAAAGCCGTCCAACTTTTTCCAGGCTTGGGCTGGATTTTTCTGCCCCCTGGGCTGGCCTAAAGTTGAGAAATCATAATTGAAGTTTCCACCCGATTAGGTTAGGGTTGAGGTATGGGGCTAAACCCAACTTGGCTCGAGAGCAATTTACATGAAATCTTATTCCAATATGCATCTATTTGTGTTTTACAATGATCATTGAAAGCTGACTTGGCAGATGTGAGTCAATCAGATGTGGCATGCTTGAAGGAATAGCCCTTTGTATTACCCCAAGGGGTCAGCTCAGTTGGCAAAAGACCAACTCCTCAAATAAGAGGTCATGAGTTCAAACCATCTTGGGGCCTATCCCCATCCCCTAATCCCCCCCCCAACTATTATACAAGCTCTTAATCCAAAAAAAAATAAAAAAATAGCCCTTTGTATTGATCATTCAGTTGATTATTCAAGACATTACTTGGCTGGCTTCTTACTTTAAATCTTGTTCTTTCGAGTCTATTTCTAGGAATGCTAAATTGCTAATGGTTTAGCAGTTGTCCTACCTCGTCAATCTCGTGTATAACAGCTTGGCCGCATTTCACTCCGGGGATTATGGAGTTTTGTAATTCCCCTCCCGCGTGTTGTTCGCGAGTTTCTCAATAGATTTCTCTTTACCAAACAAAAAAAATAAAATAAAATAAAAAATTTTGTGTTTTACAATTGCCTTTGAGTTTTTTTATTAAATGAAAATGGTTATGGGAGAGAGTTCTTAGTCCGAGAGCGTGGCCCTTGCGCCAGCACGAGAGCCAATGGAAGTATGTGCATGAACATCAATAGGGGTGGGATTTGTATCTTTCATGGGGGTGGGGCAATCATTTTATGGGCCCTCTATCTTGGTGTAGGAGCCACAATCCTGGACAAACTTCATCGGATTCACCATTACCACATTGAAACCAATTCTGATTAAACTAAATATTTAGATGAGTGGTGTCAGCCAGTTCGGCTAGTTTCGGTCGGATTGAATTGGTTTCGATCTAGGAATGAGTGGACCAAAACCGAACCTTTAAGAAACTTTAATTTTTGTTGGTTTCGGTTTATTTCGATTTTTCAATATCAAGCTAATATCGATTTAGTTTAGTTTTTTTTTTTGCTTGAACCACAATATAATGAAGAAAGATTCAATAAAAACATTTTAAATCGTCTTCCCCAAGTTAAACAAATAAACAATCAAGAACTGGGAATTTTATTTGATGTGTTCATATTGTAATCGGAGCAAAGAGGAATAAATTGTAAAAAGCACGATAACTAATATTGAAACCCATAGATAAATAGAGTTTATAGCAAAAACATTGTTTGTCATTGTAAAGGAAGACAATTAATCAATGAGAATACAATTAATATTAAAATTACAAAATGAACTCTACATCGAATCATTCATTTAACTGTCTAAGGAGATCAATGGAAGCATTGTTACAAATCAATTTAGTTATTCATAAATTCATATTCATTGATTTGGAACAATTTCCTTATAATACTAATATTGCAATTTATATTAAAATTAATTCACATATTTATATCCTCATACTAAATGATTTTTTATCTATTTCATTCTGTTTGGTTTTTAGTTTGGACATCGAGAAGTTTTGTATGGTCTGATTTTCAGCTGATCCCCATCATACCGCAATCCAAAACCAGTCCAATTCGATCCGCTTGTTTTGGTCGGTTACGGTCGGTTTTACGGTTCGGGCCAAGTTTTGACGCCCCACCCTACTACTGACTCTGGTTCTTCTCCTTCTCCTTCTCCGCTCCTCTACTAACGCTATTGCTCCCCTCGATGAAATCGGAGCTACGGGACGAAGAGGAAGATGAAAACCGTGTTGAATGGTCTCTTCAGCATTCTTCTTTCGCAGAACACCACTGATGCTAACTGCAGAAGGGTTTTCGCTTCTCTTAAACGCGCTTTCCGGCACTTCTAAGTTCTAACATTTATGAAAGTTTTTTGGTTCTTTCCCTGAAGGTTCATGCTGATGAATCAACATATATAGAGGGTGCCATACAATATGGTGGTTTAACTGGAACAAAAGCTTCAGAAGAATGGTAACTATGCCTGGAGTACTTGAGGGACATGTCAGTTGACGAAATCAAGGCCGATCTCTGTCGTTGCAAAGGAATTGGACCCAAGACGGTAAATTTAAAAACGATAATTTTTCTTTCTTTAACTTCTGTTTGGGTATTAATGATTCTCACGTTCTTAAGTCTGCTATTTCTGCTGAATGGGATAAAGTATGGATGAAACTATTGAAACTTCTGTGCTGTTAAACCAAAAATGTGGAGCTACTATTGATAGTGACGGATGCTTGGCTGACATCAGAGCTTCTGTATTATCGGCATAAAGGAAGATCTTCTTCTGTTATCAACATGATCAGGTGCTCTGTCTTGAGCTTTCAGGGTCCTCTATTACAGAACAAGTAACATCAATTTTGTAAAAGAGATTCCCAAATTCCATATTCATAAATGCATCTTTACCGTAGAGAATGAGAATTTCATCTGGGTATCTTTGAAAGATGGAAAACCCAAATTCCATATTCATAAATGCATCTTTACCGTAGAGAATGAGAATTTCATCTGGGTATCTTTGAAAGATGGAAAACCCAAATTCCATATTCATAAATGCATCTTTACCGTAAGGAATGGGAATTTCATCTGGGTATCTTTGAAAGATGGAAACCCTATATGATAAAATTGTCATGGAAATTGGGCTGTGGTTGCATGAAGCATGCAGAAGAGCTTGTTTCATCTGAAAAGTGGGGGTTCTACTGCTTTTCCGAACTTCGAAAACCTAGTAATGGGAGTCATCCACAAAAGTCTTTTTTTTGGGGTGAATATAGAAGAGTCTGTATTGTATTATAGATAAGCTTAACCCCTTGTGTAGCGTTGCTCCTTGAATTTTTTTTTTATTTTTTAAGGTTCAGAAGTCTGATCACATCTATGGGAGTTGGACATAAGCATATGATTTCACTGTCAAATGACCTACAAATTGGCCATCATATCATCCATCATCAAATTGCATTCCCAAATAATGGTTAGTAAACCCAATTGTGATTCGGAGAACCTACCTAAATACAGAACATGGGGAATGAAAGAGAAGAAGATCATGAGGACTGAAGATGGGATTAAACCTCCGGGCTTAAAGGTGGTCCTTAGGGATATTATTCTGTGGGTTGGTTTCATAACTTTTGTTTCTAGATGTTGTTTGCATGATATTTGGGGGGGGGGGGGGGGGAGAGTTGGCTTGTACATAGACAGTTAGGACTTCAAGAATAGTCTACAAACAAGAACTATTATAAGAGAATGATTTGGATGCCAAAGAAGGATTCCTATAATTTTCTCTGCAGGACTTTTGGGAGGTAAGTTAATTAGTTTAAATTTTTTTAGGATAGACTATAATTTGAGATTAAGATCATGTATGAAGTTAAAAGTTCTGTGTCTGTTGGTGTCCTATAATTTTATGTGAGGATTATTATCTTCATTGGGACTGATCCTAAATGCCTATTAGTTCTGTGTTGCACCAGGTGCTGAATGTTCTATTTATAGTTGGGTACTGTGGTTATGATTTTGTGATCATATTGTGGTAATTCCTATTATGTTGTAGTATTATATTGTTTATAGTCCAAACCAAATCTCAAGTAGTGGTGATAAGCATTGGTTGAGCTGAGTAGGATATCTCTTTTCTGAAGTCCCCGTCATAATGTATACAATTAGGAAATCAGTGCAAGATAAGATAAGTTTATTAACCAGAATAAGCATAGGCTTCTCAAGGTGGCCAAGAAACAAACAGATGAAAACGAAATACAAATACATGGAACTAGGGACTAGCCTTCCAAGGGTAGGGAACTTCCCGAAGGTTGTCTATCTCCCCTTTGCCTAGCTAGCTGATCTGCCATGTTGTTCACAGTCCTAGGCTTCCAATGCAATGGGCAGTTCACTTGGGAGGCCAAGGACTTGATGCATCTGATGATATGAAGTATGAACAATACTCGATGGGCTATCCTTAGTTGTTGATATTCAAACAGAATAGTCGTTAAGTCTCCTTGCACCATAATGTTATCAAAACCCTCTCATAGGAAACTCCAAACCCATTATAAGAGAAAGTTCTGTTCTAACAGGATTCCCCACCCCTATGGGCCTGAAAGGCTCCTGAAGACTTGTCCTGTGGCCTCATTGACGTTATTAATAGAAGGGCAATGATAGAAAATCAAATCTCTCAAGAACAACAGTGGAACTCAAGAGAAAGGATGTGCTGGTGGATATCTAACACAGAGGATTAACCAGGAAAAAAATAAAGAGAGGATAATATTAACTAGAACTGATAAACCAGATTTTGAGAACTGTAGGAGAAATTAATGACTCGAGATAGGCAGATCAGGAAGACCTGAAACTCAGGTCAAGTGCTCTTCTGGAAAGGTGATTTCTGTCTGCAAAAGATCTCAGAAATATGAGTTCAGATGAAGGCACACAGGTCACTCCACTAGGAAAGCAGCTAGGTTACTAGAACTTGAATTCTAAGCAATTTACTCAGATTTCGAGAACAGAATTCAATAGAGATTGTTGACAGGAACTGACATATGGAATTTGAACTCGACCACATCAGTAGATTAAGAGATGTGGTCAACTAAAACTAGCTGGAAAAGTAACAAAAAAAGAGTATTGCGGGATATTGAAAGAATGATTGACTGACCTACTAAGTTTGATAGAACAGAAAGAAAACAATGAAGGATAGAGGATGCGAACCCACCTTTTTTTGTTTTGGAATCCACCAAAAACTTGATTTTTAAGGATTTTTATGACAAAGACAGGCGGTGTTTAGAGGGAAGTTTTGTCATGTCACAAATTCTACAATGCTTTTGAAAGGACTTAAGAGAGGTATTTATATATCAGGGAATGGGTCTATACAATTCTTTTTGGATATGATTTTTATTGATGAGTATTTAAGCTATTTTCCCTGTTTATATGCTGATTTTTTATGTGCTTCCTGTTTTTATATCCCCAATCTCCAAACTGAATTATCCACTAATACATCTTGTGACATATTTTTCGCATCCCCAAATTTACTTATAAGGGGCCCTTTTTTTAAAATTAATGTAATGTTAGTTTCTAATTTTGGAATATCAAATAAGTCAATATTTCTGTAAAATAATTTCAAAGATATGAATTTCTATATTTGATTAATGCCAGCATGTAAAAGTAGTATGAAATTCTTAACATAAAGTCACTCTTTGCTTCCTTCTTTTTCCTTCACCATTTAATAAATGTTGTAAAAAAGTATATGGTCTAGACAAGATGATCAAAGTGATTTTGCTTCAACTGTCTATTGGATAGGACCATAATCATCCAAATAGCCTTATCCCAACTATTTTGGGGAGAGATAAGGTCTCATCTGACAAACGCTTCTTTTCCACGGGAGTATTTCTGAACCAGAATTTTTTTTTTTTTTTTTTTTGGGGGGGGGGGGCCGGGGGGGAGGGGATTCTCGGGGAACACTTCTGCAGGGTAGAAATGCATTTGGTCTGAATAAAGTAAGAAGCAGAAGTGTTTGGATTGAGCAACTTTGCAGAACCCTGTAAACAGAAAAGTACCGGAGCAGAAGGCATGCAAATAGGTGGTGTCTCAACGCTGCAATCTGGGAAGGTGACTCTCTCAGTCTCTCCTCTTGGTATCGGGTAAATCAAAGATGAGCCTTGAGTCAGGGGTTGTGTTTTTTGTTTCTTTCAAAGTGTTTCTGGAAAAAAGAACACTTTTATTTTTGTTTCTTGTTTTTGTTCCATTTTATTCCAAATAATCGGTTCATCCGCTGGAACACAAAAAATGAACCTGTGTTGCCACTCGACTTGTGTTCCCAAATGATGGTCGATCATCTAGAGTGTCTGGGGAAGGAGATGAAAGGGACACTCTAGTTGCCTGCACTTAATCTCTTAGGACATGTGAATTGCCTGCTTCAGTAACTGGGAGGGCATTGGAGGAATCCGCTTTTACCAGTAGAGGAATAGAAAGTTCTACTCTCAGTAAGGCCCTAAAGCTGCTTAAGGTTTGAAATCAAGGAGATAAAGTTAAATTGAGAGAAACCCTTTGATCATCCCTAAAGCCCCCCAAAAGCATGAGATGCCTCGGAATCTTCACACCTTTTAAAAAACCTCAAGGTCAATGCTCAAAACTCCAAAAGCAGTTTGAGATAACCTACTTATCCGTAACAGATTAGTTTGTAATATCAATTGTTTGGTTCAAACTTCAAACAACACATTGTGCATTTGGATCCTGTTTAGATTTCCTGAACTGCAGTCGAGGGAAAGTTGGATACAATGGAGGTTTGCATTGTAACGTTACGATGTTAATTCTTATGACCTTCCATGTAGCCGACCCCATTTAGTTGGGATAAGGCTGAGTTGCTGTTGTTGTTGTTGTTAATTTCTATGACCTTCCACCGTAGTTACTTGCCGTGTTGGACCCAAGAGCACAAAAATATAAAACCATGAAAGTATAACCAAATAATTTACATATGAACAGTTTTTGGCAAGTTTCCGAGATGCCAAAGGACTTTCCAGTATTGTCTGTTTTATATTAGCCCATTTCGGTAAGGTGATAGATTTTACTCATTGAGATTGCTTGTGCTTTGATCTTAGTGTTTCCTCTCAGATTCTAGGAGTCTAGAAAATAAAGTGCCTTATAGATAGAGCTGGTAAAAAGAATATTGATCAGATTGGCAGCTACTCTTACATATAGTTGGTCATAGCTTTTGATACCTTGTGTCCTGCAATCCTTTATTGAAAATGCTGTAATGTAAACAACTAAAAGTATTGGCTATGTCAACACAATGTTCAAACACCAGCTATTTAATATGGTAACTCGAGATATGTAAACAAGCATCTTTCACATTTGTTAAATTTCAGTTCTCTACTTAATATGGATATGCTGCTCAAAGGATTCCCTCTTTTGTACCTGTAATTGTAAAGTAGCTGGGATGCCTCACCAACCATATTAGAACTGTAATTGTGAATATTCCATTGAGAAGTGAGATTGCGACATCGCAATCCAGTAGCTTTTCAACTTATTCTTTTTTTGTATTGACACTTGATACCTTGCACAGTGAGTTACCTACCCTGTCTTTATTTCAGAATGTTGGTTTGCCTGAACGTTACTTTACATTTCCTACTATATAATTTTTCTATTGCTCATTGAGAATTTTAGATGCTTATTTATATGGGAACTCCACCACCTGCAGATATACTATGAGATCTTGCCTGTACATGACTTTACTTTTTTTGTTTATAGGTAGGCCCTAAAAGGAGAATTGAACTTATACCCTCTTAATTGCACTTATTCAGGTTTATCTGAAAATGAAGCCATCAGTTGGCTTTCCATACATGCTGACAGGGAGAAGGCATAAAGCATCTCAACAGACAACAAACGGCTACCATATTAATTGAAATTTTATCTGAACTGTCTATTTATCACCCCGGTAGTAGATGTATGGGAAGCTTGAAAGAAAGGGGCTAATCAGCGAAGAACTTCCTTTGGCCAACCAAGCCCTCTATCAAAATACTGTTGCAGCACAGATTTAAAAAATAAAAAAAAGGAACAGGGTTCTTTGAGCAAGCGACATAGAGGAGTGCACCAATAAGGTGTCTAGTAACGGTTTTGTACATAGGAGGGCAGCAAGGTCATTTAATGTGAGGATGAGAGAGAGAGAGAGTGCTAGCATACCTTCCTTGGCGTCTTAGAAAATATTTTCCCATAAAAAAAATAATAAAGGATTAAGTTTTCTTCATTTGTCAAGAGGGAAGATTTCCTTCACAACCGGTGATGTTACTCTGTGAATGGACTCTGTGGCTTGCATTAGTGGGTTGATTATGAAGGGTCGTAAAGAGATCGTAGGGGTTGCGCTATATATTTGTAGCGAGGGTTCTTTCTCTGTAATCAATTTAAGAGAGGTGTGAGAACGTGCGATTGTAACCCTATTCTCCATTGTTAGTAAAGTAAATCTCATCTCATTATGGACGTAAGCGATCTTGTTGAACCATGTAAATCCTTGTATATTGTGTGATTGTTTGTTTGTGATATCTATTCTTTTCTACATCGATTTAGGTTCGCGTTTTTATATACCATTAACTCCCACCCCCTATTACACAAAGTTGAAAGTATCTTTCTCCATGTTATACTTCATGGTGAGAAGATTCTCTTTTCATCTATGGTGAAGAAAAACTAGGTCTAGAAACTAATGTATAAAATAATTGAACAAATATTTAATGGTTTACCTCTTGAGTCAATTCACAAATGCTTTGTTTTTGTTTCCAGAAGGAAAGAACATATATATATATATATATATATATATATAATAAAATGACCTATTAAGGTGGCTGATGGGTAGGGACCATCCTCTACCCAACCTACACCAAGTGGAGATTAAATCAATCAGTCACCCACCCACCCACCCACCCACCCGATCACCATGATCCGACTCTCTATTAGATGGCCTCATTTCATTTCACATGTAAAGATGGCGAATACTTAAAAAGAGTTAACATGCCTACTTGGGCTTCTTGCTAAGCAAGAAAGCTATAAGAATGGATCAGGGAATGGGGAAAAAGAGAAAGAGAGAGAACCATTGGTTGGAGAAGTCCACCATTAGAAAATCATGGGACAAGGGAATAATAATACAAATCAAAATAGTTTCTAACATGTCCCCAAAGTTACAAGAGTGGGGTCCAATTCGAACAAACTTCCAACCCAAATGCTTTGCTAACTTATTCAATAATAGAAGTTGAAGATTGGATTCAGCTGTAAACCTATGCTTTTAATTATAAAATATAGGTTTTCCTGCTCTAAGAAGATATGCTCAGATCTTATTGAAGACCCTCATTAGTATATATGCTTACCTCATTACCCACTTCTAATATTCCTCTGTTTTGGCAACTACTCCCTCCAAATTTGAAGAGCCTTCACAAAACAGAGTAAACTTTGACAGTTTCATGGATTTTATTTTCAGATGCTTGTGTCTGGTGCCAGATAACAACATCAGTACAGTACTTATAAACAAAATAGAATATCTATATCATGTAGTTAGCCTATTGAAACCTGTTGCAGATGGGATTGGGTAACCTCACAATTATGATACTTGATAACATTTTATATGGTAATCAAAAGTTAAGGTTGAGGACAAGACATAAACCCACTTGCTCATTAGTTGGTCAAGAAAATTAAAATTTAATATTCCATTAAGTACAATTAGAGAGATTTGTATTCTGTTTTTTTTTTGTTTTTTTAAATCATCCTCAGCAAAGTTGAGCTACTTCCAGGGGATTGCATCCCCACTAATTTTGACTTTCAGGGTCGAAGTAAATCTAATATCATGCTGTCCTCTTAAAGCATGGAATCTTTGTTTCTAATTACTAATTATATTGGTTTTAAATGCCCAAGTTGGTATTATTATTGCATGTAAAACATTGATAATCAAAGTGTTCATAGACCATGGGTTCCTCTTAAGAAAACACACTGAATCCCCTTTGATAGGGATAGCTTAAACCATATCCACTATAATAATGAAAAGTTTAAACCAATACTGCTTGAGGGCTCCTTCCATTTGATCCTTTTTTTGATTTTTAACCCTTTCCCCATCACCTTTTATTGACTAATTACATTTCTACTGTTCATTATTATAATAGACTTATCTTGTTTTTGGGTGCAGTGGATCTTGAACACTTGTGATCTCACTATAAATTACAAAGAGACCAAACAACTAATAGGTGTATTGTTTCTACTAGACACTTTAAACTTCTTGTTTTGAGAAGAAATGGAGAGAAATGTGGTGGCACAAGGTGTTGCTGAGACTACCCTCTCCCCTAGATGGGGTGGAGGAGAAGGCTTCCATGTTGAAGAGAAGAAGCTCAGGTTATTTGGTTTTGAGGTGGATCCCTACACAAATGATGGTCGATCATCTAGAGTGTCTGAGGAAGGAGATGAAAGTGCAAGCTCTTCAAATACAGTTTTGCCTTGGCAGAAATCTGTGAAGGAGAAGAGTCAAGTGCCTAACATGGATGACAAGAAGTTTGAGTGCCAATTTTGTTTCAAAGAATTTGCAAACTCACAAGCACTGGGTGGTCACCAAAATGCCCATAAAAAGGAGAGATTGAAGAAGAAAAGACAACAACTCCAAGCAAGAAAGGCAAGCCTTGCTTGTTACTTTCAACCTTTTCAGAACCACCATGGTTTCAGTTTCCATCTACCACCTCCATGGTTCTATGATCCTTCTTCCTGTATACCTGAGTTTACACTTTTTGATGAGAACCAAATCAGTTTCAATCCCTTTGACCAAAACTCTTACCTTAATGGTGCTCCTCTCACAAAATCATATGCTTTACCTTCTCTTGTTCCTGTCCCACAAGATACTTGTATGTTCACCTTAACACCCACAAACAGTTCTATCAAGAAAAGACCTCCCTTGATCAAGCCTTCACCATTTCCTATTTCCAAGAGAAGCTGTAAGGGTCTGGATCCCGTGCTTTAAATGCTTAGAAGTTTCTGAAAATCTGTTCTTCACTTGATACAAGCCAGATGATATCCAGAAATACAGCTCTGATCAGTCACAGTATAGTTTCATGTTAGGGTAGTATAGGTATGGCCTATTAAAGCCAACTGCAATGTACTGTACAATTATTTTAGCATAATCAAAGTCTTAAATGTATTTTCTGATAATTGATACCTTTTCTCTCCTTTGGTTCTTTATTTTCATCTATACTAGCATGGCTTACCAATGAAAATTTATTCTTAAAGAGTTCTAAAGTACTTTTTTTTGGCTAAGTTCTGGTTCTTCTTCATTTTTTTTCTCTGATTAGTTGCCTGGGAGATGAAAAACCAATGTGTGATTCATCTCCACATGCAGGTATTTCTTGCTCTATTTTACTGTTAAGTCCTATCAATCTTCTTGGATTAGTAATTCTAATTTCCAGTTTAAAGAAAATAAAGAATCTAGTTTTCCAGTTTAAAGAGAACCATTTTGTTTCTCAGAAGATGATTGTGGTTAGTGACAAGAAAAGGCAAATAATTATGTGCAAAGCCTCAAAGGAGCCCCGTAATTCAAGCTTCAAATTAATCATCAACAGGCTTCACAATTTGTGCAAAGCCTCAAAGGAGCCCTGTAATTCAAGCTTCAAATTAATCATCAACAGGCTTCACAATTTGAGCTACCTCAAATAAGATGGCAATCGGGATCGGGATCGATCCCAGCCAATTCTGATCTGATCCACCTGAATCGGTCCTGGAAGCAATATATTCTTGGCATTTAGGGTTTTTCCATGCAAAGATCGGATGGCCAATTCTGATCCGATCCGCCTGATTCGATTCCAATTCTTGAAACTGTGGTACATCTGCCATCACAGCAGCTTAATTGCTACTCGAATTTTGAGGACTGCTGTTACTGTTGAGGGTTGATGTCTTGTATTCTGGCTGATCGGATGAGTCAGATCAGCTACAATCTACCCAGTTATTTCTGGAAATTATAACTCTCTTTGTTTTCCCCATAAATTGGTAACTATGGGCTTATTAGGGTTACGGAGAATTATTTATAAACACAAAGAAACATGAGGAAGAACTTGTAACCCTTTCAGCAATGCTAGTGAAACTATTCTCATCTCTTGGGCGTAGGTATCATATCAAACTGCATATATCCTTGCATTGAGGTATCATATTAAACTACATACACCTGGCAGGCATAACATCCAACTGTGCCAAGCTTGAAAAAAAAAAAAAATAACTGACTCAATCGACCTCGGACTGTTGGATGTCGCACCTATCAGGTGTCGACCTTTCAACCCTGAACTGCACCACACTCTACGATCAAGGAATTGGAGAGGATTTTAATCTATATTATCCGTGTTGTATAGCTTTTCCTTTTGCATATTCATCCCTTAAACTTTCTTACCTTTTGATTGACTATTTGACATTTTTTGTTTCAAGTACATTGTTGTATTATGCGGGCCAAGTCCTTTTAGCTTGAAATTTAGGATTGGATAAAGGGTGTGTGATCTTCTTGGATGCTGGAATGAGGAGATACTTAGGAATTCTATTCCTTCTTATCTACCTAATATTCTCAATATTCCTTGTTTTGATTCTCCTGACTCATGGTGGTGTACTCTTGCTAGAGATGGTCGTTTTAAAACTAAAAAAGCGGCTTATTTCCTTTCTTGCACCTCTATTTATGATGTTTCTTTAACCGCTTGGTGGAAATTTTTTGGAAACTCAATCTTCATCCTAAGTTTAAAATTGTTTTTCTGACGTGTATTAAATGCAGGAATTCCAATTAAGGATACTATTTCAAAATGGACTCAAGTCGACCCCACTTGTGCTTTCTGTGGCACTTGTAATGAGACCCTCTGGCATTTACTCCTATCTTGTGACTGGGTTAAACATATCTGGGCAGCTGGTCCTTTGGGTCTGAGGACAGAATGCATCTCATTCCCATCTCTGAGACAATTCTGCATCTCTACCTTTCTAAGTCGCAAGCTTAATAAGCCCTCTCTTATTTGATTTTTCTCTATTTTTATTATAACTTGTTACTACATTTGGAATTCTATAAATAATTATGTGTTCTGTTCGATTAAGCCTAATCTTCTCAGTGTTTTGCGGAGGATTGAACTTTGGATGAAGGATCTTCATATTGCTTCTCCCTCGTTTAATTTGGATGAAATGTTGTCTACTAATAAGGTTATGCATGATCTTCCTAGGCTTAATTTACCAACTATAGGTTTTCCTGTTTTGTTATGCGCAGGGCTTGATTCCACAGACATAGGCTGTTCTGGATGGACTTTCATTTTGTTGACTGCAGGTTGGATTAAAAACAATCATGAACTCGAACCTGAGATGATTGCTATTTTCAATGGTCTTGATTGGGCTATCTCGAGAGGTTTGAAACTGAAAGAAGTTTGGTGCTCCAACACGGCACTACCTAGATTTCTTCCAACTCCATCCCGTTCTCCTTGGCCTTTGGAAGTTTTAAAATATTTCTTGCAGATTTTGGATCGATCCAAAGATGTTATGTTCAAACCCCTGATGAATCCCTCTCTTCTAACTTGGTTTAGATCTTTAACAAAACAAACTACTAATAATGATGTACCTTGCGTCGTTGAACACTGTACAAATTTGTCATCCTGTTAATATATGATGTTCTATTTTCATTAAAATAAAAAAAAAATAAAAAAAACAAGTTTGGTTGTCAAACAAGGTCCTATTCGCAATTATGCCAAGATTGTTGTATCATACAATTCTACCTAGTTAAAAGCCAAGGTATCGCCACATCCGCATCGTGGGATGGAATCCCCACACCCAACCAATGAGGCACGAAAAGGGGTGCCACACGGTTTGTCAATAGAGAACTTATATGCAAGGAAGGAGAGAAAATATGAGAGGCAGCACCTGCTGAAGTTGAAATTTCAATTTGTCCCCCCAACCCCCTCTTCTCCCCAACCCTCCTAAAGGGGGGGGGAGGGTTGTCATAAGATCAGGTCAATGATTAGTTGTAAGGAAACAATGACATGTTATAAATCTTGCTTAGATTTTGCTTTACCAACTAAGTATTAGTATCTCCATTTGGAAAATGTTCATATATTTTGATCATTAGGTGAAATAAAATTGAAATCCAATACCTAAAATTAGTAGATTGTCAACAATAATATAATTTAATTGTATATTGGACTGTCCAAATGAAACCTCTATAGTTGTATTTAGAACTTGACACTTTCTTCTAATTGCCCTTCGTCGTATTCTCAAAAGTTTTATTAAAATATTTGAAAATAACTGATCATTATATCATTATCAAAAGATGTTATTGCTTTATACATTTTTGGAGTATACATATGAAATGATAGGATTTACCTTCATTAGAAAAAAAATTATTAGAGTATATTATACTAAAAAGATAAATAAATAAAATTACAAATTATTTGACACTTTGAGGGGTGTCAATCAGAAAATCTCATACTAAAATATATTCTTTTTAAAGTTGAATGCATGTAAAGATCTCAAGCAGGCATAACCCAACACAACCACAATGTCAAGGAGATAAGTCGCTTATTAGTTACATTAACTTCTAAGAATAATACCAAGCACAACCAAAACTTATTAAGATTGGCCTGGATAGGGTGGAGATAGTACCCCCATCAAAGGCACAAAAAACTTGGTTTATGTAAAATTGGGCTTGAACTTCTTTAGAGTACATCACAATTGCCACACTTATAATTTAAAGATATTAATGGATAATTGAAATTTTTTTATTCGGATCTGTTTATTTGGATATTTATCCGAATAGAGATATCAGGTACATCTTGATATCTGGATGTTAATTGGATAAAGATTCAATTTGATGTATCCACTTAGATATTATGTGTTCCGAATTTTGATTATAATTTTAACATCATCCATAATTATTTTAATTTTTATGTTCTATATCTATTATACATTCTCTATTTCATTATATTCTCATCAAGTATAAATAGTTATATTTAATTTTTATACTATTTCTATTAATATTGTTTATATCTAAACAAAAATTTATAGGATATTATTGTGAAATGACAACAATGCATCCACTAAAGCGCATGCAATGTATGGTCGGTAATGCCCTCATTAATTGAAAATATGAATACTCTCTTTTTTTGCCCATTTTGTCATTGTTGGGGAATGAAGTTTCAACAGATCATTTGTATTAATATTTATAATTTACATTATTTTTTATTCATTTGTCAGAGATGTAAGAAATTAATTTATTAAGGAATAAAAATACTACCCATGACATATGTCCACACGTGCATTTGTATGTGTAAATTTATATATATGAGTATTTAATAAACGTCAAAGATATTTCAATATAAAGAAATACAAGAATATGGAAGGTAAGATTTAGGGAAATTTATGAAACACCTCCTGAAAATGGACCGATACTCATATCTCCCCCTCTACAGTAACGGTGTTAGTCTGCTGTTAATTATTGTTGTAAAACGACTATTTTAGCATTGTATTAAAACTTTAGAATTAAATTTACAATACTACCCTTTCCTTCATCTTCAACCTAAAATACTCTACCGCCTCTGCTTTGCCCTGCAACACCGCCGTCGCCGCCTCTACTTCGCCCTAACCCTGTGGTCCATTCGTATCACGCCCATGCTCTCTAGGTCTCTCTCCGTCGTCTTCTTCCTCGCAATCCAAACCTGGCCAACTAAGGAGAATACACACCACACCTCCGGGGAGCGGCATCGGTACACGATAAAAACCTTTTAAAAATGGTCATTTGGGCCATTTGATAGGTGCAAGGCCAGCTCTGCAGTTTAAGTGGGAGGCTTGAACAGTTTTTTTTTTTATTTCAATTTCTTCTCTTCTCCATATTTTATTTTCGGATTCTTCTATCAGTTTCAGTTCCTGCACTTTCAAATAATTTCTTCTCAGATTATTTTCAATTTATCTACTGCTGTTCTGGATACCATTGTGGGCATCCTTCGCTGTTCAATAAGGCATAGCAGATCTAGATACCATACTGGTACCCTGCAATCCTGGTTTTTTTTGGTTTCCTGGTCACTAATGGCTTTTGGTGATTAGGATTCCAATTGATAGGGTGGGGAATCATCATTTTAGAAAGAGGTTTTAGAAGTGAGTGGAACAAAGGGGGTTTTGAGAAAAATCAAAGAGAGCGAGAGAAAAGCAGGGCAAAAAAGGAAGGGTTTCTGATTATCGCATAGAGAGAGAAAAAATCTGGGAGGAAGAGAGATCAGAGAGAAGAAAGAGAAGGTTTTTCAATGTCTCTGTTCTGGATCGATTGGAGCTTGAGTGTCTTCTCTTCTTCCTCTGTTGCGCTCGAATGTCGCTGATGATCGGAATCTTCGAGTTTAACAAAGCTCTGGCTGGATCTGAGAAGACCTTTGCAGTTGATTCAGTCGCTCCTATCAAAAACTATGATATTCTCTGCTATCAACCTTTGCATTCGATTACCTGTACGCATGTCTCCTGAAATTTAAACCCAAGACGACTTCTTCTTCTCCGATGCATGGCTGGACTGGAAAGGCGGAGATTAAGTTGCAGGTTATGTGAGGAAGAAGATGGATATTGCGGGTTTTAGATTCAAGGGTAAAATAGTAATTCTACATTAGTCAAGATAGTTTACGGATTTAAATATATTTAATAGTGTAAAACTAATGGTAGGAACTAATGTGAGTATAGGGCTCTCATGTAGAGGGTGATTTGAGTATCAATCCATTTTCAAAGGATGTTTCATACATTTCCCTATAATTTATAAGAAGATAGACTCATGCAAGGGGTGATCTGAATATCATTCCATTTTCAAGAGATGTTCTGTAAATTTTCCTACGATTTATAAGAAGATAAGGTATTTGATAAATGATGCACGATCATGGGCTTAACAAAGACGATGAAGGGATCCAAAGCTACAATAATAAAATTGCAACCTAATAGTCTAAGACGAACAAAACAAATAAGAAAATTCAATTAAAAACATATAATCCTAATAAAAAAAGTAGATTCAACTTCAAAGGATTTAAAAAAAAAAGGGTAAATACTAACTTTCTGATTTATTGTTAATTGAAATGAAATAATTAAATATTGGCTTTGTAAAAGCATCTTCATGGATATTCTCAGTTTCTCATTTAATCTAATCAACCAATATAATCACCGAAATATGGTTTAATTAATTAAAAGGAGTGAGGTTTTAAAAAAAAAAATTGAAACGAGATCCCTTGTGAATCCTGCAAGGCCTCAATTTTGCATTTTCTATAGCAAAACAGTGTTTGACTTGAGATGAGTCCACCATAAAATATGTTTTGCTCCTTCAAATGGTATGAAATCCAAATGAGGTGGTGCATTGCATGTGCCAAACAAATGGGAACTAAATTTTTTTTTTTTTTTTCCTGTGGTGATGAGGTTTCGTTTTTTTATTTTATTTTATTTTTTTATTATATGAACTGATGATTTAGTAGGATGGAGTGTTAGACAATTAACATACATAGGACTCCTTAATATGGTACTTGTCAAAGTTGGTAATTAGGGTTGCAAAAGGGTATGATTAAATCAGGTAATGACCTTACCTGCACCCTCCACATTTATCTAAATAGTATATATCCCTTACCCTACCGGCCTACCCACATAGCTTAATTGAAATAAAACCGTTAGCCTTACCCTTCAAAAGAGGTTTGGGGAAGATGGATAAATGAGTAGGGGCATGTTTCGTAAACTTGAGGTCGGTCTTGGATCGATGTATCAGGTTGGTTTTGGTATCGCACAGAATCGGGTCAAATGGATGCATTTACCCTTGTTTTTAATAAAGAATTAGTTTTAATACTTTTTATTCTTGACCGTACCAGTGGATCGATATCAGTTCAAGGTCGATTTCAACTGATAGAAAAGGACGTACCCAGTGAACAAGGTTTCTGCTACTATAGAGTCTGGGCGGATCATAATGTGTGCAACCTTACCTTTGCTTTCTCAGAGAGACTGTTTCCATATCAAGATCGATCTCAATCGATACTAATCCAATTTTGGGTGAATTAGATCCCAGACTGATACCTCAAACCATGAGTTGGGTTTCATTTGGTTAGTTTTAATCCTTATCAATGAGCTTGAGTGAGGTTTTTAACACAATTTGGGTGAGACTGAGACTGATTGACAAGGAGATCAATCCTAAAAATCAAATCCGAAAAAAATGATAACATTTCGGGTTGGTGGGTTTTTCAATCTTTTATCGGTTTTGGTGGGGCGATCAGTCATCATTGCCCCTTGTCAGTTTTCAATAAACAAAAATCAATATAATCAATGGAAAAGAGAACGAACGTGCACTTACGTTACTTGAATGAATTGGTTTCAAAACTTAATAGAGATAATGATAATGTTAATAACAAGTGTTGGCCCCAGTGCTAGTTGGGAGTTGTTCGAGGCATGATGTAAAAAGGCCGGGCCACCATAAGTCTGAGCTTGCGTTTTGGGCTTGGGGTGGGCTTACCATTTTTCCAGCTCATGGGCCAAGTTAATGTTTAAAAAATCCCAACCAAAGATATGGGTTGGCTTTGGGTTAAGCCATGGGCTCAACCAGGTCCACCCCAGCCCAAGTAGGAGCTTTGTAAGTGTAATACTAGTATATTTTTGGGAGATTTATGAAAAAGCCCCTGAAATGGGTCGATACTCAGATCACCCCCTCATATTTGAAAATACTCAGATCACCACCTCTACACTAACGGTGTCAATCTACTGTTAGTTATTAATGTAAAAGGACTATTTTACCCTTATACTAAATCATTAGAATTAAATTTACAATACTACCCTTTCCTTCATCTTCAACCTAGAATACCCCACTGCCTCTGCTTCGCCCAGGCAGAACCGCCGCTGCCGCGTCTACTTCCCTGAGGAGGTCCAAAAACGCCGCTGCCGCCTCCGCTCCGACCCTGCCAGTGTTGATTATCATCCAACCATTCGTCTGTTATCTTAATTCGTAACCTATGGTCCGTCTCATCCCTTCCCTCTGTAACTTTAAGTGCTAAAAGAGAAACAGAGAGAGTGAAGCCAATCTCCGACCCTAAACTCCTCATTTCCCCCACTGTTTCAGTCCCTGAAAATCTCAAACATCCTCAAAAGAAGCTAAAAGTTGTGTTTGGTGCAAGACCCTTTTGGAATTTTACCTGCAATCACCCTCTCTCTTCTTCTTCTCCTTTCTCTTCCTCACCATGTCGAGTTCTTCAGAAATCTGTTCCATTGGTTGCTTCAGTTGCGATTCTTCTCTGGTCAAATCCAGGTAAACCCAGCTTCATAAATATGTTCTTTTGGCATATGAGTTTTGTTTTAAAACCAATAAATAAGGTTATTGCTTTTGCAGCAAATGCCGGATCTCTGGTCAAACCAGGTTACTGCATTCGGTTTAGCAATTTGGGGAAGAAGAAGAGGGAATATTCCCTCTCCGACCAAAGCAGCATAAACGAGTGTCAGTTTCTGGGACATTGACATGGCCATCGTCTTGTTATTTTCGTTTCTGTTGGAATCTCCTCCCCCCCCCCCCCCCGGTTATTATTGCCTTCGTTGCAGCTTCTGTTCTCGTCGTCTCCACCACCACCGTCTCCGCCGCCGCCACCAACAAAACCGTCTCCACCGCTAGTATCCAGGGGAAACTCAAATTCATCTTTCGTCGATTCAGGGATCAATGGCGTGACGTCAGAACCCGCGACAACCCTTATAATCTCACTGGGACGAAGCTGCTGCTTGGCGAAAGTTTTGCTGTGGAGCCGGATACCACTTGAAGATCTGTACTAATTCAAACAACCCAACGAGATCGGGTAGCAGCAGGACGATCGGCGTCGAGCTGAAACCGAAGTCCCGGCATGGGTTAGCAGATGAAATGACTTGGAGTAAACCACCGATGACTGCCATTTTGTTTGTAAATGCACGAGTTAAGGGTAAAATAGTAATTTTATTCTTCTCAAGGATAATGTAGGGTTTTCAAAAAATTTAACTAGTTGACTTCACCTTAACTAACGGTAGAGTCTAATTTGAATATAGGGTTCTAATACAGGGGGTGATTTGAGTATTTTCAAATATGAGAGGGTGATCTGAGTATCAGTCTATTTTCAGGAGGTGTTTTGTAAATTTCCCTATATTTATTTGGAGTGGGCTCTCTGAGCGACGTAGAGGAGTGCATCAATGAGATGAGACAAAATGGTATCATACATGAAAAGACAGTGAAGTCATTTCATGTTAAAAGAGAGACACATAGGTGCTAGTGTAGCCTACGCAAGAGGCTCAGAGAACTTTTTCCCTTTTCTTTCCCCCTTGGTTACCTATATGCCATTGTTGGTTGGGTACATAATAACATGAATGTATATGGATTCATGTTACATTTTGGGCTCAACCCAACCCAGCCAGCCCAAGTATATCAGGTTTTTTTGGGCTGGGTCTAGGTTTTTCAAAGATCCAGCCCAGCTTGCTTGAGTTGCACCCTTAGGCCTAAGGCCTTAGGTAATGGTGCTAGTGTGGTTAGCTGCATTCCCCCTTTTTTAAGCCTGCATTATCCACAAGAAAGAACTATTAAGGAAGAAAACTTAGAAAATGGGTGTGACATCCTTGTCTCTTAGTTGTTAAGATAATCCCAGGTTATCATAGATTAGTTACCCGGTCGCCCTCCATTGCTCTTGTCTGAGCCTTCAAGTCAAGCTAACCCATCCAATGTATTGGTCTCGGTTTGGTTCATATTGTATATGGCTTGTGCTTATATTCTGCATATTCAATCTAGGGTGGGGGATTGCTGCCAGGCTGCATGGCCCCTGCACTAATGTGGGGCCAATGAGAGTACATACTATGGCATCCAATAAGGATAGGATTATTCAATTCACGGGAATGGGCGATCATTTCACCCTCATGTGTTTGCGCACAGGCTCCACGCAGCTTGACAACCTTCTTTATGCCTTCTATAATTTATTACGGCAAGAGATTGTTGTCTGGTTATGACCGCCTGCACCAGCGCAGGGGTCAATGAGATTGTACGCAAGGGCATCAAAGCTTTTTATTTTACGGGGAGAGGGGGCTCAAGAGGTACTTTCATGTGCTCCTATGTCTGGGCATAGGAGCCACTCGACCGACTATTTTTGTCAACTCACTGACCCTTAATTGTTTGACTGTTTTTCTTTGGTGAAAGATTTCATACACAAATCAACATTTCATGTTTTGGATAGAAATACTCGACTTTATACTATGTTCACATAAATGTCAATAGGCATTGTTACGTCATTGATTATAAGTCATTTAAGGCATCATCAGACCCCTTAAACATTGCTTAAATGGCTCAAGTCTTTGAGAATTCAACCTATTAGGTAGAAATTCCAAAGGTGGCTATGGTCCTTTGTAAGATGCCATATTTTCATTGTAAAAGAAGTCTTCTAATTTTGTCTTTTGAAAAAGTCCTTAACCTAACACAACAATTATAAGATTAGGTGTCCATCATTATCCAGAAAAAGTGACAGCTTTGATTCTCTTATCCTAATGGGTAGAGCTGATAAAGCATCAATGGACATATATATAGGGTTCAAACATGGTTAGCGGTTAGGTTGGCCCTTGAGCATTTAATAATAATTGGTATCATATCCGATGGTTTTTTAAAGAGAGAAAGTTCTCTGCCCAGGAGTGTGGCATACGCCAGCATTCTCATGAGTCTATCTCTGTCTTTCTATATGAAAGGACATTTCTGCCTCTTGTTTTGAGGAGGAGAGAGATAGACACATGGGAGTGCTGACGTAGACCCTTTCACCTGCCGAGGCCAATGAGAACATGCACACACATTAATTAGGGTAGGATTTGGATCAAGCTCCTCTACGGTGTAGGGGTGTGCCGAACATCTTCTGGCACGACACCCGAGCTCACCACGTGGATGAGCTCTCATTTGGACAGCGTGGATCGAACTGGCACAACTAAGTGTGGTGCACATGCGATGGATATGAGCGTGATCCACAAGACTTGAGAGTTGTGCTAGTTCGATCCACGCCATTCAAATGGGAGCTCGTCCACGTGGCGAACTCAAGTGCCATGCCAGAAATGTCTGGTGCACCCTTGTGCTGTAGAAAAGCTCGATCTGTGGGATTTTTGCATTGGGAGATGGTGGGGTTGTCATTTCGTCCCTCTATGTCTGAGTGCAAGCACCACACAGTCTCGGAGGGATCTTTTTTCCTAAAATTAAATGTAAAAAAAAAATAAAAAAAGTATATAAGATGAATTCCCTCACCAAAGAAGTCTTGTTTGGTTAAGAGTTAAGACATTAATGGAGAATGATGAATCCACCACCCTCTCCACCGTCCTTATCCAACTTGTTGGGACCAACACCATAAAGAGACTTCAAATCTACTATTCATGAAAATATAAGTTGGGGGAAAAGAACTTTGTCTCCCATGAGTCTATCTCTCTCCTCCTCAAATGAAAAGACACCTTGGCTCCCTTGTTTTGAGAGGAAAATTATTGCCCCCCCCGGTACAAGCGGCGTTGCTGTGCGCATTGTGGGGCACAACAGCGCCCATGTGTCCATAGTGGGCCCCACCATGCACACATGGGCACTGTTGCGCCGCATGATGCGCACAGCAGTGCTGTACTGGGGGCGATAAAGATCTGTTTTGAGAAGGAGAGAGATAGGCACATGGGAATGCTGATATAGGCCACACTTATGGAAAAAAAAATACTTCCCTATACATTGGGACAAAAGTTTCCAATGTCATTAAAGTGGGATATATCAATGAAAGGGTGGGAGACAAGAGACAAGAGATCAAAGTGTTAGTCTGCATGAGCTTTATGGCTCTTTATGCGAGAGGACATGAGAAGAAATCCCCACTTTGCCGTCATGGGGATCATTTTCCCTATAATGTATTTAGTAATGTATTTTCATGAATCTAAATTCTAAATAGGGAAAATGTTCTCCGTTTGGGGGGGGGGGGATGACCGCTCCCATCCCCATGAAAGACGGAAATTCCACTCCCGAGATACCAATATGCGTTTTCATTGGCTGCCACACACACGTGATCTTGCACTCCCCCCTTCTATAAATATCATTGTTATCACCCCAACTTTTTTTTGGATTCTCACAATTAATAAATGATGAAGGGTATATCAACGAGCTTTTAAGGAAATTGTTACATTGAACAACACTGCATGTATCCTTTTTGTATGTATAAGATAACCCATCAAAACATTATAAAACACAATCAAATCTTTCTTAAAAAGGTAATTAATATTATCCTTCATTGACTTGGGCATTTTTTGCTTGAACAAAGTCTTTAATGGATACACACACAAGGCAATCATGATGTTTTATTTAAAGAATACCATCATTTAATGCATGGAAATTTATTTTAATATTTGAGTTATTAATTATAATGTCATTATAAGAACAAGTTTTTTCTAAAACATGTTTGAATGGATTAGGAAGTAAGATGAAATCATTGACACCTCCTACAAAGTAATGGGCCCCACCTTATAATTAATCAAATATGTGATGGTTAAGACTTCAAGATTTATGATGATCACCACAAGGCAATCATGATGTTTTATTTAAAGAATACCATCATTTAATGCATGGAAATTTATTTTAATATTTGAGTTATTAATTATAATGTCATTATAAGAACAAGTTTTTTCTAAAACATGTTTGAATGGATTAGGAAGTAAGATGAAATCATTGACACCTCCTACAAAGTAATGGGCCCCACCTTATAATTAATCAAATATGTGATGGTTAAGACTTCAAGATTTATGATGATCACCACAAGCAAAGGTAAGAGAAGCCTATTAATTTAATATAAAATTAGCCCAATTTAATATAATAAATTAAAATGTAATCAGTGTTTGGGACATTGGATTTTGGTGGGGTTGAAGTGTGGAACACCGGGTTTCCCCCCCCCCTCTTTGAAATTTGAACTTTCAACTTTTCCAGAAATCCAATTCTTTGGAAGAAAAAAGATAGATTCTGCCCATGTCGGTATCTCTTCCATGCGCATGATGCGCAGTATACATTCCTTGGCTCTCCGCTTGCTTATCTATAACGATTACGCCAGAGTCGACAGTGTTACGCTTACGCAGCTAGTGTTTCTGATAAGGAAACATGCGTACTGCGCCTAAGGCGTTTGGTATCAACTGAGTCCTTTTAAGATACCACACGCACCCTCAAATTTCTCGCTTTATTGTTTTGTCTTCTTCGTTCTCTCGCAAAGTTTCAACTCGCAGGTTCATAGACTTCTCTCTCTCTCTTCCTCTCACCGTACACTCGCACCTAAATACCCTCCGTTAGGTTTGAGTTTCATGTTCTCTCGTGCCGAAGACAGAAGAATCGATTTTTTTGATAGATTGGTGAGGAAATGTGAGATCCAGAGCTCGATTTCTGCTGTAAGATCCATGTCTCTCTTTGACATTCCTGGTGGAAAATCATGTAAAGGGTGATTTTAATAGGGTTTCTGTGACGAGGCTGTCTCCTTTTCTGATTCCGAGTGGAAAATGCCAGCTCACGGGTTTTCTCCGAAATCGGAGAACAATGCGGCTATCAAGCAACAACGAAGGGATCCTTATGAGGTTCTCGGGGTTTCTCGGACCGCCACGGATCCGGAAATTAAGAGTGCCTACCGAAGGATGGCTCTCAAGTAAGCTAATTTTTAGTTACTTGGATGAAATAAAAGTAGAAAACCTTCCTCCCTCTTGTTCGTTTCTGTTGTTCATATAGCACTTTGTTTTGATTTGATTTCATACTTGTTTATGCGAGTGTGAAACTTCTGATTCTTGTATTGTCACAATTTTTTTCTGAATGTCTTAGTTTTATTTAAATTTGCATGTCGCTGAGATGGACCAGAATTTTTGTATCCAAGTATTTGTGAATTGTGACTGTTTTTCAACACTTGCTCCTGTTCTGACACAACGTCAAACCGGGTCACCGGTTTACCTTTATGTTTGGACTTGTCGCGTCTATACTTTTCCATGGTTGTATTTGCCGTTTTCCCATAGCAAACTACAAAAAGACAGGAAATAACTCCATCGTGTTTCATCAACAAATTGTTACAATGGTCCCTTTAGAGTGCATCGACTCAGGGAATGCACTTGGCAATGATAATAGATATTTTAGGAAAGCTTTCCTTTCTTCCTCCATCTCACCTGTAGTACTACTGCTACGGAACCTTTCACTGGCTGTTTCTGTATTGCAATTCTCTTTGATAAATCGGAAGCAGAAGCAGATGAATCCAATTGGTGAGCCTGGGGATGAAGAATTGAAGCTGTAGGGTTACTGCCCTAGCTTACCACAGCCAATCGTTTACCCCGTTAACAAGTCCTGAAACACCCAATGAGAAGGGGAAAAAGTGATTTTATAGTTCAAATCCCGAGTAATACTACTATTGGAAAGAAGATTAATAGAAAAATTGGGCACATGAAGAACAAAGGACAATGACATGGATGTAGAACGGGTAATGGATCCTGTTCCAGATACGAAGGGTAAAGAAAGATCCATCAGCAACTCGAACACGTTCCTTACCTGAACTGGGAATAAAGGTAGAGAACTGACTAGCAGAACCAGTCACATGATCCGTGGCACCAGAGTCAATTATCCACGATGACCCAAAAGCAGAAGTACATTGACCAACAAAAGGGATACCTGAGTGCACAAAGTTGGAGGCAGAAGAGGTCGAATCCGAGGTAGCAGAGGCAAGAATAGATGGAGGTACGGCTGATGAAGAGGCGACGTCCATCCTAAACATCATATAGAGAAGGGGGAACATCTCATCCTGAGAGAATTGGTATTGTGAAAAATGGCCCTCAGTAGATGCAGGAATCACCTCAGTGTGGTGAGCATGAGCTGAATTAGAACCTCCCCGTCCACGCCCACGTGAAGCAATGGAGGTAGGACGACCATGTAGCTTCCAACAATACTTCTTGGTGTGCCGTTCCTTCCCATAATACTCACATTTCACCGAACCACGAGTAGAATCATCACGATTAGAGGAAGGGCGGCCAATAGGACAAAGAGAAGTATCCTTGGGCTGAGAACCTGAGCTAGCATAGAGAGCTGATCTCTCTTGAGAAATAGGCTAAAGCATAGCGGTCCGTCGGCTTTCCTCAATCTAAACAAGGGCATCGGACTGCTCAAGGGTAGGAAAAGGGTCCCGACTGAGTACCTGAGAGCGAATGTGATCATACTCCACATTCAGGCCAGCTAGGAAATCATAAACGTGAATCATATCTTCACGTTTCTTGAAGTTAGCAGCGTCAATAGAGCAGGTAGCCTAAAAGGTCTCAAAGAAGTCAAGTTCCTGTCAAATGCTGCGTTTCTCGGAGTAGTAGTGGGAATGAGACATCTCTTTCTGGGTGGTGCCATGAATCCTCTTGTGCAACTCATATACCTGGTCTGTGTTTCCAACCTGGGACTAAGTCTCCTTTGCAACCTTTCAGTTCTTCTCAGCAGTGTCCAAGAGAAGGTAGCCACGAGCAGTAGTCGGCTGCATAGAATGGATGAGAAATGACATGAAAAGGGAGTCATCCGAGAGCCACTTCTCCAATGGTGGACCAGCAGTCGTCGGCTTCACAAGATTACCCAAAAGATACCCTGTGAGGCCACGAGCAGCAATAGAGAGAAAGCAAGAGCGAGACCACATCAAATAGTTGCTTCCATCCAACCTGATGGAGCTAATATGGAATGTGGTAAACTCACTATGAGAGCTGCGACTCACTCCTTCAGTGGGTGTAGATACGGTACTGTTTCTGTCAGACATGAATGCTGATTGAAAGAAAATCCCAAATGCTCACTACAGCACGACAATATTGAAAAAACGGCTGAAGCAAAGGAGCATCTCAGGGAGAAACACTAGCGAAAACTACTGGTTTATGACATAGAAAGCAAATCAAGCAAAAAAGGAATCTCGGTGGGAAAAAGAGAACCACCGAGGGTTAGGCCATGTAGAGAACCTCTGGAGAAGAGATGGAGGCTGTAGAAGGAGGTGGAAAGAAAGGGAGTCACGAGAAAAGCTGGCGAGAAAAAGTCGCAAGAGAGAGAGAGAGAAAGAGGCACTGGTTAAGGTGGTGAAGAGGGTGGTAGAGAGGAGAAAGAAGGCGGAAGAAGGAAAAGGAGAGGCGGGAGAGAGGCGGTAGACCGGTGAAGCAGTGGCAGCAGAGAGAGAGCAGCGTCATTGTGGCCATAGTTGTCATGGCGTCGCCATGGCGTCCTGGCGCTGGGGGAAAGGGCATATCGAGGTCCGCCATGGTATATGTATAAATATCGAGCGATATGGCTTCCATGGCGTCGCCGTGGACGCCATAGCACCATATATGGGTATGTCGACCGATATTTGAACATTTAATGTATAAAAGTCAGGTTTATATATATATATTTTTTAAAAACGATTTAATAACTTAGATGCTTTTTCGTTAATGTGTATTGGAGGTGTAACTTGAAAAGTAACACCTGCAATACACATTATCATAAAACTTAAAAATATTAAACATAATAACTTATACCCTAATAGGGGGAAATAGAAATCGCAAAAGGGAAAATCGAGAGGAGAGGGATCGTGACTCCGGCAACGGTAACTTCCTCGCTTCCTGCAACTCTCGAGTCTCGGCAGCCTTCGAACAAGTTCGAAGTTCAAACTTCTCTAGTTCTTCGGCAATCTCCAGGACTCCAACTCTCCAAGTAAGAATTTTTTTTTTTTTAATTTGGATCTTCTTCCTCCTCCCAGGCAGACCTCGTCTTCTTCTTCTTCAGTTCTTCTCCTCCCAGCCTCCAGTAGTGATTACAGCCAATAGTATCGTTTTTATTTTTATTTTTTCTCTTGCCTTGCTTCCTCCTCCCAGGCAGGCCTCTTCTTCTTCTTCAGTTCTTCTCCTCCCAGCCTCCGGTAGTGATTACAGCCAGTAGTATCGTTTTTTTTTAAAATTTTTTCTCTTGCCTTGCACAGCCACATTTACACACACAGAGACAGGGAGAGAGTCGAGAGACAGAGGGGGGGGATTTATTTCAGTTAGTAGTCCTCGACTCCTCTCGGTTTTTTTTTTTCTTTTTTCTTTTTTCTTCTTTGCTTGTACAGTCACAGAGACAGGGACATAGTCGAGAGACAGAGCGGGGAGGGATTTATTCCAGTCAGTGCTGTAACCATAGTCCTCTCGGTTTTTTTTTTTTTTTCTTTTTTCTTCTTCTTGCCTTGCAACTAGCTTGCTTACAGTCGCAGACCTTGGGACTTCTTGCCTTGCATTTTTTTTTTCTTCTTCTTGCCCTGCACAGTGCCCACAACATACACACAGTGTCACACACAGAGACAGGGAGAGAGTCGAGAGACAGAAGGGGGGAGGGATTTATTACAGCCGAACTATCTCTGTTTTTTGTTTTTTTTTTTTTCCTTTTTCTTGCCTTGTAGTTGCAGGGTTGCACAGTCACAGAGAAGGTGTTTGTTTTTGATTTTTTCTTCTTCTTACCTTGCACACAGGCACACAGCCACAGGCCCACACATACACAGTTACACTTACACAGAGACAGGGAGAGTTGAGAGACAAGGGGGGGAGGGATTTAATAGTTATTACAGCCAGTAGTCCATCACTATTCACTGATTTAATAGTTATTACACTTTCATGAATTAAACCATAGTATATTAGTAGTACACTCTCATGTTGATTTTTTGATGTTATAGGACATATTATAGCATACTAAATGAAATAAAAATAGAGAAAATAAAAAATAAAACATGGTCGACATGCTCGCCATGTCGATATATCAACGTGACACCCCTCCACTGACTTGGATTGCCGTGACGCCGTGACAACTATGATTGTGGCGGCGGTGGCAGCGGTGGCGTCATAAGTCTTTTAGGGTAAGGTCCTAGGGCGGGGATCCCAAGATTGGTTCCCGCTCTGATACCATGATGAAATGGATTGGAGAGAAATAATGACTTGTGTCTCTAGAGAGCACAGTCATGTTCTATTTATAATAGAAGGTAAAAGGAGCAAATTACAAGTATACCCTTAGGGCGACACATCCTTACAAGTATACCTAAAATACCCTTAAACCAAAATTACAACATCCTGTATAGGATTTATACCCCTAATATTTGTGCTTATAGAATTGGCTCATTACAATAGTAAATTCAAAAGTATTAAGTCCATGGCCCATATAACAAATTGGGCACTCAAATTAAGCCTAGCTTAAACCAAACTTGAACCATAGGTTCAGTTGGACCCAAAAAACTAAACCAAACCCAAAACAACAAGCCCATCATCTCTTCTTGCTGGAATTCTGCATCTCTCTCTCTTTCTCGAGTTTATTTCTGCTTTCCCATATAATGGGTTTTAAATAGTAATATAACCACACAGTAAACGAAAATAATATATGTAATATATTTCTAATATCTGGGAAATTAAATAATTTAATGAAATAATAGGAAATCATAACAGAAACACTGGGAGTATCTTCTTTACAGGTAAAACATGTATCATATTAAATCCTTTACTAATAATTGTTATATTGCTTTGTTATTTGTATTGTTACCGTGCTACATTTATGTTGTAATACTATATATTCATGTATATACAATAAAATCATAGTGGTAATAATATTAATAAAATTAACATAATAATAGCATACTATGATATAATAATGACATTAGTTACATCGGTAATTGTTTTATGATTATAAATTATTCTTTAATGGGACTGTCTAAATGAGACCCCTATACTTGTATTTAGAACTTGATACCTTCTTTTGATTGCCCTTTTTTATTCACAAAATTTCTTTAGGTCGGGTAAAGGAGGGTTTTCAGAAATTATTTGGAAGTGACTTATCATTATGCAATTATCAAAAGTTGTCATTGTCTTGCACATTTTTTGAATACATTTGTGAAATGACAAGATTTACCCTCATTGAAAAAAGGGTGTTATACTATACGGATAAAAAAGTAAGGTTACAAATTATTTGACACCTTAGAGGGTGTCAATAAGAAAATCCATTCTTTAATTTAAGTATAATAATTCATTATAGGGAAAGAGAACGCTACCTGGGCATGTGCGGTGCGCTGCCCCTACACCCAGACACAGGGGTGCAAAATGACCGCTGCACCCCTGGGATTTTCCACCTTTCCATGGGGGTGCGGCGGTCATTTTGCGCGTCCCTGTGTCTGGGCACAGGGGCAGCACACTGCACGCCCAGGTAGCGTTCTTTCTCCCTTAATTATAATAAGGGTAAAATATATCTGGCCGGCCCAAAAATCTGTCAGTCCATAGTAGTTGTTAGAGTATCGTAGGCGGGCATGGAAATATATGGGGATGTGTGAATACACAGGGGAGTACATGAATGAGTTTGAGCCTGAAACTTTACAAATGGCCTATTCAGACCTTCAATGGAAGCTTATCTGACGGGGCCGTAAAGTGGCATTTTCCCTAGTGAGTTCCGTGTCAGAATATACAAACCATCCCTAATTTACTTGGCTTCCCCACAGGCCCACAAAAGTGTCTTTAGGTCCAATGCAATTTTTGGTGAAGTAACGGCACCTCTCTTTTAAGTTCCATGCCTCTATGTTTTCTGTTAGAGAAGGAATAATATTGAATATCATTGTCAGTTTCATCCTTCTTAGTAATATTGAATATTGAATATCATTGTGGGCCTTCACAGTCTTGGCAATGCTTATTGAAAGGAATTTTCATGTATGTCTATTCGTGGTATGCCCTTATTGAATCTGGTCATACTGTGTTAGTAATGTACAGTGTCTTATTATCCCCTCAGCCCACTATTGTGTGTTCTGTGAGTAAGTTGCTCATATCTGTTCTACTCTTCCACTATTTTTCTAAGGATGATTATTTACTGATGCTAAGGCCATACATTTTTAGGTACCATCCTGATAAAAATGCAAATGATCCTAAAGCAGCTGATATGTTTAAGGAGGTCACATTTTCCTATAATATTCTTTCCAATCCAGATAAGCGGTGTCAGTATGATATGGCTGGTTTTGAGGTAAGATATTCAGTAGGATTCTAATTATACAGACTATTTAATATTTATTGTGGATACATTTAATCAAACAGACTCACATGTTTTTTCTACAATGCCGGACTGTTCTTGGACTCCAGTCATCGGTGACAGTTATTTGGTTTATATATCTTTGTATTTTATTTTATTACATTATGTGATTGGCCTTGGCTTAGATTTCTTTTGTTTGTGATTTAGCGTAAAGAATTGGTTGAAAACTGATGTAAATGGCTTATCCAGGCTATTGAATCAGAAAGCCAAGACTTGGAGTTGGATCTTTCGAGTTTGGGAGCTGTCAACACTATGTTTGCTGCACTTTTTAGGTAGGTTCAATTCAAAAGAAAGTTTGCTTTCTCATTTATGGGGATACCCATGATATTATGAGTCAGGGCCATAGATTGATGGACTTGTTTCTGTTTGTATATGTCCTCCACATTAGTAAACTTGGTGTGCCAATTAAGACCACTGTGTCAGCAACTGTCTTGGAAGAAGCACTCAATGGAATGGTGACTATTCATCTACTTCAGTTGGGGAAACCCTTGGTTAAGAAGGTGAGTTATTGTCAGCTATCTTCTTTCTTAGATGCGTAATTGTTTCTTCTTTATGTAGTGAACACCTTTGAAGCTTTCTCATATTTCTACAGGTTGAGAAACAGTGTGCTCACTTCTATTCTGTAACAATAACAGAACAGGAAGCACAAGCTGGATTTGTGTGTCGAGTGCAATCACCAGATAAAAGCAAATTCAAGGTTTGTCAAGACTTTTTAAGTCCTTGGGGCATGTCTTACAATCTAGTTGCACATTATTGTTTTTCCTCTGATCACATTGAAACTTGTATAACTTAGATTTCCATTTGTATCTTTTTTAGTTGGATCAAACAATTTAAAATATTCAGTTTAAGCTTTTTGATATTTTAGAATCTAATTTTCTGGGTAAATTGTGAACTTTTTCTTTAACGTGGATTCTACTCATTCTTGTTCCAAATCCTTTAATATCATGATAAGTGGCATGTTATTGCCCCAGACCTGTGTGCTTAACTAGTAGCTTTGGACCCAAGACATTTGCTTCAGCAATAGTCTCTGTATGACAAGGGGGAAAGTTTTGGTCTTCATTTTAGGAGTTGAACTAAAATACTTGTCAGCTGCAAATGGAGTCAACTTGATCTCAAGAATAAAATGATTTCATTCATGTTAATTCATTCTCATATTTAATTCAGGACTTAGTGTTCTGATATTTCTGTGAACATTCTGTGGAGAATTCAGAATTTTAACTGATAAGGAGACACCTATAGATTTGGGGTTAGAAGAATGACCTGAGGAATAGGTATGGGACTAGCTAGTCTCAAAATAGGGAGTATTCTCGAAGAAAGTAACATCAGCACAAACAACAGGAGTACCAAAATAGGGTTATTCTCAAAGAACATAGCATCAGCACAGAAAACTGCTGACAATTAACAGGATCAAAACACCAGTAGCCTTTTGAGGTGCGGGAGTACCCAGGAAAGACACTTGGTAGCATGAGGGGACAGTTTAACGAGTCCAAGTCGGAGATTATGAACAAAACATTGACAGCCAAAAATACGAGGTGGTAAACTGATAAAGGAACTGGTAGGAAAAACAACGGAAAAGGGGGATTGATTTTGAAGAACAGAAGATGACATTTGAGTAATCGGATAACAGGTGGTCAAAACAGTGTCTTCCCAATAAATCTTTGGAACACTCATATGGAACATTAGGGACCAAGCAATTTGTAACAGATGTCGGTTTTTCCTTTCCATCACTCCATTTTGTTGAGGTGTGTAAGAGCAGCTAGTTTGATGAAGTACAGTAGATAATGTCATGTTCCTAAATTATATGTTTTGTTTTGATTGGACTCTGACCTTCAGCCTTTGTCAAGGGTCCTGCAGTAGGCCTCAATCATAGATGAAATCTTCTCACCAGCTAATATTTGACTCTTGACAAAGGCTGAAGGTCAGAGTCCAATCAAAACAGAAACGTTGCAACTAGAAGTTCAGTATGTTGAGATTTAAAAACTTCAATGTCACTAGAGAGGCTGGTAGACAATGAGTACTCCCACATGCCTTTAAGAGCATTGTAGTAGTCGCTGTTAGATTTTCCTTTCTGCTTGAAGAACTTTTTATACAAGTCATATATTCTGGACATATTTTAATCTTGAGAATAACTTTCTTGGAGGTCATCTCAGACACCCTTAGTTGTGGTATGAAACATTATGTTGGCAGCCACAGAGGGCTCCAGACTTTTCGACAGGCAACAGAGTAATGTAGCATTCTTAGTCTGCCAGTCCTTATATTCAGCAGCAGTTGTAGCAGGTGGAGGTTTAGTCAAATAATCAATCTTTCGTTTGGCTATGCTATAGACTTTAACAGTCTGTGCCCAGAGAAGATAATTGGAATCACGTTTAACTTAATAGAGGTTATCTGGACATTAATATGGTCCACAGGAGGCTTGGATTCTGCCATACTGATAAAAATAGAATAACTGTATAGAAGAAAACCAAGCAACCAATAAGTCAACCTGAGATTAACAGAATGGCACAGGGAAGAGCCAGATGCTGTCAAAAACCACAGCAGATGAAGAGCCAACAACCAGAATAAAAAGTATCAAATCTGGATTTGAAAACCCATAATTTTGGGTGATTAATAATTGCAGGAGACCCAAAGGTCAGACTGTCATTAAAATAAGGTTGATGGACCTTCCAAAAGGGGGCAACAATGCCCTAATATCTCTCACTTGAATCAGATGGTAGATAGAAAGTAGAGGCAGAAATCGATTCTGCCAAAAACATGCAGAAAACAGAGTATCGCAGACTTGATAGAAAATTTTTAATTGCAGCGGATCGGAGGTTGAGACCAGCCTCAAACTCTGGTCGAAGGACCTATCGGGGGGGGGTTTAATGCCCTAAAATCTCATTCAGATCTAATGGACAGATCTGGATTAATTGCAAGAAGAAAAAGCTGCCAGAAGAATTCCAGAAACAGGACATCACAGGCCAACAGGTGATTTTGAATTACTTTGCATCAGCAGCTTGGATCAAGTTCATACCATGGTTGAAGGACCTATCCAGAGGGGCTTCAGTACCCTAAAATATTGAGTTGATCTGATGAAGTGATGAACAAATCAAAAGCAATTACAAAATCAAACTGGGCACCACAAGCTTCAATTGTAGACTATCACCAGTTGTTGGCGCATGAAGATCTTCATGGCAGCAGGAAACTTTAGTTCTTCATTATCTCATCAACTAGTGTTTCAGAAAAACAAATACAACATTTGTTGCTGTGGACCACAATGGAGAAATCCAAAGAGGACTCTCAAGATGGCAAGAATGTGATAATTCCTGGATCTTATTTGACAATACCACAGCATTACAGCAATAACAACCAGCAGCAACAGATTAGAATAAGAGAGCATTACAGCAATAACAACCAGCAGCAACAGATTAGAATAAGAGAGAGAGAGAAGAGAAGGAAAATTAGTCGAAGGAGAGAAGAGAAGGAAAATTAGTCGAAGAAGAGAAGAGAAGATAAGAATACTGCCCACGGTTTCAGTTGTGAACAGCCTACACAAACCGTGGGTGAGGGGATGCATTTATAATAAGTAAAACAAGGATTATAATGCTAGTCCACCGACACTAAGTAAAAACACCTGCTACTACCCAAAATACCCTTCACAACTTAACCCCATAAAGTACACAACCGAGACTATATCTTAACAGCTTCCAATGTTTAAAGTAGTACTTAATGAACTGAATTTGGATTGGACACCAACATTGTGTGTTGGCAGTGCTTCAAGATTGAGAGAAAAAAAAACACAGGTATGACTGGCATAACATCTACGATTGGATTGAAAAAAGCGTAAGCATATTCTTCTGAATTATATGTACCCGGTGGATTAATTTGGAAAACTGGTAGGGATATGCAAGAACAAACAATTTTTTGGCATCAAACAGTGAGAGCATAGGTCCAATTTATGCAATTTAAACCCCCTATTTCTTGAGTTCGTCATGGAACTCCTTTCGCTAGGGAGAATCAGCCCTAAGGCTGTAAATATATCATACTTCTGTTTATATGGCCATAATTACTTGCTGTTCATGAATCCAATCAATTCTCTCTCACACTTAAATTATCTGTTGTTTCATTGACATTGAAATGTACAATTTACTTTGTTTTTTGGTCAAAATTTTCTTCTGAGGTCTTTGATTCATGCATTGTTGAGTTTGCAGAGAACACCCATGTCCTGCTACTAAAATGCTTGGTATTTATGCAGCTTTTGTACTTTGAGCAGGAAGATAATGGTGGATTAAGCCTCGCATTACAGGTACTGAGCATTTTTCATAGGTTTCTTTATTTGTCAACTGGAATAGTTTACTGAAGTTCTCTTGGATGTAACATTGGGTTATACTGAGCTACCAAATGTGTAACCACTTTGTGATAAAATGAAAACATGAAGTATTGCAAGAATATCACATCATCTTTTAGTAGTCTAAGAACTAATACTTGCTAAGCACTTTTGAGATTATATAAGATCGTCACCTTCTCAAATATTACTTGATAATTATCAAGATATTAATGAAATCCCAGGTTAATATTTTTATTTGCTATCATATAATGAATACTTGTACTTGATATTATTAATATCAAACACCCAATATTTATGAGAATTTTCATTGGCAGATGTTTGTTGATATTCATTGGTAGGTACATTCATGTATATTACTTGTGATGGCCATTTTATTTTTTGTGGGCTATGTTGGTAGAGGGGATCTTCCTAATGGAAATTAGATCTATTGAGTATTGTACCCACATATTTTCTTAATCTGCGGAATAGGATTTTAACTTTTATGGGTTGAGGGAGGGTCAATGATGAAGATATAATGGACAAACTTGAGACAAGTGTGCCTGTGGATTTTAGTTCATTTCATGAGATAGCGGCATTGAGACAGTCATTGTGTGGCATGATTGTGGTGTCCCATGGTGGGTGAGTGGGGTGTCTAGTGTGGTCTTGGTTTGGTACTGCCTTATTGTTTGATGTAATGCTGGGGGCAAGCATGCCTGTTTGGGGGTTGCATGGTCTCAGTGGTGAGGCAAGCTTTTGGTTTCAGGTTTTGTGGGACTGTTGGTGATATTTTATGGCATTTTCATAGTATTTTTAGTATTTATTTTTTGAATTGGTAAGAAAAATTTCAGTAATAAAGAACCGAAGGAGCAGCCTGCACACTCAGGATATGCTACAAACAAAGAACTGGCTGACTTAAGGCCCACTACAAAAGATACTTTACCTTCATTCTCCACCAAAAATTAAAACAACTGCCATCCCAATTACATTAGAAAACCTACTCATACAAAGTTGTCACGGTAATCCTATAGACAAAAGGGATTAACTCCCCTAAATTCTAAGATTGCAGAACACCAGCTCGAGACCAAATACCTAGCCTTTCTATAGACTCTATCAGGACTTTCATCCTTATGAGCATTCCTCTCTTTGGCCTGTTGAACATATTCAGGACCTAGGCCGTTTAATATACTGAGCACCATTTGATAATCAGGAACTGGGTGTGCCGCGGCAGCAAGATGAGCAGCCAACGTTTTGGCCTGTTGAACATATTCAGCAACAGTGGATGTTCCTTTCTTCAGGGATCGAAGTTGGAATTCGAGTTGCATGACCCGAGCTTGTGATTGGGACGCAAAATGCTTCTCAAGAGCATTCCAAACTTCATGAGAGGTGTTTAAACCAACCACCATAGAGAAAACTGATTCGGTGAGGGTAGAAATGAGGCAGCAGAGGAGCATTTGGTCTTGTTGCTGTCATGTCACATATTCTGGATTGGCCACGGTTGTGGAGGCAGCAATGGTAGTGTCGGCAGTCGGTGCTGCCGTGATAGTGGCGGGTGGGCAAGGATACGTTCCATCAACGTATTTGAGATAACCATGAAGCCGAAAGAGAGGTAAGAATTGAGCTCGCCACAACAAATAATTATTCTTATCAAGCTTGATCTGGAGGATATGAGAGATATTTCCTCCAAAACCAAAAGGAGTTGATGGAGAAAGAGAGGTTAGGGAAGACGAGGCAGAGGAAGCCCACGAAGACGAAGTGGCCATGACGACTCTTTTTTTTTTTTTGAAATTTGAAAGGAGAGAAAGAAGGGAGGATCGTGTGCTAAGCAACTAGCAGGCTGATACCATGATAGAGTTTGAAAACGATAGGATTTGAATTGTCCCTCACACCTTATCTGGTGGTGTTGGGTGTTTGTATTTATAGAACAACTTGAACGTCTTTGTGACTGTTACAAGAGATAGAGATATACATGAGTTTGTTATCTACAAACTAGGAGAGAGACGTTTGAAGAGTTTTGGTGTTTGAAGACTCCTCTTTGAAATCCTTAGGTGACCGTTGAGGTTATGCGCTATCACCTGCATATTAGGGGAGGTGTTTTTCTCACCTACTATGGCTTCTTGTGATGCCACCATACAAGCAATAGGGTGAGCTGTAGGCATACTCTAGTTTGCTATAGAGGCTCAAGGTTCTAAATCTTGGTTTTGAGGCCGGTTTCGGGCTTGATCGAAACCGAGATGTGCCGGATCTCATTTCGAGGTTTCAACACCAGGTTTCGACCCTGGGCCTACTTGAGTTTCGTTTCGGCCAGACCCAAAACCAAAACAACTCGGAGATTTCAATCAGTTTCGATCGAGGTTTAGTTCCATGTAGAGGCTCTAGAAGTCACCTTTTGGGCTTGAGCATCCATTGGGGAACTGTTAGATTGTGGCATTGGGTGTGGTTCCTAGCTCAAAGGCTTCTGCTTGAATTTTCTATTTTCATGTTGTGTGTTAGGCCTCTCCACAAAGTGGGGGTAAGGTTGCATGCATTATGACCCTCCCCAGACCTTGCAGTGACGGGAGCCTCGTGCACTAGGTATGCCCTTTTTGTGTTAGTGGATGGACTAGCCAGGTCAATGTTTGAAATTTTGAGAAATTTTTCGGTTTCGACAAAGGTCAAAACAAAACCAGGTGCGATACCTGCGTCTTACCAAGTTTCAATTGAAATTTCGTAGTTTGAGCAAAATTTTGACCATGTTTCAGGTTTCAGTATTGTTTTGGTCAAACCCTTCGGTACATAATGCATGGTTTCGATCAAATTTCGGAGTTTCGGCAAAATTTAGATTATTTTTTTTGAGTTTCAGTATCATTTCGCTAGTTTCGACATTTTCAACTCCAAAGAGGGAAACTTGCTAGAAAACCTCAGTTTTTGTATTTTTTTTGACAAAATTACTCCCATGTCTTTGTACTGAACAATGTATAACATTTGATAATTATGAAATGGTTTCTAGTTTTATGTCTATTCATTCCTAGTGCATATTTTAGTTGTTTAATTGAATTATGTGTGTTCTAGTGCTAAATTTTGTGTATACAACAGTGTACATACACTACCAACGTAGGGTTTGAAGCCAAACTGTCATTTTGGCTTCTTTTTTTTTTCTTTCTCTAAACAATCTAAGTGTTTTACTCTGTTTAGAGGACTTAAAATAGGGTTTCCTAGAGGTTTCTGGAACTAATTGGACCATTTGGCCCTCAAAACTAGCAGTTGAAACCTGCATCTGGAACTTAAGGTTTCAGTCGAAATTTCACAGTTTTGCGATATATTTTCGTTTTGAACCAAGTCGAAACTTGGGTTGATACAGAAACTTCGAACCTTGAGCTAGGCTGAGTAAGCTATCTTGTGCTATCATTGGCTCATGTTTGCCCTTGCAGAGATGGTCTAGGATCTTCAGTGGACTCTTGAGATGCCTAGGTCAGGGATAGGGTTACGTCCATCTTGAACAGGAAACAGAATGCGGCAGAGGCCAGTGACTGGGGGAAGGCTGAACGTTGACAAGCCCTCCCCCCCCCCCCCCCTTTTTATTCTTTTCTTTCTTTTTCTTGTAGGAACATCTTGTTCCATTGGGTATCAATGTTGGTGAATAGCCTGTTGGTTGATATACTGCAGTGGTGAAAAGCTCAGGTGGCCAGCATGAAGATGCAGGTTCAAGTTTCGAGAGCTGCCATTTTGTGCAAAAATGCCAAAGGTTAGGATTGTCATGGTGTCTCAAATACACTCTCTGGAACCCTGCAATAGCGGAGAGAGGTTATCCATGTAAAAGGGTGACATTAGAATTGTTGGGGATTGGTTTTGTGGAAAGTGTATTTTGACTTTTGGAGCCTTTGTTTGCTTCCATTCTTCTATTAACAGTTTTAGTCTTCAAAAAGAGAAAAGATTCCCCCCCCCCCCCCTGTAATCCTGTTGAAGATCTACTGGATGACTAAGACCAATTAATCAAATGAGTAAATTGTATTGGACCTGCCTGTTGGGAAAATTTTCTTGCCCTGCTGTTTTATGCTCATCAATGTCTTGTGTGTGCAATAAGTATTTTCCTTGACTAGGCATACAATGGAATTGATGCCACCTATAGTCATAGTGAACTTGAACCATGTAGGATGCGGTCAAATGCATTATATAATTGGTCGAGAGGAGAAAGAAAAAAGCAATAGATTGTGAATACAGAACAAGCAAGTCTACTATGTATCTAAAACGTACAGATATAATTATGGACATATTGGAGTAAATATGTATGGCTCTGAAATCCAGACTAGTTGCATAGCACACATGGTACTATGGTAGTTCAGTTTTAACTTCTTTCTCTCAATGTTTCTTGTATCTGCGTACTTCATCTATACAGCATTTCTAAGTTAATACTGCTTTGCATCTGGGCTCCTCCAACCATTACCTTACTGTTGTAAATGGTTTGTTCTGGTCTCACTAAGGTGGGTTAAGATAAAGAATTAACACAGAGTAGAATCCTTGTTTGAAAATTCAAGCTGATTCAAGATATGTTGTTTCCACGCTGCAGTATATTTGGCATTTTGATAGGGAGATTCTAGTTGATGAACTTAAAGTTTTCTTCACGTTCAGCTGGCATAGTTTTATTATTACTTATTTCCTTTATTATTTTTTCATATATTGACTACTTTCTTTATTATGTAGGAGGACAGTGCAAAAACAGGAAAGGTCACATCTGCTGGGATGTATTTTCTTGGTTTCCCTGTTTACCGGTTAGATGAATCAATGCATATGGTGAGATAATGGCATTGCAAGTTATTTTGTTATCTTACTCTTAATCTTCAACACATTTATTCATTTATTGTTTCCTTCATCGAATCACATGCTTTCTGATCCAGATGGCAAATGCAAAGGATCCTGATGCTGCCTTCTTCAAAAAATTGGATGGATTTCATCCATGTGAAATTACTCAACTGAAAGCTGGCACCCATGTCTTTGCTGTCTATGGTCAGTTCTGTGATTTCCTTGGTCGAGATGGGCATGCCACTTCCTTTGATATGTGAACTAAATGCCTGATGGACTTAAGCATTACTCTTCCTGTATTCTGGTACATGTTTTCAGGTGACAACTTTTTTAAAAGTGTAAGCTACAGAATAGAAGCACTTTGTGCTGCACCTTTTTCAGAAGAAAAGGCAAAACTAAGGGCTGTGGAAGCTGAAATTCTGACTAAGAGGGCAGAGCTTGTTAAATTTGAAACTGAGTACCGAGAGGTTTGGGTTTTACACATAAGCATTTTTTTTTATATCTTGAAGGAATTTGTATGTTTATTTGGGATTATTTTATTGCCATTTGATAGGTCCTCACACAATTCACAGAGATGACGAGTAGATATGCACTAGAAATGCAGTCGGTGAGTTTACATCTCTTGGTCTTTGTCTTAATTCCATGGTTTTAAAGCTGGCTAGACTTGTGTGAAACTGGATGGTCGAACATTTTCCAGTTCAATATAAAGAATTAAGTCAAACCTTTGACTTTCTGCAACCAGAAGAACTGGGAACTGTTTGACGCAGGTGGTTTTGTTGATGCACCAAAACCAGGCAGTTCAGGCTCAACAGCCGAGGTCATGAAAGTACTTGAGTAAGGGGGGACTTGCATTTTATTTTATGGGAAAATGATGTACATACTAGTGGGATGTAATGGATTCTTACACGTTGGCATCTTATTGAGTTTTGAATAATCCTCTCCACATCTCACCGTTCAACCTGTCCGTTGTTGCAACCCATTGTTTCCGCCACTGCTAAACCCCCCCTCTCTCTCTCTCTCTCCTAAACCCACTGCCCCTGCCCTCCCTCCCCCTCATCTCCCCTTCCTGGCACTGCAAACCCACACCCCCTCTGTTGCTGGTCTCTTTCTCCACCCTCACTTCCTCTTCACCTCGTCGATCACCACCAATTTTCACCATGTTATCCCTTTTCCCATACACCTCCAAATCAAGCTTGGATTCATCAGTCGGCGTCTGAAACCTACAAACTGGGCAAGAACGATGAAGCTCCAGCCCAGGCAGAATACATCCAATATGAAGTCTATGCTTACAAGGCATCTCCTTGGCTTTTGCCCCTATTTCAAAATAATCTACACATACTGAACACTGCATGTTCTCCTCAATTTTCACAAGAGAGAGAGCTGCAACTCCCAGCTGCGATCCCCTATGTCCAGCTCCCTTCTCGTGATCGCAAGGACGATAATCTTGATTCGTCTCACTGGAGGCCCAGAGGGGCCCACTCGGCGGTAGTCTACGATGAAAGGTGCAGAGCAGACGTTGTGGCGCTGGTGACGGTATTGGTCAGCTGCTGCTGGTGTTGCAACAGCAAGGGGGGGGGGGGGGAGGGGTGGGGTGGGGAAAAGTGTGAGATGCTGAGTTGTGAGCTGCTGCTGGTGTTGCAACATTGAACGGGTTGAATGGCTAAAGGGATCCGACAATCAATAAAATGCTAGCATGTAAGATTCCATTACACAATGCTAGCGTATAGATCCCGCTCCCTTTATTTTATTTTCTTTATGTTTTCATTTGTAGAAGTGTTGAAGGAAGAGGGTCAAGTCACAGCTCTAACTCATAGTAATTGTTTACTCCTAGAGGTTACTCAACATCTTGACTAGAGACCCTAAAATCTAGGTGAGAATAAATAGGTGCAGACAGGCACCAATAGAATGTTTGAAGTGTAGATTTTACTATATGAAATGTCGCGTCAACCTGCTGCATCTGTGGCTTGGACCCTTCAACTGCAGATCACCCTATCGCCCCTCAAATGGGTCAATGAACAGTCTTAGCAATTTTGATTTAGAAACTGGGTTTCAGATAAGTGGAGCTCCTAAAATTTAGGTTTGGGCTTTGTTGCATATTTAGATTGATGAGCTTCTTAAGCAAAGGAACACAATCCATGCTGCATACACAACTGCTCCACCTCTAAAGCGAAGTTCATTTAGTAGCAAGGTCAGAGGTTCCTTCAAGGAGTCTAAAGGGGAAAATCAGCAAGCAAAGGATAAGAAGCCTGCAAGGGATAGGGCGAAAAAGAAGAAATGGTTCAATCTCCACTTAAAGGTGGACAAGAGGAAGCCTTGCTGAATACTGTAAGACATCCTATCAAAAATCAATTGCATTGTTTGCTTTTTAATGTTAATAATGTCTGATTTCTGCAATTTTTAGGTTTTATTTTATTTTTTTAAAAAAAATGTGGGAAGCTTCAACAGATCTTCTGGGTGCAGGTGTTGTGGCTGGAAGTTTGATACTCCCTCCTTGCCCAGCCTGTATTTTTCGTCAATAGGGTGGAGACAAATCTTTAGGGCTCGGTCTACGTTACTTTAGCTTGTATAGGATGTCAATGCTTGTTATATTATTCTTACTTTATTCTTTATCTTCAGTTGTTCTTACACTAAGGTTATTTCTGCATCAGAATGCGTCCCAGTTACGATTATATCTCCATAAATGAGAGCCATTGAATGATCATACGAATGGTCCTGATGCTTACATTCAATTCTCAGCAAATCACCAAATATTATGAAATATAAAAGACCAATGTGTGTATGAGCTGTTGGGTGTAGATCATCTAGCAGCTTTACCGTTGATTGAGCAGCCTGAATTGTTGTGCCGTCTGGTTAACAAGTTTTCATACAGGATTCCTGCCATGTAGCCACAACAGTGCCCAAGAATGAGAGGCATTCTAGGTATGGTGCAACAATGATGTTTGGAGTTAGAACTCTTATGAGAGGCATTCTAGGTATGGTGCAACAATGATGTTTGGAGTTAGAACTCTTAATGATATCTGATATCATCTGCCGCTTCTCCCCCCCCCCCCCCTCACCTTTTTATTTTGGGTGATAGAATTAATTTGTAATTTTGTGCGTTGTGGAGTGGAATGTTGGTGAACCAATGAAAAAGTGTTTGAGGTGGACGAGTGGAAGTACTTGACGGATGAAATCATAAATAAGTATTTACCGACGGTAATAAGTAGCCTCAAAGAGCAGTGATATTTTGAAGGTCTTCGGTGATGGTTTTGTAACGTTGGCAAAATATTACTTGGTCATACGTGTTAATGAAATGATGAGGCGTAGGTGAGTTGAGTAAACTTTAGCGACAGTGAATGAGGGTTTCAATTTAGAGCTGAAGCCAAACACCAAAATTGAAACTGACCGTTTAGAACTGAATCGAAGAACTGATGCGGTTTTGGTATCAAGAAAAGGAATCTTCCCTGATTCGATAAGGTATCAGTTTCTAAGGTAAAACCATATGGTACGTACTAAATCGAACCAAATTGTCTCCTTTTATACTGAACGAAGAATATACATTTACCCACAAAATTTACTCTTTGGCATTTCGCATTTGTGCCTTTGTGGGCTGAACCCAGACTTCAGTAATGGGCTTGTGAAAAATCTATCACTTGTCTACAATTCTCGTTTTCATAGTGGAATAAGATTAAAGGGACAATGTTCCCAGTGCTGCAGCGCAGGCTACACCTAGACAGATGGGCCTGCCACTCAAGGAGGCTACCGCCCTACCTACTTTTCGAGCACACTGCTCTCATGGGTCCAAGCCCCGCCTGTGTTACGCTGCATGCCCACAGTAGAGGATCCAAAGTGATTAAAAATAGTGTAAGGAACCGTATAAGTAACCATATTTGATACCAAAAGGAACCATATCGTTAAATGCATTCGAATTCTATATGTTAATGTGGAAAGATATGAATTGAAGAAATCTGCATCAAACTAATTCTTTTTTGTGTGGGTTATTTTTTACAAACTTTGATCACATCACAATCAATAGACCAACAAATCATATAATTAAGTAGCAAAAATCACCTATTTCTAAAATAATGAAAAAAGAAATTAATCACACAAAAAAAGGCTCTCTGATGGTAGATGGTTGTACTGAGTTTCATCAATCTCATCTCTGCTAACTCGTAATGTTGTTGAAGGAATCGCATCTGCGACGGACCTCTCCCTCATGACCAGTCTTGACATGAAGGATGCTGAGCTTCTGCATGGCATGGGAGAAATCATTGAAGAAGGCGACCTGGTCGGAGGCATACTTCAATACGAAGGGCCTAGTTCTAGGGTCTAGCAATAAAGCGTTGTCCGATTGGAGCAGGGTCAGCCCCCTCGGCATGTTCTGGAAGTACATGTTGTCGAACTTACCGGGGGAGATGATGTCGAAGAAGATGGCCATGGTGGGATTCTTCTCATAGTTGGCGCAGGCGTTGCGGAGACCCACGGCGAAGCGTGGGTTCAGGGTCGGATCTGTCTGGGAGTCCTTGCTGTAGTTGAATATGCGCTGTGCAAACTCCTTGCAGTGGGCGAAACCGATGGTGTGGGCACCGATAAGGGCAACCATTTCCTGTACGGAAAATCCCTTGGAGACGAGAAGGTCGATCTGTTCGGAGACGGTGGCGGTGGAATGCAAGAGGTTACCGTCGGCGTGGGAAGCGAGGGAAACGAAGCCGTCTTTACGGCCGAGGCGGACTTCGTAGCGAGGCCCTCCAACCATGCTGACGAGGTTGCGGGTTGTGAGGGCAAGGATGTCGGCGCAGGAGACGATGCCAGGGCAGGAAAGTTCGAGGGCGGTTTTGGCGCGGACAATGACGTCGAAAGCGTCGCCGGAGAGGGAGAGGTTGAGGTCGTGGTCGCGCTCGGCTTTATTGGAGGGGGTGGAGGTGATGATGACGGAGGCATCGCAGCCGTCGACCATACAGTCGTGAAAGAAGAGGCGGAGGGTGCCAGCAGCGGTAGAGGGGTTGTTGATCTGCTTGGTGATGACGATGTCTTCAATGATCTGCTCCATTTGAGGGCAAGTCTTCTGGTAATAGTTGGTGGTGAGCTTTGATTCTGTTAATGAGATGAAGAGAAGGATGAATAGGGGCAATGCGGCTGCTCCTACCATTGTCATTTCCTCTCTCTTTTGTGGGTGGGTGTGTGTATGTGCTACTTTATCTCACTTTCTTTTCTTTTCTCTCTTGAGGGAGAGGACTAGTGATGAGAGGTGCTTACCTCCTCTCTCAGTTCTCAAAAGAAATGGGGGAGACGGATTGAGAAGAAGAAGAAGAAGAAGATCCTATGCGTGTGTGTGTGTGTATTGGGGGGGGGGGATGATTGGGGAATTGTTTATGGGGAAGAAGGTTAGAGTTGGGGGCTGTTCACGGATAGAAAGCTATGGGAATGGAAGGAACTACCCAAAGAGATGTAGGGGGAAAGTGTTGCCACTGTTGTGGAGGAGAGTGGTTTTAGGGAGTCATTGTCTATTTTTGGGGTTCCCTTGCCACAATTTAGATAGAGATGGAGATATAGAGATATATAGATTAACAAAGAGAGAGTGAGGTCTCTCTCTTCATGGTTTGGTTACATTTGTTATTGGTGGAAGTGGCAGGGGAACAGAGGTGAAACAATTTTGCTGATTTTGGGTTCCTAACGGTGTTTTTTTTTTATAAAAAGAAGGTGGTCTTTAGACTCAAGGACAGGGTGATATGAATTTTGCAGCAAATTCCATAGACCATAATTGACGGTCCTCGGGCCTCGGGTGCTTCCCTTTCACCTTGAGGCTTGAACCACCCAACGATATTTCCATCATTAAGTGATGCCACATAATGATGATTTCCTATAATCTCTCTCTCTCTCTCTCTTTGTGAGATGATGGAGGCCAGGAGTGTTGCAATCGGCAATAGACCCTTGGTTTGGCACTGGTCTGTTCCTGCTTTGAAAGACACATCCCATCCGTTGCTTGTGAGAAATGCTTATGGGACCCAGTCACCCATGGTTCAGTGTTTATGCTAAGTACGTGTCGGTTGTAAATTGTAACACGTCCTTATATGATAATATTATTTCCCCTCAAGCATCATTTCTTTTGGTTTATCCTTGGAAGTCAGAGAAAAAAAGTTGGCCTACACTCAGCCTATATTTATTAAAATTATCCTATTTTAAATTTCTTTTCTGTTACTACCCTGCCTTTTAAATTTTTACATTTTCTTCTACCCTCGTATTTTTAGATAAAATAAATTACACGACATCCCTTGGTTTTCGAACGAAACTCAACTCATCCCCAAAAAATTCATCCGGCCCCCTCTATAGTAATGGTGTTACTTTAAATCAAATAAAACTCATCCCATCCCCTGTATTTTTTAAAAATTCATCCGTCTCCCTCTATAGGAATGGTGTTACTTTAAATCAAACAAAAAAGTGAAATAACAAATTTAACCTTAGTTAAAATAAGATAAATAATGATAATTGAGGTACCCAACGTTTGTAAAAAATGCAATTTTAGATACCCAAACCCTTTGAAGACCATCGTCGACCGAGAACATTCTATCGCCCCGGCGCCGTCGCTGCCTACAAGAATCTCTGTCGGTGAGTTGTTGCACCTTAGTCCTGAACTCAGAGGAAGTGGTCTTTACCTTTATAGGGTTTGAGATGGACACAACCTTGATGGGTTTTGATTTGTTCTTTGGTTTGGCCCTTTTGCAGGTCTTGCTGCTTTGATGAACACTGATTTTGAAAGTCTAAGAAGTTCTTGCTCGAGTGTTGTAGCACCACTGCCTAACTTCTATCTACACCCAATGCTCTTACATCTATTGTGCCTTCTATGGAGATTTATCTACAGGAATCAAGTTTTATGGCTGGTGTTATCAAGTTCTGAAACTGTATTCTAGCATCATCGATTTTTGAAATTAATTTCAATCCAGCCAGCAGATCTCTTTCAATCTTTCAGGGACTTATTCATTTACTTGGTAAGGCTACTCGATTAAGATTTGAAGCTGGTCTGAGCACCTGATTATGTACTAATAGAAATCTTCAAACAAGGTTGCAATACTCTGTTTTCAAGTTTTTTTTTTCCCAGATCGATATCCTCTATTGTTTATGATCTGACCAGAAGATCTATCTCAATTTTTAGGGGATTATTAACCCTTTCTTGAAGGCCACTCGATCCTAGTTTGGTGTCCATCTGAACCCCAATTTTAATTTTATTGCAAACAAATTCTGGGTTTATTTACTTCAGATTTGCAGTTTTTGGGCTGCGGTTTATATCAGTTCTTTTTATATCATTGAACGTTTGTGGGGTTTGCATTCCTGACTACTGGTCTTCATATTTCCAGCCTTGAGATCGACAAGTGGCTGGGGAAAATCCGTTGTTGCATCTTCATTCCATCGTTTTTTTTTTCTTTCATTTTTTGTTCTGAAATACATACCCTAAATCCCCCTCTTTGGTTGCCAAAACTTGTAGCGTTTCGGCAAAGGGATCTCAATTCTACCCAGAAAAATAGAGTAGCGTCAATTTTGGGATCTTCTTCTTCGATGCATGGCTCGATTGGACTGGCGGAGATAGACTTGCAGGTCATGTGAGGAAGAGAGTGGTGTGGGGAAGAGGATAGGTTTTGGGGTTGTTACATCCAAGGGTAAAAAAGTAACTCTACACTGATCAAGGGTAGTTTAGGGATTTAAATTTATTTAACTGGCTGACATCATCATTTAATAGCATAAAATTAAGGGTAAATTACAGATCACCCCCTGATTTTTAAAAAAACTCAAATCACCCCCTCTACAATGACGCCGTGACGGTGTTAGTCTACTATTAGTTATTGGCGTAAAAGAATTATTTTACCTTTGTACTAAAATATTAAAATTAAATTTATAATACTACCTTTCAAAATCTATGTTTGGATATCAAGCGTAGTTTAAAGATTTAAATTTATCTAACTGGTTGACATCATCACTTAATAGCATAAAACTAATGGTAGGGATTAATTTTTCATATTGGGGTCTAAATCAGGAAGTGATTTAAGTTTTTTCAAAAATCAAGGGGTGATGTGTAATTTATCTTAAAATTAACAGTAAATACTAATTTATCTTATTGGGGTCTAATATAGGGGTGATTTGAGTATTTTAAAAAATCAGACGGTGATTTGAGTTTCATTTGAAACCAGGACATGACATGTAATTTACCCTTTACATATCCAGATTGCCCTTCCTTTTCCACCTAGGAACTTGCTAATCTATTTAACTTACCATTCTTCTTCTATGCTTTACTATTTTTGTCATTAAAATAGTAAAATAAGAACTTCTTCTATCTCCCATTTCTATTTAACCAAGAGGATGGAAGTAGGGATGTAAATGATTCAAATGAATCATTCTTCGTATTTAGGGCATCGTATTCGTTTAGATATCAAAAAATTTAATAAACTCAAAAATTCATAATAAAAATTAAGATTTTAGGTTTTGAAAAAAAGTTTGAATATGATGAAAGAGAATCTGATCTAAGAGATAGATTGAGAGAATTGTATCACCCACCCGCTTCGGATGATCGAAAATCGAATCGATCTCTCCCATTTTTAAGAAAAAGAACCGAATCCGATCCGTTTAAGGATGGAAGACATCAATCCCATAAATCAAAGACCCAGTTGGCACTTTCTTGCTTTGATATTTAATTTTTCAAGCAGTTGCTGTCCTTGTATAACTACATGATCCGGACTCTTTTCAACAAACACAAGCTACATAAGTTACCAATGAATGGTTTGCCCCAATATTAGGAACTGTTGTCCTAATACGCTGGTTAAGAAATGCATGGTAAACCATTCATCGGTAACCTTTTTACGGTGTCCATTGTTGGGTTGCATCTTGCAAAAGAAGGAGAAGAACAGAAGCAGATCGATTTGTTAGAAGAAGAACGATGAGGATGAAATGTTGAATGAAAAATCAATTAAATAGAAAATTTGAAGAAAAAAAAAAACTCCCACCCTCTCACATACCCGGCTGTATGAAAACTTTCCCCTTTTTCTTTTAATATAATTTTTATTTTTTTCATTAATTTACCCACAAAGTACAATATTAAATTCAAGCCAAACAAACTAATAAAGCTTGCTTTGTGAGTTCCTTTTGACTCTGTCCAACACTCTGTCCAACACTCCAACTGCTTCTGTCGGGTTTTCTTTTTCTAAATGTATTCTTTACCATAAAACCAGGGGTGTCAATGGGTCGGGTTGGGCGGGCCTGCCTAAACCCTGACCCGATCCTAGAGGCCTTAACCACGACTCGACCCTGACCCGACCCCCGAGGGTCAAGAAACTCTCAACCTGACCCGACCCTGCGGGTCGGGCCGGGTCGGATTGATCTTGATTTATGGCACCGTCCACGTGTCTCATTAGACCATGTTTTTGTAACATAGGATCTCACCCTATGGGACTGACTAATAAATATGTTGAAAAAATGGCGTGTATATAAACTCTCTCTACAATTGTAGCTGTGTCCCCTCAATAGGCCTGGAAGCTTATAGGGGCTACAACTAAATAACAATCATGTCAGTGACTCTTTTTATGGTCGATCAAAATAGTAGATGATCTACTCTTTTTATGGGTTCCCACTTCATGATGATGACAAAGCTAGTAGTTATCTCTGTACAATTCTCTTCTTTTTTTTTGTCAAGAAAATATTTATATTAAGTATATAATATATATATATATATATATATATATATATATATATATATATATAATATTATATATACTATAATTAATACGGGGGTCGGGCGGCGGCTAGGGATCTAACGACCGACCCCCTCGGTCGACATAACTAAACCCAAACGCCCTCGGGTCAAAAGATGAGCGCGCGCGAGCGGGTTGGGCCCCTTTATTGAACTCATAAAACTAATTAAGAAACACAAATCTCTCTTAACCTCACCAAACCTCTTATTTTCTACTTTATCTTTAACTCCATTTTCTCTCTCTCAATATTATTTAACAACAAATCCTTTCCTCGTCCTTCAAAATTTAATTATCTCATGTTAAGGAATTCCAAGCTTGAATAAAAAGATGATTCTGTATAGAGTTGAAGCCGGCAGCAAACCATATAACTCTTGTGAATGGACAGTGAAAAAAGGAAATTTGATATGAACAGATGGGAAAAGCAGAGGAGCATAATGTGCAATGATCATTGAGATTGAAACCACTACTATTAAGCAAGAGTTTCCCAAGGAAAAAAGCAAACTTTGGGGACTGTTTTAATATGCCATGTCATATGGGATTAATTTGGGTTGCCAAGGGATCGATGGTTAGTCGATAAGCTGAAGCAATTGAGAACAGACCCTTAGATGTAGGCGACCATATGTGTTTGTCGTCTGAACCAAATTGAAGGGCCACTTTCCAGGAACGATCAGACCATTAGAATTCATGGGTCAGTCCAAGGGTTGATGTTCTTGCCATGACCAACCTGCGAGCAAGGGGAAAGAGGGCCGGTTACTTAAGTGGCTGACTCTCTCCCCCCCCCCCCCCCTTTTCTTCTCGATTCCTAGTGTGAGTCTGAAAAAGGGGAGGCCTTAGGGTTTTGGTTATAAATACAGTCCTTCTAACCCTGAGGTCATAACATTGGAAATCAAAGTTACACACACTCTCTCTCTCTCTCTCGCTCTCCGAGTATTTGTGTTTTCTATGAGATTTCATCTTTTCCCAAGGATTTATGGTATGAAGTTCTTTTTGGAGAAGCCTTTCAAAATATCTAGAGAAAGAAAAAGATTGTTCGTGTGTTTGTAATCAAAAGCTTGGTTGTTGATCTCTCTTCCACAGTCTCCCATATACATTCAAGTAGGTAAGATCCAAACCAAATATATTTGGATCATCAATCAATTGATCTAACAAAGCTATACTAAGCAGTTTCGACTTCCAGCTAGGGATGTAAACGGATTGGATTCGGCTTGGATAGTGCTATATCCGCATCCGCATCCGATTAGCTTTCGGTCGGATTCGAATAGTGCTAAACGGATATGAACACGGATTCAGATCGGATATTTTATCCATTTACATGCAAATATAGCTTTTTGGATAGCTATAGCCTATCTATATCCGTATCCATTTAGCTTTCGGACAGATTCGAATAGTGCTAAACGGATTTCGACTATTCTTTTACATCCCTACTTCCAGACACTTACACAAGCGTTAACATGAGTTATAAGATCCTTGCAAAGAACCCTGTCATGTCTAGCGCCCACAAAAGGGATATCAAGATATGAATCAATAGTTGAAGGATGACAAAGTCCAAAATGCTCCTTAAGATAACGTTTGAAAGAGGAGCCAACATTGGAGCAATAGAAGAAACTTGGATTTCAGCACATTGATGGACTGGCCAGAGAAATGCCAATATTTGAGAAGAATATTATGAAGCTGCATCTTTGCGCTTCGTAAGCTATGGAGCATGCGAAGTCGTTTGAATCTCTAAGGCACAACATTGGATGTGGTCACTGGAGAATGGATTGAAGCTGGCACATTTGTGCTGTGTTTGTCCCCTTTATGCACTAGTTTCATACCATGAAGTGTTGAAATTGTTTCTAACAAAATTCCATTCCTATAGGTTTATAATTTTTTGTCATTTCCATCTTTTCGTTGGATAAATCTGTCCTCATTCAGATACTCTACAAGAAGCATAAGCATCAAATATAAAGGAAAACAAAATCAATGATCCTTCTTGTGCAGAGTAATGAATAAGGAAAACTTGTAAGTGCAATGTAATTGAAAGTCTGTCCAGCTGAAATTCTTATTCCCAGGGGGAGGAAATGGGGTTGAGAGTGCATCCCATATACCTGATTCTCGTGCAGATCACAGGTTATTTTTTTGGAATCCATCTGTTCCTTTGATTGCATTGACTTTCAGATTTTATAGAGAAAAATTTTCTACATAAAACAGCATAATTACACCCAAAATGAACAAAACACAATTAGATATACTTCACTAGAATTTCTACATAAGATCTACAAGGGGAAAGAAGTGGAAAAAAAAAAAGACTTGAGAAGTGGAACAATATAGGAGAGTGAATGCCAAATACATGAATCACTTATACTTTTGGTAACGTCCATTCTCCATGTAGTTTGCGAGACCTGAACTACGATTACGTTTTGGAATTTTTTCATACTCTTTCCACCATTGCATGAAGGTACTCTCCTTCAAAAAAATCTCGAGGGACACCGCCAAGTTATTAATCAAGCCTATCACATACTCTTCAAAGTTATTCAGCTGTTCTATAAGTGATTCTTCTGCTTTCCCCACAGCTTCTCCATTCTTCAATGATTTGGTCCAAATCATAGCTTCTTCCACCTCTGCCCAGAAGCAAGAATCTTCTGTTAAAGTAGCAGCAATGTCCCTTTTGCCTGATCTCCTCTGATGCTCTCCAGCTTTCTCATTCTCCTCCAGCCATGTCTCCAACAATTCATAATGCTTAGACCTTCCTTTCATGCGGTAACTAATCTTATCTTCCTTCAGTTCCTTGTAATATTCTGCAATATCAAGAGGTTCAACCATTCTCCTGTAGTTTGTTCCTGCGTAGAGCAGGCGTATGGGCAAGGGAGGAACCCCTTGCTTCTGGGGCTTCGTCTCTGCTTCGTTCACCACATCTTCCCAGTATTTCCTGAGGGCTTTCTTAAACTTTACAACGTATATGTCCCTTGGGAACGGCTTGTTCTTATAGCAGTCATAATAGCCCATGGGCAAATCAGTCGAGGAGATCTTCTTGTACCACTCAAGATTGGCCATGTTTATCTTCATATCATTCAGTTTCTTGTCAGCTTCGGAGATTCGCTGCATATTGCCCCGGTAATTTTTTCTTTCCCATCTCTCCATGTCTGTAATCAATGTGTCTTCCATGTTCTCCTAATTTAGATATTAATGTCAAACAGGGGTTTTGGTGCCAGATTAATAGGGGGGGGTGGACTTTCAGGCAGTTCTGCCAGAGATCTATCTAGCAGAGATACCGATTCAATTCGGTGATCAAATGAAATTCGAGCGCAACGGATCATTGAAACCATAATCTGTTTCCTCGAATGGACTAATAGGATGATTATCCAGAATAAAAGAATGGGGATTACCCAGAATGGAATTTGGAACTTGGAAGCAGAACTGCTTAATGATGGAAAACCAGTAATTTAAATACGTATTAAATTGAAATAGTAATTGTTTCATGGATGAAGGGAGTAGGGTTACCTGGTTTCTTTGAACTCCTATTGCGTCCAGTTGAAGTATTATCCCGGCTCGAAGTGGATCGCCTCTTGACCCCCATAGCTCCGAAACTCCCTTGGAGACAATCATCTGATCGTTAAGATCTTCCAATAGCTTCCCATAATCCAGGATATTGGGCATCTGAGGCGACGCACTAGTAGCCGCCAACACATCGACGACTGAAACAGGGTCGTTGAAACAAGCACAAGCCGATGATGAAGATGAACAAATGAGGAAAGTACCAAAAGGTTTGTAAATGTTTTCGGTGGATGAGAGGAAGGTACGAGGGATGAGGTCGCCATAGGAGACAACGTGCAGGAACCGAGATTTCCATCCGGAGAGATTGTGAATTGCTCTGCAGAGACCATCGTCACCGAGGAGGGGAGATCCGAATGTGATACAAATGGGGAAGTTAGGGTTTGATGGTTTGATTTTGTCAAGCAACCATAAGCAGAAGAGTGACGCAATCCATCCTCCTATAGAGTGTCCCGTGATAATCAATGGCTTCGTTGGGTTCTTTAACTGCATAATTTCCAAACACACAAAAAGAAATTACAAAATATATAATAGTTTTACTTAGAATTTGATGATCAAAGGAGAGACAGAGACAGAGACAGAGAGAGGTACCAGTTGGAAGAGGTCTTCATCTTGACGGAGGGAGCGGAAGAGTGAGAGGGCCTCTTCGTTGATAGAGAAAGGGTCGTTTTTAATTTGAAGGAAATTAAACTCAGAGGGATTTTGTTCCAAAGTTGGGGACAGCTCCGATGATACTTCCCCTCCAACTCCGATGCCAAAAGCTATAATTTGGTACTTGTTTTCATAACCATCGCAAATTTTGTATGCAACAGATAGTGATGATGAAGAGGTCGTTTTTATGATCTTCGTGGAATCATCGTTTAGTTGTTGAATGACAGGCAACGAACAGTGGAGCAGACCAGAACCCAACACCACATCTCCTAATTCAGATCCACAGCTAAACCTGTGCATCAGAAACAGAAAAGAGTTGGGGTTTAAATCAACAAAAAGTACTCTCTCTCTATCTCTCGCATCTTAATTGGTGATCATCGGAGTGATTAATGAGATGAGATTGAGCCAGAAGAGACAAAGAACGAACTTCACTTACGCATTCTCTTGATTGGGTTGACTCATCTCTCGATCTCTTGGCTCGATACAACTGATATTACCCAAGAAGAGCTAGAAGAAGAAGAAGAAGAAGTTTACAGAGAGATATAAGGAGGAAGAGGAGGTTAGCTTTGTTCTGAGGCTGAAGCTCTCTCTCTCTCTCTCTGGTCGAGAGATAAAAAAAAAATTTCCGAAAAGTCAAGGTCTTCGAGGCCAGTGGGGCTCCATCTCCCTCTCAGTACGCCATTGAACCGCAGCGAAGCTTCCCAGCTTTTACAAAACAAATTCAAAATAGAATCTTTCGTTTTCGCCTAATAAATAAAAAATGGTTTACTCATTCGACGACTTTCGTTGAACCGTGTTGAAGCTTGCATACACACTGAAACTTCAATAGATGTAGATACTTCTTCTTTCAACATTACGTACGAATAATTTTAAGGATGTAATGGATAACCGAAAATTCAAATTCTATCCGCATCCGTATCTGTCTAGGGATATCAATATTTGTGTAGAGATATTCAGGAAAAAAAAAATTGATTAATCCGACCCGTTTAGAGATATACCCAAAAAAGAAAATGGAATACTCTGATAAACATCTATTCAAAAAAAATTCAAATACTTAATAAAAAAAAAACTAAGTAAATAATGATCTTGAGGGTTTTTGAAGATTCAATAAGTTCTAGAATATAAGGAAAAGAGAATCATGATCTAAGATATATGGATTGAGAGTGAATTGTATCCGTTAGGTGGAGGGGAAGGTCTGGGTTACACAAGACAGAGATGTAAACAGATGGTCAAAAATTCAAATTCAATCTGCATCCGAATCCGTTTAGAGATATCCGTATTCGGCTAGGGAATATCCAGATCCGATTACATCCGATCCATTTACATCCCTACATTTAATTTAACCAAAAAAATACATACAACATGTTTTGAAGTTTCGGTATTGGTATCGGATCGTTTGTATTGGTATTGTTAACCTTTGATCTTGATTTAAAGAGTCAATATCAAATTGGCCAATTCGTATTGGTGTCGATAGAGACCGATATCAATTCCTGATCGATCCCATATCAATGGATCAGTATGGACCAAGGGAAAAAATGTTAACTTTTTTTTTAATGTTTGTAAAAGTAAACAGGAGTAAGTTTGTCTGATCCAATCGATATGGGGCAATCCGGATTGATATCAGATCGATATCGACTTATCCTGATACCAATTACTAAAACCTTGATCCCTTGGTAAAACGATACAAATTAGGGGTAAAACAGTCCAAACACTTAATTGTTTTTTAGGAAAACTCGGGCCAAACTTGTACGATAGGAGTTAATCCATGCCGACTTGTAAGTTGTAACGCCTTCCATTTTTAAGGACAGACTGGAAAACACTGTTCCAATTGGCCATGGTCGTGTGAAGGCTTTGGTTACCCTCTTACTCATACCCTCTTAGTCTCTTACTCATATCAGCCAATGAGCCAGAAGGTAAACGTAACAAGAAAAACTAGGGATTTAATTATTTTATCCAAAAAAAAAATAAAAATAGAGATTTAATTATTAATTATGAATCGTATATTGCCAATTGTATATTGGACTCTCAACATTCAGAACATCCAATTCGTATTCGATTAGCTTTCGAAAGGATTTGAATAGTTTTTTTTTTTCGGTAATAGATACAAATAATTTTTGAAAACTGATGTTTTGAATACAAATATTCAACAGATACAAATACAAATTTGATATAAATTTTCAAGTGTCCATTTACATCCTTAATTGTCTGATTGAGCGGAAAAGAACTGAAGAAGATGAAAACTTGATTAAGGTTGATGTTGAAGAATTGATGCCACAACCCACTAGGGTTGATGTTGAAGGTGTTAGAATTGTGTGGTCCAATACAAATTTATTTTGTATAATTTTTGTATTTTATTGGATATTTCTATATTCTCATTTTGTGGTATGTCTCATGTGGCATTTATATTTTGTGATTTGTAAAATTAATTAAATTGGTACCATAGTTTTTGGTCTACTTGACTAGTGGCCGGTGTTTTGGATGATCATTCGGATGAACCACTTCGTAGTCCTTGGCTTGACCGCATCTATCATGATGTATTACATGTTTATGTATGCATTGTTGGAATGTAATAGGTTTAAGGGGTGCAAGTCAAAATTGCTCAAACTATGGGAGACATGAGGACTAGTCTCTTGATGGTCAGTACACATAACGTCTGTGGAGTCCATCCATGGAAAGATCTCGTGTACGTTGAATGTTGATCTTTGTGACTAATATTCTATTGCTAGTGACTTGACAATTACGGAAGTGTACGCGTACCTACAAACTGTCAATTTAAAAGGTTTTATTATCAAAATGATTTTGTGAAAATTGTTTTTATTTATTGATATAAAATATTATTTATTTTCTATCTTTGCAAAACCAATTTTGATTTATTTTTCGGTAAATGCAGTTTTGTATTTTTTGTCTCTATTTTGTTTGGGGACATTTTTGGTAATTGTTAAGGTAAGCTCAAGAGGCATTCTGCATATGGATATTAGGGGACTAGCATCTCACCTAGGTTTGGACTTTATGGCTGGTCTTCATCTCTACCTTAGAGATATAAATATCTCAAAGTCACACAGGCAAGGGGATCTTTTGAAAGCTCAAAATACCGAGTTATGGTATACCTGTCCAGCTGGGGTGAACACCTTGATTGTTTGTGAGATCCTTGAAAATTCTAGTGGTTTCATCAAATTATGATCATCTACAATCTTTCTTCTACAATTTACTAAGAGAGGTTTAAATCATCTTCTTCAACTCATTCAACAAAGTAATTTAAATTCATATCTCCGAAAGGTATGTTTTTTTCTTTTTACTTTTGTATTGAAAAATCTATAGATAGATAAATCTGATTTAGTATTTTGCTTTTCATGAATTTGAACTATTTGGTTCTTTGTTTGAGATTCTTGTAGGACTCTTTTTCTTATAAAAGGATCCTATATTTCTGCCAAACAAAATAAAATAGTCCTATTTGAAATTACATAGATGTCTTCATGAATTTTTTTTCTTTTATTAATTTATTATTTAATAACATGTAATATATTATGAACTAATGAGGATATTTTAGAATTGTAAAATATTATTTATAAAACTATTATTTGATCATATTTTATAATTGGGTCGGATAATATAGCTTTTCAAATCTATGGAAACAGATGAAGTAGGATTAAGGAGGAAGAAGAAGATGACATGACCCATGAGTCTTTGCAGGTCTTCAAATGAGATTCCGTGATATTCCTTTCTCTCGGCTTAGTCCTTCATCAGGCCGTGGGAATTGGTTTCATCACCGACAATTAGAGGTTAGGAGTAGGAAGAAGAAGATGAAATGATGCTTTCTCATCGTTTTTTATTCTAAGGGTAAAAGGGTCATATTACATGCACCCAAGGTTATCTTGGGGATTAAAATTTTTATTCCTTGCTCAAGTCACGACTTAACAGACTGACACTAACAACCTGGGTATACTTGTAATAGATTATAAACTGTAGTGAAAGAGTGTAATGATTTAAAATAGTGGGGAGAAAATTGTAATTGGGCAAAGTACAGGGAGGGGATGTAATTGTTTGATTATAATATTTGTCAGTAATTCTATACCACCATCTCTCAATCCTATGTAATTATTTTAAGCCCATGAGTGAATGCACGTCTGATGAGATCTTTTAATAGGTAATTTGGAGACAAATTTGCAGCATTATTATTATTTATTTATTGGTAAGGATAAATTCATTCAAAACCAGGGCAGAGCAGCTCGACGCATCCTGATTATAGAGAACAAGAAGCCAAAGAATGGAATTGGGCCACATTGTCTTACTTGTCATAGACAATGCCTTCCTAACTAGAGAGTGATCAACCTTATTTACATCTCTAGAAATATTAGAAGAAAAGTAAATTGAAAAAATGCGCAACTAAAGTATGGATATCCTCCACAATTCTCCGAATAGATAAAGGAATAGGGTCGGAGGGTCCAGACAAGATAGCTATAAGATTTGTATTCTTCGAAGAGATGTTGGGCTTTGGTGGACACTTCCTTGCAATTTCTTTGATTAAAGACAAGATAGTTTCTTGCAAGCCAAAGCTGCCACCATATGAAAGAAAATAGGCTTAGAACCTCAGCGCCGTTTTTATTGGATGGGATGTTAAACCGATCCTAAATGGGCAATAGCTGAGATAAACTTGGAGAATTATCAAAAGAAACAATGAAGGATAGGTCGCTGCCGAACCATGTGGCCTTTGCAAAGCAACACTCCAAGAGAAAATGATCGCTGGTTCAACCGCTTTACCACATCGTTTGCAACTTGGGTCGATCGGCAGTTTTCGCTTAAGAATGTTTTCACTTGAAGCCGATCCTTGGGCACATAAGTTCCATAAGAAGGACTTGACTTTTGGTAAAATCTTACTATTCCAGATATGCTTCCATACAACTGGATGAATATCCTCCTAGGTATGTCTGTGTGATGTGGATGCATGGAGAGAAGCTCGCTGGTCCTTCTGATTGGAAAAAAGATGATAAGTGGTCTTAACGGAGAATAGGCCATTCCAAGCTCAGTTATTAGTCTCATTGTGGTCCAAGCGGACCAGGCCTCCGAATAGAATGACCAATGGTATGACTTAGCTCAATTTCTTTACCCAGAAAGAAAACAAAAAAAAAAGACTTCGCACAATTTCATATTAACAAACAAGCACGAGACCCATTTAGACAATTACCGGTTTGGTTTGATTCAAAACCGAATAATTGTTGATTAACCGAATAGAAACCGGATAGAAAACCAAGATAAAAAATATTCTGATTTATTTAAGAATGAGATTAGGCACTCAAAAATATTATGACTCCTTAGATTTTTTTTAATTTCAGTTTGAGCGCCAAATTCATGAAGGTACGAAAGGTTTTAGTAATCAGTCTAAAATATCATTACAAAGAGCATGTCTTAGTGGATTTTGTAAATGAATTGAGTAGGTATGGATTGGTGATGTCCTCAAGTTGGCTTCCCTTACGGTATTTCGTGGTTTTGAGTAATCACTTAAAATTATCATTGCAACTATCATGTCTAAGTGAACTTTGCCGAAACTAAATGTGTATGAAACAATATAATTTCTCCCACATTAACAATGATATGAAAAATAGAATTAAATGGTATAAAGATGAAACCGAAATTACAAATCGAATGTAAATCGGATAACGAAAATCGAATAGAAACCGCTAAAATCGCACCACATATAAAATGATTCAGATTTTGGATGATTCTTATTCGGTGCAATTTTGATTTCTACTTTGCAAAATGTGCACCAAATCAGAACCACACCGTTTGACACCCTTACTACTAGGAAAGAGAGACCGTACAAAGTTAGTATTCCACCCAGTGATCAAGAACTCGACCAAAACCTGTTGAAACCGTCGAGTTGTCTCGGTTTCGACAGGTTCCGAGACGAGTTGGACTGAAACTTTTAAAAATCCCTTAACTTGGTCTGGTTTCGAGTGTTTTGGTCTGGTTTCGATTGAAATCGACGGTTTCGATCGAAAGCATATCGAAACGGTCGAAACCATGACCAAACAACATGCTTTTTCCTTGGTTTTAGCTGAACTGAACATGATGCATATAATTCACAGACCAAGCATCTTTACTTTTAGGTGCAGAACCATACTACACAGCCTTATCTTCTATTCCTATCTTCTTCTCCAATTCTTTATTTTTTGCATCTTCTTCTCCTTATTTATTTTTTTCTTTTAGTTAAAATTCCATTATGGGCCAAAGTCGTCCATCCTTCCAAAAATTTTTGGTTCAAAATGGAGAAAAGGATCTGATGAAGAAATATTTAGGAGAAATGAAGTTGTTCTTGGTATTCCTTTCATTTTATTCTATTCTTTTCCACAGTAATTGTTCAAATTGTATGCTGTGTTGTTTTATTGATTTTGCTTTTTTTTTTTGGTTCATAGATCTTGAAAAGAAGATCATTTCAAGGAGGAGAGTAGTTTTTATGGAGGCATTTTCTTGTATGATAAAAAGCTTCTTAGGTGGACTAGAGAGATCAATAAAGAGTTTGACATTAAATTTCAACCCTGTGCTTTTCTTTTTTCAATCGGTAATGGACTATCAGACCAATTGGTCCCAAAATATGTCATAGGATATGTATGTTGTGCATTCGGAGGAACGGCTTCCCAATCTTCAATGGTACGCTGCTCGTGGATTATACCCACCAAGAAATTTCGCATGGAATTGAAGAGGGGCATCTTAATGTTTTATTTAGATTCAATGTATTATTCATGGTTTAAGTACTTTATAATTATTTGAACTAATTATAAATTTATAATACTATTTTAGTAACAGTATTGTATCAGCGCGTACGTTAGTAAACTTCGGTTAATAACCACAAGTACTATTTTCAGTGATTCTTTGATGAATGTTATTCATGGATTGTGTTTAAAATGGAAAAAATAGACAAAAATCAAACCTAAAAAATCTTGTTTTGAGGTCGTAACCTTGATTTTTCCATCAATAGAAAAAAATCCCAGATTACAATCGAGATGTGATCAAAATTGAGATGGACTTGATTTCTGGCTGATCGAAACCTTATCGAAACCTGAATTTTAGAACCTTGATTTCACCTTCCATTTACAGGTTACAATGAACTCATCCACTTAGAAAACAATGGATTCAAATCCACGGCTCGACGTACTTCCAATTAGCTTTACTATATTCTCGCCATTACGGCACTATGTCACATCATTTATTTTTTCAATCTTAAGATTGATTTTCTTTCATACCCCAAGAAAAAAATTTGATTTTCTTTTGGGTAAAGGGGAAAGCTGTTTCTAACCAAACCGGTTACAATAGATTCTTGTAACCTTTCATTTTTGCCCTTAATCACATCACTTAGATCCTTTTTTAATGAGGTGATTTTTCATTTTTGCCCTTAACCACATCACTTAGATCCTTTTTTAATGAGGTGATTTTTGGAATTTTAATTCTCGTCTCCTCCTTTACCTCTCCTGCTCTAGCTGCGGCGAGGCTCCCCTTTTGCTCTCCAGTCCCCCACCCCCACGTGTCTACCATGTCTCTCTTCCCCTTCAGCCCCTCCGCCTGAACCCCACCCTTCCCCTGTATGTCATGACACGTATGGACCCAGCAGGTGATATCATGGAGACAGGTGGAGTGGCTGAGCTGTCTAGGGAGTTATCTATGACACCAGTCATTCGCAGGAGTAGTAGGCCAAGGAGACAACCACTTGCACTTAAGGATTACGTGTAAGAGCAGCACTTTGTGTATGGGAAGTGGTTGTAACGGTTTGTAATAGGGCCTGACATGGCTATATAAGATAGGCTAAGGTCACATGAATGATAGGAATAGTAATTTCTCTTTCTCATTCTCGTCTTCTACTTCTCTCTCTCTCTCTCTTGTACTTCTCTTCCTCTGTCTCTTCTCTTCTACATTCCTCAGCTATAGTGTTACATTGGTGCTTTCGTTTCGCTTTCCATGGCTGAAGGGACTCGTTTGCGCCAACTCGATGAGAATATCAAGACCCTGCAAGACTCCTACACTTCCCATGGTGAGCGTCTGAACTCGTTGCAGGCTGCCTTCGAGAACCAGCAGAAGACCATGTCTGAGATGGTTTCCCGTTTTACGGTCATGGACGGTCGCATCGAGCAGATTCTTCGGTTTTCACCACCGGAATTTGGCTCCGCCGGTGAGTCGCGGCCTTCCGATGGTCTCCTTCCCATTCCCCCTGCTCCCCCATTTCAGCCCATTTCCACTCCTCCACCCCAGATCCAAACTCGCACAGTCAAACTCGATTTCCCTCGGTTTGATGGCAACGATCCCTTGGGTTGGATATTCAAAGCTGAAAGGTTCTTCGACTTTCATCACACGGCCGAGGATCACCGTCTCCTGATCTCCTCCTTCCATATGGACGGTCGTGCGTTGCAATGGTTTCAGTGGATGTTCCGCAGCGGCCAGTTTTCCACGTGGCCGGCTTTCACCCAAGCTCTGGAGATCCGATTTGGGCCCTCTGAGTTTGAAGATCATCAGGGTGCTCTCGCCAAACTCACCCAAACTGCCTCTGTATCTGAGTTTCAGTCCCAATTCAAAGCACTCGCGAATCGCACCACCAACCTTCCGACCACTTTTCTCGTTAGTTGTTTTATTTCTGGACTCCGCCCCGATATCCGAAATGAGGTGTTGGCCTTTCGCCCCACTTCCTTGACTCAGGCCATTGCTCTTGCTCGTCTCCAGGAGACGAAACTCTCTGAGTGTCGCCGTTCCTTCCAGCGTATCACCCCTACCATGGGACCACAACGGCCATTAGCCTTGCCGGCACCCCCCACGGCGTCGCATACCTCACCTTCCACGGCCCGAAATTCTGTTCGTCTACCGATTCGTCGTCTCACCCCCGCCGAGATGCAGAGCCGTCGTGAGAGGGGCCTTTGTTACAATTGCGACGAACGATTTGTTGCTGGCCATCGCTGTAAAACACGTCAACTCTTTATTATGGATTATGAGGATATGGTCATCAATGACGTTGCTCCAGAGCCTGATGACCCCCCCGATTCACCGGATCCGGATCCCACCTTCCATTCTGAGCTCTCTTATCATGCTTTAGCAGGGTATTCTTCTCCCACAACGATCCGCTTCACCGGATTCATTGCTGGTTGCCCCATCCAGGTTCTCGTCGACGGCGGCAGCACTCATAATTTTTTTCAGAGCCGTGTCGCGCGCCATTTGGGCTTAGCAATCGAGGCATCACCCAGGGTTGGCGTTCTTGTGGGCAATGGGGATCGCTTATCCAGCGAAGGTGAGATAAAACAACTACAGGTTCAACTCTTGAACCATACTGTGACCATTGATGCTTATGTCTTACCATTGTTTGGGGCTGAATTGGTCCTTGGTGTTCAGTGGTTGGCCAGTTTGGGCCCTGTTATTTTTTATTATCAGAACTTAACTCTTGAATTTGTGTCTGATGGTATGAGGATTATTCTCAAGGGAGAAACCCCCCAGTCTCAACCACCGCTCCAGTATCAACATCTGCGGCGTATTGTTGACACTGGTTCCTATGTGGCGATGTTTCAACTGGAAGTGCAATATGCAGCGGCTCCTTCGCTCCAATGTGACAACCCTGCTCTTCAACAGCTGTTGGAATCTTTTGCCTCTGTGTTTGAGATTCCTCATGGGTTGCCCCCCCACCGAGTCCAGGATCATGCCATTCCGCTGCAACCCGGTTCTCTACCGGTGAATGTAAAGCCGTACTGTTACCCTCACTTTCAAAAAACAGAGATCGAGCGCTTAGTGGGATCAATGTTGGAGGATGGGATCATAAGACCCAGCAATAGCCCATTTTCTTCGCCAGTTCTCCTCGTTAAGAAGAAGGATGGAACCTGGCGCTTCTGTGTAGATTACAGAGCATTAAACTCGGTGACCATTAAAGATCGATTTCCTCTCCCCACGGTGGATGAACTTCTGGACGAACTGCATGGAGCAAAGATTTTTTCCAAATTAGACCTGCGGTCAGGGTATCATCAGATACGCATCCAACCCGATGACATCCACAAGACAGCTTTCCGCACTCACGATGGCCACTTCGAATTTTTGGTCATGCCGTTCGGCCTCACCAACGCTCCAGCAACATTCCAGGCTACCATGAACGATATTTTCAGGCCATTCCTGCGTCGATTTGTGTTGGTTTTTTTCGACGATTTGCTTGTCTACAGCACCACTTGGCCGGATCATCTACGTCATCTTACCCAAGTCTTAGAGCTCCTCCATGCCAACTCCCTGTTTGCCAAGATGTCGAAATGTTCATTTGGCCAATCCTCCATTGAGTATTTGGGTCATATTGTCTCCGATCAGGGGGTCACTATGGATCCCTCCAAGGTTGCAGCGATGTTAGACTGGCCAGTACCACAAACTCTCCGAGCACTTCGTGGCTTCTTGGGGCTTACAGGGTACTACCGGCGTTTTATTCGCCACTACGCTCAAATTGCAGCGCCGCTGACCGACTTACTTCGCAGTGGGGGATTCAAATGGAACGAAGCTGCCCAAACTGCCTTTAAAGCATTGCAGAAGGCAATTACCACAGCTCCTGTCCTCGTGCTCCCTGATTTCACAGTCCCCTTTACCCTCGAAACCGATGCGTCTGGAGTCGGAGTGGGGGCGGTTCTCTCCCAAAATGGCCACCCAGTGGCTTTCTACAGTAAGAAATTGGGCCCTAAGTTGCAGTTGGCTTCAGCCTATGTTCGAGAGATGTATGCAATCACTGAGGCAGTAGCTAAATGGCGCCAGTACCTTCTTGGGCGCATGTTCCACATACGCACGGATCAGCGCAGCCTCAAGGACCTTAATGATCAGGTCATCCAGACCCCAGAACAACAGCGGTGGCTTTCAAAATTGTTGGGCTATGTGTTCGACATTTCTTATAAACCGGGCAGAGATAACGTTGTGGCTGATGCTCTGTCTCGTTCCCCCGTGGAGTTCTTTGGGTTCTCCATGCCCACCTTCGATTTCCTCTCCCAATTGAAGGCCGAAGTACAGAACCACCCTGAATTGGTCGCCATCTACTCTGGCTTGGTCCACGACCCCTCTTTACTAGCTCGTTTTGGCGCGAATTGTTTCGGTTACAGGGAACGACCTTGGCGATGAGCAGCGCTTACCACCCTCAGTCCGATGGTCAATCGGAGGCTTTAAATAGATGTCTCGAAATGTATCTCAGGGGTTTTGTTTTGGACGAACCCAAGCAATGGGTACGTTTCCTTCCTTGGGCAGAGTACTGGTACAATACTTCTCTTCACACAGCCATCGGTATGCCCCCCTTTCAAGCTCTATATGGCCGGCTCCCTCCTGCTATTGTTCATTATCTTCCTGGTACCTCCCCTAACGAAGCGTTAGACCGTGAGCTTTTGGATCGTGATAACATACTTCATCAGCTCAAGCACAACCTATCTCGTGCCCAGGCCTATATGAAGCATCAGGCCGACAGAAGGAGGACGGATCTGCAGTTTGAAGTAGATGATTTAGTCTTTGTTAAACTGCAACCATACCGGCAACATTCTGCAGCTTTGCGCCTTAACCAAAAATTGGGACGCCGGTTCTTTGGTCCCTTTCGTATACTGAAACGCGTGGGTAAGGTGGCCTATAAACTCGACCTGCCTGCTGCGGCGCGAATCCACCCTGTGTTTCATATCTCTGTGCTCAAGAAATGCATTGGGCCATCGGATCCTTCGTCGTCATCTCCCCTGCTACTCCCTGCGCCGGAACCCACCCCAGCAGCGATCCTTAACGTCCGTCGTCTCTCTCGTCAGGGCAAGTGGGTTCGTCAGGCTTTGATTCAGTGGTCTGGTTTACCTCTCGAGGAGACTTCGTGGGAGGACGTTTCTGTGTTACAACGGCTATATCCCTCTTTGAACCTTGAGGACAAGGTTCTCACGGATGGGGATAGCAATGTCATGACACGTATGGACCCAGCAGGTGATATCATGGAGACAGGTGGAGTGGCTGAGCTGTCTAGGGAGTTATCTATGACACCAGTCATTCGCAGGAGTAGTAGGCCAAGGAGACAACCACTTGCACTTAAGGATTACGTGTAAGAGCAGCACTTTGTGTATGGGAAGTGGTTGTAACGGTTTGTAATAGGGCCTTACATGGCTATATAAGATAGGCTAAGGTCACATGAATGATATGAATAGTAATTTCTCTTTCTCATTCTCGTCTTCTACTTCTCTCTCTCTCTCTCTCTCCCTCTCTCTCTCTCTTGTACTTCTCTTCCTCTGTCTCTTCTCTTCTACATTCCTCAGCTATAGTGTTACACTGTAACTCCCCGCCCCACCCAGATTGGGGTTTAGGGCTTGTCATCTCAAAGGGTACTCTGCATCCTTCTCTGGTTTATCTCGTCACAAGAAGGAAAAAAAAAACTTGCATCTTCTCAGTTTTCCTTACTATCCATTACCCTCTCTCATCTGAAAGAAATCCATCGACATGCTTATTAGAGTATTCAAGAACAAGGGTGCAAAGAACAATTTCATCGCAAGGATTTCTCCAATCCCTCACAAAAAGGAACCCAATTCAACAAGAGTCATTGACGCCTTCTCCATCTCTTGAAAAATAATTGTTGATTTGGTGAAATCACGTTGGGTTTTGTTTGAATTGAACTATCTATAATTTTTATTCTGGGTTTCTAACTCATGGAATCAACCTCTCTCCAGTTTTAAAAGTATTAACAATTGGTATTTTAGTCTGGTTTGTAATTGAAATGGGGGGATTCCGATTGCCATAAAATTCATAGCATTTGCATTCTTGCCTTGCTGACCATCTGATTGCTGGTGCTGGCAGTGGGTTACTCCACTCGAAGCCCCTGAGGTTTATGGATTACCTAGACGAAGAGCGCAGAGGCGGGCAATCACAATGAAGAGCTCTTCGATCGCTCTCAAGTACAAGGAATACAATATTTAATCAGATTAATCATCAGGAAACATAGATTTCCTACAAACCCCTACTGCAAGAGCCCTCGACCTGCCTCTTTGGTAGTTGCACGATTACATGTGTCTTCTCTCTCTCTCTCTTGGAAGAACGGCTCCAGTAAGGTTTCCTCCCCTCTCGGCCTCTCCTATCCCTCTGCAATTCCACGGACCACTCTCCCTCGCCGCCTCATCCCCACCTCTCAGCTCTCACTCTGCAAAATTACATTATTAGACTCTTTATTATACTGCTACAATATTTTATGAAGAATAAAATAATCCGGTTACAAAGTCTGTTTGAAACCTGCTTGATTAACAAACAGACACCCTTGGGTAAAAGCCTAAAGGTTTCATAAAAGTAGTGGGTAAAAATCCAAAAGGAGAGGTGCGATCACGTTCATGTATGATAACGGCTCAGATGCAATCTCCTCTGTGGGACCCATATAGGGTGGATTCCATCTAAATGGTTGTAAGTTGTACTTGCATGTTCACGTACATGTGATCCTAATTCGAAAAAGGATTGGGCTCCTCTACAACAGCGGGGGTGCATTGCACATCTTGTGGCATGACACTGTAGCTCATAGACAAGCTCCCCTTTGGACGATCTGGATCGAATCAGGAAAGCTGATCGTGGTGCACATATGATGTACAAGAGGATTTTTGAATTTTGATATCTAGATTTCGAGCTTGATCCAAGCCATCCAAAGGAGAGCTTGTCCACTTGAGGAGTTATGCTATCGCGCCACAAGATGTGCAGCTCACCCCTACCTTGTGGAGGAGCCCAGTCCCAAGAAAAATCTCTCATCTTCATAGCTATTTATGCCATATGAAAAAGGTGATGTAGCTATTTCAACAATTGAATATGTAGAAAATGGTTTGGATTTATAAATTGATCAAATTTCAAACTCAAAATCAACTTAATACCCTCTCATATCGGGCGATCTATACTTGCACCTTATTAATTTTGATACCATATTGATACTGTATCGATTGCACAATAGGGACAGAGTAACATGATCAAAAAAATCTATTTCTCAAGAAGAATCAGGGGCAAAAAATTTATCTGGCTACCTTTTGCGAGCCAACCTCGCCAGCTTATTGGTCCACATGGGGTTGGTGCCAGCTGGGTCATAAGACAGACAGGCCACGGCAGAGGACGATAAAAATTTAGAAAAGCTTGGATGGATTACCATTTACCACTGACTTGCGTGGCACGAATCAGAGCAAAAAACAGTGATTCAGATCAGAGCTAAAGCTGTAAAAAAGAGTGGACAAGTGGTTAGTGACTTAGTGCATCCCAACCTGGCAAACCCCTGAAAAGAAGAGAAAGCTGTCTTTAGCTTTTAAGAGACTGGGCTCTCTATTTTCTCGGTAGAGCCCTCGTAGGCCCATAGATATTTATGTGTGCAACGTTTATTACATGCAAGATCCCGAATATCTGGAGATGAGGGTGGGATTTGGGTCTACTGTACCGCGATGGGGTTTGTAGCTAATATCGGAACTCATAATGTTTGGACACGTAGCCCAACACGTAAACAAGATGTTGAACGAGAATAGACCATAACATGTGCAATCAGGTGAACGTACATATGAGAGCCATATTTTTATACTTTTATTCTATTTTTACCATATTTTTATACTTTTATTCTATTTTTACCATTTATAAGGGAAGGAAGGATTTTTATGAAAACAAAATTAAAATGTGATGGCCTCTCACATATACATTCACCGGTTGATACGTGCAGAGGAATGAAAAAAAAAAAATCGTATTGGGCTACATGCCTAGACACTATAGGCCGTTGGATATGTGCTACACCACTCTGTTGTAACTACAATGGAGTCCCTTACTATAATTGCTTCCATGAGTGGTTGGCGTACAAACTACTTTCCTTGTTTATTATAAACATGAATGACTTAATTTATTATATAATTATTAATTAATTTTACACAATTAATAGTTGGTTTAAATGATTACCTCAATTTTAAAACCAAAATAAATAATTTATTAAACGATTTCACGATTTCAAAGTAAACGAATCGATTCAATTTCAATTTCGATTCGGATTTGACGCCCACGGAGAGAAAATATGATACTTGAGATCCGAGATAAGATAGAGTGGTTTCGCTTTGGGAGTTTTTGTGCAACTGGAAAATAATTTTTGGCATCAAGATATAAGAGACTATATGGTAACTACAAAGAAGACATTTTGTACGCATTTAAGGTGGTACATCGAACCAATGTAGATCACGAGTTGTGAACCAAACTACCAAACACACACTGGCCGGTCATGAAGCAGGCAACTCGATCGCTAACTATTTTAATCTTCCTACCAAATTCTAGAACATAAAAGAAGGTGAATTTAAGAAGTAGCAAAGCCAAAAAAACCCATTATCAGACATTAATGTAGTTGGGAATAAGTTTGGAAAGCTTCAAGGGCACTTGGGGCGGTTGCCGTGGGTTGTCATATCAGTGTAGCACTTGCCGCACATCTCCTTGTTACCGTAGGTGCCTGGTGGAACACATTTGCAGCGTTGGCAGCAAGTCATACAAACTCTTGTGCAGTGCCTCTTCCTCGAATGCAGCGAACACCTCACTCCACACAGACGTGGACACTCTGTAGTACTCACCGGTGGAAGAATTGGTGGTGGGGCCTTGACTGGTGTTGGTGCAGGTGCAGGTGCCTTGACGGGTGCCTTTGCTACAGTCTATGTAACAAAGAAAACACAGAAAACTCATACACCTTTTCATACCCATTTTCATAGGCATTCTCCATGAGAGCTCTTGCTCTTGTGATGCTATGAAAAACATAGGCGGATCATAAAGAAGTAAAACAGAGAGAAAATAAATAAATAAAAAAAAACCCACTACAGAAGGAGGAAAATAGAGCAATGCATCTCTTTATAAAGTTAAAATTACCTCCAACAAGATCTCCTCTTCATTAGATGAAGCCTACAAAACCCAAATAGTAAATCATGCGTTTGAGCCATCAGGAACTTAAAAAAGGCAAAATCTATAGAAGAGGGAGTGGCTTACTGTTGTTGCGAACAAAAGAAAGGATGCAATGAGGAAGATGAGAGTTTTCCAGGCCATCTTAGAAAGAAGCAGCAAAACCCAGACAAAGACAAGTTTAATTTCTAGAGTGAAAAAAAATTCACACCTCACAGTGTTGAAGAACTCATTGATGGAGTGTGGTATTTATAGAAGGATAACGAGAGAGAGAGCAGAGGACCAAAGCATTGGGATGGTGAGTTCAAGTGTCGGTGCCAGCTTTACAGCTTTGGAGCTTACACATGGCTGGTCGAGTGTTGAGTTGGCTTGGCAGTATGGCAGTTTGTGACAGTGTTGTGTGGCCAGTATTGGGGAAGGTAACACTACTCGCCTTCATCACTATGTCTATTGAAAAATACAATCAATCTATGTCATCTTTATATTATCTCTTTTCAAATCTTCTTGGAGACTGCGTTTTCTTGTCCTTCCTTGCTCATTAACCCACGGACCAGAGAGAGATTTCTGTATTTGATATTTTGAATTCCTAATTTCAGAAAGCTTTCGGTCTTGTTTTGCTTGGAGTAAGGGATCTAAGATCTTGATTATGAGTTTATAACATATTTAATAAAAAAGTAATAATTGGATTGAGAGCTCGATAAGCTGATGGGTAACTTCTCTGGAGTCTGGTTATTTTGATTCAAATTCGTTGTTTATATGATGTATGGAAGATGTTATCAATAAGATAAACAAGGCGGATTTAAGTTAACAAAAAGGGAAAGAGAACTCATCCGGTGGTCCATATCGGGTGTGTGTTATACATATCCGTCATTCCATGGTCCTAAAAATTGATTAACCTTTTGAGATTGGTATGTGGTTTGTGTGATTATACTTTTATACCAAAAAAAAAAAATATCACCTAATCGCACAGCACACATTGTCTTTACGTTTAAACATAGAGATACATGAAATGACTACCACACCCCTTTGATCCGTTGAACCCTTGAAATGATCGGGGGTCAGTCATTTTGTGCACTGCTGTGCAAAGGCACATGGGCGGCATGTCTGGTGCAACAAGATGGCGTTTTTCTCCCAAATAAATATTAGTTAAATTGTCACTGGAACTTGACTACTGTCACCTGAACTGAGTGCATGTGAGATTCTCTGCTTCTCACATGAGGTGTATCATGTATGACAGCACATGCTTAGCTCCATTGGTCCAGTCCAACTCTACAGACTTATTTTGGGCCTGGGCCTCTGTAGGTGGATTATATTTCAGATAGTTCACAGCCCATCATCCTTCATATTTGGAGAGTACTCAAAGAAGGATATTCCTGAGGTCACAGGGTTGGATTCTGATTTCTGGAGGATTCTATCCATTCTTTTGAGGTAGCAGTTAGGACAGTCTGATGTCATGCCTTACATGATGACAGCTAACCCATCATCATCATCATCCATTAACATGGAATGGCAAGGGTGGTTTATAGTCAACCCTACAAGTTATCCACCGGTGGTTAACTTTGGCCCAATTATTAACCCCTCCGGCCCATGGTTTGAGGTATCGGATCGGATCGGCCGATATTGGTTGGATTGGATCGGTTGAGGTTGAGGTTGATCCTGAGATTTGATCGATACAACAAGGTTTGACTGGGTCGTTGATTGGATCGCCCAACTTAGTTGGATCGGTCGATCTGATCCGATCCAAATGAATAATTTTTTATTTTTTTAAAGTTTTAAAGTTTTTTATATTACCTTGATCCATATCGACCGATGTTAACCGATACCAATCGATTTTGACCGACTTGATCTAGATAAAATTGACTGATCCGATTCTGAGAACATATTACCCACCAACTTTGACCGATACATGACCCGATCCATTAAAAAATTATTTGGGGGGGTTTTTTGACCGATCCTAATCGATTTGGACTGATCCAATCCCGATCCAGAAAGATTTCGGCCATGACCGATCCTGAGTTCGATACCTGGATTTTGAACCTTGCTCCGGCCTCTCTCATTCATGGGCTTGGGTAGGTGGGCCATAAAAGTTGTCATTTTCCCACGAATTTCTTCTTTGTGGTGCCAAGAAAATTTAAGATTTTCTGACTTTGTGGTCCCAAAATGCAATACATTTGTGTGATATTGCTCTGGCTAAGCCACCTACCTCCCTGGGCTATCATTAATGGTCTTTTTTTATTACTCTATTGGACCGTACTTGTCCTCTATTCCGGAAAATGTAGAGGCTTGTCCCTTTATGTTTGTAGGGATTATATATTTAAATGCATGATTGAGACTTGAGACCTGGGCTTTAAAAATCAAAATCTCAATCTGATCGGCCTAGTTTTGGGCCGATTCGTTACCAATCTTACCTTTTTTGTTCGTGATCTCGGTATCGGTTGGATCAGATCAGATCGGCCAATACGGATCAGGATTGCCCAAACTCGAGCAAATATGACACTTTTGTCTCTGTTTTCTTATAAAAAAAATATTTTTTATATTTTTATCACTGTTCATACAGCAGAATCAGATCGGTATCAGGATTGGTCTCAGCCGATACCGATATGATCCGGCCAAAATCAGCCGATCCGATCCGATACCTCAAACCATGCCCCCATCCATAGAACATGATTCATACCATCTTAGGGTTTTAATATATTCCAAAATACCCTTTCACACTCCCACCCGCCACTTCCCATTCACCATGGGTGGAGGGAAACTCAGTCCCTTCTTCTTGGTGGTACCAAAAAATTTTAAAATAATCTAACATTATGGTCTCAAAAAGTATAAGGTTTTAAATGGAGATAGCTACTTAAGTATAAGCATCAAGAACCTTAACAAATCGATATGAAAATATAAATTATATAACTCACATCTCAACACAAATGATTCATCCATTAATCAGTACAACTTGAATAATTCATGCACTCTCTAAGGTGGTAAAGAGAGTTCAAAGATGGGCTTTCACCGCCCCTGGGAAACCCATATACTCAAAAAGGACATACCGTGATCCATACTGAAACCTGCAATGCCACCATCAAGGCAACCACCATGGATTTGGGTCGACTGTAGCGTGACATGGTGTGTAGCGCACCATCTGATGGTCTTACATGCTCGGACACGCAGCCCAACACACTTGTGGGGTGTTGGGCTTACTGCCCATGCACTGCAGGCCGTCGGATGTGCACTACACACCATGTTGCGCTACAGAGGAGCCCCATCCAACCACCACGTACCCATCATGCTCCTTGAGTTTGTTGGCTGGTTATCATGACTTGATAATTTTTAGGGAAAAAGAACTCTATGGATCTGCAATGTACGCCCCGCCTAGACACATGGGGGCAAAATGACTACCCCACCCCAAGAGATGTGCAAATAACGCCTTACTTGATTCCTCGCATGCTCTCCATTGGCTCTCATGCATGTGTAGGAGCCATGCTCTCAGACATAAAATACTACTCCTGATAATAAATTAGGCTTTGATTTCATCACTTGGGTAAGCCTTCAGTTTATTAAAATCCTTATTGGCAGGATGCTCTACAATAATTTCTATTTTTTCGGGAAGGAATCTGCATGCTATAACATTGGGTGTTTTGATAAAAATATCATCCATATGGAACCTACATTTGTAAAACAAATGAGAAAAATTTATGTAAAAGGAAAACTACACACTGACACCCATGGGGACTTGATAAGCTTTTGAACCAATTGAGCCCAAGCCTAGCTCAAGTAATTTAGGTTCAAAGTAGAATCCAAATTTTCTTTTTTATACTTGCTCCATACAACCTATTGGTTAAAGAATTCAAAACTTGGAAACAAACTCTTGTGCGAAAGTAAGACCCTAGAATGGTTGTGAACCCCCACTGAAATTCAGGATGACCCCCTCACATTATGTGCATCTGGGGATTAATACGATAGAAGTATAAGCAAACAAGAATATAACGTTTTCTCACTACTTGTCTACTAAAAAAAGGCTGTACCTAGTGCACAAGACTCTCGTGTTTAGCAGGATCTGGGGAGAATCAAATGTACACAGCCTTACCCTTGTTTCCAAGACTTGTCTAAAGTAGATGTGAATATTTTCTAGGGATTTACTGGTCTTGACCATACATAGTTAAAGCTGGAACAACAAAAAAATTTGGGAAGATTTCATGGACACTTCCTGCATTTAGGATTAATTACACAGACACTCTCAAAAACTTTCAATATTTCATGGACCACCCATTGATGTTATGAATTTATTACTATTAAATCCATTCGATCCGTTAGGTGTTTACTGTTAAGTGATGACATCATCGGGTTAATTATTTTTTAAATGACAAAACTACCCTTACAACATGGTGAAATCATCATAATACCCTTATTTCTCATGCCTCCTCTGAATCGTTATCCTATCTTGTTCGCTTCTGGACAGATGCGTGCTGTGCCCTCAAGAGATGCAAAATGACAATCCCCTGGCTGAACACACTGCCCTGACAAAGTTAAGTCATCATTTCCCCGCTCTCATGTGAGGTAACAGTACGATCCTATCCGCTTGAGAGGGAAAAAAATTCTATCCAACCCACAACCACAGAATGATTTCAGGGTTCGCCGCTGCGCATAACCCTACCCACTGAACTCACAAAACATAAATTAATGCAATTTTCAGAGCTATCACTGCAAAGTGCATACTGAACTAATTGGTCCTTCCAACTTTCACATTAGAAAGCCCCAAAGAACATAAACCCATTTTAAACCAAGAGCTGGAAATTACCTCGAAACATCCAAATAACAAATAGAGCATTGATTTCAGGATCATAACCTAGCATTCAAAATCCGCCAGAAAACCCTAGTCAGAGCTACAAGGCGAGCTATGAAACAAAGAAATAACCAACTAAAAGTAGAAAGAGAGATGGCACTTGCGATTCCCTTGTACTTTTGGCATTCTGTTCTCCATTGAAAGCTTTTATTGACACTTCGTTGAATTTGGGATTTGTTCAAATAGTCCTCTGCTGCTTTGAAGTTATTGTTCACCGTCAGGTTATATGTTACCGTATGAAAGAACTGTCAAAGAGGAGATATAAAGAGGGAGAAGAGAGAGAGAGAGAAAGGTCTTTGAAGGAAGGAAGAAAGGACTAATGCCAAAGCTTATGCATTTATACCCACGTCTGCATAAAAAAAAGAGAGCCATTGAATGATTAACTACCGCCGCTGCTACTGTAAGATATTCTCAAGGGTCGGTTCTCCGGTCCAGTTGCCTCCTTGCCTCCGCCGCCAGCTCCTTCTCCAAGCAAGAGCTCGTCGATTAAGCCCTCTACTACGACATCGAGTCCCACCTCAGGTACGCCATGAATCCCTCTCCCTTCCTCCGCATTGACGCCTCCCTCTCCCCACCATAACTTCGGCGACTTGAAGAAAGGTTAGGGTTTCTGATGGTCAAGTGAACGAAGGTAAGAACTAGATTTGAGGATTAAAATGGACATTACAAGTTATAAGTTAATAGTGTTAAACGTTAGGGGGAAGTTTGAAATATTAAAAGTTTTTGGGATATCTGTATAATTAAGCCTAAATGCAAGGGGCGTCCATGAATTTTAACCCAAAAAAAAAAAAAAAAAAAACTTTGTACAACATGATGTTTTTAAAATGGTTTAGAATTCGGAAGGTGTGGTCAAAATAAAATGGTACAAGTTTTAATTGTTTACATTTGAAAAAGATACTGAAAAAAAAAACATAAATTATGAGTCGAACACTGCAACTCATGTTCTAATATTGGGAAAAGCTGTTTGTAACCAAGGTGGTTATAAAATCAGATGTAACCTCTCATTTATTATGTTCATCAATAGACATTCATTGTTCTTGGCACATTAGGGATTAAATTGTCATTTCACTTTTGATAAATGATAGAAAAAAATGTTAAAGAGTTTCTATTGTATGGGCATTAAGGTATTTTTAATGTCATATACATAGCATAGAGGGTAAATAGCTTGCTGGAGTCGCCAGTAATAGCGGGAATATTTCTTGTAACTCCCTCTCCCTCTTCCCACCCCATCCCTGTACAACTCCCTGCAGCACCTCCTCTGTCTCCCACCCCTTCCTTGACTCCATTAGCCCCTGCCCCCATGGTCCCACCCCCTCCTCTGTTTGCTGCCCGTCCCAACCCCATTTACAAATACCCCTTCCCTGAGATCGGCGTCTGTTGTAGAAGGCACCTTTGAGAGCTCCCAAGGAATGATATCGGTGAGAGAAATTTTCCTATTACTCTCCATTTCAAGCTTAGACAACTTCCACAACTGGCAGATTTTCCCTGTAAGTTTGCATAAACTTGCAGAGAAGATATGTAATAAAAGGAAGATGGGAAAATCAATAGACTGAAATCTCCCTGCACCACTAGAGAAGCAGAAAGAAATAAATAAATTCAGCCGATCCAATAGGTTTCGAGTTTAGAAAGATTCAGATTTTTGAGTATGCAAGCACTCAATTTCACCTAGTCTACATAATTAACAGCGAGCAGCCTCGAGATTTTAGTATTTTACATGTTTCTTCTGCTCATGCTTTCAACATAATTAGCAGTGGTAGTGGTGGTTCACCGATAGTAACAACGCATGCAACTACTATGGTAGATCAATGGTCTCTTCCATTATTGATCCTCTTCGCCGATTTCTTCGATAACCTCGAACTAGGTATCATCATTTTCTTTGTATCTGAGGGCCTATGTTGTTATTGATTCGGATTTCAGACGTCCATTGGACGATTTATCAACAATGGGAGGACGATTGAACCCACAAAACCTTGTTTGAGATTGCAAGAACTGGTGGTTCCATCGCATTACCAACTCAACTGTACGTTTGTTTACTTTAGCAAAATAGGCTACTAAAGAGTCTCCTCAATGGGGTATATAAATTTAACACACAAAAAAAAACGTGAGAGTTGAGGACCTTCAGAGGTAAAAACTTGATCACAAGCTCTGAAAAAGTGGAATAGAAAATGAGAAAAGAAATAGCAGTTGGTGATCGAAACAAACGATAATTTGGGTAATGTTTCTTCTATTCTTCTTACCTGAATCCATGGTGGCCAAGGGGAGGGATCGCTCCGGCGAGTTTATTCGATCAAACAATATTGAGTTGGGATTTAGGCGGTAGGGGCCTATTCTACCCTTTAAGTAATTTTTTTTGGTAAATCTTTAAGTAAATGGATTTAACATATTTAAACAACCCGATACTTGAAAAGTGTGAAATTACTTTATTTGCCCGTCTATTGAAACCGGATTCAACTATATTTAAAGGGCATATAATGTCCAGTTACAAAGTCTGCTTGGTTACAAACAGACTCACCCTTTATTATTTATATTAATATTTGATTTACTAATTATAAGTATGTATAATATTATTTTTTTAAATATATTTTTTAAAAATTGCCATTTTTCACTAAAAAATGACAAACACGTTATAAACGCATTTAAAATGTTTCTTAATTTTTGGGCGTTTTATGTTGTATAATTGAGGTGAATTCAAGAAATAGCAAATAAAATAAAAAAGAACGGCAAAAAAAAAATAAAAATGAAGAAAATGGAAAATTGAGTTAAACTCCTGTGAGCTGTGATATCTCTATGTCATGGTTTGGTTTAACATTGGTCTCGTAGTAACAACTTTCCTTGTCAAATGAAGGGGAAAAAGAGAAAATACTCAATTTTATCAAAGAATGCCCATCTCTGAGGCATGGGAAGTAGGAGTTTTTATCTGGCAAGTATCAGATCTGTAACCATCATTGAGATCATCTATCGCATAACATGATAAAAGCCCAAGCCTGGTTTTTCAACTTTAAAAGAAGATAGGACTGAAAGTGGCATTGGAGTTTAAACCAAACTCATAAGAAGTAAAATACAAAGGACTTAGAGGTGCAAGTTTGGCCCTATCGGCCCGAAATCGCTTTGGCCCAAACAGGGCCTAGGTTGAGATACCTTGGCCTTGAGGGTGGTTCAAGGTTGAGAATTTCTGACTCTGAATCAGGGTCGGGCTGGGCTAGGGTTGAGGCCTTGGGCTGAACCTAGTCCGACCCTGTCTTCTTCTTCATGGGTGTCCACTGTTCAGTGGCTTTTAATTTAAATTTCAAGTGTTCTATTGAAGTCTGATATGATATCTAGGGGTGTCAATGGGTCGGGTTGGGCCGGGCCTGCCTAAACCCTGACCCTGACCCTAGAGGTCTTAACCTAAACCCTGACCCTGACCCAACCCTGGCAGGGTCAAGAAACCCTCAACCCTGACCCGACCCTGCCAGGGTTTTCTCTGACCCGGCCCGGCCCGACCCGACCATGATAGGGTCGGGTTGGCCCTGATTAATCCAACTCATCTAAGAAGGGTTTTTTTGGTTTTTGCATTTCTAAGTAGTGCTCTGCAACTTTTGCAGTTTGCACCAAAGAAATTATTTGGTAGCAGAGAGTCTTAAGCACAGTTTGCTGCTCCCTATTTGGGTACAGATGGGTGAAGTAAGTATATTACACTAGTTTCTGAGCAGAAATTTCTTGTCACTATTGATATCTGGAATATAATTTTTGTTTGGGTTTTGAATGTAGTTGGTAATTAGAGAATTGAAGGGCTGATCTAGAAGGTATTTTTTACTCTAACATTATGGTAGGAGAACAAAGAAGAAGGAAAAAAAGAAGAGGAGAAGAAAGAGGTAAGAGGCACAGAAGAGAAGAAGAAAGAAGAAGAAAAGAAAGAAGAGGAGAAGAAAGCTGAAGAGCCTCAGGAGATCGTTCTCAAAGTTGATATGTATTGTGAGGCTTGTGCTCGGAAGGTCAGCAGAGCCCTAAAAGGATTTCAAGGTCTAGCCCCATTTCACACTTCAATTCCCCTTCTCTGTATTAATTTTTTTTTTTTCAACTTTCTCTGTGTATGTGTGGGGTGAGCGAGAGAGAGAGAGAGAGAGAGAATGCCCTAAATTTTAATTACAGTACCTTATGAACCCTTCTTCTGCAGTTGTTTAATTATTGCACAGAAGGATGAACTGAGATAGAGAAGGGAAGGGAACGAACGTACCTCTGTGAGTGAAGAAGAAGGCTAATCGAGGTTCGGAGCTTGAAGAAGTATGAGTTTCGGATTAGGCGATTCAATTTCTGCAAGTTTTGTGATTTTCTCAGCCTACATAAAACAAAACAAAACAAAATAAAGATGCTTATGAGAATCGAAAATTTTCTGAGTGATGCAAAGTTCAACTACTGAGTGAGTACTCCCTAAACTGCCTTGATGCAAATCTGGGAAGGAGGAACCGAGGAAGAAGAAGGCTAGTTGAGCGGCGGCTTTCTCAGTTTCTCACTTTCTCGTGGATGAGGAATGAAGGGTGAAAAGTGAAAACGAAAAGGGAAATAGGGAATATGGGATTAGGGTATTTTGTGGGCATTTTGGTATTTTCATATATATAAATGTTTATAATTAAATCAGGGTCGGGTCTGGGCCGGGCCGGGCTAAGCCCGGGGTCTTAACCCTGACCCGACCCGACCCTGCAAGGGTTAGCCAAAAACTCAACCCTAACCCGCCCTTCGGGTTGGGAAATTAGGGTCGGGTCCGGGCCGGGCTCAGGGCGAATTCGGGCGGGTTCGGGCCAACCGGGCATTATTGACACCCCTAATGATATCTCAAAGCCTATGATGTTCTATAAGTATTTGTACTTGGTAAATTCTTTATTTGAGTTAGCGAGTTATAGTCATTCCACCAATTTGACGGCTTAGCCAGTTCAAAAGGCCCAAATCAGTACTCCTCATGCCTAAGGTTGTTTAGTGTCTAGGGCCAATAAGGGTCAGCCTACCCCGACCTTGAGGGCAGATTAGGGTTGGATTTTTCCGGCCCTAAGTCAAGGTTGGGCTGGGCCTGGATCCAACTAAGGTGACTAAGGGTTGGACTGGGGTTTTAAAAAGCCTGACCCAACCCAACCTTATTGCAAATTGCTAATTTCCGAAACTGGTGACATTGGAGTTTAAACGAAACTCATAAGAAGGAAAATACAAAGGACATGGGACGAAACCCCTATTCTTTGAATTCAGATGAAGAGGGATGGAGTTATTGCTCGTGATGATACTAGAATTTTTATCGTATGCAGTTCCCTGACCGGTGCAGTTCCCTAGTGCCTCTCACAAGAGGAGGGTGGACCCCACCCGGACAGAGTATTTGGTTAGGTACCCCGGGTTGGTCCCACCCCCCTCTTATGAGAGACACTAGGGAACCGTAGACGATAACGATTCGATGATACTAGTAAGATCTTGTTTGCGATTGTTGGTGGACTTAAGGAGGAGAATGTCTTGATAGTCGAACTGATTGCTCGTGACTTGGTTGATGATATCCTCTTCATCTTGAGGAATGGCTTCAGAAGTTGTATTTTCATGCATGTTTTCCGAGAAATTAATAGTTGTGCTGATTTCTTGTCGAGAATATTGCACTCTCAGCAATAAATTTTATATCAGGTAGATTGTCTCCCTTGATGCGGTTTCTATATTAGTTCTGAATGATGCAGATGGGAAACAATACTATAGATTGTAATATTTAATTTCTAATCCATGTCTAATATATTTTCTGATCTTCTATTTATAACCAAAAAAAAATAAAAGTAAAAAATAAAATAAAAATAAAAATAAAAATAATAGAGACTTCAAAATTATGACATGTGGCAAATTTAGGGAGAGTGCTCTATACATCCAATGGTTCGATTGACATATTCAGCCATTTTCGTGGCAATAATAACCTTTCATCAAGTCCATCTGTAGATAGAAAAATTATCCTCTCCAATTCTCTATAGCTCAGCAGTGCTAGTGTGGATGTTTGACACGTGGTAGCTCGGACATCCAACGGTCCAAGCTCATCAACACTGTCGCACTGCCAAGCTATAGGGAATTGGAGAGGATAATAATCCCCTGCAGATATGCTTCTATAGCAGTGATTGTGTAGAAACTAAAAATACTATTTCTTTCCATTAAGGGGTGTCGAATCGTAGACTAAAACGAACCGATTGAAACCAGCCCAAATGCGACCCAATTGAGCCCGATCCAATCCGAATCGAGCCCATATCGGGCCAGACTTGGTTTATGGTTATGCGTGCCATTCGATTTTGGCTCGGTTTGGATTAAACCGACAGACCATTAATGAACCTAACTGATAGGATTGAACCAAAACCCTCGAACCCTGGCTAATTCCTCTCGAAAAGCAGTCCATATATGATTTTCAAACCGAACCAACCCAAATAACTCGAACCGAAATATCCTTAACAGTTCGGGTTCGATTCCCTAAAACTCACATCAAAAATAACAAATCGAACTGCCCGATTGACACCCTTAAACTTATAAAGTAAGGTCCATAAGGAAGCCATAACGGTTCTAGAGTCTAGAGTAGAATTGGGCCAATTGGCCCTATTTTTTCTGTGATAGGTATGAGGGCAAAATGGAACTTTAGATGACATTTGAAACCCCGCCAAGATGCGACGGGTCACGGACTACGGAAGACGTGTCGATATGATCCTCTCCTACAGCTTTACGCGCTTTCGACGCTTTCGAAGGGGCCCCGCACTCGGATCCGAAATCCATCATCGCATCTTGTCTCTCTCTCTCAGTGATTCTCTCTGCTAAAACTCAATAATCAATAACTCTCTTCTAAAATTTCACCTCTGTAGAGTTCGTCCTTCGGTCCCGTCCGTGACGATCCTTCTTTGTCTGTATACAAATTCATAATATTCGTCTCAGAATGTTCCAACGTAGCCAAAGTGGGGGCGGGACATGGACGGATGGCAAGGTTTTGTCACTTACCCATTAATTTCTATTTATGATTATGATTCCTTCTTGCTCCTCCTCATCTTTGTTTGCATTTCCCCATTCATTCATTAGTTGTCCTGTCTTCTTCTTCCTCCTCCTCCTCTCTGCTGCTGTTGTTGCTCAGTTCTGTGTGGAGGTGGGAGTGGGAGGGGTGAATTATTTGGATTTAATTATCATCGCCACCTAATTAAGCTTATTATCAAGTTAGATTATGTCGCAGAAAAGGCAACCTGATGATGGAAAAGAAGGCAACAGCTCCGGGGAGAAGCGTCAACGCTCCTTGAGAAAGTGAGATAAGTTCACTTGTTGCTTTCCCTTTTGCTTTGCTACTACTTTAGCTACTCGTTAAGAATCTTAAAATATGTTGAAGTTTGCTGATCTTTGGTGAGTTGGTGAAATATGAATGCTTTCCCATTCACCCCCTGTTTTCTCGTTGAGTTGAAAACTGAAATGACTTGGATTTGCCTAATTTTGTGCATGGAATAAAGTAGATGAGAAGGTTGTATTGGAAAGCTGAACAGACTCTCCGAATTCATCGCTGGCATGTTGCCAATAATAATAACAATAATATTGGTGTGAAAACTGGAGTCAGTATGATTTCAATCTTGATGATTGGATTTTATTTACTTATTATTGGGTAAAGAAATATAATGCCAATTTTTTTTTTGGGGTGAATAAAAATTCATTACCAAAGAGAGAAAATACAAGAAACCCCAGAATTCAGCGGGGAGAAAGGAGAGACATCGTACCATACATAGGGCTAACCAACCCACCTAAGTGGGAGGGGAGAGCACAGAGAGGGGGAGACCCTAGGAAGCAACAATGAGCCTATTCCTTGGGGAGTATACACAAGAGGGAGAGGGGGGAAAGGATTTGGAGCTAACATCCAAAGAGATGGAATCCCAAATTTGCCTAAAGGATCTAGAGTTGGTAGTCCATCTTCTTATATTGCACTTCATCCAAATATGCGAAATTGTAGCCCTGAAGGCCATCAAACCAATTCTATCACATAGGGAAGTTACCCCAAAATAAAATGCCAATTGTCAGGTCCATAAATAGATAAATGGATGAGAGTGAAGAACTTGCTTGTTGCTTTAAATTATAAGTAATGTGCATAACTGGTCTGCCTATTTTGACTAGGATTTATGAACTCCTTTTGACGATAACGATGCTTTCATGATTCCCATTTTTTTGTATATGTGAATATGAGTGGGTGGAAAATAGACGATTTTGTTATTCCAATGATTAAAAAAGACTATTGTTGCACTATCCTGCTGTAGCTAGTTTTTTTTTTTTTTGTTGGGTTTTTAACCAATCTTTTCTTTAATGTTTTCAGTTTGATGTTAGAAGCGCTGAAGATGCATGCTGTTCAGACAATTATGGAACCCTTTGTTCGTAAAGTAGTAAGTGCTACCTTCAAATAATTTTCTGCACTTAATAATCCATAGTTTCCACCCAATCTTAAGAATTAAGTCCATTTACTACATATTCTTGGTTTAATGATAAATCTACTACGGAATAATTTGTACTTAAAACTATTTTTCTGATTAATACTTCATTTACATTATCTAGCTTTTGTATGGTGTGCAAGGCTGGAGGCTCCAGCTCGTGCTTGACTCTCTTCTAAACTGTTCAATAAGTGTCCTTTCTTTTGCATTGTTTCTTTTTCTGTTTCATTTATGCATGCTTATTTTTTTCTTCTTTTTTTTCAATTCATTTGCTCTGATTATATTTGAAGTCCCCCCCCCTTTTGGAAGAAATAGATCTGGAGATTTAACATGCGGATTTTATCTAGCTCACATTGTTTAATAAATAATTAGTACTCCTTTTGCTGATAAGTGGAGGATTTCAATCAGTATGCAACTTTTATTTCATTGAGTCCACTCTGAACTTGTGATGGGTGGTCATTGACTAGAAAAATCAGTAAGGGTTTAAGATATTATTTCTGCTTTCTCAAAGAGGTTTTAGAACAGTTTCTGGGCAAGAAACAGAAATGTTTTGGTTGCTTATTTGACATGGTGGTCCAGGATGAGAAATCTGTTTGGATCGTCCTTCCCAGTTTTCTCCCCCTTACTCTCTCTTTGGGTAATTTTAACAAACACTCTCATAGAAAATGTCTTGGGTATCAAGTGGGTTTTATTTTAATTATCAAGAATTTCTGAAAACCATTTCTCGGCCATGGTAAAATACATTAAAGGTGGGTGCTAAAAAGCACCAAGAGATTGAAAAAAAGAAGGAAAAACATAAACATATATTTTGATGATTGTCCGAATGCCCTCATATTCCATTTTTGAGCTCTACTACAATGACAAGCCCTATACAACTAAAAGCATTTTCAATGAACCAATGCACTTCAGGTGGAATGACCAGAGCTGAATGTTGTGGCATCAACCAGGGGAAAGTGACCCTGTCAACATTAAAAAAAAAAAAAAGATCTCAGCAATCCTGCAAAAGAGATTTAACAGACTTGTGCTATGCGGCTTAATTTTTCCTACAAGAGGGTTACTACCCTGCTTCGCCATAAAATTCTCAGCAATGGAAGGGGGAGAGGGAGTGATTCAATAGTACTTGACTGGTTGGACCACTATGACCGTGTTTGGAAACTCAAACCCAGACGGAACCGGCCCAACCTCATTTTTTGGTCTATTAAGGGTTGGTAGTAGTTTAGTTAGCCTTTATGTCTTTTTGTTTATCATGTTTTGTTACGTAGGAATAGGAGATAAAGAGATAGGTGTCTAGTAAGGGACACCTAGACACCTGGGCGATGCCTTGATAACTATGGAACTAGTCTCTTGCTGGATTTTCTGGTTCAGGATTTATTTCCATTATAGGAACTATAAGGTAATATCAAAGCTTCTTGTTTTTAAATCCTGTTCTGGGCCAGCATTGGTTTCTAAGAAAAGTGTTAGTTCCATCCTGAGGCAGCAATGACTTTGCCAAGGATACATGAATAATGTGGAGTCACATAGAAGGAAATTTATCTTAAACCAAAATTTAAACATCGGGTGGCCCTATATTTTAAGGCCTCCATATAACTGGAGCAGTCCAGGACTTCTCTTTATTTCCTGATTGGCTGATTCTCTGTATTTATATAGGGTTTCCTCTTTGTTCTTTTAATACCCCTGCACCATTAATGTTAACAAATCAGGGAAAAGAAAGTTGGTATAAAGCTATTCCTCTGGTGGGAGACTTTTTCTTGTTTAAGATATGGAGGATTATACCTTTTGATGAGACATTTAATGGCACACAACAGGTTTGGTCACTGCTTGACCTGTTGAGTGATGATGGTTGCCCAGGATGTCTCCAGAAGTAATGATCTATGTGTGTTCTGATGAGCGTAAATGGTTTGCTGGGTCGCTTACACTCTCAAGTCATGACTGTTTAAAGCTTAAAAGAGCTGGAATGTCAAGTTTTTCTACTTTTTACCTTGGGAGTCAAATTCAACATTCTAAAAATCATGTGAAGAGAAATTGTACCTTCTTTTAGTGAGAATTTGTTTTTATTAGTTCTATTTCCCAGAGGAAAAAGGGAAATATTTAAAATAAATTAAAATAATCTTTTAATTCTTTTACATTTCATGTAAGGCAGACTTTAATGAAGATGTTCTAACTTAGATTGGGACGTAATCGGCATATCAGAATTATGTAAGAGACCAATCAAATATGCCTACAACCAAAAGGACTTTGGAAATTATAAAAGGACACTTTAAACAAACAACTAATTACTCGAAATCCTAAAAGTTGTTGAATATAAGACTGAAACTTTTTTTGGGGGGTGATTAAAGACTGAAACTAATAATCCTGCCAATAACCAATCTGTGTTTTGGCCGTACTTTTCTCAAGTCATATCTGACTGCGTTATTCTACCCAAAAAAAAAATGTCTGACTGCATTATGATTCTCTCATGTCTTGCATTCTTAGATTAGTGTGAATCATCTGAATTTTTGCTCCATCGGTGGACAATGATAAGGTGCTCCATCTATTCATTGTGGGTGTATCATGTAGTTCTTTTTTACTGCTTTATGTTTTATTTTTTGAAAATTAAGCTTTTACCTTATTAATTTATTAAAAATAGGGGAAGGTATTCATGCATGGGAGATTCTCCCATCGACTCTATCAAATAGGGGGTGGGGATATTTATGTCATTTTGGATGGGCAGTTATGCCCATCTGACTGCACTTAATGCCGGTGCATAAAAACTTTTGCCTTAAATCTGGGAACTTGTAATGATTTTTTTTAAAAAGCATTTCAAGCCTTATTCTTTGTTTCTTCTTAATACATATACCTTGCCTTATCAGGTTCATTCTCCTCAGTTTTGTCTTTATTTACTCAAGCAATTATGGAGAAACCAAGCTACTATTTCTGTTTCCTTAATAGCCTTATATGTTTTATCCCATAAATATATAAATTCATGCTTGGTTTATCTAAACGCTCTGCTTCTATGGAATATACTTCAATGAATCAAATTATTTTAAGAAATATATCTTGTAATAATGGAATGATCTAGTATATTGTAATGTACATGATACCTGAGTTTGACACCCACACAAATGTCATTGTCTAAGGCACACTGTCTCAAACGAATGTAAGAAAATTGATCTAGATAACAGACTTTGGTTAATATGAAAATAATTTTAAGAAAATTGATATGAACAACAGACTTTGCTAACATTGAGGTCTCCTGTATGTTATTGGTTTTCATTTATGGTTTTACCCAAATTGTTCTTCAGTATGATTTAATTTCTTCAAATTACTCTGCAATACTGCAAGAATGGTTCATTGATGAGTTACATGTCTCATTAGGTGAAAGAAGAACTTGAAGTGGCACTGAGAAAGCATTTGATCAGTATGAAGCAGTGAGAACTCATTAACCTGATTTCTTATATCCTATTTATTAAGTAGTTAAGAGAAAAATTATCCTACATGATGATGATGATTGTATTGTTGATGCATTTTGGCATTTCTTGTTCTGAAATTGGATTAGACAGGTACATCCATCTGCCTCAAGAAGTTTAGAATTACAATTCACAAACAAGCTTTCTCTTCCAGTTTTTACTGGCACAAGACTTGAAGCAGAGGAATGTTCTGCCATGAGGTTAGGTTTGGTTGATACGATATCTGGTCAAGTTGTCAACTCTGGTCCTGAATCCTTGGCAAAGGTGGAAATAGTGGTGCTTGAAGGAGATTTTGGAGGTGATGCACTAGAAAATTGGACAACTGAAGAATTCAGTAACAACATTGTTAGGGAAAGGGAAGGCAAGAGACCACTTCTTACTGGAAATGCATTTCTGAATCTTAGTGAGGGTACTGGTGTTGTGGGTGATCTTGTTTTTACTGATAATTCAAGCTGGACAAGGAGCCGTAAGTTCAGGTTAGGGGCAAGAGTCATTGATTGTAACTGTGATGGCATTAGAATAAAAGAAGCAAAGACGGAACCATTCATGGTAAAGGATCATCGGGGAGAATGTGAGTTTTCCGATTCATTAATATTGCTGCTATTCACATATATTTCCCAATAGTTTTCTCGAGCTGCGACCCTAGAACGGCATCTCCACTGGACCTGCTAATGGGAAGCTCTTTCTGCCATGCAGTGGGCATGCCTAGCCAATCATGCTTTTGAGTATGTAGGGCATCGGTTTGATTCCCTATGTATCAAATTTTGTGGCCCCATACCATGTATTGAAATTCCGTTGTATTTTTGATGGGCAGACTAGTTGACAGCTGATCTGGCCATTCCTACTATTGGATGGAAAGTGGACCATGTGGATCGGCCATGTGTCAAATCTTATAGCCAAACTTGAATCATTATGATGCAAGAGCATCCTCAAGAGGTTGTGCCTGCATCTCATATTACCCACCTTGCATTGAATCTTTTCCTCTAGAATGATCAACCATCTAAATGTTGGTAATAGTTGATTTGTGGATTGTGCCATGTAGTGTAATGGTTTTAGTTGAAGCTTTACATGTGTAGAGGGTAGCGTTGGCTACTTGTCCATGAAATTTGATTGCCAAATGAACTTGCAAAATATGGTTAGAGATTAGAGATTCCTTTCTGTGATGCACAGGTTGAAAAAGTAAACTCAACTAAGCCTTATACCTATTAAATAGGTTTGGCTACAGTAATCTTGTATAGCCTTTAAAGTCTATTTAATGTCTTCTTTGTGTGCAGAAAATATCCATATACTAATGTGTTTAGAGATTTTTTTCTCTGGAAACAAATTAACAGTGTAGTGTACACCAGAGATGTTGAAAAGAATTGTAGCTACCATATGAAGAAGCACATTCCACCATATTACCTGTAAACGTAAACTACTCTGAGATCTTCTATTATTTAACTATTATTGACTATTATTTGTTGCTTTTTTCTTTTCTTTTGTGCTGCAACCCTAAGTTATGGCACATAACATTCTAAACCTTTTAGAAACCCTTCTCTATAAAAGTCATATAGCAATTTGTTCACTTAGAAATTTATGCAAAAAGGGAAAAATGAACTAATAAAATCTGCTCTTATAATTGGCCTGGGATTTGTTATGATCAAAGATTAGACACAGAAAAGAAAGGAAAAGTGCACTTAATTTCTGGTTTTTTGTTTGCAGTGTACAAGAAGCATTACCCTCCTTCTTTGGCTGATGAGGTATGGCGCCTGGAAAAGATAGGCAAAGATGGAGCTTTTCATAAGCGTTTGAGGAGTGAAAATATCAACACTGTGAAGGATTTCCTGACTCTTCTTTGTATAGACACTTTGAGACTCAGAAATGTAAACTCCAATGGTCTTCCTCCTTTTATATAGACAAAGGGCTTTATGGACAGGCTCAACCATATAGAATTTATGGATGGGTAGACCTGTTTTTGCCATGTGGAAGACTGATGTGGCAATACCTCCAATGGATAAGATTTAAATTGGCCAAATGTCAAATTCCGGACTCAAATTCAATCATTAATCCTTCATGTATGTCCATGCACGCTCTTTGTAGTCTGTACCCCTGTTCGTAGTCCTAAATTTTTTAATGCTCTGTTTTGCCTCTTTCCTTATTCTTTTTTTGCTGAAACTTGACATGTGAGCAGGAGATCTTGGGGTCTATCCATCTTCAAAATTTCAGTGCCATCCAACATATCATGTCACAGAATTAGATGTCCGTCCATCGACTCCATATGGGTGTGCCTGTCCATAAAACCTGCTCTTTTTATATATGTTACAGTCACGAATTTCATGGTGCTGCCATTTCTATTTATTGCATAAGTTCAGTTTGTCTGATATTATTATGATTAAATCAATGCTTTGCCATAATGGTTTCATATGTTAAAAAGATGTAGATAAATGATAGATAAGCTATGATTGTTTTTATATGAAAACTAATTTAAGCAAACTATATTTTGGATGATAATATTGTGCATGTTTAACATTAAGCTATTCAAGGTGACAAAATTTCAAGCAATAAAAATGTTAAAAGATTATGTTAAATATTTTTGAAAAGGGCATACCTTTGAACTAGATGGTATCTCAATTGAGGTTGGCAAATATGTGAAACAAAATGGCTTATCTTGGTAACCTGGGTATTAGCAAGATCATACAACTAGGAAAGTCTGGAGCTGCACTAATTATTGTTCCCTGAAACAGACAAGGGCCTTAATTAGGTAAGTTGACAAAGATGTGTCAGTAACTCATTACAAACAATCTGGGGAGACATGTTTACACCGGGGTTTACCGTTGGCTTGTATAACTTCGCATCAGGTATGGATGAGTTATTATAATTATTGTTGTTGTTGGATATTATGGCTATGGATTAATTCATTAAGCATATTGTGTAAATTATTATTTTTTTGGTGGCATGTTTTAGTTGAGGGGGCAAATGCTTAGTTAGAAATATGGGGGATGTTTTGGAATCAAAAGGTTTTAACATAACTGGGTTGAAAAGAGAATTTGACTGCAATTTTTTGTAAAATTAGGATGTGACATGAAAGAGTAGTAAAGATTGATGACTGAAAATACCCTAGTGTTAATTTCAAGGATGGAGATAAAGTTTGTTCCCCTGATTTTGGTAGGATGGAGAGAAATTTAACTCTATTAAATTGAAGGCTAGATTATTTGGGATGGATTTTTTGACTGGCCATGGTTTGTAAAGTAAGAGTGTTTGGAAACCAAGTAACAACACAGATACATAATATGTGGCTGGGATGTAAATGTTGAGATGAATGACTGGCAAGACTAGAATGACCAGAAAGGGGAAAGAGAAATATATTTTGCTGTACTGCGAAAGCCAACACATGGTATCCTTACCTGCTAAATTGCTGCATGGAAGATTGATTGGTGATTTCTTTGTTGGGTGAGTCATTTATTGAAAACCATCGTTGTGTAGGAAAATTTGCTAATTTTCCAGTGGAAATACTAAAAGAGTTATCCTTCAAATGTCAGAGAGTCACTGGATGGTTATGAAACGATCTGAACATATTTTTGTCATTTTGTTATACATTTTTCGACTTTTATGATTGTCTGAAATTGATTTAATCAGAATCCCCTTATAAAAAGAGATACCGTCTGACACGTTTTTTTTATTAGAAAGGTTAGATGACAATGTGTGGTGAAGGATAAGCATCAGTGGATATTATTTTCCAACTACCTTTGAGAAAAAGACCTACCATATATTGGATGGCATCTCCTTTTATAAGAAATATTTTGGTATAACGAGGTTATGGATTTTTGTTAAAAGTCAGAAATATGTACAAGTATACCAAGTGGTTGACTTCTTTGTTTTTTCCAACATATTATGCCCCATATAAGAACTTGGAGTTACCACTTTGTACATGCAATTGAAGGTTAAGGTTATTTAGTCATACGGATTGTTTGAAAATTCCTGGCAAGAAATTAATAAAAATAACAATGCAAGTCAATACATGTTTCTGACAGTTTCTATCCCCCCCTCACCCCCCCCCCCCTCCAAAAAAAAATTAATTTTTTAGGATTTTGAGATCCCTGTATTTGCCATTTCACCTTCTATATGACAACATTTATGTATGCTGTAATAAGTACTTGGCGTATCTGATTATTTGAATGTATGCAGATTCTGGGGGCTGGTATGTCTGCTAAGATGTGGGAAGCCATTGTGGACCATGCTCGGACGTGTACACTTGATAACAGGATGTACATGTACTACCCCCCTAATGCTCAGAAGAGGATGGGTGTGGTCTTCAACATTGTAGGACAAGCTTTGGGACTCCTTGCCGAGGAGAAATACGTACCCATTGATGGGCTCTCAGACGCTGAAAAGGTACATTGTTCACCTGGCTTTGAGTTGATTTTCATCATAGTTTTTATTGGTACCTACTCTATCCTATTCTATTGGGGTTGTGGGGGAGGTGAGAACCAGGAGGCTTGAACCCAAGACCTCCTGCTATGGGATGGGCTTTTACGCTCCACACTTTACCAACTGCACTAGGTAGTTCTCGATTTTCATCATCCTTGATTGAACTTTTTGGTTGTAAACTGTCATTCCAGGCTGACACACAAAAGCTGATACAAGTTGCCTATGAACACTGGGATCTTGTCTCTTTGGAAGATGGTACTGCAATGGGAAATTTTTTGCAGTCAACTGCTGGTTGTATTCCCTCCAGTTCACCTGCGGTGGAAAGTTCATGCTGTAATAATTTGACAAGCCCTCAGAAGTCAGATGATTTGGGTTTTCACCAGAGTGTGCTTTCTTCAGATGTTTCTTCTATCTTATCCATTGGGAGCAGACGAAGATTGAGTAATTACAACTTGCAAGGTAGCAATGACATGGATCTTAGGTATGAGCAATCTTCCAATATACCGAGTGAAGTTACGAACTCCCTTATCAGTGACATGGAGTCCATGATGCAAGGTTTCTGTGGTGAAGATCGCCTGCAATATTTTGATACTGAGGATGCCTTTCGACCTCAAAACCTCGGTTTGGATTCACAAGATGACCTACATAGTGCTGTCAGTGGCTTCCTTGCCATGTCGGCTCGGTCTGCTGCAGCTGATTCGCTTTGTAAAGCTCAGACACAGTGGAGAATACTATACAGCGTCCTGAGATGGAGATTCTCAATTCGGAGGATTGTATCTTCAAAGAAGAACAGGCAGTGAGAATTGGACAGATACATTTGGTGACTCTTGGTGAAATAAAGAAACACAAAGATATGGTTAGGACTTGGGGTGCTAGAGTATTGGGTCACATTTGTGAAAGTAGTAAATGCTTACGAGAAAAGAAAGAACATAGTGGGTGCTGCGGGCTGCCCAATTAGGCTTTCTGTACTGTTGTAGAGTTGTGGGTTTTGGGTTACAATGTACATAAACATAGATATGCTGTACAGAACAATGAGAGCTAATTGTGGTTGCAGTGCTGGTCTTAATGCTTTCATGCATGTTAAAGCATGATATGATGCTTGAATTGGCTGCTTTCCAAGTGGGTCTGATGCAAATAAAATGCAGAATTTGGTTTATTTTAGATAAATAAGTCTTGGATTGGGTTATTATATATGTGTTGCAGAGTTTCTTTATAATAGGTCACTTAAAAATATGGGAATTACTTTCTTGGCTTAGTTTGAATTGTTTTATTTCATTTAGTAATTGTTATTTACTTAGTTGCTAAGGTAGGATAGAGTCTTGCCTGAATAGAACTCTTATTCCTACTTTAGATAAAGTTTTAGTTATGTGAGGCGCCTATTCTAATTAGTTAAAATAGAGTTTTATTGTTTTAGTTTTTAATGAACATCTATTCCTATTATGGTTAGGGTTTCCTATTTGTTTCTTTCCTATTGTAAGTACATTTTTAGTTTCTATTTAAACGATCTAAGACCATAGTATCCCTCCCCGGATGATATTTAGTATTGAATAAAGCTTGGCTTTGCTTCTATGTTCTGTATGATTCAGTATAGCTTCTGTGAGATGCAGTAACAACCCTTGGTGAGATGTTAAGATAAGGCTGATGGGATTTCAGTCTAGTTCCATGTGAGATGCTTGGATAATATCCATATATATTTTCTTTAATTCAAGTTCATAATTTCTGGTTTTATGTTCAGCTATTCTTCATGTTCTAGTTGCTGGATTTTTTTTGTTTCTCATTGTTTACATCTCAGATTTCAATTATGTTTTCTAAAATCAGATCTGACCTTTGTTCTTCTTCCAGCTTTCAAAATCTGATATTATTTTCTAATAATACTAATCTCATTCTAATTTCTAAAATTCTGAATTTCTGACTGTGATTTTTTATATCTGTTTTCTGACCTGCATATCTGGTTGTTCTAATACATTTGATCTGGATTGCCTATTTTTAGAATTTAGAGATTTGAGTTTTGGTTCTGTTACCCTGTTCTTGAGAATACTATCTTCAGTTGTAATCTCCTAGATCTCAGAATCCAACCATTGGATTAATTTAAAGTATTCCATTCTTCCTTAATCAATATACCTTTGACCAGAGTTTGAGGCCTAGCAGAGTTGCTGAGTTGAATTTAATGAAATTCTTCATAACATGATTTCTTAACCATCACTGTGATTCTGGTTTTTTCAACAGAGTTTCTAACCTAATCCTTTAGGCTTCTAGAAACCCATCAAGATCTTTACTTAGGTATATTTGAATCTTAAGCACACTGTCAAGGTGAGGTTGGTTCATGATACTTTCACCTCCTTAGGAATGTAATTCTTTCAGAGCACACTTCATACAATACCGATAAAATCTTGTTCGACAATGGCAAAAACAAATGGGTTGTCGGAATTAGGGTTGACCAATTCTGCTTATTATGATTCGATTATTCAAAAACCATGCCATGAATGTCAAATGGTCCTTCTAGAATCTCAAATTATTTGTGTCATCGTTAGCTGGGATTCAAACCTGAATTTTTGGGGCATATCCTAAGAATATAGTTAGGGGGTGTATTCTACAAATAAATTTAAACAGTCCAGCAAAGATGATGTGATGTGAGAGGACCAAACAGGTCTCTAAGTCCAAAACTTCAACGAGGAAGGTTACTAAAGGGACCTATATTCAACCCTCTAGTCCCCATAGTAGGTATCTGTAACAATCCACGAGGAAGAAAGAAGTGAAGGTGGGAGCTCTAACAAGAAAATTGATGAATTCGTGGGGTAGATGCGACCTAGTGGTTGCGGTTTGAGTCCGGAAACAGCCTCTCCACAAGGGGGTTAGGCTGTGTGTATTATGACCTTACCCAGACCCCACAATGACAAGAGCCTCGTGCAGTGGGTACACGGTACTTCCTATTTATGTAACTGATGCTTACATTGTATAACAAAGTTGCTATAGTTAGGAGTAGTGATGATCCGACCATACCACATGAGGGTGGATATGTATTATTTCAAGATTTGCCCTAAGATACCTCTTTCGCAAGACTCGAACTCGAGACCTCCTAGTAAGCATGGGCATGAAGCGCACCACAGCTCACCAATTGCGTTAGGCAGCTGTTGTTAGTTTGCAATCTGTTTTCTCTGGTTAGTATGCTCTATAAATTGAAGGTCCGAAATACCCTTCACTCACCGTAGGTATGTTTATACAGTGTGGATATAACTCGGCTTGATGCCCCACTAGTTTGGTATTGGAATTATTGTGTCTTTTCCGTGTTCTCCTTCTTCTACTTATTATTAATTTTTTGTTTTTATTGGGATCTATGTAGCCTACTCCATTTAATTGAGATAATTAGGCTGAGTTGTTGTTGTTGTATTGACCTGAGTAGTCTAAGCCTAAACCTAGAGATTTATGGGCTGAACTCAAGCTTACTATCAGCCAAGCCCTATGAGCCAGCCCAGCAGTGGCTTGAAAAAAGAATTTAGCCGCAACCCGGGTTGTGGCCATGTTCCTACTGACCGCAATCTAGACGCAAACTTGGAATAATCCCTTTCTCCTTTGGGTTTATAAATAACCCATTATATTTAGCATTTTTCAAAATACCCTTTTGGATTTCAAATGGGTACCTACAATTAGGGCAGCAAGAACATAGCTGCAACCCGGTCAGCAGCCAATTTTTGTCCTTCGTGTCGTGGTTGTTATATTATATGACACTCTCAGAAAAAAAAAAAAAACAGATATCACTTGTATGTATGAAATTGTTTACTGGAAAAGGTCAAGAGGGAAAATAAAAATAAAAAAATTTTAAAAAATCCAAGCATTTCAAGCTACGTGCATGCAACACGTAGAATTAGAATGTGAAGGATTTGTGGTCCTGTGGAGTGGTTGGTGGGTGTTGGTTTCGTCGATCTGGAACATAAGATTTTTTTATGTTAATTTTACTTTTTGTTTTGCTTTTGAGAGTCCACATGACATTTGAGGAACAACACGTGAGAGTGGAGTCAGATTGTGGATCAAAATCTTCTCCGGTGTTTTCTCTCTCACTCTTCACCTCTACTCCTGCGGTCCTGCCCCACGGACTCGGCTCCTGTCCAGCACCTTACCCAAGTTGCATGTGCAACGTCGAACTTGGTGAGGCGTGAAAAGACCGCCTCACCCCTGTCCGAGTGCCTTGCCTGAATAGGGGTGAGGTGGTCTTTTCACGCTTCATCAAGTCAGATGCTGCACATGCAGCCCGGGCAAGGTGCTGGACAAAATCCTTCACCCCTGCGGCTCCCGCTCCATCTACAACATCTCACGTCCATGCTCATCCTGCCCCATCCCTTCCCCCTTTCTTCTTTTCCTCCTCCTCCGGCTAGTTACGATTTCATTTCTTTATTTATTTATTTTTAACATAGTGACACATGTCCATCGTCATACTATTGCATGTTAGCCACGTGTTGGTTATATTGATAAATGATTTGAACAAATGACATGCACCTCCCCTAGAATATGCTCTAATTACAAATACCCTTCATTTTTTCAAAAATTACATGGAGCTCCCCTGAAATATGGTGGGACTTACAAATAACCCCAGTCCATTAAGTTCAAACTGTTAGTTGAAGCAAAACATTCATAAATGGTCATATTACCCTTCATTAGTGTAGTTTTATTTTACCCTTTTACCCTTACATTACAAAACCCAAAAACCCATTTTCTCAACCCTCCATTGTTTCAACCTCATCTTCCTCTATATCACTTCTTTCTTCTCCGGCAACTTGCATACACATCTTTCTATCATCTCCCGCAATTTGCGAGGAGCTCTACTCTCTAATCCGGCGATCTTCGAACTGCAAAATCGATGACCGGAGAATGGTATCGACGAAGATAATTGAGGATATTTGCAATTTGAAAGTAACTTTTCCCCATTGTATCCATTCCTTCCTTGTCATCTATTCTATGTTGTATAAAAAATTACTAATTTAGAGTAGAAACATTACCGTTGTTGCGGCAAAAAACTATCTTCCCATTGGTACGAGTTACGCTAGTCCCTGGACCTGTGGAATACAAGGAGTAGGATACCTTGAGCGTGTCAGTTCAGACTCCAACTGGGACTCTCTGATGCCTAAGTCAACTTTCTGGCAACTATAAGAAATAATAGAGCAAAATGAGCAAAATCACAAGAATCTACAGTAATTGAGATACATTCGCATGCCTGCTCCTTGGAAGAGGCTGTATTTATAGTGAAGTGTTTATTAGCTTGAGGCGATGGTGAGAGTCCCGCTTTGATACATCTTCCCAAGATAGCAATTTCCTTTTGGAAGATGGGATGAGTATGGAGAGTCCTGCTGTGGAAAGCTTCTATTTCTCATGGCTATGTAGGGATTCCTTTTCAGATTAGGGATCTGAATTCTTCTTCGCCTTATTTGGTGCTCGAGTTGTAGAGTGTTTCTATTTCGGGAAAGACGAGCTGATGAGATATTCGAATCTTCCTCTGATTCCTTGCCCTCCATGTTTCATGTTGTGAGTGATGGATATATTTTATCCGTATCAACCATATACACCCTTGGTGCCTCTCAATAGAAAGAGTCGCGACCAAAAGGCCTACTAGCAAGTGTTTGGAGTAGAGCTACGTTTGTATGATGTGTCGTTAGGGCCATGGTTCGTACTCTCGAATTGAATTGGTCAAAATCGTTTGGATCAGATTGATATCAGCCTAGACCGATCCTGCCCAATATTAATTGATCGTTCCTTGGATCGGTCAGTATCAGTCATTACAATATTAAAATGGTTCGTAATTTTGGGATTGGATTGATTTGAATTGGTCAATTCACCCAAATTGAATTGGTATCGGCTGTCATTTTTCGATGTACTTTTACTTTTTATAATTCTTTAATATTTTTTGACCAATACTGACCGATACAGGAACCAACCCAGCAAAATCCGACTTTTTGATATTTTTTACTGATACAGATCGATTTTGACCAATCTGAGTCGATATCAGCCTGACTGATCTCGGTATTACGAACCATGGTTAGGGCTCAAGGTGTCAATTTAGGATCAGAACCGGTAACCGAAACCGATCCGGACCGACAGGAACCAGAACCGGATCACCCAATAGCTTATTGGGACAGATATGGTCCTAGTGATATACTATTGGTCTAGACCGGTTCTGGTCCGAGTCTCCCAACGGTTCTAGAACCGATAGCCCATTAAGGATCCAGTAGCACCGGAACTGTTGGAACCGGATGATATGTAAAAAAATTGAATGGAAAATTAGATCTCTAAAACCCTAAAAGGCTTTAAACCCTAACCTATTAATAATATTACATTGTTTGGGACTTTTAACTATCGCTCTTTTGTTGTTCTTTAAGTCACAAGTATATGAGTTGAGTTTGAAATGAAAATTATGAACTCTTAAAACTGTCTTTTTTATTTATATATGCATCAATGTCTTTATTTTGGGCTCTATAAGACTATATCTATGAATGATGAAGTTCTCGTTTTCCTAGAGAAACTCTCATTGCTCTTATGTTGGGCTCAATAATGTTTGGAATCGATTAGGAATCGAAATCGGACCACCCATTAGTTAACGGTTCTTATTAGCCTGATTATGGTTTTGACACCTTAGAGCTGAAACCGCTAAAAATTCAGACCCATAGCCCAGAACCAGACCAATTGACACCCTAGGTCTTGAGAACCCATCTTGAAAGATAGAGGTGATTCTGTTGCCAGCTAACATCCACGTTATCTCATTGACGTTCTCTCCTTTTTCTTCCCCTCCGTCATCCGTGGACCATGTGTAAACCGTGTACTAAAATCATTTTGTTGACAAATAATGAAATTCCTTTTTTTTCTCCCCTCATTTAAATTATTTTTTTCCTTTATAAAGGAGATTTTGAAAAAAGTACTACTTCTTTTGAAAAAGTACTCCACATCAATGGCTTTAAATCATTTCGTTGACAAATAGAGTTGTGATTGGTTGCTTTTCTTTGCGAGTTGGGAGCGTAGGGACAGGGGAATCCAAAAATTCCTTCTTTTCTTACCAAAACCAAAACAAAAACACAACCCCTTCTTTTGAGATTATTCTATCAATTGGAGGGAGAATGTTCTTGCAACCATGCCGACATGCAAGACATGATATTTTTAAGAATAATGTGATGATTAGTCATTTTAAAATTATTTTGAAAATCTTGTATTTATTCTTTTTCTTGAACTTTTGATACAAAAAAAATGCTTAAAATTCTTCTATCCAATGGAAAATCATCATTCTAGGGTTTATAAATCCTCCTAAGTTTTAGTATGTTTCCCAAAACCCCCTCCAATAATCTCCTGCATGCGTTTAAAATTTTAAATACATCTCGATGAATGAATTCTCATTCACTGTGATTGAAGGAAAACTCGACCCAAACTTCTTAGTTCACCACTTTTATTACAACAAAATGCAGCTAAGTTTAAATCCCAATAAGATAGAAAAAAGTTTCCCTTTATAAACCACTAATGGGTTGGCTTTGGTATGTTTTTGCACTACCATCATGGTTTTAGGTATTTGGTTTTAGGTATTGATGTGAGCGATACCAGACTATTAGACAATTTTAGCCTAAAGGTTACCGATATCATAGGGTATTTTAACCATTGTACCCCCATGTCCGTAACACGCAACTAATCTGAAATCAACCAAGTATCGATAACTATCTCAGCTGATACCGAAAACCAAGTGACCCATTCACCCTATGACCTTTTAGGTTGTGTTTGGTTGTCTAAAGATGGATAGAAAGAAAAGAATCAATACAGGTTTTGTACGTTTTTCCTCTTTGCTTCGTTGGTCATGAAGACCATCTCCCCTTTTCGTGAATCTCAGAACAACCACACCTTCTGCATAGTTAGAGAGGTAATTTGTCGATGAAGAGACTATAACAATGCAAAGGAAAAGGAAATAAGAATGAGTGTCATTAAAGAGGATTTAACGAAAAGACAAATTTTTATTGAAGAACAAAATAAGAGGAAGCGATAGACGAAAGAGAGGTGGTTATTTGAGTTAGTGGCCTTTTGTCAGTCTTTCAGTCCTTAGGATTAAGATTTCTTTGATATTATTAAAGCTTAAGATGATACAACTTGCAACTCCCCACATTCCTCCTCCCATGGCTCCACCATTGATGATCAACAAAGTCAAAAGCAAAGAAGTTGGATTATCTTTTCTCGGATTTCTCGCCCCTTTTTCAGCAACACCAAATAAAATTTGCTTTATCTTTTTGACAACAGATTAAATTCCTTTTCTCGTCCTAGAACCTCTCTAAATGTTAGGGTTTAGGGTTTAAGCATAAGATTTCTTAAAGTAATACACTTTGCATATCAAGTTTGGAATAAACATGTTGTTGCCTTTAGCTAATATTTATAAGAAAGATTAGGGTTATAGGTTAGATGGATCCAGTGGAGTTTACCACAACCTCATTCTTTATTCAAGTAGACTTATATTTTAACATATATTAGGGTTATAAAATATACCTAACACTAAACAATACATCATGTACCAATTTCCCTGTCAGTGTCTCTTTTCGAACATCAACTTTGTCCCTCTTAGTCAAGCATCTCGCCTCTGTAACTCATGTTCATGCGATCCCACACTTAGAAAGATGGGAAGTGATATGGTGTAATGTTAGAAAGATGAAAGTGAGGGAGAGAGAATTTTAATTTTAATTTTTTTTGATAATTAAATATTTAAAAAAATATTTTCTTTTCTTTTCTCTTGGCAACTAAACATGAAAAATCTTCTCATTTCTTTTCTTTTCATTTGTAGATACTCTTTTTTTTTCTATCCATCTCTAGACAACCAAAGACAGCCTTAATGACTTTTGGAGAAAGAGAGAAAGAGAGAAAGAGAATGTCGAGTATGTAAAAGAGGGAGGCAGGGAGGGAGGGTAGGAAAGCATTCATTCTCCACGGTGGTGTCGGAATCTTTTTCCATTATTAGTGTTCGAATTTTCTTCAAATAGTGAACACCATACCATCCATTGCTTGGACAATTGCAAGATCATTGATTCCCGCAAGTTATGGGCCTATGGCTATGTGAACCCCAAGATGATCCCAACCGTTCCCGTCCTGAAGTGAGGACCCACCTAGTCTGACTTAGTTTGGGGACTTCCTACATCCATAGCTTATTAAATTCCTCATGTCCCTTAATAGCACATATTCGTCATCTTCCAAATCCGAGAAACAGAATATCTAGGGCTACTACTACCGTCCATAACAAAAAAGGAAATAGAAAAATAAGAGAAGAAGAAGAAATCAGAAGAGGGAAGAAGAAAAGTAGAACAAAGGATGCAAGAGAGAAGGGGGGGGCGCTCAAACGAGCAATCAACTACAAAGACAATTCCCTTCAAGGCGCAATTCCTTCTAAGCATTCCGCATTTGTTTTCTGAGAGTTTCAGCTTTTCAACTATTAAAATGGAACAAAAACACACAGAAAATTTTAAAATAAAAAAAAATAAATAAAAAAACCAGCTCTTACTATGCGGATAAGTCCTCTGGGGTAGAATGAATTGATGTGGAAGAGGAAAAGAGCAACACAATGACACTATGACAATGGGCTAGGAGACTGGAGAGTAGAGAGAGCGACGGAACTAGATTAGGGTTTGGGAGAAGAAGTAAGAAATGGAGAAGAAGATGAAAATTAGATTTAGGGGTGAGTTAGGCCGTGAGAGTAAAGTGAATTCAATTAGGTTAGGGTTTGAGACTTTGGGTTAGATTGATATTACCAAAGTATCCTTTTAAAAAGTGTTTATAAAATTTTTAATAAGGGTAATATAGTAATATACCATATGTTTTTTATTATATATTAAAATAATTCTATTTATAATCGGATAAAAAAATAATCGGATATTATCCGATCCGAAATGAAACTATCCGAATCCAAATCCGATTATCTTTCAGACGGATTCATATATTATTCAAAAATTAAAATTCTAGATTTGGAAACTTCTAACCAAAATTTCAGATTCAGAAACCCCTAAAAAGATTCACATATAGATTGAATACAGATTTTCAGCTATCCATTTACATCCTTATATCGAAAAGATACTTCTAACGATTGAAAGTGGGGTCATAGACAAGGAAAGTGGCTGCATTAACGTCAAAACCACCGTCCGTGAGCCATGTGCCTGAGCCTGCATTAACATGGTTTAGTGCTTCTGGTCCACCATTCCTTTCCGATATATGTCGATTTCAATCTCCTTATTACAGCACTCCAAGCAGTGACCATTGGGCTAACCCTTAAAGTCTTCAACCATTTCACCAAACTCCCCTAATGGCTAACCTGCACCGACATCAAACAATAACCACAATTAAATTGAGGAAATTGCAGTGATTTTTAACTTGTATTGAAAAACCGTATCTTTTAGAAAAATCATAGCAGAAGAGTACTGAAACAAATCAAATCAAATCAAAACAATCCAGTTTGAATGAATCAAATTTCCATCAGAAAGGTAATCTTTACCAACATAAATTGTTTGAATAAATTACTCTGACCTTTCCTGACCTTTCTGATAATTTAGCGACAATTACTATGACTCTCTCCATTGAAGTATCGTGCCAGACGACAATGCCGTATGTCATAGGCAACTGGCAACCATTAGCAGTTACCAATAACATACTTATGTCAATGATGCAAATGTCATTTCATGGCGTCACTGCATCACTGTGCAGTGACGTATCAATTAGGCGTAAAGGGGGCTCTTGAGCTCTTCCCTTTCACTCTGGAATGTGGACCAAATTTCGGTTTGAAACCAATTCAATGGTGATCACGCAAGTTTATTGTTGGATACAGGGAAAAAAACACACAAACTGGTACAGAGATTTAAGAAGAATGGAGCACCTTCGCGTGGCTTCTGCAACCAACCCCATGCATGTAACTATATATATAAGGGTTCCGTGGCCTTGGCCATTCCATCTCATGTTCAAGTAAGAAACAAGAAATGGGAAAGGAGCAGCAGGTAGAGCATGTCCGAAGAGGCCATGTTGTGGTAATCCCATATCCCAGTCAAGGCCACATAAACCCTCTTCTCCAATTTGCCAAACGCTTAGCCTCAAAAGGGTTAAAGGCCACAGTTGCCACTACCCACTATACTGTCAAGTCCATTTACGCCCCAAACGTCGGCGTCGAAGCCATCTCTGATGGTTACGACGAGGGTGGGTTTGCTTATTCCCCTGATACCGATACCTATCTTAAAGCATTCAAGACTTTCGGGTCTAAAACGCTGAGCCAACTCATCCGGAAGTTTGAGACCACATCTTCCCCAATAACCTGTGTGATATACGATGCTTTCTTTCCATGGGCACTTGATGTGGCCAAACAACACGGCGTTTACGGAGCTCCATTCTTCACCAACTCCGCCACCGTCAGTTCTATTTTCTATCGCGTCCACAAAGGCCTTCTGACTTTGCCAATTAAGATGGAAGATACGCCTCTCTCCATACCGGGACTTCACAAGTTAGATTACCCTGACTTACCTGGTTTTCTCAAATCCCCTGATTTCTACCCTGCTTACTTGGCCATGAAACTGAGTCAGTTTGATAACCTTCACCAAGCCGACTGGATCTTCGGAAACACTTTTGACGATTTGGAGTTGCAGCTCCCGGTAATAAACTGAACTAGTTCCTGGTTCCATTCCTCTTTTTTTATTTTAATTATATAATAAACATTTTTTTTGACTTTGAAGTTCTGATCATCTACTTATTTGATTAAAGGTCGCAGAAAGGGTAGGTGAGCTATGGAGGGGAACATTGATTGGGCCAATGATCCCATCAGCTTACCTGGACGGGCAAATAGAGGGTGACATAGGATATGGAGCTAGCCTCTGGAAGCCATTAGACCACAAGTGCAAGAAATGGCTTGAACTAAAACCAGCTGGTTCAGTGGTCTATGCATCATTCGGAAGCTTGGTGGCATTAACTCCCAAACAAATGGAAGAGATCGCATGGGGGCTTAAGGAGAGTGGTCGCCATTTCTTATGGGTTGTTAAGGAATCTGAGCGTGGGAAATTGCCTCAAGGCTTCATTGAAGAAACTGAAGAAAAAGGACTAGTGGTGACTTGGTGCCAACAACTAGAATTGCTGGCGCACAAAGCAATAGGCTGCTTTGTAACACATTGTGGATGGAATTCGACACTGGAGGCGTTGTGCCTTGGTGTGCCCATGGTGGGAGTGCCCAAGTTTGCAGATCAGTACACGAATGCTAAGTTTATTGAGGAGGTGTGGGGTGTAGGTGTGAGAGCTGAGGAGGAAGATGATAAGGGTACAGTGGGGAGAGAAGAACTTCAGTTGTGTTTAAGAGAAGTAATGGATGGGGAGAGAAGCCAGGAGATGAGAAAGAATGCTGGTAAGTGGAGGGAGTTGGCCAAGAAAGCAGTTTGTCAAGGTGGGAGCTCAGACAACAACATTAACGAATTCGTTGCAGATGTTTGCACTGGTGGCAAGAAGAGAGCCAAGGAGGAGAAGCACATGAATGGGTTTTAAATTAATTAGATGTTAATTACTGAAAAGAGATTACAAGAGTATTTTTGCTTAATTCTTTCTTGAATGATCTGATAAAGGTTGTTTTTGTTGACCTTTTCCTTTTCTTTAGAGTCACGGTTTCCCAGTTAATTGATCAGTGTCTTTGAGTGATGGTTAGTTTGTAATTTGTACTCGGTTAACAATTTCAATTCTATTTGCTTCGTACTTCTATTCTCACACGCAATAACAGATAGAGAGAGAGAGAGAGAGAGGGGTCATAAAACACGGATTAATAGAAAAAATATCCTCTCCGGTTCTCTGCCTGCCCGGTACAGTTGTCCGGTGTCGGTGCCTCTAATAAGAATGGGGTGGATCCTAAATGGGCAGTGTGTTTGGGCAGGAAATTCGATCATCATTTCCGCCCCTTATGAGAGGAACCAGACAAATGTACCAGACAAAGAACTTGAGAGGATAAAGATCCAAATTACTATGCGACAATACGCAAAACAGTCGCTTGTTCGTCCTCTAAAACTATACCTAGAAACCTCAGTGAGAAAAGGGTGGAGTCCTCTAAAGCTACTTTTGACAATAGTGATTTGGTTGTGGCCTGTATAGTAAGAGCTTCGTGGCCTCGTAGGTACATGTGTGTCACATTTCCGTAGCGGTGGAGAGAAGTCCACGGTTGTTTTTTTTAAAGATTTGGAGAGCTTTCATAGGTGGGGTTAGGCCCAAAGGTGGTTTGAAATCATGCCCTCTTATTTGAGGAGTTGGTCTTTTGCACAATTTCCATTATGCATGACGTGATTTGGAGGACCCACATTCAAATTATCAATTGACAGTTTTAATATGGGCCACGGGTTAATAGAAAGATGAAGTAGCTTAACTGTGATCAGTTCTCAGAAGATAATCTGTCATTTCAGCTCTCCAGTCCAGACCACATAACTCACTTGTGTATGAAAAAACTACAAATATTATCCGCAAGGGTTTTATCCAAAATCAGGTAGTTATCAATGGGCACATGCGAAGTGGCAGTTCAAATGAAACAAAATTTTTATAAACTTTGTCCTCCACCCATAGAGTATGGTTCACCCGTCATCCGAGGGTTCACAAACTCCTCCTAAGGTTTTCGTATGTTCCAAAATACCCTCCAAATACTCATTCCTACCCTCTCCTACCTCTCAGTGAGTGGGAATCCATTCACCGTGGGTGTGGGAAAAACGGTCCTAAGTAAATTCTAAGAGCTTGACGGTTCAAATGAAGCTGAAATTTTATAAACAAGTATACCCCAAAGAACATCTGAAAATTTAAGGTCCTTAGCTCACATATCAGGTCTTAGTCCCATCAGAATTGACCTAGCTAAACAAATCACTAAACATTTAAGGAAAACAGAGGGCACATGGCACTAGAAGGGGGTGCAGCACATACATGGGACCATATGACACTATATGGAAAGAATAATTGATTGAATTTGAGGCTGAAATTTGATACATAATCAATCCAGAGCATCCTTTAGATAGCAAATGGTCAGATCTGCCACATCATTCTATATGGCTCACCATGCAAAGGTTCCTCATCTTACATGGCCATGCAAGAGAACTTTTGCCTTATGAAGAAATTTATCTAATGCAATGGTACCCAATTGTTTTAATATACAAAATGACAATATAAATAGGGCTGCAACAGGGTCGGATTGGGCCGGGCTTTATAGAACCCTAGCCCAACCCTAAGTCTCCTTAGCTGGGCCCAGGCCCAACCCGACCCTGACTCAGGGCCAGAAAAATCCAACCCTGACCCTCCCTCAGGGTCCGGCCAGGCTGACCCTGATTGGCCCTGATCATGGGGAGGGGGAAAGAAATGCATGAGCTGGAATGGACCGGGGAGAAAATTATCAATTTTACATAAAATAACACTATAATAAAATGTATTATATCACTTATTGTCTTCATATATAATATATTATATTAAAAAAATGTGGGTGATTTTTAAAGTTTATAATGTATGTATTATTTCCATATATATTTTATAGTATAACTTAAATCAGGGTCTGGCCGGGCTGGGCCAAGCTTAGCCTGAGGCCTCAACCCTAACCCAACCTGACCCTGACTCAAGGCCAAAAATTTCCAGCCCTGACCCGCCCTCAGGGCCAAATATCTCACCCCAGGCCCTGTTTGGGCTCAGGGCGGGTTCGGGCCGACAGGGCCAAACTTGCACCCCTTATTATAAAACAATACACAGTATCAAAATAAAAACTATATGACCAATAAGCCAAAAATAAATATACAGAAAAAAAAACAAAAACAAAAACAAAACAAAATCTAAAATCTAAATAAATTGAAGTTTCAACCAAAATGTCATACACTCCAAATAGGCACTGATCCATTTGTCAAGTATTAACCTTAAATCCAATTTCATAAAATTTCACAAGATTTGAGTATAAAATAAAAAATAAATTACCAATGAGCCAAAAATCTCTCTTTCAATGTTGTTGGGGTGTCTTAATGCAATCAATAAAATCCTAACCCCATGACCTTCTCATTGGGGGTGTCTTGATGCCCAATCTGCTTGGGACACAATCCGTAAAATTCAAACCCATGACCTTATCATCAAACTGCTTCACGAATTGTTGATTGACATACAAGAGTTCAGCAGACATCTGAGTTGGTGCTCTTGCTATGGGAATTGGGAAGGAGTTAGAGAAGGGCAGTGAGAAAGTATCATATCTCCCAAAGATTAGCCGATGCACAACTTAATCGCTAGGACAGCCTTATCCCAGGGATGGGTTCGTGCCACACCTTCTCCATGCTCCAATAACCCCTATAAATGGCCCCCAGTGGCATACCAAAAGGGGGATGTATAAATTACATGATGTGTATTTTGAACTACATTCTTTTCCTGAATTTTTTCATATATATGGTTCCCACTAAGACACAGTCATGTGTTGCACCTGTGAACCCTAAGTCCAGTTTAGTTGAATGTAGAAAAAGATATCTAACCAAAAGACATGTTAATGTAACAAAAAGGGGCGAGGGAGTTAAGCTGAGGCTTGGTGTTTTCCAGTGAAAAATGAAGACCGTGTGGCAAAAGCAAAATCCAGTTTAAACAAACAGATACAAATATATTTACATCCTCCAAAAAAAAAAAAAAGGGGGGGGGGGGGGGTACCAAATTAACAAGCAATAAATCATCAACATACCTCAAACATTAAGAGTAAGGCACACTATTCCTATCGTAGCAGATTCTCGTATTATGCTAGAACCTTGTCTCCAACACTTGGCACATCTCTGACACTCATCAAGCCTGCAAATAAACAGAGAAATACACGACTCAATACTCAAACAAATTTCATTTCCAGTATTGAGCAACCATTTTTCAAGATCATTGGGACCATGATTAATACCATGGCGCTAGGTGTTTCTTTATGACACTAATTTTCTAGAGAATATCCCATCAATAAGCTTCTCCGAGATTAGCGACTGTTAAGATGTCCTGCAGTATCCTAGTTAAAATATATTTGGGTTGAGTCTTGTGCAAGGTATACTCTTTATCGTATTAAGAATCTGATTTTGTTTTGCTATTATAAGTAATCTATTGGCAGACCGCCATTTTAGGGTTTAGATCTCTCTCTCTCTCTCTCTCTCTCTCTCTCTCTCTCTCTCTCTCCATTCTATCGCAGGTACTGGTTTCAGATACTGATTTGTTACAGAGACTAAAGATTGTTGAATCATTGGTTAAAACTTATCCCCACAAGCAGGTCTGAAGCCTTGTTTTATCCTGGTCTGATCCACTCTACCGACACCTACAACTCTATATATTAACCCATTTAACCCCGCGAAATCTTATCATAACCATTGTTAGCAAATTTGGGTATAATTCGGCAAAAAAATTGGTTTCACAAAAATGCATACTAAATCCAAACTAGTTTGAAATTTCAGAAAAATGCCCGATTTTCCATAAAGAATTCGGGAAACAAATACTTCGGACACCAAAAATTGCAAAATCTTATCACAACCATTGTTAGCAAATTTCAGTATAATTCAGCAAAAAAATTGGTTTCAGAAAAATGCATACTAAATCCAAACTAGTTTGAAATTTCAGAAAAAAATGCCCGATTTTCCACAAAGAATTCAGGAAACAAATACTTCGGACACCAAAAATTCTGTCCTCGAGAATATTTCACGAATAATTCAGGATCCAAATAATTTGCTTTGAAAATCAGAATCCTTACAATTTCAATAAAAAAAAATAGATAAAAATTTTGGACCTCTTTAAAATTTTAATAAAAAAAAAAAGAAAATGGATTGACTTTAGGGTTCCAAATATTTCAAACATAAACAATTAATCCCCTAATTAATTCGAATGAGACTTTTCCCCATGGTCTGCTTAAAAAGGGCATACCAAGTGCACGAGGCTCCCACCACTGAGGGGTCTGGAGAGGGTCATAATGTACACAGTCTTACCCCTGTTTTTGCAGAGAGGCTGTTTCCAGACTCGAACCCGTGACCACTTAGTCACAATGGAGCAACCTTACCGTTGCACCAAGGCCCGCCCTCTCCCCATGGTAAGCTTATTTGATCAAAATTTGACCGAATTTCCAATTTGGCGAAATAAATTAAACTCAAATTATTCTCCTTCCAAATTATTTCGGGATCCGAATTTGCCAACTATGTCACAACTAAGCAACAAAGCATTGATCTAAACTAGTGGAGAGATGTGAAAAGCAAAGGGTTAAAAAAATACTAATAAAAACAAGCAAAGCTCAACTAAAAATTGAACTACAACGAACGCAATTATTCAAATTAGTCCAAGGATTTTGCATGGGTAGGCATTTGAAACATACAGAGGATTAACAGTGGAAAATTGAAAACAAGAAAGCAAGCAAACTGAAGCAAGGCCAAAACAATGCATGCTATGCATGAACAAAACTAAAGGACTGACAAAGAAACCTGAAATAAACTAACGTCACCCTTCATAATAACAACAGGTATGGTTATTGCAAAACAAAGCAAAAACAGTGAAAGTGATCCTAAATAATTCTTAAATGATGTTTGATGGAAACCAAATGATAAGTTCTGTGTAAAAAATAAAAAAGAAAAAAGAGAGAGCAAACAAAATGACAATCAAACTCCCTATTCTTATTTCAGTTTAAACCATTGTGTATCCTAATTAACAGAAGATGTTCACAGATCAAGAAAAACAACAGCAAAGCTTTGAATATTCAGATAAAACAATATCAGCAAATCATCTACATTTTTTAACATGAATTTCATCATGGAAAGTATTGAAAACAGAAAAAAAAAAAAATATATATATATATATATATATATATATAAATTTCAGAAACTTACTAAAATAAATATAAGTACCAGATATGCTCCAAGATACTATCAGAAGAGAGTCAATAGGATTTTCTCAGAAACCCAGGAATCTGAGTGTTTTGATAATGATGGGAAACTGGGGATGGACGAAACAAAGGTATAGAAAAGGCAATATCTTCGGCACGAGCATCCAGACCATTCTACAGTTCTGAGCCCTTTAACTAGGCATATGTCGATAAGTGGATCAGAACCCACTGTTTGGTGGGTCTAATATACAAGAGTATATAGGACATATCACCATGAACAGATAATTCCAGTCATGCATTTTTCTCTATCTATTTAATTGTAAAAAAGAATTGAAATTGAGTTCTGAAGGACAGCCAAAAATAATATTAAGATTATATAATTAAAAATCTTTATCTGATCATGTTCATTTTTGGAGTCTATAATTTCTTAGGTGGGAACCATGGTCCAGATAGTCTGAACAAGCGACACAGCCTGTGAACAGGTCTTGTAGCTTGGATCCAAGATGTCTCCTTCTGAAAAATTGGAAGCCACCATAAAAACTCTTAAAGCTCTTGTCCAGGTGATACCAAGCTTGGCACATCTTTGGAATACCAATGATGCTGGAAAAGTGCAGAGAAGAGATTATTTCAGTCAATATAAGAATTGGGATTGGTTAATACATAGCGAACCAGCTAGCTCTGGGTTCAAGTGGCATTTCATCCTAACCACAATTCATCCGCTGATTCTTCAACATCAGTCAGTTCGGACCTCCACTTAGTTTCACCGATGAATAAAAAATTTAAGTTATCTAGACAATACATTCAACTTCTTTACTAGAAACCAAAGTCAAAGTTCAAATAAAGTTATAAACTTAAAGTAAATTATAAATTTAAGTAAAAAAGTAAATTAAATAAAAGTTTATTGGGCTTATAGTCCAATGGGTTTTCATTACAAAGGGATTCTTTAATAGGCCTATAACATAGGAATATGAGTTTGTGTTATTGCAAGAGTTAGTCTAGTCTAGTCTCTATTTTCTTTTAGTTTCTATTTTTATATTTTCGAATGAAAGTAGGACACCTTAAAGGCTTGATCTCTTAAGAGTTTCTATTTTATTTGAAGTTCTAGATTTTATTTTTCTGTTAGGGAAAGAGCTAGAGTTTTATTTTGGTTAGAATTAAAGTTTATTTTTGAGTACCATCATAATAGCAAAATAGGGGGGGGTCTGCTAGCCTTATAAATTTATGTATTCAGGCCTCTATTGACCACATTTTTTATGAAAGAAACTCTCATTTTCTTCTTTTGTGTGTGGATTCACAGTGATGCTTATTGGGTTGGATTCCTGTTACTCCTTGTGTGGATTCCCATGGTAACCATGGGCTAGAATTCTCTAACTCTAAAGTAGGAGGAGTTCAAGTAAGAACCAATCTACAGTAGGATTGATGATAGGCCAGCAGCAACAATGAAGCTTTGATTATATATCAGATGTAGATTAACTCACAGAAAAATAAATGGAAAGTAAGAACGAAACAGAAAAATAGAGAAGAAGAGGAAGAGAAGGGAGGGATGGGTCTCTCACCCAGGGCCTCTCACCGGCGGATCGGATCATCCGTATAGGATACAAAAAGAAACTCCAGATATCTTTCTCTTTGAATGAGATCTCACCTGTCTCTCACAGGAATCGTCTCCCACAGCTATATGGTTAACAACCACTCTCTTTTATTTTTTGGGAAAATTAAGTGTACACCCCCTATACTTAGCTTTAAATATGAATCGATCCGAGGTTGCAAAAAGTGAATGAGTGCACCCCCTTAAGTTTCAAAAAACTGCTAAACTAACTGACCGTTAGCCATCCAACGTTTATGTGTCATGAAATGTCCATTTTACCCTTTCATAACAAGGAGTGCACTCATTGTCGTGGGTGAAGAGATTCCCCCTTCTTCCATCTTCCTTCCCAAATCTTGAGGTTTCTCTCTTTCTCACTATCCTCTCTCTTCTGGAAATGCATACGGAAGACACAAAACAGTGGAAACCCAGGTCTGATTGTCGTTTGAAATCTCGCAACAGGGAAGGTTTTAAGGGGAGGGATTCTAAGGTTTTAGTCACCCGTGAGGGGGGATCTTTCAACCAAAATCTCGGGACAAACAGAGTAATATTGGGGGAGTTCGAATCAAATCTTTGGGACTGTTGGAACCGCCCCAAAACAGAGTAAGGTAGAACTAAAATAGGAAAGGAGTGGGTGACGGGAGGAAAGCTTAACTAAGATGAAAGGAATCAAAGAGGATTCGAAGAAGGGAAAGAAGATCGACACCAACCTGGTCGCCCACTGTTCACAACCGTGCTACAAATCCCAAATTCCCAATTTCATTCACTATTCCAATCTGCCCAACAATGGGTACATGCTTACGAAGATGACAAAGCTTCTTTGAAAGCTGGGATCTGGTGTAGGATTGAGGTATGGACTATGAGAAGCGATCGTAGAAGAGAGGGAGGTCTCGAGGAAAGACAAAACTGTCTGTGGAGCATTCGAGGAAGCCTTGGAGGAATCGAATTTCGTCGGATTCGGGCCATATGCGATGGAATTTGAAGGGAGGGGGGTTTGAGATCGTCTTCGACTGCTGCTTCGAGGTCTTCGCCGTCGACGATGTTGTCGTTTTCTTCATCAGCGGTTTTGATTTTGGGGATCTGGTTCGGAACAGGAGAGGGACAGACAGGGTTAGGGCTAGGGTTATTAGTATGAATAGATGGAATTTCAGGAGTTTTGCGTTTAACCCAATATTCCGTATTTGTTAGGTTTTTTTGCATTCCTCTGCTAAGCAGAGACACACGCACACAGTGAAGCGAGAGAAGGGGAAGAAGGGAGGAGGTGGGGCAGAAAGAAAACCTTGATTTTGATTTTGCATCCCAGAGAAACACCGGGACCGGGGTATTGATCTTGTAGCTTAACCTGTAGAGTGAACACAGGAATGGTATTAAGTAATAACTGCATCACCAGGAAATTCTCTTATTTAACGACGATACCTCTACCATGGTGATGGTACCATGTCATCCTCCTGCCAACGGTTAGGCCAAGAATTACTGAGAATCCTACTGGTTCTGTAGTGCGAAAGGTGTTACCAAAAAAGGGGGAAAAGTCACAATTTTTGGAATAAAGATTCAGGAATGATAACGAATGAGCAGCAAGAACAGCACCTTTCATGCAACTCCAATTCACTGCGAGAGAGAGAGAGAGAGAGACCTCAAGATTTGGGAAGAAAGATGGAAGAAGGGGGAATCTCTTCACCCACTCCTTGTTATGAAAGGGTAAAATGGACATTTCAAATCCACACTTCATGTCATGTAAGCACTTAACGTTGGATGGCTAACGGTCAGTTAGTTTAGCAGTTTTTTGAAACTAAAGGGGGTGCACTCGTTCACTTTTTGAAACCTCGGATCGATTCATATTTAAAGCTAAGTACAGGGGGTGTATGCATAATTTTCCCTTCTTTTTTTTTTTTTTTATCTCATCGTTGGCTGATCAATACAGCCTCTTGCCTTTATTTATAATTAAAGCATAGTTACACAATAGTAACTCCCCTTTGGCTATTGGGAAAGATTAATATAATAGAAACCAAACAAAAATAGAAACTAAATCTAACTAAAAGGAAAAAAAGGACCGAAATAGAAACTTCTAAATAAAAGCTAATCCTACTTTCTAAATCTGAAATTAGAATCTATATCTAGCTATTACATGGAAATAGAAGGTGGCTAAAATAAAAGGTAAATATTGTCCTCCACTCAAGTCAATATTCAGTACTGGGCTGCCTTATGAGATGCTCCATCAAACCAACAAAAACCTACCACATCATCAGACCAGGCTCCCTCCCACAGCAGTTGAATCCCACAACTACAGTGGGCTGGTTTTGGGGCCTTGTTCTTGCGGCTACATATGGAGTTGTGATCTACATCAACTCTCTCCATCTTGAAACAAAACTCTTCCACAAGTTTAGTGGAGTTATCGAATCAGACTGGCATGATCAGCCTTCAATGGGAAATTGAGTTCAGCAACTGACAACTCCGCCTGTTGTCCAATTTGGCTCTGATACCGAAATAATGTAGAAGGAGTTCAAGTAAGAACCACTCTACAGTAGGATCGATGATAACTAGATAAGCCAGCAGCAACAATGAAGCTTCGATTGTATCTCGGATGTAGATTAACTCACAGGAAAATAAATAGAAAGTAAGAAGGAAACAGAAAAATAGAGAAGAAGATGAAGAAGGGATAGGGATGGGTCTCTCACCCATGGCCTCTCACCGCAGCTGTCTCTCACAGGAATTGTCTCCCACAGCTATATGGTTAACAACCACTCTCCTTTTTTTTATCACATCGTTGGCTGACCAATACAGCCTCTTACCTTTATTTATAATTAAAGCATGGTTACAAAATACTAACTCCCCTTTTTGGCTATTGGGAAGGATTACAAAAAATAGAAATCAAACGAAAATAGAAACTAAATCTAACTAAAAGCAAACAAAAAAAAAGACTGAAATAGAAACTTCAAAATAAAAGCGAAGCCTACTTTCTAAATCTGAAACTAGAGATTATATCTAGCTATTACATGGAAATAGAGGTAATTAAAAATAGCAGGTAGCTAAGAAAGTAAATATTGTCCTTCACACAAGTCAATATTCTGCACTGGGCTGCCTTATGAGATGCTCCATCAAACCAACAAAAACCTGCCACATCATCAGACCAGGCTGCTTCCCACAACTATACTGGGCTGGTTTTGGGGCCTTGTTCCTGCGGCTACACATGGACCTGTGATCTACATCAAACACTGTGTGGATTCCCAAGGCAACTGGGGTGGATTCGCTACATTTATCTGTTCTTTATCTTCTGCAAGTTCTAATCTTATTCTTCTAGTTCAAATACTATATTACACAGGTCACAATTTTGGTTCCCTACACTTCAGTTCAATACTCTATTACAGTGAAATTCTGTCTCTGCAGTTTGTGATTTGTATCAATAATATTCTCTCAGTTTTCGGTTCCAAGTCTATTCTCTGAGTTCTTAATACTCTGTTCTTTCAGATTTGATCATTACTTCCTTTTCTCAAAGTCACTTCTTGCTTCTGATATGGTCACATGCTCTGTTCTCTCAGAAAACTACCAGAACATAAACTGCTCAAACCACATCCATCAATCAATCAAAGAAGCCAGTGACAGGAAGGAGTCGTCCAAGAACTTGATCATAGTTTCAGCCGTTTTGTACAGGTGAATATCAATTATCAAGTTACAATTGTTCTCTCAAAATCATAGAAATTGTAGTGTTTATGGAAATTTCTTTGCACCTACTCTGTTACATCTTTAATCCTTCCATAGCAGACTCTGTTTACATCTGTTCTACATATCTATCGTTTCATCTTCAGCCCACATTTCAGCAGACTTCTGTGGCCCAAATCCTATATTAGGTTAGGTTTCAGATCACTGCATTAACCAAATTCATCACCAGTGTCAACACAGAAGGCTAATAAATCCTTGTTGGTCATGACAAATGCTAACAAGGCAAATGGGTGTCTAAAGTGTTAGTGCAGGAGTAGTGTCCGTGCAGCTTGCATGTATCAAACAGAACTCAAATGGTGTGGCAACCAGAAAACTAGACCTCAAAAGACCAAATAAGCAAGGATTTAAGCCAGAATATAGAGTAGCAAGCTAAGACTCCATCACGGTAATGGATAAAATAGAGGTGTCGAAAGCTGGCGTTTTTGGAAGTTTAGTGTGTCACAATTAATTTAATATGAGTACTGTGGATTACACTTCAGGAGCTTATTTTTCTTTCATGTTGATATCCTTATCTTTTCTCTTTTTTTAATTTTGGATTCTGATACCAATGTTTGATTTCTGAATCATTTATCAAAGGAGAGAAGAAAAAAGATTAAGTCCAAAAAACTGGGCTTCAGAGTTACTGGAGTCTTGATGGCCGTATCACCATTCATTCCCCCTGTATGCTGGAAGGTAGACTTGAAAAATACTAAAATCCAACTTCCAGGCAAAGAAATTATAATTGCTACAGCTGTATGTTTGCATCCATGCTGAATACCAAATATCCATCTAAGACTAGAAGCCTACACAATCAAAGACTAGTATCACAGAAAATAAAATAAAGACAGTCTGAAAGCACCTTTCTTAAGCTTGTTGCGGAAGCCCCTTTTTCTGCTGAATGCCTTCTCCTGCAGCCATAAGGATCCTAGTGATCAGTTGAAGTGATACACAAATGGAGATTATAAAAAATTTAACACCCACTGATGCAAATAAGTCACATAATGGGCTCATTTTATTGGAAATAAGCCTTGGGTGGGGTTATGTATGCATTGGGCCTTTGATTCCATGTGTTTTCTTTGTAATGGGCCACTTTAATGGGCCTAAAATGTGGGTACAAGGAAGGCATACGGGATTAGGCTTAATAGTAGCTTATTTTCATATTTCCTAGGTTTAGTTAAGAGTCCTTTCATATTTCTAGGTAGAACCGTAGAAGTCTAATAGCCACTAGAGTATCTCCAAGTTTTTAGCATTTGCCTTTTTGAATTCCAAGGCAGCATTAAGTGCCTTCCATTATCAGTTTTCAAAGTCTTGTTTGTAGTTTCTATATCTTGGGAACAGCTTTCTCGGTCTTGGGGGTAGTTTTTCTAGGAATTGTTATCTATGTATGGGGAATTCCAAAGGGGTTTTGGAATTCTAAGAGTCTTAATGTTATTGTGTTGTACTCAAGGTTTTCCATCTCTATATAATGCAAGTCCTGGCTGCTTTCAAAGGCAACCATGAATTGAAAACAAATTGCTCTCTTTGAGAACTTTTCCTTGTGAGACTCAAGTGGGATCAAGGTGGGACTCCTTTGATCGTGACCTCGGTGGGACTCTGACGGTTGGGAACTAGTGGGACTCTAGGCTGCCACCTATCTCTCTTCATCTACAACTTATCTATTATTCTCTTCAAGATTCGATCTTGGCTTGCTTACCCTCTCGGTTTTGCTTCACTCACCTGTCCGTCAAGGGGGCAAAAGGCATATATAATGGAAGTGGGTTCATTGGTAAATCGGGAATACAATCAATTAGCACCAAGAACATTATGTCATTGTGCTATCAGAAGTACTACTAGGCATGGTTCAAGAACCAGGTTTCGGTATTGGTTTCGCCCAGCCAGAAAACCGAGTTGGGCTGAGATCTTGGCGAGCTGGTGCATTTTATTTTATTTTTTTGAACTCGGTAGCTAGTTTCAGTGGGTTTTTGACCAAGTTTGGTCATGAAACTTGGTATATAGCCTATTTTGGGCTATTTAAACACGATGGCACTATCAGATTGTCCAAAATCAAAGTTCAAATAGGAGTTGGACCCTAGTTTGGTAGGCTACGATGTACTAATAGGCCCTATTCTACACATAATTTAGTAATGGGAAATTTACATCTACCACCCCTGGCCCCTAGGGTTTCAAACAATTACATGTCCCACCCTTGGAATTTCAAAAATTACTTCTGTACCCCTGAGTACTAACTCTGTTAATTTTGGAAGGAAATGACAATTTTGCCCCTTTTTTATTGTTGCACCCGGCAGAGAGTTAACACCATCATCTCAAAAGGGGAAGCCGTCGCCCACCCATCCTCTCCAAAATCAGCTTCATCCCAATCCACCGCCCTACCTCCACCCTTACAACCCAGCCCCACCCCATGCTATCACCATTTCACAGAAGGAGAAAACAAAGATGATAACCATTTTCAGAGCCCACAAAACCTCGGGCTATCAGTGGAGAATTTCTGAATACTTCATTCGATTGAGCTTGTCTTGACAGAAATGGCGATTTTTTGAGCATGTTGAGTAGAAACGACGAGTTTCCAGCATATTCAAGCAGATTATGAGGCTTTTCCTGTGGTCCCTATCAGTGGAAACATAGAATAGGTAAGTTCAATAGTATCTTTGAATCTTCATGGTTTCATTGTTGCTGTAGATTTGAGAGGATAGTGAACATGGCGTCTTGGTTAAAGACTTTTTCGAGTCTATAATCCTCCTTGTTCGATTGTCTTCGTTTTGCCTCGTTCCACCTGTCTTTACTGATAGGCATCATGGTACTCGTGCTCTCTATCTCTATTTTTTTCCCTATTTTGGGGAAATACCTGCTGCGGCTCTAGAACAAAGCTGGCAAAGGAGAAATCCTTAGAGGATCAAGCATCTTTCCTTGTGTGTTCGTTCCAAGTTAGCTTTATTGGTTCTTGAAGAACCTTTTGCATTTCGTGGTTCTGCACCACCCCTATGACCGAGCTATTGCCTGCATAATCAGATTTCATTTTATCCCTTTTTTTAGGTTCTGATTTTTTATCCACCCTTTTTCTGGCAAAAGCTTCACTGATGTTCAAGGTACAGATCAACAGCGGCAGACATGGCTCTTGAAACATCAGTTTCATATTTACTTCATCGGCGTTAAAGATCTAACGGATTTGTGCATTTAAGGCGAGTGTTTAAAGTTATTATTCCGGGTGTGGAAGCAAAATACTGATTGACACAAAGTCATTTTAGGGTTTGGTGAAGAGGAGTTTTTTTGCCATGATTTCTCAGACATTTTTTTTTTGCAGAAAAAAAAATTCTCATGATTTGGATCAGGGTGGGGGCGGAGTTGCAGGAAAGAGGTTGCAAAAGGGGAAAGAAGAAGAAGAAGAAGATAGCCGTAGAGGGAGCAGCAGCGGAAGGGGTCTCCAAAGGCTACTCCGGCAATAGCAGGGGACTCCGGCAACGAGAGGAAGGAGTGAGAGAGGAGAGAGAAATTAACCAGTAGGGTTAGGGCTACAAACAAATGGGGGTAAATATGTAAAAGCACATTCGTTAAGGGTATTATGGGCATTTAGTTAATATTTGGGCGATGACATCATCACTTAACTGTTCTCATCTAACGGTATGGGTACGTTTGTAAGAATCTTTCAAAATACAGGGGAAGTATATGAAATAGATGAAACCCAGGGGTGGTAGACGTAATTGTTTGAAACCCCAGGGGTGGTAGACGTAAATTTCCCTTTAGTAATAGAAAGCAATCAAAGCATACAATTAATATAAAACAACTTAAATAAGCATTAGAAATGTAAGTGTAAAATACATCAATCTTAACATATACATCTATCATCCCAAGCCATATTGCCGAATCAAGTATTCCTCTGAATGTGCGACATAGGATTCCCATGTCATAGTGCTGTTGAAGAATCACACATAGTCTTTCAAAGAAGTCATATAAGTGTTTTCATCAACTAACTGAAGGTGCCCTATCCTAGGGTATGAAAGAGGCGGTTACGATGAGATCGCTCCACTGCTACTACCACCAGGCTATTAAAATACCATCGGCATGTATGGCTAGGTTAGGACTGTGAAATGTCGTCCACAAAACCTGACCTAGTGCTTCGACTGTCGCACTCATGTGCAGAGTGTAATGATTGCGGCTGCCCAAACTGACCATAGCCACTACATTCGGAACCGGTGCTCTCATGGCCATACTCATAGTCATACTGAGGCTGATATGCATGCCACGACTGAGACCAGCGAGATTAGCAAGATCTCAACTAGTCTTGGTCGAGATCTGCACTATTTATACTGGGCCAGATGCTTAATTGAACCAAGATCTTGGTCGAATCGAGATCTCGCCGAGATATTGTAATCCATGTGTATCGCCACTCATCTCATCTTGCCGTCTCAAAAAATCGAGTTTTTAGCGAGATCTCGCCGAGTTCTTGTTCCATGCTACTAGGGTACTTCGTTGCAGGATCAATTGATATTAAGATGAAACGTCTTTTAGAACAAGTAGAAAACCTGATCTTTTCAAAGAAATAATGAAATAGTGATACTAGTATCAAAATTGTGAAATAAATTTCGAAAGTTACCACAGGCTGATCCAGCTTCCCTGCTTGACGTACTGCTGCAACAAGATCCTGGTTGGAATCCGTGTACAAACTCGTGACAACTCCAGATAGACCAGCTCTTGCTGTACGACCAATCCTATGCAAGAAATCTACAGCAGAAGTTGCAAATTCCGCCTAGAATAGAACAAATCATTCAATCCATTAATTCCTTCCACAAATAAGAATGGCATGCCACAACGAAAAAGAAACGTATTAAAGACTCAACAAAACCAAGCGTTACGCCAACTACTTGTGTCAGCTACATAGATCCTGTCCTGCCATTTCACTCAGTTTAAGGGCATGCATTCTATTAACTTACAAGCATTCATGTCTTTTCTAATAAAACACATTGATGCAAGAGCATGATCACCACCAATGGATGTGACTTGATCCTCTATTTTGGACCGTTGATTTGTATTTTGTATCTTGCTTGTATTGTACTAATGTAGATTAGATACATAGGATAGTTTTTTAAGTTGTCTTGAGTATTTTGGTTTGTCTCGACAGGAAACATAGTGAGGCCCATCAATATTAATTAGGAAGTTATTCTATTTTAAAATTATATTACCGAGCTGTCTTGTGGGGTCATTTAGAATTCTATTTCTGTTTTTCTATAAAGCATGTAATCCCCCAAATCAATAGCTAATGAATAGAACACTTTTATAAATTGAAAATTGGTTGTGAATTCTCTCTTCACATTACTGTTCATCCCACCCTCTTCTCTCTCTCCCGCGATCTGTTTCATAATGACTAATAGAACACTATCGTTGTAGTAGCATTTCTCCAGAGGAAAGGAACAACCCCCCCCCCCCAAATCTTTGCATATGTTCATACCAAAAGAGAAGCAAATTTAATGACCTTTGTCAAACTTTCAGCCATCAGTCAAGAAAAGATTAAAAATGCACAAGGCAGGAATAATAACTGTATCGGAGAGAAAATGCATACCTGAACAACATGAGAAACATTCGGTATGTCAATACCACGTGCAGCAGCATCAGTGCAAACAAGCACACCACCTCTCTCCAGAAAATCATTCAAATTTTTTGTACGGTCCTCCAAAGAGCTGTTTCTATGATAACAAACGCATTCAACTCCAACTTGACGCAATATCTTAGCTATGGATTCAACAGCATCAACAGTATTTGCAAACACCATGGTCCGATTTACACCAGCATCAGAACCCAAAGCTTCAGACTTAAAACCCTGTTTCACAGCATCTATAAGCACATCCACCTGTGTTTCAACTGTAACTTTAGTCCACCTCTGTTCTAATCTGCCACAAAGGAGAAGGGGGCACATCATCAACACGTTTGAACTTGATAAACCCAGAAGAAACATCACAAGAAATGCATGTTTAGAATATGAATAAAGTTACCAGCTTGGATACCATAGAACCCTTCAATGCCCACCCCCCCCCCCCAAAAAAAATTATCAGGTTGTGGAATTCTCCTATAATTTATAGTTCATAGTGCATAACCTGTATTTCCCTACTGAGGCAATCATATAGGATATAAAATCCTGGAGGAAGTGACTCTAATGCTATTATATGTGTGCTAAATATGTATCTTGTGTATCTCTATTAGAATAGAAATATTTTAATTGAGATACTTGTTTAAGTTGTGAGCGTCCTAATTCAGTTAGGATTAGAAAAAGATTAGTCCTAGTCTAATTTCCAAGTTGTAATTCTATTTCCTAGTTTTGATTCCTAGTAGGATTAGGAATCCTTCTTCTGTTACTATAAATAAAGGTAGGGGGGGGGGACCTGCTAGTTCGATCCAAGCTCTCTAGTCAATCCCCCCTTTCTCTTCCATCACTCTCGGTTCTCTGGCTTTATCACTCTAACATTGTTACATGGTATCAGAGCAACGAAAGTTGTAATGGTTGTTTATGTGGATGATATTTAGAAGGAACATAAAATCTTTTCCAGTTGATGACAAATGGTTGGGTTGTCACATGCTACTAGGTGTGATCCGTAGTATATTTATAATCAACTAAATACACCTTGACAATAAAGAGTTCAAACAAAAATACAGGAGAGGGATAGGCACACCATCCACATGCGGTAAGCTAGCGGGCGGCACCAATGGGGGCACAGGATGGGGCACCATATAGGAGGGCCAGGGGAGTCATTCCAAAGGGGGGAAGAGAGAGATAAGACACAACGGGCACTAGCTTGCGGTACACCAACGGTGCCCAGCCTATTCCCCAAAAATATAACACATGATAAGGTTACAGGTTACACAAGGTATACCTACAAGATAACACATTGATAAGAGTTCTCTAATAGATGTGTTATGGTGGACGGCTTCTTCCGGTGCAGTCATTTCGAATGCACCATTGTTAAAGACTGCATACTCACACTCAGTCACCTGATTTCAAGACAATGTTGTCTTCCTAATGCCTGTTTGTTGCAAATGGGAGATGCTAAAGATGTCCCCCATTTATTTATCCACTGCCTATTTTCTTATAAATGCTCAGGTGGTACTTTGGAAGAAATTGGAGTTAGCTGGGTTATGAAAAACAATATGAAGAATCGGATTGGGGCATTGAAGGACCGACAATTTAGAAGGAATAGGGGAAAGTGTGGCTTCTGTTACTCATGGTTACTGTGTATAGCATTTGGCATGAAACAAACTACAGGATCTTGAAAAGTACCAGGAGTTAGTGTATAGAATTGTTGAACTGGGCCGACTGGCTAAATAGAAGGCAATTGCTTGGGCTTCTGCTAGCAAGAAATTTAGAGGCAGCAACATCTCATACATATATATGTGTGTATATATATATATATATATATTTTTTTATTTTTATTTTTATTTTTTTTTGGGGGGTGGGGGGGGAGGGTGGCTTGTATAGCCTGCTGCTCTTGACCATTGTACAGCATAAAGACCTTGTCGTTTCAATAAATTATTGGTTTGGAATCAATTGAGGTGGCTTTTATGCTGGGCAATGACTTTGGATAGTAGTAGCCGAGAAAATATAAAGAATACAGGGAAGAGACAACCTAGGAATCCGACTCCAACATAATGAATCCACACTAAAAAGGGCGTACCCAGTGCACAAGGCTCCTGCTAATGCCTGGGGAGGTTCCAACACAATGAATCCACACTATACCACAAAATTTAGTTCAAAGCCAATTTTTGATTCAAGTGAAGAAAACATGTATACACAACATATAGATTCCCAAAAACATGAACTCCAACTGCACAAGTATAACTTGGGTTACACCTGATTAGACAAGGAATTGGCAAGGAAATAGAAAGAGCAATTGGTCCAGCCCATAAGGTATGCAACTAATAGAATAATACCCAACAGCACTCCACAACTGGTTAGTAAACTTAAGCTATATATATATCAAAGATAACATTACTGTCCTAAAGCAAAAAAGAAATCAAAAATAAAAGACACAAAACTTAAAGACAGACATCTAGCCTCTTTCTTGCAGTGTTTTAAGTTCTTCAACTCAGTAAGGATTCTACACCCTAAGGAAATACCAAGTCTCTCTCTTTCTCTCTCTATTCTCCAGTGATCTATTAGGGAGGAATTCAAGAATATAATCTGAATCTGGTCCAACTATGGGATCTGGATGTCGATGTCCTTCTTTGTTTTCACTAACTGATGTGGCTGAGGACCCTCTAAGTCTCCCTCACGTTGTACACCAAAAGATCAAATAAAATGAAAAAAATATATATATATATATATTTTTTCTAAGCTTGACCCAAACAGATCACTGAAAACCATCCAAGCTGTTCAATGCTGAACAAACAACAACTACTCAGCCTTATCCCAACTAAATGGGGTCGGCTACATGGATCCTTGCTCTCCAATCAGCTCTATCCGAGGTCATAATTCGTAAAAGGCCTAAGCTATGCATATCTTTCCTCGCCACTTCTCCTCAGGTCATTTTAGGTCTCCCTCTAGCTCTTTTAGTTCCATCAATCTGAATCACATAACTCCTCCACACTGGAGCATCCAAAGGCCTGGCAACATGGCCATGCCACCTCAAACGACTTTCTTGTTGCTTATCATGTATCGGAGTAACTACCAAATCAACTCTAATATGATCATTCCTTTATCCTTCCAAGTTTTACCACTTATCCATCTCAACATCCTCATCTCCACTACACTGAGTTTATCCATATGATGCCTCTTACCTGTCCAACATTCTACACCATACATCATAGCCAATCATATGACTGTCCTACAAAATTTTCCTTTTAAGTTTAAAAGGAATATATTGATCACACACCACTCCGGACGCACCTCTCCACTTCATCCATCCTATTTTAATTCTTTGTGAAACATCATCCTCTATATCACTTTCTTGATTTATGATTGATCCCACATACCTAAAATAACCACTTTGCTGAATCTCCCTCTCATCAATTTTGCCCCCCTCATTATCCATCCTAGTGTAACTAAAGTTACACACCATATACTCCATCTTCGTTCTACTTATATTAAAACCTTTTGATTCAAGGTTGATCTCCATAACTCCAACATAGCGTTAATCCTTGGTTTTGTCTCATCCACCAAAAGTCCAAAACAATATCATCAACAAAAAGAATACACCAAGGAACCTCGTCTTGAATGTCTCTGGTTAAATCATCTATGATAAGCACAAACAAATAATGGTTTAAAGTTGATTCTTGATGTAATCCAATTGTAATTGGGAATTCCTTAACCGCCCCCCTCACAGTTCTTACACTAGTCACCAACTCATCACACCATCATCATATCTTTAATTATGTCAACATATTTACTTGAAACACTTCTCTTCTCTAGTACTTGCCAAATTAACTCTCCAAGGACTCTATCATAAGCTTTTTCTAGGTCAAACACCATATGGAGATCCTTATTGCAATCTCTAAATCTTTCTATGAGTCTCCTAAGGCTCTCTTTGGTATCATTTTTTTTTTGTTCTTTCTGACGTAAAAAAACCTTTTTTGCAGGTGTTTCATATCATTTATGTATCCTAGTTCTATTTAAAATAAATCAAAATAATAGAAAACCATAATAGGGTCAAACCCATCGTTTTTAGCCATATATGCAAACACATTAAAGACCATGTGCTCGTAAGTCCCAAAATTGAGGGGTAAAATAGTCATTTCCTCCTGTTATTTGAAAGACAAGTCCTGCCCCCTTCTTCTTCTTCTTCTTCCACCCTGCTCTTATGCATCACACCTATTGGAACCCACCCTGCTCCTACAAGTTTGATTACGACCATAGCGGCACTGTCGATCTCAAGGAGTTTTCTTCAGAGGTGAAAAAATATCATGCTCATCAATAGGGAGCATCTGAAACTCCGATAAACATTTCAACATGGAGTTTGAGGTGAGGGTCGTGGCAGGGATTGAGAGCTGCTTCACATAGTTGTCCAAACTTCGTCTAGGTGACACCTAGGCATCCAAACACCTTGGTCGCCTTGTTTGTGTCGCCTTGATTTTGGACCCTCTCCAACGCCTTGGGTCACCTAAATGTCGTGATAACTATGCTGCTTCGTCTCTCTCCCTCTCTCTCATCCAAACCCTTCAATCCACTCGTGGAAGCTTTCTTCCTTCTCTTCTCGCGCTTGAGCTCCGTTCTACTAACAACCGTTCCTGGCACCTAGTCTGGTCTAGCTTGGCTTCAAGTTCTTCAGTGATTGAGGTATTGTAGTTCCACTTGAATTATTATATTAAATAAAAACACGATTAGTGCTCTGAATTTTAGTGAAATTTGTAGTTTGGAAGTCGAGTGTGTGTTCTAGTTATTTCTGAGGTGTATGATATTTTCAATCAGATTGGACATTTCTTTTTGGTGTTTTGTTCAAATTTTGATACTCTTTGATGTTTTGTAACTTTAGTCCAATTACTAACCCGCATTGATTGGAAAATCTGGATGAGGTATTCAAGAGAATAGAAAAGCTGTGATTTGTTTAACATAAGAATTACAATTCATTCACTACATAGTTATTCTAGATTTATTTGCTTTCCAAGAAATTAGTGCTTGCCAGAATGGTGCAAGAGTCATGAAGAGCAGAAATTAGACTGGATAACATCTGTTAAAGTGGCACAACGGGTGACATGTTTCAGACCACATGGAGGACTGTCATGGAAATCGTAACTGGATACTCTGTTACAGTGTTGTGAAGGAATTGAGATGGAAGATGGGTGAAGGGGGGATCCCTTCACCCACTACTTAAACTATATATGGGCTTTGGGCCCATGTCTTCATAAAAAGCTAAACTTTAATGCTAAATTTTCATAGTTTGGGCCCATTTCTTCAAAAATGTTATAAAAATTATTTATACCTAGGTAGTGACCAAACGGTTTCTCAATCCATACTATTATGTCTAATGTTTGCCAAACGGTTTTCATTTTTTGATCGAAAATGATTTCCATTAATGATTTTTTTTAAATAGGTCATAAACAAAAATAAAAATGATACCAAAGAGAGCCTAAGTAACTAAATAGCTTCTATTGTGGATCTTCCTGGCATAAAACCAAATCGGTTCTCCATAATAGTAGTTTTTGTACAATGTTGAATGTTTTTATTCCTAAAATGGGTGAACCTGAAAGTTGTCTTCGCCTGTTTGGCATCAAGATGACGGTTCAATTATTTGATCCTGTCGGGTTCTATAACTGTCAGTTTAGTTGTAGAACACCAAACCATCCAAATCTAATACCCATCATCATGTCACTCTTTTTGTACCAACTGCCTCCCCTAAGTTCCTCTCAACATCTGCATCTAAGCAACTGATGTAGAATCCGAGAGGGGATTCTTGCAGGATCAATTCTGGAGGACAACCTAATGTAGTTCTAGATAGGGTAAAGCCCTACTAGAAGCCAATTAAACCAGGACCAATAACAAGGAACTAAGGGGTTGTTGGTTCTGCAGTTTTAGGTCAAATCTAGGGCTTAGGTTAGGATAATGGAAGGGGGGCTTAGGGTGCTAGGCAGGTTTATAGGACTCTAATAATGTAGGTATTATAGAGTTTTAAGTGTTTTGAAATTTCTGTAAAACTGGGCAGTAAGTCAGGATCGACTATGGGTTTTGGGGAAATTAATGAAGGATGAAGGGATCAGGGTTTTGATGGACAAATATGGCTGAGCAGCAAGATCTAGAGTTTAATGGAATTAGGATTTAAAGGAATTCAAGCAAAAATAAAAGGGAATCGATTGGGGGGAAGGAAAAGGAATGAAAACAGAATTTAAAAATTCAAACTTACAGCAGGAATCCACTAGCAGCAGCTTGAACAAAGAAGGATGGAATCACCTTCAGTGAGAGATCCTCCCAGCCGTCACGGCGTAAGGAGTCAACCGGAATCCACCGATCCCTTTCCACCTTGAGATCCACAAGGATGCACACTCACAAGGAGCGACAGCAGCAACAAAGGCAGCAAGCATAAAGCTGAGTTTTTATTAATCAAAATTCGTATCAAAGCTTTGTCCCCTTACAACCTTATATAAAAGACTCAAAATAGACTTCTACTCTAAAAAGGAAAGGCCTAACCCAATCCTTAACCTATTAGGTAACTTAAACTGACTAGGAAACTAAAATACTAAAGGAAATAGACTCAAAACATGGCTGGACCTATAGAGTCCTAATCCAGCCCAAGTGCCCAACTTACATCACATGACCATTTAAGTTGTCACATGACCACATAACCAAGTCACATGATCACTTAAATTGAACCAATTGGATGCAACCAATTTGAACCGGTTCAATTAAAAAACATAAAAATAAACTAAGTATTGGGTTAATCCCGTATGCAACCTATATACCCTTAGTTTAGGCTCATTAAAGTGGCCTATTACATAGAAAACCCTTGGGATCAAAGGCCCAACATATATATATCCCAACCCTAAACTTATTCTTAATAAAAGAAGCCCAGTTTGGTGATAATTCTGCATCACAACCAGATTAAAATCAGGTTGTGTAGGACTGAAGGAGGAAAGAAGGGTTGCAAGCTGGGGAAGATGAAGAGTCACCAGGCCACGGTTTGAATTTAAGGTGGTTTGATGGAAGATTGAAGATGATGGAGATGACGGTGATAGATGAAGTTGAAATTAAGAGAAAGAAGATAAACAGAAAAATAAAAGATAGCTTTGGCTGCTAGAGATCCACTAGAGCCCACCTTAGGAGTCCACCTAGGTCCACCAAAAGAGATCCACTTTTGGATGTATTTCCTGAGATCCACAAGTAAAATTCTCAAAGAGAGTTGTTTTTTTTTTTAAAAAAATTCATGGTTGCTTTTGTGAGCAGCCAGGACTTGCACTATATAGATGGAAATCTAGATTACAACACAATAACATTAAAGAGACTCTTACAATTCCAAAACCCCTTTGGAATTCCCAATACATAGATAACAATTCTTAGACATAGACAACTAAACCCAAAACATTGAACCCCACCCCCAATACATAGAAAACATAAACCAAGAAAATAAACTAACTCTTGCAATTTTAAAAGACACACTAAGAAATTCTCAAGGACTCTTAAATAAGCCTAGGAAATATAAAAAGGCTCATAAACATGCCTTGGAATACAAAAAGTCAAGCACTAGAAACTAGGAGAACCAAAGAGATACTAAATACTGCCTTGGAATTTGGAAAGGCACAAAGAATCTGCTAGAACTTTGAGGCCAGAACTTGACTGCTTCTAGAAGTCCATGACTTGGCTGGGAGGGCCAGACTTGGACTTGGGTCTAGTCTTGGACAGTTGGACTTGGTGCTGGTCTTAGACCAACATGTGGACCAGGTTCTAGAAAAGAACCTTGTGAGCCAATTTCTCCCTGCATCAGCAACTGGTATGTTTTAAAAGGTAAGATTGGAATCAAACATGCAACATTCAATATATTTCACAAAATTAGAGTGCATGTGGAATTTGATTTCAAACCCAGTTTACCCAATTTTGAACAGTTTCCTCAGGTGACTGCAGGGTCGTCTTCGACTGTTTGGCATCAGGATGACAGTTCAATCATCTGATTCTGTCTGGGTCAGATACCTATGCCAAATCATCCCAATCTACTTCCATCATCCTGTCACCCTCTAGGTGCCACCCCAAAGTTTATCTTAACATCCGCATCTTAGCAACACTTTTTTGTGTATGTTTTGAAAGGTAATATTAGAATCAAACATGCAAAGCTCGATATTTTCACAAAATTAAAATGGATTTGGAATTGTATTTTCACAACAATGAGTGATAATGAAAATTAGTATGCATCAGATAAAGACCTGACTTCAGAATAATATTCTAGGTAATACAATATATCCATTTGTCCTCCCCCTTCTCACTCTGCCATAAAATAAAGCAAAGATAGAACAGAAATTTGTTGAAATATAATATCAAACATTTTATCACTTATCAATGCACTATGATGGTTGTTAAAGAAATTTCCCTCAACATGAAATTCTACTTTCTTTAAAATGAGGTCACTAAATGCTAATACCAAAAAAGTACAATTTTACAAGTATGTTTTCTTCTGTGTGTAAAATAGCACAAACTAACACCAGTGACAAACCATTAGAAAACTAAATGAAGCCTTACAATCAGATAACCAATTAGTCAAGAGGCAGCACCTGGGATTGTGACAATGAAGATAGGTTCCACTAACCCAACTGGCATCAGGAAACATTCGTTTCAACACTCCACCAGCAGTCTTCTTACCGTTTACTGGAAGCGTAGCTGCAACAAAAATGTACTGCTTACTGCGTTCATAAATTTTTCTAACCCTCCTCCAGTCTTTTCCCCGGCTGGGTGCAGCTTCAGTGTCCACCGTTAGACACTCAGCACCATCTTCAGCATCTGTATCTTCCTCGTCTTCATGAACAAAGTCAGGTTGCAGCCCTTCAATGTCTTCCGGTTCAGAATTCACTTGTGATTCAGCATTTAATTCCCGTGGATTCTTACGTAGATAACCTTTTATCTGAGACACAAGCTTTTCTTCAAACCGGAGCATGTTTATGAGACGGATGACTTGATTCTGAAAGCTTCCACAGAGCAGCATATCTGCTTCATCAAACACCTGTGGATTGATGCAATCATAAAATCAACACCAAATATGACAAATTGGCTATTAACATTGCAACCTTAGCAATGAGGACAGATAGATAACGAGGAAAAGTTACCACATATTTCACACGGCGTATAAAGTCAGAACGGCGGTGTTTTTCGGGGTCAATTGCATAAAGATAATTTAGAAGAGCAGCTGGTGTTGAAACAAGGATATGTGGTTGTGCAACTGGCCACCCCTGCAGTGTAAGGTTATTATCATGATTCATGAGGATAAAATATTATTGAGAAGCCCAAAAAAAAGGAGCTTCAAAAACAAATGACTGCTGCTGTTTATCTCACTCTGAAAATGTGAAATCTACCAAAAGAAACAGAGAAGATCCATCAAACAAAATGAAATATCTCGGGAAGAATTAGAGCATCTCTACCTGCCGTCCACAGATAGCTGCGACTCTCAGAAGCAGCTCACCATTATCATCACGAAGACAGTTAGCCATGCGAACCACTTGCTCACATAGCGTCACATTAGGGCAAAGAACAAGAGAAAGCCCATGGGTTTGATTTGACGTTTGATCACCGTCACTATTCCCAGTAGAATCAAGTGTACTGCGTAACTTATCCATCAGGGGAACCAAGTATCCATGTGTTTTACCACTACCAGTCTCTGCAGCAACCACCACGTCCTTTCCTGAGAACACACATGGTATACAAGCAGCCTGAAGAGCAAACACATTGATGTTAATGACTGTTATGACAATCTGAACTCTGAATTACTAGCAGTATATAATGAGAAAATAGAAAAAGTAGTCCACAAGCTATGCTCAATTTGGGAGTGATAGTGAAACCTTGTATAAGGTGAATTCAAGAAATTCATGTAGTTCAGACAACCCATATGCTAAAGTAAGTATAATCACCACGAACGTCATTAGGTTCGTCTAATTATTTTCTATTATGGTCACTTTGAAGTTTGAACCAGTCGATTTGACTTGCATTTACTTTGTGGCAATAAGCTTTGAGCGTGAAAAATGTGTTTAGTATTGATATTCTCCATTCTTGTCCTCTGCTACTTGTTGAGGTTTATGGCAACAGATGAACATTGAAGTGATAATCCTAAGATAAGGGAAAACAAAGATAGAGACAGATGACCTACCTGAACGAGGGAGGGCTTCTGGAGGCCAGCATTTGAGAGGGCTCGTGAAAGCTGGTCGGAAATACCAATAGATTTCCAGGAGACACCTTCCTCAGCAAAGAAGCTGTCGCTTTGCCTTCCATCTTCAATAGCAGCAGCAGCAGTTGTTCCAAAAGCCCTGGTTCGTCTACGGTGATGTTTCAACGGTTTTATCCAAAACAAAACCCCCACTGAAGAAGAAGTGGAAGTAGCAGTAGTAGTAGAAGAAGAATAAGATAAGGAGGAAGACGAAGAAGTGAGCGGAGAAGAATGAAAAGCCTTGAAGGGAGAGACGGGGAGACGATATGGAGATGATGAAAGCCTGTAATATTGAATCAATGAAGCGTGACGATACATCATTTTTTTTTTACTTCGACGCCGGGGAAGCACGAAGACTGTGTTCCCAAGCGTAAGAGTATTACTTTGTGGGGTTTTCCGTTTCCGCTTTAGTTTCCAGCCCTTCGAGATCTAAGCCCGCCAACAGGGAAAATGAGACCTGAAAACCGTTAATTTGCCATTGGCAAGTGGGAAATAGGAAAGTCAGGCCGGCGGCGAATTCACTATTTTAGTGTTCCATAACCCTGAACAAATCCGTTTCCACCGCCACTGGGGTCAGAGTCCAGGCCCTGAACCATGGTTTTTAAACATGGAATCGGTCATTAGCGATTTTGATTCGGACCAGATCAGAATCGGTCCGAATCGATCCTCATATCAAAAGCAGAGATTTTCTAGGGTTTTTGAGTGTAAATCGGGATCACTCACAGCCGCACAGCCGATTCCCACTTCTTAAAGCCATACCTTGAAATTATTCGAACCAATGGAGGTTCTTAAAATCTCTTGTTTTTAAGCAAGAGGATTTCCCTTTCATTCCAAATTTTCCAAAGGCAAAAATGCTTAGAAATATATAATGAAAACAACCCACAATATATTTTGCACATGGATAAATATCAAATTTTAATAGATGTGTATGGTATACATCAGCATTAAAAAATTAAAAATTGTGATTCGTCTTGATCAAGTTTGACAAGGTCGAGTCACTAGGTTTTTCTGAAAGACCAGTCGAGTCAAAAACCTCGTTTTTCAACTATGAGTTATGTATTAATTTTTTTTTTTATAAGAAGTTTTGTATTAAATTCCACATCAATATAATTTGTCTATGCATTATCGAGAAAATTATCATGAAATTTATCTAACGGATTTTTATATGTTTAATGGGAAGGGTTTGTTGGCAATTTGTGTAGCCCTGCACATGGCCAATGGGAGAGCATGCATGTTATCCAAGGAGAGGGGCAGGATGGTCATTTCACTATCCTATGTAAGAGGCGTGGGGTGCCAAACAACGTTTTTTTTCCCATGTTTAATAGCTAAAAGTTTAAATGATGAAGAAAGACATGCATAGTTTTTATATTATGTGTGGCTTTGAATAGTGTTTTTTTTTTTTTTTTTTTTGAGAAAAAACGTCATTCGGTCACGCCAAACACGTTGTCCCTACACCTTGACACAGGGGCGTGTGAATGACCGCCACACCTTGGACATTTCCAAGGTTCAAGGGTGTGGTGGTCATTTCACGCATCCTTATGTTAGGGCAATGGGACAGTGTGCATTGTGCAACCAGGTGGTGTTCTCTTTCCCTTTTTTTTTTTTTTTTTTTTTAAATCAACAACTTTGAATAAAGATGATTGGAGGGTAAGGATCCATGTAACCAGCCCGATAATGTCAAGTAATTATTTTTGTTATTGTTTAAAGTTTAAATCATCTTATCCACATGGCAAACAGTAGGAAATTTGTGGCAAAATTTATTATATTGGCATTTAAGAACTATTTTCTTTCCTTTCCCTTAAAATCGAAGTTTATAGGTGATTGATACATTTGAATTAGGGCTCAAATTTGAACCAAAATGATTCTGCATGACTTTGATTTAATTGGGTCAAAATTTGACAATTCAACCACACACTCACATTTCAGACTCATACTCGACAAACAAGGGGTATCACACTTGGCCTAAACGGTATGTTTAATCTAAATTGATCGGTTGAAGCCTGAGACCAGCCCGATCAATTATTAAACATGTCAGGCTCAAGCATCGATTAATTAATAATTGGACAGTCCGAGTGCAATGTTATGGTCCAATAATCGCCCAACCTAGACTGACCGAATGTTGTGTTGATTGTTTATAGCTCGATTAGCTCGCTTAAGCATATTTATCCCGATTACAACCTGTTTAAGGACTGTTTATAGCCCAACCAGTTAATTATCTTGTACAAATCCCAATCATTGCTCGATAATTTCAATTACCTTAAGCCTAATTATGGATAGGAAATTCATGGACAAACTAGAAACGTACCCATGCCCTACCTACACGATTCGATTACCTAAACGTGCGAAAACGATGTGGGCCCTTAAATTGGTGGGGACTGATTAGGTCCGATTGATTGATACCCATGCTCAACAGCAACTTGCTAATAATTATCTGGGAGAGAGATCGTTGCTTGGACCTCTAGAGGTTGCACACGCGCGCTAGCCAACAGGAGTGCACGCACAAGCATCGCCTTGGGCGAGATTTCCTGTCTTTCCATGGGGGCAGCGAGGCACTTTTCGCACGCTTTTGTGTCTCGACGCATGGACCACATGGCCCACGCGACCAAGTAGCATTATTTCCTCCAATTATCTTAAGGGAAAAAGAACACTACCCGCACACGATCCCTGCGCACAGATACAAGGCTGGAAGAAATGACCATCGTGCCCCCATGGTAAGGCAGAAATTCCTTGGGGCACGGCAGTCATTTCGTGCTGGTCTATGTTTGGGTGCAGGGGTTGCACACCGCATGCGACCATATAGCGTTCTCTTTCCCTTATCTCAAACAATTCAAGAGAAGAGGGAAACCTATTGTGATATATGCAAGGGGAAAGAAGGTTGTCAGGCTGCGTGGTGCCTTTGCCTAGACATAGGAATGATGAAATGACCACCACCACCCTCGTGAAAATGAAAAATCCGGCACTTGTTGGATGCCAACGAGCTCACATTGGCCCATGCACTGATGTAAAGGCCACACAAATTAATAATGATCCCCTTCCCTATTTGTAAGGGTTTTTTTTTTTTTTTTTTGTGTTCTATCCTACTCAATGGCCCATAGGCCAACTACAACTACCAAAGAAAAAGGCTAAGACTAGCGAACAAAATCCTACAACTACCGTTGGGAGAAATGGTGCATTTTTTAATGACATAAATGTGATTTGGAGAGTCGATTCCATGATCTCCTTAGGGCATGCATTTCAACCAGTAAACCACCAATCAACCGAACAAACGGCTTACTGAAAAAGTAAAAGGGGAAGTTGCCTCCAGCTAGGGATGTAAATGGATAATCGAAATCCGAATCCGAATTCGCATCCGTATTCGTTTAGGGGCATCCGTATTCGTTTAGAGATATCCGAAAAATAATCCGAATACTCCGATTAAAATCCGTCCGAAAAAAAATCCGAATACTTAATAATAAAAAATTAAGTAAATAATGATTTTTAGGGTTTTTGAAGATTAAACAAGTTCTAGAATATGATGAAAAGAGAATCATGATCTAAGAGATATGGATTGAGAGAGAATTGTATCCGCTAGGGGGAGGAAGGTCCGGGTTACACAAGACAGATATGTAAACGGATGGTCGAAAATCCGAATTCGATCCGCATCCGAATCCGTTTAGAGGTATCCGTATTCGGCCAGGGAATATCCGGCTCCGATCACATCCGATCCGTATCCGATCCGAATCCGATCCGTTTACATCCCTACCTCCAGCCCCGTATCCCCTCTAATATGAGTCTGGATCAGCTCCACATATGTGGAGTGTAAAAACGCTCCACATACGATGGAAGGCTGACACGTGGACATATCCAACGGTGGAGTAGACAACCGTGACTTTTTTTCAAAAAGTTTTCATGGTACTAAGCTTTTTACTCTGCAGCACCTGCATCTGCACTTTTTGTGTATTTGCAGGTCTCGTTTCCCAGTATTTGCATCAAAATGGCAACTCCCTTCCCAACTCTCCAAAATGCATAGAACCAGACAGCCCAAACTTGGCCATCATGGTAGAACTTGGCGCAGGTCTTCAGCAAAATCCAAAAGTTGGAGTGTTTGGGCTTGGGAGGAAAGTGGTGATTCGAAAACATACTCTGTTTCTTCTTCTTTGTCACCCATTCAGAACACTGTCCAAGCTTCATATCTCGGTCTCTCTCTCCACCATTCTAATCTCCATTCACTCACTCATTTCTGAATTTCGGAGGCCGTTGTTTTCGTGTCTTCTTCTTCTTTCTCCGTCATGGACGATTAACACTAAGAGAAAGACTTTACTTACAACAAAGCAATGAACATAAGGTCTAAGCATGGGAGGAGGTGAGGAACCTTCGAACCTCTTATGAGTATATTCTTCTTGTACAGCTAAGCCAACACTAATTCTTCTGGTTCGTCACTTTTCTCCATCCCTTTATCACTGAAGCTTGTATTTGTCTTTGGTTGTTTTCTTTACTGTTTTGACTGGCCATAACCAGTATCTGTTCCATGCCACTATTTGCATATTTATGGACCTTTCTTCTTCTTTTTTAATGGATATAAACTACCCAAGAAGAAAAGCATTCTGCATGGAGCAAATCATACTGTCATTTACTTAATAGAGTTGGAGGTTTATCATACTGTCATTTACTTAATAATTTCTGAATATTTTGTAGGAGTTGGAACTTCGATTGAATCAGCAAAAGGAGCAAATTGATCGAGAAGATGATTACTCTTAGGAATGAAAATCATCACCACTACATGTGTGGCTTTGTTTATTTTGTTTCTTCAATGGTTATTGTTTCCCAAATGGTTGTTTGGGGTTTGCAGTGAGAATCAACTTATGACTGAATTTGAATACAACAATGCCATTAATTGATTTAGTGGACACAAAGCAAAAGGAAGATAGATATGAATTTATTGAACTGGTGTCTCCCAATTTGTGTTACTGGCCATCAGCCTCACTAAAGTTCTACACCCAATCATCTCCTCAAATACATCAATTGCATTTTGAACTTTATAAATAGGTAATTTTTAAAGTGGATTTCATCAAACAACCATTGCGCGGTTCCAAGGAATAATTATCATCTTCAATTCCTCTAATAGGAGGGAGGTGACCTTGAGCAGTGTTTTCGGGTAGGGAGTAGGGTGGTCATTTCCGTCCCCATGTGAGGAATTGAAAAAATTGGAAGGGACAACGAATTGGAGGGGATAACGATTAGATTCCAAGGGGTGTGTGTATCACCGTGCATGTCATTATAATGAATTTGATTTCAAGGATCAGAATGAGCTTATCCCTTGAACAATGGACAGACTATAGTTCCCAATTTAATTAAAACAACAGCAAAAATGAGCTACTTATGTGCAATAGATGCACAAACAGAAAACATTAGATCCGGGCAAGGGGGGAAGTTATGAAGAAACAATAATATAAAATCATGAAAATAATCACCAGTAATTCTAAAGTTACCAATTTAACTAATCTTGCATATCACTCCCTAACCTCACAAATAAGGGCTTAACCATATTTTAATTGTAACATCAAAGTAAAAGAAGCAAGAATTTCTCTAGAGACATGCGTTCAGCATAGCTCAATGCATTTGGATAATTGGGGAGTGAGTTGGCATTTTAATGTCAGTCTTGGGAGAAGTAGACCTGCAAATGTACAGCTTCTTGGGAAAGGAGACCTGTAAAGCAAAGACAATTGGTACCATGAAATTTTTTTGAAAAGATAACAGTTTTCTATTCCACCGTTGGATATGTCCACGTGTCAGTCTCCCATGTGGAGCGATTTTACACTCCACATATGTGGAACTGATCCGGCTCCTCTAATATGGGGCAGTGAAATCATCACCCCACCTCTCGCTTTGGATGCTGATATGTCATTAAAATATGAGAAGTGGGCTTGTTGGTACTTCTGTGCTATAAAAGTTTTGAAGACTAAAAACCGAGGGAACGAAAATATCAACAGAAGAAACGCAGGAGTAGATGTCCGATCACCGATGGCTGGTTGAGAGGCGAAGAGTGAGAGTCGTTGTGAAAATGCCCATGGGGTTGTGAGAGCCAAGTATCACTCGGACGGAGAGAAGCAGGAGAAGATGCCGGACATTTTCGCAATGACTCGTTCTCTGGTTCTGCGGAGCAGCAGCAGCAGCAGCTCCTCCCTTGAAGATGAAGGTAGAGAAGAGGGACTTTTTTGAGAAAATTGGTACTTATCTTCGGAAATCACGCCTGGGAATTATCTCTAAACGGCAGAAGCTGCCAAGTTTTGGAATGGAGCATGGTCATGACATCCGATGGAGAAAGGGAGAACTCATCGGCTGTGGTGCATATGGTCGAGTCTACATGGGTATGGATCTTGACACCGGCGAGCTTCTCGCCGTGAAACAGGTTGTTTCCTTCAAAGTGTCTCCCCTACCCCAACCCCCATCAACCCTTATGTGGTTTGTTTCTCTTTCCAACTCTGGTCCTTATCTTCTTCCATTGGCTACTTTAGGTTTCAATTGCGACAAAACATGCTCCAAGTGATAAGGCCCAAGTAAGAATTGGATTATTCTTTCTTGTTTTCAACAATGTACACACCCCCCCCAACTCCCCCCCACGGGAGCCCCATTTTTATTGATGGATTTTGAAGTACTTGAGAATTTCACAGTGTATCTTTGTATTTCTGTTTTTGGTTTTGTTGTCATTAGATGTGTAACTGAGGGGAAATATGATCTGTACATATGCAATACTTTGAGACTTGATAATTTATTTGAAGTTTTTATTGTAGGACAATATATTGGAGCTGGAGGAAGAAGTCAAGCTTCTGAAGAACCTCTCCCACCCGAACATCGTGGTTGGTATCCTCTGGCAAACTATTTTAATACTAAATATTTAATCTTTTTAGTTCCTCAAATACCCATCTTTTCTTTGCAGAAGTACTTGAGTACTGCAAGGGTTGAAGATAGCTTGAATATTTTGTTGGAATTTGTTCCTGGTGGATCAATTTCTTCTCTTCTTGGGAAATTTGGTCCATTCCCAGAGCCTGTAAGTTACTATTACTATCTGACTTTAGGTTAAAGACATTCCAGGACTCAATTTGCTAGTATACATTGTTGTTGGAAAAAGGTCATCAGAACATACACGGAGCAGCTTTTGAAGGGGCTGGAGTATCTCCACAATAATGGAATCATACACAGGGACATAAAGGTACTCTCTCTCTCTCACACACACACAGAGTCCATTATTATCTTGTTCTGAGCAAATAACAGCTGAGTTCTGCAAAACTTAGGGGGCAAACATCCTTGTTGATACCAAAGGTTGCATAAAACTTTCTGACTTTGGTGCATCAAAGAAAGCTGTTGAGCTGGTATTTTTGTCAATCATAATCCTTTCTATTTTGTTTAGTGCTAAACCTGTTTGCATTACGTGATTTACGTCCACACTGAGGTGTCATATAGTAACAACTAACAAGGTTCGTGGGCCATTATAGGCAACTGCATCTAGTACCGAGTTGAAGGGTACCCCATATTGGATGGCTCCAGAAGTCATTCTCCAAACTGGGCAAAGCTTGTAAGCACCTAGCTATTTTTGGTTACAATGTAGATAAATTGTTCTATTCAAATTGTTAAGGACATGCAACTATTGAACTATAAAATGTTTTAGCTCTTCTCCATGGTTGTTTACATGAAAATGTCATTCATATTGTAAGAGTGCCATACCATGGTTCCAATTATACTATTTGTTGGAATATGCAATCCAGAATACCGTGGGGGTATTTTGGTCCTTTTGGGGTTAGTTTATTTATTATGTTATTAGGTACAGTCGGCTATGTGGGTTTTAGTCCCACATCGCCTAGTTTAGTCTCTTTGTAATTTCCCCTCTATTTGGGGCTTACCTATCAATTAATTAATTCAAGTATTTACAACTTCCATCTTCTCTTCTCTCTAAAGTTACTGGTTACAGGTTCTAGGTTGTCTACATGGTATCAGAGCTATTGTAACCAGTGATTGATTCTCTTCTGGTTTGCAGTTTTGAGGGTCGTTTCAAAGTTCTCCAATTTATGGAGAAACCCTAGTTCATAGAAAGAAAAGAAGAACTAGGGTTTCCTGCCCATTTAATCTTTATCGATTTGTTTTAAATCTTTCACGGTCGTTTGTTGGTCTTTACGGGTTCACCCTGAAGATTTATTCAGTGGATATTTTTGGAATCCTTTCTGGTATCACTATTGCTATCGTTTCTGGTTTTCTAGAGTCGATTGGATTCCTGGTATGATGGCTTGATCTGGAGGTGTTTACAAATAGGATTTCGGCCTAGTTATCCCCTTAGTTTTCGCCGGATTTCCCTCCAGTTTTTGAAAGTGGGTTGGTATAAACCCTCTTCTCTCATGATATTTTTCTGCCATTGATCAAGTTTGGGGCAGAAGACGACATTGCAGGTGGTGTGGAATTATTTTTCTCCTTATGCGATTCAGCAGATTTGTGATATTATTGCCTTGGTTTGCTGCTGTGCAATTTCCGTCTGGTTGAAGAATCCTGCTGTTGATTTCTGATATTTGTGGAATCAAATTCTGCTTTGATTGCTGCTGTCGATTTGTTTCTGTTTCCATGTTTTCGACTGCTAGTCTGCGAAGGAAGAAGACCCATCGCTGGTTTTGTGAGGAAACTGCTTCTCTTTTCTCGCAAAGGGGGTGCTAATTGCGTGAAGAGGAGATCCGATATTTCAGAATGGGTTTCCTTTTATGAGTTGGTGTCGATTTGAACTACCAGAGCCTTCTGAAGTGATATTGGTATGGTCGATCCCCAGGTTCTGCCTCTGGTTCAAGCTGAGGATGGGAGACCACTGCTATTCTTCGATTTTCAGGCTTTTTATTACGAATGGGTTTCTTTTTGAGTTGGTTTTCCTGCCATTTGTTTGCTTTGCTGGTTCCGTGACTGTCAAGGAGAAGAAGACAGTCACGTTACCTTCTTGTCTCCTTATGTCCATATCTTTTTAAAGTTAGTTTTCCTCTTTAGCCCCTCACTTCTTAACTTTATCTCCTTATGTCCATATTTTACCATGCCTTCCAAGTATGTCCCCCATCTATAAATATTAATTCCCTCTATGTCCTTTGCTTTTATATATCACATGATCCCTTACTTTTTTATTTACCAAGGGCCCCTTGCAAAATTCTGGTTATTTACGAACTGCCATTACTTTTTAATACATTCCCCTATTTGACTACCCAATTGACCCTTGAAAATTCTTGTTTATTACCAGTTTGCCCTTTGGCTTGGTTTGTATTTAAAAAGGATTTCCACCAAATTACAGCCATGCCATCCTTTTTTTCCAACACCGTTCCCTTTTAATAATTCTAATTTCCTTCATATCCCATTCCTTTGGCATATACCCATAAACCCTTTGGAAGTTAATGGTATTCTCTAATTTGCCATTTCTTCCTTTTTTTTCCATTACCCTTAGCACCTCTTGGAAAAATCTGGAATATTATGTTTTTGCCCTATCTCTTACATCATCTCTGTTATGTCCACGTGTACTACACGTGAGGAGGGGATTATGTACAGTACACCTGCAGACATTGCAGAATGCAGAACTTGCAGGAACATGGGTGCAAAACATAGAACATCAGTTTTCTCCACCATTGCCATTGGGTATCCTTCGTTATTGGGTTGAGTTTGCCGTAAGGGGGAGATTGAAGTATTGAAGATATTTGGTTGTTGCCTATTTGAAGACTTTCAGTTGGATTGATATAGTTTTTTCCGCTGCCTGATTCAGTTTGTTTCCGCTGCTTGCTGCTCTAGTTATTTCACTTCAAGATTCTGTGTCACTATGACAATCTGAGATTCATCACTGGATAGCTATTGAAGATCGTTGAAAGCTGTCTTTTTTGGAAGACATTCTAGTCCCGGTTTGCTGATCATGGCTGTCCAAGTTTTGAAGATCTATTTTTTCAAGTTCTTGAAGGTTTTCAAATTCTTGAAGGTTTATTTGGGAGCTGCATTCATATGTCAAGCTAGATTCTATTGCACCTTAGTTTTTTTCCCATTTTGTTCAAGTTGGGCATTAGTACATTGTATGCGCCAACTTGAGGGGGAGTGTTAGCATTATTGGGAGTTCTTTTTTTCTTTAGTTCAAGCTGGATCTTCTTTTTTTACTTATTTGTATAATCCACCTTGAGGGGAAGTGTTGGAATATGCAATCCAGAATGCCATGGGGGTATTCTAGTCCTTTTGGGGTTAGTTTATTTATTATGTTATTAGGTACAGTCGGCTATGTGGGTTTTAGTCCCGCATCGCCTAGAGGGGCTTACCTATCAATTAATTAATTCAAGTATTTACAACTTCCATCTTCTCTTTTCTAGAATAAGTCTGCTGAATTGCTTGTTTGAGTATTTGATGAAAAGGGAAAGCTTGCTGATGCAGATCCAAGTTCACGCAGGAAGAAGAAGAGCAGCCTTTGAGCAGCCTTTGATTTTCGTTGGAGCCTTTACTTGTTTGTTCTTTTATGCTAGGGTTAAAACAGTCTTTTATTACTTAGTTCTTCCCTCCACGATTTTAGAGGGATAGGTTGCTTTATTTGTTTGTTTTATTTGTTTAAACTTGTACTCCCATTTAGAGTACAAGTATGCTGATTGTAATTAGGAATCAGATTAGGAATCACCACTCCTAATCTGACTAGGATTGCTTCTAGGATTTAGGACTGGAACTCCCAGTTCAAGTCTGATTATTTGTAAGGCCTTTTGGCCCCCCCCCTTTCATTATAAATAAGATAAATCGTGGGCAGGCTGCCCCACTTATTATTGCATTAAAAAAACTGTGTTTCAGATCTAAGATTGCTGCCATCGAGCTGCTGCCTCTGCTCCATCTGCGAGCCTGCATCCTTGTGGACTCAAGGTGGTTAAAGGGTGGGTTCTCCTACGACTCCTTGCACTGTGAAGGTCAGGAGGTCTTCTTCAATCTTCAAGCTGTTGCTGCTCCTGCACATTAACCCTGCAATTTATCCATTCAACCCTCAACCCCATTAAACCTGCAACTCCTACTTCAACTAGGACTCCATTATAATTCCAGATCTAACCATCACCTTCAAACCCTATTCTCAGTCCACCTTCCCTACATCATTCCCCACACTCGACCTCAGCCCTAGCCTATAATTCCCACTCTAACCCCTTCATCTCTTCACTCCATTAAACCCTAAAGCCTGTGACCCGATTCTGCCCAAAATTGCAGAAACTCAAAACTTCTCCAAATCCTAATATCTTTATACCATTAAGATCTCTGAAACCTGCCTTTTAAAACCCTATAAACCCCATTGTCATTACTTAGCCCTAACCCTAGATTTTGCCCTAATAACTCTAATCTGCCCATTCGGCCAACCCTTAGACAGAACCTGGTCCTAAGTGGAAGTTATTTCACCTAAGCTACATCACTTGCCATTGTGAACTATGCTTATTTCATTATTTGAAAGTGGAAAACAATTTTATAGTTGGTACAAGGGAACTTGAGAATTAATTTTCCAAATAAACAATTGTTCCATTTTGAAAGTAATAACTGGTGATTCGTTTAATTAATGGTATATGAAATCTGACTGCTGAAGCAGCTTCTAGTGATGCAGTCATTGACTTGAAAGACACCCCCTTAACGGAAAGCTATCACTCTACCCTCAGCAGTCAAATTTTGCCCATGGAAATAGTAATCAAGCAGTGGTACAGATCAAAAACCAATGTCACACAATAATATCATTTCAGAGTTATATGAAGTTCATGTACTGCCAGCTGGATTGTGGAGCAATAACATGGCAGTCTGAGCCTGGGCATTCAGATACTTTCTTAGAGGATCTAAACTGTTAGCATTTCAACTAAAGCTAACATGATTCATAAAGATTTTAGAAAAAAAAAACTGTGGTCAACATGTCTTTAGCTCAACGTGTCGACCAATGTAGGACATAGACAGCCCTGCAGCATCTTACCTCTTATTAATAATATTGGAACAACGGATCAACCTCAACTGTTTGTCCTTCAAGCCATAGTTGGAGATAGAGATTGTTTTTTTCCCTTCCAGGTTTCAACCTTGGTCGAAATGAAACCTCATGCGACTCTACAGGTTTTGAGAGTTTCGACCATACTTTTGGTACAATTTCTTTATATAAATAAGCAAGATTTCGGACGATATGAGTCTTCGTTTTGACCCATATTGAGGTTTTGACAAAAAAATAGGAAATTTTGACCAAAAAAAAAACCTTGTTTTGAATTTTTTGGCCAAATTACCTAAAAATCTTGGTGGAACAACGTGTTGGAGGCTATTTCAATGCATCTATAGTGAAGATTTGGTGCATTTGAGCGAGATTCTTGAAGATTCATAGTTTGAGATATACCCTCTTTTCCTAAAGTTAATTTTTGCCAAAAAAAAGAAGAGTAAATATGTAGAGGTTAGGCTGCATTTTTCTGTTAGATATCACATGCTGATCTATGACTTCACGAAATCGGATTTAATTTTCTGTTTTGAAATTATTTTTAAATTTTTTTGGTTTACAAATTGAGTTTTTGCAACAATTTTTTGAAAAATATAGGGTTAATACTTAATGTTTGGACCTCAATTTTCCAGAATCAGTTTTTATGATTGAAGATGCACATACACATGGGATGGACAATGACAAAGACCTAGTTGAACTCAACAACATCTTCTAGCTAGAGATAGATGAGGAGAATCCTTCGTACGAGTGAGTGAGGGATTGAGCCATTGAAGTGACCTTGTGATAGAACAGCCTGGTGGTAGGCCCGTCCTTGAGATTGCTAGTTAGATGGGTGCAAATGTTAGTTAGTTATGGCTTCTTGAGGGGGACGAGTTTACACACAGTCACCTTGATCTTTTGAGTCCCAGCCTAGTGGGGATGACTAGGGTGTTGAGTGATCGCATTCCAGATCCCACACTTACACCATTGTCATCTTGTCGTGGAGATGATGACGATGTTGACGATGATGATGGTGGTGGGGGTGTGGCGATAGATTTGTGAACCTTCGAGAGGAGTATGACTAGGCAGAGGTGGAGTCGAAGCTTATCTAATTCACAGGAGAGACTCAATTTGATCATGCTACATAGGATGCCAACCATGGTGCACATGCCCCCACACATGCAGGTTATTCTAGAGTCCTGTGATGCAGGTTCATACAAGATGAGCATGACAACATTGATATAGAGATAAATGTTTCATCCTTGTCTAGCATACTTGGAGGCCTCAGTTTGGAAGGTAGTAATGAATATGGTGGGTATAGGCTGCCGAGATAGTGGCGTGCACCATGATTTCCCACAAAGACATCCAGTGTCGGTTATGGTAGGTATGGTGGTTTGATCGGTATGCCTCTTCATCATCTTCATTCCTTACTACTCATGATGATCTATTACACGGTTTGTCATCTTCTATGGAATGTGGATAACATGTTTTCATTCCTAGGCCTCTAGCAACCATATCAGCCCAGTCCACCAAGCAACCATGCTGGAGACACATTTGTATCATCTTCCCAACCCGGTGATCTATATCTGAGGTAGGGGTACTTAGATTATGTTGATGATGAAATCTATCGGATTGTTGTGAACTTGTGATGTACTTTGAGCGCTTCTTCAGACATAGCATGACATGGCCTTCTTTTATAGAGTCGAAAGAATGGTTTCGTCGGTGGCAACCATCTTCCTCATCTTTTGAGCTTGCCCGGAACTCTATGTGGTATATATAGAGTAGAAGGAACAACTTTGTATGGGTTTTTGAGTTTCACCTTTGATGTGGTTATTTGTACACTTTATGGAGTCATAGTCGTAACAATTGTACACTTGTATGTGTACTTGTAGGTTGTGACATTTTGATATTAATAATATTAAATGATTTTTATTCATTTGTAAAGTGTAATTGTATATTTTAGTTGTTTTCTTTGAATTTTGTGTTATAGTACTAAATTATGTGTAGCATAGCTATATTTGAGAAATATATAGCCAAGGTACATCGTACAACTTGTTCTAAATCTCGCTCGAAACTTGTGGTTTCGATTGAGATATCTCAGTTTCACAGCTTTCTGGCATGAAATCATGGTCAATACCAAAATGTACCATGTTTCGGTCTGTTTCGATCATAGTTCAAAATCTCGCGAAATTTCGGCGATATTTCGTATATCTCGAGTTGTCCAAGATACGATACCAATCCGAAATGGAAAAATACCATATTTCGCGAGATATCGACGAAATATCGTGGACTCACGATATATCGCGAGATATTGAAAAAGTCACGTGCAATATTTCGAATATTTCGGTCATCTCGTTTCGAAAATTTCGGAAATCTCGGTCATTTTGGCATTTTACACCCACAGAAAAATACCATATTTCGACGAAATTTCGTCGAAATTTCGGTATCTTGGAAATTTCGGTCAGACCGAAACACCGAAACGAAACGAGATTTAGTACCATGGTTTCGATTAGGTTTCGATCGAAACCTTGTTGGACCACACATATAAAGTCATCTAACTGGATTGAAACTTGTATATTTTGACAAATTTTGACAGAAAGGGTGCTGGTTCCGTGGGTTTCGACTACATGGACCTCATTTTACCAAAATTTGTACTTTCTAGCCAAAATAGTTTAGTTCATCTAACACAATCAACCTTGCTAGACAGTGGATTCGGTACTTGAAGCTTGAAGGTATTACAATTAAAGTGCTTTCCCAGACATGTTCCGCCACTAAGTGCGAGCTTAATTGGAGTACATTCAACCTCATACACTCCAAGAGGCAGAACTGATTGGGTGCTAAGCAGCTAGAGGATCTTGTCTATCTGCATTATAATATGAGATTGAGAGAGGAGCACATACAAACTGGCATGGAGAACGATACAAACTCAATCTAGTTGGCCAAAATCTTCTAGGTGGAAGATGAGGAGGATCCCTTAATGAGTGGGTTCGAGATCGAGGTGAGCTTGTGTTATATGAGGCTGGGGGTTGGCCCAACAGCCAGATTGCTTCATAGATGGGTGTTGACGTCGAGGAGTGTACGGCGGCAGAGGGTAGAGTTCACTCACAGACCCCACGTCTATTTGAGGCCCACTCTAGTAGTGGTGGTGATGATAAGAAAGCGGAGTGGTCACGTTCCTCGGACGCCACTCCCACCCCTTCCCCCACTTAGGGTCATGATGATGGTGATGATGATGATGATGATGATGATGATGATGATGGTGGGTACGATAATGGTGATAGATTAGCTGCCTTACATGAGGAGGACCAGATGATTTGGGATGCGAAGCAGAGCCACAAAGATTCACAGGGGAGACTCAGTTCAATCATGCCATACAAGATGAGGATCATAGTGCACGTACCAGGAGAGCCTACACTCAACGTCTATGCAGGTGGTTCAGACCTAATGAGGAAGCGGTTGGGATGGGCATGGATAAGTCGAGCTTGTCTAGCACAATGGAAGCCATGAGTTTGGGGGAGAGTAGAGGATCTAGGCATTGGCGCGCACCATCCTTTGTAGAAGAGAGCCCCAGTCCAGCACATCATGGTGATAGTTGCTTTGAGAATGATAGATCAGCATCACATGCTGGGTATGGACCGTATAATGGATGTGCTGGTGGACCATCCTTCGAGAGCACCGATTTATTTGGATATGGTAGTGGCCATGGTGGATCTTATAGGAGCTAGATATGGTGGCAGTCGTAATAGGTCTTCTGCTTCATTTGGATATGGGGGTGGATCAGGGTTGGGTCATCTTTTGTCGACAACATCTTTGAATATCCAACCTAACCATGTGTGCCGGTTCTACCTTCTTACAGTCTCGGTAAGCCATTCCCTAGGTTAGGATATCTCGGAAATGTTGATGATGGGGCTTATAGGTGGGCAATAATGGACTATCAAAACAATTTGGCCCAAAACATGTCATGAGATACATATGTGTTGCATTCCGAGGAGTGACTACGATATCTTCAATGGTACACAGCTTGTGGATTTGACCTGCCATGAAACTCATGAAATTGAGTGGTGAGTGTAGTATCATCTATCACGTATGCTTGTTTTCCCATTATAATGTATTTTTTGATTGTTTTAAAATTTGAATAGCTTATTTACATTTCCAGTAGTTTATTCATATGTAGACTTAGTGTTTATGATAAGGCTAGTATATAGGATCATTCAAAGTACACTAGCAAACTTGGGTCAAAACCACAAGTACCATTTGGAGTTTTTGTGTGTGTGTGAAACTAATGCATGGGTTGGGTCAAAAATAGGCAGTACAGAAAAATCAGGGCAAAAAAATAAACTAAAATCCTGGGCCTCGAAACCATAGTTTCAAGTTTGCCTGGAAAAAGTACCAGTTTTCAACCGAGATATGGTCGAAACCTACCATATATCGGTTTCAGGGCTGACCGAAACTGGCCTTGAAACCAAGATTTAAAACATTGGTACACTACTAACCTAATGTATGAAACCAAACTAATGTTTTGAGTGTGTCTTTAATGGTTTAAAGGTTCCATTATGTTTAGAAATGCTTAATTAGGGTATCCCTGAAGTTTGGGCTAAAATATGGCCGTTTGACCACCAAAATGTGTTGAGTTTCGATCAGGTTTCGGTTGAAACCCAAAATTTCGACCATGGTTCGAACCTTGCTTTAAGCAAACAGGGCAATCACTTGCAATCTAGCATGGGGAATTGGATAATCGTATCGTTATCAATGTGTATTCAGCACATTTAGTTTGAGACTTCATTAGTATCTCTCTCTCTTCCAATTTCATTGATAATTCTCTCTTACTTTCAGACATGTCGCAAATTTGGGGTCAACTTTATATGATCTATGCTCTTATTTGTTATTATCATGTTTAATTTCTTTTTACTGGCTTATGATCCTTTTGGAGAATCTCCACCTTGTGGAGTATTTTTTTTAAAGATTTTCTTAACAATCAGTTAATTTACTTCCTTCTATTCTTTCAGTTCTTGTTGATCAACTTTGTTTGTGACGAATAAGAAAGTTAGATGTCTTGATCATTTCCAAATATATTTTTTCCAGCTCTGCTGATATATGGAGTGTTGGATGCACTGTTATAGAAATGGCTACTGGAAAACCTCCCTGGAGTGAACAGTACCAAGAGGTAGAAATCGGTGTCATTTGTACTGTTGAGGATCTTTCAACTGATGGTGAGATTTTGTGGTGTTCTATGTATTCTATCATTCAGTTTCACAATGACACAACTTCTTCCAGGTTGCTGCCCTATTCCACATTGGGACAACAAAATCACATCCACCCATTCCTGAACATCTCTCTCTGGAGGCAAAAGAATTTCTTCTGAAATGTTTACACAAGTATGCAACTTATCACTCTTCTAGATTATGCATAATGGAAATTCTCTTTTTTCTCTCAAAAAATTTTTTAGGAGTACATCTTTTTCCAGTTGTTCCTTTTGAGATCGACTTAAATAAATTCTAAACCAAAATACTGGATCCAAATTCAAATTGCATTTGAGCATGTATTTGCTTTCTATTTCTGGTATTATTATAAATTGTCAATAGCAATTGATGTTTGTAGAAATCCAGTTTCACTAACTTTTCGTTTCGGATAAATCAGTTCAACTATCATTTTTTTTTTCTTGAAGAGAAGATATGTCAGTCTACACCCCATAAGATTTTCCAATGTTTCTTCATCTGCACCTTTCTCCCAATAAAAAATTCTTATTTCTGCAGCTGCCTCTGTAGATTTTTTTGGGGGGTCTCTTGTGCCTTTCCAAATACTGATAGGATTTGTTGACAGGGAACCTGACTTGAGGCCAGCTGCTTCAGATTTACTGCAGGTGACTTAAACCATGAATTTGATGCACCCCTCAAATAGAATTTAAATAGGCCATTAAAAAAATTAGTTTTCTTGAACTTCCAGTATCCATTAATTTTTATAGATGAATCACAAACGAAGTTGGATTATTCTGAAACATGGTCTCTAATTTATAATTGGATGCAGCATCCCTTTGTTAGTGGGAAAAATCAGGCTCCAACCTTGTTTTTCGATTCTGGATCAGATCTCAAAAAGTTGTATGTATTACTGTTTCATGGTTCATGTTTCTCAGAGTTTATTTTATGTTGTTGTGCAATTGTCATAACCAAAAGTCTCTTTGCCACAGTCCTAACTCAGAGGGAGAACCTAGTGCAACCTGCAAAGTTTTTAGGGATGATTATAACATCAGCAATCCAAAGCAGTCAACTACATATTCTGAGCAACTCATTAAAACAGGGCCAGCTTCGGAGGCAAGTAAAAGTGACAACAAATGTCAAATTGGCACCGATGATGATTTTAAGGTGAATAAAATGCTAGGACCTGAAAAGCATTTAGTGCTGGACCCCTTTAAGGAACAGGTTGTATGTCACATTCTTTGCTTAGCAGTAGATTGGGAACTTCAGCTAACTAGTGGCATACCTACTTCTTTATTTTAGAGTTCTAACCCTGTGCCTGAACCCTTTGATGATTTACAATCCAAGTTCGAGTTTCCAGGGCCTAAAAGATTGAACTTCAAGGATTTTGGGGGATCAGCTAATGGTTCAGCTGGTACCTCTGGAATGCATGTGGAAAGGATTGATGGTATACCATTTCCTGCTGAGCCAACAGTGAGTGAGGATAATGATGATGATGCCGGTGGTGGTGTTGATGAAGTTACAGAGTCAAAAATTCAAGGATTTCTGGATGACAAAGTATGTTCTCCTTCATTAAGTAAAATCAATGTTTGACTTCTTATGAGAAAAGATCCAAATGAAACCTCTCCCCTCCTCTCCCCCCACTCCCCCCCCCCCCCCCCAAAAAAAAAAAAAGAAGCCTTCAAACTGTTTTTGCGACTTATGTATGAACATCAATATCATGTCAGGCTCGGGATTTGAAGAAACTGCGGACAGTTTTCTACGAAGAGTTCCACAACATGTTGAACTCTGCCACAGACGCCTCCACAGTTGAAGCTGAACATGGGGAAGATCCTATTAATGATTCAAATATGCCTGTCAGAAGGTCAGCACCTAGCAGTTTTGCAAGTGGAGTATCAACACCACACAGACATTGTAAAACCATAAGTCCCATCAGCAGTAGTGTTGACAATATTTTGAGAGAAACCCTTGAGTCTCAGCTTAATCAAAAGTAAGGGCTTCCAAAGTCTCAGGGCAATCACCTAACAAGCCCATACTTTGTGAATGGTTTATCTATGATTAGAGTTTTTCATGTCTAATATGTCATAAAGCCTTTTGGTCTCTGACATGTTTGATCAGACTTAGCTGTTCGGAGAGGAAGAAGAAGTGGAAAGAAGAGCTGGACCAAGAGCTTGAGGGACATAGAGGTGATTTGAACTTCGCCTTTGTAAACTCCCAACTCTACTTATCTCAAAAAACTTTTGCCTCCATTGGTAGCATTCTGATAATTGCATTTGCAGAGATGATGCGTCATGCAGAGGTCAGCAGAAAAATGTCACTTTGTAAGGATAGAGGTCTAAAACGGCCAAGAGACCTATAATAAGTTGCAACCCAGACATATGAGATGTAAAATTATTTGTAGCTTATCATCCTTGCACATAACATGCTCTCTTTTTCCTACCCAAAGTGAGGTGTAGGTCATATGTAGTATCCATTGTTGCCAACAAAAAGACCTTCTACGAATGATAGTAAGTATTTAACACATCATTTGTTTGCATTTCCTTGCATGTAATATTCACTGTTTGCATCTTCCCCTCCCCACTAACAGAGGTTCAATTGCATTTGGGGTCCTCAGGTGGTAAGAGCACAATGCAGTTTTGTTCAGGTTTGAAAAAAACTTTCATGCGATCATTGCTAACTGAAATTTATTTACTTTGGATAGTTCAGAAAGCAGATAAGAAAAGTTGCCCTTCAGGAAAATATTTCAAAGATGATGCTTTTTTCAAATCCTTGTTGCAAGCCTCTTGCCTTCGCTGTTTGCAAACATCCTGTGAAACCATAACTCATATAACCCCAAACAAAGTTGTAATTAAGAAGAATAACTTAAGCCCATTCTGCCTTCCCACTAGCATCATCAAAACATTTAGTAGTTATCGGTTTCGATTGGTTTTGTGATGAATAAACCAGATAATCAAATGTCGGGCATGTCAATTCGTTCTTTGAAAAATGAACGATTGAAAGAGATGAAATAAGGATGAAGCATGTACAGCCTCAGTCCACAGACCTAATGGGTCTGCAAATCATACATACATCAAGAATTTATGAGATAAATTTGTGCCAATCAGATTTATCAGACTCATTATAAAGATCAAGCATGAATTAATTTTCAAAAAGGAAGCAAGCAGGGGAGAGTATGAATCAACCCCAAAGTCTCTTGTTCAAGTCAAGTTTCAGTTTCAACCCAAACGGGTTGCTTAGTGGCAAAATAAATCTTGGAATATTTAAGACTATAAAGAGGATGCATTGACATGAATAGAAGTGTATATAACTGATTTGAGTATGAGACACATAATCAATCTAGACTATTATTTAGATGGAAAAACCTGAAAAAGATTGCTGCATTGCCCTTCTCCAGTTTTTAATACCCTCACATAATAAAGTGGGATCCATATTGATATTTCTCTCTTATTCTGACCATCATGTATTCTCCATCTGGATGATGTTTCTTACCATTGAAATCTGAACTATCACGTTGGTAGGGAGACTTGCACACCAAAGTCCAAGAAGCGAGCAAGAGAGAGTATGTTGGAGCGGACTCTGTGGGGGACTCTTCGATGTTTAAGTTAGAAATCCGGACTATAGTAGTGTGAGCTGGGAAGTCGAAAGAACAGTGAGTTGAAGGTAGTAACTGTGTGAATTGTGAAACCCCCCCCTCCTTTTACCTAGTTTTGTCTTCTTATGAGAAGTGGTGGGGGAGTTTGAGTTTTAGTGGGTTATAACAGCTGTAATCCTGTCTTTCACTTTGACTTGATTCCTTGCCATGTGTTGATCACCCATTGATGGACCATTTTTATGCATACCAGTGTCATTTTCCAATCCCTCATTGGTTATAGTGTGTAAATTCCATCTTACAATGCCCTTGTAGAAACCCTCAACATATTAAGATATCCAATGACTAGAATTACAACATCATCCTTTCAAGAGCCATACAAGATGTCTCACTCCATTATTGTTTGGTGGTTGACCCTTGACAAAAAAAATAATGATAATAAACTAATAAATATTTTTCTTTTTCTAAATTTTTAATGGGAAAGAGAACGCCATCCGGTCGCATAGCGCACGTCATCCTTGTGCCCACACATAGAGGCATGCAAAATGACCACCACATCCTTGATCATTTCTATCTTTTTAGGGGATGCGACAGTCATTACATGCGTCCATGTGTCTGGGCGCAGGAACAGCGTGCACTACATGATCGGGTGGCGTTCTTTCTCTCATTTTTATTTGTCTATGTGGTTAACTAGGGAAAATCAGACTCATATTGACTCGCTTAATCCGATGCATTCCACTCGGACAGGCTTGCGAAAGAGAGTCGATTTTCCGAGTTTTGAAAGACGGCAGCGAACAACGAACAATTGAACAAATCGGTCCCGCGGACACTTTGACCGATTCCATACCGATCCGGAGACCGATTCCGTTGTTTTAAACCCACCGACGAACCATATTTTCCCAAATAAACATCTATCGATTCCCATGTGTATATTCGTATAATTGCCATCTCGCCTCGCTTCTGCTGCTGCATATCTCCCATCGGGTGGTTGTCTCCTCGGCTGTCGCAGCTCTGATTTCGCAAGAATGGCTTTCCTACTAGACAGAGCCACCATGTTTTCTCGTTTTCAATCCCATTCTCAGGTTAGTGTTTTTCTATTTTGCACTTCAATGGATCATTCCCTCATTCTCTCTCTATTCCATTTGGCGATATGTTGACATGTTGTTGATGGTCTCTCTGTTGTATTCATTCTATTTGATTGGGTTTATGCAGAAAGAGAGAGATCCAAATTTTCTTCCAAGCCGTCGGCTTCATATCGAAGCAGGTGCTCGGGAGAAAGCTGTTAGTATTTCTTCTATTTTCCCTTTTTTATGGTTTTAACTACCGAATCGTCTAGATCGTTTATTCCCTGATTTTCTTTTCCTATTTATTATTTGGAAATTTTTCATCCGACTTGTTGGGGTTTCATTATGTTCTATGCCCTTTGCATATTGTTCTTAGTTGCATGATTATGATGATGATGCAGAAAGCCCTCGAAGCATGGTAGAAGAGCTTCTTGGCTACTTCTAAGGAAAGACTTGGAACTACTTTATGAACTTATATTGTTATTGTACAAGTAACCGAGCTCCAATAAGTTTTCAAACTCATCCAACATGTCAGCCTACTTGTCAATTTTTTTTTTACCTACAACCAATTTGTACTTTCTATCCCTGGCAAAACAATCCATGGTCAATTCACTCAAGTCTAATGCTCAAATAAACACTAGGATGATGCTCATCAAATCCTCCTTTCTTGCCGACCAAAAAAGTTAGGAAAAAATAATTAAAAAAAAAGAAAAGAAGAAAGTAAACATTATACATAATTTGAAGGATTTCTGCCATGCCTTAGATTTGTTGACATCCCTTATCTGAACCGCTCAACACCATCAACTTAAAACATTTTCAAGGAAATCTGCATTTATATCGTATTGAGCCCCTTCTGTTTGAACTTGGAGGCCAAGGAGAAATGGTGCAATCCCGGGTCAAAAACCTCATTTGGGATTGCTCGCCCCAAGCTCAAATCCCAAGTTACTGGTGAGTAGATTCTGAAATTATGTGGAAGTTCAAAGACTAACAAGAAACAAATATGAATTTAGATGGAAGTGGGTTTATAAGTAGAGGGGTGATTCTGGAATTAAAATAAAATCAAGGACAACTTAAGATAAAGACAGAAGAGAGGGGTAACTAATTAATTTTGCACCCAAATATGATATCGTGGAGGGAGTGGGGATCGTCTTCAACCTCCAGTCGAAATAGGAAGACGGAAAAACGACAAGACCTCAATGGAGAGATCTCTTTTGTTTTGAAGCTAAAAGTTCCTAGATTTCAAAAGAAGGTTACCCACCCACAATACTATGAATTCCAAACAAGTCTTCAAATTAATACTTTGGGAATCAAATAGGGAGCTCTGAAACTTAACCCAGCAGAGAAACAGTACTTAGATTTAGTTACAATTTTCAATCTCTCAATGGAGAAGAAAATAGAGGTCAGGGAAATATGGATCAGGTTGCCCTATGGTTCTTCGTAAAGGTATGGGAACTTGTACTAAAAATCTAACATTGCCTACCTTATTTCTAAATTTGTTTTAGTTTCTCATCTTCCATCTATACTTTGTACTTGTGCTTTTTCTTTACTACCATGTTTGTGCCTATGCCTGCTAAAGTATCAGGAAACATTGTTACATCTTGATTGGAAGAATGCTATGGATGTAGAGATGGATGCTTGGTAGATCGTAAGACATGGTCTCTTATTGACTTACCCCCAGGGAAGGAACTTGTGTAGTGCCGTTGGGTTTACACTGTCAAGTATCTATCAGATAGTTTTGTTGAGCAACTGAAAGCTCGCTTAGTTGCCAAAGTTTATACTTAGACGTATGATGTTGATTATTTTGAGACCTTCTCTTCAGTGATATCCTTAGCTGTTAATGTTTCAAGTTGATATAAAGAATGCTTTTCTTTATGGTGATCTAGAGGATTAAGTGTATATGGAGCAACCTCTTAGGTATATTGCTCAAGGGGAGAATGCATTAAAGGTTTGCTGGCTTCACAAGGCTATTTATGGGTTGAAACAGTCCTTTCATGCTTGGTTTGACAACTTTAGTAAGATCCTTGGTAGTTACAGGTTCATGTAGTGCTTCTCTGATTGTTTTGTATTTGTTCGTTGACATAGGGTCCACGGTGGTTATCTTGGTTGTGTATGTGGATGATATCATTATTTCTGGTAATGACTCTTTTGGGATTGAGGACGTCAAGGCGTATTTGCATCAACATTTTTAGATGAAAGATTTGGGAATGCTTAGATATTTCAAGGGTATTGAAGTTGTTCGTAGTACAAAGGGAGTTAGTTTGTCTTTAGAGGAAGTATGTGCGTGGTCTTTTATCTGAGAATGGGATGGTAGTCTCTAAGCCTGTAGATACTCTCATGGATCCTTATCTGTAGCTTGGAGATTGTGAAGATAAAGACTTGTGGATAAACATTAGTACATGCGATTTGTTGGAAAACTTATTAATATAACCATTACTCGACCTGATTTTTCATTTTTCGTGGGTGTGATTGGCCAGTTTATAGAAAGTCCTAAACAAGCCCACCGGGAGGCCGCTTGTCGTATTTTGAGGTATCTTAAAGGTGCTCCTAAGAAAGGTCTTGTTTATCGGCATCATGGTCATACTAATATTATGTGTTACTCTGATGTTGATTGGGTTGGCGTTGATGGTGATCGTAGATCTACTACTGGATACTCTACATTTGTTGGTGGAAATTTTGTTACCTAGAGGAGTAAGAAGCATATTACAGTGGCTCGGTCTAGTGCAAGGTCTGAATATAGAGCTATGGAGCATATGACAACTAAAATGATTTGGCTGAAATTTCTAATTCAAGCGTTGGGGTTCTCAGTTGCTAAACCTATGAAGATATATTGTGATAATCAAGCTGTGATTTATATTGCTAGTAATCCTGTTTTTCATGAGAGGACTAAGCATAGGGATGTAAACGGATCGGATTCGGATCGGATACGGATCGGATGTGTATCTGCCTTGTGTAACCCGGACCTTCCTCCCCCTAGCGGATACAATTCTCTCTCAATCCATATCTCTTAGATCATGATTCTCTTTTCATCATATTCTAGAACTTGTTTAATCTTCAAAAACCCAAAAAATCATTATTTACTTAATTTTTTATTATTAAGTATTGGGATTTTTTTTCGGACGGATTTTAATCGGAGTATTCGGATTATTTTTCGGATATCTCTAAACGAATACGGATGCCCCTAAACGAATACGGATGCGAATTCGTATTCGGATTTCGGTTATCCATTTACATCCCTAACTAAGCATATTGAGGTCGACTGTCATTTTGTGAGGAATACGGTTATGCATAAGCTGATTTCTACTCCGTTTATCAACTCAGGTAATCAACTTGACGATATGTTCGCTAACGCGTTGTTCCGGCTTGCGTTTCTTAGTGGTTGTTTCAAGCTGGGTGTAGCAGATATATATACTCCAGCTTGAGGGGGGAGTGTTAAAATGTACCGTTTGATAATGTTCCATTGGATAATGCTGAGTAGTTGAGTTTTAATTAGTTTTTTATTTCCTTCTATTGTAATTAGACTTAGACTCTTAGTAGGTTTCCTACTAAGAGTTGGTTTCTTGGCAATATAAGGAAGGGGCTAGTCCATGATAGAGGTATTCAATTCCTATCATGATCCTAGCTCTCTCTCTTCTCCATCTCCATTGTGTTCACTGTTCTTCTCTTCTTTCTCTTTCATAGGTGCTGGTTTATAGGTTTAGTATATTGTCACTAGACTAAAAGGAGTAGTAGTGAGAGAGAGCGATGCCTCTCTAGCTATACTCAGATTTAGTGCCAAAACTGGATTTCAATAGTAACAAGGAAATAGAAATTAGAAACTAACTATAAATAGGAAACTAAAACTAAGTAGGAAACAAACAATTACGTAGCTATCTCCAAGAAGAAAAGATGACAATATCTATCCCAATAAAGAAAATAAATATCTACCAAGCCCCTTTAGGCGTCTTTTGCACTCCAGGAGTTTGCCTTTTCTTTAACGCGTTGTTTTTTGTCGGGGCTTTTGCCCTCCTTTTTGCAAGTTCTTGCCATTTTTGGTAGAGCTTTGTAATTGGTTTGTGCTTGTTTGTATCCTCTCCCCTCCCCCCTCTTTCCCTTGGTAATGAATTTTTTATTCACCCAAAAAAAAAAGGAAGTTGAGTTGGGACGATTTTGTCTCGGCTTGGGTTTCCATAGTGGGTTGTGCTGGTTCATCCATGTCAAATGCCATTGCATCACTTCTCCTTTGAAAAGAACTCAACTCTGTCGAGTTTGGATTGGGGCCAAGGACACCATTTGACTCATCTCGCTAGAGGAGAAAAGAACCTGCTACCTTTTTGAGCTTGATCTCAGGGAGGTCCTTGGCTGGAAGAGACTTCATTTTTTTGTTACTGTGACTAAAAGAGTAAGTATTCACATACCCATAGTGTTATGCCTTCTTATCAAATAACCATGACCGTCCAGAAGAACAAAGGAAATATCTGGCCGAGTAACAGTTAAGTAAATAAGTTTTCCCACTAGTCCCTTGTGCTGATGTTTATCCTCAAGTTCTTCTCCATCATCAGTCCCAAGCTTCTGGTGAGGATCCATAGGGGTATCAATAGGTTTGGAGGCAAGTAAACCAGTTTCAGATAAAAGGTCTAGGACATATTTTCTTTGCAACAAACTAATACCTTTCTTGCTGTGTAACACCTCAATTCCAAGGAAATACCGAAGAGAACCTAAATCCTTCATCTGAAAATGCTGGTGTAGATATGACTTTACTGCTGCAATCCCTAAAGTATCATTTCCAGATATAATTATACCATCCACATAAACAACCATCAACACAATCTTGGTGTCTTTGTGACGCACAAAGCAGAGTGATCAAAGTAGCACTGGGAGAAGCCATAGCGAGTAACAATAGTGCTGAATTTATCAAACCAGTCTCTAGGGGATTGCTTCAACCCATAGATAGCTTTATGTAGTCTGCAAACTTTGGCAGAATACTCCCCCTAAGCAGCATACCCAGGTGGTTGATCCATATAAACTTCCTCTTGGAGGTCACTGTAGAGAAAAGCATTCTTGATGTCCATCTGATAGAGGGGCCAGCTCAAATTAACAACAAGAGAAATAAGAACACAAACAGAGTTCAGACGGGCAGCAGGAGAAAAAATCTCAAAATAGTCAACAACATATGTCTGTGTACTCTTTGGCAACAAGGCAAGCTTTAAAGCGTTCAACAGTACCATCGGGATTGTATTTGATAGTGTATACCCAACAACGCTGAACAAAATCTTTATCAGGAGGTAAGTCAACCAATGTCCATGTGCCCCAAGATAATAGCGCCTCCATTTTAGTATCCCATTGCTACTTTCCAGCTAAGATTAGAGAAAGCCTCACAGTAATTATGAGGAACAGAGTTGGTAGAGAGTGAAAAGGAAAAATTATGTAAATGAGGAAGAAGGTGAGAAATGGACACAAACTACTCAATAGGATAAGTTGTCAAGGATTTTTGAGTACAAGAATGTTTACCTTTACGAACAGCAATGGGAAGAGGTTGCAATCCACTGGGGGAACTGGTGAAGTAGGATCAAGTGACACGGAAAGAGAGGCAGATACTTCAGAACTAGAGTCTGATGGAAGAAGAGTTGGAGCAGTAGGCATGCTAGTTTGAAGCACATCCTTCTCGCATTGTTGATACACCCGAAGGGGTTTAGTAAGTGGAACATCCAAAGGGATAACTTCCGGTAGTGGAGGCGAACTTGGAAAACCTGCAGGAGAAGGGAATACAGAATAATAGGGTGTAGTCTCAAAAAATGTGACATCGACACTAACATATTGTTTTTGAGAAATAGGGTCATAACATTTCTAGCCCTTTTGGATTCTAGAATAACAAAGAAAACACACTTAACTGCCCTGGGAGACAATTTATCAGCAAGGGAAATTAAAATTTGAACAAAACAAACAACCAAAAACTCGTGGACGTATAGAGAAAAGTGGACGAGTGGGATAAATAAGAGAAAAGGGGATGTATTGTCTAGTACTTATGATTGAATTCTATTTATAAGAAAACATGCAGTAAGGTCTGCATCACACCAGAAATGTTTGGGAACCTGCATGTGAATCATAAGAGATCGAGCAACTTCTAATAAGTGACGATTCTTATGTTCAGCCACCCCATTTTGTTGAGGGGTATAGGAACAGCCAGTCTGATGAGTCATGCCGTGATTTAAACAGAATTGAGAGATTTCATTTTGAACAAATTCAAGAGCATTATCAGATCTAAATATTTTAATAGACTTATCAAATTGAGTCTTGAGTCTTTATTTCAAGGTAAAAACTTTAAAATCCATAAGAAACTCAGATCGATCTTTTAACAGGTATAATCCATGTTGATCTGGAGTAATCATCTACAAAAGTAACAAAGTTAGAAAAACCAAATCTATTTTGGACATGACATGGTCCCCAAATATCTGAATGAACTAAATGAAATAAAGATGGACTTCTAGACACACTTCTAGGGGGAAAAGAGGAATGATGATGTTTTCCTAATTCACAGGCTTCACACTCGAGATGGGTAATGGACTTGCATATGGAACCATACGTTGGCGTTTGGATAGATATAGATGGCCAAGACGATGATGCCATTGAAGGGGAGATAAACCACCAGTAAGTGTAGTAGCTGTAGTAGAAGGTCCAGTGCCGTCCAGATAGTAAAGACTTGCCTGTTCAACCTCGCCAGCAATCGTTCTCCTTGTCTGAAGGTACTGAAAGACACAATAGGAAGGGTAGAAAATGATAGAACAGTTAAGAACTTTAGTAAATTTACTGACAGATACAAAACTTAACGGTAAACGGGGAACATGAAGAACAGATGACAACGTCATGGAAGATGTAGGAGAAACAGTGCCATGATCTGTCACCTGAGTAGAGCAACCATTAGTAAGAACAACTGGGGAATATTGATGAAGGTTAGTGAAAGATGAATATAAATTGGTCTTACCAATCATGTGAGAAGAAGCTCCAGAGTCAATGATCTAGGGAGGCAGGGAGGAGTAGTAGTAAATAAAGCAGTGTTACCTGTGTGGGTATTGGCTGTGGAAGTAGTAGCTGCTTCAAGTTGTTGTAATCGTTTGAGAATCTGATTGTAGTCATCACGGGGCACAGAAATAGTGGATGCAGATGCAGATGATGTGTCTCCAGTAGATGCTTGCTCAGTAGAATGGTCAGTCATAGCAGTGTTGACCAATTCATTAGCCCATTCAGGACTGTTCCATGTTTGGCCCAACATGTATCTATGGTATGATTTTGCTTCCCACAATAAGAACAATGGCGAGAACCTTTATCAATAGTTTGTCCATCGGTGCCATGGCCACTAGTTCCACGGCCACGGCCTCTACTAGTAGTAAAGGCAGAATTTTCTTTGTGAGGTGGTGAAGTTTTCACCTTGGTGGTAGTAGATGTACGTTGTAGACGAGAGAATGTCTCATTCAGAGAGGGTACCTTTTCACAAGCCAAAAGCTGAATTTTGACTGATTGATAATCAAGATGCAATCCAGCTAGGAACTTGACAACATGAAATTCAGCACGTTGAAGCTTTAGTTGGTCTAGATCAGTGGTGAATGGTTGGTGCACCTGAAGTTCTTCAATGATGCCTTGTAAGTTGTAACTAAATATTCATTCAATGACTTATGACCCTGTTTGCAATTGAATAATTTCTCATACAATTCATAAGTACGAGGAATATTTTCTCCTGGGAAAAGCTTTCTTTTCAAATCATTCCACACTCCCTTTATTGTAGTATGAAACATGACATTAATTGCAATGGTAGGACACTAAGATCAATACTGTTCCATAACCAAATATTAAGTGTAGAATTCTCACGCATCCAATCCTCATGTGCTGTGATAGAAGCAATATCTTTGGTATCAATTGTAGGAGGATCTTCAGTTAGGTATTTCATCTTGCCTTTGGCATGAATATAGACGAGAATAGCTTGAGAGTTGAGTCCCAAGCATATAGGTGGGTTACAACATTCAATTTAATGTTGGTGATTTGAACATGAACCAAATCCATTGGTGTCTTGGAGTCAGCCATCATGCAGGTAGGTAGTAGAGGGACCAAAGGAATCATCAACCAAAGCAAAAATATCACAGTAGGAGATGACCTCAGCAGTATAAAAATTTAGATAATTGCAGCAGTAGTCTCCAGAAAATAGAGTAGTTTTCACCCTAAATTTGAGTGATTTGGGCTATCAGATAATCAGTAGGTCAAAGAGGATAAACCTTTGGATCGAAGCAAGTAAATAGATAGGGGAATTGAATCCCAGAACCTCAGTGTGATCAGATGGCTTGATCAGAATCAATTGCAAAGACAAGAAGTCAGATTTTTGACCTAAAAACAGAGCAGCCGCAGGTATGGAGAAGCAGATTTGTTGAAGAAAAATTGAACCAACAAATAGTACCAATACTTGGATCGAGTCTTCCTCTGAATGACTATGTAAAGCAAAAGTCGACCTCAAACCAGTGAGAGATTGATTGCAGCCAGGATCAATACGATAGGGATCTATTAATGGTGTGCAACAGCAGCAAATCTCACCCTGGTTAGGAGGAAGGGTGCTGAGATTAGGATCTTCAAAACAGCAGCAGAGACTAAGAAACTGATGCAGCCGCAGGTGTGAGAAGTGGTCTTCTTTGCCTCTGAACAGCAACAGCAGATTCAGTTGATGTTTAGGATGCTTTCTAGGTCGTCGCAGATGTAGAAGCAGCACTTGGTTGCAGTCACACAACAGCAGGAACAGTAAGGAATCGAGTAAGAGAAGGAGAAGAAGATAGAAGAAAAAGGGGGGGGGGGGTAGGGGAATGGCTCTCTCAGCCTGGGTCTCTCACCCACAGCTATCCCAGTTGTTGAAACATGGAATTTCTCCCATAACCGATGGCAACAAGGCCTGAAAATTCTATTCTCAAAATCTGATCCTTCCTTACAATATGGGACCTATTAATAGCTTAGGTAAGCTTACAATAAAAATAGAAACTAATCTAAAATAGAAAGTAAGGAAAATAGAAACTACTAAATCCGAGCTAAAATAGAAGGTACTAAAAATTAGAAGCTACTAAGGCTTTATAATCCAGCCTTCTAAAACAAAACAAGGAAGGTCACTCAAATAGAAACTAACAAATATTCTCAAAAATAGAAACTAGATCCTTGTCAACAAAAGGAAGCTAACTTGGTCTTCAATCTTCTAGAAGCTGTCCCATCGATCCTGGAGTGTCTTGCTGTCTGAGGCTTCTAGAATAGAGGCACACATGATCTAAGCTGGGACCCACAACACTGTTCACGTGAACAGCATAGTTGTCAAGGCAAGAAGGTGACCATGGCGTTTTAGAGGGTAAAAGACAAGGCGACACCGCCATGGTGGCAAGGCGCCCAGGGCGTCCAAGGCGACCAAGGAGTCTGAGCGCCATGGCGACGCCTTGATAACTGTGGTGAACGGTACCTCGGGTATTCATGTGAACAGTAACTTTGTTTTTCAAATCTGTTTTTGTCCTGTTCTTCATGCTTTGATCTGCATCACTATGAGCTTCTCAAAAAACTTCAGCAAGATCAGATGGTGACTGCAAGTGCCAAGAGGAGTAGATCTGATCTTGAATTCAATAGAACTTCTCAAAACAGTGTAGTAAAACCCTAGTTCTGCTTCACATATTAATAACTAGGGCAGAATGAAGTAGTAAGTAGATTTAGGGTAGCTGCAACCAAAATCGAGAATGATCGAGAGAGAGAGAACTGTCAACTAGAACTTGGACAATCAATCGGAAATCAGTTCTGCTCTGATACCATGTAACGAAATCAGAGGAGAACACCAGCAGAGATAACTGAGTGGGGAGACAGCCAGAGAGAGTGATAACCAATGGCTGGCTCCCCCTCTCAACTCTTATTTATATTGTAGATATCAGTACAGTAGGCTTTTCCTATTCAGACTAGGAAAATACAAAAGAAATAGTGTCCTAGAAGTACAACTCAACTAGGAGACCAAAATAGAAAAATAAAATAGTAGTAGATGAGATAAGGGAGAGATAGACATCGAGAGAAAGAGAGAGAGCCTAGAGGCAGAGAGAGACCCACGATAGGAAGGATTCCTATCGTGGTCTGCATAATCACGACTTTAACAAGTATTAAGCTGAAGCTGGTGCAAGGTGGCTGGCTGGTGGAGTGAGGATCTGATCTCATGCAAAATGTTCAGCTGTGGAAAGATGGAGTAGTGACTCCTTAGCAGGTAGATGCTGGATTGATGCAGCTGAGTTGCTGCAGAAGTTTTATCTGTAGTTATTGTGACTGAGGGCGTATTTTTCTTGTATAATGAAATTACTACTAGAGTTGTCTGTCTGTTTTCAGAATATTTTCTTTGATGCTTACCAGTCAGCCAATAAATTTTCAATATGTTATCTTAAATTCTTAGTGTTGAGTATTCCGTGGATGTTACATTCATCTTCTGCAGGTCCATAGTTCATAGTCTGCACTTGAGCTACTCTCTTGTGATACATGCATCTCTAATTTAGTTTAAAATTCCAGAAATGGTTTTAAGCAATCAGATGGATTCTCTGTGGGAAGCCATTTGGCCTTTAAACTGCATTCTTTTCCTTCCTCTGGCAAGATCTAAATACCACTGTCATTGACATCCTAGTAAACTACGTTCATGTACAGTTTTTTGGACTAAGTCAAAGTTGTTTTACCTCACAGCTCTTAGAAGAAGACCTTGCTCTGAAGCGGTTCAAGTCACACAAGAAGAGTGTGTGGCGAATCAAAAGAATGGGGGATGTGCTCACAATTGTTGTTGTTGCTGGTATGCTTGTGCCTGCTTTAGAAATATTGAATTTAGTGTTTTTCTATGTGAAACTATCATGGTAAATGGGGGAGACACAAAAGAGGATTTCAGTGATTGCATAATTTACTTGTTCAACTTGATTAGAGATGAAGGCAACTGCTAGCACAGTTGGTAGGTACCCCTGCAAGTGCAGGTTGTCACAGAGTCCCAGGAGGTCTAGGGATTGATGCTCCTGTCCTTCAACTTGCACAATAGGGCGCCTCCTCCTCTTTTGTGTCCCTCTATAGTTTAATGCAGTGTTAAGTAGAACAAAAAATATTAATAAATATATAAATAAATGAATAAAAAGACTGCAAACTCTCAGGGGTGGATGTCGTGTTGTTTGTCCATTTCAGGCTGTTGCTATGAAATCTATGTCAAAGCAGTCATGCGTGAAGAAGCTCGGAAAAGTGAGGGAGCATGATGAACATTGTATGTGTATACATTTTGACTTTTGTTCATCTACTTGAGATGACTAGCTCCTATAAGGTTTCTTCATATCTTTTTGTAGTTTCATGTTGTCTGAATAAATGTGATGAGCCTTGTGGATTCATATTCGGTTGAAATGAATCAGGAGGTGGAAGGTTCAAAGAACCATTGGTTCAATGTTCATTGTGGGTTTTTTCTTTTTTACTGAAGAAAAAGGTCGTCAAATTAAGTAAACATGGGCTGATTCACAATGGAAAGACAGATGACAAATGTCCTTGTGGACTTTGATTTTTCAGCAATTTGAGAAAGCTGCAATGTCTGCATCCGCAGAATCAAATGGTGCTTTCTGAACCTTATATAGCCAATGTGAATGAATTCATCTTGTTTTAAAGCATTTGTGGTACTAGTAGGTCAAATACTCCCAGTTACCTTCTGTTAGTCTGTTTATTGTATGAATGCTTAGGTGATGCAATTAAGATTGTCTAATTGGCCCATCGGTTCTCAGAAGACTTTATTTTGGCTTATGTTTGCGTTCTATGAACCTTAGGCTTCTTATTTTTGGATTTATCAAATGTAATGAGCCTCTTTTATAGACGCATATTTAGGGCCTTAATTCTGTACACGAGATTAAATATATAGATAAGATTGTGAGTCCAATATGATGTTAAGTAAGTTAATTAGTCTAGAAAGAGTCGCTTTTTAGTAAAGCATATAGGTTAGATTATGATACTTAATAGTTAAATAGAGTTATGTTTTCTGTATATTAACTTTATTCAGTGTGTTGTAGTGATTCAGAGTCCTTTTATGAATCAATTAAGAAATTTTAGAAGGTTTTTATATATATAATACACCTCCATCAATTGGAGATGATTTAAGTAAAGAATGAGTTTTTTTTTTTTTAAGTTTTTGTTTAGCGGTGCATACGGGATTGGTATATCAGATTTGATTTCTTTTCTTCTCTCTCCTTTCTATCTTCCCCACGGGCTTCTCCCTTCCCCTCATTTTTTTGCAATTCTCTCTGTTGTTGTGGCTTCATTGCTAAGTCTACTACCTTATTTAAAACAAAACCCATCACCAATAGATCCTCTACCGATCTGCACACTCAGGTCAATTTACCACTATATGAAAGAATGGGTTCTAGTGGAGAGCTGTAGATAACGATTAGATAAAGATGAAAATGCTTTGACATTTTAAACAGTAGTATTCTAGTTACTAGTATCGGAGGCGGCCCTTGGTGCAACGGTAAAAATTGCTCCATTGTGTCCACTTGGGTTTATGCTGAAAGAGGTATTGTTTATGGGAAAAAATCCTGTCCAATTCTCTAAAAATGCAGTTTAGGGTGGAGTGGTCGACATTTTGTAGGCACGACATCCAATGGTGCCGAGCTTGAGAAGAAAAAAAAAACTGGGTCAATGAGCTCAGACCGTTGGATGTCACGCCTGCCAGGTGTCGACCTCTCCACCTCGTACTGCACTGCACTGCACTATTAGGGAATTGGAGAAGATTTAAATTCCCCAACCTTCTGTTTCTTATGCATTATGTGACTGATGAGCGAGACGTCCCTGAAAACTTTGTACCAGTGCAGAGTAGTGAAAAGTTCATCAAAAGAACTATTTTCTGTGTGGTCTCTCAGATGGAACTTTATCCAAATATAGATTTTTATCTAAACCCCTCCACCCCTTATGTGGAGGGTGTTCACCTACGGTGAAGGGTTCGCACAAGAATCTAAGGTCATCAGTACTTCTCCTTTTACATATTGAAAGTCGAAAGGCCCTCATTGTTTCTTCGCATCCATCCAAACACAATGATGGCCATCCTTCACCTTAGCTGTAGGAAAAATTGGTAAATAATGAAAGGGCAAGAGATCTCTATTTGGTTGTTTGGTCTCTACACAAGCATCTGGGCCAATGGGTGAGCACGACTGTGTATCTACCTAGGGGGCAGAGGCATCATCTTGCGGTGCCCTATGAGGGTGTAGGAAACACCACCAAGTAGAGATCCTTTTCCATAATGAAATGTAGGTTTTGTCATATGAAACAGAGGTAATGTTATGAGTTGGTAGGGCCTCGAACATCCATGGATTGGATCCTAGGGTACAGAGAAATACACTCCCTATTTAAAGATGCTGTGATTGTTGTGCAAATTGGTTATGAACTAAATGACGTGACCAACAAATTCATGACTTATATTTTATGAGGTGAGGTGAAATACATGAAATAATTCTAATGTCTTCCTCTTAGCATAATGTTGCATAATTTTGATGATGTTATGAATTTACTCCAGCGTTCCATATATGGTTGTTTCATTTCATAACAGAGAATGTTAGAGTGAAATTTTGCAAGACATGTGTAGATTTTGGGTTTTCAAAGTCATCTTATCCATTGACTTTAAAAAAAAAAAAGAGTCAACTTGCCCATTGGCAATATGTGGATATGCACATAAAAAGCAGAGGAAAAGAGAGAAAGGGGGGGGGGGGGTGGGCTGGGTTGTCACATATTGGGGGAAAAAGATTCTCTATAGTGCCCTAATCTTGCGGTACACTGCAATGCGGGTCTGAGAGCTAGACACATGGAAGATACGACATCCAACGGTGCCGAGCTCGAGAAGAAAGAAAAAAAAACTGCCTTGCATCGAGCTTGCACCATTGGATGAAGCTTCTTCCACTTGTCGAGCTCTCAAGCCCGCACTGCAGTGCACCACAAGATGCCCGCATTGTAGAGGACTTTAATCCGGGAATTTGGGTAGAAAACGAAAAGATTGAGGCATTGGGGTTAGTTGATCTTACCGAAGCAGTAAGTTTCATCACTATTGATTCTATATAAATAATTGGAAAAAGGTTTTCTAGTCTGACAAGTGCAAGATTAAGAGAGTTTCACTAATCTCACAATAAATTTTCGTCATGTGGTAAATCGGATAAAACTGAAATTTGAGTCCATCAAACCCAATTTAAATAGATTTCATACTCACATGTCAACTTTTAGTCAAGATAGAGTTGGCCAAGTGATTACAAAGCTTTGAAAATCAATTGGAAAATAAAGTGTTTTTTTTTTAAAGAAATGAACAACTGAAAATAAAAGTGAATATAATGTATTGTTGAATTGAGTACGAAATTTGGCATGTGAGCAATCTAGACCCTTTTCTATATATTTATACAGTTAAAATTATTAAATCATCCTTTCACATGGCAAAATTTGGTGTTGAACAAGAGAAACTCTCTAGTTTTGCCAAGCTAGAAAAACATTTTTCTGAACAAATAATCTCTTAGTTACCAAAAAAAAATAAAAAAAAAATCTCTTGTAACTAATAATATTTTGAGCAGTCAACTTGCATCCATAGATTAGAAATAATATTTTTATTTTTTGAGTTGTGGCCTAAACAATGGACAGATTAGATGGTTTCAAACTTTTCCTTTCTTCTAATCCTTGATTAGTCAAATTTGGTAAATAACTAATCTAATTGTCAAAATGTTTATAGATGAGAAGAAAGAAATTATATCCTCCCGTGGATCATAGTAAAATTGTATATGTTGTATCTAAAACTTAGGGATTTTTTTTTTATATCACATGGATTTTCAAAAGAGTAATGATTTTTAATAGGAATGTAATAAGGTGTTATCAACCCTTATATGAGTTAGACTGGAATAATGAGGATATTTACATCAAATAGATGTTGGAAGGGATTGAGTTAAATCTCAATTTGACAATGCAGACCCATTATTAGCAAATTGGTGAATAGTTTGTCAAAAATTCAGATGGAATCTCAAATTATTTTGGGGTAGTTTATAAATAATTTATTAATATTTGAGAAACTAATAATTCCGCATTAAAGTCCAGTCCTTCTAATTTTTGAAATATAAGTGCTTATACTCAAATAAATCCATTTCAACCTTTTTGCCATTGTCTGCTTTTTTTATTAATACATTTTATTTACATTTAAATTGAGAAACAAATTAAATCTGATTTTTTTGAGTTATTAATAAATGGAAATTTATCAACTAGTTTCAAAGCACTGTACTATCAATAGTGTTTCTATTAGTGACCTTCTAGAATTACAGGATAAGTTTTTTTTAACTCGGTCATCATTACTCTCCCAATATGTGAAGGTCTACAAATGCTCTTTACCCCCCTTGACTCTCGTTCAAATACAATGATGGTCATCTGTGGAGGAATTCTTCTTTCTACTATGATTGAAGGGAAACTCGTTTCTAAAAATTTCCATCTACCTATACATATCACTTGATGTTTTATCCAATTAATTTGATTGATTGTTCTTGAAGGATGTCCAACCAAATGGTTATATTTCATCACCTCCATTATTATTTATTATAAGAGGCCTTATCCCTTTGAGAGATACAAGATTTTGCTTTAATAATAATTTTATGCGGATTAAGTTTCTCTCCACTCATAAAGGACGGTTCACCCACTATCCTAGGGTTCACAAACCCCTCCTAGGGTTTTATTATATTCCAAAATTCCCTCCCAATACTCATTCCTGCCCTCTCCCCTGCCCCTCGGTGAATGGGATCCCATTCACTAAGGGTGGAGGGAAACTCGATCCATTTTATGTTATGAGGAACTGTTCTCTATATTGGGGGTGCACGATACGCCTAGTAGACACATGGGGGCGGGCGAAATAAGAGTCCCACCCACATTGAATTGCTGAAATGACCGTCACATCCCACCCCATGTGTCTGGTAGAGCCTGCGCCCCTATGCCATATAACAAAACCGATTATAATGAAAGGACCTTTATCCGCTGCTGTGCCATCGTGCCTGCTGTGCACACATGGCCGCTGCTGCACCGCGCCGCACGATGGCACAGCAGCGGATAAAGATTCATAATGAAAGGAGAAGACCTAAGGAAGCAACTCACTTGGTCACTCGTATTAAAAATAACCAATCACTCTTCCATGAAGAAGCCTTCTCTCTCTCTCTCTCTCTCTCTCTCTCTCTCTCTGTGCGTGTGAAGAGGAGAAATAAATCGATTCCATTTTTATAACGTAGCGAGAGGGAAGACTGAATGATAAAATAAGGGTAGTTAGAAGAGGACGAACAGTATCGTTTTATCATGCTCTCACGTCTGAAATCGTATCCATTATCCATGGCGTTTTATAATCCTTGTTGGGTATTTCATTTATCCTGCGTAAAGCGTAATTCAAGTCACAAAATCGCGGACGATTTAGTTGGTTCTGCCACTAATTTGATACCAGTTGTGAATTTGAAATCGAGTCAACTACTGAGTTTAACTTTTGAAGTTGGGTTTCCACTAGCCTGGCGAATTCGCCAGCTGTGTCAATCAATCAATAATCAATTCATGTATCCTCCATTTCTGGAGAGAGAAGTCTTTCCTCCTCAACATCGTCTGGTTTTTAGTTCCTTCATTGATCATCTCTGTTTTTCATTTGTCTTTGTGTGGAAAGCTGAAGTTGAAGCTATCAGTCTGGTTGAAACTTGGGTATCTCTAATCTTGGTTGTTCTTCTTGATACTCGATTGAGAGAAGAAAAGAGAGATACCCAAAATGGTGACATTTGGAGGAACGACCCAGAAATGCAAGGCCTGTGACAAAACAGTTTACTTGGTAGATCAGCTTACAGCTGATAACAAAGTCTATCACAAGGCTTGCTTCCGATGCCACCACTGCAAGGGTACCCTCAAGGTTGAATTCTTACCTAACTTAACTATTGCTTGTGGTATTTTTTGTTTATTGTGGATCAATGACAACCTTCCCCCCATTGTTTTCCTTTCATCAATTTTTCTGGACTTTTGGCTTGCCTAATCTATTATTCTTCGATGATGCTCCTGATCTCTGTCTCCTTCCCCTAGAATGACAATCTAATCTATTTGTTAACCTTTTCAAAAGCATTCTAATTAATGTTCTTCATCTTCAAGATTATGTACTGGTTTTGTGATGATTGTTCTGAGTGTAATCCTAAAAAAATATCACACTTTTCTGCCCTTAAAAGAAAAAAAAATTACAACATAAAAGCAAAAATATATGATTCCCTTCTATCAAGCTTATTTCTCTCGGCATAGATTTTTCCTTATTTTCAGCTATCTTATTTGGAAATTGTGTACTGGCTTTTATGGATTTTTTCCAATCATGGGAAATGGGCTGATTTATATATTTTCAATCAATCAAATATGTAATTTGTCTTCCTGATCATGATGTGTTTATCTTCCTTGACATAAACATCAGTTTCTATTGGACCTTTCCAGATTGTTCCCTTGGCTCCACATGGAACTCGATGACTGATGTTTGAATGTGGGTTCTTGGGCTTAATGTGAGATTTTGTGTGAATTGTTTGCCTACATATTCTTTGATATGATTCTTGCTGGTGCATGGGCCCTTTGGCAAAACATGTCGAGTAGTTTGTCTTGTGTTCCTTTCTATATTCCCTCATGGGTTCAGAGAGGTTTGTTGGGGTATTTGTAATCTCAAGGGATAGGAATTGCAGACAATTGTTAGATTGTAGGAACTCACAAAACAAATGTTGATGATCATAGAAATACTATCAGTTCAAGCTTCTTAAAAATCATGAATATAAGAAAAGAATCAAATCGGGATTTTGTCAGGAATAATAAGTCACTGTAGTTTCTACTATTGACAATTAGGAAACTAAGTTTCACCTGTTGTGAGATGGTTGTGCATGTAACATAGAAGTTTCCACCTTAGAGAATTAAAAAGTGGCAATATCTAACTTAATGGGTGTTTCAATATTTTTCAGACTAACAGCATTTCTGGAAACAAAATCTTTTGTACAATTTTCAGCCACAGAAACTAAAATGGGAACATTAAATTTTAAGAGAAGAGTACAAAATGACTCTTGTACAAACATCAGTGAAAACATGATGATCTACATGGGGAAGTGTCCTCGTCTGTGCAGTGATTGAATGAATGACTGCAAACATGGCTCATGGATGAATTCTAATTTGAGCATGTCAAATTATTGTTCCATCCTTCTTCCACTTGGCTCTTTTGATTTCTGTTTTAGGGAGAAACAGATTTTCATTTCCCTTGGCATTTTACACCAAAAATTTTTATTTTTCTTGATTGGTATGATGAAATATTGCTCCTCAATATGACATAAAGAGCTATATTTCCTTCAACTAGATATTTTTTTGAAATGCAAGGAAACAAGCTAAACAACCATATATTGAAATGTTAAATATGAGCATTATTGTGTGTATGTTTCATCTTTTCCTCATCATTTTCCTAATGATTTGATGGATCTCATTGCAGCTTGGTAACTATTCCTCCTTTGAGGGTGTTCTGTACTGCAAGCCTCACTTTGACCAACTCTTTAAGATGACTGGCAGTTTGGATAAAAGTTTTGAAGGTGATTAACTGTTAATTAGTTTCTTTCAAACATATTTCTTATCTCCTGAAAATACTAATTTTCATTAAGCGGTTCCATCCTTTATTATTTTTTCTTGTAGGAGCTCCAAAAAATCTCAGATCTCATGAACCGGTACTCAATATTTTTGAGATTTATAATTCATAAAAACTGCTTGTGGAACTTGTAGTTTCCTATATTACATGTACCTAACCTTTATAATACTATTGTTGAGTTGGTTTTTTATGCTTGGTTAAACTGCACAGGTCAATGTCAACAATAGAGTTTCAAGTTTGTTTGCTGGAACTAAAGACAAATGTGTGACTTGCAAGAAAACTGTCTACCCAATTGAGAAGGTAATATTTACTCCTCCTTGTCTGTTAGAATGATCCTTTTTGTGTGGATAGATAGTCCCCAAGGAGAGTTGAACGTGACCTCTTAATTGTGAGGTGTTGGTCCATGCCACTTGAGCTACCCCTTGGGGTGTTAGAATGGTCTTCGCTGAATGTAGACTATTTCTGTGCAATCTTGATACATATTTAGAAACAAAGTATTGATATAGGTTTTCTTTTCCCCCGGGTTAGCTAACTGATATAGGTTTACTTACCAGGATCTGTGTCCTTGCTTTTGTGCTTAGTTGCATATGACTAAGTTAGTTGAGACATTAAGTAATGTTTACACAGGTCTGTTTTGATTTAATTTTCTCTTTTGTTTCAAGTTTCATTACATATTCATTTCCTTCCTCATGTGTAGTTAATATCTTAACACTTGAAATCAGTAGTTTCCCAAATCTATGGAGGTCTAGGTCCAGGGAGAGATTCAGATATTGGATGAGAGTTAAACTAAACTGACATATATATATATATATATTAATTTTACTATTTGTTGCGTCGACTAATGAATTCATGCGGTCATAAGAACCGTAATCCTATAGGCTACAGTAATCTGGCCCAAATTGATGCTTTGAAATTAATTAAGCCCCCAAATATTTGCATATCTGTATTAAGCATGTGGTGGTTTGTGATCCATTTCAATTGTGGCTCTAATGGTAATTATGAACTACTGGAAAGGTGGCAAAATGAACTCTTTATGACCCCACCAAAGTATGAAGATGAATTCCTTTAATTTCCTATGAGCCCTTAATGTCGGCATCTGCAGCTCATGATCATACAGTGTATATCTAGTGTAAATGCAATAGTAACTTAATTTTTTTTTGCAGATAAATGGAGCTTTAGTAATTCCTTAAACGAAATTAGAATCAAATGGCTGTGCAAAGCAGCAGACCCTGCTGCAATATGATCACATTGCATGCTGTTTAGTATGTCGGGAATTGTGGAATAAGCTGTTGCTAATGATATGCTTATCTCTGACCTGGCCACTAACAGAGCTAAAAGCAATCTAAATAGGGAATAATCTCCCTGAAATTTTTGAATAAGATTTATGATAAACACAAACAATGATTTCGTAAATGTTTTTATGAATTTTAAGATGTTCAAGTGATAATTTATCCTTTATGCACGCCATGTACAATGTCTAGATGAAGATGGAATCTCAACTTCAGTCTCATTCAGTAATTTAATTGTGTTGTCAAACCAAATGTCTGTTCTTCTTATGAGTCATAGATTTCTGCTGATGATGTTCTTTCAGGTAGCTGTTGATGGCAGCTCATACCATAGGGCCTGTTTCAAGTGTTGCCATGGAGGCTGTGTGATCAATCCGTCTAACTATATTGCACATGAGCATAGACTTTATTGTAAGCACCACCATTCCCAGCTCTTCAAGGAGAAGGGGAATTTCAGCCAACTCAACAAGCATGAACAAATTAAAGGGGTGAAAGAGAAAGTGTCAGCTTGATGCATGTAGAAGTCTTCATTACAGCTGTTGGATGCAACAATATTGGATCACATCTGCACTGGGTCTTGGTAAGCATGAGTGTTGGGAAGAATTATAAATAGAGCATATTATAAGGAGGTTAATTAACAGTGAGGATGCAGTTTGTTTTATAATTCTTCAAGACTGATGTTTGAGTGAGTAATAATTGGACAAGAACAAGAGGTGAGTTCTGTTCTTACAATAAGTCAATGTCTTATGTAGCCTGTTTTCTGAAACTCAAAGGTAGCTTTTATTTATTTAATTATTTTTTGCTGCTTCAGTTTGGGAGATCTGTTATTGCTGTGATGTTTTACTTGTAAATTAGGTGCTTTGTCTTTTTGGCCTCAATAATATAGCTGCAACTTTAATTTTTTTGTTTTCTATATGATGTAGTTATCTAGAGACAATGATTGGTCATATAATTGCTGTCCTTTGGTATATTGGCTTATGAGGGTGGACCTCGGTGCAATGATAAGGTTGCTCCATTGCGATCTAGTGCAATAGGTTCAAGTCGGGAAACAGCCTCTCCATAAAGCGGGGGTAAGGGGGGTACATTATGACCCTCCCTAGACCCCCCACCCCCCCTCCCCGGTGGCAGGAGCCTCATGCACTGGGTACACCCTTTTGGTATATTGGCTTATATAATTTTCTTTCTTCAACACAGGCTTATGCCTGATTGTGTGGCTGTAAGAAACATTTCATCGTCTATTTAATGATTAGATCTTTTGCGAACACTCAAGTTGGTCAAGCAAAAAGTTGATGCCCAATGAATGAAAGCTTGGGAAGAAGAATAGTTCAATCCTAGAGATGGTTTCATTGCCGGGCATCATCTAGTTTGGCTATGATGGTACTGTTGGAGTTATGTGTCCTGAAAGAGCAATTTTAGGGTTTCCCACCGAATGCAGCATCCATGTTATTCTTCATATCCTTTAGTGAAACCTCTCTGCAAGGTTTGGTATGGACTCTATGTCTTCTCCAATCTAATAGTAGAAAGCACCTCATTATGGAGATGGGCATCGATGAATCAATTCCCTGGAGAGAATAAGAACCTTTAAACCATCTCAGGCTTTTCCCTTGTTCCCAAACAGGAAAAAGGATTGCTTGGCTTAGGGAGAAAAATAAAAAAGGGTGAGGGTTCTTTGAGCAAGCGTCATAGAGAAGCTCACCTATGAGGTATCATACATTGGAAGACAGTGAAGACATTCATGTGAAGAGAGAGATAAACACAGAAGTGCTAGTGTATCCTACCCCAAGAGCCCAGAGAACATTTTTCCAATAAAATAATAGGAGGCATGATTGTCAAATAGGGAAAACAATTTCCAACGTTATCTCCCTATTCATGTATAAAATTCCAGCTCAATCTAACCTCAGCTATCGTTACAGTAATCTTGAGAATTGTTTGAAGAACTGAGACTGTTTAAATAACCGAGAGAAAACAAAGATAAAACACCAAATATGATCATGGAAGAAGAACTGTTTCGACCGAGCTTCTTGGTTTCGCAGGCTATTGAGACAAGTAAGGGTTGAATTTTACATTCGACCAGGTTTCGATGTTGTTTCGGCTATATTTTGGTAATTTCACAAGTTTCGACTTGAACACCTATTTAAATTCATTTATCTCCATCGAAACTTGAAGAAACCTGGCTCAAAACTAGGACAATACTTATTTATGCCAGATATAATTTAAGTAAATATTTTTATAGTTATTTTTTTATTTTTGGACTTTAAAAACCAAGGTTTCGAGTTAACCTAGAGAAAATACCATGTTTTGATCGAGTTCTTGAACCTTGAATATGATGGATTATATGTTTGAGATGAACTACCAAATTGTCATGTGATATATCTGTGAATTCCCTATCTATGAAAAAAAAATATATAAATAAAAAATAAAATTGTCAAATCATCTGATTCACATGACAAGAACTATGGGTGTGAATGAAGGGTTCCTACTTGCATGTAGGAACCTTTTCTTTCCATAAAAAATATCTTAAGCAGGAGCAATTCAGTGAGGAGTCCTAAGTACTAGTCCACTGTCCAACCCTATGGGGTGCATTCATCCCACATATGTGAGTGACATGTAGCTCAACTATGGCAAGAGAGGAATGGAAGAATCTACTGAATCCCCCCCCCCCCCCCCCCGCGGGCAGGGAAAGAAGAAAATCCAGTATAAATCATGCAAAAGATCATACCCTGGTCTCCCAGCCTCTTATACTGACCATTTGTGCTACTGTGCATCTTCTATGGCAACAGCAGAATGGAAAAATCTTTAGTGGTTCGCATAAGCCTGCAAGTAACCTCACAGATCTGATTGTTTTGGACATTCAGCTCAAATCTTGAAGCTCAAGAGCAAGGTGGAAGACAATCCTACATCAAGGTGTGTGTTTCAGAGTAGGATAATAGAAGTGATGGTGCCGGGTATAGTATTTTGGCTAGTGATCATAGAACCGAGACGATGTTTTGGGTAGCTTTGGGGGGGGGGGGGGGGGGCATCAACTACAAAATCAGTTTTACATTTGGAGCTTGCATTAGGAGAGGTTTAGAGATTGCTCTGCATTATGGGTTCTATGGAGCAGTTGGTTTTTTTCTAATTCCAAGAATATATCAACTTCATCATATAAGATACTAGAGCTCCTTGGAAATCTTTAGTGGCATTTAAAGCAGATTCATTATCTGAGAAACCAGTTCCCTGATCTAGCATTCAAATTTGTACACAGGGAGAGTAACAGGCCTGCTGACTTCTTATCTAGGATGCAGAACAGTTGAAAATTTTGTTACTGTAGATAACATACCTGATAGATCTTCTTGAGCTATTAACTAAAGATGCCTCTGGGAGTAGACATCTCTGAATGTAATCTGCTGTACATTCTCCCTTAATCAATAAAATAATTATTTCCTTTAAATAATAACTAGATCAGCCTGGTAGTCCACTTGGTTCAAACATGAAATCAGGAAGATCATTATAATGTTTAACCAGTCAAATGTCGATCAATGTGTATATCAAGATCATTCAATGAATGGTCTATGGTCTGTGAGATTTAAAGAAGACTCAGTTTCTGCAACTTTCCATGAAGCTGCCTCAACCCAATGACATACCCATTCTGTTGAATCTATTAGATTCTTAGGTGCTGAAACTTGCGGTAGGACTAAATTCTTGCAGCTTCCTGATTGACAACAATCTACATGTATTATATACAAGGTGTGAATAAAATTTCAAAACCAAGCCAATGTTTTTTTTTTTTTTTAATACTTGGAACTGCACAATTTTATTGTATTCAATGGTATATCAAAGAATGAGGAATCTCATCAATAGTTACCAGAGAGAAGGCTGAGAACTATGATCTAAACACTGCAAATGCGACCAACTTTGTTAGATTAAAAATTACAACTGTTATATGATTCTTATCTAGCATTTTTTCCTCCTCAATTTGCTGCCTGCCTGTTTTTGTAGGACTTCTTATAACTGCGTTTTATTCCTATATATTATTTCTTCCCTGTCAATGAAACGTTCAAGCATCTCCTGCTCTTGCAAAACTATGCAATCTTCTTCCTTCCCGAACCAGTTGTAGCGTCTCTTAGCGATGTAGTCATAGATTGCATCCCTCAATGGAGTGGGGATTATCAGCAGAGCACTTAGAGCTGAGTAGGGCAATGGAAGGTGAGATGCAACTTTCAGTGCAGCTGCACAATCACAAGAACAAAGGAATAAACAAACTTATATTTTCTGCACATTGGCATAACCTACAAAGGTGAAACTCTTTGCAAGGTTTTTCAGCAGAGCATACATATTTTGCAACTAAACAAAGAAATTGCATGTCAATTGGCTTGATGAAGGCCATCCTTAAATTATGTTTATGAATTTAATTGACTAGCATAAAAAATTGTGAGAAGATTTAAAATATTTCCTACCAACAAATCTTGGGCAACAGTTTCCCCTTTGCATAAACTTTATTAAAACAAGAGTGAAGAGAGGAGGGGGGGGGGGACTATAAATGGCTACAAAAATTACATGTTATAGAATACAACCCATAGTTGTGTGACCCAAGATGGTGGAGAGGTGCCTTGGCAAACAGTGTTATCCCCCCCCCCCCTTCTTTCATCCAATGATGCCATCAATTAGTACGCTATAACATATGCTTATATCATACATAAAAAATCAACATTAAGCCACATCAACTAATCAAGAATTACTAAGAAAATAAGTATAAGAGTATAACCACCAACCAAAATACCAAATTCAAAGATAGATACAGTCAATCTCAATCATAGTATCATACAACAGCACAAACTGCAAATCAAATATCAGAACTTGAAATCAAGTAATCATAATCAATATTCAGGGAGGATGCCAGCCCTCCGGAATGTCGCCTCCCATCTACCATGGTAGGTTGGAGCTAGGGTTGCAGTGTGAGGTGAACTGGTGAAGTGTGAACATCAAACAAGTGAACAACAAAACAGAGTACTGGTTACTCAAGGGTTTCATTTCAATATTGAACTACGTGATTATGTGCCTCTCACCTTAAGTGTACTATCTACACACACAAATGATATGGTTAGTTGCTTAGAAAAGCATCTAATTTTTTTTAAAGCAATGCCAAGGTGACCACCTAGGCACCAAGGTGTCCCAAGGCGACACCTAGGTGTCGACCAAGAAAACAAGGCACTCGCCTTTCATGACTACAGTAAGTCGACCAACCACCCAGCGGGCTAGGACGACTTGACAACTATGATACAACCTTCTGATGATAAGCACTTGATTCAAAGGAATCAAAGGACATCGTTTAGTTATGTCTAAGAATGTAATTGGAACAAAATTCCACTATAAAATAAACAACCTCTAGTAATAGACGCTTAAAAGATAAGGCAGAGAAGATCTGATACTATCCCCATCAAACAAGTCATGGCCAACAGTTTCCTTGTTGAACTTCTCTTCCCCTGGTTATCGACAAAACCATATTAAAACACGAGGGAAAGGAAATATAATGAAGAGGGAAAAGAACAAACAGGAGTTCCCTTGATTCTTCGATTCTTCTGACATCCCATTAAAAAAAAAATCTTTGAATCTGAGTGCTATTTCTCTCCACCAATCACCAGTGCACAGTTTTGGGATCAAGCTGATAGCTACCAGAGCAAACTTTCTAATTATTAACTGTCTTGCCTTGTACAACTACAACTCATCAATCAAGTCCATGATTTAATGGTCAACTACCTCTTTCCATCAGAAAACCCAATGCATCTCAACTACTTTTCTTCTTGAATGGCTGTGCTCAAGCATCCTTAAAATCATTTCAACAATGTGTGGGTTTGATGGATTATTCGAATTAAGAATATAGAAGATGGTAATGGATTGTGAGAAAGGTACTATAACAATAAATGTAGGAATACATACCTTCTTGTTGAGAAAGATAATGCATGAATGTCTGGGTTCATTCTTTTAGGGATAGGCTAGTTCTAGAATGCCCATCTGATAGAATCTTTTGATATTCAGCTATTTTTTGAGAGGAGATGCTATCTCAACTTCATCCCATCCATCAGAAATCTCTATCTGGAAATGCAAAGTTTGTGACTGAAAATTATAGAAAATTGGCAAGAGTTTCATTCATCCTCAGGTTTCTTATGCTAGGTTCATAGATAATGAAGTTTCTTTAGCAATGTCAGGATGCTGAGTTCTACTTAGTTTTTCTATATTGAAAAAAAAAGGAAAATTTTATTTCTCAGATGAAGGATGGCTAATGGAGAACATCTAATTCCTAAATGAACTGTTTCTGTAAACCTAAATAAGAGAAAATGAGAGGAACAAAGCAACCCCTCCCCTCCAAAGTTATGAAAATTTCTTGGATACATGTGAAAAAAAAAAATCCTAGATCCTCTTTCCAATGAAAATACAAAACCCTATGCATGATAATTTGGATATACGCATAACAATAGGACACAGCCAAGTAGGGAATACATTCCCAGAGACAATAGGGTCACCCAGTAAGATGTCCATGCCCTCTATTCAGCTGAAACATCCTAATTAGGAGTTGAGAGGTAGAATCAATGAGATCAATATATCATCCATTTTTTTTTTTAAAATTCTAAAATACATGTGAAATCTAGTAAAAAGCATAACCAAAATAAGAATAAGGTTGGCGGTATGATATTCTTGAGAACCTTCTTTTTATTCATTCTAAACCCAATTAAAGTTTCTTATTGGCCTCAAGAAGTATTAGCCTGCTATTCTAGGATCATGATGTTAGAGAAGGTCAAAGATGTGAGTCTAGTACCTACAACTAATTAACAATGCAAGTTAGCTTCTTGCCATTCTGCCAGCAACATATGAAGGTGCTTCCAAAAGGAAACTTCATACATGAAGGGCACACAATTTCTTTTCCAATCAAATTTGGAAACTTCATACATGAGGCACACAATTTCTTTCCAATCAATTCCCCCCCTCCCCTTCATCGGGATTTGATTCAGACGGAGAAACTGAGAAAGAACAATATTTTAAAAGGTGGGAACTATATACTGGGACAGGTAAAATAAAGGAACAAGTGCAGACCAGTAGATGCTTGATGGTATAAACCCGGTCCTTCAATGAACACGAAACGGCGTAGAACGTCCTCACGATCAAGACCACATAGTCTTAAGTAGGGTTCAGCAGTCTTGGACTGAAGGCAACAAAACTTGATCTTCCTATGCTTGTCGACTCTGATCACCCACTTCACACCTGCAACAACAATTACGACTAAAAATTAAAATAGAAAGGAATGATAATTTCAAGAATTCCTACATTGTGATTTATGATGTATGAAGAACATAGTGAGCGCAAAAGCGCGTCAAAAGTTATGAGGTTTCAAGTTGCAATCCAAACTAGGAGAGCTACAGACCTGGGAGAAAAAAGAGAATGGGAAAAGAGAAAATTTTCAGAGTCTACAATAGAAACATGCCAGCACCTAGTGGAATTAAATCGAGAATTAGGGATCAGATGAAACCCTGGAAGAGCTTTGATCATTGATAACGAAGGCGAGAAAGAAAGGCATTTAAAACGCAAGTGGTACTAGAAATGAAGAATCAGAGTCTTCTAATTCTTGTTCTAATTCTTGCCTGGAACCCAAAATGAACCAGAGCAAACACCCCGAAATCTCTCTTTTTACGCAGTCTAGAAGTGTATGTGGATCATAGTACGATTCGAAGACATAAACGGAGTCAAAAAATGGCCAAGCAATGACATCTTGCTCGAAAATCTTAAGAGAGCGCAAGAAAACAATCTATGAAACAATGGGCATTTACAGAAATGATGATAAATAATATTTGTACCTGAGTGGCAGAGATGACAGACCCCATCATAGATAACGACTCCTGGCTGAAGGAGGGATTGAGTTGCCGCCTTTGGCGGCAGAAGGGAGTCGGCGAAGAGAATGCCCTCGGTTGAGAAATGAGCACCAGCATTTGAAGCTGCGTTAGTGGACAAAGACAACGAAGAAAGCAGAGAAGATGGGATTCTCGTTTCGGGGTAAGAGGTTGTGAAAGCCGTCCTCGAATACCAAGCGTCTCTCCTCAGCATCGCCATCATCATCGCCATCTTCGTCATGCTTGAATCTCTGAGACTCCCGAGTTCTTGTCAGATCGTTTATAGCCAACTACAGCTGCGATTATTTTGTTCAAAAATGATGATTCAAGAGGCCCGAATGGAGTCTTCGCTCACATTTCCTTTTTTCCTCTTCCAAAACTAGCAAGTTTCGTACGGAGAAGGAGACTCTGTAATTGGGACTGGCACGATTCAGTTCCAAAAAAATTTTGACCAAAAAATAAAAAAAGTTCCAGAAAGAAGAGAAGTATTATGGGGTCCACTTGAGTTATCTTCTCGACTTTCGACCGTCTGATATAGGTGAGTCTTCGTGTCGCGGAGCCACCATCAACGAGTTCGGTTCCTCTACATGTACTACAGATGCACGTACATGTGACAAGCAACCACCTGTTATATTTTTGTCATTTACAAAGGGCGGAGGAGTATTTATGGAAACAAAATAAACATCTAACGGGTGCGTCTGGCTCTCCAACCGTAGAGGGAGCTGGAGCAGCCAGTCTAGCAAAAACATAGGGTCTTTTGATCATTTCATAGGGGGCGGGGCTTGCTTCTAAAATGACCCCAACGCCCTTTGTTTTGCTAGGCTGGATCCTCCAGCCTTGCCCAAGCTGGAGGAAGGCCGAATTGGTGATTGGCTTAGAAATGTATGTTAACCTACACGTACATGGAGATGATACATTCTCACCATCAACTGTATTAATGTCTAACGTTACTGGGTCTACAAACCCACAAAGAGACCAGGGAGGGCTGGGCCAAGATCAGCCCATTCCCAAGATAGTCCAAGTCCACCCTCAAACCAAGCCTAAAAGGTTTCCTGGATCAGGTTTAGCTTGTCTTGTCCACCAACAATTGAAGAATCAGTCTCCGCTGATACCATTTCGATACTGATCCAGATCGGCCTGTACTGGGTTTAAATAGATCAAAAAATGGAAAAGTATCAATTTTAGGAGAATAGTTCTTCTGTTCTTTTGGTTTGCGGGAACACAAGAACAATGAAAAAGCGTTTAGCAAAGTTGGTTCGTTTTTGTTCTCAAAGAAGCAAAATTGTCTTGGAAACAAATTTTGCAGAACATTAAGGGTGCATTTGGTAACGTTGTTCTTTGACAGAACCATATTTTTTCCGTGTTTATTCTGGAAGTATGTTCTTTGCTTCTAGATGAGCTTTGGTAAACCTGTTTCAGAACAGGAAAAAAAACAATGAAGTTTGGTGAATCCTGTTCTAGAACAATTTTTTTAAAACTGTTTCCAATATTTATAAAAATGTCATCCACCTCATAAGTAAGGCAAGTAATTTCGTAAATGTCATTACCATCCTTCTATTTTTAACAAAAAATTATATAAATACCATTATAATGCCCATTTTCTTAAAATACTTATGAAAATGTCATTACAATCAAATAAATTTTCAAATTATAGGTATTGATAGGCCAAGTAACTTCAGGAGCTAGATGGTATTAATCTCCACATTTATTCAAGTCAATTAAAGGTTTCTTTTCAAATATCATTTGATAAAATCTAATCAATGCAGAGGAACTGTAGGTGTGGAAGTTTTCGGAAACTCAGAAGTTCGGTCGAATGAAAGAGAGCTAGATCTGATGTTCACCATGATAATATCAGGAATAATATGACCATAAAATATAAAAGTAAGATCTACAAATAGCACATCACTATGATCGGAGCAACCTTTAGTTTTCACTGGGAAGAGGTAGCTTGCTAGTCGGAAACTTAGTTCCTTTTGTTCCCTTGAAGACCATCTTATTTCTTGAAGAACATGGTTTACTGCCTCGTTCTTCAGGGCCAAAAAGAACACCTGGGAGCAGCTTCAGCTTTAACTTAAAACATTGGAATGAGGTGGAAATTGCAATTTCCGATAGTCAGCTGTCCAAATGTCTCGACAATTTTGGGTTACAGTACAACAATATACAAAAATGAATGGCATTTCATCTCTGTTACCTGGCCAAGTCCTTTGACTGAGATTTCAAATGAGTAAGAAGGGGAACAATTGTTCTAAAAACCAGATCAGCAATGGTCAACCAGGTTAAATCCAACCAACCTGCAAATCCTGGTCATATTCCCAGCTATTGGTGATAAACACACCAATGCATTGAACTTGATCTGCTTATATAACTCAATAACCGCATAAATGGTACTTTGATTCAACATATATAAGATAACAAAACACCATTGCTGTTTGAACTGAATCCCTTCATGATGGAGATTTTACTCCATACTTGGTGAACACCCCTGTTAGAACAGCCTTCTCCTTAATCTTCAATCTGCATCAACAGGAACCAGAAATTAAAAATATGATCCAGTAATGGTGCATGTTGAAACCTCAAAAAGTCATCACAAATATTCTACCTTTTCGCAGACCCTGGAATGTTCAACTTTGGGACCTTTGCTGATTTTGTTTTGACAGTTTTCTTCTTCTGTACTGCCCGACTCTTCTGTTGTTGCTTTGAGGACACTACCTCATTGACAAGCTCGGTTGTTACTTTCATGCCACTGATGTCATTTGGTTCCCATATGGTTTCTTCCCAGTCCACTGGCATAATCTGGTCCCTAGGGCCAGCAGATTCATCAAAGGTGGTCAGTTCCGAAAAATCCATGGAAAGGTTATCTACATCAGAATCCGTAACTGGGTTTTCTTCTAAACTGGGAAGAGTAAGTTCGGATATGGATGCACTAGAGCCATTCAGAGATTGTTCAAAAGCATTGTCAAGGGTGTGGCTTGGATTTATCATCTCACAGGTTATCTGCTTCTGAATCTTGCCAAAAGGTAAACTTTGTCTGCCATATTTGCGTATGAATCTGCCATGATAACCATAATGTTCGAATTGCTGGATATTAGCAGACATAGAAAAAGTAGCCCATAGCATCCTAGGTCTCCCTACCTACCCACCAAAAAAAGGGGGGGGGGGGGGAGGAGGAGAAAGTACTAGAAAGAAATCATCAAACATTTTACAAATCCATTGTCTAGCCACAACATTAAATATGAATGCAATAAGGAACAACTGCATACACAATCGATAAGATATATCAAGGTCTAGCCACTCATCTAAAAAAAATCATTTTTTTTTCTGAAATTAATTTAAAGAAAACAATTTGGCAATTAGTCTATAAAATCTTGCCGGGGATACACTGGGATTAGTTCTGTTGCAGGGAATAAACAGTCCAAACTAACCAAGACACAATATTGAATAAAGTCGGAAGAATAAGTATACATGCTGCGTTAATTTACTTTGGTCTTCTCTTTTCATTCTTGCAATGAATTCATCCTAGTTATTGAATAAGGGAGAATAGACTTTACAATTTTTCTGGTTGCATTCTACTTTGTTTCCAATAAATCAAAACTTATACTATTTCCTTCTGTTAAAAAAAACAGGCCCATATTTAAATTCAGATTGGATTTTCTTGTCACTTGGGAAGAAACCAATTCATTTTGAATTCCAATAGCATTTATATGCATATATGATGTTTTAAAATGGACTTGCCTCAATGCATACTGATTTTTATTTCTGAAGTATAGGTCAAAAGTGAAATAATCTCATTTGAGGTTTGCACCATCTGAAAACATTTCTATTGTTTATTCCAAATTTGAAAATGAAGAGAGCAAATCCATTTATGGTGAAAAGCACATGAACTCAGATGCTATGGCAAAGCAAAATGAAATCAGTCCATTAAAGGCATAACCAGGTGCAGCCTTAGACTAACAAGAATTTCTATACAAATTGAACAGGTCTATGCTCATTTCATCATACTAACACTTGCATGAGCTATTGTTAGAGTAAACCCGTTAAGGATATGAAGAACCATGTCATTACACATTACCTAGATGCAGCCTCTTCAGAGTCAAGGTCAACAAAAGCAAAGCCCTTGCAAATAGGGTCCTTGGTCTTTTTATTTCCAGAAACAGCTGGGCTTATATTAAGTATTCCTGGGAACCCCTGAAATGCCAACTTCAGATCTCTGTGGATGTTTTTCTTCTTGGGGAGGTTCCCAACACGAACCCGAATTCCACTTGGAACAACTTCAGGGGCTGAAAATATTCCAATATAATGTCCTCAAGTCAAACACCATTGGCATGGAAGAGCAGATAACAAAAGAAATTGAATTATATAATAAATGTGCATTCCTATGTCATGGAGCTTCCCAAACGAGTAGTGTAATGATCCCCAGAGCCCTCTGGAGATAAATTGCTGGTTTCATTGATTGGGCAGTAGGACAAAGTGACTTTTCTCTTCATACAAAGAAATGAAACCATCAAAGTGCATACAAGGGAAGAAACTTCCTTTCTTTTGATAAAGCATGTCAGAGATAATATCCGTCCATGGGTGCACTAATGCAGATTAGATATTGCATGGAGACATAAAACCAGAAAGAAAGCCAACAAGACTCATATATAACCTAAATGCATATCTGACCTTCATTCATGTTCGGCTGCTTCTCAGATTTGGAGTTTGGAGGATTGTTTTTTAGGTTATTGATATTTGCAAGCTGAGCCCTTCTACTCTGCTCCATTTCTTCAAGCAGTTCATCCTCAATAGAAGTATGATACATTTTCCCTTCTCCAAATCCAGGTGGCTTGTTCTGAATCCACTTATTCATATTCGCAAAAGGCACAAACACCTCTCCCTCGTCCGCCTCCTCGTCCTCGTCCTCCTCCTCCTCCTCATGCCCATCTGTTTCCAAGAGGATATTGTTCTTGCCTGTACGCTTCTTGGAAGCAGAAAGAGAAAATCCAGGTTGTCCCTGACCAGCAGTGAGAGGGAGGGGGAACTCAGTTTTGTTTCAAAATCGATAAGAAATAAGAGAAATTGCGAGGAATTTAATACATACCTGTAAGAATAGAAAAGTAGAACAAGAATTTGAATGGGGAAAGAGCAAGTTGGTTTTGAAGGTTCTGCACGGAACTGAAAGAGAGGAAGCCGTGAGAATTTGAGGGATTGTGGCGAGAGCTGGAGAAGATTCGCAAGGTAGTCGAAAGGCTCCCACGCCCAACATCTTCATTCCCACTTTAATCAAAAACCCAGGGGGGGGGGAGATTTGAAGGTCACCTCTCTACCACTTTAATGGCGACGAAGATAAGGGGAGAAGGCGAGAAACAGTGCAGCACAGAAAAACGCAGTCCCCTAGCCGATTCGCCTGCGGTAACTCGGAAGTCCGACCGAGTGAGTAAATATGGAATTTGGGTATTGGGCCTTGGGAGAGAAACAAAAGTGTATTGGGCCAAAAATAGGGTTTTGGGTCTGGGCCTCAAAAGAATAGTTATTTGGATATGCGGCAGATGGGCCTAGGGATCCAATAACTCACTTGTTGAATATAGAGTCTAATGTATGGGTAATGGGTGTATTTTACTAACATGAATGATTCAAGAGTCAAGAAAAGGGGTGATTCTTGGATCAAAGCTGTGTTTGGTATGCATTCTTGGAATAGATTCTGGGTTTAAAACGTATTCTGAAATCCAGTTCTTCTCTAGTTTCTCGCTTCAGAATGCATTCTATGGCAGGTTTGTGGATTCTTGGATTTTGACAATCGAACACTATGTGATGCATTTCAGATGAAAAAGATGGGGGTTAGAGCGCTACTAAGCCATCTGAAATTATTTCTTGACAGCGAGACCAAGTCGTGTTTGGTATGCATTCCAAGTCAATTTTGTATTCTTGGGCGATAAAAACAATTGTTTTTCACGCCAGATAATATGAAATCAACCTAGAATGCATATCAAACACAACCTAATTAGTTTTTCATATGTTGCAGTGTGAGAGTGTGGTTGATAAGTCATGGAATTCGAGCCAGCTGGCTTTAGCCCATGGGATAAGCAGGTGTGTTTCTTACTTAGGTCTAGTCAGATTAAGCCCATAGCTGTGTTTCTCAATCCTTATTACTAGGGATGGAACAGAGCCGGGTTGGGCTGGGTTTTTAAAACTCCAACCCAACCCTGAGTCCTCTTAGCACAGCCCAAGCTGAAGCCGGCTTTGAGGTCAGTCTGCAATATCTCAAGCCAGACCCAACCCTGCTGGGCCGGACTGGTTATTTTTATTTTTTTGCCATTTGTATCCTTATATGCACTTAAAAAAATGAGACATCATCAACATCAATGATTCTTAAAAATAATCCTAAAGGCTTAAAGTCTTTAATATAATTGTAATAAGTGGAAAAGAATGCTACCCAGTCGTGTGGCTCCTACGCCTAGACACAGAATCATCCCTGCCCACATGGAAAGGCGGAAATCCCATCCAAGTTGATGCTTGTGTCTGCATTCCCATTGGCTAGCGCGCGTGTAGGCTCTAAAGGCCCATGCAATGTTCTCTCACCCAATTAATATGTAGTTATATAAAATCAGGGTCGGACTAGACTGGGCTTAGCTCAGCCCAAGGCTTCAGCCAAGGCTTGGCCCAACTCAGTCCCGGGCCTGGAAAACCCAACCCAAGCCCTATCCGGGCTCAGGATGGGCTTCCTCACAATTATGAGGTCTTGAGTTCAACTTGGCCAAAAAATTCAAAAAAAAGTAAGATTTTATAACCACTTCATCCAAACCCTCCATTGGGATCCTTCATTACACAACGATTCTAATTGCCACTTTTGCATTTTCGTTGGTGTTCCAATATAGTCGATATACCATCCAACTATCCAAGGTATCATCTAGTTATGTATTGATATGTAATTATAATGCTTTCAAAAGAATATGAAAAAATAAACTTTATTTAGGTATTTGAGATTACTATTAAGGAAAAAAGTATTTCTCCATCAGACTGTAACGTTCATTGCGTTTTTTTAGGATTCACAAATTCCCTATAGGGTTTTAGTATTTTTCCAAAACACCCTGACAATGTTCTTTTCTGCCCATCCCACATCAATGTCAAATGGATTCTCATTCACCCTGGGTAGAGGAAAACTTGATCATATATAACTCGTCTCATTGGTGGGTTTTCCATATCATCAGATTAGAACGTTCATTGCACCAACCTAAAGTTCACAAACTCCTATAGGGTTTAGTATTTTCCCAAAACACCCTCGCGATGTCCTTTCCCGCCCATCCATATTTATGCCAAATGGATTCTCATTCATCATGGATGGAGAAAAACTTGATCATTACTTTAATAACATGAACCATTGCAAAAACAAAAGGAAATGAGTTCATCCATTTAAAATATATAGGCATGGAAAATACTTGTCTCATATACTTCAATGGGCTTGCTTATTTTTCTCCCTGTACATAAAAATGGCTTGTGATATTAATTAAGGCAAGAGGGAAGTAGCTCTCTCAACCTCCACCCTCCACACAAACGAAAAACAAGGGAAGTAGGTAAAGCTCATACTAGGTACAAAACAAATAGAAAAGGGACATCCTATATTGTTGTTTTACACTACAAATTTAAGACCCTTTTCTAGTTTTTTTGAATCCAATCTAATGTGTTAGATGACATTTAATTGGCACAGTCTCTGAAAACAATGATATGGCAACCTAGGCGTAACTTCTTGAGTCTTCTTCCACTGGCACGTTATACACATTTCTTTTGGTTGGAATCGGTCAAGTCCTTCCTCTCTCTCAGATTTTGTTTGTTTGTTAGTTTTAAACCTTTATGAATATTTGAAAACTAAAACAACAGTGGGTTCCATGTGAGTGGTTTTGGAGGGTCTTGGACGGTACTTGTAAAAGGACATGATCGATCTGGTCTCGCTTGATCCCTAGTCTCTGGTTCACCCACCAATTATGTAACTGAATAGTAGGTAAGTAAAGCTTTAATCATAGTCCTACGTCCTCATTTCATTGCTTCTTTGCGATTTTTGAACCTGAGGTAGGTGATCATCTTTTTTTGTTTTCGCTGCTATATTATATGATCACTGTTTATAATTTGGTCTTAGTCTGAGGATGAAAAGGAGAAGAAGAAGGTGTTCTTGTTAATTTCAAGTGGGATCTATTTAATTCAGGCTTTCATTAACATATATGCATCTTGTGAATTGCTTCTGGGAATTTTCTTTATTTGGGTATTGTTAGGAATATTCCTATATTAACCAACTCTAAGATTTTAGATGACTTCACATACTAGTTAGATTTTTCCACCTAATAGCTTAAGTTTTGAATTTGATGATATTTCAACATGGTATTAGCTGAGACATTAGGTCCACTAAGATAATAATGCATCTGTAAATGTCATTCCAAAAGAGGGTCAAGGTTGGGAATAATTGATCCCATATTGACTAACTCATGCACCATGGGTGACTTCATATACCAGTTAGGTCTTTACATTTAATAGCTTCAGCTTTTGAATTGGATCATTCAAGAGGTAGTTGGTAAATATTGTCTTATTTGTGCCTGATTAGTCATTCTTTGCATGTGTGGTTGTTATGATAATTGGTTATTTTATTTCGGTTCAAATATCGATAAGAGTTTATACTCAATTGTAGAGATTTTCAACCTCTCAAGTGTGGTGCATTGTCCAATGCATCTTTAAAGTGCATCGAACGGTGGTCACTGCACTTGGGAGGATAAAAATCCAAGTCTCAAGTGCGGTGCACCGTTTGATGCATTTTAAAGATACAATTGACAGTGCACCATACTTGAGAGGATAAAAATTCTAATTGTAGACATCCCATTTTGTATCGTTTAAGAAATTTAAGAAAAATATTTTTTCTGCAAATTGCATGCTTCAATTCCTATTTGATATAGCTATTTGTGCAAGTATTTTATGATTAATAAGTAACTGTTTTTTGTACAGGTCGTGTATTAATCGATTATAACTATAGAATACCCTTTTTTCACGAAAAACTGCATTTATTCGAGTGACCCACAAACGCCGAAAATCTCTATTTTCCCTACCCCTATTCCGATGAGTAAAACCAGAGTTCTCATTTTTTTTTTTTAATTTACACAAATTTCTAATTTTTTTTTTTTGATTATATGATATCATCATGATTTTATTAGGTAATTTCGAATTTATTCTAGATTTTTTTATTATCATCTTTAGGATGAATTTTTAGAATTTACGAGGGGCATTATATTTATCCACAAATTTCAGGTATCTATTTTTTTGTATCATGTTAGCATCATAAGGTGTTTCTCAAGCACTTTCTGATCTATTTGAGTTTTCTTCATTTTTAATGCATTTTAGGTAATTTCAGGAATTATTTATTACAAAAGGCATTTAGGTCATTTTTTGTATTTCAGTAAATTTTGGTTTATGTTACATATTATAATCTGATTTATTTTCTTCTATTATATATTTTATCTTTTATTTTTTTTAATATAAGTTCTTATTTATTTGATTGATGTCATTGTAAATCAATCATGCTTGTAATTTATGATTTGCATTTATTTTTATGATATATGCTTAATTTTGAATATTTATTATTTGATAAATACTAAATAGAGGGAAAGCTAACCTAATAGATAGAGAGCTGCCAAACATCTTTCCTAGTCCATAACCTAACACGAATCCGATCTCACATTTAAACCGATTAGTACGAAGCTATGTAATTTTATTGTAGATTCTAGAACTTAATATGAATGGCAATCAAAAGGTGAAAACTAAGAGACTCTATGTTCTCACCTCCATTGTACTTGTCTTTATTTCATTAATCGTCACATGAAGAATTAGTTATAACCTTAGAAGTCGCTAGGACAAGAAGCACCAGATATAGCAAGGCCAATTTTCCTCACAATAAAATGCATGTTTGTCCAGTATGAACTATTAAGTATTCAATTTTCTTAACCTAGAAACTACTCCAGCTTATTGGGTGTGTCTTTCAAAGTTCATTGATGGAAATCAAAAAATAAAAGATGAGGAAGAAAGTTTTCTACATTGTGGGTGTACTCAAAACATGTGACTTTAAGATCATTATTACTCCCTCACTAGTTGAAGGTCCAAAATGTCCCTCCTAGTTTTCAACACTCATACATCATACCATCGTAATGATGAGATTCCATGCCCACAGTATAGATCAATTGGATCTCGAAAAAAAGAAAAAGATGAATGAAAAATGGAATGGAATAAGCCTCATTTTTTATTCAACGAACGATAATTGGTTCCATCCATAAAAGGAAAATTGAGAAAAAGTTTTTCTAGTCTAGTAAGACTAGAGAGTCTAGCAAAAAATATTTGTGATGGATATTTTGATTAGAGCTGAAATTTTGTATACAAGTAGACCCCAAAGGCCCCTATTCATAGGGCAAGTTTCAACTAAAATGGAATTAGTAAATTGGAAAAATAAATCACCGATAATCTGATGAAAAGATATAAGTTTTCTAAAAGGAATTGATGTTTTATAGATGGTATATAATTAAACTTGAATTTGAAATTTGGTATGTGGCTAAACCTAGAACATTTTCTAGATTCTATATAATCAAAAGGGGAAAAAATCTCTATTTCGTAGTGTTTCCTACGCCCTCTCACAGGGCACCATGAGATGACACCTCTGTTTCAATTAGTAGATACCTAGACATGCTCATCCATTGGTCCAGTCACTTGTATAGAAACCATGCGATCAAGTAGAGATCTCTTACCCACATCACTCTTCCACATGACAAAACTGGGTACTGGACTAGAATAAACGCATAGTTTTGTTATACAAGAAAAAATAGGGTAAATTACACGTCACCCCCTTGTTTTTTAATGAAACTTAGATCAACCCCTGATTTTTGAAAAAACTCAAATCACCCCCTAGTTTAGACCCCAATATAACAAATTAGTCCCTACCGTTAGTTTTATGTTGTTAAGTGATGATGTCAGCCAATTAAATAAATTTAAATCCCTAAACTACCCTTGACCAATGTTGAAGATGAAGGAAGGGTAGTATTGTAAATTTAATTCTAATGTTTTGGTACAAGGGTAAAATAATCCTTTTACACCAATAACTAACTGTAGACTAACACTATTATAGAGGGGGTAATATGAGTTTTTTCAAAAACCAGGGGGTGATTTAAGTTTTTTAACTAGCTAACTTCATCAGTTAACTAACGGTAGGATCTAATTTGAGTACAAGGCTCTAATGCAGAGGGTGATTTGAGTATCGTTTCATTTTCAGGGGATGGTTCGTAAATTATCCTATTCTAATAACAAATCCTCAGTACAAGTGTAAATCCATGGTTGGTTGTTTATAATTTAATGACAATAGAACCTTAACCAAAAGTCTAATCAATGGTTACGTGATGTGTTACCATGTAAAAGTTGAGGGTGTCTCCCTCAATCTACTTCACCGACCAAAGGCTGAAAAGAACACAACCAAAAGTTTTTTTTTTTTTTTTTCTAATTAATGCCTTTAGTGTGAATTCTATAACAAAAATGGTGACTGGTTCAGTACTATATTATCAGATGGTCCCCAAATTAGGCTCCTCTCATTTTACAAAGAAAAAATCAAGTGGTTCATGTCATTTTCTCCTTTCTTTTTGTCTAAACAAAATTCCAAAACTTTTAAGCCGCCTCAGATAAACTTAGTCTTTTAGAATTTTTTTAGGTTTAGGTTTAGGTTTAGGTGGCTAAGACAGATTTTCTTTACACCACTGCAGGTCCCATTAAATTGCATTGTGGAAGTATGGATATTTTCGAGAGTGATTTAATAATGACCCAAGAATTCTATCAGATGATCACATCACTAGTAGATAAGAGACTTCTCTACTCCAAGAAGAAGGAAAGTTTAATCCAAATGGATATGGGGAAGGGAGAAATTGGGTGTAGAAAAAAAGAAAGCGAAAAATCTCTTCATCCACCATTTGCTGGTTAGACTGAAAAAAGCCGGGTATCTTAGACCATGAATAATTTAGAGTCGGAGTTAATGATGAACCCAAAGTCTAATTATAATGTGACATCACCATAAAAATGGAGAAAAACTTAATTAAAGAATTAAAAAAAAAAAAAAACTTAAACTTAGATAGAAATAGTTTATGATAGGTGAATCTTTATATGACCCAAACAAATAATGAGAAGAAGAAAGAGCGATAAAACCACTCAACTGCACCCCAACACATGCATTTATGCTTTCCTCTCATTTCTCCAAATCTTCTTGTTATCTTTTCTTCCAACTCATTTAGTTTGGTGTACATATACATATGCATGGCCCCTAGACACTTTCCATCCATATCTCACTAGTCGAACACAATTGTCAAAACAATAAACCATCAAAACAACTGGATGGTGTCTTGTCAATAACAACTTTTTTTATATTATTAGTTGGCTCGATTATGTGGCAGCTTAGCTGGCTGTCTTGTTGAGAGAAAATTTGAAAGTATGTCACCTTCTTGCACTCATATACAAGTGTGACAGCCATATATGCATGTGACTCACCAGTACACCCTAACTTCAACTTGGTTTTGAGGGTCCAAGTTTTTGCCATGTCACGCAGCTTAGCTAGCATATTTTAATCCAATGGCCTATGTAGCCTATGTTACCTTAAGTCATGAAAAAACTCAGCCAATAATCATTTGCCAAGTGGCAAAACAAAGGTTTTTTTTTTTGGGTGAGAGGTTAAGGAGGAATATCATTAATAAAAGAACAAGATATCAAAGATTGAAGGGAAACTATCCTCCCAAGAAAAATCTCTTTTTCACTGTTTTTAATAATCTTGTACGGAAACAAAATAAATTTTATCAATAAAAAACCAAATCTTGAATTATTATAAAGTGAAAAAAGAAAGGGGGGAGTAAAATTTGTTTCTTGGTGATATTCTAACGATTTAATAATCAGAATTGGATCCGTCGAATCAGTTGATTTGGATCGAAAATGATCAATGATCGATTTTGATTCTGATTGTTTTGGAAGAACTAATTTTAGGGTTTTTGGGACCGAATTATTGGGTTTCATATCGGAAGACCAACTCTTGAGACCTATTCTGACCGACTCTGATCCAGATAGGATCAAAATCGACAGGAACCAATTCGATCCTCATTTCCAAGTTTAAAATACTTGTTGCTACTTAATTTTTCAATCTTTTCCCATTTGCATAGTATGATAGTATTTTAAGTTTCCCATTGTTTTTCTTTACAACCTATTAGACTTCCCATTCATATTGGGAACAAATTTTTTTTTAAGTAGGTATCTAAAATAAAATAAAATAAAAATTGACGATGATATTAGATTGAGGAAAAGGAAAAAAAATAAAACATTGGTTGGATTTTAAAAAATTCATGCAATAATATTTATGGTTTCTTATATATTTTTAATGTTATTGTATTGAACTCATTTTTCTTTATAATCACTAAGGCTCTCTTTGGTTGGATGTCTATTTCTATTTTAATTTTAATTTTAAATTAATTTTTTAAAATAAACCAATAAATAAGTTTTTGGTCAAGAAATTGAAATTGCTTGATTGCATCAATAATTATTATTTCAGGGGTGGGACAAAATTAGTGAAAAAAGAGGTGGAATTCAAGACAGAGAGAGGCAGAGAGAGAGAGAGAGAGATGTTTTGGTTTCACTCCTTAGCCTAGGTCTCGTCTATGTCGTATAAGACAATGTCATATTCCACTCCTTGCTTTCCGAACCTAGAAGTTTTTGAAATCTTGTGTAACAAATATATAGAACGAATGAGATTATAAATGAGATGGCCTTTGCTTTGGCTTGAGATCAAATGATGTGAATGCATTTAATGTCCTCTCCATACGTAGGATGGATGATGTCATGTACTTAATGTCATCACACATCACTCATGTTAATCCCTCAATTAACCAACCAACCACTCAATATGGTTACGCATCGTTTGGTTAACCATATTGAGTAATTACAATACGCGTGGTTCACGCATGGTGTGTAAACTAATCTGACCCTGATGTGATCAGTATCTATCAGATGAGGAGGATGAGGAGGATGGCCAGAGCCAATTCAAGGGTTTATACCCTACAGGTTTTGACGCTTCTGTGACCATTAAAATTAATTAGAAAGAGGGCAGTACGTAGTACTGGTTTAGGCACCAGTAATTAATGCCAATAACTCACGTGCTGTATATATGCCAACCAGATAGGAAGGACAACGTAGGATCACAGTCGAGGTTGATGAACTGTTGAAGGAATTGGAAATAGTTAAAATTTTTGGCTTACAATGAAGAATAGAATTGAAGATAGTTCTGCTTTTGCTTCGTTTAATTAGCAAATCAGATACTGGATTCCTCATTCTTGGAGAAATTGAACTGGATACCAATGATTCATTGTTAATCAATGATCATAATCTCTCTTTCTCTTATTTTATAAAATATCGAAACTATTGAGAGTTATAGAATTATAGTCTCACATCGGTTTCTTCATATTCTTGATGTCTTGATATATATTTGAGAAGCTCTAGCCTCCTCAATTAACCTTAAGGTTTTGAATTGAATCCATCCAACTGCAACAAAGATGTTGAGTGAAGTGATTTTCGGTGGATCACAATAGGTTAAGAAAAATCCATTCGAAAGTTTAAATCATTATTAAATACATTAAAAACAAATGTTTCTTGTAGGGATGTCTCGCCCACGTCTAGATGCAAGAATCGTTATCCTCTGTTGTAACGCATCGTGCGACGCTGCAGAGGCCATGTGACACAATGGGCCCCACATGGTACACATGGCTTCTGCAATTGCCGCATGATACGTTACAACACCATACTGTAATAGGAGAGGATAAAAATTTCTAGATGCAGGGGGGGAGGGGGCGAAATGACTGCCACATCCCCATGAAAGGCGAAAATGACCGTCCCACATCCATATGCTTCTCCATACAATAAATTGAAGTGTAGTCTATAAAATAAGGGGAATGGATAGGCACGCCACTAGCTCCAGGTAAACTAGCGGGCAGTAGGCACATGGGAGGAGAGGACAAGGGACGGTAGGAGGCCTTTTCACTAGGAGAGGGAGAGAGAGAGGCAGGCACATGCTGGCTGGGCACCTGTGCGGCGTGCCCAACCTTTACCCTTAAAATAATTTACTTTATATAAATCCACTACAAAACACTAGAGAACATATATAGAATGCCACCACGAATAATATATATATATTTTTTATCAGTTTGATATATATAATCGGTTCAATAGCATATCGATACTAATCGATTCAAAATCACCACTTAAATGATTTCACTTCTTAAAATCAAAATCAAACCATTTAACAAACGATTTTACTTTATGAAGACAAAATCCAATCAATTAATAAATGATTTATCGATTCTAATTTAAATGGTTCAATTTGATTTTGATAACGATTTCGGTTTGCAATTCAAACCCTTATTTCCTAAGCATAGTAAAAGATATGTGTACTTTCAACGAAAATAATTAAGATAAGTTAAATATTAGTAGTATTTGCGTTTGCACCGAGTCCAGTTGTGTTTGAAAGACTAGACATAATGCCCATTCACACTTGATGATTGCGACAATCAAGGCAGTGTTGCACGGAAAGTTATCTGTCCCTCCATTTCCACCAATTCTTCTTATAGGGGGAGTGGATCCCACCGGGCAGGGGATATGATAGTCATTTTTGCCCCCTATGAGAGGAATTGGAGGAAATGAAAGGACAGATAATTAGAGACGATAAAGATCTGTGTTGCACTCATTCAATTTTTATTTTTCAAACTCATTAATATTCATTGTTTCATTATAAAGACTGATCATTAGGATCCTCTACTTTCGTGTGCGCCCTACACACAATGAGGCATGCAAAGACCGCCTTATCCCTGACCGAACGTCTTGCCCAAGCGGGGCTAAGGCGGTCTTTGCACGCCTCATTGTATGTAGGGCGCACACAGAAGTAGGGGTAGGCGAAAGTAAAGGATGTCAATTCGACCATCAGGGCCTCTTGCATGGTCGATGAATTATCACATCTAACTGCATAACTGAGTGGTGGTGGTTATTCAGACACATCTGTTTACCTAAAAAAAGTTATCATACACATCTATTATTAGGTCTCATCCAAAAACAACACAACAGTTTAGACTGGTCTCATCCAAAATCACCATCCATCAACACAACAGTTTAGACTGTAGTTGCCATGTTCTTGGTTTGCCGAGAGTCAACCATTGGCAATGTTTAAAGGCTTTATGATTTGGACATGAGATCGGTCTCTATTGATTTTGATTTGAATTGGATCTAAAAATGGCTAGGAAGGGGCTGGAAACTTTGAAATTTTAATCGGAAAGTTGAACATTTATAATTTTTTTTAAGTTTTTTATTCTAATGATTTGTAAATCTTGATACGAGAGATAAGTTTTATTGATTTTCAATTTTAGCGACTGAAAGGCAGAAAATCAGTTAGCCCCTCGATTTTGATTCGATATCTTTTTCGAAACAAATGAAAAGGAAACAAAAAATAAAACATAAATCATGTATCAACTAAACTATCTCGGGGGTTTGCTTAAGAATACGAAAAAGGAATCTCATGTAAATAACAAGGAATAAGGTTTGATCACATTTATGGGGATTCTGTAAATATCTCGTTCCAAAAATATATTTTCTTTTCTTTAAGTTTGACCAATCCACGATTTAAGTCCACAACAGATAACAATCAAGCTTGTTTTGCTTTGTCTTCTCCATTTTGTGGATTAATTTCACAGTGATTCAGACAAAATTCAAGATATATGATTGATTTATGGGAGAGCTAGGGTTCTTTGAACAAATAGCATAAAAGAGCGCACCAGTGAGGTGCGACAAAATAGTATCATACATGAGGTAACAATGAGATCATTTCATATGAGGAAGAAAAAATAGACATATAAGTGCTAGCATACCCTACCATAATAGCTCAAAGAACCTTCTCCTTTGATTTATAATACGTTCATTAGGTGGTGTGATGAATCCAGTGAGAATGATTTAAACTTTACTAATCAAGTGATCCTTAAATAAAACTATTATCTTAGCGAGAGATATTATTACTAGGGAAAAGGTTCACTATTTCCCACCGCATTGACTTGTCCTAACCCCCCTTACCCTATTTGAAGATTAAAAAGGGGGAACCCTCCTTCGCTTGAATTAGTACACGGGCATCAGAGGGAACCCTCTCCCTTATTATCACTTTTATTTGGAGAAAGAGATATCAAATGTCAAATGGGAAAGAGAACAACCTGACACTAGTGTGTAGATTCTATTTCACACCCTCTCACATTTCATATTTGGATAGATATGCTTTTAATTATAATCATTCCACCAATAGAGGATCAAATATGTATCAATATTGGGCACGATCTGTCACGCCCCCATCCTAATAAGGAATAAAATACAATAAATGGGTGATTAGGACGACATGTGTCATCCCAATAAGTTATCAGGATCACGAATGCAGTGTCCCGATACACAGTCATTAACTAACATTGATACATATTAATATCAGAGTGCGGAAGATAGGGAATATAATATTCTAAAGATAAGGAAATACAAGCGGAAGCGTTCACCATAAAAGTTACATCATGTTCAAACTACTGAGTGATAGATATAGTTAATAGTTTCCATCTTGAGCTGACCACGAGGTAACTACACAAAACTTTAAGTAAGACAGATAATGTTATTACAAGGCTCAAGGCCCCAAAAGACAAAATATAAAAGGACCAAGTCTCAGCCATCAGTATGCCCCGAAGGCTCAGTCATCACAAGGACATCCATCGCAGTGCTCTTCAGTCACCGCTTCTAGATCCTCAGTACCAATGTCATTGTAATCTGAGGACTGTACCTCGAGACCAGCGAGATAACTATCACCTGCATCAACATCTAAAAAGGTGCGCACAAGGGGGGTTAGCTCTACTGAGCTGGTGAAAGAGAAAAGGGGAATGCACAAACAACAAACATATAGTTACCATTGGTTCATGATGCATGTACATGTTAGATTTATTTTTCCACCTAGCACATAAACTAAGTCAATGGTGTATACTACTTGTGACAACTCAGGAGTCACTGTGGGTCACTTATCTTATCGCCACAATGAAACCTCAATTGTCATTAGGGGGCCTACGCTGGTCGAAGCCACCAAAACCACCCAGTGGCAGACCCCGATAATCATTACTACCATGACTGGCCTCTCTCACACTCCACAGAATCCGGAGCTCTGGCTATCCAACACCTAAACCTATGTTGGTAAGGGTCGTAGCATAAAGGAACAAAGATCCTAGCCATAGATATACTACATGCAAGTTCTATCGTCCCGAGAGGTATTTCGGGTGCATCAACGTCTCATTCCATCTATCACCCGGGTATCAGCACGGCACAGCGCATACATACCAATATGACAGGTAATAGAAAGTAATATAAACATAACTGGGGTAGTGGCACCGGTGCTTCCCGACACCGTCACCCGATACAAGAAAGAATACATTTCACAATCACATTCACATCAATGAATCAATATTTATATAATGCAAGTATGCAATATGCTTGATAATGATACCAGTAACATAATAATAAATAATATTATTATTCAAACCCAACAAGTCACCCAAAACCCACTCACCTTTGCTAAGATCTATTTGCTCGAAGGACTGTCGATCCTCAAAAGCACTTCGATATGTGTCGACGGACAAGTTGTTAAAGCCTAGGGTTAAATAAATCAAACACAAACATTAATAGCTATGTAAATGGCTAAGGAGTCCAGGAGTACCCTTGGTTTAAGTTTTAAACCAAGGCCAGACTCAAATCTGGAAAGACAGCAACAGTGGTTGATTGGTGCTGCTCCATCCAATGGACCAGTGGCAAGGGACCAGTAGGGCTGCAGCAACAAAATCAAGGAAGGGTTCATGGTCTCACACCAAAGGGGTCCCTAGGTACTGTTCTAAGCAATTCCCTATGTTAAGGTCAAGTTTTTCAATCAAGGTTTGTACTGGTTGATTGGACTGGTCTATTCAATGAACCAGTGGCAATCAACCCAAAGCTTAAAATACAAGAACATGACTGGAATGGCATGGTTCACAGCATGGATCACACAAATGACCCTTAGCAAGATGTTCTAGACCTTGGGGTAGGTCAGAGCCAACACAGGTCCAAGATCCTTGTAGTAGTCGATTAGTACTGGTCCATCCAATGGACCAGTAGGATCACAGCTGCAAAAATTGTAAAGGGTTTTATGGGTTCAACATAAAAGGCCTAGCACAAGGTTTTACAGGCCATGGGCTGACCAAGCTTGCATTTGGGCAAGGTTTCTGGTAGTGGTTGATTGGTACAGGTCCATCTAATGGACCAGTGACAATCAACCAGTACCTGTGCAGCCCGAAAATTTATATGGTTTCAGTGTTTTGGCTTAGTTTTACAAATCCAAAGCTAGAATTAATGATCAGGAAGTTCAGGTAGGTTACTCTTATGAAAAATTTCATAGTCCAAAGGGAAAATCGAACATGCATGGGGGAAAAAAGTCTAATTTCATGGCTGCAACTAACATACATGCTAGGTTCAAGTTCTGGAAATTAAAGAGAGCAAACAAAGAGAGGTTTTGGGCTTGCATACATGGGGGGTTTGGGGTTCTAACTATGGGATTCACATGTAGGGAGCATGAGCTGCCACTGCTATTAACAATACCATTGTAACATTTGAATATTGATGTGTTTCATGTTCTAGAACCTTAAAGAAAAGGATTTACAACAACAGATTGGGTTGCATCTTCATGGGTTTGGGTTCCTAAGCTCATACATATGAAGGATTTAACATGGGGCCAAAAGATTGATAAATCTATGGTTTAAACTTCAAAAAAGATACAAAACAGAAACAAAAAGGGTTCAGAGAGGGGAAAATCATGGGGTTAGGGTATTACCTTGATGATCTCAAGCAAAATGGAGTAATCCGAGCTCTCTTCCTTCCTATCCTCTTCTTCTTCTCCTTCTTTCTCTTCTCTTTTCTCTCCTCTGCCTCCAACGAAATGAATAGGGGAAGATTTCTGGAATTAAGATGGTTTATATATACGTAGAAGACCTAGGGTCTGTTTGGCTAGGTTGGTTTTAAAGAAAAACACATTTTAAGGCCTATTCTTAAGCACTTAAGCCTATAGTGGGCCCCACATGATCACATTGCTGGGGCAATATTCCCACGGGTCAAATTGGGTGCGAGGAGATGATTCGGGGTGCAAAACACTGGGCCCCACACACCGGGTGTGAAATTTACACAAGAGAGCAGCACTGGTCTATCAAAGTGGTTGATCCGGATCGACCAGTGGCAAAGGACCAGTAGTAAAACAGCAGTAAAATTTGGGTTTGAAATGAAATTCCAGATCACCTAGAAGCAGAATTGGATAATGGTTTCTTCTAATAAAATTAAGCTCTGTGAATCATTTCTAACAAAAGTGGAATCAAAGCAAATGATGTTCAGAAGAAGAAGTTATGTCATTTTAATTAAATAAGGGTCAATCTGCCAAAGTAGCAAAATTTGACCAGCGGGCTCACATCCTTATCTCGACCCTTCTGTCAAAGCTCCACAGACTAGCCCGGACCTTCAGAATTACGAGAGGGTAGAAACAAGTAGTAAATAGGGTCAGTAGCTTACCCCTCGCCTGTCACGGTGTGTCCTCCGTGACCCCAAAGAGTTTCTTCACAGCGATGCTTACTTCATCGAGAGACGAAGTGTCGATACGGCACGACACGAGGTGTTCCCTCCGGTACTCTTCGCTCTTAGGGCTTGTACTGGGAGGATAGTCGATGAAGTCGCCGTCGACGAATTTCCCCCACTCCCGGTTGAGAAACCTCTCCTCGACGGGCAAACCCGTGTCAAAGTCAATGATCTTATAGTTGGGTTTGACCATCATCGAGAACAGCTCACCAGCATACATGGCAGCACCATCTACATATCACGAGGATAGAGATAAATCATTAGAATCTCGGGTGCGGATGTAACACGATCGATAATGATACGGACCAAACGGTATGTCGAATGCGATATATATTGATATTTATAACCATGTCTACATTATTATTTCTTTTTTAATCTTCGGTTACAACTTACTATTGGTAGAAACCTTATGAAGAATACCACACAAAACCCTAGAACATGATGAAACAATTAATATATCAAGTTAGAGCATACCTTACACGTGGGTATGTTGGAGAAAACCTCGTAGAATTTCCTTATGATAAACACGAATAAATCATTTGGTTTGGATATCTTCCATAGTCTTCTTCTCCCACTAGCACCTCTCAAATTCTTAATGGGAAGAATAGATATTAAGAGCAAGAGAGTGCAAAGACCCTAACTGTGTATTTATAATATAAAACCCTAATACTTACCCACCCCATAATCGAAAAGATTAGAATACCTCTAGTACCCCTAAAGTGGTCCCAAAGACCCAAACTATATTTATATCTATAGATACACATCAATAGATAAAGGTATAATTAAGCTAAATCTACAATTACAATTCATAATAAAAAAATAAAAATTCTTATACAGCTTTTAAGGAGGATAGGGCCATACTCCATAGGGTCAAGTCCAGGTGTCAAGCGAAATTACAAAGACACATAACCACAAGGATGTCTTTTCCCCCTAAAAGCCACCAAAATTTAGAGGCAGAGTATCTCAAGAGCGACAATTTTAATCTTCCCTTTTTTCTTCGAGAAGGGACATGTGGGATTCCATCTGTACGCCTCACAGGCGTTCCTGATCCCAAGTCTCTTCGCTTCTCTCTTTCTTCGTAATTTAACTCTATTGTTCGACTAATGAATAATCTTTACCCCCAAAAAAAAAATAATGATGAATAATCCCATCAGTAATTAGTATCTACTGACGAAGAACTAACGTGCTTCAACCACGTGGGTTTTTACGACTTTGTGAGAGGGAGAGCGAAAATAGAAATTTCCAACAGAGAATTCAAAATTTTCTGCTTCTCATCTCTTTTTTAGGTCAATTATAATAAATATTTCCAAAAATTACGTAAAAACCAATCCATATTTATAACCCCAGGACTCCATAGAAACAGATGAAACATTCACATTTGAGCAGCAACTATAAAGCCTCTCTCTCACAGTCTCAGTCTCAGTCTCCACTCACGTGGATTGGATTCTCGGGCGGCTTTCTGAAGGAGAAGACCTTTCTTCTTATTCTCCAATCCTTTCATCAGTTTCGTTTGATCAAAGATGGGAAGAGAATGAGGATTAATTTTCATAGACGATCGATTATCATGTCTGTGATCTCTTCATTATCTTTCTCCGATTGCTCCTCCGACCTTCTCTGCGGTGAAGACGCCGGTATATTAGTCGGAGACTGGCCGGAATTCTTCTCTCCAGATCTCCAACTTCCGGCGAACATCGAGGAGTCGATCATGGGGTTGGTAGAGGAAGAACAAGATTACATGCCTGGATTGGACTATCCAACTAGGTTTCGATCTCAAGAACTCGACGCTTCCGCTCGAGAAGAATCCATGGCATGGATTCTCAAGGTAAACCTAAATCTTTTCCGGCAATCCGTCGGTCACAATGGGGAAGACGAGAGTCACGAATTACTCACGATACTCGATAATATTTACTCAAAATGCCATCTTATCCATTTACCGCGTTTTTTCTTTTTTCACTTTTGTTTTTTTCGCGGGAACTCACTGATTCAGCCTTCCGCACAGTCCGTGAGGCTAACTTGCGCAGGTGGCTATTGTCACTCACTTAACCGGTGCTAAAGATCTGGATAGACTGGATCGATTACCTAGTCTTTTCTTTTTTCTTTTTAAGTTTTTAATATTTCTCGGGCTCCGGCGAACTTTTGTCGAAACCTCCGCCGGAGCCTTTGTATTCCGGCGAGGATTAGTTTGATCTTTCTAAACTAAAGGTCCAGTGGAGATGAAGATATAACAGGTGATAATGTTCTACATTGATTTGTGTGTTGCAGGTGCATGCGTTCTATCGTTTCCAGCCTTTAACGGCTTATCTCTCCGTCAATTACTTGGATCGTTTCCTCTCCTCCCGTCATTTTCCGGTAAGCTTCCTTCACTGATTCAATATCCTTCTTCAGATGTTCATATAAGTCTATAAGAGAGGGAGAGAGACAGAGAGAGAATCAATGAGGGGCATCTGTTGGATTGGAATGTTTCTCAAATTCAATACTAAATTGATGGGTTTCTTTTTGATCATCATATAAAGCGATGAGAATTAAGGGCGGGCCTCGGTGCAATGGTAAAGGTGTTCCATTGTGACCAAGTGGTTACAGTTAGAATCTAGAAACAGCCTATCTGAGATAGCAGGGGATAAGGCAGAAAATTATCTCTTTCAGTCTCTGCCCGGATCAATTTCTCCAGTGCCTGTAATAAGGGGGTTGAACCCCACCCAGGCAGAGTGTTCAGATAGGAGTAGGGTGGTCATTGCTCCCCTCCATATTACAAGCACTGGGGAACTAGATCGGACAGGAAAGATAAGGCTACGTACAGTATGACCCTCTCAATAAAGTGATGAGAATTGAGAACATATGATGAGAGTTTGCGTCATTAGTTTTGATCAAATTAATTATAATAGATCAAACATTAATAATTTGGAATATTGGGCGACATGGAACTTAAATTAATATTATTTTATTTTTAATTAAAAATGTCAGCAAGCAAAAGGACGAGGGTGGCCATTACAACTGTTATCTGTTGCATGTTTGTCATTGGCTGCTAAAATGGAGGAAGCCCTTGTACCTTCACTTCTGGATCTCCAGGTTCGTATCCTTGTCTCTCTTGCTTAAGCTAATAATTATGGTTCTTCTTAATAAATGATGGGTGATGAATAATGCTTTTAATTAATTTGCAGGTCGAAGGTGCCAAATTCATATTTGAGGCCAAGACAATCCGTAGAATGGAGCTTCTAGTCCTGTCTGCTTTGGATTGGAGACTCCGCTCCATAACACCTTTCGACTTTCTCACTTTCTTCGCCTACAAAGTCGACCCAACTTCTACTTTTATAGCTCCCCTCGTCTCACGCGCCACCAATACTATTCTCATCACTATCAGAGGTGAGACTTTGAGAGACACGTGAGCAAAAAGTTCCTTTTAATTACACACCCCAGAGCTACACCAATATTTTTCTCTTTGGATGTTTGAGATTATCAATTATTTAGGAATTTTTTCTTTTAACTAATGTGAGACTAAAATTTGTATTTTTTCATCGATCTCTCAAACTCATTGATATTATACCTCATTAATTCAATCATTAAAAGTAATAATAAAAGGGGTACGGTATTGAATGTGTTCATGCAGAGATAAAGTTTCTAGACTACTGGCCATCATCGTTGGCTGCTGCATCGATACTGTGTGCGGCTCATGAGATACCAAATCTGTCGGTTGTTGTTGCTAATCCAGTAACTGCTGGATCCTGGTGCGACGGACTCAACAAAGTAAGCATATATAAATATCAAGTTTTTTTTTTTTTTTGTTTTTTTTTGTTTTTGGAAAAAGAAACTGTCTTTAATTAACTGCAAAACTAATAATATTATGGATTTTTATGCAGGACATGGTAATGAGTTGCTACCGACTAATGCAACAAGTAGTTATCGAACACACTGAGCAGAGAAAGATTCCAAGAGTTCTACCAAAGCTAAGAGTCACGACTCTGGCAAGGATCAGGTCAGGAAACTCAGCTTCCTCATCAACTTCATCTCCATCCAGCAAAAGGAGAAAGCTAAACACTTGCTCTTGGGTAAAAGATGACAAGAACAACAATCCTCACAATTCTGACTGAAAATGACATTGATGGAGATGGGAAAAAATCTTTGTTGGTTGGTCCAATGTCTAAGGGGGTATCCATCTAGAATCCTCAAATTTATTTTATTTTTTTGGGTGGGAGAATTTTAAGAGTGAATTGACCATGGTTGATGTAGAGTTTTGGATTTTATTTTATTTTTCTTGAGTTGGGGTGTGTGCATTTCCCTTAATGGGGGTTGATGATAGTAGTTGCAGATTCCCAAGGGTGGTCATATGTTAATATAATATTTATTAGGAGGGAGAGAGAAAAGTGAGAGATGGGGTTCATAAGTGGGAGTCATGGAGTGTGGAAGAAGTGGGGGATTGAATTCAAAGACAACATTCATTGTTGAATGAAAGAAGAAAGGGAGAGGAAGGAGATGGTGGGGACAGGAGGGTAGGAGAAGGGGAGTTTAGGTAAAATGAATGAATGAGACATGAAGTGGGTTGAGAAAATAAGGTCTGGTCTGCTTGAAGTTTGAGCTTGTGTTTGTGTTCTATGTTCTATGTTCATGGTTAGATAAGTCAAGCTGCTCTCATTCAGAGGCAAGAGACCACCATCATTGCTTTCATCTACTCCCCCCCTTTGTTTAATGGAGTGGTGTAAGACAGAAAGAGAGATGACAATAAGATGCTTATGTACATAACAAAGAAAGAGAGAGAGAGAGAGAGATCAAAAGGAGTGATACGTGTGTCCACGCTTATGGGTGCGTGTCACACGTGTAAGTGTGTATGCTTTTTTTTAATTTTTTTTTATTTGGCGGGAAAGCCTCTTTGCTAATGGCTAAACTCTGGCCTAACGTTCACTAGACTTTAGCAGTGGCCCAAAAGAGTGTGAGGGTTTCACGTGTGTATTCTTTTTTTTTTTTTGTTTTTTGTTTTTTTGGGTTTCTTTCAATGGGCCAGGTTTGGCTTTGGCCCAGAAAAACATAAAGGTCTTTGGGGCCTTTTTAAAGTATAAAGGCTTTTGTTATATAATTTTTTGTTGATATCAACAATCGAATTTTTAATATTTTATCATTATTGCAACCCTCTCTCTCTCTCTCTCTTCAGTTTCTTATTATTTAAATCCATTTCATGGGCTTTCATGAGCTCTTTGATCTGATCACCTCCCATGTGAATGACGGAATGACAACGGTGACTTTTGTAACTTTGCAATTTGTTTTATTTTCTTTTCATGGATGAAGTGCAAATATCAAGAATAGCTTTGGAATTTTGCAAGATAACACCAGAGAACTGAAGGGACTTCCCTGGCCCCGCTTTCATTTTAAATGACGAGAGAGAGAGAGAGAGAGAGAGCCAGCCTCTCTCGTGACAAACCAATGGCGGTTCTCCCAATCCCGAACCTTCTTGGACTTTAGTGGGCTTTCCTTACCCGTAACACAAATCAAAATCACATTATTGGATGGGCCGTGATGGATGGCCATTGGATTCCTCACCACTTTTTGGAATAATCCAATCGGATGGTAATCGAGATGGGACGTATAGTGCAACATAGAGAGGCAGGTACAGTGTGACATATGGAGAATCGGGCCGCGGCATTGGGCACTTTTTCGATAGGGGCGGGCCCACCAAACATCTGGCCCAATATTCGCCGACACTTTATATATTGTCACAATATTTACTATCTCATGGTATTATGTGGGGGGGGGGGGTTTTACCAAAAAAAAGTATTATGTGGGGGTAATTATATGTCGAGAATACCCCTCGAGATCCTGTTTCATGCTCGCGGGATTTGCATCAGCATGGGAGGCTTAACTTAACAAAGGATATGATATTACGTGATGGCCCAGCTCAAGGCCCACAACATCGAGTGGGACCGGTATCATTCAGAACTGACGAGTCCATATTATGGTCCAGACTCCCCAAAACAGCCAAACATTAGCCCACTCAAGAGATGCCCACGTTGATGTGGGATACGGGCTTGGACTGTTGCCGGGTGTCTTAGAACTTTTCTTCTTAGTAAAGTACTTCTCGCTTTATTTGGGATCATTTTAGTTGCACTAATACATGATTTATTAAAAAACAAAAGTTGATTGCACTAATAAATACTCTTTCTCTCAATGAAGAAGAGAGAAAATATTAGAATGTGTTGGGTATGAATGCACAATCACAAGGAAGAATCTAATCAAACAATTACATACAATATGAGGAATGTAATGTGGTTTGACACGAATGCTTACATCCACTTGAGAGGATCAGAGATTTTTTCAGTATTATCAGAAAAACTCTCTTCGTCACTCTCCACCTTACATTGTGATATCTCACTGTTCGTGTCTAGGGTTTTCCAATATAGAATATATAGGGAAACCTAAAAACCTAATTTCCAAGCAATTACAGTTTTACCATTATATATATAATGGACCAAAAAGTCCAATCCAAACATATATAGACTCAATAATAATTATATGAACCTGTAGAATACAGGACATAAAATCCAACAACATGGACTCCACATTACCCACGTGTGGTCAGTGTGCATGTGTGGGGTTAGACCCTCAAGACCCTCTTAATTTTGTTAAATAAAGTATAATAACTCACAAAATAACACTTGAGATCCCCAAAAAAGTAGGACAATTCAGGAAATACCACTTGAGGTACCACCCAAATCCTTAAAGCATTAGAAGGAGAAGATACTAACCCATAAAGTACCACTTTGATGTCAAACTATAATTCTATTACTCCCCACATTTCAACAAAATTTGAATAAGGTTGTGGTCTTTAAAGCCATAGATGATAGAACTGTATCCTTGTCACATAAATCCACAAAGAGGAAACGTGTCTCCATATTGGGTTGAGGATACAAAAAAACTTTTTTTTTTTTTTTTTTTTATGAAAGTTAAAAAAACCAAAACTACTTATATATTGTGAGAAAATACACCTTGATTGTCTTGCGCATAGGTCGCAAGGTTGAGTGCCACTTCTAAGCATGAGTTATCTTTAAACAGAGAAAAAAAGTTGGATTTGATGCCAGTGGGTGCCTACCATTAAACCCCCAAAGTCCATAGGCGCGCGCCCGGGCACAGTCCACTGAAAAGGTAACAGCGACAGAAAATGAAAGCTTGGGGTCCTTGGAGTTTAGTTAATCAGCAAAGTAAGCATTCAGCAACTGAGGCTGAAGAGTTTTATAATTTTCCTTTAATAGCACAAAAGCATGACCTCAAATCTCTCGTCTACAATCACTTAAAAACTTTAAAAAAAACACTTTTCCAAAACAGTAATTTCTTTTTGAACAAAAATCTGTTAACTTTGGTTGCAGAATTGAAAGGTGAAGCTAGGTACCCTTTACCCTCATTTGGAATACTTAATTTGGTCATCTTCCGCATACCTTTATCTCTCTTTAATATTCTCTTCAAAAGTGAGGAATCCTATGAATATAAAAAACCCCAAATGCCACACACTTACCCATCAATTCCAATTCCAATTCCAATTCCAATTCCAAGGAGGAAGGAGGGATAGAATATAAACTAGGTAGCTCTTTACTATCAACCTTTCTTTGAGGAAATTCAGCTGCTTTAAGTGACCATGACAAAAGTGATATGGGCCTTGGGGGTTTAAGCTTTTAATCTTTGCCTTTTGGTTGTAAAAACATGCTCGTGGGGTTTAACCCATGGACTCAGACTATTCAGTAGGTCCCTACAAAGGAGAGTCAAAAGTTGGAATAATTCTGAATCTCTTGGGGAGATGGGGTTTTGTTTTCTATTATTTCATGGTCAATGCAAGACAACACTGCTCTCTAACCCTTGAGACACCATTTACCTTATTGTTGTTATTGGTGAAGTCTGATCACAATTTTAATCCAGAAAGTACAGTGGTATTTTTTTGTCAGGGTGTTTCATCTTTAAAACACGTGTAAATGATAAAAAAATGCATACATCAGTTCATCAAGATCTTCAATTTGATATGTATTTCACCCTATGATGGTTCGTATCTCAAATTAGGTTAGGTGGATTTCTGAGGACTGTCTCGTACTTTCGTGGGTTAGGGTTTTCTTATATATAATTGTGATTATCTCTTTGAGAGATGGTTGAAAGGGTTTATATTTTCTTCACAGAAATAGTGGAATGTAGTCTTCCTGCTTGGGGATAAACCACTTAAAATCATTGTCTTGTATGCTTAATTTCTCTTTCTCTTTGTTTTCTTGTACAAAATTGTCATTCTCAAGTGTGGTAAGGGCAAAAATGAAGGAAAGAGAAAAGACCGGATCAGATCAGTTTGATAAATATGTGAAAGTGTTGGCAAGGTTCAAAATCCAGGTATCGGACTCGGGATTGGTCATGGTCGAAAACTTTCCGGATTGGGATCGGATCGGTCAAAAAATCCCTCAAAATTGTTTTTTTATGGATCGGGTCATGTATCGTCCAGAGTTGGTGGGTGTTGTGATCTCGGGATCGGATCGGCCAAATTGATTTGTATTGGATCGGTCAAAATCGATTGGTATCGGTCAAGATAATATAAAAAACTAAAAAAAAAACTTTAAAACTTCAAAAAAATAAAAATATATATATATATATATTCAGTTGGATCGGTCAAGGATTAGATCGGATCAACCGATCCATCCGAGTTGGGCAATCCAATCAACGATCCAGTCAAATCTTGTTGTATCAGTCAAATCTTGGGATCCGCCTTGATCGATACCGATCTGATCCAGCCAATCGCGGCCGATCCGATCCGATACCTCAAACCATGAGTGTTGGTTTTAAATAGCCTTCCATGAAGGGTATTTATATGAGTTTATCATAAATAAGGCTTATATATATATAAAACATCCCACATTAATGAATGTACTTAAGATATAACCTGATCTAGTGTAATAGATTTTCCTAATTAAAGAGCCTGTCTCAAGCTAACTCAGTGAGTACTAACGCTGCTGAGGAGAATATAAAATGCTGAATAAAAACTAAAGTAGGCCCACAAAGATACTGATACTCAATTTTACTTTCTCAAAAGGATTTAGTGCATGGATTTATACCCCAATTCAAAGCTTTCCAACTCACATTCCTTCTCTTGGATCCCATAAAAAGAAACTAATGGGGGAGAAGAGGAGCGTGGCTGTCTTCTTTTCTCTTTCAGATAGTGCCATTGCTTGCATCCTCCATCCAAGGAGTGGAGACAAAAGGGTCATATCTTCAATCATCAAAGAACCCCCACATTTCCTCAAACTCTATTCATATCTTTCATATTATTCTTTCTTTCTTTCTTTCTTCTTCTTTCTTGTCATAATCAATTATATAATGCCAAATCCATACACTATTAATGCCAATTGGTTAAACTGTTAAAGAACTCCTTTATGGATTTCAAGTAGAGTGAGGAAACCTCTTAATTAAAGTAGTATCAAATTTTTTAAGCTGATCTATTCTCTATTGGGAAGATAAGAGAATAAGTAGGACCCCAAGAAAAAGGAGTGCTACTAAGCCGAAAGTTTAGAAGTCTAGTTACATTAAAGAGAGGATTTGAGAAATGACAAAGAAAGTTAAAAGTATCTCAGAAGCCCAATTAAGCTTTGTTGCCTACATTTTTTCATTCTTTCCTTGCCATTTTCATGTTCTTCATCTTCTCTGTTTCTTTGTAATTTCTTATTGAAGCAGAAAAGTGTTTAGTACATTTGTTGGGTGTTCCCATAGTCTTCTTTGCAGTAATTTAAGCTGCCATGTTTGTGTTTCCCTATTAGAAGAGAAGATAAAATAAAAGTAGAAGAACAGAATGAAAGAAATTAGACACTAATCTCTAAAGTCAAAAGCAAAAGAGTATATAATCTCCAATTCTCCCACGGCAATCCCTTCTTTATCTTTTGTTCCTTTTTTTTATCTGGATTGCTCTCCTTAGGTCCCTTAAGTCATTACTTTCCATGCTTTCCTAGGTAGGCTTAGTTAAGTGACATGATTAAGGGGGTCCTATCTACAGTTAGGTCCTCTTTTCTGTATTTCAGGTTTTCAAATTTCCATTGAGTGTTGCAACCAAAAGAAAGAATGGGTGTTTTATGGGGAAATCAATTTGGGGGGTGACATTTGAATGACATATTGAGAGGGAAGAAGTTAACTTTGTTGTCATCATCATATGATAGAGCAATTGATGGATTGGAATTGGGGATTTGTGAAATGGATAACTGTGTTATTTTCCAGCAAATTAGAATATAAAAGATGTGCTTGAAACAATAGAAAAAACTAATTTGATGATGGTAAGGAAGGGAAAATCTTATTGTAACCAAAATGGTGAAATAAGAAGTCAAAACTTTACTTTTTTTTTACCCTTTTAAAGTAGCATATATTTTTAGCTAGTGCAAGGAGCGCCTTGTCATGTAAAGTCCGTAGAGCGTGGTAATAGCGTGTGCTAGGGCTAGAGTGCATACTAAGAAAACCCATGGTTCTAGCTATCCGTATCATGTCAACGTATCGGCCAATACATATTGGTACCTCTGAACCTGATACCAATATTGATCGAGTGAATCAGGAAACATGTTATTCGATTTTTCAAATTACATCTGAGCCCGATACGGTCCAATTTCAACCTATCCATATCGGTATGGTCTGAGAACAATACGGGTATCGCGGATATCGATGTCAATACCTATAACCTTGATACAACCACAATTTCTTAAAACTAGTAAGGGACTTAACCAGGAGGTTGAGGTTCCATAGTTTTAAAAACTAGCAAGGGACAACCTCTTTTGAATTCAATGTCTGATTGGTTTTTATTTTCAGTAGTGTGGAACCATGGAATATGGAAAGTCCATAAAGGAGCTATGTTGGGCCAAGTGGGCAAAGCTTGAGCTTGGCCTGACCTGTTCCAAAACATGGTATGCCCAGCCCAAGGTCTCGTTGGGCTAAACTTGGTCCAGAACACTCAAACCTCAACCCGTCTACATGGGTCCTATAAGAAATAATCTCAATTTTTTGTGTTTTGGTTTCAGATCACAGCCTGTGAAGTTCGTATTTGGCCTTGTTAATGTTCTTATCTTGGAATCTCAATTGGGAATGTGAGTTCTGGGTGGACGGTGATGGGCCTGCGTTGCACCCATCATTATCATGGGAGAGTTTGGGCCCAGGGATTTGGGCTAAACTTGGGCCCAGGCCCTGCCTGAGACCATACTAATAAGATTGCATTTCATGGGCTGAACTCGGGCCCGAGCAAGGCCTTGGCCCAAGTTTAGCCTAAAAGAATCAAGTTTTCCTTCACCCATAGTGACAACAGAATATATATTAATCCACGGGATCTGACCCTCTAATTGGTTTAAGAAAGGATATTTCGAACCTTTGACAATAAGGGAAGTGAGTTAATGATTAACATTCACTATTCAATAGCTCCAATCATAACATCAAATCACCATGATTGAAGAGATTCTCTCTTCACCCTAGGTGGCGAACAACCTTCACCCTTGATCAGAGATGTATGTTCTAAGGAGTCTGCACTTCGGAGGCAAATGCCGGCTGGTTGGTTGAATGTAGCGATGCCGGATTATTTTGTAATGAAATGGATCAATGGAAGAAACTCTCTAAATTTCTGGCTCATGAATCATGGAAAGTGATAGAAATGTTCAGCACCAAGGGATGTAAATTGGGCTTGGGCCAGGCCCAGGCCCAAGCCTGATCACTCCAGTCTGGCCCTGGCCATGAAGCTTCTGAGATTGGATGCTTAGGTGCATTGATAAATTAGGCTGAAACAGAAAATCATAATTCAATCATTTGTGGATCCAATAATTTTAGCTTGTCTCAACTCTGCCTATGTTCCCAAATAATGCATGTAACCTGCTTGACAAAGACCCACAATTGAATAATTGATCTCTTTAATGTTATCAAAATTGTTATATTGTTTTGTTTTCTATTGGATTTTCTATTCAAGTTTTTTCTTCATCTCAAAACTTTCCATCATCACTTTATTAACAATTATTTATGAGTTAAATTCAATGGGATAGCTACAACTATTGTGTAGGGAACTTGGTATATAATCTATTTTGGGCTATTTAAACACAATGACATTATCACCTAATATAACTTAAGATATTATTCATAAATAAGAAAATACCCCCTATTTGAATCCAATAAAAATAGTTAAAAAAACAAATTCCAAAAAATATAAAAATTCAACCCCCAATTCAAGAACAAAAACTAGATTTTCAGCGATAGGTGCAATTTTCAATTTTTAAAAGGTTGAGGAGTTTTCTCAAATCTAAAAATTTCATAAATCTTAATATGGTTAATATTGTTAAAAACCAAAAGTGAAGTAAAATATTCATTTGTTTTTATGCTTAAAAAAATATTTTCATTTAGAGTGATTTTGACAACATTTGCGCACATCGAATTAGGTTTGACCAAAACATAACTCCTTCAATATAAATCATATTTAAGCAATCTTGGATTTGTTGGAAAGATTTCCAACAAAACTTTCAAACAAATCTAAGATTGCTTAAATCTGATTTAGTAGAAGGGTAGAATTAATATGCCGTTGTACTACCAGTGGATGATTATGGAAGGAGAGGGAGCAGCAAATTTTTGTCAATATCGAAATGACAATAGGCATGTGACCTAGAAGAACTTTTACATGCTGCTTGCTTTATGAAGTTCCATAATGAATTCATATTGGCAGATGAAAGGAACTACCTGTATAATGTTCAACAGTTCCTTGTTCCTCTTCCAGATGATCACTACTTAATTTTTTGACCTGCTCCATCATTGACATCTACTGCAACCTCATCATCTTACAAATCCACTTCTATGTTTCTTCACCTTGTTTGGTTTTCTTTCCCTCAGCCAATCTCCAGAAAATCAATTATATGCCTATACATAACCTGGAGTGCTTTTGAGGCTTCCATTTTCCATGTGAGAGATATGATGGTCTCTTTCCTCAATTTTGTTAGTGTGAATGACTTGTATCATGGCAAGAGGAGTAGGGGGAAGAACCCGAATCCAATTGTTAATTGGTAGTTCTGAAGAGAAAAAAGAATAATTTATCCATACAAAAAGAAGGGTTCTGTCATGATATATGTTTTTTCTCATTCTTCCACTTTGAGCATAATATCCTCTTATTAATGGATTGAAAGAAACTATTGATGTTTTAGACAGCCATATGGCAGCCATCGACATTAAGGTGACCTTGGGATCTCTTGTTTTAATTTACTTGTCAGTTAGGAGAGAAAGGGAGATTGCATGAATAGGTCAAGTAGATCACCACACCTCCTATTTATTCAATGGCCAAATGTTCTCTCTGCCTCTGCCGCAGCGCAGCACACATGGGGGGTGGGCGAAATGACCACTCTGCCCCCCCCCCTTCAATGGCAGGCCCATGTGTCTGGGCGCAGGTTGTGCTGCGGCACAGAGAACATCAGCTCTCATTCAATTGATTCAAAAATAAAGAGGAGGACATGACTGCTCTTGAACATAAGTCATTACGTATAGAGAAATCCTAATTCTCCGAAACTGCCCCAAGGATGTAAAAACATCTCCGAAAAATTCGGGACCCCTGCTATTGAGGAAAAGTGAAGAGTACTTCCTTGCTAATAACACCTACACAGGAGAGCATTGTTAATGGCTTGTATGTTTCAGATCATTGTAGACTGCATTTTTCTTTCCTGTTGCCTTTCCAGTTTCCATTGGTGTGTTTTCAACTCATCAAAGCCTTAACCAACAACTTGGGGTTTGCCACACAAGTGTAAATTTCACTCTTTCCCAGCTCAGATCTTGTGTTATATCATAAGCCTGGTGTCTTTTTTCACTGCTTCAGACCAATTTCGTTTTTCTTTTTACTTGTTCTTTTTGTCTTCAGCTTGCACCATATGAATCCTGCTCATTGGGAAAGGTGTTGATCTTTGTTGCACCCTAAGTTCTTTCTAATGCATTCATTTCTGATTATGTTCTTTCTGGTGTCAATATGTTAATGCCAGGTTCACATGTTTGATAGATTTGTTGTTCCTTGATTTGCTCAAAAGTCTTCTTTGTAAATCATGGCTGATGGAGAGAGAGAGAGAGAGAGAAAGCGGGTAATGTAAAGATTAGACTGTGAAGTGGAATTTTTCAAAGCTAAAATAGAAACTTTTGTAATCATTGCCCCCACATGATTGTGTCAGTAACTCCAAATCATACCATATTTAGTTATTAAATCTCATTTTATTTTGAATCCAAATCCCTTAGATTTGAAAAAGTAAAATAAAATCACATATAAAAAATATTTTTATTAAGTAGTTTATACAATCATATTGGGTAATGATTCCAAAAGTTTCCTTCTAATGGTTGAAAATTTTCACTTCCTTTCCTTTTAAATTCCCTTGCAACCAAACGGATCCTAAGGAAATATTCAGAAGTGGATATTGCATTCATTTGCATAAAATATAAGGTTTGTGAATGAAAATTTTCTCCTAATTACTTTCTTCATCCTGTTGTTAATCCATCTTTTTAATTGTTTAACCCTCCAAGTAGGTAAGAATGAAACCAGAATTTTTCATATGATGATGCCTGACTTTAAATTACTCATGATTTTAATTCAGCATGATCTTGGAGTTTGTATTCTGAAGTCTATGAGAGTTTGTTAAGGTCTTAAGGATTCTAGGTTCAAAATTCAAGTGTGAAAAGGAAACTTTAATCATTAATTGGACCAAGTTTGAAAACCAGGCAATCTGCCTACACTCTGAGCAGCGAAAGATGAAACCTGATCTAAGAAACTAGTGGAGCAACTGGCATGGGCTGACCCTAGGTGGAGACATTCATTGGTTTTTTGTGGGAAAATTGATGTGCTGATGAATGCAGCCATTATTCTCATGGGTTATGTTTGGAATAGATTTGAAGAAGTTAGCATCAATGATATGTAAAATTGGTGTTGAAATTGGCTTTTGAATCCATATATATATATATATGTATGGCCTTACACAATAGACAAGTTGGGTAGGTCTGATGTGGGTCCACCCTCTTGGTGGGCAATAATCAAGAAGGTTAATAGATCTGTGTCTTATTGTGTATTCCTTACTAATTAACAAACATATCTGATATTCAAGACTACTTTAAGGGCATTATTTGCTGGAAGACAGAATTGCCTTATGTGAAACTCTTTAATTATCAGATATAGCAACTTTCTTTGATCAATTGCTGATTATATATCAATACTTGGCAACCATATCTAAGTATTGACTATATAGAAATGACATAGTTTCAGACATCATCCATGAAATTGCTTTAGCTCCCCAGTGTATTCTAGGCCAGTTTTTCACACTGTCAAGGTTTTGGTTCGTATGTGCATTGAAGCTTTACAAACTCAACTCTACTCAGTTTTATCTCAACTATACGGGTCGGCTACATGGATCCTTTTTCTCCAATCTGTTTCGTTCTAAGCTATACTCGTTTCTAATCCTAAACTATGCATGTCTTTCCTCACCACTTCTCCTAGAGTCATTTTAGGCCTACCCTCACTCTTTTTGCTCCTTCAATCTGAATCAAATCACTACTCAACTGACTTTCTTGCAACCTATCATATATCACAATTATTCCAAAATTAGCTCTAATTTGTTCACATGTGCATTGATGCTTTAGCTGTCAATAAAAAGACAAAAAAAAAATTCTGATTGATGTGGTCTAGAAGTTGTGGAAATGCTAACTGAATGAATATCAGTGTGGGGAGTAGATATTCAGTAATTTCCTGCATAAGGATTATGGAGGCCCTGGAACGTTTTTGGTAGAACCTTTTGCAGACATGCTAGTCATTCTGAAGGAGAAGAAAGTGCCAGGAGCACCTGTAGCTGCACAAGCTGCACTTTTATGGGCTCAAAACTATATCTGGGAAGCCTGGAACTCCCATAGGCAGGCATATTGAGGTTACTGGGTTTTCTCATCTATAGAAAACGTAGAGAAACAATAACACATCTATGATGTTGACCTATAATCTTTAAGACAAAATGTAAATTCATTGAGCAAAAATAGTGTTTATGACTTTGGATGGCAATGTTCTTCTGCTTAGCTATACAAAGGGTCTATATTGCTCTTGCATCAGTTTTAGATTTGTGAGCTGTTCTTGCAGGTAGATTTGGCATCACCCATTACCCATCTACACAGATACAATTTTTATTTCCAACCTTTGACAGAGTCCACCTATTTAGGTAGTTCATTGCTCTGTTTGCTGACCGCAGTCTCTTCTGATGAAGGGGGAAATATTTTGACATCATCATCATCATCAGCTTTCAGCTTCCGGCCTCAGAGATGCTCTGTAAGGAGGGGCGCCACGTTCTTGACCTGGTTGAAGCAGAGGGTGCTGAAGCAGAAGCGGTCCTTGGTCGGTGTCTCTCATTTTTTGCCACCTGAAATGAAATACATTACATGGTTCATATATGAATATTCATTAATTGGAATGGGTTGGTCGCCTGTAAATTCCTTTCTACTTTCAAATCCATTAAAATTAGCAGTTACTCTGAAGGCTGAACCTCTATATTTAAGCCTCTGTGCTCTTGCAGGTGTGTGAACGCGAATGGTGTTTGTGACTAATCAGCTAAATTAAAAAGGGGGGGAAAGAAGAATAGAAAACCCATTTTGATTTCAACATGGAAATCTCTTGGTAATTATCTATTGGGAAAATGTTTCGTATTATGAACATGATCGGTGGAGGCATAGATATGCAGTGTAGTAGGAAATAAGAATTAGTTACTAGCGAGATGGAAACTATGAGAAAAGTAGCATAAAAGAAGAAGAAGAAGAAGACAGCTCACCTGAAGCTGATTGGGATTGTCTAATTGGGGGCTTGTTGATTCAGTCTCAGTCTCACATGGTGAAGAGCCCTGTTGCTTTGGCCTGGGCTTGAGGGGCTTGTCGTTTGATTGGGTGTTGCGTTCCTTCTTCATCTTTGCATACTTCCTCGCCCACAACCCTTTCATAACCTCTGTAAAAAAACCCAGTTAAGGGAAGAAAAAGAAAAAGAAATAGATTAATTAAAATGAACAGGAATAGTAGTATTGAAATTGAAGACATAAAGATGGTTGTTTGGAATGTGATACAAGCGTAACAGAGAAGAATAGAATAGTGGGGAAAGGTAGAGGAAGAAGGTGAGAAAGAAGAAACCTTGGGAAGAGACGAGGCGGTAAGCTTGGCCTAGAACCAGAGTATCGGTGGGGCGAAGTACTTTAACACGGGTGATGCGAACCTCATTGTTATTGTTGATGGGGCGCTCCTGCTGCTGCTGGGGTTCTTGCTTGTCCTTCTCTTTGTCCTCCCTGTGCTTATTATCATTGTTATGGGAGGAGGAGGAGGAGGGAGGAGGTAGGCAGAAGGTGAGAACGAGAGCAACATGGTGACCTGGGTTGGTTCTCATAACCTCATTGGCGCTCACCGGCCAATACAGCCTCTCCACCTTCCCACTTGGATGCTGTATCACCAACGTCGCCGTATCTACGGCTTGGCAATTCCCCATCTCCAAAGATAGAAAACCAAATCAAAGAAACAGAATAAGAAGAATTTCAAAGAAGGAAATCAGAATTTTAGTTGCAGAAGGCCAACAACACACAAAGAGAGAGAGAGAAGAGGACAGGGCAGAGCAAGTGGTGCGGTCCAGACTCCACAGGCCACAGGGCACAATGCTTGCCACAGGCCAGTAGTCCCTCGCAGTTAACGCAAAACCATATGAGTACTCAGAACTACTTACTACTCCTACAGTTCTACTGACCAACCCCCCACTAAGATTAAATACCAAATGTGGTAAAAGACTAAGGTACCGTGTGAGAACGTTACTTTTCTGTTGTTTCTGTGTTAATAATGTTCTCAGCACAAAGGTGTTAGTCGTTTTGATTCGGTTCAAACTATTTAATTAAATGATCATTTATTAAACTGTTTCACGGTTTCGAATTTAAATTGTTCGACTCAGTCTGATAAATGATTTATATTTACTTTTGACACATTTATATATATTTTAGAGTGTTGAACGATTAAACGGTTCAATTTAATTTAAACCATTTTAATTAAAAAATCTCAATTTTAAAACCATAACCGATTTCATGATTTTGATTTAAATATTTCGATTTGATTTTGACATCTTTAACAAGAGTGACTCTGGGTCTCTATTGACTCTCTTTTTTCAAGTTGAAAAAATGAAACAGAACGTTACTTAATATTATATTAATAATTATGATAGCAATCGTTCCTTGGATACTGCTCTACTTGCCACGTGGTTATATATCTCACATGCGTTGTATTGTGGTAGTGGAATTGCCATGTTATATAGTTATGGTGAAAGCCTAAGGTGCTGCTGCCATCATCTCTTCTCATCTTCTCTGCTCTCCTCCCATGCTCATTGCTCTCTCCCTTTAAAAATGAAAATTATTTATTTATTTATTTATTAAAAATAAAAGAGATAAGAGTGAGTGCGTTCGTGAGATTACATGTATTTTTATTTTAATAATTAAGATAAAGACACAATTGCTAAAGCACAAGGGTCAAGCAAGGATGATTCTCTCCCTTCATTGGAGAGATAGAAGGTTTAAATATAATATTTGTACTTAAAAATTAATCAAGGAAAAAATTCTCTGAGCATGCAACTTAGAAAGGATTCTTTAATAATAACTTAATTACGAGTTTATGTGAGGTTTAAATTTTGTAAATAGGTAGACTCCAAGGTTCATCGTTTCTTAGGTTTAGATTAAAAAAACTTAAGTAATCTAATACAAGTTTTAAAAAATATAAAATTATAAGAAAATGCATATTAGTTGTCGAAGTAATAATAGCTATGCATATACACATAAGGGTATTTGATTGAATTAGTTTCTGAAATTTGACAAGTGATCAATCCATATCACTCTATGGATGTCCAATGGTCAAAATTGTTGGAACCTTGATCCACAATGGTAGCTATTCAATTGGGGAAAAAAATTCTTTTGAGAACTCGACATATGGAAGATACGACATCCAATAGTGCCAATATTGAGGAGGAGGAGAGAAAAAATGGGTCAATTGAGCTCACACCGTTGGATGAAACATCTTCTACATGTTGAGCTCTCAGGCCGGAATGCAAGGTGTTATAGAGGATTTTAATCCATTCAAGTGTCCACTTGGATATTCCTTTCCAAACTGCCTGTTTGTAGGAACTTTTTTCAACAAAAAATAAAAAATAAAAAATTTGAAGCAAAAGAATGGGTTGGTGGGTCTCCACTCACTCGCATACACGCATGACACAACCACCACCGTTTATCCCACGCTCATCCTTTCCCTACACTGCTACTCCTTCCCTGGACAGTAATAAGTGTGTCTCATGTGAAGGTTCTTCACTTATTTATTATGTGCGCGTGTGTTGCGCGTGTGTTTGTGTTTCAGTGAAAAAGATTCGGTAGAGAGAGACCGTTTAAAAGGATTTACTCCCAAAAGCTGCACGGTTTAGAGACATCGTTTCTAGGGAGGGGACCAATGGAGCTTCCTATACTAGAATATTAAAAGAGGATCATAGGATTCAGGTTCAGCCAATGAAAACCCAAATCAAAGACAAACCACCATTGGTTCCCAAATCAAACGATCAAAAGAACACCAATTAAGATGACTTAATTAATGCCTTTGACCAACTTACTTTGCACTAAGAGAATACATCATTAACAAAATTTCACGCATTTAAAGTAAAGTAAAGCATTAAAAAAAAGGTATGGATGGACCTGATTGAGAGAATCTCATAATTAAAACCAAATTGAGAAATGCTTATCAAAGGGTTGTGGAGAATCCTCCACAAAATGCCCAACTATGTGTGTGGCTTTATACACCTAAAACATTAAAATTTCCTAAGTGCCTATTATTCTTCTATAGTTTTCAAATTAAAAGTTTTTTAAACAAGGGAGAAAGAACACCACTCAGTTGTGCCAGACACACGGCCCTGATCATTTCTGGGGTTTTAGGGGATGTGACGGTCATTTCGCACTGCACGACCGGATGGTATTCTCTTTCCCTTTAAATAAATAAGTACTCTAAACTTATCTTGGTAACATAATTCTGAATTTTTTTTTTTTAAAAAAAATTAAAGTGCTACTTTCTTTTACAAAGGGTTTCAAAATCCAATGCAATTGAAGTAAACTCAAATTGACCTCCAATTAAAAAATAATTAAGTTCTTCCCAAGATGCTTCTATTTTATTAAGAAAGATTTTGTATAGGAAATGGTGACCTCTGCTTTGATGTGTGTTAGCATCTTGTCATGTGGAACAGACCATAAGAATCCCTTTTTTCTGATTAAAAAACAAGAATTAGAGAGATTAAAGTAAACCCTAAAAGAAGCTAGCTAAGACATATATTTTCACAGCTAATTCCTAACAAAAACAGCTGCAAATCATAATTTCTATCACGTAATCGAATCAAATCGCAATTATATACAGACCCCACCATAAGGTCAATGATCATGATCTAACGAACCCAATTAAGGGAACATATGGTACTAATCTCCTTTGCAAGTAATTCGATTTTGATCACCTTCCATATCCCTATTATGGGGCCCGTTTGCTAACCTCACATGTAACTATGTAAGTGCAGTGCGACGCAGGTGAACCTTTTGTGATTCGTTGGCGTGGAGAAAGTTTTCTTTCATCCATGGAATCTCTTCACCCATCAATATTGTTATGTTTGTCTTGAATGCTTGTACTTATTTTGAAGATTGATCCTTTCCAGACAGTTTTTTTGTGACAACTTGGATGGGATTTTTTCTGAGGTCTGTGATGGTAGCGGAGGGCTTGGCCAATCCGATGGAACGACCCACTTAGAGGAGTATGTATATATTTTACGTGTACCTGTCTTGTTGTGTAAACAAGTAAAACGAATGAGATTTGAGGATTTTTGAGTTAGGGTTTAGGGGTGAGAGTTCTTGCTGCTGTTTTGAGTGTTCTTGAGAGATCTTCACATTGTATCTTCTTCCCTTACATAGTAAATCAACTTCAGTTTCGCCTATGAATGTAGCACATCATGTTGGTGGGTGAATCATATTAAATCTGTATCATCTTTGTTTGCTCTGTTTTGTTTTCTATTCATATTTCATGGTGTTTGTTCAACAAATGTGATCTCATCGTTGCTCCTACGTACACCTACTGAAGAAAGTTCAAAATGTCTTTTACTATTCTAGGAGTCTCATTCAAGTGTCACAATACATGAGTGAAGGGATTCTCTTCTCCATGGGTGAAAGAAAACTCGATTCCATTAACGTTCTTGCTTTGTTATATTTTTTTTATTGAAAAAAAAAAATTGTTTTCGATGGCCTGTTAGTTGTATTGGTAGCTAGCTGTATAGCTATATGTAATATGTATAGTTGTTTTAATTCAAGAGAATAAAAGAAGGGAGAGGGTTCTCTGAGCAAGCATGGTTCTCTCCACCCTCTCAAATAAACCATTTTTATTCATTTATTCTTTTTTTGTCGAAATTTTTTATTCATTTATCCAAGGAAAAAAGGAAAAATAACAAAAAAAAAAATGAAAATGTGAGGAGAGAGATAGAGTTCTTTTTCCATTCAATCAAATATCCTCTCGTGTATTGGCATGTCTTATTTTTCGCTTGTTCACTTATGCCTATGTATTTTCTTGTTATCCCTAGATTTTTAAAACTTTATTCTATCACTTGATGGATTTGGGTTGGGAAACTTGACATCTACATGTCCACAAAATTTGAGTCCCTTCTGATCCACCCCATGATAGAAACTTAGGTCGTCCTAGTAACTTAGCCTTGTTTGATTATGATAGAAAACTAACTTGATTAAAATAGATCTGACATTTAAAATCATTGACCCTTGTGTGGTTTTCTTGAAGCATTTGACTTCTAAACCTAAAAAACTTCTTGTTTAGTTTACATGTTTATGTCCTCAGTTAATGTTAGGTCATGTAGCCATGTGAACTGTTTGGTATCTTATTTAGTTCACATGAAAGAAAAAAAAAAGGACAATTTTGCTGTTCAAAGATGACCAGTGAGGGGAAGACAGCCACAAATATTAAATGGATAATCTTAACTTGTTATGGTTAAGATGTATACATCCTTCCATAATAAATGATATTTTTCTATGGGTAGGCAACTACTTGAATTAATGCAAATGGGTATTATTCAAACTCTTTCTTTGTAAACTGTACCTGTAGGGACTTCATTTCTTGGTCCCCAAATGTCAATTTATTGGCTTTAATATTCTCACCCACCATGAAAGGAACTTAAAATTTTGAAAGGTTGGTCTTCAGAGGGAGAGAACATTCTTCCCTTACTTGGGAAGACATCACCTTAAAGTAGCAAGTTTCACATTCTTCCCCCCATAATACAAACCATAAACAAGATACTCTTCCAGTTAGGGGACCATTTGAAGAGTGTTTTCAAAACATTACTGACAAGAAAAAGGAAAAAAATTAGAAGAAACAGAGGACTCTGAAGGTGAAACCAGTAAAAGGGGAACACAGATGAACAGATAGAGAAAATAATGAGAAAAAACACAGGATTCTGAAGCTGAAACCAGTAAAAGGGGAACACAGATGAACAGATAAAGAAAATAATGAGAAAAAGAAAACAGAGGACTCTGAAGTTGAAACCAGTAAAAGGGGAACACAGATATAATTCATGTTCATGAATAAGAGATTGTTTTAGGTTCATTGTTTGGTTTGGATCAGGCAGCTCCAATGAAACTTGACTTAAGCAGAAGCCAAAATTCATCCCCTCTGCACAATAAAAGAGCTCAACAAAATCATTCACATTCAGTAATCTCTTTGGATCAACTGATGTGGCTGATCTAATTCATTTGGTGGGAAAAGAATTCTAATGAAAATGCTTTTGATTTCGAGTTCACACCCCTATTGGCTATTGAACATGTTTTAAAATTTCAAGTTGTGTGGAGGATGAATGGCCTAAATCTTTACTATGTATTTCTTACAAGTGGCAAGTTCCAGGGGACTACCATTACAAGGGGAATAATCCAATTTATCATAAGTTGGAAAACTGGGTTTTTGACTGGGGCGAGTCACCCAAGTCAAGTCAAAATTTTGGAAAACCTGGTCAAGAGTCGTATAGACTAGGTCAAGATAAAAAATGGCGAGACTAGGTCATAAATAGTTCGAATCACATAAGACCCGGTATTTTTACCTGATTCATGCCAAACTCGACGAGTATAATCATTTTTTAAAAAACCATTAAGCCTATTCACTTAGAAACTGATTGAGTAAAATAGTAAATCCATATTTTAAAACAATAAGAAACCCTCAACTCCTCGACCACCTTCTCTTGTTCAATGGTATGAACTCAAAATGAAATGATCTGTGATTCTTTGATTTTTATTTTTTTTTTCTTGGTTTTTCCATATTTATCTGATTTTTAACTAATTTATACGTATTTATTGCATTAAAATTTTAAAAAACACGACTCGTTTTAACCAGGTTTGATAAGGTCGAGTCATCAGGTTTTTCTAAAACACGAGTCGAGTAAGAAAACTTGGTTTTCCAACTATGCAATATATAGGATTTTTAAATTCTTTCTCAGAGGGGAAGGAAATAGTCTAAAACCAAAAAATAAACCTATAAGGAGGGGGGACCTAATAAAATAACCCAAATCCCAAAATGCAAATACAATATAATGTTCGTTACCATTTCACCTAAAAACTCGAACTGTTAGGAAAGGACAATGTCAATGTATACATTAACAATAACAACTGTTCTAAGTAACCTCTCTCACTCAACAATTCTCACTCGCATAATCAGGAACGTGACCATATCTACTCAACCAAAGAAGGTGCTCATCTGCTAAGGTTGTTGGTTGGTAGGAATGTAACCATATCTACTCAACCAAAGAAGGTGCTCATCTGCTAAGGTTGTTGGTTGGTAGTACTTGTAGTGTAGGAAAAACAACTATAACCTTAAGGACGGTCTATTATTACTCATGTAAGAATACCCAAATGGCCATTCTCCTCGACTTTCTGGTTGCAAGTAAAGCGAAGGAAAGGGAGACATCAGTTTTGAAAAGAAAAAGAAAAGTTTTGTAATCATGTTTGTGTAATCTACCTAAAATTTTTATCATATTTGATAATTAGACATTTTAGACGGAAAATCTATTTTAAGAGAGGGTTTTTTTGGGCAAGTAGGCCAGTAGGGTACACTATGCCCTCTCACATTGGTTTTTTTAAATCAATATTTCTCTTTCTTTAAAAAAAAAAAATTCAATTAAATAATGCATATGAGTAGACGCAGTGTATGCCTTAGACTCAGAAAAAACATGCCCTTTTATTTTACTTTTCGAATCAAAACGGATTTGATTACAAAATAAAGAAATTTATGATCAAATATTAAATGTTCTAAAATTAGTTACACCATCATGTGAGAGTAAAACAATTTTCACTTTAGTATGGATTTGATATTGCTTGATTTACTTCCCTAGCAACCAGAAGGAGCCATAATTTATAATTTTACAGGCTTACCTAGATGGTAAGGAGAGAAAAGTGATGACAAGAACTTTTCCTTTTCCTTCTGCCCTTCTCGTGAGTTTTGGTTGTATTGAAACAGAGAATAGTCATGGCGTCATGCCCCACCCCACTCCCAAAAAAAATACACCTTAATGCCTCAATACACGCAAAGTGCATTACTCTTCTCATTTTCCTCCCAAAACAAGAGATTTGTAAGGAATTTCTCTACTTGAGCAGAATTTTCCTTCCCACCAAACCTATGGAAAGTTTAACCTTCTTTTCTTTTACATGCTTTTCCATCCAACAAAAGGCATTAGAAGGAAGAAAAAAAATTGGTAGGTTCTGTTCAACCATTGATGCTGTCTTTACTGGTTGAACCATGTTAAAACCCTGCATTTCATCATTCATGTTCTGAAACAGTAGATGATTCAAAAAACTATGCATTATATATGATTAAGATCATATATGGACATATATAGTGGATCAAAGAGGAGGCCCAAGTGCACATGGTGTTCACCAAATAATGGCTGTACACAGTGATACTACAGTCTCCAGTGGTTCCCACTTGGGTGGAGTTGAAGCCTTTCTTCAAAGCCAACATCAAAGATAATTAATGGTCGGTTCATGTTTGCTTGTTTGGTTGTCTAACAACCTCACTATAGTTATTGCAGCATCTCCATTGAATTGGGCCAGAACAGCTTTGTTGGGGAAGAAGAGAAAAAGAGGAAAACCTTTAAGGATGTGAGGCTTTTCATGAAGGCCATGCATTTTTTTTCAGATTAGACTAGTGATTTGGCTAGTTTCTGTGGACAAATCCATTTTGAAGACACCCAAGCTTCCACTTGCCTTATGGTCAAAATCTTTTAGATTCACATATAGACCACTTGTTGATCCACTGTACAAGCAAATATAAAGTTGACCTTCTTTTAAAGGGTTTTCCATGGAGATCTCAAATACCCTTCTTGCCAAATGGAAGGTTAGAATCCTCTGGAATTGAATCTGAAGATAACTCTCACCTGCTTCTCAATTGATAAAGAAATCACCCAGTTCTTTGCCAAGGGTTATCTCATTGAATCTATAAATATTGATAATAGTTTGATTGATTAACTAAGTCTAGAGATTCATTATATTCTTTATTATAGGGAATAGAATGACCAATCAAAAGGATGATTGAAATGAATATTGCTTATATCTCTGTTAAAACAATAGAGATGTAGAGAGAGAGAGAGAGGGAGCTGTTGGTTGGCAACCGATGACAAATGGAAGGAGAGCTAAGGTCCCGTGTGAAAGGAAGGAAGCAATGGCTAAATGGGTATGAGGTAACGTGAGATAGATGGTTATAAAAAATAGTCATGTTCTTCTTCTGAATCTTAGAGAATAGACGAGAAGAGAAGAGCATAAATTAAATCTTAAAAAACTAAATCAAAAGACAAAGGTTCTAAAAAACTATGAGTTAATCGGAAAATGCCTGGAAGGAATTGCCTGCAATCGCCAACTTGACGAACCCAAGAAGCACCGCTACAATCGCCGGTAGACGCAGAAGAAGAAGAAGAGGCAGAGAGAAATGGAGAAGGGGTACTAGCCATTTGGAGAATAGCGAGGGTTTGGTACGTGATAGATTTTAGGCTTTTTTTTAATCCAACGGTTAATATTAGAATTGGTTAACGGTTAACATATATATATATATATATATATATATATATATATATAAATCATCCGTTGTAGTCTAGTTGGTTATATATATATATATATATATATATGTAAAAGTATTATACGCATATTATATCGTTTTATTCGAAGTATTATATGTCGACACTTAAAATATATGTATTTTGCCGATTCTGAAATATTATATGCAATACGGAGTTTTTTTTATTCATACATTTAGATACGTATATAATACACGTATTTACTAACTATGACTACTCAATACTGCTTTATCTTGTCTCTGATTGAACATTTCCCTTTTCCAATAATAATAATTCTAGATGAAGATGTAGTACAATTACATGGTTACTGATATATTTGGAGTCTGGAATCTGGAAGTAACCATGTAGACATAGGAGAGCTTTCACAAGCATGGCAAAAGTTACTCTTATTGCCGTGCTTGTCTCAAAGATTTACCATTTTATCGAAAAGCCCAATCCCCCAACGTCTCTATCTTTTCGTCCTTATGCCCCAGAGAAGTCTTTAAATCAGTGGGTGCATTGATGGATACCAATAAAAAATAAAGGATCCTCTTGAGGTCTAACTTGTCGGCAAGCTATAAAGACGTAGGAGGGGTGGGTTCTTCACTTCAACGCAGCAAAGATGGGTAGAAAGTCCAAAAGAGATAAAAGAAGACCTGCAAATTTCTGTATATACATGCATCAACGGAGCAAATAATGAGCAATTGGGGTTTTCGGCTTGGTTAGGTTCAAACCGTTTAATTAAACAGTCTCAATTTTGAAATCATAATCGTCTCATTTATTAAACGGTTTTATGGTTCGTTCGATTCAATAAACGGTTTCTATTTGCTTTTTCCACATTTATGTACATTTACAAGTGTTAAACGGCTTATTCAGTTAAACAGTTCGGTTCAGTTCGAACCGTTTAACTAAACGATCTCAATTTTAAAACCATAACCGAACCATTTACTAAACGATTTCACAATTTCAATTTAAACGGTTCAGTTCGATTTCGGTTTGTTTTGACACCCGTCTGCCCCTCCTAACCTCCCTTATGTGCTTTAGGGGCAGTTTGAAGTAGGGATGAGCTTGGGCTTGTGTATCAGGCTTATAGGCTGGGGCCTGGGCATGGACCTCTACCCAAGGGTTCAGTTTTGGCTCGGTCCGATCCTAATCAGTTCCGGTCCAACATGATCAAGATCAAAACCGATCCATTTATCTAATCGGTTCCAATTTGAGATCCGAAACCATAATTTATAATGCGTGGGACGGTTCTGGTTCCTAATTGGCTCTAACATTATTACAATGTCTAATATTCTAAAATTTTTACTTAAGCACACAAATAACCAAAAATCCATTTAATTTATAATGCACGGGACGGTTCTGGTTCCTAATTGGCTCTAACATTATTACAATGTCTAAAATTCTAAAATTTTTACTTAAGTATACAAATAACCAAAAATCCATTTCCTAAGCATAGTAGCATACAAATAAATATATAAACCAAAATACCTAAAAGGAAATCTCTATTACCTAGCATACCAATAAATACAAAATCTTTATGATTATATACAAGTTTTAAACGGGTCTTGGTGATTCCAGTTTCAGTTGATTCCAAACTGGTGTTTCGGTTCAGAAATGGTTGAGAGATTTCAAATTTCAGATCCGAAACTGGACCAATAACTTAATGAGTGGATTCGTTCCGATTCCAGGTTCTGATCCTAAATTGACACCCTTGGCATAATCTCCAACGGTTACAAACATGTCTTGGCATATAAGAGGAGAGGAGGCCATGCCTTTACTGGGCAGACGCCAGACCATCACAGTTCACAGGTAATCCCTTTTGTCTGAAACCATATATTCCAACTCATTCCTTTCGTCCCAAAGAGAGGACTGAGTCACTGAAAACCTGCAACCGAAATTAATGCTTGCAAGGGGTCCCTATTTGAAGTTGAGACGCTGAAGTGCTGAACCTAAATCCCCATTTCATTTATTTTTGGGATCCATACCACACCCACCACATGAACAGTACGAAATTCCCAATGATACAGAGACTGCAATAAACTAACAAAGATGAAAAAGAAAAGAATTCCAGAAGCCCATCACAAATTATTAAAGCTTCCGTCCGCAAGGACCCACCTCTGCAGAAACGATAACCAACACAATGAGCGGCAGAGAAGGAACGATGACATCAGTGACCAACCCCTTTCTTTGCATTCACACCGACCAAAACGAACTCTCCTGCTCCAGCTGGTTCCACGAACTTCCACTGCTCCATTAATGGCCTCAGAGACAGCAATGGTGGAACGAAATTCTCATTTTCCCAATAAAGCCCACGTTTTTTTTTCCTTCCTTGAATGCTAGAAAGTAGAAACCTTCATTTGTTGTGGTGTTGCAGGTTCGTTGCTATGTTTTAAATGTTTTCACACTCCATGCTAAACCCCATCTCCAACAGCTACAGCTTAAATAGATTCAGTGGTTAAGATGCCAGATTTTAAGGCAGAGATAATTTACTTCTTTGCACCTTCAAATCCATTTCACCCCTCTTGGATTTACAAGAAAACTAAAACCAATTTATGACTCAGAAGTAGAAAAAGAAAAATTGTTGCTTCCTGTGAAGTGAGAGATACATTTATATCACTACTGTCTATTTGACTAAGGAATAAATTTAAAGAAAAAAAAAGAAGGGCATTGTAGTGTGCTTCCATTAGAGATACTGAGAGGAACAAGACTCGATTGTGCAGCTCTTGAACCATGTCTTGATTCCACCATTCACACGGATGGGAAGAACTTGTTGAGGTTAAAAGGTAAGGAATAGAATTCCTCACTCCTAGTATCCGACTTGAAAGAACGGAACTTGTCCCACCAGTGTCTTCCCCTGTCTCTCCTAATTGAACTATCCTTCCGATGCAACGTTAGGTCCAGGAATAATGCCAGGATACCAGCTACAAATGCTTCAGAGGAGAAGGGCACGTTGACCATGTCATTGAACTGCCAAGAACAACAGAACAAACCCAGAACAGTAGAGTCAGACAGATAGCTATGCAGAAAGGTCATTAACCAACTCATGTAATAAGCATAAGGGGAGATCAGAAGGAAAGAAGGTTCATGCATACCCATCTTGCACCAGTGTGAACTGGACCATAACCATTAATTGCCGTGTACTCATTGAAATATTGAGGGACTGATAAGCCCATGAAAACAGAGAAACCCAGTATGAACTTTGTTCTGAAGCTGTTGAGATTGCAGAACTGGAGGAAGCTCAGACCAACAGAACCTATTCATAATGAAAGTTAGTTAACTGAACCAGTTAAATATAACTTTAGTCACCAAATGGTTCACACTTTTAGATGGTACATACCCACATAGGCGAAGAACAGGCAATACAATGCCCCAATAATCGGTGCAGGAATAGATGCAAAGACTGCTCCAAATTTCCCTAGATAGTCAACAAAATTTGACTAAGGTTAGGATCTAAGACTAAAGAAACAGCACCATTAAAAATTTTTCCCAAACTCTTGTACCCAAAAAAAAATTTTCTTCCCCAAATCCCAAGCAACTTACCAAGAACAGAAAAGAATAACATGAACCCAGCAGATATTTGAACCACCCTTCGGCTGCCAACACGTGTCAGTGCTAATAATCCAGCATTTTCACTGTATCACGGCAACAGAGTGAAATTCTCATGTCAATGACGGTTATCTGTTGTTCCTATTATAAAATTATTACCCAATAAAGCATAGATTCCTAATCTTAAGAGCCTTACACAGATACTGAGGACCCATTTACAGTTCCAAATAATCCGGAGAGCAAGATCCCAACTCCCTGAAATCAGAAATATCAAATGACCAATTTAGAAACAGAAACATTCAGTTCCAACTAGAATTAAAAAAATTCAACACTAGCACCATGCTGCAGCAAAAATGGTGGCACTATTAATACTTACCACACCTAAACTTCTGCACCAATGCAAACGGCTCAATCAATGGACAACAGCAGAGATTATTGTGTCCATAGGGAGAATGATAGTATGTTTTGTACAACCTTCACTGCTTAGCACAGGAAATTTGTGTGCAAACTTCTATAATTAATGTGTTCCTTGTCATCCAGATTTTGAGCCTAAAATATCACCTCCTTTATGATGTTAGGATAATGCACCTCCAAGCGGTCCCCCACCCTGACCAAAGACCTGATGCATGGATTGGCCATGGACACAAGCATCACAGTACATGTACTAAAAACCCCTCCTTTTTCTTTGCTACTTTGAACTTCTTATTTAGTTTCATTCTCCTACCAAACAGGAGGTTGGGGGATCTTAAGCAGGGATACCACCTATTTCATGGGTGCATAGCATGCAATAATTAAGGTTCTTGAATTGTACTCAGTTTCAATGCATCATAAAGAAATAGACAGCTGTTCTACTGAAAATTATTGTACCTGCCAACCAACTCCACGGCTGAGAATAGACGGTGGCATTGGAGTTGCACTAGCATACCTTGCAACTGCAATGAAGGTACCAGTGGACTGCATTTGATTATGAAAATTTGTCAGACTTTAGTAAACTTCCGAGTATCAAAATACTGCTAGAGTCCAGTATCCATGAGGCAAATATTAAAATATCCACACTAGACAGTAATCAAAAGGCCAATAATAACTGCCAAAAGTGCATTTGAGACCACTAAATGGTCATTTTCAGCAAAAAGCAACGTGAGTGCCTAAAGTACTAATCATAAGCTGCACCAAATGAAGCCAACTCATTATAGTTATTCAAAGCATTAGCTCCCACCATGAACCACAAGCAACTGTGTGAGAATGAGACGGACCAAAGTGAAATATACTCTGAACACAAGATCATTGCCAGACTATTTAGTGAACTTCATTGAGTTAAAATAAAGTATGGGACCAAGGAAAGCAGCGCACGTTTTTTACGCGATATTGATTTTAAGCTGGATAGGCAGTAAATCAAATATCAATTATATTCAATATACTCCTCACCCAGGACTGTTTTTCCTCAAAATGTGCTCTCAAGCACCTAAATTTAGATGTTGCGAGTGCCCTCACTCTTAAACTCATGAGCAGGGGCATTCTTGTAATGGAAAGATAGATCAGAAGTCATAAGACATAATAAGGACGCTAGCAACAAAATTCATTGCAGACAAGTATTTTAGAACTCTACAGCAACTGATAGGTAAAACATATGGACAAATAATATTATTATCCACACTAGACAGTAAGCGGAAGGCCAATAATAACTGCCAGAAATGCACTTTAGACCAACAAATGGTTATTTTCTGCAAAAAGCCACGTAAGTATAACAACAACAACAACTCAGCCTTATCCCAACTAAGGTCTGCTACATGGATCCTTGCCCTCCAATCAGCTCTATTCGAGGTCATACTTGATACAAGGACTAAACTATGCATGTCTTTCCTCACCACTTCTCCTTTGGTCATTTTAGGTCTGTCCCTGGCTCTTTTAGTTCCTTCAATCTGAATCAAATCACTTCTCCAGACTGGAGCATCCAAAGGCCTTCGTTGAACATGGCCATACCACCTCAAATAACTTTATTGTAGCTTATCATGCATCGGAGCTACTCCCAAATCAGCTCTAATATGATCATTTCTTACTTTATCCTTCCTAGTTTTGCTACTCATCCATCTCAACATCCTCATCTCCGCTACACTGAGTTTATCAATATGATGCTTCTTAGCTGCCCAACATTCCGCACCATATATCATAACCGGTCGTATGACTGTCCTATAAAAGTTTCAAACCTAAAGTTTTAAAGGAATATGCCAATCACACAACACTCTGGACGCACCTCTTCACTTCATCCATCCTATTCTAATTTTCTGTGAAACATTATCCTCTATAGCACTTTCTTTATTTATGATTGAGCACATCTACCTAAAATAATCACTTTGCGAAATCTCCCTCATCAATTTACACGTCATTATCCATCCTAGTGTAACCACAGTTACACACTATATACTCTGTTTTCGTTCTACTTATCTTAAAACCTTTTGATTCTAAGGTTGATCTCCATAACTCCTAATTGGTGTTAATCCCTGCTTTTGTCTCATCCATCAAAACAATATCATCAACAAAAAGCATACACCAAGGAACCTCATCTTGAATGCCTCTATTTAAAACATCCATGATAAGCGCAAACAAATAGGGACTTACAGCTAATCCTTGATGTAACCCAATTGTAATTGGAAATTCACTACCTTGGCCCCCTACAATTATTACACTTGTCACCGCACCATCATACATATCTTTAATTATGTCCACACATTTACTTGAACACTTCTCTTCTCTAGTACTTGTCAGATTAACTCTCTAGTGACTCTGTCATAAGCTTTTTCTAGGTCAATAACAGACCATATAGAGATCCTTCTTACAATCTTTAAATCTTTCCATGAGTCTCCTAAGCAAGTAAATAGCTTCTGTTGTGGATCTTCCAAGCATAAGAAGCCATGTAAGTATCTAAAGTACTAATGATAAGCTGTGACCCAAAGGCAGCCGACTCATTGTAATTATTGAAAGTATTAGTACACAATGTGAACCACAAGCGACTGTGTGAGAACGAGACAGACCAAAGTGAAATATACTATAAAGTCAAGACCAATGGTAGACAATCAAGTGAGACTCATTGGATTAAAAATTAAGTATGGACCAAGGGAAGCACCTCAAATTCGTAGTATGGACTTTTAAGCTGGAGAGTCCAAATAAATCAAATATCAATTACCTTTAATAAACTCCTCACCAAGGACTGTATTCCTCAAAATGTACTCCCAAGCAACTAAATTTGGATGTTGCGAGTTCCCTTGCTCTTAAATTCATGAGCAAGGGCATTCTTGTAATGGAAGGATACTCACAGAACTCATAAAACATATAGGGAAGCTAGCAACAAAATGCACATCATTGTGGACAAGTATTTTAGAACGCTATTAACAGCAACTGATTGTCTGATTGGTAAAGTATTTGTACAGAAATAACTAGATGTGGCAACTAAAATGCTCTTTTTTTTTGTTGGGGGGGGGGGGGGAGAAGAAAAGAAAGGAACTAGAATGGTAAAGTTTCCTGGGGTGGGGGTGAAAAGAATCTAAAAGCTCAATGAAGTATCTAGATCTATAAGCATGGTCATAGAAGTGCACAGACCTCTACAAGCGCAACAAATGAAGCCATCATCATGGCGAAGACTTCACCTGCATCAAATGTAGGTGCTCCCCACTGGAATGGATATGGAACTCTTATCCTGCACACACAAATCAGAGTATATCACTATTCATCAAAATCTAGGATAATGTCATCCTACTGTATGAACCTTGTATAAATGGAATCAAAAGTTCTGTTATCTGAGTATAACATATACAATCCAACTCCACTAGTATAATTAAGTCCAACTGAAATGCAAAAGCAAATGAGTCCAAGTCTCACAACTGGACCAGCATCTAGGCTGTCACAGTAGTAATGTCAGGGAAATGCCCTATTTAATTTCAACAGGAAAGAGTTAGACTAAAGTTCATGGACAAAAATACTTACCATGGAGCTGCACTCACAAGCCCAGACTTATCGGTGCGGCAAGTCAATTGAGTTCTTGGAGCCGCGTTCTTATAGGCCCCACCCACAGTAAGGATGTGGGCATAAACCCACACAATCGCCACTGACAAGATAACTGCAAACCGATCAAAAACATGCCTATCACCGCGTATGACATGGGGAATGTACTACAAAACAAGAATTTAAGCATTTGAAGCCGTTAGTCCAGTAGAGTCGCATACTAGAAAAATGCATATGGAGTGTCTAAGACTCATTAAATAATTGGGAAGTGTAAACAATGATTCCTAATTTTCACCACCCATAAAATCCTCAAGATTTGTTCATAACTTGGTGACCTCATAACTGTAAAAACAAATTTGGGTTTATATGATAGATTAAAGAGCATTACCTGTGAGAAAATTATTAATATGATGAGCTCTGGCAGTCCAATTTCCACACATTTAGCAACCTAAAAATCAGAGGCAAAATAATCAGCCTCAAAATATTGAGCCAGGGGAGATTGAACATGCAAAAAATAGCAACAAAATCTTGTTGAGAAATACCAAGATAAAACAGAAGCACCACATTTATGAGCTAGGAGAATTTCGAAAAAAGATATGCTGTACTTACACCAGGAAAACCAAGCTCATAGAGTCCAAACCCAGCTAGAGCTACCAAGGGAACAGCTGACAGAGGACTTAAGAATCTGAACAAACATAAAGCCAAAAATAATAATAATCAACAAAAGTTTCACAGGCTCAGATGACAGAATGCAGGCAATAAAAAACAAGGCCTAGAATCCCTTGCTCAATCCCAACTCCTTTGGAACCAGTATGTATAATTGTGAGGACTGAAAAGGATATGTAAAGTGCTATGGCAAGTCTGAAATAGCTTGGACAAGTCACTGGAGTTGGGAATTTACAGGTCTCAGGTTGACCTGGAATGTACTAGACAAAAGCAATGTGTGAACCAGCCAAAAGAAAGTGCAATCTGGATGCCCCCCTCCCCTCCCTTTTTTTTTCCCTTCTTAACATCTTGCAGCATTAGCTCATTCAAATCCCACCAGTCCAACAAAACTAGGTATTGTCCATGATTTTAATCCTCAAATTCTGGACCAACCTCGTGATATTACGCCAAAGCCCACTGAATCCAAAGATTATCTGAAGAGTCGAAGCAACAATAAGGGACCCCTGGATTCCACGCATAATCCGCTCGAATTTCTGTGCAGGCATAGAAAACATGCAGATGGTTAAAATCAAAATGACCCAAACACCAACAAACAATGAACCATAAAGGTTGAATTTAAGTTAATAGACCTCATGAGGATTAACAATATTACTGTATCGACCAGCCAAAATTATCGATATGGTGGGAGCCACAAAGGTATATGACCCTCCAATCACAGCAGGTAATCGGGTCCCAAACAATGTCTGGGTCAGTGTGTTCAAACCAGCAACAAACAGTAGTGTCTGGATGACTCTTGCTTTCTCGTCCTACAAATGCAAAATATGATTTCAATTGAGGATTCAAGAATGGTATCTGCAATGAAAATAACCATACAAACAAAACCAGAATAGAGTACAAAGAAATGTCTACTGATATGGGTTTATTCTTCCAAGGCTTACATTTCCGCCTCCCATCTGAGGAACAAGAGCAGTTGGAATGATGACAGTGGTGCCTAGCATGACCAGGTAATGCTGAAAACCAAGTAGGATAGCCTCCGCTGCAGTAAAAATACCCAAAAAAGTTTTAAAATGGAAGATGATAATTATCTGACAATCAAATGCATGAAGGAAAACCACGAGGAGAACTGACCGACCGAAAAAAGAAAAAAAAAAAAGGAACGAGTTTCGTGACATTCAAAAACAGAGGATATACAGGGAGGTTACTACATACGAAGGCTAAAGAAAAAGTTTTGCAGCAAAAAGAGAGCGAAACCCAAGTGGGTTAGTTCATCCATAACAGTGGAAAGCTTAAAAACATAGGAGGGTAACCAACTCAGACTCATCCCAAGTTCCCAATGCAACTACTTAGAGTCCGCTATGGAAAATCTGCACCGCATTTCCACTTCACTCCAATTTATGTTAAATCCTTCTTTATGCAACACTTGCTCATAAGCGTTACGCAAATACAAAATGGGATTCGAGCAGAAAACAGAGAAAAATATGGAAAGGGTATACTAACTAGTTCCCCCCACCCCCAATTGCCCAAGAAATATTGGAAGGAAACCCGAACGAATATCATTTGACTTCAAAGACGAAGGAAAAATAGAAAAGGCAAAAGTGAGTTTCAACAAATAAAAATAAAGTCTTGAGATAAATAATCACAAAATGGGAGTTCAAATGCAGATCCTCGGAAATAAACTACCCCATTCTTATATAATAGATTGCATCACTTCTCTTGAACAGGAAACAACAAAAAAGGAAATCAAAACAGAAAGGAAAGATAACAGATGTAGAAACTCACGCCAAGGAGGAGGGCTGGTGAGGCAGTAAGCAATGTGTGGCAACTGATCCTTTACTGGATGTGGCTGCAAATCGTCCTGTTTGGGCGCCGGAGCTGCGCCTCCACCTCCACCCGCCATTATCTTACTTCTTCCTTCTCCTTCTCCTTCTCCTCCTTCTCCTCCTCCTAAACACACAGCAATCAATGAATCTCTCCACACAATGTAAAACCCAAATCTCCACACAATCCAAAATCCCAAAACTATCAAAAGTCCACGATAAAAGTTAAATAAGAACACCCAGAAATTTCATTCCCCCAAAATGCGCAATCAACACCGACCACAAACCCCAGAGAACCAACTAAATAAAACGAACCCAGTTAAATCTCTACTTGTGATTCAGACTTCCTAGCGCCGACTGCCAAGAGTAAAACGATATATTTATGAAACTGAAACCGCAACAAGAAAACTAGATGCCTCACCTTCAGGTGTAAATCAAAAGAAAATATGAGTCAGAAACACTGCAACGAACACTCTTCTGAACTTGAAAAAACAGATGCGAAAAGTAGGCAGAAAGTTTTGCAGCCCAGAGAAAACCCAGTCGGAAAAAGAGAGAGAATGGAAGTGGAGAGAAGGAAAAAAAAAAAAACCAGAATGACCAAAAGAAAGCAAGAAATCAAAGTACCTCTCTGCAACCAAGGAATCAGTAGTAGTAATGACTTTTTTTTTATTTTGCTTGCTTCACCAGTCTGGTAGAGAAAAAGATAAAAGCATCTGCAGTCTGCACCGTCACCTCCACCAATCTCAGTCTCACACTCTTACCCTTACTGTTAACAATGATAATGAAATGAAAATTGAAACCCCATTTATAAAAAGAGGAAGAAAAACTAGAAGGTAACAATAACAACCTTAGAACTAAAGTATAAGACCACTCTGGTTCTCTTCTCTCCCTCTTACACAGTTCAAAATTCACACATGCAGGAAAGATAAAAAGGCAAATTTTTTCAAACTTCTTAATAGTCTTCCTCACTGCTCACTCACTTGTTTACCCTCCAACACTCAAAACCCTTGACTGTATTTGTACAGAAATTTTGTTTTTGAGGAAAGAAAAAAAAAAACTGAAAATGACTAATTAAAAAGGCAACCGACACACCCTGGTAAGATTGATTATTTTCAGGCTTTAGCTTAATTAAATACCATTAATTAATAGGACTTTTTTATTAATTTTGGAATTAGTTGATTTAGGAAGAGATTAGTCCCTTTCGTTCCTTCCATTTGACAAAGTTCTTAGCCTGTCTCTCTCTCTTCTCCTCACTCACTCACTGTGTGAATGTGACATTTGGTCCTTACACTCCTTAGCTGTATAATAAGGACACAATGTGTGTTGTAATGAAACTGATTTTGTTTTAGAGAATAAATAATGAATCTTGTAGGCTGTAGCCGTCAATGTGGACCACCGAAGAGTAGATATACGGGTCTAAAATCAGATGGTCCAAAACCCATTCGACTTCTCTATGGTTTTAGTGCACGTCTGATTCTTATCCTCTCAAATGGAGTGCATTAATCAGTGCACCTCACTTAGTATTCAGTCGAAAAACATGGGTAATGATGTCTTTTTATTCTCTCAAGTATTGGGTGAATGGTTGTATGCATAATTGAAGTACACTGCACCACACTTGAGAGGATAAAAATCTGTATTGGCATGGATCGGCCGTAGCAGATAAATTTGCCCTTTATTTTCTTAAAAAATAAGTTTTTTTACTATTTTACCTCTTGTTTGTACCGTTTCACCAATGTTGTATCTACATAGTATTAGAATCGATGACGAGAAAACGATATGGGTGATATGATACTTCAAACCATGGACTTCTCGAATGATGGCAAAAGAAAGTTTTCTAGAATAAAATCCAATGGTCTGGATCAACTGGATATGAAGAGATTAGATTCGACCAGATCAGATGAGGGGGGAAACCAACTTCGCCCAAGTTTCAATTGGTCGGTGATGAGCCATAATTGGAGACAGCCAATCAGTAAAGGACACGTTGTAGACCGGCCTACGCCGAACCAAACAGTGAATTGGGATTGGACCATGCCAATGTGTATAAGACTAAGCTGCGGAGAACCGACCAGATAACCCGATGACGAAACGAACTAGCCCGCAATAGTGAAATCGGTCGCTGAGTCGGGTATGGGATGGACCTGGTTTACTCGGATTGGACCCATAACTCATAATACTTATATCTACGGTTAACTAAGTTAACCGTGATCCAAGTCTGGTCAAGGTCACACTTTCTGCATGTCTCCCGATCAGACAGATGTCGAACCCTGAGGACGACACCTAAGATTACATGAAACCTTAATTATGGTCTACAAACAAGTGATTCTCATATCAATCTAGCTACTCAAACCTATAAATAGTGACTCCTATACCCCGTAAAGGAGACTCTCTCTCTTTTTTCAAATTCTTTGAATGAGAGAATTTATCTGTTGCAGAGGTCTGACTTAGGCATCGAAGTGTACTAACCAGCTCAGGTCGGTACTCTTTTGTCTTGTGTTGTTTACTTGTGCAGATCAACTTGGACTTTGCCGCAACAGTTGATTTGGTCTGATTTTGACTGGGTTGAATTGGTTTTAAGTATATATTGAATCAAATCGATATTAAATCGGTAAGATGAAGTTTGGTTTTGGTCCGATTTGATTCTAGTTTTCTATTGATTATTTTTAATGGTTTTATATCATTTTTGGTCCAATTCAATTTCATTTTTCAGAAATTTTTTTTTTTTTTTTTTGGCCATGATGCAAGTATGTAGATTCATGTGCACACTCACTCACATTCTCACTTGTGGACCCCACATTCTTTCCTAATTAAACCCCTATTAGATGATTTGATTTTTCACCTCCTCATTTATTGGTGGTTGTACTTTGATATCATAAAAGATACCTCTAAATACTGGGAAAAAAAATTAGTTTTATGAGAACTAAATTTTATGTCCTAGAGTATGGCTTATGCCAGCACTTTCCTGTGTCTACTTTCTCTCTTTCTGTAAATAAGAGGGTAGAGGTGTCTTTTTATATCGAGAAAAGAGAATTAGACTTATGGAAGTGCTGGCGTAAGCCACAATCTCGATAGAGTTTTTTTTTCCTTGTTTTATTATTTGGTTTGTTATGAGTTAGGTTTAATTTTGGGTTCAATTGGTTCAACCAGTGGTTTGACAGGTGTTTGAAAAAACTCAAATCGAAGCCGAAACGTTTAAAAAGTTGGGTAAATCTCTATCACCCTGACGCCAGAGTGATGTCTATCGTACGCCCCTTCAATCAAGGAAGATACTTCTGCAAGATGAGACGTCGCTTTTCAACCGTAGAAATGGTGTCAGCAAGAGAATCATATTCACAAAGGGAATCATATTCACACCATTTGTATTTGTAATAAAGCAATTCGGATTTGTTGAGTGGGCCCCCCATGGTTCATTCCAAAGTAATGAAAATACTGACCCGACAAGGAACCCGTGGTTTGCAGAGCAAGGTTTACTCACAAACCTTACCTTAGAAGATCCTCTTTTGATCCCATTTATTCACTGATCTTTCATAAGTGGGAATGTGATTCGGGTCGATAATATATGGATATGGGTCAACAGAGACAACACACGTGAAGGTAGACCGACAGAGAGGGGAGTAGGGTTTCATACCTAGAATCGAATCCAACCCAATAAGGGAGACACTGCTAGAAATAAAAGTATCTGTACGATCCAGATAAGACTTGAAACATGATCATGACCGATCAAAAATTTAAAAAGATGAATGAGATAATGAACATTTTAATGAATGTGCCCACATTGTGATGGGCCTGATGTTAAGAAGAAAAAAAAAAGATTTCAAAAAATTTGAACTTTTTTTATTTTTGGTGAAAAATTTGAACTTCAACAACTTTTAAGGAATAGGTTCTTAGAGGATACAGTGGCGATAAGAGAGCGAGCAGAGCATCAATCTCATCTTTGCACAAGTATTTGGCTTTGCCCCCAAAATTTGGTAAAAATGGTAAACACTATAGACTCCAAATTTGTTCCATTCAAACATGATTTGAATCCGATAATACGTGGGACCAACAAGACCAAGGCTTTTTATTCGTCGTGATTGACGATAGAAAGTGAGAAATAAACATATAAATCAATCATTGTAACATCATGATTTTTGTCTCATTATATTTTTTTTTTCTTGACATCTAAACATAGATTTTGAAGGTAATTATTAGTTTTGATTATGTTAATGAGGTATCATAAAAATTAACAAAAAGAAATTTTTTTTTTTTTTGGATAAACAAATTAAGAAAGATTGAAATGAGTAAAATGGGCAACTAGTATTGACTTCCACCGATCCCAATTCCAATAGAGGAAGTATTTGTTGGAATCGTTTTGAACCTTAGAACAACAAATCAAATCGGCTCATTGAAGTCATCCAAGTTTAGTCTCAATCGAGTTGATTTATTCGATTTCGATTCCTTGAACGGTGCTCATGAAGAAGTAAATTGGGATTGAGTGGTTACCAAAGAGGCAAACCGGTAGGAGAAAGGTCACATTTTTATTTATGTGGGTTGGTTGTGCTATGATATGATGGATTTTGGAACTTTTTGGGATTTTAGGTTGTTGGACAAAGTCAAACTTATGCTTCATTAAAATTTGGAAGTTAGAAAGGAGAGAGAGAGAGAGAGAGAGAGAGATGCTTTCTTGTGCTGAGGTGAAATTAGAATCAGGCCTCACACTTTTATTTTCTTCCCTCTACTTTGAAAATTTTTTTACTTCTAATTTTTCTTAAGAGATGGTTCTCTAACCGAGCGGTACATGGAAACGAGAGAGTCATCTAACCAAACGGGCATATACCAATAAGAAGCGATAAAACAATTTCATACATAAAGGATAGAGATGACAGAGAGAGAGAGAGAGTTTGTGTGCTAGTTCATACTCTGTAGTGGGCTTAGCAATCTGGCATGCCTCCCTATTTTGTTTGGGATATGCTTGAATTTGATTGTTACAAATTACAAACATCGCTAACAGACAAAATAAAAAGGTCCCAACCCGCTTGGGGGCCTGCAATGGGCTTCAAACCAGAGCTTTACAAGGCACCTTCAATACTTTAATTTTGAACAGGTGAAAAGTATCATACATTATATTTCAACTATCACATAAGAATACTCGATTTTGCATTGTGTTGATCTTCTATGAAAACTAATCCCTTTAGTAAAAAGCAAAAAGTTAAAGGAAAAACAAGAAAACTTTCCCAAAGGTAATGACTTCTAAGATCCATAGGTTGGAGATTGAGGATCGAGGAAAAATCAAGTGCAAAGCAAATCAACTATTGTTTCAAAATATTATTAATACTAACATATTGAGAGAAATAACATCGTTCCCGTGCCTTGACATAGGGATGCATGAAAATGATCAACACAACCCTGATCATTTTTGGGGTTTCACACAGTACGATGATCATTTTGCAAGCCCCTATGTCAAGATGCAGGTGTGGCGTATACTGTGCAACCGAGTGACATTCTCTCTCTCTCTAATATATTATTAAGAAATCTTAATGAAATGAGTGAGATTATGAAGGATGGAGGAGGGATGTAATTAAATTTGTTATTGGAGTTTGGTAGTTAAAAAAGCAAACATAATGTCTAATGATGGGAGTTTGAAAAGAGATTAAATAAAAGGTGGGGTGGAGCCAGAGCCGGAGCTAGGGCTAGTTGGGGCAATCCCCCCCTACAACCCCCCTAAGAAAACAACAAAAGACGAAGGAACGTGCTTGTTGCTTTCACCCTCTTTACACGACTCCCAAACACTACCTCCCAAAAAAATAAAATAATAATAAATGTAAAGAAAATCATCCATCCATAGGCCCACCTCCAAGTGTTGGGGCCCATTCCATTAGGATAAAGTTGTGGGCCTTCCTTGTAACATCCTTCCCTACCTCCCACCTTCCCCAAGTTAATGGGCTTGGCTACTTTGCCCTCCAGATAAGATTCATGGACTATATACGGTATTATTTCTATTTCTATTATAAACAATTTACAATTTCAACTACCCTTTAAAGGAATAAAAAAGCTCTCTCTCTCTCTCTCTCTCTCTCTTATGGGGTCATAATATGTATAACATGCACGTATGAAGTATGAAGAATGATTGATTGAATAGCTTTGCTCTCCTTCCAAAAAATTAATTTAATAATTTATATATGTTTTTTTTTCTTCTTTTTTATCAATTTTTATATATTTTTGTTTATCCCTTCTTTCCCTCTCGGCTTCATATACTCTAATGAGTAAGTGGACATTTTCTATTCAAACAATTGGGGCCAAACCTCCATGCATTGGATCTAGAAAGAGAGAGAGAGAGAGAGAGAAATATTTATAAAAATAATTATAATTAACAAGGTAATTAATCATGTTAATTCAAGAATATCTGATGTATTATTATATATGATACTATAGTTCTTAGTAGGTCTTATGGTGAAGACATTGGTCCAAGAGAATATATGGTCCTGATTCTCCTAACTCCTGAGTTTCTGAGGGTTAATCTATATAAAAACATGGGTCATCTATAACCGTTGGATATGAAGCGGAATCGGGATCCATGTCATTTAGGAATTGATCATAATCGAATGAAAGGGGATCAGAAGGAATCAGGATCAACTGCGGTCAATTCTGATTTGAATCAAGAATGCATTCTAGGTTGATTTCACATTCTTAGACCATAAAAACAACTATTTTTATCATCTGAGAATGCAAAATCAACCTAGAATGCATACCAAACGCAGTTTTAATTTTTTTTTTTTTTCTAGATTTCGGTATCACCTATAGAATCTACCATGCATGGAAAAGGAAAAGGTCCTACCCTCAATAATTATTTGTTGAAATCTTACTTAATTTATCTAATAGTAAACTATCACCCAACCACACTACAAGTCATTGATTCACAATTGAAACTTAAAATGGGTCTTATTCCTCAACATTTTTCTTAGCTTGATGTCTAAGACTGGCTGAAATTTTTTATCTTAATATAGAAAATTCAGAAGGGTCATTATTGATACTATGATGCAGGTTTGTTGGATATGTTTAAAGGGGAATCTACAAAGAAAAGAGGAAATATGAATAATTAATTAGGCAAACAAAGTTAATTTTAAAAATAAAAGAGGGCTGATAGAATATTGCAAAGTAATAAGAAGATATTTAAGTTAACTTAGGAGGTACTAACTTTTGTAATGAACTTGAAAGAAAGATGCATGGAGTGATCAAATAAACAATGGACGCTCAAAAGTAAGAACTTATTTAAGAATTTAAATGCGGTGTTTAAGTTAAAATGTACAACTTAAATGCTTAAGTTATCAGGAGAAGAGACGGCTCAACTAGTATATGAAGTCATCCAAGGTCTCCCAGACTTAGTTGATGAGAGATATAATTCCTAATAGTTTTTAGTTTTTGCGACCAAAGATTTCTCATGTACAAGACAGGATAAATAAGAAGACTATATTAAAAAATACTTACACCCTCTTGTATCATCCGGATCTTTATCCCCTCCAGTTTCTTGGCCGACCCAGTACCCCAGTGGCTCTAACAAGGGGGGGGGGGGACAGTGACCATCCTACCTCTGCTCGGGTGGGATCCACCCCCCTTATTAGAGGTACTGGGGAACTGGGCCAGACAAGAAACTGGAGGAGATAATTTCCCTGCATCATCCTCAATTGTATGATGTAGATTAGATTCTTAAGGTTTCAAAAAAAAAAATTGATTCTTAAGGAACCTTCCATAACACATCCATTAGTAAGTTGATGCTTTCAATATAAATCTTAATAGTATGAGAGAGAGAGAGAGAGAGAGAGAGAGAAGCAATTCACTTATTTTAATCATAATTACATATCAAAGGGCCTTCGTTTTTTTTTTTAATCTTTTCTTATTTAAAAACTTTCTCTTCTTCTTCTTTTGCTTTCCCTTGCTGGTGGCTACTCTGTCTTTATATTCTAAGTAGTCCAAAACAATTCCAATCACTGTGAGCTTACGTCTTGTTCTTATCCAGTTTACAAGTTTACATCAACAAAGACAGGGAGTGTAGTTAATTATTTTTAGATTCTTACTAAACTACTTTGAAAAATTAGCCAAATTCTTGTAACATTCTTGAGTCACTGGCTTAAGCTTATTTTAAATAAATGCATGTACTGTGTTCTAAGAATTAAAACAAAAATGCTTGCAACATCCTAGATAAAACTAGTCAAGACCTATGGCTTACAAGGTTTAAAAAACAACTCGAAATCAAGTATGGGTTTGGCCTCAATCAATTCTGATTTGAATTATCGAGTATCGATCGATAGAACTCAGTTAGAACTAATCAAATTCATTCAAAATCAGGGTTGATATGCATAAAAATAGTCCACCAATGGGTGATCAACACATGGTAGATAACTAAGTCAAAGTGGAAGACAGGGCTACAACTATTGTGAACCACTACGGCTCAAACTTCTCCACCACCTTTCATCCTATAAATAGGAAGGCAATGCTAAGGTAAAAGGGGTCATCGTTCGATAGACCACTACTCACTCAGTTCTCAACTCTCACTACTGTTGCTTGGATTATTGACTTTAGCATTGAAGAATCCACATTAGAGCCATTTCCGACCTTCTCTCTTGCTCAACTCTTAGCTTGTGTGGTATGCAAGTCTCCCCCCTAACGTGGCAGTTCAGATTCTAGCCGCAACAATAGTTAACTCAAATCGACTGATTCTACTCCAAGTTTAAGACTTTGTTGGCATATTGGTATATGATGCTGCAGGTTTATGTCATGGATTTTATCAATCATAGCTTATAGCCACCAAAACAAAAATCACAATACTAATCAATGGTAATCAATGAAGATTATTTTCCAAAAAGGAAAGAGAAATAACAAAAGTATTACTAAATAAATAAGGGGAAAAAATGCTACCCGGCAGCGTCCCAGGCCATTTCACATGGGGTAGTGAAATGACCACCCACCCCCTCCCCTTAGATGCATGTGCATGTGCATGTGCTTCCATTAACCCCACTACGGCACAAGGGCTTCGTAGCCTATGGGAAAAATATCTAAACCATGACCAGAGGATAACTAGCACCCCCTCCCCTTCGACCATTCTCTCTCTCTCTTCTACGGTGAAAGTTTTCCTTCCCCTATTTTGAAGGGACCACCCACAAATCTACCATCATCATTGCTCACCTCTTATATGTTAGAGGTCCAAAATACCCTTTATTGTTCCCGAACACCAAACCAAAAACAATGACGGGCGAAAGAGGAATTCCTTATCCGTAGCTTAACGAAAACTCAGTCCAGTCCTTAATGTTCTATGTTTGTTCAAATGTTTAGATCTAAACCATTTGGAAGAAAATTAATATTGAGAACCAAAACAAATTGCTTATAACCTTAAAAGAGCTGAAACTATGAAAGAAAATTCACAAGCCTGGTCAATTGATTGGATCAATTAGGTTGATGATAATATGAGTCAATCAACCCATTCAACATTCCTGTTCCATACTCCTAAAGTTTCAGTCAGATTAATAAACAATTTAGGGGCCTGGATAGGGCTCAGGTGACCCGGTTGGACCAAGTGATCAATGAAAAAAGTGTTTTGTGGGTGAGGTTTTAATTTTTTTTGTTACTGTTATGTTGGTGATCCTTTTGTGTTCAGTATAGACTTAGATCCATCAATTGTCTTTTTTGTTAAAGGTGCTCCCTTTAAAGGCATTAAAAGGCATTAAAGTTTAGCCACTACCCTTTCTATTGAATCTATTTTGACCTCCACCACATGTAGAGTTGTTGAGAGGGGCTGTTGGATCAAAAGCTCATATTCATTCAAAATAAGGGAAATTTTTATTGTAACCAATGTGGTGAACTCAGAACTTGTAAATTTTACTTTTTTAATCTTTTAAGATACCGTTCTTTTTTTTTTCGATGAGGACAAATTCTATCATTTCACATAAATATTGTATTAAAATAATTTTCAATTTTTCGAAAATCTTTTTTATCTATGTATTAAATAATTCTTGGTACTAAAACAAGGGACAATTAAAAAAAGGTTATAACTTAGAATAAAAGAAGGAATTTTGGGATTTATAGGGCCTCTCCAGGAGAGAAATTAAGCAAAGTATACTATTGGGGTGAAGAAAAGAGATCAATATCATCCACCTAGTTAGGCATGTGGATGTGCAACATTGGCCTTAAATATTTGAAGGAAGAGGGATTCGTGCACGGGAGGGAAGGGCCCATCGACAATTTGTATGTAGGGGGATATTTTTGGTATTTCAATGGGGACCATTGTTTCCATCCAATGGTGCATGAAACCCTTTGCCATATTTGAAAGTAGAAAGATACTCATATTTCAATGCTTCTTTGTCTTCCCCAACATTCATTCACCATCGATTAAACCTTTGACTGTGTTTTCCCCAAAGCAAAACCAATCCTCTATGGATTGCAAGGTTTAAAACCTGAAATTGGTCTAGAATCAATTGAAACCCTAAATATCAGAAAGAAGAAACAAAGATTCCCACAGATCTGTGATTGGTTAGAATTTTTATTCAAAGGACTTGTAGTTCTCGTTACAAAAAATAAGTAACAACGATTAACGATTTTCTCGATATTTACTGACTAAAAGATAGGGGAAAAAATAACCAAAAAATGAATATAAAAAAAGCAATCATGGTGTACCAAATTTCTGAAACCATAGTGTATTGTGCAACTCCTAATTTTTAGTTTACATTTGGAACTGAACATTAGACACATCTCAATAAATCCTAGACATGATTCCATTTATCTGGCTTCTAAAATGGATCTTCAATATATAACCTGGGAGTTTGGGTTCGAGGTACTAAGGTTTCTTGCAAGTTACCACTTACACATCTGAACACAAAATGGATCACCTTCTTTACGAGAGGAGCATGTGAGTTGCAGAAATCCCTATGATACTGCTTTTGAGATTCTTGGGCGAGAATTCCTAGAAAAAACTAACCCTAAAAAATATGTTATAGAAAGTCACAAATCCTTTATAAAAGTGTAACCTTTTTCCCACTTTAATTGTCTTGAACTTTATACATCACCACCACGCAGAAGAAAGGAAAGGAAGAAAAGAGAGTTAGTTTATAAAAAAAAAAAAAAAGGGACAGCAATGTTAATGATGTCGGCGGGTATGATTAAATATCGAAGGCGAAAGTTTTTCTTCATTGTAGGCGAAGAGAATTTAACCATTGAAGTGTCATTATTCCCTTTGTCAGCCAGAATCAAAGAGAGGGATCAGCTGAGCCTGATCAGCCAGAATCAAGATCAGCCTCAGCTGATTCGGATCTGACCAATCTGATCCCAATTTTTAAATCGTTGCCTTCTTTGTGGGAGAAGCTTGATATGATCATTAAATAACCTAAGATTCCCATATGTATCTAGTTAAGGATTAGACCTGATAAGATAAATGGGGAAAGGAGGAACATACCAAAAGGTTAGTAATATTCCTCACATTCCAATGGATGAAAGAAGAGGGTAGAACCCAGAACTTGGGCTTGGATTACTAGTCCACTGACACCAACGATTGTCTAAGCTTAGTGCCATTGGGTCTGGGCTGTACCCACTAGCCTGTGTTCGGCCTTAATCTGTTCTAATCCTAGTATTGTAGTATGCTAAGGTCCAGTAGTCCAAGAACAGACCCCGGCCCAAATTAATGGGCACAAAACCTTTTCCTAAACCTAGTTTTGTGGACATGATATTATGGTTAATTTTCTAGAATTAGAATGGGAGGCAATCCAAATCTGGTTCCTGGCACATGAATTAATTTCTAGAAAACTTCTGCTTCCATGATTAGTTATAACAAACTATGCTGTTCAGTACCATAGGTATTGTGTTTTCCTTCAGTCGTGTCATGCTCCTAATTCACTAATTGACTGTATATTCCCTTTTGCCCTCCGAGGCCTAATATATTCCCCCGCGCTTGCGGGGTTTTTTTCATGCCAAAAAAAAAAAAGGTGTGATTGTAAACATAAAAAGCTCTTCCAAGTAACTGATTTCAGTATGGGAGGCAGTACCTCATGATTTAGAAAGGGAGGAAAGAGTGTAAAAGGGTATAAACTACTGGCAATGTGTACATCATTTTCCATTTTGTGGAAAACCCTAAAACAGTTCTACCATTCCTTTCCCCAATCCAAACAGCCCTCCCTTCCCCTCCCCCCCCCCCCCCCTAAAAAAAAAAAAAATACAAAATCAGAAAAGTCGATCCTTCTCATCCAATTTAGCATGATTATTATTGTTAAGACACCAAGTAGGCTGTATGACCCGCTTATTCAAGAGGTCTTCACAATCAATTTTTGACAGTTGATCCGATCCCCCTCGTATCTCAGCATCAAAGAAACTACCAGGAAGGATACGCCTTTCTTACATGGTAGCAGGGACCAATCTGCAATCCTCAGAAATCAGCAAAAAAGCCAGTTCATTACTCGTACGCATCCCACACTTTGGTCTTTTCTGTAACAAAAGGATCTGGAGGAAGGGAGAGTATTCCATTGCTCCTCCACAACTAGAAGACAGAAAACATAAACTGCTCAACTCCTTATGGAGCAGATATCAAGAAATTTCTCTTAGAACATCACCTAATGTTTCCTACCCATCCATGTAGTATTTGAACCACCTGAAAATTATGGATAATTGTCTGAAAAACAAAAAGAAATTTGACTGATTGTTATAGCTATATAGGGATATAGACTGATTGTCAACCAAATAGAAGCCCATCAAAAGGTGGGTCATATGGCAACAACCTGGAACTAAGCTTTGATCAAATCAAATTAGTACTATATTGCTCTGGTTGAAGATCTGCTTATTGAAGAACTAAAACATAGTAAATTACCCAGACAAGATAGTGTAAAAGGAAAATCATGAGTTCAGGAAAGAAGAGGAGAATAAAAGAAAATAGGGTGGAACACTAGCAACCTCTATAATCTATAGTTTCTTAATCCAGCTAAAAATTACTATGTTTTTTCTCCCCCCACCCCCTCTTTTATCAAGGAAGTAGTTCTTTTGTGCTGCCAAATATCTCAAGGTATCAAGGACCATTCCTTCAATATCTGGAAGATGCAAAGCAAAATGCAAGCTCATATACAGTTGAAAGGAAATCCAAGTACTGGAACCCATTAGTGTTACAAAAAAACAAGAAAAACAGCAATAAAGATTTAAAAGATAAAAACAGCGCAACATCAGTAATGATGTTAACTAACCCAATCATTCCTGAACCATTACTTTGTAGTCCACTATAATCAAGAAACCAAAGGCGATTCCAATTATTTAACAAGTTTTGATGGGTAGGAGATACTTGGGTAAAGTTGAACTTATTAATCTACAAAAAATAAAGAAAACTTTTTATCTTATTTGAGCAAAAGATGAATAAGAAAAACTTCAAATGCATGCACAGTTAAAAGGTTTACTAGGTACAAGGAAAATAGGATAACATATGCTAGATAAAACAAAGTGAAGATGCAATTCCCAATTCAAATTTAGGCTCCATCGGATTGGATGTAATGATGATAAAAGTAATGCAAAATATTCCAAGAAGAATAACAGAATAATGGAAAATAGCTACATTTTAGAGAATAATTGAAAAGTGAAATAAAATTCTATGTCGTCATACAACAACTACTCAGCCTTAACCCAACTAAATGGAGTTGGCTACACGGATCCTTGCCCTCCAATCAGCTCTATTCGAGGTCATACTTGATACAAGGCCTAAGCTATGCATGTCTTTCCTCACCACTTCTCCTAAGGTCATTTTAAGACTACCCCTAGCTCTTTTAGTTCTTTCAATCTGAATCAAATCACTCCTCCATACTGGGGCATCCAAAGGCCTCCGTTAAACATTGTCATGCCACCTCAAACGACTTTCTCATAGCTTATCATGTATCGGAGCTACTCCCAAATCAGCTCTAATATGATCAATCCTTACTTTATTTTTCCTAGTTTTGCCACTCATCCATCTCAACATCTTCATCTCTGCTACGCTAAGTTTATCTATATGATGCTTCTTAACTACCCAACATTCTGCACCATACTTCATAGATGGTCGTATGAATGTCCAATAAAATTTTCCTTTGTTTTAAAGGAATACACTGAGCACACAACACTCCGGACGCATCTCTCCACTTCATCCAACCTATTTTAATTCTCTATGAAACATCACCCTCTATATCACCTTTTTATTTATGACTGAGCCCAAATACCTAAAATAATCACTTTGCTGAATCTCCCTCATAAATTTTCACCACCTTATTATCCATCCTAGTGTAACCAAAGTTGCACACCATATACTCCGTCTTCGTTCTACTTATCTTAAAACCTTTTGATTCCAAGGTTGATCTCCATAACTCCAACTTGGTGTTAATCCTTGTTTTTGTCTCATCCACCAAAACAATATCATAAGCAAATTGCATACACCAAGGAACCTCATCTTGAAAGCCTCTAGTTACCATGATAAGTGCAAACAAATAAGGGCATAAAGCTGATCCTTGATGTAACCCAATTGGGAATTCACTACCTTGACCCCCCACAGTTCTTACACTTGTCACTGCACCATCATACATATATTTAGTTATGTCCACATGTTTACTTGAAACACTTCTCTTCTAGTACTTGCCAGATTAATTCTCTAGGGACTCCGTCATAAGCTTTTTCTAGGTCAATAAAGACCATATAGAGATCCTTCTTGCAATATTTAAATTTTTCCATGAGTCTCCTAAGTAAATAGCTTCTCTCAAGGATCTTCCTGGCATAAACCAAATTGGTTCTCCGTAATAGTAGTTTCTTGTCTTAAGTGGGTTTCAATAACCCTCTCCCATAATTTCATAGTATGACTCATTAGTTTTATGCCTCTACAGTTATTGCAGCTCTGAATATCACCTTTATTTTTGTAAATTGGAACCACGATGCTTCTCCTCCATTCATCTAACATTTTCCCGGTGCTCATAATCTTATTAAACAGTTTGGTCAGCCACAAATTCCTAAACTCTTCCCCACTTCTATTGGGACCTCATTTGGGCCTTGTGCCTTGCCTATTTTCGTCCTTATTAAAGCTTCTTTTACTTCAGACACCCTAATTTGTCATATATATGTACGACATGTGGTGTCTTGATGGGTAATGCAGCCTTCCGCAATACTATTACTCGAAGTGTCTTCATTTACTAGGCTGTAAAAAATAACCTTCCCATCTCTTCTTAACGTCCTCATCCCATATTAGTACTTTACCATCTTCACTTTTAATACATCTAACATGGTCAAGATCTCTACTCTTCCTTTCCCTCACTTTAGCTATCTTATAGATAGCTTTTTCCCCTTCCTTTGTGCTCAGATTGTTATAAAGATCTTTATATTTCTTCGCCCTTGCTTTTCTCATAATCTTCTCAGCTTCATTTTTGGCAAATTTACACCTTTGTAGATCCTCTACATCCTTAGTCCTTTGCCATGTCTTAAAAGTAGCTTTCTTAGTATTAATGGTTGCTTGAACCTCATCATCCCACCACCAAGTCTCTCTAGAGGAATGACGTTTTCCTTTCGATTCACCTAGGACATCTTTAGCAACCTTCTTAATACAAGTAGTCATCTCATTCCACATCATATTAGCATCTCCCTCAAAATCCCACTTTCCTTGTTTGACCACTTCATCAGTAAATGATTTCAAAGTATCTCCTTTTAAGCTCCACCACCTTATCCTAGGACAAATAAGCTCACCTTTCTTTCAATTTTGTGTAGTGAGGCACATATCTATAACCACTAATCTATGTTGTGTGGTTAGGCTCTCCCCTGGTATAACTTTACAGTCCTTACATAACAATCTATCAGACTTTCTAGCTAGGAAGAAAACTATTTGGCTACTATGATGTCCACTTTTGAAGGTAACTAAATGCTCCTCTCTCTTTTCAAAGTAAGTGTTTATAATGGATGAATCAGAAGACACAACAAAATCTAATAATGAGATCCCCTCGTCATTCCTCTCTCTAAAACCATATCCTCCATACACCTTCATAGCCTCTACGATCTTTCCCAACATGTCTATTCAGATCACCCCTATAATAATCTTTTTTCCTTAACTAAAACCTTGCACTAATACATCCATGTGTTCCCAAAATTCTAACTTATTACTTTCATCCAATCCTACTTGAGGTTTGTAGGTGCTAATTATATTGACAACCTCTTTCTACAACACAAGCATGATGGATACAATTCTATCTCCGAATCTTTTAACATCCACCACATCATTTTTTAAATCTTTATCCACTACTATGTCCACCACTACAATTACTTTTATCCCCCTGTATACCAATGTTTAAAGTCGTCCAACTCCTTAGCTTTATTACCCTTCCATCTAATCTCTTGAATATAGGCTATGTTAACCCCTTCTTCTCCTCATAACATCTATCAATTCTAGATTCAGACCTATTAAAGATCCAATGTTCCAAGATGCTAATCTAACCCTACGCTTTTGGACTAGCTTCTTTACCCACACTCGTCCACAGTGCGAGAATGCTTGCCTACTTGTCACCGCATCTAGGTTATAGTGTATCTCTATGTCATCGTAATTTTGCACTAAATCTTACTTTGGTTGAGAAGTGAAGTAAAATTCGGTGAACTACTTTGATAAAGTTTTTTGAGTAAGATACAAAATTATTATTATCATTCGAATGTAATAATAATTACATTCAGTTATCTCACTCTATCTAGGGCTGCATCCGCCATTAAATTGGGAGTGGTCATTCTTATCATTCGAATGTAAGCTTTATTTTGTTGAAATTAACCTCCAATATATGCTGAAAAACTTGTACATTGGATAATTCCAATGTAGGTCAATTGTCAAAAGCAAAATTTTGTGGAAGAGTTGCCTAATCAAGACAGCCATCCAATCATTGATTAAAACCAGTAAACTTGAGTAAGCTCTAATTTATTGCAAGGAGTTCCCATTAGATGAATATTGTTTAGTGACAGTCAATGTTACAGGGTCCAGGGTGTGGTAATGTGCATAGGAGTCATATACTCATATTCATTTCGCAGTTAAATAATAGGACATGAAGACTAGACTAATTTTTATGCGTTTGTTTGCACCCAAAATGAGAACACTTAAGCAACAGAACGATACGTGCAACTCAAAATGTTTGATGAAGGATACTTTCAGAAACTACTACCATAGAAAGTTGTGTTTTAAATTAATGCTCAGCTACAAGGGTAAATAGTATCTTAGAACTAAAAATATTCACAATTAAGGGTAAGTCCACCATCAAGGATTCAAGGTCCAGTGGTTCACTGAAATTGAAAGGATCTAGTGATTCCATTAAGATGTGGTTGAATGATCCCACAAGATATGGACTTAAGGGCTGTTGAGTTCTATCCTTCCACTCAACACTAGGAAATTAAAAACAAGCCCTTTTAGATAGGTAACAGAGTGCCCTTTGCATTCACCATGACAGAGCAGTCCATTATTAATGTCTAGGCTGCATTTCCAACCAGGCTAGAAATTGAAGAAGGATGGCAAAAGGGTGAACGCGGGAAGGCCAAACCCCAACCCCCCCCCCCCCCCCCACTCTCCCCCAATAGAGAAATGAAACCAGAAATACAATCACATGTCAAAAACATTCTCACACAGCAGATAGGTAAGCCAGAACACCATCGGTGATGGGTTTTAGAAGCTTAAGGAACTAGATTTCAGAAACTCAGATTAAACCAGAATCACAGTGACAGGTTTAGAAACCAGAAGAAGAAATCGAATAACTATTAATCCAAGAACCGGAATGGGCTAATATCCTGGTCGAAGGTCAGAATAATGGAGAAGAATAACTTCCCAAATTCTGGATCAAATCTGATGGACGGATAGGAAGTTTTGGGATAGTCATACTGGGGGGTAGGATTCTAGAGACAGAACTCAGCTTAGCAATCCATACCAGTATATTCAAGAAACTTCAGATAACCATAATTATGAACTGATTTGATGGATAAACAGTGGCTTGAAACCATAACAGAAAACAGAAATCAGATCTGAAAGATCACCCACGAAACTGAAGAATTCGGAAAATCCTAGTGAGAAGGATTTCTGAAAATCAGTGTAAAAATTGGATTTTTAATTTGAAAACAATATCAGAACTTCAGAACAGAAACAGAAAGCTTCATGTGAAATTAGATTTGAATTCCAATGGTTAAATTTTGAGTTTCAAGGAATTCCTTGTTGGAATATGAATTCAAATAACTTGAAGGAAAACTGGGTTTTACACAAAGATCATAACTAGAAGTCTAGAACATAAACAGAAGTTTAAACAAGAGGATAGCAATTACAGACCATTAACTACTAACAGATTCAGCAACTAAAAGATATTAATGAAAGAAAAGTTCTGTTGCTTACTTGGAATCGATGGAAGGATTATAGAAAAGAGGATATAATCGGGCTTCTCACCTAGCCTTGCTGGAATCCCACCAGCAGTGTTAGAGTCTCACCAACAGAATAGTTGAATCCCACAACCAGATTCTGAGTCCCATAGAAAAGAGCAGCAAAAAATCCATCTTCATTCATTAATAAAATTTGTGTACAAGGCTGGACCCCTTTACAAACTAATATAAAATACTCAAAAACAGACTCAAACACAAAAGGGAAAGGCCTAAACCAATCGTTATGGAAGTATAAACTGACTACGAAACTAAAATAATGAAGGAAATTGACGGAAAATATGACAGGACTACTAGAATCCGAATCCAGCCTGATTAAAACACTTGATAGCAATTAAAATAAAGACACTTAACTAATTTGTAGGCCTAGCTTCTATCCAAATTATAGGCCCATTACAATGAGGACACATTGGATCAAAGGCCCAAAAAGGTTAGTTCTAATAAAAAAAGCCCATTTAGGTGATCTATCTGCATCAATAGGACTTACAACCCTTGATTAGCCATAAGATCAGCCAAGTCATTCACCGACCTTGGCTTTTGATACAACAACAACAACTCAGCCCTATCCCAACTAAATGGGGTCAGCTACCTGGATCCTTGCTCTCCAATCAGCTTTATTCAGGGTCTTGATACAAAGCCTAAGCTATGCATTTCTTTCCTAACCACTTCTCCTAGGGTCATTTTATGTTTGCCCTTGACTCTTTTAGTTCCTTCATTTTGAATCAAATCACTCCTCCATACTGGAGCATCCAAAGGCCTCCGTTAAACATGATCATGCCACCTCAAACGGCTTTCTCGTAGCTTATCATGTATCGGAGCTACTCCCAAATGAGCTCTAATATGATCATTCCTTACTTTATCCTTCCTAGTTTTGCCACACATCTATCTCAACATCCTCATCTCCGCTACACTTTGTTTATCCATGTGATGCTTCTTAACTGCCCCACGTTCTACACCCTACGTCATAGCCGGTCGTAGGACTGTCCTGTAAATTTTTTCTTAAAATTTTAAAGGAATACGTCAATCACACAACACTTCGGACGCCATAGTTCTAAATCTCGCCGAAATCTCAGCAAGATTTCGAAAAACTCGAGAATCTCGAGCTCCTTGAGACGAGTTTATATCTGAGACCAAAAAAAAAACATGCACTAACTCGAATATCTCAACCGGAATTTCGATACTTTGTACTGTCTCGCCAAATTTCGGAAAATTGATACATTGCATATTATAGAAAAGCACCAACTCAAGACAGACTTCGAAATTTCGAAGTTACTCGATAGAGAAGGGGTTTTTTTTTGGGATGAATAAAAATTATATTAAAAGAAGCAGACAGAAACTTTCCCCCCCAAAAGAGGAGAAAGAAAAAGGGAAAGAAGGGAAAGAAAAGAAAATACAAGGAGAAAAACTCCACAACCTACAGCCAAGGCAAGCTAAAGGGAAGCAACCCAAAGAAGAACTAAAGCACACAATCATCCCCAAACAATAAATTACGATATTATAAAGTTAACCTTCTTCCCATTAGGGTTATAGGGAGGAATGGGAAGAACTATCCATCTCCCACCGTGGTTGCTTGAGGCAATGGAAGGACTCGGCATATCAATAATGTCGAAACCACTACCATCTGCTCTTGGATCTCTCCACAGAGTATTGATGACATGGTCAGGCTGAAGGTTTTCTATAGGAGCACCACAACTAGAGACAACACCCTCAGATCCAACATCTCCTTCCTTCCCAATGATATTCCAAACTAGACTGGTACTATCCCTATCTTTTATAATTGTCACAGCAGAATCAGGGATCAAAGAATTTTGCAGCCGAGAGGAATCATTTACTTTTTCAGAAATTACTCCTACCTCAGGAGCTCCTGGATCCCATCTCGGAGGAGGAGGCTTGCGCACCCTCGAGCTTCTTCTACATACACTTGACCCGATTTTCTTTCCATTTGACGACTTCTTCTTCTCTTTCTTCATTTTCGTCTTCGATTGCAGCAGGTCGATAATGTGAGAGTGGCAAGGGTTCCCCAAGGGGGTGGGGACACCTTCATTGGTAAAGTCCTCCTCAGCCATAGAAGCCACTAACTCCACCACCAATTTGATACCCTTAGTGGAAGGGTCCAACGAGTTTTGAGCCAAAGAAGTATCCAATATAGAAGCCTCTAGAGAGTCACACATGGAGGAAGAATTACCAAAAGAACCGAGCAAAGTGGGAACCGAGTTTGAAAGGGCCTTGGATTTAGATTTCTCCTTTGTGCGCTTCTTGGAGGGAACTTCAAGATCTTCAAGATCTTGAGATGCCACCTCAGCTCCATGGGTAGAATCAAGATGAGCTGGGTTGGTTAATATAAAATCAGGAAGAGTTCCCACAGGGGGGGGCACATCCTCATGATACTCTTCGTTAAAGGAAGTCAGCACAGCAAAAGAATTGGCAAGAATCTCGCTGCCCAAATGTTCACTCTGCTGCATGTTATTCATTGCAACAGAAGCATTCCCAGGAAGTCCAACAATTAAATCAGCCTCAAGAGCCATGGCATCATCTTTAGATACCGCACCCACACCTTTTCCAATAGAACTTGCTCGACCCTTACCCCCACAGTTCACAACTTGCCACGATTGATTGGCCATGGCAGCCCCTTGCAATTCTCTTTGGCAAGATCAATCTCAGGTCCAGCATGACCAAACAAAGCACAGTGGGAACATCTACTAAGCCGCCAACCATAAAAAACAGCTTTGTTAAACAAACAACCATTACCAGCATCAATGTCAATGAAATCCACAAACTCAGAAGATGCAGGGACTTCTACACAGAGCCTTGCAAACGAAAGACAGGTTTGCATCTTCGTCCACTTGTCAGTGAAGAGAGGCACTCCCACTGTACAGCCGACTATGCTAAGAGCATCAACAGTCCAAAGGTGCAGAGGAAGCCCCGGTAAGTTTATACAAATCAGCACAGAGGCTGCCAAAATGATCTTAAGTTCAAGAATGAGAAGACCAGGGACGGAGGAGAAGTGGTTTCTTCTGAATGAACCAAGGACCCCCTTCCAAAGCCTTCGCCATGTAGGACTCGAGAGCAAACCAGAATACAAAATACCCACTGTCGAGAAGGAAGAACTCCACGTTTCCCTCTGGTTTCCAGAGACGAAGAAGAACATCCTTGACTAAACTAAAAGGAGGGCGCTTACCAAGGAAGTGACCAGCCAGAGATTGGTTCCAAAGAGCTTCACCAGCCTCCACCATCGGTTTTGGACACACTGCAATAGGCTTTCCATCACGAATATCAAGGGATACAAAGTGAAGCTTCAACCCATCAAACTCAGGGGAATCGTTAGAGCAAAGTGAGGCCCAGCCCCCCTGCCAGAAGTTCTAGATCTACTTCCATCTCTACTCAGACTCTGTTCATCAACGACTGGATCCGTGCCAAGCACAACCGGTTCAACATCCGGCATAGTGAGTCCCTTCTAAATGGGTTTCATCAGACTTCAGGGGAAACCGAGATGGGAACAGAGACTGTTAGCTTAAACCAGGCTAAAATCTGAGATCTCAGATGGATGGCTTGGAAACCGAGACTGTTAAGCTTAATCCAGGCTCGGATCTGGGATCTCAGAAAGATGACTTTGATGAAGATCTTCAATCTTCCGATCTCTGCAGCAGCGGCAGATCTCACATTCAAACTCACCAGCAGCAGAAAGTCTCACAACTGAACCCACTTCCAATCTCGCCGACGGTACCTGCGGCAGATCTCGCCTTCCTAACCTCGAGTTTTTCATGGGAAACTTTTATTTTATCCAAAAATCGAGAAGGGGTTTTTTGGGGGGGGAACCTTGGTTCTTGACTCAGACTTTGAAACTTAAAGTCTACACACCTTAAGCTCGACAGATAAGGGGGGTTTGGAGCTAGAGAAGGGGGGAAAAACTTTGGTTCTTGATTTTTTTACCACATCATCACTCAATACTACTGGGGGTTGCCACATCACTACGAAGAGATTGATTGAGTGGCCTCAATCCAGCGCATCATAGTTCATATCAATAGGCAGTCACATACTCATAGTATTGTATTGTTGGGAGTTGGGTAGTAGGGTGTCTATGACTTATGTATTGTTCACTGTACTTGGATTGGGTGTCTATGTAATATGGATTGTTCACACTTCACTGTACTTTGTAGTTTGTAATAGAAACTTTAAGTCTTTAACTATTTCTTAAATACTTATTCAATATTATGTGTCTTCATCCATTATTGCATAGTTTACTTGTTTTACTTGCCAATTATATTTATGTGTCATATCACTAAAACAATATGTAGAATAGGCACCATTACATTAAGGGTTCAACTTACTGCCAACCAAGTGTGTAAATCCAATACACCAAATTGGGTGTTTTTTTTTTTACATTTTGAAAATTAAGTATGTTTATTAAGCCTAAAACAAGCTTCCCTTGAAATTTTGGAGCCAACTAGGGCCATTTGGCCACCGAAACATAATACCGAAACCAAAAAAACACAAACTCATCAAGATCTCGAGATCTCAGTCATCTCGACCTGGTCGAGATGAGTTTTCGAACTATGCCGGACGCACATTATAACCGACCTTGGCCTTTGATGCAACGAGTAATTCAATTGTGAAGAAAAATGCATTCGAAATATTTATCAACCATTTCTTGAAGAAATCTCATAGCCTGTAAAATTTAATCATTCTGTTATAAGGAAGATTAAAGGAGGGGGGAAAGAAAACAAAACAAAACCAAAAACTCAGAAATTTTACAACTTTTTCCCACCAGAGTTGTATTTTCAACCAACCAAGAAAGTAAAGGAGATGTATATCCTCCTGTATGGGTTAAACCAAGTTTATGAGGTTCAAATTTGGTGACTTCAACCTATATCAATGAGACGATAAAGGTCCAAACAGGATTAATAGTTGGGCGTTTGCCATCCTCAGTCTATCAGGGCATATTACAAAAGGGTGAGAACCTTTTGAAAAAGATATCATTGTGGAGCTTAAGTTTTCAATTTTTTCTAAGCACTAGGCAGTTGCACTCTGCAACATACACACAAAATCACAAAACATCCTCCATTCATCACCTATATATGGGTGCATCACAGTAAACTTTTCATCTAAATCCTGTTGTAGACATAGCCAAAGGCCTCATGTAAATCCATTTGTAAGTCAAACAAGAAAACACTGGGGAAATCAAAACACTGGCTAGAAGAAGTAAAACAACCTCCAATAGAAAAGGGATTCAAAATTCAACCTTCAAATGTTTACTTTCATATTAACTTGACCAGTATAATGTACAAAGTTAGATAAGCGTGTGAATAAAAGTCATTCTGGTGTCTTTCCCCTCCTCCAACAGAACTTGTTTACAAGCTAAATAGCCAGCCACCATAGGACATACCTCAATGCACCAATGGTTGCACTAAATGGGTATTAGCATATGGTAGCACTCCCCGACAGCTACACAATGGAACTGATAATCTATCAGTGGCTTGGTCCACGAGCTTGCAACCTCTTCCTTTCAAATTCTAGCTGCAAAAACAAGAAGATAAAATTTCCACCTAAAACCTGAAATGCTTTAAAAATGAAAGGACAAACAAAAACAAAAAGAAAAACTCAGCACCACTCAACTATCAATATGCATTACCACTTTCTTCACCCTATCATTGGCAGCAGGGGTTCCGCCAGTTACATTTTCAGGGAGATATGGACTACAAACGCGGACTTCACTCATCACCATAATGACAGTCTTGTCCCAGTGAACCGGAAGCCTGATCAGAGTACAGGGATCACACAACAAGAATAGATGCATTTGAAAGTAAGGATATGATGTTACTCTTAAGACAATACCATAGAGAATATTTCAGTTAATGTTAACTCCTAACTCAATCTGTGAGAAAACTCAATGGTTTATATTGAAGTAAAGTTGTGAGATCTTAATGCAGTAACATCGAGAGTTAAAACTTAACACACATTGTTCATGGAGCAAGAAGCTTGTGAGGAAGAAAGTCTAGATAGAGGAAATCATAAAAAGGTTAAAAGAGTAAAATCAAATGCTCTGAAGTATTTGTTCACCCAGTTAATGATCTAAATCTTCTTTTTATTTTAAAGAAAGGGACAACTTGAAGCACTAAGCACTGCCAACAAAATAATTATCAATGGGCAGTAGATTGACAAAGAAGCTAAACAGAAAATGGCAAAGGCAATGAAACATGTGTGGCATATGGTGAGGAGCAGAAATATAAACCTTTTCACTTATAGACCAACAATTTTTATTCATGTCAATGAGTTCTTGCTAATACCGACAAACATTTAGTGCATGGACCCTTGTGCACAAAAAAAAATCAAATCAAGATCATGAGACATGCAAAGGACATGGGTCATAAAAGGTTTAAAAGACAAAAAACTAAATTCTTTGAAGTAGTTGTTCACCAAATCAATTATTTAAATCTTCTTGTTATTGTGTAGACGGGGATAATTTGAAGCACTAAGCACTGCCAACAAAAAAATTATCAACAGAGAGCAGGTGAGCTAAACATAATGCAGCAAAGGCACTGAAGCACGTGTGGCACGTGGTGAGGAGAATAGTTATAAACCTGTCACTTATAACTCAGCAATGTTTATCCATGTCAATGAGTTCTTGATAATGCTGACAAACATTTGGTGCTTGGAGCTTTAGAGGAAATCAAGCATTGGAGCAAGACCATGACAAATGTCAGGAATAGGGATGGCAATGGGGCAAGTTAATCAGGTACTAGTAGCTCACCACATCCGGGGGGCAATTTTGACCAATCGTAGTTCGGTATAAGTTCACCAAAGTTCCACCTTCGAAAAGTCAATGAATCATGGACACAAGTCAAACACAGAGACTAGCCATCTGGGCAAGATATAGTATCCAATTCAGACCATCACAACATAACCTTGTATAGCTACAAATCAACTGGATGAATTTTTAAATACCACCCAATGCTATAGGTTACCCAGACTCATTAGATACGGAAATGGATCACAAAAAACCCCGGGGGGAGGAAAAAGAAAGATCTTGGTAACTAATTGTTCATATTGATAAACTACATACTGCAACTCCTTAGTCCTTCTCCCATTTTCTTTTCCTTCTATTATTAGCACCCCCCCCCCCCCTCCTTCATACTTAACCTACACACTCATTTCATCCACCAACACCAAGCTTTCTATATTTTGTCTTCACCCTCCCAACATTTTGAATTGTCCCTGATACTAAAAACCACCTAGGCACATAAGTCCTAAAAACCATTGAGCAGGTAGCAAGGTTTTCGAAATCTTGTTTCATGACCACATTATTCTTTGTCTTTGTTTTCTTTTCCTTTCCTTTGGGGGGTGTATTGGTAACCTAATTGGATACCTTAAGTTCTTAAGGGGTCCCAATGCAACTTCCTAACATTAAGTACCACAGCATCATGCATGAGGGATGTAAAAATCTATAAAATTCACTGTGAATTTTGGAATCAGAAGGGCCAGCACTTTGATGAACAAGGCACACCCAAAAAAAAAAAAAAAAAAAACATTTTCATAAGTTTGAGATATGTCAGGAAAGGACAGCATACTCACGTCTTAGACAATGCATCGAAGATTCTCTGAGCATCGCTTGTAACCCCAACCCCAATCCTCTCAGCCTCCATCTCTGCTTGCCTGCAATACACCTTACACAGATTTATTGGGGAAAAATCGAAAAATAAACCAAAACTAACATCCAGGTTATAATATTCTTTAAATCCAATGCACCTTATAGCAGCCTCCTCCCTAGCTTGAAGGCTAGCAAGATCGAGGTAACATTTCTTGAGATCAAGAGGATCCTCAGCTTGACCCAGTATGGTGAATTCTTTTATATAGTTGGCCTGCAAAAGCCGAATGTTTCGACGAGGGCCCGTTTTCGAGCCTTCCTGTGCTGATCAAACTACGTTAAGGAATTCAAGCATATCTGATAGAAAGATCAAATACACAGTTGAAGAGTTTCGGTTGATAAAATAAAAATGGAAACACTACTATAGGTTTTGTAGTCGAGACTGCAAGAGCAAAGGATATGAAGGACTAGCATGTTGGAAAGCCTGTCGAAGGAGATGATTTGACCCTCGAATTCGTCTCCCAATGCGGTTTTAATGGAGATAAAGCAACCAACCGCAAATTCGTCACCGTAGCTCGCATCCATGGCCATGGCTGCTGCGGTGCTGCCCCTGCAACTGTGAGCTCCACGTCCAGCCTTGTAATTCACGATGTCGAAAGTTAAAACCCCGCCCTGTACCGTGTTGTTTAGTAGAGTGGTGTTGGACTCTGGGTCACGTAAGCTTACGCCTTGGTGATGTAAGTTCTGTTTGGTTGGCAAGAAAAAAAATTTAGAAAAAAGGAGAGGGTTTCCAACAAAGGCAGCGTAAGAAGGAATCTGGTTGAGCTCCACTGTAGCGTGACAGGGAGTGTAGTGCATATCCAATAGCCCACAGTGCTTGGGCATGCAGTCCAACACCCGATTTGTATGTTGGGCTGCGTGCCCAAGCACTGTGGGCCGTTAGATGGTGCGCTATAGAGGATCCAAATCTAGAAGGAATCTACAACCTACAATCAATGAAGGGTTAGAAATTGTATCATTCATATGGTACCGTAGGAATCAGAGAGAAAAATATCAACGTGGATCCAACTATTTATTATGCGAGGATAGTATAAAATAATTTATACAAGGTTACTGTAGCAAACTTATTCCCTATAAAAATTGAATTTTTATCTTTTCAAGTGTGGTGCACTTTTAAAGTGCATCCAACAGTGATCAAGAACATGTTCTTCGATTAACTATAAACAAAAAAAAAAACATGTTCTTCGATTTTTATCCTCTCAAGTGCAATGACCATCGTTAGATGCCCTTTAAATGTGTATTGCACAGTGCACCGTACTTAAGAGGATGAAAATCCAAAAAAAATTAGTAAAAAAGACATGTATATATTTATGGAGAAAGTTTTTTCTACACCATCTGTGAAAGATAAGTATATCCATCAATGGTCATAAATGTTCTACCCCTAGTACGAAGGCTATAATACCTTACTATTGTTCTCTGATACTAACTACACACCATTTAAAATCTAAATTCCTAGGTCAAATGATAGTATAAAATAATTTGTACAAGGTTAGTGTAGCAATCTTGTGCCCTAAAAAATTTGAATTCTTATCTTCTCAAGTGCGGTGCACTGCCCAGTGCACTTTTAAAGTGCATCCAACATTGATCAATAACATGTTCTTGGATTTTTATCCTCTCAAGTGCAATGGTCATCATCGAATGCACTTTAAATGTGCATTGGGTAGTGCACCGCACTTGAGATGATGAAAAACCAAAAAAAAAAAAAAAGACATGTATCCCATAAATTTATGGAAAAAGTTTTTTCTACACCATCAATGAAAGAAAAGTATATCCATCAATGGTCATAAATGTTCTACCCCCAGTATGAAGTCTATAATACATTTGTATAGTTCTCTGATACCAACTACACACCATCTAAAATCTAAACCCCTCGGTCAAAGGAGAAGGGAAACATGGGTTAAGGAAAACTGCCTCAAAAATTCATTATCGATTTCATCATTACTTTTATCATATTATTATGAAAGTATTTTTTTTCATATATAGTGAAGATATTCTCTCAAAATCGATGTACATAATTACTCACTTTGAGTACAAACGTGCCCTTTATATTATTTTTCGAGTGTCATCCAATTGCCATATCGGTAGATGAATAAATTCTTGATTTACCATGGATAAAAGAATGAAAACTCGATTCTTAAAGGCCCGTTTGTTTGTCGGATAAAAATGAAATAGGCAAAAAGGGGTGAAAAAAGTGTACTATTTTCCCGTAACATACCAAGGATGTGTGTGTTTGGATACATGGGGTGTGAAACTTCCAGGCAAACTCATTAAATGCATTTATTATTGTCTCGTGAGGTGACACCTCTCTTTTTCCCACCCCATTCACTTTCAAAGTCCTACCAATTGACTTTAGCACTATTCATGAAAAAGTTACTTTTGAGTCTATCGCTCTTTTCCTATTTTCTTTATTTCCCATGGAATCCAACCCCATGTCCATTCCCTCTCTTTCTCCCACTAAATCCCACCCTAGTACAAAATGCATATTCCATTATTTCGTTTATTTTATTTTCCTTGTCAATCCAACCCACAACATGTGAGACCCACCCTCACAAGTTTCCCACCCTTTTTATTCGACAAACAAACGGAGCCTAAATGAATGTCAATAGGTGAAAGGTTCTAGGAAGGGGGGATCCTAGGGGTTCATCTACCAATTGTATCATATAAGAATTTTTATTTGACTGTAGGATCAAGTTTTCTGTCACCCACAATATATATATTCACATGTATTTTGACGTTTGAATGAAACTCCTAAAATAGTGAAAATGATATTTTAGACCTTCATCAATAGGGAGTACAAATGAAAGTCGAGATCATAGTGGTGGGTGAAGAGAAACAATAAGTTAAAGGAAAAATTTTCCCTTGAACATATGTGCCATGATTTTTATTTGGTCATATGTCAAATTTCAAAGACTACAGTAACCATGTATCAACCATGTATTGTCATGCATCTTCTAGGCCTCTTAGTAGTTTTGGATGTTCAATGCTTTATTTTGTCGCATAGCAATCCTCTAGGCCACATTGTAGTTTGGATATTCAAAGTTCATTAGGTCATGTAGCTAAATGGTTAAGTTAAAATTAAACATATCAATAAGGGCATAAGATTCTAACTATCTGTAAAATTTATGTCATATACTAACTACCAAAGATATTTGGGTCATATAGAAAGCTTATTCTCAATATGCTACCAATAAAATCATTGATCATGATAATATTATTTTTTAATAATTAAATGAAAATATATTAAAAATGTCAACATTCCGTTTTATCTATTGTAAACATATTATACCAAAATTTTCAAGGATCAGAAACCCCGTAAAATATGTGGTAAAAGTAAACAAAATTTTATCTAGGATGTGATTGGACAATCCAGATACAAGAGTTGTAAAATTAGCAATTTCTTATTATATAACTTTACTACTCATTGTAGATATCCTCCCACTACCCAAATTTTGGCCTTTATGAAGCAAAATTGTAATAAGGATTGTTAACCATACAATCATACACTAACACATACACATATCTTCCAGCTCTCACTACATCAATAATATCCAATTTCTCTCTGTCCAACGAGCCTGACAAGTGGAGTTGCAACCTCTCAACCCCTGAAAGTTTCTCCAACAAACTTGCATCTAAATATCTTATGAATAGATGCCTTGTGAATGGAAATAAACAACACAATGACCGGAACACTGGTGGAAATTCCTCAAGAAACTCAAAACTCACCTTAAATTTTTCATGTTCCTATGGAGAATCAACCAAGATGCCATTCTTGTCAAATAGGCTTGGCAAAATAGAGAAGCATTGACCCATTATGCACCTTTTGTAATGATCACCAAGAATCCTCTTGGCGTGACTTATTTAAATACAACATCCCTATAAGAACCTAGGCCACTGAATCACTAGACCTAAGAACAAATAACTTGCACCCATCATCTCTGCCACACTTCTGTTATGATCTTTACAAACTTCTCTCTTCCAATCTCAACTTATGCTTGTGGAAGTTCAATGTCCTCACCATTATTGTATACTTCATATGGAAGCACAGAAACCAAATGAGCATAAATGGAATGCCACTAAACCCAAAGATAATCATAGACAAAATTCACAAATGGATTGCTGACCTACATCTGTCTCATTTATGATCTGATGACATGAATCACAACAACATCGACAATGGTAATGTATTTTCCTTTTCCTATGCAATCAATATTCCATCCTTAATTCAACTTATCTTACTCTCTGCAGGACGTTTTAACAAGAAACTAAACAAAGCAGAATGGGTTTTTGGATTTCTAATGGGCAACAACTTTGTATTGGTGCAATTAGGTAACATCAATACCCTCAATCACCTAGAAGTTGAAGTCAGAGGACTTTTTGAAGACTGACAATTACATTCTCAGAAGGATGAACCAGTGTATAATTGTGGAAAACATCTAAGGAGTTGCAACAATTGATCAAGAAACCGTTCCTCTCTCCATATCTCTGGAACACTTTTCATAGTTTGGAACAATTATGTTTTGTAATATAGGGGATTTTGGGATATCTACTCTTTTTGATAGGTTTGCTATCAAAGCCAACAACATACAAGGCGGGACATCTATTTCTAGTACTGTAACCGACATTCTATATTTCCTTTAATTATCATTTTATTTTTATTATAAAAAAAGAACATATACACTCAATCACCATCTATAATGAAGTTTATGTTTCACACACCAAAAAAAAAAAGACACCCTCTATAGTGTGACCCACTTTAGTGGACAACTAAGTATGTTTGTTCCTATTTATTATGCATTTCCTTATCGATATTAATATCAACGTTGATAAATAGTGATCATATCAAACCGTATCGTATAGTTATGCCTTAAATTTTAATAAAAAATTAATTTTTGAGTGATAAGAACCATTTCCCCGATATAAAATCAGGGATGTATCGATATATGGATCAACTGATATGTCCGATCCAATACCAATAGTTATAACCATAGGAAGGGATTGAAGAGGGGGAAATGCCAATTAAACAATGGTCACCAATACATAATTAGAGGGAGGAGATAGGGTAAGTACATGATCTACTTAATTTAAATGGTCACTCAATGTTTTAAATTTTTTTGAGCTATTTAGCATACAGGAGAGGGTTGGGCATGCCGCTAGCTTTCGGTAAGCTAGTGGCATGTACCAATCATAGGGCTGGCAACAGGAGGGTTAGGCAAAGAGTTCTTTTTCTAAAGGAGAAGAAGAGAGGATGACACATGTTGCACTAGTGATTTTTTTTTCCGAGGGGGGGGGGGCTTGGGGGTGGGGTGGTGGTGATGTTGCATTTAGACTAATGATAATAAACAAGGGACAATTCAATAGGTTATACACATACATATATACTATTACTTTTTTAACTTATCAACTGGTTAGTTACACACAAGGTTCATAATCCAGGTATTGGACTTGGGATCGGTCAAGGCCAATTCCGATCTGGATCAGACAAAATCGTCATAGATCGGCTAAAATTACCAAAATCTAGGCTTTACCGGATCGGTTATTGTATCGGTAAAACAATATTAAAAAATTCAAAAAAATCAAAAAACAATTCTTAAAAAAATGGTAATCACTATTATGACGGCTTCTCTAATTCCTAATTTTCTGCTCAGCTTATGTAATCCGTATTTTTGTGTTGAGTTTATCTTCTCCACCTCCTCAACCTCACCCATTACCGCCATTATCTTAAAAAAACTCCAAGTTTAATTCCTAGTAAAAAACAATAAGATCCCTCCCTTTTCTCTTGCGGATTTGAGTCTCCCAAATCTCTAAATCAGGGCGTGAAAAGCTCAGGACAAAGAAGAACCAGAAAATCTGGGTTTTAAAACACTAACCACTTTGAGCATATTAATGTTTATATGGAATGAAATATTTCCCCTTTTTCCTCGTGGATTTGAGGTTCCCAAATCTATGAATCACAACTTGAAAGCCTGATGAAGAACAAAGGAAAAATATGGGTTTTTAAAACACTTTTGCAAGTCATACGTGTCATATTGGATCGCCCAATTCAAACTGGTTATCCGAGATCCAACTATCGATTTATAAAACCTGGACAGGATCGGTCTAATTTTGGGATCGGCCTTGGCCGATACTGATCCGATCCGATCTGAGAGTAGTAATTTCCCATAAAGTGGATGTGAAATTAGGAGTTAGTTTGTGAGAATAGGAAAATAGCACTGGTTATCTAAGGTGTGTTTGATATGCATTTTCGGAATTAAGAATATGTTATGAGATGTCAAAAATAATGTGGAAATATGGTGTACATTCTTATTCTTGGATTCTGGAATGCAAGAGAGAATGCAACCCAATATGGAGTTTGGAGTATGGACTAGTCCATTCTTGTTCAACAACTGGAAATGCCTTAAAACGCCCCGAACGAGGTTTGATCATTGATGTTGTTAATTGGTAAGTTTAAGACACAAAAGTAGAAAATAACTTCTTTTTTTTGTGTGTAGAAAGCAGGTTATTCATTCACGCGTGCTCAATGCCAAACAAAGGAAAAGGAAATACATAAAATAGATAGATAGCATGATAAGCACAAGGTATGGATATACGATTTCCAAAACCGAGGAGTGGAAATTGACCTTGTCGCACATACTATTGACAGGGTCATCCAAGCTAAGGGTTGGGTCACTACCACTTCCCTAGATAACAAGTTGTAGCCTTTGCTAAATTTAAGCGCATGCACGAACGTGCCAATAGTAGGGGCCCCAAATATGCCAAACAGTCCAAAACGATACTGCCCACACGTGCCGACACGCTGCCACAACTTACTTTCAAACAAACTTGTCGGATTGGCAATAGTCTGTTGGATCGGCGAGTGGAGCGTCGATTGACAGTAGGAGAGTGTTGGTGAATACGAACTGATGGCTGGGGCTGCAGAGCCGACGTTAACCTCGAAGCCACAGACACCAAGGTCAACAAAACCTGCAAAAACACAAAAAAAAAAAAAAAAGAAAAAAAGAAAAAAAGAAAAAAGAAGGGCCACCCTTGACAAAGAGCTCGGTGTAGGTGCAGCGGACGGAGGGTCGCTGGCATTGGAAAATGGGAGTCGCCACCTAGATTTAGGGTCTAGGACCCATGAATGGTGCCCCTCCTTCGCAGAAGGGGCGCTAAATTAACTCCAATGACTCAATGGATGGTCTGCCCCAGATCTCTGGGTAAGTGTCAAGTTACGGGCTGGGAAGATGTTAGGCACCCAACAACCGCCCAGTCGACGGCCGGTCTTCCTAGATCAAACTCTGTTGTGTACTGTTGTGTTATACATATTATGCACCTAATTAAACTAATTTTTTTTGAAGATTTTTTTATTAACTTGATTGAAATTTATGAACCTAATTAGGCTAATTAAGATTAATGTTTTAATCCTAATTACAACTCCTAAGTTTGGTGATTATGTACATTATGCATCCTAATTAAGCTAATTAATGGATTTTACCTAAATTAGAAAGCCTAACTCTATGGTCAAAAACATGGGTGACTGTAAAAAAGAAAACCAAGTTTAATTATATTATGGAAAAGGATAATCATTGATAAGCAAAACAGCTCATAGGCCAAAATAGCCAAAATTACGAAAATGCCATTAAATGACCAAAATATGTACAAAGGCATGAAATCATATTTAAATACTGTAAATAAGCAGAACATGATTAAATAACCTTAATCATCATGCATTTGGATCATCAAGAGCACATGAAATGGTAAGGAAATGTGGGGTGGTAAAAATTATCAAAATGCCCCTGTTATGGCAAACATGTAGAAAATGCTTGATAATTCATGAAAATGTTGACTTATGCTTAAAACATGTTTATTAATGTCAAAACATGCAGCAAAAATAGCAGGAGCCTTTCCGGGGTCCTAAACAAGGTTTAGTCATGAAATGACAAAAATGCCCCTACGGGCAAAATGGTAAGTGTCAAAAGACACTTAGAATCATTGTAGGCATTGAAAGTGATGTTAAACATCCTAAAATGACTGAATAAACCAAATGATATTTTCAGAATGATAGTCTGGGCCCACATTTGATAAATTACCAAAACACCCCCGAGGGGCGAAAATGACTTTTTATGCATATTTGTCAAGCATGATGGTCACGTATGCATATGAAAACATCCTAAAACATTCTACAACAGCATGTCATGCATGGAAAACATTTTTCTTATTTTTCCAGAATTTTTCATTATAATTAGAAAAATGACATTTATACCCCTAAATGAGGTGGGAAACGTATATAAAAACTATCAAACATGCATGTCAGTGGATAATGATTCCATAAATCAAGCATGATGAAATATGCATTCTATAATTTTTTTGTGTGTTTTTATGCATTTATACTATTTTTAATATTTTCTGAAATGCTGAAAAAGAAGGGAAAACAAAGAAAAATACAAAATCCCCATCACAGATCCGAATTGGATCAAACCAGAGCCCATTCCTACTAATCAAAGCATGATATTTAACATGGCCATACTAACTTTGTCCAAATACCCGCCCACATGTTCAGGTTTTACAAAATCCGAAATCCTTCACAGGGGTAAAAATATCACAAAAAAATGATTTGGAGCTTGAGAAAATTAATGAATATCAAACATAGTGGCAAGCATCATCCCTGAAAATTTCATAATTTTATCACTCTTGAATTATTTTTAACATTTTTATAACTGTAAAACAACCTTTGTTGTAAAGAAAATCAAAACAAATGCTTAAAAATAAGTAACAAAATATGGGAAAATACCCTTGAAGAGTGGAAGTGCCTAGGCTCAGCTTTAGTAACCTTGTTTGACCGTAAATAGTCGTCGGAAACCTCCAAAAGCCGCTCCAAGTGTGGTTGCTCCGAATGGCAAAAGTGGTGAAGAAGGGATATTTATGGAATTTTATATCAGTAATGAAGCATAACCTATGGATGAGAAAACCATGGTTGGAAAGAGGGGATCAAGGACCGCATGAAGGTAATTTTTCACTAATTTTGCTCCGTCCCTAAACCCTCCAAATGGCTTCCTATTTATAGGGGAAAATCTGTTCGAGGAAAGGTCTCAAAGACCCTTGGGGCCTTAATGGCTGGGGATAAGGTGAGTGATGGGCTCGCTGGGCTTGCGTGTGCTTAGGCCTGCTGGGCAGCCTAGGCCGGTGCAGCCTTACCCTGGCTCAGGCAAGTGGGCATGGGGCCATGTGTGGCTCAGCCTAAATGGTGGGGGCTTGTCCCCTACCGACAGTCTAGCTGGGCCGGGTCAGACTGGGTTGACTCTGTTCGGGTCAACTCAGTTTGCCCCACCTTTTTTTTTTAATATTTATTTTTTAATAAACCATTTAAAGATTCCATTTTAAAGGTCCACGTTCAAATGCTAATATCTTTAAAATCGAATGGCCGATTTTGATGCACCACATATCGCCGCGAAGGTCTCAACACGTACTTTCCATCCATGTGGCAGATATGGCCTGATTTTTCCTAAAAATGGCACGGATATCAAGAAAAGTACATAAGTGGTGTTTCACGCGGATCAAGGTCCAAATGATACCAAAATTACATGAAATTTTACGTATAAGCACAATATGACCAAATAAAGTTATCCAAATGATTTTAGGTCACATCAGGTGGCTCGGGTACCAAGAATCACACCAAGGGCAAAACGGTCATTTTCACAAAAGTTACTTGATTTGGCCAAAACTTTACGTGAAAGCTTAATATGACCAAATGAGGTCATCCAAAGTATTTTGGACTAAATCGAGTGGTCCAGATATCGAGAATCGTGCCAGGGGCAAAACGGTCATTTTCATGAAAGGTGTTGGATTTGGGAGAAACTTCAAATGTGAACTTAAAATGGTTAAATACGACTATGTTAAGGGTTTAGGCTCTATTTGGGACAATTTGGTTACAAAAAGTGGGGTAGGGGTAATTTGGTAATTCTTGCCATTCAGTCACCACACGAGTTATGAACTTTACCATCATTGCCAAGACACACTTCCAAGGTGTCAAAATGTGGTGTCTACAGAATGCCCCCATTTGACTGAGGGCACGCAGTGGACGAAAGTCAAATGAATGACTCCGCATTTTGTCACAGGGGAGCGAAAATACGACCTACACTTTGCTCAAGGATGCAAGCGTTAAAATGAAAATCCAGAAAACGAAAGCCCCCTTGGCAAACAAATTTCAAGAATTTCAAAAAGAGAAAAAGAAGCAAAGTAGACCGAAAAAGAAGTCGTTAAAGATCAGTGTTTGAGTTAAAATAATACCGCAAGCGTACGGGTCAATCGTAGCTACGGGTCGAACACGAGGAGATATACGTCACTCTATTTAATTAACTTAAAAGTAATGCAAAGTGGACCAAATTAAAGTGTTAAATTAAACTAATTAAACTAATGAAAATTAATGCATCCTAACTCATAAGCATCTAACAAAATTAAGGGATTAAATTGGCGTCCTAACGCATGAGCATCTAACCTATCAAACTAAAGCGAATTGAAAGGAATAATAAAAACGTAGCCACACTTCATAATCACATAAAAAGAAATAAGGGAATAAAAGTGCATCCACATACCACAACCATATAAAAAAAATAAAAGAAATAGAGGGAGAAGAAGAAGAAGATGGAGAGAGATATAGGAAAAGGAGAATGAGATTAAGGGTTTAGAGAATGAGATACCTTGATGTGCTTGAATACTTGAATAAACTCACCATGGCTTCCTCTTCTAAATTTCCATGTCTTGTCATCAACATAGGAACTTAGACTAGGAAGCTTTAAACTACAACTATTACAATCATTAAACTAGACTTATGAAATCAAAACTAAGAACTTGAAATCAAAACTAAGAACTTAAGCCAAAAATAGGAAAAGAAGAGAAAATTTCACTAAGTGAATAAAGTAAAAATTACACTAAAAAAACTGAATTAAAATTGAACTAGAAACTAACTAAAAACTTAACTAAAAAACTAACTCCTTACAACCCAGAGGGCAAGGGGTATTTATAAGATGAAGAGAGGAGAAGAGAGAAGAGGGAAGTGTAGGAGAAATATTCCCTAAGAAAAGAGAATATTCTCTTATCCTTCATCTTTTACAATGCCTTGAATCCTAAGAAAAAGAAAAAATAGAAAGAAGAAGAAGAAAGATTGTTTACATAGGCCTTCATTTACAGAAAAGTAAACTTCCAATTCTAACAAGTCTTCATTTTCTTTGTAGATATCTTCTCCAAGCGATAAAATCAAAGCATCTTTGATTTTTCAACTTTCCATAGGTGAGAGAATATCTTTCAAAATAAATCTATCCCAAGTAAAATTTCAGAAGTGCCCTTGAGAAGTTGGAGGAGAGAGAGAGTAAGGGTGATGACTAGGATTCCTTCAAGAATAAATAAAATACATATTCTGTCCTTCAGAAAACGTGGAGCATGGGGTGCTTATATAGGCCTCACCATTGTGTTCCTTACGAAAAATCACCCAAAATAGACCCAAATTTCGTCCAATTTGGAGTTCGGGAGCCCAAGATATCTCAAGTTGAAGTTGGACTGTCCAGAGCCCTCCAAATGGAATCTTTCGGATACAGGAAATATAACTTCTGGTTATTGCATTAAGGCCCCTAGAATCCGAACTTTCGCTTCACTTTGTCTCCAGCCGACTATCAATAATTGCAAATAAACCCCTACAGACCATTTTCGCGCCGTTACGAAAGCGGCCGTAACTTCTTCGTTTCAACTCGGAATCAAGTGTCGTTTGAACCGTTACGAAGCTGACTCGATGGGCTACACATCCAAGCCATTAATACCTTTAAACAGTTTAAAAACATTTCTTTAGCATCATCTCTTCTATTTTCTCAAGAATTCACCTAAAACCTGAAAATCACAAGAAAGCACCGAGTAACTCTGTCCAATGTGGTAAAATGTATGTTTTATGTCCTAAGATTTCACACATAAATGTGCTCATCAATCAGCAATATGAGCTACCCAATAACCAAAATAGGTGGCTACCCGATTGAAAACCCGATAAATCCTTTAACTATTCTAAACATCCTGCAAATCTTGCTTAATTTAAAGGAAGGAGGTCAGATACTTACCTGAATTTCCAAAAGAATAATGCCTGATGAAGTGGAATCTTACAGCTCTTACGCCAATAAAAATGAGTACGAAAGTTCCAAATTGCGATCAACTGCACCATTTGACCCTTGCGGGCTAAAAACTTTGTTATCCTGGGACTAAATACCCGGAGGGTTAAATACCTCGTTGTTTTGGGACTAAATACCCAGAGGGTTAACTGCCTCGTCGTTCTGGGACTAAATACCCTGAGGGTTTAATACCTCGTTATGAAAGTTCAAGGTAAAATGCTACTTTTATTTTATTTTATTTTTATTTATTTTGCAACCTCATGGCTTTAAACCAAAGGATCTATGGGTAGTCGTATGACTTTGAACCAAATGATCCGGGGGTAGCCGCGTGATGTTGAACCAAAGGATCTGGGGGTGCAAATAGTCCATATTGGCAGCGGTGTACAACTTTGAACCTGAGGATTTCTCAGCGAGGTGCGGATAGTCCATGTTGGCAGCGATGTACAGCTTTGAACCTGAGGATTTCTCAACAGAGGTGCGGATAGTCCATGTTGGCAGCGGTGTATAGCTTTGAACCTGAGGATTTCTCAACAAATGTGTGGATTATCCATCTTGGCAGCGCTGTACAGCTTTGAACCTAAGGATTTCTCAACAGATGTGTAGATAGTCCATGTTGGCAGCAGTGTACAGCTTTGAACCTGAGGATTTCTCAACAGAGGTGCGGATAGTCCATGTTGGCAGCGGTGTACAGCTTTGAACCTGATGGAAGTGGAATCTTACAGTTCCTTCGCCTTGTTAATTAACAACTGGGGGATGAAGCCTCCAAACCACGATCACCTGTACTGTTAGAACTTGGCCTAACGCGGCCTACAAATCATGTGGAAGATGAAAATTGGGCAGGAATCGAGGAACTCTAATCACTTGCATTGTCCTTCCATCTAAGGAAGAGGACCACAACGCTCCAATGGGTCGAGTCTATAAGGCTGCCACTCTAACGGGTCACCTATTGGTTGATACACTACTGGCACCTATTGGTTGACACTCTATTGGGTCATGAAAACAGATTGACACTCTATCGGGTCAATATAGGGTTGACCCCCTAACGGGTTAAGGAAGCAGATTGACTCTCTACTGGGTCAAGAGATGGATTGACGCACTACCGGGTCAAGAGATGGATCGATGCACTACCCGATCAAGAGATGTGTGACACTCTACTGGGTCACGAATGAATTGATGCTCTACCGGGTCAAGACATGGGTTGACACACTACCGGGTCAAGAGATGGGTTGATGCACTACCGGGTCAAGAGATGGATCGACGCACTACCGGGTCAAGAGATATGTGACACTCTACTGGGTCATGAATGAATTGACGCTCTACTGGGTCAAGACATGGATTGACCCACTACTGGGTCAAAAGATGTGTGACACTCTACCAGGTCAAGAGATGGATTGACACTCTATTGGGTCAAGATACAGGTGTAAACATAATTCACATGCAAATTGGGCTCTTTAAACATCATGCCAAGTTAAACTAAATTGGGAATAAGTACAGATGCAAGCATGGAATATATACAAATGCAATCAACATGCAAAACTGTTAAATTAAACATGGAATAAACACAGATGCAATCAACATGTAGGCATAAAATAGATGCATATTAGGGTAAATGACCACAGTTAATAGTTAATTTACAGACACGGTCTAATAACATGTTCATGCAGGAGAGTGTAATCCGTCACCAGGGAACGAGGACTGGAGAAACAAGAAGGAAACCCATCAATGAGTATTACCCCAGATCAAACTGCCTCTGACCAACTCAACATAAATTCAGGAAAATTCCAACTCCCAGTTTTGCTATGAGATATGCCAATTTTTTTCATCAAAGGTTTTATTTGGAGTCCCTTGATTTAGATTGAACCAACAATTGAAGTAGGGGACATGTGTGAGTCATCCGATTTACTCTGCCACGACCATTTGTCCAAAACATGCAGTACTTGGTTCTCTATTTGTCATCAATGGTGATCTCATCTGATGTCTTCTACTACAAGGGCTACCAGTTGCTCCGGTCAATTCCCCACCACAATTTGCAATGATTTTTTTTTTTGGAATACTCTCCTTCTGCTACTGATGGTATTCAAGGGTGATCTGTTCAAGTTATTATCATCAAAAGACAACACGTCATGTCTGGACCCACTCAAGCCTAAAATAACTATAAGATACACTTTTGTAAGACACTGCAGAGAGGTCCGATGGGTCTACCATGGACGGAGAGACTAACAGGAATGGTGAGCTCGTGAGAGAAATCGCATAATTAGAAAGAAATCAGTGGTTTGAAGGAAAAAGGATGGTGCGATTGTAAGAGCAAACCCGTCGACTCTAGAGGTGGATAAAACTCTTTGGGAATTCCGTTAATGAAGTGAGTGGTGGAAAGAGCTCAACTGAGATGGTGAGAGGAGTAGATGATGAAAATAGTGACAAATCCGTCGTTCCCTTAAAATATGAGAATTGGTAAGGAAATTCTTATGAAGCCCTAAAATGATGGATAATGAAGTTTGGTATGACCGAGCTTAAAAGCTGCCTACGTATCCCAAGTCGGGAATCAGGTCAAACGTAGTTCGTGCCTGATGATGGTTAAAAAAAAGAGGTTTAATGGAAAGTTATGATGGGTGGTGTGACCTAGCTTGAAAGCTGCCTACGTATCCCAAGTTGGGAATCAGGTCGAACGTAGTTCATGCTGATGATGTGTTGGTGTCAAAGCCTTGATAATTAAGTTCCATCATAGCCGGGTGAGCTCGAAGCTGTCGAAGAAAACTTCACCGTATCTAGCCTAGGAGGACTTAGCAGGTTGTAATGGAGCTTTGGACTTGGTTGCAAAAGATGATAATAGCTCAAATATGCCCCTAGGGTCTAACTAGAATTTGATAATTTTGGCTCCAACAAGTTAACTAAAAACTTAGCATTTTTTGCCCCAAAGGTTTAATCAAGAAGTTTCTAACCCTGTGATTTGTTGAATAGATTGGCAATTTTGCCTCAAAGGCTTAATTGAGAAGATTGAAAACTTTTGCCCCATGGTTACTTGCAAGATCTTTCCCAACGTCACTTGAACCGATGCATCTCATTGATCTTTGATTCTGTCTTCTTTTTTTCTTTTTTTTTTTTTTTTGCTTTTTTACATATATATATATTTTTTTACATATATATTTTTTTTTTTGAGATTGACCGGCTTGGGTTTTGAAAATCTTTTTTTTTCTCATTCCTGGGGGCCTCGTTGCCTTTGTGACATTAGGTTTCAACACAGAGATTTCTCCTGATCAGACCCTAGAAGATATGGGGACATGCTACAAGTAGGAGGGTATTTGGATAATGGGTTGTAGGTAAGCTGAGATGAGCTTTCAAAAAAAATGCCAAGGCACAACAGGGGAACTAGCGGATTCAAATGTTTCTGGATTCTTTGGAAAGCAAGCGGCCGAAGATGGCCTCCCTTAATAGGTTCAATGCGGTGAAATCCCTTCTAAGCTCCACTCTTGTTGGAAGGGGATCAGATGTATGAAAAGCTCAAGATCTTTTATTATCAATACTTTGACACCCAAAATGGACAATGAATGGTTGATGAGTTTTTTTTTATTTTTTTATTCAGGAAAGCTAGGCAACGGGTCGTCGCAAGATTCATCATTAAAAGATAGGAAATAGGGAAAGAATAAACAATATACTTAAGAGAAGCTATTTTATTGAAAGCTGAAAAGGTAACATCAGACACAAACTCACTAGGACTGACACAACACCAAGAAGGAAAGGTAACATCTTTCATAGGTGGAAAACATAGAGAAAAAGAAAGAACAACAACACGACTGCCTACAACACTAACGAACTTAGGCCCAGACATGGCCAAAACATTCAGGTAAGGAAAGCAACCCCATGGGATGAACAGAATCATCTAGGAAACTTCAATTGATAAAGACACCCACAATAGGGTGGATCAACAGATGTGTGGTGAGAAACTGTTTCCTCCATCTCCAGCAACTTCTGTGTCAAAATAGCAAATGATGTCCAAAACCTTCAAACGCCCTTGTTGGGCCTGACATTACTACTTAAGAGAACTACTTATCCTGCTTTGGATGGAGTTCAAACTTCTTCGCATTCAACAAGTCTTGCACTGCATGTCGAAGATTGGTACAATTGTCGGTTGCATGACCCTTCTGATTGTGGTAATGGCAAAATAAGTTTGGGTCATACCACTTCGGTTTTGGATCCGAAAGAGGAATGGGTTCCGCCTTCTCAATCAAATCGACTTCGAGCAAGCTGCTAAAGAGTGTCCCCAGGGGCATTCCCAGATTCGTAAATTGTCTTCTAAGATGACGGGAAGGACGAGTAATGTTTTGACCCATTGTGAGTGGTGATGGCCTCAGGGATGAGGCTGGAGACGGGGGAACGACAACTGCCATTGTATTAACTCATGGAATTCCTGGCGAAGGGGTTCTCGAGCTACTGCTAGCTTTTGGCGAACCTGTTTGATATCTGCTACCTTGTGGGAGATTTTCATCATTGATTGCATCTTCAACTTGCTGGCCAGCAACGATCAAGCTATCAAAAGTGGTGATGCCTTGCCCGAATATGTATGTGCGGTATGGATGTCATAACCCCTTCATAAGTATGCCGACCTGCTCTCACTCACTGGGTCGATCCCACATCTGAGCTGCTTTGTCACGAAACCTTTTCAGGTAGCTATTGAACCCTTCGTCAGAAAGTAGCCTTGTTGTCTCTAACTCTCGTCGAGCTAGTTCCACCTAAGTATTGTAGGAATACTGGTGGGAGAAAGCCTTTATCATATCTTTCCAAGTATGGATTGAAGATGGATCTAGAGCCATTAACCAACGATGAGCAGCACCGGTCAATGAAAACTGAAAAGCTTGCCCCAACTGTTCATCTGTGAAACCTCGGGACTTCAGCTGGAGACCTCAAGTGGGTACGAGGATCTCCTCTACCATCAAACTTATCAGATTTCCACTTGAACTTATCAAGGAGTATAGCATTAGGGAAAAAGCATAATCCATCAGTGTCAATGATTTGATCTTCAACTCCTTTAAGATTTCGGATTGTGCGCTCTAGCTGATAAAACTTATCCTCCCAAGTCTTATCTTGTTGACTCCGATGTGTTCGTCCAGGTAGGAGTGGAATCGATTACAACTTGGTCATCGTCATCAAGCTGCCAAGGTTGGAGGAGTAGACCGTCTAGAGAGAATCCAGGAGGATAAAGAGGGTCTGATTGTATAGGAGCATTTGGTGTATGCTCAGGATTCTCTTGTATCCTCATAGTGGCCATCATGTTGACCATCATTTGTTCCAATTTGACCATTAATATATTCTCCATCGTCTCCCAACTGGACGAGGGATCACCATGCTCACTCATTCTGCTTGAACAGTTGGAACTTTCTAAACTCTCTGATGCGACACTTGACGGAGGCAAAGAAGGAACTTTGACAAGTCTACCGGTAGTGGAATCCCTAACCCAGGGCTCTCTTTCACGAGAAATGGTACCTCGAATGAGTGGAAAAGGTTGAAAGAGTGGAATTTCAGTGAGACCCTCCCCCTAGATTTGAAATAGTGCCTTAAAAAAAGACGAAGTGATGAGATGGTAACAGATAGACTCTCCTTTCTGAACATGACTATAGACAGTAAGCATGCACAACGAGATTTGAACACACAAAAGTTAGTCCAAAAGAGAGTGCCACCAATTCAAAGGCATATTGGAGAAAAGTGCACTCAAATTGGGTGAACTCTATCATGATAAATCAATCAAGGTGGTCTAAACAAGAATTTCCATGCAGGCAATACTACCTTGAGACAGTCACCCAAAACTTGGTGGTGGATAAATTTGGATCTTCCCCTAACACCGAGACAGCAAATGTGGAACCTTTACCAGGTTGAGATGTACGCCACATTGGATTGATTAACGAGGAGTAGGCATCACCCTATAGTTCCAATCTTGTGTTGTGGACATAAAAACCAACGATGATGTAGTTATAAACACTTGTGCCCTAGTGTTAAAATCAAATCCTTATTCATCCGTCGATAGACGGGAGACTGAAACTAGTAGGATTGGCTATGAAGGAATTCCAGAAGGGACCGCAGACAAAGCACAGTCAGTTGTGGCGCTCCTATGCATTGGGTCTATGTTCAGTACATGATGCATGCATAGGATTGGGTTATAGGACAGAAAATGTCACCCTTGACAGAACCGATATACCTATCGCTCGTATGTACGGAGCGAGTCGAGGGTACGTGGTTCCTTTGATATACCAGAGGTACGATATCAAGGGGTGTGGCTTCGCCGCGGATTACCCATGACTACACATGGGTTCCAACGACTAACCACAGGGTTGAGTGATTCCATGCAGTGAGTGTGTGCACGAATGTGATGCGTGGCTATCATCCGATCTCAGAGTACTTAGTATGATGTGCCCCACCTCCCCGGGGGTAGAGGCACAACAGGGAGTACCCTCGTCGTTTGATTTCACTTCGAGCACGATGCATGACGCAATTAGTACAATCACAATTATGTACAACACAACAAGTATACAACAAAGTGTGGTCAAATCAAAAGTTTGCCAGTCCCCAGTGGAGTCGCCACTGTAGGTGCAGCGGACGGAGGGTCGCTAGCGTGCACCCGGGGGGAAAGAAAGAAAACGGAAAAATGGGAGTCGCCACCTAGATTTAGGGTCTAGGACCCATGAATGGTGCCCCTCCTTCGCAGAAGGGGCGCTAAATTAACTCCAATGACTCAATGGATGGTCTGCCCCAGATCTCTGGGTAAGTGTCAAGTTACGGGCTGGGAAGGTGTTAGGCACCCAACAACCGCCCGGCCGACGGCCGGTCTTCTTAGACCAAACTCTGTTGTGTACTGTTGTGTTATACATATTATGCACCTAATTAAACTAATTTTTTTTGAAGATTTATTTATTAACTTGATTGAAATTTATGAACCTAATTAGGCTAATTAAGATTAATGTTTTAATCCTAATTAGGCTAATTAAGATTAATGTTTTAATCCTAATTACAACTCCTAAGTTTGATGATTATGTACATTATGCATCCTAATTAAGCTAATTAATGGATTTTACCTAAATTAGAAAGCCTAACTCTATGGTCAAAAACATGATTGACTGTAAAAAAGAAAACCAAGTTTAATTATATTGTGGAAAAGGACAATCATTGATAAGCAAAACAGCTCATAGGCCAAAATAGCCAAAATTATGAAAATACCATTAAATGACCAAAATATGTACAAAGGCATGAAATCATATTTAAATACTGTAAATAAGCAGAACATGATTAAATAACCTTAATCATCATGCATTTGGATCATCAAGAGCACATGAAATGGTAAGGAAATGTGGGGTGGTAAAAATTACCAAAATGCCCCTGTTATGGCAAACATGTAGAAAATGCTTGATAATTCATGAAAATGTTGACTTATGCTTAAAACATGTTTATTAATGTCAAAACATGCAGCAAAAATAGCAGGAGCCTTTTCGGGGTCCTAAACAAGGTTTAGTCACGAAATGACAAAAATGCCCCTACGGGCAAAATGGTAAAAGTGTCAAAAGACACTTAGAATCATTGTAGGCATTGAAAGTGATGTTAAACATCCTAAAATGACTGAACAAACCAAATGATATTTTCAGAATGATAGTCTGGGCCCACATTTGATAAATTACCAAAACACCCCCGAGGGGCGAAAATGATTTTTTATGCATATTTGTCAAGCATGATGGTCACGTATGCATATGAAAACATCCTAAAACATTCTACAACAGCATGTCATGCATGGAAAACATTTTTCTTATTTTTCCAGAATTTTTCATTATAATTAGAAAAATGACATTTATACCCCTAAATGAGGTGGGAAACGTATATAAAAACTATCAAACATACATGTCAGTGGATAATGATTCCATAAATCAAGCATGATGAAATATGCATTCTATAATTTTTTAATGTGTTTTTATGCATTTATACTATTTTTAATATTTTCTGAAATGCTGAAAAAGAAGGGAAAACAAAGAAAAATACAATATCCCCATCATAGATCCGAATTGGATCAAACCAGAGCCCATTCCTACTAATCAAAGCATGATATTTAACATGGACATACTAACTTTGTCCAAATACCGGCCCACATGTTCAGGTTTTACAAAATCCGAAATCCTTCACAGGGGTAAAAATGTCACAAAAAAATGATTTGGAGCTTGAGAAAATTAATGAATATCAAACATAGTGGCAAACATCATCCCTGAAAATTTCATAATTTTATCACTCATGAATTATTTTTAACATTTTTATAACTGAAAAACAACCTTTGTTGTAAAGAAAATCAAAACAAATGCTTAAAAATAAGTAACAAAATATGGGAAAATACCCTTGAAGCGTGGAAGTGCCTAGGCTCAGCTTTAGTAACCTTGTTTGACAGTGAATAGTCGCCGGAAACCTCCAAAAGCCGCTCCAAGTGTGATTGCTTCGAATGGCAAAAGTGGTGAAGAAGGGGTATTTATGGAATTTTATATCAGTAATGAAGCATAACCTATGGATGAGAAAACCATGGTTGGAAAGAGGGGATCAAGGACTGCATGAAGGTAATTTTTCACTAATTTTGTTCCGTCCCTAAACCCTCCAAATGACCTCCTATTTATAGGAGAAAATCTGTTCGAGGAAAGGTCTCAAAGACCCTTGGGGCCTTAATGGTTGGGGATAAGGTGAGTGATGGGCTCGCTGGGCTTGCGTGTGCTTAGGCCTGCTGGGCAGCCTAGGTCGGTGCAGCCTTACCCTGGCTCAGGCAAGTGGGCATGGGGCCATGTGTGGCTCAGCCTAAATGGTGGGGGCTTGTCCCCTGCCGACAGTCCAGCTGGGCCGGGTCAGACTGGGTTGCTTCGGTTCGGGTCAGCTCAGTTTGCCCCCACCTTTTTTTGTTTTATATTTATTTTTTAATAAACCATTTAAAGATTCCATTTTAAAGGTCCACGTTCAAATGCTAATATCTTTAAAACTAAATGGCCGATTTTGATGCACCACATATCGCCGCGAAGGTCTCAACACGTACTTTCCATCCGTGTGGCAGATATGGCCTGATTTTTCCTAAAAATGGCATGGATATCGAGAAAAACACATAAGTGGTGTTTCACGCGGATCAAGGTCCAAATGATACCAAAATTACATGAAATTTTACGTGTAAGCACAATATGACCAAATAAAGTTATCCAAATGATTTTAGGTCACATCGGGTGGCTCGGGTACCAAGAACCATACCAAGGGCAAAACGGTCATTTTCATAAAAGTTACTCGATTTGGCCAAAACTTTACGTGAAAGCTTAATATGACTAAATGAGGTCATCCAAAGTATTTCAGACTAAATTGGGTGGTCCAGATATCGAGAATCGTGCCAGGGGCAAAACTGTCATTTTCATGAAAGGTGTTGGATTTGGGTGAAACTTCAAATGTGAACTTAAAAAAATGGTTAAATACGGCTATGTTAAGGGTTTAGGCTCTATTTGGGACAATGTGGTTACAAAATGTGGGGTAGGGGTAATTTGATAATTCTTGCCATTCAGTCACCACACGAGTTACGAACTTTACCATCATTGCCAAGACACACTTCCCAGGTGTCAAAATGTGGTATCTACACTCGGGCACATGAACAAATCCATGGAGCACAAAAGCTACAATTTTTTGCGGACAAAAAACCCTAAACACCCACAGAACGGGCCCACCACTCCCCAACACAGCTTCGCAGGACTGGTCCTGTTATACCCGCACCCCAGGAATATAATTAATTATTATTTCTTCCTCGTGACGTGTAGATACCGCTGCCATGTATGCTGATGACCTGTTCTCCATGATGGTCAAACCCATCTACAAAATCATTGACCACGGTACGGGTTTGCCTGTGGAGGAAAGATTCCTCAACCGACAGTGGGGGAAGTTCGTCGATGGAAACTTCGTCGACTATCCTCCAAGTACCAACCCGAAAAGCGAAGAGTTTAGGAGAGAGCATCCGGGACCGTCACCTCAATTGGACACTTCGTTCAGTGATGAACTTGGCATTGCTGTGGCGAAGCTATTCGGAGTCATGGGTGACAAACCATGACGGCTAAGAAGTATGTTCCTAACCCTTTTCTTTTGTTGTTTATCCTTTCTTTGATGTCCTCGAAGTACGGGTCAAGGTTTGGACCGCCCGGACTATTTCTTTAGTGAAGGGAATATTTTTTTATTGTGGGTCCCACTTACTTAGGGAAGCTTGTGTGAGGGACTAATGACCCCATATTAGGTGGACCCTATTCTTTAATAATCTTCTTTCCTATTTAGAACCAATGGGTCAACCCATTTGGCTTAATGACCCATTTAACTTAAAGTGACCCATTTAACTGATGGACCCAAGAATGGGTTTATTCTATTTTCTTGCCCAACCAAATGGACCTTAAGCCCCCCCACTTACCATAAATAGAACTAATGGGGCATTCATTGGCCTTTAATTCTCCCATCTACCCTAAACGTGGAAGAGAGAAAGAAGGAAGGAGAAAAGGAGGAAGGAAGGTGGAGGAGCTTGGCTGGAAGCTTGAGGCCTCACCTTTTGGAGCCCTCAACGTGAAACTCCTCTATCTTGGGGGTAGGTAAGTAATTAAAACCCACCTCTCTTCTTCTATTTGGGTTTTGGGTTTTGGGGTTTGGGAAATGGGAAAGACTTGACCTAGGGTTCCACTTGGAACCCAAGGATCAATTGAAACCTCTAACCTAGGCTACTGTGGAGTTGTTGCAGTCCATTACTGGCCCTAAGACTCACAATCTCATTCTATTTGAAAGACCTAGGATTTCTTCCCTTTTATGCCTTAGAATAGGTTCTCCTTGGTTTCCCCTCTTGAATCCCTTGGGTTGTATGGACCTAATGTGGTCTTAGAATCCTAATGGACCTAAAGGGGAAACACCTTTGAAGTCTCCATACCTTTAAACCCCTTAGGAAAGGAACCCTTGGTGAGAAACCCCTTGAATTTTGGACTTGCAAGTATGAGGTTTTACATGTGGTTTTAAGACCTACGAGAAACCACCCTGAAATTTATCTTCCTGAGTAAGCCTTTGTTAAAGTCGGATTTACGTGCGGTTTCATGTTCTGAGAAAAATCACCCATAAAATCGCACTTGACCGAGACCTTCCTGAGCCTCTGGAAAGCTAGGATTTACATGCGGTTTCAGGAATTAGGCATGAGACCACCCATAAAACTACCCTGTCTCTGAAACCTTATACTTAGAGGAATTAAGAGAGACCTTTTGGGGATCCTTCCCTTCTCTTGTTTAACCCTATTCTCACTCTTTCTTTAGGTTTAAAATTCCCATCTTGTGACGTGTTACTTAATTGCGGCAACAACTTGTAACTTCGAGGCATAACATATATTGTGAGTGAGTTTGGTTGTTGTTTGGGCTTGTTATTATTAAATGTACATGTACCATGCTAGTAGTATATATTTTATTAAGCATAATTGTGCATTTTGCATACTTTTAATACTTGATGGATATAATGATGTTCTGGTTGATTTCCATTTCTTATTGGGTTACGGTGTCGGTGAATGCTGGTGCTGGAACCCCAAAATATATATATAATACATTTGATTGAATGTCATATTGAACTGTATGTGCCGTGCTGTGCTGGTACCCGGGTGCTAGATGGAATGGGACGTTGATGCACCTAGAATACCTCTCGGGATGATAGAACTTGCATGTAGTATATCTGCGGCTAGGACTTGGCACCCTTATGCTACGACCTTTACCAACAGGGGTTTAGGTGTTGGATAACCAAAACCCGGATTCTGTGGTGTGAGAGAGAGCCAATCATGGTAGTGATGGTTATCGGGGTCTGCCAATGGGAAGTTTTGGTGGCTTTGTCCGGCGTAGGCCTCCGAGTGACAATTGAGGTTTCATTGTGACGATGACTGAAGTGACCCACAGTGTTACCCGAGTTGTCATAGTAGCATATACCTCTGACTTAGTTGTGTAATAGGTGGAGAAATAGAATTAACATGTGCATGCATCATTGGACTATGTGAATTACGTGTTTGTGCATCCCCATCCCCTCACTGGCTCAGTGGAGCTAACCCCATCGTGTACACATTTTTTTAGACTATGATGCAGATGGCGGGAATCTTGCGGGACTTGAAGTCCAGCCCTTGGGATACGATGACATTGGTACAGGGGAGCCGAAAGTCGTGTTAGAGAAACATGGTGACGGGTATCCTTGTGATGATTACACCTACGGGCCGTGAGAATATTTGGGACTTGATCCCTTTTTGATTACTTTTGGGGCTTAGGCCCATGTATAAACATTTACTATTATACCCTTTTAATAGTTATTAGATGGTCATGGGAAATGTATTTATCTACAGTACTTTATCATTTAGCCTTTGAACATCTTGTAACTATTTGATTATATACGCTTCCGCAAAACTACTGATCATTTTGTAATGTAATATTCCCTTTCCGTATTCTGATATTATATTGCTTTAATATTAGTTATGACAGTGCATTGGGACACTGTGTCAGTGATCCGGACGGCTTAGTAGGATGACACACGTCGTCCTAGTCACCCCTTATAACGTATTATATTCCTTGTCTGAAATGGGGGCGTGATAGGTCCAGCCTCACAACCAATCGTAGTTCCACTGTGCCCGAGCGCAGGTCGGCAAATCCACAAGAGCCAACAGCGAAGACTGAGGCGCCAGCGCCGGTACTATCCCAAACGAAGTCAAGGAGCTCGCTGTGGGTGTCCAAGGCCTTGAGATTGAGGATACAGAGAGTGCCAGCGGAGTCGCTGCCAGAGAGCCCGATACTCTTAAACTTAGATTCATTCCTGACAAACGATAAGGAGAGCCCCAACACCAACACCAACTCCTCCCTAACATACAAATCAGGATCTCTGGTGTCGTCAACGACGGCGATGAGGATGAGTACGCCAACAACCTGATGGTCGAAGATCCAAAGCGTGAAGGTGGTATTGCTGCCGGAGATGCCGTCAGAAATGCACCAGATGCAGAGGAAGTCTGTTGCCTTGCGCTCTATGTCCCAGAAGGTGAGGTCAAAATTGGAGGTGCCGGAGCGCTTGGCCTCCGCCTTGCTGTTCAGGTTGCCGTTGAGATGTTTGTTGAGCTCCACACATTCGTTGCCACCAGATCTGGTCTCACCGTCTGGGTCGGTGTCTTCTTCGGTGGTGGTTCCGATAGTCATGATGGAAGAGATGAGGAGGAAAAAATGAGAAAGGGAAAGAAACATGCACAAGTCGGACGAGATACACGCACGGCGACGGAAGAAGGGAAAAAAAGGAAAACCCAAAGCGATAGGGTTTTTTCCTCGCTGAACGGCGGAAGAAGGGAAAAAAAGGAAAATAACTAATAGAGAGGGAGAGAGAGAGAGAGAGAGACTTCTACCATAGACTTCTGATTATTGATGTATTCCTCTAATTCTCTGTAGCTCTCTGGGTCGAGCTCTATTGACCAAGACCAGAGCAAATGCTTCTTTTGCTCACTCGTATTCCAAAAAGAACTTCCCTTTTACGTCTTCAGTAGTTTCCTCTAAATTTTGGATTCCAATGAAACGAAACCCTCCTTATCTCTCACAACTGGCTTGCTTGAGAATCTGAAATTTGTACAATGAAACTTTTGTAAATGAAGAAAGATTGTAGAGAGACATCATTTTATTTCTCTTCAGATAAATTTTTAGGCTTTTTGCGTTTGAATGGACCGATTATTGGAACATGAGGTGTTTGATGAAATGCCTGAACATTCTAAAATCTAGTATGCGTTTTAACTAAACATCCAAATTCCAAACAAGGGTCACTACTCGCTTGATCATTTCACAGCCACTTGTGAGAGGGCGTAGCCGCGTAGGAGAACATGATCAGGGAACATTCTTTTTCCCTTTATTAAATTATTACTTATTAACACTAATCATGACCAATAAATTACATCCCTACATAAAGTTATTGAAGCAAATGCCAATTAACTTAGTAACAAATATAACTAGTTGAAACAAAAAGGAAAAGACGTCCGGGGAACCCAAGGTCAGCCATCTAGATGACCCCCACTTAGGAGTATCTAAACACCTCTATAGGTGTATATAGAACTAGACAGCTTCTTCTAATGGCACATTTTTTTATTCTTAAAATTTATCTAAGATAAGGATATAAAAAGTTTTCAAAAATATTTTGAAAGTGATATATCAATGTGTCATTTTCAAAAGGTGTTATTGTCATGCATATTTTTTTAGTATACATGTGAAATTAAATATTACCCTCATAGAAAAAATTTGTATATTATACTAAAAAAGGAAAAAAAAAAAGGTTATAAATTACTTGATACCTTAAAGGGTGTCATAAGAAAGTCCTAAAATTATGGTGTTGCTTATTATAGTCTCTCTCCCTCCTTAGAAGGGGAATTTTTTTTTGGTAAATAAATATCCATTTTTGTATGTTTACATAATTTTATATTCAAGTAACATGGTATGGATAAATGCATATATAGAGAATCACTTGGTTTGAAATTTGCTTCATATCCTCCCCACAAATATGAACTCCGGTTGAATGATGAATATATACTTTGATATTCTACCAACCAAAAAAAAAAAAAGAATATATGCTTTGATAGATTTTTTTTCCGGTAATAATATGTTTTGATAGATTGTATGGCCTAAAATTCAATTGGGAGAAAGAACGCTATTTGGCCATGCAGCGCACACTACCCCTGCGCCCATACACAGGGGCGCTCGTAATGACCGCCGCATCCCTTAGAAAGATAGAAATAACCAAGGGTGCGACAATCATTTCACGTGCCCCTATGTCTGGACTTAGGGATGGCATGTGTTGCACGATTCTTAATTTGATATAATTTATTTTTGAAAGATGATCTTACAAATCCCCTCTTCATAATTAAGAAGGATTTAATAATTTGACAAATACTTCATAATAACATTAATATTAATTTTTTCCCCTCTAATTTAAAGAAATTTTAAGAATAAGAAGAGACACAATCAAAAGAAGATTTCAACTTTTTATCTCACCAATTTGGTAAACGATAAGATGCACCCATATGTATGTATAACAATTGACAAAAATAGTGTGAAAATAATAACTTTTGCCTCACTTTTGTATTCAACACAAATTAACTATGTTAGTTAATAATAGTGTTTTAGTGAGCCGTGAATGGCACATGGCTTGCATGTGTTTGAATGGGCATGGTAACATGTTCAAGCCCGGATCCGATTCGATTCCAAGAACTAGACACTTTAGGTAGATCTGGTCAAGAATCAACCCGAATTGAGAAGTGGTGTTAGTCTCTTCTTATAGTAAGTACTAAGTAGTAACATGGGGTTCACATGCGCGTGTTGGAATTGGCACATGGAAAAGATAATGCTTGTCGATAGAAATCTCCTTATCTATTTTTTGGGTAAAGGGGAGATTTATTGAGAAGCGGTGTGTGTACAACCAGCAGCTTCAGCCCTACAAAGTTGCTGAAGCCACTGCATGGAATGTGGTCAATCTGTCACACACACAATAGACAGGGCCTTCCTGGCTAGGGCATCTGATATAACATTTATAGCCCTAGCAACAAGAGAAAAAGAAATCGAAGAGAAAGAAGCCGAGAGATTCACCACATCTTCCACCTCCCAACTCGAGGATTTCTCTCCATTGAGAAAACCAACCGCATCAGAGCAATCCGACTCCACTAGGATGTGATCAAAGTTCATCTCCAAAGCTAACAACAGAGCACATCTAATAGCAAGAACCTCCCCAAGAACAACCGAACCAAAGTGAAGGGGTATAGAACGAAATCTCCTTATCAGCACGGCCTTATTGCCACTCCACATTTGCGGCAATTCAAAGCTGGGCTAAGCCCATCCAAGCCCACCCAAACCTAACATTTACAACAAATGAAGAAGCTGAGTTAGAGCTAGGTATCATAAATAAGTCGGGTTGGTTTTGAGATGTCTCTCTCAATTAAGGGTGTCAATTGGGCGGTTCAGTTTGATTTGTTTTTTCCCCGATTTAGGTGTAAGTTTTAGGGAAATTGAAACCGAACCAATAAGGACTTTCGGTTCGGTTTTGGTTTTGGTTGGACGAGTTTGGTTCAGTTTGTGATATCAGTTTCAATTCGGTTTGAAAATCGGGTATAAACTAGTTTTGAGTAGGATTACGTAGGGTTTTTAGGGTTTGGGAGGTCGGTTTCAGTGTTGGTTCGGTCCTCTCGGTCGATAAGGCTGCGGTTTGGTTTGGATTGGGCTCAATCGGGTTGGTCCACGCCGATTTGCTCTGTTCGGTTTAGGTTTTGACACCCTTACTCTCAATGGTTTTAGAATTAAAAGACCAATTTGGAACAGAAGTTGGAACACGGCATGGCAGTCGGCGACACGTTCGGCCCATTCCATGGATGGTCGGCTCGATTTGGTTTTTTCTGATCAATTATCCTTCATTATATCAGTAAACCGGATTGGGTCTATTCAATGGTAATCAACCCTGACATCATTTTCTTTCATGCTGGGCCATCGGTGTAAACGAAGCTTATACATTAAAATGGTGATTGTAACGTGTAAGAGTTGCTTCGAAGTAATATCAGACAAATTTTTTTTTCCATCTTTTGAGTCTAAAAGAAAGAAAAGGAAGACCCATGACTAAGTAAGTCATTATCATGAGAATTAACATCAACAAACAATTAAGTGGTGGTAATTGATTTAAGAGATTGATATCTGGATGGGTTTTTGTCAATAAACCTATTTGACTAAGACATTGCTTCTTGGAAGTCTATGGTTGAACAAACCACAAGCAATGACGTATTGACCGTTCATCTCCCTATTATGGCCACTAATTTTGTAGAGAGAAAGAGAGAGATGTTGAGGATTGATGTCTTGCATTCTATCGTTTGGGTTGTGGGTCAACTAGAAAAATTTTTAGGGTTTGCATCGAAGTAGTTTTGGAAATTATATCTTTTCATTTTCCCTTTAAATTAGTAGCGATGAGGATTATTAGGATTATAGAGATTTCTTTGTAGACAGGGAGGCATGAGGTAGAAAGTGTGCAAACTCTATTCTCCATAGCTAGTGAAGACAGTCTCATCTTACAGTAGATGTAGACACTTTGTCGAACCATGTACATCCTTATGTCGTAATTATATATTATGTTTTCTGTATCGTGAATAACTTTCAGTTTAACAAGAGAATGTTATTTGGTCTTTTCATATCACATGTAAAAGAGTCTAACTCAACCATATGATCCAACATATACGGGGTTTTCTCTTATTTAAGCTAGGTTCTTGTACTACATCTAATAAATATATGTTTTACGTACAATTAGCTAATGACATTTGTCCCTAAGCATAAATATACAGGTAGGTGATCCAAACTCATAAAAACGACTATTCTAATACATTAAAATGATATTTGAATCAAACTAGCTAGTTTGAAATTCTACCGCATGCTTACATTATAATGTGGACACATTTCTACCTGTTTGGAAATACTTGGTCCAAACTTCAAAAGCCCAGCCATATATTTGACTCTTATATACATGAACGTACATCACAAGATTTGAGTAGGTCAAGAATCTATCTAAGGGTGTCAATATGTTCAGTTTTGGTTTTGTCGGTTTGATTATTGTTCAATTCGAAATATGATATATAGAAATTGAAAACAAATAAGAGCTTCTTTTCCAAACCACAATCACATTGGCACGGTTAAGTTTCGGTTTGGTTTTTATTTCGATCCATATTAGGTCCACTATTTGGTTTTGACTTGATTAATATTTGGTTAGGGTTTTTATTTAAGTGTTTGGGCAAACTTTTTACATCTTCACCAAATTTTTTCCAAACATTAAAAAAGAATATAATTTATCATCCACCATATTGATTAACAAATTTTAAAATAAAATAATTTATTCGATTCCTAATTCAAACTCAACCATTAAACTGAAATCAAACCAAACCAAGAAAAGATTGCATATTTTGAAACCATAATTGAAGCGATTTGTTTTGGGTCAATTAGGTTTTAAACGGTTAGTTTCGGTTTTAGTTTCAATTCTAAATTAACACCTATAAAGTTAAATAGCTCAATACCATGGTAATTAAATCTTCTTACATGAAGATTTTATTTAGATCAGTATAATCAGGGACAAGGCTGTGTTACCCAATAATACAATTAGGAAAAAGGCAGTGTGTCCAATATGTGTCTTCTTCTATCCCATCCTTTTGGAAAAGATCCCCTTGCCCTCATGTGTCCAACCATATGATTGGTGTATGTCGTTAGCTTACCGAAAGCTGGCGACATGTCAAACCCTCTCCCATACCATACAATTATATCAAATGTTACAAAAGGCATTTTTATTCATGAAAATGTTAACTCCATTTACATTTTACAGTCGTATTTATTTCTTAATATTTTTTAGGGAAGCAATTTTCTGTACAGGAGTGTGGCCTACGCTAGCACTCCCATGTCTCTATCTCTCTCCTCCTTAAAACAAGGGGGCAGAGGTGTCTTCTCACATGAGGAGGAGAGAGATAGACTCATGGGAGTGTTGGCGTAGGCCACACTCCCGGACAGAGAACTTTTTTCCTATTTTTTAATAGAACCAATCACACTTGTGAAATGAGCTTCCATAGTACTTTGGGTCATTAGGATTGATAAGTGTTCAACAAATTAAATGACATATTTTTTGGTAGAAAGACTCATTTGGTAGTTTAACTACAAAATTACATAGAATAAATTCTTTTGATATTAAAGCGTCTGGTTAAAATAGAGAGGAGGAGAATGTTGGGACAATATACCCTAATGCTTCTCATAAGTAGAGATGCCCATCCCTGGCTCTAACTGGCTAACTGCACACTTATATGCAATAGACATTTCAATTATAGATTTTAACAATATTTACATTGATAAAGTCCTCATTGGACAAGATAAATCAAATAATAAAGCATAGTTCTCTCAAGGCCATCCTTTACTGTTTTCCTACGTTAGTCAATCCACCACTTCTTAAGAATCTGTCCAAACATATACTTGCCTTCATCCTTGTGTTAGATAAAATAATGCCCAGAATGACGATTTTGTAGAAGAAATTGCAAAGTGAAAGAGAACACACATATATAAGACAAGATTTACGTAGTTCACCCCCAAGTAGGAAGGCTACGACCACGGTTGAGCGATAGTACGAATCCACTAATTAGGAAGCAAAATGCGAAACCCTCTCCCCCATCTCTCAAAGAGATAACAAGATTATATAAGAAAACCCTAACCCCAGAAAGTACAAAAATGCCCCTCCCTCTGAAATCCACTCGATTTGGACTTGAACCGAAATAGGTCAAAATACATATCAGATCGAAGCTTTCGACGAGCACTACAGGGGCCATCAATCAAATTACTATAAGGACGGGGAAGTAATAAATTCGGATCGAAGACCTAATGGTCCAACGACAAGAATATGCTTAGAAAAATCGCAAGAGAGGAACACATGCCATTCCGTCTCAGTTTCTTTCCAGTAAAAACCACAAATTGAATCCTCAGATACAAACGTAGTCAACTTACTCTTTACTGGCAATGCCCCCAACAAACAACTTACTCTTGCTAATCACTAGATGATTAGCATTCCTTCAATGCAAATATTTCAAGCTTATCTCTTCAGTTTATTTTTGTTAAAGGTCATTGAAGAATTTTTATATTTTTCTTTTGTTATAGGAGTTTCGTATTGCAATGTCAATGACTCTTTATGCATATGCTTCCTTCTGTCCAAGTATGTGCATTATCTCCTTAGTTTTTTTGATATTCAATCTATATACCCCATATAAGTAGATTCTCACATCTATATCCATGATTGTGAGAAAACTATTGTGAAATTCTACTTCCATTTCTAGTGATAAATGGCTATAAAACCTATCCAAAAAATGGACCATTTTAATAACTTGCTTATAATTGAAACAAGAAAATATATCTCTACACTGTTGACATAAAATAAGATGTAGATTGCATTTAATTAGTCCTTCATATGGCTACTCATCCTAGTCATTGGTGCTATCAATAGTTACTAAGAAGGGATTAAAAACCTTAAGCCCATGTGTTTCTACATCAAATAAGTTTTCTATCTTCTTAATGCCTTTCTAGTTTAGTAATACAAACAAGTGCTAGCACATTTCCATGCAATTGCAAATATTTTGGTCCCTGAATGGTGTATGGCAATGTAGCTACAATAATTATTTATTTGCGTATTAAAAATAAAAGTCAGAAAACTTAGTATCAGGGCACATCGATCACTTGTTGGTTCTAGGAGCACTATTGTTGGAGTTGGATGAGTAGACCTCAAGGTCCTCAGTAAACTGGCAAAACTTGAAAAAACAAAGCACTGTAAAATTCATGACTATATGAAAAAAAGAGATGGATGGATTATGGAAGACGTGCATAAACATACATGAGAGACTAAATGATTGCATTTACGTGAATTGCCACATCACTCTTTCACATGGTACAAATGAAGCATGTCATAAGAGGTAGGTTCCTCTTTAGACGAGCCATTTGAATAAACTTTTCTGACTAAATATTAGAGAAGTCAAGTGATATCTCCTTAACAAGCTATTACTTCCATTGTTAAGCTTTAATTCTTCTTCTTCTTCTTCTTCTTATTATAACTCACTTGATTTTCATGAACCCCCATGATGATGAGAGAATCTCTTCATCCATGGGTTCCAGCGTTTCGATGAGACTTCAAAAGCAATGCTAAGGGCACTTAAGACATTCGTCATCTAAGGCTGAGAAGTCATTATGAGATCACAGCTGTGGATTATTTCTCTTCACCCACGGTGAAAAAAACTTTCTTTTTTTTTGATAAATACTTTTTAGTCATGTGATTGGTTTGACTATCTATGTGAGAACCCTTCCATATCACTCTTGCAAATTTAGATTTTAGCTAGTATGGTCAGAAGCCACCTACTACCATTGTTTCTCATCCCTCACTTCCAAGCAAAAGAATAATTAAGAGCTCTCCTTTCACCCAAAAATATAAAAAGAGTAATTTTTGTTGTACAATTCAATTACGAGCAGCCTGAAATGGCAGGCTTTATGGTAACTTCACATTCCTTGAACTCTAAATGTAGACCCAAACAAAACCAATGCAAATTGAATGTTGCCAACCATTCAATTTTGGATCATTTCTCTGCCTTGTCCATTTTCCCAAGTTCCTCTAATAAAGGTGAAAATGATCACCCTATCCCCTACTCAAACACACTGTCTAGGTGGGATCCACTCCCCCTATTAGAAGAACTAGGAAAAATGGACTGGACAGGAAATGGAGCAGATAATGTTCCTTTAATTTTACAGTACTTCATAACAAAAGGTTTCAAAGAAGCCATACTTTGATCCTACCTTGTAGAAGGACATACCATAACCAAACCATTAGAGGTGATACAAGGTGGGTACCCACTTTGACTTGCCTCATTGTCATCCCTATTATTACCCAATAATCAATGGACACGTGGCAAAAAAAAGGCATGCTCCTTTAAAACCGTTTATTTGAATTAAACCAAACCGAATAAAGCATGACCTGTATAAATTGTTCATACTAAATTCTACAATCACGTGTTTTTGGTTTTTTTTTTTGGGGGGGATAGAAATCACTTGTTTTTGTTGAATTGTGTGAAATTTTCTGTTAAATGTTTCTTTGTTGAGTTGTGCAATAAGGGTTGAACATAATAGATTTGACATTTTGGGATTATATCTTCATGAGGTAGTAATTTAGGGTATGCATGATAACACTTTTGTTTTTTTATTTTTCTGTTTTTTTGTTCCTGGGAACAAAAAAATAAGAGAAATCCGTTTGTTAATATCGGTTCATTTTTTGGTTCCTGGAAATGAACTAGGACAAAAAAGTTGTTGAGAAAAAAAAAAAAGAGCTATAATTTGAAGCTTCTCTGTTCCAAAAATAAAAGGAAAAATTAAGAGAGTTGTTCTTTAATGAGCACATGGTTAATTTGATGGGCAAAACAGTTATTTTCATGTTCAAAATAAAACATCACTTCCAATGCAACTTCAACCATCACTGTCGCCGCCGCCACCTCCACCACCGTTGTCGCCACCTCCTCCACCACTACTGCCACCACCACCACCTCCACCTCCACCTCCACCACCACCATCGTTGTTGCCACCACGGCACCACCTCCACCTCCTCCACCACTACTACCACCTCCATCGCCACTACCTCCACCGCCACCACCACCTCCATCGCCACCACCACCATCACCACCACCACCACCACCTCCACCTACGCCATCGCCACCACCACCTCCATCGCTACCACCATCACCACCGCCACCACCACCTCCACTGCCACCTCCATCACCGCTACCACCTCCATACCACCGCCACTATCACCACCACCCTCACCAAATTTTTGGTAATTCAATGACATTTTTAAAATTTTATAGAAGTTCTAGGAACAAAAATGATTGTACATAACAAACGCATTTTTGTTTCTTTTCTGGCCCAGAAATACAAATTCTTTTGCGTTAATAAATGCATTTTTTTGCCCAGAAATTTGTCCTAGTAACAAATTCACAAAAATTCATTTCTAGAATAGAAACATGACCTAGAAACAAAAGTGGTATCATGTAGCCTTAATTCCTAGGTTTATTTATTTCAGTTGAATATTTCCATTTAAATTGAATTATCGTTTTACAAAAAAAAACAAAACTGAATTACCAAAACTATATGTACGAACCGAATGAAACCGAATAAGAAACCCAATAAAACTGAGCCATTTTAGTTTGATGTTGAGGTTATGAAAATTATTTGGTTTTGATTTGTACATATAGTATCTTGAATCGAACCAAAATTGAACCAAAAAAAATAAAAAAATAAAACAATAAAAACTAAAAAGATGCAGTGTACGCCTTGTCGCCTTAGGCTCAGAGAGTTGTTTTTTTTTTGTCCAAACAGAAATATAATAAATAAATAAATAAATAAAAATAAGAAGTGACTGATTTTGATTTATATTAATTTGATGAAGAAGAGGAAAGTTTGGTTGCGAGTCTGAGACTGTGACTTACTAGAGGTTTAGAATTGAGTCTTTGGGAGCAAGCTAGCTACCTATAGCTCTACCTATATAATATAATACAAAGTCAGACATATATAGATTGACCATCGTGTCCTACTATACCACCAAGGCGTATGTTAGTACAAAGCATCGGCAGGAATTGGTGGGCATTTTAGCTAAAACATTCGGAAACGATTATACGTATAAAACAGTATGGGATGAGTAGAGTTCTGTTCTGCCCGACCTACCAGTAGTCCCGTACTGCCCTTGCTGCGCTACCAATTACACCCTTCGCTTCGCCGTCTGGATTCTGGCGTGGTCTCAAATAACTATTTCGTTTCTTTCTCCAGGGCCATTTCTTCCTCTCTCTCTCTCTCTCTCTATTTTTCTGTGAGGACTGAGATCGCGAGCGGAATCATCGCTTGGAAGGCGGCTCGATATCTCTTGAATTAGCTACTTCGAGTTGATTAGCTGTCGACCTGGATCTGAACTGTGGAGCGTCAATTCGATCGGGGTATCAATCTTTGCCATAGATGGTTGAGCCCTAATATTGGAATTCCCTTGTTTCGAGGCGTCGTATGAGCGGAAACTAGGGTTTTTGTTTTTGGAGAATTCCTGGAGATGGTAATACAAGTATTTGGAACGGATCTAGGGTTTCTTGCTCCTCGAATTATTGAACGACTTTAGGGTTTAGTGGATCGGGCGGTGGAATTACGGCGGGATTGATGTTTCTCGTTCGGGACGAAGGTGGGATCGAATTCAAAACCGGCGAAGATGCAAGGCTATGCATGGGCGGGAAGGTGAGGAGAGGAAACGGAGGCGGCACATGTGGCCGGTCCCTGCTCTCGGTACGACGACTGTAGTTTCTGATTCTACCACATCATCTACCGCTGATCACTTCTGCAAGGTATCATACCTTCTATATCTTCGGGTTTATTTGCCTTCGTTCCGACTGTGTTTTCGAGTTGATTTGGTCGATATAGATCCATTGGCGTTCTTTTGTTGGGGCTTCGTGATGGTAAGCATCGGTAAGAGGAAAGAACCTGACTTTCGGGGACTATGGAATCTGTGCATTGACGTTGATTATGGAATTCAGAATTCTATTACCTGTCCCTATTTACGCCTCTCCTCTTTGTATTTTTTGGTGGTGAATAACGAGGAATGATTGGGAATTTGTTTGGTAGACTTGTAGTCGATGGTAGCGTTTTCATTCACTGCTTTGTGTTTTATTTTTTGATTTCCGTTTTTGTCTGGGGAGTGTCTTTGATACTATGCGTGTAGAGAGTTCTGTATGTTGTGAAAAATGGGAGTTGGAGTTATGGTTGGTGTATTGAATTCGATTCTTTTGTTTAGCTGAAACAATTGTAACAAGTTCTGGGGTTGTATTCTTCGTGGTTGATAGTTTCTGAACTGAATTTACAGGACAGTGCAGCCTCTTTGATTATTCTTAGATTGCCCAAGTTATTTTATCGTTCATGCTCTTTTGGGTCAGATATTGAGTCGATTTTATGAAAAGTGAATCTGGTGATATTGCATTGCTAAGTTTGCTTTCATAAAAATCATTCTTGTTGAGCTTATTGAAACTTAGTGAAGTATGTTTCTAAAGCTTTTGGCTGCTTTTTGATATATCAATAACCTTTTTCATTTGTTGTCAATAAAAAAAAAATTAGCTGTCTTGTGTATCAAAGACATTGCATGACATATTTGGATATGTATGTTGGCTGTGCCACACTGTGGATGTTGTTTTGGGTGGAAACCGCGTGGAAATGGTGATGTATGACCGAGAATTGGGCAGTTTCATATCAATTGATTTTTTCCTTCTGATGAGTGTATTTTCATTGTTTGACAGAACTTGATTGCTTTCATGCCTGATGAGAGGATGAGAGCTGATTCCCTTATGACAATTCTTGGTTATGTTCTCTTCTACATTTGGAATTGAGGGACTTAAAGCATTAGCTTATTGGTTAGAAAGAACATAAGGGAATTTTTTTTTTTTTAATGTGGATGGTCCATTACCTAAACCTTCTTTCTTTTGAACTTGTCCTATTTGTGGATGGCTGTCGTGTATGGCCTCCTATGGTGTTTTGATAGCAAATTCTCACACTTTTCTTTTTTATAAGAAACTTTTCTCATTTGTTATGGGCTTTTGGTAGTAACTATTTTTTTATAATTCTTCTTACCATCTTCATTGAACATTGTCTCTAATTATATATTTTCACATATTACTATTTCAGTCTAGTTGAGTCCTTTTGCTATAATGTGAAGCTTCTTTATGGTTTTGTCATTTTCTTCGGCCTTTTAACTCCATCTTGTCTGATTTTCCATCATCTAGACACCTACTGCCTGGTCAGATCTAGATGCAGTTGGATTTTTATAAATTCCAGCTTGGTATCCAAAAACAATGTTTGCAGTTGCAATTAACAAACCTGTTGGTTGTTTCTCACCTGCTTGTTCATATCCCAGCATATTTATCTCTGAAGTCTTTTGTTGAATTTTGGTACCATTAAGTAAGTATGATTTCCTTCCATGTCCACCTAATTGGGAGTCACTTGCTGGGTAGGGATAATTGTTTAAATTGCAATTTTAAGTGTGTCATTGGCAGAAGTTCCTGTTTGGAGACAATAAAGAGGTCATTGGTTTTGATGTATGTATGAAATTTCTGTTAGGTGGTGGAAAAGGAAAATCTAATGATGGCGGCACTGATATATAATTAGTTGGCTTAGCTTCTTCCCTATTCTTCCTTTTGAAAACTTGTATTCTTCTTGGGGCCCACTGGATTCTGAATTCCTGAGTTTGTGGTCATCTGCGAAATTTTTTGTTGTTTAGTTTTGGATATGTTGCTGATTTTATGAAGATGGTTAATTGTTTGGCCATTCCAATGGTAATCCTATTTATGATTTGTTTTTCTATTTCCTGATGATCCAACCTCCAATTTCTCTTTCTTCGAGCACAGCTCTTATTTGTGACTTGTAGTTTTGTTCTGTACGCTATTTTGTATTCCTTTTACTTATTGTACTTCCACTGAAGTTTCTCTTGTTTTGTAGGATGGACGCAAGATTAGTGTTGGTGACTGCGCACTTTTCAAACCCCCACAAGAATCCCCACCTTTCATTGGCATAATACGGTGGTTGACATCAGGCAAAGAGGATAATCTTAAGTTAGGTGTAAATTGGCTTTATCGACCTGCTGAAGTAAAGCTTGGCAAAGGCATTCTGCTGGAAGCGGCACCGAACGAAGTGTTCTATTCGTTTCACAAGGATGAGATACCTGCTGCATCGTTACTCCATCCGTGTAAAGTTGCATTCCTTCGTAAAGGTGTTGAACTTCCTTCAGGGATATCCTCATTTGTTTGTAGGCGAGTTTATGACATTGCGGACAAGTGCTTATGGTGGCTAACTGATCAAGACTATATCAATGTATGCTTTGTAATTTTCTGTCTATGACCTGATTCTGGCATGTTTGCTTGCTGTTCTGATTAAATGTGTAGTTCTTATAATACTCTACTATTTTCCGTAGGAGCGACAGGAAGAAGTAGACCAACTACTAGATAAAACACGACTAGAAATGCATGCAGCTGTGCAGTCAGGAGGGCGTTCTCCAAAACCATTGAATGGTCCTACATCAACACCACCAATAAAGACTGGATCAGATAGTGTACAGAATAGTGTCACCTCATTCCCTTCTCAAGGTAAGGGAAAGAAGAGGGAAAGGGGTGATCAGGGCTCTGAGCCCATCAAACGAGAGCGTTCGTTGAAAACAGATGACGTGGATTCTGGTCATTTTAGACTGGAGAACATGCTGAAATCTGAGATTGCCAAGATTACAGACAAAGGAGGACTAGTTGATTTGGAAGGGGTTGAGAAATTTGTGCAGCTCATGCAACCTGACAGATCTGAGAAGAAGATAGACATGGCTGGCCGTATAATGCTTGCTGATGTGATTGCAGCTACTGATAGGTTTGATTGCCTTGGCTGCTTTGTGCAGCTCAGGGGTCTGCCTGTATTGGATCAATGGCTCCAAGAGGTGCATAAAGGGAAGATTGGAGATGGTAACAGCTCCAAGGAAGGGGATAAATCGGTTGAAGAGTTCCTCTTGGCATTGCTTCGTGCGCTTGATAAGTTGCCTGTGAATCTTCATGCTTTGCAGACCTGTAATGTTGGTAAGTCTGTGAATAATTTGCGTAGTCATAAAAACTTGGAAATCCAGAAGAAAGCTAGGAGTTTAGTCGACACATGGAAGAAACGTGTGGAGGCAGAAATGAAAATCAATGATGCTAAAACTGGGTCTGCACATGCTGTTTCATGGCCGAGCAAGCCTGGTTTTTCAGAAGTTTCACATGGAGGAAGCAGACGGACAGGAGGATCTTCTGAGGTTGCCGTTAAGAGCTCCATTACTCAGCCGTCTGCTTCTAAATCAGCACAAGTTAAGATTGGCCATGGAGATGCTTTTTCCAAGTCAACGCCGGTTTCTCCTGGGTCTGTGAAGTTGTCAACATCATTTCCTGCTCCTGTGGCTACTGGTTCAAAGGATTCACATTGCAAAATGGCAGTTAGTGGTGGTGCCTCAGATCCACCTCTGTCTACGATAAAGGAAGAAAAGAGTAGCAGCTCTAGTCAATCCCAGAACAATAGCCAGTCTTGTTCAAGTGATCATGCAAAAACTGTCGGTTCTTCTTGTAGGGAGGATGCAAGGAGCTCCACTGCTGGGTCTATGAGTGTGAATAAGGCTTCCAATGCTGCCTCCCGACATTGGAAATCAAGTAACGGTTTCCTGGGATCAGCTGCCTCTGGAGTTCAAAAGGAAACTGCAGTTGGCAAATGCAGCTCCATGACCAGGAATACCACTTCTGAAAAAGTATCACAGTCTGGACTAACATGTGAAAGAGCACCTGATACACCTATTGGTGATCATGGAGGTAGCCACAGGCTGATTGTTAGGATTCCAAACCCTGGCCGCAGCCCAGCACGAAGTGCCAGTGGAGGTTCTTTTGATGATCCTTCCATCATTGTTAGCAGAGTTTCTTCTCCTGGGAACTCTGAGAAGCATGACAACTATGATCGTAAGGTGAAGGGGAAGAATGATGCTTGTCGGGCTAATATTGTGGCAGATGTGAATACTGAGTCATCATGGCAGAGTAATGATGTAAAAGATGGAGTTGTTGCATCTGATGAGGGGGATGGGTCACCTGCTGCAGCTCCTGATGAGCAGTGTAGAAATACTGATGAGATTGCTAAAACAACCGATGTATCTAAATGCTCATCATCCGGAAATAATCCGAAAACTGGTAAATTGTATGAGGCTTCTTTCAGTTCCATGAATGCTTTGGTTGAAAGTTGTGTCAAGTACTCTGAAGCGAGCACATCTATGGTGGGGGATGATCTTGGAATGAATTTGCTTGCCAGTGTGGCTACTGGAGAGATGTCAAAATCTGATCTGGTTTCTCCCATTGGTTCTCCTCGGGGAAGCTCACCTTCACAAGAGGATTCCTTTATGAGTAATGGCGCCAAATTTAAGTTATCACATGAAGATGCTGGACCTCGAAGCCAAGTTCAGCCTGATGAGTCTGCAGATGATGACACTGAGAAGCAAGGTAAGATTTTTTGGGTCTTCCATAGCTTAAGGATGTATGGAACCATATCCTTGGCCTGAATTTTTTTTTTAAAATTTTTGTTCTTCAGGGGACAGCAAAATCACATGCTCTGATGAGAAGGTAACAGGGGAGCGAATTGAGCAGCTTCAAGCACCCGGTAAAGGTTTGCAACAAAGTGGAGACTTGTGCTCCATATCCGATGGTAGACCTGACGACAACATAGGTTCTGCTTCCTTGACTGTGTGTACTCCAGAAGCTAGAGCAGATGGTGTGGAGGATGAAGGCGGCAACCAACTTCGGGAGAGGAAGAAGTCAGCTGTTCCTGGGGTCCATGATGGTTTATCAGATATAAAACTGAAAACTAGGAGTCCCCTGTTGGATGAAAAGAAGAAAGTTGATCATGTGGAAGGAAAAATTGCTAGTAGTAGTATAGCAGAAGCTTCTGATTTTGTCCATGGTTCGGTTGTTGATGCATGTAACACAGACAATGCAGTTTCTATTACAAAAGTTGAGAAGGAATCTGTTGATGAATCACCATCGTGTCCATCTGTGGAATTAGATAGTGAGAACAAGAATCATGTGCATTTGGGGTATAATGCTGGCGTTGCAAATGATCGGAGGCTACAGGGTGGTGTAGATCATGGGGCTGTAGAGTCAAGTGATAAGGATGCGCTGCTGCCCTCTGGTCTTGGTAATGTGATGGCTCCAGAAAATGAGCTCCAGGGTGAGAAGTCTGATGAGATGGATGTCAGAAATCATTTTGGGCAGAGTGATAGTCAAAGAAAGGAGCAGACAAGTAATGGTCCTACTTTTGATGAGCGAGGTGGAGCCGTGGGTTCAGTTGTTTCAGATCATGGAAATGAAGGGAATGAGGAGAAGAAGACTTCTGAAAAGAGGGAGCATCTTGAGACCTGTTCTGTTGGATCAGCTCCCAATGAAGAGTCGTCCCCAAAACCTGCTGGAGAAAATGACCAGGCCTTGAAGGCAACTGGATCAAGGTTGACTGGCCCTGAAGCAGACGATGTGGAGGAGTGTATGACCATGCAAGAAGCTTCTTCATCTGCCACAGCAGGATCAGATATGGCTGCAAAGTTAGATTTTGATTTGAATGAAGGCTTTCCTGTGGATGAAGGGAACCAAAGTGAGCCAGTTACTTCTGCCATTCATCTTCCAAACCATCTGGCCTTTTCTGGTCCTTCCTTGCCAATTGCTGTTCCTGCTCAAATTACCATTGCTTCTCCTTCAAAAGGGTCTTTTCTTTCTCCTGAAACCCTGTTGAAGAGTAAAGTGGAGCTTGGATGGAAAGGTTCAGCTGTTACTAGTGCATTTCGTCCAGCTGAACCGAGGAAGGTTTTGGAGATGCCACTAGGTACAACTGATATCCCTCCTGATACGACTGCCAACAAACAAGGTCGTCCTCCATTGGATATTGACTTGAATGTTCCAGATGAGAAACTTCTTGAGGACATGGCCTCTCAAAGCTCTGCTCATGAGACAGTATCTGAATCTAGGCCTGCTAATAATCGTGATTTGGGTTTGGGTGAGATGTTTGGGTCTTCAAATGCACCTGGCCGTAGTGCTGGAGGACTTGACCTCGACTTAAATAGGGTTGATGAAGGTACTGATGCTGGGCAATTCTTGGTGAGTACTAGTTGTAGGTTAGAAGTCTCTGTTATGCCAGCTAAGTCATTGTTGTCCAGTGGGCTACCTAATGGTGAGGTTAATGTGTTGAGAGACTTTGATTTGAATAATGGGCCAGGAATTGATGAAGTGGGTACAGAAGCAGTACCTCGCAGTCAGCATTCCAAGAGTAATTTGCCATTCTTACCTTCTGTTACTGGATTTAGAATGAACAATGCAGAGCTGGGAAATCTCTCATGGTTCCCTCCTGGCAACTCTTATCCTGCTGTTGCCATTCCGTCAATCTTGCCTGATAGAGGGGAGCAGCCTTACCCAATTGTTGCTACTTCTGGGACACAACGAATCTTAGGGCCACCCACTGGTGGCACCAATTTTGGGCCTGATATGTACAGAGGATCAGTTTTGTCCTCATCTCCTGCAGTAGCATTCTCTCCGGCTTCCCCATTCCCATATACAGGATTCCCTTTCGGCACCAGTTTCCCTATACCTTCAACCTCTTTTTCTGGTGGCTCTCCTACATTTGTAGATTCCTCACCGGGTGGCGGAATTTGCTTCCCTGCTGTTCCTTCACAGCTAGTGGGACCTACTGGTTCAGTCACTTCTCATTACCCGAGGCCCTACGTGATTAGCCTTCCTGATGGTGCTTCCAACACGGGGGCTGAAAGCAGTCGGAAGTGGAGGCAGGGTCTAGATCTAAATGCAGGTCCTGGAGCTACAGATATGGAAGGGAGAGATGACAGGATATCATCAGCATCAAAGCAATTTTCAGTTGCCAGTTCCCAGGCCCTAGCTGAAGAGCAAGTTAGAATGTACCAGGCAGCTGGTGGGGTACTGAAGAGGAACGAGCCTGAGGGAGGGTGGAATGCGGAGAGTTTCAGTTACAAACAACCCTCATGGCAGTAGGAGAGGTTTGACAGAAAAGAGTGCTGATTTATGGATGCTGGTGAGCTCAGTATTTACTTTTCATAGAACCTTGAGAATGTTGATGGACATAATGTTCATATTATTTGTGCTGTGGCATATATTGCTGGTTTACACGATGAATTACGTCTGTCTCTCTGAGTTTCAAACTTCACTCCCACATATGATGCACTTCTAACTGTGAAAAGAAAATATCATTTATTGTAATGCCTTAAAATCTCAACATGCTTTCCCTGAAATGATTTTCATGGCGCTGCTGTCTTCCTTGGTTTTTTTTCCAGCTCTCAGGATGAGTACTGGCCAGCTCCAAGAGGACTTTATATCAAATGTGTCTCAGGGGATGGGTGGTAAGTGAGTTCTTTCCATATGTTTATATAGCTTCTGACCACCAATTCTCTGTTGTACTGCTTGTAACTTACAAGAGTCGTTCGGCTTGTGGAAGCTGTTTGTTCCTTGAAATTGTTCTGGGTGAGATGGCCTCTGCAGATCAGTTTCCCTTTGTAGATATTTAACTACTGGAAAGAACCTGTGCTATGTTGCCCAGATACTCGGAGATTTTGGTTCACAACATGGTTTGGTACCTTGGCTGTATCCTGTAGGGTCAACATCATTACCTTTTCCCATTCCAGTCCCCTATATAAATGGGTCCGGGTGTATGAACTGGCCTGAAGCCCTTTCATATCTTCATTGATGTTATTTATGTCTTTTTTCTTTGCATATATAGATATAATTTAAAATGATCAAAGAATTTTTGGTAATTGAGGCTTTGGTTCTTGATTCTGGCTGGAGTGGTGCTCATGTACATTTATTTCATGTTATATTTAGAGTCACTCTACCCTAAATGTAGTTCCACAAATACCATTTTGATGTCTTTTTGAAGTTGTTCTCATTTAGCTTTGAACAATTTTGACTTTCAATAGTAGGTTTGACCTTTTGTTTATCAGATCTTAATTGTTTACAGGAATAATTGTTGGCAAGAGTTGAACGTGTTGACAATGTAACGTGGTTGAGCATTGCAGGTTTTCTTTCTTCGTGGTTGTTGGTCTGGTGAGAGGGAAAATTTGTAATGTTGCCTGTGTCATCATGTCCTTTGTCATGTAATGTTTTGTAGAATGCTCATCACCTAGATCCTATTTTATAAGTATTATAGGAAAAAGATTGATACACTGACCTTGTACAGATTCCTTTATACCCTCCTCACATAATAAACAGTGGGACTCATACTATACTGATAATTTTACCTCTTATTTTGACCATGTGAGCCCCATATGGATGATACTATTTTTCCAACCTCTTTCATTGGTTGTAGTGTGTAGATTTCTTCATACAGTCCTTGTAGGAAACCCTCCTCCTATAAGGGACATCTATGCCCCCCCTCCCCTTGTAATTTCACTTGAGAAGGTCTAGCGGGAGCAGCCCCTTGTGGTTTTCCATGTATTAACCTCGTAGTTGTGTTGTTGCTTGAATGTGCACCCCCTTGTGTGCCAGACGGTATGCTACCTTGATTGCATCTGTGAAATCTGTCAAATATGCGGGCTGTTGGATTCCTGTTGCTTGATGGAATTTGTTTAGTGCTTGCTTTTATGCTGGTCTTGAGGTTTGTGTTGATATCCATTGAAGCAAGTAATAGGATTGATCTGTGGAAAAATTGGAGGATGAAAGTTGTGTAGGAATCCCGTCACCTTTGATGGCTGTGGGCGGGGGGGATAGTAGATATGTTCTTTTGTCTGATCCCAATAATAGTATAGCCTTGGGGCAAATTGGCCTAACCTAAGAAATTTCAAATTGGAGGAAGGGGTTGTGTGCCTTAGGATCGCACTTTTAACTTAAAATGTTTGAATGCTTGGGGAAACGTGTTTGATTCCTCAGCGATAAGATGAGAAATTCCCCCCCTTGGATTGTACGTTGTATGAGGCAAGAAAATAATGGACGGGCGAAAGATACGCGTGGGACAAGGGGACAGCAATAAGGTGAGAGGTTGTGAAGAACAACCAGCTAAGAGCGCTAACTCAATCTCCTCAGGAAAGAAATCTTTGCAACAACTGAAACAGGTCTGGAATTTGCAGGGCTCTAACTCCGATGATGGTGATATGATAAAGTGATAAAGTGATAAAGTGATAAAGTGATAAAGTGATAAAGCTGCACGCTGATGTAGGTGATTGTGACTCTTTTTTATGATAAGGACAGAAAGGGGGAGGAGTGGACCAAATAGCACCTACGGACAGGGACAGCGGGGGGTGGGGCGCAGAGCGCGGAATGCCTAAGCTATTCCTCGACCCCCCACTAGCAAAATAGATTCCGATTTGATGTTGACTTGTAATGATCTGAATGGCCCACCCTAAAGTCTAATCAGACAGTACCCTCATGTGGTATTAACCTCGTCGTCGCACGAAAGGAAGCACCTTTCATTTCACCACTAGAAATGGGGGTCAGGCTGACATATGCTTATACACTGAATTGAATTCTGCGGTCTCCCAATACGGACAAAAATGTTACGTTGCTGTCGCGATGACATTGTCGCCAGTCAATTCAATACATGTGAAGAAGCGTCAGAAACTTCCGAAATCAAATATCGTGTCGCTTGTATGCAGCATGATATTTTTTAATCTGGCAATTCCTCACAATACAACTTTCCTTGTACGACACGGGGTGTTAAAAAAATCCTGTGGTGGAGATTGAATTTTTTCATTTCATTAAGGTCAACCCGATTTGGTTTCCGGATCAATCTTAACCCGATGAGATTCTAAATCCAAAATGCAGAAGAAAGTAGGAATGAAAAAAAAAATTTTAAAAAAATAGAGAAAGTATACATTTTCAAACCTCAACTTTCGCTCTCTGTCTCTCGTGGTTCATCTCCTTGCCTCCTTCCCACTTTTGGAGAGCTTCAAACTAGGTCTTGAATGAGCCGTCTCTAAACCCTTTTATTTTTCTTGTTTCGAATCTATTTTGATTCCTCATTTTGATCCAACTGTTGAGATCATTGAAAATGGTGTTTTCTTGTTCATGGATCTTTTATCGTTGCTTTGAATCATTGGGTTTAGACATTATTTCGGCAATTCTTAATCATTTCAAAATGGCAGTAACATACCTTTAGTGATTTCCTCGGAAATGAAAAAAAATCGATCTACTTTCATTTGTATTTTGCATTTTGGCTTAATTTCTTTTGCTCTTTGATACTCAATCAAATCCTCTTTTTTGACGATTGAATGCACCTCTATAGTCCCAGATTTTGTAATTCCCGAGCTGTTTCTTCCGTATCGGGGGTCATCGAAATATGCAAGAATACTGTTTCTACGAAAAATACCATTTATGGGTATTTCAATCGAGATACCCAAACAGGATATTCGTTCGTTCTCCCAGCAAGAATAAAAAATTTATTATCTACCTACTTTTTCTATTTTGAAAAGAATAAAATCCGAAATCGAACTGGACAGAATCAGATTGGTTTTGGTTTTGAAAATGTGTTTTTATTCTTGGTAATCTAGAATGATTTTAACAATGGTTTGTTATGACTTCTGCTTGTCTATACACAAGTTGGTAATCTCATTTTCACTTCTAATGGGGGGTATTTGACAATAAGTACATAATTGAGATTGTCACTGTAGGATTTTGCTCGCTGTGTTATTGGGATGTGAAGCATAAAATCTTGCCTACTTGGAGAATTTCAGATGATTGCTCCTCCAACATCTCCCGACATAAATTCATCAATCTTGTCATCACATAGTTCTTCAGCATATGCCATTTAAGAAACCTGTCTCAACAATCTAAGTCTGCCCTGATGGAGCCTTAACCAATGTTGGTGTCGGTAAATTGCTCCAGATAAGTTGGTCTTCCAGTTTTTAGAAGGAATTCTTTCTCTTTCAGTTGATTTAAACTTTTTCGGATTGTGATGCCTCTGTTTTGGACTTTAGATTCCGGGATTCTATGCTCTTGGCGGTTCAAAGGATTTGATGGTCAGACTGTTCTGCTTGGAAATATTGGATGGCTTTAATAAGCCATTTTTGTTTCTAAGGCATTAGGATACCATCGTAGGTGGCTTTAATGTAGACCAGTCACAAGTGCTAATCAGTCCACAAGAGGGTCACAAACTTCAGGTCCAACAACAACAGTAAACACAACAAAATAAAATAAAAAAGAAATTGAAGAAGGGAAGAAGAAGATAGGGTAGTCTCTCTTAGACTTGGGTTTCTTACCCACGGCCTCTTACCGTATTTTGGTCTCTCATCAATGGCTTCTCACCATACTCTCTCACAGATCAAAGCACAAAGCTATTGTTTTTTTATATATATATTTTTCTCAATCTCATTAATCAAATTCGTGAACCAAGTTGTAGCCCTTACAAATTTATATATAAGATTCTAAAACAAACTCAAACACTAAAAAGAAAATGCCTAACCCAAACCTTAACTAATAATATAACAAATTGACTAAGAAACAATGCAGGGACTTAAATTAGAGTGCCCTTTCCCCTGCCTCCAATTGGGTCAGAATAGAGTGACCCTCCAGGGCAGCAGCCACGCGCTCGTCGCTCCACTCAGCAGGCACCTTGCAGCTGTGACACCCCTGTCTCCCATGCCAATACGGCCCCTGTTGCCCCTGCTGCCTCCACACCTCATCTTACGCCTGCCCAGATACAGCAGCTCCTCAGTCTTTGGGTACCGATTCATCTCTTCCTAGCGCCCATTTCGGAGATACATCGGCCAGTCTCTTCGTTTCAGGTATGTCCTCGCCTACATGGATTCTCGAAAGTGGGGCTTCGGACCACATGACCTCTGATCTATCCAGCTTGGATCACCCTTCCCCCACCCTCACGGCTTCCCTTGTCCATTTGCTTAACGGCCAAACCCTATCCATCACTCACCTTGGTGCCTTGCGCCCTGGTCCTGATCTTCTTTTATCACCTGTCCTGCACGCCCCTTGTTTTCAATATAATTTAATTTCTATTAGCAAACTCACCTCTTCCCTTAACTGTGCCGTTATTTTTTTCCCACCTTCTATGTTTTTCAGGACTTGACTACGAAATTGGGGTGGGAACGATGCGTGATGACCTCTACTATTTTTCGCCACCATCCACCTCACCGTTGCTGGCCCTACTTGCTATTTGTGACTCTTCTTCCCTCTGGCACCTACGTCTTGGGCACCCATCCTCGGATCGTCTCTGTCTCTCTAGCTTGTCACCCTTAATTGCTCCAAAAAATAATGCTTTAATTACCCCATCCTCATGTGATATTGTTTGCCATTTGTCCCACCAAATGAGTTTTTCTTTTCCATCAAGTACTCATCGTTGCACTAAACCATTTGCCTTAGTTCATTGTGATAGTTGGGGCGGTTATCGTACCCCCTCCTTGTCTAGTGCACATTATTTTTTGACCTTAGTTGATGATTTCTCACGTAGTGTTCGGGTATATCACATGCGCCATAAATCTGAAGTTTTTTCATTATTTACTGGTTTTTCTTATATGGTGAATACTCAATTTCAATGCCAAATTAAATCTATTCGTACTGATAATGGTTATCCACGATATTTGGGGCAGTTATCCGCACACCAGAACTGCTTAAAATCCTTCTCTTCATTGCATGTGCACCATACTAGTGTTTTGGGTCTAAACCAGATTTCCCCAAAAAAATAAAAGAAAATCAAAGGCTTTCAAATAAGGGTACCAATTTAGGTCAAAATCCAAAACAATTTGCTGAAGTCTAAACAAGAATTCCCCCTAAAAAACAAAAGAAAATCAAAGGCTTTCAAATAAGGGTACCAATTTATGTCAAAATCTAAACAATTGCTGAAGTCTAAACCAGAATTCCCCCAAAAAATAAAAGAAAATCAAAGGATTTCAAATAAGGGTGGCAATTTAGGCCAAATCCAAACTGATCGTTTTTAAATGGAACCGAATTGAACCGAAAGGTCCGAAACCAACTGATTACTTCTTACTATCTTGACTGGGCTAACTAGGCCAATTTATTAATACAACAAAAGAAAACAAGAAAAGGCCTATATAAGATTTTCTGGGTAGGCTCAAAACCAAGGCCCATCTGAATAAGGTTCAAGAGCGATTTGGGTTAAAAGGCTTTTCTGAAATTTTCCTGCATAAAAGTCATAAAACACCAGAATTGTTGGAAATTAAGAACTACCCTCATAATTAAAAGTCAGAACCTGAGCTGTGCAGCCATGAGATGAGAGTTGTCATCAATTTTAGGTGTCATGATTGCTAAAGATACACCAAGCCATGAAAGTTTCCAAAACCGCTGAGCTACCACATGTAGAGAGCAGTTTATGTAGACTCCATTTTTCTTCTCCTCTTTTTGCCTGTGGGGTTGCAATTCTATTTTTACTCAACTCTCATATGAATTCACAATTCTCTCTATTCCCTCATGTTAAATTAGGATTTAAAAAAAATAAAATAAAATTATGCAGAGTTAGAATTAAGATAGAATTAAATTTAAACTCTATCCCCTTTTCAAATTTAGGGTTAGGGCAGATTTCAACCTAAGGATGCAAAAGTTAAGCCCGAATCGGTCAGATTGATTGAATCCAATCGATTAACCCAGACCGAACCCTTATCAGTTTGGTTTTAGAATGGGGTTTTATGGAACTGATAGAAACAGTTACCAAATGTACACTTACAAAATATAAAAAAATCGGGCCGAACTTGATAAAAAAACTTGAGACCAGACTGATAGCAACTAGATAAGTAATCGGAAAAAAACCAGGAGTTTCCCATTAATTTCCTTATGTATGCATGTAAACCTGAAACCAGGCTGGACGAGACCCGATAGTAATCCAAGTACACGCCAATAACAAAAAATCGATAAAAGACTGGACCAAATTGGACTGAAACAATCGAAACCAAAAATTTCCTTAATGGCTTGGTTTCAAGTTAGCCTAATTAACAGATCAAAATAGATTCATCTCAATGGAAACAAAACCAAAAAATTGACACACTTATTTCATCCAATTCTAGCAGATTTCAATCAATTCCGATTGATTTTGATTGAATTGATTTAACTCCAAGGTTTTAGTAATTGGGATTGGTATCTGTTTGATATTGGCCTGTATTGGTCTGGATCAGACAGTTATACCCCTGTTTTCTTCAAAAAATTATTTTTTTTTTTTTTTTTTTCATTTTTACTCTTGGTCCGTATCAATCCATTGATACGGGATTAATGAGGAATTAATATCGGTCTCTACAGATACCAATTATATACGAATCGGCCAATCCGATACGGATCCTCAAATTATGATCCCGATTCCACTCTATGAAACCTTGTTCACAACCTCCATATTCCAAAACCAGACCATATTTAAGTCATAGGAAACGGACAAGTATGTCTCCCCCTCATCAATGAAGAAGCAAACCAAAAAGCCTTAACATGAAATATTGAATCCCCAAATCTCCTCCCTCTCCACTTAAATGCTGAAAATTCCCTCTCCCTTTCTCAGTATTACCTTCATCTCATTCCAGTCTCTCTCTCTCTCCTTGAAAATCTAGAAAAACATGAAGTTCTCTCTTCCTCACCACAAGAGAGCAGAGAGGCAGTACTGGTACATGAACCCAGGAAGTCTAGGATTCTTATCCCTATTGTCACTCTGTCTTGCTTCCTTTATCATCTTCTTCTTCATCTTCTATTCTCCAAACCATTTTAGGGTTGGAACCCAACATGATCTGATCAATCAAAAAACCATCCTCATTAGCCCTAACATCAATAATGGTATATATATATGAGCCATTATCTTTCCTCTTATATATATATTGTAGAGATTCTTGAGTGATCATCAAAATCCATTTTTTTCTTTACTTCAGATGCAGATACAGGAGGAGGAGGTGGTGGTGGTGGAGAGGAGTACTGTGACTTGTTCAAGGGAAAATGGATTCAGGACCTGAAAGGATCGCTTTATACGAACTGGAGTTGCAGAACGATACCAGATTCCAAGAACTGTGGGCAAAATGGGAGGAAGGACTTTGATTTCCTGCAATGGAGATGGAAACCTGATGGCTGTGAACTCCCTAGGTTTGACCCAAACATTTTCCTCAGAATTGTTCATGGGAAGAAACTCGCCTTCATCGGTGACTCCATTGCTCGCAATCAAATTGAATCTCTTCTCTGCCTCCTCTCACTTGTAAGTTCTTCATTACCAATTTTATCTTTATCTAGATGATGGATAAAACTGTAATTTTCATTCTGGATGTTTTAATCCCATCTACTGAATTGAAATGCCAAAGGAAGTGTATAATAGTAGTTTGAGATTTTCGACGAGGCAAGGCTAAGGATACCAAGTTGGTATTCAACTCTCCACCAGCCATGGCGGGAGTTGGAGGATCCAATTCAGGAAAAACAGGGGTTTTTGGGTCATTTCATAGGCGGACCTCCCTATGAAATGATCAAACCCCCCCTATTTTTGCAAGATTGGATCCTCCCGCTCCTATCACAGCTGAAGGAGAGGACTACCCACATTTAGGGAGAGAAGCTCGAGGCAAGGCTCGATCCCTTCTCTTTCCTTTTCCTTAAGCCAATTAAGGATACCAATTTGGTATTCGGCTTTCCTCCAGCCATGACGGGAGTTGGAGGATTCAATTCAGGAAAAACAGGGGTGTTTGGGTCATTTCACAGGCGGACCCCTTATGAAATGATCAAAACTAGGGGTGTCAATAAAGCCCGGCTGGCCCGAACCCGCCCTAAGCCTGGCCTGGACCCGACCTTGATTTTTCAACCCTGAGGGCGGGTTTGGGCTTAGTTATAGTCTGACCTTGCCAGGGTCGGGTCGGGTCAGGATTTAGATCTGGGGCTTAGCCCGGCCCGGCCCAACCCGACCCTGTATTAATTATAAGTATATAATATTACATATATATATATATATATATTTGGTCTAATATTTATTTATATATATATCCTAATAAAAAAATTAAAAAGCAAAAGGCCAAATAAACCCTAAAGGCACATGGGATTACAGACAAAATTAGGGTCAAGACAGGGTCAATCAGGGCCAACCTGACCCTACCCAACCCTATCAAGGTCAATCAGGGTTGGATCGGGTTAGGAAAAACCCTGACAGGGTCGGGACTGGATTGAGGGTTTCTTGGCCCTGACAGGGTCGGGTCGGGTCAGAGTTTAGGTTAAGACCTCTAGGGTTGGGTTAGGGTTTAGGGTAGGCTAGACCCAACCCGACCCATTGACAACCCTAATCAAAACCCCCCTGTTTTTGCAGGAGTGGAACCCCCAGCCCCCGTGGAATTTAGGAAAAAATACTTAAATAGGACGGGACGGTTGGTTTTCCAATGATACCAGTTTTGAATCCATTTAATAAATGAGGTTTGAGAATTTTCTTAAATAGGACGGGATGCTTCTATGATTGGTTTTCCAATGATACGAGATACTAGTTTTGAAACCATTTAATAAATGAGGTTTGAGAATTTTCGGTAGATTGGGTGTTCATTGAGACTTTAGATGAGTGTTTTTACTATTATGCCCCTAATATTGTTTTACTCTTTTACCCATGTTTTATACAAGAAATTATATTTCGGGATATCATCTGGGTGAATATAGAAAATTACCAATTCTTCCTTTTTTTTTTTTTGTTGTTTCTGACAAAGGAAGTAACGGCTGGAACAGAAATATACCCATACATGCAACTGAGCATGATACACGTTTTGGAATCTCAGGGAACCCATTAAATACAAAATTCAAAATTAGAAAAAGATAATAATGATATTAAGAGCTTTTAAAACCACCCTTCTTCTCTAGTTTAGTTTTTATTGGTCATGAGTCTCATGATGACCAATAATCATTCTTTGTAATTTTATTGGTTGAGGTTTTCGAAACTTCCATTTTTTACTTCCTTCCCTCTTATCGTATAATATGTGTCTAGCCCATGGGGGCATTGATGCTTTGGTATGGTACAATATAAATATTGTAAGGTAAGAGATCTCTACTTGGTCGAATGGTCTTTATACAAACGTTTGGATCAATAGGGAAGCATTCTTGGGTATCTACTTAAGGGGCAGAGATGTCACTTCACAGTGCATAGGAAACACCACGAAGAAGTAGAGAAATCTTTTTCCCATACTGATAATCGGACTAATATTTGTCCTTGGTATCAGTCCCCAATGATACTGATATTGATACATATCAATCGTATTAAGTAGATATAGGATCAAAACAATATTTTTTTAACAAAAAAAAAACATTTGATGTTTATATAGTATCGATTGATCTGTACTGATATCGATCACGATCAATATCAATACGAATCGACCGATATGACTAATCTAATAACAATACCTAAAACCGTATATCAGTTGATGAGGGTCCTTTTTAGTCTGAATACTTGTCACATCTGTGGTTAGAAGTATCAACATTGGTACCTATATCAGTCTCGGTCTATACGTGACGGGGTCAAATCGGGCCGTATCAAGTTGATTTGGCTGGTCTGATCTTCTTTTTTTTTTATTTTTATTTTTATCCAATCGACCTATTAAGCATTGGTATCGGGCATTCGAGCCCAGCAATATCAATACAGTATGATTGTACCAATATTTAGAACCATGGCCATCTACCAAAAAAAAACAGAACCATGACCATATCACCTGGGTCATAAATCCGAGTTTCTTTCCTTGAATACTGATTTTCATGAGGACTGAACCCTTGGTTCCTCCTCAACCTCAACCCCAACCCCGAAAAGAATCCAAAGCTTTTGGCTTACAAACCATCTTTCGGGTATCAATGTATACAATTTTCTGTGGGTATCCCGGCCTTTGATTATTACTGGTTTACTGATAAGGGATACAGAAGTAGAGTCAAATTAAGGCTATGTACGGTATGTATTTCCATTCTTAGAACCCATAATACATTCTTAATAAAGAATGACAACATTGTTTGGATACATATTTAGTTAAAATGGATACTTGATTTTAAAATGGTCAAGCATTTCATCAAACACCTCATATGCAAAAATATCTTCCGCAACGCTAAGACGGCAAATCCAGGGAGATTTCATCGCAGCCTGCCACGTTGAGAACTATGGGGATACTCCGATGGTTATTAGGGATTACTCCCTAAAATTGAGGTGGTTAGGTAGGGGGTGGGGCAAAAGACTAGATTTTTTTTTTTCTTTTGGAGACAGGAGGGGTATCCGACTTTAGGCCGACTAAATCCCCCCGGGCTCGTACATGACCCCTGCGCCACGCACGAACCGGGAGCTTTTGGGCCCTAGTGAGCCTCAGGCGGGTGGCCCCAAGAAAGACTAGATTTATTAGACTCTCGTTTCGGAATCCATTCTTGAAATTTAGATTAGGAATGCATACCAAATAACGTTTCCATCACCACAAAATGTTTTCTTGACCTAAAATGCATTCTAAGAACCCATACCAAACAGAGTCTAAGATTTCATCATATAAAACACTTGCTATTATTCATTCAGATTAAGGTGATAACGTGGGTTGATGAATTAATATAGAAGAATTAGGAAGGGGGCAGAAAAGGAATGACCGGCCAATAGAAAACACACTTCCCCATAGGAAATTCACAAGGGTACTTGGATAGGTAAGAAGAATCATATAGATAAACTTTGTGTAGCATAGATGAGGATGTTGAGATGGATATTAAAGTTGATTTGAGAATAGCTCTGATACAGGATTAGTTACGAGAAAATAGTTTGAAGTGGCATTGTCATGTTCAACGGAGGTTTTTAGAATGTTCTAATATGGAGGAGTAGTTAGATTCAGATTGAATGAACTAAAAGAGCCAAAGGTGGACCTAAAATAACCCTAGGGAAGGGATGAAGAAAGACATGAATAGTTTAGACTTTGTATCAAGTATGATCTTAACTAGAGCTGATTAGAGGGCAAGGATCCATCTAGCGAACCCCATTTAGTGGGGAAGGCTGAGTTGTTGTTGGTGTTATGAGTAGAAAATTATCTGCTCCTTTTTCTGCTCGATCCATTTTCCCAAGTCCCTCTAATAGGGGAGGGGGTGTGGATCCCACCCGAGCAGTGTGTTCGTGTAGGGGGTAGAGTTGTCATTTTTGCCCCCCTATTAGAGGTGCCTGGGGGAAATGGATCGGGTAGGGAAATTGAGTAGATAATGATCCCGTTAAGAGCTAACTACTATGGAAAATTATCTCTCGCAATTCCCTGTCCGGTCCAATTCCCTGGTGCCTGTAATAAGAGGGGGGTGGACCCCACCCGGGTAGAGTATTCTGGCAGGGGTGGAATGGTCATTGCACCCTTCTTGTTAGGGACACTAGGGGAACTGGACCGGGCAGGGAATTGCAGGGGATAAAGATCCTAAAGATCCAACTATTAACTAGTGCTTTTTTGTGTTTTATATAAGAGAAACGAAATGTGCCAAGTACTACTTGATAAATGACAATACTGAACTATCTTCTTGCAGGAGGAGACCCCAATAGACATTTACAAGGACTCCGAAGACCGATTTTGGACATGGTACTTCCCCTCACACGATTTCACTCTCATGGTTCTCTGGTCCAAATTCCTGGTGGTCGGAGAGGAAAGGGTAATCAATGGTTCACTCTCTGGGGAGTTCGACTTGCACCTGGACAGGATCGACAACAATTGGGCCAGTAAACTTCTTGGTCTGGACTATGCCATCATATCTGATGCTCACTGGTTTTTCCGGAAGAACTATCTGTATGAGGATGGTAAACTCATTGGTTGCATATTCTGCAATGAAGCAAACCTCACTGATCATGGTTTAGTTTTTGCAGTCCAAAGGGTTTTTCGAACTGTACTGCAATACCTCAAGATTGTAAGGAGTGTAAGGGCCTACTTGCCTTGATAAGAACTTTCTCCCCAGCCCATTTTGAGAATGGAACATGGAATGATGGGGGAAACTGCAATAGAACAAAACCTTTAAAGGAGGAAGAAGCAAACTTTGAAGGTACCGAATGGGAACTCAGGAAGATTCAAGTAGAAGAAGTTGAGACAGCAAGAAAGCAGGGAGAGAAGAGGACCAAGTTTGGGGCTTTGGATGTGACAAGAGCCATGTTGATGAGGCCTGATGGACATCCAGGGTCCCATTGGAACAACAAATGGATGGCAGGTTACAATGATTGTGTTCATTGGTGCTTGCCTGGGCCAATTGACTCATGGAATGAATTGTTGCTGGCTGTACTGAGCAGAGAGAAAGAGAATGGTGGTGGTTCATTCCTGAACTAAATCATACCATACATTAATTTTACATAATATATAGAGAGAACAAAATCCTCATTCATTTAATGGTGGTGGAATAATTGATTTGTTTTAATCAGATTCTTGGACCACTTAATCAACCTCAAATAGCAGTTCACACTTCACAGGCTCCCTCCCTATGCCCCCTCATTTGTGCTAGAACCATCACTGGATATAACTAAATCTAATGGATGTACCAGCCTTAATTTCTTTCCCTGTAACCAACCAACGCGTTACCTCGAAACTAGAAGACACTAGAACACACTTTTAATCTAGCTTGGCTTCTACTAAGGTGCTGAAAATTTTCTATTGATTCATGAGTCAGTAATTGACTCGGATGCAAAATCTTACATTCATTACTCAAAACTCTGCAGATAAGGATTTAACACAAAACCTTGAGGGGAGGGGGAGACAAAGCAAGCTCTAGAAGCTATCCAACACAATGGCCAAAATTGCCACAAGAATTGACGATTTGGTTTTTAACCATTGAGTAGATGGACAGAGGAAACGTGTAGAATTTTCTGCCCCATCACACTCGTATTGCCAACCATGGATGAGGTTTTCCCCTTATTTTCTAATGGTACCTGTTCTTCAAGCAGTTTCTAATAGTTTTGACTTTTTCAAACAATTTCAGAATATTATATGGATGTCCAGAAGTCTGATTGGTCTAAAAATTAAACTATGACTAGATAAGGTGAATTCTACCGAACAAAAAAGACTAGATAAGGTGAAGAACATGCCCACTACCTGATTGGTTTCCTGTATTTTATGTGCTGGAATCGCCCACCCATAAAACAAATGTTGAGGTTATTGGAAATACAAGAATCAAAATTTAAAATAAGAGAACACGGCCATGCGCTCTTTGATGTTTAATAGTAATCAAAGCCTCAAAGGTCCCTTGCCAGCTGATCAAAGTCTAGAAGATGAAGGTGTATATGGAAATGCTACTCAGCTACTCCTTAAAATTGGAGCTTCCTACCTTAATAATGTGCAACCAATGTGTACAGACATTCCATAACATTAATTCAGGAATGGTCCTGAATTCCTGATCATAGCACTTATTCGACAACTCTGATATAAGCATGAATTAGGGAACTTTTAAATGATTCACTTCACTACTCTCCAAGGCCAAGTCCGAAACTCTAGCTCATCCCTCCTCTCTCCCCCCCCCCCCCCCCCCAAATCCTTATCACATCCACAGGTTCACCAGAATGAATTCTGCCTGATGCTCATCAAAAGTTTTCCATGAGAAGACAAATACAACAAGCACCAACATGGAGTTGTGGACACTCAAAAAACTCACTTGATGGATTTGGATTTTAATCGAGAAGTTAGTCAATCGAGACTTGGAATCAATGCAATTAAACTGGACCATGATGAAACTGTTAAGACCAAATACTAAGTCTAATTGCTTGATCCGTCCAGACCGCAATGCCATATGCACCCAAGACCCCAAGTAATGAAACAGGTAACAGAAACTGCCATATATACAGTAGTGGAGCTGCAGTTTAATGATAAAGGTGTTTATCTTGGGATGGCACAAGGGTTCAAAATTTTCTATATGAGTTTTAAACATTCAAATAAAGTACAGATAAGTAGCAATTTTTTCTAGAGGTATTTTCTTGCTCACAACTAATTCTCCCAAAATCACAAAAGAGGAGACGTTCAACTTCGTTGAAGTGGGGCATTGCATACACCAAGTAGCAAACTTGGTTGAACTTTGGTCAAAGAAAGAACCTTTTGTCCCCATTGAAAAGGGTTTAATCTAAGTGCACTGACACACGTGGAAATGTTCATGTTCTAATTAACTGAACAATAAACTGCAACGAAAAAAATATACGAGCAAGATTGAAGCAAAATCTAATCTATTTGATACTGAAATGAAACGTTTTCTTGAACGCTAAACTAATCTACATCTCTACTCTGAACCTGCAATTTCCAACAGCAAATCCATAGTTTTTTCCCCGCCACCACAAGCTCAATCATTATAACCAATGAAAATCAAGAAATTACATAGACTATATCTCCACAAGCATGATAGCACTTTTCTGGAATTTTACGTTGCATCGTTGCTATTGTTTTACCATCATGCATCATCAATGAAGCCAAAGTTGAAAAAGATCATCCCACAATCAAGAGTCTCAGCTACAGCCACTACTGCAAGTCCTAGCATTATTTTCTGTATTCAACCTGCAGTTTATGCATTAAATTCATTAGAAAACAAGCCCACTTTCCTAAATTCTAGCAACTAAGTCGAGTTTGTGTAATCATTTCAAGAAGTTTGGATAAGGATATCACACTTATACAACAAAATATAATAAAAAAATAAAACAAGTCGTCTAGAGCTTATAACAATTATGCTAAGTTGGATAATGGAATGATAGAAAATTTGTGATGGTGTTTTCCTTATGTTAAAAAAACATTGGATTCAGACCTTCTATCATAGGAAATGATATGACAGTTGAAGGCTATATGGTCAAGCCTAGAGGCTTTTGCATGAAGATAACATTTCCAATACAGAAGGGAACACGTGTAGTCACAAAGCCTCAGCATATCCAAGCCATCCAGACAGAAGGTCTCGATACAACAGTTTTTACCTGAGTTACATAGACTGCAGTACGCAGCCTTAACCCCGCTATGCGTAGAGGCTGTTTCCATGATTCGAACCCACAATCACCAGGTTGTAATAGAGCAACCTTACCGTTGTGCCAAGGCTCGCCCTCTATACTTGGAAGCACAGTATTGGCCATTTTTTGTTTTTATTCATCATGGTCTAAATGCAAATACTGAGATAAAGAGGGGTAATAAATTGGACTTCTATAAATTAGAAGGAAAGTGGAGACTTTAACATATTCTTCAGTTAAACCACCATATTCTCAACTAGAACTCTTACGAGTACTCAAAAATTTTCAATTCTGAATTTCTCAATAACCTATGTACTTACATGAGAGGGTAGAGACACCATCAGACTAGAAAACATTGCTCTGGGCATCATTCTATTCAGAAGTAGCATAACCTTTGAAGTTTACATCCTCTATCCCCTTTAAGCCCTCCCTGCCCCCGATACTTTCCAATATAAGATGGCCCAGCAACAGTCTCCATAAGGTGTAAAAATCCTAAAGGCGCCCATGTGACCCACAATAAAGTAAGCGAATAATCATACTACCGAGGCTTAATCTTTGAACATCAGTAAAAAAAATCATACAGTTGAAAACTTTCCCCAACCCCCTTCTTTATCCCACGTCAATCTTATTTGGGTTATTTTTTCTTTATGTCCAAAGCACATGAAGATATCATGCCCCACAAAGCTGATCAATCAGGAGTCCCTTCACATTGCAATCAAATTTACTCTTTAGATTATCTAGCTAGACCTCCTACAAAGAATAAAAACTCTCAATGAATGATAAATGAAATTTCTGATGAATTTGAACGAGTCTATAGAAAAGGTGATGCATAAAGTGAAGGCAGAACTCATACATGACTAGTACATTCTATCCTCAGCTTTAACATACAAGAGTCTCCAATATCCCTTGTAAAACACTTAATGACTATATGCAATTAGTCTTAAAAAAATATGGGTTTTCTAGAAGGAGCATGAAACATACCACTTCATGAATCTTATAATCAGTTTAACAACCAGAAAATTCAATAATCAATAGCCAAAGCTATCAAGACCAATGCTTTCCTGGGAATAAAAATGGCTACCGAAGGGAGCTTTCTATCATAGCTATATCCAATACTTTTACCTGTCATCTCATAGCTGTTTAGAAGACATAATATATATATATATATATAAAGATTGATTAAAAAATCTCAGGCTTTAGCAGTTGCCAGCCTAGTGGAAGTCAAAAAATTGGCTAGATCCTATCTATCCAAATATATTAAAAAAAAAAAGTTAATGAATCCTGAACATTTCTACTTTAAATCCACCACTGTTGACATTCTTTAAAAGTCAAACCCAAGAAAAAGACATGTTTTAAAGAGCTAGTGATATCTAAATATAAATCCCCTGAAATGAATTGCACATATTTCATTAGTAGGACAGAGGAATACCTTATAGCATAAACTCCAAAGGTGTTCTCAACAACAAAAGAGACAAGTTACACATTCTAAAGACTACAAGATGCCCTCAGTGGACTTTAAAAAACAAAATACAGAAAGATTAGGTTTGTTTGTGTATTATTGATCTCTAACTCTAAGAATTGGAATCTAATACACCACTTTAAAAGCTCAGAATTGAAATGTAGGGGAAATTTATTCAGTTCACAATTTGAATAGTTAAACTCATTAAAAATTATTACAACCCATCTATCAAGTTCGTACAAATAGAAAGGTTTCACATCCAATTGAATTTTCTTGAAAAACAAGCTCATGGCATGGAATCTAACAATTTTCTTTTAGAAGGAAAGAAGAAAAAATTCAGTTCAAAATTCTAGCCTAGAAATTCTCACAGCTATCCAGACAATCACAATCTTTACACCAAATCGAGTTAATAGAGAGTATCATGAATCTGTAATCATCCTCCAAAATTATATCACCAATGAATATGCAAGTGCATCTAAAGAGAGAATTTTAAATAAGGGAAAATCTGAAACCTCATCCTGATACCTCATGCTTCAGGTACACTTCCAAGGGTGTATGAGAAGAGCTCACGAACAGGGGAAAACTCTACCAATCCGATATCCATTGCATACCCAGTAACGGGCAATTTCAGATCTCGCAGCACACTGAAAGCCTCTGCCGTCCGGTTCTTGGGAACTTCTTGTGCAACTGAGCAGTAAGGGACCCAGGAGTCCGGGCTATATTCCTCACTGATGTCCACACTTTCCTTCTTCAGCGCATCACACAATTGCGAGTGGAATTGAAGGAGTGCCAGTGAAGGAGTTGGGCCAAGGAAGAGAACGTTGCCTCCATCTGGGAAGCTTCCGATGGTAGAAAAAGAAAGAGGCAAAGGTTCTTGCTTCGAAGCAAAGTTCTTTATAATGTTTTCCAGTTTCGAAGGATCAAGAAGGGGACTGGAGAGGAGGGTGATGTGTGGCCGAGATTCCATCTCAATTAGTTGTGTGCTGATCTGTCGCCGTGCCATAACATTCCAAGCCTTCAGTACCTGGTTCTCCAGTGCAGGGTCGAAGTAAAGTTCAACTGCAAAGCCTTGGGACATTTTTTCTTGATTCCAACTTCGGAGAAACTTGCTCACAAGAAAAAGAAATTCGCAGAAAAAAGAAATCCACCAAAAAAGAATGAAAAATCCACAAATAGAATTAAGAGATGATGGGTAAAGAAGTTAAACTTAAAGAGGGTAGGCAGTGGAATGGTTCAGCGATACTCCAAAGTAGCATAGAAGAAGAAAATGGAATCCCAAAGAAGCAGACATAGATCCTCGCCGAAATCAAAGAAAATGACGAAGCACCCAAATTTTTTTTTGATTCAAAATTACGAAGCACCCAATTGACAGGAGAAGAAAGGCAAATCGGAAGAAAGATGAGTAAACAGAATGAAGAAACCCAGTTGAGCGATTCAACAGAAGGGAAAAAAAATGCAGTTTAAATCGACCGGAGTTACGAAGGAAAGAAAGATCGAATCAAACCCAGAAAACACCAATTGACTTAAAGACGAAACAACATGTGACCGTTGCGAGACGGAGAGAATACACGTAAAAGGAGAGGAAATTGAGAGAACGAAACAAAGCTGCAGTAAAGATCTTGAGAAATCATACAAATCATCCCGTATTTATAGGGCTATGAGACGAAGACTTTCACGAATTCCCAAATCGAAAGCCCCTTTTTTTGATTCTCTACAGCTCGTCGTCATTGTTGTTGACTGTTATTTGAGCGCGCATTTGCAATGCAGCTGTGCAAGAGACTTGTTAGAAGACTGCTTAGTAGTAGTAGTTGCTAGTTGGTCAGTTCCTACCAGAAAAAGAAGCATTTTATCTTTTCTTTGCTACTGAAGTATACCGACGCACGCCATTGCCAGAGATCCCAGTTTACCTCTGGTCCTCTACCATGTGTCCATGTCTATCTCTTACTCTACCAAAATCAAGATATTATGGTTAGGCCAACATCCATTACTTGCTGGAATGCTGCTGAGACAGATACTTTTCTTCTCTTTCTCTCCAATGGTGATGTAGCTGCCACATTGACAACCTGGCGTACCGTAGAAAGGTAATGGTGTTTTTTTTTTCCGGATTGGACCTGGGCTAGGATTCAGACCAATGGTAGAGCGGGGCTGTGCCTAGGCTGAGGCCTCAGACTGAGCCCCGCCCAGCCCAGCTCAGCCCAACCTGACCTTATAAATTGTATAGGAAAAAGAAGATTATCAGGCTGGTAGGAAGGGTGAAATGACCACTCTGTGTCCTCATGAAAAGAAAAATCCAACCCTGTTGGATGCCCTCGTGCATGCTCTCATTGGCCCCCATGCTGGTGTAAGGGCCACACATGCATTAACTTAATGTATGTGTGTGTGTGAGGCAAGAGATCGTTGTCTGATCGTGTAGCGCTTGCACCAGTGCGAGGGTCAATGAGAGCGTTCTTAGGGGTATTAACATAGATGCAATTTTTTATTTCATAGGGGGTGGAGGACGGTACCCACATGTTAGGGAGGAGAGAGTATGAGAGGGGTGTATGACATCGACAATGTGGTTATAATTTTTCCTTATTATTTAATGGGAGGTAGTTTTTTTCCGGGAGTGTGGTCTACACCAACACTCTCATGTGACTATCTCTCTCCTTAAAACAAGGGGCAGATGTGTCTTTTCGCATAAAAAAGAGATAGATAGACTCATGGGAGTGATGACGTAGGCCACACTCCCAGACACAGTTCTTTTTCCCTTATTTAATTTACGGACCATCAAAAGTATGTTTTTTTTTTTTTCATTTTTTTAAAAGAAAAGTGTTAGAGGAGAGGGTTACTTACACGGATCGTGTATGAGAAATGTTCTATGCCATACCAATCACGACTTTGAAAACTGATTTCATCAACAAGGGGCCCACATGGACAGGATATGATAGGATGTGGGAAAGCATCCCCACACTATTGGCTTGCTAATCTTATAATAGAATTTAAAAAATAAGCTAATGCAATAATAATCATAATAGAGTGAACAAAAAATACTTTAATCAATTCAATTAGTATATGTTTACCACAAAAAAAGGGAATCCAATTAGTATAATAAAACTATAATTCTATATTTGCATTGTGTAATGCGATAATGTAATTATGTTGCATAGGCAAGGAAATGACCATACGAAAAAGAAAAGAAATCGGGCATTGGGTTCTAGATTGACAGACTAGAAATAAGTTTATGACAAGCCCACCTATATTTGTCACATGGCAGGTTAGATGAGGCTGAAATTTTGTGAATAGATAGACCATAAAATCTTCTACTTACATGTCAAGTTTCAGATTAAATAGAGTTAATCAAGTGGCAAAATAAGACTAAAAAAAATTAAAAGAGATTTAATTCAGATTGTGTCTTCTCTTTAACATGCTAAGCAAATCAGGGTGCTAGACTAGGTATTTTCGGCGAAATTTTGCCAAGGATTTAAGAGAAGAAAAGGATTTCTCTAGAGTCTAATGCATGTTCATTGTAGAAGGTTAGTTTCATCATCGACTATCGAATAACAATAAAAAACGTCTTAAAAAGAACAGGACAGATTCTTTCCTATGATGCCCAGAGTGTAAAACCACAATAATGAGAGGGCAGGAGACAAATTCTTTTAATCAAGAACCCACATTTTATCAGGATAGAAAGTGTCAATGTGAAACCTATAACTTATCATGTGATAGGGCATGTGAAGGAATGAACATTAGAACATTACTAGAATCTTTTTCATGAAAGAGAAAAAAAAATTAAAGGAGAATTTGAACAATTTTCAAAGAGCGAGGAAGGTTCGAACACCAACAGTAACAGCAGAACCGGTCATCCTCTAATGTTGATGCTGACCTGACAAGAAGACTCATATGACCATATATCCCTCTCAATCAATTTAGGTTACACTTTCACCCAGGACCCATATGACCATATACATACTTTGAACAGGTTTGTAATGGTTGTCCATGAGAAGTAGTAGTAGAACGCATAAGGGGCCAAACTTGACATGCCATGAGAATTGGTTAATTGACCAAACAGTCCTAGATTATTCTTGAGAGTTGAGACCATTTCTACATGATACCCATAAAATAGATTGCCCATTGAAGGCATGCCACGTGGTCATCAAGAATCTCGGGGGAGATCGGTTAACTACACTACCGTCTAGTGTCAGGATCCAGATCCTCTACTGTCGAGCTGCCTAGCAGGACCGTGCTACCAAGATACAACGAGGCATGTAATGACCGCCTTACCCCTGCCCAAGCGCCTTGCCCGAATGAGGAGAAGGTGGTCATTGCATGCCTCACCGTGTCTTGGCAGCACGGCTCTGTTGGGCAGCTAGTAGAGGATCCAAATTGATAGTCTTGGCTTGCCAAATAGAGACCACCTACTGCAAATAGGAATGCAAGGGAACATGTATGACAATTCTAAGCAATGTGATTTGCTTTGCAATTCTTGATTGCTGTTTAGAGAATTGACTTAAGCATCGGAAAGCGAAAGTCCGCTCCGATCATCTTTGTTGTTCTTCTCGTGAATATTACAGATCTGCCACGGGCTATTTATATTGGCTGTTATTTGTTAAATTCCATCGAGAGACCCAATTTATCTAAAATATTGACACCCCGTCATGATCTATCGAATTAAATGGACGATTTGAATCCAAACCCTTCCACTCAACACTTGCACTTAAGCACATATTCTATTTGGAATCAAATCATCAGGGTTCGTATCGGTTCTAGCCGTTTTGATTTGATTCCAATCCAGATCAGCCGAAATGGGTTAGGAATCAGCCAGATCCAAAAGTTAAGTTCCATTTGTTCGTTGTCTTTGTAATGGAAGAAAGGATCCAATGGCTAAGATGAGCATGGAGAATTGAAGATTAGAAATGGAGACATGGAGAAGGTATGCTTCCCTTTTGGGAAGCCTGGTCCTACCCATCAACCATCGATCATCAATAATTGATATTTTTTATTCCTTCGTACGGGGTGGAATCACTGGATTGGATTGGATGAAGATAATTGACTTTAGTTTCTGTGATCGAAGAACCTTTTGGATTCTGCTCCACTTGCTCGGATCGATCCATCTAAATGAATGACAGGTGATTATTGTGGTGGTATTGATTTCTGGGTTCCTTCTTAACTAACTTGCATAGCTTCCCATGACCCCTCATCCTTTTTGCCACTAGCAGAGCAACAGCTATTTTTCTTTCGAACAATCCATTAAAACAACTCGCGACTGGCTGCTCTGCTCTCCATGGCTGCAACCATCTCCTTCTCTGTCTGCTCAGATCCTCGCCAAGCCCACACCCACCTCCACTCACACCTTCACACTCAGCCCCTTAAGAACCTTCTCTTCAATCCACACCACGCCCTCTCCATTACATCCTCATCTCCGAAGCCTACGCACCCTTTGCTCCTTCTGCACAAATTCGACAGTTTTAAGTTTTACCCTGCTTGTACCTCATCTCATTCTTCTTCTTCTTCCTCTTCTGAATCATATCTCAACGACCCACTAAGAATTGGCCGGTTTCTTACCAGCGAAGAAGCTGAGAAGCTCCAAATCCTACACAATTTCAGATATTCTCAAGAATTTGTATCTGGGTCGTTGTTGGTTCGTGTGATGGGTGCAGAAGAGATAGATGTCACAGTTGGTTTGCTTTCTGAATCGTTTGCAGAGTCCATGTCTCTACCTTCAGGTTACGTCCGTTTCTTGGCGTTCCTGGTGAATAAGTATATGATTGAGAGGAGAGCCCTAATGCCCCACACAGCGACCCTCATTGGATTTTATAAGGGAGAGGGTGGTGAAGAGGAGCTGGCAGGTACGGTTGAGGTTTCTTTCAATAACCAAGGTGTCAATGCTTCTCCTCCAAGCCCCACTCCTCCCAAGGACTCCCCTTACATATGTAATATGACTGTGAAGAAGCAGCTCCGAAGGTATTTTTACAGCTTTGCCTATTTATTAGGAAATTTTCTTCTTCTCTTTTTAATTATTGTCTGTTTATTCATCTTGTTTCTCAAGTTTCAGCCTTTCCTTTTAAGGGCATCTTTTTAGCTTTATCTGTTGATTCTTTCATGTTCTTAGAGATGTTAGACAAAAATTTGCTCCCTTCTGGCCGATGGCTCTGTGGTTCATATGAAAGACCCTCTTTTGTTTTAAATTCTCCCTCCAGTCGTTCATTGCCTTAAAACATAGCAACACTTAATGCTTCAGAGACATTGAACTTGAAAGTGAGTTTGGCAGCCATTAAGAAGAAGAAGAAGCGGGAGGCACTTTCACTGGGTCCATTAAGTCCAGGTCAATTGGTGTCACTCATGCTAGATTCTATAACTAGTAAGTGGCGTACTGGGAGTATTCCTCCACTGAACTGGTATTCCTCTGATCTGTTCAGTAGGTATTTTCTTTCAAGGTTTGCAATCCACGATTATGTATTTATTATGTCCATCCCAGTATAACTGAATGATCCATTTTATAGAAATGCAAATGTAAGAAACTCGATGGACCTACTTTTTGAGTTGGACAAACTGACAACTGACAAGAAAGGTAGAATCCCAATGAGTCATTAGCCCCTGTCAGAAATTGAGCCGTTGCATAATACAAAAAATGGAAATTCTACTGAGCCATCTGGTGCTCAAAATCTTGGTTGTGGTTTTTACTGAATTTCATCCCACTTGATGTTGAGCACAGGATGCATTGTGCTAGTGTCGTTATTGTTATCAACAAACTAAGTCAGCAGAGTTGTCAGTACAATAGGCAGCACTGTGGAGATGTATAAGATTTGTAGATGATATGACAGCAAACAGTAGGTTATCAAGCATATGATCAGCTGAGTCTAGTGGCAGAGGCATGAGTGTTATGGTAGATAGCAGTGGGTTGATAAGCATATGATCAGTTCGTGTTAGCAGAACCGTGGGTTAGAAAGAGAGAATTAGAAAATAGAATGTATTAGTTTCATTGATAGGTAAGCCCCTCTAGGGGAAAGTTACAAAGGGACTGAAATAGACATAATTACCCCTAACTAGCTGACTCAATAAGAGCAACAATCTGCTCCTAATAACTTAACAACTAAGTAAACCCAAAAGGACCAGAATACCCCCACGGTATTCTGGATTACATATTCCAACACTCCCCCTCAAGCTGAGAAGATCCAGCTTGAACTAATAAGAAAAAAATATCCATAATAATGCTAACACTCCCCCTCAAGTTGGCGCATATAAGGCAGTAATGCCCAACTTGAACAAAAAAGGAAAAAACTAAGTTGTAGCAGAATCCAGCTTCAAGACGAATGCAGCTCCCAAATAAACCTTCAAGAACTTGAAAAAAAATAGGTCTTCAAAACCTAGGCAGACTTGATCAGCAAACTTTCACCAATCTTTAACAGATGTCCAGTGATGAATCTCTGACTGATAATCTTGAAAATAAGCAACTAGGGCAGCAAGCAGCGGAAACAAATAAATCAGGTAGCAGAGTGAAACTGTATGGAATGACGGAGAGAACTCCAAGAGCAGTAATTGGAAATATGATCAAAAGATCACCAAATCTTGCAACACAGAGATCAATAGGAGCAAACGGTTCAACAGCAAGCAGCCGAACTGTAAGTCAACAGATCGCCTTCTTCTCCCTTCGTCTTCGTCCAACCTTCAGTAATAAACAGAGCCCATCGGAACACGAGCCAGAAAAAAATGGAGACAAACCTCGTGTAGCCCTATACTCCAAAAAATCAGCAAATCAATCCTCCTTGTTCAATATCTCTGTTCAATTCGACATTGTTCGTGTAGCCCCCGATCGAAACGAGAACCTAGTTCAAATATGATCTTCAGCAGTAACAGCAAACCGATACCCAAAAATTGAAGCAGTAACAGATAGAAGACCATATAAATCTTCGATCATCAAATCAGCAAAACAATGTTTACATAATCACAAGTATGAAAAAAGAGGTAGGTTGGAGGGCAGCAACTAGATCATTGGATCACCTCATTAGTGCTGCCCTCTTACAAGGATGAGAACCAAAAAAGAAGAAGAAGGAAAAGTCGAGAGAGAGAAAAAGAAGGGAGAAGTCGATTGAAGAAAAAAGGGTTTTTTTTTTTTCTTTCTAACCTAGATCGGACCTGCTTTGATACCATGTTAGTAGAACCGTGGGTTAGAAAGAGAGAATTAGAGAATAGAATGTATTAGTTTCATTGATAGGTAAGCCCCTCTATTTATAATAGAGGGGAAAGTTACAAAGGGACTGAAATAGATATAATTACCCCTAACTAGCTGACTCAATAAGAGCAGCAATCTAATCCTAATAACTTAACAACTAAGTAAGCCCAAAAGGACCAGAATACCCCCACGGTATTCTGGATTACATATTCCAACAGTTAGATTAGAAGGCCATGGCAACATCAATTGAGATGTTACATTTATCATAGGCATCATGTTCAATATCAGTGTTAGACTAGATGGATGAGATGGCATAGCTTGAGGCCGATATGTTAGTTTGCTATGGTAGTGGCAGCTGATATTTGCAACACTGGAAGATCAATGTAGATGCGAAGACCATTGACCTCACCTAGAGTTGAGCTGGACTATTGGCATCTAACATTGTCTGTGCGCAGTTGAGCTTGCATTATGGGCTGATATGGAATGATGAGGTGGCCAATGTAATGCTCTGTATGTTGGAAGATATTGTGACAGACTCTGGGATGCGTGATGATGATGTGTAGTTGTACAGATGAAGGCAGCCAGTTGAGTGGCAGATGCTATGTGCAGATGTGGAGGCTATGATAATGTAGCAGCGACTTCGATGATTTTTTGAGCCATCATTTAATTGGTATTTGGATGTGCTTAAAAAATAAGAAATGAAGATAAATGATCTGGCTTTCTTTGAAAATTTGAATGAGGTTCTGCTGATAATGGAGTGGAGAGTTTTGGCATAATCTTCTGTCATGGCGCGTTGCTGAAAGTAGCAGTTTATGTATATCAGTTAGGTTCAAGAAGGCTTTTGAGAACTGTGCACCAAATATGGTTGAAGGTGTCTTCATATGAAATGTAACCCTTCGAGTCTTCTTTCCAATGCTGCTAGAATCAGGTCGAACAGATCTTGGATGAGAGAGTTATGATAATTTCTGTAGAGATATGCAAATCTGCCCAAAATAGGCTTCTTCTGTCATCCATGCCTTAAATTGAGTGTCCATGGACACAAGGATGGACGTCCATGATTTGTGTCCATCATCGTCAATAGTTACTGGGTCTGAAAAATTCACATGGACACAAGGATGGATGTTCATGGGTTGTTTTTGAGTTGCAAGCAGAGTCATCTTGTGTTGTTGCAGTTCACCTGACTTTGAGTGAATTTTTGATCATCTTCCAAGCAGAATTAGAAGAAGGCTATTTCTATCCAAACTGTCAAATTTTGAGTCTTAATTCACATGAAACAAGAATTAGATCATTTGGAGTTATACTGAAAGAGTTATGCCTTCCCGCACTAAACAGAGGTCAATCTGTTAGACAGAGTTTCAGTCAAATTGGGTAGGTGAATCAGCTTAGGTTTGGTTCTTTTGGTGGGGCCATTTAAATGAAGTTTTTGTATCATTGATGAGCTGGCAAGATGTTGGAAGTTTTTGAAGTCTCAAAAGAGGATTAAATGGAATCTTCAGATAGCAGTAATGATGTGGCCAAGCATGAGAAACTTCTGAGTTGCTGAATTATGTTCTTCCTTCCCAAATGAGGTGCTGAGAATGGTATTTCCCTCCAAAACGGGGATTCTTACTGCCCAAATCTCGGAAAATATAAAAGGGTTCTTTATTTTTGAATTAAAGTACAAGAGAAGAGGAGAAAAAGAAGGAAAAGAAGTAAGAAAAGAAAAAGGAGAAAGCTGAGTAGAAGATTGTTCTTGCATTTGAATGCATATCCCCTACCTTTGAATGAAGTTCAAATGCTTCATTAATGAAGATTGAGCTTGGTGGTTGTGCGTTGATGATCATACATTAAAGGCATGCAAGAGACAAAGGATCGGTGAGCAGTGGCAGCTACCGAACTCTTCTCAGGATACTAGGAACAGTTACAGAGCATGGTTGTAAGCTTTTCTGCACATTTGGCCTGTTTCAGATTCAATCCTGTATCCCTGTATTTATGCTAGCAGTAGGGTTTCTTTTGAATACCTGTGCTAGATATGTTTCACTGTAGGAAGAAAATATAAGCCCATTTATTGTTTTGTATAATTGGAGTGTTCAATGGGTATTGGACACTGGTAGTTATACCTATCTGAATCTGTTTGTATTGGGGTGTTCAATGGTTATTGGACACTGGTAGTTATACCTACCTGAATCTGTTTGTATTGGGGTGTTCAATGGGTATTGGACATTGGTAGGTGTTCAGGGGGTACTGAACAATGGTAGTTATACCTACCTGAACTTGGCACAGTTGTGCCCTCCTAGTTGTATGCTGGGTAAGCAGTAGTGTATTGAGTAGATATGAAGCCCAAGTGATATTACTCTTGCGACGTAGGCATCTTGCTGAACCTCGTAAAAATTCCTGTGTTGTGGGTGGACTTTTGATGTCATTTGTGAAGATAGAAGTGCTTGTTTGCAGGGTGGGTGTGCACTGCTTGGAGGGCCTGACCATATAGTGGTTGCAGTGTGAGTGTGCACATGTGACACGACTGTGTGAATATCAATGTTTAGTGTCGGCAGTGTGTGTCAGTTTCAGTTGTATGGACAAAAAAAGAAAAGGAATTTGATTCACTGATTCAGCCCCCAGTGACGACCATAGTCCAACACTTGAGATATATCATTAGTAGCTTATATTTGGTAGAAATAATGTAGCTGCACAAACAATAATAGAGGATGGCATTCGTAAGGGATAAGCATTCAACAATAGTGTAACTTGGTTTTGGCCTCCTCACTGTATATGGTAGAGAGAAGTTCCAACTGCTAGTCAGACGTGTATGTTGCTCCACAAAATGAGCTTTGGTATTTATGCTGGGGACGATTGCATTTGCATACATTTGTTTTATCTTTTATTTTTCATAAAAGGCTGAATACAAAAATTAACTAAATTAAAAGGGAATATTTTAAGTCTTTTGTAATGAATAAAAAGGGCATGGGGGGAAGAAGTTGTACCACTGCCTTACTGAGTATACAACATCTTTCCCAATTTGTGGGTCATCTGGAAGGCGCATATATCTCGCCCTACGGTGTTTTTTGAGTCAAAGTAACAGATTTTCTTTTGCGTGGATTAGGGGGGTCAGAAGATTTTTGCTTCTGTGATCCATGCGAGTAGCTTTCGTGCAAGAAGAAGAGATCTTTGGGTAGAGTTGGTTGTTTTGCTTATTGTGTCTGCTCCCTGATTGATTGTTAGTGATTTTAATGCTACCTTGGCTTCTCATGAAAAAAGAGGCCCAAAAGCTTTTAGTTGGGGCTCAGCTGCGAAAATTGGTGCCATGATGGATGTGTGCTCGTTGTTATTAGTGCCATCTCAGGGAAAAAAATTCACATGGTCTAATAACAAGTGAAGGTTCCATTTGATGAGGAAATCAAACAATCAGTCTGGAAGCTGGATTCAGATAGCTCCCCGGGCCTAGATGGTTTGTCAAGGGCTTACTTCAGAAGGTGTTGGGATATTGTGGAGAAGGATGTGTGCATGGCAGCAAAATAATTTTTTCAGGCATTTTTTAGACCGAATGGCATCACCGTATAGCAGTATTTTCCGTAGGCTGCTATGCTAGTTGTAGCGCGCTATTGTGAGTGCTCTCCTCATCGAGAGTCGGTTCTTTATGGTAAAAAAAAATCTACTTGCGTTATTACCATAGGGTAACAATTTTATTGTTTTGATTCCCAAGGTAGATAAAGCTTTCTCCCTGGATCGTTTCAGGCCTATTTGCATGGGAATTTTTTTTGTTAGGACTTTCAAAAATTATTGCTTCAAGTTTGGTGCCCTAGCTTCCCAGATTGGTATTTGAAGAAAAATGGGAGTTTCTAAAAGACAAGGTGATTACTTCAAATATCACCATGGCATCGGAGTTGGCAAATTTGATGCACGCATCTATAGAGGAGGAGGTATGGGGATTAAATTAGATGTTCTGAAAGCCTATGATACTCTATCATGGGATTTTCTTTAGCCGTCTTCATAAGCCTTGCTTTCTTGAACTCTTCTTTTAGTCTTGTAACTCTAGTGAAAGGGTGTTCCAATCTTTGTATTACATTAATGGGTAACTACAAGACTTTAAATGCACGTTAAATATATTCAAGTGTTTGTTATCATCAAAACCTAGTTGTGAACAATTTGGTAAAGTAGGATTCTTGAATGGGCAGTTCCCCAACAATAAATCTTCTTCGGTATGGACAGGAGTGAAGAATATGTGGGACTTTGTTGCTAAGCAGGAAAGATGGATCGTTGGAAATGGGAAATCAATCAATTTCTGGAGGGATAGATGGCTTGGCAGTACATCTATTGAAGTAAGCTCGGGTTTGTACCCTAGTATTTTTCTTGATGCCAATACGTTGTTTTCGGATTTCATTCATAATTATCATTGGAGGTTCCCTGTATTGGGATCGTCTTTTATGAAGAATGTTTGTCGCTCTGCAATTTCTATCAAAATCCCTAGCTGTCCAAGGGAAGATAAATGTGCTTGGTGTCTTAATGCCACAGGTGTTTTTAGTGTCAGATCAGCTTGGGAGGAGATCAGGAAGAGGAATCTAAAGGTGCCGTGGAAGGAGATAATCTGGGGGACTAGGCACTCACTATTTGGATGGCGTTTGGTTCATGGTAAGATTCCTACTGATGATATTGTTGGCAGCAAAGAAGTCTATCTACCCTCTTGGTGCGAGCTGTGTAATGCAGAGTCAGATTCTCAGATGAATCTATTTTTGGAGTGCAATTTTTCTCGTATGATATGGGCATCTTTTTAGGGATGCTTTGGTGTTACGTGGATTCATCATCAATCCTTTTTGGATTTCCTATCTTGGTGGAAACGTAAAGGGAAAGGGTTGGCTTTAAAAGGAGTGTGGTTTGTAGGGGCTGTATTGATTGCATATAATATATGGATGGAAAGAAACTTGAGACATTTTGAAGGGAAGCAAAGATCTCCATATCAGATTACCAATATGGTATTGAGGGATATTAGAGCACTGAGACAAAATTTGAAAGGATTTGTGAAATCTGTAGCGGATCTTCTATGTTCTAGAAAGTTGGAGTTGCCAATTGTGTCAGCCCCTTCTAGGACTATTTCTGAAGTCTTCTGGTGCAAACTATTTTTTTTCCCTTTGGGCTGTTTGGCTCTCCCCTGCTGATGGCAATGCCGAAGGTGGGGGAATCCATTCAGTGTTTTTGTTCTTGTTAGTCTGGTTTCTTCCAGACTCTTTGTTGTAATCTTTTTCTCTTTTAATTCTTTAATACAAACACCTTGAATAAAAAAAGAGAGTATACATCATCTTAAACAGATTTAAAACTCATTTTTCTTTCCTAGTTTCTGGAAAATTATTATGAACTTCACTAATGATTCTATTAATTGATGTTATTGACACACTTCTTATCCTTCATTTCTGTTTATGGAACCTTTCATTCTCCTTCTTTGACACATAGAAGGCTAAAATAATCAGACTTTTTGTTTTTTTCAATTTCCATGTTGAACTCAGACCTACTTCACAGCAAGGTACTAAAACTCGGGTCTCAGTACCAACTCGGCCCTTGGAAAAACCGAGTCGAGTCGAGATCTCGCCGAGTTGGTGCATTTTTTTTTTCCGACTCGAAGCCTCAACTCTGTGGGTTTTAGACCTAGTTTGGGTCTGAAACTTGGTATTCAGCCTATTTTAGGCCATTTAAACACAATGGCACTATCACATTTTGCAAAAACAAATTCCAAATATGAGTTCCAATTCGGACCATTGTTTGGTAGGCGATGACGTACTGAAATACCCTACTCTACACATAATTTAGTAATAGAAAGCAAGCAAAACATTCAATTAATAGCTAAACAACTTAAATAAAAATTAGAAATGTTAAAGTGATACATCAAACTGTTTAACAGTGTTATAACTATCATCACATAAAATGACTTTGAATCAAGTATTCAGTCCCTGCTAGTGTCACATAGTCTTCCCATGACATAGTGTTGCTGTAATGTTGCATATAGTGCTCCACAACAAGCATATAAGAGTTCTGTCGAGTTAGGTAAGTAAATACATAGTAGATGGGTCATTTCCATGGGTCAACCCGAGATCTTGACTTGCGATCCGAGATCTCGCCAAGATATATCGAGTTCTGTCGAGTTAGGTAAGTAAATACATAGTAGAAGGGTCATTTCCATTGGTCAACCCGAGATCCAAGATTTCGCGGAGATCTCGGCGAGATATTGCAATTTTGTGTACCGTATGCCATCTCGTCTCGGTTTCTCAGAAAACCGAGAAACTCGCCGAGATTTTGCCGAGTTGAGACGAGTTTTAGAACTATGCTTCACAGAGAAGGAACCAAACTACTTCTCAAGTGGTAATAAAAATTTTGCAGACAGAAGAAAACCTTGAAAAAAAAAACAAAAAAAAAAAAAAAAAAAAAAAAAAAAAAAAAAAAAAAAAAAAAAACCAAAAAACCAAAAAAAAAAAAAAAAAAAAAAAAAAAAAAAAAAAAAAAAAAAAAAAAAAAAAAAAAAAAAAAAAAAAAAAAAAAAAAAAAAAAAAAAAAAAAAAAAAAAAAAAAAAAAAAAAAAAAAAAACAAAAAAACACAACAAAACAAAAAAAAAAAAAAAAAAAAAAAAACCAAAAACACCCCCCAAGATGCAAAACGCATGACCAAACCCAAAAGGTCAAACTATGTTGAATCTGAAAACTAAAGTACTGGTCATAGATTTCACATTCGTAAATGAGTATACCCTAAAAATCTAAGTTCACTTGGACCCTGGAATTCTGGAACAATCAATACTTTGTACCTGTAACATTACTCCTAATTTGCATCACTGTTTCTGCTCCACTTGTAATTTTTGAAAGTATTTTTTTTTTAAAGCAACCAACTTTGCTCATTTCAGTTGCAATAAAAAGGGGTGACTAGATAACTGTCATATCGGATATATGATGACATTAGAGCAGTGATTCTGACTCATCACTTAAATGTTTTACCCCTTTTGAATAATATAGTCAGAATGCTGCACCTTGTAGATTAACAGTTCATATGGATTGTCTAACAGCTGATTTAAGGTGTTTCTTTGTGTAATTTTTCAGGAGGGGCATTGGTTGGCATCTTTTGAAGGCATGTGAAGAACTGATATCTCAGATGAGTTGTACTTCTAGGAAAGTGTACCTGCACTGCAGAATGATTGATACAGCTCCCTTTAAAATGTATATTAAAGCAGGTTACAGTATTGTCAAGACGGATAGCATCTTTGTCCGATTGACCTTCCAACCTCGTAAGCACTTGATGTGCAAAAGATTGTCAGTTTTCAATTACCATTCAGAAGTGGATATCACGAATCCTGATGGGGAATTTTCTTCATGAAGGTTGCAAAAAACGAATAATTTTTTCAAATGTATACACAATGTCCTTGACAAACTCACTCCTTCCTGCTGTAAATGCTGTTTTTTTGTAGTGATGAAAACTTGAGTTCAGTTTTATACATCTTAAACATATAATCTAAGTTCTCCCCCTCCCCCTCCCCCCACCTATTCGATTTTTCATAGTTAGTTGCCTTAATTGTGACAGCCAACACAATGCAGTGAACAGCTTTCTTGCTGAGTGATTTAAGAGTAAGAGACTGATTGGATGGTTTCTGTTTGCGTCTCATGTATCTGGTAGGGGCCTTGTGTTCGAAGTATGTTATGCTGTGGATGCAATATGGGTTCCAGAACTGAAGCACTCTCTAGTAGGCTCTACCTCTTGCTTGAGGTTTGTTTCAATCAGATTGCTTCCTGTGCTTTTGAAACCTTTTTAGAGGGAAAGGAATATCTAAGACAGGGATTCCTTCAGTGCACTGGAAATACATTGCTGTTAATATTTGAGAAGACAGTTGGCTGCATGGGCCAACAAATGGGAGAATTATCGCACTTAGGCCTCAATCTACTCACACACAAATGGTTAGTGATCTCTTAGATCGAGGAGGAAATGTTGGAGACCGGCTGAGATTAAAATTTTTAACCTCATAAGGTGACTGAGATTCTAACGTTGGCAATGAGCTCTACTGACAAAACTGATAGAAGGATTGGAAGTTCTCTAAGAATGGGCTTGCTGTGAAATCAGCTTATCATCTCACACTCTCACAGAGAATGGTTTTTCAGTTGTGTGAGACATGGAGTCTACTCTCTTAGCGAAAAAGTGTGGGTGGAAATGTGGAATTTAATGATGCCCCCCCTCTCAAAGGAAGTTGAAGCTCTTTCTGTTGAGGTGCTGCTCAGGCTATCTGCTGGTGGCTAAACGACACAGCTCTGTACGTCACTTTTGTGGCAAAAATGAGGAGTCAGTGGTTCACATGATTCTCAAATTCCCACATCCTGTTTGGTTCAGTTCATGTTTTTTGTTGCACTGATCAAATTAACGGCTGGATTTTCAGGACTGGTTCCTGCTTATGTTGAGCATAGTTAAGGGACTTTCAGAAAGCTGGGGTTCCATTGCATTTTTGGTCAGTTCTTGTTGGGAGATCTGGAAGACTTGTAAGAATGTGCGCTTAGGTTATCAAGTGCTAGTGCTTTAAAGACTATTTGGCCTCATCCTACCTCTCAGAAGCGCTTTGAGATCTTTCCTCGACAAAGCCTGCATCTGGCAAGGCAGCAGATCTATCAATGCTTTTCCCTATTTGACATAATGTTCATTATACGGTGGTCATGGATGGGGCTTGGTCAAATTAAGAAATGTCTTTTGGGCAGAGTTGTGTTCAGAGAAAACCTTAAATGAGGCCTTTTGGTAGTAAGATGTAGCTCTACACTTGAACTGGATCTTCCATTGCAGAGAGAAAATATTAGAGAAGCTCCATTGCTGGGCAGAAACCTTGGTCTGTCTTGATATGGATCTTTTCTGATTGCAAGCTTTGATTCAAAGTGTCACTTTTGAAGTTGTTAATCCTCCGTGGGATGCACAGGTGATCGTTGAGCATGGTTGATTGCCTTTCTTCTCTCTTCTCTTATCTGTTTCCACTGATCTTCCATTACAGAGGTTCATTGCATAGCAGTAGCAGTTATATACTTAAATTTATATTAGCTCCATGAATGGTGTGCCTCTCCCCCCCCCCCCCCCCCCAACGAAGATGAATAAGAGTTGTTCAATGTAGGTGTACATATATGTATGTATAGGAAAAATGGGAAAATATGTTTGTAACCAAGGTGGTTACAACATAAGGACAGAAGAAAAGGTTAAAAGTTCATATATATTCTTATGGATTCTGTTTGAAAGAAACATTAAAAATCTTTGGCCTACTTTTCATGTTTTTTACTTTTCAAAGGTGGTCTAAAATGCATGTATCACATGGCTGCGAAATGTCTTCATTTCTTCATCTTGCTTATTCTTCTCCTCCCCCCACCAAAAAACCAGTCCGTCAAATTGCCTATTTCCTTTTCTAGCTATTCCTGTTCACTATATCACCCCCCCTCCCCCCTCCCCAAGAAAAAGAAGTTTGAAAACTTTATTCTGAATTTTCCTTTTGGTTTAGAAATTGTAGCTCCAATTTGTATAGTTTCAAATTTTAACATGTCACTGAAAGTTTTCTTTCCTTTTCAACCTCTTATTTTTCTTGAATGGATTCTCTCTCCTCATTGGTTGTTAAATATTCCCTACAGTAGAAGTTTGATTACCAAAATTGCAGAGGCTGTATGTTCAATAAACCATGTGCAATTTGCAGTTCTATTTATACTTGTGTTCTACTTCTTTGTTGAATATCTTTTAAAATTTACATTAAGAACAGTGAAAACTGAATGTGTTACCATAAGCAGGTCCAACATAAATTGGGAAGTCATTGGATTTCCTCTTCCTGATTCTGGATGAGAATACATTTACCAAATCTTAAGGGTGTTCTTGAATGAAGACACACACACACACAAATGCCTCCATCAGCCGTTGAGCAGTTGTTGAGCTTGCTCTTCCTGGCTTCTCCACACTTGAACAAGTTTCTGAAGTACTTCCTTCTGTTTTGTTCTATCAAACTACACTAACATTACAGTATTGACCTTATGGATGTTTCATAGATACTGAACACTCAATAACCTACTCTAAAAGAAAGAAAATAAATTACAATTATGTTTTCTGTTAAAAAACATAGCTCAAGTTTTCAGACCATTTTGAATGAATGTATACCCATGCTTAAGCCTTTTGCATTTGTAGTGGAAATTTGTTGTAGTTCCTTTACACATTCTGTCACTGAGGGTCTCCCACTACTCTTAGCACAGATGCATCAATATGCCCATTGGCAAACATGGCAATTGCCTCCATGGTGTATGAACTCTGACACATCTCTGGGTCTATCACCTTATGCAACTTCTTCAGATCATTCAATATATCCTTAACTTGAATTATTCACAGGTAAACCATTTTATGGTTTGATGGCCTTTATGGATTATTCTGAACACCCAATTTACCTGTAATACTAGGTTCTGATCTGTGGATTCCTGATTCAATTCAATAGCTCTGCGTCTAGCCAACAGGTCCAGACGAATGACTCCAAATGCGTACACATCACTTTGTAAAGTGAGCTTTCCTGTCTGGTGGAAGTACAAACATCCAATACCTAGACTATCAGGTACCATTCACAAATCATTCCTGTTCTAAAGGTGACAGAGATAAATTCCATATAGAATTTACTTCTAACATGCATTAAAAATTGGGCATTTCCTAAATTTGATGGAGAATATTCAATAAAATGAAAATGATGTCAAAGAAAGGAGTAGATAGTGAGCCTTTGACCACTTTAAACTAGGATTAGTGACAGTAATTTTTCTATGAATAATTTGATTAGGTAAGGCTCAAAGAACAGAAGATGATACAAACTCTACAAAGGGAGGTGGAAAAAGGGGGGTAGGGGAAGGGGAAGGTCTAGGCTCCGTTTGCTTATTCGTTTTGAATTCAGAGAAGAATTATTGACCTCCAAAATTTAGTTTGAACCCAAACCATGTATCTTTAGCAAGATCAACATAAGAAAAAATGTGATCAAGCCATGTAAGCATAAAATAGAATCTGATCCTGGAAATCTATTTATGAAATTTCTCCCAAGTTTGTGTCACTACCCTATTCAGGTTGCTAAAGAAAGCAAGTTTAAGGAGAATTTAGACCAAAATAAAAAATGATGGAACTGGATTCTCATGGATTAGATTAGCTGAAATCACAAGAAATCTTCCAATCAAAACTGAATAATGAGGTGGTTTTCTTCAGAATCAGATGCCATAAATAGTGTTAACAATGCCATTGAAACTTCAGTTTTCTAAACATTTACCCCCCAACATATATAAATGAATATGAACAGAAAAGGCAGAAATAATAAGGAAAAACCATAAGCATCCTTGTGGTTGTACACATCTCCTGGCCCTCAGGCATCAACTTGGCAAGACCAAATCAGAGATCTGGGAAGCAAGACCAATGAATATCCTATCCATAATACATGAACTAGCAGACAAATGGTCTGTACAGTAAATTACCTTTGCTTCAAAATTAGCTGTTAGCAGAATATTGGTGCTTCTTGTATGCTTTACTTTTTCACTTTGATTTGGCCTAATGGAGCCCAAAAAATCTTATCTAAGAAGTGACTTTATAACTTGAAAGAAACAACCCTGGTCATGCAATTAAGTTGACTGATGTGTATATAAAGGATGCCTTGTCTTGGTTTATAATTCTGATCCATAACTTTGGGCTTCCTTTTGTACTGTAGAATTTGTAATGTGTAGTAAGGGTGTAACAAGGCCAGGTTTTACTTTAGTTTCAAGTTGTCATCTATTATGCTGGACAATTGAAGAACAAAATTATACTGAAACTTGATAGATATAATAAGCAAAGCCAAAACAGGTAATTATTTATCCTTCAAATAATGAAAGCAGTATAATGTAACACAAATAAGAGAGAGAATCAAATCTTCAAAATGCTGTTCAACCTACTATCTTTGTAAAGACCACTCCATTCTCATTTATCCAATGACAGACTTCAATTAGGCCTGGGCCAAAACCTAACAGCTTAAAAGCAAGATGGTTTGGATTCCATGTTGATGTATCATAGTGACATGCCATGATTGCATGATTCACTTTCTTCCTAGCATGTATATCAACTACATATACTTTTACTTTCGGTAAAACATGACAATAATAGACTTGAAATGGGAATGGCTGACTATGACATAAAACTGGAGGTTCAGAGAGGTTTCCATGGATGAGTTTCACAGATCCAATTGTGACATTCTCATATGATCCTTCGATGCTCTCAGTACTCCATATGCGTACATGGTGTCTTAATTTTTCGACAACAAAATCAACAAGAACCTCGGCGGATGTTGCACAGGTGCTCTGCTCACCTTGAATGGGTTTCTTCTCACATATCTCGAGGGTGTATCGAATATACTCATCCATATTTGATTCATCTACCACACCAAAAAGCTTCTTTAATTCCTCAATTCGGGCAAGAGATAATGGAATTTTTAATGCCAGAAGTCGCGGCAAGAACGATTTATATGACATTGGGTCCCTTAGATCAGGGATAGGCATGAAACCTCCCTCTTTTACCATCAACTCTCGGAAATACGGCAATCCCCCTTGATTGGCAACCGAAAGGGGTGCGTCATTTGGGAGGTCATATTTCATTTTGGCTGCATTCCACTGGGCTATTGGTGGTAGGGTTGTGTTGTCAATTGTCTTCTCCATCAGTGCATTTGTAGAACAAGCAATATTAGCTTGCTTACAAAACAAACTTAGGTGGGAAGATAATTCATTTTCCTCCATAAGTTTCATAAACACTTCTGTTTGATAACGATTTAGTGGAGAAGTCTTTGCTGCTAACCAATGTGGAGGGTGTGGAAGACCAATATGCTCTTCCCAATACTGTGAAAAGGCATTTTCAGCTTGAGAAACCTACAATTTTATAGGGGGAAAAAAAAAAAAACACATTAGAAAGATAAAATAGAAACCAGTAATAACCACATTGAAATGAATGAATAATTGAAAATCATCATTTTTCTTACACTAAAGTAAGCTACTATCAGAAGTCCAAGTAACAGAATGACATGTGACATGATGGATTTGAAACAGAGAACAAAATGAGTTTGGGTGTGTTAGGTTTTTCTGCATGGAAAAGGGTTGTTTGAATTTATATAGAGGGGAAATTTTGTAATACCAAATAATATAAAAACAAGGGAGCTTTATTTTTTTGTAAGTATTTTGTACTTTCCCAATTCTGTGGATTTGTTTAATGAACAAAAATTAGGCGTAAATCCATTGGACTTGCACTTGTTTTTGTATGATCTTCTCAATTATGTGAGACCCAAAATTTTCTGATTGATAAGCCTCACTATATATGTAGGACCTGGCTCTCCTCCAGCTGTGGCGGGAGCTGGAGGATCTAGCCCGGGCAAAACAGGGGGTTAGTCATTTCATAGGGTGGGGTCGCCTGTGAAATGACCCAAACACCCCTGTTTTGGTTGGGTTAGATCCCTCAGCTCTCGCCACGACTGGAGGAGAGCTGAATTCATATATGTAGGTAAGGTCTGTTACCCTTCCCCAAGGAATCTCAACTCTGTGTTCAACTCTATCTATATCAAAATTTAAAATTTACTCCAATTACTGGAGCTCCTATGCAGCCAAGAAAGAGTATATATTTATTGTTAAAAAAATTGTTGAGGAAGATAAAGATTACAATATATCAAATTTCACTTTTTACATAACACCATTAAAACAATGGCATATGACAAACACAATCCAAAATGTTGTGAATTCAACAAGTATATCTTGTTCAATAGGGTAGTTGCGAATGAAAAGAACAAAAACTGACTACGAAAAGTGTTTTCGACGAAAGGGACCCAAACCTTCCCCCTTTTCCATTCCTAACTTTGCCAAAAATTGAGAAGTTAGATTTTTTTTTTTCTAACAAAAACACATCAATCAAAAAGTTGATGTCTCAAAGTTTTTATTTAATTAAGAAAATATAATTTTACAAAGAACATAAACCATACATATTTTAGGTCAGAATAACCTCCCATATGATTGGCTTTTGGAACAATTCCGATTTCTTTTCTATGAACCAATTTTGAGACTTTCGAGTCAAAATGCATGAGCATGGAAGGAAAATTTTGAATGGAAGAAACTGAAAAATTTGATCATAAAAAGAATATGTAAGAACAAAATTAGGCATAGAAAAGCTAGCAGTGTGGTTCAAGAAAATTTTGGTAGTAGATAAATTAATTAAAAATGCTTAATTTAGTAACAAGTCAAAATTTTAATTTTGAAGCTTGATGACGAAGCTTTTTTTATTTTTTATTTTTTTTATATTGTTGTACTGCTTTAGAGGGTATTTCTAGAAATAACCAAGTTTTGCCACATGAAAAGGATCCTTTTATACATCACTATGAAGAGTGAAACAATTTACTTCACTATCTTTTTATTTACCCTTGAAGTTGATTTGGTGAATTGAAGTGAAGGGGTAGAATTTGTTCCCTTCTTGTTGGCAATCAACTTCATGACATTTGCTGCTGCTACGTTAGGGTCCATTGGAAACAACTGAATTTGCCATGTTTTGTAGGAACAAAATAAGATGTGAAGAAAGTATAAGACTAAAAATATAATAAACAAACAGTAAATACAAGACTTATTTGATTGGTATGACAAAAAGTATGGCATCACTTAGAAAGAAGTACACCAATACACATCTTCTTGTGTAACTCGAACAGCAAATGGTAGAATTAGCTAGAGTCGCATCAACCAATTCTCTCCTTAAGGTTTTTAAATGTCCCAATTCTGCAATCCGGATTGATATGCACTTATACCTCCAGGATAAGACAACTCTCTAATCAAATAGGTTGCAGTTCCAAATATGATTACAAAGGGCGTCCAAAAGCTATATTCACTAACTCATCGACAGTGACCAACTACGGTGGGAAAGAAAACATAAACTAAAATTGCTTCTAAAAATGTTTTAAAAAACAATTGTTAGAGACTGAGCAAGATATCTTCTCTTTATATAGGAGAGGAAGAGATACCACTAAGGGATGTCTCCAAAAGATATGCCCCAATACATGTCCTTTCCCGTAAGACTTGTTTGTTAACCACTCAAACAAGTCTTTCAATAGATATCCATTGGCTATTTAGGTGTCTATTAGGAAAAGACTCAACCCTCTAGCACCACCCAACAAAACGTATTTTGAATTTTGAATTTTAAAAATAAAATACAACACGTTTCCAAGCTACAAACAAGAGAGGGTTTGAGGACTGTCACTGATGCTTCTCCGACAGCAAAGCGGCCTTGCAATCAAATGCCTTGAAACTTCAAAGTAGTCACCAAATGGAGGTACAAATATATTTTTAAGCTTATGATTACCATGATTTCTGCCAAAGGGCTCAACTGGTGGCGGAGAAGGGGGTGCTGCGGGAAGTGGGAGAGACAGAGTGAGGGCGGTGCTAAGGGATTAATAGCTGGAGAGAGAGAGAGAGAGACGGGGGCGGGGAAGGGGTGAGAGTAGTCAATGTAGGGATTTGGTTCAATTATATTTGTGTGAAATTCCTATAACTAATTTCAAAATACTAAATAATTACTATAAAATATATGGATAAAAAAGTTATAGTGAGACAATACATTTCACTCTTGACAGTGCTACGTAAGATTACCCTAAAAGGTCTAGGGTTTAGCAAACTCATCAACTTTTAGACTTCAATCCAAGCATATACCCTCCCATGTATTGGCAGATTCACTTGTATTTTCAACAGTCTATTTGTTTTTAAATGAATTTTTTACTTAATTTTTAAGTATTTATTTTGCTACTTGATCAATTCTATTTTAACTAAAACTTGATATGTGAGTAGGGGGCCCTTGCGTTCTACCTGTCCACAAATATCTTTTTATTTTTGGTAAGAGCTTGTTCACAAAATATTAGTTTTAATCTAATTCACCACATGGTACATATTTGCAGCACTCTAAACTCTAAAGATACCACTGGCTTATTAAAACTTCTCCTAAGGTTTATAGACATAAAATTGATTTCTTCCTTCCCCCTCTCCCTCTTATTTACAAATTCAATACTTACAACTGAATGGCAATGCCAAATCAAATGATTACAAGCAGCCTTGATATCGATTCCATGTCTTCTCTCAATAAATTTTTTATTATACTCAAAATAGCAATGCACCTTAGTCTGCTGTTGCCTGCTTATATCTTAACATTCAAAATTCACTTATTAAGCCTTTCAAAATTAGGAACTACATCTTCGAGTATACTCCTTAACAAGCTTTGAAAATGATGACGACTTGATTTCTAACAATTTGGCTGGGGAATCATATTCCAATACGAGGCCTGTTTAAGACAAGAAAACATGTCAATCTAATTAGATAAGTGCTAGAAAAAGATGCGAAGAAGTATTACCAAAATTAACTGAACCAATTTGATTGTGGAGTACTACTAAATACTCGTTACTAACCATTATCGAGGAGGAGGACCCTATCGATATCAAGAATTGAGGTTATTCTATGTGCGATTGTGATAACAGTAGACCCTGAGAAGTGTTGCCTAAGTGTTTGCTGAATTAGATAGTCAGTCGCAGTATCCATTGATGCAGTAGCTTCATCGAGTACCAACACTTTGCTCTTCTTCAATAATACCTGCCCTAAACAGACTAACTGCCTTTGACCCATGCTCCAATTCTCTCCATTCTCAGTCACTGTGACAACCACCATATGACAATGGGTTATCTACTCAAGATTTTATTTTCATTTACTTTTTCCTCTTAATATTGTTAGAAAAGGGGTTGGGGGTTGGGGTTACACACCAAAAAGATATATAAATACAATATAATGCTTTTTTGCATGGATAAATTGATATTGAGCAACTTTGGATCGAGTGAATATGAGAAGAAATCAACCTGCAGAATCAAGCTTGCCTTCCTTCTTTCTAACTTCATCACCAAGCTGACATTTATCTAAAGCCTACGACAACAAAAAGTCTTGTCAAATTACAAAGTAGCTTGATTCTTAAAGATGAAATAGAATTGATCAATAAAGATGAGCTAAGGAAAAAATGAAATGAACAAACAAGGGGGTGCCAAATGGAAATGGAAAATAGGAAAATAGGAGAATAAAAATAGTGTACTTTCCAAGTCCCAACTAAAGGAATCTCTTAAAACTTGGCCAAAAGATGATTCCACCTCAACCAATGAAATTATTTCAATATCTTAGCGAAAAGATTTCAAAATTGAACAAGAAATAAAAAAAAGACAACCACGAGAAAGTAGTTTTTAGAGATACATGTCCCAACCAATGATGTACTTGTTTTATGTATGAATCTTATAGAAGAAAAAGATATGTCCATCATATCCTTGTCACTGATTAAAGATTATTCATCAAATAAAAAAATCCCACCTCCCAGATTTGTTCATCATTGTACTCTTCAAGAGGGTCAAGATTGCTTCTTAGAGTACCCTCAAACATTGTTGGGTCTTGTGGGATGATGCTCAATCTTGACCGCAAATCATGAAGACCAATCTTAGAGATGTTGATACCATCTACCCAAATTTGGCCGACTGCAGGTTCAAGCATGCGAAAGAGAGCTTGTACAAGAGTTGATTTACCACTTCCTGTTCGTCCAATAATGCCAATCTTCATTCCTCCGGGAAAAGTGCATGTGAGATCTCGCAAGACAAGAGGAAGGTGTGGGGCATACCTGACCTACATACATATAAAATAATAAAATCATAAAACTTAGCAGAATTCCATAAGAGCAGAAGAACTATCCAACAACATTAGGCTTAGAGGGTCTATTCTATAAAATGAAAAATAAGCAAGGAAATAAAGACTTGAGAAATCTTGATTGGGGATTACCTGTAGATCAACAATATCAATTTTCCCCTGTGATGGCCATTCACGACTTGGCTTATTTTCTTCTACATACAGAGGGGGTTCACTAGGGATGCATGTGTACTGCAATATTCTCTCAATGGATATGATTTTATTCTCAAGGCTGCAAAGATCCCATACGACCCCTTGCATACTAAAACTAAGCCCATAAGTGACTGCTAAACCAACAACACCTTCAAAAGGGGGGAAAAACAAAATAAATTCAAAATTATGCCTTTATGGGAGAAATCAATCATGGTTGCCCTAAAAGATGATTTATAAGATCTCAAGTTCAATTTTTTACCAGGACTGAGTACTCCCTTCGATACTGAAATCAAGAACATTAAAGAGATAGCATATGTAATAGATGCTAACATATCCATGCGAAAGCATAACCACTCCATTGCACCAGAGAAGTGAAATATAGGTCGAGCATACCCATCCACTAACTTGAGGTTTGTGTCCATAAACCTCTCTTCTTGATCGAAGCACCTAATTGTAGTTGAACCTAAACTAGATTCAGCAAAATGTTGTATTATTGGAGCTTGACATACTCCAACTAATCGTGATAGTTCTCGTGCTGCAGATGTGTAATATTGCTGTAAGATAATATTGATAATAAAAAAAAGAAATTAGGTACAGTGTAAATAAAAATAAATGTATAGTTAGTGTGAAAATGATAGTATTTGTTATGAGTGATTTCTTAAGGTGAGCTTCTTACATTTAGATGGTTGATAGTGACACCACAAGCATGGATGGAATTGTAGGAAAATTCTTATTTACTTCAACCATTCTCATTTGATTGGTTACTCTTTTTTTATGGTGATCAGATATTGATTGAATCAGATACATTACTAATATGTTGATTATCCCAAAATGCTTATCCCAAAATCGTTAGATAAAAAGTTTGTTGAACATGAACATAATTGTATCCAAAATTTTGTGCTATCTGTTTCTCTGTTTTCTTACTGATTTCATTATATTATCAAACTTCAAATTCAATCTACATGTGTCCATATCCATTTATTTTTAATGATGGACTGGACAATATAACCTAATTCACTACACCAAAAACACATGAAATGCAATTAGTGCAAAATGTAGCATAATACAATGTAGGTACTTCACTTAAGCTAAGTACAATGCTCTTGCATGCTTAGCATAAAGCGTGGTCCACACACTTCCCTTAGGAAAGAAAGATGTGAAGGAAAGATGGAAAGAAAGAAAGAAATTGGAAAAGAAAGATTGAAAGGAAGGAAGAAGAAGATTTTCCATTGAAGAATTTCAACTAATTAATATTGCGACACCATTTCCTAGGTGGTCCACTTAGATATGCTTCTCTTGACTGCTCAAATATTTGCCACATGACAAATACATTTGAGCTCCAATTTTGTTGATGTGGGTTGTCCAAATCACAATCTATTCATCTATCAAATTTAAACCATGCATGATTTGCAGAGAAATTAACTTTCACAACTTTAGGCTTCTTCAGTTTAGCCATTAAAAATACCGGGGTAGAAGTCCAAACATAGTGAGCTACACAATAGAGATTAAGTCCAAAACTTGACACATGACTATTCCGAATAGGTAACAATCATCCCATGGTCTATTTGACTAAAAACAGCTCTCCCCATAATATGAAATTGTTGTACAACTAAGACATCGCTATTATTCAGGCCTTGTAATGAACATTTTCCTTTAATCCTTAAAATTTAATTATCGATAATTATTATTAATTTATCATTTACTAATTTATATTGGTTAACAATTTAACAATTTAAAATTATTTACTAGTTATTTTCATCATTAGTAATTGATTTATTATTTATCTAGTGACAAAATGATAAGTTATTCTTTGATTTATTGTTTGCAAAAGTTTTTCTAGTCGGTAGACTAGGTTAGGGTGTCTATATGGTAGGATCAAATGATAAATCTGACTATTGGATACCTACGGAGATGGTCTGGAGTGGCCACACATTAAATTTCAAACGCAAGTTCAATCATTTACTTCTCCCCATGTGATGTCATTTCCTCCCATGTATGTCCATGTACCACTGGTAATCATTTTCACTCATGTCAAATCCCTAGACTTTTCAAATGACCTGTTTGCCACATGGCTAACTCTGTTTGGGCTGAACTTGACATGTAAATAGCAGATTTTATGGTCTACCTATCCACAAAATTTTAGCTAAATCTAATTTATCACGTGGCAGAAGTAGACACTTGACCATGGCTTGGTTATGTGGACTGCCAGACTAGAAAACCTTCTCTCTTTATTAGTTGTTAACTTCTATTAATTATTAACTTAACTTTAGTATGAGCTCCAACCGACAAAATTACCGACAAAGCTAATAGGCCATATTATAATTTCAACTATATATATCCAAAATATTTTATGCATATCAAAAGCACAACTATGTCGCTTTAGGTGCACTTTGCACTTCTATAACATTGGCATTGGTTGTTTCTTTCTTCCCAAAAAGTTTGGTAAGCGAAAGACCACAAAATTGCATTAATTTACATGAACATGTGTGATTGGGAAAATGGATTTCTTACGTATATTCTTTATAAAGTTAAGAAGAATATTAAGATTTAAATCACAATTTTCACACCTAAGCATATATGCATGTACCACTAAATAATCTTTGGTGTAAACAAAACAAATTCACAATTCACCGACCAATCAAAGTTTGAACCAACTTGTATCATGGCCTATTAACCATGGGAAAAATATGGCTGAGCTTGATTAAAAATTTCAATCATAAGAAGTGGAAGTGGCTATAAGATTACCTGGTAGTAGATGCATGTCACAATCATTGGAATAAAAACTATTAACATTTTCCATGCAACCTGTGAAAGTACAATAGCAGTTCCTAGGAATCCAATGATTGAAATAAGAAGTTCTTCAATGTGATGTGGAATAGAGGTATCAACTGCACTTTGATCTATGGAGACCTAAACACAAAATAGATTTTATTTAAAATTTAAAACTATATTAAATTTTATGGTGATCAAACAAGATCATTTGGATCCCAAGAGTATATAAGCATATTTAATTACCCGGTTTAGAATCCTTCCACTTGGAGTAGAATCAAAAAATGACAAAGGAGCACGAAAAATGCACAAGTGCATTTTGTTGAAGAGAAGAGTGGCTATCTTGTATCCAGCAGTTATAGTGAGCATGGACCTTGTAAGTACACAAAGAGAGCTTCCAAGGAACAAAGCAGCATACACAAAAATGAGAGTGGATCCTTTAACATAAGGTCTCACATCCTCTGAAACAGGAGCAGCCAACACCATCCAGTAACTACTGACTATAAAGAGAAGCTGAAAAAGAATTTGTGCCAACAATATCATTGGTACAAAAGCCCCTTTATATGCAGTGGTAAAATACCTCCAGTAGACTGAAAGACTAATTCCACCTTTTTCTCTTTTCTCTTCTTGGACAAGTTGCCCTTCTGACCTAACTTCCTTTTCTATTTTGTAGATTTTGGGTTCCCTTTCCTCATCATCTTGAATAGACTTTTTGCTGCACAACTTATTGCCATCTTTCTCACCATTACTTAAATTATCTGAAACAGTCTCATGTTTGACAAAATTAAGATCTGCCATAGCTTTTTCATGTGCACCTACTAACTCCATCAAGTCAGTTCCTGAACTAAGAATTTCTTCGTACTTTCCTATTTGAGTAATCCTTCCATTTCTCATAACCTGCCAAACAAGAGAAAGTAAATAATCACTCTCAAACTAGGTGGAGGAACTTGAAGTGAGAAAAAAAGATAGCATATATATTCTTACCAAGATCAGATCAGCAGAAGGTAAAAACTCTACTTGGTGGGTAACAAAAATGACTGTTTTCGAACCCAAAATCCCTAGCAAACACTCCTGTCACAAAAGTTTAGATATTTACATTAAGGCATGAAGAAAAATTTTTAATTACTTACAACAACCACATAGTTTTATCTATATTAAAATAATTTATTTTTTATAAAGATAAGTAGCATAAGGCCATAGGTTTTATGTAAGAACATACACAGTTCAATATCATGTGTCTGTATGTCTTGTTGGTTTAGGTAAACTATATTTCATTCTTTTTAGATCAACTTTATATCAGACTAAGTTTTTTGCGAACAACATTGCGATTTAAATAATGAGGTACTTTGGAAGTAGAGGTCAAAGTGCAACTACCTTAAATAGATGAGTTCCTGTGTGAGCATCTGCAGCACTAAAAGGATCATCAAGTAGATAAATATCCGCATCATGGTATAAAGCACGTGCCATCTGGATTCTTTGCTTCTGCCCACCACTCAGATTGATCCCCCTCTCCCCTATGATAGTCTGGTCCCCAAAGCTACACAATTCTAGGTCCTTCTTCAGTGAACATGCTTCAAGGATCATCTCATACTTTTCCTTGTCCATCATCTTACCAAACAATATATTGTCTACTATTTTACCACTTTGTATCCAAGGTGATTGTGCAACATAGGCCTTCGTCCCATTTAATTTAATGCTTCCAGATTTTTTTGGCACTTCCCCCAATATGCATGAAAGTAGGCTTGACTTTCCTGACCCCACAGAACCACAAACTGCCACTCTCATACCACGATACACTCGAAAATTAAGATCTTTCAATGTGAGATTAGGGGAATTAAGGTCCCAAGTGAAATTCCCCTTGACCATCTCAACTGCAACCTCCACACTATCTTTTGGAAGCTTTTGTACTATATTTGGTTGAAGATCATCGAGACAAAGGAATGAGGCTATCCTGTCAAGGGACACTTTAGTCTGAACTACCATGGAGATTAAGTCTGGGAGACTATAAATGGGCTCTTGCAATATCTCAAATGTTGCTAGTGCAGATAGAATTTTCCCTGACTCTAGTGGAATTCCCATAAGCACACAAAATCCAAAAGTAACCATGGATACAAACATGGGAGCAGACAAGTAGACAAAACTAGTCATGGCTGATGTATAAAGTAAATTTTTTATCCATCTTGTTTCAAAGTTCCTCAGCTCAATTATTTTAGCCAAGAACTTCATCTCCCATCCTTGGAGCTTGAGAATCCTGATATTCCTCAGAGCTTCAGATGTTACTTTCATTCTTCGATCCTTTGAATCCATCAATTCCCCTTGAAACTTCTCCTGTAGTTTTCCTAGTGGAACATTGGCTAACATCAAAATTATTGTGGCTACAAAAGCTACAAGTGAAGCAAGCCCCAGACTCTTATACAAGATCAATAATGCTAGAACAACCTGAAGAGGCACCTTCCATATATCGTGCACATACCAGCTGAAAAGACCTGTCCTCTCAACATCAACACTCATCAAATTAATGTTCTCCCCACTAGTATGGTCTTGCTTTGATTGACTTGAAAGCCTGAGACCCTTCTGATAGATTAATGGGAATAAGGCAGCACGAACCCTAATTGCCATTTTTCGCAATCGAAAGAACAAGTGCCTCTCCGAGAGACATCTTATTAGCTTTGAAAGAAAGAAAATAGACACAAGCACATAACCTTTATATTTTTGTTTGTGAGGGCTAATGAGATACTGAATGAAGGCATCAATAAGGTATGGTCCAACATAAGAAGCCAATATGCATACAATGGAGAGTATAGCAGTCCATAGAATTTCTTTCGATGTTGAGAGAATCAATGCCTTCGTTAGCTTAAGTGTACTTACTTGACCATCATTCCCACTATCATTACCATCAAATTCAAGTTTATTTCTAAAACAAGCAAAGACCACCCTGGCACTATCATGATTATCAAGTTGAGGAACATCTTCAATGTCCACTGTTTTTTTATGCCCGAGTGCAAGTAAAGGGCCCATCCAAGCGAAAGTAAAAATACTCCAAAGATGGGCATCTGAATAAAGAGTTGCACTGTCTCCATCAACACCAGATCCTTTCCCATCATCATGATTGTTTCTCTTGGACCTAATTTTCAAAAGAGGCTCCAAAATATGGAAATCACCACCTTCTTGCCCCTTGTCAAACAACTCAGCATAACAAAGTAACAAACCAACAATAATGGATATAGCATCAGAGACCCATACTAGGAATGATAAGGATAAATGGTTCCAAAACAAACCAAGATGTATAGCAAGATAGGAACAAGACATTAGGAAGTAGAAGGCGCACCAAATCCATAGTAGAATGGGGAACTTGTGCTCCCTTGAATGAGAAAACTTGGCGTGTAAGTAACCAAATATTACAAACCAAGTGAGTGTTTTGAGTGTAAAATCCAATTGGGCAACAAACTTTAGCTCAGACCAACCATGTCGATACCCAGAGAGATAGTTTAACATGCATAAGAGAAGATTATAGAAAGACAGAACCATGCAAGATATAAGGGCTAATGAATAGTATGTATTCTTCAACATTGGTTTTGGACTTTCAAGGGTAGCAATCTTAAGTCTCTTGTAAGCCCAAGAAATGGATAAAACTAATAACATTATTAGGTGTGAAGAAGCAGAAAACCCATGTAGGAAAATGATTGTAGAAGATTGTGAAAAGAATTTCCATATATTCATATCATTCTTCAATTCTTCAAAAGAATCCATGTTTGCAAATTTAATTTTCTTCTCTTTGCAATTTGGTAGCTCAATTCAAGCAAGTCCAATGCAAATACTTTCAGATTTACCACATCTTGAATTAATGCAGGTCCCTTTGCAAAGATGTTGTGGAAACTCTAGCTTCTAAATTCCATTCACTTCCACCTTGTGTTCCAAAAAGATACGACAATGTTGGAATCTCAATATCACCCTCAGGTGTAGTTGAACCTGTTAATGAATTGGCAAAACATAAAATGTTTGAAAATATATAAAGATCAAGAGAATTAGTAAATTTATCATTGAATAATCAAGAATGGAAGAAGTTGCAGTTATGTATGATTTAGTCCATGTTCAATTAAGAACAGTAATAAAGAAAATCAAAATCTAGTAATATGTGATGAAATAAACCAATAAATATTACAAATAAACATCTTAGAATTAACATATTGGATCAAATCCAACGAATGACAAAGAACTTCATATCATAAGAACACCAAGTGATGCATTACAATACATTTCTATTGCAAAATAAAATGAAACTAAAATTTGAACTTCCCCAATGCCAGACCCATGTATGAAGTTCTATATAATGTAACCATAAAAACAAACATCAGCAGCATAATTAACTTGTCAATAGAATTGTCAATTGATGATATACAATAGATCATTTGAATCCATCTCAACCTGATTTTATCAATAAATCAATAACTAGACTGAGTCTTACACTAAGTTAAGTGACTCATTTGAATCCATCTCATAATACAAATTCATTTGTTAAATATGGCAACCACATTTTTGAGTTGCTAGTTACGCAACACTGCAACAAACCACACTCAACCTGATGTTATCTATAAATCAATCCCTAGTTGAGTAATACACAAAGTTAAATGAACTATTCAATTCATTTTATATGACCAATACAAATTCTTTTATAATATGCAATAACTAAATTCTTGAGGTGCTAGTTACACTTCACTAATCCTAAATTATGAGAGAGTATGCAAGGTGCCTATTAGAACTCTACTACATGTGTATTTGTCAGTTAATTCTTCTAACAAGACAAGCCTAAAGTCTATTCTATCAGACGATGATGAAAGTCATTAATTTTTATGGGTAAAATACTCCAGCCACTCACAGAAAGACACATGGAGACACAAGAATAGAAAACGTGGACCACGAGGTTTCTCGCCTTACTTTCCCAATATGGAAACCTTCTTAAAATCCCAATAGCAGGAAAATACACTCCGATATGGAAGCTTAGAAGATCTACGCAGCCGGCTCCCCATTGAGAAGGAATCTTATCAATCTCTAAGAAATAAAGCTTACCTAAAACAAACTCTCCAAGAATAAGTTCCTACTCCTATTAGGAAACTACTAAATCAGGCCGGCCACATCAGAGAAGGATCCTCCTCTCCAATCAAGGCTACCATGCCATCAAGATAAATTAAATTTCCCCCCAGGGGGCAAGGTATGGTACAACTGCTGCTTTACACTTTGAGGAGATTACTCTGTTATTCCCTTCAGTTGCAAGGAAGTTGACTTAAGCATCGGAGAGTCTTTGCTGGGCACAGCCCTAGCCCTCTCACAGTGTCAATCTATGTTTTCTTCCATAGATATTTTGCAAAGCGTAGCTCATAACTACGGAAAGTCAGTTTTTTGCTGCAACGGTCATGATGTAGGATAGCTATGGATAGCCTATGAACACTAAATATGACATCTCTAAATTCTTAGGCACTAAATCAACCAACTCACGTGATAAAGCTTCTTTAGGAACTACGAAAGAAAAATAAATACTTTCTATGAATCCTCTAGTTTTGATTAACAGAAAAACTAAAAGAAGTAAATCAGCCACCTTAAAACCTTAATGATGATTTGATGTTGTGTGCAACATTTGAGTCAAGGGTTCAAAACTCAATGTGAGAGAGAGAGAGAGAGACTATTGAGGATATATTGGTCTTTCTCTCTTAATTGGCGCATGTGATAACGTTTCCTATTGAGAATGGAAACCCAGATTGCATATCTCCTTAGAGATCTACATGCGATATGGATTCCCTGCGGGAATGGCAACTCGGCTCCTTGTTGATTCACCACATCTTTATTTCCATATTTTATGTTTCCATTTTCATCCACTTACCTTGTTCAAATCCTAAAAGGATCTCACGTTTTGTATTCTCTATTAATACTCTCCATTGACAGTAATCTGTAAGGCAATGAATATATTCAATCTAACAGAGAGATAGAGAGAGAGAGAAAGAGAGTAAAAAAAACAAACTGAGCCTTGTTGCAATTTCCTTGGTTAAGCTTTATGTTGATCTTAAATCTGATACATGAAATGATAAAAGCGTTTGTTTCAACAAAAAATATTGCGATAAAAGCAATAGAAAGTTGTATGATTAAAGATTAAGAAAACACATTATTTATTGAAATACAAAATATATATATATATATATATATATATATACTACTTTGTTAAGTGAATTTGGTTCCTAAAATTCTTCCTGGTAGGTATGTGGAGGTAGCCTTTTTCTTCTTATTATTTTTTTCCGGTTTTTAAATTCCAAAAGCACCATTATATACAAGAGAAACTGTATCTTCTTTGTTAAGAAAAAAAACAAGTGACATCATTCTAATTCCTTAACTTCTAGAGAGCTAGCCAATCAGTTATACTTACTGCTTTCACCACTACTTCCTCATCCATATGATCTTCCCTTCCCCCCCCCCCCCCCTTTCACATTTACTCTATCTCTCATCTTTCTTTTGTCATGTGCAGTATTAAATGGGATTTTTATCTTCTTACTGTCCAGTGCACCACACTTGAGAATCCAACCGTTAAAACATAGGTAGTGGTGTCTTTTTATTTTCTCAAGTGTTGGGTGTACAGTTGGATTCTCAAGTGAGGTGCACTGGGCCATCTTGAGAGGATAAAAATCTGTACTACTTGTGCACATTTCTAGTTTTGGTAAGGTGATTGGGAACAGAGGGACAGCGATCTTGGACTGATGGTTGCCGCCACTCGTCGTAGTGGTGCTTGAGGCATGTTGGTCTCAAGTTCGAGGGCCCCCTCCCATATCACCCGCTGCAAGTCAGTTAGTTTCTGTTAATAATTGTTTGGCCCCTTGTGGGCTGTTCTCCTGGCCCTGCCGTGGGTGGATCCAAATCCTCTACGGTCGAGCTGCGCAGACACAGGGCCGCGTTGAATGACAGCCTTACCCCAACCCGGACACAACACCGTGTTGGGGCAGCGCACCATAGAGGATCTGGATTGTTCGTGGGTCTGGCCCTTGTGAACCTTTCACAGCATCGATTTGGGGTCCTTAATTTCATGAGGAGGTTTACTTAATCTTCTTGGGTTTCCCCTACAAATGTTGTTGGTGGGGTTTGAACCTAGAACCTCTTACACGCATAATAAAAAATTATGACAAATTACTGAAAAAATAAAATAAAATTGATGATTTATAGCAATTTTCTAAAAATTATTTTATGTTGAAACAATCCAAGCCTGTACGTGTTCATGGGAATTGTGTATACCAGTGTTGATTTATAATATCACTTTCATTCCTACAAAGTTTCAATTTTTCTATAGCCAATTAACCAGCTGCACCTACCTTCGTCACCATTACAAAACCTCAATCCTGCTCAACAGAACCCAAGGAAAACAGGAATCCCACATGGAGAGAGAAAGAGAGAGAGAGGGATCCAGATCCTCTACGGCGTGTTGCCTGTAACGGTTTGAGCGATGCAGACTGAGCCGCACGTGTAAGGACCGCCTTACCCCTGTCCAAACGACTTGCCCGAGCGGAGATAAGGCAGTCATTGCACGCACGGCCCAGTCTATGCCGCACAAGCCGCTACGGGCAGCTGCGCCGTAGACGATCTGCATTGGAGAGAGAGAGGTATACCTTGACGAAGTTGCTTCAATATATTCCTTGTTTCTGGATGGGAAACGTTTAAGTTCTTTATGTACTTCTTCAACGAATCAAAAATTATCCCATTCAATTCCCCTCTTCAAACTTCAAAGAAGTTGGACCGTAGCCTCTGCTGGTACCGTAACTCAACATGGGAATTGAAGCACCTTAGATGAGTTATCGGTGAGCGGATGAAGCATTAAAAAGTTACCAAGGAAATGGGCGTCTATGACTTTGCCCTCTTAACTCCTGATTTCCTGAGAAAGAGGAAATGGCGGGTTTGTATTCTCAGGAACGCTCCATCTTCCGGAGAAATAGGAAAATAGGGAATTGGAGACGATTGACCCAGTTTTTTTTTGTTTTTTTTTCTTCTCAAGATCGGCATTGTTGGATTTAACATATTCCAAGTGTTGAACTCTCAACCACAAACTACATCGCACTGCACTTTTAGGAAATTAGAAAAGATTTTAATCCACTTTACCAAAAAAAAGAAAAGATTTTAATCCATAGTAAGAAAATAGAATTTAGAGAATCCGTTGAGGTGAAAACTTCACTTAATTATTCTATGAACTATTGTGGGGTTATATACAGAAAATACAAAGAATCCTTGGAGAAAATCTCTCCAAGATAAAATCTATCTTCCTATAATGGGGAAGGGAGATAAGAAGGAAAGAATAAAGGAATATCTAATACAGTTACAGATTTACAAGAGAAGAATTAGGAGAAAATAAGGTTGGTGAGCTGGGTGTGCGCTAATACTCCCCCTCAAGTTGGAGCATGGAGATTAGAGATGCCCAACTTGGACCGTAGATACTGAAATTGCTCACGGCCAAGAGACTTGGTGAATAAATCGGTCAATTGATCTTGGCTTGAAATCTTGGCCGGACGAAGAAATCCCTGTTGGATCTTGTCACGAACCACATGACAGTCAATTTCGATATGCTTAGTGCGCTCGTAAAAGACCGGATTGGCGGCGATGTGGAGGGCCGCCGCATTATCACAATAAAGAGAGATTGGTGCGCTGATAGAGATGCCCAAATCATGTAAAAGATAAGAGAGCCATGTGAATTCGCAAGTTGCCACAGCCATATATGGCTCGATATTCAGCTTCAGCCGAGGATCTAGAAACTGTGGTTTGCTTCTTGGTCTTCCATGAGATGGGGCTAGAGCCAATGAAAATACAGTATCCAGTTGTCGACCTGCGGGTCATTGGACAGCCGGCCCAATCAGAGTCATAATAGGCCCTTAAAGAGAGATGTGATTGGCGGGGAAAGAAAATGCCTTGCCCTGGTGTAGCCTTGATGTAGCGAAGTAACCGTACGCCAGCATCAAGGTGTGGTTGTCGAGGTTGATGCATAAATTTATTCAAAATGTTTACTGTGTGCACAATGTCAGGTCTGGTAACCGTCAGATAGATTAACCGACCGACCATCCGTCGATAAATAGAAGGGTCGGACAGAACATCACCCTTGAAATCAGATAACTTCAGATTCTGCTCCATAGGAAAATCTACAAGGCGAGCGCCAGTGAGGCCTGAGTCTGCAAGGATATCTAAGGCATATTTGTGTTGGGAGACATAGAGGCCTGATCTGGAATGTGCAATCTCAAGGCCGAGAAAATACTTGAGTGTCCCAAGGCCCTTGGTCTGGAATTTCTGACAAATGAGGTTCTTTACAGTGGTGATTGAAGAAATGTCAGAACCAGTTATGACGATGTCATCAACATATACCAGGACAAAAACAGAGGCGCCTTGCTGATGAAGGAAAAAAAGAGAATGATCAGCCTGAGATTGTGTGAAGCCGGAGTGCAATAAGGCCTTTGAGAACTTGGAGAACCAATTGTGAGAGGCCTGTTTGAGGCCGTACAAAGATTTTTACAAGCGACACACGAGGTTCTCCCCCTTTCGCCGATAACCTGGGGGGGGGGGAGTCATGTATACTTCCTCATCAAGATCCCCGTGCAAAAAAGCATTGTTTACATCTAATTGATGCAAAATCCAACCACGAGCAGCTGCAATGGCAAAGAGAGCGCGAACAGTTACTGTTATACCCGCACCCCGGGAGTATAATTAATTATTAATTCTTCCCCGTGACGTGTAGTTATCACTGCCACGTATGCCGGTGAGTTGTTCTCACTGGTGGTCAAACCCAGCTATATTGACCATAGTACGAGTTTGCCTGTGGAAACTAGTCGGGACCACGGAGGTTGCACCTTGACATGTCAGGGGTAAGTAGTTGACCAAATTTGTTGTGTGCTTACTGCCCTCTCAAAGCCCTCGAAGTGTGGTCCAAAGGCCCTGACCTCTTATGGTGGGAACCACCTTCCTACTCGCATCGGAGGCAAGGTTACTGGCTGCCTCCGACCCTGCATCCAATGCTGCTAACAAGGACCCTTGTGGGTGAGACCCTGTGGCTAAGGTGCTATTGGTGCCCTGCCATGTTTGACCCTACCCAAATAGACCCTAGGTTACACTTATGAGGCCTTATCCAAATAGACCAATAAAGGTGATTTCTATATGAGAGAGAGGGGTAAGACTATTCCTTAGTCTTTCTTTTTTTTTTCTTTCCTAACCTAATCGTGAAAGGAGAGGAGAGCTTTGAAGAGAGGAGGCGGCAAGGAGGAGAAGGAGGAGAAGGAAGGGAAGAAGAAGAAGGAAACGGCTGCTGGGTTTAGAGCTTTAAAGAGGGCATATCTTGTGTATCTCAGACCAGGTAAGCCAAGTGCCCCTTTCCCCCCTTTTTCTCTCTTTCCCCCTTGCTCGTTTGAGCTTGGGTGGTTCTTTGGTAGCAAACCCCAAGATGGGGATTTCTTTTTTTGGAAACCCAAAGGGTTAGCTCGAGCCATGTGTAGTTTCCCCTTGTAGGATGCTATCCCATTTTCATTACAATCCTATAAAGACCTCTATTTGACCTCTTGCTGAATCTATTTGATTCTAAAGCTTCAACCACCAAAGAAAACCCCAAATCTGGATTTTTGAGCTTTTGATCCTTTAAACCCCCTTAAATCTTTGAATGTTGGGTGTTTCTAAGACCCAAATAGACTCCAAGACACCCCTCCCTAGTCCCTTGAGGCTTAGAGAACCAAATGGGACAACCCTGGGGTTTTAAAGACCTTGAAATCACACTTGGATTGCATCGGAGGCAAGACTGCGTGAGTCCGATGTTTGCCTCCGATGTGTCCTGAGCCTGCAGGGAAGGTCGGAGGCAAGGTCGAAGGCAAGACTGCGTGAGTCCGATGTTTGCCTCCGATGTGTCCTGAGCTGCAGGGAAGGTCGGAGGCAAGGTCGGAGGCAAGGCTGCGTGAGTCCGATGTTTGCCTCCGATGTGGCTGAGCTCGCGGGAAGGTCGGAGGCAAGCCGCTGAGTCCGACGTTGCCTCCGATGCAGTTTTAAGGCTTATAACTTATGTAAACTGTGGGGTTTCTCTATGAGGCCTCCCCTACACTCTCTCACACTCTTATTCACTTCCATAGGCGCCAACATATGTGCAATGGGGTGATTTTGAGCTGGAATCGTTGCGCTTATACAAATTCCATTTGAAGTAATTGGTGAGTGGGTTTGGGTGACTGTTTGAGCTTGTTTACTATTGCTTATTCATGCATTTATGAATTATATTGTGACATTATCATTCAAGCATGATTGCATATTTGCATTTATTCTTATTCGATGATGATGATTTGGATGATATGGATTTGTGTTGGGTTACGGTGCCGGGAAGTACTGGCACCGGAACCCCCGAATTACGTGGAATTGTATATTACATCTCATTCTTACCTGTATGCGCCGTGTTGTGCTGGTACCCGGGGGTTAGATGGAATGGGACGTTGACACACCCGAATGTACCTCTCAACACGATAGGATTCATATGGTATATCTGTGGTTAGGCTCAGTTCCCTATGCTACGACCCTTACCAACAGGGGTTTAGGTGTTGGGTAGCCAGAGCACCTGCTGCTTGTGGAGAGTTAGAGAGGCCAGGCCAGGGGTAGTAATGGTTATCGGGGTCTGCCTCTGGGTGGTGATGATTACGACCGGCGCGGGCTCCATAGTAATAATTGAGGTTGCATTGTGGTGAGAATGGAAGGATCCACAGTGTCTTCCCGAGTTATTGCAGTAGCATATACCCATTGACTTAGCATTGTGTGTTAGGTGGTAAATGAATTAATAAGGGCATGCACCATGGACTATTTGTGATTATGTGAGTGTGCATCCCCTTTTCTCTCTCACTAGCTCGGTGGAGCTAACCCCCGTGTACACATTCTTTTTTGATTTGGATGCAGATGATACTGTGGAGTCAGAGACCGTGACTAAGGATCATGGCGATGGTTGCCCATGATGATTGTGCTTATGGGCTATACTGTTACTTGGGATCGTTCCCGTTTTATTATTTTTGAGCATTGTGTTTTGTATAAACTTTTATGTTTTACCTTTTTGGTAGCTACTTGATGGTCATAGGAATTTTGTAACTATGTTACTTATTATCATTAGCCAATGAACATCTTATAGTTATTTCTTTTACGCTTCCGCAAACTCTGACCTATCTTGGAATGTAATATTCCTTTGTCTTTCGCACTCTGATATTATTATATTGTAATATTAGTTTATGACTGTGAGTTGGCCACTGCATCGAGATCCTGGCGGTGAGGTGGGATGACGCGCGTGTCACCCCAATCATACCCTGATATTGTATTTTATCCCTTGTCGGGATAGGGGTGTGACAGTTACTAATTTTGCAATGGGGGTAAAGGTGTCGTGATAATCAACCCCCTCAATTTGGGTATACCCTTTGGCCACAAGGTGTGCCTTATAACGTTCAATGGAACCGTCAGAGTGCCTTTTGATTTTATAGACCCAATTAGAGCCGATGACTCGCTTGCCAGGGCGTAATGGGACCATGGTCCAGGTGGCGTTGTTCTCAAGGGCCACAATTTCAGCGTGCATAGCATCACGCCACTCCTGTAACTTCATAGCTTCTGTAAAATTTGCAAGTTCACTAGTGACAGATAGAGAGCTAAGAAAGGAAAAGTGATTAGGACTAAAACGATCATATGATAAGAAATTAGAGAGAGGGTGAGAAGTACCTGAACCAACAGTAAAGGAAGAGTCTGCACGGGCAGCGAAAACATAGAAGTCCTCAAGGTAAATGGGTGGGGTACATGTGCAGGGTGGTAAGGTTCTCTTAGTTGGATCAGTTGGGTTGGGGTGGTTAGGAGATGGTGGATGGTTGGTGTCGGCAAGGACGGGGGGAGGGGGTATGTCAGATTCGGGGGGTGTGGGAGGCTGTGGAGAATCGACAATAATAAGATCGGTGGGTGTAGGTGGGGTTGGGGTGGTGGTTGTAGGAGGGGGTGGAGACCAATCAGGGTCATGGGTGGGGGGGGGGGGGAAGAGGTAGAACAGGGGATGGCGAAGTGGGGGTAAGCATGTTGTAAGGAAAGATTGATTCATGGAAGAGGACATCACTTGAAACATAAATTTTGTGAGTAGTGAGATCAAAAATTCTATAGCCCTTCTAACCATAGGGGTACCCAACAAATATACCTGGGGAGGCACGCTGATCAAATTTATGTTTAACAGTGGGGTTGTGACCAAAACAAAGACATCCAAACACACGAAGGGTAGATAAAATGGGATTTTTGTGAAAAAGGACCTCATAGGGTGTTTAATGGTTGAGTACGGGGGTAGGTAAGCGGTTGATGAGAAAAGCAGCGGTGAGGATACATTCCCCCCAAAAAGATAAGGGTAGATTAGCTTGAAAGCGTAAAGCCCGTGCAATGGTGAGTAAATGACGATGTTTACGCTCCACAACAGCATTTTGCTGTGGAGTGTGAACACAACTGGATTGGTGTATTACCCCCAATGAGCGAAAATAATCAAAATTTTGATTATTAAAGAAATCTCGGGCATTGTCTGATCGTATTTTACAAACCGGAACATTAAATTGGGTTTGAACCATAGCCATAAAATAACAAAGAAGTGTAGACACATCAGATTTGTGATTCATCAAATAAACCCAAGTACTCCTAGAAAAGTCATCAATCACAGTTAAAAAATACCGTGCACAAGTATGAGATGGAATACCAAAGGGTCCCCAAACATCAACATGAATCAATTCAAAACAACATGCAGTATTAATAGTGCTAGAAGGAAATGGTAGGCGAGTTTGTTTAGCTAAGGGGCAAACAGTGCAAGTGCACTTCTTGGAAAAAACAATATTATTATCTAAAGATTTTAAAGTAGGAAATAAAGATGTAGTCGGGTGACCAAGGCACCAATGCTAAAGGTCAAAGTGGGATCCTGTGACAGTTGCAACAGTGAAAGCAGGCGTGGAGTCCAAGAGGTAGAGGCCACCATGTTTCCTACCCGTCGCAAAAATCTTCATCGTTTGTTGGTCCTGAAAAACATAAGAGGAGTTAGAGAAAATGACATGGAGATTGGAATCACTAGTGAGTTGGCTGAGAGATAACAAATTACATTTAAAATGAGGGACATGTAAAACATTATGCTGAGTTAGATGAGGAAAAAGTTGGACGCTGCCAACATGGGCTACAGGAGTGTTGGTGCCAGTGGGCAGACCAATACAAAAATTGGGGCATGCTTTAGTATAGGAAGAAAAAAGGGATAGATCACAGATCATATGATTGGTGGCACCACTGTCAATAATCCAATAGGGTTGCGAATTGACCGTGAAACAAGAGGAGTTACCTGCAAAGTTTGCCAAGCCATGGGAGTTACCAGAGGGAAGTAAGGCCAAAAGTTGTTGCACTTGTTCGGCTGTGAATGACGGCGATCCACTGGTTGGACCGACAGCAGGGTCATCCAATGGAGAAGAAGCTATGTTGGCACGATGAGGGGACTGTGTGTATCAGGATGCCGAACCAGATCCACGACCACCGGTGGTAAAGCCACCACGGTTGGCTGAAGAGCCATCGCGAGGGAACCCGGGGGGTACCCATATAATTTAAAACAGCGGGAATTGGAATGGCCGTCAACGTTGCAGTGAGTGCAATGGTATTTCGGACGTGAGCTATTGTCCGATTTGGAAGATGATCTTGGATTCGCTTGAGTCGTCATGGCAGCATGCTCTGGTTGAGGATGCCGAGAATCGTTAAGGTTCGTTGACGCTCTTCATGAAGGAGAAGAGAGTAGGCTCTGTTAACGGATGGAAGGGGATCCATTAATAACAGTTGGCTGCGGACAGCGGCATATGAGTCGTTGAGTCCCTGTAAGAAGTCCATCAAATGATCTTCAGCCAAGAGTGTATTGAGAGGTGCAAGAGCATTGCATGTGCAAACTGGCAAGGCACGATAAGAGGCCAGTTCATCGCGCAAAGCTTTGAGATTGGTGTAATATTGGGAGATGGAACCAGTGTCTTGGCTGAGAGTAGCAATGGCCCGACGGATTTCGAAGATCGTTGGAGCATTTCCTTGAGAAAATCGATCAAGGAGTTCTTTCCAAATTTCAGCAGCATTATTGTTCCACATCAGGCTGTTTGCAATGGCCGGGGACGTGGAATGAATGAGCCACGATGTCACCATACTTTTGCATCGAAGCTAGGCAGAGAGGGTCGGTTCTGTAGCAGGTTTGGTGATGGTTCCATTGATGAAACTGATCTTAATTATTTTTGGCCTGAAGAGCCATTGTAACAGCTCGGCTCTAGGTGGGGTAGTTGTCACAGGTGAGGAGCTGGGTCACCAAGGGACTGCCAGGTTGGTCGGATGAATGTAAGAAGTATGGAGAAGAGGGATCAGCCGTGGGAATGACATTGCTGGAAGCAGTAGCAGCAGCTTGGTGTTCTCCAGCCATTGGAAAAAAATGGATCGACTAGACTGATACCATGATAAGAAAATAGAATTTAGAGAATCCGTTGAGGTGAAAACTTCACTTAATTATTCTATGAACTATTGTGTGGTTATATACAGAAAATACAAAGAATCCTTGGAGAAAATCTCTCCAAGATAAAATCTATCTTCCTATAATGGGGAAGGGAGATAATAAGGAAAGAATAAAGGAATATCTAATACAGTTACAGATTTACAAGAGAAGAATTAGGAGAAGATAAGGTTGGTGAGATAAGGTTGGTGAGCTGGGCGTGCGCTAATACATAAAGTTTCTCAAGACAGTAAATGACTAATATTAGAAAGGGAAAGAGACTGGACTAGGCACGCAATATCTTAGTGGGTTAGATCTTAAAGCCTCGTAGTCATACCAAATAATCAGTTCCAGACCTAGTTCTAATCATAGTTGGAAAACTAGGTATTTTGACTATACTCATCTTTCAAAAATATCTGGTGATTTAGTTTTGTCAAACCCGATCAAGGCAAATCACATATCAATGCATTTTGAGTTTATACCATTGAACACGAGAAGGGAGACGAGGAGTTGAGAGTTTCTTATTGTTCTAGAATATAGATTTACTAAAAGAATTGGGTCTTATTTAACTCAGACGATTTATACCATTGAACAAGAGAAGGGAGATGAGGAGTTGAGAGTTTCTTGCTGTTTTAGAATATAGATTTACTAAAAGAATTGGGTTTGATTTAACTACTCAGACGATTTACAACCAAGTCTTGTTTTTTACCTTGACCTAGTCTACATGATTTTTGACCAAGTGTTCCAAAATTTTGACTCATCTTGACTAGTCAAAACCCGATTTCCAACTATGGTTCCAATCCCAACAATATGGTTTTGGTTGGTTGTAAGGGAAATAAAGAGTAGGGAAGTGAAAACAAATCAATTACTAAAGTGGAAATTTCTTTGATTTTTACCTCACATGGTTGTGTAATTATTTCAAAACATATTAAATTTAGTTTATTTTGCAGTCGAATTCTTTTTATTTAAAACGCAAAAAACATAATTACCATTTACCAAATATAACATAAATTTAATTAGATTAATTACAAAAAAAAAGTTCCTTTTTGAAATGGATTTTACTTTCCTAAACCATTTGTGTAGCGTCCTTTTCCTTGCAACCAAATTCCTGAGGTTCTTACCCCCCCTCCAATGTGTGTGAGCGTGTGTACCTACGCTTAGTCGCTTAGACACAACCCGATGCAAAAAGATCGTTGCACCCCTGGACCTTTTTACCTTTATCAAATATGGCATGATTTTAAATAGATTACATTAGGGTTGCAAATTTGGCCCTGTCGGCCTGAACCTGCCCTGACCTGCCCTAAGCCCGAATAGGGTTTGGGCTGAGATATTTGGCCCTCAGGGCGGTTCAGGGCTGGAAATTTCTGGTCCTGAGTCAGGGTCGGATCAAGCCAGGGTTGAGGCCTCGGGCTAAGCCTAGCCCAGCCCAGCCCAGCCCAGCCCGACCCTATTTTAAGTTATACTATAAAATGTATATTATAAACTTGAAACGTCACCCACATTTTATTATATAATATAGATAATAAGTGATATAATATATTTTATTATAGTGTTATTTTACGAAAAATTGATAATTTTCTCCCCGACCCATTCCAACCCATACATTTCCTTCCCCCTCCCCATGATTAGGGCTAATCATGATCAACCTGGCCCGACCTTGAGCTAAGTTAGGATCGCGTCGGGCCTGGCCCAACTAAGGGGACTCAGGGTTGGACTAGGGTTCTACAAAGCCCGGCCCAACTCAGCCCTATTGCAGCCCTAGGTTACATGATCATAATTACAATTTTTTTCCCATTTTGTTTCCTAAAAATGATTTCACTTTCTCAGATCACTTTCCTTCACTTCCATTTACTTGTCATCAAACGTTGCATGTATTTATGAGCATGTGGTAGAATTGACAGACCTGTCACCTGGTGGCCCAACGACCCCAACCCAACTCCTTTGCTGCCTAGCTATGTTTAAAAAGCCACTTTAGTCTTTAGCTTTAAAAAGATTCTTTACAACCATGGCAATATATAGTGAGTCACGGGACTCCATCCGACCCGTTTCCGAGTAAAGCGGTCTTGGCATTAAATGGTTAAATGGAAGGACCTCCAATTCTTCAATGCACCGACCAGAGCTGTTGAACGTTGGAGAACGTACCTTAACATATTCACACCGGCCGGTTCGACCCATGGTTAAACAACAACAAAACATCAATAAATTCAACCTTATTTCAATTTAATGGAGTCAGCTACATAGATCCAAACAAAATAAAGTAAGAAAACTTCGATATAAACAAGGAAAAAAGAAAAAGAAAAATGACACATGAAAAATTAAAAAAAATAAGGGAAAAAGATATTTGTTTGGGAGTGTGGCCTCCACCAATACTCTCATGAATCTATCTCTCTCTTCCCCATATGAAAAGATTGCTTTTTAAAAAATAAATAGAAAGATGAAAGATGTAAATAAAAGGAAAAAGACACAACCCAAACAAGTAAAGAGAATCTCAGTTAATTGGAGTCTACTAAATGGATCTTTGCCCTCCATTAGGCTCTATTCAAGATCATACTTAGTACAAGACTTAGACTATGCATATCTTCCTTACAACTTCTCTTATGATCATTTTAAACCAATCGTAACTCTTTTAGCTTATTCAATCGAAAATATATCACTCTTCCTTAATTACTATGACATCCCTAGGTCTCCGTTGCATATAACCATATCACTCCGTTGAATATGACCCATGATTAATTGGACTCAATTACTCCAATCCAGAGGAGTGGAACTAGTGGAATAGTACAAGTTCCCTCACACAGAAAATTATCCTCTCCAATTCCTTGAAGCGTGGCAGTGCGACAGTGCTACGTAGAGTTGTCGACACTTGACAGTTGCTGCATCCAACTACCCACTCTTTCATTCAGGCCTTCAGGCTCTGCTTAATTACACATTAAATACCCATATTTAATATCCCACCAGTGCATGTACCATTTCACTTTTCAACTACTATAAATATGAACTTCTTGTTCCATCAGTGATCCACCATACTCGTCCATTCATCGATAGTTCTCTCTCTTTACAACACATATTGTTGTGCTGTGAATTCAAAGAAAGATCTTATAATGGGTTCCAATGGGAAGCTGGAAGTGGAGATGGAGTTGAAGTCCAGTGCAGATAAGTTCTGGGAAAGCATAAGAGACTCCACCAACCTGTTCCCCAAGATTTTCCCCACCCATTACAAGAGCATTGAAGTCCTCGAGGGAGATGGCAAGTCTGTTGGCTCCATCAGGCTCTTGACTTACGCCCAAGGTAATTCATTCATCAAAACTATTGTTGATCTCTTCTGTTCATTCCTGTTGAGGTTTTAGTGTCTTGACTTTTGATGATGGAAAATTTTTAAAGGACTATATGGGTATTTCAGTAAATTTTTTGTATAGGATTTCGTTATAAATCTGTAGCGAGAGTTTTTTCTCTGTATTGCAAATCTGAGAGAGGTGTGAGGAACGAACGACTGTAACCTTATTCTCCATTGATAGTGAAACAGATCTCATCTCATCTCATCGTGAACATAGACAATTTTGTCAAACTACGTAAATCTTTGTGCGCATTGTATACTTGTGTTTGCGATTTCCATTCTTCTCTGCATCGTGTTAGGTTTTACACATTCCATGACTTTAATTGCTAATTACTGTGATCTTTTTTGTATATAAAAGTAGAGATACCAGGGGTGAAGTTTGCGAAGGAGAAGATCGATGCAGTGGATGAGGCAGGGAAGGAAGTGGAATACAGTGTGATTGATGGAGATGTTGCGCATTTCTACAAACATTTCAAGGCCAAGCTGGTAGTTATCCCCAAGGGTGAAGGGAGCTCAGTGAAATGGTCATGTGAGTTCGAGAAAGCAAGTGGTGATGTTCCTGATCCACACCTCGTCAAAGACTTTGCTGTCCACAACTTCCGAGCATTGGATGACTACCTTCTCAAGGCCTAGCTAGGCCCGCCCTTAATTAATTATTACGTAATAAGGCCCCAGGTGTCCTCATAGAGGCTGCTGCCTGCAGTTATTGCCTAATAAATATTGTAGTAAATAACATCAAGTCTGTGAAAGAGAGAGTGCGATTGTCTATGTACGTACGCACAAATTCGTGTTTGTTTGTTTTCAATTGGCTTAAAGTAATCGTACTTCATGTTCGTCACTTCAACTCACTCCATGGTATAGTTCCCCCTCCCCCCCCCCACCCCGCCCTTTTCTACCCAAAAAAGGTATAGTTCCCCTTATTTGGATTAGTTTTTGCCATAAACAGGGCCGGGTTGGGTTGGGTTTTTTAAAACTCTAATTCAATCCTGAGTCCTCTTCAACCTTGAGTCCTCTTTGTTCAACCCAAGCCCAATCCAGGACTGAGATATCCCAGTCCAGTCCTAACCCTGCAGGCTCAACCCAGCCCAGCCCAGCTTAGCTCGATCATGATTTTTGCCAAGGGTAGGGTTGACTCTGATTTTTCCTAGGGCATGGTTGGCCTTGACTTGTCCTGCATTTTTGCCATTTACGTCGTCCTATACATTAAAAAAATGAGACAAATGTGAATTAGGTATTGGTTTGTTTCATACTCAATTGATTATTAGACTTTTCATTAGGTTAAAAACTTAGACCAATCTTAAAATTGTAAATATTTGGGGTCAATAGATTATTAGCCATTTTTTTTGGATAAACCAATAGATAATTAGATATAAACTATAAATTGTACAGCATAACCTAACACAGGTTGGGCTAGGCTTAGCCCAAAGCCTCAACCTTGGTTCAGCCCGACCCCAATCCAGGACCTAAAATTTTCATTCCTAACCTACCCTCAAGGTTGAAAAAACCAGCCCAAGTCTTGTTCGGGCTCAAGCAGGGTAGGGCGGGCTCAGACCAACAAGGTCAAACTTACACCCCTAATTAGGAAAACACATAATTTTTTTTTCAATGAAATAAATTTATCATTTCACATGAATACTATATTAAAAAAAAAATTATTTTTTGAAAATCATTTGCATCCCTGCACTGAATATTGCATTAAATAACCTTTGGAAAACAAATAAGGGAGAATTAAAAAAAAAATAAGGTGTAACTTCTTGTCACCAAAGTGGTGAACCAAGAACCCATATCCTTTCTTAATTGTGTATAATTCTCAAAAGTTATTTAATGTAGAGATTAAAAAAGGTTTTAAAAAATTGAAAGTTACTTAATGTAGTATGTACTTATGTGAAAGAACAAGGTTTACCCTCGTTGGAAAATAGTGTGTGATGCTAAAATGACAAAAAGTAAGATAATAACTTTTTTTTTTCACAAACTTTGGTTATAACAAGATTTTCCCTTCCGAAGGTTACAACATTTTAAGTTCATCACTTTGGTGACAAGTTGCACCTATTTTTTTTATGTAGATAGAAACAACATGGTATGTATTAAATACGATATTTTATTAAACAAATTTGAGAGCAAAATATAGATATATTTGCAAAACAATAGGTATGCGATCTTCTTGGGCTGCAACCTCATCTCTTGGTCGTCATGCAAACAAAGAACCATTGCAGTCTCCTATAATAATCTGAGTACAAGGCCCTGGATAGGATTGCCTTCGCTATGACTAATTATCGCATCTAGATTGAAAGCAACAATAGAAGATTCAAGCAACATGCCCGATCCTTGGGATTCGACTCCTCTACTTCTGCCTGCCTGGTACTGTCGTGCGCCCCCACACACAAGCGCAACGAAAAGTACCACCTTACCCCCACTCGGGCAAGGTGCTTAGACAGGGATAAGGCGGTACAGTCCAACTTGCTTGTGTGTGGGGCGCACGTGGCTGTAGGGGCAGGAGGAAGTAGAAGAGTCGAAATTGCGATCTTTGAACCTTATTTGGAGCCAGACAGGTTTCATCTGAAGTTGGACAAGATGTTCAAAGCTTAGTAGCTAGGGTGATTCCTTTGTCTGCCATTAATAGTCCTTCATGCTTCTTCTTTTATGATGTATTTCTAAGATTTTAGCTTGTACATCTTCTTCCTTTTTAATATATTCCTTTGGTTTCTCATATGAAAAAAAAAAAAAAAAACTTATGGGTGACTAGTAGCAGCGCTACGGTTAAAAACATTAAGGGAAAATTTCACGGACACCCCCTAAAAGTATCCAATATATCCGAAACTTACCATATTTCGTCAAAAAGGCACAGACTACCCTTATTTTATGAAGAAATATGAACTTAGACCACTCCGTTAGGCTTTTGGGGTTAAGGTGCTGTTAGTTTTCTCATAATAGCCAAATTACCCTTAGAAGGATTACATGTACCATAATACCCCTTAAGGGTAAAACCCTCTTTTACTAATCTATGGCAGAGAGAACCAGTGTTCTGAAAAGCCTAATCCATCACCGGCGGCATCCAACACCGGAATCCATCATCTTCCCTATTCTTAGCGGTTCTCCTGTTTATTGACACTAGCAGAAAAGCATGAGTAAACCAAATGTGAGACCATTTAGGCATTACACCAAGGATTTGAAAGTTTCCGATGCAACTAGTTTGGAAGAAGTGCACTCCCCAACAGATCAAGATGATGGGTGATAATAATCTTTCTGAACGGATTGTTCAACCCAATTTATCAATAATGAAGAAATGAAACGCAACAGCCGTTACGATCAATCTGAGAACAAAGAAAAGCAAAGAAAGATCAAATATTCCGAACAACGAACAGATCCCAACTTCTAGGGCAACTGAGATCAAAGGATGAAACGGACGTGCCTTTGAAGCCCACCGCTTTCCCTTCCTTAATACAACAAACAACAAATTAATTGAACCAAGAAAGCCCTAACTTTTACAGGCAAAAGCTTTTGAAGATAGATTTCCTCCAGCGACACAGAGAGAACGAAGAAACGAAGAGGCGAAGATATGAGAAATATAAATACATAATAGATGTGCATTGAAAGAGAGACAAGATGACGTTTTTTATTTTTTTCAATTTCTTTCCCCCCTTTATTCTACAATAGATCGAACAAATGTTGTCGTTTATCGGATCCGGTTACTGCAAAACCGTCTTGATGTCAAGCCATTGAATGAAGAGAAGTGGATTCCTGGAATGGGAGCCATTCATGAGAGTCTATACCGGAAGTGCCTCCCACTCTGTTTTGATCACACAAGTCATTTATACCTGGGAAAAATCTCCCTCCGGGACATTGATTGTACTTCTTTTCTGGATGTGTTGTGCACTGAGTAAAAATTAATCCATATTGCTGCTTGGTTTTGATCCCCTTCCATGTGCTGGGTGGAAAATGGGAATGTTGGTAGATCAGGTGAATGTTATCAGATTTGCTTGGGGTTAATTAATATACAGGACAAACATGTTTCTTTTATCAAAGGCTTTTAATTCTTGGATGTCTCTGTTCTTGCGTCTTCCTCCTTCAGCCCAGCGAAAACGTTGGAAGAGAGAATGGTGTGCCCACAGTCCTATTTTACCAAGTCAAATTGGTTTATTCAAGAGAGCAAGAGCACCGACTGGACCCACGAATAGCCCTAGTTTCTCAAGCCTAAAACCCAATCCTGCTGTGATGTAACTCACTATACCCAAATCTGAACCTATAACTCAGAGATGGAGAAGGAAAGGGATAGGGAGATGCCGCTGGTAATGGTCGCCGGAGAAGAAATCGCAAGACTTTATTGAAAGAAATCGCCGAAAATGAAATTGCCAAAGATGGTTTTGTTCTTTGCGCTCCAACGGGAAGAAAGAAGAAGAAGAAGATGAAGAAGGGGTACCTGTGTTACAAATCTCAAAACGTTAGGTACTCTGGGTGTTATTTTTTTTTATTTAAATAAATAAGAGGGTAAAATCGACTTTCTACTTTGAGTGACACTTAGAAGGGTAAAATCGACATTTATCTTTCGGGGTATCAATCTGGGCTTAACGTTTGGGGGAAGTTTGCTATTTTGACGAAATATAGTAAGTTTCGGATATATTGGATACTTTTAGGGGGTGTACGTGAAATTTTCCCAAACATTAAACGCACCTTAAAACACACCACTTGAAATCTACACTGTTGAAAATTTTAATTCAATCTTAATCGTTGAATATATAATCCCACTCAACCTGTTCACCATTAGAGCAGGTTTCACAACTTTACCCTTTCCTGTCATTGTCTCCCTCCTCTCCGGCGGTGACCCCTACCTCGGACCTCTTTCCTCCCACCACTGCAACTCTATCCCAACCCCATTCTTTCGTCGGAGTTGAAGCCATTGTGAACGTTAAAAATCACCGGATAGGAATGTTAAAAATTTTTTATTTGGGTTTTCAGATCTGAAACTGTAGACTGAGTTTTCAATTTTTTTTATTCACCCTCCTTCGTTCTTCGCCGAGGGTTTCAGAGGGTGGAGTTGGGAGGACGAACAAGGGATAGAGAGAGAAAGAGATGGGAAAGCATCGTTTGGGGCGAGGATTGTGTGAGAATTACCATAGTAGCAGAGGAGAAGAAGGCACGGTGTAAAAGGGCAATTTGGGGGGACCCAATGAGGCTTTACCTTTCCTTTTGCTGCGTTGGCTGCTGCAGGCTTAAGTCTGAAAAAAAAATTCATGCTTTAGCAAAACTCGGTGAAACTACATCAATAGCCCACCTGAGGCTTCGATCAATAATGGCAGAGGTTGAAGGATCCCTTAATTTCACCCTCGTTCCTCCCCTCTCTCATTTTTCTCATCCTTGATTCTCTCTCTGTTTAGAAAAGATCACCTCTCCTTTTTTTTTCTTTTTCTTTTTTTTCTTTTTTTGTTTTTTTTTTTTCTTTTTTTTTTTTTTTAAGAAAGCTGAATGTTTGAAGAGGAAGAAGAAGACAATATGGAGCAGCTAGACTCGAAACTACAGTTTCAGTTTTGGAAAAAAAAACAAAAAAACAAAATTTATGCCCAACAAAGTTGAGAAATCCAAAAAAATGGGAAAACCTGAGATTGATCTTTAGCTTGAGCAACCCCAGCAATTTCCCATATCAACAATCTTTCCCGTCTGAAAGGGAAGAAAGGGAGAGAGCTACAAAGGCAGAGAGATAGAGAGAATAGAAATTACAGGAAGGGCATGGCGGAGGTGGGAGGACGGAAGTGGACGGTGATGCTCAGTGAAAAAGAAGTGAATGCCTTAGCCAATAGTAAGTTACATTGTTTCACACCATCAATGGTTAGGATTAAAGGTAAAATGTTCCACGATTGAGATTTAATTGTTGCTTATAACGATGCATTTATCGGTCCCGCTGCGACTCTTTTCCCAAAACTTATTACATAATATTAAGGCACTGATTGTGACATTCTGTTTAATGACACATACATAGGACATAAACATTGAAAAACTAAAAAAAGAAAAGATAGGTAAGAAAAACTAAGTTACATTAGAGGTGAGATATTGAAAGCTAATTAGGGCTCAGTGGGGAATGCGAAGATAGAGAGGGACAAGATTATGAGGGTTGGGAGGTAAATCCCAAACAGAGAAGGCACTAGTGGAGTTCATCCACTTGTCTATCATCTCTGGGTGATGGCGGTGTATCACATCTCTAACGCTCTCTGTAGTGTTCACCCATTCAAGCCCCTTCTTTGTGTAAGTCTCCTCATTGAAGTAGCTCGTGAAGAACCGATCTGCTTCCAACCTCCTGTGTTCGGTTTGTCCAACCAACACCCACATATGTCAATTTCATCGATTATCACTAGAGAACAGAATGATTGATAGATCCAGATCCTTTACAATGCACTGTCCATAGCGGCCTGAGTGGTACAGACATAAGGCCACGTGCAATGATCGCCTTATCTCTGTTTCGGACAGGGGTAAGGGGGCCTGTGTCTACGCCACTCAGGCTGCTACTGGCAACACGCCGTAGAGGATCTGAATTGGTAGACATATGTGTAGTCGAGTTGAGAATTAGATTGAGTACCTGGTAGCCATGACGATGAAAATGACGAATGCCGTCTCGCTGATGGCGAATCCCTTGATCTTCTTCTCGGCCATGAGACCCACCAGTAGATCAAGTTGCTCAACATCATCATCGTACACTTCACGCAATGTTTGAATGGCTTCAGCGTCATCCGTCAGATCTTCCCATTTGGAGATTGGAATTAACATCACTCCCCTGCGGAACTCGTTGTACCTTGCAACTTTCCTCTCCCTATCCCTATAAACTGCATCAAATAACAACCACACCATATGTATCTCAAGTTCTTGAATCTTTCTGTGACTCATGAGTGAAGGGACTTAATTTCTACTTACCTTCAAGTGCTGGGAGATCAACGTGGTCAGGTCTATCAGTACCATCTGGGTTTTGAGGAATGAGGTCTCTCAGCCAAATTGGGTAGTTAAAAAGCTCCAAAGCACCGCATGCTTGGTGTCCCATGGAAACCATTTGTCTTTCAAACCCAATCTCAGATAGAGTTTTCTCTCCTTTAATACCGACCAGATCGGTTATTGGAACCCTGTTTTTGATATATATTGCAACGTTTTCATCAAATGAATTCAGATCAGCGTTAGTTAGTGATAAGAGAAAGAAATGTTAGTTTGTGTTAGTTAATTAATGGGGGTCTAAATATGAACCGATTCGTTTTGTCTCAAATTGGGATAAGTCAACCTAACGCACTGTGGAACTGAGATTGGGATTGAGACAATATTATATATACTGGTTTTGGATCCCTGCAATCTTTCGTAAGATTTTTCCCATCCTTCTTCCACAAAGAAGAGATTGGTGGAGTGACGAAAAGCAATGGAAGACTCAAGTCTAAACATTGTTGATGGTGTTACGACAAGAGATTTGATAACCTAATCGTCATCAACATACGTAGTAGTGTAAGGTACTTTTAATCCCTACATCTTCGTTTGTAATTTGTGGATAAATTGACGATATTACGATAAGGGATTCGATAGCCTAATCGTCATCAACGTACGCGGTGCAAGGAACTTCTAATCCCTACATTTTCATTTGTAATTGGTGTTCTAGATTTATGTAATGGAGAAAGGGTTTCAGTTTTAACACCTACAATGTTTTCTTCTAGAGAGAGAGAGAGAGAGAGAGAGAGATATACATTTCAAGTAAGGGTGGTGATTTGTTTGGGCCTGGAGAAGTAGAAAGATCCCAAAGGTGAAGGTAGTCCGGTAGAAGAGAATGCATCCTATAAACACTGACGAACTCCTCAGTCAGAGAATATGGAACCCCATGATTCTCAGTCTTCTTTAGGCCCACCACACCTCCAAAGATGGCTCCCCCTACATGCCCAAATCTATCCTTGAATTTCTTCCCCAAAAATCCATACCTGCAATTGCATTGAACAAATATCAAATCCATATCTATATCATCTTCAATTCTGAGAGAGATAGAAATAATAAGCAAGCGTCAGTGGCTCACCAATTGCCCCGCATAGCTCCAAGCATTGTATCGGTTTTAAGGAGTTCAACAGTCCAATCGATAGTGTGGATCTTGGCAATGACGGCAGAAGTGACGAGTCTTGCATGTCGATACAGATCTTCGTCTTCTTGAAGGTGAGGGTATTCCTTCTTTAGGGCAGCACATACGGCATTGTGTTCCTTCACGAATAGGGCTTGCAAGGTGGAGACACCTGCCCAACTGTTGCGCACGTCGCTAGATATAGCCACCCAATCTTGGTCATGCAGGAGAAGGCCGTCTTCCTCCGATATCTTGAGCTTCCCATCTTTATAGGTTCTGACTCTCCCCAACATTTTCGCGTTGTTCCCATATATAGAGCTTCCATCCCTTCACATTTCCAAATAATATTAACAGAGCTTCATCATAATAATTTTAATTTTTTAATTACTATTTCCCATGTCAACTATCTCCGTTATGTTTCTTGTTTTCTTTCTTTTGGCGTTGTGTGCGTATGAATGAATAGCCTTGCTTTCTACTAAAAAAAATTACTATTTCCCATGTATATATAATATATAACTTACCACCAAGGTGTCCGGGTGTTCAAAGTACCAATCTTGATATCGTAGAAACCGGTTGGAACCTCCTTGGTCTTGTAGAATGTGAATGTTTTGAGTGGGCACTGACCCTCTACTTCTCTTGGTGCTGTTAGCTCTACTTGGTTGGTGTCTTCCAAGTGATCAATCCAATCGTGTATCATGAACTGAATCCAAGAAGCTGCGATCATGTTGAATTGCTTTCCCGTGTCTATGAATTTTCTCCGGGCTAGAAGTTTCGTGGCCACCACCATTGGGTCTGGTTTTATACGTAGCTATGAAATACAGATGGAGCAAAAGCTATTAATACGTGCATGGTTGTTGTTGTGCCAAGCTTAGTACAACATGTTATGCAGATCCAGATCATCTACGGCGCAGGCTGCCCGTCCTGCCGTGCTGCGCAGACACAAGGCGGTGTGCATTGACTGCCTTACTCTTGCCCGAGCGCTTTGGTCAAGTGGGGGTAAGGTGATCATTGAGCATGACCCTGTGTCTGCGCAGCACAGACAGGACAGGACAGCGCGCCGCAGAAGATCTGTGTGCCATGATATGCTACCCACCTTCCCTAGATTTATAAATAGGGCTTAAGGTGTTTTTATTGCGTGCGTGGGTAAGCTTATGGGCAGCTGAGAAGATAGCTTCTCCGTTTAGGTAATTTTGGTCACATAGGTCACCGGTTAATCAATTATTGGTCCACAATTGGGTTCGTGTTAATCGGACTATAATCGCTTTTGAAACAGGCTTATATCAAATTGACTCAAACAAAACTGTGCCAATTACATGAATATTAATTAAAGGCCAATAGGGAATGTTACCAATTACTTATTTTGCATATCAAAAAATAAGGAATCAATTTCCTGCCCAGGAGTTGAAGGTTCGTGTTCACCTATCGCTCTCTATCTTTCTCCTTTGGGGAGAGAGGTCATTTCCTATCCCGAGGAGAGATAGAGAGCAGGAAGTGCTAGCGCAGCCTCCATTCTCGAACATGAATCATTTCCCCTAAAAATTAAATATTTTCTTAGATGGATTAAAGTGCTAGCGTCACAGGTGGCGGGATTTTCGCCTTTCTATGGGAGTGGGGCAATCATTTTGTAACCCCTATGTTTAAGCGCAGGAGCCACTCAACTAGGTAACGTTCTTTTTCCCATATATATATTTAGGAAAAAGGAGCCTGTCTAGGAGTGTGGCTCCTATGTAATAACCATCATGCTCCCATGAAAGACAGAAATCTTGCCTTTGTTGATGCTTCTTATAGAGAGAGAGAGAGAGAGAGAGGTCATCAAACTGAATCAGGTTCCTTTCCCCTGCACATAACCACCATGTACAACCCATCTCACACCATCCATTGGGTGTGATCCCCACATCCCATGGACGGTGTGAGATGGGTTGGGGTGGTTACCCGTAAGGGAGGAGATTAGTACTCCATCAAACTATCGAAGAGAAGAGACGAGAGAGTCAAGCAATCAAGAAAGTTGGTATTCGACAGCACTGTTAAAGATGGAGGAGAGAGCGATCACGAAACAATACATGCCTCCTCAACCCCTCCTCCCCCATCCCTTCTTCACTCATTGTCTTCCTCGTCTACCCCTACACCAGTATGGGGGGGCATTAATAGGGATGGAATTTTTACATTTAACAAAGGGCAGGCCCGTTATTTTGCCGCCCTCTTTGTTTGGGTGTAGGCACCACACAACCTAGTAAAGCTCTTTTTTGGGAAAAAAAAAAAAAGGAAATTCACGAATATCCCCCTGAGATATGGATTTATTACCGAAACATCTTTCTGTACGTACCTCTCTTACTTTTCATATTAATTGATAAGTTAATCCATGACCGTTAAATTGTTTAGAAAAACGTTAGATTTTTTACTGTACTGATCATATTACCCTTCATTATATACAAAGCCTCTCTTCCATTCTTTTCTACTTCTTTCCCAACCGAATGGAGAAGAAAGAAGAAGCCCAAACATGGGAAGGAACTTAACAGCTGCAACACTTTTGTTTTTAGATTGTGCACTAGGGTTTTATATCATCTGCAACACCTTTCTCTATGTGCATTTCATCTCCCTCTTTAAAGCTTGATTGGTCTACTTCACTATTGTACAATAACAGAGGCAGAGATTTTTGAGAGAGGAAGAATGCAATTGACGTGATTCCAATGGATAATAGTCAATTGAAATCCAGGTTCCTCAATCAATTAAACCCAAATGGCGTTCAGAAGTAGTGCTGCAGAGAAAATCAAAGAGATTGTCACAGAAATGGAAGTGAGAACGACCGTGCAGGCTTCAGAGAAATTCACTGCCGGAGATTCAAAGAGAACAGAGAATAACAAATTTGAAGATAACGGAACCCATAACCCCTACCTACCCACTCTCTCTCTCTCTCAGGGTTAGTGTTTCCTTGATTCATCTTTTTCTTCCTCTTCTACTCTGACACAGGAACAGAAGAAAAAAAATGGGGAAGGGACAAGGGAGGTTCTCTGAGCGAGAGCATGGTCTCTCCAAACCCTAGACGATTTCTTTGGATTCGATCGCTCCAGCTTTGGGTCTTGCATCCGGTGGTGCCCTTTGATACAGTTTGAGGGGAGTGAGTTTATGTAGGAGGTGAATGGTAAGTAAATGAAGGAAATTTGGTTGTGGGAGTTCCAACAGAAGTCGAACCCCTTGGATCGTCGCTGCTGCAAGTCGATGATTGCAGGTGCACAGGGGACGAAGAAGAGGAGGACATTAATGTAATTCTACCCTATCAAGGGTATATTGATCCTAAAATTTCTAAAACATACCTACCGTTTGTGACTAACAGGTACAACTAACGGCTTGGACTAACTTATAAATAATGCGTATAGATGGATGCATCAATAACCCAATTTTCCAACTATGCTTTAATCAGGTGGAATAGATCAAACACCCACAATATACAAAATCTTTGTATTTGTTCTTTCTTCCACCCTAATAGCTTAATCATCTTAATATTCTTAATTATTGATTAGGGTTAGAACAAAGACAAGGTACCAAACAATAGGGGTGGGGATGGGAGTTGGAATCGAGCCAGCCTGATCAACAAGGCACAGTCAATCTTAAACCCCATTTTTTCCTCTGTTGGGTTGGGCTAGCTGGGTTGTGGTTGGGGAGGAAAGACACCCAAAAAAAAAAAAAAAAAGCATCCCAATTCCCAATCAAATCGAACCGGAATAAGTAATACCAGACCTAACCTGAAACCGAACTGAAAAGAAGAAAGAGGAAATAAATGATGAAATACCTCATGCTTGTGATGAACAACAGGAGGAGTATTCCGGCCAAAGAAGGTTCCCTCACCACCTGCACCTTCGTTGAAAGGATCATTATAAGTTCCATCGACTGTCCTATAAGGATAATCAACCGAGTTAAATCGAACCCCAACCGGTGTGGTTCCCACGTTAATCAAGTTGTATTCTTGGTGAAGGTGTCTCCGGATAAGCAGATATATCATCCCCAACAACACTGGTAACCTATGCCATATCCCCATCTTGTCAATGCTGTGCATTATCTGCACCAACCCAAAACACACACACACACACACACACGCACAGCAAGAACAACAAGAATTTATGTTAATTAAGGGAGACTTACACCAAGAAGTGGACAAAGTAGGTAAATACAAAGCTTTTATTACCAGGAAAAGAAATTTATCGAAGAATATCATTCTAGTGACAATTCCATGGAAGTCTCTGTGGATGAAATGATGGAATGGTATGGCTAAGAGAGCCAGTAGAGATGCCATTTCTGGATACATTTTTAGTTTCTTCTCTAATATTATTGCAGGGCCTGGACACATGCCTCTCCATTTATAATTATACATCGAGATACACGAATGGGGCCCCATAAGGAGGCAAGAGAAGACTCACAAGGGATCAATATGATACCAATTCAGATAATCTACGGCGCAGCTGCCCGTAGTGTCCTGTGTGGGCCGCACGTGCAATGACCGTCTTATCCCCGCTCAGGCAAGGCATTTGGGCAGGGGTAAAGCGGTCTTTGCTTGTGCGGCTCAGTCTGAGCCGCTCAGGCCGCTACCGGCAACGTGCTTTAGAGGATCTAGATCCATATGATACCCACATGGGTTCCACTTCTTGGAAAACAAATAAATGTGGACTTGGTGTTGCTAAGGAGAGTTGAACCACCGATCAAACTCGTGACACAATTATCCCAAGGGAGTAGCAAACCATCAGGGCAAGCCCTAGATCAACTTATGGACACAATTCATGAATCTAACCATTTGGTGTCATTATTCCCTTGTCTCATATATTTTCTTTTCTTTTATGAATCGTTTGTCAATTTTCTGTCTTTTATTTTATTTTATTTTTCTTGTTTGGGTACTTTCTTGGTTGCTATTTTATTTCTTGGATCGATTTTTCTTCATCCGTTATGAAAAGAGAATCTCTTCATACATAAATTTTAGTGGTCTAATGGAATTTCAAGAGTAGTGGCAAGGGTATTTTGGATATTCATCATTAATGTGCTAATGGCGGGTTTTTCTTCAGCCACATTAAAGAAAAACTATTTCGTTATTTTTTTTTGTTTTTTCTTTAAATTATTTGAAATGAAAAATGGACTTGCTTTTTTTCCTGTTCACACTTCAAACTATATTTTAGTAAAATATAAGAATGGGCCGACATATGAAATGTCACAGGCAAGTCTAGAAAAGCAAAATTGGAAAATGATAGCCTCGTGAATTCCGCATTACAGGATTTGCTATCATATTTAATGGGGAGTCACAGTGTCAACTACTAAACCTAAGACCAATAAATTTGGAAAAGCCCAAGCACTACACATTAATATACCCGCCCTTAAAAAAAACCCTTCCATTCTTTGTGGATATTTTCTTTCTTTGCATGTAAGCCACACAATCACTTGTAATCGGCTAGAGGAAGAAGTAGATTCTCAATTTCTTTAAATTTATCACTTCTAAGGGTTTAGCTTCAGGTATAATTGGTCCTTGTTCCATGGAGCCCCAGATCAGCACCGACCAATTTTCTAATTGGTCCCAAGTCTTAATTATAATTGGTCCTATTAGTATTTTTTTTTTTTCCTAAAAGGACCATGCAACAAAAAGTCACACAAACACTCGAGTTGATGAAATGCACTTTGGGGGAGGAGTTTTGGATCCTTTACACGTATGTGCAGGTGCACGTACATGTGAGAAGCAACCATCTGTGCTACTATTGCTATTTATAAGGTGGGGAAGAGTATTTATGGAAATAAAAGGGACACTACTATTGCTATTTATAAGTATAAGGTGGGGAAGAGTATTTATGGAAATAAAAGGGACACTACTATTGCTATTTATAAGGTGGGGAAGAGTATTTATGGAAATAAAAGGGACATACAGGTGGTTGCCTCTCACATGTATGTGCATCTACACGCAGATGATCCAATCTGGGGGATTTTAAATAACCGCCCGACCCCCATGAAATGCGAAAAATGCCTTTATTGATATCTTCTCTTTTGACTGATTGGATATTGTAACTACTGCATAATTATGCCCATACTAAAATTTTCTATTCAAAATGGATCTAAGATCAATCCTTAAGTAATATTAAGGTATTCAAACCTTCACAAGGAGGAGATAAGAGTTACCTGTTGTACTACAAATGCAAAACCTCCTAGGGAATATTACTAGTTCTTGCCTAATCCAGCAACAATAGGGAAGACCAACATTTCTTTGTTGCAACTCTTGCATAAACAATAAAGACGATATGATCTCCTCTACATTACTAGGGTTCCAAAACCCTAATTCACAATTCACAGAGACAAGGGAGAGAATGACCCATGATTTTCCAAGAGAGAGAGAGGGGGGAAAACAATACGTACCTACGTATCGTATTTTATTGTGATCTACCAAAGAATCCTTAAAAAGAATATCTCTAATTCTCATCAAAACTATTTAAAATTAAGTACAACTACAGTAGATAAAACTCTTATGTCCCCAAAGAATTAAGTTAATTATAATAAAATCCCTCCACTTGACAATATTATATATAACATACCTACGGATATGAAGATAATTTCTCTCACCACCCTAGTCTTTCAGAAGGCCTTACGCAGAGAATCTTAACCATTGGTTGGACATCAAAACAATTTCAAAACCTTTAAAACAAAATCAAATAATATTTTACTAATATTTTAGAGCTTTTGTTAAGTATTTACAAAACTTGCCACCAAATTGAGAATTTCGTCCAATCATATTGAAATTTTCCTTACAAGGATATTGGATTCCATGTTAAGCATTTCTTTCATTCACAACCAAACAGCATGAGTCTGGCTAATCGATATATTATTTAGGAGACCAAAACTTATATTATATAACATCAACGATAAAGACCAATTACATCTCGATCTTGACCTATTGTAACCTGCTAATGAGAATCTTGTTCTTTATACAACTGACATTAACCCATTCCAGATCTTTAAGATATGAGACCTTAGTTACATTGAGGTGATCAGATAATTAATGAAAGTAGCTTAGGGCTCACTAGGGAATACGAAGATAGAGAGGGACTAAATTAGGAGAGTTTGGAGGTGAGTCCCAAACAGACAAGGCACTGGTGGAGTTCATCCACTTGTCTGTCATCTCAGGGTAATGTCGGTGTATCACATCTCCAAAAGAAAATTATCGCCCCCATTACTGGGGGCGGTCCAGTGCCCATCGTGCGGCTGGGCACCGCCCATGTGTGTACAGTGGGCCCCATCGTGCAGACATGGGTGGTGCCCAGATGCACGATGGGCATTGGACGCCCCTAGTACGGGGGGCGATAAGAATCCATCTCCAAGGCTCTCTGTACTGGTCACCCATTCTAGCCCCTTCTTTGTGTATGTCTCCTCATTGAAGTAGCTCGTGAAGAACAGATCTGCTTCCAACCTCTTGTTTCCAGCTTTCTCCCTCACAATTAATAACATTATCGAATATCACTTTTAAAATTATTGTGCCTCTACAGGGCCCAGCCCAAACCTGGTTGGGAGTTTGGGACAATTGAACCTTTCACGGGCTGGGCCCTGGGCTTTTTATTTTTTTTTTGGTAATTACTGAGCCCTGGGCAGGAGGGGAAGTAACAGCCAAAACTGGCTGTACCGTTAGATACAGTGGACACCGCACATATACCTACACTATCAACAGTACAAAACAGAATAATTGATAGTCCCTACATCCTAGTCTAATCTAGGATGTGTTTGGTATGCATTCTTGGAATGCATTCTAAGTCAGATTATTCTTGATCAATAAATACAATTATTTTTATCATCCTAAAATGTAAAATTGACCTAGAATGCATTTAAAAAACGCATACAAAATGCTGCCTTTAGTCTAGTAGAATTCGTTTCGATGAGCACCTGGAAGCCATGACGATGAAAATGACGAATGCCGTTTCGCTGATGGCGAATCCCTTGATCTTCTTCTCCGCCATGAGACCCACCAATAGATCAAGCTACTCAACATCATCACCGTACACTTCACGCAATGTTTGAATAGCATCAACGTCATCCGTCAGATCTTCCCATTTGGAAATAGGAATTAAATCAATCCCCTGCGGAACTCGTTGTATCTTGCAACTTTCCTCTCCCTGTCCGTATAAACTACATAAAATTAAGGGTAAATTACATATGCCTCCCCTGTACTTTGCCCTAATTACACGTTCCTCCCCTTGATTTTTCCACCTTACATTTTGACCCCTTATGGTGACGGTGTTAGTTTGTGTAAGTTAATGATTTGAAAAGACAATATTACCCTTGTTCTAAAACACCACAAGTTGAATTACAATGACACCCTTTTCATCATCTTCAACCTTAAAACACTCATTTCTTTCCTCCTCCACCGCCGCCACCACCACCACCACGGCCGCCTCCTTCTCCACCGCCGCCACTGTCGTGCGCGCCTCCTCCTCCTCGGACTCTTATTCCCTAAAACTTTAAATTCACGCCGCAAAGACTGAACAGCAGATGGGTTCATCATCATAGCTTCCATTACCGCGTGAAGAGCACGCAGAAGGTGTTGATTTCAATCTTCCATGCTCGCTTGAACACGCTGGAGCATCTCTTGTTCTATCACGTAGGAATCACAGAATAACAAATTAAAACTGCATTTTCAATTCTACCTTTCTCATCATCTTCAACCTAAAACACTCATATCTTTCCTACTCCATTGCCAGCACCACCACCACGCCACCACGCCAGCCGCCTCCATCACCGCCACCACTACATGCCGCCGCCTCCACCACAAACAAATAAGAAGAGATTAGAGGAGAAAGAAGGGATACCGATTGGTAAAAGATCACCGAAGGTTCGCAGTAGGACTAAAACAATAGAAACCGAACCGGCCGCAACCTCCGTCCCGCGCACATAAGAAAAAACACCGTGGAACCCCCCCCCCCCCCCACCCCCACCCCCCCCCCTCGCGCCCGTTTATATTTATGTCTTTCATCTAAATCATCTTCTCCATAATTGCAGAGAAAAATAAGAAAGAAGAAGAAACAGAGAGGCGAAGGAGCCCTTTGGTTTCTCCCGACCGAGGGCAATCAATTTCGGGAAGGAGAGACTAGAGAGAGAGAGAGATTGAAGGAGAAGACGGAATTCAATGCGTTGCAGAGATTCTCGTATTTAAATTTTCTTTTTGTTTTATTTGTTTATCAGCTTTTGAATTTTTATCGTCAATAGATGAGATAAGATGAAAGATCTCGATTATTTTCTTCTCGCTTCTTATTTCGGCAGTGCTTTTATGTCTTTCCTTCTTGAATTCTAACAGGCATTTTATTGTTTGATTCCCTTCTCACCCAAAATAGCCCCGAAGATTCACTTCCACCAACATAATTGGTAGTTTTTTTATCACTCTTTTCAATGGAATTTTTGTTTCCTTTATGCTTTGTAATTCATAAATCCAGCTTTTTCAAGGTGTACGAAATCACACACAAAGAGAGCATACCTTGTAGCAGAGAACCGTATGGAATGAAGAGAAGTTGGTGAAATTGAGGCCTGAAGGTGGGAATGGGTTTCGATAGCAGAAGAAGAAGAAGTAACTCCATTCTCTCTCTCTCTCTCTCCGTTAACAAGCCACAAATACAAGAATGGGGGCTGGCTGCCCTGAAACTTAAAACTAGAAACTGAATCCTATAATACAAGAATGGAGAAGGGCTTCTAATAATTGTAAAAGAAAGAAAAAGAAACCGGTTTGGGAAGGAATCTGTTTTAGAACCGAAACAATCAATGACAAAGAATGGTCACTGTGAGCATAAATACTCGTGCATCGGTAGGGGTATCGTTGCGGCGTTCACAAGGTTCAAAGGTTGAAGATGAAGTTGGGAGAGGAGAAAGGGCAAATTTTTCCTTCTTATTTTGGTTTTTATCAAAGGGTAAATGGGTCATCTCACAATGACCGGGTTAGTTTGGGCATTATAAAAATCTAATTATGCCATGTCAGCACTTAGACGGATGCTAACGACGGGGAGGAATTAGTAACTTTTGAAAACTATAGGGGAATCGTATGTAAGGTGGGAAAATCAAGGGAACGAATGTGTAATTAGGACAAAGTACAGGGAGGCATATGTAATTTACCCTAAAATTAATAACAACCGCCACACATATCGTAAGTTCTTGAATCTTTCTGGAATCTTCTTTACCAAAACAAAAAAAAAAAAAAGAATCTTTTTGGAATCTTGAGTGAAGGGACTTTCTACTTAATTACCTTCAAGTGCTGGGAAATCAACGAGGTCAGGTCTATCAGTCCCATCTGGGTTTTGGGTAATGAGTTCCCTCATCCACATTGGATAGTTAAAAAGCTCCAAAGCACCACATGCTTGGTGTCCCATAGAAACCATTTGCATTTCAAATCCAATCTCCTGTTTTACAGAAACCGCAACAGTTTTATGATAATCAAATAAAATTAGTGTCAGGGATAGAGAGAGTGTATTATACTTTTTAAGCAAAGGAGGTGATTTGTTGGGTCCCGGAGAAGCAGAAAGATTCCGGAGGTGAAGGTAGTCTGGTAGAAGAGAATGCATCCTATAAACACTGGTGAATTCCTCGGTCAGAGAATATGGAACTCCATGATTCTCTGGCTTCTTTAAACCCACAAGACCTCCCAAAATGGGTCCTCCTACGTGCCCAAATCTATCCTTGAATTTCTTCCCCAAAATCCCATACCTACAATTGCATTAAGCAAAAATCAAATCTGTTCTCGTATCTCCAATTCTTTATATGAGAGAAAGAGAGAGAGAGACTGAGATGCTGCCCAATTGCTGCGCATTGCTGCAAGCATTGTATCAGTCTTAAGGAGCTCAACAGTCCAATCGATAGTGTGGATCTTGGCGATGACGGCAGAAGTGACGAGTCTTGCATGGCGGTAGAGGTCTTCATCTTCAACCGGAGGGTATTCCTTCTTGAGGTCGTCACACACAATATTGTGTTCCTTCACGAAAAGGGCCTGCAAGGTGGACACCCCCGCCCAGCTATTGCGCACGTCGCCGGATATGGCCACCCCACCTTGGTCATGCAGGAGAAGGCCATCCTCCTCCGATATCTTGAGCTTCCCAACTTTGTAGGTTCTCACTTTCCCCAGCCCTTTTGCATTGCTCCCACGTATAGAGCTTCCATCCCTTCACTTTTCCCAATAATTTTCAAGTCCAAGGCTCCAAGCTAGGAGAAGGAGAAGACTATAAAGATCCATTTGTTTAGAGGGGAAGATAGGATGGGATTGTTGGTAAGATGGGATCCACATATTGGTGGGGTTTTCTTGAGGTGGAAATATTAAGGTAAAGTTATTTTTCCCATGAACAATAACCAAAGTCCCACTAATTTGTTTCTTCCAGCTTCCTGTCCAGCCCAGTCCTTACTATCCTAATAAGGGGGTGGACCTCACCCAAGCAGATTGTTTGGACAGGGGTAGGATGGTCATTGCACCCCCTGTTAGAGGAACTGGGGAACTAGATCGGACAAGGAATTAGATCGAGGAAATAAGGATTCGATTTTGGATAAGAAAGAGGTGGGATTTTGAAGTACGTGTCACATCCGTAGACAAAACATTTAATGATGTTCCTTAACCCAAGGATAACCAAACAAAGTTGGGATGGGATATTAAAATGTCACAGTATTTTCCCACCCCGCCTAAATCCCCTCTAAACAAACGGGGCCTATGGGTTATTTATTATATGTAATTTACCACCAATGTGTCCGGATGTTCAAAGTACCATTCTTGATCTCATAGAAACCGGTTGAGACCTCTTTGGTTTTGTAAATTCTAAATGTTTAATTTTGAGTGGGCACTGGTTGACTTCTTCCCTCGGCGCTGTGAGCTCTACCTGCATGCATGAGAGTTATTCCATTGATAAGAACAATCTATTAGATTACGTGCTAGCCATTTTGTCGATTAAACTGGTAGACCTTGTTGGTGTCCTCCAAGTGATCAGTCCAATCGTGTATCATGAACCGAATCCAAGAAACTGCAATAATGTTGAACTGCTTTCCCGTGTCAATGTACTTCCTCCGGGCTAGGAGTTTCGTGGCCACCACCATTGGATTTGGCCTCAGTAGCTACACATGCAAGACCCAACGAAACAAATAATTAACACATAGAGACATATTATGGACAAATAAGCTATGTAGAGGAAAGAGTGTTAGAAGTTTCAGAATTGATGGAACGTGTTAAATCAAGTCTTTTAACCTATTTCAAACTAAACTGATCCAATCTAATGTCCATACGTACACTAGATTGAGTCCCATTATAAATTAATTAATACCTCATACTTCTGATCAACAGGAAGGATATTGCGGCCAAAGAAGGAACACTGGTCACCCGCACCTTCATTAATGGGTGTACCATGTGAGAGATAGAGAGTTTGACTTGGAATGAATCTCACCTTACCCACTTTGTTGGGTAGTGATGATATTTATAGACTTGAATTCAAAGTGTTGTTACATTCGTATCTGTTACAATGGGATAAACCCAATTAGTTACAACAGCTAGTTTTAGATAAGTGTTGACTAATTCAAATAAAATTGAATATTTGAAATACCAACGGATCCTTATCCTTAACATCCCCCCTCAAGTGGAAGTTGGTCTCTGAACGATCTTCAACTTGTTACGAATCATTTCAAAGCGAGAACGTGATAAGGATTTGGTGAAAATATCCGCTAGCTGATCGCGAGTGGAGATGAATTTGACTCACAAGGACTCACCCGATGCAACTAAGATCCAATCCAAGGCCATCAACACGTTATCCTTTGCCATCTGCCCACTTAATAGAAAGGCCCATTGAGGTTGAACCTACTTGTTTCACAAAGGCTAACAAACATGATAAGTGGCGGACAGCTACGGAAATGGAGTTCAATGCACTGTTAAAAAATGGAACTTGGAGTTTAGTTCCACCACAGTCCCATCAGAATGTAATTGGCTCTAAGTGGGTGTTTCGAATAAAAAGAAAAGCAGATGGTACGATTGAGCGCTACAAGGCCTGATTAGTGGCCAAAGGCTACAACCAGCAGGAAGGTATCGATTACACAGAGACATTTAACCAGCTGATCTTTCCGAATCCAATTAGAGTAAGCAGGATTTGGAATTTCTTCAGTAGATTCAGCAGTAGTATGATGCATGGGTGGGCATTTAATTGTGCCATCGATGTAACCCATTAAGTCTTGGCATCGAAGAAGAGGAAACAATTGTGTTTTCCACAGAAGAAAATTATCACAGGTAAGTTTCAAGGTTAAGTGATGCTGAAACGCAGGTGTTGAGGAAGAAGAAGACATTGTTGAGGAAGAACAGTTGCTGCAGTAGATGAATGCTAAGATAGAGTCGTTGAAGAAGGCAGCAGATTACCAGGAATCGATAAGGTCGACTGATACCATGTGAGAGATAGAGAGTTTGAATTGGAATGAATCTCACCTTACCCACTTTGTTGGGTAGTGATGATATTTATAAACTTGAATTCAAAGTGTTGTTACATTCGTATATGTTACAATGGGATAAACCCAATTAGTTACAACAGCTAGTTTTAGATAAATGTTGACTAATTCAAATAAAATTGAATATTTGAAATACCAACGGATCCTTATCCTTAACACTTCCCACATTAATCAGGTTGTATTCTTGGTGAAGGTGTCTCCGGATAGAAAGATATATCATCCCCAAGAACACTGGTAATCGATGCCATATCCCCAACTTATCAATGCTGTGCATTATCTGCATCAACATATAAATGTATTAGTTAAGATTATTTCTTATGAAGAGAAGAAGTAACTATCCATGTATATATATACGGCCTTAATTACTTACCAGGAAAAGCAGTTTATCTAAGAAAGTCATTCTAGAGAGAATTCCATGGAAGTCCCCATGGATGAAATGCTGGAATGGTATGGCCAGGAGAGCCTGCAGAGATGCCATTGCTGGAGAAACGATCTTCTTTTTTTTCTTTTTCTTCCCCTTCTCTAATATTATGGAGCTTATAATTGATAAAGGAGTTAAGACTGTTAAGTAGGCTGGGCAAATATATGGTTGATGAAGGATTTAAGCCACGTTTGAAGAAATGGAATTTCAATTATCGATACTTCCATAAAATTGGATGTGCATGTAAAGCACTGACATCATCTCTGAAGATTCGGAAGTATTATTATAAACGACCATGATCTGTATCCTCTCAAATGCTACACTGCCCAGTGCATCTACGTGGTGCATTGGGCGGTGTACCACACTGAGCGGTGAGAATCCATCACCGTTCACGTAGGTGCACTGGCAGTAAGGGTGTCAACTCGGTATCGAATCGGCATCATACCTCATAGAATACAATTAGATACAGTTAACAGTATAAAAAAATGATATTGTCCTCAATATGGTATGGTATCGATATGAAGGTTGATACCGATGATACATATCAATACTGTATTGAATTACCAAATATTGATATCGTACCGTATTATCATAATATATACTTATATATTAATTTATATATATAAATATATGTGTATTAAATATATATAAGAATATAACATATTAAATATAATATTATATATATATAAAGAACCGTATAACAAATATCGTATACCGTATTGTATACATACCAAATAAAACTATATAGCGAATTGATATTGTATGCTACAGTATCGATATAGGAAAATGATATCGTATTCAGTACAATATGGTATCGATACGGGGTGTTTGATTTTGTTAACGTATCAGTACCATACCAGATACCATACCGATTGACACCTTTACAGGCAATGCATTGTACTTGAGAGGATTAAAATTTTAAAATTCAACGAATATGGGCTTTCCTCGTTTTTTTTTTTAGGTTTATGCATTGTTTGTCTATATCTCTTTCTTTTTTTATTGGGTCTATTGTTATTCGAGAAGCAGATAATATCCTTGTAAAAGTACCATCCAAGGTCCTCCAGAGCCACTCACATAGAATTGTTTTCTCCAATGGAACTTTATTTGAGATCAGACTCCTCTCCTACAAGTACCCCATCCGAGGGTGTGCATCGGGATGAGGCCAAGCACACATCCCAATGTGTTGCAATCAACCTTGTCATTGGATGCCTCACTCAGCATTCCCCGGACACGGGGTGCTCCCATGAAAGGAACCAAATCCCTTTATCTGTTGCTACTTTAGACTGCAACGTACAGATAAAATTGGGAAAACAACAACCCCCCCCCCCCCCCCTCCCCAAAATACCAAAAGACTAAAGAAAGGCAATTAATCAACTATTAGGGGGATAGGGCTCCTCTGTTGCGTGGCAGGGCAACACACATCGGATGGCTCTGCTGCCCTGAGCATGCAGCCAACACAGGGGCGGTGTATAGGGCTGTGTGCCCAGGGCAGCAGGGCCGTCTGATATGTGCCAAACGCCCTGCTATACAACAGACAATCCTAGTCCCTATTATGGTGGCTGATTAACTTTGAACTCAGATATGGATGAGAAAAATTATATGGTGTTGGCTGAATTGCCCATCAAAGCCTATAGAAAATGTGATTCTACGCAAATCTTTTTTTTTTTTTTTTTTGGTAAGGGATTCTAAGCAAATCTGACCGACTAAAGATGAGTAGCTTGTAACATTATATTTTTATATAGGGAGAAGTTTTCATACACAGCCGTGTAAGCATGCATGGTCGTGTGCCCTCTTACAAAGAGTTGAAAAAGTCATAAATCCCCACCCATTAATTAATGCCTTGAAAATCCCACCCTCTCACATACTGTCACACAGCCGTGTATGAAAACTTTTCTCTTTTATATATTCTGAAAATCTTATACGATCGGATAAGATGTATGGCATGAAGTATTGGACAGTTAATAAACATTATATAGATAAAATTAATATAACTGAGATAAGGATATTGAGATGAATATATAGTAAAATTACGAAAGATAAAATATAACATAATCAAATTAAAGCTGATTTGGGAGCAGCTCCAATACATGATAAGTTGTAAGGAAGGAAACAAAACATTTGAGGTGGCATGACGATGTACAACGGAAGCATTTAAACGTTCTAATACAAAAGAGTGATTTGATTCAAATTCGATAAATTTAGTTAGGATAAGAACGCTACTTGGGCGTGTGCGATATGACCACCACGCCCCAATGGAAAGGTGGAATTTCCAAGAATGTATCATCTTTACGTACATGTGAGAGGTAACCACTTGTAAAAAGGGTGACATTGGTTGAATTTAGCTGCTAAAGTTTAGCATGAAATAAACATACAACTCATTACAGAATATTAAGACATTGATTCTGTTTATTGAGAAACACAAGACATATAAGACACATATGAGAAATTTAGGGCTCACTGAGGAATGCGAAGATAGAGAGGGATAGGATTGTAACGGTTGGGAGGAGAATCCCAAACAGAGAAGGCACTGCTGGAGTTCATCCACTTCTCTATCATCTCTGGGTGATGGCGGTGTAACACATCTCTAAGGCTCTCTGTAGTGTTCACCCATTCTAACCCCTTCTTTGTGTAAGTCTCCTCATTGAAGTAGCTCGTGAAGAACCGATCTGCTTCCAATCTCCTATTTCCAGTTTTGCCCCCACAATATATGTCAATTATTTAATCAAATCCATTATGTATTCATTCAAGTGAGGTGTACCATTCGATGCACTTTAAAAATACACTAACGATACCTCGCATTTGAAAAAATAAAAAATTTAGAATTAGATGTACCTGGAAGCCATGATGATGAAAATGACGAATGCCGTCTCGCTGATGGCAAATCCCTTGATCTTCTTCTCGGCCATGAGACCCACCAATAGATCAAGCTGCTCAACATCATCACCGTACACTTCACGCAATGTTTGAATGGCTTCAGCATCATCCGTCAGATCTTCCCATTTGGAGATTGGAATTAACATCACTCCCCTGCGGAACTCGTTGTACCTTGCAACTTTCCTCTCCCTGTCCCTATAAACTGCATCAAATTACAACCACACCACATATATCGTAAGTTCTTGAATCTTTCTGGATTCTTTAATGGAGGACTGAAGGGACTTTCTACTTACCTTCAAGTGCAGGGAGATCAACGTGATCAGGTCTATCAGTCCCATCTGGGTTTTGAGGAATGAGGTCTCTCAGCCACATTGGATAGTTAAAAAGCTCCAAAGCGCCGGATGCTTGGTGTCCCATGGAAACCATTTGTCTTGCAAACCCAATCTCAGATAGAGTTTTCTCTCCATTAATACCGATCAGATCGGTTATTGGAACCCTATTTTTTGATAAAAATGAAAAACATCGTTACCGCTACTGTAATGTTTTTATGGTCTCATCAAATGAAATCAAATCAATGTCAGAGATAGAGTGATATATACTTTTTGAGCAAGGGTGGTGATTTGTTGGGTCCCGGAGAAGCAGAAAGATTCCGGAGGAGAAGATAGTCCGGTAAAAGAGAATGCATTCTATAAACGCTGACGAACTCCTCAGTCAGAGAATATGGAACTCCATGATTGTCAGGCTTCTTTAAACCCACCAGTCCTCCCAAGATTGGTCCTCCTATATGCCCAAATGTGTCCTTGAATTTCTTCCCCAAAATCCCATACCTGCAATTGTATTAGACAAATATATGTCAGACACAGAGCCTAAGAAAGAAAAGGGAAGTGTCATGTGGCTAATGGGACTCGATCTATTGAATAGGTATTAGATTAGGTTATCTAGCCAGCACTAGAGCTTTTAGTGTATCGATCAAGTACCTAACAGAAAAAAGAGAATGAGACTCAGTGGCTCACCAATTGGTACGCATAGATCCAAGCAATGTATCGGTCTTAAGAAGCTCAACGGTCCAATCGATAGTGTGAATCTTAGCAATGACGGCAGAAGTGACGAGTCTTGCATGGCGGTAGAGTTCTTCGTCTTCAAGGTGAGGGTATTCCTTCTTGAGGGTGTCACACACAGCATTGTGCTCCTTCACGAAAAGGGCCTGAAAGGTGGACACCCCTGCCCAACTGTTGCGCACATCGCCCGATATGGAGTTCCCATCTTTGTCATGCAGGAGAAGGCCATCCTCCGCCGATATCTTCAGCTTCCCATCTTTGTATGTTCTCACTTTCCCCAGCTCTTTTGCATTGTTACCATATATAGAGCTTCCATCCCTTCACATTTCCCATTATTATTAATAGATCATCACAATTCTACTGGCATTAATACCTAATTTGACTATGTATGTATGTAGTTCGGGGTGGAGAGGTCGACACCTGATAGGTGTAACATTTAATGGTCCAAACTCATTGACCCAGTTTTTTTTTTGTCTCTAGCTTGACACCGTTGGATATTGTACCTATCAGGTGTCGACCTCCCACCCTGAACTGCACCACACTGCACTTTTAGGGAATTGCAGAGGGTTTTTTTTTCCGTATGTGTGTAATATATATAACTTACCACCAAGGTGTTCGGCTGTTCAAAGTACCATTCTTGATCTCATAGAAACCAGTTGGGACCTCCTTGGTCTTGTAGAATCTGAATGCTTTTAGTGGGCACTGACCCTCTACTTCTCTTGGTGCTATGAGCTCTTCCTGCTTGGTGTCCTCCAAGTGATCAATCCAATCGTGTATCATGAACTGAATCCAAGAAGCTGCGATCATGTTGAATTGCTTTCCTGTGTCTATGAATTTTCTCCGGGCTAGAAGTTTTGTGGCCACCACCATTGGATCTGGCTTCAGTAGCTATACATTGCCAACGGAACAAAAATCGTTAATAGATCAATAAAATCTGCTCCTTTTCAAATATAAGATTATAGATAAATATTTTGACAAGTTAAACTGTATAATCTATTTTATTTTAGGGTAAGAGATCTCTACTTGGTCGCATGGTCTCTACACAAGCGTCTGGGCCAATGGAGAAGCATGCCTAGGTATCTACCCAAGGATAGAATAAATATAAAAAAAAAATCAATAAAACTTTCCAATTGTAGAAAGATCCACGACTTTTGAAATTAAAGTTTAATAATGTTGTATTTCACAGAATTGTAAAAATCTTTGTTACGTCTTCCTGATTCCAATTTCTATGATTCATGTGCAAACTCGACCGATTCTTATTTTATTGGTTGTTTTGCCCCCTGGTCTGCTTGGTTCCTTTCTGTTGTAGTTGTATTATTTTAGTAGGGTTTATGCCTTTAGATAACCTATTTGACTCTTGAGCTGTTTTAAAATTTTTTTTTATATAATTTTTCATTTACCAAAAAAGATATGCAAACCTAACATAATTTATCGTAAAGGTTGAATAGATGATCATCCAACAATGTTCGAAATATTAGTTTATGTTCATCATCTTATATTTTTATGGATCGAGTTTCCCTCTACCCACGATGAATGGGATCCATTCATTGAGGGGCAAGAGAGGACAAAAATATGTATCAGGAAGGTATTTTGGAACATACTAAAACCCTAGGAGGGGTTTGTGAAGTCTAGGATGGTCATTGGTGAACCATCCTCTATTGGTGGAGTAAAACTTAGTCTTATTTTTATTGATTAAGGTTGGAATAGAGTCTAGGGGTGGCAGGAAAATTATCTCTACCAATTCCCTGCCTTGCCAAGTTCCCCAGTTCCTCTAATAGAAGGTGGTGGATCCCACCCAAGCAGAATGTTCGGGCAAGGGTAGTGGTCATTCCAACCCCCCCTTGTTAGAGAAACTGGGGAATTGGGCCATGCAAGGAACTAGAAGAGATAAAGATCTAGGAGTGGCATGGGGTTAGAATCGAAACAGCCTAAACAAGGCATAGTCAATCATAACCTAGTTTTTGACTGGGTTAGCCCATGGTTTGAGGTATCGAGATCAAATCGCTCATTAGTATCATTAGCCACCAATCCCGATATTGCACATGCCAATATTTTACTGGTGAAACGATACGGATCAGGGGTAAAACCATGGTTCTAATTATCGGTATCGTACCGATTTTACTAGTCACCGATATTGATACCGTATCAATAGAACGGTACGGACAAGGGATAAAATGGTTAGAAAACTCATTTTTTAAGGAAATTCAATGGTATATTTGTCCGATACAGCCGATCCAGGCCAATATCGTATCGATTTTGCGTGTTATCGATACCCGTTCCAATACCGTGCACTAAAACCATGGTAAAACAATCAAAACCCAAATTTTTAGGTGAAACCCTTTTAAGAAAGAGAGAGTAAAGTGCATATATGACTGCATATATAAAAGCAAGCTTTGTAACTATAGGAAAAGAAAAGATGAGATGAGGAAAAGACGATCGATAAGAAAGAAGAAATGAAGAAGGGATGGCCCCAAATCATTAATATATACCTCATGCTTCTGATCAACAGGAAGAATATTGCGGCCAAAGAAGGTTCCCTCCCCACCTGCACCTGGATTGAAAGGATCATTAAGTGTCCCATCATCTGTTCTATAAGGGTAATCAGCCGGGTTAAATCGAACTCCATTCGGTGTGGTTCCCACGACATTAAGCAGGTTGTATTGGTCGTGAAGGTGTCTCCTGATGGCCAGATATATCATCCCCAACAACACTGGTAATCGATGCCATATCCCTAACTTATCAATGCTGTGCATTATCTGCACCAACAACAAAAATATATATATAATTGTGATGAAGGAAGAACTGTATATTTGTTATGATCGATCGAAAAAGGAATGAATGAATGAGAGGCAGTAGTTATTACCAGGAAAAGAAGTTTGTCCAAGAGAGTCATTCTAGAGACAACCCAATGGAAGTCTCCATGGATGAAATGATAGAATGGTGCAGTAAGGAATGCCTGCAGAGATGCCTTTACTGGTGACATATTCTCTCTACTATTACAACTAACAGAGAGCTTAGTTATAGATTTCTGGAATTAGAAACCTGTGAACAAGGAAGAGCCTGGACTTGCCTCTATTTATAGCTTTATAAATACATCTTATGGGTTTAGCTTTGTGATAGGATTTATGCAACACATCTTCTACGGCGTGCTGTCCTGTCCTGTTTGTGCTGCATAGACATAGGGTCGCACGCAATGATCGCCTTACTCTCGTTTGGACAAGGCACTCGAACAGGGGTAAGGCGATCAATGCGCACCACATTGTGTCTGCACAGCACGACAGCACGGGCAGCCCATTGAAATCAAATGGTACACATATACCATTTAATATGACATCATCATTACCATTACGAATTTAATTCATTATTTTTAATGGATTGACTTTTGGTTTTTTTTTTCTTAATAGAAATTTCCATCATGAGAACATCTTAAGCCACCAAATTTGACCTTCCAATGCAATAAGGAGAGAGAGAGAGAGAGAGAGAGAGAGAGAGAGAGAGAGAGTAGGATTCTACTTCATTCCTATTTGAAAGGATTTGCATGTGAAAGTTGGAAAATCAGGTTTTCTGATTCAACTTGTCCTTCGAAAAAATCTAGTGATTCGGTCTTGTCAAAACTGATCAAGGCGAGTCATGTTTTTAATTTTTAATGTAATAAATATGTATAAATTAGTAAAAGAAAATCAAGGAATTGAATCACATATCAATGCATTTTGAGTTTATACAATTGAACAAGAGAAGGGAGTCGAGGAGTTGAGGGTTACTTACTGTTTTATAAGTGAATCGCCTTTCTAATTTTGTGAAAAACGATAAAACTCGTCGAATTTGTCATGACTGTTGCGTGTGAAAACCTCCGGTAGTTGGTTCGCCCGTGGATGAACCTGCAAAAACCAAGCAATGAGCGCAAGAGGGCCGGTGTGGCTCCGGCCTAGGACTCTCCGATGCTCAAGTCGGTCTTCAACGCATACAGCGAAGCTGCGTAGTAAAAAGCAAGATGTGGAATAGAGCTCCATACCTGGGTATTTATAGAGTAAGTAGGAGATGAGACGGTTGGGAGAGTCCTAGTATGGTAGGAGTCCTTCTTTCGGAAGGTTTTCTCGCGTAGAGCGGAGTGGAGAGTTATTTTGGGTCGGACTCTTATTAAGGTAAGAGTCCATGTAGAGTGTGATTCGTGTTGCGCTGGGATCGTGGCTCGGTCCTTATCCCGTGATTCTCGGGATGTGCCGACGTGGCCGGAGATCCCGGTGGGGTGCTATGGGAGCCTCAATGGAGGAGGGCTCGGCCTACGAGGTCGGCATGTGGGGTCGGCAATGGAGGTCAGCCCGAGTGGAGGTTGGTCTCGGCCATGAGGTCGGCTAGGAGTCCCTGGCTGACCCGCATAATCTCGGCCTCGATCCACCGGCCGCTCGCTCAAAATAGGCTTTGTCGGTGACTTATCGGATATGGGGTCGGCCCAATTTCTGCTCGGCCCAACTCGGTTCTCGGATTGAGGTCGGGTCGGCCACGTGGCAGCCTCGATAGGTGGGTGTTTTATGCCTCATCACAGGCCCCCACTCATCGGTGTCGGCTCGGCTCGATGAGTGAAATTCCACGGGCGCTTGTCGGGAAGATTCTTGCGGTTGGTGAGATTATTTATTGCTCGGATTTGACGCCGCACGATCGCGGTTGGGCGTCGTGTCACGTCGCCGATCATTATGGCGGGCTCGGGAATTGAAACGTCCTTTGATCCGGGCCGTTGGATCATGTTGAGCTCGGTCGACCGTTGGATCGATGGGACCCAAGGATTATAAATAGGTGACTTCTAACTATTCATTCTTCACGCTTTAAGTTATTGACTTCTCGGCAAGTTTGGATCCGTCACCTCGGTAGATCTCGCCGCTTGCTTGCTCGACTTCTCGGCAAGTTTGGATCCGTCAACTCGGTAGATCTCGTCGCTTGTTTGCCCGCGATCGACTCGGCCAAGCTTCGTTCGTGATCAACTCATTGCCGTTTCATTCCCGCTCGCTCTTCTTCAACCAGTAAGTCTTCTCCTGCATGTCGGTTTGTAGTAGTCCTATGGGCGGGCGCTCGCCAGGGCTGCGGAGGGCACGAGTCCGAGCCGAGAACTCCCCATTCGCTCTCCCACCATAGACCTGTTGGGCTCGACATCGAGATGAGCCCGACGTAGTGGAGCTCGTCGAGGCCGAGGTGGCCGAGCCCCGTTACCCATGGAGTCGACCACGCGGCCCAATCCACGGCTGCGGTCCGGGCCGAGAACTCCGGGCCGTCCTCATCCGATGAAGAGTCAAGTGAGGAAGATTCGTCCGAGGTGGGGCTGGCTCGGTCGGCTCGTCTACCGACGCCCCGAACCCGAGGAAGGCGATGTCGGACTTTGTTCGAGCACGATCACGGAGGCCGACCTCGACTATCGAGGACGACCTCGCCATCCCCGAGGACATTCAGCTCGAGTTCCTAATCCGGGAGATGGCCGCTTCATCGAGCCCGGCGAGGTGGCTGCATGCGAGACGCCCTTCAAGTACGGGTTTCGGCTCCCGTTCTCGGCCTGGTGGACTAGATCTTGGACCACTTCCACTGTCCCCAGTCGGTGGTGCCGAACTCTTGGCTGGCCGTGTATGGCTTCTACTCTTTGTTGCGAGATGGGCCGAGGTGCGGCGTGGCGCTTTTTCTCGGCTCTTCTTTCGAAGAAGTCTCCGAGAAGGGCTGGTACTATACGCCGCCGATCCGGGAAGAGTGCGGCTCTAGGCGGCCACAAATTTAAGTGCACGCCGCGACCTTCAACAAGTATTGGAAGCCTCGCTTTTCTTCGCTTCCATTCCCAACGACCCTCTCCGAACCGAGTGGAAGGAGATGAACCTGAATTACGTCAATAGGGTACTACCCGACCGAGAACGAGATGACCTCGCTCGGGCGATCCCCGGCGTCGCCCTTCGATGTCCTCCGGCCTTCGGGACGAGGGGTTTCTCCGAGTTGGCATATGACCCGGGTAGGAGCCCTTGCCGAGCCTGTCTTTGTTGTCCGAGCTGACCTCTTTACTTAGCTTTCTTTTCTTGTTCGACTTGTTTTTGTGTTTTCGATTTCTCTTGCAGTGGTCGGCCACATTCCTCCTATGGACACGGCTCGGCTACGGGCCGAGATCATCGCAGACAGGAAGAAGAAAAATTCGGAGAAGAAACCCCGGGCGAGTCCTCCAAGGCCTCCAAGGGCAAGGGCGTGATGCCGGGACCATCGGATGCGGTGGTCGGTCCGGAGGCCGAGAAAAACACGGGTGTTGGGTCTCGAGGAAGGGGAAGGGCCGAAAAGTCGAGAGGAGCCCGCCGAGAGACATCAAGCGCCAAAAGCTCTCGTGAAACCCGACGAGTGGCGGCCTTCCGCCCGTGGCCTCTCCCACCAATATCTCCGATCGTCCTCGGGAGGGCCCGCCAACAACGTTCTGTGAGGCCGACCTGGCGCCTCTTCCCTGGGGACTCGGCCTTGGCGTCGGCCGCTCACGCCAAGGAATGGCTGGATGCGGTCGGCTCCCGGCCGACAAGGAGAAGCTCGAGGCGCTGTCCGACCCGAGCTCCTCTCCACCCTATTTCAAGACTTCAATATGGTAAGTTTCCTTGTCGGCTCTTGCCTATGATCGATATGTATGTAGTTTATCCCGATTCTTTGTTCTCATGCTTTTTTGTAGGGGTTTGCCAAGCAGGGAGACCATGCTCCACTTCGAGCGGCTCTCGACCGAGAACTATTCCTTGGACGTCCGGTGCAAGAAGGCTTATCAGACGCCCGAGATGTCGTTGAGGCGTCGGGAGACCCAAGAGAAGCTCACCGCTGCGAGGCCGAAGTGGAGAGCTCTCGGGCCGAGGTGGCCGAGGCAGAGAGAGGGTCCGGGCTCTGCAGGCTCGGCTCGCCGAGGTGAAGGAGAAGGCCAAGGAAGATCGGCCACGGCTCGGGCGCGGTGATTAGCGACTATCTCCACTCGGAGAGTACGCCAATATCTCGCCACGAGATCGGGAAGCCTCCCTTCGCCGAAGGTTTTGAAGTGGCGAGTGAGCTTTTGGCCGAGATCAAGGCCGCGTATCCGATCTCAATCTCTCCCACTTTGACGATGATGCGACTACTTTCGCAGGGGAGAAGGGAGATGAGGAGGGAGCCGAGGTCACCCAAGCTCGCCCACGAGGCACACTGCTTCAGCCAGACGTCGTCCCTCCGGGGCTGGTCCTCAAGATCCTGCTGCCGAGCCCAACACCGTGGATGCCTCCGAGGGTGCCTCCAAGTCCCACGCCGAGGAGGTGAGATGTAAAATTTTCTCTTCTTTTTTTTTTTTTTTTTTTTTTTTGTATGGGTGGGGCCGAGCTGCCCCTTTTGTAACTGTGCGATCGGTCGGCTTTCAATGAATAAAACAACTTATTTTTGTCAAAATTTGTCTAAGTATTTGAACTCGGCGCCCTCAATATTCTTTTCCTTGCGTATTCTATTTTGTTTGTGGCCGAGCGCGAGTTGTTTCCCTAGCCGAGCTTAGGAACTCGTCTCTTTTATCCATGTTCCACTATGTCGGCGGTTTCGGCCATGCAACGCCCGAGGTCAATGTGATCCTCACCTTAGTTGTTTAATTCGCCTTTTCCTTCGATCCAATTGGAGAGGCTATCATATACGCGGACGCGTGGCGAATATCCTTCTGGCCGAGCCCAATGCCTTAGCTTAGTTTTGTACTTTGTTAGGCTCGGCCAATAAGAATGGCGGCCCGTGAGATGTCGGCCATGTCTATTTGGACAGGTCTTACGGCCCGGTGACAACCTATGAGGGTCGGTCTTTGATGTCGGCCTGGTCTATGAGGACCGGTCTTATGACTTGGCTGCCGACCTATGAGGGTCGGTCTTTGATGTCGGCCTGGTCTATGAGGACCGGCCTTATGACTTGGTTTGCCGACCTATGAGGGTCGGTCTTTGATGTCGGCCTGGTCTATGAGGACCGGTCTTATGACTTGGCTGCCGACCTATGAGGGTCGGTCTTTGATGTCGGCCTGGTCTATGAGGACCGGTCTTATGACTTGGCTGCCGACCTATGAGGGTCGGTCTTTGATGTCGGCTGGTCTATGAGGACCGGTCTTATGACTTCGACTTGGGAGCTTGCCAATACGTTGAGTGTTGGAGGAAAAACTTTATTGAATCAAATGTCGGAAGCGAAACCGAATACAAGCATGTTGAATTATTGAAAAAACTTTTTCAAATTTTCCGAGTTCAAGGTCTCGGTACCTTCTTGCCCCGAGTGCAAGCGATATGTGCCGGGCGAATTTGCTTGGAGACTATGTACGGGCCTTCCGGTTTGGTGCTAATTTTCCTTGTTGCCTCGGCTGAGATGCGCTGAGTTTTACGAGAACAAGGTCCCCTTGACGAAAATGCCGCTCTTTGACTCTTGAGTCATAGTAGCTTGCCGTCTTGTTGGTACGCCGCGTTTGGAGTAGGGCATTTTCTGGACTTCATCGAGGAAGTCCAAATTGGCTCGCAGCCCATCTTCATAGGTCTTCTCATCGAGTTGAGCACTCGGTATGATGAAGCCATAACTTCAACCGGTGCGAGGGGCTCGGTCCCATAAGCGAGGCGAAATGGACTCTCCCGGTTGGAGTTCTTACGATCGTCCGATATGCCCATAGGACGCTTGGGAGTTCTTCCACCCATCTTCCTTTGGCCTCATCCAACCTCCTCTTAATGCCGGCAAGTAATGTTCGGTTGGACACTTCTACTTGTCCGTTTGCTTGTGGGTGAGCTACCGAGATGGGTCGGAAGTCAATGTGGAAGTGCTCGCGAATTCTCGGAAGGCCGGGTTGTTGAATTGCGCGCCATTATCGGTGATGAGAACTTTCGGTAGCCGAACCGTAGATGACCTTATCTCGAAAAAAATTTCCATATTCTTCTCGAGTGATGGTGGCAAGGGGCTCGGCCTCGACCCACTTGGTGAAGTAATCGATCGCCACTACTACGTATTTTACGTTTCCCGATCTTTGGGGTGAAATCTCGAGAATGTCCATTCCCCACATAGCGAATGGGATTGGGCTCAGCATTGAGGTTAATTTTGTTGCTGGCCGGCTTGGGATTGGCGCGAACAGTTGGCACTTCTCACATGTTTTCACGTATTTCATGGCCTCTTCTTGCATTCTTGGCCAATAGAATCCTGCCGAAGTATCTTGTATGCAAGAGCTCGGCCGCCCATGTGACTCCCGCATATTCCCTCATGCACCTCGGCTAATGCATACTCGGCCCCCTTCGGTCCCGGACATCGGAGAAGAGGGGCCGAGATTGCCCCTTTGTAGAGTACTCGTCGATCATCGAGTACTTGGAAGATCGGATCTTGACCTTCCTTGCTTCTTCTCGGTTCCCGGAGCAGGTCATTCTCCAAGTAGTTGACAATGGGGTCCAACCAGGTCGGCCCATCCTCTTCAATGTGCTTTATGCTTTCGTCTTATAAGGATGGCTTCTCCAATATTTCTATGTATACTGACGGCTCGGATATTGGAGGTCGGCCTCGACCAACCTAGATAAGGAGTCCGCCGCGGCATTCTCTTCTCTCGTATTCGAGTCATCTCGAAGTGTTCGAGCTCGGAGATCAGATCTCGGGCTCGACCGTGTATGCTATCATCCTTTCTTCTTTTGCCTCGTAGTCTCCGTTGACCTGGTTGACCACGAGTTGGGAGTCTCCTCGCACCTTCAACCGCTTTATGCCCATAGCTTTGCGACTCGAAGTCGGCTAGAAGGGCTTCATACTCGGCCTCATTGTTTGAAGCGGAAACTTGAACCTTAGGGCATATATTGGACCGAGAAAGCCTTCGGGGCTTACAAGAATTAGGCCGGCCCCGCTTCCTCCGAAATTGCTTGAGCCGTCAACATTCATTGTCCAAATCGGGTCGGCCGTAGCCCGACCTCTTGGACTACCTTTTCTTCTCCAACCTCATGTTCGGCCCCGTGCATTCAAGCAATGAAGTCGGCCAGGGCTTGTCCTTTTATCGCCGTCCTCGGTCGATAGCTTATATCGTATTCACTTAACTCAAGCGCCAGGAAATCAGCCGTCCCGAAGCGTCGGGTTTGTGTAATATCTTTTGAGTGGCTGGTCGGTCGATCGCGATCGGATGAGCTTGAAAGTACGGCCTTAGTTTCCTTGGCCGTGATTAGGGCGAATGCTACTTTCTCGAACCCGAATACCTTGTCTCGGCATCAACAAGAACGTGGTGACATAGTATATCGGCCTTTGAGTTCGACTCTCTTCCCGATCAACACCGCACCGACCGCTACGGGAGTGGCGGCTAAGTAGACTTGAAGCTCCTCTTTTGGTTCAGTCATGAGAAGAGGTGGGTTCTCCAAATATTTCTTCAGCTCTTCAAAAGCTTCTTGGCATTCGGATGACCGGATAAAATCTTTTGGGTTCCGGATATTCTTTAGGGCCTTAAAAACGGTAGGCACTTGTCGCCCGATCTCGACATGAATCGCGCCAACGCCGCCACACGTCCGTTTAGCCTTTGTACTTCTCGGATCGTCCTTGGAGGACTCATCTCTTGGATTGCTCTAATTTTTGCCGGGTTGGCTTCGATGCCTCGACAGAGACCATGAAGCCGAGGAACTTTACGAGGTCACGCCGAATGCACACTTGGCGGGATTCAGCTTCATCCGGTTCTTCCTCAATACGCCCGAAGGCTTCTTCCAGTCGGCCAAGTGGTACTCGGCCTTCAAACTTTTCACCAACATGTCGTCAACGTAGACTTCCATGTTCTTTCCGTGCTCGCGGAATATATAGTTCACGAGGCGCGGTATGTCGCTCCGGCGTTCTTCAATCCGAACGGCATGACCTTGTAGCGAAATTCTCTTGGTCGGTTCGGAAGGCCGTGTACGACTCGTCCTCCTCATGCATCATGATTTGGTTGTACCGGAGTATGCATCCATGAAACTCAAGCAACTCGTGACTGCCGTGGCGTCGATCAAGAGGTCGATCCGAGGTAATGGGTACTCATCTTTTGGGCAGGCCTTGTTGAGGTCGGTGTAGTCGACACACATTCTCCACTTCCCGTTCGTTTAGGGACCATGACGACGTTAGCCAACCAGGTCGGAATTTCTCTTCTCGGATGAATCCGATCGGCGAAGCTTCTCTACCTCTTCTTTGATTGCGGTTTGCCGATCAAGTGCGTAGTTTCTTCTCTTCGCCGGATTGGTTTCCGACCCGAATCCACATGGAGTCGGTGCTCGGCTATATGTCCAGGTATGCCCGACATGTCGGCGCCGACCAGGCGAAGACATCGGCGTTCGCTTTTAAGAAAACTCCGAGCCGCCTTCTTTGATCTTTATTTAGTAGTGATCCGAGTGGACCACCTTGGTTGGGTCATCTTCCGAGATGAAGTGGGATCAAGTCTTCCACGGTCGCCCTCTTCTCTCGATAAGCTCATCCCGCTGATCCTCGGGGAGATGTTCGACGCACATGGCCATTCCTCGAACATTACCCTTGTTTTGCTTGACGAAGGTCGCGTAGCACTCTCGTGCCTTCTTTTGGTCGCCTCGGACCTCGCCGACACCGTTCTCGGTGGGGAACTTCATCTTCAAGTGAGTCGGGAGATGATGGCCTGGAGGGCGGTCAATGACGGACGGCCGAGTATGGCGTTGAAAGCCACTACCTACCGTACCACCATGAATTTGGTGGGATCGTCGCCTGGCGGGGAGCTTGCCCAATTGTGACTAGTAGATCGATCGAGCCCTTGATAGTCGCGCCGCTCCGAGAACCCGTGAAGCGAGGTTCCTTCGGGCTTAAGCGCCGTCGCCGGGCCGAATTGTCGGTACGCTTCCAATGACATAAGGTCCACGGATGCGCGGTATCGACCAATACACGGTGTGCGGGTCATTCGCAATTTCTACCGCACCACTAAAGCATCGTCATGAGGTAAACTTATACCTTCGAGGTCGGCTTCCGTGAAGGAAATCGTCACCGCCGGCCTGAGTTTCTTGGCGGGCATCTCGGCTACTCCGACGAAGCGAGCGTTTGCCTTAGCCTTTCGAGTACCCTCTTGCCGGGCCCCGAGGATAGTGTATATGGGGGCTCCCTTGTCATTGCTCGGCCGGATCCGTCCTCCTTCTTCTCGGCTCGGACCTTGTCATCGTCTCTTTCAACTCGCCTGGTTTCGGCCTTAGGCTCGGCTCTTCTTTGATCTCGGTCATCCGCCGCCGACCTCCACGATCTTCTCGGCCTCCTTTGACATATCTCTTCAAGTGGCCCCCTTTTATCGCTCTTGATTTCTCTTTCACGGTGATAACAATCTTCGGTGTCGTGACCGATGTCCTTATGGAATTGGCAATACTTGTTGGGATTCCGAGATGACCCCGCTTGCATCGGTCGGGGTGGCGAATGTACCCCCATCTTGTATTTGCATCAGGATCTCCTTGCGAGATGCATTCAATGGCGTGTAGTCGGGGCTCGAGCTCGATCCGACTGTCGCCTGTGATCCGTCTTTGGCCTTTTGTCTTCTCTTGGTCGTCGTTGTCGGCCTTTTCTTGTCAGTGCGACCTTCGTTGCCCTTCCAGGGCTTGGAGGACCTCGGCCATATTTGCAAACTCGTTGCACCTCTCCAAGAGCTAGGCCAGGTTTCTTGTCGGGGCCAAGTCCTTGATAAGGTCCATGTCGGCCAAACCGTTGCTCATAGCCGTATGGGCCGTGGCCTCATCCAAATCCTTGATATCTAAGGATTCCTTGTTGAAGCGGGAGACGAATGCTCGGATCGACTCGTCGGGCCTTTGCTTCACGCTAAGGAGGTTGACCGTGGTCTTCTTATGTTTCATACTACTGCAGGAAGCGCGTGACAAAGGCTCGGCGAGTTGAGCGAAGCTTTTATGGAATTCGGCGGCAACCGGGAAAACCATGAGGTCGCCGCGCCCTTGAGGGATGCAGGAAGGCTCGGCAAGAAACGATCTCGGTTCCCGTACATGGTCATCATCGCATTAAAGTAGTTGATGTGATGCGTCGGGTCGGTCGCCCCGTCATACTGTCGAACGGGGAGGTTTGAAACCGTGTGGTAGCGACGCGGTCATGATCTCGGGAGGATAAGGGTGACGCCCGACCAAAGAGTAGGCGTCCGGGTCGCTGTTTCTTCAACCCCTCCACTGCTCGGCCAAGTCTCGTAGCCGCTTCTCCAGCTCGGTTTCAGGTGCTTGGCCAACCTACTCTTCGCCCGGGGTTGATAGGATCGGTCATCCCGCTGTAGTCGGCCATTATGGTCAGCTCGGTCCTCACCGTCCTTCCTTGTTCTTTTTTCTTCTTGGAAGTTGGACCCTCGGGGACTCCCCGTTGTTCTTCTCGGGAGGTGAGCTCGGACGCCGGGGAGTATGACGCGATCCTTCTCCGTGTCTCGGTGCGCGCCTTTCAACCCTGTCTTTCCTTTGTTCTCGGAATATCCTCGGCGGTTCGTCCTCTCCGATCCGTCCAGAAAATACCGACCTCCTTGCTACGAGCCGGCTGGTTCGATTTCATGCCCTGTTCGTGGGCTTTGGCGATGTTCTTGTTCACCCCGGCCGAGCGCCTCTCGGGGCGCGGAGGTGGAGTCTTCGACGAGACGGATGCGAGGACGCAGCCCGACTCGGCTCGGCCCTACGCCGGCCATCATTTTGCTGCAAGTTCCTTTCAACGCGGGCCGGGGCTGGAGGGAGCGCGGCCGGTAGCTGACCCATCAGCCCGCCTCGGGCCATCTCGGTTCATGAAGGCGCGCAGCATTTCGTTGGTGTGGAGCATCTGCAGTTGCAAATCCATAACTGTCGATTATTTCCGGGAGCTTCGGGGTCCAAACTCTCCGGCAAGGGTGGCGGTGCAGTAGGACATTCCCGCCCAAACTTGGCTCGGCTTGTCCCCTCGCTAGCCGCGGCCGTGGTTAGTGCACCTCCCCATTCCCGCTTTCGGAGGTGGAATGGTGCCGTGATGGGCTGCGCACCACCCGCCCTAGGGGTCTTCTGTTTATCCCCGCCGAGAGGCTTCGGGGCGGTGATCGTCTCGTCGCCACAACGGGTTGCGGCTCCTCCGTCACGGGAAGTAGAGCCATGCTGCCCGACCTCGTATGCACCATTATTATCGTTCTAAGAATTGGCGAAAGCGACGAGGCTTGGCGATGTCGTTCCCACGACAGCGCCAAATGCATGGCGTGTGAAAAACCTCCCGTAGTTGGTTCGCCCGTGGATGAACCCGCAAAAACCAAGCAATGAGCGCAAGAGGGCCGGTGTGGCTCGGCCTAGGACTCTCCGATGCTCAAGTCGGGTCTTCAACGCGACAACAGAATCGCGTAGTAAAAAGCAAGATGTGGAATAGAGCTCCATACACGGGTATTTATAGAGTAAGTAGGAGATGAGACGGTTGGGAGAGTCCTAGTATGGTAGGAGTCCTTCTTTCGGAAGGTTTTCGCGTAGAGCGGAGTGGAGAGTTATTTTTTGGTCGGACTCTTATTAAGGTAAGAGTCCATGTAGAGTGTGATTCGTGTTGCGTTGGGATCGTGGCTCGGTCCTTATCCCGTGATTCTCGGGATGTGCCGGCGTGGCCGGAGATCCCGGTGGGGTGCTATGGGAGCCTCAATGGAGGAGGGCTCGGCCTACGAGGTCGGCATGTGGGGTCGGCAATGGAGGTCAGCCCGAGTGGAGGTTGGTCTCGGCCATGAGGTCGGCTAGGAGTCCCCTGGGCGACCCGCATAATCTCGGCCTCGACCACCGGCCAGCTCGCTCAAAATAGGCTTTGTCGGGTGACTTATCGGATATGGAGTCGGCCCAATTTCCTGCTCGGCCCAACTCGGTTCTCGGATTGAGGTCGGGTCGGCCACGTGGCAGCCTCTGATAGGTGGGTGTTTTATGCCTCATCAATGACTAAGGTAAAATTGCCAAGTCTTATTTAGCCTAGAGGTTGGTAGTGCTCAGTGGAGTATTTGACCAATGGGTTGATCCAAAGTTGGTCTTTGGATCAACTCTTCTCATGTGCATCAGTGTTTCATGCTTGGCTAATATGCACCAATTTCCCTGCTTGTTGCCAAAAGTGTGGCCTTGAGCCCCTGTTGACTTCTATGTGTGGGTTTGTAAAAAGGATGCTTAATAGAAATAAGTTAAGGGAAATGACTAAGAACACCACTTCCATACCGCAAGTGATGCCCTGTCCTGTGCCCCCGTTGGTGTTGTTTGGTAACTTACCGCATGCGGGCAGTGTGACTATCCCTCTCTTATATTTTAATATGAAACTCTTCCAAGGATTCATTAAGATCCTTTGAAGAAAAAAAAAACCAAACCTTTCCAACTTATTTTCTGTAATTGGTATCTCTCTCAAATTTTCCTTCCATCTTCTAGTAATTTAATAGTGCTTAATCTATTAGGAGAAAATTTTATTCTTACATTGGTGAAGGAAAAGTATCCATCTAGGGTCATTATTATTCTGCTCCCCTACAAAACACGAAGCCAAAATTATCCTTCCCCTCATAATTATGATGTATATTTTATTATGGTAATCCCTTGTAGTCAATGGATTCTCTTTCATCGTTGGTGAAGGGGAACGGGGTCCATTCTCTTAGCAATCTGTGGCTTCCTTTAAAAAATAATAGGCAAGAAAATTTTTGGGCACACGTTTGGTTGAAGGAGTTGAATTTTTAAAAAAATTATAGAAATAAAAATACACATACCCATACACACATATGCTTCCCTTCAGTCAAATTCAAACCGTCCAACTCAAAGATCTTTAATCATATCTCTTATGAGTAAATTTAATGGCATTTAATTCACTAATTAGGTATTTCAAATTTTAAATCAAAAAGTTGAAATCTTGTTCAGTCCTCCCATTGGCACTTCCTCATCTATCTTCGTTCTTCAGCTCTTACCTTCTTTCATCCCTTTTAGTTCACCCACCGATCCACTCCTCTATTGCTTATTATTTGTGCCATGAGCAACAATATATGACTCTATTTTTGCCCCTTAAAAGCTTAGACAATAAAATTAAACGTCAGCAAAAGGAATATTTTACTTTTATATATGGTGTGAGTCATCGTTGAAATTTATTTATTTATTTTAAATGAAAGAATAAATTACCATTCAAAATACTAAATCTAGATATGCATGGGAAAAATATCTCCAGCGATTCTATGCCCGGTACAATCATGGCGTTCATATTTGGCTGCTAAGTACCTCTCCAATGGCAAAAATGGATTGACCAACCCACCTCTTCAAATATCCTTTATCTAGAAAGGTATTATTTAGTACTGAGAGACTTTCAGGCAGAACTTGGGCGTCACTTTGGTTGGGCAATGGTAAGCTAATTCACTTCTAGGATGATGTTTGACTGGACCTGGATCTCCTCCAACCGTGGCAGGAGCCGGAGGATCCAGCCCAGCCAAAACAGGGGGTTTGATCATCATAGGGGGGGCCACCTGTGAATTAATGACTCAAACACCCTTTGTTATGCTAGGTTGGATCCTCCAGCTCCCGCCACAGATGGAGGAGAGTCGAATTGATGTTTGACCATACTGCTCTTCTCAGACATGCATGCCAAAATTTATATCAATTCACAAGGTTCTCATGACTTGGCCAAGGCCCTTAATTTGTGGACCCAAAAATCATGGTACCTATCCATAAAATAATTGTATCCCTCTAGAAACAGGGGTAAGGCTGCGTACATTTGACCTTCTCCAGACCCTGCTAAACGCAGGAGCTTTATGCACTAGGTACGATTTTTTTTTAACATATACGAGTCAAGAACCCTCATGGTACCTATTCCTAAAATAATTGTATCTCTTTGGAAACAGGGGAGGGACATTTGACCTTCTCAGGACTCGCTAACGCGAGAGCCTTGTGCACTAGGTACGATTTTTTTTTTAACATATACAATTCAAGAACCCATTTCAAAGTCAAGAACCCGAAAAATTAAAAAACATAACTTAAAAAATAAAATGAAAGCTAGATTTCATACACATCAAAAACAATTGGATAAAAATTCTCTTCATATCCACATACACAAAAGTGGTGACCACGTTTCATATAGGACCGTGTGAGAAAATCAATCCCTAAAGATAAAAGAATATATACAGAAGTGGTATCCTGGTCTCCTCATTCATCAGATCCATGGCTTTTCTTTTGAATCGTGCGCAAAGGACTGTGCCGTGCAGCAGTCCCAATTGACCCCGGGCGTTTAATTTAAGAAAAGAATGTAGTAGTCATGAAGAAAAGCATTTTTTACATCGTTCAAGTGGTGAATTATGAAAATTTTGACAGACGAGAGTTTGGACCTGATGCAACTTTTGTTGTTTTCAAATCCATCCATCATCCACCAACTATAAAAAAAAGAGGCATTTGTCGAAGGAGGTAGCTTTCCTTTACCCACGGTTTAAGGAAGGATTCCTTGATCGAGGGACTTTGATGGTATGTAGAGGGTATTATGAATAATCAAGAGGTAATTTTGAGTTCATACTAGAAGATGCATAGTATTTATAACCTTTCCCCATCCATGATGCAGGAAAACTTTTTCTTTGGATGAATATAACATGAACTAATTTGTGTCGACGACTAACACAATTACATACAAGAGCTGCCACAACTAAGTCAGTTTGCTTCTTACATGATTTTATTTATGTAAAATTAATAGAAAAGGGAGAATGATTTCTAGGCTGTTGACATATCCTATGTCCCTTCACAAGCATGTTTTATTTTTATTTATTTTTTCTCTTTTAAAAAATTATTTAAAATTAGGGACAATTTCCTGGATATACTAGATTAAAACAATAATTACAAAACAAGTAGATTTATAAGAAAAATAGGTGTAAAACAAAGTCAATCCTATTCATTTTATAATTTATTTTTTTATTTAATAGAATTAGGCAATTTAATGATATTTTTTCTAAATAAAAAAGGCTTATGAGGGATAGAGAAAAAAAGTGTCAACTTAAAAGAACATTTTCCCATGAAAGATAGAGAAAATTCAAGGATTGTATAGGGTGTGTCCAAGTAATTTTCGAAGGGGAAAAACTCTGTGGGGGAGCGTGTGTGTTGTCCCAAGATACACAAAGTGGCGAAAATCGTGTCCTTACTTTTTTGCATTTGAGGTTTGAACCCAAGACCTCCTAGTAGAAATGGACTATTATGCACCACAAACTATCAAGTGCACTAGGTGCTTGTTCACATGTGTCATAACTTTTATTTTGTAATCAATAAAGACTTTTTTCACGGAATACAACCCAGTAATGATGCTTCAGGAACCGTAGAACACATACTAGAATACTAACAAAAAAATTAAGAATTTTCTTCATAGAGATTTGCTTCTCTTTAATTTGGCCTTTTTTTTTCTTTTTTTTTGGCACAAAATATTATGCATCATGTTGGAATAATTGTCTCCATCTGAGAACTAATTAATTTGGTTTCTCTTTTGTATTGTGATGTTGCTTTGCATCTATACCTAGATGTTAAATTTTTTCTTGTGTCCCCCTTAGACCTTCGATACCTCTCAATCTTTTATTTGTTTAATGAATTTACACATTAATCCTTCCCTACCCTATATATATATATAATGTAGTAAGAGGTCAAATTTATGAACCCTATTTTATTTTTATAAAAAAATCAAAATAATAGAAAAGGAATCAGAATAGTAGTTGGAGACTTGCCGTCATGTTATGTTTTGATAAATAAAAGACCCTTTAATTATTAGTCGTTACATTAATAATTTTCTATATAATATAATATCATATTATCATTATATATAATCAAGGTCAAGATCAAGGTCAAAATCAGGGCCAAAATCAAGGTCGGGTTGAGCCCGAGGTCTCAACCCTGATCCGGCCCGACCCTAACTCAGGACAAGGAATTTCTGACCCTAACCCGACCTCAGGGCCAGAAATCTTTAGCCCGGGCCCTGTTCGGACTCTCGGGCCGACAGGGCCAAACTTGCTGTCCTAATAGAGGCTACTAGGGTCAATCAGGGACAACCAGACCAGCCCAACCCAAACAGGGTCAATCAAGGCCGGACCGGGCTGGGTTGCAACTGACATGGCTGATCCTGGGCTAAGATATCCCAACCTGACCTCAGATTAGGCTGAGCCTAGACTGAGTTAAGGGACGTAGGACTAGGCATTGCACACCCTGCAGTATGGGAGAGGATTTTTATACTTAATTCAACACTAAATAAGGGGAGAAAAAACTCCAAATGCAAAAAAGAACAAAATCTTTTTTACCAATAAAAAATTCTACCAAATCAACATTGAACTGAGAGTAATAAATAAGATTGCAATGGGGCCTTCAGAAATCCCCAATAGGGACTTCGGTGTACCTTGCTGACTTGACGGTGTAACTCTTTTCTCCTTTTTTAGGGTAAGAATGGGGGTGGGAGGGTGAGGTTGGACAAGAAGGAGGGAAAGCAAGGCAGAGGATATCATGCAAGCCAAAGAATTACCATTGCATTACTTTTTTTCTTTTTTCATAAAACAAATTCAGATTTCTGCTTCTTTTTATTTATTTTATGAGTGAGTTCCGGAAGATCACTAATTCCAAACACTAATTACATTGCAGATTATATTGAAACTTGTAACACTTCATTTTGATAAAAGAAACCCATGAACGCTCAAACTTTTTACATATAACATTTGAGTCAGATATCCATGCTCTTCTATGATTAGAACATTAAGATTAGAAATGGAAGTCAGCTACAATGAGTGTAACAGGATTCCAAAAACAAACTGTCTCATTTCTAACTGAAGCACTCACTATCCACACAAAATCAGTCAGTGATCTAGCAGCAATACCCAAACATGATGGAGAGATCCAAATGCCACATTAAGGCAGTGGAAAATGTTCTACAACATTGTCAAGAAAATGAATCTCACTTCAAACACACGAGGTTCCTACCGCAAAGGACATTCCTGCAGTTGAGACAAAATTTGTGGCAACAGGGAGGGGGTGTACAAGGTTAGAACTCATATCTTCTCTGCACTATACAATGAAATTTTGACCTCAATTAGTTACTGTGATTCCTAACCATTCTTTCATAGTGTCCTTCAAGTGCAATTTTCACAAACTGGAAGATGATTAGAAGAAGCAAGCTCCATGGTCATGGATTATTTCTTGCTTGAATTTTGAGGCCTCCTTTTAATATTTCTATGAGAACATTAAAAAGGAGTTCACTATACAGTAAGAATACTAATGAAGACCACACATGATCAGAAAGTGTGTACTTCCTCTAACACTGTGGTAGTTAACCGATTAATAGAGAAAAGCTAATCAAGGAGCAGATTTTATGGCTACTTTTCATTTTCCTCATATCCTCGACATTATACATGATTTTGGTATATATAGGTACATTTAAATGAGGTGGTTTCTTTTTTCCAATAATTCATTTTAAGGGAGAGGGTTCCCTGAAAGGCAGTGTGGCCCCTGCGCCAGCACAGGGTCCAATGCAAGCATGCGTGAAAGCATAAACAGAGGCAAGATTTCCACCTTTTATGGGGACTGGGGAGCGGGGTAGTCATTTTGTACCCTCCTGTGTCTGGGTGTAGAGGCCACGCTGCCATTTAGGGTTCTTTTTCCCTCGAGAAAAAAAACTAAAGGCAAAGAAAAAACAAAAATTAAACAAAGGAAGTTTTTCAAAGATATTACTCACAACATTGAACATTCTCGACTCGGTTTTTTCTTCTTTTCCTTCAGTTTCTGTGGTGGCTTGATAACTACCTTGATAGCAGCATCAAAGACTGCTTTAACATTCTGCACATTGGATAGACACATAAACCAAGGGCTGCTGATGAAGATCTACCTGCAGTATGATTGTACAAGAAACTAATGTGTGACCTAAAAACGGCCATTACCCAGTGTTGGTCCCACCTATGCAGGGTCCTGCAAGGGGTGAGTTTGGAGTCAGTCCTAAACTTTGGCCTTTTTTTGGCACAAAGCAGCCATCCTCAAGACTCGAACCTGGGCGTATGCCCTGGCAGTAAATTGCTAAGTAAGACTTCCTAATCTACTAAAAAACAGTACTATAGTATCCTAATTTACCAGTAGACTAATCTTACTCTTTTACAAGTTGAAATTACAAAACAATAAATCCTAAGATGGGATATTCCTCGTTTTCAGAATCAAATTTGGGACCCAAAGACAAACTGTACATCCAAACTAGTAGAGGAAAAAGTACAATGTGTCCACTACACTCAATAAACCTATAAAAGACCAATACCCAGACCGAAAGAGGCCCAGATTGAGGTCAAACATTAAGCCCAAGCCCATAAACAGCCCAACTAATGATTTCTACACTAGAAAAGTCCTGGGAACTACAATTTAACAATACAATTCAAGACTCAGTTTCATCAAAACCCCATTGAGAACTTAGCATAAAATTTCAAGTTGAAGAACATTGGTTCTGTCTAATTTTCTGCCCACCAAAAAGAAAATGTCCAAATTTACTATGCCCCATCTCATGGTGGAACCTCCCCCCCCAACAAAAATGTGTGCACTGTGAGAATCGCACCACGATGTTGAGTTTTGCTTAGGTTGCCAATTACTGTCATACATATATATGACATAACTAAGGTTGCAACACAAGAATTAGTTTATCATTACCTGCTGAGTTTTGGAGCTGCATTCAATATAATAAGCAGCACCAATCTGTTTGCAAAGTTCCTCCGCCTGATAATCATAGGAACCATTACCATTAAGAGTACTGATTATAAAGTTCACATAGAACAAAGAAAACTCGATGCATGGTACAAAAAAATACCTGTACTGTAGTCACAGGCACCAAGCCAGGATGATCAGCCAAATAGTGCTTATCTTCACGGAGATCTGTTCATCCATATAAACCACACCCACTCAGAAAATACTGGGAAATAATAAATGCATCGACCACAGATTTTTACAATTGGACTGGACCAGAGTGGCAGTTGAATCGGATTAAACCGGAATCACCCTTTTTTTTTTTAAATATATGGTCTGGATATATAACCATGGATGATTGAAACCCAAAACAAACCAGCTCGGTTTACTGGTTTTCTTTGGGGCAAAATCTGATATAAAGGCGCATCTATGAAGAGTTGAACCTGGAACCTATTACTTAAGCAGAATGACACAAACAATTGCACCTTCCTAACATTTCAACAGAGTACGGCAGAAATTTCTCTATGGATGATTCATTAAATCTGCGACATAGGCTGTAATTTTGCTTCATTTATTGTTGAGTGCAGAAGAAGGAAACACCATGGAACACTATAAGGGTGTTTCCTGCATATATAGTTTAAAAATAAAACTCACATAACCTAGAATTGTTAACCTGGCATTTACTTTTTTCAGTAAGTTTAGATTTGGTTGGTTCTAGGAAATACTGTAGGAGACCTAGTTTCTTTAGATGAAAATTAATCAAAAGAATATTCTAATGCCTTTTGAGTTGTGATAGGAATTTTCAGGAGTTAAGCTTTCCAGTTTATAAATATATGATGGCAAGTGAAAGCAATGCTTGTAAAATTTTTATCAAATGAAAGGCTTGTTTAGATATTTTTTGAAGTTCATTTAGTTCTTAATTCTTGGCTGTTTTTTCTTGATCGTAATAAAGGAAGAGTTCAAGAAAAGCAACCAATCAGCTCTAAGCACCTTTTTCCTTTTCTTATTAATTTCCTCAGGCAATACTAGACTCTTTTCACAAGCTTCCATGAAATCCTGTTTCATTGAAACAAACTTTTCCCAATCCTGCAAGTTAAGTTCTCTATCCTTTGATAAACACTCGACTAAATATCTAACAATAATCACCATATAGACCCTCTAAATGAAAACCCTAAATCCTTTGGCCCCCATTAGATTCCAGGATTTAAATGGCCCTACATCATTTAGTTATTCAGCTTCAATGCAGTTGCTCTGTGTATGGCTGCAAGAATATACTATGAACAGCCTATATTAGAGCTAAGCCAGTGGCTAGCATTCAAAAATATCCATAGGACCTTGGCCTTCAGGGAATAAAGATAGAAGACCCACGGCAAACATACATCCACCAATGTGCACCTATGATCTCTACTTCCTGTTCAGCACAAGGTAATCATGATCCGCATCTTGCCAAGAGAAGGTTGAAGACATAGAGGAACAACCATTCCTCCTTTTAACAAATTTAATTTCTAGCATCAATTCTATTAAGTCAATTTAAAGTATGAAATATTCTACCAAATAATTGACTTCCACCAAGAATGGAAGTCACTTGAATTTATTGACAGGCTGTTTGGATCTTCATTTGACATTCCTTAGCCCTGTAACAAGTTCAAAAATTATTTAAAGGTCTTTGAGCATGACAACAATTTATTTCCCACCCAGCTTCAACTCCCCCAGCCCCAAAAAAAAAATAAAAAAAAAAATAAGAACTTTCTAAAATCCAATAAACTCAATCTCAATCAAGTTTCAACCAAAAGGGCCCAAAAAGATATACAACTGCCAACTCCAGTGCCACAACCCCATCTCAACAGTCCAGTGAATCCCAAGAAAAAATAGGAGCGCATTGCATGGCAAGTCTGGATGAGATATGCTTGACTGTGAATCCAGAGAGAGAGAGAGAGAGAACAGGTAGAAGAAAGAAAGTAAACACAGAAGAGAAATGCACAGAGTCGTTCTCCTATGATGATTCATTCCATGAATGCCAATATCCAACAAAGCAAGACACCACCTAATTCTGTGTTGCATGCTAATTCCTTTTACATCAGACATAACTAACCCCAACAGAGTTGAAACATTTATTAGGTGATCAGAGGTTTTTAGGAACGCAGTAAAGAACTTTTTTTTTTTTTTTCTGGGATGGATTATCCAGTGAAGGATATTATTGCAATGGGGCTCATAAATCTTTGAATATAAAAATAAAACAACAAAAGCAATTCGAAATGTGGTACATGTTGTAATAGTATTTATAACAAGATGACTCTTTACCATGTTGAAAAAAGAAATAATGGGGGAAAAAAAAAGAATATCTAACAATGCTGTTGAACTGAAGTATGACAAAATAATTATCAAGAAGATTACATAAAGCAAGAAATTCATAACAAACCAGATAAGAATTATTGGAAGGAGGTGAGGACACATATATACGTGGAGCTCCCAGACTTACCCAATTTAGTACCCACAAGAACTACAGGGACTCCAGGCGCAAAATGCTGAAGTTCTGGGACCCACTGACAGAGGAATTATATATCAACATTCAACCATACACCCAAAAATAAAAAATAAAACTTCTCTCAGAATCAAGAGACTGAAACCTGTAATTCTTGCTGTTACGCACCTTTTTTAGTACATTCTCATAGCTTGCTCGACTAACTAATGAGAAGGCCAAGACAAATACATCCGCTCCTCTGTAGCTCAAGGGCCTCAATCTGTTGTAATCCTCTTGCCCTATCAGAACAAGTAAGACTTGATTCATGAGAGTGGGGAACAAAAAAAAAAAACTTAATAAAGATGGGGAAAAAGGAAAATGAATGCTGAATTCAGCAGAAGGGTTTATTCATCAAGTCTGTGAGGTTCATGCCACAGACCTATTTTCAAAACTGGTCTTCAATTCTAACAGTCAATTGGTAACCAGCTTTCTATCAAATAATGACATTAATAAATGTTTATTCATCAAGTCTGTGAGGTTCATGCCACAGACCTATTTTCAAAACCGATCTTCAATTCGAACAGTCAATTGGTAACCAGCTTTCTATCAAATAATGACATTAATAAATACTTGGCTAAAAAGTCTCTAAATCTAACCTGCTGTATCCCAAAGGCCTAAGTTGACAGTGATTCCTTCAACAACAACATTGGCACTGAAGTTATCAAAAACAGTGGGTATATAGTCCTAACATATGAAGGCATCGTTAGAGAACAATAACAAAGAAATAAGAACAATTAAAAGGTAAAATGAACAAAATAAAAGGTTAAAAACTGATATACAATATAAATCTCTCCAACATCTGAACAGATTACAAAAACAAATACAAAAAGGACGAATTTATTAAAGGAAAGCACATGTAAATATTTATAAAACTATGAAATCACCCAAAAAACAAACACACCCACAAGCAGAAACACATAAAACTACATACAAAGCCCAAAAGATTGGACATCGAAAACAACCAAAATCGAAATTTGGGAGGGTAAAGAGAGGCATACAGTGGGAAATTTGTTGTTTGTGTAACAAATAAGCATGCAAGTCTTCCCAACAGCCCCATCTCCTACTGTAACACACTTGATGAACCTTGAAGCACTTGAAGCCATTGCATAAACGATAATCTCAGAAGGGGGTGGGGGGGAGAAAATGTATATAAAAACAGAAAGAGTTAGAACAAACGGTGAGCTGTTTTTAGCTTTACAGAAAGATAAGAAACAGAGGTGCTTCACATGGTTCTCACTCTCTCTTACTTCCTTGTTTTCTCCTTTTTGTTTTCGTAATTGAGAGAGAGGGTCCGTATTAATGAATAAAAACAAAACAAACGAACCAAGAAGAAAAACAAAAAAAACCCCAGTAAGGCAACGCAGAGTGGAATCGAAGGGAGAGAAAAGATAACTGCTTTCTGCTTGATCTCTCTCTGTTTTAGACCCTTCCTTAGTGAGAGTGTCTGTCAGTCAGTCCCAGAGAGAGCGAAAGAGCTTTGATCGAGAAGTGAAGTGAATCCAAAGACTCCAAGTTATTAGCTTTCAATTACCAAAAGCGCCCTCATATCTAACCCATAATTCTCTTTGCCTTTGTGCCTAAATTTGCCTTTTTAAGACACTGCAACTCACATGAACCAAGATAGACTGAGACCCATGAGCACCATAAAGCCATTTTCATGTGATGTGAGGGGCCCCAAGTAGAATAGTCGAATTCAGGATCTGTGCATGTTTGTTTGTGTGTGTGTGTGTGTGTGTGTGTAAAGCCACGATAGCAATATAGAGAGAATCTCTACATGATATATTGTATCATGTGGGGAAGACTGTTGTTGCCATTGCCTGTAAACCCTTGAACTCTTTTACCTTTCATCCATGGAAGGATCTTATCAAAAAAAAAATTCATCCATGGAAGGCTGATCTAAGCCATTCTAAGACCCTAGAATGGTGGATGAACCCTCCTCCACCGGAGTGGAAAATTTTTCCCAAAAAAATAACAAGGGGAGCACAAGGGCCTACGAGCATAACATCCAATGAGAGCACGTGCATTGACATCTGGGGGTTGGATTTTTGCCTTTTATGGGGTGAGAGGGGGTCGCTGCCAGGCTGTGTGGCCCATGCACCAGCATGGGGGCATCCAACTAGAGTGGAATTATTCATTATGGGGATAGGATAGTCATTTTGCCCTTTCTGTGCTTGGATGCACGCGACACACAGCTTGGCAGCCTTCTTTTTTTCTAAATAAAATATAATAGAGGAAATTGGTAATCATATGTTTGAATGGGGAGTCGAAGTCTACCAAACCAACCATAGAGAGCTGAAGTCAACTTATTAATTAATATACAAAAGAAACTTTTTCGTCAGCCTAAATCAATTAAGCTCAAAGGATAATCTAAAGAGAGTAAAGTTTTGGTAGAACAAACATGTTACAATTTCTAAAATATTAGGTTGGCTCCTCACTTGACATTGTAGGACTTAATACATAAAAAGTAACAATAAAGCAAAGAAGTTGCAAGGCATGTGGAATGATTGGAAATAAATAAATATTGAAATAAGTAGAATGATGTCCAAGGCATTAGGCATGAGTGCAGATTAAGCAACAATGACTATGAGAGGGAAAGGATAAAGGAAAAGCAGCTAGGGTTTAAGAAAAACCAAAATTTAAATAGATAGATTAGAGAGAAAGAGAGAGAGAGAGATGGTAAAGGGTGGGTATCATATATGGATCTTTTTTTTTTCGACTATGTAGTCATGGACTCATGGGGTGGGTGATGGATCATCAGCATATTCTGAAACCCAAATCAATAGCTTTGCTTGGGGCCTATTTGGGTTTGCTTTTGGAAGCTCCTCTGGACAGAAGAACCTTAAAATGCCATCCTTTTTGCTGCTGGACCCAAATAATTGAAGGATCTCTTGAGGCCAGGGTCCCTCAGATGTCCTTTTCAGGTGAGCAATGGTTTCTTAATAGGGATAGCAGTTTATAGTTTCACAAGAACCTCTGTCAACTCAAGGTAGAAAAAGAGTGCTTTTAGGGCCGAAAGAAGCCCAAAAGCATTTGCCAGCTTCAAATGTTGACCCCATTTTCAATTACAAAATGACTTAAACTAGTCCTCTATACCTTTTTATGGTTATTGACTTATACAAAATTGTGTAACACTAAGGCTGTGTTTGGTATGAATTCTTGGAATGAATTTTAGGTCGATTTCGTATTCTCAGACGATAAAAAAAATATATATTTTTTACTATCCAAGACTACAAAATTGATTTAGAATGCATACCAAACGCAACCTAATGATGTGTTTGGTATGCATTCTAGGTTGATTTCACATTCTCGGGTGATAAAAACAACTATTTTTATCATCCAAGAATGTGAAATCAACTTAGAATGCATTCCAAGACATACCAAACACTGCCTAAATGTGTTTGCGTTCATGAACATGAGAAAACTCACTCACCAATCTGGATTTTAGCCCCTAGAAGGGGTGTTAATCAGTCGGGTTGAATTGAGTTCGATCAAGTTTCTAGACCAACCAAAAACCAAATCGTTAAATAAGTTTTGGTTTCAATCTGTTTTAGTTTTGGTCTGGTTTCTCATCGGTTTATTGTTATCAATTTGTACTCGGGGTTACTATCGGATTTGGTCCAGTTTGGTCCTGTTTTGGTTTTACATGTGTATACAATGAAATCAATGGGAAAATTCTAGTTTTTTGGGGGGAGGGGAGGGGTTTTGGTTTCTTAGCGGGTTACTATCAGTCCGGTCTCGGTTTTATATCAGAGTTTTTTTGTTTCAGTCGATGTATTCCATCGATCCGGTTTGATTTTGGGTTTCTACTGGTACCATATAACCCCAGTCAGAAACTAAACAGATAAGGATTCGATCACTTTGGACCGAACCGATCGGCCAACTGGTTCGGACTGAACTTGGACATCCTTACCCTATACACAATTAAATTGGTCCTAAACATGTAATCAAAATCTGACCCCTCTTTGAAATCTCTCTTCACCATTAGTAAAAAAAAAAAAAAATTTAATTAATGCTTTCCATCTTCAGTAAATACTGGCGAAATAAGTGGAAGAAATTGAGGCTCTTTCACCTCAAAAAAACTCAGTAGGAGTAGGTGGTGAGTGCCATAAAGTCTCCCATGGCACAGTGTTACAGTTGCTTAATAATGGAGAGCTATAATGAAGATCTGTGATCAGATATCACACTCAAATGCGACTTTGTATTACAATAATCACTGCAAACTCTGGCATTACAATGGAATACTAAGAAAATAAGGAGTGTAGCATTACAGATTGAGTTGTTCAACTTCTTGCCCAGTGCATCTTTCCTGGCCTAGAATACAAGATTCTTCAAGTGCAATCATGAACCACTAGAAGCCTTGATGATTAAGTAGGATCCACTCATGGTGGGGTCAGCTAGAAATAACTGTAGCAGCTCAGAGATGGAAACCATGTTAATGAACCAGTAACATCTAGGCCATAAAGATAAACCTACTTTTTCTAGTTTTTGTTTGTCAATGGGGAAAAAGGAATATTCTTTTTTCAAATTTGAAATCAATCTTGAGAATGGTAAAATTTGCTTTCTTTTCTAACAAAATTTCAAAAACTTTAATGTTTTGGGGGAAAAATCTTTTTCTTATTTCTTTTCTATTCATTTCTTCGGAATTCATTTCTTGCCAAACAAGCACAGTATTTTACCTAATGAGAATATTCTATATGTTACCCTTTCCCCTACTCTATTCTCGACATAGCACTCTGACTCTGGTTCTCTCTTTCTCTAGAGAAGCTCAGCCCTCTATTGACGTAGTAGAAAGTATGGCAGCTAGATCTCACGACCCTCAATTCCTCAAGGTAACGAAAACCATAATTCCAACATGAAGAAGAGCAAACAAACTGAATTGATTCAAAACTTCAAGATGATTTTTATTTCGTTTAAAACGACCTTTAAATAAGAAGATCAGATTACAAAGGAAAATGACACTTAAATAAAACAAAAAACGAACTTATATATTAAAAAATAAAAAAAGTAAAATATAAAACGAAAATTCCTAGATCATGTGCAAAACTTCAGAGGCCTAGTATATCGTTTAAATGTGTAAATTTGACCCTGAAACTTGTTGTCTTGAACAACCTGTAAAGCACGACACATTTCCGAAAAGGTATTATCACTCTCATAATTCCACCCAAGTGCTCTCAGAAGTTACTTTGGCAAATTAATACTTTCGAGCTAAACAGATGGACTTTTACTAGTCCAACCAATCCAGAAATTCTTCTGAAAACTTCTTTACATCATCTACCAGTCAATAGTTGCAAAGCAACATTTGCATCAACCAAGCTCCGTAAGACCTCCTCTGGTAATCCAATGATATACCCCACACCAACCTCTCAAACACCACCTTCAAATCCTATCACCGAATCACCGATCATTTTTTGCATCTCTTCAAGATCCAGATTCCTCACCTCGTCTCGCTCTAGTGAACTCTCTTGCCTCATCTGCGTCGAGAAAATCCAGCTTTCTCATCCCACATGGTTGTGCAGCTCTAGTTGTTTCTCCGTCTTTCACCTCCTTTGCATCCAAAATTGGGCTCATCAAGCCTCTGATATTGCAGGTGAATGCACCCTCCCTCGTCTCTCTCATGAACGCTTCCTTGTAGTTGTAGCTACTGCCCTGAATGCAAGGTTGACTACACCAAATTCCAAAACCTATCTGTTTTTGTGGCTATGAATGCTTATTGTTGTGCCATCCATGTCCTTGCCCTTCATGTCCGAAACTCATAAAGATTCGTTTCTTTTGCAGGGCAGTTGAGGATCATCTGCGTTGTGGATTAAAGAATTTCTCAAGTAATCGTGCTTGCTCAACGATTCTTTATTGTAGGATTCACCAGTACTTTAGGTTTACCATGAGGGGTTTGCGTGCTCCTTGTCGGGGTAGAAGGATATATCAATGCCGGTGTGATACGACAAGGAGAGAGTGCCCTCCTTGACTGCTTCGATGTTTAAAGTTTCACACTATTTTACATCCATCCAAACAGATCTACTAAATTAATTTCATTTCACTTCCATTCAACCAAATGCAGCCATAGAGAGAAGATCAGGCATCTCTTGAGTCTTTGACAAGCCAAGTCCATGCTAGGTTCCAACATTTTGGCTCCGTTTGGTTGCAAGGGCAATTAAAGGGAAGGAAAGTGAAATTTTCATACTTAAAAAAAAAACTTTTATAATCATCACCCCATGTGACACCATGTGACAATATATCTAACTCCAAATCATTCCATATTTGGTTATTAAATTTCACTTTACTTTGCATCCATTTCCCTTTGGTTTAAAATGTAAAATAAATATTACATGTAAAATGTATCTTTACTAAATATGGTAAGAAATTTAAGTAGTTTATACAATCACATTGGGTAATGATTACAAAAGTTTCTTTTTTAAGTTTGAAAATTTTCCCTTCCCATCCCTTTAATTTCCCTTGCAACCAAACGGAACCTTTCTTCTAGGTTTGGGTCTTGGCCCATTTACATGTGCCTCTGCTTCATAATCTGTAAGGAGCTGGCTTGGGCCAATGGGATACCAAGTGAATGGGGTACCAACCTGGGACGGGGTACCAACTTGGGACGACTGAATTTTCTTTACTTTCTTCAGGACATTGGCACCATTCTTCCTCCCAAATTTCCTAATCATTCGGCTCTGAAAAGCTCTGCAATATAAGTAGTTGTCATTACTTCAAATGATCACAGCAACAGACAAGATATATGAAATAAATCACTCATTGTAAAGAGAGCTATTTTATGTTTGTAACAACTGCTAATAGTCCAACAAATTACAGTCTTTACCTTTATTGCCAGAAGATCAAACCCAAGTTTAAATATACTTACTATGAGCATAAAAACGGAAAGCCTTAAACCAACTTATCATGAAAAATATTAAAAACGAAAGCAAACCTCAAGAACCAACATGCCAACAACACCAAGTCCTTGGAAGGTCAGTAGATGTTGTAAAATTAGAGAAATTACTTCACAGGAATTGTTTCCTACAAAACCTACCTGATCACATTTGAGATGATATAGTTGTAGTGCTGACCAGGCCCAAATACATGCCTATGATCAAGGATCGAGATCTTGGTTTTGGACCAAGTTTCAGTCAGACCCAAAACCGAGACATGCGGAATCTCATTTGGAGGTTTCGACACCGGGTCCCCTGGGTTTCGTTTTGGCGAGGCCTGAAACCGAGACAACTCGGAGATTTCGGTCAATTTCGACCAAGATTTAGAGATCTAGTTCCATGCCTATGATCCAAAAGCACAATATTGGAACTAGAGGAACTATTCAAAGTCAGACTTGTAATCCTACCTCATCTCAACATGAGGAAGGATCCTTATCAGGATATCTTTACCAAGCAATGTGTCCGACCAAGTTCTAGTGACACCCATGTCACAGGCTCAACTTCGCTGCAGTATTTCTCAATCTCTCTCAAAGTGTAAGTTGTTGAATCGTCAACATCCTCTTCTATTTTGTTATCTGAGTAAATGAATAGCGAAAATCAGATGCCTGTTTCCCAAAATAAGAAGCCACCATTTGTCAAAGCCCCAAAAAATTGTCAAGAGTAAACCTCTTTAAACAACATCCAGTTGATCCTCAACAGCTTACACAATGTCCATAGTCCATACGGCTTGATTTTGTTAACTGTGAATACAAGGGGCCCAAGCTCTCCAATTTCTCATTTTCACTGATCCCATCGCTCTAAATGTTACTCTTCCCATATTCTTCTGTCTGCTTCTTGCTGTGCCAATTTCTCACACCTTTTTTGCCTCTTGCCAGGTTTTAAGGTTTTGCATTGAGTGGCAACAGAAATACCAGCCATAGCTTTCACTGACGTTTCAATATTGTTTGTCTCCTTACCACCACTATTGAGGCAGCCTTGCATTTCTTTGAGTCGAGGAAAGTTCAGAGACTTTACCATCTACTGCTTCTTCATGGGACCATGTTCATCATTGCAACCTTCGCCAAAGCAACTTCCTTATTCTGCAGTTGAGCGATTTCATTTCTGCAAATAACCATGCTGTAAGAAAGTCAGTTAGTCTCTTCCCCGTGTAGAACCAGTCCTAGAGAAAGTCATAAAGGCAATTAAAAAAAATAAATACAAAAATAAAAGTCTAGAGAGGGCAAATTCTGTCCCAACTTTCAAATCATCTATTCTGGGTTGGCCATTATTTTCTAACCCCTAGGTATGTTTGTGCCAGCATATACACAAGTTGAATTGGGTTGATCTGGGCTCACCCATTCAGGCCACAAACACACATACATAGTATAGTATACAAAACTGTCCCTGATGCAATCTTGGGTTCTGACACCCTTAAATTGGATCGTTATGGGCCCGTAAGTGACCAAAAAAAAGGGCGTACCGCACGAGGCTCCCGCCATTGCGGGGTCTGGGGAGAGTCATAATGTACACAGCCTTACCCCTGCTTTCGCAAAGAGGCTGTTTTCAGACTCGAACCCGTGACCACTTGGTCACAATGGAGCAATCTTTACCGTAGGTGACAAATAACTCAAATTGAATGAGTAGTGGCAGTTCTGTAATTATTCAGAATTATTTGGGACCTCTTTGAGTAAGGGAAACAGGACTCTGGACTGAATTGTAAATAACTTAAAAGGGAAGGACCAATCTGATATATAGAATTGTCTAAGGAATAAAATAGAACAAAATAGAGAACAAAGGGCTTTTAAGTAAATAACAGAAAGAGATAATGTTCCCATACACTAGTGCTGCCCTGTGTCTATCTCTCTCCTCCCCCCCCCCCCCTTTTAGAAATGACATCTCTACCCCCTATTGAGGAAGAATAGAGATAGACCCAGGGAGCACTAGCGTACGCTACGGTCCCAGACAGAGAACTCAATCCCTAATAGAAATTAGGGTTTTTAATATCAAAAAGAAGAAGAGATCTTCTTACTCATGATAAGAAGAGTAAAACCAGCTGCAACCCGATTCAACTCCAGGCAAAGCAACTCATTCAAATTGACTCCAAATCAGTTGGAATTTTAAAATTAGATTCCCAACAATTAGCCTTCCAACAACAAGCAACAATAATCGAGTAAAAGAATAAAAGAAATTCCTGAATTCAGTCCAGGCGAAAGAGGGAGAACCAGCCCTGAAACTGATCATCTAACTCACTGCCCAGTGTCCACTGCCCACGCAAAATTTGGATACCAAACTGAACAGGTTGAGTTGCCCTTAGGTGAGGAAAAACCATGCAAAATTTTCGGAGGAAAGAAAGCGGAATGAGAGAGATTATACCACACTTGCAAAAATTCTATTACCACTAGTTGCAGGAATATACTATAAAGCAGAATAATAACAAGAAAGGAAGAGAAATGAATAAGAGGAGGTGAGTTGGATGGCACCTGAGATTTAATGCACAATCAACATATGTAAAAACCAATTCATTCCAGTAGCCACATGTTCTAGATCAGCAACACACAAAATAGACATACGAGGCCAGATTTAGAAGATAACAGTATTCCTCAATCCAAAAGGCAGAATACCCCAAAATTGCAGTCGAAGGGAGGCTAGTACCAGCAGTTGAAAATTTCAAAAACATACCACAATCTGATGGCTGGACTCTTAAATACAGCAGCAACACATAAATAGAAACTATGTAGTAGAATTAGTAACTATCAGGAACTCTCTAACCACAGATCAGATCAGACTCTAGGTAAGGTTGATGGCAGCATAGGTATGGTTCTTTAAACCATCAAATTTCAGCCCATTCCGATAGCAAGATGTATGACTGAAGTTTGGTTGCTGGACTAGAGAATCCGCAGGAATGGCTGCATCAGAAAATTGGGTGCCAACTTAACAACTTTAAAGAGCAGCAGCTGTGGTCTTCAAAATAATCTTCAAAGAATGGCAAATCAAAGCAAAATCTCCCCAACAAGGGTATGCGTAGGACTGCAGTTTTCAAACCAGAAAAGAAAAACTAGGGACGAAGGAGGGATATGACCAAGGCCTCTCTCACCTATGGCCTTGGTCAGCCTCTCACCAACCGATAGGTGATAGGGTCTCTCACCCATCACCACTGTCTCGCACAGCAAACCAAACATAAAGCCAATCTTATTTTCAATCTTCAAATCGTGGGGTGTAGAATGCAGCCCCTCAAGAGTACAATCTCAAAATAGAAACTAATCATAATCTAAGATCTAACTTTTAGAAAACATCATAGATAGAAACAACTTCTGAAATGGTAACTAAGAAATAGAAACTACCTATAGTAGTAGGTGGACTTTAAAAGAGAGTCCTACCTAGTAAGTAATTACAATAGATTTCAATCTAACATAAAATAGAAACTAATATGTAGTACAACCTACTATTAAGTATTAACATAGTAATTAAAACAGAAACAAATAAGAAAAAAAAAAGATCATCTAATAATTCCCCCATGCAAGGCATGAACTGATGAATTAGTGGGCCTAAACCTGGCCCACTATATTGGACCAAAAGAAGGGCCTATGGCCTGGCTGACTGGACCTTTCTTCCCTTTCTCCTAAGCCGATCTACATCAGTTAACCACTTCGACCATGCAGGGAAGCACTCTACAACTTTAGGGAAAACTTGGTTCCAATATTCAATTCATCCCAATCCCATCGTGGGTTACATTCTTACATTATAAAGAAGGAAAAAACTCCTAGACAAACTCTAAAACTAAAAATAGAATTCAAAGCTAATTGGATTGTATCTTCCTAATACTCTTGCAACTGCATCAGATCTCCCACTTTTAAAAGAGTCGTAAGCCCAAGATGCAGTTATAGTGATCTCGATGCTGAGGTGGCACATATCTCGGGGAAGACAGTCGAATTGTAACTCCATCAGTGGGAAGAATATACTGATTCAAAGTTGGGAGAGGAGAGAACTGTCACTGTCAAGGCATATCCGTCAACGTGAGGCAAAATCAGAAACGTTCTCCCTCCTTGTTTCACCTTGACAGTATGTTGTGCACCATCATAGTGACATGAAACTGACTGACTGACTGACTTTGTTGGACGATGATTGAAGAATAGAACTGATGCAGGATGACTTCGAATACTCTAGCATGCAAGGAAGTGAGGAACCACTAATGAGCAGTAAAAACAACTAATATATCAAGAATAGCTAAACAGAGACATTTAGCAACCCTAGAGTGGTTAATTTGGTCAGAAAACCCAAGCAAATCTGTACTTTTAAGGATGAAACTTTACCACTATAAAATAATTAACTATCGCAAACCATAGTCTGAGCTCAATCTTTAAGTTAAGCAATAAGGTCACCAACCAATCTGTCAATTTGGCTAATTTACAGGTCCAAAGCACCAGAACTCCAGCCCAATCAGTCTGGTTAGAGAAACAAGTAAACAACATCTAAATTTAAAGGGAATTGGCTGACTAACATTACTCCAAGTATCGCAACAACCTGCCAAATATCTCACCATGGGGAAAATTCTAGATATGGTTTTTACCAATTTGATCTTACTATCTGAGAAAGAGAAAAAATAATCAGATCTCAACAAACTAATTCCCTATCTATTTTCAATGTTCGACATGTGTGAGGGACTGAGGGGAGCCTTCAATAAAAGTCTTTAATGGCTACAACAAATGAATCCGAGGGAAAGCTCAACCACACAGGAAGAACCAAGATTGCCATGACAATCAACTGAATGAATAAATGAGGAAAAAGTGAAACATGACGCCACCACTGAAGTCGAAAAGAAAAGTGAAAACTTTCCAGCAGCAACAATAAATCACAAAGAGAAACAATGAACCCTGATCAATTTCTAAATTAAAATTCCAGCAACAACTATTTATATTTCCCTACTACTTTGGTTAATGACTAATGAGGACTTCTAATGGACAACAAGAGAAAAGTACATTTAATACATGTGAAAAACTCAACTTCAAACAGGAAATTTCAAAATACCAAAATTAACCCATGCAGACACATACAAAGTGAGATATTCAAACACTACAAAACTAAAGACTGAAACAACTAGATGCAAATAATTTACCAACCCCCAAAATGACCAAGTAAAAAGAATGAGAAACCCTAGATTTTATGGACCCTATACATTAACTACAAAATACCCCTAGAATCCTATTGATTTTATGGCTGCATATTCCCCCTTGTTCAAATGAAGAGCTCTCAAGCCTTGTAAAGGAGTGAGAATAGATAAGCTGTTGATGTATTAATGCAAAAGTTGACCTCGAACCAGGGAAACCAGCAGGAGATCGATTGCAGCTAGGATCAACACAATAAAGATGAACAAATTGAATAACTGAAACTTTTCTTTTTCTTTTTCTTTTTTTTCTGTTTACATATGAAAGAAGAACATAGAAAAGGATAAGAAGAAGAGGATATAGAGAATATAGAAGAAGGGGGTAGGGAATGGCTTTCTCAGCCTGAGTCTCTCACCCACAGCTATCCCAGCTGTTGAAACAAGGATATTTTCCCATAAACGATGGCAACATGGCCTGAAAATTCAATTCTCCAAACTCTGCTGCTGCCTATTTAATGGAATAGGTCAGCTTACAAAATTAGAAACTTAAGAAATAGTAACTTCTAAAAAATAGAAACTAGGCTTTATAGTTTAGCCAACATGCAAAGAACAAAATTAGAAACTAGTACATATAGTAACAACTAAAAAGAAAGAAACAAAATTAGAAACTAGTAGATACCTAAACTTAGGCCTGATTTGGTATGATCTCTATTTCAATTTTGGATTGATTTCTTGAAATAGTCAACAAATAGATTTTTGGTCAAAAAATTGAAATTGTTTTGGTTGTATCAATATGAAATATTTCAAGAATAAAAAAAATCCATTTGATAGTTCAAATTCTAAGAATAGATTCTCTATATTTCTTTGGGAAGGATGGTGGAGGTGGCGGCGGGGTAGTGGCGGTGGTGGTGGTGGTGAAGGGGTAGCAGTGGCGGTGGTGTGGTGGTGGTGGTGGTGGTGGTGGTGGTGGAAGTAGTGGCAGTGGTTGTGGAGGTAGTGGCAATGGTGGTGGCAATGGCAATGGTGGTGGCGGTGGCGGTGGCGGTAGCGGTGGTGGTGGTGGTAGCGGAGTAGTAGTGGTGGTGGTGGTAGCGGGGTAGTAGTGGTGATAGTGATGGTGGTAATAGGGTAGTAGTGGTGGTGGTGGTGGTGGTGGTGGTGGTGGTGGTGGTGGTGGTGACAATGGTGGGAGTGGGGTGGTGGTGGTGCGACCATTAGGAGAGAAGGGTGGTGTTTTATTTTTAACATGAAATTACTACTTTGCCCATGAAATTAACCATGTGCTCATTCAAGAGCAAGAGTGCTAAATCAAATGAAATAGAAATTCTGAAACAGCTCCTCAGCTATTTCAGAATTTCTATTCAATTTGATTTCTATATCACTGAAATAAGATGCAAAAATCAAACCAAACAATTTCAGAAATAGAAATCACCCCCTGAAATTGAAATAGAAATCATACCAAATCAGGCCTTAATAACTAAAAAACTATTACAAAAATAAAAACTGAGTCAATAGCAGCTTCTAATAGAATATTTAATGTAGAAGGGGTTCAATTAAGAACCAGTCAACAGTAGGATCGATGACAAGTTGCAGCAGAACATCATAATAACAATAAAACCAGAATTAGTAACTTAGAAGGTAGAGATCAAACCAGCCTGTAGAACAGCATCAAACTTAGGTTGAGTGAAGATGGAGGTGAAGGGATGCTACACCAAATTTCAGCCAATGACAATGTCTAAAAAGTGAGATATGAAGATAACACAAAATTAGAAGGCTATGGAATCTCGTGCAAACCAGCACTGGGATTATTGGGCTCCAAAGTGGATCAAGTATCAATCTTGATGGGGTGAATGTTTGCTCCAAGTTTGCTCCTATTCTGATGGACAGAAGTGGAGATCAGAGTTGACCTTGAAAATAGAAGGTAACGGCTGCAGAGCAATCCAGCCAGCAATAGGGGCTGGAACTGGGATCGAGTGGAAGTCTAGTAGCTGTGAGAAACTCCTCCAAATCTCTACTGTTTCCCATGCCTCATGGTGGAGTTCTTTAAGTCTGAAACTTGCAGCAAGCCTGAGCAGAAACTGGAATCGCAGGGATGCTTGCGGTCTCCTTTGTGTTGAACAGCAGCAGCAGTTAATATCTCAATTTGGTGGATTGAATCTAATCTTCAACGTGATCTCCAGCACTGGTACAGTCACAGACAGCAGCAGCAGCAACAAAAGGGAATCAAATAGGGCAAGGGAAGAAGATAAAGGGAGATCAGGAGACTCGGCTCTCACCAGCCAAGCTCCCTGCCCTTCATCCTCACAACAGGACAATCAAAGCTTGCACAAAGCAATCTAAGCAACTTCATTAATTCATAAAATCGCGGGGGTGCCTCTATGGACAGGTTACAATATATAAAGGCCCAAGGATTGAGCTCCAAAATAGAAACTAAAAATTAGAAAGTCCCTTATAAGGCTGAGACTTGGGTTACAAGTAATGAAACTAAAATAGAAACTCTAAGTTGCAAGGTTCAAAATAGAAACTACAAAATAGAAACTAAGTGTAATTAAAAATATAAACTTAAGCCTACTTTCTAAATCTGAAATTAGAAACTAAACTAAACTTCTAAATCCCCACGCATAAAGCACCATGCAATCTGATCTTGGATCCCACAGAATCTTCTAATAATACTCTCACAAAGGCAAAATAAGGAGTTGTGACGCTGTTCACGTGAATAGTAACGTGAAAAGTGTTTTGGCCTCTTTTTCTTCATGTTTTGTCCTATATAAACTCTCCCCCTCTTAGAAAAAATCCGACCTTGAATTTTGCAATAAGAAGAATCAACTTTGTATGATGAACATCCGTCTTCAAACCATAACAGTACTCAGGCAGCTCATGGATGTTAGGAATGTAGTCTTCAAGGCATGGAACTTTTTCTTCAAAGAACTCTGGTGAGTGGTGGCATGACGAATTCTATGTGCTCGACATTGAAATCAGCAGTCATGTCCATGGGGTCTTTTACAATTGTGTCTTCAACATTCTCTGCTTCAAACTCTTCAATGTACGCCTCGACATTCAAAACATCAAGGACTGACTCTTCCACGATGACAAAAATTGCTGGAACTTCAACATTAACCTCATGGATGTCATTGTTATCATTCAGGGTGTCTTCACACTCTTCTCCTCCAAATGCACCATTAACATCCCATTCATCTCCAAACTGTGGTTCACACACCAACATCTCCTAAATGGATTCAATGGCTCTCACCAGCCAGGCTCTCTCAACCCTTCATGGGTTTCGGCTCTCACCAGCTATGCTCCCTACCCTTTATCCACACAACAGGACAATCAAATCTTGCACAAAGCAATCTAAGCAACTTTATTAATTCATAAAATCGTGGGGGTGCCTCTATGGACTGGGTTACAATATATAAAGGCCCAAGGATTGAGCTCCAAAACAGAAACTAAAAATAAGAAAGTCCCATATAAGGCAAAGAATTGGGTTACAAGTAATGAAACTAAAATAGCAACTCTAAGTTGCAAGTTCAAAATAGAAACTACGTCTAATTAAAAATATAAACTTAAGCCTACTTTCTAAATCTGAAATTAGAAAGTAAACTAAATTTCTAAATCCCCACGCATAAAGCACCACACAATCTGATCTTGGGCTCCACAAAATCTTCTAATAATACTCTCACCAAGGCAAAATAAGGGATTGTGACACTGTTCACGTGAACAGTGTTTTGGCCTCTTTTTCTTCATGTTTTGTCCTACATCAATATTCCACCAACATCCAGCAGCTAATCTTCACACCAACATGTGAACAGTAACTTTTTTTTCTTTTTGTCTTGGTCTCTTATCTTCTTCATGCTTCTCTCTGGGCTGGGGCTGCCTTAGGAAATGCTCCACCAAACCAACAAAAACTTACTACATCATTAGACCAGGCTGCCTCTCACAGTAGTTGAATCCCACAACCTTGTTGGGCTGGTTTTGGGGCTTGTTCCTGCAGATACATATGGACTTGTGATCTACAACATGTATACATTGATGCTGCCCTTCCCTAGCAATTCGAGCTTTTAGGTGAAACTGTAGCGAATATCAGAGTAGGAAGGTCAAGTGTTCCTGAGAAGTGCATCAGAAGAGTTTTCCCAACATTTCTTCTCCCTCGGTGCCGTGAAAGCTCCACGTGCAAGGACCATGTGATCTTGGCCTGCATGTGTGAGGGAGTGTTGATGTATACATTGATGCTGCCCTTCCCTAACAGTTCAAGCTTTTAGGTAAGATTGTAGCGACCATAAGCTCTATCATGGATAAAGTCATAAACTGATATAGGCTAAACTCAAAGGGTAAAGAAAATAGAAAGAGAAGAAGGAAATAGGAAGACTTTAGTGAACAAGGAAGGAGCATACAAGTATCGATGGGTGATTTGGGGACTCACTCACCTAAGGGTTGGTGGGGCTCACCCAAAAAAAGAGGACCCACTCAACTCTCAAATGGAACTTAAGGTCCATACACAATAATCGAGTTCCAAAACTTGACGTCAACATGATGTCATGAGCATTTATTGCTCATGACTCCACTTTTCTCTTTCTCTTCAACAGCTCTTTTTCAATGGCTATTCTAACAGATTTTTTCCCTTCCCCTATATATATACGTATCTTTTGGCTTGTAGTAAGGAGAATAGTCTGTTTCCAATGTAACGTCTAGTGATAAGTGAGTCTCGATTTGAATTTGAGGTACTCTGGTGGTGAGTGAGTCCCACACTTGAATGAGTGAGTCCCCAAGCGACCCCAAAGTTAAGTGGTCCATTCTAACCCGTGAGTTAAGTTGTCCTCTATGATAGTATGACCCTTGTTATCCTGAACTTGGTTCGTCATTTTGCAATAAAACTCCTTCATTTTCTATCTTATTTTGCATTTTAGATTCGAGCTACATCAACTTGGTATTAGAGCAAGTTCTAATTCTTAAGCATCCTACCAAAAGGTAGATGATGAGTCGAAGAAACTTCATCATCACATTTGAACGAAGATGGCTGCTTCAAATTCGAGGACAAATTCTTTCAAGCAGGGGAGAATAATGATGTCAATATGATGTCATGAGCATTTATTGTTCATAATTCCACTTTCACTTTTTTTCCAACAGCTCTATTCCAACAACAATAACAAACTCAGCCTTATCCCAACTTAATGGGGTCGGCTACATGGATCCAAACAAAACAAAATAGAAAACGGAGTTATACTCAAAAAAGGTGAAGAAAAGATGAGAGAAGAGAGATGGAGAAAGAGATGAGAAATGACAAATGGGAGATGGGATATAAAGAGAAAGATGAAAGATAGTAAGAGGAAAGAAGCACAGCCCAACACGTCAGGATAATCTCAGCCAAATAGGGTCTGCTACATGTATCCTTGCCCTCCAATAGGCTCTCTCTGAGGTCACACTTGGGACCAGACCTAGACTATGCATGTCCTTCCTCACCACTTCTCATATGGTCATTTTAGGTCTGCCCCTAGCTCTTTTAGCTCCTTCAATCGGAATCATATAACTCTTCCTTCCTGGGCATCCCTAGGTCTCCTTTGAATATGACCATACCACCTTAAACGGCTTTCTCGAAGTTTGTCATTGATCGGGGCAACTCCCAAGTCCGCTCTTATATGTTCATTTCGTACTTCATCATTCCTTGGTTTTCCACACATCCATCTTAACATCCTCATCTCTGCTACACAAAGCTTATCAATATGACACTTCTTAACTGCCCAACATTCTACCCCATACATCATGGCCGGACGAACAACAGTCCTATAGAACTTTCCTTTAAGCTTTAGAGGAATACGTCGGTCACACAGCACTCTGGACGCACCTCTCCACTTCATCCATCCCACTTTAATTCTCTGTGAAACATCATCCTCTATGTCACCTTCTATATTTATGATTGACCCCAGATATCAAAAATATTCACTTCATTGTATCTCTCTTTCTTCAATTTGCACCATATCAGTATCCATCAAAATGTGACTAAAATTACACATCATATACTCTGTCTTCGTTCTACTAATCTTGAAGCATCTTGTTTCCAAGGTTGACCTCCAAAGCTCTAACTTAGGGTTAATCCCTTCTTTTATTTCATCCACCAAAACGATATCGTCGACAAAGAACACACACCATGGGACCTCGTCTTGAATGCTCTTGGTCATATCATCCATGATAAGCGCAAAAAGGTAATAACTTAAGGTTGAACCCTGATGTAATCATATCGTAATTGGGAATTCCTTGCCCTGACCTCCCATAGATCTTATACTAGTCATCGCGCCCTCATACATACTTTTAATGACATCCACATATTTACTTGACACCCCCCCTCTTCACTAAAACATGTTGGATTAGATCTCTAGGGAGTAGGGACTTGGTCATTAGCTTTTCCAAGTCGATAAAGACCATATAGAGATCCTTCTTGCTATCTCTATATCTTTCCATAAACCTCACAATAAGTAGAAAGCTTCTGTCATGGATCTACCTGGCATAAAGCCAAATTGGTTCATCGAGATATGTGTCTCTTCTCAAACGAGTTTCAATAACCCTCCCACAGTTTCATAGTGCGACTCATAAGCTCTATGCTTCTATAGTTATTACAGTTTTGGATATCATCTTTGTTTTTGTAGATCGGGACTACAATGCTTCTCCTCCACTCATTTGGCATATTCCTTATGCTCAAAATCCTGTTAAATAGGTTGGATAACCAATAAACCCACAACCTCCTAGGGTTTTCCAAATTCAATTGGAATCTCATCTGGGCTTGGTGTTTTGCTTGCTTTCATCTTTCTTAAGGCCTGTTGAATAATATATTCGTCCAGGACATTTCTACTCGACCCATCTCCATTTTGTAGGTCACAAATATACGCATCCCATCTCTTCACAATGTCCTCATCCCTTACCAAAACTCTTCCATCATCACCATTTATACACCTCACCTAATCGAAATCTCTACCCTTCCTTTCTCTATTCTTGAACTCGGTTCCTTATTTTATAATAAAATTCTCCTTTATTTTCTTTCTTATTTTGGATTTTCGATTTAAGTTGCATCATAAACCCTTTGAATGCAGCTCAATAACAATGAAATTTCAAAGCGTTAACAGTATTGGTATTTCCAACCAATAAATTGATCCAGAGCCTAATTCGAGGTCTTGGTTTCGGGCATGGTTTTGGTTAGGCCCGAAACCAAGTTGTTTCGGCCGAAACCCTAGATTTTAACTAAAAAAAATTTTTGTGGCCCTTTTTTCGGTAGCCATATGACCCAATAGGTCATTAAACTTAACACAACCTATTTTAGGCCCTATAAACATGGTGGAACCCTTAGTTTTTTAAAAATCACACCCAAAATGGTAGTTTGACTTCAAACCCTAGGTTGGTAGTCATAGTTAGAGGTTTCTCCAAGATTCCAGAATCATCCCTTATTTATGTCAAATATAATTTAAGTAAATGAAATTAATTAAGATATTATTCATAAATAAGCAAATACAAATAGTCAAAAAATCAAATTCCAATAGGATAAAAATTCAATCCCACAGTTCAAGAACAAAAACTAAATTTTCGACGGTAAATGAAATTTTCAACTTTCTAATGTTGAGGCTTTTCTCAAATCTAAAAATTTCATAAATCTTAATATGGTAAAACATTGCTAAAAACAAAAGGAGTGGCAAAATATTCATTTGTTTTGATATCTAACAAAATATCTTCATTCGGAGTGGTTTTGACTTTTGACAAGAGTTATGCACCAGTCAAACTTTTTTTTTTTTTTTGGATGAATATGCACCAGTCAAACTTTATTTGGTTGCACCTGTGCTAATACAAGAGAAGTATGTGTTTTAGTTGGATTCAATCAAATGGTATAAAGGTGCTCAAAATCATAAGATTTTTACATAAAGGGGCCAATAAAAGATAGAACAAATGTGGTGTAGATTCTGCCAATGTCAATAAATGTGTGTACCTTTGTTGGTCCTTGAGTTCTTATTCTGAATGTACAAATTACTGAAAAAAAAGTCCATTTTAGTACATGCAGATATGGAATTACTTGGAAAATTTTATCTGAGACAGAAATATTAGTTTCAAAGTAAACCCATGCGAAATAGCACCTTGTTCCAGAGATTAAATGGGATTTCTGGGAAATGGATGTCGGGTAGCTGGCTTTCACCAGCTTCTCCACCTTTAAAACCTGTTATTTTAGTAATTAGTTCTGATTTTTTAACTGTACGGGATAGTTTCGACGAAACCCCAAGCCTTCCGCTATGTGTTACTAATCTAGATCATAGATTGAGCTTGTGAAAAGGGCAGCATTTCCATCCATAAAAAAATTTTATTATATGGCATTCACTAGAACTTGAAGCAAACACCGTAGGTATATCAAAACATCAAACGCATTGAATATTGGGCTTAAACAAATTACATTTCCTTTTTCTAGTCAAATTCTTCGTTTAAAGAGAGAAACCCACTATATCAAGACTCAAAAGGAAAACAACATTGAAGAAAATTCGAGAAAATCCTCCCCACTCATCAAACACCGTAGATCATAAATACCATTCAGCTCCATTATGACAACGAAGCTTCAAAGAGTGAGTGCGTATATGAGTAAAAGTAAAAGAGAAATAAGTAGAAAACCGCATTACATTTTTTTTAGTAATTATAACTGGTGCAATTGAACAAGGAAAGAGAAACTGGAACAGTAGTTCTATCAACCATCAAATGCAGAAGTGAACGAAAGAGTTCGAAAACAACTCAATAAATTCAAAAGAGCTCACCTGTTTGCATAAGCTCTCCCTTAATTTCGATTTTCATTAAGCTCAATCTTTGGACGTTCTCTCTTCCGAATACACAAGCACGATAACCAGAGCTACAAAGTTGAAAGGAAACTTGAGCAACAGGCGCAACCGGAATTCTGCCGTATTCCAATTCCGGGAATCAACCGCGGCTTCCACTTCGAGATATCCACTTGCAGTTAACACCTGACACCTGCCACGAAAACTTCGTCGAGATTGCAGGTTGTGAGGCTAGGGTTTTTATACAGGATTTCAAAAATCGATGAATTGGATCGGGACTCGGTCGATTCGTATCGGAATCATCCGAGATCGATTCGAATTTCTGGCATTCTGAATCGATCTAAATCGGGAATCGACAGGTGATCGATACCGTCATCGGTATTTGTGGCATCGTTATCCTCTTCAATTTCTCCAATTCCTTAAATAGGGGGTGGAAATGGAATCCGACTCATCTCTTCGTACAAGGTCGCTTCTTGGGAGTGGCCTACACTCGTATAGAATCCACTGGATCCACTTGATGGCAATGGATTCTATCTAAGTGGAGGTCAGTTCCCAAGGAACGATCTCATACGAGGAATTGAGCACGATTAGCAAAAATGACCATCTTATCCCACCTTGGACAGTGTGTTCAAGCAGGTCATAGGATAATCATTTCCACCTTCTATTAGAAGAATTGAAGGAATTGTATTAAGGCATCATTCCTCTTCCCCCCCCCCCCCTCTCTTCCCTTAATAGTTGTAGAACTGTTAGCTTTGTCTTAGCCTTCCCTCCCCCTCTTGGGTGGAGTTAAGGAGGCTCCCTACCAAAAAAAAAAAAAAAAATGCAAGTATGTTCTTTCAAAACCAATATATATATTTAATCGAACTTCATATTTGAATGATGTATCCATGCAATTGTATGTATTTGTCACATGGCAACTTACCTAGAGTTTGTAAATATTTTATTACCTAAATTTGATGCAGTAAGTTTTAGCCCCAAAAAAATGTACTAGTTAGACGGTGGCCCACATGGTTGAATTGGCTAGTGAAATTTGTTGACCTGTAGATGAAGGGATGAGGGAAGCGCGTAAATGGTGCTCTATTGTCCAAAAATAAGTTTGATCAAGTGTGGACACATCATTACGATGATGAATAGATACCCTAAAATATGTGTGGGGAACAATTTTTCAAGTCTCGTATAAGTTTAGCTAACGTATGAATCATTCAAAGCAATTGAGAGAGATAAAATATAAATTACTGAAAAATTACTCAATGATTGACCTAATCAAATGACCTTGAAATCAAACTAAGCTCTTGTTTTTTTTTTTCTTGTAAATCATACTAAGCTTTATGATTAGGAAAGTTTCATCATTGAAATCCTTGTATTTGGAAACAATTTGATTTTTCCGATAGTATTTTGTAACATTTTATTTTTTTTAATCCAACATGCCCTACTTTCGAACATAGTTGGAAAATCGGGTTTTGAGTAAGGCGAATCACTCGAGTTGAATCAAAATTTTGAAAAACTTGGTCAAGAGTCGTGTAGACTAGATCATAATAAAAAATGATAATACTGGGTCATAAATCGTCCAAGTTAAACAATAAGAAATCCTCAACTCTTTCATTCCCTTCTCTTGTTCAATGGTTTAAACTTAAAATGCAATGATATGTGGTTCCTTGATTTTTTTCTGGTTTTTCCTATATATTTTACTGTTTTTTATTAATTTATACATATTTATTGTATTAAAAATTAAAAACATGACTTGCCTTGATCAGTTTGACAAAGTCAACTCACCAGGTTTTTCTGAAAGATGAGTTGAGTCAAAAAACCTGATTTTCCAATTACCCATACCACCAATGGATGAACCAAATTGCAAGCTTACATCACAATTACACATAACAAAATCAGTAGGAGGTGCATTCCAACGCCCATGATTACCCATACCACCAATGGAGAATGGGTTCTATTACACCTCAAGAATATATAGATTGGAACTCTAGCTAGGCATTATAGGACTTACAAATAACCTCATCAGGCTTCCAAATATGGCATCGAAAAATAAAACCATTTCGTGCTAACCAAAGATACCAACAAATAAAAGCACATTGTAGTGATATTAGATGCCTGTAGGTGATCTTATCAAGCTTAGAGAAGTAATTCCAACCCAAAATCCACATAGAGAGGCTAGGATTCACATCAGTAAGAACGATATATACCCCAAAATACTCCGAAACCAAATTGCTTTGGCAAAGGAACACCCCAATATAATATGGGATTTCAATTCTCATTCACCACATCGGCCACAAAAAGGATCAACATTAACATTACGTTGGTGAAGTGAGTCTGCAGTTGCTAGCCCATCGACACCCACCCGCCATAAGAATTGTTGGATCTTGGGTAATGTTCTAGAAGACCATATTTGTTTCCATGCTGAATGTAGTATTGTGCTCCACGAATGTAATCTTAAAGAAGATAAGCTTCTTTCTCAGATATCTTTCTTTCTTTCTTTATTTATTTATTTATTTTTGTGCAGTTGTCAAGGGCCTATTGGCCATCAGGGCCCCACAAGGAGGCAAGAGAAGACCCACAAAGGATCAATATGGTACCCACATGGGCTCCACTTCTTGGAAAACGAGTAAAAGTGGACTTGGTGTCGTTAAGGAGACTTGAACCACTGATCAAGCTCCTGACGCAGATAACTAATTTGGTAGAAGATCAAGAAAACTTTTGACTGAATAGACTCCATTTCTACTAGCACTCCATCCAAGGTTGTTTTCTTGTGGGAATGGAGATGAATCGTTATTGTCTACGGTTCCTTGACTGATGCGGTTCCCCAGTGCCTCTCACAAGAGGGGGGTGGGACCTACCCGGGGTACCTGACCGAACACTCTGCCCGAGTGGGGTCCATCCCCCTCTTGTGAGAGGCACTAGGGAACCGCACCAGTCAGGGAACCGCATACGATAAAAATTCAAATAGAGATATGCTTATCTTCAATCCTTAATATCATAATCATTAAAGAGTCCGTTTAATGTCATGGCGCCACGTACAATTCTCTAGGTCAATGGCTATGATATTTTAGTGATATCCGAGATTGCTGGTTGTGGGATTGTTACTTTAAACCCCTTAATACTTGGAAGTTCTAATCCATTGATCATTCCAGTGTCAATATTTACAGACCATGATCCTCTGCAGTACTGGAGGGGCGGCAGTGCACATCCGACGGCATAGCAGAGGCCATGTGTGCCATGTGTGCCACCTGGCCTCTACTGTGCCGTTAGATGTGCACCGCCACCTGCCGATACTGCAGAGGATTTTAATACACCACCACCACCAATACTCCAAAAAAGTCCATCTTAAATGACGTAAAGGACTTCATGTCCTAAAAAGGGTCTCAATGAAAACTTAATTCCATTTTTGTTCTGATCACATGACATTTTTTTACAAAGTAGGAACCCAAATTACTTTTTGAATATTTTTTTCATTTCTAGCCAATCATGTTTTTGTTATTATGGTCATTTTAGGCAATTGAAAATAGATTACAACACTTTTATCACCTAGGTAGGTTACAACTAGACAAAACTTTTTATAGTTTCCACAAGATTTATTGATTTATGAATATTTACTATATAACAAAAATATTTTAAAAAAGGGAAAATTATGAAACACCCCCTGAAAATGGGTCGAAACACAGATCACCCCCTGAAATTTGAAAATACTCAGATCACCCCCTGTATTTGAGCCCAATACTCAGATTACACCCTACCGTTAGTTAAGTGATGAAGTCAGCTAGTTAAATTTTTTGAAAACCCTAAACTACCCTTTGGTTAATGTGAAGTTACTTTTTACCCTTGGATGTAAAAACCCCAAATTTTTTTAAGTTTATAAGGATGAAGGGAATCAGAGGGGAATATTCCCTCTTCTTCCCCAAATCAACAGAAAGACAAATGAAACCCTTAGGGTTCTGCCTCAAGGAAACACCGTGAATGGGGCCAAAACACCGTGACGGCGGACCAATAATCCCGGTGAAGGGTGGTGATAGGCCGGTGACCAATCGTATGGCTTCATACGCCGTGAATCTCTGACAATCCTTGCACCTCATGAAGATTCTTGAACTCCAACGAAGCTGGACCCTACCATCTCATACACCGTGAACACCTAAAGGAATACAAAATGCACAAACAGAAATCCCTGTTTCTCCCACCACAAAACCCCAAGACAAATCAGGAAGTTCTCTTTAGGGGTTTGATTCCACTAACCGAGAACCCTAAACAGAAAGAGAGATTTTGGGGGAGGGATTTCAAAAGAGAAAAATCAGGGAGAGAGAGTGAGAAAAATCATGGGGAACGATTTCAAAAGGGAAAAATCAGGGGGAGAGATTTCAAAAGAGAAAATCAGGGAGAGGGTCATTGTTAGAGAAGAGAGAGAGATTTCAGGAGAAACAAAAAGGAAAGAATTGCAGTCTTTGATTTCTGCTTCTGAAAAAAGAAACAGATTTCTCTGCTTCATCGCCATCGATGTTGCCGTTGCGAGTGAAAACCGTAAAAGGAAAGAGAAATGCCCTAACCTGTTTTGCCAAATGTTTACGGAATCGGATCTCAATTTAAAACAAAGAAAGGAACTAAAAACCCCAAAATTTTCCAATGGAGACCACTGTCTCTTGGTTTTTTTGTTTTTTTTCCTTCTCTCCGGCGACTCTCTGGCGAACTTACAGGTGTGAGGAAGATGATGAAAATAGGTTGAAGATGAAGGAAAGGGTAGTATTGTAAATTTAATTCTAATGATTTAGTACAAGGGTAAAATAGTCTTTTTACATCAATAACTAACAGCTGACTAACTCCGTTAGTGTAGGGGGGGTGATCTGAGTTTCGACCCATTATCAGAGGGTATTTTGTAAATTTCCCTAAAAAAAATATAGGAAGATCGGTTTAACAGGGAGGACCAGGTGGCTAACCCCTTCCTTGATCTGCAATCTGACCCAAACCAATCTTTTGGTCAGACTGGTTCAAACAATGTCAATGATTTATTCTAGATCATAGATCTTAATATAGGTGGTGATTCCTATTCCTTCTTTCTAAAAATAAGATTTTTTTTAGACCACTCCTCTCACATAAGATTATCTTTACGTATATGGACCACCTGGTTTGGATCTCCATATTGCCTTCGACCTTCAGTATCCTACTTTACATTTGCAGAGTGGTTAAATCTTGGTTTGAGGTTCTCGGTTTTTGTAAGAGAGATTGTAGAAAACTAGCCCAATGTTATGCTATTCTCTCTTGAGAAATATGGCGCACAAGAAATAGAAAAACTTTCAATAATATTGCTACTAACCCACAAGAAACTTTATTCTTGGCCAATAGAATGATGCTGGATGTGGTAGCCACCTTCATTGACAAACCTCCATCTATGATCAATCCCTCACAGGGAATTACTCATTGGACACCTCCTATACAAGGATGTGCCAAGCTAAATTCTGACGGTGCCTTCATTAAAGGAACAGCTTCTGGTTATGGTGCTCTCATCTGAGATGATAAAGGTTTTTTCTTGGCAGGTGTTGCCCTCAAAGATATTCCAAGATCTGCCATGTACAGTCATGAGACTAGGCTTGTTGCTTGCTTTGGAGTTGAAGATTCATGATTTGGTGGTGGAATCAGATTGTGCGGATTTAATTAAATATGTCAGACATCTTTCTAATCCACCGTGGAAAATTTTACCACTTATGTAAGACATTTGGAGCTTTCTACACTTTCATTCTGTTATTATTACGCATGTTGTGTGATCTGCAAACTCTTCGGCGCATCTCTTAGCTGCTTTTGGCATTTCATTTTATGATTCATCTCTTTGTAAATGGGTGGGTATGCCCCCCTACTTTCTTTGAGATGTACTTGAACTTGATCGTGGGTATATTTCTAATGCATAACTTTCCATTTGACCGGAAAAAAAAAGACAAGCTTACTATAATATTGGCAAAGTTTTATTCTATTATAAGCTTTACCTATATATTGGTGCAACTTACCATAAAAGAGCCACCTACTGACTTATGGACCAAAGTATTAAACTTTAAAAACAAGCTTACTAATATTGGCGAAGTTTTATTCTATTATAAGCTTTACCTATATATTGAAAGTGCAACTTACCATAAAAGAGCCACCTACTGACGTACATGAAATTGTGTGACCCACTGTAGATATATATATAGATACATATATAAAGTTAGACCATCGTGTAAGGGCATCAAATTAGCACTCCCTAATTTTATTACCAAAAGCGTTTAATTTAAATGTGTTTTGTCGTTGTTTCCTTTTTTAGGTGTTATTTAAGATGTTGGACTTGTTGAACATAATGACTTACTCAACTGACCACATCCCTCTCTCCAAAACTCCAATAGACCTGATTCTTTTGTTAACGTATAGCTGACTCAATGGGCTTCATTTCTCATGATATCACTTTCAACTCAGGTTCAAACCCCAAAATTATGCTACAAACTGATGCATCTGCTATTTTTTTTTTCTAAAACTATAACTCCCAATTCCAACTGAACATGCATGAGTGTGTTGGTTGTGTTGACAACAATGAACAACACTATAGCCAATCCGCATTGCTCAAGAGGACTTTGAACATATTTTTTTGTTATTGTGTATGAATTTGGAATTGATGTTGGATGATATTGGATCATATGTCTTGGAACTTATAATGGGTTGTAGATATATATATATATATGTATGTATGTTTTAATGCTGGGTGCTATAGTTGTTTTGAACATTAGATGTAGGTATTCAAGTAATAATTCCTCAATTTATGTGTATGTTGTCATTTGTTTGAAATCAACACGTTTAAAATCCATAGGTCTGTTTCATCTTTTTGTCGTTCTTTGTTTTTTGACCTTTTTTTTTTTATCTTAGTGTTTGGAGTTTACGCGGCTTATAACCCATACCGTCTATTTCCGTTTTTTACTACCTACAATCCCTAATATCCACGAGGCTACACTCCCCCTCTATGAATTTTTTTAGCTTTGCCCCTTATAGGTAGGATAAACTATTCTAGACATTCAACTCCTCTGATGGTAAATTCTCGAGCAAGTTTGAATTCAACTTGTTGTAGGACCAAAGCACAAAGGCCTCCTTTTGTCTAATTCTTGAAGATGATAAATTATGTCTTGGACCTTGTTTTTCTTCATCCATTGAGAATCAAGAATCTCTTCACCTATTACTTTAATGGCAATTGGATGAGACTCTTGGGACTTCGTACTAAAGGAGGGGTAATTGTAACCAATGAATTTGAGAGAATCTCATCATCATGCATGGGTGAAGGAAAACTTTCTTCTTACATTGTTGTCCATTTTCTTCCTCATCTTGGTTATTCTTTTCATCCATAAATGAGCAATGTTAGGATTATTCTTTTTAGGAAATAAATATTTCCCATGATGCCGGAGTGGAAAAGAATCCTTGCACCCTCTCATATAATGACACATGTGGCTTACATTGCCACACTCTCTCCACAATCAATATGTGAGTCCCCTATGAATGAATTTGTCTCCCCACTCTCTCATTGTGCGATTTTCCACTATGGCATCGTGGAAAACATCTGCCATTCTGTACTAATTTAACCCTATAGTTGTTACTACTTTTTTTTAGTCTTATTTTACTTACCTTAACCAACTGATCATTACTTTTTCTTACATAATCAGTGAAATGTTCCTTGAAGTCTACCATTATAAATTCATAATTAGCATATCAATAATAACTAATAAGTTATTTTTTTAGGTAGAACTAATAAGTTATTGGGTATGATAAAAATTAAATTATGAAGAAGTTAGTTGATAGAAATTATTAACTAATGCGTGTTAAAGTACATCTGCCCTTGTTATAGGAGGAGATATATATATATATATAGGGAGGTGTTAGTGTAGGTTACGTAGCCTGATAATGTTCTTTCTCCCTTAAATTAAATTATAAAGAAAGAAAAGCAACAACTCCAGTTCATGTCATTCTATCATATTATTGCAAAAACAATTTGTTTTTATCAGAATTGTTTAATTAGATGTGTAATACTATGTTTTGCCCTTGGGATAAAAAATACCACCTCTCATCGTACGAAGGAGAGCAATCCCAATATGAATTCAAGCTTAGTGTAATCAAACATGGTTACACAAAGCAAATCCCGCATTTAGAGCAGATATTGTCAATGTAATCGCACTGAGTTGTAAACAGTGACATGGAAACAAAAGGCATCGATTGTATGAAAATTTCTATGAGAAAAAGGTCCCCATGATGATGGAGTGTGGATTCTTTTTCATGTTCTCTCACATAATGAGTCGTGGGACTCATATTGACACTCTCTCGTAAGACAAAATGTGAATTCCTATTGAATGTATTATTTTCTACTATTTCACTGATGTGGTTTACACTTTTGTGGGAATCCTCTCCATTTTTTAATTAGATGTGTAATACCATTTCTACCCATGTAGGATAAAAGAAAACCCATATTATCTATTGTATGAAGAAAGCAATTCTTGTTTATCACAAACAAAAAGGAAGGGAATTCTGGCATGGTTACGTACTTATTAAGTGTTACCAATTGTGGTCATATAGAGCAAAATCCATTTAGAAGGGATGTTGTCAATGTAATCATATCATTTGGACCAAATTGAAAATGTTTTAGTTAGATGTGTAGTACCATTTCTGCCTATTTATAGGTCAAAAAATTGTGAGGGTGGATCACAAAACAAGTATATGTATGCTACATGTACGGTTAGGTGATGAGGGCTATCTCACTTGTTGCCATTAGAGTGCATGAAAGAGCATTTATGAAAAGTAAAAAAGGACAGATGACATCTTCTAACCATTTGTGTAGTGGACATGTATGTATAGGTGATCTAGACACCCTTATTATAGGAAGGAGAGCAATTCCGATATAATGATAGATTTAGCATATCCAATCATGGTTACATAGAGCAAAACTTTTACCGAAGGAATATTTTTTTTTTGGTAAATATATAGAAGGAATATTTATGGTTATATATTACATTCAGGTCTAACCATCTGATGCATACCAAATAAGATAAAAGGCATTGATTTCATGGAATTTTTTAATTAGATGGGCAATACCATTTCTATCCTTTACTTGCCAAAAGGCCATACCCAATGGACAAGGCTCCCCGCGTTTAGCAGGGCATGGAGACTGGACCAAAAAAATCCGTCCATATTGTATGAAAGAGGTCAATTCAAATATCCCGCCATGGTTACATGTTCAATGTAATCTATCGTGGTTCCAGAGCAAAACCCATTTACAATGGATATTTATAGTTAAATACTTACACTGGGTTGTAACTATACAGCGCGGAAGAGTGAGATAAACACAGTGGATGCTAGCTTGCAGTATGCTAGCGGTGTGCCCAAATTTTTTTTATATTTTTAAATTAAATGTGTAATATCATTTATACCCTCCAATATTAAAATGACAACCGGGAGCAACTGTGGTACGGTTACATGGTCATTGTAACCGTGTTGTTCCACAAGAAAAACCCAGTTTAGAATATCTCTTGGATTCATATCTCAAATTGTAGCATTGTAAGAACTGGAGTTACGGAACATACACTGTTCTCGTCTTCTTCTTCTCTTGGTTTCTCAGTCGAAGAGGACCAGAGGTGGAACGAGCCGCGAAGAAGCAGCGGAAGAAGGAAGACCTAATAATCAGAATAGTATCAGATGGGAGACCAAAAGAGGAAACGAGGTCGGAAACCGAAGCAACCAGCTGCCGAAACCATGGATTCACAAAGAAATAGCAATCCAGGTACCACTTCCTCCGCTGCCATGGACGACGTATTCTCCCTCAGCAAAGTTGAAATCGACGATTCCGATCTACCTAAGGGACGCGGTGGTCGGGGACGGAAAGCTGCGAAGCATTCTGAGAACGCAGAAACCTCTCTCGTCGCTTCTCCTGGTAGGAGGACTTCTCGTGCCGCCGAAAACAACAGTGATTGTGTGCTTGCCATGTCGGTCGGCGGTGACGTAGCTATGCATTCGGGTATGGAGCCACTGCCCGGATGGGAGAATGTTGTGAAGGTGGTGCCATCCATGGACGCGGTAGTTAAGGTGTTTTGTGTTCATACAGAGCCCAATTTTTCCCTTCCTTGGCAACGCAAGCGACAGTATAGTTCCAGCAGTAGTGGTTTCATCATCGGTGGAAGGAGGGTGTTGACGAATGCACACTCCGTGGAGCATCATACGCAGGTTAAGCTCAAGAAACGCGGCTCCGATACCAAGTATTTGGCCACTGTGCTAGCAATTGGAACGGAGTGCGATATTGGTAAAGCGCGACCTACCTCCCTTTTTCTTCTCCGCTTCTTAATTAGCCTGCTTTGTTTCTCAGCTGTATGATCAGCATGAACTTTTTGTGCTTTAGGGTGTTAGGATTGGAATTGCTGAATATTTGTTGGATTGATTTCAATGAGCTACAGTTAATATTAATTTTTATGGGTAACCAATTGGTTCATTGTGTGATATTGTTTAGACTCTGATTTGATATTTTAAGATGCGTAAATTTTGTTACTGATAATCAACTTGATTCCTAATATTCCATGAAGAATTTGTTTTCCATGGATACCGACATTGAACTTACCAATGATGTTCCCCGGACATGTTTAATACACTTAATATCGTTTCTGGCAGGCTGCTGCACTCATCTAAGGACATTGGAACTTTTGGATATGTTAAGCAAACAATAATAATTTTTCTTTTTGATGGGCAATATCAATTTATTAAAAGGAAGGAAAAAAGATATGTACAAGATTAAGGAATGGACAAGGCCTCAAGTAGAGACTTGCACTCCTAACACCCTGGGACAGGCCCCAAGGGAGCTAACCTGAAAGCATAGAATGATATCCAAGTTACACCAAAAAGGAGAGATCTGAGACAATCCAAGGACCACTGTAGCAAGGCCTTACATCAGACTCCAAAGGAGGTGAACTCCCCACTTCTCCACAAGGAGCTGGGGAGATATCATCCAGCTGTGTAGCCCCTCGAGAAGTCCTAGGAGACGTGTCATGTGCGAATCTCAGTGGGTGGGGAATCACTTCAAGAGAGTCTCTATTGGTGCCATCGCTAAGCTGAACTTTTGCACAACAGTTGCTCGTTTTGGAAGAAGAGAAAATACTGCATTTTTCGGAACAAAACTAGACCTAGACCCCGTCCATTGTTAGTGACATTCAAACGGATGTGATAGATCAGTGTCAGGCTATTACCTTTAAAGGGAAGAAGTCCATTCAGAACAATAGTAATTTAATCGACAAGCTTGCGAAGATCTCCTTTTTTTACTTGCATATTTGATCTAAAAAAGAATGTTATTTAATATTTAGTGTGAAATTACTCATTTTCCCACCTTATCTTTTAATTATGCTTTAATTATGGTGGAGGAAACAATCAATTACGGTTCCTTGTTTCTATGAAAAGAATAAGCTAAAATAATATCAATGTTGTATTTAAATCCATGATTTATTTGTTAACTTCCATTGTTGCTCCATTGCGACCTGGTGGTCATGGGTTCGAATCGGGAAACAGCCTCTCCTCAAAGCTGGGGTAAGGTTGCGTGCATATCTGCCCCTCCCCATACCCCGTAGTGACGGGAGTCTCGTGCATTGGGTACGCCCTTTATTTCCTTATTAACTGCTGTTCTAAAATTTTGGCAAAGAGAACCAAAAAGGGAATAAGAAGACACCCGGAATTGAGTCTTTATCTTGTTATATTATCCATCACAAATTCTCTGTCCATCAAAAAGGAAAAAAAAGAAGAATTTCGAATCTTCCATCCATTATGACATATCAATGAATTTTTCTGAAGGCTTTGCAATGATTCAGTTGTTTTTACGAGTTCTATAATGTTCTGGAGAGATATTTCAGCATTTTTGACACGTATCTTATTTTTTGCATGACCTATATTCCGAGTGGCACCTACTTCTTAAGTCTTGATATACATCGAAAAATTAGTTATTTACTTTTCTAGTCCCACTGCAGCGATGCTGACAGTAAATGATGATGAGTTTTGGGAAGGCGTTTCACCAGTGGAATTTGGCTCCTTGCCTGCACTCCAAGATGCTGTCACTGTTGTAGGCTACCCTATAGGAGGAGACACAATTTCTGTGACCAGTGGTGTGGTGTCACGCATGGAAATCTTGTCGTATGTTCATGGGTCAACTGAACTTTTGGGTTTGCAGGTGACTGCATTTATCTTATTTTGTCATTTTACCTTTAATACTAGCATGTTGAAATTTTGTCCTGAATTGTCTCATTGATGAATTGTTTTTTGCAGATAGATGCTGCTATAAACTCGGGGAATTCTGGTGGGCCTGCTTTTAATGACAAGTGTAAATGTGTGGGAATTGCATTTCAGTCCCTTAAACATGAAGATGCAGAGAATATAGGTTACGTCATACCAACCCCCGTCATCATGCACTTCATTCAGGACTATGAGAGGAATGGAGAATATACAGGTACATTGAGACGTGGCTCTGGTTGCTTATCTACCAGAGCTCCTTGGCTGGAAATGTATCAAACTTTACTATAGTGTCTCTATGTGCTTCCTTGCAATCTTCGTATCAACCTAGTGGGAAGTAATTAACTGTTCCCTTTGTTGGAGTAATCGAAACCAGCATTCATATCTTTTATGAACTCTCAAGACCTTCTGTTACATTCCAGGATTCCCCATTCTCGGAGTTGAGTGGCAAAAGATGGAAAATCCTGATTTGCGGATGGCAACGGGGATGAAACCCGACCAGAAGGGCGTTCGCATAAGAAGAATTGAACCTACTGCCCCGGAATCTCAGGTTTTGAAGCCATCCGATATTATTCTCAGCTTTGACGGAATTGATATTGCTAATGATGGAACAGGTTAGACATTCTTGCTTATAGATTTCTGATGTTTTACTGCCTTGCCATTATATACTATTATTTGTTGGTGATTTTGGTTTTGTTGCTGGTTTTAATTTGTATTGGCAACCTGTAGGGTTCCTCTTCCTTCTTCTTCTACAGCAGAATGTCGTGTGTTTCTTTTGTAACTTGAACGGGCTTAGTGTTTGATGGTAACTAGTAAACATTGGTGCTTCTTGCGAAAGTATGAGATCGTGGTTTAGTTGCAAACAAGCCCTAGGGAGCATGAGACCACTAATTCCTACTTTACTATATATTGCTTCCTGGGTAAATGATAAAATCTTAGTTGGGATCGTGCTAGGAAAATAATAAATTCTTGGATGCATATAAAGTTTCTGTATCACTTTTTCTGAACACTCTTTTCAATGCACTTCACGGTTAATAATAAGAACTTAGCTCTCATAATTTGTGTACATTTGATTAATGAAAATTAATTATGGGTTCTTTTCTCCCTTATGGAATCGTTTTTGAATGAAGGGAAGAAGCTCTAGTTCCTCTAGTATTTCTTTCATTTAAAATAGTTCAATAACATGGTGGAGCAAGGGGATTCTTTGTACTCACTGGATATTAGCTATGATTTAGTTGATTTTAATGACAGCTTTCTATTGATATTGATTTTTCCCCCAGGTTTTTTCTTAATGCATTCTAAAATAAAGGACGGTGACATGTCCAAGTCATTGTCTGTTCATTTTATAACTAATTCTGCTTTCTTTTGTGGTGATCTTCCAGTTCCTTTCAGACATGGAGAGCGTATCGGTTTTAGTTACCTTGTTTCCCAAAAGTACACTAAAGAGAATGCTGTAGTTAAAGTTCTCCGCAATTCGGAAATTCTTGAATTCAACATCAAACTCGCAACTCACAAACGGCTTATCCCAGCGCACATCAAGGGCAGACCTCCTTCATATTACATTATTGCTGGATTTGTCTTTACAACTGTAACTGTTCCATATCTCCGGTCTGAGGTGAGAGTTACTTTGAGATTGTCATTGTTCCATGTTATTTATACGGTATTGCTGCAATGAATTATGAATATATGATGCTTAAAGTAAATATGAGCTTATCTGCATTTATAGATTTGCATTTCTTAATCGTCAACTTTTTAATTTGATCAATAGATACTGTTTTATCTCAATAGATGGTATTTTTTTTTCTTGGGGGGGGGGTTATGATGCATGCCCAGTTCAACAAGGCCACATCAGCAGCCTAGACTGAACCAAGCACCCCCCATGCACCAATGAAGCCTCCCAGAAAATCTCCAACCAATTTCACCCTGAAGAGATCACTACCGATTTTGGACATATTCCCTACTTTTTAGCAAAGGAGATTGAAGAAGATCCATCCCTTCCCTCTATTGTTGGAAAGCCAATCTAAGAGAGTCACGGCTTTGGATGTTGAGTTGGAAGATAAGATCTCTCCCTTTGCTATAATTTAGGAAAGTTGTTGACTTTTAAAGCCAACATTAAAGCACACATAGTTGGACGATTATGGGGATCCAGCCAAGCCCCTTTTTTTAATATAGTTCCATTCCCTATTTATTTGGCTTGATTTTGGAATGTCTTAGCCAAGGAATAGCCGCCACCCAAGGACAGCTTTGTGGGACGACTTTACTTTTTCTCCCATATTTTGTTTTTGTATTTTTTTTTAAAGGAATTTAATGAGCTAAGAAACCCTCCATTGTTTAGGGTAATCTAGCTAGATTTCTTTTTATTTTTTGATGTCATCTTTGATTCAATCTTGACCGTAGGATTATTAGGGGTAGAGGTATGAGATTTAGGGTTTTATTTTCTTTATAAATATGTAGTTTGGGTGGGAGTCAAATCAGTGAAGAATGGATTAATGAAAGTTTACTCAGTTGAGTATTTGGAACCTTGCAAGTGTTCTACCCCCGTAACCCTGGAAAGTTACGTTGCATCCTTGAAGAGTTGCAATTTTCCTGTGTCCTTGAAGAGTCAGGTTAAACCCCTTGAAACCACAGAGAGTTTCACTACAACCTTGAATAGTTGTAGCTTTCCTGGTTGCATTTCTCTTTTCTTTCTTGTGTTCATTTTGCACAGTTGCACACCTAGAAGAGTGTGTTTAACTGTCCCGATCCGGAGCTTCCAACAAGGATGCATCCAGTGGTATCAAAGCCTTGGAGGAGAGCGGTGATGGTGCCCAAGCAGAGAGGTGCACGTACAAGTCCATGGAGCACATCAACTCGTGATATGAAGTGATGCAACTTCGGCGACAACTTTCTGAACTCACTCTTGAGAAAGAGCAATTGCAACCTTGGCAACTAGTTGCTGATTTAACTCTAAAACTTGTACGATTGAGGAACGCTTCGTGGCGTCCAAATCCGACTGAGGAGACGTCTGATGCTTACTTTTCGTATTTAGAGAGTCAAAAATTTGTTTGAAGGAGGAGCACTCATCGACACAGATCCCCCGGATGGAATTCACCATTACGGGATATGAGTGTCAACGACATGAGTGTTAACGATGACAAACCAGAATTCTCGGAATTGATTTCAATCGATGAAGAAATTATGGATTGCCCATATACCGTTTCTGAGACATGTGATTCAAATTTACCAAAAGAAGTTCAGTCGATGGCAAGTGACGTTAAAGATGAGTATTTTCATGTTCAGGTTAATTCGAGAGAACCTCCAAGTTCAACGAATACCAAGATGAGTACGACGACGAACAAGATTCCCACATGGTGGAGGCAATGGCGACAACAAAAATCCTTGATCCCCTTTTCATGTTAACAACTATGAAAACAAATTTAATATTTTTAGGCTATGAGATGACGAAGGCGATAAATGACAAAGACTTCATCATGAGTAATATAACTTATGGTAATATGCGATGCGTACAAGATGCATCACATCTGAACAACACTGTTCATACATTCTATGATCCGTTTATGGAGATGACTACGCCGCCATCTCGACTTCAGTTTACTCAAGTCAAGTTTGTTGATCTATTCTTGTATACGTTTATGCTTTCATTCAAAGTTCAGCTTGTTCGAGCCATAAACAACATCGACAATCCATATGTGAATGCATTACATGTTCGAGCCAAGATTGCATTATATGAACCAGTTTTGTGCATGCGTAGCAAGATGGAGATGATCAGAGAACTGGTGACCAAATTGCGTGGTCTGGTTTGCATATTCAACAATACGAATGATGATTTCGGATTGTTCCCGTTTGATCCAAGTAGAGGCCATGCATCTATGATTGACCACAAGAATTCGAGGATGAATTCTTTTTAACCATGAGGGTATGATGCGTGCCCAGTTTGACAAGGGCAGGGATGTAAATGGATAACCGAAAATCCGAATCCGTATTCATTTAGAGATATCCGGAAAAAAATCTGAATACTCCGATAAAAATCCGTCCGGAAAAAAATCCGAATGCTTAATAATAAAAAATCAATTAAATAATGATCTTGAGGGTTTTTAAAGAATCAACAGATTCTAGAATATGAGGAAAAGAGAATCATGATCTAAAAGATATGGATTGAGAGTGAATTGTATCCGCTAGGGAGAGGAAGGTCTGGGTTACACAAGGCAGAGATGTAAACGGATGATCGAAAATCCGAATTCGATCTGCATCTGAATCCGTTTAGAGGTATCCGTATTCGGATAGGGAATATCTGAATCCGATCACATCCGATCCGTATCCGAGCTGAATCTGATCCGTTTACATCCCTAGACAAGGCCACATCAGCAGCCTAGACCGAACCAAGCACCCCCCATGCAACAATGAAGCCTCCCAGAAAATCTCCAACCAATTTCACCCTGAAGAGATCACTACCAATTTTGGAGTTTGGACATCTTCCCTATTTTTTAGCAAAGGAGATTGAAGAAGATCTATTCCTTCCCTCTATTGTTGGAAAGCCAATCTAAGAGAGTTGTGGCTTTGGATGTTGAGTTGGAAGACAAGATCTCTCCCTTGCTATAATTTAGGAAAGTTGTTGACTTTTGAAGCTAACAGTAAAACACATATAGTTGGACAATTATGAGGATCCAGCCAAGCCTTTTTTTTTTTTTTTTTTTTTAATATAGTTTCCTTCCCTATTTATTTGGCTTGATTTTGGAATGTCTTAACCAAGGAGTAGCCACCATGCAAGGACAGCTTTGTGGGATGACTTTACTTTTTCTCCCATATTTTGTTTCCCTTTTTTTTTTAGGAATTTAATGTGCTAAGAAACTGTCCATCGTTTAGGGTAATCTAGGTAGACTTCTTTTTATTTTTTGATGTCATCTTTGATTCAATCTCAAGCGTAGGATTATTAGGAGTAGAGGTATGAGATTTAGGGTTTTATTTTCTTTATAAATATGTAGTTTGGGTGGGAGTTAAATCAACGAAGAATGGATTAATGAAAGTTTACTCAGTTGAGTATTTGGAACCTTGAAGTATTCTACCCCCATAACCCTGGAAAGTTATGTTGCATCCTTGAAGAGTTGCAATTTCCCCGTGTCCTACAAAGAGTTTCACTACAATCTCGAAGAGTTGTAGCTTTCCTGCTTGCATTTTTCTTTTCTTTCTTATGTTCATTTTGCACATTTGCACGCCTAGAAGAGTGTGTTGGACTCCCGATTCGTTGCTTCTAACGAGGCTGCATCAGGTTAAGTGTGGTAAGAGTTTTATTTGGTGAGAGAAAGGATTCCGGCGATGCTACCTTTTTTTTTTGGGTGGGGGGGGTGGGGGAGTTAATTATGGTAAGAGTTTTACTTGGTGTGAGTAAAAGGCTTGCAGTGACGTGCAAAAAGCTGTACCTTTTGTGGGAGGATGTAACTGTATTCGTATCACAAGAATTGTGTTTCTGTAAGAAAGGCATATGTAGAAAAGTTAACATTGTAATGTCTTCAGGATCTTACCTGAAATGCTGGTGTTACAATGTTAAGAACCCCCCGGCCCGGTATGGCTCTTCGCCTTGGGATGCATCAATGAGGATGGTGATTACATTGATTATATATTCCAACCAAGGAGCTTTGGTAGACAAGTTTTTGTTGGATCCTTATTGGCTAAATAGGTGGACACAATACCAAGATTTGGTACCCCTGGGACTTTATGCATTGTGGATATGGTTTATGATTTTTTTTACATTTTTTTGGGTGTATACAACTTTTAGGTGTGACTGTGCACCAAAATGGAGAAATAGATCGGATGGAGTCCATAGTACAAGATCTCGGTGAGATTTCGCCGAGATCTTGAAAATATATAGGTTTCGTAAGGTCTCGAGACGAGACGGTTGGTGATACAGGATTTGTGCAAGATCTTGGTATTTCGTCGAGATCTCGTGGTATATCTCGATCTCGGTTGAACCAGACCAAACCAAGCTATAAAAAGGCACTCTCTCTCGCTCTGCTGTGAAGTAAAAACACTTGAAGGTGAGGGTTTTGGTGCTTTTTCTTTTTGGCAAATCTCACCTGAACTGAAGATTAAAGCTTGGAGTTTCAAAATTGAAGCTTCAACTTCAAGAGAAGGAGCTGCATTGGATCTCAAGAACAATTTTAGGTAAATAAATACTAATCAAAAAACTATTTTTTTTTTTCATAGAAACATGATCAATACTTGTTTGTTGACTATGTAGTTTTTATATGTGATGCTATGTCCACCGATCTATGTATGATTATGAATATGATGCCTAATGCTTAAATGGTTTATGGTTTGATGTTTTTTAATTCCTAATGCTTAATTAAGTTGTTTTACACCTTTACTTTAATTATATGTATTCTAAATATTCTGTGGAATAGCCTAGGGTAGAGCTCACCTACGCCGTAGGCTACCAACCTAGGGTCCAAAGTCAAAGTACCATTTTGGGTTTGAATTTGTAAAAACTAATGTTTCTATTGTGTTTAGAACGGCTAAAATAGGGGGGGTTTCAAGTTTCAGGACCTATCTGGGTCATATGGCCACTGAAACCCACCACCGAGTCAGGATGGGAAAAAATACACAAACTTGCCGAGATCTCGGCAGATCTCGCTTTTTTGGCCTGGCGAAACCAGGGGCGAAACCAAGACCTAAAACCTTGATGGAGTCAGCCTCATGGGACAAGACAAATTTCTTGAAGGGAGAATGTTTTCCTACCGAAATTCCAATCAACCTACTATGTTCTCTCCGTGCTTTCCTGTCTAGCATCAAGTATTTACTAATTGCTATACATGGGTTAGAGAAATTAAGAAGATCAGTAAAGTGGATTTGGGGAGAGAGTATGCATTGCGATTTACCCATTCAAGCATACAAGTGAAACTCTAATGGGAAAATAGCTTTGTGGGTGGGGATTAATCCAAGAGACTATGGAGAATGAAGCTAAAATGATTGCAGCTTTGTGGGTAAACATGGGTCAAACAGTGGGTCAAGTTAGTGTAGCAGTTCTGTCACAGTCAGCTATTGCAATAATATATTGAAAGAAGTATGGATGATCTTGAAGACATTTTAAAACATGGAAAAGAGGACAGGGACCAACTCTTAAGTAATCTATGGTGCCATTATACTGCATTACTACCTTAAAAGTTTACCTTTGAAGTCTTTCTTCTGCAACCTTAAACCAGTTCTTTTGCTGGTGCAATTTGTTGGGTATGAGAGTGTACACTGTAGCCTTCATAAATGATGGAATTGGTGTGGAAATTGATGCTTTGTCAACTTCTTGTCTAAGTTATTTTGGCTAGCAAGGTGAAGATCAATACGAATGAAGAAGGTAGGAAATGGAAGAAGAAGAGTTCTCAGTTTCTATTTGTCTTTTTAGCTAATTTGGTGTGGAGTTTCAAGTTTATCTGAGGTGGCTTTAGGGTTTTCCTAACCCAACTATGCATTTTTTGCTAGGAGGATGGTGAACTGGAGACCATCTTTTGCATTATGCTTGGAGTTGTTTTTCTGGAAGAATTGCCCAGGCGATTAGCTCACCTACCTAAGACCCTACCAGTTGAACTATGTATGTTATTCTATTTAGTACTTTCAACTACATGGGGTCAAATTCCTTCAGGCCAAACAGTTTAGGTTAGATGGAGAAAAAGCAACATGGACTGTGATGATTGAATACTCTCTGTTTCTCTCTCGTCATTGTTTTTTTTTTTTTTTGACAAAAAGGAGAGAAGGGGAAGATAGAATGAACTCCCCCAGATATGCACACATTTAATGGGCTTATTTAGTTCTAATGGGAAAGATGTATTATTTCTAATAAAATAAGCCCAGTTAGGTGATCTACCTGCACCAATGGGAAAGATGTTGTTTCTTTCCCTACCAAGATTTATGCCTTTATTGTATATAGCTTGAATCTGATAAGTTGAAGCTATTTGATGCACCTCTCTATGCCTTTTCTATCTGTTTTATGCCACCAGCTCCCTGTCTTTCCTGTATGTCGTATGCCTCTGAATTTTGTAAATTCTTATGCTTTTTTAGTTAGCAATATATGACCGAAATGAATGAAAGAATACATGCTTCCTGCATATTATTACTTATTTATGCAATAATATTTTAGTACTACACAGTGCACACAGAGACAGATGCACAAAGTAGATATTTATTTGAACTACTTCCTCTTTTCAAAGGGAAAAAGGCCACCAATTCCAAAAGAAAATTATGGTTTTGTAGGAAATGCTCCAAGGGTATGGTTCTACCATAAAAAAAATACGTAGATTGTCTTTCATTTTCCCAACAAAGGGAAAAGGCCACCAATTCCATAAAGTACTCTACACCCTATGGTGTCACAGCCATTTTCAAATTAGATTCTTAGGTTAGGAGTAACCCATGGGACCCGGAGAAGCCAAAGGAAGATTGAACCAGATCTGATTGGTGAAGTCATAACAAAGATTTCAGCTTGTTTCATTGGTAATTCTGGGAACTGAGGGAATATGGCTAACCTAGTTTCAGCACCAGCTTTACTGGGTAACCATAAGTCGTTTGACTGACCACCAACCTGTGGGATGAATCTGATGCCGATGGAAGATGGTCTGCTTCTAAGATATTGTTTAGAAATTATGTTCAGAGGAAAAAGGTATTTCGGAGGGTACGTCAGGGTTCCTGACAAATTTGGCTGCCTCCTAAGCAAATAAAAAATATATCAACTAGAACATCCCTTTTGGGTCTGTTGTTCTCACTCTCCTATCTCTTCTGGACCCCCACATGTTGCTGCTCTTAATTTGTGCTAGAACTAGAAGTAGAAAATGCCTTCTAGTTGTTAAGGGAACGCGGAAAGTTGGAACTTGGGATTCCAAACCTCTCAAATTATCTCCTCTCTTCACAACCATGTTAAATAGAGGCTAATGATACCAAATTTGGTGTTCTTGGTTCTTTATTCTAGTTCTTTTGATTTTCTCTTGAGAATAGTGACATGCTATGGAAGGAACTATAAATAAATAATTGCCTGTAATTTGGTGGGAAAACTTGTCACAACTCATGCAGATTCTGTAACCACCTCCTGTAATCTTTAGGTTCACTTAGAAAATTTCTTCTGATGCTTGCTCCCAATTTTTTCATTGATCTGACCATATAATTCATATGGCCATCTGAGAAAGTCTTATTTTTGATTAGATATCTAGTAATATGTTTCTCTTGGGCAACTTGCTGGATCTTTTCAGCAGATGTATCTAGCACATCAAATCCTTGATCCTTTCCTGACCACCTGTCTGAACTTTCTCTGTGTTGTACACAGCATGCTGCCCCATTGCTACAGTCCTGTTATCCACACTAACAATCTTTTGAACAGTCAAACACTCAGTTCTTAATGTAGTCCTATATAGGCAAGGCCTAATAGGAGCCAGGTAAGATCAGAGTTCTGAAACTGTTTGCTAATTAGGCAGATTTGGGGCTGTTTAGGGTAAAACTAGGATTAGGGTTGGATATTGGGAAAGGGGTTTATAGGGTATTAATGGGCAGGTATAGAGGGCTATTATGGTATAAAAATAATAGGGTTTGGATGAGTTTTGAAATTCTGCAATTTTGGGCAGAATTGAATTTTAGGTCAAAATTAGGGTTAAGTTAGGTTTAGGTTAGGGTTGTCTTATATAGTAATGATAGGCAGGTGCAGGGAAGTCTAATGGTATAGGTTTTATGATATTTGAGTGAAGGGAAGTAGGTTAGATGAGTTGGACAGCAAGATAAGGTTATTGGAGACAATTCCTAATGGAGGTAGGAGTAGGGGATTCTAGGGTTTAGGGTGGTGGGGGTTTGATGAAACTTGGATCGAGTGTCAATAATGATGTAAGGGATGTGTGCTGAAAGTTTGGTTTGAAACTAATGGATAGATTTGAAGTTATGGAGGAATCCTAGTTAGGGTAGGAGTGAGAAGAAGAAGGTTTAAACAAAGTTTAGGTTCAAACTTACTGGATTTGAAGAGATCTTCAATGGCAGCAGCTTTGAAGATGAACAATGGGGTCTCCCGATCTACAAGATGCAAGGAGATAAGTAGCAGCCCTCCCGATCTTCATGATGCAAGGAATCGATTGGAGATCCACCAATCCCTTCACCTTGATATTACTCACAAGGCAACTCACGATATTACTCACAAGGCACATCACGATGGAGCAAAGGCAGCAACAAAGGCGGCAAGCATAAAACTGAGTTTTTATTAATCAAAATTCGTGTACAATGCTGGCCTCCGTTACAAACTTATATAGAAGACTCAAAAATAGACTTAGACACTAAAAAGGAAAGGCCTAACCCAATCCTTAACCTATTAGGCAACTTAAACTAACTAGGAAACTAAAATACTAAAAGAAATAGACTTAAAACATGGCTGGACTTATAGAGTCCTCATCCAGCCCAACCTACATCACATGACCACTTAAGTTGTCACATGACCACTTAACCAAGTCACATGATCACTTAAATTGAACCAATTGGATGCAACCAATTTGAATCAGTTCAATTAAAAAACATAAAAATAAACTAAGTATTGGGCTAATCCCGTATGCAACCTATATACCCATATTTTAGGCCCATAAAAGTGGCCTATTACATTAGAAACCCATGGGATCAAAGGCCCAACATGTATGTAACTCAACCCTAGACTTATTCCCAATGAAACAAGCCCTATTTGGTGATGAATCTGCATCAGTTCTACTTTAGACTGATTGTTTTTTGTTTTACAGGGTCTTCTGTTCCCATCAGTTCAGCCATCATTTTTGTTGGATATGTTCACTAAATGTATTTTTTTTCCTGTAACCTTTGTTTATTCATGCTACTTTGTTTTTATCTTATTTTCAAAATTTTCATCTTTCTCTTACCTTCTTATTGGTTTATGATTTAGCATTTCATCTCTACAGCAGTCTCAGACCATAAAATAACAACAACAATAAACTCAGCCTTATCCCAACTTAATGGTAGAGATGTAAACGGATCGAATTCTTTTCGGATAGGACAATTCCGTTTCCGAATCCGTTTGTCAAATAGTTATTTGAATTCGATCTGTTTATCCAATCGGATTGGATTTAATATTATCAAATTCAAATTCGATTTTCTAAACGAATTCCGGATATTATCCGGTTCGATTAGTTTAATATACATTTTTTAACAATTTGAACTTGATAATTATTGGCCCGTTGAAGAATGAGCCCAGCGCCCCAAGCAAGAAGGTTGTTGCTCCTGCGCAACACCAAATTGAAGCACATAATGCTCTGGCTTTGGCTCTGCATGATTGTGCAACACGATTTTGCTCCCATTTTATAGTCTTGTGGTTGTTCAGTCTCCTTTGTTTTTCGATGTGGGACAAAAGCATTGCCATATGCGGTGACTAATGACTACCGAGTACCGACCATGAACCGTTGAAATACTAAACAATGAAATTCTAACTAGTCACACGCCGACAAGGGAAGGTACTACCGTACAAGGGGGCTTACCTAACAAAAAAAAGATGATAGTAGAGGTAATATACTAATATATGAAATTATGAAATTTTTTTTTTTTTTTTGATATACGACAACTTTATTGGACGAATACGGATAAACAGATACGGATAATTTGATTCCATCAGATAGGTAAACGAATCGGATAATAATCGGTCGGAAATTGGGAATACCATATTCATATCCTTTTTGTTATCGGACGGATTCGGATAGTGATTTTCCGAATATGGATTCTCTTAAACTAATATGAACCCGATCTAATATGGATTTTTGATTATCCATTTACATCCCTATTTAATGGGGTCGGCTACATGGATCCAAATAAAACAAAGTAGAAAACTGAGTTCTAACCAAAAAAAGGAAAGAAAAGATGGGAAAAGAGGGATGGGGAATGAGAAGAGAAATGAAAAAAATGGAAAATGACAAATGAAAGATTATAGATAGTAAGAGGAAAGAGGCACAATCCAGCACGCCAGGAGAATCTCATCTAAATGGGGTCGGGATAATTCTATCACTGTGAATTATGTTTGTCCACTTTACAACTTGGTCAATAACTTTTTATCAACTTTACTATTTTACCCATTACAACAATTTATTTTTAAAATAAATCTAAGAGTTGGAGAAAAAGTAGTGCAGGTAGAATTGAAAGGACAGGCTATCTTAAATGCTTTGAATGTCCCACTTTAAACTTTGTTCTATTTTAAATAGGACAGTCATTACAGGACAGAGGGAGTAATAACATAATTCGCAGTGAGAGATAAGAAAAGTCAGAAGGGCTCGGTTTGATGTTTGAACTCACTAGTTGTTTCATATGCCATCTTGTCCAATGCTTGATCTATGCCACCTTTACCAATGACAAGGACTTGAATCTTTCTCTCTTTCTCTCTGTGCGACTGTGATGGTTGTTGATTCTCCTCTTTGTCTCCTGTCCACATCCTTCCCCCCACCTCACCCTGTTCTAAACTGGGTTGTTCTGTGACCATGATCAAATTGCGGAGGGGTTATTGGAAGATTTTAAGGGCTGTTGGCAGTTAGAGCCAATTAATTTTGTTGGCAAAGTCTTAAAGAATGGGGATTTGGCAGTCGCAGGTTGGTACTCCCACATCTCTTATCTTGGGTTTCTCTTTGGGGCCTCGTATAAGAGCACCTTCATTTGGGTCTATGAAAGACTTAAGATTGCTTGTGTGTTGGAGTTGACTGATACCAACACGGAGTCTGTGATTCAGATTGGTTTAAAATGGATGTATGCTAAGTTAATAGTCAGTTATTTGTCTGATCCACTGGCTAGATTGGACAATGGGTCAGGCAATCCAGTACTGATCTGGATTGACATTAGCTGTGAATGATCTGCCTCCCTGGTCCAATCCTCAAAACGATTACATTTCTACTACATCCTATTGGCCTGAGTAATGCAAAAGTCGATCTCGAACCAGGGAAACCAGCGGGAGATCGATTGCAGCAGGATCTATACAATGAAAGGAACAGCAGTAGGGTTCAAGACTGAGTTCTAGTGGGCTCCTTAGGGGCCTGATGCAGTCTTCCAAGTATCACTGTCAATGGGAGGAAGGTTGCTGAGTTTAAGCCTTTCGATTATAGCAGCATGGAATTAGGAAGTGCAGCCACAGGTGTGTATATGGTCTTCCTTGTCTCTGATCAGCAACAGCAGCTCCAGCAGTGGTTTGGAATGACTTCTGGTCCTTCTCAGAAGTAGTAGCAGGAAACAAATCTCAGTCACAACTCACAAGTAACAACACAGCAGTGTATATCGAACAGGGAAGGGAGGAGAAGAGAAAATAGAAGAGGGGGTAGGGGAATGGGCTTCTCACCCTGGGTCTCTCACCCACAGCTAATTCAGCTGTTGCAGCATAGGAGGAGCTCCGATACACGATGGCTTAGTTGGCCAAACAGTTTTTTATCTAAATTCTGGCTTTCATTAAAATCTGATGCCTTTTAATAGGCAGGCTTACAATAGAACTTCCAAAAATAAAACTAAACTAAAATAGAAACTCAATAAAGTAGAAACTACTAAATCCTGAGATAAATTAACTAAATCTACTTGGCTTTATAATTCAGCCACAAAATGGAAACTAATAAAATAGAAACTTAAGCATCTGAAATTAGAAACTAAATTAAAGTTCTAAATCTCCACACATAGACAGAATTATTTATTCTAAAAAAGTCTTCATGCAATCTGATCTTGGGCCCCATAGGATCTTTTAATAATACTCCACCAAGGCAAAGTAAGGGGCTGTGACACTGTTCACGTGAACAGTGTTTTGGCCTCTTTTCTTCATATTTTGATCTACATCACTGAGAGGATGCAATAATAAATTGACAGGATTTTATAGGGGCTGGTTGGAATGAACTTAAAATATCAGCTTTGGGATTGGAAATTTGGAACCTTGTTCGCAAGTTTTGAGGGGCTGGACTGGGTTGAAGACCAACTTCTCTCATGAATCTGAGGCCCAAAGGTGGTGGTTGTGGTGATTTGTGATGGTATTTTGGATGCGCTGTGGCTGCCTGGCACATGATCGGTAGAGTTGGCGAGTGGATGGTGGTTATGAAATTGTCTGTGTAATGTTGTAATACATGAAAGTTAACATTTGAGTTAGTTTGGGTACTAAAACTCTTTTCTGAATGATAAATAGCACTAGAACTGTTGAAGCTCATCTTTCCAAAATTATATGATCTAGTTGTTAGAGTTGTTAGTATATCTTGTGGGGGTAGTTCTGTCATTGTCATATTATAAGACATGACCAAGTTGTATTTTTCTTGTTCTTATTTTATTTCCCTTTACCTCCCTAGGGAGGCCTGTGTAATTTAGAAGAGATTATTAATGAAGTAATATGTGTGTTGAGAATCACTCAACACACACAATCGATTCTCTCATTCCCTTCTCTTCTTCTTCTCTTCTCTTCTCTTCTCTTCTATCCTCCTTCTTCTTCTTGCTGTAAATCTCATCTCTCTTACTAGATTCGATCCATCTTTAAGTTCCAACTTGGTATCAGAGTTAAGCAATCTGGTTTGAGAGTCGACTAAGCTTTGCTGTCTTGCTCTTCACCTCTCTTTGGAACCCTAAGAGGACAAAGGGGTTCCATTAGAGACTGTACTATGTGAAGTATACACATACTACACTATTTGGTGGTTCATTCTTCAAACCCACACACCATGGATGAAGTTTAGTGGCTGTTGTTGAAGATTGAAGCTCCTACAGCCACCCTGTTTTTCCGCCAGCTGAAGGAGTGTTTCTCTCATTTCTCCCTCATCTTCTCATCTTTTGGGAAGAGGTTTGCTGCTTGTGGATCGCCTAGGGGTACCCTTTTGAACCCCCCACCACTCGGTTGAAGAAAGAGCCTGTTTGAGGAGCATAGCTCCAAACTGTGACACTTTCAAGGTACCATCAGCTCTGTTTTTTTGTCTCTGGCCTGTTTTTTTTTTGAAGCTCAGTATCGTGGATGTGTTTTGGTGTATCCGAATGGAGTTGTTTGTTCTTTTTACACCTGTTGTTGCTATGGACTGAAGGTTATTGGGTATTAGAGCAGTTTGATTGATGTTATACAAGCCTTTACTGCCTATACACTTGCTGTTTTTTGGTATTGGTTCTCTGTTTGGTTGCTTTGGCTGTTGGGGACTTGGTTGCTGGTCTGCCTACTTTGTTTGGGTTGAGGGTACTCCCCATTTGAGCAGTCCACTATTGTTTGTTGGAGTGTCTGCCCATGATGTCTACTGTGTCTGGACAAGATTCTGAGGTCAGTGGACCAACTACGCCTGGTAGCCTAAGTAGTGGTTTTCCAACCATGGCTTCCTTTCATAACCCCAACACCCAAATCTCTATTGTGAAGTTTGACAATACCAACTACTTGGATTGGTCTCGGTCTGTGAAGTTGTCCCTACGCAGTAGGGGAAAGTTGGGTTACATTACTGAGTCTATCACAGCTCCTGCTACAATTGATCCAGGCTATCTCAAGTGGGAGACTAAGAACTCCACTGTTATGACTTGGCTTATATTCTCCATGAAACCTGAGATAGGTAGGAGGTTTATGAGCAAGGAGACTGCGAAAGATGTTTGGGATAGTGTCTCCAAAGTTTTTGATAGAGTTGGAGATGCAACAAAGGTGTATCAAATTCTCCAAAAAATCATCCATATGAAACAGGGTGATAGGAGTATCTCTGAGTACTACAACTCTGTTATTAGCTTGTGGGAGGAATATGATCATTATAACAACCTCCAGTTGTCCAACTCGATGATCGTGCAAAGGTCTACAGGAGTCAGAAAAGGAAAGGATCCTTATTTTGCTTGGAGGTCTTAACCCGGAGTATGAGCCTCTTCGCCGCAAATCTTAGGAAGATATCCCTTTCCATCTCTGGATGAAGTGTGCAGCTACTTGCAAAGTGAGGAAACCAGGAGAACCACTATGGATATTGCACCATCAATAGAGAGATCGGCTCTTGTTTCCAGTTCCCACAGAGACTGGAAAAGTGGGGGGAAAGGCCAAGGGCTACCTTGTGGAGATCACCGTGAGAGATACAAGTGTGATCATTGTGGCAAGCTTGGACACACCAAGGACAGGTGTTGGGATCTTCATGGGCAGCCCCCTGGTATGCGTGGTAGTTCATCCAGTGCTCGGGGAGGAAAGCGAGGGGGAGCTAGGGCTCACTCCGTGACATCTGAGTTTGAGTCACCTGGACCCTAGCCGGCCTCTGATTCCCTCTCACAGGATGATATTGCAGCCCTCCGTCGCCTGATGTCTCACCTTGGAGCGTCTGCTACTGGTTCTCCCTCTGGAGGGTCTTCTACTTCTGCCTCAGCTCTGCAGGTCTCATCTGCCCCTCCTACTGCACCCACCTGGATTATTGACTCTGGAGCCTCTGATCACATGACTGGTATGTCACAGTACTATGGTTCCTACTCCATTTGCTTTGGCCGGGACAAGGTAAGGGTTGCGGATGGTTCCTTTTCTTCTGTCTCTGGTAAGGGTAATGTGTGAGTCACTCCTTCTATTTCCCTTGAGTCTGTCCTTCATGTTCCTGATTTTGCTACTAACCTATTATCAGTGAGTCACCTAACCAAATCCTTACATTGTTGTGTCACTTTCTTTCCTTCCTATTATGTCTTTCAGGATTTGGAGATAAAGAGGGTTATTGGCAGTGGGACTGAGAAAGGAGGGCTCTATCTTCTTAAACCACGGTTACCTGCCCAATCTACTGCTGTAGCTTATGTTTGTGGTCGGAGTGACCGTAGTACTTTGGAGTCTGTAATGCTTTGGCATCAGCGTTTGGGTCATCCCTTTTTTGTTGTTATGAGGAGATAGTTACCCCACTTGTTTACTTCTTTTCCTTCATCTTATGTTTTTCAGTGTGAATCTGGTCTTTTTACTAAATATTGTCGCACATCTTATCCTTATCGTGGTAATAGATCTACTGCACATTTTTCTCTTGTTCATACTGATGTTTGGGGACCTTCTCCCACTACTTCTTTATTTGGATTTCGTTACTTTGTTTCATTTGTGGATGACTATTCTCAGTCTACTTGGACTGTTTTGTTGAAACAAAAGAGTGATGTTTGTGATGCTTTTAAAGATTTTTATCATCTTATTAGTACTCAGTTTGGTACCCGCATTCAAATTGTTAGGTCTAATAAGGGGGGTGAGTACATGTATGGGGGGCTCCAACAGTTCTTTACTGATAGTGGCATCCTCCATCAACTGGCTTGTGTTGACACCCCACAACAAAATGGGGTGGCTGAGCGCAAAAATCGCCATTTGCTGAAAATTACCAGGGGTCTTCTCTTTGGTATGCATGTGCCTAAGACCTTCTGGTCTGATGCACTTCTTACCGCTGCATTTCTTATTAACCGGATGCCAACTCCACTCCTTGGCTCCAAATCTCCCCTAGCTCTTCTTTCTCGTCACTCCTCAGCTTTCTCCTTGCCTCCAAGAGTCTTTGGTTGTGTTTGTTATGTTCATGTCAACAAATCAGCCCGTACCAAGCTTGACCCCAAAGCTTTCAAGTGCATCTTCTTGGGTTACTCTGATTCAACCAAAGGGTATAAGTGCTACCATCCTCCTTCCCGAAGGCCACTTCTCTCCAAAGATGTCACCTTCTTTGAGTCTATCCCTTACTTTTCTTCCCCTCAACATTACATTGGGGAGAGTACTAGCAATGAAGAATATCGATGTCATTCCCTTTCTATCTCCTTGCCTACCTCAACTTCCCCATTCCTATTTGATATTGGAAAGTACAAAGAAGTGGATGTTGTTGATGATGCTGATGCTGATGGTGTTGTTGATATTGATGCTAGTAGTGGTGGTGATGCTAGCAGGAAAAAAGAATACAAGGGAATAAGATTCCAAGAAGATGGTGTATTCACAAGAGGGGAATGCTTGTTGAAGGAAAAAGGGAAGCAACCATGGTATAAGCAACCCTGCCGAGATCCCTTTTTGGATCCACATCCTCAGTATCATCCTCCTCAGTCAGGTAATTCCTCTCCTTCTGAATTAGACCTTCCCATTGCTATGAGAAAGGGGAAGAGAGCCTGTACTAACCCCATAGCCCAGTTTGTTTCCTATGACTCCATTTCTCCTACAGGTATTGCTTTTTCCACTGCCCTTGAGTCTTCTTCTATTCCTAAAAATGTCACAGAGGCCTTATCTGATCCAAAATGGATGCAAGCAATGACTGAGGAAATGGTGGCTCTAGAGAAGAACAATACTTGGACACTAGTTGATCTTCCCAGGGGAGAACTCCAGTGGGATGCAGATGGGTTTATACAGTCAAGTATAGATCCGATAGTACAGTGGAGAGGTACAAAGCTAGACTGGTTGCAAAAGGGTATAGTCAGGTGTATGGCATTGATTACCAGGAGACTTTTGCCCCCGTAGCCAAGCATAACTCAATCAGGGTTCTTCTTTCGGTGGCAGCCAATAAAAATTGGCCAATATACCAATTATATGTGAAGAATGCATTTCTTCATGGAGATTTAGCAAAGGAAGTATACATGCAACCTCCACTTGGTTTTAAGTGTCCCTCAGCTGAAGGGAAAGTGTGTCTCTTGAAGAAGGCGCTCTATGGCCTCAAGCAGTCTCCTAAGGCCAGGTTTGAGAGATTTAGACAAGCCCTCTTGAAGAATGGGTATTATCAGAGTCAAGCTGACCACGCCTTATTTATCAGAAGAGGTAATGGTACAGTTACAGCCCTCATTGTCTATGTTGTTGACATTGTGGTGACTGGGAATGATGTTGCTGAGATAAACAGATTGAAGTCTTATCTGGCTAAACAGTTTGAGATCAAAGACCTTGGACTCTTGAAATACTTCTTGGGTATTGAAGTATCTAGATCAAGGAAAGGAATCAACATTTGCCAAAAGAAATTTGTCTTGGATCTTCTGAAGGAGACAGGGATGATGGGGTGCAAATCAGCCACTTCCCCCATTGATCCGAATCATAAACTTGGTGATGAATGTGGTTCTTCTCTTATAGATGCAAGCAAATACCAAAGGTTAGTTGGGAAACTAATCTATCTCTCCTTGACTCGACCAGACATCTCCTATGCAATTGGTGTGGTGAGTCAATTCATGCATGCTCCCAGAAGTGGACATCTGGATGCCGTGTATCGCATCATTAGATACTTGAAATCCTGTCCAGGAAAAGGTCTTCTATTTTCCAGGCATGACCATTTGCAGATTGAAGGCCACACAGATGCTGATTGGGCTGATTCAGTCTCTGACAGGAGATCTACTTCTGGGTATTGTACCTTTGTGGGTGGTAATCTAGTTACCTGGAGGAGCAAGAAGCAACCAGTTGTAGCTAGATCCAGTGCAGAAGCCGAGTTTAGGGCCATGGCCCATGGAGCATGTGAGCTTATATGGTTGAAAAGGCTTCTTCAAGACTTGAGCTTTGAAACTGAAGGGCCAATGAGATTTTATTGTGACAACAAAGCTGCCATAAGCATTGCCCATAATCCGGTTCAACATGATCGAACCAAACATATTGAGGTTGATCGTCACTTCGTCAAAGAGAAGTTGGATTCTGGGTGCATTTGTACTCCCTTTGTGAAGACAGGTGATCAAGTAGCAGATATCTTCACCAAGGGTCTCACTCCTAGTCTATTTAGTGCCCTATTGTGCAAGCTGGGAATGTATGACATTTATTCTCCAGCTTGAGGGGGAGTGTTAGAGTTGTTAGTATATCTTGTGGGGGTAGTTCTGTCATTGTCATATTATAAGACATGACCAAGTTGTATTTTTCTTGTTCTTATTTTATTTCCCTTTACCTCCCTAGGGAGGTCTTTGTAATTTAGAAGAGATTATTAATGAAGTAATATGTGTGTTGAGAATCACTCAACACACACCATCGATTCTCTCATTCCCTTCTCTTCTTCTTCTCTTCTCTTCTCTTCCATCCTCCTTCTTCTCTTCTCTTCTCTTCTATCCTTCCTCTTCTTCTTGCTGTAAATCTCATCTCTCTTACTAGATTCGATCCATCTTTAAGTTCCAACTCTAGTTTGTTTTGTTATATATATATATGATCTAGTTACTGAGAAGAAAACCTTGGTTGTTTTTTACATGGATAATGGCATTGATTCTCTTGATTGGCTGCTCATCTTAAGGAGAACTTTAAATTATTGGAGATGCAACCTGTTCCTGATGACCTGATCTCCTGAAGATCCTTCATTGAGCTTCAATTAAATTGTAGAGGACATAAGGTTTTGGTAATTGAAAAGCTCAGGTAGTGGGCTTTCCAAGCTCGAAGCAGCAGGCATCACGAGAACTCAACCTTCAATGTTAAGGGTGGTAATATTTGACCTTGCCCCCCTTGTCTTTTGTATTGCACCTTGTACCTCCACTGGCCAGGGTTAATTCCTGCGATGTTATTGCTGGTGGGGCCCATGTAGTCGACTCCAAAGAGCCACCAGACTTGAGTTTAATTTTCTTAAAATGTGTTTTTATATTCTAACGTGTCTTTTCATTTTCCTAGGCTTACTTGATGAGTTGATTTCTTTTTCTAGGTGCTTTAATTAGACTTTTCAGTTTTCAAGGTTGGTCTTGTAAGTTTTCTATGTAGGAGTCCAAAAGTTTGTGTAAGTAATTAATTTTACTTGGTATTAGTTTCTAGGTAATTTAATGCTTTATTGGAGTTAATTTCTAGGTGATTAATGCTTGAGTCCATGAGCGGACTAAGGAGCGGAATGAACATATAAGAGCAGACTTAGGAGTTGCCCCTATCGTTGACAAGCTCCGAGAGAATCGTTTAAGGTGGTATGGCCATATTCAACGGAGACCTAGGGATGCCCCAGTTAGGAGTGATATGATCCTGATTTAAGGAGCTAAAAGAGCTAGGGGCAAACCTAAAATGACCATAGGAGAAGTGGTGAGGAAGGACATGCATAGTCTAGGTCTGGTCCCAAGTATGACCTCGGACAGAACCTATTGGAGGGCAAGGATCCATGTCGCAGACCCCATCTAGCTGAGATTAGACTGTGTGTTGGGCTGTGCCTTTTTCCTCTTGCTACCTTCCATCTTTCTTTTATTTCCCATCTCCCATTTGTCCTTTTCCTTTGTCATTTATCATCTCTTTCCCCATCCTTCTTCTCCTATCCTTTCTTCACCTTTTATTTTTTAGTATAACTATGGTTTCTCTATTTTGTTTTGTTTTGGATCCATGTAGCCGACCCCATTAAGATGGGATAAGGCTGAGTTTGTTGTTGTTGTTGTTGTAATGCTCGAGTCCAAGAGTCATTTTTATTTTCTTTATATACTCATGTAATCCAACAATGAAAAAAAGATTTAAAGAATGAATTGAATATTGGATTTCATTGGAAATCAGCAGGTGTGCTTGATCACCTATAGGTGTGTTTGATCACCTTCTATCCCTCGTGTCTCCTCAACGTCTTCTCTTCTTTCTCTCCCCCCTCTCAGTCTCATCTTTTCTCCTCTCTTTCACGATACTCCCTCTCATCCCCTCGTCTCTTATTCTCTCTTCATCCAAGATCAGAATCTGATCTTAAAACCTCGTCTTCTCCCTTTATCCTATCCCTAACCTCCCTATAAACTAGATCTGAACCTTCCAACCTGCGCCAAGTTGTGGAAAGGGATGCCTACAAAAATCAAATCTTTCCTACATGCAGCAAAGCTGGATGGGATCCTGGCTAACAATCACGCCATCTTCCCATTATTGAGATTTTGGCATGCGTTCTGCTTACTGTCCAATTCCTATGAGAATGGACTGAATTCTTAAGATGACACTATGATGCTGCCAGAGGTATCGAAACGGGTCCCATTCAGCAGTTTGATATCTTGAGGACTAGGTGCAATTATTGTTGGATTTTTCAAAGAACTTTTTTTGGGTACATTTCATAGAATGTAAAGTAGTGCTTTATTTCCGTGTTTCAGGTTCCTCTTGGTCTAGAGGATTCTAGTAGAGGGTAAACCTGACCTGTATGCATGGACTTGGATTGTCTGAAGTCTTGGTTTTCCGATGAAGTGCCGGGACTGAAGGTAGCAATACTGCGGCTTTCTAGCTTGAGAGGGGGCTTTTCAAACTGACCCCATATTTTAGGGAAGTGTAGTAAGTTTCATAGTTTGGTGAAACTTTTTGTTGATTTGGGTGCCAAGGTTGGACAAATATTTTGGGCCTTCTAGCGTTCTATTGTCAGTGTCTGGGTTTTATGTGTTGAGTTTTCATTGATGGTATGATATACTCTGTTTATTTTGGTTTTTGTTTATATTGTTTCTTCTTTTCTGGATGCAAATGGCAAGCTGTCCCCCCCCCCCCTCCCTCTTTCTCTTACTCTTGAATAAATTAGTTGTTTTGTTCGACCACAAAAGAAGGAAAAAATTTGCAGGCTATAAGCTTCTTAAAGCTGTTTCTTGAACATGTCCTGTTCCGTTGTCCTAACCCTTTTTGTTACTCTGTATACCAGTATGGAAAGGATTATTTTTTGGATGCACCAGTCAAACTGTTGAACAAACACATGCATGCAATGGCACAATCAGAAGATGAACAGCTTGTGGTGGTTTCTCAGGTCTTTCTCTCTTCCCCTTCCTCCAATCCCTTCCCCTCATTTCCACACACACCCATGCATGCAGATTTTTCCTCTCCTCTTTTTTAGCACCTTTAACTTGGCTGCCTAGTGCATTATATTGGAACATTCTGTTGAGCATGGATTATAATACGTGGATTTCTTCCTGGAACTTATTTGTAGGTGCTCGTGGCTGATATCAATATTGGGTATGAGGACATTGTGAATACTCAGGTTTGGACATGTTGTGAAGACAAACTGCTGATTACATAGTTTATTTACTTTGATCCCTGGCAGTTGATTAAAACATTCCAATTGTTACTGTTTTTCTAGGTTCTTGCTTTCAATGGTAAGCCTGTTAAGAATCTGAAGAGCTTGGCCAGCATGGTGGAGAATTGTGAAGATGAATTTTTGCAGTTTGATCTGGAGTACCAGCAGGTTTTCAACTTACCCCTCTCTCTCTCTCTCCTTTCCTCGTTTAGAGTTCTCCTCCTCACTTGAGTTCTCCTTGAGTGCAGATAGTGGTCCTCCAGACAAAGACGGCCAAGACAGCAACACTGGATATTCTCACTACTCATTGCATACCGTCAGCAATATCTGATGATCTCAAGAAATGAGCTAGCAGTGTAGTGGCTGGCCAACTATCCAAGTTTGTCTTTTTGTAGACCCCTAAATTAGAGAATGCAGTACTCAGTAGCACTCGGCCGATAGAATCTTAAATATCAGTCAAAATAAGTAGGTAAATTGCTGCTACTATAGGGTCTTTATGCTCCAAACTCGTTCATAACTTAGTTTCATGTTCCTTTTATCAGTTATACATCAAACAGCCAATAAAATTTGATTTGGACTATTTCTGTAACGGTTGGATGCATTGCAATGGGGGTAGAGATGGTTTTGTTATGGTAAGTAATGAAGAGCATACAAGAGGATAGTGTTCTTCCACATGGAATTTATTCTGTATTGTTAAAAAATGTTCCGAACCTGAGAATACAAATGGGTTGGTGTGGGAAAGTGCATATTATTTGTGTAAAGAGCATGCTTGCCAGCCCAATTGCTTACAAATGTGCTTCAAACTAATCTAATAACTCTGACTTGGTTTCTACGCTTGAGCTCTATCTTCTCTAGCGTTTGCTCTCGCATTGTACTTTGGGATTTCAGATTCCTTTTCAAGCATAGTAGTTAGCCTTCGTGTTTTATCAATATAATGGAGGTTTTCCTAGACGGCCTCCATTGGAAGAAGGCTTTTTTGGTCTGCTCCAATGTCTTGTGTTTTTTGATTAATCCTTTTTGTTTTTTCCAACCATGTGGAAATTTTGCCATGGATGAACTTTGTAGATGGGCAGACATCAAGCTCCCCTCTATTGACATGTCAAACTTCTTGTTTTGTATTGACAAATCTTATCATCTCTCTCTCATATGATCTTTTTGGCTTCTTGTGGTGTGTGTGCTTCACTGGGATGAGGTGAAAATCTGTCTGTCCAAGCATGAACTGGATTCCGTAGGTGTTAGGTTTCTGATTTCCTTTCTATTGGGTTGACCTGATCCTATTTGACCTTTTCATTTTATGGTAATCTCTTGCTAAGTAAATTATTGTACTTTTAATAGATTTTGCAGATCTCCCCTGCTAGTTTACTTTGATATACTGTCTTTTGATGGATTTTGAATATCCTTCAAAGAAAGTTTTCTTGTTCTATTATTTTGATATGCCATTAGGGTTTTTTTGGTTTCAGAAAGGGGTTCCACTGTAAGGGATTAGATAGAGCTTCTGGGACACCTAAATTTCTTTCAATGTATGCTGTCAAGCAATTGAAAATCACTGTGTAGTAGGTTTCTCTTATTAATCTGATAGGCAATGTTTCAGTTATGGTACATGTTGCTGTTACAAACAAAAAGCTACCAAAACAGAGCTCTCTTTGATTTGAATCGAAAAACAGGGCCTCTCTGCTCTTTTTTCAAAGTTTTTACATGTTCACTGCCTTCACTGCCTAATTCTGGAAGCGAGTCTCTATCTTACCCTGTCTTCCGTTGGATGTTCTTCGTCCGATGAAGAGGGTCCATGGGAGAGGGCATTGGTCATATATAGACTATGTTCATGTATTAAACATATGATATACGTAGATGGTATGCCCAATATTGTTTTGGTTATTTTTGTAATGGTCTTTCTATGCATCACAATAACGAGTGAAGCATTTCATTTCACTATTGTTTATGGGAAAAAGGCTGGGCATGCCCTTAGGGTACCCAACATGTGTCATCCTCTTTATTCTTATAGAAAAGACTCCATCCCCTCATCCTGCTAGCTTATCAAAAACTGGAGGCATGTTCAACCCTCTCCCATTTTTCATTTATCCTGATTAGTGCTTTTGCTGCATTAGAGTAAGAAGATATTCTTGCAAATTCACTTTTAAAGGAATCATTGTAGCAAATACCTCCTCCCTTCCTCCCGGGCTTCAGCTTCCCCTCTCCCCTCACAATCCGCCAATAAATCTCTCTCTCTCTCTCTCTCTCCACTGTGAAGCCCGCAACAGCCATCTCTTGCTCGGTCCCCTCACTAACCCGCAACACCCCTTTCCCTGCCACTATTGCACCCCCTGCCCGGATTTGGGTCCTCTGTAGCGCGATATGGTATGTAGCGCACCATTCGATGGCCCTGCATGCTTGGGCATGCAGTTCAACACACAGGTGGGGTGTTAGGCTGCGTGCCCATGCGCTGTAGGCCATCGGATATGCGCTACACACCATGTCGCGTTACAGAGGAGCCCCGCCTTGAAAACCCCCCCATCCCGAAACAATAAAATTCCTAGGTTTTTCACGTAGGAAGAACCAAAGCTCAACATGGTCGAACCACCAGACGATTCAGTAACATCACATTTAAATTGGCGTAGTTTTGATTAAGGAGATCTCAAGGAATTAAGGCATTCCAGCTTCACTTCCATTTCTCGTAAGGTTCCCAAAAACTGGTATATAATAATTGGGAGAAAGATCGTCATCCAGTTGTGCCAGACACACCACCCCTGCACCCTGACACAGGGACGCATGAAATGATTGTCGCATCCCTGCTCATTTTTTACGTTCCAAGGGGGTGCGACAGCGACTGGGTGGCGTTCTCTTTCCCATAGTAATTATGGGTGTCAATCGGTTGGTTCAGTCGGGTATAAATTTTTTTGAAAATGATTTAAAACAAAACTAACATCTAAAAATGCAAGGGAAAGTGCCGATAAATAGGAAGGTGTAAGATTGGATTTGATTAAAAACTCTGTAATGTAGCCAATCCAGAGTATTTCTTACACATCAACTGGAATGGAAACAGGATCCTACAACATGGACAACTAGCTAGGTTTATCATCAAACAGATTCCTTCCTTGATTATTGTCTAGTAAAACTTTTAAATATAAATGTATATAAAGAATGGAGAGAGGTTACTCATGAATGCCATGATGCCAACATTTAGTTTCTTACAAATTGGCATTATAGGTGACGAATCATTTAATAGAGGCACATTTAATGTGGAGAGTCTGGTCCCATGGGTGGAATATGAGAAGGCGATATAAAGAAATTTACATGTTGGCGTTGTAGGCTTCTTTTCCCCATCAAAAAATTAATAATTTTACTTACAAAATAGGGCTTGCTTGAATACATACACTTGGAAGGGACAAAAAACACAATTTTTAAAAAAAAAAAAAAAAGACAAGACACCAATGTATTGGGGTACTTGTCCTGTAGGGGATGCCGGCACTATACTTGGAAAGAATCTACAAAGTATAAGGGTATCAATTGATTTGATTTCAGTCTTCAATTCGATTTCACTTTGGTTCACAATATGTAAAAATCAAAACGATGCGAAACCGAATGTTTATCATAACCTCAAAAAAAAAATCGAATCGAATCGATTCAGTTTTATTTGATTTCTACTTGGTTTCATTCAGTTTGTAAACGATCTTGATGATTTGATTTAAATTTGGTTCAAGTAGAAATAACCTCCTGAAACAAATAAAGTTAAGAAGAAAATTACAACCACATTAAGATAATCCTATAATGTCAAATCTGGTATCTTTAGACTCTTTTAACACAACTCAACTAATAAAAAAAAAACCCCGTAATAGGTAATTTTGCACAAGTCAATAAAGACATGATTATAGAATTTACTATGATTTCAAGGGGCTTACACATTATTTGATTCAGTTCAAATTAAAACTGAATTGAACCAAACCAAATGAAATTTCACTTTTCAAAACTAAACCAAACAGTGTTTTTTTGTTTGATTTGGTTCGTTTTCAATGGTCGATTTCAGTTCTGATTTTTAATTCCGACACTAAATTGACACCCTTACAAAGTATTAGGTTACACACTTAATACTTATATGTAGTTTTGTAAGAGAGGGGACTTCTCAATGGGCACTGCCAAGCTCTCAACACCATCTTTTTCTTCTTTAATCCTTCTTTCTTCCTTTAATTGTCCCCACATCGCACCATAAAAACCCACAACAATTATTATTGCTCCAACAATGCTGCAAACAAATCATACAATTATGTAAATCAATAATATAATTTCAAATTTGAAATGATCCAAACCACATAACCTTAGAAACAAATGAGGCAATTCCATGAAGTTAGATTCCTAGATCCTACTAAAAGGGCATACCCAGTGCACGAGGCCTCCGCCACTACGGGGTTTGGGAAGGTCATAATGTGTCGCAATCTTACACTCTTACCCTTGTTTTAAGGAGAGGAGGTTTCCAAACTCGAACCCGGAGTGGTCACAATGAAACAACCTTTACCATTGCACCAAGGCCTGCCCTCAGATTCCTAGATCTTACTAAAGATAAAAATGAAATCAAGAACGATAAGAAGCATGAGGCTTTTACACATGATCATGTATCTCGATTGGTCAACACTTCAGCCATTTTAATATATGTGAAAAAGAAGGCAGCTTATATGGGTGGCGAAATGACCACCCTGCCTCCTATATTTGATGCTTGGGCACGTGATCCCATTGGTCCCCATGCTGGTAGATGGGTAAAAGAAATAAAAGGTGAATTATTATCATAAAGGTTTATTATTTTTCCAATATTACAAGGCATTTATTTTGAATCATGGACAATTGATGTCTATTTCGACCATTGAATTAACAGAACATGGTCTACATTAATCATATACCAAGTTTCAAAGTATAATTCAATCAAATACCTAATTTTGTATTGGCACATATCCCATGTATGTCCATGCATGTGTAATAGTACTCTAGACCTTACTGTGCACTCTCCCAACTATGAGTGAGATTAGCTAGTTTAGATTATTACAAAAACAAAAAAAAACAAAAAAACCTTTCTTTGATATATGGAAGCTAAAAAAAAATTATATGATTAGAGATACTGTTCCATGGGATGTATGTTAGATTACATTGTTGTGTGTGTTGTTTACCAAATAAAGTGTCCCATGGGAAGTATGTTTCCATAAAATTTTCATATATATGGAAACATCATCTTCCATTGTTCTATGGATAGCTAACCAAACAAAAAGATGTAATTGCAGATAGTGTCCGATGAGAAGTATGTTAGATGACACTAGTAGTATATATTTTTGTTCTCTTTTTTTTTTATTCTTATTCTACAAACCCATGATTTAGGTTACATACAAAATGTCCACACATCTTGGGGTTGGCATCACAACTCAAGGAAAAGCGGCTAACAAGATGTTTTTTCATCCGATGTAAGGGGGGTGGGGAGTCGAAACATGGATCTCTCCTTGGACTTAGGCCAGCGCTCTACTACAATGGCAGTCACACTAGGCCAAGCGAGTGAGAGACACTTCCCCTTTTGCATTTATATATACATATATATACCTACTTTTTTTGTCTATCTTATATAGTGGTGCCCCATGAGCTACAACTACTACTAGAGAGAGGACGGAGGGGTGCCTTAAACCCAAGGTGAAGACATGATAGTTGAGCCCGGCCGTGACTGGCCTGCAAAAACATCTACGCTCTACTGCTAGGGTACCACACATCGAGGAAATATGACACAATTTTCTCTACAAATTTATAGTGAAAGGAAGAGATCTAAAGATAGGAAAAAGTTCCCCATGATGCTAGATTGCCAGTATACTATCTCCCCCACACATTGGATTTTTTTTATTGTTTTCTCTCTCCTATCCTAACCATGTGGGCTTCACATGTGAATGATACTGTTATCCATGCCATCATTGGTGTGGTGTGGAGATTCCCTACTAGCGTCATGGAAAACAAGTATTTTTACTATTTCAAGATAAACTCATTTTTTCCCAACAAGATTTAAAAACGTCACATGTAGCATTTTCTTGTGCAAGGGCACTTTCTTGGAGTGGAATGATTTTATTTTGGTCTTCAAACTTCAAAGAGCCATCATTTTGATATGTTGACCAAATGTGGTAAGATAATGAAATCTATTATAAATTATATTATAATCGACCATAACCCTAGAATTTTCTAAAGATCTGTGATTTTTTAGAGTCTTGATTCAATAAACCTGGGGATCTGGCTATAAGAGGTAAATTTTAGTGTTTTTATACTATTTTATTAACCAAATGAAGAGCAAAAAGAGAAGATTAAACATAAATAATGGGCTATTCAAAAGTGGGTTGCGAGAATCAAGATCATGTTTGGTTGATTCTGTTTCGAATTAGGTGATTCACCTGAGCCGATTCCAAGTACTAAAACCATAAATTCAAGAGAATGATTCATCTTAGCCTTTAGATAAGGAAAATTTGGTTATTATCAAAGTAGATGAAAAAGAAGTTGTAATCTTTCTCTCTCTCTTTCTCCCCTCTTAGTATAACACACTTCTTCTTTCAATGAAGATAAGAATCAATCATTTCACATGTGTACTTGAAGAATCTTGTAAAAAATAAAATCTTTTGAAAATGAAATAATGATAAACCACTTTTAAATAATTTTGATTTTTTTTTTTTAACTAGAAGAACTTTTAGGAATAAGACAATGGGCAATGAAAAGAAGGTTATGATTTCTCCTACCAGCCTTTATGCTATGTTCCACAACACTGTAGAATGATGTCATTAGTTTGGATCACCGGACCATATCAACAAACGGAACAAAACATGTAAGGCCGTAAGGGTATCCATTAAGGGAGCATCTAAATGACACCTACATAGGTGTATTTAGAATTTGACATCTACTTTTAATTGCCCCTTGTCTTATTCCTAAAAGTTCTTTAAGTTATGACTATAAAAGAATTTCAAAAAAAAAAATTTGAAAGTGACTTATCATTATGTTATAATCAAAAGTTGTTATTGTCTTGTAAATTTTTCGAGTACACATGTGAAATGACAATATTTACCTTTGTTGGAAAAAAAATGTGCTATACTGAAAAGGAAAAAAATGAAAGATTACAAATTATTTGACACCTTACAATATACGCGAGTGAGGTAGATGAGCTTATCACAAAATTACCCTTGGAAAGTTTTTCTAGTTTTTACAATAAATTGAGTAAATCACCCATGAATGATAGAATCGCTTTCCAAACAAGAGTAATGATCACATCCTCTATGGAAGTTAGCTCACCTCAATCGAATAACATGACAAAAAAAGATACCTAGCAATATGGGCAAGGGATCTACACACCACTCATATGTAATGGCATCTCCTGCATCAAGGGAATGGGTTCACAAGAGGAGTGTGTTGTATATAAGGACCTCACATGCATGATCAGAGAGGAGAGAGTGTCAAGAGGAAAGAGAATGAAAGGGCAACATTCTTTTCCCAAGCAAAAAAGACTGAAAATATGTGGGCAGCCACTATTGCAGTCTCAGTAGTCAAACGAGCATTAGAATGTATTTTCATCAATGAAAATGCTAATCTTGCAGATTTGATGAGCCTCACAGTCCAATAACATCTAAAAAAAAAAAATCATTTTTACTTTTATTCCCCCTCATTTTATGTGTTTCCTGATACCTAGAATATCTCTACCATTCACAGGGCATTTTCTGTGTTCTTCAAAAAAGAAAAATGGGGGAGTGTTCTTTGTTTGGGAGCATGATCTCCGCAACTGCACGAGACCCAATCAGCGTCCCATTTTGATCCGATCTATGGAGAGCAGGGAGGTCATTTTATAGGGAGGAGACAGACAGATGGACACAACGGCGTGTAACAATTATGGGCTTAATTAATTATTTAGGTTAATTAGTTAGTGAGAATCAAGTTGCACAAACCGATTCGATTTATTCTATAGTTTAGAAATATGCTGGCCCAACTCATTGTGGTTTAAGGTTTGGGGTCAGGACAGTATTATATATACTATGTTTTGGGTCCCTGCAGCTCTCATTCTATTCTTCTCCACTTTACCACGAAAGAGAGAAAAAGGCCACGCTCCCAAAAGGAAGCTTTTTTCCAAGAGAATTATAAGAAGAAGAGAGTAAAAAAATATGCACCTTCCGAGATGGAGTGTGTCACCAAGGAACATGGCACCCATCAATGCTGCGATGCCAATCCCCAAGGGCTTGAACATTGCCACGAACACAGGCCCCTTCTCATGTATGCACCAAGTCATCACACAAGGAGTCACCACACTTCCTATCACAGCCTGCAACAACCACACACACAGAGAGACAGAGAGAGAGAGACAGTGAGTCATAATATCATAAGCCATCACCTTGGACTCAGACAAAGGACATATATCACAAAAGAGTTTTTGTTTTTGCTTACTGAGTAGAAAATGGATAGGAGCTCCAAATCAGGTTTTAGAGTCCAAGCAGTTGGGTTTCTTTCAAAGATCAAAGCAATTAGTGCACATTGAACACTTCCAAACAAGCTACTGAAGGAGACGATGATCATCTCTGTTGGGTACCTCTTAAGAGTTGCTGCCTATAATAGATAGAAACCAAGATTGGATATTTATATATATCTCTCTACCCGTTAATTTCCTTTGAGCTGAAAAAGTTTGTTTATCTAGCTTAGCTAGCTCTGTTTCTTAACTTTCAATATCTTTTTTTTCAATTTGAAGTACCTGAAGAGTGTTCCATATGGAGAGAGATAGAGATGCAGCTGATAAGAACAGACCTCCAAGAATCCAATTGCTCCCTGTCAAGGCATTAGAATTTGAGGAAGTAGGAATTTGAGAGGAATGGGATGATGATGGTGTTGTTCCAATGGAAGGGCCCTTGTAGAGTGTAACTGTAAGTGCCCCTGAGATTGATACTAGTGAGCCCAAGATTCTGAGTTGGTTGCCTGAGCTCCTCAAATCCACCTTCTCCACTCTTGATGACAAAACAGAAAAGATTCACATCATTCTTATTTCTCTCTCCCTTAAAAGAGACTACATATTCATAATTGAGATAAAACAGAGCACTAATATGGAGTGTGGACAAAAAGAAATCCTAAAGCAACCCTTTTTTTTTTTTTTGGGTATGCTAATAGTCATCTATACCAGAAGAACAATGACAAATCTAGATAAAACTCAGCATTTTGAATGGGACACCACAACTTTTGTTAACTAAAGTGAGATAACCTAAGAAATATCACTTGAGGGTCCAACATAAAACCTTAAAATGCATTAGGTGGAGATAACCTAATGGTCTTTTCAGATAACCAATGTGGGATTATATCTCTATAATTCCCGAAATCTCAATACTTTGGTAGTTTTGTCATGTACATAGATATACATCTCAAGGAGGACAACAAAGAAAATTGGCCTAACTATTATTCGGCATATCCGACTTTGAGCAGAGATAAAACCAAGTTTTCTTTTGGCTATGGGTGTGGGGAAGGAAAGAGTGTAGAAAACGAGAACCTAAAATTATGCAGATAACAAATAGAAACCACAAACAACAACCACACAGTCGCACACAAAGATTTATGTGGTTCAACAAGATTGCCTACGTCCACGGTAAGATGAGAACTACTTCACTATCAATGGAGAATAGGGTTACAATCGCTTGTGTTCACACCTCTCTCAGATTGATTACAAAGAAAGAATCCTCACCACAAATTTATAGCGAAACCATATACTGAAAATTTACTGAAATACCCATATAGTCCTAAAAAAAAATTTCATGGATCCATCAGTTCATCCATAACCTGCTAGTAATGAAGATTAGCGTACAAGGTGGGCCGATTCCTCCAGGTCACGTGACCTTAGGCCGCTTAATGACCCTTCACAATCAGTCCACTCATGCAAGCAACGGAATACAAGACAGTAGTACCCCAACATAGAGGGGGCAGAATTAGGGGATAAAACCCAGCATCTTGTAAGTTGGGGGAAAAAAAACCAAAAGCCATTTTAAAGACTAATTATACTGTAAAAAGAAAGTGTGTGTATGTGTGTGTGCCAGAGAGAAGGGAGGGAGAGGGAAGGGGCTGAACCTGAAAATAACAGCAAGAATGAAGGTGAAAGCAGGGACCAGGTTGATCATAGCAGAGCCAAGTGTAGGGGAACTGAAGTTTATGCCAGTGGAACCACAGGTCTGCATCAGAGTTATCCTGCAAAATAACTAATATAAGAAACTACCCATCTCCTACATCTCTCAATTTTCAATCGTCAGCAAAAGTTTACTTCAATTTGTTCCTCAAAAGAACTGAGAGAAAAAACAAATCACAGAAGATTTAAGAGGAAAAGCTGTTCATAATGCAAATGTATACAAACCCAACGAGTCCCAAAAGGAAGAATCTACAGAGTAGAGAGAACGTGAGAGGAGGCCTATTTGACCTGCAAAGTAGAGAAGAAACCAAATTGAAGTAGAAATATTGAAAATGTTAGTTCAATTCCCACTATTATTTCAGAAACAGAGAGAGAGGGAATGAAACAAAGCAAACCCACAGGGGAAAGAGGAGGAAGGAGGCAGGGAAGAGGATGAGAGTGGCAATGGCGTTGGAGTAGAAGACGAACACATAGTGACTCATCCCTCTAGACATGGCTGCTTTGCTAAGTGTGGTTAGCCCCACGTCTAAGCTCTCCACCATCATCACCCCTGCAAATGGAGCTACTTCCCTCAAACTCTTCTTCACATCCATTTTCAGATTCCACCCAATCTCTGATATCTGATCTATCTCTGTTTCTGGGGAAAGGAAGGATTGAAAATGAGAAATGGCAGGGGAGAAGGTGGATTTCACTGGATTGTAATCTCCTCCTCTTCCTTTTTTTCCTTCAGATAATCAGATATTATTAATTTAGTTATTATTGAAGAAACATGGTGGGTCAGCCCCTTTGAAAATTATCTTTCCTCTTTAAAGGGAGGTGTTATAGTGGTTTGATCCCACCATACCTTGATAAGTGATTGGACCTAATATCCACAAGATAGGTAGATCAGGTGAGAGTTCACTCAGAGGAAAAAATCCTCTCCAACCATTTATCCAACAGAGGGAAGGATTTGGACACGCATCCCTAGGTGTTGGGATGTTTGTCCAAGTTCTCTCAAGTGTTGGAAGAGTCGTTGAAAAAGAGTCGGACGCCCCAGTAGTTGGAGAGGATCTAGATACGTTTGTCATATGGCAGGCTAAAATGTTCCAATTTTTTGAAAACATAAATAAAAGGTGCAAGTTAGCGAAACTGGTGGTGTGTGGGTTTTTATCTGTGTCCAAAGGCTCCAAACACAACCCAACGCGAAAAGACTGCCACACCCCAGAAAGGTATAAATATCCAAGGATATTGCGATCTTTTCACGTCGGACTGTGTTTGAACCCACACACAGCACCGATGTAGCGTTCTTTTTTTCATAAATAAATGACTAAAATTACAAAGATAAATTGTCAATACATAAGGTAAAAATAATTTTTTTTTTGGTAAAATAGTAGAAATGATTGAGACTTCCCATGGAAAATGACATGTAACCAACTTAGACCAAACACCCTTTCTATTCAACGATCTAGATTTGCCAAAAACATCATCCTCCATATGACACATCAATGATCTGTGCATGGAAACTTTCATGGGTGGACCAGAGCCAATAAATTTTGGATCTGGCTCTTCATCATCCGGCGCCCAAGTGGGCTGGGGGGCTCCATTCCACATCATCGCATACATCCCGGTGCAGTGGCGTGTGGATCGAGGCCTCCCCAGCTAGACGATGTGCGTTGGACATCGTCCGCGCACGGGAGAGGAGCTCAATCCATAAATTTTAAGGACCTTCTCAAACAATAAACCTACATTGTAATATCCTGATGAACATTAAAATATTCTTAATTATTTTTTAGGAGAAAAAGATCGTTAGCTAGACACGTGCGGTGTGCTGTCTTTGCACCCAAACATAGGAGCAGGCAAAATGACCGTTGCACCTCGATGGAAAAGTCATGGTTTTAGTGCACGGTATCGGATCAGGTATCGGTCACCTGTGAAACTAATATGATACCGATATGGTATCAGAACGAATCAACTGTATCAGACAAATTTACCCCTGAATCTCCTTTAAAAATGAGTTTTTGATCATTTTACCCCTAATCCTTACCGTGACACAGTATCAGGATCGGTTACTTGCAAATCCAGTATGTATCGATTTCCATAACCATTTTGCAACGTTGTTAGATTAGTCATAGTTATTATCAAAAAAGAAAAAAAAAAAAGCTTTCCATAAAATAAAAAAAAATGAAGCTTGGTAGTTCCTCAATTTCCATGGCCTTCGATGTAGGGCTATAAACGGATCGGATTCGGCTCGGATAGTGCTATATCCGCATCTGCATCCGATTAACTATCGGACGGATTCAGATAGTGCTAAACGGATACGGATCGGATATTTTATCCATTTATATGTAAATATAGCTTTTCGGATAGCTATAGCCTATCCATATCCGCATTTGTTTAGCTTTCGGATGGATTCGAATAGTGTTAAACGGATACGAAAACGGATTTCGGCTATTCATGTACACCCCTACTTCGATGTCAAGCTTTAATTTCCAAACGCCAAAATTTAGGTACACTTCAAGTTTAATAAACAACTCAACGTTACCGGCCACAGTGATCTGGAACCCCACAGAGTCCATGTCGAGCTTTAATGTCCAACTACTTAATAAGGGTCTCTTTCAAGTTTCAGCAACTATAAACTATAGAAAGAAAAAGTGGCCATTACTTTTGGGTATTCCATGATTACTGTTTCCGCCTGTAATACATAATATAACTTCAACTCTTTAGATTCTCTTGGATGTATTTGTTGATGATCACCATCTTCTATCTTCCTCTTTTCCTTCAAGGGTATCTATCGGTTCGGTTCTCTAGAGTGTTGTTATAATCCGGAACTGAATCCGTTCTAAAATTCGATACTCAAATCAAACCTGTTCGATTTTAATTTGGTTTCGATTCGTATTCGGTTTTAAAATTCGATTCTATTAGGTTCTTACACGGTTTGGTTTGGTTTCGATTCATCTACTTAATTCATATATTATAATATACACACTATAATATTGTAGTGTAGTATAATATAATAGTATTATAAAATCAACTACTAATATCCAAATTCGGTCCAGTTTCGGTTCTAGAATTCGGTTCCTATGCTTGATCCAGAACCGAATCAGTTCTGAAATCTAATCCTCAAATCTAACTGAATTTTATTTGGTTCGGTTCAATTTGACTTATTCAGTCCGGTTTGAGTTTCAGTTCCAATTCTAATTTGACACCCTTACTTTCCTTTCCTTAACTTGGTTCCGATGGAACAGAAACAACTTACTGTTTTCAATGTGAGCACCTTATTAATTCAGATGCGTCACACAAGAGCTTATGTGTAGGATTAATGACATAGAAAAGAAACAAAAATAACAAACATATACACAAAAGACGAGATTTACGTGGTTTGGCAATACTATATAAATTCACATAATGATTTAATCTTCCACTACAAAAGAAGAAAAACAATACAACCCTTGGCAATTTGTGTCTCAAATCCAAGTTTCGTGTACACCGTTTCTCTATTCCTTTTTCTCACTTAGTCACTCACTCCTTTTCATCACTTGGTGTTTCTACACCCTTAGTTTCTCTATTTTTTTTCCTCTTCTAAAATGTTGTTTTCTCTCCTTAGAGAAACCCACTACACACTTCTTCTAGTGTCTTTTGAAAAATTCCACATTACTTTATGACTTCAATCACCAACTACTTGCATTCTCTTGGAAGATTTCACTCTTCCACTTACTTGAAAGACCCAATTTCTCTTGAAAGCTTCAATCACTTGAAGACTCTTTACATTCAATTCTAATGAACAATCCAAATTAGACCATTGAACCAACCCATCAACCAGTCTAAACAAAAGCCACCTTACCCAACATCTTTTTTTTTTTTTTTTTTTTTTTTTAATTTTATGAGAAAAGAGAAATATATTTATAAAACTAGACAAGTTTACATGGAAGGCTCTTGAGGGAAAGTAGTTTTCCCTTCAATGGCCTTGAGAGTTAGAAAACAAAGATAGCTACACAAAAAGTTTTCAGTACATAAAGTAAAAGGGGCGATTAAGAAGTTAGTTGTTAAGTCCGCTAGTTCCAAGTAACTGGATACCATAATCCAACAATTTGGATCGCGCCCAGGCAAGGGTAAGGCGGTCATTCCCCGCCTAGCTGTGTCTTGACAGTAGGGTCCTGCCGGGCCGCTCGACAGTAGAGGATCAGGGTCCATAATCCAAGGAATTCTAGTATTTGCAGTTACCTCACCCAACATCTGGACAATGCCAACTCAAGAAACTCTATATTATGACCCAACTATACAATTGTAAAGAGACAGAATATATAGTCACAATAGCTTCATCAAAAAAATATATAGTTACAATAGCTTGATAGCCAAGAAAGATAAACATACAAGGAAAATAGAATCATACTAAATCTAGGAAAATATGGGTCCAACGATAAGAAAACAGAGAGCCCCAACTCCGTTCCACTTTGAGGTCATACCTTTGGATGCTCAATCGCTCATTCGTAGAAAAGTAAATGTGAATTAATTAAAATAAACAATTTATTTTGAAATTCTCTTCCACATAGTATATGGAAAACACGTATGATAAGGAAACTCACAAAATAGAGTCCTCGCTGATATGGTTCAATAGATAATATTCCATACTATTGAAATAGAAGACAAAAGTCTAAAATAGATTTGATGAAGGTGTGAAGAATGTTCCAAAAATAATAAGAATTTTTTACCTTTATGATTCTCCAAGATTTTTCTTCATAGGAATGAGTCAATGTCCAGTGTAGCAGCTATTTTTTTTTATAAAAAGTGCTAATTATTAAGGGGAAAAGATTGCCATGATGCCAATGTGCAAATTAAGCAGAACAAAGACAAAATACATGATTTGTGACTTCAGTCAAACCAGCAGAGGTGATGAAGTGGTGAAATTTCAGGAACGAGAGTTACCACAAAGTGAATGCTTTAAATATCTGGGATCAATCACTAACAAAGAGGGTGATATAGAGGATGATGTCTCCCACAGAATTAAAGTAGGATGGCTGAAATGGAGAGGTGCTTCGGGAGTGCTATGTGACAAACGCATGCCTGTTAAACTTAAGGAAAAATTCTACAGGACAGTAATAAGACCGGCCATGACCTATAGGGCGGAGTGTTGGGTAGTTAGGAAGAACAATATAGATAAGATGAGTGTAGCGGAGATGAGAATGTTGAGATGGATGTGTGGCTAGACCAGGAGAGATAGAGTAAGAAATGATTGTATTAGAACCGAATTGGGAGTTCCACCAATCCAAGAGAAGCTCCGCGAGAGCCGCTTGAGGTGGTATGGTCATGTACAACGGAGACCTATGGATGCACCGGTAAGGAAGAGTGATCAGATTCAGGCTGACGGAGCTAAAAGAGGTAGGGGCAGGCCTAAAATGATTATGGGGGAAGTGGTAAGAAAGGATATGCTTGTGGTAGGGCTCGATCCTAGTATGACAGCCGATAGAGTGGTGTGGAGGACAAAGACCTGTGTAGCCGACCCCTTATAGGGGAATGTTCCTGGGATGCTGCTTTGACTACGGCTTCGACTTCTCCCTTTACTCATTGTCTTTTTTACTTCATTTTACTCCTCTTACTCCCCTTTTACTTCTCTTATTTCTTTTACTGTCATAGTCTCTATCGGATCCATGTAGTCGACCCCATTTAGTTGGGATAAGGCTATGGTTGTTGTTGTTGATACCAATGTGCAAATTCTTACACACTTCCTCTCACATCCACCTATGGATCCTACACTATCTCTCCTCATTAAACCCCTTATTGGACGATTTGATTTCCCACCCACCTTTCATTGATGGAAAACTGCACTCTGACTGTTAGAAAACTGGGATCAAAAGAAGAGGATAGAAATAAGGCCTGAGTCGAACGAGGTCATTCTGTCCTCTTCTTTTGATCCCAGTTTTCTAACAATCTTAAGACAGTATTTGTACCCTCCTATTCCTGCAAAGGGTTGCAGCAAACCTGCCTCCCAAGATAAATCAGGCTGGACTGTTACTGGTTGCAGAGACAGTAACCACTGTGAAGCTATCAGAGATTTTAATATATTTGACTGAGAGAATTCGTGGCCCATTTATAGGCCCACAAGGCCTGTTCGGATGGGTCACACCCATTGGCTCATATGGCTTGATCTGACAGGTCATGACTATTGGGTTGGGCTTTCATGGCTGTACGTGTGGGCTATAACCATTGGGCTCAACCTTGAACCAATGGTTCCACCCCCCTTTGATTAGCCACCGATCCAACAGTCGGATCGATCCTAAGCACCCTTTGATCAGACACCGTCGATCCTGAAAAGATTAAGGCGACATACTGTGAAGTACGAAGTGCAAAGTGCAAAGTGCGCCATCAAAGCGCCACATTGCGCATCACGCCAAGATTTTTAAGAAAAAAGAACTCTGTCTAGGACTGTGGCCTACGTCAGTAGTCCCATGAGTCTATCTCTCTCCTTTCCATATGAAAAGACACTCATGCCCCCTTGTTTTGAGGAGAAGAGAGAGACATGGGAGTGCTGATGTAGGCCATACTCCTGGATAGAAAACTAACTCCCATATTTTTAATAGGGATTGGATTAAAATCTTCTAAACATATAAAGAGGGACAAAGTTTTCCTCCACCCATAGAGGACAGCTCACCCACCATTCTAGGGTTTTAGTATGTTGCAAAATACCCTTCCTATAGCCATTTCTGCCCTCTCCTGCCCGTCGGTCAATGGGATCACTGTGGGTGGAGGGAAACTCTGTCCTATAAAGTGGTTCTTGAATTTGTTTTGTTTTTTAAAAGTTGTTGGGGACATTTTGATTTTTAAATTCAATATGAAGTATTTAGTTATTTCCCCCTACCGAATCCATAACAAGCATTCCAATGGGAGCATTAAAGAACATAGGGGCTAAAGATCCTAAATATACCAAGTGACCTAAAGGGTTTCTAGAATCCTCTCAAAAGTTTGCATTTTTGTTAAGGGTTTTCTTATCTAGTGAAATATAACACTTCACTATTTGCCATATAACACTTCACTATTTGCCACATAGCAGTACATGGATTAGTCCATGTGATAGAGGATCAATCAAACATCTTATTGGTGTAATTTCAGCTTAAAATGAGTAGAGGAAGTAGATAAAATTTCAAAAAATTCCATTTTGTATTTAATTTTCTTTTCCATTTGATGGCATGTTGATAATTTGACTACAATTGAATCAACGTTTGAACAAATTTCCTTGGTTACTTTGGACTAAAATTTGGTCATTGAGACGTATGTGGGGCCTTTTATCACATGGACAAACCCATATACTGCCAAGAGTGAAATAGTGAAGAATTATATTTCACTAGGCATAATGACACCTAGAAGAAACCTTTTTTTTTTTTAAATCCCAAACAGTAGGCATTTGACAAAATAACCTTTCTTATCTACATTGAAAATGACAAAGCCAGAACCCAAAGATAAGATCCAACTTCGTAACGAGCAACACTTGAAATATATAAATTAAGGGAGAAAGAACGCCACCTTGTCGTGTGTTGTGGCATGTACCTACACATAGACACAGTCAGGTGCAAAATGATCGTCACATTCCTGCCTTTTCATGAGGGCAGGGCGATCAATTCGCACTCGACTGTGTCTAGGAGCAAGTACACAACTACACGCCACAGCACACGACCGGGTGGCATTCCGAACAATTGCCCACTTGCAGTCCCACTGATAACTATACCAGATCTTTTTCGGAAAAAAAAAAAGTCAGATTTTTTAGGTGAATGAGACAATATAAGCAAATGATGCTAAAAAAAATAGGCCCACCATGAGAAAACAATTGGCCCTAGGCCTGATCATTGGGTCCAAATTCCAGTCATGCCACAGGCCCCATCCTACCTAATAAATGGACTATCAATCTGGCCCAGTCATTAGTTAGTTCGGGCCAAAAATTACCTTTCCTATTAGGTCTATCAGTCTAATATCTGAAATCAATTCCTCTCATTTTGTTAACTAAAGTAGAAGTGATTGAAAATGAAGAGAAAAAAGAAAATCCATGATATATTTTTTAATTAATTAAAAAAAAAAGTGAGTTCTTTGAGCAAGTAGAATAGGAGAGAGCACGAAGGATCGGGATCCTCTGCTGCCAACTGCCCGTGCGACTGGCGTGCAGCCTCACACAGGCAAGGGTAAAATGACAGCACTACCCACTGTCTGGGTGGAGTCCACGCCTTGCCTTTGTGAGGCTGCATGCCTGCCACACGAGCAGGCAACGGCAGAGGATCCAAATTAATATTGGTGCACGAAACAATGAAACGGTTTTGTACACAAGGGGTAAAGATGTCATTTTATATGAGGAAGAGAAAGATAGAGAGAGGCTCGTTTACCCTCCACAATTAGCTTAGAAAACCTTTTCCCTTAAAAAAATGATGATGTCAATATCTATTCCCTCCCTCCATATTGCACAATAACAATGACAACAATATATTACGGGAAAAAGAACTATGTTCGGGAGTGTGGTCTACGCCAACACTTCCATGAGTCTATCTCTCTCTTGCCATATGAAAAGAAACCTCTATCCCCTTGTTTTGTGGAGGAGAGAGATAAACACATGGGAGTGCTGACGTTGGTCACATTCCCGGACTGAAAACTGCTTCCCATATAATACCCTCTCCCTCACGCTAACTTTAACAAATATTGACAGCCTTCCTTCTTTTTAAATGACCAGAAGATCTCTTTCTTGTTGATGGTGATTAAAAAATAACAAAGAAGAAGTTTAAGAAATTCGAAAAATGAAATTTCCATTCTTTTGACTGTAACGAAACAGTGATTATCCAAGAGTTCCTAACTACTTTGAAAGACTGTCTAGGGTTTAATAGAGGGTTGACCTTGGCAGAACAATAAGATTGCTCCATTGTGATTTAATGGTCACGAATTCGAATTGGGTAACAGTCTCTTCGCAAAGTGAAGATAAAGTTGCGTACGTTGTGACCTTCCCAGACCCACTGGGTATGCCTTTTAGTAGTCTTTTCTTTTCTAAATAAACAATTGTTGTCAATATTGGCAGGACCAGGTAACGCAAACCTTTCTAAATTATCATATGGTTTAATTAGAATTTAATCAAAATTTTGTTTGATTTGTTCCTTGGCCTACTGATAATGATGTGAGATATGTCTAGAAGGGATTAGATTATGACCCTATATATCAGGAGGACAAAAGGTTTGTTGTCATCTTATCAACCATGAAAATTGTTGGGGTATGATGTCTTATATTCCGTCATTTGCATTTGTCGTTAAGAGACCTTAGCCCCTTAATCTTGGGAACTCATTAATCACTGCTCATTTTACAGTCAAAGCTTTCGACTTAGACTTTATTGGTGGATATAATCCAAAACCGTAAGGAATTAAGTGAAGAGAACTCAAGTATATATGAACATGAACTAACCAATATGAGATTGTAATTTTATAGCTCTTAACATCTCAACATTCCCCTTCACATGTAGTTTCAGTGCACCTGTTTCTACATGTAGATAGAGAACTTAGGGAAGACAACAAAAAGATTTAGACTATGTTGGAGGGTCCAATCCAAATTAAATCTTAAGGTATTAGGTGGAGAGAACTCCTCAAATTTACGAAGACACCAAAGACCTGATCAAATTGATATGAGACAATAACTCTACAACACCCAATATCTCACAAGACCCAATAGAATATAGAAGATAAAGAAAAAGACTAGTTAAGGGTCTCTAAGCTTTTATTATGTACAGACTAGAGAGGACTACAGCTGCATATAGAATGAGTCCTACTTGCTCTTTTTATCTTATTCAAACTCATGTGTTGTGAGAAAACTTAAAAGACAAAAACAAAAACCCTAATGGATTGTGGATCCAAGGAGTGGTGAGTTCTATCCATTCATCCACTGGGGAAGAGAGGGTCCTTTAGAGTGGATACTCATGGCCCATGTGCTGTTAACTTCCTCTTAATACAAATTCTCTTACAGGGTTTCCATCTAACTTGGCAAGAGAGGGTCCTTTAGAGTGGATACTCCAGAGTCTGAAACACCTCTGTCCTCACCAGTAACCAATCTCTCTTCTTTGGCTTGTCCCCACATCACAGCATAAAATCCAAGAACTATGATTACTGCTCCAATCACACTGCGTACAATAGATTTTCATGTATTGAAAGATGAGAGGATTTCAACTTTACTAAAGATGCAGAAAGTTAAGAGAAGAGAGAGAGAGAGAGAATAACCTTCCAATATGAAGAACATCACCAAGGAAGATGACACTCATGATAACTGCAATAACGATTCCCAAGGGCTTGTACATGGCCACATATATTGGCCCTTTCATGCGTAAGCACCATGTCAGTACTCCACTTGTCACTACTCCCCCGATTATAGCCTACAAGAATTTCATTCATTTATTTATTTGGTGGTGTTATAATCTATATCTTTTCTAGGGTTTTGAGGACGGGTCTTGGTGCAACGGTAAAGGTCACTCCAGTGTGATCAACTGGTCACAGGTTTCGAATTTGGAAATGGGTTCTACAAAATCAGGGGTAAGACTACTTACATTATGACCTTCCCCAGACCCTGCAATGATGAGAGCCTCATGCACTAGTATACCCTTTTCTTATTATCTTTTTTAGGATTTTCTTTTCCATTACTATGTCTAGACTAATGCTTCACTATTTGCCTCATGATAATAGATGGGTTAGTCCATGTGATCAAGGACCAAGCAAACCAAGTGAACATCTCATTTAGTATAATTTCAATTTACAATAAATAGAGAAAGTAGCTAGAATTACAAAAGATATCAGTTTGTATTTTATATTAGGGAGAGGGATAGGCACATCATCCGAGTGGGCGATACCAATGGGGGCATAGGACGGGGCATCATACAAAAGGGGCAGGGGGTCATTTCAAAGGGTGGAGAGAGAGAGAGAGAGAGATAAAGTGAGCACTAGCTTGCGGTACACGAACAATGTGCCTAAGTTTTTCCCTTTATATTATATGAGAGAAGGTTTTCAGATCTGTCCCCTCCAATTCTCTGCCCGACCCAGTTTCCCAGTGCATGTAATAAGGGGGGTGTAATGGCCACCCTACCCCTGCCCGAACACTTTGCTTGGGTGGGGTCCACAGTACACCCCACCCCCCTTATTACAGGCACTGGGGGAAGTGGGCCAGGCAGGGAACTGGAGGAGATATTTTTCCAAGGGTTTTTTGAATAAACGGAACAATTTCATAAAAAGAGGGGTATAAAAGTCATTTCATGTGAGGAGAGAGATAGAGAGAGAAAGTGTTAGCCTGGATGGGGGCTACCCTGTAGCGCGATAGGGCATGTAGCGCACATCTGATGGCTTGCAGCGCACAGGCACGCAGCCCAACATCCCACTCATATGTTGGGCTACGTGCCCATGCACTGTGGGCCATCAGATATGCGCTACGTACATGCCCTATCGTGCTATAGAGGATCCAGATCCGTATTAGCCTACCCTCTACTAACTAGTGGCCCAGGATATTTTCCATCAATATCACTTGGTAATAGTTTTCATGCACGGCGTGCATTGAGTACAATTGGGTGGCCCCCCTATACAACAGAATCGATGGGAGAATCTCTCGTACACGAATCTTGTCCCCCCATCATAAATAAGAGAAAAAGAAGGAAAGAGAAGACTTACTGAATAGAGAATAGCTATTAACTCAATACGGGTCCGGAGTATCCAAGCATTAATGTCCCTTTCTATGAAAAGAGTCACCACCGCACATTGAATGGTCCCAAATAAGCAGTAGAAAAATACTATGGTGGTCTCGTCTCTGTACTCCTTCACAGTTGCTGTCTGTAACAAAACCACACCAAAAAAAAAATATATAAAAAAAATATATATATATATATATATATATACATACATTATATGAAATCTCAGCCCCTAAGGGTAATTTCAGAATTGAGGTTTGGTTTGGTTACAAGGAAAGGAAATTCACCTGAAGTATATTCCAAAGTGCAGAGAAGATACAAGTGAGTACCATGAAAAAGCCTCCAAGGACCCAATTAGCTGAGGTTGGCTCTGAGAAATAGTGAAGATTCAGGAGGTGATCAGATGGGTCCGAAGCTGCTGCAGGTGTCCTATTGATCATCATCATCATCATCATTGGTGGTCCCTTGTACAGAGTCACTATGAATGCTCCTCCTACAGATGCTATGGTCCCCATCACTCTTGCTTGGCTGCTTCCCCTTCTCAAATCTACCCTTTCCATCCTAGTTAATCACCACCAGACGAGGTTCATCAAAATTAGGGCACTCTATTCTTATTAACAATTATAAATTTAAAAAGAAAAAAGAATGCTGCACAGCAGCACCTTCTATGTCCTCTCAAATGGGGCAGTGAAATGATCACCCTACCCCTCCCCTTGCATGTTTGTGCAAGCACTTCAATTGACCCCTGCACTAGTACGAGGACCATGCAACTTGGTAGCAAACCCCTTCCCAAATTTAAAATAGGGAGGAGATCTACACGCTCCTGGAATGTAGTGAAATTCCCAAATCTAAGTCAATAGGCAGCACCGGAAGAGATGTTGCACGGTTCATCAATAGTAGGACCTATTTTTCACATGAGAGAGATTTAAGAGGAGAGAATGTGACAGGACGGCGATATGTACAACCTTTTCCTTGATAAAATTTGGGGCAGTGTTCTCTGTTTAGGAGTGTGGCTCCTACACTTGCATGAGACCCAATCAACACCCCTCTTTTTGTTCAATATATGGGGGTAAGGAGGTCATTTTACAAGGAGAAAAATAGACACAAGATACAAAGCACAAAAGCCACGCTCACGGACAGAAAACTTCTTCCTTAAAATTCAGAGAAAAAGTTTCTCACCATGCCAATGTACTATTGCCTTCTCACATAATTTGTCTTTATTATTTTCTCTCACCTACCTTAACCATGCAAGTCCCACATGAATGATATCATTCTATGCACCATCATTGATGTGGAGTGAGAGATTCCCCCTTCACACTAGTGCCGTATCGAACCTCCCCCTAAAATTTCTAAGAGAGAGCGTAGAGGCCACGCATGCATGGTAACCGATGAGAACATGAGGTGGCATCTCAAGGGTGGAATTTCCACCTTTCATGGGGTTTGGCGATCAAACCCCCCCCCCCCCCCCCCCCCACATCCAAACCCTATATTTATAAGAAAAAAGATGAAGAAAATGACACAACCAGCCGCACCCTTTTGATTAAAAATACAAAAAAATATCTTCCACATCCTTACCGAATCTCAATTAATTAAATGAAACTAATAAAAAAATAAACACCAGACATTGTTTATTATCACATTCTTTATCATAAGATATTAATATTAATATTATATTATTATATTCCCATGTATAACATAGAAGACCAAGTTTTCTTCAAACCACAATGGAGAAATTCCTTCACCGATTTTGATTAATGGGGGTATATGATGATGTATCATCATGAGGGGGCGGATTTTGGCGTAATGGTAAAGTTGCTCCATTGTAACTTAATGATTGCGATTCTCCATATCCGATACAATAATACACTAAATTTTAAAAGATAAAGTTCTCTTCATCAGGAACGCAGGTACGCCAGACACATGGGATTGAGCGAAATAACCAACCCAACACTCCCCCGGCGCCTCTGTCTCGCCCCATGTGGGCACTCCCGGACAGAGAACGTGCGCCAAAATTCTGTTCAGGGGCTGCTCTTTTGCATTGTGAATACGGTAAAAACGGTTATAAAGAAGTGTCTAATCCTATAACAAGAGAATCTCATGAAAACAAGTGTGGGGCTTCACAGAAAAGGACATGCAATGTTATCATAACATAGCGTGAGACATCCATGTATGGGAGGGAAGGAGGACATGAGATGAGAGGAGTGAAGAAGAAGAAGAAGAAGAAGAAGAAGAAGTAGAAGAGCTGGTAAAAGAGTCTAAAAACCAAACCTGAAAATGACGGCAAGAACGAAAGTGAAAGCAGGGATGAGATTTCCCAACGCCGATGCAAGAGTCGGAGAACTCAAACTGATACCACTGAAAGCACAGATCTGTCTCAAACATATCCTGCAAATTCCAATTAATCAACACCACAATCGCATTAATTTCAAATTTCTTGTTAATGATCGATGAAGGAACCTCTGTTTTCTTTCTTTTATTATTTTGACTTCAATTCAATCTCAGAGAAAACAAGTTTTGTAAAATGAATCATTAAGAGATGAAAATCTAAGAAAACCCATTTGAAGAATTCAAGATTTGAATTCTTATATGAACCAAAAATGTATTTGTTTGGCGTACCCGATGAGACCCAGGAGGAAGAATCTACAGAGGATGGAGAAGGTGAGAGGAGGTCGCTTGTTTCTGCAGATTTATTTATAACCCAAAAAAAAAAACAAGTAATAGATCCATTGTTAGTGACTGGACTTTGGTTGGAAATTTTGAGGAACAAATAAAAGATAGAAACAGAAAATCAATTTGAAAATATAAAGAGGAGAGATTGAGAGGAATTTCAGACCTGCGGAGGAGGAAAGAAGGAAGAAGGATGAGGGTGCCGAGTGCATTATAATAGACGATGAAGACGAAGTGGTTCATCCCTCTTAACATGGCTGCTTTGCTTAGTGTGGTTATACCCACTTCGGCGCATTCCACCATCACCATCACTGCAAATGGAACCACATCCCACAGACCAAGCTTCAACGCCATCTCTCTCTCTCTCTCTCTCTCAAACGCACACAGAGAAGGGGAAGGAGGTAATAGTATCTCGAATATTTCAGAGTTCTATATACGGAGAAGGAAGGTAAGATGATGCGTTGTTAGGAAAGCATTATTGATAAAATCGATTTTGCTTTTGCCAAAAACTAGTACATGCGCTCGAGAGTTTTTTTTTTTTTTTTTGGGGGTTGGGCGGGGGATGTTGGGTTTAATAGAGAGCTGAACCGGGCATGGCGACCACGCCTAGACACAAAAAGCACCTCGTCGCCTGAAAATTATGGCTTTTACATGGGAGTAAGAGGGTAATTTCCTTTTTGTTGGGGGGGGGGGGGAGGGGGGAAAGGTTGGGTTGTTATATGAGGAAAGAACTCTCGGAGTGTGGCGCCTATGCCCAGACACAGAGGGGGGGGGGGGGGGAGCGAGATGACCACCCCGCCACCATGAAAGGCAGAATGTTATCCCTATTTATGCTTTTGTGCGCACTCCCATTGGCTCCCGCGCACAAGCAGAGGCCACACTCCCCACTGAAACACTTCTCCTTGTTATATTATCAATGTAATAATGGATGATAAATCTGAGCAATCCATTTTTATAATTTTTTTTTGGATAAGAGATCTCTACTTGGTCACATGGTCTCTACACAAGCGCTTGGGCCAATGGGCGAGCACGTCTGGGTATCTCACGGTGCCCTATGAGAGGGCGTAAGAAACCCCACCAAGTAGAGATCTTTTTTCCTTTTTTTTTTTTTCATTTACATTGTTTATTCTTACTCGACTTGGGAGAGTAGACAATAATGTCTAGAATAATAGTACACATGCAAGAACATATACATGATGTATGCCAATACAAAAGAGGGTAGGTGATTGGATTATACTCTAAAATTTGACAAGTGGCTCATCTCAACGGTATCCTCTCTATTTGATGGTCAAAACAGAAATATCATCTATCCACGTGATAAAATAATTGTCTTGTGACATTTGGAAAAATAACAGATCATTGTGATAATAATAATTTGGCTAAACATAAAGAGGTAAAGAAAATGCTATCTAGTTGTGTGCGGTGCGTGGTCTCTGTGCCCAGACACAAGGTTTGACCACCATGTCCTCAGGAATTTCTGCCTTTCTAAATGAGTAAGATGGTTATTTCGCACAACCCTATGTCTAAGCATAGGGACTGCATGCCGCACGTGGCCAGGTAGTGTTCTTAATTTCTCCCAAATAAATATTAGGAAAAAAGAAAGTTACCTACTCGTGTGGTTCCTGTGCTAAAACACAGGAGCATGCCAATTTACAATCCTACCCCTTATAAAATCAAAAAACACATCTATGTTAATACTCCTACATGCACTCTCATTGACCCGTGCTAATGCAGGGGCTACACCACCAAGCAGTGATCTCTTACTCTACCCTAAATATTAAATTAAATGGGAAGATTTGTTTGTAACAGAGGTTATTACAACAATTACCAAATAAAAAAAACGGTTGTTACAGCAGCTTTTGTGTCCTTTTCCGAAAGATGTATTTTGAAACTCCTTTTGAAATAAATACACATCATCTTCTTCTCAACAACACCCTTTATTTTATTTCTAATTTACATTAAGATGCCATTCATATTAATTTCTAACAATGAGCTGTAGCAGCAGGAGCCCTTTTAATTAGGTTCTATCCAATCCTCTCCCTTTCTCCCCGGCCACCCCAATTATCTCTCGGACTGATTCGTGCTTCTCTAAGTTATTTATCTGTACAATGTGAATATCTCTAAAATTTGTATCATCTTCAATCAAGTGTTTCATTAACCAAATCTTTGATCCACGCATTGCATCGTATTCGAAACATAAAATAAGTAAAATGTCTGGGTTAACTTATATTATATATGTTCAAGTATGAATTGAAAATGATGGATGGTGTTAAAATGGATTAACAAAACCATACTTTTTAATAGAAGAAATAATTTGTTTATCAAGTGAGAGTAGAGAAGGAAAAAAAAATTGGAAAAACAAAAAATAGGAAAAGGAAAAAAGAACAGGTGAAATGGGAAGTTATTTATTATTTTTTTTTATCACATAGGCTTGAGAAATATTATGAGTGAGGGAGACCAGGAGAGAATGGGGAAACACAGGAATATAAAGGCCTTGAAAACTGAGGTTGTCTTCATTATTGTTTTCTAAAATCGACACTACACAAACCGCATGTAAACCGGTTGTAAATCGGACAACGAAAATTGAATAGAAACCGGTAAAACTAGACCGTATGCAAAACGATTATGCTTTTAGCTAATTCTTATCCGGTTTGGTTTTGATTTCACTTTATAAAATATAAATCGCACCGCAACTGAACCAAATAACCAGAACCGCACCGATTGACACCCTTAATCATGACCATTAAAAGTCATCCAAGCGAAGGTGAAGACGAAGACCAAGTTTCTCCTCCAGTGAACTAAAAAATCCTTTCACCATGACCCTAGATGGGTGGGTGGAAAATTTTCCCTTTTTTGTTAGGGCAAGGGATCACTCTCTCGTCATGTAGCACCTGCACTAGTACAGGTGCCAATAAGAATGCGTGCCGAAGCATTTGATTGAATGGGATTTTTTTGATCCTATGATTGGGCACAAAAACTACACGACGGATTAGCAATCTTTTCCCCATTTTTTTATTTTATCCCACCCTAAAATTGTTATGTTGCAACCAATCACCAGGCACTAGGGTCAACATTTCTCTTTCATTAATGCTCTCTCACCCCAATCCCCAACCCTTCTCGGCCAAATATTATTAAACCTTTCAAAACTTATGGCATAGGGGTGTGTAGGGGTAGAGTTCGGGTTAGGCCTAGGTAAGCCCACTAAAGTATAGCTTGGGCCCGGGCTAGAGAGACCAAGGCACAAGAAAAGAAAAGCCCATGACATTGAGCCTGAGTATGGCCCACAGCCGAAAGTAATGTAACATGCTCCAAAGGTTTAAAAACTATTTGTTTACGCTACCTGAAAAGCTAAAATGGTTAAATCCATTTTTCTAATGATTGTCTCATGTGCCCATCCATCCTTCTTTGGATACTCTTAGCTTTTGCCTTTAGGTTTCAGATTTCCCTTTTGGTTCGTCAGCCAAGTCTCTTCGATCAAAAGGAGGATCATTGATGGTATGACCATATTTTAAAAAAGGGTAAAGTACACGTACCCTCTATAATGCACCCAATATTCCTCGTACCCCCTAAACGGCTCAATATTTCACGTACCACCCTTTAATATTTCACGTATCACTTTTGTTTTACACCCCAAATGCCAGATAGGTCCAATCTGTTAAATATCATCGTTAGATACCAAAATTTTGACCATTTTACCCTTTGCTCTATTTTTTTAAATTTAAAAAGACTTAATTACCCTCACTTATTTGTTGTCCTAAACTAATTGAAAATGATCATTTTACCCTTTGTTTTATTTTTATAAATGAAAAGACCAAATTGCCCTCATTTATGTATTATCCTAACCTAATTTAAAAAGACTATTTTACCCCTAAATACTTGTTCTTAAAAATCCCAAAATGCCCTCATCTTTCCCAAAGCATTTGATTGAGTGATACGTGGAATATTGAGCCGCTTAGGGTGTACGAGGAATATTGAATGCATTATAGGGGGTACATGTACTTTACCCTTAAAAAAATCCAATAGGAGGATCATTGATGGTATAACCATATTTAAAAAAATCCAATAGATGTCTTGTAGGTTAAAGGATAAGATCTCTCTCTCTCTCTCTCTAAATATTCCATTAAAGTAGAAAATCCAAACCCTTCTCTCTCTCTCTCTCTCACTCTCAAAATATCCCATTAAAGTAGAAAATCCAAACCCACCAAATACTTTTGAGGCGGGTAGGAGATGGGGCTTCAAAGACTATAAACGTGGGAAAATAAGGACAAAAAGTTTTCCTCCATTAATAGAGGACGGTTCACCCACCACCCTAGGGTTCATAAACACCTCTTAGGTTTTGGTATGTTCCAAAATACCCTCCTGATATTCTTTTCCACCCTCTGCCACCCTCACAATGAATGGGATCCCATTCACTGTGGGTGGCGGGAAATTTGATTTGGAAAGTAATGCATTTTTTGTTTTGGGTAAGAGAACGCTAACTTGCATCAACGTAGGAGACCATTGGGAGCTTCTGCATATATATCATGGGGTATGAGATTCCACCTTTCCATGGGGGTGGGCGGGAAAATGGCTGCTACTATTGAGGCCGTAGAAGATCGGAATCTTCTTCTACTTGATATCATAGATGTCCTAGCTTTTTTTAACTATGAAATGAAGTATATTAACCTGTGATCTACTGACACGTTTCTTATCACTATAGATTGAAAATTTGTTTAAAGAGGGACATTTATCTTTTTTTAATGGGTTAAACATTGTCCATGGCCATGCTTGGAATTCTCCTTCTGCAGCCAATGCTTTAGTTGAATAGAATCCATCCAGATCTCTATGCACTTAATACCTTGGTCTGCTGCACATCTGAGTTTTGTTAGAATCATGGGTACGATTTGGCATAAACGAATTCAAATCGTTACAATCGATGAGAGAAGTTATTCAAATCTCAAAACGAAATTTATGATTTCGTTCATTACCTGAAACTTCATAAGCGAAAAGCTCCACATGCCAATACCTGATCACAGACTCGTAAAGAAAGAGATTTGAGAAAATGAAAATCCTCAACAATATTATGTTGAACAATTATAAGAGTGTGTACTAGGGTTTTTCACAACATATCTATATATACTACAAAACCCTAATACTAAGTGAAAATTAGAATCCAAATCATAATCAAATTTATTTCCAACAAGTTCTTGCTCAACTGCTTTCCCTTTGGCTTTCTATGCTGAACCTAATATGGCATAGTAAAAAATTTACAACATTTATATCATTCTTCAATGTGTATGCCTATCATGCTTGTTGTGTATGCTCCACAAAACTATGCCATTTGTGATGAGAAGAGAATGACCATCTATTGGTTTTAAATGGGCATTTATTTCAACCATTAAATAAAGAGGCTGGTGAAGCTCTCAACATGCCAGCCAGGGTTCAAGAATTTGGATAGAAATATATCTTGAAATAAGATTCAGTGGGTAGTGAGAGTTCGGTTTTTCTAGATTAATTTGAACATTGTTCCTTTCATTTGAATGAAGAACATGATAATTATGAACCCATAATCAAAAATCTTCTGAGATCAGATTGTAAGATGCAATCTAAAGAATGGGCAAAAATGATCAATTGACAGCTACTTAACAATCTTTTTCAGCAAACCATCTCTAAGGCATTTTTCAGTGGTTTTTTTTCTAAAAAAAAAAAAAATTGGGTGTAATTGGAGCTTCCAAATTAACTGCCAAGGAAGAAAACTGTAGTTTTAGCATTGGATCCCTAACAACAGCTTTCGCAAGGAAGAAAACGAAAACTGTTGTTGTAGTGTTGAGGTCACCCGATCTAGAAAAAATGGTAGAAATCTGACCTTGACACCCTGATGTTGAGAGTTTAATCTTGATAATGTGGCTATTAATAGCTAATGGAAACAGAGAAGCAAGGATTTACAAGGAAACAGAGCAGCGGATTGGTTAGCCAACTATGCCTATGATTCGGTGTCCAGTACTACTTTCACTGATTGGGCGGATACTCCGACAGATCTAAAGAAAATTATATGGGAGGATGCCACGGGTTTACCTGTTATTCGTACATAGTTTTCTTTTGTGGATACAGGGTTTTGAGTGTGTAGATTCTTTTTGGTAGAGAGTGTGAGATTCTTTTGTATCCTTGGGTTGGGGTAAGGCGGGTTATGTCCCCCCCCCCCTTGTAATTATTGATCATTTTATTTTGAAGATTTAATAAATTGCCAGGAGCCAGCCTGGGTCCCAGACAATATTCGGGGTAAAAAAAAACACAAAAAAAAAAACAAAAAAACAAAAAAAAAAGAAACAGAGAAGCAAGGAGGAGCATATTCCACTTTCAGGAGGAGTATAAAACCTCAGATACAAAACTATAATCATGATTCTCTTGGACGTAGTCATGAATTATGAATTCTTATAAAGTACGGATTCATAAATCTAACCAAATTTTAGGCTATGTTTGGTAGGTATTCCCATTCTCAGAATTCAGAATGCAGTCCTAACTCAAGAGTTAGAACATTGTTTGAATACATGTTTGGCTAAAATGCATTCATGATTTTAGAATGCTTAGGCATTTTGTTGAACACTTCCAAGGTTCCAAAGAGAAGGAAGCAGTCAGCACAAACTCCGACGGCCAAATCAATGGTTTGGTAACCCCTGCTGGCGAGCAGACGGTGCCTAAAAAATTCCCAGAGACTTGTAAGAACAAAGGACTTGAGACTAAATGCTTTCGGAATTACTGCACTGTCTGCAATCATTTTTCTTGCACTGCAATACACTTAGCGTGTCGAGAACGGAGGCAATTGGCCAAGACATGGTGGGGGGAGGATTTGGGTCCTCTGTAGCACGACATGGTGTGTAATGCACCATCCGACGGCGTGCAGTGCTCGGGCATGCAGCCCAACACACAGGTAGGGTGTTGAGTTGCGTGCCCAATCACTGTGAGCCTTTGGATGTGCACTACACACCATGTCGCGCTACAGAGGAGCCCAACGCCAAGAGGGGGAATGAGTGAGGGCAAAGCCAGATCAAAAGGAGAGGAATGAAGGACCATGAGGAAGGTGTACTCTACGCCCATGACCATGACGCAGAGAAGAGACGAAGTGATGATAGAGGTTGTGAAATGTTTAAACAATTGAGAAACTCATCCTTCAAGAAGCTCAAAAATCCATGCTTAAAATACTCAAATAGACGATATATTCCTAATTTTCTTACAGGTTAATTGACTATACATAAATTCCTATTGATGCCGAAAAATACAACTACACATTTTCTAGGTCTTCCTCCGCTTTCTTCTCAAGAAAGGCATACAACGTAAACCTGTGACAGAGGTTGGACCAGAATCTTCTTTTGGTAGTTCCTGCACATTTTCCTCCTGAGATGAACCCAAGCCACTTGGATCATTGATGCCTTCTGTCTCTGGACGGTGTGGACTCTGAGTATTACCCGAAGTATCATCTACATGTACGCCGTGAACTTTGGGTGGGCAAGACACCGACTGAGATTGATCACCATCCAACTCACCTTCGTCCATGCAAAACCCCCCTCCTGTTTTCAGGTACTCATCAGAAAATCCACCGTCAAATGAAAGATCGTCATTGCCAGGTTTTGAAATTGGTTGACATGAAACCTGCTGAATTGGATCAGCTTCCTGCTCACCTTCATCTTCACAAAATCCACCACCCAATTCAAGATAGTCTTTACACAAACCATTATTGAGCGAGTGATCAAGACTACCAACATAATGGTCATTTTCACAGAAATCTTCAGCAGCATGTCCCAGAATATCCTTGTCATGTTCTGGTTCCTGGTCCACTGCCTCTTCATCACTGCCTTTTTCATTGCTTTGGTCTGATGACTCACTGTCATCTGGCTCCTTACTTGCATACTTTACATGCTTACGAGGTCGAGTTGACTGGAGAATGCAGGGAAGCAGAGAAAAATAGATTAGGGAAAAAAAGGTTGGGGAACTGAAACAAAGATGCAACAGGAAACAGATATTCAGCCAAGGCTACAAACTTTGCACTAAGGGGGGGGGGGGAGTGAAGGAATTGCAACTGTATATATCTAAAAATACTCTAGAGAAAATCCCAACAATAAAATATATTCCAAAGAGGGCATGATGGTAACATAGCATAAATGCCTATGTACATGCCTTCTTTCCACATGGAGCAGAATAAAGAGAAACACAACCGGGTAGAAGTATGTATAGAATGGTCATAACACTCAAACCACTGTTTCTTTTATGGGACAGACATTCTACAATTAGAACACTGACCATTCAAAGGTGAGCATCTCAAAGCCTATGTTGCTTTTGGTGAGCTTACCACATAGGACACCAAGACTTGTACAAGCACAAAGCTTCAAACTTACCCTGCGCATAGAAGTCAAACCTCCTGTATCTTCAGCTTGGACCTCCTGCTCATCATCACTACTCTCACTATGACTACTTCCAGTCAATTCAAAGGCAGGGATTGCTTTTCCCTTTCCTCGTCCCCCTCCTCTTCTCCTTCCTCTTCCTCTTCCTCTTCCTCTTACCCTTCCCCTTCCTCTCCCATCCCTCCTCAATCCTTCCTCAGTATTCTGCTTACTTTCCTCCCAAATAGCTAGATCCGGATGCCCTACTGCAGACTGCACTGGTCCACTCCCAATCCCTTTCTTCTCTGACTGCTTCTTAGTAGAATTTTCTGAAGCATTGTTCTCATTTCTAGTAACATTATCATTCCTTTGGCATAAGGAATTCTCTGGTTCATTCTCATTGGGACCACTGGGATTTACCCTTCTTTTCTTTGCAGCTTTGGAAGATTTTTCTGGAAGATCATCCACCAAACCTGAGGCTTTGTTTCCTGTTATCCCTTTTACAGCCTTTTTAATTCTCTTGCTACGAATCTTTGCAAACCGTTCATTGAATGAGTAAAATGCTTCCAATCGCAGCTGAGTCTGTATCACACCGGCACATGAGAAAAAAAATGTTAGGAAGGGAACTGTGGGTCCTCTTTCTTAAGATATGTAAGTAAAGGATAATAAAATGAATGAATGAACGAATGGCACAATGGGTGCATTGAATGAACTTGGCTAATAAATAATAGCTAAAAGATCTGTAGCTCACATAACACGTTGATGATGTAATTACCATGGAGTTTGGACAATTTAGTTGAGTAGAGTTTTGTAATTTGTATGGACAACTTAGGCCTCAAAATTCATTGGCTCGAGCTAATAGAGTGAAATGACAGAACTGGATTCATGTTGCAGCCCTAAATAGTTCATACAAGCGAGATAAGCTCAAATCGGCAACTGAATTGAGAAGGTTTTCTGCAGTTGACCGGGAAGGGCTAGCAGAAGAGGGAAGGGCTGGAGGGTAGATTCCGCCGATTCCAGAAGCCAGGCCACATAAGACTCAGGTGGAATGGACTGAAGAGGCTACGGGATTTGCACACTAGCAGGGCCAATCAGCAAGACTTTTACAAGAAGACTAAACAAGGAATTAACTGAATAGGACACGAGCGGGTACTTTCAAGCCTATGTGAGCAATGCACTTATGCTGCCTTCACTCAAAGGAAAGCACTTTCAAAGAAACAAGGGATGAAGGGGAGGCAGGCTTCAGCCTGAAATCGATTCACTAAGCTAGCTTAACTATTGAACTACTTGAACTAGAGGAGCGGAACGAGCGAATAAAACCCCATTACTGAGCTTGGTTTTGACGACATAACTGTTGTAGACACCAGTTAACGTGAAGAAAGGCAGGCAGGACAATACCAACAATAAAATTTAAGAGGAATGACTTCGGAGCCGGACATATATCATGTGGATGTTGCATGGGAAATAAAACAAACACTAATCAAACATCATGCGTCATGCCATACCAGATTCTACTGAAGGTAAGAAGAAAGAAATGGAATGTACCAGACCTCATGTTTGCTGTATTCCTTTAAAACAGGCACCAATAGTTCATCTGCCTTTTGGTTACTCCAACCAAGCTTCTCCCAGCATAATCTGTGCATATAAATGAGTGTAGTCAAAAAAACGCACTAATGCTCATAGTTGTTTGATGAACTATGAATGAAGCAATTCTGTGTGTGTGTGTGTGTGAGAGAGAGAGAGACCACAGGAACCTATTGGTGCTGGATTCATTTCCTAAAAATTATAGAACAAAACAAGTTTCCAGCCATCAACATCATAATTCAACTGGACACTGAAGAACTGTCGGCATAACTAATAAAACAATCTGGGAGGAGACCCAAGATATACCTAGGCAAATATACCTAGGCCAAAAGTAAGTGCAGAGAGGAGACACAAGATAGCAGCCTACTTCTCCATGAATGATGGACCCACCACTCCACATTCTAGATGTCATTAAGTCGAGAGTTTCATACACTACTATGGTATATCACCAGAAGAAGAAACATCTCACCATTTCCTCTAGGACATGAACTATGAGTCAAAATATAGTCCTTAGAATATTTTCTACCTTATTGAAATCAATCCGTACATCCAAGTACTGCACCTGAGAAGGATTTGCTCCCGACATGCATGAGCAGAACTCATCAAAGGAAGCATCTAACCTTCACAATGAACTTCTAAACATTTAATAAACCTAGCTATACTGCCACATTAAGGATGTCTTTCACTATGTAGAGTGTTGGTAAGCATGTAAAAAGTTCACTTCTTGACTACTTCCCACACTTTCTTTCTGTGCCTTGGGAATAGTCCTTTTCTCCCACCCACTTTCACATTCTCCCATAGAAATGTTGAAGAATCTGACCAAAATGGTCACATTTTGAGGTAAACCTTAAAAAGAGGAGGGGCCCAACTCATTTTCTTGCACTTTCTTACACAACCAAACATCGAGGTGGGAAATATGTCTTTTTCTTCCACATCACTTCCCTATACTCCACTTTCACACGCTCTTTCACACTCTCTTGACAGCCAAACACAGCTTTAAGGCATTAAAAGTTCACGAATATCAACTAAATATGTAATACTAAAAGTTCAGGAAAGCTCTAGCTGAACTTTAAAAACATTGATGCAAACTAATAAGACATTTAGAATAAAACTCACTTGCGAAGAACAAACAGATCTGGCTTCCCCCAGGAGAAAGGTTCAGTCGACTTGTCCACTTGTGGAGAGGCATATGCAGAAATAACAGCCTCACTTGGAAACGATGAAGGGATATTCCAATTCTTGCTCACATTTCTCTGTATATCCCAAATAAGATGGTAAAGTTATTTAAAACATCTTAACTAATCCATTTCATAATGACAAAGAAAAGGTCGATTTATATACAAAGATCTGTTTTACATTTTGAGTGCTTATCAATTGATTGATTGTCATCATGAGTCATGACAACTGGAAAAACTTCCATCAAACGTAAACCCCAATGGAAAAGACTAAAGCAGGAAAGTAAGCACTTACATGCTTATCCATGAAAATTTGCTTTATAGTATGGATGTCATCCATGGATTGATTATTGTCATGGCTCTGCGAAACACTTCCATCAGATGCAGATCTTCCTACAGAGTCTCGTAGGGAATCCAAATTATTGTTATTCACTTTGGATGATCTCTTCCTTGGAGTAGATCCAGTATGAACATCAAGTTTTCCCAAGATGGATGGATCTGGGGACTCTAGCCATTCCCTAAATTTCTGGAGGCCGTCTTCCTCAGGGAATGCACGTGCAACTTCAATAGCATTGACAATGCCAATTCCACTATATAAAAATAAAAGATACAAACAGAATAATCTCATTAGTATCTGTTTGCCATCGATGGATAGAAAAGTTATTACAATGCTTTACAGATTAGATAGAAATTGACAGACTTCTATTGCTGCCAATAAAGTAACAAAATAAAACAGATAAACAAACAACTAAGGGATTGTCTAAATGACACCTCTATATGCGTATTAAAAGTTGTACCCTTCTTTTGATTGCCTCTTGTCTTATTCCCAAAAGCCCTTTAAGTCGGGTAAAAAAAGGTTTTCAAAATAATTTGAAAGTAACTTGTCATTATGTCATTATCAAAACTTGTCCTTGCCTTGGAACATTTTTCAAGTACACGTGTGAAATGAAGGATTTACCCTCATGGGAAGAAAAAAATATGTTATACTAAAAGGGGAAAAAAAGAGGTTACAAATTATTTGACACCTCGAGGGGTGTCTAAGAAAATCCCAAGTTCCCAACAAACAATTACAATAGCAATGAACCTCAAGATATGAATTCCTAAAAATATGAACTTGAACTAGAAGAGGAAAAATGAATCTGTTGACAATCAAATTCAAAAGATTCATGTTCTCATGCAATAATAGAAGTATAGAACCCATTGATCCAATTTCTTAAAATTACCTAATTCCCTCAGTGTAATCACTCCCAAGAAGCAGTGCCATGCGGATCAATTTTTCTCTGCTCAACCCAAGCTCATTCTCAATGTCCTGTGAGACCAAGGATCAGATACATGAGAGTAAATTACTGCGGCCCAATAATTTCGGAAAATAAGAGGAAACAATTCCTTTTTAGGATGAAATAGTAGCTGTTGGAAACAGGGTCAAGAACTAAGTCAGCATCATGGATAAAGGGAACAAAGCTCCAGGAAGGAGTATTTTCAAAGTAAAATACACGGACAGAAACCACCTAGGCCTTCAGCAAACTATGGATTTTTTTCCAGACCACTGAAGGAAAATAAAAATAAATAAATAAACCAAAAATGATAAAGGTTTAAGAAAGAAATAATAATTATAAAATTTACTTGAAATTGATCATTGGACAGAATACAAACCATAAAAACAAGAAAAATGAATAAAAAGAATTTGCACTGCAAGATTCAAACCTTCATGAAGTATGTTTCAACATATTTACGATCATCAAATATATTCTTGTAAACATTTCGTGCCCCAAACAAGAAAACATCAGAGTCATCAGTTACTACACCATCCACAAGGTTGGCAAGTTCCATATATGCACATTGAGCTTCTGCTTCCATAGGTGCAATGATATATGGTAAGCCAAACATTTGTAGCAGCTCCTGATAATCAGAGAGAGAGAGAGAGAGAGAGAGAATAAATATCAAGCTTAGGCCAACAACATCATCATGTGGGGTTATGTGTCTGAGTTCCTATATAGATAGCAAATAAAATGATAACACATTAAAGTGAATCTTAGCAAATTGCTACTAAACCAGTTCTTTATATGCCAATTTCTGCTGATCTGGAAATTCTATTCCAAAAACCCAAAGCTTAAAAAAAATAGATGTATCCAGTGCGAGACGCTCTCCCCCCCCCCCCAATGCGGGGTCTAGGGAGGGTCATTATGTATGCAGCCTAACCCCCGCTTCGCGGAGAGGCTGTTTCCTGACTCAAACCCGTGACCACTTGGTCACAATAGAGCAACCTTAATGTTGTGCCAAGTCCGCCCTCTAAAAAACCAAAAACTTAAGAGAACCAAAATAAGAAATTCCTTCTCTTAACTTCACAAGCAGCTGCTATGAATGTTTTTTTTACGTATTCATCCCTTTTCTTTCTAATTTAAATGAATCAAGCAATTTCAATGTTGTTTGGTCGGAAAAATCTGGGAATACCACCCTATACAGAAATAACAGGACTATCATATTGAAAGAAACTTCATCATAGTTATTAGAGTGAGAAGTGAGAAATGGGAACATCAGAGACACAATGATCTAAAACTAAGATAAGTAAGAAGTGAAGCAACATACTACAAAGTGGAGACAGGAGTCAACATTCAACTTCACTACTTATGGATGGAACGATGGAGGTTAAAAAGATGGCTGAACATGGATGGACCTGCAATGATGGTATCAGTTTCACTTTTCAGTATATGAAAGTTTATCAGGAACAGAATGTTCTATTTTGTAGTTTAATTTCAGGTTGTGATTCACTTTTCATCTGCCATAGGATTAAAGAACCAATACCGTGCACCAGCCAATATGGATATGGAAGACATTGATGAGATGAAAAAAGTTAAGGGGCACGTAAATTCCAATGCACATGTCCTAATAAAATAGAATAATATTTTAGTATAAGTTTGAATGTGCACCTGACATTCTGCAAACATTTCACTACTGACAGACTCAGCATTACGTTCAAGCTTTCTTTGCTCATCTCCTAGATTGATGCGTTCTTGTCTCAGATGTAGCAGTTCCTGATCTAAAGCAGTCTCTGAAGCCTCCATCTTGTCCTCAATTGCGTCTCTATACTGCTCTCTTTCATCAGAAAGAACACCATAATCTTTTTCTGGAACTAAATTGTGATCCATGGCAGTGTCAGTTGCTATTTCTTTTATAGAATATCTTGCCTGAGAAATGGCATTGTCAGTCGTCTCACATGAAACAAATGAAGGGGCGGCTTCAGATTCGTTTTGGGAAGCATCAACCACAGTAGCATCAGATGTTTTACTGTTCAAGTGATCCTTCTTTGGTTCCTTGGAAGTAACCTGATAAGTACTACATGCTTCAACGCAAACATTCTTATCTTCAACGGTTTCTTCACTTAAACGTCCGACATCAGAAACCAGGTGCGATTGATCTGTCACCACTTCCTTCCCATCAGTTTTAACTTCTAATTCCCTGGATGACTGCAATTGCATATTTGGAGACTCAATAATCTGTACCATATCCCTTACACCTACATTATTCAGCCTTTCTATATCATCCACACCATCACAAGATGATGGATTTTGTTGAAAATTATCTTCTAATGGCAAGTTATGAGTATCGGAGCAATCCTTTTCACAAGCAAAAACTTGAGGGCAAAATTCAATACTTGTACTCTGATTAACAACTTGTCTGGAGATTTCAATATCACTTGTTCCAGCAGATACATTGATAGATTTCTCTACCGTGAAGTCCTCAAGGCTTCTCCTTATTGCTTCCTCAAAAGCAGCTGCTTCTTCCAAAGAGCCTTTTGAAACAGAAGCCATTTCTGGAACATCAGAAACTCCTTCCTCCCAGTCCACCTCAGCCTCGTCACTAACGTTGTCATATGCCGAAGTTTGTTTAGATTCCTCCTTAGCGTCATTACTAAAATTGCAATTGGTTTCTTCAATGCTTCCTTCCTCCCAGGAACACTCCGAATCAGCACATGGATGTTTTTCTGAAGGAATAAGTTGAGCAGAAGGGATGACAGAATCTCCTGCTACTAAATTAGCAAAAAGATTAACTACATCATCATCAGTACACTTGTTCCCATTGTTATGTTCATAGAAGGATATCACCATTGGAGTCTTGTTTCCAAGAACAGATTGTTCATTAATCTGAGGGGTCTCTCCTTGCACCAATGAATTCATTCCATCATTTACGCTTATGGTTCCACTTTTTCCATCATTTGAAGATTCATGTTGAACACCAACCACTTGCTCATTGGAGATAACCTCCATGTTTGTAAAAATCCTTTCCTTAGTCTTCTCCTGCTCAATCTCTTTCATCAAATCCAAATTCCGTTGCAAATCTCGGGTCATACGAATTCCCATGGCTCTTACCCTGCTAACCCGAACACGACCTCTATCATCAAGGTATGTCTCAACATCATCATGAGAACTCCCTCTTGATTCATCTGTTGCAGATACAGTTGCAGAATTACCCTTGGCAGTAGACGAAATATGATTCACAAAATCTGAAGAAACAACTTCTGTTCTTGGGGTCTGATGTTCCATGTCTCCATTTTTCTCAACTCCAGCAGATGTAAGTATTCTGATTTATTTAGCATAGCAATCAATAAAGTATCTGATCAATCAAATGAAGAATGCAGAAAGATATATTTAGAACAAATTAAGTTATCACAAAAACTTTAAAAAATATCCTATTTTGGACAGTGAAACCACTCCAAAATTGTAGAGATCAGGTTAAACCAATGTGCAACATCTTATTGGGGATGGAAGGTCTACAAGATTATGGCTTGACAAGTGGCATCCTGCAGGTGTGCTGATTTCCAGGTTTGGGATCAGATTCAGTATGATGCACGATCTGATAGATTGGCAACAGTGCAAGATATTTTATTTGATGGCGATTAGAGTCCTGGTACCTCTGTGTCCCCAAACTTAATTGAGATTTGGCAGCAACTTCCCAATATTAAAAACTCCCATCTTTCTGATCCAGATATGGTGATTTTTTTAAGGAAATGCATCTGGTCTTTTTTCAACCAAATCAGCTTGGGAGATGATTTGACACAGTGGACTGGGCAAATGCAATCTGGTTTTCTGATAATATTTCAATACAACCAGTCACTACTTGGAGAGTAATTAGGGACGCCTTGCCTACAAAGGACCAGCTGATCCGAAGGAATATGGGTGTTAGTCCCTTTTGTTGTTTCTGTTGGGCTGGGATTGAGAGTCGGGACCATTTATTCTTTGATGTCAGTTCACCTCTGATGTATGGGAGACGGCTTAAAGCTTTGCTCCCAGTCCAGTAGGCAAGTGCAAAAAATTATCGATGAAGCGACCTGGATGCGGTATGGGTTTGGTGGAGATGACTCTATTGGGGTAGATGACAAGTTGGATTTTTGTTCCACTATTCACCAGCAATGGCAAGAGCATAATTTCAGATTATTTCAGAATAAAACAAGAACTTGTTCCCAGATCCTTTCGGCCATTAAGGAAGTTCTCTTTAGGTGTGTATCCCTTACTATTTCTGGATCTCCCAAATCCCGAATGCTTGTTCTTGGATTTTGACTCCTACGAATACAGCTGCATTACATTGTGATGAGTCCCTTCTTCAAGATAGGGCCTCTTATGGGGGCTTGGTTTGTGCTGGAGCTCCCATATTTGCTTATGTTGGTACTGGATCTGATTGGTCAGTTGTGTGCATGGAGTTACTTGCCATTTATAGAGGTTTGGTTGTGCGTACAAAAGAACATTATAAAGTTGGCTATTAGATCAGATTCTAATTTAGTTATTGACATTGCAAGGGCCATGGGATGTATAGCATCTGAAGAGTGCCATCTTACATCTAGTAGAAAGATTGCCATGGAGTGAGTTCCAACATGTTTGGAGTGAGATAAATCAACCATCTCACTGTTGTATTTATTATGGATTGTAATTTACCACTTTTCAATAAATTTTGATATTACCTATTAAAAAAGAACCATAAAAAGCTTCCAGTTTATGTTGTACATAAACTCATCAAGCCAAGCTTTAAATAATTTTCACTCACTGTTTGTCCCCAGTGAATGATGATGAAAATATGAATTCTCTGTTGGCTTCAGAAGCTATCCGAGATGTCTGAACCCCACCAACTCCCCTTCCAGCAGCAGATTTCTGTACTTCATTTATTTCTCGACGGAAAGCCACGGTTTTGAGATAAGCCTGTATCTGTAGCTCAGAAAATTTTGCAGGGGCCTGGACATATGAAATTAACAATTTGATCAGCTCGTCCTAGTCCAGAGTTATCAACCTATTTGGATGTTCCTACATAGATAACAACAAACTGTAGATATGAAACTGCAATCATTTCACACAGAACATTACCACCGTTTCCCATGCCAAGTTAAATTTCAGTTGTTTAAAAGGTAGTCTTGGCATGTTCACCTACTTGTATGCATTTTGTATTGATGTTCATGTCAAAAATCCTTTGTCATTTTTTTTTATTTTGACATGAAAAAATGGGAAAAACATCTAATTTCTATTCATCAAAAAACAGAAGAGGGAGGAGTTCAGAATTAAGTTCCAAATTAAAGGAAATCCTTAGAAAGATACTCCACCTTGAGGCTTCTTTGACCTTGGCTTGGATTCAGAACTGAATTATTGGAAATATCATCATTCTTGGCTAAGTTTATGAGTTTATATCGCAAGCATTAATCTTGCTACTTTCATGTACGTCCTCCTCAATAGGGCTCAAACCATTGTCACTTTTTTTCAAATGCCCCCCTCAAATTGCCCAAACGTACAAATGCACCCCTGAAAACTTTACTAATTCCAAATGCACCCCTACTTTCCAAACTTTGTAACAATCTAGTCCAGTCCGTTAGTCTGGGAGGTTAGACGTTAGTTTCAGGGAATCTAATGACCAAAATGCCCTTATGATAAAACCCCACCAAAATTAAAGAGTAAGGTGACCAAATTGCCCTCATCTTCCCCAAATCGTTTAGGGTTTAAAAGTGGAGTAATGTTTGGCCACTGTCATTGATACAGTGGCTGTCTGCTTTCTTTTTCAGTTAAACACTTCATTGCTTTCAGAATAGTGAGAGCAAGAGTGAGATCAGAGGAGGTGTAAATGAGTGAGAGAGAGAGAGGGTGGTGTTGGTGTTGGTGTTGGTGGGAGCCTGAGCTTTGGCTGCAAATGAAAGGGGGAGTCTTTGTTGGTAGGATTCCAATATCTCAGAATCTCTCCCACTCATGGAGACAATTCGTAGTTGTAGAGAGAGAGGAGAAGAGAGATGTATTGTTACCCATCAATGGCAATAGGCCTGCGCTTTTGGTGCCAATATGCCATCCTTTGCTCCACTCTTCCTTTTTCGAATACCCAACCTTACAAATCTCTCTCTCCATTGGAATCCTCAACTAAAACTTGCCCTAGTCTTGTTCTCTTATTAATAAATCTCTTCTCTCTCTCTCTCTCTCTCTCTCTCTCTCTAATATCTCAGTGCCAATATGCCATCCTGCTCACTCTTCCTTTTGAATACCCACCTTACAAATCTCTCTCCATTGGAATCCTCAACTAAACTTGCCCTAGTCTCTTCTCTCTCTCTTCTGTCTCTCTCTCTCTCTCTCTCTCTCTCCATCTCTGTTTCTGTTTCAGTCATTCAGTGGTGGTGACTTCTCTAACGCGCCCACAACCTCTCTCCTTCACCTCTTCCGCGAACTCTTCGACAAAATAAAGAACAAAAAAAGCTGCTAAGCTTCCCTCTTTTAAGGAGGTCTCAAAACTCAAGTGATTGCAAAGGTAATTACAAGTGATGTATGAGTATGATCGGTTTAAAATCAGGGTTTTAGTTCACGATATTGGATGGATATCGGTCACCAACTCACCATTGCTACCAATATCAATATTGATTTGTATCGATCATATCAGTTGGGTACCCTAAAGTGGAGCAATGTTAGGTCACTTTGGCATTGATTCAGTTTTAAACCCTAAACGATTTGGGGAAGATGAGGGCAATTTGGTCACTTTACTCTTTAATTTTGGTAGGTTTGGGACATTTTGGTCATCAGATTCTCTGAAACTAACGTCTAACATCCCAAACTAACGAACTGGACTAGATTGTTACAAAGTTTGGAAAGTAGGGGTGCTTTTGGAATTAGTAAAGTTTCAGGGGTGCATTTGTACGTTTGGGCAATTTGAGGGGAACATTTGAAAAAAACCCTAAATTAATTTTTCCTCATTAGATCAACCAGAACCAACATATATGCATCTGATCATATTTCCAGTATGAGAAGAGCTTAGCAGTAAAATTCATGACCGAGATTCAAACATCATCAAGGAAACATTATATTTCTTCAGAAAATTAAACACAAGAATTTACCTTTTTGGCTTTTTGATACTTCTGCCTGTTTTCTGCAATCAGTTTCTCTCTCATCTAGAAACAAAAGCTCACTGTATTAGAAAGGAACAAAATAGGCAAAGAAGAACAACAAAACCACAAGTCACCAATATCCAATGGAATGCATACCTGAACTAACAGATCAAGTTGCATAGACGGAGGCAGAGCAGCCAAGATAGATGGATCAATACTTCCATGCATTACTGGCTGCACAGTCCATTAACAACCATGTATTTACATCTAAGAAGCAGAGGGTATAATCAAGCACACGTTTGTCAAATAATGTCTTGTTTTTTATCAAACAGTATACTATGCTCCTTGATCTATGTAAAGAATTTGCAACAGATTCATCATAATCACCATAACAGATTAGAATAGTAAGTATAATTGTTTTCTCTTGGAATAGGCTTTCATATGGCTGTTAGGAGTTAGTTAATGACTTCCCTTGGTTATTTATCTAATTCAGTCGAATCCCTTAAAGTTTGCGTTCTGAGCATGTTAGCAGTCGCCATTAGTATATGAATTTGAGTTATTTCAGAAAAAAAGCTTGGCTTTTCTCCCAACTTACGTTTTTAGTGTCCTAATCCTGAGTTGCTTTCAGCAAAGTTTTCAAATTTCTGGAGGCATAACAGGGGAATTCTATCAGCAAACAATCTGGTCTGAGGTTGGAATTTCAGGTTGGAATCAAGTTTCAGTCTAGTATTTTAGTTCTTAGTGATATACTTTGAATTTCATCCTAATTCTTCTACAGTAATCACAAGTGCATATGATTACATCACTCATTATTTTGAAATATTATTGCCTCTGTCTAAGCCCCTATTCTGCCACATGAATTTGTCATTGTGTGTTGATATACATGGCTGTAGCCCTTACTTAACAGCTCAAGCATTTAAGATGATTGTTTGTAACATGTTATCACTTATCAGAGCCAGAAAGTAGGGTGTTTGATCCCTGGTATGTGCGAGGGGTTTATGTTATGTGTTGTTGTGCCAGTATGCTTTGTGCCCCTTGGTACCACGTGATGATGTTACATGCAGAGCCGTGTGTATGTGGACCAATGCATGTGCAGAGGGGTATTGTGCGTTGATATATATTGTTGGAGCCCTTACTTTAACAGCTCGAGCTTTTAGGATAAGCAGTTGGTTGTAACAGAATTTATACCAGAATTCCAACCTGGTCAAATTGCTGTCCATGAAATCCAAGGGATTTGATCTTCCTTATACCACTGCTTGGGTCTCGACCTGAATTTTGAGCCAAACATACTTCTGTTTGTGAGATATTGTTTGAATTCTGACATTCAATGATTTTGTTGACTGGGTTGAAAATTTCTTTGTTTTCCTTTGCATCTGTTACTTGCAGGCTTGTTTAGGGTGTTTAATCCCTAGTCTACATTCTTATCTCATGTAACAAAAGTAATGCAAGTCTTTATCCATGTCGGTTTCCAAGGTCAATCAATGCTGTAATAGATAACCTCATACATAAAGAATAGTGCCTGTTTTAATGTTCTATGGCTAAAGGCCTTTGATTCTAATTTTTTGGTTGTGATGGGCTCAATTATAAAGTTCAAAAGACTGCGTTAGAAACAACATTTAAAAGCCATGCAGTTGAGACTCAAAATGAACAGTAGGTAGACATGGATCAAATGCTAACTAAAATAACTCAAGATAACCAACAATTGTATAATTGATCTTCTTTCATATGTATAACTATTTCTATTACATAATATGGAATACTATCCAAAATAGAACCTCATTCTATTTGTATGACACAAAAGAGAAAGAGACGGGTAATTTTTCAAGCATCCAACATTCAAGCTCTAGTAGTTTTCAAGGTTATGAACTAGGTGAGGAACTTGAAACAACCAGATATGAGTTTCCTTCATCATTTCTTGTTTGCTGCTTCACAAAAAAAAAATTACCTGTTTCGGTTTTCCAATTAATGGATAATTACGAAATCCAATACATAAAAACGCTGGTGAAACAGAAGAAAACCAGCATATTATGCATTTATGCTCATTTAAATAAGCATAACATCTAACACATAAGCAGATACCATTGAGGGGAAAGTGTGAGCAAGATTTACAGGAAAACACTTACAAGAATCATTTCCTCCTCATCATCACCATCATTTTCCTCGGAGGGAATGCCATCAAAAGACATTGATGCATTTCCAGAGAGACTTCCATCTTCCTCTGCTGCAAGGGATGCCGCTAACCTAAATTGACTCATAAAACAAATCACAAAAGCAACTAAGGAAAGCATAGACCGTTGCTACAGGATGATAGGGAGCTTACAACTCATCCAACATTTCCTGATTTTTGGTCCCAGCGACAGCATCGTTTATTTTAGAGCTTGTCTGTGTCATGTCATCAGCATCCGATACAACCCTTTTACCCTTAGGATCATCCTTCAGCTTCTGCTTCTGGTTCTCAATATCTGCCGCAAGTTCTTTCAGTCTCATTGCCTTCAGCTATTGAGAGGGAGGAGGAGTGTTGAACTAAATAAGAATACATGGTGGATATGCCACAGAATAAAAGAGCAAAGCAGTACGAGAAATGGAATATGAGAGGAAAAGAAATTTGTAACTGAAGCTTCCAATTAACATTTAGCCGAGTTAACGAAAAGATGAGAGGTGAATGCCCTAGACGAAAGGAACAAAATATACGTGATTGAGAAGCAACTTCTCAGCGGTTTTCCGGATCTTAGTCTGAGCATTCTCTCGCTGACGGCGACGGGCAATGACTGTGCGACGCTTAAGAGCAGGTGTGGCCCCATCAAATACGAAGACAGGCTTGGTGCGAAGGTAAAGGAGCTTACAAATGCGACGAAAGAAACCCAGGAGATGAGCATTCCTCACCATCTCTCCCTTGTCGTCTCGCATCGCCTTCATGAACTGTATCATCCAAATGCTCGCGTCTACGGAGAAGAGTAACAGATTCAAGTAAGGAATTGTGAGACAGAAAACGCAGAGATGATAGAATTAGATGTTAATAGGTCTTGAGAGGGGATATACCGATGGCGAGCTTCTTGCCGGCGAGGGTTTCGACTGAAACGCGACGACCAACGGGTGCTAAGAGTTCCCAAAGCCCTTGAACACCCATGCTGATCACGTACCTCTTTCTTCCCCAGTTGCCGCCAACACCTAACTGCAATCTGAATTGCTGAGAGACAAATTTATGAGAAAGCAATTGCAATTTGCTAACCTGCGCTGGTGGTGCTCCCTCCCGGTCTCCGCTATGAACATTCGGAGTCGGTTCGAGTCGTTCTCCGTATAGACCCGCCCTATAAACAAGTATGAACTATGAAGAAGTACCGGACTTCCCTAACATTTTTTAATTATTTTTTTGGGACAGCAGCTCCAATAAAAAACATCTTTCATTAGTGGCCAAATTTCACGGACACCCCTTCCAAAGTATTCAATATGTCACGGATTTACCAAATTTGGTCCAAATGGCAGCCTTCCCCTTGACGTTAAGCACAGTTAGCAGTCAAAGGTGAAATGTCCATTTTAACCTCATTAATTATTTAAAAAATAAGATAAAATGTCCATTTTAACCCTAAAGTTGAAATGCCGGTTTTATCCCTAAAATACCAACTTTCCCCTTCTTTCCTCTCCTTCCCGTTGGAGAACTTCTGCAAAACAATTTTGATCGAACAGCAATCGACTTGATCAGAAATCAATTTTTGTTTTCAAAGTCCATTGCTCTGGTTTCTGGCCGCAGTCGTTTAAGATGGAGGGAGGAAAGACTTTGAAGTGCATCATCTGCGTTCAGCTTGTGGCATCTCGAAGATGCTCTGTAATCAGGGGTGCCACAGTAGATAGTTTTACGGTCACCTATAAATTCTTTTCTTCCTACTCTTTTAGCTTATCGCCCAAGTTGGGAAAAATCAATAGCGAGTTTGAACTGAAGCCCTGTGTTTAAGCCTAATTTGTGGGAGTGATGATCAAGCCACAAACCCCATAGTGCCGGAGAAATTAAGTGGAATTTATGAATAATCAAGTTTTTTTTCCTCTTTATTTTTTTTTTAATTATAATAACAGTTGGTTTCCCCACTAGTCTTGGGGAAATACCTTGGATTATGAGCGTTGATGGGTGGAGGCAGAGCTATGCGGTGTAGTAGTAAACACAATATATTTCTCATCCAAAAATCTGGGGATTTTAGAACCCTAGGTTCGATTTTAGAACCTTAAGTTCCATGTCATAAATTTTGGAGGATAAAGAATTGATGGTTACTGTTTATATATTTCTCATCCAAAAATTTGGGGATTTTAGAACCCTAGGTTCGATTTTAGAACCTTAAGTTCCATATCATAAATTTTGGAGGATAAAGAATTGATGGTTACTGTTTATAAAGAAGAAACCGAGATTATGAAGATGAAGAAGAGTAGCAGGTTACAGAAGAAGAAGAAGAAGAGTCATAAATTTTAGGTAAAAAGAATTGTTGGTTTTTTTTGGTTGAAAATGAATTGTTGGTTAATGTTTATAAAGAAGAAACTGAGATTATGAAGATGAAGAACACTAGCAGGGTCCATAAGAAGAAGGAGTCTTTATGTACCTGCTGTGTCATTACACCATAATGCATTGAAACTGTAATAAAAGTAATATTATGAAATAACACTGAAGCCCAACCTGCATCTCCAGAATGTGGGTCCCAATTGTTATTGGTGAAGCCTGATTTCGATCTAGAAAATGGTTAAGAGGGTCTTCAGAGGGCCATTTTGGCCTTGAAACGATCTCGGATGCCTAAGAAGTTGATACATCAAAGGTGGTGAGTTGTGTAGTGTTCGTCGAGACATTCGAAATGATATGTATTTCAACACATGTTTAGTTTTAGTCCGACCCTAATTAGTTGGTCATTTGTTGGCCCTAGGGGCATTTCCATATTTTTTGGGTTAGGGCTTCCTTTTATGTTGTTATTTTCTCTGGGAGGGCCAAGAAGAGAGGGTCATGTAACATCTTCAGAGATAGTGAAATCCGTTTTATTGCTCGTCCGCGAATGTAGCTTTCCATCTCGGGGTGAACCACGTAAAACATTTGTATTGTGCGTTGTGTGTTGTTTCTTCTCTGTTTTATTTCGTTTTTTTCTGCAAATCGCCACTTCAGGGCGTTGTTTCTTAACACCAACTCCCATTACACAAGATCATTTGATGCACTACATGAGGTGAAGAAGGAACTATATTACATAGAAAAGAAAAAAGCTATCAGAAGCAAGAACCCATCTAAAAATTAAGATCATTACTCCATATGGATCAGGTTTAACACCTGAAAACAAGACTCTATTATTCAATTACCACACAAAATAAGAAGTAATTGCAATGACACATAAAACTCTTCTGAACTTAGTTTGAGAGAAATAGAATGATTGAACCAAGTGCATCAAAGAAAATACTGTAGGTGTTCGGTCCAAAGGCCTAATGGCCCGGCAACATAGATATGCTTCGTAACATTACAAGAAAGGAAAAGATGTCAATCCGTTCACAACCACTTTTACACAAAATACACAATTGATCATCCTACAGATGCTAGAAAAGTTTTGACTGAGTAGGAACAACACCCGATAACAAATTTCATAAAAACATTATAAACTTTGGATGTACTTCAAAGACCAAATCAAATGCTATAATTTGGTAAACTCAAGGGCACATGATTGATTGAAAAAATTCATAAGTAACACATTTGTGCCTATTTTAATAAAAAACTTACTTAAAAGCCTATAATTGGGCTTTTTATTTATTAGATTTTTTTAATTCAAAAACCTTTTAGATCTTATTCAAGAGTTAAGTTTTATTGATTTTCTATAAAAGAAAAATACAACTAAAAATAAACATCTAAATGTATTCACGAGAATCACGACTGATTCAAAAATGGGGTTCGTAAATCAAGCCTAATCATAATCAAGGTCGGCCCATTCTAGTTAGATTCAGCCAGTTATTCCAGTTCCAATATAATTTTCTATATCTTCCCTTATTTTCTAAGCATGGATAATATTGTTGTAAATTGGAATATTTTTATTATCCAAAACCATGAAACAATCCTAATTATTAAAAAAATAAGGGAAAATATCACGTATCTCTCCTAAGGTATGACTTATGTACATTTTCACCCGTGAGGTTTAGGAAATTCCACGTAACTCCCTTGTTTTTTAAACTAAGTAACAAAAACACCGACTTCGTTAATTGTAGACGTTAAACGTTAAAATTTTTATTTAAATGGCCAAATTGCCCTCATCTTCTTCCCTAAATCGTTTCTCCAACACATGAAACCTAAACCCATTTTAGGGTTTCAAAACCCCACTGCCGCCTTTAGCCGCGGCCAAACCAGAGGGCCGGCCACCAAACAGTGTTGATCTCAAGTAGCATTTCACTAGGATTTTCGTCCAAAGATGAAACGAAATCCACAAAAACCTTAATTGAAAATACAAATCTGCAGCACCTGCAGATCTCTCCTTAGTCCTAAGAGTAGACGAGACTGGTAAGAATCTTAAAAAATAAGGCTCGGGCTTCTCTTCCTCCCCTGCAACCCCCTTCCATCTCTCGCCCTGATTCTTCACCTCATCTTCTTCTTCCTGGTTCTCACCCTCCTTTTCTAAACCCTAACCCAGAGCCAAGCGGGAAATAATTTCCCAATTTCAATCGATTCTCAGCAGATTTTGCACCAATTCCGTTCAAATTTGAATCGATGAAGGCAGATCCCATGTTCTAGTCCTGATTTTTAAAGCTTAGTGAAGCGTGGCTCTAGTTTGAATAAGAATTACAGGTCAGAGTTGAGAAGAAGAAATGAGATTTGGCATGAGACGAGAAGGTCTTTTGATCCAGCGCTGCCATCTAATTGGAATGAGATTTTAATTGAATCGAAATTAATTGAAGATTTGGTGTGAGACGAGAAGCTCTAATTTCCACACTCAACCAGAAAATAATGGAACCTGTAAAAAGCTGGAAAAAAATTAGGAATTTTGGCTAATAATCGCCATGGATTCTTCAGGGAATGAAGTAATTTGCATTCAACATCGGCTTCAACCACAGTGAACTTAAATCATTGCTCTCCTCTTCTTTCATTCCTCGATTTCAGATTTCAACCTCCGTCGAGGGCCCAAGCTCACGAATTGAGAAACGGTGAGGGTTTGGGAGATGGAGCGAACAGGTTGCTAGAAAATTTGGGGAAGTTGGAGAGATCTTTGAGATGGGTAGTGACTAGTGAAGCACCATGGCCGTGGCTGGCGCCGACAAGCAACGATCAAAGGGGATTTTCCCCTGTTTCCTTTCTGATTCCTTATTTCACGTTTAGGATTGAAGGGTTTCAAACCCTAAACAATTTTGGGAAGAAGATGAGGGCAATTTGATCATTTAAATCAAAATTCTAACGTTTAACGTTTGCAATTAACTGAGTGGGTGTTTTTATTACATAGTTTGAAAAGCAGGGGAGGTACATGGAATTTTTCAAACCTCACGGGTGAAAGTCTACATAAATCATACCTCAGGGGAGGTACATGATATTTTCCCAAAAAATAAAACAACACCGGTAAAAAATGTTTCACCTTTCTCTTCGGGATTCGTTGTTTAGTTTATCTTCGAAAAACTATTGAGAGACGATTTATGGCAAGCGGAATAGAAAAACCAACATATAAGATGTGATAAAATAATATCATACATTAGAGAGCAACGAGGGCATTTCATATGAGAAAGAAATAGACACACAAGTGTTGACATATCCTACCCTGTTAAGTGAACCTTTTATCAGATTCTTTCCTTATTAAGTTGTCCCAAGTTCCAACATGTGAGCCCACAACTTCAATCGTCAGACACAGAGGGGTGCGAAATGATCGCCCCACCCCAATGGAAGGCAAAAATCTCACCTTCCATGATGCCAATGTGTGTGTTCTAATTGGTCCACGTGTACGCATAGGAGCCACGCTCCCCCATAGAGAACAATGACATTTTTTTTAAAAAGTTTATACTTTATACAATCCTTTCTTTTTCCCAAAAAAAATAAAAAATTATATGTATATACGATTTTTTTGGGGGGTTGCTGTCGGTTGTTCTTGTCCTCCAGGACCCAGGTTCGCGAGTTAGTGATTTTTTCATTATTCGATTAATGGAGAAGATGGGTAAAATCGAAACTGAAGTAGAAGAACTGTTTGATCAGAAGAAGCGCGTCAAGAACCCTTTCGTGCCTATAGGTAATCCATCCAATTCCGCATTAACTTTCCTGTAGAGCTGCGAACTTTCTGATTCAATTCCAGCCGATTTATGATTAGATACCATTTGAGTTTGTAAGCTACACATTCCTGAGCTCCTGAGAACTTTGGGAGTTGTTCCTTCATCCACTCGACCCATCTTAGAAAAACCTGGCTGTTCTTTAATAAAATCAGGCAAATCATACTATGTAGATTGATATTGCTACACTTTCTGATGTTTCTTTATATAATGTAGTATTTCACTCATTCCCCTCTATCTGGTATATTTGATTCGTTCTATTTTGGTCACATGGAATTGTTGCAAACTGAACTGAAAGGTTGAATGATATGGTTCAGAAATCGTGAGAGAAAAGGAAATAAAAGAGCAAACAATCGATGGAGATAAGTATGGAAAGTAAACATGGAGGGGTTGAAAACAAAGGGAAGTAAGTATAGAGAGTGCTAATTTCTTCTTCAATGTGGACCACATCACATTCCCAAGCCTGTAAGGACAGTGATTGATGTAGTATCAAGCTTGAAGAAGATCCCTCATGCTATTTTGGTCTGCATCAGAACTAGACCCAAATCGCAGGGCCAAGAACCAGCCATAATTAAGTCCAGCCAAGGATTAAACTGGCCAGGGTTAGTCTCTGCGATATTATTGCTGGTGGGGCTCATGAAGTCGACTCCAAAGAGCCATCAGACCTGAGTTTAATTTTCTTCAAGTGTCTTTTAATATTCCAACGTATCTTTTCATTTTCCTAGGCTTAATTAATAAATTGATTCCATTTTCTAAGTGTTTTAATTAGACTTTTAAGTTTTCAAGTTGAGTCTTTTAAGTTTTCTATGCTTGAGTCCAAGAGTCATTTTTATTTTTCTTTATATAATCATGTAATCCAACATTGAAAGAAAAATTTGAAGAATGAAAATATTGGATTTCATTGGAAATCAGCAAGTGTGTTTGATTACCTACATGTATGTTTGATCACCTTTTATGCCTCTCCTCTCCTCAAAGTCTTCTCTTCGTTCTTTCCCCCTCTCAATCTCGTCTCTTCTTCTCTCCTCATCCAGGATCAGAATATCCCTAATCTCCCAATAAACTAGATCTGATCTCTCTATACAGATCTGAACCTTCCGCCTGCGTCAGGGACCCAGGAAATACAATGGAAGTAGGGGTCGCTGTTTCCAATCCTGGTAGTTCTTCATGCTGTATTATTGGGAATGCATTCCATCCTGATCCACCCTAGCACTTAGAGGGCTACCAATCTCAATTCAACAAAACCTCATGCCTGCCAATCGGGGTGGCTGCGTAAACCTGTTTTGCTATGCTATTATATAAGTTCGAAGTAATGGATTTTCAGGTTTCATGCTTAAATTGCTTTGCCTACTCATTCTGCCTGCTTCGATTGTGGAACAATCCTTTCTCACGGTTTGGTACCCCACATTGCTAAAATATCAGGAGTTAGTGGGCTACTGTATTTTTTTTTAAAAGGTAAACAACAGTCGACGGAAGCCTTACAATGTGCTTATATTTACAGCATGTATTGCAAATTGCCCACCTAATACTTAAACAGTGAAAAAAAGAAAAGAAGTTTTTGTGTACTATTTTATGTTCTGCATGTAAACATGATATAAAGGGTCACAAAACCTTAAGTTCCTTTTCAACAATTGAAGTGTTATGACTCTGAAGAACAGAGCTCTAAACTTTTATTGAATTATTTTATTTTAGTCTTTCTGTCAATATTTATCTGTTATATTATTTAGTTTCTCATCCCCATTGTGTGTCGGGAGTGGTGTTCTTTTTCTGTTCTACTCATCCTATTAATTATGATGAATATGTCGTTTGGTCTCATCTTTTATTTATACTGCTACCTCAAGGAGTCCCTGGGTCACCTATATAAAGCATTTATGTTCCCCAAGGTTCATTCTTGATAGAGAACCTATTGCCATGGTTAGATTTGTTTCCTTACATAGTGGTTTTAATTGTTGAAATGTTTAGTGTCCCAGCTCTCCGTGCCATTAGCCACTTTGCTTAAATTGGGTAAGAACGGACAATATACCATGCACTGTCCTCCGTATTAGCAGCCTTTCTTCATCTGAAAGTTTTCTTACTCTGACTTTAGAGCTGAAAGTGTGGCTCACTGGAAATATTCTTTATAACATTGGTTGTATTTCTTGGGTAATCCACATTCTATTCATTTGATGGTTGTATGTATTGCAGGTGCAATTTTAACTGCAGGGGTGCTAACAGCCGGCTTGATCAGTTTCAGACAAGGAAATTCTCTCTTGGGTCAGAAGCTAATGAGAGATCGTGTTGTTGTCCAAGGAGCCACAGTTGCCTTGATGGTTGCACTGCTTACTATTACTGGGAGAAATTTTAATTATTTTCTGGAGATGGATCTATATGTGTAAACTGCTTCTCACTGTAGTTTTTATTCTCTCTACTTTCCATTATGGTTGATTTTTTAATACCATAGGGAATCATTCACCTTCTTTATTGAGAAAAGATGCTTCTGTATGAAAACTCTTGGTACGAGTGTCACAATGTATCTTAAAGAAGCAGACATTGTTTCCACGGTGAGGCTCAATACCTCAACCTTTTGATTTTTTGAAAATAAAATCTCATTAATTTGTTGGAAGGGGTACTCACAGAATGCCATTGAAGATACCACTGAGAATTTTATGTTTTAGAAATTGCTACGTCAGGATGAATAGCTGAATTGAAACAGATGAGGTCCTCATTGTTATACTCTGAGTTGCTCATCACCTTTTTTGTAGTGATGTGTTTAATTGTAACCAGAAGTACCTGTTTCAAACCAATCATTGCTTTCAGATGCCATATATTTTTTTTAAACATATAATAGAAGTGATAGAAGGCCGAGTAAAGTATGTTGTGGTTTATTCACATTTTGTTGATACTGACTTCTGGACATTGTGTATGACCGTTTTGTCTGCTAGAAAGATGCAAGGACAATTGTTGTCAAGGTATTGATGTGCTCCTGGACCTGCAGTTGATTTGGATTGTGATATGTATGCCATGTCTGTTTCTTGTTTGTGTCTGGTAAATAAAATCAGGTCAGAGGACTCAGAACTGGTTGATGCTACTCATGCTGTACTGTATTTCGTGTCCTGTTTACAAGAAATTCTTTGTTGTGGCTGAAACTATGTAGAATATGGGTGGTAATTCTTATGAACATCTTTTATTTATGTATTGGTGTCTCTGCCTACTTATAGGAATGATTCCTACACCCACCATTTGCTTGGTTTTGAAACTATGTTTTTTTTTCTTCCCTCAAGTCATTATGAACTTTTCTTTGGGTAAGAACCAAAAATCGTTTTTGGGATTGAAGAGGTTTTATTGATAGAAGCATTCCCAGGAGTTCACCAATTTGAATTCTGTTCAACTCTCTTAGACTTTGGTGCTGTTGGTTGGCTGCGTTATCTTTGCAGCCATTTAAAACTTCATATGTGTGCCATTTGGTAAAGGAAGTTTTAGGAGCTACTGAAACAATATCACAATGGATGTGGTCAAAGCTGGGGAAACATAGCTCTTGTACTCCTCACACTTTTCTCCTTTCCTCAGTTGTTGGATTTGAAGCACATTGATGTTTCTGTACTGCTTTCTTTTGTGAACCTCTGATGCCTTTTCAAAGTATCTGTTTCTTGATATACAGAAGCAAAATATGGCAGGAAGGTATCCAAATGTATCCACGTGTACCTGGAACTGGGCTAGGCAATGAGAAAACATTAAAAGGCAAGAGCCATAGGGGGAAGGAAGAGGCTGACAGGTTGACAATAAATTTGATGGAGTGGTATCAGGATTTTGAAGACTATGAAGGATCAGAAATGGAAGGGGAAGAAAATGAAGTTGGTAGTGATAAGGATGAGGACTTGACCTGTGTGATACACGAGTCATGACCTGAAGTGAGACTTCGAGAATGAAACATAGAGCAGTGAAGAAGAACTCAATCTTCTTGGCCAGTATTTTAAGGTAGTAGCCAAGCCCCTGGTGGCACATCCAATTCACAAACAGGAATATTTCAAAATTTCTGAATAATGGTTTAGGTCGAAACAATACCACTAGCGATTTGACAGGTTTACATTCGGTCGAAATTTCGGTGAAAGGATTGAAATTATGCTTAAAGTTGGTTTAAATTTCTTGCGTGCCTTCCAATTTAATGGTTCTTTATTCATATTCCATATTTCAGTTATTTTAATTGAATTTTGTATGTTATAAGAGTAAATTATATGTAGAATAAGCTATATAAGGGAAAGGATACATTAGCCTACGACGTACACTAGCAACCTAGGGTCTGAAGCTTAACTAGCACGTAATGATTCAAACATGTTTAAACATGCTTAAATAGATTCTACAAAAATTTTGAGGGCAAAATTCCTTCATATGACCACCGACCGCCATTTTGAGTTGACCTGCGACCTGGACCAAAATTTGGGCCAGGTGATGGATTATGTTTAGGATGGGGTCATTTTGCAAAATGGCCTTGAAATTTGTATGGGCATCTGTGACATGGATCAATCTTCCACAAGTCCATTAATGCATCAAGTGAGGTCACGTATGCTGTGTTGTGGAAGAGATTGAGGAAGAAAATGTCGTCTAGATAGTGATCGACAATGCAGCCATTTACAATAAGGCTGGACGTACTCACGTACCCTAATCTTGGAGAGGAGGCACTTATTTTGGACCCCTGTGCAGTACATTAAATCAATTTGATGTTCAAGGACATCAAAGATACGCTCAAAGTCCCAAAGTGTGTTAATGATACAAAAAAGATCAACTTCATCTACAACTACAGTGGGTCTTGGCATTGTTGATGAGGCACACGAGAGGGGATTTGGTGACCCGCTACCATAAGGTTTGCAACAAATTGTATTGCAGTTGATAGCCTCAATGTCCAGAAGGAGGATGGTCTGCTCCAAATGTTTACCTTTGGAGAGTGGTTGTCCAATTCTGATGCAAGGTTGCTCAGAAACGTCTGAATGAAGCCTCTACGCCAGCTTTGCTGCCGGGGAGATTGGGAAATATGTTCAAGACCTTGTCACGTCCTCGAGGTTTTGGGAAATGGTGGACTGACTTTATAAAATTCTGATGCTATTCTTTTGTCTTCTTAGAGAGTTTGATGGGGATAATGATGCAGATAAGTCACTTGGAGGGCTTATTTTAGTGGAAATAAGCCTTGGGAGGGGTTATGTATGTATTGGGCCTTTGATTCTATGTGTTTTTTTTTGTAATTGGCCAATTTAGTAAGCCTAAAATATGGGTAGAAAGTAGGAAAACGTGACTTATTTCATTAGTTTAGTTAGAGTCCTATTTTGAGCCTGTTTTCTTTATTATTTCACTTTCCTAGTCAATTTAGAATACCTTATTAGTTAAGGATTGGGTTAGGCCTTTCCTTTTAAGTATCTAAGTTTATTTTTGAGTTTTCTATATAAGTTTGTAAGGGAAGTCAGCATTGTACACAAATTTGGTTAATGAAAATTGGCTTGAGCCTTTTTGAAATTCCTGAGGTAGGATAGGTGAGAGACCTAGGCCTAGGGTGAGATACCCATTCCCTTCCCCCATCTAATTCCATCGGTTTTAAGGCTTCAAAGCCATAAAGCTGTCCAATCGACTTCAAGAATTCTACTAGTTGCTGGGATTTCTTTTCTGTAGATAGATTGTTTTCATCGATATCTTGGAATTACATCAACAATTTATTGATGCCAAGATCGACCATCATCAGTCAGCACAGCAGGGAACAATCACCACTATCGATTTCAAGAGAAATTAGGGTTTTCAAAACCCTAAAGGCTGATCGATCTCCTTTTCTCTCTGTTCTGATTGTGTCTTCTATTTGGGGATTCATCCTACTTTCAAGAAAAGTATTCAACCCATTTGCTACTTCTGCAGTTATTATTCCCTCATTTGGGTTCCCATTGTTCTCTTTCTTTGTTCACTAGTGGTTACCAACTTGAGATCTCATCATTCTCTTTCAACCAATTTGAGATCCCATTGTTCTTTTTCCTGTTCACTGGATGTTTTCTATTTGATACTGCCTGGGATTAGACATATTCTGGTTCTAGTCTTACATTAGATAAAGAGCAGACCATGAGAAAGAAGCGGTTGAATAAACATAGTAATGTAGTTCTAGATTGGTAGGAAACCAACTAGAAGCCAATCAACCAGGATCTGATCTGAATAGGTGAATTGGTTAGGTCAAATTAAGGTTAGGGTTTGGGTAGGGTTAGGATTTGGTGTTAGGATTATGTCAAGTCAAGGTAGGGGAGTCTATCAATGAAGGTCCTGAGATGGTTTGACAAGTATTTGAGTGTAAACAGAATAGGACAGCAAATTAGGTTTAGAGTTCTGGGTTTTTGAAAAGTGTAACTTGAGAGAATTTAGGGTTTAGAGTGAGGGGATGGATCTAGGGCTAAGATCGAGTGCTAATGGGGGTGTGAGTAAGATTCAGTCAAATTATGGAAGAGTTCTGATGGCTGGAATTGGCTGGGCAGAAACTTAGGGTTTTGGGGTTTTGTGGGATTGATGGAAACTAGGGTTTGAATGGGAGTTTGGGAACCAAACTCAGATTGAGTTTCCCAATTGGGGAGGGGAAAGTTCGATCCAATTTTGGGACAGAACTGATGGTTAAATTAGTCTGTGCAGGTGTTAGGGTTTTGGGTTTTGAATTTGAGATGGCGGAGTTAGGATTTGGGGCTGTAGAGAGGGTTAGGAGAAGAAGTGGGGGATGGGGATTTTTCCAAACTTACTGGTAGTTGCTGAAAGTATGAGGCAGTATCTTGAATAAAAATTAGATCTTGGACTGAAACTTGAAAGAAAACTTGTAGAACCACCACCCGGGCTTCACACCACAAGGTGTCGATTGGATCAGACACCAATCCCACCAGCTTTGATCACACATAGAGCAAAACTTCAGTGGAAGAGAAGCAGCAGCAGCAGCAGTTTGCAAAATCAATTTAATTTTTCAAAAGTGGAGAGTGAGGTGCTCCACGATTTTATTTGCTTATATAGATGGCCAATAGCCTTACTCCTATAAATAATAATATATAAAATATATCATGTTGAAAAAAGAGAATAAAGTACGATGAGTCAAGTACATTCAATTGATTATGTGTAAAGGATGGGTTTCTTACATATACTAATACTGTAGAGAGTTGTTGATGCAGATCCTAGCCTCCTCGAATTGAAGAAGCCACCCTAAGCCTAGGGTTTTAGTAGGAGCCTTAGTTTAGTTTATTTAAGTTCTATACTTGGTTTTATTTTTATGTTGTTAATTGAACCGGTTTAAATTGGTTGCATCCAATTGGTTCAATTGGTCTAATTTAAGTGAAGTGCGCCTATTGGCTAATAGGTTCTTAAATCCTATTGGCTAGTAGGGAATCTTCTTTTAAATCAGTCTCTTAAGTTAGATTTCTTTTATTTTAAGTTACTAAGGGTAGATAGGTCTTTTAAATCTTGTAATTGTTTTAAGTTACTTAAGTATACCTCTCCATGATTTTGGATGAGAGATTAGAGTTGTAATAGTTTTAAGAATAAGGCCTTTGGCCTATTATTTAATAGAAAACGTGGGAGAGGCTCCCCCACCAGTTTTATGTTTGAAAATTTCGTTGCTTGCCGCCTTTGTGTGCTGCTGCTATTCTCTCCTATGAGATCCAGTCTTGTGAGTCATATCAAGACCCCCCCTTGTGAGTCATATCAAGTATTGAAGGACTGGAATCCCCAGTGACTCCTTGCATCTTGTAGATCGGGAGGTCCTCTCTTAGCTCTACTTCAATCTGCTACTGTTGGAGATCAGTGTTATTCAAGTAAGTAGTTTATTTAATTCTGCAAATACTTTCTTCTTCTAATCCTCCAACCCTAGCCTTCACAATCTGCCCAACATTCCCTTCATTTGACCACATCCAAACCCCCCCTCCATCCATCAAACCCTAGCCTCCATTAAACCTGCAACTTCCCCCCCCCCCCAATCCGATCCATTGCTTGAAATTCAAGCAACCACCTTCCAGCCATCAGATCTGTCCCAAACTTTCAGCAGACGTCTCTCCCTTTCCCTCCTACACTCGATCCAACTTTGAACCTAATCTGACCATCTAAACCCTAATTCCCCTCATCTCCCACAAAACCCAAAACCCCTAAAAACATTCTAAATTCTGTCCAGACCTATTTAACCATCAGAACACCTCTAAATTCTGAACGAACCATTCCCCCACTTCCAGCCACACTCGACCAGAAACCCAACCTCAAAATCCCACTCTAAACCCTAGTTTACAGCCTAGAACCTAAAACCAAAACCAAACCCTAACCCTAGATTTGCAGAATTTCTAAACCTATCCAAATCTTATTTTCTTTATACCATAATAATCCCCTAAACCTGCATACTAAAACTATATACAATCCTTACCCAAATTCCTAGACCTAACCCTAGTTTTACCCTAAACAGCCCCAAATCTGCCTAATTAGCAAACAGTTTCAGAACTCTGATCTTACCTGGCTCCTATTAGGCCTTGCCTATATAGGACTACTTTAGTTGTGGGCTGGTTTAAACTTAGAGTTGAAAGTGGTCTCAGGTAAAGGTGAAACCAAGATGATGTTATGCACAAACCAAACATACGTGCAATACTGCCCCTCAGTCAAAATATTGATGGTAGTGCGACTCCCACTCATAGTAGAACTATGTGTACCTGAAAAAGCATAATGTCCATAGCCCAAAGAAGCACAAATGTGATTTGAAATCATGCTCAGTGACTCTATGCCCCCTCATCAACACACCACTATCATGTGTATCGGATTTGTGGCCATGCTTACAGCTCTGACTATAGTAATCGGCACCAGAACCATAAAACCATTATACTATCTTCTGGAATTATTCCTCTATACTGAGAACCAGACCTCTCCTAGCATCACCATCATTAGAACTACTATCCTCTGGATCTTGTGCTTGTATCTGTGATCATGGTTATATATCATCCACATTAACCTATTGAATCATGTTCTCCACAACTGGTTCAGGTATGTTTGTTTAGCGATCCTCAGGCATTTAATCCATCACCAACACCCTATCAGTGTCCTCTATCCATCCTTTAACCGGATCTTCTTTGGCAAGGATGTAGTTGATATCGATCGGGTTGATATTTACATCCTCCCCTTCTTTCTGTTCCAACTCAAGATACTTCATCTTCAGTTTCATGTTGTAGTGGATATACACCAATTTGTCGAGTTTCACATGACTGAGGCAGTTGTGGGATTTGGTGTGTATTAAACCATATGCGCTCCAGTTTCTTTCACAACTCTTGAGGATTCCATTTGGAACTAGATCCGAATTACTATCATCCTCAAGGTTAGAGCACTACCCCCATAGTTGAGCCACCAATCAGCTGTACAAATCTATTAATTCCAATATTAGAAGTTTGAAACCCATATGATAAATGAACTCAAATTGAAAGAGAAGAATATATTATTAAACCTTACGTATCAGGGCACGATGTTCTCTTTTCTTGGACACCCAAAAATACTTCACCTCGAGAGTTTGATACATTCATTAGCCACTCAATGAGTTTTTGACACAATTGTTTTGCCATCTATTTAAACGTTATGTAATGTATTACCTCATCCATGGCAATTGTCTCCCTTCCGGTATTCGACTCCATTGTATTGATAAAATTGCGTTGGGTTTCCACCAAATTTGAGTCAAAGTGTACCATGTGGGGGAATCTTGTCCTTGTTAAGTGGTGAGAGTTGTTTTGTCTTAGAGTTAGAGATGGTTTATATTTATTCTAGTTAAGTCATTTTTGCTCTTTGTTATTTACTTTGGTTGTAATTTGTCCTTAAGTAGGATTCTTAGTTTAATATAAGTAGTCGGTCTAGCCCACGATAGGGTAATTTTGAATCCTATCGTGGCTTTGGATTCTTCCCCCTTTTTTCTCCTATCGTACTCTCTCTCTTTCTCTTCTCTTCTTCTTCACAGGTTCTGGTCGTCAAGTACAGGTTTAGTTACATGGTATCAGATCTATGAAGAAGACAAAGAAAAAAAAAAAGTATACCTGCGCATGAAGATTTATACTTTGCTTGATGGTCTATGATATTTCTTTGGCTGCTACTGATGTTCTCTTATGTGTGGGCTTGTTAATGACCGCTATGTGAAGTCTTGCTCTGCTTATGGTCTTCTTTGTTCAGGTGGAACCCACAGTCCAATTAGAGTGGGTCGAATCTTATTGAACCCCTTTGGTTCATTCTGAAATTTTGGGCATCGACTTCCTACACGAAACTGATGGTCCCAAGTGACACTGAGAGGGGAGGGGTGAATCAGTGTCTTCTAAAAACTGATTGGTTGGCGTTCACCAATTTTACCAATCACATACAACTCGTATGCACACCCACCTCGCAACCACAATGTGGCCTCCCAGGTAGTGCACACCCACACTGCAAAAACACACACTCCAATATCCACAATAAATGATCCACAGAGTACACAGTGTTTATGTGGTTTGGTAGTGTGCCTACATCAACGGGGTAATATCCTAACCAGGGTTTCGTCTTATACCGAATATGTTTCACAATTTTGATCGCTACAACAACCGAGGAGCCTCTACGGCTCTACCCTATTACAAACCCTTGTCCCAACAAAGATATTTAGGGCCACAACCCTAACTCTATCAAGCCCCAACTTGATAGCCCTTACAATGATAAATAAAATCAAATCTCAACCCTTACATACAAGATAATTGGTTTTCTCAAACAAGCATCTAAACCTAGAATCTCAAAAACAGGGATTTGCACAATGAGTTATTTCAACCTCAGTAACTCCAACTAGAAGAACTACATATGGCATTCTTCTCTTCAATCTCACCTTCTAACAGGCATAGACGGTGAAGATCTTCTTCTCCCAAGACTTCTTAGAGAACCATTGATAAGGATGGATCACTGTTTTGACTTCAAATGGCCTCACTCTCTCTTTTCTTTTTCTTCTTCTCCTTCAAGGTTTTCTCTCTTATATTTTTGTGCTTGAAAGAATTAGCAATGAAGTCTTAAAAACTTCATTAAATAGACACCAAGTCATAGCCCCATATACGTGCATGGTTCAACGTCCATCCGGGCGACCTCTTGAGGTATCCATTACAGGGCTTGGTTGTCCGTGGGCATACCGGTCGACTGTCACTTCGGTTGGATGAGGATCAACCTCTTAGGCAATCGGCTGATGCCAACGTTTAGAAATGAAATGTGGTTTGCTCTTGGGAAGTTTGGACTATACATACCGGTTGACCGCTTGGGCAATCTGGTAGACTGGATTAGCCTCTGACATGTCTGACCCTTTTTCAGACCTCTGACCACTAAACCTATCAGATCTTCCTCGTTCAGACTCCGATTAAATCAATTCTGTTAGCAGAATCGTGGGTTAGAAAGAGATAATTAGAGAATAGAATGTGTTAGATTTATTGATAGGTAAGCCCCTCTATTTATAATAGAGGGGAAAGTTACAAAGGGACTGAAATAGACATAATTACCCCTAACTAGCTGACTCTATAAGAGTGGCAACTTAATCCTAATATCATAAGAATAAGTCTACCCCAAAAGGACCAGAATACCCCCACGGTATTCTGGATTACATTTTCCAACACTCCTCCTCAAGCTGGATTATACATATAAGTAAAAAGAAGATCCAGCTTGAACTAATAATAAGAAAAAAATGCTAGCACTCCAACATTCTAACACTCCCCCTCAAGTTGGCGCATATAAGGCACTAATGCCCAACTTGAATAAAATGGGAAGAAACAGAGTTGCAATGGAGTCCAGCTTGACGAAGGTTACCCAATGGCAATGGTGGAAACTCTGATCTTCTATATTTTGCATCAATGTTCCTGCAAGTTCTGCTTTCTGCAATGGCTGCAGGTATATTTTACATAATCCCCCCCCTCACGTGTAGTAGTATACGTGGACAGATAACAGAGATGATGTAAGAAATAGTGCAAAAGTATAATATTCCAGAATTTTTCAAAAGGTGCTAAGGGTAATGGAAAAGGAAGAAATTGCAATTTAGAGAATACCATAAACTTCCAAAGTGGTTATGGGTATATGCCAAAAGTATGGTATGGGAGGTCGTGAGTGAAAGAAAAAAAAAGCAGTGGGATAATGAATCACGGAGAAAAACAATGCAACATATAAATTGTCAACCATCTTCAAACGATCAAACAAACTCCTTAGATGGAAACTCCTGCAGGGGAGAGACACCAAACTCCAATATTTAAATCTGATAAGTAAACAGATCTGATTTGAAGTAAGGAAAGACTCCAATCTTCAAGGCTTGATCAATCTTCAAACACGAAAGAACCAGTGTGCAAAACTCCAATTTGTAAACTCCCACATGCTAAATAGAATTGACGAAGATATCTGGGCAGAATTGATGTAATAAATTTCAAAAAAACTTGGATCAGATCTGAATTAGTGAACAATGCTATGATCAAGCTCTCAAAGTAAGCTGGATTTGAACCAGTAGAAAAGCTTCACACAATTGAATAGGTTCGTAGTTGGAACCAATAACCATGGAACACACTGTTGTAATCCCAAATAAATTGATCTCCAGGGTAGTAGATTCGACTCTTCAACAATGTGAAAGAAATTCGATCTCCAACAGTAGGATACTCAGTCTCAAGAACAAGGCAGCAGTCGTCCTCATAAAGGCAGCAATAACATGTCAATCAGTCATGTTTACAGAAGCCAATCAATAGAACCTGTAAGGTATGTAGTAAAGCTCAATAGAACCAGCAAGTATAAGATAATAACTCAGCAGATCCAATAGTAAGTGATGCAGCCAGCCACATAGGAACTAGAAAAAAATAGGTTGATAGTTGGTGAAATCGAGCCATAATTGTGAAACCTGAATTTAAAAAAAAAAAAACTCCAAGAATGATGCTGAAATTTGGGTTGAATACTCCTTTGATGTTTATAAAAGCCCCCTCAAAAAATCAGCATGATAGGACATCCCTTCCCCTAAGATCGATTAGAGTCAGGGTTTTGTGAAAAGCCCTGAAAATTGAGATTGATTGTAGGGAAGGGGGCTTCAAAAAATTGATGATGTCTTGGAATAGATGCTGTCCTCTGCTGCTTGAATGGATCTCCAATACGAATAACCAATCTCTATTTATGTTTGAGACTTGATCTTTAAGAGGGAGAAACACCAAAAATTGCAGAAAAAAAAAGGGCAGCAGCTACCACACGAAATAGAACTTCTTCAAGCCATGTATTGATGAAGTAAAGTGTCCCTCTTAATGGTAGAAACTCCTCCAAAAAACCACAGTAGTAGACTAGCAGCAAACATCCCTAACCAAAAATCGATGTGTCAGGATTTTGGAAAACCCTGGAAAGTAGAGATCGATTGGATTGGGGTAGGGGTCTTCAAAAAACTTGGAATAGAGGCTAATATTGAGGTCGAGTGGAGCTTATAATAGTAGAGAATCACCCTTAAAAAATCAGCAGGAATAGAGAACTGTACCCCTAAAAATCGATTGGAGTCAAGGTTTTGTCAGGGTTTTAGCTGGCAACCAAATTAGAAGGTTAAGGAAGCCTTGCTGTAGAAACTAATCCAGCCAGCAGAGAGGGTCTAAACTAAGGTTGAGTAGGGCTAGTATAGGGAGTAACCCTTGCAAGAAATCCCAACCTGATCTGATGGTGTGATTGTGAGAACCAGAGGTTGATTAAAAAATAGAAGGTTAATGGTTTGGCCAGATCTAGCCATTGGAAAGGAGTGAAAGTGGGGTTGATGGATGCTGGTTAAGGTTGCAGATGAAGCTCCAATAATAAACAACCAGCCTTCATTAGTGGCAGAGATCTGATCTTCAAAAAAATCTGGAAAACTCCAATATCGCAGAGATGGTTCCAGCAACTCTCGATCTGAAAAAAAGGTAAGGATAGGTAGGATGGAGGGGGAGGGCAGCAACTAAATCATTGATTTAGGTTTACCTCATTAGTACTGCCCTCTTACAAGGATGAGAGACAAAAAATAGAAAAAGGAGAAGCTGAGAAAGAGAGAAAGGAGGGAGAAGTCGATTGAAGAAGAAAATGGTTTTTTTTTTTTTTCTTTTCTTTCTTTCTTTCTTTCCTTCTAACCTAGATCAGAATTGGCTCTGATACCATGTTAGCAGAATCGTGGGTTAGAAAGAGAGAATTAGAGAATAGAATGTGTTAGATTCATTGATAGGTAAGCCCCTTGTTATCAAAACCAGAAATTGGAGAATGCTTGAATGATCGATTGTGATCAGCCAAGCCTATTATTTATAGCTTTAAAAATTACATTCACATGACAAAAATACCCCTGCCATAGCCGACATAGCTAGGCAGCACATAAAACACTTAAAAACATAACAATAAACACAAAAAAGACCAGAATACCCCCACGGTATTCTGGTTTACATTATTCAACACTCCCCCTCAAGTTGGAGCAAAGATGTCGATCATGCCCAACTTGACTAGATTAGGATGAAATAACTTTCCAGGCAGCCCCTTGGTGAAGACATCAGCAAGCTGATCAGCAAAGGTCATAAAGGGAATACAGATCTGCCCATCTTCTAATTTCTCCTTGATGAAATGCCTATCCACCTCAACATGCTTGGTACGATCATGCTGTACTGCGTTGTGTGCTATGCTGATCGCAGCCTTGTTGTCACAGTACAACATCATAGGAAGGCGAATAGGAACACCAAGATCTTGTAGCAAACCTTTAAGCCAAAGTAACTCACAAATACCTTGTGCCATAGCTCGAAACTCAGCTTCGGCACTAGAACGAGCAACTACATGTCGCTTCTTGTTACGCCATGTGACAAGATTTCCACCTACAAAGGAGCAATACCCAAAAATCGACTTGCGATCTGCAGAACCAGCCCAATCAGCATTGGTGTATGCCTCTATCCGTAGGTGACCATGTGCAGACAAAAGAATGCCTTTTCCAGGAGCTGACTTCAAATAGTGCAAAATACGAAGAACAGCCTCCATATGAGAAGTGTAGGGATCATGCATAAACTGACTCACAACACTCACGGCGACAACAATGTCAGGACGAGTGTGTGAAAGAAAATCAGCTTCCCTACAAGTCTTTGGTACCGGCCTTTATCAACAGGCTCACCCTCATTTTCCTTGAGCCGAACAGTAGGATCTATCGGAGTATCTGAAGGATGGCAGCCTAACAACCCTGTTTCAGCCAACAAGTCTAGGACATACTTTCTTTGGGAGAGAAATATGCCTTTAGAAGATCTGGCCACTTCAATCCCAAGAAAGTATCTTAATTTCCCTAGATCCTTAATCTCAAACTCTTGGCCAAGGAAGGTCTTCAACCGTCTGATCTCATCACCATCATTGCCAGTAACCACTATGTCATCAACGTAGACTATAAGAACAGTGAGTTTTTCATCAACCCTCTTGATAAAGAGTGTGTGATCAGCATTACTCTGCTTATAGCCCACAGAAATCATGGCCTTGTGGAATCGACCAAACCACGCTCGAGGTGACTGCTTCAGCCCATACAGTGCACGCTTCAGCCTACATGCTTTTCCTTTATTTCTGTCACAAGAGAACCCTGGTGGAATATCCATATGCACTTCCTCCTCTAGTGCTCCATTTAGGAAGGCATTTTTTACATCTAGCTGCTGCAAATCCCATCCAAGGTTGACTGCACATGATAACAACACACGAACTGTATTTAACTTCGCAACAGGTGCAAAGGTTTCCTGGTAATCAATGCAGTATGTCTGAGTGAACCCCTTGGCCACGAGCCGTGCCTTATACCTATCCACAGTGCCATCCACCTTCTATTTCACCACAAACACCCATCTACATCCAACGGTTTTCTTCTCAGGTGGAAGAACCACAAGCTCCCATGTGTTATTTTTCTTCAAAGCCTCCATTTCTGCCATCATGGCTGCCTTCCACTTTCCATCTGATAGAGCTTCCTGCCAATTGTTAGGAATACGAACAGAAGAAAGAGAAGAAACAAAAGCACGAAATGATGGGGAAAGGGAGTCATAAGAAACAACGTGAGATATGGGATGCTGAGTGCAAGTCCTGACACCTTTGCGAAGAGCAATAGGTAACTCAGGAGAAGGAACATTACCAGGTGGAGAGGCAGGTTCTGGATGCAGGTTCGAAAATTGGATGGGTACTGGAGCAATAGTTGATTGAACCTGCTTATGTTTCCTTGCATAGTTCTTCATGTTACTAGCGTCAATCCTCCTCTGAAATTCACTAATAGTCCTCTCGACAGGAGTAGTTTGCTCCCTCTACATATGAATCTCTCCCCCTGACTCGAGGGGGGTACTAGAAGCAGTCTCAGGGGAAGTACTAGGAGCAGGCCGAACAGGTTCAGACTCATGGTAAACAGACTGGAGTGGAGGAGGAGAGTCTATAGTCAGCACATCTTCACTAACACTCTTCCCCTGAAGAGGCGGGGACACATAGTATGAAACACTCTCATGAAACACGACATCCATGCAGACAAAAGTCCGGCGGGATGGAGGGTAATAGCACTTGTACCTCTTTTGTGTAGCAGAGTACCCTAAGAAAATGCAGCGGAGACTACGTGGGTCAAGTTTACCAGGGGACCTTGTATCCCTGGCATAACAAATGCAGCCAAAAACCTTAGGGGGAACAATAAAGGAGGAAGAGCCAAGTAATAGCTCAACAGGGGGTCTAGAGTTAAGGACCCGACTGGGCAGCCTATTAATTAAATAGGTTGCAGTAAGGACATTGGGAGCAAACAGGAGAGCTCTAACTACCTCCAAGAGGTGGCGGTTTTTTCTCTCAGCCACACCATTTTGGGCCGGAGTATCAACACAGCTGGTCTGATGGAGGATGCCATGGGCAGCCAGGTGTTTTTGGAACTGACCTTCCATATACTCTGTCCCATTATCACTCCTCAAAATCTGAATAGTGGCATTAAATTGAGTTTTAACCAGCTGGTGAAAGTGCTGAAAACAGGAAAATACTTCATTTTTTGTGTGCATAAGGTATACCCAAGTGAACCTAGAAAATACTTCATTTTTGTGTGGGTTCTACTAGGACCCCACGCATCAGTATGAACAACATGAAATAAGGAAGATGACCTTTTATTAGAAATTGGATAGTTGGAACGTGTCTGTTTAGCCAAGACACAAGGCTCACAAAAAAATTCTTCCTGATTACAATTATTACTTAATGCTGGAAATAAAGTAGATAAAGTACCTAAAGGTGGATGTCCTAGTCTAGAGTGCCATATGTGTAGTTCAGAAGAGAAGGATGCTGGGGAACAAAGCTTAGAAGGTGAAGCCTGGGTAGATGCAGGGTCTCCATCAAGCAGGTACAATCCGCCATGCACTGTACCCGATCCAATCGTCTTCCCCGAGTTCAGATCCTGAAAAACACAATAAGTGGGAAAAAAAGTCACTTTACAATTTAGAGATTTGGTGATACTGCTAATGGAGAGAAGATTAGTGGTAAACTTGGGAATATGCAACACAGATGACAATGTAAGAGAAGGGGAACAGTCAATGGAACCTTTTCCGGATATGGAGGAGAGGGACCCATCAACAATTTTAACTTTGTCCTTACCAGAAGTAGGAAAATATGTGTTAAAAAGACTGGAGGAACCTGTCATGTGATCAGTAGCACCAGAGTCTATAATCCAAGGAGTGGAAACTACTGATGCACAATGACTAGCAAAGGAAATACCTGTACGGGCAAAGAAGGAACTTGAAGTGGCAGCAGATGTAGTAGGGGCAGCGGATGTGTTCAACAGACGTTGGAGAACTTGAAGTTCTTCTTGGGAGAAACCAATGTTAGTAGTGGGAGCTGAAGCTACACTTTCAGTGTGATTGGCTTTGTTTTTAGGCTTAGTACGACCACGTTTGGCTTCAAAATCAGCAGGCTTCCCATGTAGTTTCCAACACTGAGCCTTAGTGTGATATGGTTTGTGGCAATGATCACATTTCACAGGCTCTTTAGTTGTAGCAGTAGCAGCAACACTGTCAGAAGAATTATCAGGGGTGGAGCCAGCAGTCTGTAAGGCTGATCTTTCAACTTTAGGAGTAATCATCATAGCAGCCCTCCTTGTCTCTTCACTGTGCACATAAGAAAAGGTTTCCTCTAAAGTGGGGAAGGGAACCCGACCAAGAACCTGCACCCGAATAGGATCATACTCATCATGGAGGCCAGGCAGAAAATCATAGACCTGAAACTGATCTACATAGGTGTGGTAGGCAGCAACATCAGCAGTAGTAGTAGGCTGAAACCGAGCATAGTGATCCAATTGCTACCATAAACACTTAAGGGCAGCATAATACTTAGTGACAGTCATCTCCTTCTGAGTAGTATTTTGAAGTGTTTTCCTGATTTCATAAACCTGAGCACCACTCCCTGAATGACCATAAGTACCCTTGACAGCAGTCCATATCTGAGTAGCAGTGTCAATGAGAAGATACTGGCTAGAGAGGTCAGTGGTCATGGAGTTCAGAACAAAGGACATCACCATTGCATCATTGGCAGCCCATTTAGTACGAGCAACACCTTCTTCAGTAGGCTGTTTGGTGGTGCCAGTAAGATGGCTAGTGAGTCCCCTACCAGCCACGGTCAAGGATAATGCTCTGGCCCAAATTAAATAGTTTGTGCCATCAAGCTTAATGGCAGCAGCATAGGGAAGAAAATCAGTCCTAGTCTGATCTCCTCCAGAAGTAGCCGAAGTTATCTCTGAGTCACCCATAGTTCAGCCAGGCAGAAATCGATCCTTGAAATTGGAAAAAATCAGATCTTCAAAAAAACTGCAGCAGTTGGGGCTGAAAGAAAGGTTGAATGCAGCAGTATACTTAGGGAATTAACCCTAAAAAAATCTCCTCAAACAGCAGCCCAGAAAGCCAAAATCGATAAGGTGTCATGGTTTTTTCAAAAACCTAACAGTTGAGATCGATAAAGGGAAAAGAGGGGCTGTAACTTGAGGGCTTCAGTTTGTGATAATTCTGGTGTGATAGATGCTGTCCAGAGGCCTGCCGGTGGTGCTCCAAAGTGAACAATCAACCTTCCATGTCAATAGGGTCGACCTCCAAAAAATAGGAGCAGTCCAAAAATCGCAGAGAGAAAAAACACAGCAGCTATCGTGATCTGGTATTTAGGGCATTAAATTTGAGGTGTGATGGAGGGCAGCACTTAAACCATAATAGGATCACCTCATTAGTGCTGCCCTTGAAGGATGGAGAGAACCAAGGAAAGGGAAAGAAGAGAAAGAGAAGAAATCGATGGAGAAGATGGAAGAGAAGAACAATGGGGGGGGGGGGGGGGAAGGTTTTGAAAAACCCTAGATCAGAGAAGACTGCTCTGATACCATGTTATCAAAACCAGAAATTGGAGAATGCTTGAATGATCGATTGTGATCAGCCAAGCCTATTATTTATAGCTTTAAAAATTACATTCACATGACAAAAATACCCCTGCCATAGCCGACATAGCTAGGCAGCACATAAAACACTTAAAAACATGACAATAAACACCAAAAAGACCAGAATACCGTGGCCCCACGGTATTCTGGTTTACATTATTCAACACCCAGGGGAAAGTTTCAAAGGGACTGAAATAAACATAATTACCCCTAATTAGCTGACTGTATAAGACCAACAATTTAATCCTAATATCATAAGAATAAGTATACCCCAAAAGGACCAGAATACCCCCACGGTATTCTGGATTACATATTCCAACACTCCCCCTCAAGCTGGATTATACATACAAGTAAAAAGAAGATCCAGCTTGAACTAATAATAAGAAAAAAAATGCTAACACTCCAACATTCTAACAAATTCTTATTTTGTTGGAATGCTTGACACTTCCTTTCTCATGTTTTGAGCTTCCACAAAAATCAACTAAAGGATAGCCCAAAATCCCCATGAAGTTACTGTTGCTGCACCACCTAACAGGCTAACACATATTATCACTGTGTAGGTTGTTACCAAGAAGGTTGCCAACAATGACAACACATCAACATGTCCAACACTCTTTCTTTTGGACTCCACATGCCCAACTCCCCCTTTGGAATTGTTGGCAATTTCGCAACACATCAACATCACCATCACCAACACTAGCATGACTCCCCCTGATTCTAACATTCTCTCCCTCTGAATGTGAACTGCTGCTGATGGTATGACTCCTCTCCCCTTTGATTATTGTTGATGATGTGGCTCTTCTCCCCCTTTGACAACAATCACTAAGGGCCTTAAAAAAAAAAGCACAAGCCTTCCATTATACAGAAAATTACAGTGTGCTCCCCCTATTCACATGCCATCTACTGCTCTGGCAGAGTGACTACCCCAACCTTTGTCTGAGCAACTCAAAAGTGTCTCTGGGACGTGCCTTGGTGAAAATATCAGTTACCTGTTTAGAAGTAGGAACAAAATCCAACTCTACTTCATTTGATGCTACTTTCTCCTTCAGGAAATGGTATCTGATATCTTTAGATACTGCATAATAAGGATTGTTCTGCTTCAAAACTGCATTTTCCATGCGTATCTTACATTTCTTTGATACGATACAATACGTCTCGATACTGATACTTTACACCTTGTTCCAGGCAAAGAAGAAGATGAGCATGCTCTTCTCTCCCATAGTTTCTCTTTCTCTTCAACTGTGCATGCCAAAGCCATTGCTCCCGCTGTCACACCTATATCTTCTTCTCCTTCGAACCTTCTGCCACCTTTGCCAACGTCTTTGTCCCCTACTACGGCCTCAACAAATTCATCCTCAAGTGCCTCTATCTCACTCTGCGTCTCTCTCTCTCTCTCAAACCTGCTTCCGACAATGGCCTTGCTCCATTCTTCTCCTCTTGCTCACATCTTCCATTCTGCTTTTTTAGATTTCAACTAGTGTTGAATTTAGTAAGATCCATTACAAGATTTTTCCGATTAGATTATTGAGAGGTTTCCCAGCAGCTTGTCGTCATTACATGATCTGAAGGACTAAAGATTCTCTATGCAGTGATCTGAGTTGCTTTCAGTTGCAGAATCTGATTATTTTCCCAGACAGTTGATTTGTTAAGGCCTTTCAAGATGCTGAATTTCTTGCGAACCAATATTGTTGAATTCTGTTTCAAGTAGGGGAAAAATTTAATCATTGAATCAGATCTCAGCATCATTGAATTCCCTGTATCATTTTGGAATGACAGAAATTTCTCCCCCACTCCCTTTGTTTTCTCTCTCTCTCTCTCTCTCTCTCTCTATATATATATATATATATATATATATATATATATATATATATATATATGCAATTGGGTTTAACCCAAGACTGAACCGAATCGGACCGATATGAGCCTGATAAAGAGAACGAATAAGGGACCAGAACCGAACGACCGATAAGAGATCGGTTTTGGGTTCAGTTTTAAAAAATCAGCCGGTTTCAATCTGAACCTGGTATGATTCGGTCCTGTCTAAGCCAAACCGATACTGACCGTTTGACACCCCTAGGTATCAGGGAGTTCTCTTTGCTGGGATGGGGGAATATGCTGAGTACATACTTCCCGTATTTCTTTCGTTTTGAGTTGTGATCTCTTCAAATTCAGCTTATCCCTAAACAAAAAATAGAGCTGTGAATTTTCTGCGAAGACTTGGTATATATTCCTTGGGGGCCCCTTTATTTTTTGAGACAAAACGGATACTCAAGTAAACAGCTGGAAGAAAGGAGGGGAAGGAATTTAATTATAGAACCTTGACTGTTGTAAACTTGTTTGAGCAGTGAACTCTAAACTGTAAGTCTGGTGGGAGAAAAATTGGACCCAAAGGTGTGAAGAGTGCAATGGTAGCATTAAAATCTGGAAGTTTTTTTTTTTTTTTTTTTTTTGTGGAGGAAGGGGGAAGGAAGTTTGGAGTCTTGGCTCTGGGGAATCTAGCTAACCAAATACTGGTTTCAGCCACCCTTTTTGGGATAAGTACCATTTTTTATGCATTGGTTTCCCCATTGATTGAGCCTACCTATGACTCTATGAGATTGTGTGGCTGAAATCAGCAATATTGGTTTGTTGTTCTGTACTGCATTGTTTGAACCATGACAAAATAATTTATTGAAGATATAAAACGGTAATGTTGATTTTTGCCTTGCAGTCTGTATATGGGAGATGAGGGCAGACCTTGGCACAATGGTAAGGCTGCTCCATTGTGACCAATTGGTCATAGGTTCAAGTTAGGAAGCAGCCTCTCCATGAAGCGGAGGTAAGGCTGCGTACATTATGACCCTCCCCAGACCCTGCAGTGGCAGGAGCCTCGTGCACTGGGTAATGCCCTTTTAGTTTCTATATATGGGGGATATTAAGTGGTGGGTCCAGACCACTGTATGGGCATGCTAATGATACAGGCGTCAGACTGCTAAAATATTGTCAGACTGCTAAAAGGTCCTGTAGCTGTACAAAAAGATAAACTGGTTACAATTTGAGTTTTAGGAGCTGGGATGCATGGCTTGGGGATTCCATACATAAACGATCTGTAAGAATATGATGTATATTATTATGCTACAGGATCATTAGTTTAATAGGCTTTTATTGCAATGTGTTGCCATGCCAACACACCATTGTTTTCCCTGTTGTAAATGTGACTATTATGATAATGACGATGTTTGTGAGAAAACCTATTCTTAGTCATTATTAGGGATGTAAACGGATCGGATTCGGATCGGATACGGATCGGATGTGATCGGAGCCGGATATTCCCTGGCCGAATTCGGATACCTCTAAACGGATTCGGATGCGGATCGAATTCGGATTTTCGACCATCCGTTTACATCTCTGCCTTGTGTAACCCGACCTTCCTCCCCCTAGTGGATACAATTCACTCTCAATCCATATCTCTTAGATCATGATTCTCTTTTCATCATATTCTAGAACCTATTGAATCTTCAAAAACCCTCAAAATCAGTATTTACTTAATTTTTTATTATTAAGTATTCGGATTTTTTTTCGGACGGATTTTAATCGGAGTATTCGGATTATTTCCCGGATATCTCTAAACGAATACGGATGCCCCTAAACGGACACGGATGCAGATTCGGATTCGGATTTCGGTTATCCATTTACATCCCTAGTTATTATTAGATCCTAGAACACTTGACTGTGTTATAGGGGTCGAATTGTGTAGACTTTAAGAGATGGTTGAAAGTCCTGAGGTGAAGTGGAGGTAGAGCTTCAAACTAGGAAGGTCAAATTATTAGGACTTTAAGAGATTGTTGAAAGTTTTGAGTTGAATTGGAGGTAGTGCTTCCAACTAGAAACTCTTATGGTTGTATATTTTGTAGTGAAGGACATTGAAGGGAAAACTCTTTTGATTGAAAATAAGGTGCATCGGTTCCAGCTGGAAGAGACTCTATGATTATGTGTGCTTCCATGTATCCATTGGTTTTCTTTAAAGTTTCATATTAACCTCATTCTTTCTTGAGGTAGAACGGGTATTGGTAAAGTATGAATATCTGAAATTTGTAAGTGAGTGGAATTTTGTGTCAGATTTTGGTTCAAAACCCATCTTCACCTCTAACAAGTAACAACTAAATGCTAAACACTTACCATTTACCAGTAGAGATGGGAAGAAAATAGAAATAGTCTATTACACAGATTTATTAAAGGAGTGAAAGGGCATTAAAGCTAAATAGTGGTCAAGTTTGAAATTCATTGAAAAGAGCTGAACAGAGTAACATAGACAGGGACTTGGGGTCCCACATTTGGTTGCCTTAGGCTGAGTTGTGCATTTATAGGTATGGATTGAGCCTCGATATAGGTTGTAAAGGCAGGAAACAAGGACTGTCGACATGATAGTCCAAACAATGTGTGGGGTTAGAAGCAAGTAGACTGTGAGGAAGACTGTTGTTGTGAAGTATGAACTGTCCATGAATTACTAAAGCTGAAGTAGGAAATAAGAAATGAGAGAACTTGCTGGGTTCTATGTACCCCCTTAGGCCCTTACCAGCTTGAAATAATTTGATTCATTAAAATACTCTCAAGTTCTGTTTTCAATGGGGATGACTACCCCTTTTATGGCTTCTCGAAACCCTCCTATTAGCAATTTACATCGAGGCACTTGAAATACCAAGACTCCTGCAAGCCTGCAACTAATTTACAGGTAGGATTATGCGTACTCCTTGACAGGTTAAATCTCAACCAGAAGGTACTTCCTAAGTAGCCCCCCTTTATGACTCAAAAGATCCAAAAAAAAAGTAAGTTGACAAAGTTAACCAATGCATCTTGGTAAACCAAAAGATTAAATAGTAAAGTGACTTTAGACTAACTTTGGGCCCTCGAATGTCCCTTAGAAGTTACAAGGCTAATTACTAACTAATTATACTCCAGCTTAGGACTTTGTTAACTATCTATTCAAGCTGCCCTAATTGGGCAGCATTTACAAAATTGTACATGATAATTGATAAGTCTGATTTGCTCCTGAATCTATTGTTGCATACTTGCATTATAAGGTGCCTAGCTGCACCATTTAAGTAAAACCATTGGATTGTTACACCATAAGGAAGGCCATGTGAGGCTAGAGAAGCCTAAGAGAGAAGACCAAAATACCGCTGTACTGTAATTTCATTTTTGCCATTTCATGCCCTTGGTTGTTTTAGAGAGTAAAGAAAAAGTTAAGTGAGTGGATAAATGTGTTTTATTTATTTTGTTGATGCTTAGCAAGAAAAACTTATTGTGGAGGAGGGAAGATACAAAGTAGAATGTGGTAATCCAGCACCATGAGGCCCTCTATCTCCCCCCATGGGTTTGCTGGGCTGGTTTAGGACGATGTGCTTCGGTCACAAGGTCCCGGTTCGAGTCCCCATGAATGAGGCGTTACATGGGGTGGGGGGAGGCTTTGTGTAACCGGGGTTTTCCTAGGGCCTGAACCATAAAACCTGAGCAGGTTCAAGGGTTTCCTCGTTAGCAAAAAAAAGAAAAGAAAAAGTTCTAAGCGTGGAGCCTTATTCTATATCAGAAAGAACATTTTCTTTGGGTGTACAGAGTTTGTTACTTGAGATTTTCATGTTTAATAAACAGTCTGCTATGAAGATCTGTGGTGAAAGGAAAGCCTTTACAATGGTTTGTTGCAGTTCCTTAACTAAAATGAAATCAGCTAGTACTTATGTATCATTCATGATGTATTTCTATAGTTTTGGTTGCTGCCCTAGATTTCCAGAAACCTATTACCAAAATTAAGTGTCTATGTTATTTTTTAGTTTTTGTTTTACATCAGCTCTGATTTGGAACTGTTTTTAAAAGTTCAGGTTACCATCTCTGACCTTTTGATTTACTTCATGCAATTACAAAGTGTGGTGGTCGGTAGTTGGGGCCTGGAGGCATTCGGGCGTATACTGAAATGGACATATCGTATTCGTATACCTGAGAAGGATGTTGGAGGAGTCTCGGTGAGAGAGATCTTGGACGTAGGAAGCCAAGTATGCATATATGGCGGATCTCATAGATTGTGAGGTTTTACAGGATGGTCTGTGTTAGAGATAAGGATAATATTTTATCCATCTCAACTAATCCAGAGGAGTCCAACGGCTTCAAGGATACTAACACCACAACGCACAAGGCTTTATCCTCCAAATCTAATCCTGAACAGCTCAACCGATTAGAGGATAAGAGCATCACAGAGGTCATCCCATCGCACAAGGCTGCTGCAGTTGTAGAAGTGCAATCAAACTCCTCCAAGCTCAAGGATCATGACCAGATTCATTCAAACTATAAGCCCTACTGTACATATCCATCCCATGAGATTAGTCATTGTAACCTCATCAAACCTATCTCTAATCACCTATATATAGAGAGGATAGATGAAGGCTAAGTGTGCAGAAAATACAAATCTGTGGAAGTAGGTTTCCAGTGAAACCGAACCACATTAAAAACGTCTCTTTGTTCTTCTCTTTATCTCTTCTCTTTGTTTCTACTTTCTCTAGTTCAAACATGGTATCATTCGACCAGGGTTCTTTGGGATCTGCAAGTAATCTTCCCACTCTTGGATCGGCCTCTTCATCATCCTCTCCTTTTCCATCTCTCAGCCATGTGATTGCTATCAAATTAACAGAATCCAACTATCTGTGATGGAGGTCACAGTTCGTCCCTCGTCTTAGAGGATATAATCTGTATGACCTGGTCACTGGTGTCTCCACTTGCCCACCTCAATACATTCCTGCTGCAAATGCTTCTCCTACAGATCAACAAGGGACTGAAGCATCTACAGACACACCAGTACCTAATCCGGCGTACATAACTTGGCAGCGGCAAGACCAACTCATCATGAGCTGGTTAATTTCATCGCTATCTGAACCAGTGCATGCTCAAATCATTGGGTGCACAACGTCACATGAAGTTTGGAGCACGCTAGAGAGCTCCTACAACAGCCTGTCGAGTGCTCGAGTATTGCAGCTTCGATATCAGCTGCAAGCAACCAAACGAGGATCCTCTACCATACAGGAGTATTTGCTGAAAATTAAATCCATCACAGACCTCCTTGCAGCCGCTGGTAAGCCTGTAGGTAATGAGGATCTCTGTTTATATACTCTTGCTGGTTTAGGCTCAGAATATAAGGACTTTGTTACTTCGATCACCACCAGAACTGATGTGATGTCATACCCGGATCTACGTGGTATGCTCCTTACACAAGAAATCAGACTTCTTGATGCCCAAAAATCTGAAACTAATATCATTGTGAACACTGCTACCATTGCTGATGGTAAGGGTGGGCGATCCAATCGTGGTGCCTTCACCCCTCGTGGTGGCAGGTTCCCATATTGGGGTGGCCGGAATGATCGTGGTGGTTATAAATCTGGCTATCCCCGTCAACCAAATCAAGGGGCAACAGCTCCACAGCCCCACTTTCAAAATCAGACTATATGCCAAGTTTGCAATCGCGTTGGCCACAAAGCTCTTGACTGTCGCCAACGCTTTAATCATGCATACCAGTCCACTCAGGGTGCTTTCTCACTGGGTGCCAATAATGTTGATTATAATAGAATAGCTGCTACTGATAATACTTGCTTTCCTGATTCTGGTGCAACAAATCACATCACTGTTGACATGGACAACTTAAGCTTATCCACAGAGTACACAGGAACAGATCAGGTTCAGGTCGGTAATGGCTCAGGTTTGAAAATTCTTCACACTGGCTCCACTCAAATAATTTCTAAACCCAAAGATTTGATTCTTCCTAAAATATTGCATGTGCCTGACATTACAAGATACATGCTTTCTGTTTCTCAGTTTACCAAGGATAATAATGTTTTATTTGAATTTCATCATGACCGTTTCTTTGTAAAGGATCGATGCAAGGGGAAGTGCCTCCTTTAGGGCATCACTAAGGATGGGTTGTACCAGTTCACCCTAAATAAGGCTGCTAAGGGTACTAAGAATCCACAGGCGTTCATTGGAGAAAAGACATCTTTGCATCAGTGCCATAACAGGCTAGGGCACCCTGCTCTACACATTGTTCGTTAGATTACCAGCCATTTTAATTTACCTATTAGTACTAGAAAGGAGTTTAATATTTGTAATGCCTGTCAACAGGCCAAAAGCCATAAACTACCATTTTATTCATTTGCTCATAGGTCATCTGGGCCATTGGACCTTATTTATTCTAATGTATGGGGCCCTTCACCCATACCCTCTTCCGATGGACATCGTTATTATGTTCATTTTATTGATGATTTTAGTAAATTTATATGGCTGTTTCCTATAGTACAAAAATCTGATGTATTGCCTGTATTTACCAAGTTCAAGTTGCTTGTTGAGAACTTGTTTGACAGGAAAATTAAGCGACTGCACAGTGATTGGGGGGGGGGGTGAGTACCGCTCGGTCTCTCACTTCCTGGAAGCAAATGGCATTGAACATATAATATCTTGCCCACATACACATGAACAGAATGGAGCAGCTGAGTGCCGCCATCGCTAGATTGTTGAAACAGGGCTGGCTCTTTTGTCTCATGCCAGCATTCCTAAAATTTATTGGCATTATGCATTTACTACTGCTGTTTTTTTAATTAACAGATTGCCTACAGTTGTGCTTGGGAATGTTTGTCCTTTATTTAAGCTCTTTGAGACCCAACCAGACTACATGAATTTGAAAGTCTTTGGGGCAGCATGTTACCCATTATTACGGCCATTTAACAAGCATAAAATGGACTATCGATCTGAGCTTTATGCCGTCCTTGGCTATAGCTCATGGCGCAGGGGGTACACTTGCCTAAATATGCGCACCTGGGGAATTATCATATCTAGGCATGTTGTTTTTTATGAGGAACGGTTTCCATTTAGAGAGGCTACGAACAAGGTTCCACCACCCTCCCCTCTGTCCTCCCTTCTAGGCCCTCCACCACTACTTCCCCTATTTTCATTGGGCTCTCAAGGGACCACTCCACCTACTGGTTCCACGCCCTCTACACCACCACAACATTCACATCTTGCTTCTGCAGCCCCTCAATTGACACTACCTGCAGAAACCGATTCACCACCACACTCCACCAATTCTGTGGATCCGTTACCCTTCGTACCACCACCTTCTCCACCTGCCTCACCGCAAGTACCAGCTCCACGCCACCCTATGGTTACTAGGACCCGTGATGGCACCAGGCGACCTAAAGTCCTGCTCACAACCAGCCATCCCTTACCAATTTCCCTCTTAACCGAATCCGTAGCCCACTCTATGGAACCGACATGCTATACTACTGCCTCCAAGGATCCCAATTGGCGTAATGCAATGGATAAAGAATTTAATGCTCTCATCCGTAATGGAACCTGGACTCTAGTTCCCTATCAACCCTAGATGAATGTAGTAGGGTGTAAATGGGTATGCAGGGTCAAACGACTGGCTGATGGGACTATAGAGCGATTTAAAGCTCGCTTGGTGGCAAAAGGATTCCATCAACAAGAGGGTCTAGACTATACAGAAACCTTCAGTCTTGTTGTCAAGCAGACTACAATTCGGCTTATTTTATCTTTGGCAGTATTGAAAGGGTGGGTAATTCGGCAACTTGACGTACAAAATGCCTTTTTACATGGTGTGTTACAGGGCCCAACCATAGGGCTTTACAGATTTACAGTATCCTACTCATGTCTACAAACTTCATAAGTCCATTTACAGACTGAAACAGGCTCCACGGGCCTGGTTTGACCGGCTTAGTATGTTTCTTCAAGATTTTGGCTTCACGGGCTTAAAAACTGATACATCACTATTTATCTACAGCTCTACTTGGATTTCTATGTTCTTATTGGTCTATGTTGATGATATAGTCCTCACAGGCAATAACACCACATTTATTGCACGCTTCCTTAATACACTTGCCGACACCTTTGCCATCAAGGACCTAGGGCATCTTCATTACTTCTTGGGCATCAGTGTGGAAAGGCAAACTACTGGGCTGCAACTCTCTCAACGCCGGTACATACTTGATCTTCTTGATCGCACCAACATGACTGGATGCAAGCCAATTTCAACACCAATAGCCACCACTCACACCCTATCAAAGGCAGCAGGGACACTCATGGACGATCCCACTCTTTATCGCAGTGTTGTAGGAGGTCTATAGTATGCAACACTGACTCGACCAGACATAGCCTTTGCCGTTAACAAATTGTGCCAATTCATGCACAAGCCTACTATTGAGCATTGGTCTGCTGTTAAAAGGATATTGCAATATCTCAAATCTACCATTGATCATGGATTGTACCTTCAACCTCAGCAGACTCTGCAACTCTATGCCTACTCTGATGTTGACTAGGCTGGATGCCTTGATGACAGGAAATCAACTGGTGGCTATGCCATCTATTATGGCACCAACTTAATCTCTTGGAGTTCACGTAAACAGGCCACAGTTGCACGCTCAAGCACTGAATCAGAATATCGGGCTGTAGCAAATGCAGCAGCAGAACTCACTTGGTTACAATCGTTGATGAGTGAACTAGGCCTTTACATGGCCCATGCACTTGTCCTATGGTGCGATAATGTAGGTGCCACCTACTTGACAGCACATCCGGTGTTCCATGCTTGTACCAAACATGTGGAAATTGACTTCCACTTTGTTAGGGATAAGGTTGCAAAGGGGGATCTCGATGTTCGATTCATCTCCACCAAGGATCAGATTGTGGATATTCTGACCAAGGCCCTATCGCGATAGCGGTTCAGCCATCTCAGTACCAAGCTCAAGGTTCTACCACCGTTGAACTTGCGGGGGCGTGTTAGAGATAAGGATAATATTTTATCCATCTCAACTAATCCAGAAGAGTCCAACAGCTTCAAGGATACTGACACCACAACGCACAAGGCTTTATCCTCCAAATCTAATCCTGAACAGCTCAACCGATTAGAGGATAAGAGCATCACAGAGGTCATCCCATCGCACAAGGCTGCTGCAGTTGTAGAAGTGCAATCAAACTCCTCCAAGCTCAAGGATCATGACCAGATTCATTCAAACTATAAGCCCTACTGTAGTTATCCATCCCATGAGATTAGTCATTGTAACCTCATCAAACCTATCTCTAATCACCTATATATAGAGAGGATAGATGAAGGCTAAGTGTGCAGAAAATACAAATCTGTGGATGTAGGTTTCCAGTGAAACCGAACCACATTAAAAACGTCTCTGTGTTCTTCTCTTTATCTCTTCTTTTTGTTTCTACTTTCTCTAGTTCAAACAGTCTGTCATGCTCATGATGGTAAAGAATGTGGGTAGAATGATTTCTAATTGCTTGTGACATAGGGATGTGGCAGAAAAGTATGTAAACTAGGACTTAAGGAAAAGCTGGGGATAGGCTTGCAAAGAGGATATGTCCTTCTACCTAAGCTTATCTGTGTGTTTTGGGGGATGACATCAACTATTCCTACTCTTTTTTATTGGATGACTTGCATTAAAAATAGGTTTCTGGAAATCTTAGGCCTGGTATAAAGTATGACCTCGAATAGAGCTGATTGGAGGGCAAGGATCCATGTAACCGACCCCATTTAGTTGAGATAAGGCTGAGTTGTTGTTGCAAAAAAAAAAGTGGGTTGCTCAAGATTGCTACGTAAATGCATTAGTCAATATTGTCGGCAATTTCACTTTCAGAACCTAAGAGGAGGAAATGACTATATTGATGTGTACTTGACGAGGAGTTGAGGTTTGTGGTAGGGTTGTGGAAGGAGCAATCATGCTCGAACCTATCTACTATTCTTTCAGGTTGTTTTTATTGGTCATGGTAGAATTGGACCACCCTTCAATACATTGTAAGTGGTCCGAAGGATTTGTATCACTTTATGCCTTTATGGACTTTTTTGGCATCACATTGGGGTGCTATGTGTTTTTTTTTTTTTTGGGTAAAAACATTGGGGTGCTATGTTGTGAACTTGGCTGTCATAGTGGCAGGCGTGCTCTCAGGCGATAGATACTAAACAGGTTCTTCTCCAGCATCTTCCTTTTTGGATGAAGTTGGTGAAGTATCTTGTTATCATGGCGGGAGGGAGGGGATATTGGGGGAAAATAAAGGAAGTTGGCAGAAGTGCCTAAATTGAATTTTTACCATGGAACATAAATTTTGTGGAGTCAATCTTTCCAACATTTGTTGATTGATTGATGCAGCAGTAACAGGTTTCATATCAGTTGGTCACTTAAGAAATGGTCCCCTGAGATTAATCCGAATGAAAATCTTATAAGCAATTTTGTGCTTCATTGTCAATGCACAGCCTTAGGACCACTCCCTAGTCCCCAAGTGGGGATCATCCTGTGTAGGAATTTCCCTCTCAGTTTGTGCAGTTGGTCCACTATTGAAGTCTCTTCATGCATTCTGTTGTCTGCCAGCTAAATATACTGTCAGCAACCTGTTAAGGAGACCCAATTGCTTAAGGCTGATCCATTATTTTGGGTTGAAAGTGATTACAATGAATTAAAGAAACAAGAAAGAGCTTAGAAGCTATCTTCCAAAAGAGAGGAAAGGCAAAAAAATGACTAATTTTGGGGGAAGGGGTGATTGATGTTCGAGGTCTGTTTGTGATGCAGATTGAATGCTCTAGCCATTACATGGGCATCCATGTCATCATTGTGGCTAAGTGGCCACTTGCCCAATGTGGACATGTTGTCTACATCATCATCTAGTCATTGGTTAATCAAACCAATCTGACTTCTCCGTGTCTTGGTATAATGTTCTGACTACTGTATATTGTTTAAATGCCAAATCTATTGCAAAACAAGGACCATTGAAAAAATTCAAGGGGAAACATACTCTACATTGCATACCATTCAGCTGAGAAGCCTGAGATAAGCACTGAATTGGACATGTGATTTACCCATGGAACTCTCCAGCAGTCCAATGGTTAGGATGACCAAATTATTTTTGGACATGACCGAACCTGTCCTTGTGGATTAGGAAAATCTCCCACTTACTAGTGTATATATATACTGGAGCCCCTTCTAGATTCTTGATAAGAGAACCACTCCTCATTTCATCATTTGCCCAAGTGCTTGCTATCAATGCTATGATTTCCCTAATTTTCTTGTCTGAACATGTGGGATAGGAAAATCTCCCACACTGACTAGTGTATATATATACTGGAGCCCCTTCAGATTCTTCTTGATAAGAGAACCACTCCTCATTTCATCATTGTCCCAAGTGCATGCTATGCTTTCCCTAATTTTCTTGTCTGAACAGTACTAACCAGCTTGTTGTAGGTTTCACAATGCAAAGAGCACCAAGATTAGATATGCAAACTAAAGATGTTATGCTTGTGTATTGCTTTCTTTGATAAGCTTCCTTAGAGATTGTTACAACACTGAGGTTGTCTACTGGATGCAGTTTATACAACTTATTCTTCGTCCCTGACTCTACATTATGTAGTTTCAGCTGCTACTCCAATCTGTGGTGTTTAAAGTTTTGTGTTTCAACATCATTCTCCTGTGTTTATACAGTCCTTTTAAACACATGAAAAAGTTTTGTATTCCACATCACCGCATTTTAATTGTGGGTTAGGCTTGGTAGGCTTTATGCTGTAAGGAGTTAACGGAACCACATGGAATTTCTTCTTGTATAAAATGAATCCCATGAGATATAATTTTTTTCGTTTTTGAAAAGTAGAAGACACACTGTAATAATATAGTATGTGTACTTCATATGTGGTGGTTTAATGATCTGTGAAGTAGAATTATAGAAAGTGTAGGCATGATGGCTTGCAATTGAATTGTGAAAATGTGCAGAACCCTGCAGGTGTGATTGGCTTTGCTGTCTGGAAACTGGAAGGGGAAAAGAGGGTGAAATGCCGAAGATGAAGATGGTTCGATCTTTGAAAGGGATAATTTTACAATCCTACCAATAGAAACTCGCTGTGTGGCACGCCATTATGAGATGTAGAAAGTGACATGTCAAGGGAGCAAGCTGTCTCCACTCTCCATTAGGAGTCCACTAGATGACTAGAAGTGAAGTACAATGGCCACTGTACCAATTAGAATCAAGCAGTGAAATAAAGGGAAGAGGACACAAAGTGGAGCCTTATATTCAGGCCACTCAAGTTTGAGGAATCAACTTGCTTATTACGTAAGACTCATGGACTCACAGTAGGTGTTGATGCTCCAGCCAATCTACTTCGAAACCAAACTTTCTCACAAGTCACAACAAACAGTTCTGTACGGTGTACATATAAGCATCTAACAAAAAATTGCAGACTGGAATGATATACAAAAGTAGAAGCGTTCTAAATTCATAACTATATTGTGGAAACGGATTCCTGCCCAACGATGGGTCAAGGTAACCCACCATCTTTGTCTGTGTTGTTTTGATTTATTGTATTTAATCACATCATCTTTGTATGTTCATTACAGCGGAGCTGTAAGCTTGTCTGTATCCTTGATGAATTTGGGAATCTTACGTTCTTATGATTATGTACTTTTCCACTGGTCCCCCCATTGATCAACTAATCCATATAATTAGATACATCTTACCACCAACAGGCCTGGCCTTATGTAAAGAACCTTCACCAATATTACTGCCTAATTCTATGCTACATTTTAAGTTTTTTCTACATTTGGTTGTTACACAACATAGGCAAACCATACAATGAAAGGTACCCATAGTTAACCAGGTACCCATAGTTTGAATGGTTAACATAATAGATTCGATTCTTGTTGATTTGCAGGTTATGGGTCCATCAAAGAGTGTGGCCTACATACCATTAGCAGTTAAAGTTGCTTAGTTCAGTGAAATTGTAGTGCAAATGCATGTCTATCTTATGCGTGTTCCATTCTATCATTAGGCTAAGAGGTTAAGAACATGTGCTGCAAGCACCACAATTCAAAGATGCCAGTGGCTGGCTCGTGTATAATGTGTACTAAGCTTGTGGGTGGTTTTCATTGCACTATACCACTCCTCATCATGTCTCATTGTAGGACCTTAGTAGGTGGATCTGATCAGTTGGAGGGGAACAGGGAAGGTAACAGTCAATTGATAGTGCCGTATGGGCATGGAAGATCACAATTGGTGCCACATATTTCCTACTGAACAATGACCATCTCACCTACTAGCTAGGTCACATACCCTTTTGTAAAGAGGTCAAAACTCAATTAGTACTTTGGCTTGGGCATGAGATTGGGGGACAGTCACACAAGGAGAGTGAAATTTGAAGAGAAGATTTGCAATGAGAAATTGATGAATGATTGTATCAAAGAACTTGGAGGTTTCCATTGAGGATGCAGCATCTCTATCTATATTCGACGAAAGTATAAAGAAAGAAAAAAAAAAACAGCAGAAGGTGTTGTGCACGGCCATGGTTTCTGCCATTGGATGGGGAGAAGGGAGAATGTGTAATACCAAATTTACCCCCCCTACTGTACGAAATATACCCTATGTGCGACTGTGTATGTACATGACCCATGTATAAAAACTGGGTCTCAGGGAAAAAAAAAAAAAAAAAAAAACACAAAAAAAAGGGGAAAAGTAGGGCCTTTGGTCATGTAAGGAGGAAAAGCTGTACACCCTTTGGGTGATCAAATGTCCCTATCCCTCCACTGCAACCCAAGTATCTCACTGAAGCTGTCCCCACACTCAAAAGCTTAGATGCCTATTCCATCTCTATATGATTGCACAAGTCACTTTCAATTCTGCAGAGTTAAAAGATAACATCAACAAAGACCATCAATGTTTCTCCATCATTTCTCTTTGCATTCATAGCCTGCTGGGACACTCGAATCCTTTTCTCAAACTCTCAAACTGTCAAGATCATCATCATTTTTAAATATCTTATGCTTAGCCAAGATTAATTCCATAACCAGAGACTAACAAGGATTTTGACTAAGAAACTCTTCTCTTCTGCAAGCTAGTGTAACTATACTTGGTTTTTATTGTGCTTCCTATTCTCTTTGTAAGAGTTTCTCTCTCACACATAATTTTTCTTGATTTTTTTACCCTTCATGTTGCTATTTCCGAAGTGTTTGTATTTTAACATCTTTATTGACAGTAATAAAACGAAATTGTACTTAGAACAAAATATGCATGAAATGGTATGTATTTCCATATTGGTACAAAAGGTCTGGGTTTTGCCTGAGTCTCCTTGTAAGAATTGGTCTTGGTTTGGTTTATTTGGAATAAAAAGTGGAAGTACTGCGTTGAATTAAGTTGAAACTGAACATGTCCTGTTTGCATATAGATTGACTGCTGATAAACCCACCTTGATTAATCCATTATTAGTCCCAACCACCCTTAAGTTAATTATCTATCTCATTGGCCTATACTAATGCGCGCAGTCTAAACGTGTGATTAACAAGTTAGAACCTTCTAAAGATTGTGTTACAATTCAAATTAATCAGTGTTAATGATTCGAATAAGAATCGAATCAGAATAGAAGGAGATCGATCTCGTACCTGATTCCTAGTTTTGAAGCCTTGGTTTAAATCTATATCCTATATATGTTGCTTTGAGAATTTAGGGACTATATGTGTGAGAGTGCATGGACATACATGGACGAATGGCTGGAAAATTCAATGATGCATGACAATACATACGTGACTCAAATAGTGGACCATCTCAAGAGCAATGTATAATGTATAAATGAAAAAACAGGGCATACCCAATGCACGAGGCTCCTGCCACTGCAGGGTTTGGGGAGTATCAAAATGTACATAGTCTTAACCCCCCTCCCCGCTGCACAAAGAAGCTGTTTTCCGATTTGAATCCATGACCACTAGATCGTAATGGAGCAACCTTACCACTGCAACATGTAAATAAAAATAAAATGTCCCTTAAATTTAAGGATAGGATAGGATAGGTCAAGATTGATGCCTTGTCTATGTTATGTTATATTTGCTTGATCAAAAATAGGAAACACTTTGGTTTAATCATCTAAAAAGAGATGTTTTAATAATGTGTTTTACTTTCATGGAAAATCAGGAGATGGGGGGTGTGGCCTACAATGATGGGGTAACTGAAGAGAGATGCTGTCCATCGAATGGATGTGGCAGATGGATACCCTTATTGTCGGCGGATATGGGTTTATGTTCACTTTTGAGATGTAAAAAAGCTTAATGTCCTGCATTGTTATGGGAAGAGGATGAGGTAGGTGTGAGTGTTTTGGTGTGACTTTGTGAAAGGAAAAGTTTATTGGGGTTAATGAAATTCCCCAAGAAAAAGCCTTTGTTTTACAGCAAAGAAAAGTGGGAATGGGAAGGGAAGAGAGACTAAAACTTTTCTTTTCTTTTCTTTTTGCTGGGAAATGGTACACAAAGCTTTTGTAGCCCAAGATTGTGACCACCAAGGCTCTTCACCGACTTCACGTGATGTTTCGGAGTTTTTCTCAGTGGGGGAAAGTTGCAACTGGCAGTGTTTTCAAGAATTGACCAACTTCACTTCAATTTATTTTTATCAGAAAAAAGAAAAATCTCTCTCTCTCTCTCTCTCTCTATTTTTAAATGGAGTTGGCTTTATGTGGATTAGGTTTAAAGATCTTCGATTTCTTAGTCTATCCTTTTAGATTCTCTTTTTAGTCAATATCAGCCGTCCAAATAGAATCTTTTTCAATAAACCTTCGGTTGACGCGATTGTTGCTCGATCGGACTCCAAATTTCGATCGTAATCAAATTAGACTTAAATATCTTCGATTTCTTAATCTATCCCTTTAGATTCTTTTTCGACCAATATCAGTCATCCAAATGAAATCTTTCCCTATAAACTTCTGGTGGTCGACGCAATTGTTGTTCAATCAAACTCCAAATTTCAATCGCAATCTCTCTCTCTGATAGACACACACATATACATATACATATACATACACATATACATACACATAGCTTCTATAAGACGGAGCCTAGCTAATAATTTAAAAATGTGCTGTTGCGCATTTGCAGTTGTACCTTCCAAGTCGACACCATTTTCTCCTCTTTCATCTTAGTCTACAATTAGTGAGTGGTGAGTTGAGGCTAGTTTCATGGTATCCAGCTCCCTCAAACTGGCCCAGCTCCACTAAAAATTTCTAGTAAAGGCAAATGGTCAACGAGAGAGAAGATGAATAAAATTTCCAAAAATATTCTTATAACCCATCCATCTTTAAGAAACTGACCATTACACCCTTTTCCCTTTCTCTTTCTTCGGTCATATTTTTCTTTCCAGTTGTTCTCTCTCTCTCTCTCTCTCTTTCACCTGCATGTCTTTCCACAAAATGGGACATTTAATGAAGTTCATAAAACCCATGAAGGGATGAGCACTGAAGAGTGCAGGAACTGTAAATTGCATCAACAGAACCCACTTATGGATATGTTCATGGGGTTCTCATATTGGTGGTGGTGATGAACTGATCATGTACCCCCATGCATTCTGAAGCAAATTAAAGAGGATAATTTTGAGGTTTTGGCTGGTAAAAAGAATCATATATTAATTCACCCCAAAAAAATAAAATAAAATATATATATATATATATATATATATATATATATATATATATATATATATTAACCCTTATTGGATCTCATTAAAAAAAAAAATCCTTATTGAAAACTGTGGATTCCATTTCACTTGTGTGGAAAGCAGAAGCTTCTACAAAGATTTAAGGATCTAGTTTTTCTTCACCCATGGTGAAGAAAATATCTCTTATCCATCTCAAGGGTATTTTGGACCATGAACAATAAGGGAGTTCTGACTCCCTCTCAAGGGAAACCATGCAAGATTTCTGGAGAGCTTCTGAGAGTTTCTACAAATCAAGACTTAAGGACCTAGTGTCTCTTCACTCATGATAAAGAGAGTATCTCTTATCTATCCCATCTGATCCTCAGATTGGAGTGGAGAAGGGTATTTTTGACCATCAACAATAAAGAGTGAGAGTTAATGATGAACCCAGAATTCAATCATAACGTCACCATCGGTGAAATTATAACCTGGGTTTAGAAAGTTTGACTTATTATTGCATTCAATTATTCAAACATTAAAACACAATATTTCCAAGAATAGGGGTATCCAAAAATGTATCCATTTAAGTACAAATATTTAATCTTTCAAACATTTCTCTCACTCTCTCTCTCTCTCTCTCTCTACTTACTTTTACTATTATTATGTGATCATGATAATGAGTATAATTATGCCAATATGATTTTTGCTTCTATTTCAAGTAATATAAGTTTGAGATTTACATCTGAGCTAGGGTTTGGGAAGGATAAGATGATCAGAGCTTCCACTTGGTGGTAGGAGGGAGGAAAAGGATGGGGGCAGTCAGTCCCCACCTGTAGTCTTGAGTCTTGACCCTCCCTCCTTCCCCTCCCCCACACACACCAAGGGACTCATCTTCTGCCATTCTACCCTCCTCCCATACCTACTTCTCCAATTTGATTATCCCATAAAATTTAAAAAAGAAAAAAAAAAAAACCTCCTATTAAATGAGGGGAAAAACAAAGATAGCTAACAAAACCAATATAATTCCTCCATTAATTCTAAGTTTCCACCCCACCACCACTTGTAGTCAATAAAAATCCAAACCTCGAGCTGCTGCTGCTGCCCAACACAACTCTAATTTTGCTTACATCACTACTTCAGACTCTGTCTCCAGCACTACTGTTTCTCTCTGGCTACGGTTGTCCTACATTAATGCCACACATTACCATACAATGATCTTATATTAATCTCTCTATCTCTCTCTTTTTCTCTCTGTGGTTGTGTGTGGATCAGAGGATATAGAAGCCAAAGAGCAAAATTATTAAGACAGCAACGTCAGCCATTGTCAATAGAAGGAGACAAAAAATGATGGGTAAAATGGTAAATTTAGGTAGATGGGCTTTTTCTCCACATAAATATTTTTCTACTTCACTCATTCTATGGTCGTTTTCTTGTTGATGAATGGTCAAAGAGGGACTAATGGGTCTGACAACCTCCCTTGGTTGTCAGGAGGAGAGATGAAAGCTCTATCTCAAGCTCTCTCTCTCTCTCTCTCTGAAAGTGAAAGCTCCCTTTGGTTACCATGAAATTGCGTGAGAGGGAGAGAGAGAGAGTTCTCACTTCTCTGGTCATTTTCTAGAACAGGAGAGGGATCTGTCTTGCATTCATCTCTCTTTCCTACTCACTGAGGCACTGAATATTATATACAGTACTGAAATGTATGAAATTATGCATGAAGAATACATACGTGTTTTGTAAGCCTGTAAGGTATGGCACTATTCATAGAAATCATGAGAAGAGAATGAAGAATAGTAATATTGTATTTTTGAATTTCAAACCATCTAATCAGTAATCAGAGAAGCAACCACTAGATGCTCAAGAAACCAAATCTGACACATGATATGATGCATTCTGAGTCTGAAAATGGGCTTCAGAAACAAAACCGGGTGGATTGGAATGTGATTGCACTTGACAATATTGTAACTGTGGGCGTACTCTGATACACTTATGATGCGTTTTAAAATCGTGCGACGAATCTTAATCAAAACAGATAGTATCGTGACATGTGAGGTCCGTCATGAAATGTGAAACTTCATTGGGCAATCAAAAAAGATATCTTCATTGATCCTCAAAATTAAAAAAACTGAGAAGATTGTGGACTAACCAGTCTTTCATGGCTTAGTTATGTTGATGGAGAAATCAGAACCCTTTGATCAATGACACAAGGCTCTGAAATATATGATTGGTGATGCATATCACATGACAATACATCAAAGTTTTCTGCAGGGATGAAATGAGCAGTAATACCTTAATAAATTGTCAGGAATGGTACTGAGTGTACTAAGGCAATGGATGGTATACATATGTAGATTGAGAGAGAGAGAGAGAGAGAGAGAGAGAGAGAGAGAGAGAGAAAGAGAGGATCTACTGATTCTAGTCAGTGATGTATTTTCTATGTTTTGTTCATACTGATAATTAATAATTGGGATAAGAAAGAGGAAAAAGAAGATGATCAGTTCTGAATGGTGGGGTATTTGAAAAAGAGACAGTTGGGAATCGAGAGAAAATGTAGACCCCACCATTTGATATTTTTTCAATTTTTAAATCATAATTTCTAGAAGACAGAGAGAGAGAGAGAGGTATAAATTTAAGTATTCTTAGTTGGGTTGCCTCACAATTGGAGGGTAGGTTGTTGGGCACTTCTTTCCTTTAGAGATAGAGAAAAAGAGAAGGGAGTCTTAATCTGAAAGGTTGATGGAGCAACAGCTGAACCCATTAGCTGTTACACATCTTCTTCAACAAACTTTGAGAAGCTTGTGTATTCATGAAAACTCTCAATGGGTTTATGCTGTTTTCTGGAGGATCTTGCCTAGAAATTACCCACCACCAAAGTAAGGGAAAAAAAAAAAAAAAAAAAAAAAAAAAAAAAAAAAAAAAACCCTACAAAATCTTCTGATACATTAATGTTCCATTATTATTTATTACTAATATCATCTTTATATGTTTCTTACAGATGGGATTTGCCAGGAGGAGCCTATGATAGATCAAGAGGAAACAGGAGGAACTGGTAATATTTCATCTAGCTCTGCATTAAGCATAAGAGATATAGTCATCCCTTATATTGCACCAAGTTTTGATACTTATTATGGTTGATATATGTTAGGATACTAGTATGGGAAGATGGGTTCTGCAATTTTGCAGCTTCAATGGCCGAGATTGATTCTGGTGATTTGCCAAGCTCATCAGTATATGGGAATAACTATGAATTCCAACACCTCAAAGGCCTGCAACCTGAGCTTTTCTTTAAGATGTCTCATGAAATCTACAACTATGGAGAAGGGTAAGTATGAACTATGAACTATCATTTGTGAATACCTAAAAAATATATGCTGAAATGATGGTTTCTTTTATGTGGGCAGTTTGATTGGAAAAGTGGCTGCAGATCACAGCCATAAGTGGGTATTCAAGGAACCAAGTGATCAAGAAACAAACTTCTTGTCTGCATGGCATAACCAAGGAGACTCAGTAAATACCTAAATATATATATATATATTCATGCATATATGGCTTCAACTGTACTAAAGTTCATATTTTGTTTTATGGCCCTTAAATCTGATCACTTCCTTTTTGCCCTTTCCCTTCTTGGACTTTTGCTTTCAAAATTTCAGTATCCAAGGACGTGGGAAGCTCAATTCCAGTGTGGCATTAAGGTTCATATGTGAACTCCTTTCCTTCCTTTACAACTCTCTCTTGCATGCTACTACCCTGACTTCGAAAAATTTCCTCCATTAATTTGCTTCTCATAATCTTGCAGACCATTGCTTTGATTGCAGTCAGAGAAGGTGTAGTTCAATTAGGAGCACTTCACAAGGTCTCTCTCTCTCTCTCTCTCTCTCTCTCTCTAAGTTCATCAACAATGGCTAATTAATGTTTCCATCTAATTGTGTTGTTAATGTATTCAAGGTGATGGAAGACCTGAACTATGTTGTTCTACTGCGAAAGAAGTTCAGTTATCTTGAGAGCATTCCTGGTGTCCTCCTACCACATCCATCATCTTCAGCATTCCCCTTCAAGGTAGAAGGATGTAGTTCAGCAGAAACTTGGCCCGCCAATGTGGCACTAGCTTCACCAGCAATGACTACAACAGAATTTTACAATCAGTATGGTCAGCCAATAAAGATCACTCCATCCATGAGCAGTCTTGAAGCACTTCTATCAAAGCTCCCATCTGTAGTACCTTCACCATCCCTATCCTCCTCTGGATACTGTGAATCAACACCGCAGCAGCTTCTATCATTACATCAACCGTCATCCTCGTCCCGATACTGTGAATCAGCTCCTCTACAACTTCTATCCTCACAACAGCCATTGGAATTGATGGGAACACAGAAGGTGGCCAAGGAAGAGATCGACGAGGAATGTGGACAAGGGAGAGAGATAAGCGAGAGTAGCTGTTCAATGTCATCATATTATCACCATTATTCTCGTCATAATTGTTATAATCAGCAACAACATTACCATCACGATCAACAACCCAACAAGGAACTCTAAATGATTCCTGGATTGCATAAACAAGTTGCCCATCCATGTCTAACCTGTGGTTCTAATTTTAGCCTCATAGTTTTATGTCTCATAGCGTGTTTGTACTCAATGAATTCAATGTTGGGAGAGAGAGAGAGTGTGTGTGTGTTAATAACTTGGGGGTCACAATGTTTGTAATAGAAACTCAGAGAGCTGCTTGCACGGGCCATTAAAGTGAAGGTTTATAGCTTGGGAGATGAATTGTACTCAAGAGTCAAGTTTGCAGCAGGAGTTTGCAGATCTGGTTCATTTAAATGATAACCAGGTAAAATCTGTGAGGGTTATTAGCAACAAGAATGGTGTTCAAGAATCTAGGGTTAGGGGTAACAATTTAGGTTTAAACAATTAGTTCAGAGATGGGGCTGAGGATCTTCATTCTCTTCCCATAAATCTTATTACGGTTGTTGCAATGGCTAGAATCGAACACCTTGTGTGATCTCCAGCATAATTTGGGTCTTTATCTCCACTATTTTCTTCACAACAACAGTGTAGAACAAGCAAAAATGAAAAGGTAACAACTCTCTGACGTTAGGTGAATAGGTAAGTTTGTACTTTGTAGGGTTCCGTGAGGACATAAGATGGGGAGACAAGCATGTTTCATTTTCCTTCTGTTTACATTCTAAGCAAGTATAAGTGTGGTGGTCTAAAAACATTTGAGGATCATTTTCTTGTAGTAGTTGCTGGGAAAGTACCATCACTTGAATTGAACCCCAGGTCTTTAAGGTCAAAGGGTATGTCTGCTCCAGAAGACAATCAAGTGATAATGGTATAGGGATCAAACAGTAAATAATCTATTTAAACTCTATTTCGGATGTGCTTGTAATTGTCCTATTAACTGCAAAACAAGCTCACGAATCTCGTATTGAAACAATGCTCTCTGCATTAGGTTTTGCATAAAATCCCAACTAGCTGTGAAAGAGAAACATAAATGTGAAAACAGATAGTGAGATATTTCAATAATAATTAGGAAGTAACTGAACTAATTTCTTCCTTCTCTTGAACTTGATCTCCCTTGCACATCATTCTGGCTCTAAAGCAAATTTCTCCAACACAAAGTTAGATTCAGAGATTTAGAGGGAGGCAGAATGCCTAATTTCAACAGGCATGCTCACCTGCACAAGATTTAAAAAAATATTAGACAAAAAGCGAGAGTTAATCTCATCACAGTTGAAACTGTTGATAGTCTGAAAATTCTAGGAAACATTTGGTTGTGAAGCAAAATAAAGTACTTGAACCAAACAACGGAACCTATTCAGAACATGTCCAGTAGTACTGCAGCATCCATGCATCACTGTCGGCTGACTACATGCAATCAAACCCATGCTACAGCAGTGCCAACCTCCATGGAGGGTGTAGGTGGGGGGAATCATTAGACAAACAAACTCAACTGTTTAGGTGTGTATGAGCCCATCAGTGAGAGGCTTAGTTATTCTTAGGTCATGCCTGAAGAAAATCAGGTTATTTCAAACAAAAGTTGCACCTTTCTGAATTGTTTTACAGTTTTACTTATGGGGATTTTAACCAGTAACATGGAGCCCAATTGATTAGGTGCTAATTGACTGACAACCTACATAACCAAGGACTTTTATTTTTATCACAATTTTGCTGTCTTGGACACTTGTGCCTCTGTCAGGCACAGACATGGACAATGGCACTTCTGTTTTTTAGTATAAACCAATATAATTTTCACAGCAGATACTGTTTCAGAAACACTGTACCTCTGTTGAGCACTGACATCTGCATTATCATCCTATTTTTACATTAGATACAATTGATGTTTTGAAGGGCACTGAAATCTCAGTTTGTCATGACCAACAGATTTATGCATTGATCCATAAATATAATACTGTGCCAGTATTAAGTATAAAAAGATACAGCACTAACAATCCATTTTTCAATTTTCTTAACTTATTGATTAAATCTAATATAATACATTATTTGTAGATTGAGGGATTAATTGATAGCCAACAGAACAGCACTGAAAATTCATTTGCCAACAATATTAGAATATTGATATTGTTTAACACACTACCCGACTAGTGAATAGAAGAGTTAATTTATAGCCAACAGTTTGGCCCCAACCATGTAGGCAATAATGATCTGATAAACCAACATTCCAATTTCATCTAAACCTCACCCCCTCCCAAAAAAAAATAAAAAATTAATAATAATAATAATAATATCTACATATAATTATATAAAGCACGAAAGAACAAAAGAAAAGATTCACCTTGAGAAGCTAGAAAGGAAGTGGTGAGAGAGGATCACTAAACGTTTTCTATTAGCACACAAGTAGATGGTAAAATTGCTACGTGACCTTGGTCAAGATTCCTAAATGCCTGCCCCACCCCCGACAAAAGCAAAACAACAAAGTGAGAGAGAGGGCATAGGAACCACCACGAAAAAAAAAAAGGCTTAAAAATTATCAATACAAACAATAAATAAAATAATGGGCCGTAATTTCTGAGAGATTCTAACGGCAGTAACGGACAGCCCTAAAGTATGAAACCTGCACAAAGTAGATCCTGAATTCGAAAATTTCAACCACCCAGTCTAAAAGGCTTTTCAGAGTTATCTCCTTTTTAAGGACAGAAGATTACACTCCTAAAATGATATTTCCACAGATGATTTTCTAAGGGGGTTAAGTTTTGAGGACACTTTTATCCAATACTCAGCAGACTACTTCCCATTATAGGACAGAATGTCCATCTCCCATCCTTTAGTGGCCAACCTCTATCATATCGTACATTTAGCCATCTTGAATGATTAACATTATTACACAGTTAAAGATATCCACGCATACTGGACTTTAAAATTTGTAAAATTGGAAAGGAATGCAGAAGCAATTTGGATTGCTAGCTGCTATTAGGCAACAATAACTAATATTTCAGCAGTGCTTCATTCACCAAAAAATAAAAAATATTTCAGCAGTTCTTTAGAGTGGTTTTCTTCATACTTTATTTTATTTTATCTCAAGTTTTTTTTTAAAAAAAAGTGTCTGCTGTTTGCCAGCCATTTCTTTATGGGAGGAAACATAGCTTAGGTCAAAGTTCTTATAGCCAGTCAATCCTTCCATCTCTGGCCACACCAACCACACTTGAATGCTACCAGTTGTCAAGGCGTCGCCTAGGCGTTCAGGCGACAGCACGCCTTGCTGACACTTCACGAGTTTACGTTGCTTTATGTTTATTGTTTTGTTTTTTGATGAATATGCTTATATTGTATTCAATTTGTTGTTTATTATATGTTTGTTTCCTCATATTAGGCCATTACTAATAATTATATCATATTGCATTGATATGGCTTCTATGTTGCATATAAACATAATTATACAAAATTATCATTGCTATATTACATATAGTAATTAATGCACGCCTGGGGTGCTTTTAAAATTTCTCACAACCCACAAATTCTTCACAACCCAAACTCTTCTAAAAATTATACACTAGAATTGAAACCAATAAAAATTAAACAAAGCAAGTTCTGAAATTTGGTTCTAGTCGCAGAGGAAACAGGGAAATAGAAGGTTAGCATGGATATGGATGAAAAAGATAGCGGAGGAAAGGATGGTGAAAAAGGCCCTTCTGGGTTCCCTCTCTCTTTTCCAGTTTTCCCTGTGACCAATACTAACATCTATGTTTGCATTTGATCAATAAGACTTACTCTAGCTGTGACTGGGATGGCAACATGGATAAGAGCAGTGAGATCGATGAATCCGAATCTATTGATTGACCTTTGTTGCTTCACGGGGAAAGAAGAAAGAAAAGGAAAAGAGGAAAGGCTGACAATACCAAGCTGTACTTCAACAGAATTTCACTTTTCAAAAATTCATCACATGAAGAACAGATTTTGTACATGAAAATGGGAGAACAGTGTTATCCTCCTCCTTGGAGCAAGGAAGGTTGTAGACCAATCCAGAGGATCCTGTACTGATGGACAGTTCCGTTTATCATTGATTCTCTGCCACCAATGAAGATTCAACCACGGACAGACTATGGCACAGAGAACAATGTTTATCTGATAAACCAAGTTCAGACTCCAGAGTCCACATGAAGGACCAAAGAGTCAGTTGTGGTATCCCACCCCACCCCACCCATCCCTCCCCTTCTGCAATGCACACGAAGATTGATCTGGGTTTCCTCTCCCATTCATAAGGGTTACATGCATGTATAATACCATATGCACATGTATACCATGTAAAGATTACCAACTCCAAACGATAAGAACTATCAACTTCAAAATGTTAAGTCAGGGAAAGGACACTTAAGTACCATAATTTAAGTTTGGCCTCTCATTTGAGACTGCTAGTGTGCTTGAATTTTGTTTCAGAGTCTGAGTAGCAGCATTATTGAATACCAGACCTTAAAATAGCTCAAGTGTAAGTAGAAATGCTATAGGCTTCTTCTTTTTTTTTTTGGGGGGGGGGGGGGCAGGGGGAGCACTGTGTGACTGTCGTGGTAGAGAAAAAGATGGAGCCTATGATATTTAAAATACACAGTGGAGTTTACCTCTATATGAATGAACTCCATATGCAAACATAAAACAGCCTGAGGCAATTCATGGGCTTAGTCCATATTCTTGTTTCTCAATCTGTACAAACACTGGATATATAATCATATCAAAGGTAATATGATGTGGACACAAAAAAAAAAAAAAAAAAAATTGAAACAAGAAAGTGTCTTACTAAAAAAAATCTAAAAGAAGTTAGATAATTCATCATCAAGAACACGAAGGCTTACTCATATTTATTTTTCTGGTTCAATTTACTTGAGATCATATTTCATTGGGCTTTAGATAAAGTGTTCACTTTTTTATCTCCCGCCAAATATGTATTGAAGTGATAAATTGGTGTTTCTCCTTGGGCTTTTCTTCCATCTTCATATTCCAACAGAGATGTTTTACCTGGTGAGTAGGGTAAAGGAAGTTAGTGTGAACCCAAGTGATGGGGATGGCTAAGTCAATGGTCAAAAGACTTGTTACCTTCAAAGAGATACTTGCGGGAAAAAGGGGTATTGAGAGGTTTTCCTTTTATCTCATTGGCCAACATTTCCTTGTGGAAATGGATATGTCATCTTTTCCAAAGATGCTTCATTTTCAGAAAAAAATAATTCCCCATCCTTAGTTATTAAGATGGCCATCATGGTTTTCTTAATGGAAATTTGAAGTAAAACATATTCCTGAAAAAAACAATTTGTTGGCAAATTTTTCTCTCCAGAACCTCTATACTCCTTCCTCTCTTTCCAATTACCAGAGAATCCATTGATCTTTTACCTTTTCCTCATTGGAGACAAGAGTTGCCACAAGGACCTAATGAGAACCCTAGTGACAATCTAATCATGCAGTGGCCTCACTGCCCTTATCATTTAATACTCCATATAGTTTGGCAGATCCTCTTAACACAGAATTCAGGAGCTCTAAGTCGGAAAATGTAGTGACCCATCTCTGTGAGTTTAATGGGGTTCCGAGGGATCAGATTCCTCCACAACTTTGATCTAACCCTTATGATGCACAGAATGTGAGGTGATGATGCTGATGAAGGGAGTTCCTCATATTCCTCTGATACAGGTACAAGCACTGATTAAGATACAATCAGCACTCTGTCTGAAGGCACTAAACTACGATCATTAACTTGATGAGCATCAGTCTCACTGATGGACTTTAAATGGATACAACACCCAGCTCCGGTTTTGAAGGGCGCATAGAAAAATAAAATAAAGCTTGTTTGGCAGCTTGATCTTCCTGTTGAAGTTCAAATTCATATTTGTGGTTTTCTGAAAAAAGATATTTGAGCAACAAGTAAAGGCAAAGCAACCTCTTCCATTCAAGGGTAAGAGCTTGTAAGCTAGGAGACGAAGGTCAAGAAGGACGAGAATCTGTCAATTCTTTGTACGGACTAATTGTAATGGTGAATTCTGTGATAATGGTCCACGATGTAATCATGGTCAAGGGATGGACCCAGATAGTAGAATTGAAAAATTAAATTTAATTAAATCCGCCTGGATGCCTAGGCGGCACCTAAGCGACTGCTAGGTATGCACCTCGGGTTTTTGGATCCACGTGGTTTGTTCATAATTTGGAACCTTAGGTTGATAAGTTATCTCCCCAGACTGTCAAGTCATGGTTATTCGAGAACTCAAAAAGGGTATAAATGTTATGATCCTATTACTCAACGACAGTTTGTGAGTGCAAATGTGACAATTTTTGAGAATACTCCATACTTTTCTGCCACTAGTCGTTCTCTTAACACAGATGTCGTTAGCCCCCCTCCTATTCCTACTCTAGTGCCCTTGGATGAAGTTCCAACCACCGCCTCACCAGCATCACTGAAGGTGTATTTGCAGCGTAACAGTGAAGCCTGATTTTGTTCCTCCTGCTTCACAGCCCACCACACAATCTGATCCTCCAGCTGGAGTTCTTGCTTCCTCCTTGTCTCCTAATGGCTTATAAGTTGCTCTTCACAAAGGTACCCGCTCTTGCACTAAAAAAAATCCATGACTGTATCTTATTAAAATTTTTGTCTATCGCATCTTTCATCTCCCTTACATAGCTTTGTATTGTCACTCACTCTATTCCTAAAACCTATCATGAGGCATTGTCTCACCCTGGGTGGAAAGTGGCTACGGATGCAGAAATTGATGCCTTGAGTTATTGCTAAACATGGACTTTTATGGATTTACCTCCAGGTAAGGACCTTGTGTGGTGTCATTGGATGTCAATCAAGTACAGTCCAAATAGCTCCGTTGAATGGCTAAAAGTCTATTTGGTTGCGAAAGGTTATACTTAGACGTATGATGTGGATTACTTTGAGACCTTCGCACTTGTTGCTCAGCTTAATTCAGTTCTTGTGCTCATTTCTTTAACTGGGAATCATTAATGGCCTTTATATCAGTTGGATATCAAAAATGCTTTCTTATATGGTAATTTACATGAGGAGGTGTGTATGGAGCCACCTCTAGGGTATGTTACCCAGGGGGAGGATGCTCGAAGGGTTTGTAAGTTACAAAAGGCAATTTATGGCCTAAAACAGTCACATAGAGCCTGGTTTGATAAGTTCAGTTCGATTTTTACTCGATGCGGGTTCTTGAGGTGTTATTCTAATCATTCAGTGTTTGTTTGTCACTGGGATTCTAGGTTGATTGTATTGGTTGCATATGTTGATGATATTATTATATCTGGGGATGATGTATCTAGGATTATAGAAGTGAAATCTTATCTACAACAGCATTTTCAGATGAAAGACTTGGGTGACCTGACCTCAGGTATTTTCTTGGTATTGTAGTGCTTCAGAGTTAAAAAGGGATTAGTCTCTCACAAAGAAAATATGTTTCAGATCTTTTGTCTGAGACTGGCATGCCTTATTCCAAACCATTTGATACACCTATGGAGCCACACCAGAAGTTTGGGACAAATGATGGTGAGGAGTTTGACGACAAACACCAGTATAGAAGATTGGTAGGGAAACTCATTTACCTTACTGTTACTAGATCTTACATATCTTTTGCTATTGCAGTTATTAGTCAGTTTATAGAGTCACCTAAGAAGACTCACTGGGAGGCAGCATGTCGAATATTGAAGTATCTTAAGGGTGCTTCAGGAAAGGGGCTCATTTACCAACCTAATCAACATATTGATGTGGTTGGATGCTCTGATGCAGATTGGGCTGGTGCTGACGGTGATAGGACGTCTACTACAAACTAGTGTTCGTTCATTGGTGGCGATCTTGTTACATGGAGGAGCAAGAAGCAAATGACTATGGCCAGGTCCAATGCTGAGGCTGAGAATAGAGCCATGGTTCATACAACAACGAGTTAACGAGGTTTAGATCTTTGCTGCAAGAGTTGGGGTTTCCGGTTATACTAAACATATGAAGATGTTTTGTGGCAATCAAATTGCTATCTGCATTGCCAGCTACCAGATGTTTCACGAAAGGACCAAACACATTGAAATTGATTGTCACTAAATGAAGGATGCAGTAGTGAGAAAGTTGATTGATACTCTGTTCGTTTGTTCTGCAGATCAATTGGGTGATATGTTTATCAAGCCTCTGTTTAGCCCGCTTTCGAGAAATGTTGTTCCAAGTTGGGCATAGGTGATCTGTATGTTCTAGCTTGAGGGGGAGTTTAAGTTGTGGTATTTTCCTCAAGGGTATATTTGTAGTTGGTTTAGTTTTATTTTATTTTATTGCTTATCTTTTGTCTATAGCAACGACATAGGGGTATACTTGTCCTTGTATTTTCTTTATGTTATAAATATTATAGAGAGCTCACGGTTGGGTATTTTGCCCAAATCGTGAGTAGTCTTTTCTTCCCAAAAGCTTGTGGTTCCCTCGTCTCTTTTCTTCTTCTTTTTTCTTTCTCTTGCATCGCTAACATTGATTTCTTGTATTTGATATTGTTTCAATTTCAGCACCATTATAGCACCTATCACCAAATGCATTAAAGGGCGTATCCAGTGCACGAGGCTCCCACCACTGTTGGGTCTGGGGAGGATTATAACATATGCAGACCCCCGCTTTGCAGAGAAGCTGTTTCCCAACTTGAACCCATGACCACTAGATTGCAATGGAGCAACCTTACCATTGCGCCGAGGCCTGCCCTCGAGTGGACACCAGCAACCACCAAAGCCTTCACTTTTATCAAGCGATGAATGACAGAGGCACCAGTTCTACAGCTTTCAGATTTTGATAGGGTGTTCGAGGTGGCTACAAATGCTTCTCACATCGGTCTCGGGGGTGTTCTCATGCAGGGAGGTCATCCTATAGCCTTCTACAATGAGAAACTACACAACGCCAAGAAGCGTTACTCTTCCTATGATCTGCAATTGTGCATAGTGTTACAAGGTGTAACATTGGCGACATTACCTGATCAGCAAAGAGTTCATCTTATTTGCCGACAACAAAGCATTGAAGCATCTACATTCAAATTTGGTAAGCCAGAGACACGTGAAGTGGATGGCATACCTGCAGGAATTCATTTTTGCCCTCAAATATAAGGCAAGTAAAGAAAATATTGTGGCTGATGCATTGAGCAGAAAGGTGTTAAACTTGAACATATTTTTAGCGCAAGCCATGAGTATTTGATCATATCAAGACTGAGTACCCTATGGATCGAGATTTCTCCGTTATATAATAGAAATTACAACAAGGAGACCGAGATCCTAAGTACTCACTTCATGATGGCTTCCTTTTCATAGGTACTTGTTTGTGCATCCCTGCTTCATCTCTACGACATCATCATATACAGGAGTTACACAAAGGAGGATTGGGAGGACTTTTTGGATGTGATAAAACCCTCTTCCAGGTGACCAACCGTTACTATTGGCCATATCTTCAAAGGGATGTTGAGCATGTATTCAAGCAATGTAGCGCGTGTCAGCTCGCGAAAGGAGCAAAGCAAAATACTGGTTTATATTCTCCGCTGCCCATTTCTCATATACCATGGATTCACATCAGCATGGACTTTGTGCTTGGCCTACCCACTACTCAAGAAAAGCACGATTCTATATTTGTGGTGGTTGACAAGTTATCCAAGTGGCCCACTTTATTCTATGTCGGAAAACCTTTGATGCTAGTCATATTGCAACCTTCTTTTTCAAAGAGGTTGTATGTATACATGGGTTGCCAGTGCCGATTGTTTCAGATCGAGATGTTAAATTTATGAGTTATTTCTGGAAAACATTGTGGATGAAGACAAACACAAAGTTACAATTCTCCACAGCTTTCCATTCACAGACAGACGGTTAGACAAAGGTCGTCAATCAAAGTTTGGGTAATCTCTTATGCTGCCTTGTGAGGGATTATCAGAAGACTTCGCCGTTCATACTCAACATAGCCGAGTTTGCTTATAACAGCTCGGTTAACTGTACTACAGGTCGTACTCCATTCGATATCATACTTGGAAATCAACCTAAGAGGCCAATTGACTTAGTTCTTCTCCCTTCTCATGCACGTGTTAGTATTGACGCAGACAAGATTATCCGGCACATTACTGAGGTACACGCTGACCTACGCCTATGCATTCCTCTTAATAATGACACAGATAAGGCTTTGGCTGATCGTCATTGTTGTTATGTCAAGTTCAAATCCGAAGATATGGTGATTGTACGAATCATTCCGGAAGGTTTGCACTTGGCACCAACCACAAGCTGCACCCACAAAAGATGGGTCCTTTCAAAGTACTGAAGAAGATTGGTCCTAATGCTTATGTCCTAGAATTGCCACCAGATATGACCATCAGCAACGTCTTCAACATGGCAGAATTAACTCTTTACGTGGTTCACCATTCAGATGAGGACGGCACTGAGCATGCTCTTCGATCACCCTAGTTCATTATACCACTAGGATGCCGTAGATGATAGCTACACTATGGTACGAATGGAGGCAACTATCATACTTTTCTTGTCAAATGGAAGGGACGACCTAGGACTGATTGCACTTGGATCCATGCCACCAGATATGACCATTAGCAACATCTTCAACGTGGCAGATTTAACTCTTTCAAGCGACTCAACCCGGACCTCTACGAGTAGTGCATGCTACTTTTATATTCGTTGGAGACGAATGCTTTCAAGACGGGGAGAGTTGATGCAAGGGAGTTAAAAACCTACTCCTATAGGAGAAGCAAACAGACCTTAAGGGCCTTGGAAGCAAACAGGCCTTAAAAGACCTTTTAAATATGCTTTTCCAAACAAGCCTTAGTATCCTGTATAAGTGAATGGTGGCTGGTCCATCATCCAAATCGTGGGCTAGCTGTTAGCTAGATATTTAGTTGTTTTTTAGTTCTTATCTGCTTTTAATTTCTAGTTTAAATTGTAATAGGACTCCCCCACGTTGGAGAGTCCTCTTTTGGGTTTTATTTCCTATTCTAATAGTACTACAGTTGAAATTAAGCTTCCTAGTAGGAAACTCACTTTTGCTTAGTTTTATTTAAAGACTTGTAATAGCCAAAGACCCCCATGATTTTATGAAAACAGATTTCTTTGTCTTCTGCAATGGAGCTGTTGTGAGATTCATTGAAGGTTGGGAAATCCTTGGGATCAGTGGGATTCTGGTTCAGGTTATTGGTGGGAAGCCATTGCTTATTTTATCCTCTCTCTCTCTCTCTCTATTCTCTGTTTTCCTATCTTCAAGTAGTGTCATTGCATCCGTTTATATTCAAGCTTGTTGATACCTGTTTAATCAGAGTTTGGGTACATATATCATCCTTTATTATTTCTGATTACATACTGTTCGTTCTGAGAACCAAATCACAGCAAGAACCATCTCAGTTTGGGCTGGTGGATACCCTGTTTTTGACTCCTTTTCAGCAGAAATGAGATTCACCCTTAAGGTGAATCTACCCATCAGATCATGGAGATCTTTTAGGGCATTCAAGTACTGCTCTTATGAGACCTGCGACTAGGGTCTTGTCCAGATCAGACCCTCTGATCTCGCATAATGCGAAATCTCCTATATCTGTCTAATTTTGACTCCCAGATTTGGTTCTTTGTTTTTTGACTGCAATCCAACCATTAGAACCCTGCGGCCTGCAGTATTTTGGGGTTTGGTAATTCTTCTAATTTGTTCATCAAATTCTGACCTTCATCAAACAAAGGTTGACTTTGACCATACTGTTGATATAATTCTGTTTGGCGGTTTTACTTGTGATCTTGTTTTGGGGGTGTGTAATTCTGAACCTAGGGTTCATCCTACCTATCCCCCACCACATAGAGAGTTCATTGCCAGCAGCAGAGACAACAGAGCAAAGTCAAAAGCAAAAAAGAAGCAAAACCACATATACAAGGCAACAATTAAAACCTGCTTGCTCTTTTCAATGGCCACTTTAAGATGAAAAAAGATGCAAAAGAAGTGAAATATTTTCTCATCTAGAGGTGAAGCAGAAGTCTTTTCTGAAAAAGGTGAACGATAAAAGCTAACAGAACCATGAGAGCTTTCAGGGTTCCAAATCATAGTTGTCACAGCGTCTAGGCAAACCAACGCGTTGGAGGGGGTCTAGACGCAAGGTGCGACCAACAAGGCGCCTGGATGCCAAAGCAGTCACCTAAGCGACGCCTTGACAGCTATGTTCCTAATTTAATTTGTTTTAAGTAATCCTGTGCAATCCAGTAGATAAAATGCATCATAATAGAAACACTATAAAGACTTTTAACCATTTCATAGGAAGCCAAATCCAGTCCATAAATTTCCTAGCAGTAAACCAAACACGCATAACAATCACAATTTACTGTACACAACAAATTTTCAAGGATAGGATGTTGTACCTGGAATTTCAACCAACGGCAGAGAGTGTCAGCATTTTCTATCAGCACTTTCCTTTCATTATAGCAAACAAGTAAAAACTAGACAAGACATGCAGTTTGCTATATAGTCTTTCACCTGACTCCACAACGCAAACAAAGATGAAACATGGAAATAAAAATGAAAAGGGAACTACAAAAAAGATCATTTAGTTAAAATTTAAAAATAGAAAGATGAAATATGGAAACAAAAATGAAAAGGGAACTACAAAAATTCATTTAGTTAAAAATAGAAAAATACAAGATTAGGTAATGATGTAAAAAAAATTTGGTTAACCATATACTACATTCTATTTATTCCGCAGTTTATTAATGAAAATATTGATTTTACATCATTGTCTCCCTCTTATGGTACAAGACCCAAAGCACAACTTGCATCATACTATATCTTAATGGACTGCTACCGAAAGAGGATAACCCCAATTAAGCTGAGAAATCTTGAGCAAACCAAGGATAATTATTGAAGAAGATGAAACGGTTATGAACACGGTACAGCATCATCATGGCCAATCACCAATGGGGAGAGAAAACCCCCAAACTTGTGGGTTATGGTGCACTTGGACGAGCAAATACGTAAAATAGAACCTCAACTGACCACTAATATAGATAAAAAGCTAAAGATCTGCTAAAAAAATTCATGCGCTTCAGCATATCGCACCCTTCCCCCCCCCCCCCCCCCCCCCCCACACACACACACACAAAAAAAAAACACATGGCATTCAAATCTAGACTAGCATGACCAAACCAAAGGGAAAGGACATGCATAAGATGCAGACTTGTTTCAACAATATGAGTAGGATAACTGAAAATAAAGTAAACCAATTAGGCTCATCTCAGTTATTTTACCTGTTTGTTACCTCTCACACCAGCTTTTTATTTTCGATCTTCATTGACCCTTGATCCCATTTTTCTTTTCTATAAATAATTAAATTACAATCCCCTAACTAGTAACACCCCATCTCCAAAATATAAAATTACCCTAAAAAAAAAGAGAAGAAAATACTAATATGAAGTTCACCTGTCCACTTTGGTTCACAACCTTCCTATAGTGATCTCAAGATGTCCCCGAGAATGACAGAATTCAACTTCTGTAACATGAAGAAATTACAATGGATTTGAGCAGCAAACTGAATACAAAGTAGAAGAATGTTCAAAGAGTAGATGCTAAAAGCTAAAGCTTGAAACTATATCAAAATTCAAACCTACAAGTTTGAAAAAGAAAACTTGGTTGAATTTTAAAAGACATACATTACACTTACAGCCGAACAGAACAGAGGTTGTACATTTGAAGCACATAAGTACAAATTTATAAGAGAAAATGTCTTGCCAAAACTACTTGAAAACCATTCGAGACAAGGAATACTTGTAGGCCTCTTATGCTGAAGAAGAAGAAAGGGGTGGAGGGCATAGAGAGAGAGGGAAAGAGAGGAAAGGGAAAAAAACCCGAAAAAGACTAGACATTTTCAAACTGGAGTAATTGCTCTGTTCCTGTACGATTTTAATTTATTCAAAATCTGGAGAGGAAGTTGGATTTGATTTTGTGGAGCCTGCCATTATGGCATTACCCTTTTCAAGTGATGATATGATCTTAGTGGTGTCCTACAGTCGTTGCTAGGAGGCTTTCCCTTGGAGTGGAGGTGTTGGGTTGAACTGTATTAACCATGGCTGATGGTGGTTGCCTAATTGGCCCCTCCCCTAGTGTTGTTCTGTTGTATTTACACTTTCACTTGAGCCGCAGTGATGTACTTCTGCTATATTCCAATCCCATCCCCCACACCAAAAGAAGATTGTTCTAACTTGTGAATGTATGGAACAGCAGCAGAGATCTTCTTCCAAAATCCAAATAGAAAGAATCTAAAGTACATACATCACCGCACCAGTGCAGCTCCTCGTGAGCTCGGGTGGCATTAGACCACAGTCCACAGATCTTTGTTCTGTCATTCTCGGGAAAACAAAGAACTGATATCGGAAATTGGGCCATTCCTTCCCACTCCAAGTGCCAAATGTAGAAAGGCTAAATGGTCATTTTCCCGTCAAGCTCTTCCTCCTTTCTCCATCGTTCCAACTTCTTCGCGTTCGACTATAATGGAAAAGGGCAAATTCAATTCTTCTAGTTCGTATCAAAGATCCAACGTTACTCCAAACCCGGAATCGGCTCCGGTGATTCGACCCCAATTCGAATCGTCCGACTCTATCACTCGGTCCAAATCGACCTAAAATCGAAAAACTGAACTACAGAAACGGTTTCTTCTTCGCCGGCGGCGACTGCATCATCTGTCGTTGATTCATTGGAAGCATACAGAAGAAGGGTTTAACAGAAAATGGGTGGGAGATTTTGAGGTTTCAAAGATGCATGAGTGATCTTTCCTAAGCCAGTGGATGACTCGCAGAAGAAAGCAAGCACAGAGGAAGAAGAAAATGATAGCTTGCAGCGCTGAGAGGGAGAAGAGAATGATAGCTATTTGGTCTGAAGTGCCAAGAAAATTCTTTTAAGAATGATCATAATTAAAGCTACATTTCATGGATATGATTATATCCAGTTCATCTACGTCTGAAACTCCTGGAGGTCGATTCCACCACCATTTCTTCAACAAAAGCTTCTTCCATGGTCGATACTCCCCCACGACAACAACACCCCCCACAATACACTCCTAACAGATAATTTGGGGCTCGACTGAGAACGAGAAGGGCTTCGTCCACTGCGACATCATCAAGATTCAGATCATCCTAGTCTGCTCTGCTCCGGATGGCAGCAACGACGTCAAGATCGTTGATTACGGATTGCAGAAGAGGGCAGGAGCAGTGGAGAAGGTGAATTTGGTAAATGGTTCAAGTTTCGTTTTTTGAACCCTTTGGTTTAAGTTTCTACCCTTAAGCAGCTGAACCAAATCGAACCGTTTAACACTCTTACCCATTGCCACCCCTAATCTCACTTGAGCATATAATTGAAGATTGGACTGAATCAATGATCAAACAATTCAACCTGAACACTCCCCCTTTCTCTTTTCAGTTCAGTTGGGATACAGAACCGCCTCAAAAAATAAGGATTAGACCAGGCAATTTTTGACTCATCAGTTTTCATTATTTAATTAGGGATAGGATTTCCTCCAACGTCCGTGTGCAGTTTTGCACCAATGTGCATTTCGAGGAATTTTTATCCTCATCTGTTACAGTACGGTGCTGTAACACATCGTACGGTACTACAAAGGCCATGTGGCACAGTGGACCCCACATAGTGCACATGGCTTCTGTAGTTACCGCACGATGCGTTACAACACCGTGCTCTGTAACAGGAGAGAATAACGATTTGTATTTCGAGCCATCAAATAGGGGTTTTTTAATGGAAGAAAAAGTGTGGGGTCATATTTTTGTGAAGGGGTGTGTAAAGGAATCCACATGGCGGCGTTGTGGGATTCTTTTTTCTATTTAATTATTAGATTTTAATTTTATTATTTCCCCCCTTTTCAAAACTGTGGACCAGTTTGGTCATAACTAGTCTGAAGCAGAACTGAACAAGTTTTTGGTTCCCCCCCTCCTCCTTGGTTGTGTTGTCAATATAGACACACAACAATTCTTAATGTCTTAATTAGTATGGATTTAGTTCATGGTATTGGCACCGGTAACGGTACCAGCTAAACTAATAATAATATTGATTGGCTGCATCGATCTGATACTGAATCAAAACACCTCTTTTTCCAAAAAAAAAAAAAAAAAAAAACCCTAGATCCATACCATATCGGCTTATCCATATCAATATTTATTAGTCACAGACAATATGATCAACCAGATACCGATTCCTAACCCTGTAGCTCAGCAAAAGTGAACTAAGGTTGTGTTGGTATGCATTCTTGGAATGTTTCGAATGATAAAAATAGTTGTTTTTATCGTCCGAGAATGTGAAACCGACCTAGAATGCATTCCTCCAAGAATGCATACCAAACACAGCATAAATAAACATACAACCTCCGGAAAATTTGGATCGAATTTCACAACATGCCTCTAGATGACTAGTTCACTTCCTAGGATAACCTTGAATGCTGTAAGACTCTAACTTAGAGGCCATCAAAGCAATGGGCTCATGGTTTGGCCCACTAGAGGCCATGTTTGGGCCTCAACTCTAGAGTCTCATGTATGTTCAAGTTTTGGGTAGGATTGGGCTTGGGCCCATAGCTTGTTGTTCCATTGTGTTGGTTTTAACACAGGCTCGTCACCTAAGTCATCCGCATCCGTGGGCTTTGCAACGTCAACTAAACAATTTGAGTCCTTTTTATCTGTGATTTTTTGCTTTTTGGGACGTGGGTGTTATAGTCATTTTGAATGGACATTTATGCTCATCTGACGATATTTAATACCAACCGTGTGCATGCATGGCCATGCATAAAAACTTTTGCCAAAAACTATTATTAGTAAATGAAAACTTGAGCTCCATTAAAAAGATAAAAAGTTCTTGTGGCCATGTGGAAAGGCAATTTGCCAAATCCAACCCATATCGAATAGAAGGACATGGTGTTGATTGGCCATGTGTCAAATTTTATAGCAAAACTAGGTGGGACAAGTGAAGTATGATCGAAGTAAGACGATGGGCTCGGGTTTGTAGGAAAAATTATTTTCCAATTAACAAACAAATGACCTCTAGTTGGGTTTTTACTATTTTGATGTTCGGTGAATTTAGATTCTTAGTTGCAGGTTTTTTGGAAACTAACAATTTTTTAGAAGCATAACTCTTTGGGATCAACTAGGGTTTAGAGTTAGCCCTCCAAAAAATTACAACATCAAAGAAGTTTGGTGTACTAACATGAACATTATAGATATGATAAAGACTCCTACTGTTGATGTGCGATATTGGCCTCTTCTTTCTCATCTCCTGAAAGCCAATACTTTCAAGTTCAGTTCATCTTGTTCATATGTGGTCCCCACCTTCCTTAATTTTGTCGTCTTATGTTTCTATTGACTATGAGCAACTTTTGCTCTCAAACAATATTGTATAGACTTTGTTATCTTTAGTTTAAGGAGAAAATTTCCATACACGGTCGTGTAAACCGTGTATGTGAAAGGGTGGGAGTTTCAAGGCATTAATTAATGGGTGGAGATTTATGTTTTTTCTAACTCTTTGTGAGAAACCCTCTCACATACATGGCTTACACAGCCGTATATGAAAACTTTCCCCTTCGACAAACAAATGACGAAATGTAGGGTAAAGTTAAAAAAAAAACAAAAAGGGACTAAGGAAAAGAAACAATATTCCAAATTCAATTTGGATCCTCTGCGGCTGGACACAGGCAGGGCATGGACCCCACTTGGGAAGGGTATTCGGCCAGTGGGTAGGGCGGTCATTTGCCCTTGTTGTGTGAGGCTGCATACTGGCCACATGAGCAGGTGGCAGCAGAGGATCCAAATCCATCCAAATTGGGACTTGGGAGAGATAGAGTTGAAAATTAAGAGGGGGACGATGAACTGGAGCTGGACACTCTTCTTTCAATTTGGATCTTCTATTGTCACATGCTCGTGCAGCCTCATACAGGCAGGGGCGTGGATCCTACGTTGACCTCACCTGGGCAAGGTGCTCGGGCAGTGGGTAGGACGATCATTTCACCCTTGTCTATGTGAGGCTGCACGTCAGCCGCGCTGGCAGCGGCAGCAGAGGAAAAAGGTGGTGGGCCATCTGATCTTGGTGTGGGCTTTGGGGCATTGGGCTGGTGCCCAATGGTAATCAATGCCTAAAACTAGGAGAGGTTGAATAGAGAGGACCCACGAAACAAACAAGAACAAATGGCTAGTGGGCCTGTTGGAGTAGAACGGGAACATGTGCAACCATGTGCGTTCCGTTTCCACCACTTGCTTCGCCAGCCCCTGCAGGCTCTCCAGCTAAGCTTTGCTTTTTTTTATTTGACACGATTATGTTGGTATCGTATCAAGACTAAAGGCAATATTAGCCGATCAATCTTTGATCGATTTAAGTCTAAATAGATTTGACCCAAATCTTTTAGGGTTTTTACGAACCGGTGTCAATTGAAATCAAATCAGACTGATTGGATTTGAAAAAATTGATCAAAAAAATGATAAAATGTCATTTTCAGTATTTTTTTGGGGCTAACGAGAATGCGCACATAGGGGCATTAACATGGATGAGATTTTTTATTTCACAGGGGTAAGGTGATAATTTTGCACAATTTCATATCTCGGCATAGGGGCCACATGATCAGATAACGTTCTTTTTCCATTTTTTTAATATATATATATATATATAGGAGAGGGTTCCATGGAAAACAATGTGGCCCCATGCTCTGCATCAGCAGAGGCTAATGAAAACATGTGCAGAAGCATCAACAATGGTGAGATTTATGTCTTTCATGGAGGGCGGGGTGGTCTCTGTGTCTAGGCGTAGGGATCACGTTGCCTTTCATGTTTATTTTTTTCTATACGTATAGAAAACCAATATGACCACAGTCAATCGATAACAACTCGATAAAGGGATTAAAATCCTCAATAGTGTGCGGACATTTAACAATGCACTACAATACGGCTTTAAGTGCTCGACACGTGAAAGTTGTTTTAATTCATCCAACGATGCAAACTCGATGCAAGACAGAAGGTGGTTTGCAATCGTATCGCACTTTTATTGAGACTCTAACATATCCAGCGACAAGAGCACATGAGTTTGTTTGTGTAATCTCATTCTAACCCACCACCAACACCACCACCTGCTGCGATTTAATCATCCTATTCGTCATCCAATCAATATTTGTCTCTGTGTATCCATTTCATTGCTAGCTAGTGTCTTCCCATGCTATATATGTAGCTATTAGCATCTACTTCTCCACTTTTACATTACTTACATGCTTCCTCTTTAGAGTTTTGACACTTCCCTCTCCAAGCAACGTTACCATCGCACCCTTATCATCCATTATTCTCTTCCCAACCTACGAGGGGACCGCACTTACGCATTGTTCATGCTCTCTCTTAATTTGTCTCTCTTTTTACTCGTTACCCGTTACAACCATCACAGGCTCACTGTCGTGGTTCATTGGTTCATGATGACTCCGTCACTGTGGGATCTGAGGAAGGTCATAATATATTCAGGTTAACCCTCGTTTCATGGAGAGTTTGTTTTTAAACTCGAACTCGCAATCATTAGATCAATGTTATCGTTACACCGAGGTAAGGTTACGCCTCAATTTTTTACTAAATGGGATGGTTCTAAAAACTGATTTTGGGATTGATTATTACATAAGATAGGAAGGTTTTAGGATGGGTTTCTCAAATGGTTTTAAAATTGAACGACCTATAAAGAATTTTAAACTTATTTGAGTTTTTGAGTGTCTAGAACCATTATAACGAACCAAATGAGATCCTAGTTTTAGAATTGTTTAATAAACTGCCAATTTTGGAGAATTGACTCTTTACAAAGAGACCGGATCATGTCCTTGTACAAGTACCATCCAAGGCCCTCAAGGGTCAGTCACATGGAATTCATGTGGGACCCATAGGATGAGTGGATTCCATGTGAGTGACCCTGGTTGGATAGTACTTGTACAAGGACATGATCTGTGCTCCTTTAGGATCGGAATCAATTTGAACTGTAATAATTACTCAGAACCATCCCAACTGAGTTGTTCGGTTCTTCTATTGTTCTACATGTATGCTCACCTACATGTACTTGTCAAAGGCCAAAACCTGTCCATTTTGCTTCCATAAATACTCCTCTCCATCCTATAACTCTTAAGATAATGCAGGTGAATGTACGTGCCGAGTATCCATTCTCCCAATTGACACTTATTGACAGATCGAGCTTGTCTATGGCTTGGGGTTGAGTGGCCATTGTGTTGCGCTCAACTCATAGGCTGTCACATGGATTTCATGTTGATCCGTAGACGAGCTCCTCAACAGCCTGTCATTTTTTTAATTTTGAGTGGCAATTTTGAATTGAGCTCGTCTATCAACCATTGTATCAGCATGAAATCCATGTGGCATTGTGGCGGCCTGTAAGTTGAGTGGTTGCAATGGCCGCTCAACCCAGGCCGTAGACGAATCAAATCCCTTATTGACATGATTGCCTGCGGTAGGCCACATACTTACATGTAAGACCTTTAGTTGGTAATATGATCACACGGTTGTCGCTCTCCAGTAACATTGATTTCTCAAGTTTCAATCACTACCACCCGTTACACGAAACCTGTTCATAAATGAGAGGGAAAACCCACCTTATTATTACAGCAACAAAGAACGTGAAGCCCATTCCTATAGGCTACAACAGATACGCAATATGGACACCATGGACACCGGACCACGTTGTGCCTTTTGTGGTATGTTGACCCTAGAACCTTTCAGGGTCTCTCTCTCTCGTAGCAATTAGGGTTTTTTCGTTTCACCGTTGTTAATACATTTCCGCCGCCATGCGTGTTCTCTCCACCTTTGTGCGTGTTTTAGCCTCCGCCTCTATGCGTGTCTCTTCACCTCCTCGTCAGCTTCTACGCCATGATTATCGGATTCGTCAATGTCGAAAATGCTGATGATGATGACGATGCCGATGATGGCACACCTGCCTGGGGACGACGATCATCGCCCCCTGTGGCCATCTCCTTTCCGGCCTGCTCCCATCTCCAAGTCCCTCATCTCCCTGGTATTCCCCGTTGTGTCGCTTCCTCTCTGTGGGGTTGTTTCTGTTGCCGCCTGAGTACCTTCTGCACAGGGCACAAACCAGTGGCTTCAAAAGGGGGAAACATCAGATCCATCTTCTTTCCATCTCCCTCCACCTACCCCTGCATCCACATCCTTGCCGCCCTGCTCCCACCTTGGCTATCACTGCCAATACCGTCAACCCTATCCCTACCCTTCCCCTTCCCCTCCACTGAAGCTCCCCGCTATGTGATTTGTTGGGGTTTCCTGTCATTGCCGACAAACGACCTCCGCTTTTGCGATCCAACTACTAGTTTCAGTTTTTGGGTTCTTTGTGAGCAACACCGAGGGGCTAGCAGCTAAGGAAGGCTTTCTTTTTCTCTTTTTTTTGTTTTTTTTTTGTGTTATTGTAGGTACTGCCGACTCTGGTGCTAGTGGCACCGTGGTTACCGTCGGCTCGGATGGACCCATCGGCCGTTCAATCTTCACCAACCATCTCCTGTCGCCGAATGAAACTCCACTCGCCGAGTAGGTTGTGGCTAAATGTCAGCACGCATGGGCAGTGCGGATTTATTCTTTTCGGCACGTATTGGGACCCCTTTATTGGTACGTTTGTGCATACGCTTAAAATTAACTGTTTTTACAGTCTGTTCTCTAGGGAAGTGTTTGTGAACCAACCCTTAATCTGGATGACTCAGTCAATGGCATGTGAGATTGAATCAATTTCCGCTCCTTGGTTTTTGATACCGTATATCCATACCTCACGTTTATCATGTTATCTATCGATTTTGTGTATTGTGCTTTCCTTTGTTTGGCGTTGGGCACGCATGAATGAATAGCCTTGCTTTCTACAAAAAAAAAAAAAAAAAAGAGCTACGCAATGTCGTTTGGGTTGTCTTAATGTTCCAAGAAAACAAATAAATCAAAGACAAGAATGTTCATATATTTATGGCAACCTATCCCTGCGAGGTTGCGTGGTCCCCGCACCAGTGTGGGCCAATGTGACTATGTGAGAGTGTGCGCATAAGCCAACATGGATAGGATTTTTTATTTCAAGGGGATAGGACAATAATTTTGTATGCTCTTGTGTCTGGATATAGACTCCACACAGCTTAGCAGGGATCTTTATTTAGATATTTATCCGAAAATCTGAATATTAGATATCTTTTGTTATCAATGATGGCAATTTAAGATGGGAAAATCCGGTACTAACACTAAAAGGTACAACGGAAAAAATCCTCTCCAATTACCTAAAAGTATAGTGCGAGGCTAAGATCTCGACACATGAAAAATGTTAAATCCAAAGGTGCCAAGCACGGGAACACGGGAAGAAAGAAAAAAAAAAAAAACTTGATCAATCAAGGCACCGTTGGATTTAGCATATTCCACGTGTCGAGCTCTTAGCCTCGAACTACACCACACCGCACTTTTAGAGAATTGGAGAGGATTTAATTTTACAATAGCTTGCTAACTAGATATAGTGATCAAATTTTACAACAATTTTTAAACCAAATTGTTTACATTTTAATTCAAAAGTATGATAATCCAAAAATTTTACTACATTTTGCAACAACTATATATCTAAATTCTAGTTATTTCCTGTCTTGTTATTGATATTTTCTTCTTAAAATATTTACATTGCCTTCATCATTTTACATCTAATTAAACAGAATCTATGTGAAAAAGAACAAAATGCAATAAAATAAAAATAAATAAATAAATAATGGATGAGTTTTAAATGCCCATATTCTTAATGAAATTTGAATTTTTTTTGTAATTTAAATTAATTTGACCCAAGGGTCTCAGGGTTCTCAAAAATGAAAACAAAAGCCAACTTAAAACCATAGTTGGAAAACCAGATTTTCACTTGAACGAATCATTCGAATTAAATAAAAATAAAATTTGATGAAGAACTATGGAAACTCATCCAGACTTAAAATTGATTAGACCCTGTCATGATCAATGAGATTTTAACTTGACTTGTTATTTTTTAATCGAGTCAGGCGATGGAACCAAAGGCGAACAGACAAAATCAGACCAAACTGATCCAAACCAAAATTGAAATGTAGCTTATTGGATCGGTTTTGGATTGGTGTTTTGTGAAACCAAACCCAAATTGAACTGCATTAAAACCGATAAACACCAAACCGACCTTAGAAAATCCAACCAAAATCAATTGAACCTGATAAGAAACCGATATCAGCCCAAAATTCATTTGAAGAATACAATTTTTCCTATACTTATAAATAAATGTACATGCCAAATTAGACCCAAACCGAACCCATACTAAACCCGTAACACACCGATTAGAGAAACTAAAAAGAAACCAAACCTAAATCAGACTGAAACCAAAACCGTTGCAATCTTATTGGATTGGTTTGGATTCACCCATTTCTTCCACAAACCGGTGAAACCGAATCGAAACCGGCCCAAAATGACACTCGGAAGGAAGGAGAAGCAGGTGTCGGGACTCGGGATTCGGGGACTACCGGACTACGAGGGCGGATATTGTCACACAAAAAGTAGTGGCTGGCGTGACGTGCCAAAGCTGTCAGACTCCTGCGTAGGCCGTTGGGAGCTAAAGAGCGATGTGGACCCCAATTTATTATAAAACGACAAAAAAAATGGGCGTGTGTGTTAACTACTCTTGGTTGTCCAGGCTGGCTGTCGATTCTAGATCCTCTACGGCGCGTGCTGCCGCGGCTTGAACGGATGCAGATTAAGCTGCGCACAAAGACTGCCTTACTCTTGTTCAAACGCCTTGCCTGAGCAGGGGTAAGGCAATCATTATACACGCAACTTAATCTGCACCATACGGGCTGTTACAGGTAGCTGCATCATAGCCGATTTGAATTTCTGGCTATGAGAGAGAAAGAGATGAAGCAAGAAGAAGGATGAAATTTTGCTGCTACAAGGCTGGCAGCCAAGGAAATGAGATCTTAAGGGGTATTTTAAAAAATACTAAAACCTATGAGGGTATTTATGAACCAGGAAGCAGTTTTCTGTACGGGAGTGTGGCGCATGTGTCTATTTCTCTCCTCCTTAAAACAAGGGGGTAAAGATGTCTTTTCACATGGGGAAGAGAGATAGATGTTACGAAAACAACGTCCAGAATGGCGATTTGCAGAAAGAAAAACGAATATAGAGAGAGAGCACACAACGCACAACCCAGAGACTTACATGGTTCACCTCCAAAATGGAAGCTATGTCCACAGCCGAGCAATAGAACAGGTTTTACTATTTCTCTGAAATGTTACAAAACTCTCATAATCCTATCTTAAAGAGATAAGAACAATATATAGGAAAACCCTAACCCATGAAAATACACAAATGCCCCTAGCCCAAAAATGTGAAAAAACCTGGGCCAGACCAAAACATAACACATGGCTCAAAAGTACTCATTTCGAAGATCTCGACGAGCTCGACACAACTCCAACCTTTGGCATGGAGTCCCGCCATTTTTTGGCATTCCGAGATAGTTTCGAGGCTGAAACGGCCCTCCGAAGGTCTCAATCGCACTTTCTGGGCCAAATCAAGCTTCACCAACAACAATAGACTCATGGGAATGCTGGCGTAGGCCACACTGCCGTACAGAGAACTTTTTCCCTTATGAACCCAAAGGGGAAGTGAATTATTCCATTTCCTTGACCGCTAGCGTAGTAGCAAAATTTTTTCCAAGAAGAACGGCTATTACGATTGAGAAAAGAAAATTTTATTTTTTGTCTTAAGTGAATTTCCCTAAAAGCCCTTACCCTCCTCAAAGGCACGTCCAAAGGAGCTTATCAGCATCACAGGGTTGGCGCACATGGGGGTCGTCCCCCTCAAGCAGTCTCTACTCTCTAATGAGAGAGAGAGAGAGAGAGAGAGGGCAATTTCCACAACTCCCTCATTCATTTATACCTCACCGAACCCTTCTCTTTGCACTTCGCTCCTCTCTCTCACTCTCTGTGAGTTTGCCCCAGCAGAGATACGTTAGTGTTGTCAAACAAAATGTCACGAAGGCGGGGGAGAAATAGAAGGGCGATGATGAGTTGTGGTGGTGGTCGTCATGGGTCGTCGATCCGAATGAAGGTGAGGAGGTTACAAAGGCTAATCCCAGGCGGTCGAGAGTTACAAGCCGATCGCCTTTTCCTTCTCACCGCCGATTACATCTTCCATTTGAGGTTCCAACTTCACGTTCTGCAAGCTCTTTCAAACCTCTACATACCATGATGATCATGATCATCCAACCCCCCTCCTCCCCCTACCAGACTATTGGTTTTGCTTTTTGGGTTTTTTTCCTTGTCTGGATCTCTCTTCTCTTCTTTCCATATCATTCTTCATATATTGATGTTATTTTTTTTTTTTCCAAAAGATATTCATGGCTATGCTAATGATGATGATTAGCTATATATGTTGCTTCCTTTTTTGTTAGCTTTATAATGTACCATCGCTTTCACTTTTTTTTTTTATTGGTTTTTCTGTTACAGTATTTTTTTTTTCCTTTCCCTTCATTTATATATCTTCTTCCTTTTTGGCTACCCATATGTGATACCTAGTCAATCCAAAGGATGTGTGCGGACGAAATTTTGCTGCTGCGTGCAAGAAAATGAGATCTTAAAGATAGTTTAGACAATACAAAAACCTAAGAGAGTATTTATGAATCTAAAGAAGGGAGTGAATTTTTCCATTTCCTTGTCTGCCAGTGCCAGTCTTGTAGCAAGAATGTACCTGCTACAAGTGTAGCAGCAAAATTTTTTCTGATATGCTGCGCGATTGGATGGCGTTTTCTTCCCTTTAAAGAAGAAAGAATGTTACCCAATCATGCACAGATACGTGCAATCGGGTGGGGGCGTTCAAATCACATACAAAGTTGCTCTTTCACGGTACTATCCACAAGATTAATTGGTGGATGGAGAGAGCAATAGATGCGGATGTAGTTTCCATGAGGCTGTCACATCGTCAAAACTGATTATTTCTTTGATGAAATTTAAAGTTCTGAACGACCCATTGCGGCATTGCCCTTCTTGCTTATTAGGGTTGATGCATCCAATAATGGAGCCATTAGCCCTAACCGCGGCCTCCGCCAAGGCTGTTCTCCTCTACCTTTTCCTAATATGCCAAGAAATCCTTACATATCAGTATATCACATCACACATGCAGAGACCCACATCCTCCCTAGCCTTCAAGCTAATAGAGTTGGACCTAGAGTCTCCCAGCGGATCCTCTACTTCCGAGCTGCCCTTATGTCTGGGTGCCGCACACACAGGTGGAAAAGATCGCCTTACCCTCTATTCGGATAGGGATAGGGTGGTCTTTTTGCCATTTTTCTGTGCTGGGGTGCACGATGCAGCACTGGCAGCTCGGCAATAGAGGGAGCCGACCGTCAGTTTAGTTGATGACCTTGGGAAATATCTCAGGCTCCCTATGGCCTTTGGGCGATTTAAAAGTATTGCTTTCCAATGTACTATGGAGTGAGTCCAATCTAAACTCTCTGGTTGGAAGGAAACCTCCTCTCTGTAGTTGGTAAAGAGGTTCTCATTAAATCGGTTCTATCATCTATTCTAGTTATTACAATGCCAATGTTTCACCTTCCTCTTAATATGTGTCATCAACTTGACAAGCTGTTGCGGCAGTTTTGGTGGAAAGACGATTCCAACAATAGTGTTTTTTGGGGGTAAATGGGATGGAAAAATTTGGAATAATTCCCTTCCTCTTTCGGTTCATAAATGCCCTTTTAGGTTTTAATATTTTCCAAAATATCCTTAAGGATTCCAAGTCCGCTCCTATGATTGGGGCAGTAGGAACATTTCTGCAAATGGGATAAGCTTTGCGCTAGTAAGAGTTTGAGCGGAATGGGCTTCAAGGACTTGGAATGTTTCAATTAAGCTTTTTCGGCTCACCATTGTTGGTGTGTTCTTCATCAGAGTGATGCACTTTGGGTCCGTGTTTTTAAAATTAAGTCTCTACTTCCCTAACACTGACTTTTTGGAGGATTGGGCTCCTCTCTAGCACACCCCCGAGCTGGACAATCGGGGCAGATGAAAACACGTGGATGGGGTGCCAATCGAATGGCACCCCCGAGCTAGGAATGATGCTTATCGCATGTCCATTCTGTGTGCATGTCCATGTGATGTGCACCATGCCCAAGGGTGCCGTTCAATCGACACCTCTTCCACTTGTCTCCATCTGCCCCTGCACTGGAGAGGAACCAGATCCTTTTTTGGAAGCCCTGACCATGAGGCCTAACAGTTCTTGGGCTTGGCAAAGCCTCATCAAGGCTCGTGTACATCTTATGGGCCTGTGCCTGTGGAGTAAGGTGGGGGATGGACATCTTATTGACATCTATTATGATGCTTGGGTCCCAGCCTTACCCAAGGGTAGCACTGAGACTGCCTTTTGATTTAGGACCTCAATTGATGGCGGACCTTATTCACTGAGGCATACATGTGTGGGACTTTTCCCTAGTTCACTCATGTTTTTCATCTATTGAAGTGAAAAATATTCTGTCCATACCCCTTAGTTCTAGGAACCGAAACCCGGGCTGGTGGTGAGCTTTCACTAAGACTGGTATCTTTATAGTAAGGTCTGCTTACCACAATGCTTTTAATCTAAAATTCTTTGCCACTCAAAGAAGTGCATCAACTAAAGACCCCTTTTGGTAAGATTCGTCTCCCACGTTGATAGAGTGAGGAACCTCTCCCTGTAAAAATAGTTTTTTGGGGGTAGGGGAGGGGGTGAGGAGTGGGATCTGTTATGAAAACAATGTCCAGAATGGCGATTTGCAGAAGAAAAACGAAAATAAAGAAAAAACACATAATGCACAATACAGAGATTTACGTGGTTCACCTCCAATATGGAAACTATGTCCACGGCCAAGCAGAAGAACAAGTTTCACTATTTCTCTGAAATGTTACAAAACCCTCATACACCTATCTCAAAGAGATAAGAACAATATATAAAAAAACCCTAACCTAAAAATTATACAAATGCCCTTAGTCCAAAAATGCCCAAAAACCTGGGCTAGACCAAAACATAACACATGACTCAAAAGATACTCATTTCGAAGAACTTGATGAGTTCGACACAACTCCAGCCTATGGCGTGGAGTCCCACCATTTTTTGGCATTTCAAGATCATTTCGAGGCCGAAACGGTCCTTCGAAAGTCTCAATCACACTTTCTGGATCAAATCAGGCTTCACCAATAACAGGATCTTCATTCAGTTAGTGTGTCAAATGGGACGGTATTATGAAATTGACACGATTTCTTACTGATTCCAATCTAAGGGGAGCCAATCCCAAAATTATCCTGTATACTAAACAGTCCCATTAATAACGGGATAGTTTAGTTTTGGTTCCTTAACGCTTTTAGAGAAGTCAAATTCTCAAACACTTAAATATATATAAGAGTTTCTTTGCAATTATAATATACCCTGGCTCAAACTCTTAAACACTTATTCCTTAAGTTTCTGTACACGACACAAGAGAGGGTCAAAATGACTAACCACCTCTCTCTATTTGACACCTCGTAACCCATATTGCATTATGCGGTTGTGCATTAAAATTAGGGATTTAAATGGATAATCGAAAATCTGAATTCGATTCGCATCCATATACATGTAGGGACATCTGTATTCATTTAGAGATATCCGAGAAAAAAAACCCGAATACCCCAATAAAAATCCATCCAAAAAAAATCCGAATACTTAATAATAAAAAAATTAAGCAAATAATGATCTTGAGGGTTTTTGAAGATTCAAAATGTTCTAGAATATGAGGAAAAGAGAATCTTGACCTAAGAGATATGGATTATTGTATCCGCTAGGAGGAAGAAGGTCCGGGTTACACAAGGCAGAAATGCAAACAGATGGTTGAAAATCCAAATTTGATCACCATCTGAATTCATCCAAATCCGTATAAAGGTATCCATATTCGGACAGGAAATATTCGAATCCGATCCATATCCGAGCCGAATCCGGTCCATTTACATCCCTAATTAAAACCCTCCCCAACACTTAAATAGAAGTGTTTCTTTGTAATTACAACATTTCCTAGTTCAAGTTTCGATTCCTTAATGGCTCAAAATCTCAAACACTAAAATATAAGTGTTTTTTTTATAGATACCCTTAATTTTCTTTGTACTTACAATATAACCCTTATATAAGTTCTAACTATAAAGTATGAGACTGTTTAAATGACACCTCTATAGGTGTATTTTGAACTAGACACCTTTTAATTGGTCCTTGTCATATTCTAAAAAATTCTTTGAGTCAAGAGTAAAAATTGGATTTCAAAAATAATTTGAAAGTGACATATCATTATGTAATTATCAAAAGTATTTATTTTGTCTTACACAGTTTTTTAGTATACATGTGAAATGACAAAATCTACCGTCAATGCAAAAGAATGAATTATAATGAAAGGGCAAGAAAGTGCGTTTACAAATTATTTGACACCTTAAAGGTGCCAATAAGAAAATTTAATTAAATATTAATTAATTCTAAACAAGTAAATATACATCTTAAATGCGTCAAGTGGTATAGTGGTTCCAAATCCAGTCAATTCCTTATTGTTTTTTTAGATCTGGACCCATTGAGAAAGTTGTCTCAAAACTCTCGCCCAATTTAATAATCGATCTCAAAATCAGCTCCCAGAACTGTCTCATTTTAGCAAGTCAATTTTGGGTTGACTCAATGAGGAGATCTCTCACAATTTGTTACATAGAGACACTCACATGGTAATGGAAGAGATAGAACATTCCAGTGGAATAGTAGACAGTGTGTAGTTGATATTTTTTTTCTTTTTAAATTTTTTATGAAAAAGAACACTTGTAACTTGTAAACAAACTGTCCATAAAAAAAATGCTAGTCCAATGCCTAATTAACTAAAGGGAAAAAGAACTTTGTCCAGGAGTGTGGCCTACACCAACACTCCCATGAGTCTATCTCATTCCTCTTCATATGAAAAGACAACTTTGCCCCCTTGTTTTAAGGAGGAGAGAGATAGACACATGGGAGTGCTGATGTAGGCCACATTCCCGGACAGAAAACTGCTTCACTTAACTAAACTAGTGCTTTTGTATTGCCTGTCCGAAGCCTGGGTAAATAATAGAGGAGGGATAACTCAGTCCAAGCCCAACCTAACCCGAGGTCGGGGTGGGATATCTAAGCCCAAGCTCAACTCCGCAATCCCTAATCCCTTACATATGATATAATTATGTATAAATATATAGGAAAAAAAGCTGGGCACGCCCCTGGCTGCTAGCCATGTGTCTTGTCCCTCTCCCAACCCCTTGTGAAATGACGCCCTTGCCCAATCCTTCTATGCTCCCTATTGGTGCATGTCAATAACTTGTGGGAATGTGAGCGGCGTGCGGCGCGTGTCCACCTTTGTCCAATTATATATTAGGGTGCACGTTCTCTGTCCAGGAGCGCATCTGGACGTAGACTGCGCCCAGACACATGGGGTGGGGCATAGGCAGGGTTTGGGTCATCCAGGGGGCGGACCGGTCCTTTCACCCACCCCATGTGTCTGGGTGCACCCTATGCCCCTAGTGCAGAGAACTTTATCCCTATATATTATATAGGCAAAAAGCTTCATGTGTAACCAAGCATGTGCATGGCCCCTGCATTAAATACAATGAGATGGGCATAAATGCCCATTTGAAATAACCAAAACACCCCTGCCCCCTATAAAACAAAGTCGATGGGATGAATCTCCGGTTCATGAATCCCTCCCCCTATTATATATTAAGGGAAAAAGATTATTATGTTGCCCTTTTGTAGATTCATTTATACCATTCTCACATAGTAATCAGTGGAGCCCACACTAATACTCTCTCTTCTATCCTAGACATATTCATCCATCGTTACAAAAAAAAAACAAAAACATATTGGTCCATGTGGACCCCATATGGATGATAACATTTTCCAACCCCATGCAAATTCCTTCTTACACTGCCTTTAAAGGAAAGCCTCCCCCATTTATATATATATATATACTAATGTAGTGTAATTATATGTTATGGGGAACCGTTCTCTACATGGGAGTGTAGGGGCCACGTGTGCATGACAGCTAATGAGAGCACACGCGATGGCACATTGGGGGGTAGAAATTCGGCCATTCATGGGGGCGGGGTGGTCATTTTCGCACCCAATGTGTCTGGGCGTGTCCCTTGTGTCCCATGCAAGGAAGTTTTCTTCATATGTTATATATGAGTGTTTAAACAACACCTTTTGTAGGTGTATTTAGAACTTGCAACCTTCTCCTAATGTCCCCTGTCATATTCCTAAAAGTTCTTTAAGCCATGAGTAAAATAGAGTTTGAAAATAATTTGATAGTGACTTGCTGTTATCTCATTATCAAAAATTGTCATTGTGTTTGCACATATTAAAGAATCCCTTGACCGATGATCTAGGCCTTCAAATGGTGTTGAGAGGGTATTGTGCAACATTGGGGATGCTATACATTTATGATCAATGATGGCCATTGATTTCCTTCACCCAAAGTGTATGAAAACTTTATTCTTTTCAAGTATACATGTGAAATGACAGGATTTATCTTTATTATTAAAAAAAATGTTATACTAAAAGAGCAAAAAGGTAAATTTACAAATTATTTGAAACCTCAATAAGAAAATCCCTTCATATACTTATGTACAAATGAATCTAGTTTGAATTCACTGCGGACTTATCCCAGGTCCCATCATGGTTACTACGGGCTCAGACTCGTGGGGCCAAACTTGCACCCTAGGTGAATGGATCCTATTGCACAATTATTCAATAAGTGTGTCAATTGGTTCGGTTTAGGAAACAATATGTACAAACCGAACCAAATAGATTTTAAAAAGCAAACTCAAACTCAAATCGATTCGGTTTGGGCATTTGATTTTCATGTATTCGGTCCGATTCTATAGTTTTGAAAATTTCCTATTCAACTTATTCGATCTTATTCAGTTTGCATTCGTTTCTGTTCAGTTTTATTCGATTTTATTCGATTCATTTTCATTCCATTCAAACCAACAGTGATACCTTTAAAGTCGAAACCAAACTGAATTGGATTTCATCCCCCAAAATCAAAACATAATCAATTTTTCTCGTTTTAATTCGTTTTAAACGATCAGTTTCGGTTTGATTTTGGTTTTGTTGCAAATTGACACCTTTAATAACTGCTAATTTTTCTAATCAGAACGATCCACCAGAACAATATCATTCACTGGACTGGTCACCAGCATAGTTTGAGGAATCAGTATCGGATCGTCCTATACTAATTCTGATTTTTGGCCGATTCCATATTGGTACGAATAATGATAAAAATATTTTAAAAAAATCAAGTTTATGTAAGAAAATATGACCGATACGTACCGATACCAATCCCGATTACTAAAACCCTGGTACTCACCAGTCTCGTTAAAGTGGAATCGTTTCCGTATTGGCTAGAAAGGCAGAAAGAGGCGATGAAGGGGGAGCAGCTTTTTCGTACATCCTTCATAGTTCGTAACGATGCCTGCAGCCTGCATGACACGCGAACCACTCTCTTTATCTTTTTGTTATTTATGCACGTGGATCTAATTGTGTCGACATTCTATCGATATGTATCTGTTCGCACTCTCCCTCCCCTCTCTCTGTTTTCTGTTTCATAACTTTCATGTGGATTGGAGATTTGGAGCGCCTTTTGATCAACAAAGAAAGGTATATTTTCACCGTAGAAGAGCTAGCAGCAATCAATCTCCGATCTTTGCTTATCGGAATCTGTGTGGTAGGAATTTCGAGTATGCTTCTACAGTTTTGGTGAGTCTCTCTATACCCGACCAGCAATGTTTGATAATTTTCGTTAATGTTTTTGTGATTTCTTTAGATCTGCTATTCTTCTCTTGTTTTGGCTTCAATTTGGGTTATTTCATTGAATGATGAGTTGTGTTTTGTTTGAGCTTCTTGTACGCTGTGTTCGATAGTTTTTTTGGTGATTGTTAATAGCGATTGACTTTAAAACTTAAGCGTTTTACTTGAAGCAAATGCTGACATATGGGTCGACGCAAGTATGGTGATTTTACTCTCATTTTGACCCTTTGAATTAGTTATTTTGGCGATTGATCGGTTTCTATGAGGAATTTGATGGAATATAATATTGTTCCCCCTACTCTGTTTGTTTTTTCTTTGCTTGGATGAATGTAATATACACTTCTAGTGATCACTTCATCTGTAAGATTTAACTTCTAGATTTGCTTTCTATTGACGTTTCTAGCCTTGTTGACACAGATTTGTTTAATGTTCTTGTTCTTAAAAGTGCTAGATTCCAACCTAAAACTAGAACTCTCCGCGAGATGGCTCTAATACCATGTTAGATGAAGGAATGAAAACCGAGAGATGGTTCTGGTACCATGTTAGATTCCAACCCAAAAGCTCGAACTGTTGGATGGAGGGACCAACAGGTATACGGAGGTACATCTATGGTCCTTGACAATCGATGTGGGATTATAACTCTATAACTCCCAACATGAAGTTATGAAGAGCTGCTAATCCATTTGTGTATGGTTGGGACTTGGGAAGAATCTTTGAATCATTACACGGCCAGTGAGCAATTGTTACATGGCCTGTATGAACAATTATACCCTACTCTCCCCTTATACTGTTTGGTTCTTCTTGATGGAGGCATGCTTTTGTGCCGCTTCTATAAATTTATTAGACCTTAGGTGAAATTTGGATTCGAAGAACCTTACTCCTTGAATGGCATTCCCTATCTGTCGCATTTCTGGGGTAACTAAATGATTGTCTTGATGTCTTTATCACTCTTTGGTGGAAACAATGGGGAGGAAATCCTACATAAATGGCAATGAGTTGTTATTTGCCTTATCCAGGCACAATTGTAGAAGCACATAGCCACTTAAAGTGAAAACTTAAACACAAAATAGCTCTAGGAAAAGGGGCCATATTTAAACTTACATGTGAATTACATAAGTCCTGTCACCAATACGCTTACTCACATGAACTTCACTTGGAAGTGTTTGGTGAGACTCCCAACTCCTGACCATTCCTGCTGTTTTGGTGGTGATACAAGAACTTATCTATGTTTTGCCTCTTTCTAGCTTTGTGACAGTGTAATGTAGGACTAGGTCAATGATGTCCTAACCTACAGTAGGATCATAGACTGACAAAACAGTAGGCTTTAACACTTGGTTCCAGCAGCAAGATAATAGAACTCACTGAAACAATAGGCTATCGATATGGTCTAGAATACACAAGGCAGTGTAACAATGAACTAATGATAATATTCTGTCACAGTATAACAAAACAGTATAACAGTCTCAACTGTCAGCAGAACAGGGACTCTTAAAAAACCCAGAAAATTTAATGAGTTACAGAGTTAGTAGCTAACACACTCAGATAGGAAGATCCTACCAGTCAAAATGTTAAAGACCTTGGATGGATGCACTCTTCAAAATTTCAGCCAAGGTTGATGGCTAGATCACAAGATATGAGATGAACTCCAAAATAGTAAGGTCCAAGATTAGAAACTCAGTACATTAGGAGAATCTGGCCATAGTCATATCCCTTTCCCCTTGGTACATGAAGTCTTGAAGGTGAGGAGTCCATTCTTCGAAGTATTCTGGTAGAATGATAAATTCTATGTGTTGCAGCCTAGCCCTCTTACTTCGAAGTATTTGAAGTCTTGCAGCCTACCCCTCTTACATTATTTGAAATCTTGAAGGCGAGGAGTCCGCTCTGATACCAAATAATGTAAGAGGGCTAGGCTGCAAGAGAACAACACTAACACTCCTACAGAAATTCAGGATCGCAATGAACTAATGCAAAGAACATACGGGCAGAATATAGGAACAACAGTGTCTCCTAATCTACCTGATGGATGGGACTGATACTAAAGTCGAAGGAAGGTCCTTAAGTGTTGAATATGTGCCTAAAATATTGGATTCATCCACTGGTTGGATTGAGAGATGCAGACAGACAGTAACAGAATTAGAAAGTAATGAAGAAGCTAATGTAGCTTTTGATCCAGCAGTCTGCTGAGGCTCAAACTTGGATCTAAGGTAACAAGAAAGGGTAAGAATAACATATAAAAAATTCAGAACAAACCAAGGTTTGGATATTCTGAAATCAAAGACTAAAGTTCAGAACATGATGCTGTAATATAGCCTATCGCAAGCACCAAACCAGGTTGGAAACATCAGAATTAATTAGGACATTGAAGAGCAGAATCAATTAGTTAGATAAAATATATAACAGTGCCATATTACCTGGATGTTAACCTTGATATTGAAAGGAAATATGCTGGAATACCACAGAACAGAACAGAACAAAATAAAAGAAGATAAGATAGGAAAAGGATGAGCAGGCCTCCCATTAGGGTTCTGCATCTCACAGACAGTTGCATCGCACAGGTTAAAGCAAAGCTTCTTTTTTTTTTCTTTCTTAAACTCAAAAACAAAAGGGGGATGTCTCCCTTTAAATCAATTACAATTAAACTCTCCATGCATAGGCCATAGGAAGGTTGCCAATCCAAATCAAATCCCCCCTTTTACAAAATAGAAACTCCTACTTTCTAAAACTAAAACTGAAATTAGAAACTTCCGAACTAACTAGTGATTACTAATTACAAGTAAATAGGTGGTAATCAAAATAGAAAGTAGATAATGATCTAAAAGATCTCAACAACAGCTTCCATTCTCCTCCACACAAGGTGTTCTTGGGTCCCACAAGATCTTTTAAGAGTCTTCTACCGCAAGTAACAAATACTCTAACAAAACCTACACACAAGCTGTCCGTATGGGCCCACACCACTGGTCATTTGAACAGTACCACCATTCTCGTGAACAGTACTCATGAACAGTAATTCCTCCTGAATTCTGTTCTGGTCCTCTTCTTCTTCATGCTTTGATCTACATCATAGTGTGAGCTCTGTAAAACTTATACTCTATTTGATTGTTCATGCTTTGTTGAATTTTCATATATGACCATCTGCCTAGTGTTGTGGAAGTATCGTAGAGCCAAATGGTATACCCTTTTTTTCTTTCTCACCATTCATAGTTTAAAGTATGGGTATCGGTCGGTACTGATACGTAGCTTTTTTTTTTAAAAAAAAAGAATAGTATGTCTCGATTGGTATCGTATTGTATCGGCCGATACGGACTGATACAATATGATATGTACCAATATGTACCGAAACTTACAATACGTAGTTTAAAGGTTTCTGTGAGAGTATCGATACGTATCGTTATGTAGTATCGGTATGTAGTTTAAAGAGTTCTGTGAGAGTATCGATACGTATCGGTATGTATCGTCCAATACGGTTGAGACCAAACGATACACATTGGTATGACCATTAAAGGCCCATGTGACTATTAGACTATGATTTTGTTTTTAAAAGATCAGAAATTGAAGGAGATTCCATAGAAAAAAGGAGATTTCACAAAAAAAGGTAGGTTTCAATAAAACTTGATCTTTGTGTTTAAATCGTGGTTTTTAATCCTATTTTTTGCTATAAATCATAGATTTAGGTAAAACTAAGTTAGTTGATGCATCAAACTTGATCCTTTGCAAGTATTTGTACTCAAATCGATGAAAGTCTCTTGTATCGCTATATGTTGTTCTCCATTTTAATGTTTATGCATGATACATGTTATATATTGCTTATTTATATTGTTTATTTATATTTTTTATTGTTCTGAAAGTATATTTCTATGTGCATCTTGACCATTTCCATGCGTATCTATAGCGTATGATACGATACGATACGTCTCTTAAAACCACCCTTCTGATACGCTAACCGATACCGAAACTTTAAAACTTGCCACCACTTATTTTGTAAATGTCAGGAATTATCTTCATGTGGCTCTGTAAGAGTTTTGTGACATGGTCTATGCATCTCCACATGGAGCCAGATTGTAAATGGCTCAGACAATGGAATACTCACTGGCACATCTTATAATACTTGACGACTGACGTTACATTTGAATTTTGATATTTAGTCCAATCTCTGAACATGGGTTAGTGTTTTTCATTTCTTTTGTCGTGATGGGGGAGGGGGGAGATTACTTCAATGCATCAGCAGATTTTTCTGTGGATGTTCTTGACTTAGAATGCATCAACAGATTTTTTGTGGGTTTTCCAAATTTTGGCAAATCCGCTCTACTCCTATAAAATTGAACTAGAGGGGTTTTTCTTTTCGGGGTTGCCAAATGACCTAGATATTGAGAGAGATTTTTTTGAAGTTTATTCTTATCTTATGCTTTGTTTGTTTTTCTAAGTCTTGCTGTGAATTGTCTTATATCCACTAATTCTTGGTCTTGGTTCTTGCAGTTCCTATTCATTTCCTTCCTAGTTTTGGGCATTAGAAGATTTGATATTCTGACACTAAGTCTGCCTTATTTCCTCTTGTGAATTTTGTACCTTTAATTGATCTGTTTAAAGGTATGGTACGTTCACCCTCTATGTTATCCCCCCCCCCCCCCCCTATTTGAGCTATTTTGTATCTGAACTTAAATTGAATATATTGCAAATGGAATGTTGTGACAAAATTGATATGCTGATGGGCACGCAACAGATCTTGAACTGATTCATTATATATAAGGAGCAAAATGTCTTCTCCAAGCAAGAGGAGAGATATGGATGTCATGAAGCTGTAAGTTTTCATGATCATTTTCATATTCTTTTTTAATTAACTTTTTATTCTTTAAGAGATTCTTGCAGTGAATGAGTACTTATCATAAATGACCTGCCAAAAAATAACGAAGTGATTACTCTAAAAAAACAAAACAGAGGACTCCAAAGAATCAAAGTTTTGCTAACAAATCAGAGTCCGCTAAAATTTCCCTAGAATCACTCTAGAGAAATGATACCAATCAAGTGCATCATATGTCCGTAGATACTTTCAGCTTTTCCAAGCACCACTACGTCAGGGAGTCAATTTTCAACCAAGTGGTTTCAAATGAATTTTATAGAATTTATGTTTGTTTATTGTATTAGAGTAACACCTCAAATTCAGTCCCGTAAGGATGCCTTGGGTAGATTGTCCTGTCACATTGAACATTGTATTTTTGGGCTAATATATGATGCTGTTGTGTTCTACAGGATGATGAGTGACTACTCTGTGGAGACGATCAATGATGGAATTAATGAATTCAATGTTGAATTTCATGGCCCAAAAGAAAGTATATTATTTCTTCCTTTTCTTGTGTAATTGATTCTATGGAATATGACCTCAATATTGCAGATTGTCCTGCTGGATGTGCTCTTGTTGTTGATAACTTGCTACTTTGGAATTAGAAGAAAACATTTTCTAAGGTTGATTGGTGGGTTGGATATAGCTTATCAATCTTATACTTCTCTCAAAAAGGGGGAAAAAATCTATTAATTTTCTTAATTAAAGCCACAATAATCAAGGTCCCCCAAATGCTGATACTCCCCTTCTGAATGTGAGTCAAGTTTTGAATTGGTTAGTCAAACCTTGTTGGGTTTGGTGTTGCTTTTATAATTTCCAGGGAATTCAACCTATCTTTATCAGAGCAAATATTCATTCAGAGAAGATGTTGAAACTTGTTCTGGTGGAGAACCAAATTTAGTTACCTCTGCTATAGGATGAGATAGCCAGGAGGAATGGAGCTGAATAGCGAAGATATACATATTAGTCTTTACCCTGCTCTTTGGGATGGGTTTTCCTTAATTTTGGGCTCTTTCGTCCTTGAGAAAATTGTTTTGAGGCAGATAGCCGGGAGTATGGGGCTGAAAGGGAGGATATGTTTATTAGCCTTTACCCTGTTCTTTAGAAAGAGTTTGTGTTACTTTTTGGGCTCTTTCTTCATTGAGCAACTTGGTTTGAGGCATTTTTTGTGTAGTTCTGGTGCACTTGGCTGTATATTCTGTCATCCCTATTAAGAAGATTCAGTTACTCATGAAAATGTACATGAGTTATCTCAATCATTTACCTTTCTACTACATTCTGTCTTATTACTTCTAGAAGGAGTTTTAGAAATTTTATTAGTTTGGGGTTTTAGGTTAAATCAGTATTACTTTCCGTGTAAGAATGCTACTTACTCTTCTTGGTTTGCTCTATGAAACTAATTTGCTCGGAATTTTAGTTTTCTTAAGAAAAAAAATTTTAGTTCATAAAAAGGTTGAGATATGGATATGGAAATGGGGTTTCTGATTAACAGTTCATGAGATGTTTTTGGTTTATTTATGTAACGGCGTTGGTTTGCTTGCATCTTGTTACCTTCTTTATTGTTTTGCCAAACCATGTTTTTTTTTTCTTTCTCTTGCCTAGCGATTTTGTTTGGTCCTTACACATTGAACAAGTGGTAAATGGCATACCTCATTTGATAACTGCTATGGTGCATCATGGTCTGAGTTTTCCCTGACAAAGTAAAAAATTTATACATAAATATATGATTATTATTGGTTGTATGAAAACCTATTTTTGATCAGATTTAACTAATTAATTTGAACATTATTGGAAAAGAATCAGGTATCGTCTTTCTTCTTCATGCACATTGGGATCTTTATAAATTTCATCTGCTGAGGCTGAGTTCTCATGTTTTCTACCTGGGAAGGAAAGAAACAAAACCAATTTTCTAGCATGAGGCTGAATTGTTATGAAGCCACAAAACCACTTAGAATCCAGTATTTGGTGGAGTTTAGTTGATCCTCAGATCTACTGACAAAATAATGCTGAAGAATCAGTCTCCTGCAAATGCATTTCAAGCTTTTAAACCATGCTTTCATATTTCAAGGTTGCTTAGCTTTTTGGCTTTCCATATTTTCATCTCAAGATTTTCTCTGCTAATGTTACCATCTGACTGGGTTACATACAGGCCTTTATGAAGGTGGCGTGTGGAAAGTTCGTGTTGAGTTGCCAGATGCTTACCCCTACAAGTCTCCTTCTATTGGATTTCTGAACAAAATATTCCACCCAAATGTTGATGAGCTGTAAGTTCACCTGCACGCTCAAATACTCTTGTTATTTCAGTGGGTTATATTATACAACTCCCAATGGAGTCTTCTTATTTAAATTATTTGTTAGTGGTACCATTGGTCTTTCTAGAACTTTTTGTAGACAAGATAACAGTATTCTGGCAATTCCTTAATTTTTGCTGTCAGCAAAGAAGATGTTACAATATCTACGTTTTTATGGTGCTCTTGTTATTTTTCTCTACTGATATTTCTTCATGAATTCTCCAGTATTATCTTTTCATCATTAGTCCAGGTGCTTCTATAATTAATCGTTTGATGCTGACCTCTCTTATTTTGAACTTCAGGTCTGGTTCTGTATGCTTGGATGTAATCAACCAATCTTGGAGCCCAATGTTTGGTATAATTGCCTTTTTTCTTTTTAACCATCCATGGTGAATTAATGAAATTCCGTTGACAGATGTGCACTTCGAAATGCATGCGTGTCTCCTTCATAACTCCCCCCCCCCCCCCCCACACAAAAGAAAAGGGGGGGGGGGGGGGGGAGGGGGAGCGAAGGTTGGTGAATTCCCTTGTTTTTCACTGGGCATTATTGTCCAGCATCTAAGTGCAAACTGTTGAATAGAGTTAAATTGCGAGACGGATCTGTAGCCAACCCCATTTAAATCTTTATTTGAGTTGAGCTTATGTAAGTATAAATATTGAAGGCCTATTAAATTGAATTTGATATGAGTGCCAGAGGTTACTTACATGGTGAATATCAGGACCCTTTACATATTGTTCTATGCTTCTATAACAACAATGACAATAAATAATAAAAAAATTTTAAAAAAATCAATAACAACCCTATGAGATTTATGCCCTGGTCTTTCAGTTTGAATTTTTTGTCTGCTGTTGTTGCAGATCTGCTGAATGTCTTTGAGGTGTTTCTTCCACAACTCTTGCTTTACCCAAATCCTTCAGACCCATTAAATGGTGATGCAGCATCACTGATGATGGAGGACCAAAAACAATATGAAAAAAAGGTGAAAGGTAAAAAACATCTCACAAGTTTTATATTGGCCTCCCATCTTGTCATTAAGACTGGACTTAAAAGCAAATGGTTTTCATGTCTGAGAAATGCTTCTTTTTTGTTTTTTCGCTGATATAACTTGTTAACAACAGAGTACTGTGAGCGATATGCAAAAAGAGAGAACATTACCAACCCTCAAGCTGAAGAGAGTAGTGACGACGACATCAGTGATGGACAGAGCACAACAAGTGATGATGAAGTTGCAGGACACCCAGACCCGTAAGCAACTTTTGGGGGCCATGTCATCTTCAATGTGAATTCCTTCACTTCATGTTTACTGATCATTTGTGTAACTATAATCAGTTGTCTATAAATATAAGTAGCTAGTTAGAGTGCGTGCTTGTTAACTTGCACGTATACTGAATCCAACTATATGCTGGCCCGAGGGATCATCATAGAAATGGAAAAACAGATAAAACATTGGTTAAACAAATTACATGAAAAATATTTATGTTTAATTTCTTCTTGTTGCAATTTTGTTCTATAATTATAAATCGCAATATCTAATAAGATGTACTATAAATCGCAACATCTAATTAGGATTGGGGTTCCTGTTGAAGCCCAATTGAAAGGCGGAATAAAATCCTCTGCAATTCCTTCATCTTGTTGTGTCTTGCAGTTTAGGTCTGAGAACTCAACACGTTGCTTCATCCAACAGTGCGAGTTTGATTGACCTAGTTTATTTTTTTTTCTTCTTTCTTCTCAAGCTCGGCAACGTTGGATGTCGCATCTTTCAAGTGTCGAGCTCTCAAGCCTGAACTGTAAAGCACTGCAAGATTAAGGCATGCAGAGGATTTTTTTCCATTGAAAGGCATTCCAACTGCAGTGGATATTCATCATGGCACATGGGTGTGGCCTCACCAAAAATGGGCCTGTGATAATGACAGAGAAAGTTGGGCTCTGATTATAAATTGCTAACTGACAACAATTAAATTTAACAACGATAATTCTACGTGTCCATCTGCCCATGTGAGGCCGTTCACGTACGAGAACCTGAGCCCTACTCGTCATTCACAGATTCACTTGGGTTCTAAGCTGTCTGGTTTTCTCTTTGGGAAAAGAAAGTACACACTGTCATTATATATTTCCCTCTCCTATACTCTCTCTTTTCTTTCCTTGTTAAATATGTGGGGTCATTCATTTCTCTCGTCATTAAGCCTTTGGCTTGGAATGTAATATGTTAATACAAACAAGGGAGAGGGTTCTGAGTAAGTAGGGTACTCTCTAGTGAATCGTTATCCTCTGCTGTTACAGCACGGTGCTGTACTCCACCGTACGGCGTTGCAGAGGCCATGTAGCACAGCGGGTCCCACATGGTGCACATGGCCTCTGCAACGCCACACGATGCAGTACAACAACGTGCAGTTACAGCATAGGATAAAAATTACTCTCTAGTCTCCACCCTCTCACATAAACATTATTTATTTATGGGTATGAGATCAGTGCTTGGTCTCTACACCAGGGTCTGGATCAATAGGGAAGGGCGCCTGGGTAACCATCTAGTGGTAGGAGCACATTATTTCACAGTGCCCTGTGAGAGGGCGTAGGGGCACCACCAAGTAGAGATCTTTTTTCTTTTATTTATTTTTCCAAAGATAGAAAAAATAAAATGTGAAAAGGTGCAATGTACACCTTAGGCTCAGAGAGTCGTTTCCCTATAAACAAACATCATGTAGATCTTTCTCCCCTTTTTCTAAGGTGTTGCTTGGTCTAACCATGGTTGATTACATTTGAGCCTAACATCATGATGGCTCCAACGAGGTATGTTTGTATAGTGAAAATGTGATTTTTGTTAATGTGTTTTGTCTTATGTGCAAAATGTGTCTTTTCTCTGGAATGGTGACAAAGTATTATCATACATGGTTACATAGAGATTAACTCTTTAATTTACTCCCTCCATTTTGCGGTGGGTCTTGAGTTACCTTCTCTAGTTTTATTGGGAGTCTGTTTTTTTTTTTAAATTCTCTTGCATATTGTACTCCAATTTTGCCCTTTTGTGGCTTCATAAATTTGCCACTCCATCGATTTCCATTAATAAAAAATAAAAAAAAAACCATTTTTCTTAAAATTTTTATAAGTTGTAATGCGAAAAGAAGAACACAGTAGAAGTATAATGATGGGCCGGTGCAAATTATTTAAAAAAGACAAGACGAATGCCACTAGATGGAGCAACAATCTTATAGTGCGTTCAACAAATGAGCAAGATAGCACAGAGCATTTGGATGGACTATTAACATTGAAAATGGTGTTTGCTTTACAATTAGTTAACAGTTACTACTACAACAGCAAAATCCTATAAAATTGAGGTGGCCACGATTAGAGAGACCATGAAAATGGCAAAAGAGATATAACTCCAGAGAATCCAAATCCTATCAGGTGCAATATCATTCATAATTTTAGATGAATAAGATTGCTACATGAACATAACCAATCTTTGAGACTTCTTAAAAATTATTTTGAATGGTGTAAATTTTACTTCATATTTAGGATGTATATGTCCACTTTTAGGTAGAGAGATTTATAAGCTAATAGTGTGTAATGAAATTTTACATGCTAGCATCTTATTAATCATTAGATCCTCCTCTCTGCATCTCAATCGTTCAATCCGTCCATTATTGCTCCTCATTCTCTTCACTATAGCTATACCTTCTCTTTCCCCATGGTTCATTACTACAACCCACCAGATCCAACTTCTGTGCCCCCTCCCTCTCCCTCTCCCTCTCCCTCTTCCTCCCCGAACCACCCACTACATTTACCTCTCCCCTCCCCCTCACTCTCTGTGTGACATGTGCGTGTGACTATTCTCTCCCATACCCCCTTTGTCTCCACTTTCCTTCACGGATTGTTTATTGTTGTGTTTCACTTTGAGATGTTGGGAGTTATAGATGTTGTGAATAACACCAGAATTTCGCAGAAATCACCTACTAAGTGTGGGTCTTAATGACATGAGAAAATGACGCAAAAACAAACACACACACAAGAAACACAAGAATTTACGTGGTTCGGCTTTTAGCCTACATCCATGGGTGAAGACGGCGAGATGATTTCACTATTGAACAATTGGAGAATACAAGAACACTCTCTCACTCTAACCCAAAGTCCAAATACACCCCCTGAATTCTTCCTATCTCTCAAATAGAAATATTACAAGAACTCTGTGTATTCTATTCACGGTTATTCTGTAACCGTTGAGTTGTCTTTTAATGATCTCTCCCACACCCTATTTATAGGAAAAGGAAGTGGGTTTGTAAACCACGTGCAACTCCTTTTTCTTTGTCGGTGTGGGAGGTGTAACTACTACCTTCAGTTTTTCAAATAAACATACATTGTCCACTATTGGTGTCTCATACTTGATTGAAGAACATCAAGTCGGTGCAGTTCTATGGTTTGAACAAAATGAGAGAGCAAGACTTTTGCTTTTGCAACATTAATGAGGTAGAGACAATTTGTCATATCTCCATAAAGCATTAATGAAATCACTCTCATGTCATTGAAGAAACACATGAGAGTTTGCCTTCTTGCAAGTTACATAGCTACCATCTCTTCTTCAACAAAGGTGGGGGTTATCACATTTGACTTATTCAAGTCATATAATGACAATAGAGGTATAGTCCCACATTGGTTAAGTTCGATCTTTTGTTCCTTCATATATTTAAGGAGCTATCTCCACCTAATGCTTTACAATTTTAGGTTAGATCCTCCAATATGGTATCAGAGCCCAAATCTGTTTGTTGTCCTCTAAGTTATTTATCCACTTGTAAAGCCAGGTAAGTTGAAACTACATGGGAGGGGGAGTGTTGAGATGTTGTGAGTTATATGTATAGTTTTACTTCGGTTAGGTTCAGTCCTTAGTGCCTTTATATACTTAAAGAGCTATCTCCACCTAATGCCTTAAGGTATTTGGTTGGACCCTCTAACATGGTATCAAAGTCCAAGTCTATTTGTTGTTCTCCCTAAGTTATCTGTCCACGTGTAGAGTCAAGTTTGCCAAAACTACACACGTGGGGTGAGAGTATTGAGATGTTGGGAGTTCTAGAGATATAATCCAACGTCGTTTAAGTTTGATCCTTCGTGCCTTCATATACTCGAGGAGCTCCACCTAATGCCTTAAGCCCTGTTTGTTTAACGGGGAGGATTGGTTGAGAATGTTGTGCAAGTTGATCCCATAGTGTAGTGGGTTTGGATTTTTACTTTTCTTATGAGTAACCAAAGTCCAAGTCCTTCATTTTTTATAGGACTTTGGATAGCATAGGGATGGGATTTTCAAGTGTCACATCGACAAACAAAGAATTTAATGTTGTTCCCTAAGCTTTTGTAAATTCATTATCCTAGGTTAAACAAACAAGGTTAGGGTGGGATTTTGAAGTGCCACATCACCACTTTTCCATCCCAATTCTCCCACCCCACCTAAGTCTCGGTCAAACAAATGGGGCCTTAAGGTTTTGGGTTGGACCCTCCAACATGATATCAAAGCTCAGGTCCATTTGATGTCCTCCCTAAGTTATCTATCCACATGTAGAGCCAAGTATACCGAAGCTACACGTGAGGAGAGTGTTGAGATGTTGAGAATTATAGATGTACAATCTCACATCGATTAAGTTTGATCTTTGGTGCCTTCATAGACTTGAGGAGCTATCTCCATCTAATACCTTAAGGTTTTGGGTTGGACCCTCCAATATGGTATCAGAGCTCAGGTCTATTTGTTGTCCTCCCAAAGTTATTTGTCCATATGTAGTGCAAGATACGTCGAAGCTACACGTGAGGAGAGTGTTAAGATGTTGGGAGTTATAGAAGTATAGTCTCACATCAGTCAGGTTTGGTCCTTGGTGCCTTCATAGACTTGAGGAGCTATCTCCACCTAATACTTTAAGGTTTTGGGTTGGACCCTCTAATATGGTATCAGAGCCCATGTTCATTTGTTGTCTTCTTTAAGTTATATGTCCATATGTAGTGCAAGATACGCCAAAGCTACACATGAGGAGAGTGTTAAGATGTTGGGAGTTATAAAGGTATAGTCTCACATCAGTTAGGTTCGATCATTTGTGCTTTTATATATTTGAGGAGCTATCTCTACCTAATACCCCAAGGTTTGGGGTTGGACCCTTCAATATGGTATCAGAACTCATGTTCGTTTGTCATCCTCCCTTTTGTTATTTGTCCACGTGTAGAGACAGGTATGCTGAAGCTACACGTGAGGAGAGTGTTGAGATGTTGGGGAGTAATAGAGGTATAGTCCCACATTGGTTAAGTTCTGTCCTTAGTGCCTTCATATATTTGTAGAGTTGTTTTCACCTAATGCCCCAAGGTTTTGGGTTGGATCTTTCAACATGGTATTAAAACTCATGTCTGTTTGTCATCTTTCCTAAGTTATCTATTCACGACTCGATCCATATATGCTGAAGCTATACGTGAGGGGAAATATTAAGATGTTGGGAGTTATAGAGGCATAGTCCCACATTGGTTAAGAATCAATGGGTGTTGAACCACGTTCAAAATCAAGGGGCCATGCAAAAGAGAAGCGACTAGAGGGGGAGGGGAGAGAGATACATAAGGTGGCCGGGGGTGGGGGTGGGGAGGGGGAGGGGGAGGAAGAAGAAATGGAAAATAGATAGGGTGGTTGATTCCATTATGGTGATCGGGTTTGACAATGATGTTTCAGTGCTAGTGTCAGAAGTGGTTCCGGTCTTCCTATCTCCTCCCTCCTTGATGAGCTTTACTCTGTGTGTGTATAAGAGAGAGAGAGAGAGAGCTCAGGGGGGTGTAGCTGTGGACGGACTAAGTGGTGGTCCATCCACCACAGGTGATGTAATTGCATTGAATTGAATGACTGAGATTCAAATCGTTCCATCTATCAGTTAATAAATGCTAGCATACAAAATTCCATTTATGCCAGCTTTTATACATAATTTTCCCTTACTTTTATTAGTAGATAATGTGATGCCTCCTCTTTTTATCATTAAAAAAAAAAAAAAACAACAATTTCTAAGAATATAGTTATCAAACTCCAGACCGAATCGAATCGAATACTTATCGATTTTGTTTTTCAAAACAGTTTACACTTAAACTGATCAACCCGATAGGATGGCTTTGCCGAAATTGTAAGCCAAACCAAAATAGGAACCAAATTGATAAGAACCAAAATTGAAAAAAAAAAAACAAGATTTTTCATTACTTTTTAAATATATATGTAAAATCGAAACAAAAACGGATCAAAATTGATATGTAATCGATACAAGTCTGTTAAAAAAAACCGAACAAAAAACGAAATCAATATTTTCCTTATTGATTCGGCCTTGGCTTGGCTCAATTCTGAAATGAAACTGATTTAACCCGAATGAAACTAGGCTTGACTGACCTATTGATATTTCTATCTAAGATACTTGAAAAATTAAGTATAAAACCAATCATTTATCATGCGTTTTCATAAAATATAAGGATAAAGTTTTTTTTTTTTTTTTGAGTAAATAAAATTTAGGAGAAAGTTGTAGGTGAAAAAACTCGGAGATTGGAGGGTTATAATTACTCCCCTCTCTTTAATTCGAAGTCTAAAATATCCTTATACTGTAAAAATCTCATCAAACTACAATAAATGTGGCTGTTGAAGAGATTCTTGATTAACCATGGGTGAAAGAATATCCATCCAAAATGTTATGTGATTTATGTGAATATTTGTGTTACCATGGTTAGCTTTGGAGTTCATTACCAATTAAGGATTAGTTTGAAGGAAAGGTCTTTTCTAGGCTGCATAAAAGCATTTACAATGTGGTAGCTTGGATGTGATCCAAATACATGTCAAGTTTTATCCATTTTGAAATCCACGAAGTGACAAAATAGAGTATTGCAAAATCTAGATTTACAAAGAGAGTACATGGATTACAAGAGGAGTGCATGCACCAATATGGCAGGTATCTATTCGGATCCAAAATTTGCTATGTAGCCAATTTAATCCATTTCCTAGATATCCAATGTCTGGCATTGCTACATCATCCTTCCACATGACCAACATGTAAAACCATCCATAAGTTCCCTAGCCAACAAAATATGTAGGAAAGCTTTCACCCTTTTTTTCCCCCAATTTTATATTATTTCCAACCAGATAGAGCCTTCTAGGGAAACTTGGGCATTACTATTATGGTAATTACTAGGTTCTGAAGGCAATTAAGGGTCAATATTTGAATTAGTACCCTCTAGACCATCTAATTAGATGGCCCATCTAGAATTGATTTAGTCTTTGGTTCCTATGCTTAAGATGATATTATCTTGGTAATAAGGTGCATTCATTGGACAGTTAGGCTTTAAATAAGATACCCAAGATTGCTACAGGTCTGTAACTAACTTGTTTGACATTTAATGATAATTTTTGACAATTAACCACTCATGAAGCTGGTAGGTTTAGGTTGAGGGAAATTCAAAATGATAAGAATTTGGCCCGGAATGACAGATTCATTAAACTATCATATTAAAGTCCAAGGTGTGTGACCCATTTAACTATCAGATTGTGATCTTTTCTTTCCCAAATTTGTCTTCCTCCATTGGAAATGAATGGATTTGGTAGGTTTCTTGTGTCCAAAACTCACTCAATTGGACTTAATACCCAAGATAAAATAAAGATCAATTTACACTTAAATTACCCGTAAAACATGTTTATCCTTAGAAGGCACTTCCTAAAATCATGGAGACAAGTAATGATCTCAGATAAGCAATTCACCATTCCTTAATTCCTAAATGGACATGGTGGGTAAAGACTAAACACCCCCAATTTGAACCCAAAAGAAGCATTGTGGGCTCAAACTAATTAGGAGTGGGGGTGGTTGGGAGGGTGGGGGAGAGAGATGCTCCATTGTCTCACTTAAATACGTCATCCTTAGTCACCAATGACAGATTAAGGGGAATTTAGTTCGTCTCCAAGAAGGCGTGCGTCCAGGGTGCTGCCAGGGGGCATCCAGCGGTTTAGCTGTGTCGCACACATCTCGGCACATGCCTAGGGATGTGTGTGGCACAACCCAACGCTTGGCAGCGCCCTGGGTGTTCCCTGGTCCTTGGAGATGATTCTCTGAACGGACCAACCACAAAATGATCGGTTCAGACCGGATCAAACCGAAGCAACCCTTAATTGGTTTTAATTCGATTTGGGGTTTTATGAAACTGATAGAAACGAAACCAAACTGAACTGACCGAATGCACTGATAAAACCCGATAAAAAATCGTAATTAGACCGGATTAATAGTAACCCGATAGGAAATTGAAAACACCCCCAAAACTAGGATTTTCTCATTGATTACATTATGTATACATGTAAAACCGAAATCTGACCGAACCAAACTTGATAGTAATCCAATTACAAAATGGAACCAAACCAAACTAGACTGAAACCGAAGACCAAAGCCGAAACTTCCTTAATGGTTTGGTATTGGGTTGGCTAAGTAACAGACCGAACCAGGTTGAACCGGCCGATTCACACACTTAATGGCAGAAGAACATGCTATAGAATCAAGACCATCCTATTCGAATTGATGGAGGGTTTGATAATCAATCGGATCAGCAATATAGTCCACTAACCATGAAGCATGTACCTTAACATTCTAATGTTGTTGCCTGTTTTAAAATTTGGATTAAGATTTGAAAGGAGACCCAATTTTTAAGAGTAAATCTTAGGATACTTCCAAAGAAACTTACATCTGTACCTTTAATCCAACGGACAAGGACCGTACAATTATAATTACCAAAATACCCTTCCAGGTATGAAAAGAACAAGAGCAGGTTCAGGCCTAGGACTGCGGCAAGGCTCTTTTTGGCATCCCATTCCCAGAGTTTGGAAGCTACTACCTGCCTTCTACCCATCTTTTCCCTTACAATTATAAAAGCCATTTTTACAGATTTTTTCTTCGAAGAAATCAAAACCTGTCAATTTAGGGTTTCTGCTGCAACGCTGTCCAAGACAAGGCCATCAAAACAAAGTTAAAATGAAGTCCATTAATGGCGGATTTCTACTAAATTGAGGTAGGTAAACTCTTACCATCTCCTAGGTCTCTTCCCTTGTACTTGCACAGTAAATTCCCAGTGCTTCATCTGGGGGAAAAAAGATGGTATTTTTGGCATAGAAACACCACTTTCATCCACTGATTTGTTCTTAAATCTTGGAAGTTTGCCTTTCCAGTGTACCCATCTGCTAAAATGAATTGAGCCTCATCTTTTAGTGGGAGTTGTGGCTGATATTATCTTTTCAGCTCCTTCAAATTGAAAAGAAAATAAGTTGGTTTGGTCTCTAAAACAGGGAAATATGCTCTTTTCAGCTATCCACTGAAGGACTCTGGCTTTCATATTGGGAAGGACAAGGATGGTGATTTGAGCCTTCCCCTCCTACTCATCCTAAGATGTCTTGGATTCAGTCTCAAATCAAGGAAAAAGATGGTCCTTTGACCTTTCCACCTGGTATTTCTCCTCCACTGTCTTCTTCTTCTTCTTCTTATTCCTCATTCCCACCTCCTTATAATAGTTATTATCAGAAAGAATCAACCCCATCATCCTCTGGGGGCAGAATCAGTCCAGCTGTTCTTTTTATCATAGTTATTCTAGCCGTTATATTTTTCATCTCTGGTTTGCTCCACCTACTCGTTAGATTCCTCATAAAGAAACCGTCTTCCGCATCAACCTCCCAGTCAACCAGGTACCCGGAAATGTCTGGTTCGGATGCTCTGCAAAGGCAGTTACAACAGCTCTTCCATCTCCATGATTCGGGTTTAGATCAAGCTTTTATAGATGCTCTCCCTGTTTTCCTGTACAAAGAGATAAAGGGCCTAAAAGAACCCTTTGATTGCGCTGTTTGCCTCTGTGAATTTTCAGAACTAGACAAATTAAGATTGCTTCCCTTGTGTAGTCACGCGTTTCACATCAACTGTATAGACACATGGCTGCTATCAAACTCGACATGTCCTCTTTGCAGAGGGACCCTCTTCAGCTCTGCCCATTCGATTGAAAACCCAGTTTTTGAATTTGATGATCCAAGGGAGGAGGATGGGCTTCCCAGTGATAGAGAGGATAGGTTCCCTTGTGGACAGAAAACAGGAGAAACAGAGGAGATTGTCGGTGAAAAGAGGGTTTTTCCAGTGAGGCTTGGTAAGTTCAGAAATTTGAATAATGGAGGAGGAGAAGGAGAGAGCAGTAGTAGTAATTTGGATGCCAGGAGATGTTATTCGATGGGTTCATTTCAGTATGTGGTTGGAGATTCCTATCTGCAAGTGGCCTTACGCCATGATAGAGATGGTAGTGATGTGAAGGTAGTGAAAGGGAGAGGACACAACGGGAATTCTTCTATTGTTGGGGATATTGAGGGGAAGAAACTCAGTAGTGGAAGTAAAGGTGAGAGCTTCTCTGTTTCCAAGATCTGGCTTTGGTCAAAGAAGGGCAAATACCCAATTTCTTCAGATTCTCATATGGGTGTTTCTTCCTCGTCTCTTAATGTTGGTTTGCCATGTCCTGAAAGAACTCAAGGTGTATGAAGGTATTTTGTTTTCTATTTTCTTGATTATTCACTTCACTCAATCCAATTGATGGTTTGAGTTGTTGCTTATATTTTCCTCATTCCTTTTTGGGATACAAATGGGTCTGAGTAATGCTTATCTACAACTGTACTTTCAGTGAAATGCCAATCTTATATAAACACAATTTCTAAAATTTTATCTTTCCAGTTTCCACCAAAAACAGTTCTAGCTGCCTGTGGCTCATGCACATCCATCTGTACATCCAATTGGTTGATGCTTTTGTTCGTGCATTTTCCACAACTCTTGAGCTTAAAAAAGGCAGAGCTGCAGGGAACTTGATGCAGTTTTTGCAATCAAATCAAATCTGGAAAAAATTTTGAGCATGAGAATGACCCATCAGGTCAATAAGAAAACCTACTGTTGCTCTATGGTAATAAGATGTTTCCTAATTCCTGAGTTACAGTAAGGACTAAATAGTAAAGCTAATTTTTTAAAAGCTTTTCCAAGTTGGTTTTGAGTGCCGGGTTCTTTTCTAAATATCTTTATGGAAATTTCTTGCTTTTGTGGCCTTGTTGATTGTGAAAAATTCCCATTTCACTGTTACTTTCTTTGTTGTGTTGGATGATATAATGGTGGGATCCGTGAAAAGTGCTGTGAAGGATTCTTGTGACGAGAGCTATGATTAGAAATGTTTGTTTTCAGATATGGGGAGGGCAAGGGGAAGAGAGTGGTGTGTCATGGTGGATGTGGGCCTCAAATTGGTGCTCTTCCAACACCTTCACCCTCAAGAAAAAAGGTTAATAAAATTCTTCTCTTTGTTCTGTTGTTGTATGCTTTATGGCTTTTCTTTTCTTCTCTAGAATGGTGGCATTGATGGTTCGTCGGTGGAAATACATAATACCCCTAGGACCCCAAAAGCCATGACTATGCAGTTGAAATTACACAAGTCAACCTAGGGAAAAAGAAGGCTGTGTTAGGCTGCTTGCAGCCTGTGCCCAGACACAAGAAGGGCGAAATGAAAAAACCCCCATGCTCCATACACTCATTCGCCTCGCATTGGTGCAGGGGCCATGCGATTTGGCAGCGATCCCTCTCCCGTTGACATTTTCGGAGATGTTCTTTTTCAGTGGGAGCTTTTGTGTGTGAGAGAGAGAGAGAGAGAGATTTTGTTTCACATTCATGGGTAAGGGTGTAAATTGGTTCGATTTAATAACTAATGAATATAAATCGAAATCGAATCAATTATTAATTGGTTTCAAAATTTCAAATAAAAATCGAGCGGATTTCCTTTATATCTTCTTGCCATTGGAGTTACAGAACAACTCCACGACATCCTCCCCCTCTCAGAGGAATAAGTGTTGAAAAATATGTACACTTCAGCATTTAAAGAGTACCCTGATAAGAGATGAGATAAATTCAACTCTGAAATTCGACACATGGCTAATCTAGACCAAGTTCTTTCTATCCATATGTTGCAATTGACATCATTTGTACACATGGTAGAATAGATACCTTAATATTTAATTGGTTTATCGATTTGGAATCGACAGTTTCTTGGTTAAAATCGAAATCAAACAAATTATTGGACTTTAAATTCGAAATCAAACCCCAAATAGCAAATGATTATTTATGATTCGATCTAGTTCGGTTTTAAACCACTGATTTCGATTCGATTTTTCTTTTTCTCTGGTTTTTTATTCATTGACACCCTATCACTGTATTGAATCAGGGATCAGGATCGGCACATTGGTACAATATCGAATGGTTTTGCTCCTAATTTTCTTAAAAGAATTAGTTTTTTTTGACCTTTTTACCCTTGATCCGTACCATTACACCAATATAAGATTGGGTTAGAATGAGTATCGACTCATAGATTTAAGTGATTAAAGAAATACTGCTAAGGTACCTTAGAAGAAGATATATTCTATATTCTCTCTGTGTAGTTTCCAAAATCCCACATTTAAAATGACTTTTGAGGATATGATTGTTAAGATAAGGCTGGCTTAGTATATTATAAATCTTGGTTTGGTTTGAAACTTCAGTTGTTATTCTCTTTTTAACAACTCAAATGCCTTGGACCCTTGGTGGACACCTTAATTTGTTCTACTTTACTCATTTGTGTTTAATTAGCAATTAGTCTATTACTGGCATATAGATTGTGCAAATAAACAAATCAAAAAGCCTCAAATGGAGAACAAGAAAAAGATTTGAAAGGAAAGAGAAAGGAGAGAGAACTAGGGATGTAAATGAAGAGTCGAAATCCGTGTCCGTATCTATTTAGCATTATCCGAATTCGTCAGAAAGCTAAACGGATATGGATAGGCTATAGCTATCCGAAAAGCTATATTTACATGTAAATGGATAAAATATCCGATTCGAATCCGTGTCTATATCCGTTTAGCACTATCCAAATCTGTTCGAAAGCTAATCGGATGCGGATGCGGATATAGCACTATCCGAACCGAATTCGATCCGTTTACATCTCTAGAGAGAACCTACATTTCCTACGTGTAATTACTTGCCATTGAAAATGGATAAAACACCAGGGAAAAATTACTAAGGCCAAGGAGTCCGATGCTTTTTATTTCTTTCTACTGCTCTTATTTCTATTACTGTCATGGCCGCTTCAGATCCACCTAGCCGACTTCATTTAGTTGGGATAAGGTTATTGTTGTTGTATCTTCCCAAATCGCCAATATCTGTTCATATGATTAACTTTGCGAATCTTGTCTCCACTGTCTCGAACAATCGTTGTTGGAACTTGAAAGTCCTTTGCCTTCACCTCTTGTGTACATCTTGTAAGTCCAAAATCCATAAAACCCCAAACAAGAGAATGATTAAAGATTAGGTACGCTTAAAATAGCACTCATTGTGAGCTAATCAAAGAAAGTAAAATATAATGGAGACAACATCAAATATACGATGAACCTCCCCATTAGTAAAAGTAGAATGAGTCAACAAGGAATTGACGAGATCAAGAAGTGAATGAGCTTGGAGGTCTTCTATCCATAAGCCTAGAGGCCCAACAAACCAAATTTGCATAGAGAATTCACATCCAAAAATTTATGCCATTCAATGGGATGAAAGCAACCGGTTTCATTTTTATTGGTAATCCACCAACCAAAACTTTCTAGGAACACCTTGAATTTTGGATGTACCTTCTACTTCTGAAAGAATTCTCAAACCCTCTTATACGAACATGGATTATCTGCACATACGTGCAGGTGTGTTCGTACATCTCAGAGCCAATCACATGTTTATTTTGTTTTCATAAATACCCCTCTTCCTTTGGTAAATGGCAACATTAGGATAGGTGATTGTCTCTCGCATGTACATGCAGAGGAACTAAACTCCTCCTATACGAGGTAAACGATCTTAGAGTGAGAGGTAGAAAAAACATGCACATTTAAATTGATGCTGATATAAATACTCAAAATTAATTTGACAATCAATAGGAAAAAGATGGAATAATTCATATTAGTGTTCGAAGCATCCTGTTTCATAAGATGAGAAACTTTGTGATAGTCAGGATGCGGTGTAACAATTGAGGAAAGAGTACGGGCACAGAGGCCTCGGATCTATGGATCGGACCAAATAGATAGGACCAGGATCCTCTGCAGTACTGGCGGGGCGGCGGTGCACATCTGACGGCACAGTAGAGGTCAGGTGGCACACATGGCACACATGGCCTTTGCTGTGCTGCCGAATTTGCACCGTCGCCCCGCTAGTACTACAGAGAATTTTAATACAAATAGATATGATTCTGCCATCACAAAGATAATATTGATAAGACCTTTTTGATACTTTTCCAACACCATGAACCATGCTTTAGAGCAATATTGGGAGTCAATAGGTTTATATCCCAAAAATAGAGATTCCTTAGGATTTGTGCCCATAGAGCATGGGGAAACATTATAAGTATAATTGGTACGAAACCCTAAGCACTAGATAATTTAGATTATGAAAGAGGCATAGATTTTTTTTTCTCTCTCCAGCTTTCTTACCAATCCAAATCGGTGCATTAATTGAATCTAGTTGAGTGGAGGGGAAGGAAATGGAAAACAAGACATTAAATAGGAGGGGACCTATGTAAGGAAAAAAATTCTTCGAAGAAACTAATTTAAATCACCTAAAATTTGAAATTTCAGAAAGAAAAAAAAATAAAAAACGTAGAAAAAAAGACAATTGAAAAAACAAGAGAAAAATATCAAATACATGAGGGTATATGACTATATGGTTGAATTTGGCTTTGAAATTTAACACCTGAAAAATCCTAATCATGTTTCATTTATGCTTAGATGAAAAATATCTAATATACCCCCATGGAAGGATGATTTAGCAAATGCAACCATTGAAGAGAAAATGCATGATTTAGAGAAACTATACCTTAATTTTCAAAATAAAATTCAATCATTTACTCTCATGTATTGACATTTTCCCCTTAGCCATCCATTTGTTTTTTCAAAATATAATGAATCTTCAAAGCTTTATACCGCCACATGACCAATTCTGATTGAGTTCAAATTTGATAAGTAATCATGATATTATAGGATCTACTTGTACACATAATTTACGTCTTCAACTGATCTATTACAAGGTGGATATTAGGTTTGACAACTTGACATCCTATGGTCGAACATACTACTAGACCAGACCGATTCTCTATAAACAATAGTATAATAGTTAGGAAAATCCCTTTAATAAATCATAAATGTTAATTAATTTAATTTAATTTTTTGGTAAACAATGTTAATTACTTTAAATAAATAATGGTGTTTATAAACTTGTCATATAAAACTTGGGGCGCTGTTCTTTGTGCCGCAGCGCAGGCTGCACCCAGGCACATGGGGGTGGGCACAATGACCACCTTGCCCCCCTAAGTGACAGGCCCATGTGCTTAGGTGCAGCCTGCGCTGCGGCACAAAAAACATTCTCCCATACAACTTTATGCAATTATGCTTGTGTCCCTGACTCTTATGTTGGATCAATAATTTTCTCCAACTATAGACTGGCCTGAACCAGACGAGTTTTGGCAAGCCGTGTTTAGACCTAAAGACCAGGGTCTATTTCTGCCCGGCTCAAACCACGCTTAGTTATACCAGTCAATTTCGGTGGGGCCTAATTGGTCCCCACTAATCGGTTACCAGTCCTTAATCATGCCTATATTAATTGGGTTATAATTGGACTTTAAACATGCTAAGTGGGCTGATTGGGTCATAAACGAGTCCTAACTGGGCTATAAACGGGCTAATCAGGTGCAAAATGGGTTGGGTTAAGCCCAACACTAGGCCTGTGTCAACATTTTACACCCCTACTGCCCTCCAATTCGCTGTCCCCTCCAATTCCTCCAATTCTTCACATGGGGGCGGAAATGACCACCCTACCTTCTGCCCGAAAACACTGCCCAAAGTGGGGTCCACTCCCCCCTATTAGAGGAATTGGAGGAATTGGAGGTGATAATTATTCTACTTGGATGATAGACAAGATTTCAAAAAGCGGAATCGGTCGGAAAATTATCTACTCTATTTCTTACCCGGTCCATTTCCCCAAGTCCCTCTAATAGGGGGGGACCCCACCCAGGTAATGTGTTCGGGCAGGGGTAGGGTGGTAATTTCTGCCCCCTATTAGAGGAACTTGGAGAAATGGACCAGGTAGGGAAATGGAGTAGATAATGATCTAGAATCGATCAATGCTGATCGATCAGAAAATGGAGCAGAATCGATGGAAATTGACCACAACCAATCTGATTGAATCAGAATACAAATCCGAATCTCTAATTCTTCAAGCGACTCTGTAGGACATATTCACCGAGGGCGAGGACTTCGACTCCAAAGAGGCTATGTTTGGATGTCAAGAAAAGAAAAAAAAAAAAAGAACAAAATAATAAGACAAATTTTATGAATTTTTTCTTTTCTTAGCATCCAAACATAGCCTCGGTATGTATTTGAAAAATTGGAAATTTCCTCTGGAAAAGTAAAAGGGAAAATTACATGATTAGGTGCTTTTGGGTTTTCATTTACAATACTGTCCACCCTATGTTTGAGTTAATACAAATAGACAAAAACAAGTTTAGTTTTACAAAACTAGACAAAACAGTGACTCTCCTTCATCCTTTGTCTTCCTCGACAATTCCCCTCTAAAAAAAATTTCTTTTTTTTTCCTCTAGTACTTGGGGTAGCAGAGAATGGTGGTGGCTGGGACAGGGGTGGAGTTGCAAGGAATGGAGGATACTTGGGCGAGAAGGCCATGGCAGGGGTAAAAATGTCTAAAAAAGTAAGTGTGGGAGGGAGAGACACTATTTGGTCCAGTTTTGTAAACCTTAACTTGTTTTTATCTATTTTTGTTAATTCAAACATAAGGTAGACAATTTTATAAATAAAAACCCAAAACTAGCTAATCAAGTAATTTTCCCAAAGTAACACCTCACTACCTCGGTCGACACAGAGGCACAGCAAACGGACACTCCAAAGGCCGCGAAAAACAAACTCACAAAACAACGGTCTCCGACTCTTACACTGTTCCTCTGTGCTCACAGCCATGGCTGTTGGTAGAACCACAGTCAGGGTGTCGAACATCCCCCTTACAGCCATGGCTAAAGATCTCTTCGACTTTTTCGAGGCTATTCTCGGCAAAGGCTCTGTATTCGCATGTGAGATTGCGACGGAACGGAAGAACTGGAAGTCGAGAGGTGTGGGTAGAGTCCAATTCGAGAATATTGATGCGACAAACACTATTAGTCTCCTATCCTCGCAACAAAAACTTGTTTTCAAAGGTACCCACTTGGAGATATCACCATCTCTTGAAGAGATCATTGTTCGCCCGGTAGAATCCCGGAATCGCATTAAGAATGGGGTTTTACATGCGGGTTACTTGGTTGGCGAGCATCATATGAATGTTCTTGAGTCTTGGAAAGGCGTCAAAGCGGAGATTATGCCAGAAAGGGGGAAGATTGAGTTTTGGGTGGTTGAGGGCAAGGAATGTTACAGGTTAGAGGTTCAGTTTGGGGATGTTCTTGCTTCCTCTGGTTATCGTTTGGGAGGAAAAGAACCAAATGCACTTCTCGTGGAGGTATTTATGTTCATTAATATGCAAGTTTGCTTCTAAATTTTGTCTGGATTGTTCTTTGTATGACATCTGTGTGATTATCTCACTGGGTTTGGTATATTTTGCTGATAATTTATTTATTGAGATCAATTTAAAAAATCATTCTCCTTATGATTTTGGAATTTCTCAATTAATTTGCTAGCATTAGGTTTCCCGTTATGAATAAGTAAGGTTCTTGTAGAATTAGAAAATTTCTAAGTACATCCTGCATACTACCAAAAACCAATTGCACACCATCATGACCACAATAGGCCCAAATTTCATTCTGTTGTTACAATTGTTTCTAGGATCCATAAACTAGTTGGGAGTTAGTCCCAGATGTTGGGAGTCGATATGGACTTTTGTTATCTATTTCATAAAGTAGCTTAAGAAATCGCAACGTAGAGGCAAGGCTGTGTACATTATGACCTTCCCCAGACCCGCAGTGACTGGGGCCTCGTGCACTGGGTACGCCTTTTTTTTTTTTCTTTCTAAACTTAAGAAATCGCAAAGTTTCCAAATGGAAGCTATAGTGGGAACCCATTGGGCGCTCTTACTAAAGAAGTAAAGGCTAAGCCCCTACTAAAGCTATAGTTAAGGTTTTCATAAAGAGCAGAAGCATGGAACAGGGAAGTAGAACGTGGAACATCAACTAAAGGGGGGTTTACCTTCAACACCTTTGAGGTCTTTGGTCCAGGCCTGATTGCAAGAGTTTGGGCAAATAGACTCGGACTGGGCTGGTCTCAAAACCATTAGCATCAAATCGGAGATTTGTTTCATAGCTTCCAACCATACAGTGGAAAGATGATACCTTCATTACTATTACTAATTTGCGAGTTGATTGGTAATCATAGTTGTCAAGGCGCCGCCTAGGCGTCCAGGCGCCTTGGCCGCCTTGGCTGCCTTGTTGGTGTCGCCACGTTTTTGGACCCTCTCCAGCGCCTTAGGTCGCCTAGACGCTGTGATAACTATGTTGGTAATTGTGTATGTCCTCCCTCCCTAGGCCATTTTTGTAAGGAGTTATTCCAACTGGACATAATATCATAAGAACATATAGAATGTTATGTAGGCTTTTGTACCTAGGAGTAACAGAAAAAAGGGAAAAATAGAACATGTTCCAAATAGAAAGAAATTTTTTTGAAGTACAGAATTTAGCTCAACGCGCAATGTAGCATTAAAGATGGATTTATGATTTGATTGCTTATACTAGATGATCACAATATGTTTCAATTTTATCGATCCTAAGATTCAAGGTTTTCTTTTTCTCATAACCAGCATTTACTTACCACAATGAAATTCAAAATAGCATTAATTATGGGATACATGATGTTGCCATGTTGGTCTTGGAACATGTGGTTACTTGGAAAGAAATCATGAGCCAATCGATGCTATTTGGCATGGTTTAGCTATGGGGGTCAGTCATGAATATGTCCCTGGATGTCCGATCCATTTGACTGGATATGAGGACTCAGCTATAATGGATTAGCTCATTGGATGTTACAATATTCTATGATGTCTAAGCAGGCAAGCTAGTAATTTAGGTGCATCTTTCACTAATATCAAATATGGAAAATATTTAGAAATGAAAGAATGCATTATGAACTTGGAAGATGCGACCAAGAGCCTCTATAGAATGCCTAAGATTAGGGAGGCATGGGCATAAATGGTTCGGAAACTATAATAAACAACAAACAACATATACAAGCTCATATTTTATGTTAGCAGGGCTTGAGGAATCAGGATCGAATTGGCCGATCCGGAACGGTACGGAAGCCGATTTGACGATGATTTATGGCCGATTTTTGGGTTTCCAGGGTTTCCTTTACTGATTCTGGCAGATCCATCAAGGAATTGGATCAGAATTATGGATCGGCCAGAATTGACGGTGACCGATTGCGAACTCTTGAACTCTGGGGGAAGGGTTTACTGATTTGAAGGAGCTGACTCATACTTACATACTCGGATCCTGTCAGTGTTGTGTTTGTTTCTTGCACTTGTACTTGGGTTAAACAAGAGGTCCTGGTATTACAGATTAGATTTATCCCATTCTGTTAAGTAGATTAGAAAAAATAGTAGTTACCCAAATTGGTATTATTTAGGCTGGGCTTGTGCAGAATCATGTTTCTAGTTTTGTGTGATGTGAGGGAGAGGATTGGGCGGTCATGGGGTGGGTTTCACGAATACCTGACCCTTTCAAAAGTATTGCAAAACCATAACTGGCCTTCCCAATAAACTTGCTTGGGGGTAATTAGTTTTACAAGGTAACCAGTGCAGGTACCTACGGGGTAAAATTGGTGGTGAGTGTACCATACCCAACTCTAACCTGATTGGGTCATACTGTTTTGAACCATATGGTGGGGTGGACTGGGCAGTTATGCCCTATTATCAGAGGTCGAAAGCAGCACTGGTCAAAGAAGATTTGGACTCAAGTTCCCTTGCTAAAATTGATGAATAATAAAACTAGAGTACATTATTCCTCAATTAGAATTCCTGTTGAATGAAGATAAAACCCAACGTATGCCATAAAAGCAACAATAACTGTATGTATGTGTAACATTTTTTCCCACTTAGGATTTCAGCAGTCAATATTCTTATTCAGTGTTCAAAGTGTGAAGCATGATCTGTGGCAGTTGGAGCACCAAGCATGGAGTCAATGGCTCCAAAACCTTGATGCCTATTAAACTACCAACCGATGAAAATAGGACCTTAAAGGTTTAAGAACTAAGAAGTTAGACATAATAACTCAAAGCTAGTCTAGAGTAAGGAAAAAATGGGAAAATGTCAAATATGTGACTACTTCTTATTTGAACTAGTTTAGCAGGTATCTGTAGCCAGCAGTCTGTGCCTACGAATTATGGGATATGAACATCTTAGGGCTTTGCTTTAAGGTGTTTTCTTCGAGCATTAATTCAGGGTTAGCCTTTCATTCCTTGAAATACTGTTTTTGGTAAATGTCTAATTGCTATCTAACCACATAAAGGCTGCGATTGGAAACAAGGCAGATTCTAGAACCGCAGGTAAGGACTTAGGGCCAAAACTGGAGAAAACTAATAACCAATTCAATAAGAATCAGATCTGGTCCAAGTTTAGGTCAAGTGGTTTAGATAGGGTGAGGAGTAGTCCAGCAATACAAATTTTGATGTTAATTCAAGGGTAAGATCTTGAATTATAAGGAAATCACAGAATTAGTCAGTAGATAAATAGAAATCAGAATTTAGTAATTGATAGAATGGCAACTAAGAAACAGAAATAGCAACTGTGGTTTAACTTAGAATCATAGAGTAGATTTAGTAACTAATCATGACAGAAATAACAAGTGAATCAGAATTAGTAACATGCAGAAAAAAAAATAATAATAAAGCAAGGATGGAAATCATGTTGTAACAGGAGACAGAGGTTAGCAGTAAAATTCCAACAGAACTTCAAATCTATGGAAAGAGTTGTTTGCTAAACCAGCACTAGAACCTGATCTGAAACTGTAAAAAAAACTAACTGTAGTTAGTAATCAGCATAATAACTTCAGGTGACGAAAGAGAACAGGAAAACTGAGGTGAGCAGGATGAAGAGAAAGTAGAGATCTGACCTTTGATTGAATGAAGAAGAAGAAGACAAGAAAAAGGATATAATGAGGCCTCTCACCTAGTACTTGACCAGAATTTCACCAATCCATCTTGGCATCCCACCAAAGCTGCTGTTACATCTCACAAGAGCACTCTGCATCTCACAGAAAATTGCAAGCATAAAGCTAAGGGTTTGTTAAATTGTGGGGGTGAGTCCCCTACTCCTTATCTATAATCTTAAGAAAATAAACAATATAGGGAACCTCCCATGCGTGGACTTAGTGGTCCCTTACAACTGAAGTTTTCTCAAAACAGAAACTCTCTAGAAATTAAGAAAATGTAAACTAAATATCTAATTTCGTATAGACCTCAAATCCCTCATATTTGTGCTTATAGAATTTGCCCATTAAAAAATAGAAAACCCAAAAATACTAAACCCATGACCCATATAACACATTGGAGACCTAAAACTGAGTCCAAGTTGACCCAATATTGAACCGTAGGTTCAGGTTGACCTAGAAAACTGAACCAAACCAAAAACAAAAGTCTCTCTTCTTCTCTTCTTGCTGGAGTTCTGCATCAATGTCATTCTGCACAAATGGAATTTTATAAAGAAACTCTGTGATTCAATCCAACACTGATGAGGGTCAACAATTGAGGGACTCATCTTCATTTTTATTTATTTATTTATTTTCCATTAATCTTGGTGCTGTGTTTACATAATCAGTGTCAGCATGTTAAACCATCCTTTAGATGAATTTATTGTATTCTGTTACTGGAATTCGCAGCTCAAATATGCTCCAAAGATCTACCAGAAAATCTATGGACCTACTTTGGCCTCAAAGTTTAGCAATGACCGGTACCATATATGCAAGGAAAATTTTGAGTTTGCTTGGGTTCGGACTACAGATTTTTCAGTTTTGAAGTCCATTGGGCAATCATCATCACTCTGTTGGGACCTCAAGGAAGGGTTATTAACTTCAGATATTATTGCCAGTTTCCCATGTTATAGAGAAGAGATGGGGGATCTCATTTTGGAGCAAGAGGATCAGCTGGATTGCAAATCTGAGCTTGTTCCACTCATAAATAGCCAAGTGGATTCAAAGTTAGCATATGAAATCCTTTTCCAGCTCAATTCCCTCATTCATACTAAAAAAATTAGTCTCAAATCGGTGGATGCTGAACTAATTGATCTTCTAAGTGAATTAACTATAGAGACAGCTGATATGATTCTTCAGGAGTTGCATAAGAAGTCGTCTACATGTTTTGAGCCCATGTCATTTATTCAGAGCCAGGTAAGTAGCACAAGGAGAAAGCAGAAAAGTATATCATCATCCCAGAGCAGGCGAAGAAAGGATCATATAATGAATTGTTATAGAGTCCTCATTACCCCTTCAAAAATTTACTGCTTGGGGCCTGAGCTTGAAAATTCCAATTATGTTGTTAGGCACTATGCTGCATATGCTTCTGACTTTCTAAGAGTTTCTTTTGTCGAGGAAGATTGGACAAAGCTACCTTCTGATGCCATTTCAACAATTATTGAGCAAGGTATTTTTTCAAAGCCCTATAGAACTAGAATATTTCATCGGGTACTTTCAATACTTCGAGATGGGATTAAGATTGGGTCTAAGAGATTTGAGTTTCTAGCCTTCTCTGCAAGCCAGCTCCGGTCAAATTCAATTTGGATGTTTGCTTCCAATGATTCTCTTAGAGCAGAAGACATTAGGCAATGGATGGGTAAATTTAACAAGATCCGCAGTGTGTCAAAATGTGCTGCTAGAATGGGTCAGTTATTCAGTTCTTCTAGAGAAACATTGAATGTTTCACCACAAGATGTTGAGATTATTCCTGATATTGAAGTTACAACCGATGGTATCCAGTACTGCTTCTCAGATGGAATTGGAAAAGTTTCTCCCTCTTTTGCCAGACTAATTGCTCTGGAGTGTGGACTAAGGCATACTCCTTCAGCTTTCCAAATTAGATATGGTGGCTATAAAGGTGTTATAGCTGTTGATCGTAATTCTTTCCGGAAGCTTTCTTTGAGGGGGAGTATGTTAAAGTTTCATTCAAAGGATAGAATGCTTAATGTCACCAGTTGGAGTGAGTCTATGCCATGCTATTTGAACCGGGAGATCATTTCCCTGTTGTCTACATTGGGAATAGAGGATGAAAAGTTTGAGCAAATGCAACGTGAACAGATCCGCCTTCTGGATGAAATGTTAACAAATAGGGAGGCTGCTTTGGTTGTTTTGGATTGCACGGGTAAAGATTGTAAGACCATTCTTACAAATATGTTGCTAAATGGTTATGAACCAAGTGTGGAGCCTTTCCTCTCAATGATGCTGAGAGCTCATCGTGAATACCAGTTGTCTGATTTAAGAAACAAGTGCCGGATATTCGTCCCAAAGGGTCGGGTCCTAATGGGATGTTTGGATGAGACTGGCACATTAGACTATGGGCAAGTTTATGTCCGAGTTACCATGACAGGTGCAGAGAGGCAGTCTGATGATCATAATTTCTTCCAGAAAGTGGACCAGACAACATCTATAGTAGTAGGGAGGGTAGTAGTTACAAAAAACCCTTGCCTCCACCCTGGTGATATCAGAGTACTACAGGCTGTCCATGAAGAGGCATTAGAAGGGAAAGGTTTGGTTGATTGTCTTGTCTTCCCTCAGAAAGGAGAAAGGTATGTAAATGTTTCCAAGTCATCTAGACTTTTTTGTTGTTGTTGTTATGTCCCAGAAGCCATCTGTTTTGACCAAAAATTCCTTGGGTGGACAAAAATCAGGTACTAACTGAACTCTTTCACATGAATTTATGGGCTGGCTACCATATTAGCTATGCATTCACATAGAACATCTGATTAGTCCCACCAAGATTCCCTACTCCAATTAATCGGTTCATGTGATCTCTGCATCCAAGAAATTGTTAGAAGTCCAGTTACCCAAAACAAGGTTGAAAGGTTGATCTTTTCTTTTTCGGTTTTTTTGGGGAGGGGGTTGAATGGTATATTGCTGAATATCTGTGTCATGTGGATGGTGGTAACCCTGTACAGAAGGATCCTTTATTTACTCAGATTGTGTATCTAAAGTCTCCTCAATCACATATATGTAAGCTCTTCCAAAAGTTTGAACTCTTGGTGATCATGTAGTTGTATGAAACTGATCCCAGTGTAGTTTGACTCCACTGTGGTTTTCTAGGCACTAAGTGGGCCTGTCAGTTTGATTCTTAATGTGGTCTTTAATCAGTTTAATTTCTGTTAGATATATGATCCTTGTCCAAAACAAACTATTTCATAATCTAATTACTATGCATGGCTTCTGTGTTGGAGCCTATGATACTAATTGTTTGGAAAGTCACCAAGAGAGTGGGAAGGGGAATTGTTGGATCTTCTCCCTAATTATCTTTAAACCATGCATGTGACATTGTAAAATAGTTGCTAAGGTTTCCGTTTATTAATGACATTGATGCATCCACAGGCCTCATCCAAATGAATGCTCTGGTGGTGATCTTGATGGTGACCTATTTTTTGTATGCTGGGATGAAAATCTCATCCCATCGAAAACTGATACACCGATGGACTACATTGCACGGAGGCCACGTCTCATGGATCATGAGGTGACCTTGGAGGTAATGTTGAACTGAAATGTAGTTTCTATTATTTGGGGAATCTAGATGAGATTCATGTTGCATGGTAGCTCCACATTTCTTTTTCTTACCCCAATTTTGCCAAATTCGGCAGGAAATTCAGAGATTCTTTGTTGATTACATGATCAATGACACTCTTGGTGTCATCTCAACTGCACATCTAATTCATGCGGACCGTGATCCAGCTAAAGCCCAAAGTCCTAAATGCCTTCAGTTGGCAACCCTTCACTCTATGGCCGTGGACTTTGCAAAGACAGGAGCACCTGCAGAGATGCCAAGAGTACTGAAACCAAAGGAGTACCCTGACTTCCTGGAGAGGGGAGACAGGCCCATGTACATTTCCCATGGCATATTAGGGAAGCTCTACCGTGCCACCCTCGATTCAACAGACAATCATGATCTCGATTTTTTCTGGTCAGAAAAGGTTGCTCAATCTGTTTACGACCATGATCTTGAAGTTGAAGGATTTGAAGATTTTCTAGAAATTGCTAGAGGTCATAAAAAGCTATATGCAGACAAGTTAAGAGCTCTAATGAATTATTATGGGGTGGAAAGTGAAGATGAGATACTGACGGGTAATTTGCGGATCCGTTCAGTGTTTTTGCAGCGGGACAAAAGGAGATATGGGGAAATGAAGGACCGAATTTTGATCTCAGTTGGAAGCCTACATAAAGAGGCCAAAGGATGGTTCCATGATAGCTGCAAGGAGCATGAACTTAAGAAGATGGCATCCGCATGGTACCATGTGAGTTACCACCCGGATTATTGTCAGGATGGCAGCAACTTCCTGAGCTTTCCCTGGATCTTAGATGACATTCTGCTGAACATAAAATCAGAGAAAAAATTGAAATCTAACGAGGTTACCTAGTGGACGTTGCTGAATTTCATAGCCACACTTGAAGTTTGCCAAGACCTCAACTACTTGAAGCTGTGGTGAAGCAGAAAGTGCATAGAGCAAGAATCACTTCATAATCTCCCTTGTGCATATCTTCTATATTTATAGTTGTATGATGTTCATATCTTAATTCAGCCTAAACAAACAACTGATGAATCCAAGTCATAGAGAATGTATCCAATCTTTTTCTGTGTCATCTCGCATTGAAGCCAAATTAGTTGTGTGAAGTAAAAAGATTAAGATTTAACAAGTTGGCTTCTACATGTCTAACCATTTGATTTGTGTCCATTTTTGCAGTCATATCCAAACTTGAGAAGATTGCGTAAACTGGCTTGAGTGATTTTGATTGTTCTTAAGGTAACTACGTACAACGATTGTGTTCTGTTTGTTCATATGGGTAGCAACAGCTGGTGGGTTTGGCAACGAAACCGCTTGGCTGATTATTCAGAAAGCCCACTATAGGTTTATTCATGCTGCCTGCAAATGGAACAGGAATGGAAAGGAAAAGGCTGGGTATGCTAGTGGTATATCGTTAGCTAGCACCTTATGTGTGTATATCTCTCTCTTCCTTCTCTGGGAATGGAGTTAAAGTTTTATTTTCTTAAATTTGGAAAGGATGGAGGCGATGAACCTCAAAGCTGAGATAAAAAGTTGGATTTGACAAGGTATCCCTTAGTTTATTGGCATTTTTAATTGGACCTGGTTTTTTACACGGAAATTAAGGAAGAATCTCCTTAATGGGTAGCTAGATCTGCTATGTGGCAAGTCAGATGGGGCGAAAAATTTGTGAACTAGTAAACCCTAAGGTCCCCTATTCACATATCAAGTTTCAGTCTAAACAGAGTTTGCCAAATTACAAAACAAACTATTGAAAAATTAGCAGAGATTCAATGGTGGTTGGAATACCAGTAGGTGTGTATGGACATACAAGGGAGGGTATTACATTAGATGGAAAGATAAAATGATTGAGATTGAGGCTCAAATTTGGCACCGACTTGTTTAGGCCATTCCCTAGAAATGCAACAATGATGATTGATATGATTGATTCCGATTGAAGAAGCTAAAAGAGCTAGGGGCAGGCCTGAAATAACCAATAAGAGAAGTGGTGAGAAAGGACATGCACCTTACCTTTAATCATCTTTAATCCTGTCCATTGAAGTAGAAGCTTGCTCATGTGGCAAAAACCAAAATACCCAATGGGGTGGAATCTTGGCCCAAAAAAGCCCGAGCTTGCTCAAAGACCCAGTAAAATTTTTTTGGGTTTGAGCTGGGCTTTTCAGCCTGTAGCTTGGGGCTGGGAATTTCAAGCCTAACTTTGGGCTGATTTGGCTCGAGCCCAGAATGGCCTGTTGTAGAATTTGTCATTCAGTTTCGGGATAGGAGAGATACTCACACTACATATTTTTCGGAGAAAAGTTTTCTGCATGGGACATAGGGCCGTAGGGGCGACACCTAGACACATTGGGGGGGTAGAAATGACTACTCCGCCCTGCCCCTATGAATGGTAGAATGTCCATCCCTAATGTATCAACGCGCGCTCTCATTGGCTGTCGTGTACACATGGCACCTGCGCTCCCATGTCCAATAAGTACTCACACAATATTTGGGCGTGTATGATAAAAGTAGTTTTAAATATTGGTATCGAAGTGACCAATCTGTATCCGTATCAGCGGCGATCGATACTGATATGTATCGTTGGTATCAAATAAAAAAGTGCTGTGTTTTTAATTTGCAGCTGATTCGGACCGATATTGTCTTATGCATATCGTTACCATATCAGTATCGACTGCGACCAATACCGGATTCAATACCGTGAACTAAAACTATGATGATAAGTTATAAAAATTTATGAAGTGGGCTCCATCTTGCTTGCATTTGGGGGACTCCTATCATGCCCATTATCATGGCACATGGAGATGTTGCTCAAACCATCGTCTCTTCGTAGTCAAATTTCTATACAAAGTTAGCACGTGCATATGTCATCAAAAGGGTATAAAAATAAGGGGATTGAGTTCCGTGTCCCGTTGCGTACTATAGCATATGCTAGCATTTCCCCATGGTTATTTTTTTTTCTTCCACAATAGGAAGTAGATATGTCATTTCATAGGAGGAAGGAGAGACAGACACTGGGATGTGCTAGCATATGCTATACAGTCTGGCAGCATTCTTTCTCTTAAAAATAAGTTCGAAAAATCTAGAACCAGTGCTTCTAGATGGATTGTTCTGGAGAGGGTTCTTCAAGCGGGTCTTATTTCTATAATGTGACGGGTTCGTGGGACTGTAATTTTGTGGATAGGTGGAGAACCCAGTTTTTCCTCTTCATATGTTAAGGTTTATTGTAATTAAAATTGACTAAGTGACAAAATCAACTACTGAAAATTAAGGACCAAGGAGAGAGTGCATGCCAGATATTGGGAAAGTTGAGAAATATAGAAAAACATGGACACACGAGGGAAATATTTGATTGAAGACACTCAAAAACAAGATTTTCTTTGGTCATTTTTTGGGTTTTTGGGACTTTTTGGGCACTTTCGGGTTTTCTTTTTAGTAAGTCAAAGTGCAAGTAAGATGTATGTGTTCATCTGTGTCCAATAATCATCATTGCCGAAGGAGGGTGGCAATTTTCAACGTCTATAGTGAAGCAAGTCGTATTGTTCTTCTGTATGAAGATCTATGCCTTTTTATCTCATGTCTTATTTTCTCTTTCCCAGTACAACTTGTAACACTTAAAAGTTATTTTTTTTTTGTAGACGTTTCTGGCGGGGAGCTTTAGAACCTTGTAAGAAACCAACCCTTATTTTCATAATAAAGCTCTTTTGGTGAAACTAGGGTGAGACTATTGACAACTCCTATTCAGATTTGGGCTCATGTTCTTAAGCTAAAATATTTTAACTCTCACAGCCTTCTTGAAGCCCAAAAGATTTAAAAACAGAAAAGAAGAAGAAGGTTTTTGGATATGAAATAGCTTCTTGAATGTCTTTCCCACAAAAAAACAAAAAATGGTATGCTGGCAGGAAGGTGATCACCCTTGGGTTCCATACATTGAGGGATATAGCATCTCTCCAGATATTACACCGAACCCCCAATTTTGTATGGCCCAATTTTGTATGGTGGATATAAGGATATTAATTTGGAATTGTAATTGAAAACTAAACCGAAATCGAACCGAATGAACCAACGACTCAGGCAAGGTGCTCGGGTAGGGGTAAGGCGATCTTTGCACGCGGCCCTGTGTCTATGCAGCACAAGCAGGATGGGCAGCTGCTCTGTAGACGATCCAAATCCATATATACAAGGAATTTTTTTCTACATCCACTCTACCTCCATATAACTAACTACAAACACATAAACGACGTACATAGTGCAACCAACCCTCACAATTACCACGCATATACGTAACAACGACAACAACTCAGCCTTATCCCAACTAAAACGGGTTTGCTACATGGATCCTTGCCCTCCAATTAGCTCTATTCAAGGCCATACTTGATACAAGGCCTAAGCTATGCATGTCTTTTCTCACCACTTCTCGTAAGGTCATTTTGAATCTACCATCGACACTTTTAGTTCCTTCAATCTAAATCAAATCATTCCTCTATACTGAAGCATCCAAAGGCCTCCGTTGAACATGATCATGCCACTTCAAACGACTTTCTTGTAGGTTATAGTATATGGATCGAGTATATGAACCAGAACCAAACCATGTAAGAATCGATTTTTGAAACCGAATAAGAATTGAATGCGAACCAAACCGAGCATATTCGATTTAAGTATCGAATTTCAAAATCGATTCAATTCTGGATCATACCAACTCTCTCTGGAACCAAACCAAAACCAAACCAAATAACCGAATTACACCCTTACGTGGATACTTTTATTACTAATAGAAATTGGAATTACTAGGTTATTTTCCATATTTTCCCTCGTTATATTTCCAATCATAATGTTTGAATCCCTCTTCATGAAAAGCCTTTGCCTTTCTTTGCTATGTAAATAGAGGACGGGAATAAGTTTCAAGCCCTCAACAAAAGAATAGATTAGGGTGAAAGAGAATTACCCTACACAACAAACTTCTACTAATCAACCCACTCAGACTTTTAGAGTGAAACTGCCGGTACATCCTAAATTAAACTCTTCTTATGGAAAATTCTTCATAATGGCCCACCAAATAGAGGATGGTGGAGGCAATTCTATACATAATTAGATACATAATGTCCTTTTTGTCACCATGAACAAAAAACTGTCATATTATTCTATGGGGGAAGTTTTCATACATGGCTGTGTAAGCGGTGCATGTGAGAGGTTGGGAGTTTCAAGACATTAAATATGGATTGGGGATTTATGATTTTTCCTACTTTTTGTGAGAGGGGGCACAACCGTGCATCCTTGCACGGCCGTGTATGAAATCTTTGGCCTTATTCTATCATATATTTTTTTATGGAAAGTAGTTTTCTGACCGGGAGTGTGGTCTACGCCAGTACCGCCATTTGTTTCTCTCTCTCCTCCTCAAAACAAGGGGATAGAGGTTTTTTATCATATGGAGATGAGAGAAATAGACTCATGCCAGCACTCCCGGACAGAAAACTTTCTCCTACTTTTTATAAACTGATTTGGGCAACAAGACTATTAGTTTTAAGGATAGAGAAGATACAGACCCCTAATTTTTTTAAATTTTCACTCAAATCATTCAATCTTTAGACTTAACTGAATTGATATTTTCTATTCATCTTTTAGGATCGAGTTTCCCTCTACCCATAGTGAATGAGATCTCATCATCGTCGGTCAGAAGAGGGTGGGAGAAGACATCACGAGGGTTTTTTGGAAAAAATACTAAAACCCTATTAGGGTTTGTGAACCTTCGGATGGTGGGTGAACCATCCTCTATAGGTGGAGGACAACTTTGTCCTTTTATTATTGCATATTTTCTTTGCCATGTTAGAAATTCTATTATCTTAAAGGAACAAATCTGAATATCCCATCTTTGTCTCATCCACAGTCTTGCATTTCTAATCTAATTGTTCTATCCCAATTCCCAACCATTTCTTCTGATAGGTTTAACCCTGGTTCTAAGGACGCAGGGTGGGCTTATGTCATATTCTATAAGAACCACTTGATTACTTAAGAGTCTAACAAGGAGTTAAGAGGGCACTATCGCTGGGAAGCGAGTCCATAGTGATATGGATTTATTCAAGGAAACTAGTGGAGTTAAGAAAGGCACTAGCCTTGGGAGTTGTTTGATTATCTTCTCGATACACTTTCATTATTAAAGTGTTCTAAGATTATTAAAGTCGATGGAATAAGATAGCTGTTATGGGTTCTTAATTAGCTTATAAGATTATTAAAGCCAGCTGTGGAATAAGATAGCTGTTATGGATTCTTAATTAGATTATAAATTGGCTAACTATACTAGGACTAGTAGATTGAGAGGAGAAGATACTAAACATAGGACCAAGTTTCCCTCCTTTCCATTCACTAAGGAGCAGGAGAGGGCGGTAAGCCGGTAATGTGTCTCAGAAGAGTATTTTGGAACATACTAAAACTCTTGGATGAGTTTGTGAACCCTAAAATAATGGGTGAATCGACTTCTATGGATGGAGGGAAACTTTGTCACTAAATATATAATAGATTTTCTAATTTAAGTTTTTCTTAGGGAAAAGACTGGAGATTTGGATCCTCTTCAATACATGTGTCAGCTGGAAAGGCCTCACTGAGAGATCCTTAACTCCCCGCATTGGAGAGGATCCCAATCCAAAGGTTGGGCATTGTGCAGCCTGTCACTCTCTCTCCCTTTTCAGAAATGAACGCACAAACATATGGATCTTTATCTCCTCCAGTTCCCCAATTCCTCTAACAAGGGGGGGGGGGAATGGAATGACCACCCTACCCCTACTCGGGTGGAGTCCACCACCCCCCTATTAGAGGAATTGGGGAACTAGGCTAGACAGGGAACTGGAGGAGATAATTTTCTCAAACATATAAGAGCGTGAATAAAAATTGGATAAAAAAAAAATTAAAATTTACTTCCACTAGTAAGTTTGTACAGCCGGCTATGGTATCATTCAATATTATCAACTTTTGGAAATCTTTCCCCACATTAAACTATATTGTTCTAATTTGTGCAGAAATAGCTCAGCCTAACCTAAAGAGATCGAGATGGATGTGTTCTATTTTATTGGAAAGACAAATTTTACTCACAACCACTAGTTTTTTGGGTATTAACATCTTTTTAGAGACAAAAATTGTTGGTCTTGTAAAGAGTTTTCAATATGCATCCCGGCTAGGTTACAACATTAAGAAAATCTGGTGTTCGAACTTGAAAATCCGTTCTATACTTCAAGACCCAACTTCAGTGATACTACCATGGAGATTAATTTCCCTTTTGTCTCAAGCATGAGACGATGACACCAGAGGCATTCCAATCAAAATAAAATAAATAAATAAATGGAAAGAAAATAAAAAAGTGATAAAAAAAAAAAAACCGGAATATCATATCCTGATTCCTGGCAGTTTCTGGGGTCTGCCCCACCTGGCCGGCACTTAAGAAAAGTCAACGAATCTTCTGCGGATTCAGAGGAAGACTGTCACCACCAATTGGACCGGCGAGCGGATCGCTTCGTACGGCGCGCTCAGAATCCTCAACGGGAGCGCATCCAATCGAAACAGTTAATCTCTCTCTCTCATCCAAAGAAAGCGCGTGCGTATGGACGTGTATATGCCGGCGCGTGAATGATCAGTGGATCTTGAATCAACCATCATCTTCTCGAGAAGGAGGGGGCGTCGCTGCCGAAATCCATGGAGGACTTGACAGAAATGGGAATGGATGCGTACCGGGAGGAGAAATCCCGGTAGAGAGAGTCCTTATCCGGATAATCACTCTGCGCAGGCCCTTCATCGAAGTTAAGCGCGTAACTCAAGGGATCATATTGGAATTTGCCCTTATTGTTCAACCCTACTCCACCACCACAACCTCCACCGTCACCTCCCTTCTCGTCGTTGTTCTTCTTGAAGCGGCGAATAAATTTCTTCCAGCGCGGCACAGCCACAATTTCCGACCACTCCCTGATCTTCAATAGCACATTCCACCCTTTGCTCCAACACAAAGCGGCGGCGCCTCCACCGTCTGAATTAGATTTGTCGTCCGAACCGAAACAAGGCAACCAGGAGCAGCACCTTCTCTTCGCGAGCATTTGATCTGCCATTTCTTCACCTTTTGTTTCCCTACTCTCCATCCCCATCTCGTTATGACTCGCTGTTCCCATCTCTCTCTCTCCGTCAATCTAAAGAGGGTTTTTCTTTTTTTGGTAAAACCTAAAGAGGGTTTTGAGATTAGCAAAAGATGAGACCACGATCGATCCTATACAGCTAATTTCGCAAATTATTTCGCTCGACCCTATCTTTAATTTCTTCTCTCTGCACCTCTTTGGCGAGAGGGGTGGGAGAGACTTAAAACTTAAGACAGTTATAACGGCAGTAAGCGTAGGCACGAAAAATATAAGGGGATACGTAGCCTATATTTATTAAAACTATCCTACCTAAAACTTCTTTTCTAAAACTACTTTGCTTTTAAATTTTTACATCTCCTTCTACCCTCATGTTTTTAAATACTCAGATTGTCCTTCCTTTTCACCTAGTAACCTGCTAATCTATTAAATCTACCATTTTTTTTCTATTTTTTAACTATTTTTGTCATTAAAATAGTAAAAAATGAAAGTACTCACCCGCTTCTTCTCTCTCCCGTTTTTTATTCCATTCGTTTTTTTTTTCTTTTTTGTTTTTTCTTCAATATTTCTATTTAATTAATTTTTTATCCAATATTTCATCCTCATTGTTCTTCTTCAAACAGAGCATGATTTTAAGTATTAGTATCGTATCGCTAGCATCAGGTGATACGTATCGATTTAGCTAGTCAACGATACCATGCTGGAACCGCATCGATAGCACGGTGTAGGTAAGGGGTAAAATGATTAGAAAACTCATTTTTTAAGGAGATTTAGGGGTAAATTTGTTCGATACAGCCGATCCAGGCCGATACCGTATCCGTAAAAAATCGATTTTGTAGGTTACCGATACCCATTCCGATACCGTGCACTAAAACCATGGAACAGATCGACTCTCTTCAAAGCACTCCACTTTTTCTCTCTCTTCCTCTTTTTATTCAATTTATCTTTCCGTATTTTTTATTTTTTATTAACCTACAACACGATTCTCAATTCGTCACTCTTCTTCTCCCTCTTCATATTCGCAGAAGCAGAAGGCAACCCTCCCTCTCCATTACAATTGATCTCTACACGACCATCTTTATCTCTCCTCAACCTCGCAGCCACGGGATAGAACGACACAAGATCAATCATCGGATTGTCTCTGCCTTCTTGGCGATTTCAGTTGAGAATCCATGAAAGATTGATTGGTTTCAAAGAAGGGAACGCATCTATAATGGAGACGAAGGAGAAGAATTGGATCACGGTGAGAATCAGGTTGATTTGTTCAAAGAAGAATGATGAGGATGAAATGTTGAATAAAAAAGTAATTAAATAAAAAAATTGAAGAAAAAAACAAACCGAATAGATAAAAAACGGGGAGAGAGAAGAAGCTGGTGGGTGCTTTTATTTTTTACTATTTTAATGACAAAAATAGTAAAAAATAAAATAATAGTAGGTTAAACAGATTAGCAGCTTACTAGGTGAAAAGGAAGGGTAATCTGGGTATTTAAAAATATGAGGGTAGAAGGAGATGTAAAAGTATAAAAGCAGGGTAGTTTCAGAAAAGAAGTTTAAGATAGGATAGTTTTAATAAATATAGGCTTAATAAATATAGGATAAATGTAGGATAGTGATAATAAATACCCCAAAATATAACTGGCGCCAGTTGCCAAAATAACGGCTCTTTTATTGAAGAGGAACTATTTTATCTAATTCCCACATGTCACCCCCGGAAATTCCGTTACTCCTTTTGTATCCTCCTCCCATTCTAATCAACGGTCCAAACTGAAAGGAGAGTAGAGAGACCATCCAACGGTCCTGATTTTAGGATGCGGAATTAAAGATTGGATCAACCATTCAACCCTACCTTTCGTAGTCATGATCGAATTGATAATATCATCCTTCCACCGCTGCACTTATTAAACAATAGACCTGCTTATTATTTAGGGAAAAAGATCTTCGTCCGAAGTCTGGGAGTGTGGCCCATGAGTCTATCTCTCTCTTCTTTGTGTGAAAAGAAACCTCTCTCACCTTGTTTTAAGGAAGAAAGAGATAGACTCATGGGAATGCTGGCGTTGGCCACACTCTTGTATAGAATGCGGAGTGTGGCCCCTGTGTCTAAACATAGGACTGCACAAATGATCGTCGTACCCTCAAAAATATCTGCCATTCCATGGGAATATGGTGGTCATTTCATGCAACCCTACGTCCGGGGGGGGGGGGGGCGTAGCGACCGTGCACTACATATGACCAAGTATCGTTCTATCTCCCTTATTTCTTTTATTTGGTCATTGCTATAGTATATAGTAAATTAAGTATAATAAGCAGACTAAGAAGATGGATAGTTTTTTATTTTGATAAAATAAGAAGATGGATAGTTGGTAATGGTTTTTAATAAAATCATTTGGGAATTTATATAATAGACTAGAGAAAAAAAAAAAAAAAAAAAAAAAAAAAAGGTACAATTGGCACAGCTAGCTGTGTGTACAAATACTAAAACATGGTGGGGCTCAAACATGTGTTGGTCCATTAATCTTACTCATCTCATGGTGCCAGTTCATACATTAAAGAAATCGAAAATTTTGATATAAATTAAGTGAAATCTAACATAGATTTCACTCGGTTAGCACTCCACATACAGAGATCCCAATCAAACAAAAGAGGAAAGTCAATGTTTCAGTGTTAGCTGTGTTTGCTCCTTCATACACCAAGGGTGTGTCATCTTTAGGGGAGGAGGATACACTAGCACCCTCTTTCTCTCTCATGAAATTACCTTGCTGCCCTCTTTTGTATGGAATCATTTTATCACACCTTATTGGTGCACTCCCCTATACCATTTTCTTAGAGAACCTTCTTCCTACTATATCTATATGTTAAACGATGCGGTGTTTCCTGCAATGTTTCACCAAGTTTTCTTTGAGTTCTCATTACCCTAGTTCAAAAGATTTTGGATGCCAACCCAAAGACTTTATTTTTTTTAAGTTAGTTAGTTAATTAAATAAATTTAGCTTACAAATAAACAATTCTCCATCTCTCTCTCTTTCACCAATTTGGATCCTCTACTGTCGAGCTGCTCGGCAGGACCATGCTATCAAGACACGATGAGGTATGCAATTACTGCCTTACCCTTGTCTGAGCACCTTGCCCAAGTGGGGGTAAGGCGATCATTGCATGCCTCACCGTGTCTTGGCTGCACGGTCCTACAGGCCGGGCAGCTTGACAGTAGAGGATCTGGATAGCTCTTTTACAGTTTTGTACAACGTCAGCTCAAAAGTGCAATTGCACATTGGCACACCCCCCTTACATATCACTTATTCATGTGAAGGATGATATGCCATAAATGTCCCTTTCCTTTTTTTTAGATTCTAAAGTGGTTCCCTTATTCGCCCACTCGGACAGTGTAGGGAACCCTCTCCCCTAAATTATATATATAATCTAAACCATATATTTTTCATTTTTATTTATTTTTATTAAATTCATTGACAATGCATTTTTAATAATCATAGCCTTCCCTCACGTTGCACAGGTTTTTTCTAAATATTTCATGGGAAAATGTTATCTATGTGGGACGCAGGGGCCACACCCACGCACAACAGGGGCCGAAATGACTACCATGTATGCTCTCATTGGCTGGTGCGCATGGTGTGCCCCTCCATCCCTTAAAGTTCTTACTTCTACAAAGTCCAAACTTGGGACTCTCTTAAACCGTACCTAATCCCATAAGACAGTTCTTCACGTTCTATAGTCAATTATCTTATCTATCTATCTATCTATCTATCTACTAATATATAAATGTACAAAAATGTAAAACCCTATTGACATTATTAATTCCTGCTATATATCAAAGAAGAAATTAAAGACTTGTAATGTTACACGATCCCAAAAACTACAACATTTCATGGCCACAAGGTTCAACCCTCAACACTCTTTTCTCCTGCAAATAATTGTTCTCTTCTTCTGCTCCAATATCATCTTCTACTACTCATCCTTAACAGTACGGGCTCGACCATTAGGTGTTGTAATGAAGCATCACGGCTGCATCAACAACGATGACAACATCATCTCCTGCAAGTTTCCGAGTAATCTATCTGCCGGCCGAGCAGCAGTAGTAATGAAATCTGGGCCAAGAACAGCGCTGACTCATCATCCATCTATGACACTTCGTGCTCTGAGATTGTTTGAGGATATCAATCAAAATGAGACTGGTCCAAGTCCTGGCGCTGGAAACCGGTAAACAGTGATATATCAATTTTTGCAGAGAAGATAAATGGATATATAGTGTAATAAGGATTTATTGATTTCTTATAAGATTTATTGCTTCATTTCGTTTCTTACTTCTTATGCCACTCCATCTTTTTTCTTTGCCTAAGACATCACAATTTGCTTCAATTCTGATTTTTTTTTTTTTTTTTTTTTTTAAGGATCAAATCCGAATTGATTTGATTTGATTTTTTTTTTTAAATCATGTTTTTGTTAGAGTTTATATGAATAGTTTCTAAATATTTCAGAAAACAAAAAATTGGATTGAAAAAAGGGTATGGGCCCAAGTGTGATATATCTTAAAAACCTAAACCACATTGGCAAGGAGGCAAGGAGCTATTACATATTTTGGATGCTAACATATCAATAATGTGTTACAAGCTTGATCAAGTTCAGTAAAATTATAGTAGATAAAATAAAGATTCTATAGAATTTCATAACCTTTTGGATAAAAATAAATAGAGGTGATGCTAAGAAATTTGTTCAACCGAAGTTGCGTTGCGTAAATAGCAATAACATCAAAGGTGGCTCTCAAAGGCACCACAAACAACTCAAGAAGTTGAAGCATTAGTTCTCCAATAAACCATAACGATTTCCTGAAACCCTAATCGCAAACCATGTGCTGCACAAGTATTCACTTGGGAGACATCTATTATCCACTGGTTCAAATCTTTTTGTGGATATCTTTGTACTTTTATAGGAACCTCAAAAGAACTCTCCCCTACAAATTGGCTTATAAGATGAGGGAACCCAAGACCATATCAGCCCTCATATGACTGATATGAGATCATAACAGACCATTACGCTTCCAAACTGACATCCACATGGCCCACTCTGGTTCAAGTAGCCATTTTTAAGCGGCTCAAGCTTTGCTCCATGGCCTTTACCTAACGGTAGGTAACCCTTTAATAGTGGCTTCACTCTTTCCCTAAGTCACCCCTTCCATGCGAGAGTTAGAACCGAGGGTCAGCTACTCTGGTACCCTGATATAAACTTGAGGAGAATTTGACCCTAAAAACCAACTTATAAGGTGAGGGAGCCCAAGACCATATCAACCCACAACAAATCATTACTGAACCATATAACTAATAAATGATCATAACATACTGATATGAACCTCAAGAAACTCGCCCCTAAAATTGGCTCATAAAGTGAGAAAACCCAAGACCATATGAACCCACATCAAATCCCAAAGATAGGCCCCATTTGTTTAGAGAGGACTTAGGTGGGGTGGGAAAATGCTGATGTGGCACTTCAAAATCCCAACCCAACCTTGTTTGGTTAATTTGGGGTGGTGAACTTACCAATGCTCGGAGGACATCAATAATTGCTTTGTCTATTGATGTGGCACTTGAAAATCCCACTCATTTTCTATCTAAAGTCCCACCAAATGGTTACTGTTCATTGAAAAAGTTACTTTACCTCAACTTTACCTCAACATTTTTACATCCAACAAAACCCCACCAACATGTGGGTCTCATCTTCCCAACAATACCACCCCACCTTTTCCTCTAAACAAACAGGGCCTTATGGAATTGATGTGGGATTAATCTCCCATATGACTGATATGGGATTGCAACAAACCACAACGCTTTTGAACCGATGTCCACAGGGGCCCACTATAGATTAAGTAGCCATTTCCAAGCAGCTCTACTTTGCTTAGGGTCTCTGCTCGACAGATAGCCCTTTTCTAGAGACTTCACTTGGGCACCAAGTCATCCCTTCTGAGCGAGGATAGCGACCGAGTATTGACCGCGCACATTGATACCACGTATACGAACCTTAAGAGAACTCTCCTCTAAATACTGCCTTATTAAGTGAGAAAATCCAATTAAGACCATTCAACCCACATTAAATACCTTACAAACTTTGTGTGGGATCAGCACACATATGACTGATATGGGATCCTAACAAATTGATACAAACCTCAGAAGAACTAGTCCCTAAAAACCGGCTTATAAAGTAAGGAAACCCAAGGCCATATTAACCCAAATCAGACTCTTTACAAAACTGTCGTGAGATCAACCCTATATGATTGATATGGGATCATAACATACTATTATGCTTCCAAATTGACATACACAGTGGCCTACTCAGGATAAAAAATTCCTTTCTATGCAGCTCCACTCTGCATCAGTATCTCTGTCTGGTGGCATGTAACCCTTTCCTAGTGGCTTCACTTTGGCACCAGCCCTTTCGTGCAAGGTTTGGGACTGAGGGCCGATTGCTATAATATCACTAATACGAACTTCAGGATAACTCGCCCTAAAAACTGGCTTATAAGGTGAGGGACTCCCAAGACCATATCAACCGATGTCACTTAGGGAACCGATGTGGGTTCAACCTATGTATAACTTATATGTGCTCATAACAGACCATCACGCTTCTAAACCGACGTCAGGCTACCCTCTCTCAACTTGGTCCAGCCTACTATGAGGATCTCGTATCCCATACATCATCTTTCTCCCTCCTGAGTCTCGTGGTTCCTATGCCACCTCTTTTCCCAGTCCTTTTCTTTTAGTGTCTCAACCCGAAGCAATAGATTCTAGCTAGTTCAATGGATAAGATGACTGCGCTCCAGCTCACTCAAGAATGGGATGGCAGTGGTCTATTGGCAAATTCGTAATAGTTCACTCCAGATCAGGCAGCCATTTAATTTCTAAGCTACTCCAATCTTCTCTAGAGTCTATTCCCAACAACAAGTAGCCCTTTCCTAATGGTTTCACATTGGAAACTAGTCGATCTTCCATACGAGGATTTAGAATGAGGGTCGATTGCTGTGATAGCATTTATATGAATCTCAAGAGAAGTTGTCGTTAAAAATAAGGTGAGGGAACCCAAGACCATATAACCCACATCAAATCCCTTAGGCCCCATATTTAGAGGGGAGTATGGAATGGAAATACCTGACAAAATGGATTCCATCGGGGGGTGAAAAACAATAATGAGAAGTGGGAGAAAAAAAGTAAAATTTTTCATTCACGAACAATGCAAAAACTTAGTTGGCTCCATGAGGAAAGGGAGAGAATATTATGGGGCACATAAAATAGACTTTTTCATTATGTGAATAACGCAAGAGTCCCAATAATTTGGTGGGACTTTAGAAGGGAAGGATCGGAACAGAGAACAGCTCAACAGACAAGAAAAAAAAGTTATCTAATAACTTTTACACCCCAGGTAACTAGACACTTCAATTTCCCATAGGAATGAAAAAAATAAGTACAATTTTTTCATTCCTTAAATCTCACTCTATCAAAACTCCTCTAAACAAATGAGACCTTACAAAATCGATGTGAGATCAACCCCATATAACTGATATGGGGATTATAATAGACAACCACGCTTTCGAACTGACGTACATGTTAGCCCACTTATAATCATGCATCCCTTTCCTGGCGGCTTCACTATGGCAATAGGTTGCCCTTCTGTGTGAAGGTTAGAACCGATGGTTAACTGCTCTAATACTACAAATATGAACCTCATGTGAACCCATCTTATTGAGTGAAGGAACCAAAAACCATATCAACAATATCAAATCCCTTACGGAAATAATTTGGGATTACCCCTCATATAATTGATATGAGATCATAATAGACCACCATGCTTTTGAACTAATATGCACGGTGGCTCACTCAAGATCAGTTAGCCCTTTGTAAGTGGCTTCACTTTGCTCCACGGTCTCTATGTAGGAGTAGGTAGATCTTTCCTCGTGGCTTTACTTTGGCACTAGATTGACCCTTTCGTGTAAGGGTCGCTTTCTTTGATACCATTGGTATGAACCTCAGGAAAACTTACCTTTAAAAACCAATTTAAAAAGGGAGAAAATCCAAAACAATATCAACCTACAACAAATTCTTTATGAAATCGATGTTGGATCAACCCTATATGACTAATATGGGATCATAATAGAACACTATGCTTCCGGATCAACTTCCGTGATAGCCCATTCAAGATCAAGTATCTCTTTCTAAGCGGCTCTACTCTACTCTAGGGTCTTTGCCTGACGATAGGTAGCTCTTTCCTACCAACTTCACCTGGCATCAAGGTGTCCCTTCCATTCGAGGATTGGGATTGAGGGTCAATTGCTTTGATACCATTGATACGAACATTAGGAGAACTTACCCCAAAAAATAACTTATAAGGAAAGGGAACTGAACACCATATTCGTACACATTATATCCCATTCGGAACTGATGTAGAACTAACCCCCATATAACTAATATGGCATCATAACAAACCACCACGCTTCTAAACCAATGTGTACGACGACCTAGTTCGGATTATGTAGCCCTTTTTAAGCATCTCCACTCTGTTTTAGGGCCTCTGTATTGTGATAGGTAGTCTTCCTAGCGGCTTCACTCTGGCTCCAAGTCTCACTTTCATGCAAGGGTTGGGACCGAGGATAGGCAACTCTGATTTCATTGCTAGAACCTCATGAGAACTTGCCCCTAAAAACTGGCTTATTAAATGGGGAAACCTAAGACCATATCAACCCACACCAAATCCCTAAGGCTCTGTTTGTTTGTTAAAAAAAATGAGGTGAGGGAAAAGGGTGAAAGAATTTTATACTTGTCCATAAAATTCTAAAAATTGTTGTTATTTGGATACCGGGCTGGGAGAATTGAAGGGACAAGAATGCTTAATCTAAGGGGAGTTGTCAGCCTAGGTGGCAACCCATTTCTCCTACCCCATCCCTCCCCAAAGTCCCATCACTTTGGATGGAACTTTAAGGGAAAAAAAGGAAATTGTTTATTTTAATATGTAGAGCCTATAATTTCCATCATTCATTTCCTTTTCCTTTCATGTTTCCTCACCCCATTAGAGATGGGTCCCACCCTTTTTACTATCCCATTCTTTTTTTCTTGCAAACAACTGGCTCTTATGGAACCAATGTGGTATCAGCCCCCGTACAACTGGCTCTAATGGATGTGGTATCAGCCCCCGTACAACTGGCTCTTATGGAACCAATGTAGTATCAACCCCCGTACAACTACTATGGGATCGTTACATATTCTATAAGAATGGACAAAGTGCAACAGATGTTTCTATCACGTCAACACTCAAAATGCTTTAAAAATCTTTAGCATCAGCTTTCATGTATTTTCCTCTTTTCTTACTGTAAAATCTTATTTAATGAGAGAGTTTTCCCCATGAATCTAGTATGGGGAGGAATATGCATGTCACACAAATGGTTATCATAGAAAATGTATCATCCACATGAGGCCCACATATTCAGAACAAGAGAGAAAAATACCCGAGTGAGAGGAAAATTGCATGTTGGCATTGTGGAGGAAGTTTTTCTCATTCTTAATTTTTTTTGCTAATAAAAATTTTAACATACTCCATTACATTTCAATTGACTAAAATGCATTTTCATTGACTAAAATGCATTTTCATTTTGACTTTTAAGGGAAAAGGTTGGGCACACTGCCCGTCATATCTATCTCTCTTTTCCCCTTTTGAAATGACCCATTGTCCCTCCTATATGAAACCCTATCATGCGCTCCTAGATAGGACCCACCCTTTTACTATCCCACCCTTTTTTTCTTGCAAACAAACAAGTCCTTATGGAACCAATGTGGTGTCAGTCCCCATTCAACTGATATGGGATTGTAACATATTCTATGAGAATAGGCAAAGTGCAACAGATGTTTCTATCACGTCAGCACTCAAAATACTTTAAAATCTTTAGCAACAGCCTTCATGTATTTTTCTCTTTTTTTACTGTAAATTTTTATTTAATGGGAGAGGTTTCCCCATAAATCCAATATGGAGAGGAATATGCGCGTCACATAAATGGTTATCATAGAAAATATATCATCCACATGAGGCCCTCATATTCAGAACAGGAGAGAAAAATACCCCAATAAAAGGGAAATTGCACATTGGCATTGTGGAGGAAGTTTTTTCCATTCTTAATTCTTTTTGTCAATAACAATTTTAATATACTCCATTACATTTCAATTGGCTAACATGTATTTTCATTTTGACTTTTAGGGGAAAAGGTTGGGCACAGTGCCTGTCCTACTATCTCTCTCTTCCTTCTTTGAAATGACTCATTGCCCCTCCTATATGAAGCCCTATCATGCGCTCCCAGTGGTACCACCCACTAACTTACCGCACGCAAGCAGTGTGCCTATCCCTCTCCCTTAAATTAATAACCAAAACACAAACCCCAAGTGGGTGGCTCTTTGCCAACATATCACAATAAAATGTCATGAATTAAACTCTCTTTGGGGCCTACCTATATATATGTGGGGGGGGTGGGGAACTAACCGGTCACATGGTTCCAACGCCCAAATACAGGACTATGTGAAATTACCACTCAACTCCCACTAAACTAATATATGTCACTACATTACCATGCATGCCAGGGTAATAGTTGTAGGAAGGTTATGAACAGTTCTGCTTTCATTTAAAAAAAAAAAAAAAAAAAAAAACATACAGATAATAGGATTAAGAGTTTGAAACAACCCATTAAACGTCCTCCAAAACTGTTCTTTCAATAAAAACAGCTGGAGTATTGCCTTATTGGAGGGGAGAAGAGACCCAAAAAACAAATAGAGGTTGATTATTGAAAATCTCATTATAGCAATTAAAGGGTACTAACTACTAAGTAACTATTGTCGATGCTAATAGGGGTGTTTCGGGCTCGGTCAGGTTTGGTCGGGCCTAGCTGAGCCTCACAATGGTTAAAGTCTGCACTGTGACCGCCCGTTTCAGCATTCGGGCCTGGCTTGGTTGGGCTCAATCGGGCTTCAGGCTATAATCAGATAATATAATTGGACCTTAAATGGTGCAGAACCAGGCTATGGGACTAATTAAATATAAATGGTTTAAATAGTGCAGCCCATTAAAACTGTATTTTAATTTTACAAAGAGGTGTACCATCTTGCCACCTCTTTTCTGTCTTTTTCCATTAAAATTGGATATTCCAATTGTTTGAACATGACCAATTCATTAGAAATAGGCTGAAATAGTGCAACTCGAGCTAACTTATGTCCCATAATATAAATTAAAATTAAAATAACAATATACCCAATACATCAAACCCAACCAACAAAAAGTTAATGTCATAAACAGATTTGGGCCAATAAATCAAACAAAACCCAAGCCTATAGCAAAGTTTACAAGTTAGTGTCGGGCTGTAACCAGTCGGGTTAGGTCAGTCCAGTCAGGTGCCCAACAGGCTAGGACCCCACACCTAGACCACCTGGTTAGTAAACGTCTCGGGCCAAGCCGTACAGGCTTGGTCGGGTCTGCCGGGCTGGGCCTGGAATTGACACCCATAGATTCTAAGCTGAAATAAAAGTTCATAAAAAAATAATGATGTCACGCATTCTAAGTTCAGAATAAAGGTTCATTAAAAAAAAAAAAAAGACTTAAAAGAGTTTTCCCTCCCCATGCTGACAAGAGATTTACTGCCCTCATGTGTTTTGGATTAGATTCGAGAAAAGTGAAAAGTTTATCTTACTTTTTAATTGGGGGATGGGAGGGGGAGGGGAGGGGGGGCTTTGAAGACACATGAAGAATACGAGGCAACAATGAACTTTAGCTTTTTCTCGTTTAGGTTTTCAAACTACATGAATCACACTCTTTAAGTTCCACCATCTTCCAATTGCACTGGCAGGTTCAATCCGTACAAAAGCAGCTAACACAGCCGTGTCTGTAATGACTCAAAAACAATGCTCTCTCTACCTGGATCAGAAGAAAAATCAGTCCCTGAAACTCTTATGGAAGATTATATTATAATGTACACTGACCACACAAAAAGGCCCAGTGGGCTATCGCCGAATCCCAGGCTCAAAGTGTGTTGCGTTGATAGAAGCTATATTGCTCCTGAAATAATTAAAAATGGATACTGCGATTGACCCCACAGTTCCAGGCAGCAAAGTCGCTTCTTCAATGGCCGTTCATAGAAAGATCTTAGCTCCGGATGTGTGACGTTTTGAAGACTGAATAAACGTCAACCTTACAAGCCAGCAGGAAACTTATTGATTTGTCCCTGTTCCAGAACATCTTGACCATTCACCTTGTAAGCTATCCGTATGCGCATAGCAAGAGGTTTCTGAAAATAACAAAAAATAAAGAATCATCAATAAAAGAAAATCATTTGGAACTCAAAGCAACTTAGCAATCATGGTTAGATATAGTACTAAGCGATTGGGAACATGTCAGCAAGATCAGAGGCACTGAATGACAAAACAATTAGCTGGAAATTCAGAAATGCATAGAAGAGTCTGGTAACAACAAAGGATGTATTATGCTCCTTGCTCCTGTTCTACTATCACTATCTTTGTAGTTTTGCTTCTATAACTTATCAAGGAAAAAAGGGGGAGGGGTGGACGGGGAAGGTTTAGGGCATGTTTTAATTATGTCCTTGCTCAGTTCTAGACATAGTTCCATAATGTAAGGTAAATATTTAAATAAATGAAAAAAAATTTGTGACACACATTTCTCGTTCTTTTCAATTTAAAACCTCTTTTGTGTTTTCAATGGATAGAATCTGGTTTAGACTTTGTTTTAGTCAGGAAGTTCCTAAGAGCATAGATTCATCAAAAAAGAAAAGAAAAAATTCCCTGAAAGCATATTCCGCAGAAATTATCTTTGAATGAACATTAGGGTCAATAGTAGATTTAGAATTAAACTAATTGAGGGATTAGTTCAGTTAAACAATTCTCATGGAGAAGGAAATCAAATGCAAAACAAACTAAATAGATCTACAAACAGAAGGAAGCATTTGGCACCTCAAAAGTAACAGAAAAAGGATATGTGACTAAGGCACTGTTTGGCTAGAAGTGAATAAAATAAAATGAAGAGTGGCTCTGGATTGACATGGCTTTTGGACGAAAGACTTATTGTGACTCTGCCGGCAAGCTAGCATTTTGCACAACTCTCTCATATTTGGATGGAACGCAACCTTCGGAGATGGACTTCCATCTTCTTTGATGTTTCCACTAAGCTTGCCTCACTCAATCCCACTCCTGTAAAGGATTCCCCAAGGAACAGGCTCATTGTTGTATCCTGGGGTCTTGCAGCCAGCTCCCTCCTAGGCTTGCTTTGTTCCTCTTTTCTCTTTCTTTTGCCCTCGGGCTTGTATATTCTCCCCTTCTTTTCTTTGTAATATAATTTTATTCATCCAAAAAAAAAAAAAAAAATGAAGAGAAAAAAAGAAGTTTTCAATTGGGGTATTTGGTTGGAAGTATAAGTGATGTAAAGTGATATGGAAACCTGTGGTAGGAAGTGGGGGAAAAATCAGTTTCAGAGATATTTGGTCAAAAAGTGAAGTAAAATTTAGTTAACATGTGTAGTATGCTTTTGAGTTAGTTACACAAACTATTCTTAGGAATGATTAGAATCCATTTTGTTTTTGTTTTAATTTTACTAAATTTCACTTTATGTCTACCCAAAAGGGACCTTCAAATCCTGGTATACTAATAAAATTTTTAAAAAAAATTCTGCTAACTGATGCAATGAAACCCAAACGCTTGAAAGTAGAAACACACACACACGAACTGAAAAGACGGAAATTATTTTGATACCTGTCCATGTTGGCTATTAGTAACACGGAATTTTTGTGTGACTGACCCATTGCCACTGGCAGGAAGAGAGTTACTGCTAGCTGGATCTAAGTGCAGTTGAACAAACTGTAGATCATACACATCAAAAGTGTTACAATAGTACATTGCACTAGAACGGAAAATAAAAATTATTATGCACATGGTTCAAATATTATGAGCTTGTAACAAGAAAAAAGCCTAAATATGGAGGTAGACAGAGGAGAAGGAAAAGATGAAAATGGAACCAAGTGCAAACTGCATGAGTATAAATTAAGGGGTAATATCACTATATGACCTCAAAATCTTATTGAACAACATTTAATCCAAAAAGAACCAAATATCTATTTGATTAGTTCCGTCATCTTTTAAAAGAGAAAATATAACTAAGCTCCAATTAAATCTAGTTCTCAATTGAAATTCTCTTACTCAGGCACGAAGAACTGTAAAATGTCCTACTCCACCAACAGTGTTGTCCCATTACTCTCTTAAATTCTCCTCTGACTAAAATTTAGGAAAGAAAATGAAAAAGGATAACTTAGCAAACATCATCTGCCATCTGCAGTTCAAAGTCTTTGTTATTTTGGTTCGATTGCAAACATTTTAAGAGCTTAGAACTGCCTTTAATAGTGATGAAGATGATGATGTGTCAATTTGCTATAAGTCCAGACTAGTAAATCTGTCACAATGATTTCAGCATCCACATCTCGTTTCAGTTCCAAGCAATTTGTATTTGGCACCCTGATGACCAAAGTTCCACATCAAGATTGAAAAGGATGCATCAATGAGGTTTTTGCCACATGGAAAGAGAAACACATAACAAGTCCTTCTAGAGGAGGCAATAATTGGGAATTGCAGCAGGCAGCAGCAATGGAAACTAGAACACGAATTACAGAGGTTCCAGGTTCTGGTCAAGAGGAAGTGATGAACACAGAGAGGTTGAAAGAAAGAGATGATAAATATTTAATCTCCCATCATTCACGTGGATCGGTGAAGTTGGATGTTCAGTTAGGTAATTGACCTCGTGGTCCTACAAACATTTTCCAATAAATAATCATGTGCTCAGATCGAAATTGCAACTAATTGTCAGAAACATAGTGGATGAACCCACCACAATGGTTTTCAATCACGTGGCATTTGTTTGTTTAATGTTAGTTGCAGTTACAATTTCTACACTGCAATTATTAAGTGGTGAAAAATGTTACTCAAACTGGCCTATGTTGGATGCTAAATTCTTCACAAGGGCCTTCAACATCAGGACAAGGTACACTACTAACCAGAGGGGCTAAAAAAAGGATCATCACTATTTAATAATTTCAATACAAAATTAGGAAAACATTAGAAGAATTCATGCTCAGGTAATTCAAATCATCCACTACGTTAACTGCAAGGACGGACCTTGACATGTTAGAACTTAGAGCCAAAACTAAAGCAAGAAGGGACATATACAAGAAACAAAGTATTATCAAGGAATGCCAAATGTCAAATAAATTTATGCAATTCACTTTCTTTGATATGTAATGAAATCATATCCAACATCAAAGTTTCAGAAGATATCCCCAGTGAACAAAAGCATTCAAGATAGTTTCAAACAATAACTAAAATCAACTTTAGGGTAGTTTTGCTCTGAAATAAAGTACTTGTTAGCTTAAATGGTATCCTAGACAAATTTAGAAAGTTCAAAACTTCACTTGGAATATAGTTCTTTAATGAAGTGCGAGTTTTAATAAGAACAAGATAGTTCAACTAATTCGAAAAGAATCAAACTGGCAAAAATTATGATCTTACCACAAAATAAAATATTTCGTACAAGAGAACATAAGATGACAAAGCTACATCGTAACTATGAGAAGTCATCAGATGAATCTGGTTTACAATTACCTTTGGAACTGCTGCCTGGAAAATAAAGTCTGTGTAGACATTAGATGACATATTTGTAAAAGTAGCTTGGATGATCGTTGTTTGTGGGTTTCCAGGGGGCTTTGAGAAGCTGAACATCATTTTCAAGGAGCCGCTCTGAAATGCAACTATAGATGGATAGACCAGACCATTATTGTCTCCTGTTCAATAAAAGAAAATTCAGTGTTTTATGTAACACTTTAGCGACTTAACCAAGGTTAGTTGTCAATGAAAATCCTACCCACCAGAGAAATTTGACTCCTGAGCTTTGTTATCTGGCATTGACAGGCTGGGGGATAAACCATCCAACAAATCCACAATAGGTGATGCTCCTGCAGGAGAAGAAACTTGTGTGGAAAGTGGAGAAGAAAGTGATGAAAGCCTCTCCAATGGAGCAACTGATGTTTGGCTATTCTGACTGGGGGATGATATGATGGGTGTTGATGGATTGGTTTGCACAGGAGGAGGAGTTCCTATTGATAGCAGATCCAGTAGAACATCTGTGCCACTTGGTGGAGCCTGGCTTGTACCTTAAAAAACCAAAACAAGATCACCATCTCAATATGCATGCGTTAATAATGATTTCATAATAAAGAACCACCAAATAGATTACAACATATTTAGATCACCATCTCATATGGAATACTTCTGGTGGTTCAAAAGAATTATGCAACCCAACAACCAATCAGCATTCTTGTAATTTTATGACACTTTAAGCTCACTTTTCAACCACTTCCTGAGGTTGTCTCAAGCTGAAATTTGACTAGTGAGGTGGGAGTAGGGTCCTCTATCACATGGACTCTTATATACCCATCCAAGTCTGCCACATAGCAATAGCCTTCTGACAAAATAAATGTCACAAAAAAGTCATGACACTACAATTACTCTTTTCTGAGTGCCCGGGGGGGTGGGGGTGAGTCCAAAGCGCAAGACTTTAAGCTATGCAAAGCCCTAAATTTCCACAAACTCAATGTAATCCAGGAAGAGAAGGGGGCACAGTAATGATTCTAGAATACCCAAGGGTTAAGGCTTAGAATATCATTAAACCAGAATTGCATGGATGGGAACCAAAAGCCAGATTCAAGAGAAATTCAATTTGACTAAAAGCCAGATTCTGGTCAAATGCTTACTTAATAGGAGGGAACAGCATATCAAAATTTTCAAGTGATCCAACAGTTGGAATCTGAAATCTGAGAATCCAACAATAAATAGGAATTCCAAATACAGAACTTAAGAACCGGAATATATTGATAGTTGTTGAATAATGTAAACCAGAATACCGTGGGGGTATTCTGGTCCTTTGGGTGCTTTAGTATTATGTTTTATAGTTGTTTATGTACTGCCTAGCTGTATTGGCTAGGCAGGGGTATTTTGGTCATGTAATTTCATATTCCAGCATTATAAATAAAGGTGCCTGGGTGATCACAATAGATCATTCAAGTTTTCTCAGTTCTGTTTTTTAGTATTCTAGTTTTGAACATGGTATCAAAGCTAGGGTTCTAAGACCTGCTCGATTGTTCAAAAACAACCCTTTTCTCTTGATTCCTCTCCTCTCCCCCTTCTCCTCTCTCTTCTCTTCCTTTGATCCATTCAACCCTTTTTAGGGCAGCACCCATGAGGTGATCCATCTATGGTTCGAGTGCTGCCCTCCATCTCACCTCAATTTTAAAACCTAATTCAGATCGATAGCTGCTGCCATTATCTCTCTCTGCGATTCAGGATTGCTTCAGTTTTTTTGGAGATCGATCTCATAACAGTTGGGAGATCAATTGGTTTCTTTGGAGCATCAATGCAGGCCTACGACAGCATCTATCCTCTCTGATTTCACATTGATTGAAGACCCCACAGCTGCAGCCTCTTTCCTCTTCTTATCGATCTCAACTGTCAGGGTTTTGCAAAACCCTGACACTTTATCGATTTGGTTCTTCTAGGCTGCTGTTTGGGAAGATTTTTTGAGGGATTATTCCCTGGTTATATTGCTGCACTCGACACTGTTTCAGCCTTAAATTCCTGCTGATTTTTGAAGATCAGAATTCTGTCCAATTTCAGATCGACTACTGCAGAATTTTTGAAATTCAGTTTTTTTCAAAAAAACTCGAATTTTACCTTGCTGCATTATGGGTGACTCAGAGATTACATCAGCTGCTGCTGGAGGAGATCAGACCAGGACTGATTTCTTGCCCTATGCTGCTGCCATAAAACTAGATGGTACCAATTATCTGATTTGGGCCAGATCCTTATCCCTCACTGTGGCTGGCAGGGGACTCACTGGCCACCTTACTGGTATCACCAAACAGCCCACTGAAGAAGGGGCTGCCCGCACTAAATGGGCAGCTAATGATGCGATGATGATGTCTTTTGTTCTGAATTCTATGACCACTGACATTTCTAGTTAGTACCTTCTCCTTGACACTGCGACTCAGATATGGACTGCTGTCAAGGGTACTTATGGTCGTTCAGGGGGTGGTGCTCAGGTTTATGAGATCCGAAAGACTCTTCAACACACTACCCAGAAAGAGATGACAGTCACCAAGTACTATGCTGCCCTCAAGTGCTTATGGCAGCAATCTGGATCACTATGCTCGATTCCCGCCTACTACTGCGAGATATTACAGCCTACCACACTTATGTGGATCGAGCCGAGTCTATGACTTCCTGGCTGGACTTAATGATGATTATGACCCTATTCGGGTGCAGGTTCTTGGTCGGGTTCCTTTTCCCACTTTGGAGGAAACTTTTTCATATGTTCACAGTGAAGAGACAAGGAGGGCTGCTATGATGATTACTCCTAAGGTTGACAGATCAGCTTTACAGACTACTGGTTCCATCACTACCGACACTTCACGATAATGTCTTGCGCATCTCTGCTAGTAAAGAGCCTGTGAAGTGTGATCATTGCCACAAACCATATCACACTAAGGCTCAGTGTTGGAAACTTCATGGGAAGCCTGCTGATTTTGAGAGTAAACGTGGTCGTGCTAAATCTAAAAACAAGGCCAATCACACGAAAGTGTAGCTTCAGCTCCCACTACTCGACATTGGTTTCTCCCAGAAGAACTTCAAGCTCTCCGGCGTCCTGTTGAACACATCCGCTGCCCCCACTACATCCGCCGCCAATTCAGGTTCCTTCTTTGCCCATACAGTATTTCCTTTGCTGGTCATTGTGCATCCGTGGTCTCCACTCCTGGATCATAGACTCGAGCTATCGATCACATGACAGTTCCTCCAGTCTTTTTAATACCTACTTCCCGCCTCCGGTAAAGACAAAGTAAAATTGCCGATGGGTCCCTCTCCTCCATATCCGGGAAGGGCTCCATTGGTTGTTCTCCTTCATTGACTTTATCTTCTCGTGTTACATATTCCCAAGTTTACTACTAACCTTCTCTCCATTAGTAGTATCACTAAATCTTTAAACTGCAAAGTGACATTCTTTCCTACTCATTGTGTTTTTCAGGAACTGGACTCGGGGAAGACGATTGGATCGGGTAAAGTGCATGGCGGATTGTACCGCTTGATGGAGATCCCCATCTACACCGGCTTTACCTTCTAGACTTTGTTCACCAAAGATCTTTTTCCTCTCGAATTACACTTATGGCACTCTAGACTAGGACATCCACCTTTAGGAACCTTATCTACTTTATTTCCCGCATTCGGCAAAACTTATTATAAAGAAGATTTTTTTTGTGAGCCTTGTGTCTTGGCCAAACAGACACGTTCCAACTATCCTATTTCTAATAAAAGGTCATCTTCTTTATTTCATGTTGTTCATTCTGATGTGTGGGGTCCTAGTAGAAAAGTTGCCCTTTCGGGTCATCGGTGGTATGTCACCTTTATTGATTGCTATTCTAGGTTTACTTGGGTTTATCTGATGCACAACAAAAGTGAGGTTTTCTCATGTTTTCAGCACTTTCACCAGCTGGTTCAAACTCAATTTCATACCACTATTCAAATTTTACGGAGTGATAATGGGCGAGAGTATATGGAAGGTCAGTTCCAAAAATACCTGGCTGCCCATGGGATCCTCCACTGCACATGTGTTGATACTCCAGCCCAAAATGGTGTGGCTGAGAGGAAGAACCGCCACCTCTCTGAGGTCGCTCGTGCCCTTTTGTTTGCCCGGAATGTCCCCTCAGTTCATTGGGGGGATGCTGTTCTCACTGCCGCCTATTTAATTAATAGGCTGCCCAGTCGGGTCCTTCACTCTAGACCCCCTGTTGAGCTACTACTTGGCTCTTCCTCCTTTATTGTTCCCCCTAAGGTGTTTGGCTGCGTGTGCTATGCCCGGGATACCAGGTCCCCGGCAAGCTTGAACCCCGTAGTCTTCGGTGCATTTTCTTGGGGTACTCTGCTACTCAGAAGGGGTATAAATGCTATCACCCTCCATCCCGCCGGACTTTTGTCAGCATGGATGTTGTGTTTCATGAGCGTCTCTCCTACTATGTGTCCCCACCTCTTCGGGGGAGAGTGTTAGCGAAGATGTGTTGACTGCTGAGCATCCTCCTCCACTCCACCTGTCTATAATGAGTCCGTTCAGCCTACTTCGGTCCTCCCGAGTCGTGGGAGAAGTTCTTGTTCAGGGGAGCGAGACCACTCACCGGCCTGATCGAGGTTCCCTGCTCAGGGAGCAGACCCTCAAGCCCAAACTCCGTCCGAGAACCATTAGTGAATTTCAGAGGAGGATTGATGTTAGCACTATGAAGACCTATGGAAGGAGACATAATCAGGTTCAATCCACTGTTGCTCCTGTACCCATCCAATTGCCGAACCTGGATCCAGAACCTGCCTCTCCACCTGGTAATGTTCCTTCTCCTGACTTACCTATTGCCCTTCGCAAAGGTGTCAAGACTTGTACTCAGCATCCTATATCTCATGTTGTCTCTTATGACTCCCTTTCCCCATCATTTCGTGCTTTTGTTACTTCTCTTTCTTCTGTTCATGTTCCTAATAATTGGCAGGAAGCTTTATCAGATGGAAAGTGGAAGGCAGCCATGATGGAAGAAATGGAAGCTTTGAAAAAAAATAACACATGGGAGCTTGTTGTTCTTCCACCTGGGAAGAAAACCGTTGGATGTAAATGGGTATTTGTGGTGAAACAGAAGGTGGATGGCACCGTGGATAGATATAAGGCACGGCTCGTTGCCAAGGGTTTTACTCAGACATACGGCATAGACTACCAGGAGACCTTTGCACTGTTGCAAAGTTGAATACGATTCGTGTGTTGTTATCTTGTGCGATCAACCTTGGTTGGGAGTTGCAACGACTAGATGTTAAAAATGCCTTCCGAATGGAGCACTGGAGGAGGAGGTATACATGGACATTCCACCAGGGTTCTCTTGTGCATAATAGAGGAAAAGTGTGCGGTGAAGCATGCACTCGTATGGGCTGAAACAATCACCCGGGCTTGGTTTGGTCGAATCCACAAGGCCATGATTTCTGTGGGCTATAAGCAGAGTAATGCTGATCACATACTCTTCATCAAGAGGGTTGGTGAAAAACTCACTGTTCTTATAGTCTCCGTTGATGATATAGTGGTTACTGACAATGATGGTGATGAGATCAGACAGTTGAAGACCTTCCTTGGCCAGGAATTTGAGATTAAAGATCTAGGCAAATTAAGATACTTTCTTGGGATTGAAGTGGCCAGATCTGCGAAAGGCATATTTCTCTCCCAAAGAAAGTATGTCCTAGACTTGTTGGCTGAAACCGGTTTGCTAGGTTGCCACCCTTCGGACACTCCTATGGATCCTACTGTTCGGCTCAAGGAAAATGGGGGTGAGCCTGTTGATAAAGGCCGGTACCAAAGACTTGTAGGGAAGCTGATTTACCTTTCACACACTCGCCCGGACATTGCTTGTTCTTGTGAGTGCAGTGAGTCAATTTATACATGATCCCTACACTTCTCATATGGAGGCTGTTCTTCGTATTCTACATTATTTGAAGTCAGCTCCTGGAAAGGGCATTCTTTTGTCCTCACATGGTCACCTACGGGTAGAGGCATACACCGATGCTGATTGGGCTGGTTCAACAGATCGAAAGTCCATTTCTGGATATTGTTCTTTTGTAGGTGGAAATCTTGTTACCTGGCGTAGCAAGAAGCAGAATGTAGTTGCTCGTTCTAGTGCCGAAGCTGAATTCAGAGCTATGGCACAAGGTATTTGTGAGTTACTTTGGCTTAAAGGGCTGCTACAAGACTTGGGTCTACCTATTCGCCTTCCTATGATGCTGTACTGCGATAACAAGGCTACAATCAGTATAGCACACAACCCGATGCAGCATGACCGTACCAAACATGTTGAGGTGGATAGGCATTTCATCAAGGAGAAATTAGAAGATGGGCAGATATGTATTCCCTTTGTGACTTCTTCGGATCAGCTTACTGATATCTTCACCAAGGGTCTACCTGGAAAATTATTTCACCCTAATCTAGTCAAGTTGGGCATGATCGACATATTTGCTCCAACTTGAGGGGGAGTGTTGAATAATGTAAACCAGAATACCGTGGGGGTATTCTGGTCCTTTGGGTGCTTTAGTATTATGTTTTATAGTTGTTTATGTACTGCCTAGCTGTATTGGCTAGGCAGGGGTATTTTGGTCATGTAATTTCATATTCCAGCATTATAAATAAAGGTGCCTGGGTGATCACAATAGATCATTCAAGTTTTCTCAGTTCTGATTTTTTAGTATTCTAGTTTTGAACAATAGTCAATATCTTAGTAAGCACATCTCAGAAAAGGCTCAAAGGCTAACTCCAGAAATCCAGCCAATTCCAACGGTGGAATTGGGAGATCTTGAGATTTCCTACTGGAACAAGGAATCTCAATTATAGTGACAAGAGTTGCTGATCATGAAACAGAGAACAAGATATGAAGAACAAGTGATGCACAACAACTAATCAGCAACTAAGAATCAAAAGAAGAAAGCATACGCAGGATTTAATAATTTGATCCGTAATCTGAAGAAGAAGAAAGAAGAATCTGACCAAAGGAATCACCACAGCATTTTGAGGCAGAAAGTCCATTCTCATAACTAAAAAACTTGCATAAGGCTGTAGTCCCTTACAAACTTATCTAGCAGACTTGAAAACAGACTCAAACTCATAAAAAAGGAAAGCGCTAAACCAATCCTGAACTGATAAGTTAACTCAAACTAACGAGGAAACTGAAATAATAGAGCAAAGAGAACGAAATAAGGCTGGAATCTTAGAGACCAATTCCAGCCTAACTAAAACACTTGATAAGAATTAAATGAAGAAATAGAACCCTAAAAGAGCGAGGGGCAGGCCTAAATTGACCATAGGAGAAGTTGTGAGGAAGGACATGCATAGTCTAGGTCTTGTACCAGGTATGACCTCGGATAGAGCCTATTGGAGGGCAAGGATCCATGTAGCTGACCCTATTTTGCTGAGATTCTCCAAACTTGCTGGGCCGTGCCTCTTTCCTCTTACTTTTATCTTTCCCTTTTCTTTTGTTTTTACATCATTCATTTGTCATTTCCCAATTTTCACTTCTCATCTCATTTCCCTTCCCACTTTTTCTATCTCTTCATCCCCTTATTTTGTCTCTAATCCTCAGTTTTACCTACTTTATTTGTTTGGATCCATGTAGCCGACCCCATTAAGTTGGGATAAGGCTGAGCTTGTTGTTGTTGTTGTTGTAACCCTAACTAGACTAACTAATAAAGTACATCCCGTATTAAGACTTAAGACCTTCAATAAGGGCTTATAAAAAAGAGCAATTACATTGAAAACCCCAAAAATAAAAAGCTCAAGGCCCATAGAATAGAATCCAACCATGGCCAAATAAAGTCTTCTGAGGCCCAATTGGACAAATCTTAACTATGGGATCACAAAAATTGGTAGTAATTCAAAAAACCATCCCTACAACAAATTTGGATTAGTCTACTCTACTAAAAAACACAGGAAAAAATATTGCTTGACACAACATGGATACTTCAAGTATATGCATTTCAAACAGACAAAAAAAGGGGATTTAAATTAGGGAAACATAAGAATTACCTCTTCCTAAACACCCTTCAAAGTGGCATTCCCTAGCTCATATAGTCTATTATCTATCTTGGCACCCAATAGGCTACGGCGCAAGTTTATGGACAAACTCAGTGTTACCAGGGGATGGAACTACAAAGGATCTGTCAGCCCTATGACACATCACTACACACCATGGCATGCCTAGGCATGTGAGCATGTCTGATGCTGATGCCAGCATTTTTAACAATCACAGGGATGTCAAAAGATAGACATTCATAATTGAAATTTTATATCCAAATTTAAAAAAAAAAAACAAAAAACATAGTTCCGTGAAATTTCGATAGGGGGATAGAGAGAGAAGAGAAGAAAACATAGTTCCAGGCTTCGGTTTCAGGCTCGAAGCCAAAATATTTCGCAAAAACCGCGAAATTTCGGTGGTTGGTTTCAAGGCGCAAATGGCCAAATTAGGTCCTGAAACTTCTAGGAACCACTATTTTAGACCCTTAAAACATTGTGGAACCCTTAAATTTTTTATTTTTTTTTAAAAACACCTATGATATATTAAATCTGACTCTGTCAAGTCATAGATCGGGCTACGGTGTGTGTGATATATAAAAAATTGAAGGCAAACCACCAAGTATGTACCCTATTTTTTTTTTAAATCATTTTTGGGAAGTGGTACCTTCAACTTTGAATCTTCCATAAATGCAACAAATTTTAACTTCCGATGCGTTCCTCTACTACCCAACAACTTGTTCCACGCTTGTATGGGAGCGATTTGGCCAAAAATCACAAAACAACCAGGTTTGCACAACCTTTCTATCGAAACCAACGAAGTGAACGTCGATCCATTTCATTCGAAACCTGACATTTTGTATTAAAGGAATATATCCGAAACAATACGTTACGTCAAAATTTCGCCTGAAAGACTGTAATCTTTGCATATCATTCAAATTTTCATTTCGATATCTGTCGAAACCGAAATATTTCACAAAATTTCACAAAATTTAGGGTAAACCTTGAACTATGGGAGAACAAGAGCAGAGTTTACACCGTTAATCATCCCACCCCCCCAACACCCCCAAAAAAAAATAGAGATAAGAGAAAAGAAGAGTGTTAACTCAACACAACACAATTAAGCCTTATCCCAACCACAGTTCAAAAACTCAGCGAAATATCGCCGAAATTTCAAAAATTTCGGTGATTTCGACATGGCTGAGACAAAATGCCACACGAATCAGGGATTCAACACTGTTTTGGTTGCAATTTCGGATCAAAATTTCGACCATACTCAAATATCTCGCCCTATTTCACCCCTTTGCTCTGTAGGAAGAAGAAAAACCCACATTTCTTGCTATTTTTGGCACCTCACCTGTACACACTGCTGGAATATGGTGCTGGGGGTTGCCATGTCACTCCAACTACATCGTTTGCTGCATATTGGTGAATAATTGGCCACATTCAACAGTTTAAGGTATATACTTCTTCCCAAAAATGATTTTTTCCAAAAACTATGATAAATACCCGAAAGTTGGTGATGAAATTTTTATACGTCAGACACCAGAGCTCGATCTACGGCCTCATGGTGTCAAATTTTTTATGTTTATATCTATTTTATTTTCTGGTTTCAAGAAATGGATTTTTTTCCTACATAAAAAAATGTGAAAAAATTAGGGTTAATATCAACTGGATGGGGCTCAATTATATATATGTTTGACACCATTGTCTGTGCAGGTTACACGAGAGGGACTCGTCGCTGGTTCCAACCAGATGAGCAGGCTGATTGTAACATGAACATTGATGTGGATAGCTTGTCTAGCACTGTTGAAGGATCAAGTATGGGGGATAGCATTGGATGTGGGCAGCTGCATGCCCCATCTTTTGCCGCATAGAGCAACGGGTCAGAGTTTAGTACGTATGGTAGCAGCTATGGTGGTTTCACTGGCATGGGGGAGCATACATCTTCATCCGTTCCCATTGCTTATGAGTACAATGCCCACTCACAGTCACAAACTGGATCGTCCTTTATGGACAACCTCTTCTCCTTGGCCTTCTAGCCGTACATGCTGGCAACACCATCAAGTCACAATGGTTCAATGACAGGTTCTTCACAGTAGGGTGGCTTATACCCTAGTCCTTAGGATAGGTTACCTCTAGTATGTAGATGAGACCATTTATAGGGAAGTTGTAGAGGACTTCAAGCATTTCTTCCAGCACACTATGACGTGGCCTGCATTTGTCATACTCTACAGTCAGAGGAAAATTGGCGTTGACATCATTGGTCCATGAGTGGGCTTAATCCTCCATGTCATAGTTCATGGTATGAGCCATTAGGATGGTTTGAGGGGGTCCACTTTATACTCATGTATCACCACACAGAGGAGGAGTATTGTTGGGACTTGGGAGTTGGGACTTAGGTCTCTATGAGTTGCATGTAATTTGCACTATTTCATAATTATGATTCTTCATTCATGGTGCAAAATTTACTTGTTTTACTTCCCTTTTCTATTTTCTAGAACTAAAACAATGTGTAGAATAGGCAATGTTACACAAGATTTACAATAGGGTTCAGTGTCTACTACCAACCAAGTGTGCAAATCCAAACCACCACTTGTGCGACTTTTCTTGCAATATAAAGGTTTACATATTTTTATATAAGCTAAAATAAGGTTTCCCTGAAGTATCGGAAGTTAATATGGCCATTTGCCCCCCGAAATGGCTAACCGAAACTCACCGGCAAGAAATGCACTGTTTCGGAGAAATTTTGGTTAGTTTTGGTCAGGCCAAAACGAGACCGAAACCCGAGTTTTTGAATTATGTTCCCAACTAATCCCAGTCAACTAAATAAAACCCGTTTTACAATTCAACTTCGGAACTAAGTTGGGGGAAAACATATGGGTATTCGTATATAGTTGCTGTCAATGTCTGTCAATGTTGAAATTTCAAGCGAAAAATCTGTTGAAATTAGTGAAATCACCAAAATTGTTGAATTGGCACATATTACTGTTTCCCTAGGTTAAAAAACAAAAACTTTCCCTGGCAAACAGAAGAAGAGATGCACCTAGCACCTAACAAATATAATAGGCTGAAATAAAAGTTGTGACAGAAAGAAAGTTCTTGCCCATAATTTGGAGATCTAACCCTTAAAATACTATTAAAAATAATAAATATATGGTACTCAAAGTCAAGTAAAAGGGATGGAAATATCAAAGACCAACATAAATAGGAAAACCATACCATGACTAACAGGAAAAATGAAATTTTGATCCTTCATGAATGAAATGATGACAAGCATTTTGGAAAACTGTAGTACCTGGACCAAAAGTCCAAAAACAAACTGAGTTTCACTGTTTCTTGTCTGCCATGTGTTGCTTTTATGTGTAGAAAGGATTACTACTTTATCCTCTCTGGCTCATGCTAGCACAACTCATTAGAACACAGATTCAATAACAAGTGACACAACACAAGTTTTTATGAGAAACAGAAGAGCACAACAAGAGATAACCTGAGAGTGATGGAATTGGTGCCAAATCTACACCAAGCAGATCCTGAAGAAAATCACCATCAGAAGAGCTAGGAGCAGGGGCATCATCTGAAGTTAAATCAAGTAAATCAACCAGAGGGGCAGCAGGGGGTTTGGCAACTCCATTTGGAAGATTGAGTGAAGACCCTGTAGAGGTTGAAACAGTTGGCGGCAAAGAGCCTGCTCTTTTTCCACTATAGGTTGCTTCATCTAGAACTGGCATCCGCTCAACCAACGCTGGCCTGCAGGCAATCAAATACACTGTATGTAATTACATTGAAACTTTTCCATAATCTTCCCAAGAGAGAATTGTTGTTAATGATACCAAACTATAAGGATCAACAGCCAACCTGATATTCTGATGCCTCTCAATTATAGAATTAAATTCAATGGATCGCTGCTGCAGTTCTAACACAAGGCCTCCTTTATGCTGAACAATTATTTCCTTTACCCTCCTAGATATATCAGTAACATAAACATATACATTATGTTAAAAAAAAAAAAAAAGGACATCACAACAAAAACAAAAAACAAAATTAATGTAATCAGGAACTAATTGGACCAAAACCATGAGTGCAAAATAAATATGCACAAAAATATTCGAAAAAATATTAAATAATGCCTATGTATTAATAATTCACTCAAAAGCCAAAAATACCAGGTAAGAAAGAGAACTAGAAAGAAAAATCCCGGACATTACATGAAGAAATTAACGAAAAGAATGAGAAAAAAGCACTAGACAGGATAAGAAGCATCATATAGGACAGTCATACGACCGGCTATGATGTATGGTGCCGAATTTTGGGCAGTTAAGAAGAGCATCATATAGATAAACTCAGTGTAGCGGAGATGAGGATGTTGAGATGGATGAGTGACAAAACTGGGAAGGATAAAGTAAGGAATGATCATATTAGAGCTGATTTGGGAGTAGCTCCAATACACGATAAGCTACAAGAAAGTCGTTTGAGGTGGCATGGCAATCTTCAATGGAGGCCTTTGGATGCTACAGTATGGAGGAGTGATTTGATTCAGATTGAAGGAACTACAAGAGCCAGGGGCAGACCTAAAATGACCTTAGGAGAAGTGGTGAAGGAAGATATGCATAGCTTAGGCCTTGTATCAACTATCAAGTATGACCTCAAATAGAGCTGATTGGAAGGCAAGGATCCATGTAGCCGACCCCATTTAGTTGGGATAAGGCTGAGTTGTTTTGTTGTTTAATGAGAAAAAAACACTATTATCATTCAAAATGCAATGAAGTAACTTTGAGACGAGTAAGACAATAACCCCCCCCCCACCCTTTTTCAATACGTTATGTCAGTAAGAACATGACTTACTGTGAACAAGATGGGAAACGAGAGGAGAGCTTTAAAAGGGCAATTAAAGACATCGCTCGAGTGGTAATATCTGATGTGTGACGCTTCATGGCAATCTCTAACACATCCACAGCATCAGATTCTGTTACCTGCTACAGAAAACTCAGGTTGGTGGTACTCACTTGCAGAGACATCATCATCGAGTAGTTTTTTGAGGGCCATTGCTCCAATTTAGGCATAATCAGAAAATGTATGAAACAAAACTATGGAAAGAAAAATATGCACTTACAGTTATTGGTTCCTCTATATTAAGCATCCCAACATTATTGACCAACATTTCACCATATTCCCCAATGCACCAGACAGCCACTCGCACAAGACTTTCCTGAGAATTGAGGACATCCTTTCAGAAACAGCAGCATACATGACATATAATCTTAATATGCAAGTGTTGTCAAATTCCAATGTTAACTACCTGTTCACCTGATGTTTGTACTGCCCTGTAAAGGGCCCTGACAGTATACCCATGGAGGTCAGGGGCATTGCTTATTACAACAATAAGGGCATGCCAAACTTCATCCTTCACGAAATTTCCAGCCTGATACCACACAAAGAATGAGTACTATCCAAAAACCAATATACAGTATATCATATTCAAGAAAACCTGAATAAAATGCCTACACAATCACAAGTAGCTGCAGTCAGAAAAATAAAATAAAATAATCATTGTAGTGGGTAATTCTGGGTACAAATAGAACTTCAAAAAATACAGAAGCCTAAATGCAATTGACGCATTCAATCTTTCAAGATAAAAGTGAAAGAGTCACAAGAATTTAGAAACTATTTTTTCTTTGAATAAATATCAGATTAATTAAGAAGGCTGAGAAAAAGGCTAGAACAGCAAATAGTACTCAAAAAACAGTACCAATTAACACGAATTTTCCCTTTCGACAATGACATAAGTCATACTAGAACTATATAACAATTAATGCTACATGAGAATGCTTTACTTCAAAGAGCAGCGCACCTAGTAACAATTAACAAGAATTTTCCATACATATCTTCACATTACAAATAAGACAAGAAAAAACCATCTGATATGAAACAAAGTTTATCCAACATCTTTAAATATCCTGAAAAGGCATTCAAGTGAACCCAAAATTATCTGAAGGGACCTCGATTCATGGTTTGGTGCCTACCTCAGAGAGAACCTTGAGCATCTGATCAATGTACCATTGTTTTTCTGGGGAAAACCTGTGGGAAGAAGAGAATGCCTGTATAAGATATTCATGAATTTGAAAGATATCACAAGCATGAATAAATAGTCTGTGTTACATGGATTTAGGTGCTGGTGTCGTGGCAAGAATCTAGTCAGATCTGCCTGACTATTAATTCTTAGGGTATGGGACTAACCTTTCAAGGATGCACAAAGACACAACTACGAACGTGATGCTGGCCAGCGTGGCCTGCCTCAAGAGTTGGAGTATGACACTATCATGAGCTGAGTCATGTATGAAAATTTAAAATAAAAGGAGGGCTTGTGGAATTGTCTCATTTTATTTTAAACAATTGGTTGCCTAATTAAGTTTGTTGTTGATACAAGGTTGTCTTTAAGAAGCCTAAATAGTTTAGACTTCATTTTTACAGTTGTTTGAGTTTTATAGTGTGTTTAGAAATCAATTTCCTTTACTTATTTGACTTGTTTGAAGAGATCTCACTTATTTAGTAGCTTTAGTAGTTCTCTTTAGAGCCATTAGCAAGGAAACATATTTGTTAGGAGACAGGTCAAGTGTGGTTTATAAAAGCATTGTAAACAATATACTTTGTTATGACTGAATGGTTCAAGGTTTTGGATTAGGAGTGTGGAGATTTGAGCGTAATGTCTTGAGCCTTTATGATCACAGCCCCTCTTTATTTATAATAGATGAGAGAAAATTGTAGAATAGGTACAAACTACAAAGACAAAAATACCCCTGGACAGAAATACCCTTGAACCCATTTTACAACACTCCCCCTCAAGTTAGTGCATAAATATCAAACATGCCCAACTTGCTAACAATAGATACAAAACTTTTACTATTAATTCCCTTACTAAAAATATCTGCCACTTGGTCCCCACACTGAACGAAGGGAATGCATATTGTTCCTTCCTCCAATTTTTCCTTGATGAAATGACGATCGATTTCAATATGCTTAGTACAATCGTGTTGAACTGGGTTGTGAGCAATGCTTAGTGCTGATTTGCTATCACAATACAGACGCATGGACAGCTCAACTGGAAAACACAAATCATGAAGGAGTCCTTGTAACCAAAGAAGCTCGCAAATACCATGGGTCATAGCTCGGAATTCTGCTTCTGCACTGGATCGGGCAACAACAGCTTGCTTCTTGCTCTGCCAAGTCACTAAATTCCCACCAACAAAAGTACAATATCCAAAGGTAGACCTCCGGTCATTTGGACATCCTGCCCAATCTGCATCAGTGTATGCCTCAACTCTCAAGTGACCCTGAGGAGAAAAAAGAACACCTTTCCCAGGAGAAGACTTCAAACATCAAAGCATTTTGTAAGCAGCCTCTTGATGAGTGGAATGAGGATCATGCATGTATTGACTTGCCACACTAACTGCAAATGCTATATCAGGACGTGCGTGTGATAAGTATATCAATCGACCAACCAGTCTTTGATAGCTGCCTCTGTCCACAGGATCCCATCTTTATTCTTTAGGTTGGTATTTGGTTTCAAGGGAGTGTCTGCAGGCTTACATCCCAACATTCCTATTTCAGATAAAAGGTCAAGTGTATATTTTCCTTGGGAGAGAAATATACCTTGAGCTGAATGAGCAACATCAATCCCAAGAAAATATCTTAGTCTTCCCACATCCTTGATTTCAAACTCAGTTCCCAAATAGGTCTTTAATTTACCTATTTCATCAACATCACTTCTAGTGATGACAATATTGCCCATATAAACGACCAATACTGTGATAAGTTGCCCTCTCTTCTTGATAAACAAAGTATGATCAACATTACTTTGTTTATAGCCAATTGACACCATGGCTCTGTGGAAACGACCAAACCAAGCTCTGGGTGATTATTTTAGTCCATATAAAGCCTTCTTGAGACGACAAACCTTGCGCTGAGTTTCTTTAGCACCAAAACCAGGTGGAATGTCCATGTATACCTCCTCTTCAAGATCCCCATAAAGAAAGGCATTCTTCACATCTAGTTGTTGAAGATCCCATCCTTGATTAGCTGCACAAGAGATAATGACTCTGACAGTGTTCATTTTTGCTACTGGGGCAAAGGTTTCTTGATAGTCAATTCCATGTGATCGAGTGAATCCCCTAGCAACCAGCCTTGCCTTATATCTTTCCACCGTTACATCAGCCTTATGTTTGACTGCAAAAACCCACTTGCATCCAACAGGTCTCTTTCCTGGAGGGAGACTCACCAAATCCCAAGTGTCATTTTTTCCTAGTGCCCTAATTTCTTCATTCATTACATCTTTCCATCTTGAATTAGCCATTGCTTCCTACCAGGTATTAGGATGGAAATAGAAGACAAGGAAGAAACAAAAGCATGGAAAGAAGAAGAAAGAGACTCATAGGAGACAACGTTAAATATGGGATGTTGAGTACAAGTTCTACTGAGTTTACGAATAGCAATTGGTAAGTCCAAATCAGAATCTAAAGGAGACTTACCAGGAGTAGGAGGAGAAGAACTTGGATCAGGGAGCAACGACTTGTCAGGGGCAGTGGTGGTGATAGTGTCAATTTGCTTTTGTTTACGCCACGTTCCTCGAGTAAATACCTTCAAGTTGTCAAAGTTCCCAATCTCCCCCTGAACTTGAGATTGCTCCTGTTCCTGTCCAGTTATGCCATCTTCTAGTTCAACAGATGGATCTTCCTCAGCAAGTACATCCAATAAAGTGATCAAAGGCACCTCTGCACTAGTAGACTCCCCCTGAAGAGCAACAGGAGATGGAAAATATGCCTCTAACTCTCGAAAAATAACATCCATAGTAACAATCAGTCTTCTGGAAGGAGGGTGGTAGCATTTGTATCCTTTCTGGGTAGCAGAATAACCCAAAAAATACATCTTAAACTCCTGGGATCGAATTTGTCATGACCATGGTGATTGCGAGCAAATACCCCATCCAAATACTTTGGGAGGCACCACAAACGTAGAAGAACCCAATAAAACCTCTATGGGGCAGTAAGACTCTAACACTCCAGATGGCAGCCGATTGATAAGATAGGCTTCTAGAAGGATTGCATCACCCCAGAAACATGGTGGAACAAACATGGCAAACATCAAAGATTGAGCCACCTCCAAGAGATGTCGATTCTTCCTCTCTACAACACCATTCTGAGTAGGAGTATCCACACAACTGGTCTGGTGTATAATACCATGAGTGGATAAATAAGCTTGAAAAGAACCATCAAAATATTCGTTCCTATTGTCAGATCTTAACCTTGGCATCAAATTGGGTTTGGGATTATTTGATGAAACATTTGAAAACAAGAAAAAACATCACTCTTCTTATGCATAAGATATACCCAAGTGGTACGGCTAAAACAATCAATAAAGGTTACAAACCACCTATAACCAAAAGTTGAAACACAACAGACAAGGCCCCAGACATCCGAATGGATTAAACCAAAAAGTAAACAAAGATTATCAGAAATAGGATAAATTGCTTTAGTTTGTTTGCAAAAGTGCAAGCATCACAAACAAAGTTGTTAGGAGTACAAACCGAGTCATGGGATGCCGTAGGTGAAGAAGTTCAACCTGAGAAAGAGACTGGTCAGTAGCAGATGGAGCTGGTGAAGAAGATGAGTCCAGTTGAGTCATGAGATGACGTAGGTGAAGAAGTTCCTCCTAAGAAAGAGACTAGTAAGTAGCAATATCCTCAAATGAAGTATGATGAGCTTTGGCAAAAGAAGAACGACCCTGCCCACAACCCCGAGTATCAGTGGGACGCCCATGTAATTTCCAGCACTTGTCCCATGTATGACGATCCTTATCACAATAGTCACATTTCAATGGAGGCCGATCAGGAATAGAACAGTCACCAGTACCCCAAGAAAGACCACCACGGGAAGGAGTTTGAGAACTAGTGGAAATGGTCAACTGCTCCTAAGAAACAAGGTGAACCATGGCGGTGCAACGGCTTTCCTTTGATTGTAGTATGGCATAAGCCTTCTTGATCACGATTCAGAACATGAGCTCAAATCTGATCATACTCGATGTTCAGCCCTGCGAGAAAGTGACCATCCTCCCACTTTTTAAAGGCAATAACATCAATGTCACAGATAGCCGTGGAAATTCCATAAAAATCCAGTTGTTGCCACATGCTCGTAAGAGTAGAATAATACTGAGAAAGAGATAGTTCTCCTTGTTTGGTAGCAAGTATTTTCTGACGGAGTTCATAACACTAGGCAGCATTACCAACCTAAGAATATGTATCTTTGGCTGTTTTCCAGATCTTGGCAGTAGTGTCAAGGAGAAGATAGCCCCTGGCTATAGTAGGATCCATGGAGTGAATAAAGTAGGACATCACTAGAAAATTTTATGTCAACCATTTGTCCTGGGCAGGACCAGCAGTAGTAGGCATAATAGCAGTACCTGTGATATAACCGAAAGACCATGGGAACCGATGGCAAGGAAGCAGGATCGCAATCACATCAAATAATTGCTCCCGTTTAATTTAATGGAGCTATCAAGGAACGGAAGGAGATCTCATTGATTAACTCCTTCTTGTCCAGTAGATGCAGAAGAGATCTCCGAGTCACCCATGGTTACTGGTGAGAGAAGACTCACAGGCACATCAACACAAAGTGAATCCGGAATAAAAAATCAAACACCAAAAGATAGATCAGACCATGGATTGGTCAAAAAATCCCTTGGTGGGAGAAAAAACTCACCACCAAGGGTGAACTTGAAAAGAGGCAAAGGCGGTAGAAGGCGGAAGAGGTGGAGGCGGTGGTTGTTGAAGGCTGTAACAACCCAACCCCTCTATTGGCATGACATTGTCCTCTCTGACCTAATGGGCCTCAAGACTTTAAAATGCGTCATGCCATGTAGAGGAGGCTACTCTTTATCAATAGCTCAGGATCTCCCCCCTAGCCGATGTGGGACTATGTTTGCACCCCCTCACCAATCTCCCAAACCCCCTGGTACTCAGCCGTGTCTTGGTGGGGACACCTCAACGATCTCCCAAGCGGGCCGGTATCAGGCCGTATTCTTGGGGCGTTACAAGGCGGAGGCGGTGTTTGGTGGAGATGGCAACGGTGGTTGGTAACGGTGGAGGTGGTAGCTAGAACCGAGAAGAGAGAGAGAGACACACACACAATTTTGTGTACATGGATGAGTTCAGATTCTTCTCATCCTATACTATAATGTAGGGAAAGGACCAAAGAAATAAGTAATGAAATATTGGTCAAAGAAACAGAGTTGACATAGTTTAAGTGTGGGTGTCAGACAACATTCTTCCCGTCACGGAAAATGAGAAAGAGAGACAATGGAGATGAGCCTAGGGTTTCGAGATGAGACCCATTAGGTAGGGTTCAGATCCCAAGATGGATCCCCACTCTGATACCAAGTGGAGATTTGAGAATAATGGCTAGTGTCTTTATGATCACAGCCACACTTTATTTATAATAGATGAGAACATTCTAGAATAGGTGCAAGGATAAAAAGGCCCTAGGACAGAAATACCCCCTTGAACCCATTTTACAACAAGAGAAAAGGTAACGTTCCAATGACAGATGGTCAACCAGTGTCCCACTAATGCTACTTCTCTTCTTTAAAACTCAGAATCGAATTTCAGAGAGGGAGTCATAGGAGCAAAAATTAATCAGGCCAAGTAAACAGATCTTCAGCAACTTTGGATTCAGGCTCATTTCTGGTTACAGATTCGGTTCATCTGTTCTATCAATTGACGTGGCGAGGTTTTCTGGCCTGAGTCTTATTTTTATAGTCTGTATGGTGATTGCATCCAAATCAACTGGAAAGAGGATTCATTGCTGTTGATCAGAATCAAAACAGATTTCACATGAAATCTAAAATTTTTGGATCCAGTAGAAATTATAGTTCTGTATCCAGAACTTCAATCCCACTTGAATCAGATCAGTTTGTCACTCTGATCTAAAACTTTAGAATTGAAACTCCCATTAGTTATGGTTTGGAAGAACTGAAATGGAGTTGATTCACTGAGTAAAATTTCAAATTGTTTCCCGATTTCAGTTCTTTCATACAGTAAAGATTAGATATGGTTTGGAAGAACTGAAATGGAGTTGATTCACTGAGTAAAATTTCAAATTGTTTCCCGATTTCAGTTCTTTCATCCAGTAAAGATTAGCGGATTTTCACAATCTTTCAGGAGTTTATTTAATCAATGCCCGACTCATAAGCATAGTTCAAAAACTCGCCGAAATTTCCCTAATTTCGGCATGTCTGGGACAAAAGAGGAGGCAAAACCCAGAATCAGCACTGTTTCCCCAAAATTTTGCTCATTTCACAGAAATTTCAGTCTGACCAAAATGGCCTACCGAAATGAGATTTTGAACTATGATCATAAGCATGCTAGATTAGTAACTAAATAGATCTTAGAAATGCCATCTCCACCACTGATAGCCCCAAAATTGAGTTTCTGGATATTAAAAAAACAAAAAACCTCCATGGTTGGTTTTACCAGCCATTTTGGTTCCCAGTTTTTTCCCAAAACGGACATGTCAACAAACCAAAAACCAAGTCCTGTTCAGGCGAAACAGCCTGACAAGTAACATAACTCATAAATCATCTGCAACTTTAAATCCAAGAGCAAGGATTACAATTTGAAGAACAAATTATAAGAATCAAGTAACTTTTTTTTAACTTACTTTTCAACAATGGAGCAAATTTTGGCAGTAAGATCTTCCTTGAATTCTTGATCACTTACTTCCAGATAATCAATAAGCTCTTTTGTCAAAGGCTTCACATTGCTTTCATTCACTAGCAGAAAGATAAGTTCAAGTGCCCTCTTCCTAATGGAAGCGTCTGAATCCTGTTAAGTCACAAGGTTTATAAGTTGGATAACTCAAATCAATAATAAATGTGACTATGTGAGCGATTATCTCTGTCATTATTCATAGCCTAAAAAGAGTAGTAAGAGATTTTCTTTTTTGGAGGGGGGAGGGAGACCATGGAAAAATTGCATATGCAACAGCATTTTCCATTCTTGCTAATTCCCAGAAAAAAAAATTTGCATCTCATTTTCTTGGATTGTTTTTGGTTTTTTCTCGGTTTGTTTTTGGTTTTTTCTCCTTTTCTTCTTTTGGTGGGAGGTGGACCACATGTTCCAGTAACTCGCACTATATTTATGCATCTAATAATTGTAAATAGAACAATAACATTTACATCGATGCCAGTCAAAAAGAATTTTGGATGGAATTGATGTGAGATTGCGTTTGGCCTTAAGTAATATGTGAGAGCAATTTTGACCATTCAGAAACTTGATGGAGCATCACCAAAAATCAAATAGAAGTACAGAAATGCTTGAATTTTAACTTTTGCTGACCATGTAAGGACTACCAAGCATATTGAGTGCAATACCTTTACACACTCCAAAATTGTTGCCCGATGCCTCTGCACTGCTTGGGCATCCACAGCAATAGCCTTCATCAGCATGTTCAATGCAACATATCTGAAACAGACAGGTTAAACTACATAAGTTTTTGTTAAGATAAGCGCCCTAATATTTTCATAAGTTCAACTTAATTTCAGACCTGTTTTTCAAATAAAAACAATCAACCGTTAAAGCACAAAGACAAACTCATGAGGAGAATAACCAAAAAGTTGTATTATGTTTTACCAGAGGAACTATGAGAGAAACACCAAATTTCAGTAAGAAGAAACTAAAAAGTTATGATCTCATCAAATGAACATGAACATGGAAGCAGACTGGAGAGAAGAGAAGATGAGAGAATGAAGAATAATGCCTATGGTTTGAGTCATTGAGTGAGGAGCAGAATACCTCAAACCGTGGATGGGGGTCTACTTATATAAAAATAAGAAAATACAATGAAGGACGGGTGCACAACTAAATACTACTATTTAAGTGTGCTTTACCCTTAAAGACAGAAATAAGAAAGAACATTACATTTATACCCCTATAAACCGACATAACTTAACACCAACTGAAGTCATAAAAAAGACTGAATGCTATATCTGAGATACCTCTAGCAGCTAAGAAACAAACTATGAATATATTCTGACAACGAAACCCACTTTTTCAACCACCACCCCCCTCTCCCCCCCCCCCCCCCCCAACACACACAAAAATAAAAAAGTCAATGAAACCCAACTTATCACTTAAAAACAAACTACACTTTGCCTATTAAACAGAACAAGGATTCACAAAAGGAAAACAAAGAGAACAAACAAGAGAAAGAAAGTTCACACCAGCAATACCACTAAACAAGTCATCCCTATGAATCCCACTATAGCCCAACAGAATGAAAATTTTCAATACAAGAAACCCATGAGCCTTTATTATTCCTCATCCCCAATTAAAAACATTACTTAAGTCTCGAGTCACTACCTAGGAAAAACAGATAACCTTTTACAAACTCAAGAATAATGCAACCATTGGTCACATACCCCTACTTTTGGATCGCTATGGGCCTACCAAAGTGAAAGAACTTCAAAATAATGTGATTACTGTCAATCTGAACATTCTGAGAATGTTCAGAACCCCTTAGAGTAAAGCAAATAGGCAAAAGTATCAATTGGTAAATAAATTTAGAAGAAAATAGCTTTTCAGGAATTTAAAATAAGAATGGGAATAAAACAGAATTAAGTTACAAAGAAAAAGACTTTTATGCAAATAAGAAGATTTCTGTCCTTACTTACAAATGAGAAAGTTGTTCATCCCTTACCTCTCGATAAGCAGCAAAACCAGCAGTGAGTTGCCATGGTTGCAGATGCGAGAACTTATTCAAGAAAGATCTAATCGAGCTGAAACATCAGGATATTAATCCTAATTTCCAGCCCTCTTAAACCCAACTAAACACCGCCAAAAAGATCAACTAAAGAATTAACAAGAGAACTCCGAAATTGTATCTGGCAGAAGTCACCAGATCTGATCTGAACTAGGGTATAGAACTCACGATAGGAGAGGATTCGGGAGGCAAGACTCTAAGGATTTTAGTTGCCTTCAAAGGGGCTCCCTTCTCTCCAAATCTCAGACCCAAAGGAACATGCACCAAGGAATTCGAACTCTCCGATTGGGTCTGCAAGTACCGCCCAGAAATAGGAACTGGGAATGAAGCTTTAAGATTAAAAGAAATTAGGAAGAAGAAGGGCAAGAAAAGTAGCAACGTAAAGGGAGTAAAAGAGAGAGAGAGAGACTGACAAAGGAACAACGAAGTTGGGCCTGAGAAGAGGGCCAACTCAAGGATTCCACAGAGAAGAGAAGGGAATCAATCGAGCACAGCAGCACACCACCAACTAATAATCTTCATTCAATTAAACTCTAATCTCCATCGTTTGGGTTACATGCATATATATATAAAGATAAAACTCCTAATTACATTCTAAAACAAAAATAGAACCCAACTAGGAAACAAACACTAAAACAGGAATTCTGGCATATATCCTATCAACCCCCTATCGGACCAAAAGCCCAGTTTGGGTCCAGTTCACCTTGGTCTGGGTTTCCAGATCAGGTCATGCCGGTCCAGCCATTCACATGCAACTGCATCAAAGACAACCCATCAAAGTTGAGTTTCACCATCCCCTCTGGAGGAGGGAGACCAATTGATAGAAGAGGTTGTATTTTCCCCTTGTGAGATGTGCTAATCTGTGAAAGGTGTGCATAAATTTTCATTGTCGTTCAAAGTTTCTTAGTTCTTGATGTCACACTGGTTGATCAGCTCAGATGAGCTACAGCACCTCTAGCATAGGCAACATCATGTAAAAGAATGGAAAACAATAATTATTTATGACAAAAAAAAGTTCATTCAATGAAGTGGTCTATTAGACACTACCATACTTGATTGGGCATGTGTCTAAGAAGGTTTAAGAAATTTAAGAAATTAGATTGAAATGACAGTGTAGAAATTTGTTATTGGGCTTTGAAATCTCATGAATAAGGTCTTGTGAGACATACTTCTATAATTGGGGAAGTCTCTACCCATCACAGTACTTTTCATGCTGATCAAAAAAGAAACAGAAAATGAAAAGTCTACATTTGTACAAATTAAAATGTTTGAAAAGAATTTCGCAAAGTATGCCTTCTCACTAACAGAGATAATTAGGCAACAACTGGAGTGATGCCCGAAATGAACTGTACTAAAGAAGGCTGACCTGATATTGTTGTCGCGGTTTGACAAGAATCTTCCCAAAATATTAATGGCAAGCACACGTAAGCCACTATTGTCCTCAATGCTCATAATAGTTTCAACGCATTCATAAAGAATGGCATTCCCTGCATTTTTGTTTGGCTCGGTTTTCGTTGCTACCTAAACAAGGAAATCAGTATGTCAAACAAATTAAAAACTAAAAGAATATGCCATACAAATGTAGCAAACACTGTTTAAGAATACAATGCAAGTCATAGAATGAACACTAATAAGAAGGATAATGAAAGAAACACAAAAATTAAATGAAAAGTGAGGGGCTTTGGCACCACATAAGCATGTGTGTGTGCACACGCACTTGAGCAGAGGCATGGCAAACAGAAGCTGGTGTCTACTTCTATCAATATCTTCACACTATCACACAGTTAATGCTGAGTTTGCACTAAAATTATTGTATTCTGTTTCTATCTGATGCAATTTTCCAACTGAATCATGGAAAAGAAATGGTTCCCAAAATTTTGTAGCTGAAAACTGGCACATGATATTTCAGCATCCATCATACAAGGCTGAATTGGTCTTCACAAGTAACCTATTTTTTTCGACCAATATGACACCAGATCAAAACTCATGCAGAGGTCAGATGGTTTTCAAAAGAACATGGGAAATGGATAAAACTTAAACAAAGGACAATCATTGGGTTAGATTTTGTGGATGCTTTTCTACATTTTTAGGGGTATAATTTAAGTTTCATTTTATTTATACATTGGATAGTTAATATTTTAACTGTCACAAAAAATGTAAATAAGTCAGGTGAAATCTTAGGGTTCCTTTTTTTTTATTTTCCCTTTTTTTAGGAGGAGGGAGGAAATAATTCAAGAGTTGTAAGTATTATGATGGGAGTGTTTTCGAATGAACCATATTCTATCATGTTAAAAGAGCTTTTGAACATCCGATTCTCTATTCCTTCTCCCCTGACCAATTTTGTGATGATATTTTAATATTCATGAGAGTTCTACCGTACTTCACTTCAGTGATTCTTATGCTTCAGTCTGCATGCATTAAGATTCCATTACTTTGGTGCATGGAACAAGGCTGTATCAAATTGTTCCATGTTCCTTGTTAAGGCTAAAGTATCAAAAAAGATTTATTGGCCATACTCTGATGGAAGCACGAATCAGAATTCTGTACGGATTCCCATGCATGCAAACAAAATAGTTACAGCAAACCAAGCATAAGAAAATTAGAAATGAGCCAATCTCAGTAATTAAAATACTGAAACAGCATTAAGAAGTACGACTAATGTAGTCCTAGGTAGGAGTAGTCCCACTAGGAACCAAAGTAATAGGATCACCAAACAAGGCTGACCGATTGGGACAGCTTAGGCTAATTAGGGCCGAATTAGGGCAGAATTAGGGTTAGGGTTAGGGTTTCGAGCTAGGGTTTTATTTGGTAATGATGTGCAGGTTTTTAGGAGTCTATTGGTGTAGGTTTGGATTGATTTGGATGAAGTTGGAAATCTAGGGTTTCGGGTTAGAGGCCTTGTAAAAATGGAGTGTTTTCAGGATCTAGGGTTTAGGGGTGCATTTTGGGAAAGGGGTTTATAGGGTATTAATGGGCAAGTCTAGGGGGTTATTTTGGTATAAAGAAGTTAGGGTTTGGATGAGTTACGAAATTTTGCAATTTAGGGCAGAATTGGATTTAGGGTTTTGATTGGCAGATTGGGCTGCAACTGAAATCGAGTGGAGGGATAAGGCTGGACAGATTTTAGAGTGAGGCTAGGGTTATGGGAATCGATTAGGGTTACGTGGAGGATTAAGAAGAGGAATGAAATTGCAGAATTATAAAACTACTTACTTGAATTAACACTGATCTCCAACAGTAGCAAATTGAAGAAAAGCTAAGAGAGGACCTCCCGATCTACAAGATGCAAGGAGTCACTGGGGATTCCAGTCCTTCAACCTTGATATTACTCACAAGGGGGGGTCTTGATATGACACACAAGACAGTCTCTGAAGAGAGAAGCAACAGCAGCAGCAAAGACAGCAGCAAAACAATATTTTTTTATTAATCAAATTCGTATTCAATACTTGGCCCCCTTACAAACTTATATAGAAGACTCAAAAATAGACTTAGACACTAAAAGGAATGGCCTAACCCTATCCCTAACCTATCAGGTAACTTAAACTGACTAGGAAACTAAAATATTAAAAGAAATAGACTCAAAACATGGCTGGACTTATAGAGTCCTAATCCAGCCCAACTTACATCACATGACCACTTAAGTTGTCACATGACCACTTAACCAAGTCACATGATCACTTAAATTGAACCAATTGGATGCAACCAATTTGAACCGGTTCAATCAAAAAAACATAAAAATAAACTAAGTATTGGGCTAATCCCGTATGCAACCTATGTACCCCTAGTTTAGGCTCATTAAAGTGGCCTAATACATAGAAAACCCTTGAGAACAAAGGCCCGACATGTATATAACCCAACCCTGGGCCTATTTCTAAAGAAATAAGCCAATTTCTATGATGAACCTACACCAACGACCCACCAGCAAAAAATCTTACCAAATTTTCAGTTTTACAAACAAATTGTGGTGATATAGCCGTGTAGGGCTGACCTTATTTGTCTAATTGTTAGTTTAGGTATCAATACAATTGCTACTGAGTTTTAAACCAGTTCTCATGAGCACATGAATCATAAGGATTTGACAGCAGCTGTACAAGTATGTTATTAATGGAGCCAGCTATCCAAATACTCAATTGAGAGTAGATGAGTTCAAGCTGCTGGACAGGCCCAGAAACAGTGTAGTACAGGGAATTTAAAAGACCGAGATACTATGTAACAAGTACAGAACTTAATAAAGAACTTAATCTGAACTAGGAATTAGAATAGACAGAATATATATCCAGGAAGCTATATGTACATATCAAACAGAACTAGATAGACATAAGAGAATAAGGTAGTACAAGAATTAAAAGAACTAAGGAGAAGAAACAGGTATCAATTTGGTACATTTTATAACTCAAACTGACCAGTTTTCTGGAAGAGTTGCCTGTTAATTCAAACAATGGTGGCCATGGCATTATGGAAACCCTAACCCCAATTAGGGTTTTAGGCTCAAGGTGCTTTTAGCTAAGAGGGCTGATTAGGGTTTAGCCGTTTAGGTCTAGAGTACTGAAAATCTCGAACTGAAGATAATCAATGAATATAAACTGAGAGGTCAGAGATAGGACAGAAACAAGGAAATTCTGAGAAATTGGAACTAAGGCAGAAATATGCCTCGATAGGGAAAAGTTAATAACTTGTGACTTCGGGCTTGGATGGAACTGAAACTTCAGTTGAGTGGTGGTCTAGGAGGGGCCTAACTGTGCTGAAATCTCAGGGATTTCTCTCAACTCTATGGAGGTGTGATAGGATAAATGAAATGGGTTGGAACAGTAGCTTACTGGTAGGATTTATGAGTATGTTCTAGCAGAGAATGGTGAAAGGAGGATATTGGGTGAAGTTTCAGGGCTAACAGAGCTGGATTGAGAAAAATATGAAGAGTTGCAAGTGGTCAAAAAATTGGGTTATAACAGGGTATCTGCAGGCTAAGCTAAGGGGCTGGAATTGATCTGCAGAAGTTGGGTTCCAAGAAACAATGGACAGGAACAAAGCTAAGAAGAAGAACTGCAGAGAGATTTGAAATATCAGCAGCAAGCAAGGAGCTGGAATCCTCCCTGTGTGGCCTAGGGAATCCACCCAAACCCACACAAGAATTTCAGTTCTCACACCAGTGAATCCACAATGAATAGTTAACAGCAGCAATCTTTCAAATGATCAAATCTATGTTACAACTGAGGAGGCCCCTCCCTATTTATAGTGTAGGGATCAGCTTTGGTTGCTTGGACTCCAGGGATTAAACTTTTTAAAAACTACTAATAATTTTGAATTAGAAACTAATCTAACAGACCTGCAATCAAACTTCTAGAACCTTATAACAGAAATATAAACAAACTACAAAAGCCAAATTAGAAACTCATCTCCAAATTTAGAAACTTCTATAATTCTAAAAATTGAAGACTAAAGCAGCGTGTGGTATGCATTCTAGGCCAATTTCGCATTCTTGGATGATAAAAATAGTTGTTTTTATCGTTCGAGAATGTGAAATCAACCTAGACTGCATTCCAAGAATGCATACCAAACACAGCCTAAGAATAGAAAATAGGAACTAGAAACTACTAAACCTAGCAACTAATGACAATGGCAACGTATTGAAAATATAAACTAACTAGAATTAGAAACTACTAAGGCTTTATATATCAGCCTTCTAAAACAAAAGGAAGGACACTAAAATAGAAACTAAATAAATCAGAAACTATTAGGCAGCAATAAAATCTGTTGTCTTGCTATCTTCAGTGGGGCACACAGAATCTCAATTATTTGCTTGGACTTCCTTCTCCAATCAAGGCTTATAGACCCATAACACTGTTCACATGAACAGTAGTCCGGGTACTGTTCATGTGAACATTAACTTCTTTTTTTTTTGGGGGGGGGGGGGAAGTAGTTTGGGCTGCTTTAGGTGACGCTCCATCGAACCAACAAAAACTTGCCACATCATCAGACCAGGCTGCCTCTCACAGCAGTCAAATCCACAACCTTGCTGGGCTGGTTTTGGGGCTTGTTCCTGCGGATACATATGGACTTGTGATCGACATCAAAATAGGAGAGAGAGAGAGAGAACAGATAGGAGAGGAATAGAGGACCAAAGGGTAGAGAGAAAAATAAGAGATCACAAGGGGAAGAGAGACCACACGCCACACACAGGAGACACATAAACTCTCTGCAATTCAGCAATCGATGAGAATTACAAGACTTGTAAAAACCAGAAAATGAGAACTCTAGCTGACTTAGAACTCTAAAACCTTTTACCAGATTGACTCAATATTTAATCCCAACAATAACTAACTTCTAGACTATTGCACTAACCCATGGCTCCCTAGCTTGAGCCCACGACAGTCTAATAATCTACTAACAGCTCTTAATTTTTAAAGGAAGATAGTACAAAAATGCACTCAATCAATTAAAATAATCCCAACTAATATAGCTACCAGTGTGGCCCTTGTATGGACCCAAAACTGAGTCAATCAGCTTGGATTTTAGACTGGATTACTTGGGATTGGGCTTTGGTTTACAAAGTTTTATCAAATCAGTCCATCCAATCTATTGCTACTGTATTATTATAACTCAGGCAGGTTCCCCATATCATCTTCATTTATAGCATTCTGACAAAATGGAAAAAATAATAAAATTAAAGACTATCAATTGGAAGTTAACATGATGGTCACTGTTTCAAATCTCAACAAAGCACCTGAATCTTTGATTTCAAAATGAGTCTTTTGCCCCAAATTTCAATCTCTGATCACCTTGCTCCTTCTCCTTATCTACCTTATGCGTCTTAAACAAGGGTGAAAATAGAACAGGCTTATGTCCTCCAGTTCTTGTGCCAACAGTCTGGGTCCCAACTCCCAATCCAGGGATGCTAATGTTTTTGAAGATCAAACAAAATAAAAGGTCTTTACTAGGGAGCCAAGTTTATTGATCCATTGATCAGAAATATGATTTTAATTCTTTTAATTGTATGTTTAGATATTCAAAGGAGGATAGGAAGCAGGATAGAATAAAACTGGGAGAACAGCGCTCATGTAGCCAACAACATAAACGGAAAAAAGGTCCAACAAACACATGAATTGCAATTTACATGGAGCCATGGAGCCCAACATTTCATTTGCCATATATTCGACAGCATTAAGATTCATTAAAAACATCTCCACTGTGAAAGGGTACAAGTACATGAAAAGTGAACATCATCTAAAAAGTACATGAATATATTGATTGAATAAGTAAAAGAATATCAAAACAAAAACGTCCACAGCTATATCAATATTCTCTAAAACGTAGGTGGGTTGCCAAATAGTTGAACAAAATGTAATAGCAGACAATTAAAACCAAAGATAGCAACTGACCTGAGCAAGAATATCATTCATACAGTCACTAGCATCTGCATCTCCTTGGCCCAAAATGCGTAAGAGCCTAAGAAATCGGATATGAAGGAAAGGGTCTGTAATCCCAGACATGTCGTACTCAGGTGAATATGGACTATTGACGACATCCTTTAGAACTTTAACCAAACCCTCCGTGCACCTCTACAATTAGGTGAGTTACATAATCACAGTTCAGCACTACACAGTACCACTTATACACATGCACACACTATCAATGAGCAAGAACTTTACAAATTAGTAAGAATAATAACTAATCTTCTCTTCTTATCATTTTCATTTTTTTTAAACTCAAAATGTGAACTATCTCATCATTTAACTGACTACAGAAATGCTTACAAGAGAAAACTAACGACACAAATCAACAGATTAACAGATTAGCCAGTTCAAGTAGGGTTTATTTTCAGCCAAGTCAGATGTAAATTGGCCATTTTTTCATCTTGGCATCCAGGTTAGTCCTCACCTAGGAGTTGATTATGCATGTGATTCAACATATGCATAACGATTACACAAAAGGCTACCTGCTAGTAAGCATTATGACAAGCAAATCAGCAGAATCATCAAAGTGTATCTCTGTTTGGGCATAGCTGAACACGCACTGAACTCAACTCATACAGTTGTCATCCAAGGGAGTTCTAAAAATGTCAAACTATGTTTGTCAAGTCCAACACCAAAAAAACAGAAGATTGAATAATTTATGCAGTTGAAAGTTCAGTCGCGGCAATTAGAGATCCCTATAAGATCCTTTCCAACCAAAATTGCAGAAACTGACATCCAGCTCAATCTGTCTACAAGATTTTTTGCCACTGCAATAAAATTAAAAGCAGCACTTAATCTGGTCAATGATCTGCAATTACCTTTCTAAAATAATCAAGGGCCTCTGTACTGACTTTGCATAGATCTGTACAAAGCTGAACTCCTGTTATCAAAACCCCATGGTGCTTTTCTTTGAGCAAGGCAGCAGCAGGACTAATAAAATTCTCTGCCAGATCTGGCACTTTCTTTATTATCCTTATAGAGCATAATGCAGCCTGCAACACAAGAGAAAATCAATTTCAAGTTTCAAAATATGATGCTGCAAACAAACAAACTCCGATATGATAGTAAAAATTTCCAACTATCTATTATCAAAAAAAAAGGGGTCATTGCTTGGAGCAATGGTAAAAAGTTTCAGGCTGCCAGGGCAACTGCCGGGGTTCGAGTCTTGCGAGCCACTTTGCATAAAAATGCCGAAAGATAGGATCGCCTCCAAACTCACCCCTCCCAGGATCCCACATAGACAGGACCACCGCTGGTTAATGGCTGTCTTTTATTATCAAAAAAAATAGACAAATTAAATTGAAAGAACCACTTAGAAAGTGTGGGAGTAAAAAGAACAGTCAAGAGAGTTGAATGAGAGGCAAAACAGACCAGCCATGTGGAACAAAACATTCAGAGCTGCCTATGTTCAACCTTAGCAAAGCTTCCAAAAACCACTGGTGGAATGGTACAATTACTATCCACAGAAAACTTCTAAATGGAGGGAAATGGTGAAATAAACTTTCAGAACATGACATGAAATATAAAGACCAAGCTATAGAACACCATACCAAATACGAAAAAGAAAACCAAAAACGAAAGTCAATTTAAAACTCGATTCTCTAGCAGCAGTATACAGACAGGACACTGATCCTTGAGTAATTCCAGAAGAAACTATCTTCTACACCAAATGACGCAATCCCAATATAGGGAACCATGCCATTCAACATAGTTGATCAAGATGCTGTTCATTTCCATATGTATACTTCTGGAACCTATGGTAATATAACTGACAATAAAAGAAGGCTGTTTGAGCAGAGAACATTACTTTTTTTCGTATGTTAGGATCTCGAAATTGAAGCAATCTTTCAACTTCAGGTGCAAGATCACGAGCCATTTCTGCTGAACAAATATTCCCCAAAGCACAAAGAGCAAGACCAACAATATACTGATTCGTGTGGTTAAGATCTCTGCACATAAGTTAAGGATTCTGCATAATAGGCGACATAAAAAGGTAATTTCTAGTTCAATATAAATTATTCATCATGATTAGCAAACAATAGGAGTTCAAAATTTAACTTTTTCTCTCTCTTTTTTTTTTTTTTTTTTTGACATAATTTTAAAAAAAATTTAAATATAAGCAAAAATTGTTTGAAAAGGTTGGACAAGCATATCAAAGAGAAAACGCCAAAATCCCAGGATACTGCTTGAGAGAGTTCGTAACCAGCATAAGAACTTCTTGTCTTTCATCAAGAAGCAACATGAGACCAAGATATCCTATTCTCTTCTCTGGAAATCCAGCAGATGCTATTGACTTTAGGCACTCCATTTGACCAAAATGTGTGGGGTAACCAAGCATGTGAATGAACATGAGTTTTGCCAGATTACGGTGCCGATAATCTTGGTCATTTTCACTAACTGCAGCACGAATGGTAGCACACTCTTTCCTTACAACAGCTCGTTCTTCTGCAGCCGTTTTGCAAGCACGTATAGCTCGAATCATATCCCTGCAATGAAATTAAGTACACATCATATTAATGATATGAACAAGAGTTGGAGAGTAGGTCTGTCAGATGTGACCAATGTAAGAGGTAGCAAAAATTAAGGTATTATATTACTGTTTCAAAATTTGGCATCAATGGTTAGAGTGGTAAACAACAATTCGGCTCTCCTCCAGCCGTGGCGGGAGCTGGAGGATCCAGCCAGCAAAACAAGGGGTGTTTGGGTCATTTCATAGGTGGGCCCCCTATGAAATGACCAAACCCAACCCCCTGGATCCAGCTCCCGCAACGGCTGGAGGAGAGCCAGGTCCGGTAAACAAATGAATGAGGCCATCACATAGAATAATCATGGAGAAATATGTGTTTTAGTAGTACTGATGACGGACAAAACATGAAGAAAAAGAGGCCAAAACACAACAGTGTCACAGCCCCATATTTTGCCTTGATGAGAATGCTACTAGAAGATCTTGTGGGGCCCAAGACCAGATTCCATGAAGACTTTTTAAAAGAGTCAATTTTGGCTATGCTTGGGGATTTAGAAGTTTAGTTTAGTTTCTATTTTCAGAATTATTCTCTTAGATATTTCATGGTTGTCTATTAAGCAACCTTAGCTTAGTTTAGTTTCTAATTTCAGATTTAGAAAGTAGGCATAGCTTTTATTTCCTTAAGTTTCTATTTTCAGTTTGTTTCCCTTTTTTTCTTGCAAGTTTCTAATTTTCTTTCACTTGTTAAGCAAGTCTCAGCCATATAAGAGACTCCTATTTGATACTTTCTATTTTTGACTCAATTCCTTAGTCTATTTATATGTAACAGCCCATAGAGTGATGCAGGTTCATCATAGAAATTGGCTTATTTCTTTAGAAATAGGCCTAGGGTTGGGTTATATACATGTTGGGCCTTTGTTCCCAAGGGTTTTCTATGTATTAGGCCACTTTAATGAGCCTAAACTAGGGGTACATAGGTTGCATACGGGATTAGCCCAATACTTAGTTTATTTTTATGTTTTTTTAATTGAACCGGTTCAAATTGGTTGCATCCAATTGGTTCAATTTAAGTGATCATGTGACTTGGTTAAGTGGTCATGTGATATAAGTTGGACTGGATTAAGACTCTATAAATCCAGCCATGTTTTGAGCCTATTTCCTTTAGTATTCTAGTTTCCTAGTCTCCTAGTCAGTTTAAGTTACCTAATAGGTTAGGGATAGGGTTAGGCAATTCCTTTTTAGTGTCTAAGTCTATTTTTGAGTCTTTTATATAAGTTTGTAAGGGAGGCCAGCATTACATACGAATTTGATTAATAAAAACTCAGCTTTATGCTTGTTGCCTTTGTTGCTGCCTTTGCTCCATCGTGAGTGTGTCTTGTGAGTAATATCAAGGTTGAAGGACTGGAATCCCCAGTGACTCCTTGCATCTTGTAGATCGGAAGATCCTCTCTTAGCCTTTCTTCAATCTGCTACTGTTGGAGATCAGTGTTAATTCAAGTAAGTAGTTTTATAATTCTGCAATTTCATTCCTCTTCTTAATCCTCCACTTAACCCTAATCGATTCCCATAACCCTAGCCTCACCCTAAAATCTGTCCAGCCTTATCCCTCCACTCAATCTCAGTTGCAGCCCAATCTGTCCATCAAAACCCTAAATCCAATTCAGCCCTAAATTGCAGAATTTCAAACTCATCCAAACCCTAACCTTTTTATACCATAATAACCCTCTAGACCTGCCCATTAATACCCTATAAACCCCTTTCCCAATATCCAACCCTAATCCTAGTTTTACCCTAAACAGCCCACATCTGTAAATAGTTACAGAATTTTGATCTTACCTGGCTCCTATTAGGCCTTGCCTATATAGGACTACATTAAATTGGGATCAGAGCTATAGCAGAGGGAAGCTCCAACCAAGCCTCGAAAGACCCACCTCCTGTGAAACCCGCAATAAATTTTAACTTTTGGAACCTGTGTGGTTTTAGGTTCTGGTTCATTGCCCAAGCTAACCTCTAAGTTGTGGGCTGTCTCAATTAAAAAATTCAGACCAATCTCATGACTCATCTATAAAGGCATTTCGAATAGCCAACTACCTTGGCCTTAAATGAGTCTGAGGTGTCTAACGGAAGGCAACACATAAGCTTGGCATGTCGGATTGATAGCCTGCGGAACCTCGCACTGTCTTTGGCCTATTGATGGGTAAGAATTCCCTCTTGTATGTATAATTATAGAATTATTACTTAAATAGTATAGTAGGGGGCAGAATAGTCATTTCTACTTGTGGGACCCACATCCCTAGTGGGGAATCCAGTTCCCAATAGTTACCCAAGTTGGGATTTCCCCTGATGTCATATAACATCATTTTATAGTTAAAAGAAGCCAATTAATGAGATAATTCTAGCTAGAATCACTTTTAAGAATCTGATTTAGAAATCAAATTTTGATTAATTTGGCAAACATGCCTTAGTAGATTCTAATATATATAAACCACATTAGTACTATTCATTCATTCCTTAAGAGAGCAGAATCGTTCCAGCCTTAAGAGAACATAGAAAAGAGATAGAAGAGAAGGAGAAAAGAGAAGAAGAAGAAGGGAGAAGTGAACTATACCTTGGGGCTTTGATTCTATACCTTGAATTTGAGCTTGGGACTGCTTTTGGAGCTGTTCCTGCACATCTGAGACTGTCTTCTTCCATCATTCACTGCTGATTTCAGGTTGGCCATCACAATTCAGTGTTTTCCATCTTCTTCTCCTAATTTCCCCATCTCTAAATGAGATTATAAAGAAATCTGCCATTAAACCTTAGCATAGGTGGATTAAATTACCAAAACCCATCTCTAACCTCTCAAATTGAACCTATCTATGGTTCAGACCTGAGATTTAGTTGTGAATTTCATGCTGATCTTCAAATCACAGCTGAACCTCTTAATTTATTAAACCCTAAATGGGCAATTGAAACTAATTGATTAAAAACCCCCAAATTGAATGTGGTTTTTGAAATTAAACCACAATTCTATGTTGACCCATCTTAGAACAGTATGAAACCTGAAAATTTGACCCTGCATGTGAAGATCTGACCACCTGGGCCTAAAACCCCAATTCTGGCCAGGCAGCCAGATGCTGTTGCAGGCCTAGGGGCGGTCGTCCAGCTGCCTGAGAGTCTGCATCCGGCTGCCCATTTGGTGCAATTGTGACCTAGACCCTATGGGACTTGACCTTGGACCATCACAGAACCTAATGTATGCTGTTTGGTGTGTTGTTTAGGGCTGTTTCCACTGTTTCTTGTCTATTTTGCTAGGATCTTTGGAGGGTAATTGATTAGGCTAATCTACAGCTTCAGATAAGGGAATTTGACTTAATTTCTATGTGTTTGTTATCTTAATTGTTATTTGTTAAGTATGCCATGTCATACATCATTAATACTGTACAGCTCATGTAGTTTAATAGCTTTTTATTCCTTGCATTAAACTGCATGTGATTTAGGTTGCATCGGCATACTGCATTGCATTGATATTTATTTGATGTTGTACAATTGATGATTTTGAAGCACTGTTTACTTTATAATTGGTCTGAACTTACATGTGCCATCATGATTAGATTGCACTGGGCCAGGTTGTATATTTCATTACCCAGTACTACGTCCCTTACCAACAGGGGAAGAGGTGTTGGACAACCCGTGGTATAGCCGAAGGGTATGCCGGGATACCATTCACTGTCCCATGTTAGCGTGTGTACTCCGTTGTGGGAACAAATAGTAGGGTTGGTCATTGGGGGTTTGCTAGGGTCATGTATGATGCCTGAACTGGCAGGTCCTCACCGTAGTAGAATGGTTTCGCTCGGGTGACCGACGTCTGGTTATGTGTTTCCAGGACCGAGGTTAGCATCTACTACAGTAGTATTTATACCTCATATGACTTAGTTTCCACGTTAGGAGCATGCTAGATTAGGACATTCATCATGGATTATTGTGTTATGTCTACATGCATTTCCTTACTGGGCTCGGTGGAGCTCACCCCTGTGGATATCCTTATTTTTCAGATGACTTGGTTACTTCTGGTGGTGGATTTGCGTCGCTGGAGTTTGAAATGCACGATGCTTCGTGCGCATGTGATGATTGCGCATTCTCTTGATCTTGGCCTGGCAGTCCAGGCTATCTCCCCACTCTTTCGTGCTTATAAACACTTTTGTATAGTTATAGTATAATTTCTTGTATAGTTTTACCTTATGCTACTTTTGAGAACTGTATAGTTGTAACACAAGCTTTATCTTTAATATAAATGAAATATCACTTAGACTTCTCTTATTATTGATGTTACCTTTATTATTTAAATTGTTTCCGCTGCGTCTGATTACTGTATTTGTGATATTTGACTGTAAATGGAGTACTGCACTTACGATCCTTGGGATTGGTTGGATGCCAGAGACATCCAGTCACACTTAGCCCTTATGAACCGGGCCGGGGTGTGACACCTCCATTCGTTTTTAAGACCCGAGTTTGTCTACCCAATGGGAGCACAGCCACATTAATTGTTGATGAGAGGCGACGTAACAATATTATTTCACAAAATCCGTGGTGGATATGTTGTCCCAGTCAGGAGAGATTTGCATCATACCTACAGGTCAAGTCTTTGTTGAATTTGAGTGTTCCTCATACTCTGACAGTGCTTGGTGTAAGCCGGTACCATCTCCAAGGAGCGTTATTGCAGCAGGTTGTAATTGGTTGGACGAGCGACAAGGTTGGATTGAACCTGAAAACAACTTGTGTGTCCTACCTGATCGACACCGTCTATACCATTTGTTTACTCTAAAAGGGTTACAACCAAAGGTGACCACATCGACTGTACAACCACAGGGACTGTCGAACATGTCAACTCAAATGCAAGTGGCATCGACTATGTTTGAAGTTTCACCAATGGCGGATTTACCAACAGAAGATTCTACTAAGACAGTTTGTGTTGAAGAGATTCAAAAACCGATAGCTAAAGAAATTCAAGTAGACCAAGCTGCACCAGTAGTTGAGATCATAATTGAGAAGCTCGGCCATCAAATTGATGTGGATGTCCAAAAGACAATTGTAGAAGATTCTACTGAAGAGGTACACATTGAAGAGAACAAAGTAGACAAAGCTGAAACAGTAGAAGATGAAAAGTTGATTGGGAGCATTCCAAAGGAAAACAATGACCTTCAAGATGCTGTTCTTGAAAATGTGGAGCTTGTGTCTCATGCATTAGATGAGAAGGTTGCTAACACTGAAGGCTCTATGGACGAGACATTGACAATTGCTGCTGATTCAAAGAAAGAACACAGAGTTTGTTATGCCACCATGGTCCTTCGAAGAACAAGCTCCACGCATTGAAGACTTTATCCCCAATGTTCCTGCTTCATTGGAATTTTATTTGGGGATGGTCAAAGGTGCTGATCACATGTTGATTCCCCCCCCCCCCCATCACTGCAAAATTCGAGGACGAATTTTTTCAAGTTGGGGAGAGTTGATGCAGGTTCATCATAGAAATTGGCTTATTTCTTTAAAAATAGGCCTAGAGTTGGGTTATATACATGTTGGGCCTTTGTTCCCAAGGGGCCTAAACTAGGGGTACATAGGTTGCATACGGGATTAGCCCAATACTTAGTTTATTTTTATGTTTTCTTAATTGAACCGGTTTAAATTGGTTGCATCCAATTGGTTCAATTTAAGTGATCATGTGACTTGGTTAAGTGGTCATGTGACAACTTAAGTGGTCATGTGATGTAAGTTGGACTGGATTAGGACTCTATAAGTCCAGCCATGTTTTGAGTCTATTTCCTTTAGTATTCTAGTTTCCTAGTCAGTTTAAGTTACCTAATAGGTTAGGGATAGGGTTAGGCCATTCCTTTTAGTGTCTAAGTCTATTTTTTGAGTCTTCTATATAAGTTTGTAAGGGAGGCCAGCATTACATACGAATTTGATTAATAAAAACTCAGCTTTATGCTTGTTGCCTTTGTTGCTGCCTTTGCTCCATCGTGAGTGTGCCTTGTGATTAATATCAAGATTGCCTTGTGAGTAATATCAAGGTTGAAGGACTGGAATCCCCAGTGACTCCTTGCATCTTGTAGATCAGGAGGTCCTCTCTTAGCTTTTCTTCAATCTGCTACTGTTGGAGATCAGTGTTAATTCAAGTAAGTAGTTTTATAATTCTGCAATTTCATTCCTCTTCTTAATCCTCCACTTAACCCTAATCGATTCCCATATCCGTAGCCTCACTCTAAAATCTGTCCAGCCTTATCCCTCCGCTCAATCTCAGTTGCAGCCCAATCTGTCCATCAAAACCCTAAATCCAATTCAGCCCTAAATTGCAGAATTTCAAACTCATCCAAACCCTAACCTTTTTATACCATAATAGCCCTCTAGACCTACCCATTAATACCCTATAAACCCCCTTCCCAATATCCAACCCTAATCCTAGTTTTACCCTAACCAGCCCACATCTGTAAATAGTTACAGAATTTTGATCTTACCTGGCTCCTATTAGGCCTTGCCTATATAGGACTACATTATAGAGGCTCTCCATGATTTGAATGAAGAGTTAAGATTGCTTATGCAAGTTTTATTGTTCCAATGGTATGGATGAAGGGCTGGGAGGCCTAGCTGAGAGAGCCAAAACCTTAGGGCTGAGAGAGCCTGGCTGGTGAGTGCTGAATCTCCTTATCCCTTTATCTTCTTCTCCAACCGATCCCCTGCTACTGTTATTGCTGTGAGACTGCAAACTAGTGCTGCTGCTACTTCTGTGAGACTCCAAAATCATCCCAAACATCTACAAGTTCTGCTGTTGCTGCTCGAAGACAAGGAAGATCACTTCCCACACCTGCTGGCTGCAACTTTTCAAGTTCTCTGCTGATGCAATCGAAGGACCTGAACCCAGCAGCCTTTACCCCATCGAGCATGATATTTGGAGGGCCGAATCAGACCTAAAGGAGGGCCACTCGATCCCTGGTTTGGAGTCCAAACTCCATTTGGTTAGCCAGATCTCATCAAACCTTCTATTTTCAAGTCTGCCTCATATCTCTGCAACCAGTGACCAGATCAGGCTGAGATTTGGAGAGGTTTCTTATTGCTGTCAGACCTTCCTTTGATCCCAGTTGGAGCACCGGCTGCTGGTTGGTTTGGTCTGTAATAGTGACCTTCTAATTTTGAAGTTTACATTCTAATTTGGTAATCAATCTCTATCTCTGTATCTGGCCATTAGAATCAGTACCAACTTGGAGGCTTAATCCATCCTATCAAGGCCTACACTCTTCCTGAATTTCAGCTCCATCACTTGGCTGAATATCGAGATTCTGTCCACTTTCTAATTCTGATTGGTGCTATTTTGATGTTCTACTGCAACCTATTATCGATCCTACTGTAGAGTGGATCTTAGTTGAACCCCTTTCTACATTAAGTACAAAAGAGAGATTTAATGCATCAACCTCTTTATTGTCTCTCAAATCTCTACTGTTTCTATCATATAGGAACTCAACCATTCAACCTTTTTTATAAATATATTCATCTCAATTGACTAATAAAGGAACACGTCCATTAACATTTAATATTACCTCATTCAGCAAAAATGAAACAAAAAATAAGGACATTAACTTTTTCTGGCATTTTTTTATTTCACCTGAAAAGCAAACCCCCCCCCCCCCCAACTCCACCCCACCCCTCCCCGCCCCCCACCACACACACACACACAAAAAAGGCCTCAAAAGGAGAGATTACACAACCTGAGTGGAGCCTCCCAGGCAAAAAAAAAATTCCAGCCTCTTCTAATATTATCTACAATTCTAGACATGAATTCTTACCATTAAAAACCTATAAATAACTTCCTCTCAGCTTTAGCAGAAACCATCTACACTGGTTCAGCATGAGTTTTGAAAGGCCTTTGACTAGGGAGTTTCTGGAGCAGTCGGTTAGGTCTTCAATTAAATTAAATAGTTAGTTCCCCAATCTAATGCAGATAGGAAGTTTCCTCACTGTATATTAACTTGGGATACTAATGTTTTTCTGTTTTTCTTTTTTTTCTTTGGGGACGGGTAGGGAGAGTTTCTAATGGTAGTACAATTTTCCCAGAATAGTCTTTTAGTCTTCCATTTAACTCGACAGTTAGTTTCCCAATGCAATTTAATTAGGAAGTTTTCAAGTATGTTAACTTGGGTACTAAATTGAGTTAGGTAGCAAAAAATCACATCTAAAGATAGGAGCCTTTGGGCAAGCAGAAAGTGCTCAACACCGTATAGAATTTCTTTAGTAGATTCTTACTTATCTTTAAAAAAAATTCCTTAGAACAATTAGAAGACTCTTCAAGAGTTCAGTCACTCTTCCCTTTAGGTCCAAGTGACTCTGATGGGTTTCTAGAAGCCTAAAATTACTAGGTTCAGAAATCTAATGAAACCAGAATCGCAGCGACAGGTTTAGAAACAAGATTTCAGAAGAAATTGAATAACAGTTAATACAAAAAATCAGAATGGACTAATATTGTGGTCCAAGGTCAGAAAATGGAGAAGAATAACTTCACCAAAGAAGAACCTGATCCAATGGTTGGATCTGGATCTACAGAAGGTTCCTACTGAGGATAGGACTCTTAATTAGGGTTTCCAGATTGAGGGATCAATCTCAGATTATAGGGGAACCAAAACAGTATTGAATGGATGATCAATCAGCAAGTACAAAAAAAGAATAAACAGTTAACTATCAAACTAGAAGAAGAAACCAGAAATTAGGACTGAAATAGAAAACCAGTTCTGAAAATTCCAACAATTCAAGTAGCAATAGGACTCTGTCAAAGCAGTGACAACATCTGATTTTAGAACAGAAATCAAATAAGTGCTGAGGTCAATTAACACTGCTGAAATCAGATTCCAAATCTCAAATTCTATTGATGAGAAAATTAGAAATACCACTTGCAACAGGATTCTTAATTAACAGCACAGTCGACTGGAGATTTCTTGATATCAACAATAGCAAGACTGTAATAGAAACTAGATATACAATGATGTAATGGACCTTCAGATTTCAAAAAATAAAAATCAATTTAATAAGCATGTACACGAACACAACAATAGAATTGATAACTGACCTGATTGCAGGAATTGAGCAATGGAGAAAAGATTGGAAGAGGAAGAATAGAAAGGAGGATATGACCAGGCTTCTCACCTAGCCTTACTGGAATCCCACCAACAGTATTGGCATCTCACCAATGTTGTAGTTGAAGCTCACAACAAAACTTGAGTCACACAGAGTAGAGCAGCAGAAAAGTCATCTTCTTATTAGGTAAATTCGTGGGCGACGGCAGTAGCCCTTACAATGAGTTGAGAAAAGAGAGAGAATGATTTGGCTTGTTAGGTATGACAGAGGCCGCTCTTATTTATATTGAGAATAACAGTTACAAATAAGGTACTGTTAACAAAACAGGAATTTCGTGAATGGCTTGAATGATCAATGAGATCAGTCAAGGTTTCTATTTATAATAATAATAATAAAAGAGATTACAAAGGAAAACACTGTTCATGACACTATTCACGATACTGTTCGCGACACTGTTTATGTGAACAGTGTCACAGCCCAAATTACAATCCTACCCTTGTTCAAAAGTACATAAATAAAGCATAAATAAAAAACCAAAAATACCCTTATAATATCGGGTACCACATCTCAACACTCCCCCTCAAGTTGGGGCATAGATATCACACATGCCCAACTTGACTAGACTAGGATAAAACAACTTCCCACTCAACCCTTTGGTGAAAACATCAGCCAATTGATCTCCAGACTTCACAAAAGGAATACAAATCTGCCCACTCTCTAACTTCTCCTTGATGAAGTGTCTGTCAATCTCCACATGTTTGGTACGGTCATACTGCACTGGATTGTGGGCAATGCTAATTGCTACTTTGTTGTCACAGTACAACATCATTGGAAGATGAACAGAACCACGGATATCAAGGAGTAAAATCTGAAGCCATAGTAACTCACATATGCCCTGGGCCATAGCACGGAATTCAGCTTCAGCACTAGATCTTGCCACAACATTTTGCTTTTTACTACGCCATGTGACTAGATTTCCTCCAATAAAAGTACAATAGCCGGAGGTAGATTTCCTGTCAGGGTTACCACCCCAGTCAGCATCTGTGTAAGCCTCAATGCGAAGATGGTCATGAGGAGACAAAAGGATCCCCTTTCCTGGAGCTGACTTCAAGTAATGGAGAATACGAAGAACAGCAGCCATGTGAGTGGAATAAGGATCATGCATGAACTGGCTCACAAGACTCACAGCAATGGCAATATCTGGTCTGGTGTGGGAGAGATAAATCAGCTTGCCCACCAATCGTTGATATCTGCCCTTATCAACAGGTTCACCATCCTTCTCTTGCAGACGGGTAGTAGCTTCCAAGGGAGTGTCACAAGGATAACAACCAAGCAAACCAGTCTCTGATAGTAAATCTAGAACATACTTTCTGTAGGAGAGAAAAATGCCTTTTGGAGAACGGGCAACTTTAATCCCAAGAAAATATCTTAGCTGTCCTAGATCTTTTATGTCAAATTCCCGTCCCAAGAAAGCCTTCAGGTGAGAAACTTCATCTGTATCATTACCAGTCACAACTATGTCATCAACATAAACTATGAGAAGAGTGACCTTTTCTCCCTTTCGCTTGATGAACAGAGTGTGATCAGCATGACTCTGTTTGTATCCACAGGAGACCATGGCTTTATGAAACCTACCAAACCATGCCCGTGGAGATTGCTTCAACCCATAGAGTGCCCTTTTGAGCCTACAAACTTTCCCATGGGTCTTGTCGGAGGAAAACCCGGAGGAACATCCATATAAACCTCCTCTTCCAACTCCCCATGAAGAAATGCATTTTTACATCCAACTGCTGTAGGTCCCAGCCAAAGTTGACAGCACAAGACAGTAAGACCCGGACAATGTTCAACTTCGCAACAGGGGCAAATGTCTCCTAGTAGTCGATCCCATAAGTCTGAGTGAAGCCTCTGGCCACAAGCCTAGCTTTATATCTATCCACTGTTCCATCTGGCTTCTACTTGACAACAAATACCCATTTGCACCCGACTGGTTTCTTACGCGAAGGAAGAACAACTAGCTCCCATGTCTCATTTTTAAGTAAGGCCGTCATTTCTTCCATCATGGCTGCTTTCCACTTTGGATCTGTAATCGCCTCCTGCCATGTCTGAGGAATAGAAACAGAGGAAAGAGAAGAAACAAATGCACGATAGGAAGGAGATAAAGCATCATAGGAAACAACATTGGAGATGGGGTGTTGGGTGCATGACCTAACGCCTTTACGAACAGCGATAGGTAAGTCAAGGGAAGGATCCTTACCAGATGATGTAGTAGGGTCTGGATCTGGATCAAGTGCAGTCGATTGTGGAGGTGGTAATGGTGGTGGTGGTAGTCTCAACTTGTCCTGTGCGCTCCCAGGTATATACCTTATCAATAGGGATTTGACTAACTGGTCTACGCTCCCCCTGAATAGGAGCCACTATAGGAGCTGAAGTTACAAAGGGCTCCCCCTGAATAGAAGCCGGAAGAATAGCAGACACATCTTCAAAACCCTGATCCTGCTCCCCCTGAAGAGGTGTCTGGGAATAATATGACAAGGACTCATGGAAGGCAATATCCATGGAGACAAAAGTACGACGAGAAGGTGGATGGTAACACTTGCATCCTTTCTGGGTCGCAGAATAGCCCAGAAAAATACACTGAATGCTCCGTGGATCAAATTTCCCATGAGGATGATGATTGCGGACATAGCAAACACAACCAAAAACTTTGGGGGGAACCACAAAGGAGGAGGAACCCTGGAGGAGATCAACGGGGGAACGACCATCAAGGACACGGGTAGGCACACGGTTGATGAGATAAGCAGCGGTAAGAATGGCATCACCCCAGTAGTGAGAAGGAACCTGTCGTGCAAACATAATGGCCCGGGCTACCTCAAGGAGATGTCTATTTTTCCTTTCAGCAACCCCATTCTGGGCAGGTGTGTCAACACAGCTGGTCTGATGGACAATACCATGTGCAGCCAAATAAAGTTGGAACTGACCCTCCATGTACTCTCTGCCATTATCACTGCGTAAAATGCGCAAGGTGGCATTGAATTGGGTCTGAACCATACGATGAAATAACTGAAAACAGCGGAAGACCTCACTTTTATGGCTCATCATGTACACCCAAGTGGCACGAGTATAACAATCAATAAACGAGACAAACCATCGATGACCAAAAAGGGAAGTACAACGGGCAGAGCCCCACACATCAGAATGAACCAAAGTAAAAGGAAGCTCACTTCTTTTATTTAATGAAGAATAATTGGAACGAGTCTGTTTGGCCAAAACACAAGCCTCACATAAAAACTCATTCCTATTACAATGCTTAATCAAGCTCGGAAACAAAAGAGACAAAGTACTAAGGGATGGATGACCAAGTCGGCAGTGCCAGAGATGAAGGTCAGGGGTCAAGGTGGACTGTAAATGATGAGCTGTAGAGGAAGCCGAATGCAAAGTAGAAGGCTGACCCGGGTCAAGTAAGTAGAGACCACCCTGCATCTTACCACCCCAATCGTGCGCCCCGTCTCCAGATCTTGTATGACACAATGAGAAGGGCAAAAGGTCAGTTTGCAGTTCAGATCTCTAGTTAGACTACTAATAGAGAGAAGGTTGGTAGAAAAGGACGGAACATGCAAAACAAATTTTAATGAAAGGGTAGGTGAGCAGCGTATGGAACCCTTCCCATTAATAGGAGAAAGGGAACCATTAGCTACTCGAACACTGTCTTTGCCAGAAGATGGAGAATAAAGATGAAATACATGGGAGGAGTCAGTCATGTGGTCAGTGGCACCGGAATCTATAATCCAAGGACTGGATATAGCCGATGCACACAGACTACTGACTGGAGTACCTGAGGCAAAATTAGAACCAAGAGGGGTAGCAGGTGTAGATGCCGTAGTAGAGGCGGCGGAAGAGGCCTGTAGCATGCGATGGAAAGCTAGGAGCTCATCCTGAGTAAGCCCAATGTCAGATAAAGGGGCAGCAGCAGCAGTAGTAGGAGAATCAGCCATATAAGCCTTAGGCTTAAACTTCCCACGAGCTTTCTTTTCCTCAAAATCAGCAGGCTTCCCATGGAGCTTCCAGCATTGAGCCTTAGTATGATAGAGCATGTTGCAGTGTTCACACTTGACAGGACCTTTAGGGACAGTAGTACCACCATCAGTAGTGGTAAGAGAAGGAGTACTGGAAGCAACTTGCAAGGCGGAGCGATCAACAGTAGAGGAATGCAGCATAGCAGCCCGACGAGATTCCTCATTATGAACCAAAGCAAAGGCCTGCTCTGGGGATGGAAAAGGGGACTGCCCAAGTACTTGCACCCGAATAGGATCAAACTCCATATTTAGTCCAGTCAAAAAATCATAGACACGTATTTTGTCAACGTGTTTGCGATAGGCAACCAGATCAGTAGCAGTAGAGGGCTGATAGTCGGAGTAATGATCCAATTGCTGCCACATGTTTTTTAGGGCAGCATAGTATTTGGAGACAAAGAGCTCCTGTTGGGTAGTGGCATTAGCCTTCTTTCTAATCTCATAGACCTGTGCATCATTCCCCGTGCGACCATAAGTCTCTTTGGCACCATTCCAGATAGTATGGGCAGTGTCCAATAGAAGAAAATTGTCTGAGATATCCCCTTGCATAGAATGGATCAAGTAGGACATCACCATCGCATCATTCGATAACCACTTGTTGAGCTGAGAACCCTCTTACACTGGTTTAGTTGTTGTCCCAAGAAGAATAGAAGATGGCCAGTGAGGCCACGGCCAGCTACTGTCAAATAGGTAGACCGAGACCACTTCAGGTAGTTAGAGCCATCAAGTTTGATTGGGGCAGCAAGGGGAAGAAAATCAGTCCGGGGCTGGCCATCAATGCCAGAAGAGGCCGAAGAAGAATCTGAACCAGTCATTGCAGTAGGTAATCAATCTTCAATGAAGCAGCAAACAGCCAAAAAATATCCAAAAAAATTCTGGAATCAACCCCTAATAGAAAAGGGTTGTATTGGAGCAAAAAATCTCAGATATGTAGGCTAGGAATGATGTCGAATGAAGGCAGCAAGGGTGCCAATCAGATGCAGCAGGAACCAACAGCCCAACCCCAAGATCGATTAATGTCAGGGTTTTGAAAAAAACCCTGAGAAGAGAGATCGATAAGGGGCTGGGGTTGTCAACCAATCTGATGAAATGAATAGGGGCTGAGAACAATATCAAATAAAGATCCCACAATAGAAGATGCAGCCGAAACAAATGTAGAGGCCTGATCTCCAAAAAAAATAGGAATCTTCAAATCGTAGACAATGCTTCAGCTCCACTCGATCCAAAAAAGAGGCATAAAAAAGGAGGTATATTGGGGCAGCAACTAGATCATTACGATCACCTCAGTAGTGCTGCCCTAATGGGAGAAGAAGAACCAAAAGAAAGGAAGAAAAAAGAAGGGAAGAAGCTCGATGGAGGGAAGGAGAAAAAAATCGAAGGGAGGGAGGTGGGTTTTGAAAACCTAGGTCAGAGTGTATTTGGCTCTGATGCCATGTTAACAAAACAGGAATTTCGTGAATGGCTTGAATGATCAATGAGATCAGTCAAGCTCTCTATTTATAATAATAATAAAAGAGATTACAAAGGGAAACACTGTTCACGACACTATTCACGACACTGTTCACATGAACAGTGTCACAGCCCAAATTACAATCCTACCCTTGTTCAAAAGTACATAAATAAAGCATAAATAAAAAACCAAAAATACCCTTATAATATCGGGTAACACATCTCAACAGGTACGATGGCTAGGGCCGAGTCATAACACAGTCACAGCCCTTAGCCTACATACAATGAATCTGGAAATAGTGATTCTCAACACTCCCCCTCAAGTTGGTGCAGAGATATCCCTCATGCCCAACTTGAATACAACAGGATAGAATAACTTAGAAGTCAAACCATTGGTGAATACATCAGCTAATTGGTTTTAAGTAGTGACAAAAGGTATGCAAATCAGGCCCTCTTCAAGCTTCTCCTTTATGAAATGGCGATCCAGCTCAATATGTTTAGTTCAATCATGTTGAACTGGATTATGGGCAATACTGATTGCAGCCTTGTTGTCACAGTAGGGCCTCATAGGGTCTTTAGAAGTAACACCAAGATCTTTGAGAAGAATTTTTAACCAGAGTAGTTAACAAACTCCTAGTGCCATGGCCCCATAGTTGTCACGGCGGCATGGCGGTCCAAGACGGTGGAGGCCTGTCTAAGCTCTTAGGCGGTAAAGCGGCCGCCTAAGCGGAGCTTAAGCAGTAAAGGCAGTCTAGTGTTAGTTTTCCTCTCCCCCTCCCCCCCCCCCCCCCAAACACTCGATACATGATGGCATGATGCATCATAGTATCATACCTTATATCATTAAAAATTAAATTTAAGCCACCTCAAGTCATCAAAATGAAAAATCATACATGACACATAAAAATTCAGAATAATCAAACATCATAAATTAATTAAGAAACTAAAAGACATAGCACAAAATCACAAATGAATAATCAGTATCTAATATTCTAGTATCTATTTTAGGGTTAGTACTACAGAGAAGAAGAAGAAGCAGAAGCAGCAGTTAACCAATAAAAAAAAAACAGAGAAGAAGCAGCAAAAGTTAGTGCGTTACAGAGAAGCAGCAAGTAGCAGTTAACCAAGTTACCATTACCATGCCAAAAAAAGAAAAAAGCAGCAGAGAAGAAAAAGCAGAAGAAGCATAGAAGTTACAAACTTAAAAAAAAAAAAAGCAACAGCAGTAGAACAGAGAAGAAGTTACCATTACAGACTAGTGACTACAGAGAAGAAGCATAGATAGAAGTTACCGTTACAAACAAGTGACTACAAAGAAGAAGCATAGATAGAAGTTACTAAGCAAAAAAAAAAAAAAAAAAGAAGAAGAAGTTACCGTTACAGACTACACTCTACAGAGAAGAAGAAGCATAGAACTATAGAAATTATCATGCAAACAAGGTGCCGCTGGTCAAGAAGAAACAGCAGAATAAAGAAAAAGGGGAAAAAAAAACTCAACAGATGAATCGATATTGGAGGAGGAAAAGAAGAAGAAAGAAAAAAATGGATAACAATACGAAGAGGAAGAACAAAGAAAAAAATCGCAAAAGAGAGGAAGAGAACTTACCGGAGAAAATCTGAGGTTGTAGTAGTCACCGGAGCCAGGTTTGTGGTCGCCGGAGTCGCTGGAGCTGGAGCTGGAGCTTGAGCAGAAAAGCAATCGGAATAAAGAAAAGAAAAAAAAAACAGAGAATAGTAGAGGTCGGAGGAGGGGAAGAAGAAGAACAAAGAAAAAAAATACTAACAGAGAAGAAGAAGAAACATAGAAAAAATCACAAAAGAGAGGAAGAGAACTTACCGGAGAAAATCTGAGGTTGCAGTCGTCATTGGAACCAGGTTTGTGGTCGCCGGAGTCACTGGAGGCGAGAGCTGGGGCAGGAATCGAAGAACTTACAGGATCATCGGAGCCTAGTTCGTGGTTGCCGGAGTTGTTGGAGGCGAGAGCTGGGGCAGGAATCGAGGGTTTCATTTCTTCCCTTGAGAGAAGGCGTGAGACCAGGAGTATCCAGAGTCGAGGGTTTCATTCGATATATCTTTGCCTTTAGGTGATTTGGAGTAAAACAATGTACAGTAATAACATACACAACCTAATAGAAATATAATAGATAGAATAAAACATAAAAAAATAATAAAATAGCGCCTTGATAATAAAGCGCCAAGTGCCTTGCCCACAAGATTTCCACTTGGACGCCAAGACGGCGCCTAAGCGACGCCTTGACAACTATGCATGGCCCTGTATTCAGCTGCTGCACTTCACCTAAATACAACAAACTGTTTCTTGCTATGCCATGTGATCAAATTTACACCTAGGAAGGAACAGTATCCAGAGGTAGAACGTTGATCATCTATGGATCATGTCTAGTCAGCATCAGTAAAGGATTCTAACTTCAAACTGTTGTTATTAGAGAATAGAAGACCTTTCCCTGGGGCAGACTTTAAGTATCGAAGGATCCGGTATACAGCCTTAAGATGAAGAGTCTTTGGATTATGAAGAAATCGACTAACAATTCCCACAGCATAGGCAATGTCTGGTCTAGTCTGAGAGAGGGCACTGATATATTTCCTTGTCATTTGGGTCACCTCCTGTGCAGCTAAGATGATGACTTACCTCAATGGGAGAATCAACAGGCTTACATCCCAGCATACCCCTTTCTTCAAGAAGGTCTAGAACATACCACCTTTGGGAAATGAAAATGCCTTTTGTAGAGTGAGCAACTTCAATCCCAAAGAAGTATCTGAGTCGTCCAAGATCCTTAGTTTCAAATTCTGCTGCTAACTGAGTCTTCAATGAGGAGATTCCCGCATCATTGTCGCCCGTTATAACTATATAATCTACAAAAACAATAAGGGCAATGATTTTCTTTTCCTTGTGTTTGACAAACAAAGTGTGGTCAGCCTCACTCTGTTTGTACCCAAACTTCAGCATAGCCTTTTGGAAGTGGCCAAACCAAGCCCGAGGAGACTACTTGAGACCATAAAGAGATTTCCAAAATCTACACACTTTACCAACTGTGGAGTCTGAACTAAAACCAAGAGGGATTTCCATGTAGACTTCTTCTTCCAAATCCCCATTTAGAAATGCATTTTTTACATCAAGTTGTTGAAGGTTCCATCCGAGATTAAACAAGGAATTGGATGCACAAGGAAAAATAAAAATGAAATCTACCATACAAGCAATAAAAGGATTTTAACTGCCAAAGACTGCTTCATCCACTACAAAAGAGATACCCCGGAATTCTCATCAAAATCGTGTTCCATATCCCTCAAATGACATCCAAGATTTACACCTTAAATACAAATTCTAATAATTAATTGAAATATAAAGTATGCAAAAACATCTGCAGTTTATGACACTACCAACAAATTCTTGCCATGAAAACCTCACGTTTCCATTCAATTTTTTTATAAACTGAGTTCATGAGATGTCTACCCACTCCTCCTCATTATATGGGAAAGCTCATGAACATTCAGAAGCAATGGCGTCAACATTTCAAGGCCCCATTTCTGGACTTAACTGTCAATGAGAATCAACAAATGGAGAGGATTAAGTCATGCCTAAAGATGTTTATAGTAACTGCTAAGATCAGTTGGTATAGAATGACTGTAACCAGTAGCTCCTTTTCTCCCCTCCTCTCTATAGCACTTTACATTGGAGAACAATCGCAAATAACCAGTAATGGAAGTTAGGTCAAAATTTAACGGCTCTCCACTAAAGTCATTGAAAAGGATTCTATATCCCTTGAATTTTAACAGCGAAGCCAACCATGTAAAAGAAGTAAATAGGAAGACATGAAGGGTATCAGTACTGCATGCAGGTCGGAGACTTTTTTTTTTGGGTTAATCAAGAATATATATATATAGGCAAAATAGAATTAGTCAAGTGCCTTAATTTTGATCGTTGTACAAGAAGTAATTAAAATTCATTCTTAATTTGAGCAGCTATGCCTTTCTGTTTAATATATAATCATATATAATACCGGTTCTTACAGTTTAGCTCAAACTAGCCTTCCTGGAGCTAAAAGAAAATCCGAAGTTTTCCGGTAGACTAGAGAATTTTACAGCATTATAATTGGGAGAAGAAAATCAATTGATTAAAAAAAAAAAAAACAATCGTTGCAATTGCATATAGACATGGCCGACGAAAAACACCTATTGTTCCTTGAATTTGATATCGTTTAGCAATTGAATTGTATAATTCGAACTCCATGAGCGACCAATACCATTGCTTCTTTCAAGGTCATTTCAAAGCATAATTAGGTCAATTACTACTCTCAACAGGATAGAAACACCTAACCACGAGGGCGTTTCAACATATATAAATAAATTTAAAAACTAAATTCTCGCAAACTCGATCTTGCAACAGAAGAAACGAGTGAGATCGTACCTTAACCGCGTTCCTGATGAAAAGGGATTCATGATTGGGTCCGTTGTGAAGCTCTGGATGAGCTCGATCCGAACCAAATAACAGCAGAAAAGAACGATCGATCGCAATGGAAACCCAAGTATCGACAGGTACAGACGGAGAAGTTGAAAAGTCCAGATCCGGGTGAACAAATTATGGGATCTAAGGAAGATAGAAGATGATGACAGACAGAAATGCAGAGGAATTTGGATCTGAGAGAGATGTAGAGACTAGAGAGACTGTTTATGTTTTGTGTGAGTTTTTTCTTTTCTTTTTATCATTTGAGTTTGTTTTTCCTTTCTCTCACGTTTTTCCAGTCCCGGTTAATTCACCCATAAAAATTCACTTTTTATGAAGTTATAAAATGCAAACCGTAGGGAAGAAAAGAGAAGAGACTTAAGAGGTTGAGGCTTTTTAATCGCTTAATTATATGGTATTATTACATGATTATTATTGTAATAGATTTTGTGTCCGAGTAGTGTATCCATTGCTTAATTTAAAAAAGAACTAGGAAGAAAGAACGCTGCCCTTGCGCCCTGACACAGAGACGAGCAAAATGATCGTCGTACCCCTGATCATTTTCGAGGTTCTAGGGGATGCGATGTTCATTTCATGTAACGGTCATTTTCACGTGCCCCTGTGTCAGGGTGCAAGGCGGCGTGCATTGCTCAACCAAATAGTGCTGCTCTATCCCCAAAAAACAAATGATGAAATCTTTATCATTACATTAAATTTAGTTGCGATTTTGGTTTGAGAATCAGAATCAGATCAAGTGAATCACGTGATCTGAATTAGATTGGCGGCAACCCATCCTGATTCTAATCGTTTGCTTAGCCCAATTTTTGAATTGGTGGTGAATCATGTTAGGTCTTCATGCTCCCCAATGTCAGGGTGCAAGGGCGGCGTGCGTTGATCAACCGGATGACGTTCTCTTGCCAAAAAAAAAAATTGTGAAATCTTATCATCACATTACATTAAGTTGGGATTTTGGTTTGAGGAATAAGAGCCGGATCAAGTGAATCACCAGATCTGAATTAGAATCCCGATTCTAGTCAATTGCTTAACCTAGTTTTTGAATTGGTGGTGAATCTCTTAGGTCTTTCTTTCACATATTGTTCCACACTTTTAGTCAATAAAATAGCAAAAAATCAATAAAACTTATCTCTCGTTGTGAATCCCCAAGTTTATTTAATCAAAAGCACACATATTTTATGAAGTATTTGTTTCTTCTTCTCGGTTATATTTATAGGGTCTCAATCGATTTTGATCCAGCCAAAATCTGAAACATAATCGATCAAAACTAATCCCGCCTCTGATGTCATACTCTTGACTCGATTAAATATGAGTATTAGATCGATCATATATATCGATTGATCCATATCAGTATCGGCTTGATATTGATACCTTCTAGTCCTGTATCAGTGGAATGGTTCTTATTAAACGAACAGCTATCCAAACAATAATTTTTTATTGAAATTGAGAGCAAAACCATCTGATACGACTAAATATGATCAATACGGATTCCAATACTAATATTAATAACCATGGTTGAGGTTGGGGGTATGAAGAGAGATGAGGAGGAAGATATGTTTTTTATGCCTATCACGAAGACCAGAGAATCAATCCCTTGACCTCTCGAGATCTTGCAACATTTTTTGAAAAATAACATTTTTGTGAGAGTTTACCTCCAACATTTGGAACTGTTTTTTGACTTTCAAAGTAATCCAATCATATGCTATTGGATTCTTGAAGCTAAAGAAGTATTGTGGTTACATAAATCAAGGTTCTCTTTTTGTTTATGGGTGATAGACTCGTTAAATGTTTTTTTTTTTTCTTTTTTTCTTTTTTTTTGGGTAAAAATCACTAGATGTTTTCATGCTAAAGCTGTATGTAATCTTAGGAGACGTAGTATTGAAGTACATTATGAATGAAGTGAGGAAGTTTATGACCATCCCTCCGATGCCTAATTTATTTGCTAAGCACCTCAGTAGTATATATATATCCAACCCTTTATATCCTTCTTTCATTGAGAGTTTGTCTGATCCTATAATTCCTTTTTTTTTTGGTGGAATGATCCTATAATTTCTAATGATTATGAAAATAGAAGATTGACTATCCTCCCCAATGAAGATGAGATTAGGATTGCAATTTTTAATATTGAATCTTTTAAAGCTCTTGGTCACGATGGAGTTTCGGATTGGAAATGTGTCCATCTAATTCATATTATATGGAATATATATAAATTAATTTGCTTAATTATTAATTGGCCTCGGTGGTCCTTATGTTTTAACATAAAACTTTTCACGACTAGGGACGGGACTGGACACCCAGTGTAAATGGTCATCGCACTGTGTATATTTAAGAACGGAGATTCAAGGGCACATTGCGAGTGTACATACAGTTTGTACATTGAACCAGATTGTATGAGAATTTCACATGTGTATTACTGATAGTTGAATTGGAACGAAATTCTCGTTTGTAGCATACGGTCAATCCCTTTATTATTGGTCATAGTCTTTTGAATTATATCCATTAGATGAAGATCTTGATGAGAGATGACATCTCACATCAAGATTTGGGAGATGATGTTGGAGAGAATTTTTTTCTCCACACATTCTTGAAGTGTGAATTCAATTGCTATTAAGTTATACCATAAAGGGATTTTTTTTTTTTTGGGTAATTATACCATAAAGGGATTAGATCCAAAAAAGTATGATTTAGGGAAAATTGGTGATTGGTTCCAATATGAAAAGCCAAGTCACAGTATATACTTAAAAAGGAGTTTTTAGAATGAGAATTGAAATATTCCAGAAAGGCAAGAAAAAATTTATTTTCAATGCTATTGATATTCTATCTCCTTAGAGATTAGATTAAACATCAATTCACTCTCCCTCTCTCTCCTTAGAGAACCATCATTAGAGCTCATGTTTCTGCCTTGTGCGAGTGTGTAAGGTAAAGGATTAAGGTTTTGTGAAAACCCTAGTCTATGGTGGTGGCCAATGTTGACGGGAACGAAAAATTACAGTGGTGGGAAGAACAGTACGTAAAAGGACTAAGATTGCATGGACAATTTACACTTGTGAACCTCAAGGTAACCATTTTCCCCACTCCTTAATGTTATTAAAGTTTTTGAAGGTCATGCTCGCTGGTAAGATGATCCCTGCCTTGGTTTCCTCTAACACTCCAACCATTTTCTTCCACAAGTAATGGGATTATGTTAAAAATTGATGTAATATCGTATGTCCATAGTTTCTTACCAATATGTCTCTTCCTTTTGGCTCTAAGGCATACCTTCATTTCGTTAATTCCAAAAGAAAAAGAGAATGTCGATCAAGTGGAGGATTTTAGACCCATAAGCTTGTGTATAGTCATTTCAAAGATTACACTAAAATTTTTGGCTAATCGGCTCAAACATGTTTTTGAAAAAGTTTTCTCTCGATTTTAGGTGGCCTTTGTCAAGGGTTGCAAATCAATGATGATATTATTAATCTCCATAAAATCTTTGATTTCCTTCGACGAAATAAGAGTAATCGGGGCTAGATGACTCTCAAATTGGATATGTCTAAGGCCTACAATAGTCTGGATGGGGTTATCTTAAGGTCGTTTTTGAATATTTAGGTTTCAACCAACATGCTTGTGATATGATTAGCTACTTGGTGTCCACATGTTCCTACTCTATCAAACTCCAAATGAGTAGTTTTTGTTATTTGAGCCTTCTAGGGGTATTTGTCAAGATTGTCCACTTAGCTCATATCTTTTCATTTTAGCTATGGAAGGTCTTTCTAGATTATTACAAGTTCATCATGAGTTTAATATGTTTTAGGGCATTAAAGTTTGAAGGAGTGGTTTGGAATTACCTATTTTCTATTTGTTGATGACATTTTGATTTGTTTTTAAAACTATTGAGCATGATGTGCTATCTATGTTGTCTATTTTAAATCTTTTTCAATATCCTTCTAGATTCTAGACAGCAAATTATTTTTTTTTCTAAAAATAATGTTTTCTTGAGTAAAGTTACTTCTCTTGCTAATAGGGATAAAAAAAAATTTAATTCTTAGGGTTTCTCCTATGAAGAGGGCTCTACCTATCTTGGAACTTATTAGGTGGCAAAAAAATTATAAGAAGATTATCTAGAATAATGTTCCAAGTAGCGTAAAATCTAAACTTGAGATGTAGAAAGCCCCACTAGATTGTCGCAAACTGGAAGGTCTATTTTAATAAACTCCTTCTTTAATTCTGTTCCTACTTACTGGATGAAACTTGGGTTCCAAGATTAAGGGACTTTTAGATCCCTCCTAAAATGTCCTTTCTCTTTTTATTTTGTAAATGAATTAGTGAGTGGTGATTGTGGGATGTTAGGTTGGTCTGTCCGGTTTTTTTTTTTCCCTTTTATGTTGCAAAAGCTATCTGTAATATTCCACAATCAAATACAGTATAGACAATAGATGAGTATATATTGCCATAATACCACTACTGTTATTCATGTTGGCCATAGCAGAGCTGTTGGAATACTGTTTCAGCAGCATCAATGCAAAGCATGTTATTAGGGACTAGGCTTCCAACGCAAACTATTGCTATTAGGGCTGCAACTGGGTCGGGTTGGGCCGGGCTTTATAGAACCCTAGCCCAACCCTAAGTCCCTTTAGCTGGGCCCAGGCCCGACCCGACCCTGACTCAGGGCCAAAAAAATCCAACCCCGACCCGCCCTCAGGATCGGATCGGGTTGACCCTAATTGGCCCTGATCATGGGGAGGGGGGAAAGAAATGCATGAATTGGAATGGACCGGGGAGAACATTATCAATTTTACATAAAATAACACTATAATAAAATGTATTATATCACTTATTGTCTTCATATATAATATATTATATAAAAAAATGTTGGTGACGTTTAAAGTTTATAATGTATATATTATATCAATATATATTTTATACTATAACTTCAATCAGGGTCGGGCCAGGCTGGGCCAAGCTTAGCCCGAGACCTCAACCCTAACCCGACCTGACCCAGGGCCAAAAATTTTCAGCCCTGACCCGCCCTCAGGGCCAAATATCTCAGCCCAGGCCTTGTTCAGGCTCAGGGCCGGTCCGAGCCGACAGGGCCAAACTTGCACCCCTAATTGCTATCATAATCTTATCCAAAGATTTCATTTAGGAGATTGAGCACATCATTTTGTTAAGACTTCCTTGGCAATATCTTCAAACTTGCTCATGCTTGTGCTTTTTGAACAGTTCTGAGCCAGAGGCCTCTTGAATTTCCTGTTGTAAGGTCTTGAATTTGATCAGGGCTTGGATGCTCAGAGGTATATGTTATCTCCCATCTCTGAGTGAGTTGTCATAGCTTACCTCCAGCATCAACAATGAAGTACTTATAGGCATATTTTCCACTTACACAGTCCATCAAGATAAGCTTCTCTTGACAGTCATCTCTTTGAGCCACATGAATGTTCATCAGTCGGGACCCTCATTGGTCTAGCAATTTCAGATCTTTATCATGTCCACACCCTCTGGTTATGCTGCATCCAATACAATGCGGTCCATGACATTCTAGCCATTACTTCAACACCTTTGCTTTGAGTTGCCTGCATTTGGAGGATATAAATGGCCATACCATTCAGGAGAAATTCTCAGTATTGGAGGAGAGTGGATGATTGCTGCTATATTGTTATTACCATCGAACTAGAATAACTTCAAGGATGAGGGTATGCTGATTATGTTTCAGTTCGGCTTTCAAAGAATCATGTAAAGCACAATTCCTCCTGATGATTTCCCCTGTTTTACCAATAAAAAAAATCACAGTTTACTTCTAAAGAAGAACAATACACAATGATCTTTATATTATTAGCATTTTGGAATTTCTACGATGTGCATAGCTTAGAAAAGAGTCTGGAAACAGAATGGCAGCCAGAAGGACTATATAGAATCCTAGCACATAGGTGAACTCTATTAGAAGACTCTTGCCTTCAGTAATTGACTGGTGCCTAAGTTGATTGTTTCAGGTCGAAGAGGGGATTTCCCAAGCAAGCATAAACCATGGCTTATTTGCAGATAAAGCAGTGGCCTAAACATTTAGGATCTACCAAAAATAGGGGGGGAAATGCTATTGCGCGAAGAAGGTACAAGTTACAAGGCAATGCATCTTGATGGAAAATCATGTGACTCCATGAATGGGGCTGCAAAAGATTCCCTTGGTTGTCTGCAAATTAAATCAATGCTAAAGAATTAAACACGAGCAATGAAACCAAGCAAAGGAAAAGGCGTACAAACACAGAAGCATTTCCATTTTATTTCAGAAACCAGCCTAGACAATAGAACAAAAAGTGAACCATGACAGATGTGCACTACACACACATTGTAATGATCCCAGGATATATTCAAAGTTCAAAAGTGGGACATAAGATATGACAAGGCTCAAAAGGTGTAATAGATAGAAAACTTACAAAAATACTGTGCTCAAACTGCAGCTTTCATCCATCAACTGAACCAAAACCAACTCAGCAGCTTCGTGCACCTTCCTCCGACACCAGAATCCACCGACAACAGCAAACCATATGGCCTCATCTGGAACACATCCTTCAACAACCATCTCGTCGACAATCCGAGCAGACTTGTGGATATCACCTTTTTTAGAGAAGTAACTTACAAGAGCACTGAATGTCTCGGCACTAATAGAGATCCCCCTAGTCCTCATACTTAGATACACTTGAAAAGCTCGATTTCCGTTCTTCTCGGTACAAAGGCCCTGAACCACTCTGTTATGAGTCTTAACATGAAGATTCCAAGTCAAACGATTAGGCGAGATACCCCCAAGCACCATCTCATCAAGGAAGTTTGCAGCCTCCTGGAACTTAAGGAAATCACAGAGGCCATTTATGATTTTTCCATACAATCCTGCATCTGGTTTCAAGCCCTGAACCTTCATCCTGTCAAGAATCTCCAATGCTTCCCGAAGCTTCTCTTCTTTACAAAGTCCATTAATTAATGTACTATAAGTTATCATGTTCGGAGGATGCCGGTCACCAACCATCTTTTCCAATAGCTCCATAGCTTGTGAAGATCTGCCCCCCTTGCAGAGACCATCCATCAGAGAACTGTAAGTAACCACATTGGGATTGATACCTTTCGTTCTCATCTCTTTGAATAATCCCATGGCTTCATCCAAATTATTAGACAAGCATGAACCATGTATTAAAGAAGTGTAGGTGATTACAGAGGGAGAACAACCTTTTGCCTCCATTTCTTTGAAAAGCTCTTTTGCTTCATTAATCCTCCCGAATTTACATAACCCATTAATTACAGTGCCATATGTATAAGAATCAGGAATACACCCACGATTAGGCATATTTCTGAATACCTGACAAGCGGCATCTATTGTCCCATTGTTCATGCAGAGGGCCTTAATCAAAACATTGAGTGAAGCAACACTTGGTGGAATACCCATTTCTTTCATATATTTATAAAACCTTTGGGCCATCTTCAACTGACTCTCATTGACAAGTATAGAGAAGACTGTGACATAAGATTTTTCAGTGAGTTCACATTGGAATTCTTTCATCCTCTGGAAAATCCTGACGGCATCCAATGGCTTGTGAGCCCGGCCATAAGCTCTGCATATGGAGAGGAAGATGTCTTCAGTGATGTTACATTTCTCCTCCTTCATTCTATTAAGAAGCTCCTCAGCTTCTCTGAACTGGTTAGCGGAGGCTAATCTGGAAATCATGAGACCAAAGGAGTTTTGATCATGCCGGAATCCATTAGAGTACTCTGCCGTTGCTGAATCAAATACGAGAAGGGCTTTCTGGATGTCCTTTTCTGCTCGTATCAGGTGCTGGACTTGGGATGATGTAATTTGTTTTGACCACTTGGTTAGTGTCTTGTAACTCATAGCAGTTGATTTCATTCTGGAAAAAAATTCACTGGATGTGATTCAAGTTTTCAAGTTTCAATTAAGCTTCTTTTTTTTGTGTGACATAATTTCAGAAAATTAGAGAACAATTCTCCATCATCTGTGCAGAAAGAAAGACTTTTAAATATAATACCCTTAGGCTTAAGACAGAAGCAACCGAACCTGTACGAATCGTAGAAAAATCAGCAACGAAGGGAAAGAATTGATGGTTTCGCATCCTGCAAACGAAGAAAGCGATAAGAATTAATGATCATGCAAAACACAAATGCACGTGCTATAGACGATGTAAAAAAAATTTCATCTTTTTCAGATGGTGTAAGTGCAACTTGGATGTGAAAGTTTGATGTAGAGGAGATGAAAACCAGATTCCATGACTGACCAAAATCCAAAAGGTTAATAGTCTAATTTCTTGACAAAAACACAAGTATACAACACAAAATTCAAAGAAGAAGCGGTTGGAAAGCAAGTACGATGGGTCGACTAGAACAAAATTAGAACTTTAAAGTAAATTCGTCCAACCCAATTTAACAAAGAACAGAAAGACAAATTGAAAAAAATAATTTATTCTACTACACATTTCACCAAACATGTGGCGTGTCATTAGACAGACCATATGCAATATACCATCTATGTTGAAATCTGAAACAATCAAAAGGCACTATGTCTGTCGGCTCCTAAGCTTCCCAGTACTTCTAAATTTGAACGTTCTGAGAGGGTCTATAATTGTGAAAACAAAAGGGCAAACATGGATCTCTTAAAACACCCATGTTATTCAATCAAAACCTTCCTTCTTCTCCCTGACTCGGTTAAGATTGACAAAAATAGAAGAGAATGATTAGAAGTATCTAGTTTGTTATCACTGTTTAATACCCAGTTCAACAAAAGCAACATAAATGATCAAAACTCAAATTAATTAGAAACGTCGTGGCAGATTACGATGCGTTTTGGTTGTGCGTGACAAGCGGAAGAGGCTACATGGAATTAGTATTTGTATTGCCTATCATTCAAACCTCAAATGCCCGTGAGAATCTCATGGACCTGCTGATCCTGCTGCTGCCTTTCTTCATTCTCAATCGCCGACCGTTTTCCTCCTCTACAGCTCTGGTTTTGCTGCAGTGCTGCCTGTGTTATCGCTCCTTGTTATTGCAACGCTTTTAAAAAGTCCACGTGGATCAAAAGCACTCAACCTCTAGTATGTTTATGCCTCTTAGCTCTTCCAATTACATATTTATGTCTATTTGACACAGTGTTTCAAAAATCATATAGTCTCTCATGCATATTCATGCATTGTATTTAGCATATTTCAAGGGCAATCCTGCCCAGACACAACCCAGCACGAAAAGACTGATGTTGCCCCTGAAAAGATGGAAAGGACCAGAGGTAGCGTTGATCTTTTCGTGTTGGGCTGTGTTTGGGTGCAAGTACATGCCCAGGCACAGCATCGATTAGCGTTCTTCCTCCATTAACTAGTATAATAGTATAACTCGAATTGGATGGTTCACTAAAACCAATCGGTTCAAATAGATTTGTCCGGTTTATAGCATTTAAGGTCTATTAGGGATGTAAACGGATCGCATTCGGTCAGATAGTGACATTATCATATTCGTATCCAATTATATTCGAACGGATTCAGATAATTTTCGGATAGTGATTTTTTGAATACAGGTTCTCCTAAATGGATATGAATACGGATCAAATACGATTTTTCAACTATCCGTTGACATATTTACCGTTTTTATGATGAGGGTTAGGGTTGAGACTTGAGAGTTTAGTAACAACCCTTTCTTCTACTCTTCTTAGTCTTATATTTTCTTACGTTTTTTACTTTTGATTTTTTAATAGATGTGTAATTCCATGTATCACATTGCATAAAACAATATATATAAACCAATAGCAAATCTAGAAAAAGAATCATTTTATCTTAACTTATAAATTTATAAAAATAAGATAACAAAATCCAATAAGGTAACTTAAAAAGATAGACAAACACAGAGTTATATTTCAGATATTTTATTACCATCGGACTGCTAAACGAATCGGATAATAATCGGTCGGATAGGGGGATTATCATATTCGTATCCGATTAATTTCGGACGGATTCAGATTCTCCTAAACGGATACGAACGCGAATCGAATACGGATTTACGAATATCCATTTACATCCCTCAGATCTATATCATTGTTTTAGTTCTTCTTATCGGATTGGATTTTGGGCAGTTCCAAAACCGATAGAGTAATTAACTATTCTCTTTCATTGATATCTCTAGGTGTGACTACAATAGCTAGAGGTTACTCAAAATGTCCTGGCAATGTGGACGAACCTGCACAGAATGCATCTTTCTCTGAAAATTTTGACCTTGCTTTTCTACCAGAAAGATGTGGTGTTGTTGATTTCTAACAATGGGAACAGACTAGTCCGCCAGATAACTTTACTTCATGTTATAAGAGCGACTGTTTAGAACATTTGTTAGCATATTGTAAAATGGTTGCAATTAGAGTTAATTAGTGCAAAACACTATAGAAGAGCTATACCCTCTCATTGGTCAATTTTCAACCCCAAATAACTGGGGAAGTTAGAACTTAGAAGAGGCTGAAAAGTGAGTAACATTTTCACTAGCCTACAAAATGCCATTCTTTAGGAATGAAATGTCATGGCCTCTTTTGTAACTCGTGTCTCTTTTGGGGCTGAACATTGACCTTTGTGTGTATGCGTGTGCGTGCTTGGAAATCTCATAAACAGGTGCATTGGCAGCATGGCGGTGCGAGGCGGTGGAGGCCTGTCTAAGTGCTTAGGTGGTAAAGTGTCTGCCTAAGCGGTAAAGGCGGTCTAGTGTTAGTTTTTCCCCTCCCCCCCCCCCCCCAACAAACACTCAATACATGATGGCATGATGCATCATAGTATCATACCTAATATCATCAAAAATAGAAAAATTTACGAAACATCCCCTGAAAATGGGTCGAAACTCGAATCACCCCTTGAAATTTGAAAATACTCAGATCACCCCTGGAATAGAGCCCAATACTCAGATTCAACCCTATCGTTAGTGGTCCATCGTTAAACGATCAAGTCAGCCATTTAAATAATTTTTAAAACCCTAAACTACCCTTGTGCAATGTAAAGTTACAATATTACCCTTGCTGAGAAAACCCCCCCAAAGTCTAATGTTATCTTATTCGTTCTTCACTCTCTTCCCAAAAAACCTGCAACTCCAAAAGTGAATTTCGCCGGACTGAAGAAAGACAAGGAACTTGAAAAATGGGTTGCCGAGACTGCCTTGACTCACGCTCTTATGAATGTTTTACCTTTTTTTTTTTTTTTTTAGGATGCGAATTAAGTAGATGGAATCCAAGAAAATGTAATGAATATTGTGTTTTAAGTTAAAAACTTGACTGTAATGATCAATGGAATATTGGGTTTTTAAGTTCTAATTTAATTATTGGGTTTTAAGTTCATTATTACATGTAATGTAATGAGATGTATGATTCCATTGAAAACCCTTCCCATGTATGCAAGCCATAAGCATACGTTCAATGGAACATATAAAGAGGTGAAAATTTACTGAGACAGACCATTCGGTATACCGAATTTAGATCCGGTATACCGTTTTTGTCAATGTCTTCACATTAAAATGAACAAAAAGGCAAATGGTGTGCGCCGGATCCAAATCCGATATACCGTTGCAAAAAAATTTCAGATGTGAAATTACAAAGAGCAAAATGGTGTACGCCGGATCCAATCTCAGATTTTGTTTCTGCAATTTTTTTTTTTTTTTTCTTTGTTATTTAACAATCGAAGAGAACGATCACTGAGATCAATCGAAATTTCTACAAATCTGCCCGATTCCAGGTATGATTCTCTATCATTCTTGGAATTTCTTGATCTATTTGAGATTCTTAAGTTCGATAATCGACGGTATCTCTTCGAAAAACTGATTTTTGCTCTAGTCGATCAAACTCAGAGACATTTTTGTGATTTTTGACAAAATTGTTACAATTCCTCAAACCATCTACAATGGTTCCATTCTCGAATTTCGATCTGAGATCCACTTTTTACAAGGATTGAAGCTGCTAAAGCAAATTGACGGGAAGAAAGTCAATCAGATTTTTGTTACTCAGTTCAATGCTTATTACGAATCCCCCGAGTTACAGAAAACTTCGGCAAAATTGCAATGGTGAGGTCGGAGTTGCAAAGTGAGGATTACGGGGAGAGGAGGAAGAAATGGGTGAAAGTGGGTATTTTAGGTTGAAGATGAAGGAAAAGGTAGTATTGTAAATTTGATTATAATGATTTAGTACAAGGGTAAAATAGTCTTTTTACACCAATAACTAACAACAGACTAACACCGTTAGTGTAGAGGGGGTGATCTGAGTATTTTCAAATTTCAGGGGGTGATCCAAATTTCGACCCATTTTCAGGGGGTGTTTCGTAAATTTCCCTTAAAAATAAATTTAAGCCATCTCAAGTCATCAAAATAAAAAATCATACATGATACATCAAAATTCAGAATAATCAAACATCATAAATTAATTAAGAAACTAAAAGACATAGCACAAATGACCAATCAACATTCTCTTATTTAGAAATCAAGCAAAATAAATAAATAAAAATAAGCAGGCTGCAGTAGGTTTTACAGAGTACAGAGAAGAAGAAGCAGAAGAAGCATCGAGGTTACCATTACCAAGCAAAAACAAAAAAAAAAAAAGAGAGAAGCAGCAGGCTGCAGCAGGCGTTAAAATATAAAATTAAATAAAAAAAGAGAAGCAGCAGGCGTTAAAATAAAAGAAAATAAAATAAAAAAAACAAACAAACAAACAAAAGAGAAGCAGGCATTAAAATTTATTTTTTTTAAAAAGAAAAACAGAGAAGTAGAAGAAGAAGAAGAAGAAGACTAGGGAGTACCGGAGTAGGGACTTACCTTGCCGGAAGAGTCGAGTTGCTATTGCCGCCTCTTGCTGGAACTGGAAGAGACGAAGAGTGGAGTTGCAGACTTGCAGTTGCTGGTACTGGAAGAGACGAAGAGTCGATTTGCAGACTTGCGGTTGTGCAGAGGCCAGAGAGGAGTCGAGGAGTCGAGGGTTTCTAAATTCTAAGTTTTAGGGATTTTATTTTTTAGACTTTTTAAGTTTTTAGTTGAATAAATTACTCCCCTCCCCTCGATTATGCTCTAATGACAAACCCCTCCCTAGGTTTTGAGTAATGACTCTCCCCTCCCCTGCATGCTGCATTCCTAAGATTCTAACAGCTGTACCCATTCCGTTAAAAAGGGCTGTTAAGTGATGACATCATCTTAATTATATTCGTTTAAATCCCAAACTGCCCTTATATTTGTAAAATTTCAATAATACCCCACCTAATAAAATAGGAAAAATCTGTGGGAAAAGAAAAAAAAAAAAGAAAACGAAACGGAGAGGAGATGAGGAGAAGGAACTCTGAAAATGTTGATTTTAGGATCCAAAGAGTGCCTTTATTAATTGACTGCAGAGGAGCTCCAGGATCTGAAAAATCAAGGTTTTTCGCTTCTGATGATTCTCGTACCAGGCAACTTGAGATCGATCTGCGTCAACGACGTCAACGACGTGGAAATTGGAAGGACTACCTCAGATTTGCGTCTTTGCTGCGATTGATCGATCTACAGAGAAGAAGGAAGAGGAAGAGTAGCAGAGTGACAAAAAAAAAGGAACGAAGAATTTAGAGATCTTTCACTTTATTATCTTATTTATACAGCAGTGAAATCGAATGAGAAAGCTCTGCTTTGAGTTAAATTCTGATTTTTAAGAGTTTTGAGAGTAATTAGGGAAATGGGGAGCTAAAGATGCTTTTCTGCTGTACGAGGAAGTTCAGGAATAGCGAGGCAGGGCCACAGGCGGACTTGAGAAATGCCTTCAAGAAATACTCCGAAAGGGGGAATTACATGACAGCTGAGCTGCTTCGTCGTTTCTTGGTTGAGGTTCAAGGTGATGTTAATGCGACAATCGCTGATGCAGAGAATATCATTCATCAAGTTGTTCAGCGACGACATAACCGAGATAGGAGTTGGTTGCAGATCCAAGCCGTGAGATGGGAGTTGGTTGCAGGTCCAAGCGGAGATGGAAGATGCACGTCCAAGCAGTTGCAGAGAGAGATGCGTTGCAGGTTGTTGCGGCAATGGCTGTTTTAGCAGGTGGAAGATGCACTCTCCATCTTCCTTTTCTCGTTTTCCCGGGTGGGAGACGATAGAGCGAGGAGAGAGAAGTTAGAATAGGATTTTTAGACAAACTGTAAAAGGATACTATAGTCTTTTCCCATCATTTAACAGTCATTTTTTACGAAATGGGTACAATTGTTAGAATCTTGGGAATGCAAGGAGGGGAGAATAATTTACTCCTTTTAGTTTTAAAGATTGTTTATCCCATGTAGCAACAGCGTACATTAAAATCTTTATACATAAATCACTAAAAATTAAACAAAAAAAATAAAATATAAAATAAAACCATGAGTCATAAATGGTGGTCGACTTGACCATATGGCGCACCAAGGCGTCACTTTAATCGTCTTGACGACGCCTAAATAGTCAAGTCGACCGTCATTCATGACTCATGATAAGCATCGTCTCGCTCAGTGTCTATATTTTTGCCTGGACACCAAGGCAGCGTCTAAACGACGACGCCTTGACAACTATGATGCTTATAGCTCTGACCATAATAATCAACAATCTTATGTACAAATAGTTTATCAGGTCTGTCGGTTACTGATGCTTTTTGATGACTGGGTCCCAGGTTAGCCAGTCCTAGTGGTCAACTTGGTCAAAACTCAGATCTTCCTATTATGTGTTAGCATAACTGAGATTTTAACTAAAATAAGTGTGTTAACAGCTAACATTAGGTCAACACAAATCAGATCTTTTTACCTTGATTACACTGGTTTAATCTGGTATAGTTTTTCTATTGGTTGTTCAAATTGTTGTTTCTTCATTAGAGGGAACCTCCTGTTAGAAAATATTTTTTGGTTTATGGTCTCAACTTGGTTCTAATGTTTCTTGACAAATGGGTTAATTTATTACTTGACCATCAATCCTATTCTTTCAAATTTTTTTTTCAGGTCTGGGATTGGCCTGGTTCTGGATTTTGATAGTGCTCTCATCTCTTGTGTAAGTGTTTCTTCTTTGTATTTGATATTCTATGAGGAAGTTGGAATGCTAGAAGTCTAAAATCTTTTCAAATTGAACCATGTGGACAGAGAGTTTCCAACCCCAGCTGTTTCAGCACGACATGGAAGCATTGCCAATTCGTTTTGGGAAGACAAATTCTGTTGATCTGCTCCGATGTCAGAAGCGTAGTCGCTAGCTCCAGACCTTATTTGTTCTTTCTAAGGCTTGTCAGGCTGTTCCAATCTCACCTCTCTCTTATGTTTGGGATCCACAGAGTTGAACATCATAGTTTCTCTAAGGAACTTATTAATTTCCTTGATTCAGATGGTGTAAATAACCACAAATTGACAAACTCTCAAATCCTTGCTGACGAATTGAAGGATTTAATTACTTTTGATGGAGGCCTGGATGCATTAGAGAGGGTGGAGGGCTTTAAGCAAGGAGATGAGGATCACATAGGAGCCGGTGTTTTAACCGACAGTGATGGAAAGGTGGATACTATGAGGTCGGCCAACATTATGGATTTCACAAACCAGCATGAACAGGGATACCCAGTGGGATGTTTGGTGAATTCAGGACCTTCATGTTTAATTAAGAGGAAATGAAAATTTTAAGAAACATATCCCATATTACAGCTAGATATCTTAGCAAAGTGTTGTAAATATTTCTTATCTGATCAAAGGAGTTCTGTGGTTATATATGTACTGGGATCATTTTAGTATATGGATTTCGTTTGACATCTTTTGATAACTTCAATTGCTAGAATTTCATTGCTACAGTGGCTATGCTCTGCTCAGGATTGACTTGAGTTAAAGCCCCTCCTTGGACTCCACCTATCTCCTTAGTTGTTGGTTGATAAATGTCTTGCCTTTTTGGTGTCTCATTGAGTCTCGATTGAAGAGACTTGAGGGTCTTCTGAATCTCCTGGGTTGGGATTTGCAGAGGAAAAAGGGAGTAGTTTGAACATACAAATTCCATTACCAATAGTGAGGTCAGCCTTGCGGACCAGGTCCATGACTCGATGATGAGGGATCTATAAAAGCTTATAGCATCTAGCTTTCTAGTTGTGTGTATTGCAATACTTCAAACGCAACAGTAACTAGATTACATTTACCAGAGCTCCTTTAGTATATGGCTTTCACCACCCTAACATGGAAAGGAATTGCTCTGTTCATCTCTTTCCAGTTTCCCCTTGAGTCCCTATTATGTGGCAGTTTAATTAAGGGGTATTACCCTATATATGATTGTCATTGTAATATTGCAACAAGAGCAGGAAATAACTCATTCGGGGCCTTATGAATGTTGGTTGGGTTGAAAGACCGAAAGATGAGATTAAACGGATAGACTGTGTAAGCCTCCGAGACTACTAAGATGAATGTATGCCAGCCTAATATTCAGTCATCCATACATAGGTTACACAATCCAAAAATTTAAAACTTGTTATTGGAGATCAAATCACAAGTTCGAGTTTGGAAACAGCCTCTCTGTAAAAGAAGGGGTTGACCCTCCTCGGACCCTGCAGTGGAGGGAGCCTCGTGCACTGGGTATGCCCTTTTATTGGAGATCAGATCAGATTCCACCAATCTCATTACAGATTGGTCAATACAGCTCAATAATGGCTGATTTTGCGGCAATACAGAGAAGTATTAACTTGGCATTGGCCAATTGAGAGTTGACCGATCCTGAATCCTTGATATGACCAATCTGATCTAGAAACTTGAAATTTAATAACAATCTGGCAATGTTTCTGTTTTCTTCTTCAGCTGATACCTGAGATGCAATGACATGGATTACCAGAGCTACTTGTGAAATAGAGAAAACTGTTTCTTGGTATCTATGCTTCCATATGGATTGACACTCTCATTGGTTTCAGAATTCTGCCATAAGAGTGTAGTTTATTCAATATACTGGTGGAATGCAATCTTTTGCGCTGTAAATGGAATTAGTTTTGCTCGAAATGAAAAAGTGAAAAAAAAAAAAAAGGGACCTGCACTTAAGAAATAATCTTCATATTTAATCCAACTTTAATTTGACCTTCATCAACTATGTAATCTCTTCCTTCATTGTTCTTCTGGAGCCAGAACAGAAATGGGTGCCTTCTGATCTAATATCTTTTCAAGAAAATGAAGTGAAAACAGATATATGGCGGTAAAACATGGAATGGATAACTTCAGAGAATCAACATTCCTTGAACACTATAGCTGTCCTTACAATTCATTCTTCACAAGTCATGTTGATACTCCCTGTTCCCTATATCTTTACATAACAATTAACAAGTGAGGTGAAAAGAGTGAAAATCTTTTACCTTTTATACGCAGTACTGATGATTAATACTTAATAGCCATGAGCATAACCCATATAATGTCCACGAGACCGGATATTACGATGATCATAAATAGGCTCTCCATAGTCCACAGCCTTTATCACCACTGCTTCACGTCGACCAGCTTGTTCCTGAACTGCCCCAAACACAATCTCATTGGTAGTCTCGTAACTCTGCTCATAGTATGTTTTCGGGCCAGACGAATAATGCCTCTGATGCTGCTGCTGCTGCTGCTGTTGTTGCTGCTGAAATTCACCGTCCCAACCACTATAGAAAGCTTGACTTTGCCGGAGATGGTTGGTCTTCTCTGGGTCCTTGGTCATGAAAGCATAGGTCTTCCTTGGGGTTGGAGTTCTTGTTTCTATAGTCGGTGGCTCATCTTCATCAGGTATCACAAAACTTTCTTGCAATGGCCAAGCATTTTGACGCTTTAGCTGTTGCTGGTACTGCTGTTGCAGTTGATTGGTCAGTGGCTTCCTTCTAAAACCCGAGAACAACGCCCCAAATATTTCTGCCACAGCTGCACCAGTATTGAGGAAAAGCTTCCCAAGTGAACCAAAGAAGCCTTCTTCTTGCTTCTCTGTTTCATCATCAGTGGGGATTAATGGTGGCCTGACTAATGATTTCTGTGGCTTCTGATATGGACTGGATGGAAAGCTTGTTTTACTACTTATGGAATCCTACAAGAGCAAGAAAAGAGTTTACTGTTCTATGTTCTTCCATAGGGTATGAAGACCATTAATGTAGACAGCTTGTGACAGATTTAGCAATGAGAGGAACAGTTTACACTCAAGTGAGAGACACCAAATCAAAAGAACTATTTTGTCAAAGAAATCACAGAGAACATTAATCACTCACGTTTTGGGAAGAGACCATCGTACCCACTCTCCTTTGGAGCAAAGCCAACATATAACCAAAGAAGCCAGCAGCAACCAGCACAGCAATCCCTTCAATAAAGGAATAGACCACCAATTTTATCCATGTCCAATATCAAAAGAACAAAGGCAAGGGGAAAAATCGTCACACTGTTCAATTTACCTAAAGGAAAACCATTCCCATATTGGTAGGCACAGTCATCGAAATGCAGCTGTATCTCTCGAATAGCCTGGTTTCCTCTGTCTATGACAAGAAGAGAGCAGCTGCTTCCAATATAAACAACATCAAAATCGTTGGAAAACTTTGCATCTTCACTTGGCCCATCAACATAGCCCCCTGCACGGCTCCATTTTCCTCCTGCAATTGTTGTAACCCCTGCATAAAGAAATTGAAGCATATCAAAACACTGTGAAATCACTGTGTGCGGCAACTCTAAGACCAAAATAAAAGTCCACTACATGGAAATTACTTATAGTCTCTCATTGAATGAGAGATTGAAAAAATTAATAACAATAATAATCTGTAATTGAAAACAACAATTTTTTTCTTCTAATATTTTAACAAGTTAATGGGTATGAGAGCCATTCCTTTAGGTATATAATAATCTTGAATGGATACCAATATTTTACCTGCATCACTGATCTTCCTGATTGCCATGTTCATAGTGTCTGCTATGTAAATATTTCCCCTATCATCCGCAGTAAGTCCCTTTGGTTGGTTCATCCTTGCTTCTCTAAGCTTCCCATCCACATGTCCAGAGTAACCTTCAGGCGATCCAGCAACTAGTTTTGGCCTGCTGTCTGCAGTTTTCCATGCATTCAAAATCCACAATGAAACATATATATTTTCCAGTAATTTGTTTAAAGAACTCTAAAAAAGAAGAATATGCCAAGAAATTCAATCAACCCATTATGGAAGAATCAGTAGCTGATACTGTGGACCAACCATAACAAGGAGAAACTCAAAAATTAGGTCCGGTTTATATTCCAATTGTTCAGGTTGCCACAGAAATCCAAGTGAGACCAGAAGTTTGAGAGAATGAAGAGTTGGTTGTTATTAATTGAAGTCAAAATGCGTTATTTCTCATAATTCAGATGACATCAGCTGGGTTTTGTTCTATAAGAATCACAGAGGCCATGAAGTTCAGACAAGATGTATAGAGCATAAGAGAAAGAGACAACAGTTTCGAGTAACAATGAAGTTTGTCCTTGAAGAAACATAGCTTTAGAAGAAAAGGGACAGATTACAAATTTCAAAAAAGATGGAGCTGGGTAATTTGCATTATTAAGTAACAGTCTCATTGTACTTTAAAAAGTGGATCTCTTGAGCAGTTCTGTTCAACAAAAGCAAAATCAGGAACCTAATCATTCAAATTGAAGTTCAGATTTGGTTGAAAGTTGAAACTTATGTGAAAAGCAACCAATACAAAAGATCTAGAGGAATAAATCAGTTGGGAAAAGAAGCGAGATTTCTGCCCAAACTGATCAGAAACAGAATGAAAAAGTAGAAATTTCGTTACCAGAAGAAGTAATTTGCAGGAATTTCATAGTAAAACACATAGTATAAGAATATAAGAGCAGGATTTCAACATATATATGATCCAATCAAGCCAAAATTATAAGTCATTACAGAAAAACCCACTTACAGCGTGACAATGGTGAGGATATCTTGTAAATGTTGCTGTTAACAGAGTCCAAAACCAGAAGCTCTCCACTGGGTGAAACCTCAACTGCGAACGGCTCGATTCCAAGCTTACTCCCATCGAATACCGTCTCTACAGTGTAACCACTTTCGAACTTCACCATCGGACGGCCAGAAATTGCTGAAAATCCAAATCCCATTAATCCCCAACCATGGCAGAGAAAAATCTCTCAGTACCCAAAACACTCAAGGACCTATGGGTGGGAACAGGAAGAAAACAAAAACAATGTAGGTTCGATCTGATATCATTACCAGTTTTGGTAGTTGCTTTAAGTGACCACAACCATTTTAGAAGAGCAGAGAAAGAATTGGAAACAAACCCACTAACAATTTCTGCAAAAAAAAATGCACAAAGAAAAAGATGAGATATAGGGTTGCAATATAGGAAAGATTGAATATCAAAGAAGCTGGAGAGCTAATACACACTTGCAGGATCAGTAGCCGAAGCTGATGAGAGACATCCGAGCAAACCCATGAGTATGAGAGCCAAAACAAATCCATTCTTTCCCATTACTCCCATAAACTCAAGAACCCACAGGGAGAAAGAAAAGCTCAAATCAGAAGATTCAATTTCAAGCCCTGCTGCATTCTCAGAAACCCCATAAATCTCATCTGGGTGAAAGTAGTAAGAAGCTAAAACAAGATAGACACTGCGATGCTCTTTACTTTTTGTTATCGAACCCTTCAAGTGCGGCTGAGGAGTGAGGAGAAAAGGATAAGAGGGCTTGTACAGGCTTCCTTCCTTGGTTCGGCTTCGCCTCTCTCTCTCTCACTCTGAGTTCTCTGTGTCTTTAAATGGAATTAGCAAAAGACGGAAAAAGCGGCAAGAAAAATAAAAAAGGTATCCAAGTATTGGACAGTGTAAGGAATCATATGCTTTCCATTGCTTTCCATTGCCTCTAGAGTGGGTGTCTTAACTCTTATTTACCAAAAACAAAAAAAACTCTTTAACTCTTAAATCTTAAGTCTTAATACAAAAATCATTTTTGGGTTTTAACTTTAATGCTATGGTCTTAATGCATTCACAAGTCACAATGTCAGTGTCACAACCACACAGCTTTCAGACTTTGAATACTAGCAGATACATATGCTCAGCAGATCTGAATGGAGTGTTAGAATGAGACATCATCTATAGGTGTATTTAGTAATTGACATCTTTCTTTAGTTGGCATTTGTCTTGTTCTCAGAATTTAAGGTTAAGGGTATAAAATGGTTTTTAAAAATAATTTAAAAGTATCATATCATATTGTGGTTATCAAAAGATGTCATTGTCATGCATATATTTCAAATAAGAGAACCCCATTAGGTCATGCAACGCACGTCGTCCTTGCGCCTAGACATAAGGGTGCACAAAATGATCGTTGCACCCCTGGTCATTTCCATCTTTTCAAGGGGTGCGATGGTCATTACACATGCCTTTGTGTCTGGGTGCAAGGACAATGTGCATTGCTTGACCGGGTGGTATTCTTTCTCCCATAAAAATATAATAATTTTAGGAAAAAGATCATCATGATAATAGTGTGATATACCACGCCCTCTCACATCCTCATCATGTGGGTCTTATACTGATAGTCTCTTATCTAACCATGTGGGTCTCATACGAAACTGTTTTTCTTGATCAATGCAACATGAGAGATTCTCCTACATTGGTGATGTGACAAATCCTCTTCCAATTATATTTTGGGATTGAGTTCCCTATCTAGGGTTGCATAGCGTACGCTAATGCCTCCTTATGTCTCTCTCTCCTCCAACAATAGGGTGCACGTGTCATTTTACGAATGAGGAAAGATAGACACATGGAGAGCGCTAGCGTACGCTATGCAACCTGGCAACTTTCTTTCTCTCTATCATTTATAAGTTTTGTTCAATGAGCTGCCATTGATGGTACATTAGCTCTCTCTCTCTCTCTCTCTCTCCTTACATGAAATGACCTTGCTACGCTCTTACGTGTAGAACCATTTTGTCACACTTCAATGGTGTGTTCCTCTATGCTGCTTGCTCAAAGAACACTCTTCCAATTTTTTTTTTACCATTTAACATCTTGGGAAAGAGTTTTCTAAGCAAGCGACATATGAATATATTAGAGGGCAAGAAGGTCATTTTATATGAAGAGGAGAAAAATAGACACAAAGGTATTAGTGTACCTTATCTTGAAGACACGGATAACTTTTTCCTAATATCTTTTGATTAGACATGGTAAAAAACAAATACATTTGAAACATAATTTTTTTTTTCTTTTGTAGGAAATTGTGATTAAATGAGAAACAAATTCACCTGTATAATTATGATATAGGCGAGTCTTCAATAGATGCCAAAAGGACTAATGAATGTACCATTTCTATTGTTAGCGTTCTTTAACCCATTTCAAGCAAAGTTCTTATTTTGACAGATTTCAAAGTGGTTCAAATCCATCAACTTCATTCAAGGAGAGGAGACAAAATGTAAAACAGAACGCTAACCGGTGCTGTGTGTAGGTGTGTACTTGTGCCAAATACAGTTCAGTACAAAAAGATCGTCAAATCCAGAGATATGACAATCTTTTCATGCAAGATTCTGATACATACCCACACACAACACCGATTAGGGTTCGTTTTCCCCAAAGTATTTTATGCCCAAATAAACACAGCCGTCAGAAACTTTATTTTTCCCTTGTTGAGTTCTTGTGCTCACAAATTTCGAGGTGAATGGGTGTCGTTCTTTAATTTCCTTTGTTGACCACTGTTTTCTTTTTCTTTTTTTTTTGTAAATCCAGATTCTTCGGGGTAACCATGTGCTGAGCTGCTGGTATAGATAAGCCTTCTACCACGAATGTGGAGATCATATGGAAGATCATCTAGATTCCAATTGACGTATTTAACTACCTTTTAGATACTTTTACAATACTCATGATTTCTCGCGCTCACGAATGTCCATACATATGAGACACAGAGGATCCAATTGATGCCAACCATTGTAGGCAATAAGGCATGTAAGGAGAGAATCTCTCACGTGCGAATTGGTTTCGTTAATAAGAAGCCCAACTGGCCCACATCACATGGTTAAGGAAAAGAAAGTATAAGACAATACTCCAACATCATTTCTTACCATTATTAGATTAGAGTGATGGCTTAACCTTTTTTAATTTTTTTTAGTTTTTCTAATGATCATGGCGTGGCTGCTTATCTTTCAAGACTTTGAAATGCAGAAGGCTTTTGACCATGGTTCTAAATATCGGTATCAGATTGATATGTATCGGCTGTATCAAGTTGCATTAGATGGTTTTGCATTAATTTCTAGAGCAAGAGATTGCTATCTGGTCAGTGTTGTGCGTGCATCAGCATGGGGAATGAGATATTTTTAGTTCAATGAGGGATGAGTGGTAATTTTGTGCAGTCCTATGTCTAGAAGTAGGAATCATGCGATTGATTAGCATTTTTTTTTCCTATTTTTATTAAAAAATAAATTTAGATAAATTTAACTTTACTACAAACCATTACACTGATACATGATCGGTCAAGAATCCATATTAGTTTATCCGAATTTTGAAAACCATGCTTGTGACCGCCAATCAATAGTATAAGATACATCTTTTAACCACAAAACATGATGTGACAAAAATAAAATTGATCGAGTTTTCCTTCACCCATGATAAAAAGATTTGATCATCGGTGTTGTTGGATTGTGGGGAAATTGGGAATACATTGGGGATGGATACTTTCGTCTTCTTAAATAGGAGTGGGAGTGTAATGATGATAAAAGATTCTAAAAATGAGACCACATCATCAATAGAGGAGGAAACCTTTATTTCAAATAATATTGTAAAAAATTAATGGATGGGTTACTAAGGAAGGATTGAAGGATGATGAACTAATTCTAATAAATGTATGGGAAATAATTTTTTGTTTAGGAGTGTTGACTAGCGTAGGCCAACACTCCCATATGTTTATCTCTCTCTTCCTCAAAACAAAGGGATATAGATGTCTTTTTCATATGGGAAGGAGAGAGATAGACTCATGGGAATGCTGGCATAGGCCACACCCCAGATAGAGTGTTTTTTTTCTCTAAATATATATTTAAGGAATTGTTTGAATAATCCGTTAGCATTCTCCCTTGTATTTTTCCAGTAGGCATTAATTTGACTAAAATTCTTGACAATATGTAATTTTATCCTGATACTTTGATATTTCATTATTGCATTTTCTGATTATCTTATCATTAAACAACTCAATTTATTTTCAGTTCATTTTTTGGGGGGAGAGAATTCGACCCCATCATATATATATATATACATGTATATATATATGGAAGAAGAAAGTTGCCAGATCGCGTGATCCCTACGCCTAAACATAGGAGCACATGAAATGATCATTCAACCCTCAATAAAATCAAAATCCCATCCACATAGATGCCATTATGTGCACTCTCAATGATCCCCGTGTTGGTGCAAGGGCTACACAACTAGAGCAATCTATTGCCCATATATATGTATAAGAGGAAAATGGTTCTACATGCTCATGGTAAGAACCCATTGTCATGTGGATAGCTGATGTGGCTATTGTGGACCATTGGATAGAAAGACCATGGTATAGAATAGCCACTATCAAATTTCAAAACCCAGTTTAATCAGTTACTCTCTTGAAACTCATGTATACCGAAACACGTACAATCAGGAGTGAAATAGGGTCGGGTTGGGCCAGGTTTTTTAAAACCCCATCCCAACCATGAGTCCTCTTAGATCACCCCAAACCCAACCTGGCCCTAATGTCGGGCTGAGATATCTCAGCCCAAGCCCAACCCTGCCAAACTCGGCCCCATCCCAGTTTGGCCCTAATTGACCTTGATGTTTGTCAGGGTTAGGCTGACATTGATTGACCTTCGCTGACCCTGTTTTTTTGGCCATTTGTATCCTTATATGATCTAAGAAAAAAACAGAAGAAAAGTAAAGTCAACATCCATCATTCTTAAAAACAATCCTAAAGACTTAATACCTTAAACATAATACATAATAATTAATATATAGTTATATAAAATCATGGTCGATCCAGGTTTAGTCTAAGGCTTCAACCTAATCCTGGCTGACCTTGGGACTGCAAATCCAAACCTAGGCCCAACCTACAGGTTGAAAAAACCTAGCCTAAGCCCAGTCCAGGCTTGGGTTCACGGGGTCAAACTTACACCCCTATTATGATACTGTGACCAATAATGTGCAATCCCCTATGACTTAGGATTTTGAAACCTCTGCTTACCACATAGAAGGCTTCAATGGCAACTGGGGGATCTAGGGTCAACCAAATCTACAAATTTTTGGCTTTGGATGTCAAGAAAAGAAAAAAAAAAATTTAAAAACATTTGAATTTTAGGAGAGAAAGACACATAAATCAATTATTGCATTCAAAGTGGGCATTTGATAAAGGATTCCCGTGTTGGAAGTGGGCTCCCCAAAAACATTAGAAGCTGAGGATTTCTCCTTCGACATAACATGCATATTAGAGTGAGATTGGTGGTTGTTAATGCCTTGATGGATTAAGAAATCATAATTCCTTTATAACCAAAGGAAAAAGATTCTTTGAGCAGATGGGGTAAGAAGGGTAAGATACCCTTATTACGCTAGTATCTCTGTATCTAGCTATCCATCCGAACTGACATCGCTACCTTATAATGTAAAATACCGTTTTATTGGAACTCATTGGTGCATCAAGGGATCTCTCTAATGGTTTACTCTATGGTACAGATAACACAAGTACACAACCATGGTTAATTGAAGTTAATAAACTTCTTTTTATCTTCCCTGTTCCCTTTCCCACCCCACCCCTGATGGGTAGATATCCATCTTTGTTAAGCATGCCATGCTTGATCCCTTTTTTTTTATTCTTTCTTTGACTCGATGAGGGAAACAGAAAACTTTTGGTTCAAACCCAGCCTTTTGGGCCATCAGGCAAACCCATGGCTTAGGCATTGGGATGAGACAAAACCTGATGAGCCTGGGCCACCAAGCCACAACACAATAAGCACACCTGAGGTAGGCCCTTTGGTATTTCATTATTCGATGACCTTGACCCATATAACATGAAACCATCATGGGTATCATCCAACTATAGCAACCTCTGATATACTTCATTCCCTGGACTCAAGACTGTTCAACAAGATCCACAATAACCGAAATTTTTCAAAGATTTTGACTCATTTCCTTGAAATCTCTACCATATAAAGTGAAAAAAAGAAAAAGAAAAAGAAAAAGCGAGATTGTATAGCTATACAAATGGATGGTGGCTTCATATCAAAAAACCAATTATGAACATTGAAACCAATTTCAAACAGCTACCTGCTCCCCAAAATGCTATATACTTCCCCCACCCCATCCTCCAAGAAACCCAGAAGCCAAAAGAAGGATTCTTCAAGTGAGGCAACATTTTGAACCTCCCATCTCCCAAGAAAACCAAAACTGCATTGGCAGACTCTACAATTCATCACATTAAGTGGACATTAAACTGTTGCAACTTATCCCACGATTCTTGGCAGAGAATCTCCCCCTAAGAGCATGCTAGGAAGCTAGCTGTTTGTCAAAGCAAAACAACCCTAAACAGAAGTGCTCCATCCCGATTATATCCATCACTCTGCATCTATCCATCTGAACACACAAAACAAGCATCCAGCATCTCAAGGTGTGCTTTCAAAAGAAACTTGATGTTGGCCACTATATCTTGGCTTCTGGCTCGAAGCATTAGCAAGGCCTTGAAGCAATTTCATGACATCCACAGTATCATCTAGATAGTACTTTGCTTTGCTTGGCTTCTGTCCAACTGTACACGCAAAGATTTCAGGAACTGCAGGCAATAAAGGACCAGAAACCGTACTTAATATGCTCTCAAACATATCTTCATCGGATCTGTCATCTCCAATGCACATGACAAAATCAGGTGGCTTCCCATTGGAAACCATTGTTGACAGAAGCTTCTCCGCAACCAATCCTTTACCTACTCCCTGCAGGTCATCAGGCATTCATAAGGACCTTACGACATCTACTAAAACGACGTAAGTCACATAGATGATGCTAAGGCCATACATACCTGTGGTTTGACTTCGACAATATGCTGGCCCCTCTTGACAGCTACTGGCTCGTTTGCAAGTACATTTTCTAGATGATCCAACAATTCCAAGGCCTGGCAAGATCCGAAGTCAGGGTCTGCATCTTGATATTGCCAGACCAATGCACTCTCCTTAGTCTCTATGTAAGACCCATCAGTGGTCTCTGTGTACAATCTCATTACAGGTTCTGCAATTTGTCTCCAGTCAAGGTTGGTAGCCAATGAACTGGTTTCCCAGTCGGAGGATTTACTCCACCTGTCATAAGAAGAAAATCAGAACTATTAAATCCCACAAAAAGCATTTTAGATGACAAGTTAAATGTGCACCTGTCCACACACGAACGAACCAAAATGGCAATTTAAATGCAAACGAGATGGGAGGAATATACCTTATGAAATACCCATGTTCAGCTGCTATTCCCAGCATGTCACAAGGGGCAAACCATTCGCTCAGAGAATTTCGCCCTCTACCACTAACAATAAACACTGTGTTTTTAGGGTCACTGCATAGGCTATTTAGAACAGATATAACTTCAGGGCTGGGATTCTTATTAATAGATGATTGGGGCACAACTGTGCCATCATAGTCCAGAAATATTGCCCTTCTATTGGTTCTCTTGTATGCTGATGCCATATGGTCAATGGACAATTTCCTAAAACTTGGTGAAAGAGAAACAACCCTGAAACTCATCCCAAACCCAATTCCCCAGCATCGTTTACTGTAATGATCTTTACATGCTCTCTCCAGATCCTGAATGAAGCTGCGGGCCCAATATGCTACATCATGAGAACTGACATAACGATAGTGCTTCTCATGCCGCAATTGCTTCTCGGCATCAGGCATCATAATAGCCAAATTTAAGGCATCAGCTACAGCATCAATGTTCCAAGGATTAACCCTGATTGCTCCACTTAGAGATGGTGAACAACCTATGAACTCAGACACAACAAGCATGCTAGTGCGAGGGGACCCCACAGAGATGCCCATAGCTTCATCCAACTGTGGAGTTCCCTGCCTGCAAACAACGTACTTGTATGGGACCAAGTTCATTCCATCCCTAACTGCATTTACAAAGCAGCATTCAGCAACTGCATAAAAAGCAATCTTCTCATATAGAGGAACAGGGCGATCAATGAGGATCACTGGATTATAGCCCGGTAAACCATAGGTGTCATTGATCCTTCTGGCAGTTGAATATGTTTCCCTCTTTGCTTCCTCTACGTCTTTCCCAGTACTCCTTGCAGGTTTCACGATTTGGACCAGAATCAGTTGGCCCTGCAAATCCTGATGCTGCTGCAGAAGCTGCTCTACTGCTAGCAGTTTTAAGCTGATTCCTTTAAATATATCCATGTCATCAACACCCAGGATCAACTTTTTCCCTCTGAACTGTTCTTGGATCTCTTTGATTTTAACAGATGTAGCATCAAGATTCAATACAGACTCAAGCTGACCCATGTGAACACCAACAGGCAGAATTTTAATGTATACTGTGCGACCAAAGTATTCAAGTCCAATGTGCCCCCGCTTAGACTCATAATCCAAACCCAACATCCTACTGCAACAAGACAGGAAGTGCCGAGCATAATCAAATGTATGAAAACCTATTAGATCAGAATTCAGCAGTGCCCTCAAAATTTCATCTCTAACTGGCAGAGTCCGATAAATCTCTGATGAAGGAAATGGGCTATGAAGAAAGAACCCAAGCTTGACTCGATTGAACCGCCTCCTTAAGAAAGTTGGAAGTATCATAAGATGATAATCATGAACCCAGACATAATCTTCCTCGGGGTTAATTACTTCCATGACCTTGTCAGCAAATATCTTATTTGCAGAAACATAAGCCTGCCAAAGAGACCGGTTAAAGCGATCGCCATGATCCGGACAAATAGGCAGCATGTAATGAAACAGAGGCCACAGCTGTTGCTTGCAGAATCCATGGTAGAAATTTTTCTGAAGGTCAGGAGGCAGAAATGTGGGCACACAATTAAAATCCTCCAGCAGTTTCTGGGCAACCTCGTCCTGTTCACCGACATCTACATCAACCTTCAGAGAGCCCACATAAATAACCTCACATTCACATGAGAAGCCATCCTTCATTTGTAACAGAAGTGCATCCTCATCCAAACTAAAGCACCATCTGCCTGTTTCCGTATCTTTCTGAGCATGCAAAGGAAGATGGTTCGCTACAATAATTTTCCGCTCACGGCATCCAGAGGAGAGAGCATCTGAACCCCCATCATTACCCCCATCTCCATCTACATCAGAAATAATTCCAGGAACAGTCATCACTCGTGGAAGGGCTCGAGGAGTACAAGGTAGATCCAGTAGGGCCCCAGAAGCCAAGTCTAAAAAGTTTGAGCATGATCTAGACACCATGGTTGCAATAGAGAGATTTTGGATGTATCAATACTTCAAGCTTGGATCAATTCACGACAATAGCTAAGTTGTCTACCCCACGATAAGTTGATCAATTCCACAGGTCATCAGTATCAAAATGGCCTGGAAAAAAAGGAACTGTCCAAATGATCAAAATACAAAGAACTAAAGAATCCTGAATCATGTACGCGGCATAATTTTTCCCTTCAACCCACAACATTACTAATGCATAAAATGAAGCTTTAGCATTGGAAGTTGATCAGATAACAAGATTTATGTAAATAAGATCCCCATCAACTGTGTGGTGATAGAATCAAAGCATCATTGCCAAATAAAGATTACATTATCTAGAATCTTCTTTTTTTAACGCACCTTTATTGCATTGCCACGTAAATATTCCTATAAAGTTATAAATAGCTTATTTACTACCATTTGTCGTTATCCCATGCTGCGGGCTTTTGCTTCTTGACACAACAGAAAACGAATATATGACGATATCTTACAAAACGACCAGCCAACATATGACACACTACATATTTTTAATACCAGACAAAGGAAATATTTTGAACCATAAAGCCACCCTCCCCAATGAATGAGAGAGAGAGAGAGCGAGAAAGATTGTATTAAATGATAGCTTGCTGATCCATGACTTTACTCAAAGGAGTCAATCTTCACATGTGCCCTACACATAAATGCAAGCAAAACATAATGCTGCCACAGAATCCTCATCACTTAAATAGGCATCTTCTAGAAGTCAACTTTCGTATGTAGAAGAAGGCCAGAGGAAAACATGGAGGAAGCAGGAAACAACTAATGCCAAAGGGAAAATAAGGAAAAAAGACATTCTTCTCAACTGGAACTCCTAGAAGACTCACTATCGACAAGAAGCAAGAAGCAGCAAACTGACGTGGAAGGATTAAATGTAATATAAATCTTAAAGTGATCCTTTGGTGCAACGGTTAATTTGCTTCATTGTGACCAAATGGTCACGGGTTAAAGTCTCTGGAAACAGCCTCTCTGCAAAGCAGGGGTAAGGCTGCATACATTATGACCCTCCCCATGTATTGGGTATGCCCTGTACATCTTATAATGATCCAAAGACTAATAAGTATCATCTTTTGTTGCATCCTCTGGAATCTCCAAAAAGTTTGGCTTCACCAAATGGCTACAAACTATGCAGAACCTTGATACCAAAACACTTGAATCCCAAAGCAAAGCTTTTCAACCAATGTTATAATTTAAAACATACAATTATAAAATAAGAGGTTGCCTCAAATTCTCAATGGTTTATCATGATAATCAGTAATTCTCAACATCTATTTATAAAAATGAAAGAAACATTCAAACAGGAATCTTGCTCTCTCTCAAATTTCTCCCAAAAGCCAGAAAAAAATAAAGGAAGGAAGAAGTATTGATTGCAGTGAATCATCAGATAAACAGAGCATCATTTCCAAATTTAGATCCTCAAGAGAAACATCAAAGACGACATTTAACACGACAAACTAAAGGTTTCTATAATGGTGTAACCACAAACAATGCCTACCACAAAATATGCTACAGATGCCACTAATTCTGAAATTCGAATCCATTCCTCAAATCATAAATGAGATAAATCATCAAATTCACACTAATCAATGGTCCAAACCACCCTATCACTTGCCTACTTCTGGTAGTAGAGTAAATAGAAAAATTTTCCCCAAGAACGTCCATAGATTCACCAAGTTTAAAAACAGACTTCATCTTAGTGAGAACAATATAACAAAAGTGAAATGGATGGTCTACAAAATGCATAACCAGATAACCTAATTAGAAGAACATAATAAACGTAGGGCATGCATATGTATTCCTACCAGTCGTAGCAAGAGGTTTTGTATGGCTTAGAAAAATCCAAGCGCAACTACTTCAAATTTTACATGGGTCTTGTTTGTTTCTCATTTGAAAAAAAAACTTCTCTAATTTTAGCCTGCATGAAGTAACACCTTCGGATAAATTTGGGTTTAATGTCAAGGCAACCAGATAGGAATCTCACTTGGTCGAGAAGAATAAAATCCCGGTAGATATTCAAGAAGATTGCTAAATTGGAAACCGTCCAACCTTCCTTATATATATCCATCTTCTATTTACAGAAAACGAGATATATTTTCAATAAATGATACATATCTATCCTATTCCTGGAATTTACACCGTTTCGCCCTTTTTTTAGTACATCAGGTGATTTGATATGCCTAGTTCTTTAAGATCATCTGTTTTACAACTATATCTCCGATATTCCTTTATTTTCCTCGCAGAAACAGCGACTGTTTGTCGAAACAATTGTAGTTAACATACGGTTCCTGCTAAACAGTTCCAAATCTGATTTTCACTTGATTTCATTCCTCGTCGAAGTCCAATAGTTTCTAATTCTAAACTATCGAAGATGTAGAGAAACTCAGAGATTATAGAAGCACATGAACTCGAATTTCCCAGCGCTAGACTAAAGGCTAAAGGAAAGGAAAGAGAAAATGATAAAAGTGACTTTCAGATCTCAAAGTCTCAAACCGCAGTTTCAAAACGGAAAACCAAAAAAAAATTTTAAAAATCAACAGATAAGCCTGCATTTACATTGAGAGCTCTTAGCTTTCAGATCTCAGAATATCGACAGCAAGGCCAAGACATCGAAAGAAAGAGGACAACAACGAGTTGTCCTGCAACAAAATCAAACTGAAAGTCGATCAGGGAGCTTTCTACCAAAGCTACTCCAATTCTCCAAAGGTGTTCATTATAAAACCGTCCATGAAAATTCTGGATAACGAGAAAAAAGAAGAAAAGGCCTAGAATTCAAAGAAGAAAACAAAAACAGAGAAACATAAGCACCTCAGATATCATATCAAAACTGACACAAGAAAACATAGCCGCCGAAAACTGACCTGAGAAATGACGAAACTGAGCAACACAACTTCAAGCTTTAGGTTTCCATCGAGAAACCGGCAACCTAAGCATGACGCTTTGTCAAGAATCCGGCGAAAATGTAAGGGTTCTGAAGTTCGGAAATCACCGGAAAAACACAGCAAAGTCTCTTCTTCCCCTCTGCTCTCGCAAAGAAGCGAAACAAACAGAAATGTATTGAGAAGAAAATTTTAAATGTATTTAAGAAGAAACCGACCCCGGATAACTTTATTTATTATTTTTTAGTAAAAAGGACTCCGGATAAAATTTAACCCGCTTGGATTTTGAATTTTTTTTTATCTTTGTTTCATCCATTTTCCCATACACCCCTGGTTTCTTAAATTTATTACAGAATTTACCCTTTCTTCTCTACTTATAATCCTAAATAAATATTATCCACTATTTTGATTTTTCTTTACAGATAATTTGGTTGACTTAGAATCTAAAAGAGAATCTCTTTATGTCCCTTATTAAACATTGGAACCTAATAACCATATCTTACAAGAATTCCAATTGTTTGGTTAACCTAAACTCCTTAGATTATTTCAACCAAAAAAAAAAAAAAAAACTCCTTAGATTATGACAAGGGAAAAAGTTATTGAGAAAACGAAAATAGATCGGTATCAGACTGGCCGATTCGTATTGCTCTTGATAGGGAGCTAATATCGATTCCTGGTCGATCTCTTATTGGTGGATTGGTACAGATGAAACAACGTGACGAAGGTATGAAGGAATATCTGGTAAGAGAATAAGGAGATCTCTGAAAAAGGGGGAGGCTAGGAAGTAGATTACACATTGAAGAGGAGACAAACATGCTCTTGGACTTAAGACTATGTGCATCGCGTGCTCGATCTGGCAATCTTGGCTGTCATTGAACTAATAAATGAAGAATAACGTGTAATTAGAATTCGTCTTTTGTAACTCTAACAGAGTAAGATAGACTTATTCCAGCTAACCCTTGATCACGAGAACAGCATGCGCATCTCAAGGGCGCCACGTGATTCTTCTGTCTAGCGGGACCACCCCGACTTCATTTTCGTCAGTTGCACGCTTTTGCTTTACATTGCGAAATTAACGATCCAATTATTGTACGTAACAAATATCGAATAAATAGAAATATTTCCCAAGACTATGTGTGTCGCGTGCTCGATCTAGCAATCTTGGTGGTCACTGAACTAAAAAATGAAGAAGAATGTGCAATTAGAATTTGTCTTTTGTAACTCTGACAAAGTAAGATAGACTTCTTCAGCTAACCCTTGATCACGAGAACTGTAAGCGCGCCTCAGGGGCGTCGCATGATTCTTCTGTCTAGTGGGATCACCCCGGTTTCATTTTCGTCAGTTGCACGCTTTCGCTTTACATTACCAAAATTAGAGATCCAATTATTGTACGTAACAAATATCGAATAAATAGAAATATTTCCCAAGACTATGTGTGTCGCGTGCTCGATCTAGCAATCTTGGTTGTCACTGAACTAAAAAATGAAGAAGAATGTGTAATTAGAATTTGTCTTTTGTAACTCTGACAGAGCAAGATAGACTTCTTCAGCTAACCCTTGATCACGAGAACTGTAAGCGCGCCTCAGGGGCGTCGCATGATTCTTCTGTCTAGTGGGATCACCCCGGTTTCATTTTCGTCAGTTGCACGCTTTCGCTTTACATTACCAAAATTAGAGATCCAATTATTGTACGTAACAAATATCGAATAAATAGAAATATTTCCCAAGACTATGTGTGTCGCATGCTCGATCTTACAATCTTCGCTGTCACTAAACTAAAAAAATGAAGAAGAACGTGTAATTAGAATTCTTTTTTTGTAACTCTAACAGAGTAAGATAAACTTCTTCCAGCTAACCCTTGATCATGAGAACTGCAAGCGCGCCTTAGGGGCGCCGCGTGATTCTTCTGTTTAACGGGACCACCCCGGTTTCATTTTCTTCAGTTGCAAGCTTTTACTTTACATTGCGAAATTAGAATCGAATGATTGCACGTAACATATATAGAATAAATAGAAATATTTCCCAAGTGACTTTCCTTCCTTTCATTTCCTCCGTCACCCAACACTACCCATGTTCCAAGAACTCACTTCACGTATATATCCTCCTCATTTGGTTCAGATATGAAATAATAAAAAATCATTTTTTTAAGTAAAGTTAAAAGCAAATCCATCTGATACGAACCAATTTGGATCGGTATTGACTGAGACTGATACAGTATTCGATACCAATTCCTAAATACATGGACATCATTGTTCTCTATCTTTATTTTTCTCTTTTCTCCGCCTCTCCATGTAAATTGTTGTGTCCCTATCTTGCATATCCTACCTTGCTTGCTTGAGAGTCCTCTCCCCCAAAAAACAACATTATCCTTCAAGTTTGCCCTCGATGTTCGACCATTTTAAATTCCTTCCAATGTTTTCTATTAATTAATAAAAAGGTTAGGTTTACATCAAAACGAAAAAAGAAGATTAGGTCAAAATATTGAATAGATATAGATTAGAGACACTAAAGATTGTTCCTCTAGAGCTGACTCCAACTAAACCTTAGTGTATGATTATGGTAATTTATTTCTAGATAAGGATTCAAAAAGTCATTACCTCATTATTATAAGTAACATATAATAAATTATTTGTATATCAAATTGTAGTTTTGGATTCATTGTACCCCCATTAATGACTTCTTGGTAGCGATTTATATCATAAAGCAAAAGACCCATATTGAGATAGCAACAACCCTAGTCAGTAACTAAGGTAATGCCCGTACAACATATAAACTCAATTTTGTTTTTTAAATGCGAAAATAAAAAAACTAGAGAAAAGAATATTGTCTTGCTACATAATATGCGCTAGCACCATTTCTCTTGTCTCTCTCGTCCTCATGAAATAATCTTTTGCCCATACTAATTGGATTGATAGAAGCACTCATTTGCTCTCGTCTGCCCTTGTAATATTTGCTTCCAATCAGGAATTGTCAACAATTGGAATTTTCGGTCAGGAGCAACGTTTCAAAATACAAAATTAGGGATCGAATAGATTCCTTACTGATCGAGATCGGACTAGCATTGGTTGAAATCGATCCCAACAACCTTAGAATTGACCCTGAATCTGAAAACTCATCGATTCTAGGATTTCTTGATATGAATCAACCATGTCGAATAAACCAAAATCTAGTAGGCCTCAGTATCCTTGGCCGAATATAGATACATCTAAACGAATTCGAATTCAGATTTTCAACCATCTGATGACATCTATACCTTGTGTAACCCGGACCTTCCTCCCATAGTGGATACAATTCACTCTCAATCCATATCTCTTAGATTATGATTCTCTTTTCCTCATATTCCAAAACCTATTGAATCTTCAAAAACCCTTAAGATCATTATTTACTTAATTTTTTATTATGAAGTATTCAAAAAAAATCATTATGATGATTTTAATTGAAATCTTTGGATTTTTTTCTTGATAACTGTAAAAAGATACGGATGTATCCGTTTAAAACGGATACGGATATGGATCAAATTCAAAAATTTGATTACCATATATAGACGTAGAATCAAGATCAGCGGATTCACCGATGATCGATTTGATTCCCAACTTTTTGAGAGAGAGGGAAATTTAGGTTAAAACTATTAAATGTTGGTTTATTTTTGGTAAAGAGTATTGAATGCTAGTGAAGGAGGGGATGTAACCTGGCTGGTAAGAAATGACAGCTGGGTTAGGAGTTACGACTTTGGACCTGTGGGGGTGATTTTTTTTTTTAATTTTTAATTCCCTAAAACCCAATTACCCAGAAATGAAAGCAGCTTTTTAGTGCTTTTCTTGGGGTTATTTTAAAATAAAAAAGGCCCTTCGGCTCGAGGAGGGGCCATTTGAAGAACCAAAGACTGACTCGGCCAGCGTGACCGAGACCGCACGCCACTGCCTAGCTGGCATTGTGGATAACCATTCATACCCTGTCTTTATCCGTACGTTATTACCATATTGCCCTATCCCGTTGGTTTGGTCCGATTTTTAATCAAGTTGAATCGGTTATGTATGTACCGGTTTATTTCGAAGTCAGACCATTAAAAAATTTGTCCAGTTTATTTGAGATGGATTCCTTTAGGAGGGTAGAGATGAAGCCAGATGGTCGTCGGATTCTAAATTGTTGGCAGATGCTCTTGGTCTACGGTACTCACTGTGGATAAAAAGGATCTGACATTTTTTCCAGTAATGGCATTCCTGTAATTTAAGTCAAAGATGGGGCCTTTTCGATCATGTCAATATCCAATGCGGATAAATTAGGGTAGAGTGGTAGACTATAGACAGGGATTTGGATTTCTACCTTTTCCATGATTCTCTTTTTTTTTTGGATTTCCAGTTTCTAATTTCCTCGTCCCATTACCCCCACCTTAGAAACTCGTACGGACGTTTCCCACGTGAGCCAAACACCAACTCATCCCACCATGGGCCCATCACTGCAAATATATATGTCTAAGATCGATCCACGTCATCAAGAAATAGCCGATCGACGGTGATAGTTAGTGCCACGTTTCTAACCACGTGAGGAAAAACCAACCTTCTATATTATTAGACACGTTTTGGCAGTCCTGAGACCTGAAGAAGCGGTGGACAAATGGATAGTGGGTCCTACACTGTCTGTTGGCCGCATTTCACGGCAGTTTCCAAGAAAGCGTGCGAATATGATAAAAAGTAATGGTTGTGAGGTGAGAGGACAGGGGGTCCGTCGTCGTCCCTATCCAAGACCTTTGAGTGTGGGATCCACAGCCGATGGAATGTTCTAAACGTATCTTTCACGCAGTCGGCACTCCCCCTTCCTTTTAATTTTTTTATTGTTTCTTCAAAATGAAAGCCTTTATTTTCTCCTCTTCTTTTAGGCTATGTTTTGATGTGAAGAAAAGAAAACAAATAAGGAAAGTCGTGTGCCTCTCTTCCCTCTTTGAAATGGCCCTTTTACCTCCTTCTATATGATGCTTCAATTCAATAAGGGGTGTCAGGTTTTGATTCGGGTTGAGTTGGGTTCGGTGTGGGAATGATGAATCTAAAACCAAACTAATAATAAAAATTCGATTTTGGATTGTATCAATTTGTTACCGGAGTCGGCTAGGTTTGGGTTTAGTTTAACATACATATTTATACAAAACTGTTGAAAAATCTGATTTTTAAAGGGTTTCAAATTATTATCAATTTTTTATCGAGGTAGATCGGTTTAATTTTGGTGTTGGGTTCTTTTGGTTTCCAATGTTGATCGATTCGGTTTCAAGGTCTTAATACCCCAATCTAAAACGTGAAGCCATTAGTATAATTCAGTTCAAGCCGATTTACCCAATTCGGTCTTAATTTTGACACCTCTTGTCCCATGCCCCCATTGGTGTTGCATGTTTAGTTTACCACATATGGGCGGTGTGCCTATCTCTTGTTTATATCACATATTTTTCCTGGGGGACTGGAGGCCAATATTGCTTGGATCGTTCATGCTGGAGATCCAGATATCCATTCCCTCTTATTTTTGCGTTGGCATATGTCTAATTAGTATTAAGGAAAATGTTTTCTGTGTTGGGACATAGACTACACTAAACACATGGAGATGCACGAAATGACCACCCTACTCCCCTGAATGGTGGAAATGCTGCCCCCATCTGTTTGGGCGCAGCTTGCGCTGTGGGCCTGTGGCACCGAGAACATCAATCCTTAATATTAATATCTAATAGAAATGGCCACGCATTCCATCATTACACTCCATCATTGGATCAGACTTTAGTTTAGATGAAATAGTGGATCAGTCTTTTCATAGTAGTAGACTCCTAGCATTAGCATTAGACATATCCTGGAGAAAAGAGAGTAGTTAATTAAGGGCTTCTTTGGTTAGAAATTAGGCTGTGTTTGGAAACTAAGAAAAGAAGAAATAAATAAAAAAACACATAAATTAATCACTGTCTTCGTTATTATTTTTATTTTATCATGCTCTCTCGTTTTTTGTAACCTTTTTTATTGGCTTCCAAACATAGTCGGCACAGTTGGCTTCATGTAAAAACGAGAAAAGGAAAATTTTCTGATAATACATAGAGAAAGCTCTTCACTATATCTCTTGTGAGAGTACGAGTTGTCCAATAGAAAGTGGAAAACATTGACGGTAGGATAGTGAGAATTCTTGACCTGCATTAAAGAAGGAAAAAAATATTATTAGATGGCTAATTAAGGGAAAAACCTTCTTTACGGTTCACCTAGTTATGCCAAGTGAGAGGGTGATGATTAAGGTATCAATCGGTATGATACTCTTGGGATATGGAAACGGACTCTATAAGAACGAGCTATTGTGATCGTCAAGCCAGGTCAGGGCCTCGAGCTCGTCGAATCGTGAACATGCACCCCGCCTTGCGCTGGGGGCGTGTAACTCCTCATCTTGGAATAACACTAAAAAAGAAGAGAATAACCCCTGCGGCTTACATAAGGCACCATGAGTCTATCATGGACCAACAGGGTCCGAGACTTTCGCCCACGTCACACCTAATCAGGCACGTGGGAAGCAACGGATAAACGTTATCTCCAAATTACACTCTCCAACGGTCTCACTCCACTTCGGAATTCCAGCTTTTCAATTCAAGCATAACACAAACTCTCAACCACCTTAAATACGGGAGGTAACACACGTCTAACCCATTTGAACATTCATTGAATTGACTATTGCTCAGAGATATTCTAACTTAAGCATCGGAGTGAGATCACCAACGACGCCCGGTACCCTCTGCTAATCTTTGTCTTGCAGGAAGAACTCACTCCAACAGGATTTCTGACGCAACAAGATACATTATACATTTTACCTCATATCAATATTGTATCAAATATCGATCAATATATGTATGTCATAACGATACTATACAATATCTATTCTGTACAGGTTGATACAGGTTTTCGGTATAATATCTGTACGATATAATTCATTGCTTATTGTTTTATCCATATCAATACCGAATACCAATTTGATACAAGCATATTGATATCATGTCAAATTTATTTGGTATGGTATGATACAGTATAAGCGATATGGTTTCAATATCGGTACACGGTATGCGATATGAGTTCACACCCTGTGTCAATTTTAATCAATTGAATAGTTTAGGAGTGTCGCACTGCACACCTTGAGGAATTGGAGATGATTAAAATCCCCTTAGTTTTCATTACTTTGTCTTGTTTGAATCCATGTAGTCGACCCCATTAAATTCAAATAAGACTGAATTTGATAATATTGTTGGTGAGCAGAACAAGGACGCGAGGGATGGAAATTGTTAGATTGATAAGGTTCATACTCAGTTCCTCCCTCACCCTCACCCCCACCCCAATTTGATGTAATAATGACCTCACGATCTCCTCATCCATGATCCAACCGACGTAGTTAAGACCTAGTTATACCAACACTAAACATACCACCTTTGCTGCGACAGATCGTAGAGAGGAAGGGATATCAATAGTTGACTTCATCTGTACTAATTAAAAAGAAAAAAAGATTAAGAAGTTTTCGCTTATGTGATAAATTAGAGTTGACCTTGAAAATCAAAGAATTTAGTAATTTCCCATAATTGAGATAGAGGGAGAGAGAGGATATGAACATATCCAAACAGCTTCAGTGAGTGAATAGGAATAAGAGGTGGACTTCGAATTTTCTCCAACAACAACTGTGGGAAAGTGCTTATTCAAGACGGGTATTCTTGAATCGTTATCCTCTCCTTTTATAGTACGGTATTGTAATTTATCGTGTGATAGTTGCAGAGACCATGTGCACTATATAGAGCCCGCTATGTCGCATGGTCTTTACAGTGTCACATGATGAGTTGCAACACCATATTATAACAGGAAAGGATAAAAATTCATCTAAGATTTTTTTTTTTTAATAAAAAAATTCCTCTAAGCCAGGCCTTCAGATCTTAAGAGAACGTCAACTTCTGACTTATCTCTCTCTCTCTCTCTGTGACACGTCAAGAATAGGACTTTGCCTAATTTGCCATTGCTAAAGGATGACCTTGACTGGGTGAGGGTTAGCATGTGAACATCTGGAAAAGTCAAATACAAGATATATATATTTTAAAGGAAAGGATATGAAAGCATGCTTTGATAGTGGTTTTCAACTTTTGCATTTTCCTTTTTAAGTCTTTAATCTCTATCCCTATCTTTATATCGTTCTATCTTTAAGTAGAAGATAATGGGACATGTGAGGTGAGAACAAGAATCATATATACACTTTTTTGTCGTTTTCTGAGTCAAAAAGAAGGAAATTAGAAAATTGGTAGTGATGGTTCATTCATTCAATCCCTTAAATATACAAAACTTTGTATAGGATATGGTCCCTATGGAAGAAGTGGAGCAGTGTGTCTTCGAAGTTCTGAGGTCTGGTCCACTGTGTGGCCGTGGATATACTTCTGTTTGGTAAAAGAGAGGGATCATTCATGCATGAGGGTGACTAAAAATTCCATTCAAATTTCTTTTTGTTATTCCTATTTTCTATCAAATAATAACAACAATAATAATAGAGCAAGAGATCCTTTTTTTTGAGTACGAATAATAGGGCAAGAGATCGCTGCATGGCTACATAGCTCATGCACCAGAACAGGGCATCCAAAAGGGATGAGATTTTTTATGAATGGGGTTCCTCTATGGCACTGCAGGGTATTTGGCGCATATCGGACGGCCATGAGCACTAGGCACACAGCCCCATCTAGTGCCCGTGTGTTGGGCTGCGTGCTTAGGTGCTCCTGATCGTCCGATGTGCACTGGATGCCCTACGGCACCACAGAGGATCTAGATCTATTTTTCATTTCATGTGATGGGATAGTCATTCCACCCTTACTGTGTCTAGGTGCAAGTGCACACAACATGGTAGCCTTGCCTTTTTTTTATCCCATAATAATAATAATAATAATGGAAAAAGATCCCTGTCAGGTTGCGTATGTGCAACCTACGTTCAGACACAAGACTATGGAAAATGACCACCTTGTCTTTTAAATTTAAAATATTTGTCCCTTGAAATAAAAAAAATTCCACCCCATTGATTTTCGTACATGCACTCTCATTGGCCCCATACTTGTACAAGGACCACACAGCTTGACAATGATCTTTTACCCTAATAAGAATAAGGGAGAGAGAATATTGCTTGGTTGTGTGACTCCTACACCAGCACGGGGCCAATGGGAACATCTATCCAAACATCTAACATGGGGCAGGATGGTTATTTTGCCAACCCCAGTGTCTAGAGTTCAGTTCCTCTACATGTACGTGTGAGAGGTAACCACCTGTCCCATATTAACCATTTACAAGGGAAGGAGAGGTGTTAATGGAAACAAAAAAGACAAGTAGTTACCTCTTAATGTACGTTCACAATCTATTTTCCTGTGTCCGACCGTAGAGGGTGCGACCAAGCAACTTTCTTTTTCCTTAAAAATAATGAAGCCATCAATTAGCATGAAAATCCGGTGGTTGGTGGGTTTGGGCTTTGCCTATCTGACCCCACTTACGGCAAGGCTGGGCTTACGGTTGGCTGAATAGCCTCATGTATTCTGCCTGGTAAAAGGCCATATGCGAAAATTAAGGATGCCTTCCATGTTCCAATCATTAATAATTTTAATATTAATTTTAGAACCACACCCCCACCCCAATACAGGAAAACCATGAAATTTATTTAGGTTTTGTATTCTAAATAATGGAACAATATCAGAACCATTAAAGTTCCCTTTTTTTCATTGGGTCTAGAACCGTTTAGGAACTGATACCGTTCCATCCCGTTAATAATTGGATCTAGGACCTAGGTTTGGTCCCATTTACTAAATAGGATGGAACTAAGATTGACATTTTTGGTACCAATACCAGTATGGACCCATCTCGAATACCAGAATAATCCCAATTGACACCCTTACTGGCCACTGCAAACCGGGACATCCACCACCCCCAAGCCCATCCCCACACCTACACGGATCCGGATCTTCTACTTCTGCTTGCCTGTTACTACCATGCACCCTACACACAACAAGACAAAAAATACCACCTTACCCTTGCTCAAACAAGGCATTTGGGCAAGGATAAGGTGGTATTTTCACCGCACTGTTGTATCTGAGGAGCACACCACAGTAGGGGCAGTCGGAAGTAGAAGATCTCGATTGCACCCACACCAGCCACACCCACCCATATCAGAAAATAAATAACAATAATAATCGTGTTTTTCAAAGAAATAATAAGATTAATAATAATCCGATATTATTATTAGTAGGTTTTGGAAATGGTAGTGCCACGCTCATTCAATGGGCGTGCATCCACGCTTCAACAGTGCATGACACGTGCTATTTGTTCATTCTTAACCTAATTAGTACCACGTGTCATGCTCTAGGTTTGATTGTAGTGCTACACGCTCTAAGGCGTGAAGCCTCAGCATATTTTATTTTCCCAAAATAAAATAAAAAAAATGAAATCTTGTAGTTTCAAATAATTAAGAAATCTCACTTGTAATTTTTTTTTTTTTTTTGTTGGTAATTGTCTCTTCTTTTCATTATACATACAAAAATTTTAAAAATTCCACCAATTGAGAAATATCATAAAATAAAGTAAAAGGCTTCCATGGCCATCCTTTGCTTGATCCATGCATCAGCTAATCTACCATATTTTGATGACAATCCATCCATATTGTTATGCATGTCCATTTTATTCTTTTGCTTCTTGCAAGCCCTGATTCAATCTCCGTATTTTTTATTCAGCACATGATGCCTGATAACCTTTGGTAATCCTTAAGAGTTAAAAAAAAAAAATCATAATGTGGGGATGTGGTTTTTTTTTTTTTTTGTGGATAAAAATGTAATCACACAAACTACACACCAATCCCAAAAAGGTTAAGATTCAAACGACAAAAAAACATTACATTACGACTCATCCAAAGGAAATAAAATGTGATAGCGAGGATTGAAACAAGACTCTGTTTATTTGATTTTAACAAAGAAGGACTATCAATAAGAGACTCGATCAAGTCACAAAGAGAAAAATATTCAGACCTTAAGTCTAAAGGTCCAGCTACCAAGATCATTTAGAAAAATCACATGATAAAAATAGGTGCTACTTAATCTCAAGTTCTTTCTTACAAAAAAAAAATAAAAACAATAGGGATCATTGGGTAAGAAAGAAGCTAATGTATTATTAACACATAATGTGTTTACTAGTACTTTCCACAAAAATATGCGAAACTTAGGGTGTATTTTCATATGCCAAACAAAATCCCACAATTTCTTAGAAAATTGCCTAACATTCAAAATATTTTTATTCAAAACCAACCACTTAACTGCAATTTTAATAGAAAAGACCCCAGTTTTACTAAATGGACAACCAAAAATCATCTAAACCTAATGCACTTTAATGGAATATGAAGACCAACATTACCCACATCCATAGGAAATAAAGAATATACCAAATTAACATTCCAAGTTCCATTGTGAATGAGTTCATTGAAATATGTAAGGGAAAAAGAAGGCAGCCAGACTGCGTGGTGCCTTGTAATTTCAGAAATCTCTTGCCCTTTAATTTTTTTTATTAAAAAGTGGCCAATAGAGGTCCGTGATTAGTAGATTATTGATAACAGTAAGGGAAAAAAAGGGCAGTCAGGCTGCGTGGTACCTGCACCCAGACACAGAAAGGGTGAAATGATCGCCCCAACTCCAGTGAAATGCAAATCCCACCTCTTTGGGTGCCCCCACATGCTTTCATTGGCCCCTACGCTATACAGGGGCCATGCAGCCTAACCGCGATCGTACCCTCCCAAACAAGAAATGGGTCAAATGTTATCAAGGAAATTCAATGGAAGGGTTGAATTCAGGTCTAGGAAGGACACTTTGATGGCATTGGAAATTGTAGGTCCAAAAATGGAAAAAATTCCAGCACGCTCTCATCAGGAAGTATATCATCAGCACATCAAATTTTTTTTTTACCATGAGAAAGAGTGATTCGAAAATTCTGAACGTTGATTGCTTAGAAAATAATGTAGATTGCCACATGTTAAATTTTCAGATCGAGATTCATTGTATCCCCTTATATGTAGACATACCCTCCCATATATGTCATGCAACATTATAGTCTATGATTACTTAGGGAAAATTACAAGATTAGCTACTTTTGGGTTTTCATTTACAAAACTGTCCACCCTATATTTGAGTTAACAAAAATAGACAAAAACAAATTTAGTTTCACAAAACTAGACAAACCAGTGACTCTCCTTCCTTCCTTCCTCGGCAGTTTCCCTCTGAAAAAATCTCTTTTTTTTTCCTTTGTTACTTGGGGTAGCAGAGAATGGCGGTGGCTGGGACAAGGGTAGGGTTGCAGGAATGGAGGATGTCTGGGTGAGAAGACAATGACGGGGGTAAAAATATCAAAAAAAGTAAGTGTGGGAGGGAGAGACACTATTTTGTCCAGTTTTGTAAACCTTAACTTGTTTTTGTCTATTTTTGTTAACTCAAACATAGGGTGGACAGTTTTGTAAATGAAAACCCAAAAGTAACTAATCATGTAATTTATGTCTTATTTTGCCCCGTATGACAAATTGGATTTAATTGAAATTTCACAAGTGAGCAAAAGATCTTGGGTTTCACCTATCCACAAATTTTCAACTCACCTTAATTATGCAGCAAGCATTGGAAGACATGTTATTTTACTTTCAGGAGTGAGCAATGCCGATACCCTGCTCCCCCAAGAAACCAAATTCCAAGGTTTACTAACCCCTATCTCGAGCATCGAGCTCCTCTCTAGGGAGCCCAATGCCCAGGGAGGCATCCAATGGCAGGGCTGTGCCACACACATCCCGGTGACTGACTGGCATGCATCGGGATGTGTGCAGCACAATCCAGCCATTGGATGCCCCCGGGAACTTGCTGGGCTCTCCTTGGAGAGGAGCCGGATCCCTTTGTCGAAGGCTTGCAAGAGTTTAAGTACGCTCTCGTCCTTGTTTAACAAGCACTCTCAAACACTAACCCTTCACAAATGGACCCACAAGTTTGTTTCATCCCTACCCGTGTAATTATATGCCTATCACTTTGTCAGTTACCTATTACTATTAGGACCCAGTTTCTCTTAACTCGTAGTGAAGAGATTTTGAAGAGAGAATCTCTTCATCCATGAGATCTGACCCTCTGGTTGGACTAGAGAAGGGTATTTCGAACCTTGAAAAATAGAAGATGGGAGTTAATGATGATATTCACTCTTTCTAGAGTCCAATCATATCGTCGCCATGGATGAATAGATTATCTCTTCAGCTTAAGCTAAAGAAAAAGTAAATCCTTACTTTAAAACTACATCTACAGATCCAAGCATGATCAAATCCTTGAGAACCAACACTAGCTGCTCAATTTCATTTTCCAAAATTAAAAGTTACCGGGGGTGGGTATGTTAGGCATGTAGGTTTAACTGTTACAGGCATTTGATGACTTGAATTTATAACTACAGATGATGATCCCTTTGGGTACCACATTCCCCACCATCAATACCATTCCTTAACTTAGAATCTGTGGCAGGAAAATTCTTTTCCCCACCATGGATATCGCTGGAAATCTATAATATACACAATATAATACAAGAAAAAACATCGTAGAAACAAAGTTAAACATGGTAGATCATCGCCACCTCGAGGGTAGAAGCATGAGGGATGTTATGTGCATACGATGGGCCCCTGCAGTTCCTCCTCAGGAAATCATACCCAATATTGATCACCAAATTCTTCATCAAGCTTGAACCACGTCTGGCTCTTACATAAGAGTGTCCGAGTATGAATGCCATCCCAGCCTCCCTCGCTTCCATCAGATCCTGAAGCTCCTCCTGTGTAGCATCATCGATCTTTGGGTTCTCAGGCAACACAAACCTCACTCTTTTCCTCTGGACTAATGGAGAATGTATTTCCTTCATCTCCGAAGGGCCTGTTACTTCAGCAGCATCCCCATCTTCACAGATTTGTATCCCTTCAAAATTTGCAGAAGATGTCCCAACAACTGTCAATTTCTCGTCAACCTTCTCCATGTCCACTCCTCCATTATGCTCTGGTTTATCTGACCGGATAAATTCTGCTATGCTAAAAACAAGATCCTTTTCAAACTCTAAATCATCCTTGTGCACATCACGGTACCCATAACGTGCAATGCACCTGTAAAGCCTGTACTCTCTTGGTCCAATGCGGCCCACAAGGAACCGTTCCTCAGGCCGAACATGCGGAACAGGGACAGATTTGACGCAGAAGAAGACCAGAATTTGGTGGAAGGCAGGGAGGTTGGTGACAAAATGGGAGAAAATTGCGGGGATTCCAGAGACAAGCTCAGTGTGTACAAGACCAATGCCCTTGACACGTACAATCCCCAGACCTGGACCCAAGGTTAGGAGCCAGTTGATGGAGACCTTGTTTTGGACATCAAACTCATACTTCTTGAGTGTGCCATAGTGCCAAACATACATTACAACCAGGAAGATGAAGGCAAGGGCAATAGGGACCCATGCCCCTTCAAGGAACTTTATAAGGGAGGCTGAGAAGAAGAGTGCTTCAAGAGATCCAAAGAAGAATATGAAGCAAACAGCAAGAAAGACACTCTGATTCCACACAAGAACTATAACCAGAGACATCAGGCAAGTGGTAACTAGCATGACGGTTATAACTGCCAAGCCTGTTCAACAAAAAGTTACCAGAGGTCAGGAAAAGTATATGTAACCAAAAAAAAAAAAAAAATTAATAAAAAGATTCTCTGATTGCTTCTTGAATACTAAGAGCCTGGAGTATTTATCTGTTTTTGCCGGGTGGCTTCTGTTTCAGTAGTGAAGTTAAAATCACTACCTATAAAGAATTACGACGGATAAGCTATATTCCTCTAAAAAGTTAATGTTGATCAGTTCATCTGACAAAATCACAAAATTCTCTCTCCAAAGTAAAAGATAAAATCATTCAAACATGAATATTCAGATGGAATTATTTTAATCATGATGGCCATACCTGAAGCATTACCCATCCGTTTTGTGTCTCTGAATCCGATGGTAACGGCCAAGCATAACAGCATTAAAATCCAGTTGATTTCTGGGATATATATCTGGCCATGTATTTCAGATGATGTATGAACTATTTTGACCCTTGGGAAGCAGCCTAAAGCAGAGCACTGCTTGATGATTGAGAAGGTCCCCGTAATTATGGCTTGGCTTCCAACCACTGCTGCAAGTATGGCTATTGCCAGAACCGGCCACCTTATCCTCTCTAACACATTAAAATTGGTTAGTTCCAATTATACAAAATCCCATTACTATAGTTAAATTGTATTCCTCTATAAGAAAAACCAAAATAACTACCTGGCACAGATACGTAAAATCCAATCCGGTAGACACTTTCAATAGTGTGATGCTTGGACAGATAAGCAGCTTGTCCCATATATGCGAGTATCAAGGATGGATAAACCACAGAGGTAAAAGCAATCTGCAGAGGCATAACTTTATTCAAAAGAGATCCTACGCCTCAAATTGCTCCGGGGGTGGGGGTATTAAGGGTCACAACAATGTATATCAACACAAAACACCACCTCCTACACGTGCAAGCCCACACACACACACATACAGCTCTGCACGTACAAGGTGTAGGCAACAACACACAACACAAACTCCTCAGACATACTAGGGATCAAACACCTGACATCCTAGATCTGATACCATGTTACAACCGTTTATCCTAAAAGCTCGAGCTGTTAAGTAAGGGCCACAACAATGTATATCAACATACAACAAGAAGGGGGGACAGATGAATTTGTGTGAAAATTGCTGTTTTCCTTTTCTACCTTCCATTTTAAAGAATATGTATCAAAGAGAATACGGATTTCAAATCCCTGATCATACTCCAGCACAAGTTAACAAAGAGCCATTCATCTGTCAGGCCTGAACAAAGGATAACTTCAAGCATTTTCAATCTATGTCTTTTAGAAAAAATTAGAAGATGGACTCTGGAAATTAAACATTTCATACCAGTGCTACTTTAGGTAGCTTAGAAGAATAAAACTAATAAAACAATGACATAACTTCAAAAAATATAGATGCAAAGAACTGAAGTAGTCAACTTTAACAGAACAATTGAAACAGAAAAGTTTTTTAACTGTGTCAGGTAACCCACTTTTCATGTGGCAAGATTACAACCCAATACACCTTTCCCATGAAGCAGAAAGAGTACAGTGCACACAAAATGCTACAAAATATCAGAGGTCTATTATTTGTAGGGGAAAGTGCAATGGCAAGTTTAGTATAGGGCTGATGTGAACAAGGGCACTATAGAAACCACATAGCTCTTTTAGTGGTTCCCCAATCACATAGTTTGGAATGCAAATGGCAATGGGTCATTAAGGTAGTTTTTGGATTGTGTCATATTCATGTCACGTCAAAATTACCCCAACTGAACAGAATAAGTATATAAATAACATGAAACGATCCCCGACCCTAACAGAACTGGTTATTAAATGCTCATTTCAGATTCATGTCACATGAATTAACCATGTCAACGTCATGTATGTTTGGAGTTGAAGGATTGTGTCTGGTTCATAGTTGTCATGGCGTCTAGGCGAACCAAGGCGTTGGAAGGGACCTGGACGCAAGGTGACATCAACAAGCTGACCAAGGAGACGAAAACACCACTTAGGCGACCAAGGCGACACTAGCTGTCAAGGCCCCTGAATGCCAAGGCGGTCACCTAGGTGACACCTTGACAACTATGGTCTGGTTTTGTTAGACTCATGACATATGTGGCCTATTTGAGGATAATTAGTGTCAAGAACTCTCCACAAGAAGACCAACTCTAGGCATAGGTTTAAGTATGATATATTAGTATTTACCCCTTAACTTTTTGAAGCTAAATATGTTATAATGCTTTTTATACACAGTAACATTTTGACATATGTTCAATATACACACCAAAGATCAAACACGCCAAATGCACATTCAAATAGTCACAGTTAATCAGATATATTAAGAGATACAGATTACTATCTAATTTATATTATTATTATTAGGCATAAAGTAGATATCAATGCGAAATTCATCAGATATAATTTAACTCCATATATTTGACAATTATCCTGCCCTGTCACCTACTCAATCTATGCAATATTTTCAGGGAAGACCACATATAAAATTGATTATATACATTTGGCAAAAAACATCAACTATCATGAACAAAGGATTAATTACATTTATAACTCAAAACTTATATTGAAACCACAATACAAGCCTATCATGTTGGAGATTTACCTGTATATTATAGTCTCAAGGGGTATGCTCTACGATTTTGTATATTTACGTTCTTAGATTGCATCAGAATGTACAAAATTACATTCCGTTTTGACCCTTGATATGTGCCTTAGCATCTATCCCTTTCTTCTCCTATTTCTAGCTCTCCCGCCCACATTCCATGCGACTGTTACTGTGTTTTATGCCTGCCTAGATATTTTGGCTCCATTTGGTTGCAAGTAAAGGAAAGCGAAATAACTTGTGAAAAGAAAAAGGAAAGTTTTGTAATCATGATTGAGTAACCCACCTAAAACTCTTAACATATTTGGTATATAACTTTTCAATGTACATTTTGTTTAGTGTATTGGTATTATGGCTATTGTGTTAGTGTAACCGCAGGGGTATTTTGGGGAGTTAGTTCTGGTTCTTTTATATTTGTTTATGTACTGTTTAGGTATTAAGGGTATACTTGTAATTTCTCTTTTATCATGTTATATAAGCATCATAGGTGCTCACGGTTTGTAATTCTGTACAAACCATGAGCCTGGTTTTCTCTCTAGACTTGAGACTCTCTTCTTTCTCTTCTTCTCTTGCATTGCAGATACTGGTTTCCTGAGATTGATATTGTTTCGTGGTATCAGAGCAGGTCTAATCAGTTGGCTATTTTTTTCCCCCATTATGCTGAGAGAATCTATCTAGGGTTTTATCCAGTGGTGTGCAGCCACCAATTGCTACAATTTACTATTATAAAGGCCTAGTTATATCCATAAAACTTAGGGTTTTAGTAATATACCAGTTTCTGTTTAATCATCTACAAAGTTAACGAAGTCTTAATCTGAAACTAAGGTTTCTGCGCAGGGAGGGATTTCTATCATCTACGCATGGGTTTTCTCCTCTCTTCGATTTCTGCAATCTGCGATTTCTGATTCTGATTTGCGATGTTGCTGACTTATTAATTGAAGATCTATCATATCTATTATATTTCCTGTGGTAACACTACACTACCCATAATACCAATACACTTTTGACTCATCTACTGCTACTTCCTCATCCATAGTCACTCTGGCACACACGTGTACATCCGCATTTCTTACTACCACATCTTCCACTCCATGGATAATTGATTCTAGTGCTTCTACCCATATGACTGGTAAGTCAGAATTGTTTTCTTCTTCATCTAAAATTCACAATCCTTTCCCTGTAATTCTTGCTAATGGGGTCTTCTACCCATGTGACTGGTCATGGTACAGTTTCACCCACTTCATCCATGACTGTCCTCTGTTCTTCATGTACCACAATTACCTTAAGTCTTTTATAAGAAAGTCAACTCACTAAATCCATAAATTGTTCTATCACCTTCTATCCCTCTTATTGTGTTTTTCAAGATCTTCAGACAAGGAAGACGATTGGTGGCAGACTTTAGCCAGATGGACTATATTATCTTAATTGCGTTGGACCCCCGACTGCTGCTACTAGTACTTCCAATGGTCTTTCTTCTCTTCAGTGGCACATTCAGTTGGGGCATCTATTATTATCAAAACTTCAGCATATGGTACCTAATGCATATCTGTGTCTCGCCTTGAGTGTGAAGAGTGTGAACTGGGAAGCATCATTGGTCGTATTTCCCTTCTTGTAGTGTGTCTAGAAGTCCTTTATTTTCTTTAGTACATTCAAATATTTGGGGTCCTTGTGTTAAAAATAGGTTAGTTCTTATTTTGTCACTTTTGTGGACGATCATTCTCGCCTGACATGGTTGTATTTGTTGAGAGATAGTTCAGATTTTATTTCTGTTTTTAAAGGTTTTTATAATGAAACAAAGACTCGGTTTGATGCTTCTATTAAAGTTTTTCAATTTGATAATGCACTTGAATAGTGAGATATCTGTTTTTTGTTCTGATCATGGAATGATCCATTCATAGTTGTCAAGGCGTCGCTTAGGTGATTGCCTTGACAACTAGGGTCGCCTTGGTCTCTTAGCAGGCGTTTTGGTCGACTTGGTCACCTTGCATCCAGGACCCCTCCAACGCCTTGGTTCGCATAGACGCCATGACAACTATGGATACATTAATAGAGTTGTTCTTATACACCTCAACAAAATGGGGTTGTTGAACGGAAAAACAAACATTTATTGGAGATTTCTCATTCTCTAATGATTCATGTGAATGTTCCCAAATGTTTCTGGTTCTCACAGCTTGTCATTTGATTAATCGAATGCCCTCTTTTGTTCTAAATGACTGTTCATCTTTCTCTATTGTGTTTCCAAAATCTTCTGTATTTTCTTTACCTCATTAGGTTTTTGCATATGTGTGATTTGTTCATAATTTGCAAGCTCAGGTTGATAAGTTGTCTCCCAGGGCTCTTAGGCGGGTGTTTTGGTCGACTTGGTCACCTTGTGTCTAGGCCCCCTCCAACGCCTTGGTTCGCATAGACGCCGTGACAACTATGGATACATTAATAGAGTTGTTCTTATACACCTCAACAAAATGGGGTTGTTGAACAGAAAAACAAACATTTATTGGAGATTTCTCATTCTCTAACGATTCATGTGAATGTTCCCAAACGTTTCTGGTTCTCACAGATTGTCATTTGATTAATCGAATGCCCTCTTTTGTTCTAAATAACTGTTCATCTTTCTCTATTGTGTTTCCAAAATCTTCCGTATTTTCTTTACTTCATTAGGTTTTTAGATATGTGTGATTTGTTCATATTGCAGCCATAACTTTTTATTATCTCAATAATGAAAGAGCTACAATATAAATAAGGATAGGGGCAAATATGGAAAAGACCAAAATAAATAATATAGGGTCCCAAAGAAAGTGATAGCTTCTTCTTTCTATTTGTTGATAAATAATATATTTAGAATTTTTTTTAAATGTGGAAAGTGAAACAAGAGGAAAGCAAGTAAGAACAGGCAATAGAAGCAAATACAAACAGAACATTACATCCATCACCATGGCATGAAGTCTCAACAATAAGCATGCTACAGGGAGCAAACCTATCCAAAAAAAAAAATGATACAGGGAGCAAGATCTCAAATTGGATTAACAATTCTATAATGAGGTTCAATGCTTTCAACTGGATCTCCTATAGGAAATTTACAATGAAGGCCCAAGCCCTTTTTCAAGCCATCAACAAGCCACAACAAGTCGTATTTATCAGAAAAGGAAGCTTCCAAATTTTAAAAGAGACAAATAGGTTGGAGTTGCTATCTAAATATAAGCAAAAGTGACAAAGGTAGAAAGAGGAAACTGGTAAAGGAGGGGAGCAAGAGCAACCAACACTATATCCAAATGCAGATGAAAATTATTTTAGTGGTGAGCTCAATGAAAGTTTATAGACCATGATGTTCAGCAATATCAGCAGAACTGGTCTCACCTGTCTTGAGCATAATAAAAAAAGGGCATACCCAGTGCATGAGGCTCCCACCACTGCGGGGTCTGGGAAGGGTCATAATGTACGTAGCCTTACCCCCTGCTTTCACTATGAGGCTGTTTCCAGATGTCTTGAGCATAATAGTGCATCACAAACTGATACCAGGAGGGTAACTATGGGAAGAACATAATATTTGGATAATGTCACTAGTTTTACCTTGATTGATAACTGAGAGAAATGTCCAAGATCAGCAAACATAGCTTCTGAACCTGCAATGACAAAAATGAACATTAGAAAAAGGTGTTTCAGTGGTAAATGGAATCAAAATTGCCGTTCATTAACATACTCATCAAGTACCTGTAATGCATAGCAGGATCCCACCTAAAGACATCCAACCTCCCCTCTGTGTCTTCTTAAAAAATTTGTACATGTAATACGGGGAGAGGGCTTGATACACATGAGGATTCCAGTGGAATATGTTATACACACCAATCGCACTGATGCATAAAAGCCATGTCATAACGATTGGTGCAAACAGGAATCCCACTCGGTGGGTGCCATAATGTTGGAGAGCAAACAAACATACCAGTATGATACAGGCTACCGGGAGCTCTACATCTGCAAAATCACAGAACTTTATAGGTAGACTGATTGTTTAACCTGAACAGGAGTTCATAGAATTTTTATTTCGATTCTTATGTGAATACACGATTGTCAACATTATAAAGCAAATACATGTACATGGCCACATAAAAAAATAAGAATTAATAGAAAAGTTTGTGGGGGGAAAAGAAGAATTATCTAAAGGCCATGCCTTGATCTAGGGAAGTGTTTGGCTGATTGGGCATCCACCTCTAAAGAATTTGAAGGAATCAACCTTGCTGAATATAGCAACAACTAGTGGTCATTGCCAAAAATTTGAGATACTTCCCAAATATGTACACATTGAATGTTTTTGTGGCTTTGTATAGTCTTATCATGTATGCTCTCCATACAACTACAACCAAGCCATGAATTTTTTTTATTTGATAGATTTAGTTTTTTTTTTAAATTTGTTTAGTAGGGATGAGGACATTGTGAGGAGATAGGATGAGTATATTTGTGAACTACTAAATGGAGATAGTTCAATCATTATGACTCGGATGATTGCATTATTCATCAAGACACTACACATCATAGATATGTACGAAAGATGGGTGTGGCGGAAGTTAAAGAAGCCTTAAGAAAGACTAAAGTAGGCAAGACACCGAGCCTAGATGAGATTCCAATAGAAGTGTGGAAGGCCCTAGGAGTATGTGGCGTTTATTGGTTAACCAAGCTGTTTAACAAGATTACAAACACAAGGAAAATGTCAGATGATAGAGGAGAAGTAGTGTAGTCCTGATCTACAAAAATAAAAGTGATATTTAGAGCTGTAATTGTAACGACCCCAAACCCAGACAGGGTATAAGGTACTGCCCTCACAGACATTGGTCAGAAATCACCATTCACATTTGTATAATAACCCAACTCCCATACATCACATACATACACAGCAGAAGATTTAACAACAGTTGGAGCTGGATTTAAGGTTTAAACATTGTATATACATCTACTGGTGGCAAATACTAAAGTTCAACATAGTTATCAAAATTACATCAACAGATTGTATTATCACATTATTCATCCAAACATTATAAGTTCTCATGACCTGTCTCTAAGGTTAGTGCAGCATGTGCACTCACAGCCTATAGAGTCTGGAGCTGTGCACAGCTCTCATCTGAACTCATCATCCGAAAAGATTATTTATAACAAGGATGAGCCAACAGCTTAGTGAGGAAAACATATTACAATACAATCAAGTGCTCATGTGCTTCATTAACAGTGTACAGATATGCATACAGCGTTCTACTGTTAGGTTAGGTCTTAGTCAATATTGTGAATTACCGATTGTACACATAATAGTTAAGGTTAGCCTGGCCTCGTATCATCTATTCAACTCTTTATCCCAATACTGCAGCCTGGGAGAGGAATGACACGGCTCGTACTTGTACTCGTGTTCTCGTAGTCCCCGAAGGATAGCTCGTAAGAAACCTCATCTAATACCTAACCCCCTACTGGAAAGGGACGGTCTTCACAGGGTCATGTTCTCATAATGTTACTACTACCAGACTCATACACTTGTTCACATATCTCATTCACTTGTTCACAGAACTCATACTCTTGTTCACATATCTCATACATGTATTCACATTTCTCATTCACATACTCACACTTCTTGTATATAAACATATACTCAAACGGCTTGTCATATAACATCTCAACATATACTTAACATCATTTCATTCACTTTATAATCATATCATTCAAAATGTGTTGTGTCAAATAGTTCATTACACCTCATTTAACAACATATATACAATTCTCTCACATTCGTTAATCATGCATACAAGTCATCCATTCAATAATCTATATCATACTCATACACTACAATACACAACTTAAGACACATAGCCATGTTCATACGTTTCAAATACTCAACATATAGCAATACTAGTATATGATCCCTCACGTTGCTTGTTACAATGATTCACAGTTTCAATCTATTTATTGTAGCACCTAAGTCTCTCAAGTCCTAAAATATCAAGCCAAAGTATCATGTTAATACATCTTACAATCATATATACCTACCATAGTACATATAAATATATGGTGTACCCAATGCACCAGGCTCCCGCCACTGCGGGGTCTGGGGAGGGTCATATTGTACGCAATCTTACCCCTACTTTCACAGAGAGACTGTTTCCAGACTCGAACCCGTGACCTCTTGGTCACAATAGAGCACCCTTACCGTTGCACTAAGGCCCACCCTCTATAGTACATATAAATATACTTTAGTATATTAAATTGCAATATATTCATGACCTGCTTGTGGGGTATTACAACAATAACTATAGAAGCATAAAATTAATGTCATATTATGAAACTATGGGAGAAGGTAATTGAAGCCCATCTGAGAAGAGAGACTTATATCTCAAAGACCAATTTGGTTTTATGCCAGGAAGATCCACGATAAAAGCAATTTACCTATTGAGGAGCTTCATGGAAAGAAGAGCTAGCAAGAAGGATCTCCATTTGGTCTTTACAACAACAACAACAAACTCAGCCTTATCCCAACTTAATGGGGTTGGCTACATGGATCCAAACAAAACAAAAAACAAAAAACAAAAAATGGAAAACATAGATCTAACCCAAAAAAAAGAAAGAGGAAAGAAACGATGGGAAAGAGAGATGACAAAGGAAAAGGATAGTAAGAGGAGGAAAGAGGCACAGTCCAACCCGTTAGGAAAATCTCAGCTAAATGGGGTCTGCGACATGGATCCTTGACCTCCAGTAGGCTCTATTCGAGGTTATACTTATAACAACTAATAAGCCCTAACCTATACATGTCCTTCACCATTTCTCCTATGGTCATTTTAGGTCTGCCCCTAGCTCTTTTAACTCCTTTAATCGGGATCATATCACTCCTCCTCACTGGAGCGTCACTAGGTCTCCGTTGAATATGACCATACCACCTTAAACGACTCTCTCGTAATTTGTCATTGATCGGGGCTACTCCCAAGTCCGATCTAATAAGTTCATTCCATACTTTATCCTTCCTTATTTTTCCACACATCCATCTTAACATCCTCATTTCTGCTACACAAAGCTTATCAATATGATATTTCTTAATTGCCCAACATTCTGCCCCATAAATCATGGCCGATCGAACAATAGTCCTATAGAATTTTCATTTAAGCTTTAAAGGAATACGTCGGTCACACAACACTCCGGACGCACCTCTCCAATTCATCCATCCCACTTTAATTCCCTGTGAAACATCATCCTTTATGTCACCTTCTTTATTTATGATTGATCCTAGATATCTAAAATAGTCACTTTGCGATACCTCTCGTTCTTCAATTCGAACCATATCAGTATCCATTATTTATGATCTTCATTTGGTCTTTATTGACCTGGAAAAAGCCTATGACAGAGTCCCTAGAGACTTAATCCGGCATGTTCTTGTGAAGAGGGGTGTCTTATAAATATATAGATGTTATTAAAGATATGTATGAGGGCATGGTTATTAGTGTGAGATCTGTCGGAGGCCAGGGAAAGGAATTCCCAATTACGTTTAGATTACATCAGGGATCAAACCTAAGCTCTTATCTGTTTACGCTTATCATGGATGAATTAAACACGAGCATTCAAGACAAGGTCCCGTGGTGTATGCTCTTTGCAGATGATATCGTTTTGGTGGATGAGACAAAAGCAGGGACCAATGCTAAGTTAGAGTTGTGGAGATCAACCCTGGAAACAAGAGGCTTCAAGATTAGTAGATCAAAGACGGGGTATATGAGGTGTAACTTTAGTCACACTACGATGGAAAATGACATGGTAAAAATTGAGAGAGAGATACCGCAAAGTGACTATTTCAGATATCTGGGGTCAATCATAAACAAAGAAGGGGTCATAGATGATGATGTTTCACAGAGAATTAAAGTAGGAAGGATGAAGTGGAGAAGCGCAATCGGAGTACTGTGTGACCGGCGTATTCCTTTAAAGCTTAAAGGAAAGTTTTATAGGATTTTGTTCAACCGGCTATGAAGTATAGGGTAGAGTGTTGAGCAGTTAAGAAGTTTCATATAGAGAAGCTATGTGTAATAGAGATGAGGATGTTCAGATGGATGCGTGGAAAAACTAAGAAGGATAAAGTAAGGAATGATCGTATAAGAGCTGATTTGGGAGTTGCCCCGATCAATGACAAGCTTCGAGAATGTTATTTGAGGTGGTATGGCTATGTTCAACGGCGGCCTTAGGATGCCTTAGTACGGAGGAATGATCTGATCCCGATTGAAGGAACTTGAAGAGCTAGGGGCAGGCCTAAAATGACCATAGGAGAGGTTGTGAGGAATGACATGAGTAGTCTGGGTCTTGTACCAAGTATAACCTTGGATAGAGCCTACTGGAGGGCAAGGTACCATGTTGCCGACCTGATCCAGCTGAAATTTTCCTGACTTCCTGAGTTGTGCCTCTTTCCTTTCCATTTCTTTTTGTTTTTTAATTATTATTATTACTCTGTTTTGCAAGGATCCATGTAGCTGACCCCATTCAGTTGGGATAAGGCTGAGTTTGTCATTGTAGTAGTATCCTACAAGAAAGCAACAAAATAATCATTGGTCTCAGGGCAAACTTTTAATAGGGATCAGAGATCTTTTTTTATATTAAGATCAGTTGAAGTTGGAACCAGTCTGACTGTCGACTCTTATCTCCTAAACATCCACTAGAGATGTCATCCAAACAAATGGTGTTTCCTCCCACCAAAAAATCAGGAAACTTTATAACAGCCTAATCTTCATGATGGAAGACTTACAGCCAAAATCTGGATGTAAACTCCACTCTCCAGCACGGCCTCATGTGGACAAGAAGCAGGTCCAGCCAACCACTCCACTGTGAGCGTTGGCAGTCCCAAGGTGTGCAGTATATGTAATATATCAAAGTGAATTTTATATATTTATGCTTATATGCAACATAGAAGCCATATCAATGCAATATAATATAATTATTCTAGTAATGACCTCATATGAGAAAACCAACACTATAAGAAACAAAGCATAGGCCATGGTATAAGCATGTTCGTTAACAACCAAAGCAATAAACATAAAATCAAAGTAACCTTGTGAAGATTCAAAAAACTTTAATGATATAAAGCGTGCTGTCACAAGGCAACGCCTAGGCATCCAAGGTGGTCGACTTTCTTGCATCAAACAAGTCGTGTTGTCGCCTTGGACCCAAGAAGGCATCTGGATGCCTAAGTGGTACCTAGGCGACGCCTTGACAATTATGGTTATCACTATTTAAGTTAAAAAGTAGTACTACAAATTAGTGTGAATCTCTATACTTGTCATGGGGTTAACCCTGTACAGTAAGAAGTCCAGATGACGACTATTTCCATCCAAAAAATTCCAATTGCCACGGAGAAAATTCTCCCCTTTTGTGCTATCCAGATGTTACACTAACAGTGCTAAGGTGTCAAGACCTCATTCTTTTTCTTCTGATGCCAATGCCAGATATCTTCGAACCATAGAATAAATCATGAAATTCCTGCGGCTTACCCAGGAAAGACAAAAGGTATTCAACTTCCAACCCAAACTTCATGAGCAAACAATTCAGTATCAGTGAGTAAGGGGCATTGTCCTTGGCACTTAAGCACATGTAACAGGCATAGGGCATAAGGAGGCCCCCTGTGAGCAGACAGTTGACAGTTAAAATGCTTTCTCTTTCTGCTGCCCTGTCAAAAGAAAAACTAAACTTGGATGGAGGGCCTTTAGCCCCGACAGTTTTTCAAAAATATGTGGACCTATCTCTGAAGGAGGCTTTACATCAAGTTTTAATTGAGAAAGTTCCTTGACCATGAAAGCTATTGATTCTCCTACCTTGAGAATTCCTCAACTATGCAAGTTCTCATATTTTTTATTAGCAGGGATATTTTGACAATTAAATCTTCAATTTCAGGTTTGACAGTAGTTAGCTGGGGATTCTTCCAACTATGTCCCACAGGGCCCATCTCATCATACACCACCACCACCATATGGAGTTGGTCGATATGATGATCCTCTTTATGGATCTGAAAGTTGGATGCCCTCGATTTTCATGGGGATAACAACCCAGAGTTGTACCTTGACTGGGTTTATAGTTTCGAGATATTTTTCAGATGGTACGGGTTGATTGAGGCCAGAAAGATCTTATTTGCAGAAGATAACCTGAAGGGCACGGCTCTAGTTCGATAGATCAAACATCAGAAACAGAATCGGACTCGAGGCATCAGGTTAGTCACTACTTGAGCTGAAATGAGTGAAGCCATGAACCATAGATTCCTGCCTACCAACCACAAGCAGCGCATGCACCTTAGGTTTGCACAGTTGAGATAGGACAGCATGACAGTCGAGGAGTTTGTAGCCAGGTTTTACTATTTAGCCACTTGATCTGATTTTGAGTGGGATGAGAAGGTATTGGTGGCACAATTCCGCTACGGTTTGCACCCTTAGATCAGTGTTGCACTAGCATCCAGTCGACTGCCTACAATGGAGGACACTGTACAGCAGTACAGGTGACATATCAGGTAAAAGAAAGTCTGAAGCGGCCCTATAACCGGAGGACTTTTACAGATACTTTCTCTAAGAGTGATAATTCCAGTCAACAACAATCTTCTCTCCAAGGAAAGTCATTCAGCAAGCCACACGTTAGTGTCTTAGTGATTCATTTATGGCATCTTCGAGGCCAAACTGCCCTCATTCTCAATCTCAGCGCCTCAGCGTGGTTCTGATAGACGTCCTATGAAGCCACGGGCTGAGCTACAGTGCTTCTCATGCAAGGGGTACAGGCGTTTTCTGCTCAGTGTCCTAATCATTTGGTTGCTTTCGCTGATAAAGAATAATCTATGGCTACTGCTTCAAAAGAGAAATAGAGGAACAACCTAGTACTTCTAAAGTCAGAGAGCGATCGTGAACCTAGTGAAGTTAATGACACTGATAGTGATGGAGAGCCGCAACATTGTTACATATTTCGTCCACTTTTTGCTACATACAAGGTTTCTAATAAAGATGATTGGCATCAAAATAGTATTTTCCAGACCAGAGTGAGATGCGACAACAATATGTGCACCATAACAATCGACAGTGGTAGTTGTAAGGTTTAAAGTATCGGTATCATGTATCGTATCCGTGAAATGATTTTAAGAGACGTATTGTATCGTATCGTATTGTATCGGAGATACGTATCACACGCTACAGATACACATGGAAATGGTCAAGATACAAATAATTTTGGAGCAAAAAACAATATAAATAAGCAATATTGCAGCTTGTTTCCTTGATTTGATTTGTTTTTCAGCAAGAAATCAAAGCCCCAATCATGATATTTGAAAGAAGAGGAAGAAGAGGTCACAAAATTGAATTTTTGGGAGAAAAGTTGTCCGTCTAGGTGCTGTTGGTGCTTTCTAGTTTTTGGAATCCTGATTCTGAAGTCACAGGTGCCTTTTAATGTGAGTATCGCATCGTATCAGCCAATACGATGCGATAAATACCGATATTTTAAATTTTTTTCAACCCCCAAATCAATCATATCGTATCAGTACGTATCGATCATATCATGTTGTATCACGCTGTATCGGCCACAATGCGATACTAATCGATACCATTTAAAAAAAAAAAAAACCGTATCTCACTGTATCATATCAATACCCTACGATACCAATACATATCAGCCAATACGATACGATACAGTGCAATACTTTAAACCATGGATAGTTGTACCAATGCCGTCTCTAAAGACACTGTTCACAAGCTTGGTTTGAAGATAGAGCCGCATCCTAACCCCTACAAAGTTGTATGGGTGAACAATGTTAATCTCAAGATTAACGATCGATGTTTGCTGATGTACTCTATTGGTGGGTTAATCGACACCATGCAATGTGACGGTCTATCCTTAAAGGTGTCTCACATCCTCCTAGGGCAAACGTGATTGTTTGATAAGAAGGATCAACGATTAACACTTATTCCTTCAAACACGGTGTACTCGAGATGAAGTTCCTTCCAACAAAGGACCTTCCGGCAAACAAGCTTCGGTGAATAGTGAAATCTTTTTTCCTCCAGCGTGCCGACTCAAATGTCTCCATGGTCCTTATCCAAACTCAACGGAGTCGATTTCTTTTCAGAGGAGAAAAATTGATGCAATAGCACTCGACTGGTTGGACCAGCACAACTGGGTATGGAAACCCAAACCCATACAGAACCAGTGCAACCCGGAATTTTGGTCTAATAAGGGCTGATAATAGTTAATTTATTTCTGTTATTTCCTTTTACCTTGTATAAAAGGCCCTGCCCAGTGTCTTTGTAGTTATTTGCTTTTATTATTTTATTTATGTTGATAGACTCGTAGGAGATACGCTAGTTAGTTTTGAATTCTATTTTAGTTTTAGAGTTGGAATAGGAGTCTTTGGTTCTTCTCTTTATGTACTTGTAATCAAAGACGGATTTAGATATGGAATAGAAAGTTTATTGAGTTGGTTCACCGTGAGTATTGCGTGACTGTGGATGCAAGATTCTTCTCCTTTCTACTCTTCACACCCATTATTATCTTCCTGTTCTCCTTTGCCCCCCCCCCCCCCAGCCCTCAAGCACCGTAATATTATCCTCCTCATTTGCAAACTTGAAAACAAAGTGTTGATTTGGGGAATAATGGCTTGTGACATTATGTCCACAGCCCACTTTATTTATAATAGACTAGAGAAAGTTCTAGAATAGGTACAATTACAAGAATACCCCTAAGGGATAAAATAAGACAAAATTACCCTTGTACCCAAATTACAACACTCCCTCTCAAGGTGGTGTATAGATGTCAATCATGCCCAACTTGAAAATAATTGAATGAAAAACTTTACTATATAAGCCTTTAGCAAACACATTTGCCAGATGCTCTGTAGATGATAAAAGGGACACAAATGATGTCTTGTTCTAACTTCTCCTTATGGAGTGACGATTAATCTCAATATGCTTCGTCCGATCATGCTGAACTAGGTTGTGTGCAATACTAATGGCTGATTTGCTATCACAAAAGAGTTGCGTGGGAAGCTGAATAGGGACACACAGATCCTGGAGAAGACCCTGAAGCCACAGTAGTTCATAAATACCATGGGTCATAGCCCTAAACTCAGCCTCTGCACTAGAACGAGCAACCACTTCCTACTTCTTGTTGCGCCAAGTAACGAGGTTTCCACATACCAGAGTATAGTATCCGGAGGTGGAACAGCTGTCATCAGGAGAACCAGCCCAATCAGCATCAGTGTAACCTTCAATACGCTGATGATCATGAGAAGAGAAAAGAACCCCTTGACCAGGAGCAGACTTCAAGTACCTCAAGATCCTATAAACAACTTCCAAGTGTCCATAGTAAGGATATGCATGTATTGACTGACCATAATAACAGCAAATACAATGTTTGGCCTAGTGTGAGAGAGATAAATCAATCTCCCAACCAATCTCTGATATACCCCTTTATCCACAGGTTCATCATCCTTCTGCTTAAGATGAAAATTTGCCTCAAGGGGATATTTGCAGATTTGCCACATCCCAATGTCAGACAAAAGTCAAGTGTATATTTTCGTTGAGAAAGGAAGATACTTCAATCTGATCATGCAACCTCAATTCCAAGGAAGTACCGTAGCTTTCCCAAATCTTTAATCTCAAATTCTGTACCAAGGAAAGTCTTCAACCTGGCTATTTCACTAATGTCACTTCTTGCAATCACGATGCCATCAACATATACAATAAGAACAGTAATCAGCCCACCATTCTTCTTGATGAACAGAGTATGATCAACATTACTCTGTTTGTAACCCACAGACATCATGACTTTATGAAAGCACCCGAACCACGTTCGAGGCAATTTTTTCAACCCATACAATGCTCGTTTTAGTTTTACTTGAGTGTATACTTCCGTTGAGAAAGGAAGATACCTCGATCTGATCGTGCAACCTCAATCCCAAGGAAGTACCGTAGCTTTCCCAGATCTTTAATCTTAAATTTTGTGCCAAGGAAAGTCTTCAACTGGATTATTTCACTAATGTCACATCTTGTAACCACGATGTCATCGACATATACAATAAGAACAATAATCAACTCACCACTCTTCTTGATGAATAGAGTATGATCAGCATTACTTTGTTTGAAACCCACAGACATCATGGCTTTATGAAAGCGTCCAGGCCGCGCTCAAGGTTATTGTTTCAACCCATATAATGCTCGTTTTAGTTTGCATACCTTAGCATGGGTGATGCAGATTCATCATCAAATAAGGCTTGTTTCATTGGGAATAAGTGTAGGATTGGGATATATATATGTTGGGCCTTTGTTCCCAAAGGTTTTCTATGTATTAGGCCACTTTAGTGGGCCTGAAATAGGGGTATATAGGTTGCATACGGGATTAGCCCAATACTTACTTTTTATTTTGTGTTTTTAATTGAACCGGTTTAAATTGGTTGCATCCAATTGGTTCAATTGGTCTAATTTAAGTGAAGTGATCCTATTGGCTAAGAGGTTCTTATATCCTATTGGCTACTAGGGAATCTTCTTTATTTTAAATAGTTTAAGTTGTTTTAAGTCATTAGGACTCTATTTTGAGTCTATTTGAGTTTCCTAGTCAGTTTAAGTTACCTAATAGGTGAGGGATAAGGTTAGGCCATTCCTTTTTAGTGTCTAAGTCTATTTTTGAGTCTTCTACATAAGTTTGTAAGGGAGGCCAACATTGTACACGAATTTGATTAATGAAAAAGCTTTTGTTTCTTGCCATAGCATGTTCTTCTGCTCTCCGTTGAGTGAACCTTGTGAGTAATATCAAGGCTACCTTGTGGGTAATATCAAGGTGAAGGGATTGATGGACTCCGATCGACTCCTTGCATCTTGTAGATCGGGAGGTCCTTCTTCTAGTTCTTCAAAGCTGCTACCATTGAAGATTTAATCTTTCAAGTAAGTAGTTTATTAATTTAAGCATTTAACCTTCTTCTTTTAATCCTCTAACCTAAGCTCCATCTACTCCTATTATCACCCCTTCCATTAATCCATAGATCCATTAGAACCCTAAAACCCTAAATCCAATTCTGCCCTAAATTGCATAATTTTATAACTCATCCAAACCCTAACTTCTTTATACCAAAATAACCCCCTAGACCTGCCCATTAATACCCTATAAACCTCTTTCCCATTATCCAACCCTAACCCTAGGAATTGACCTAAATCCTAGTGCTGTCCATTCGAACCAACAACCCCTTTTGTTATTTGATCCTGTTGTTTGGCTCCTAGTAGGCCTCTTACCTATCTAGGACTACATTAAGTGGTATCAAAGCTATGGCGGAGGGAAGCTCCAACCCACCTCCCTTCGTTTTCAAGACCCAAGTTCGTCTACCCAATGGGAGCACAGCCATCTTAGTTGTTGATGAGAGGAGACGTAACAACATTATTTCACAATCCGTGGTGGATATGTTGTCCCAATCAGGAGAGATTTGCATCGAGCCTACAGGTAAAGTCTGTGTTGAATTTGGGTGTTCTTCATATCATAATGGTGCTTGGTGTAAGCCGGTACCATCTCCAAGGAGCTTTATTGCAGTAGGTTGCAATTGGTTGGACGAGCGACAAGGTTGGATTGAACTGGAAAACAACTTGTGTGTCCTACTTGATCGACAGCGTCTATACCATTTGTTTACTCTAAAAGTATTACAACCAAAGGTTACCACATCGACTGTACAGCCACAAGGACTGCCGAACATGTCAACTCAAATGCAAGTGACATCGACTGTGTTTGAAGTTTCACCTATGGCAGATACACCAACAAAAGATTCTACTAAAGCGGTTTGTGTTGAAGAGATTCAAGAACCTATAGCTAAAGAAATTCAAGAAGACCAAGCTGCACCAGTAGTTGAGATCATGGTTGAGAAGCTCGACCATCAAATTGATGTGGAGGTCCAACATACAATGGTAGAAAAAACTACTGAAGAGGGCAAAGTAGACAAGGCTGAGGACATGGAAGATGAAGTGGTGATTGACAACACTCCACAAGAAATCATCGACATCCAAGATGTTGTTCTTGAAGAGGTCGAGCACATAGAGTTTGTTATGCCACTATGGTTCTTTGAAGAGAACGCTCCACGCATTGAAGACTTTATCCCCACTTGTTCCCGCTTCACCGAAATTCTGTTTGGGGATGGTCAAAGTCGATCACATGTTGATTCCCCTCATCACTACAAAATTCGAGGACGAATTTTTTCAAGTTGGGGAGAGTTGATGCAGATTCATCATCAAATAGGGCTTGTTTCATTGGGAATAAGTGTAGGGTTGGGATATATATATGTTGGGCCTTTGTTCCCAAGGGTTTTCTATGTATTAGGCCACTTTAGTGGGCCTGAAATAGGGGTATATAGGTTGCATACAGGATTAGCCCAATACTTATTTTTTATTTTGTGTTTTTAATTGAACCAGTTTAAATTGGTTGCATCCAATTGGTTCAATTGGTCTAATTTAAGTGAAGTGATCCTATTGGCTAAGAGGTTCTTATATCCTATTGGCTACTAGGGAATCTTCTTTATTTTAAATAGTTTAAGTTGTTTTAAGTCATTAGGACTCTATTTTGAGTCTATTTGAGTTTCCTAGTCAGTTTAAGTTGCCTAATAGGTTAAGGATAAGGTTAGGCCATTCCTTTTTAGTGTCTAAGTCTATTTTTGAGTCTTCTATATAAGTTTGTAAGGGAGGCCAGCATTGTACACGAATTTGATTAATGAAAAAGCTTTTGTTTGCTGCCATAGCTACTGCTCTGCTCTGTTGAGTGAACCTTGTGAGTAATATTAAAGCTACCTTGTGGGTAATATCAAGGTGAAGGGATTGGTGGACTCCGATCGACTCCTTGCATCTTGTAGATCGGGAGCTCCTTCTTCTAGTTCTTCAAAGCTGCCACCATTGAAGATTTAATCTTTCAAGTAAGTAGTTTATTAATTCAAGCATTTAACCTTCTTCTTCTAATCCTCTAACCTAAGCTCCATCTACTCCTATTATCACCCCTTCCATTAATCCATAGATCCATTAGAACCCTAAAACCCTAAATCCAATTCTGCCCTAAATTGCAGAATTTTGTAACTCATCCAAACCCTAACTTCTTTATACCAAAATAATCCCCTAGACCTGCCCATTAATACCCTATAAACCTCTTTCCTAAAATCTGCCCCTAAACCCTAGATCTTACAAACAGCCCATTTTCATAAGGCATCCTACCCAAAACCCTAGAATTCCAACCTCAACCAAATTTGGTCCCACTTATATATATCCCAACCCTACACTTATTCCCAATGAAACAAGCCCTATTTGATGATGAATCTGTATCAATGGGTTTTCGAACTAGAGAATCTAGGAGGGACATCCATGTATACTTTCTCTTCAAGTTCCCCATGCAGAAATGCATTTTTCACATCCAGTTGTTGCAGTTCCCATCCTAAGTTAACTGTACATGAGAGAATTACTCGAACAGTGTTTAACTTGGACACAAGAGCAAAGGTCTCCTGGTGGTCTATGCCAAATGTCTGAGTAAAGCCCTTGACAACCAATCGAGCCTTGTATCTATCAACAGTACCATCCATCTTCTGCTTCACAGTAAACACCCATTTGCATCCCACAGGTTTCTTCTTTGGAGGAAGAGTGACTAAGTCCCATGTCTCATTTTTCCCAAGTGCATTCATCTCCCACCATAGCAGCCTTCCAATTTGGATCAGCCAAAGCTTCCTGCCTGTGCTTAGGAATAGAAATAGATGACAAGGAGGAAATGAAAGCATGAAAAGAAGGTTAAAGAGACTCATAAGAGATAACATTGGAAATAGGATGTAGAGTGCAAGTTCTAACAGGTTTACAGATGGCAATAGGTAAATCAAGTGTAGGATCAGAAGTAGGAGAAGACTCACTAGATGGAGACTATTAGAACAAACACCAAGCAAAACATGAACAGAAACAAAAATAGAGCAAGATGACACAGAGATTTAACGTGGTTCACACACCAATACGATGTGCTACGTCTACGGGCGAAGCTGAAGATGTTTCACTATGTAATGGAACAAAGTTACAATGGAGATCTCTCAAGAACACCTAAAACGGAACTGCAAGCTCTTACTCAGAAACCCAAAATTCAAAAAAAACTCATTTTCGCTCTCTTTACAACAAGGCGGGTAAGGCATATGCGTACTCCTCCATCGGGTTGGATCAGATCTGGTTGAACCGTACTGCGGGGGCTTCCCCCCCCCCGGCACCCCCAAATGAAATCAATGATCTCCACTACCATCATAGATCTCACACAAAAATCCCATTCGGGTCGCACCAAAATATGTCGAAGCAGGTCAATCTTCGAAACGGGTACATGAATTCTAGACACATAAAACAGAGACTGTGTAGGAGAACTTGGATCAGGAGGTGACGATTGGAGTGGCATAGTGGTAGTAGTGGTGGCTTCATCTTGCTGCCTTTTAGACATGAAGCGAACAAGAACCTTTTATGGAACCGTGGGCTTAACTTGGACAGAAACCGTTGACTCCCCTGGGCTGAAATCATGTCTTCTTCCGAATTTAGAATTGGAGCGATCAAAAGCACATCTTTCGTCCTCCTGAAGAGGTGCGACAGTGGGAAAATATGCCTCATTCTCATGGAACACCACATCCATAGAGACAAACATACGATGAGAGGGTGGATGATAGCACTTAAACCCTTTTTTAGTCGCTGAGTAGCCAAGAAAAATATAGCGGATGCCACGAGGATCAATCTTACCATGCTAGTAATGAATACAGGCAAAGCAAACACAACCAAAAACCTTCGAAGGAACAATGAAATTGAGGGAACCCGTAAGCAACTCCAAGGGGCAGCGAGAGTCCAGAACCAGAGAAGGAATCCGATTAATGAGATATGCAGCCGTGAGGACAGCCTCGATCTAATAAGGGGCAGGGACATTCATTTGAAACATCAAAGAACGAGCAACCTCTAATAAATGTCGGTTCTTGCATTCAGCCACGCCATTTTGAGCAGGGGTGTCAACACAACTTGTCTGATGAATTGTTCCATTGTCACCCAGATATGTTTGAAAGAACCCATCAACATACTCTCACCCATTATCTGTGTAAAATCTTGATCTTGGCATCAAACTGGGTTTTAATCATCTGGTGGAACTTAGAAGAGCTGGAAACAACGGAAGACCTCACTCTTTTGGCGCAACAAGTAAATCCAAGTAACCCGCGTATGACAATCAATAAATGTAACAAACCATCGGTACCAATAACAGCAACACATCGAGTAGGGCCCCACACATCATAATGAATTAAATGAAAAGGCACCAAACTTATATAATCAGAAGGGGATAGACCAAATGAGTTTGTTTTGCAAAAACGCAGGCATCACAAAAAAAGTGGTTCAGGTTACATTTATTATAAAAGTCCCAAGAGGTGGATTATCTAGACGATAATACCATCCATATAAATCGACCAAGGCAACTTCAGAAGAACCAGGAGGAGCTTTTGTTGTCAATGTTGAGGAAGAGGAGTCTGCAGAATCAAGCAACTATATGTCATTGGCCACTTTACCATTGCCAATCGTTTTCTCCATCACCAAATCTTGTATAACACAATGGGAAGGAAAAGAAAAGGTTACTTTGCAATTCAAATACCTAGTAAGGCTATTAATGGAAAGGAGATTAGTAGCAAAATTGGGCACATGCAAAACAGAGGATAAAGAGTAAAGCATTTGACAGAAACCTTCCCAGAAATAGAGGAGAGGGAACCATCAGCAACCCTAACTTTACCCTTACCTGAACCAGGGAAATCCTTAAAAAATGAATGAGATGAATCAGTCATATGATAGTCAATAATCCAACGATTGGATGCAACAGAGGCACAGTGACCACCGGCAGAAATACCTTTGTGGGCAAAGTGAGAATCAAAAGAGGCTGGCATGGAAGTGGATACTGATGCTGATGGAGAAGAACTGGGCGAAGCAAGGAGGTGGCGGAGTTGAGTCATCAAATCCTCCGAAGAGAGGTGCCCCGATGGGACCACTATCAGTGGTTTTGGTTTGGTGTGCCTGAACCAAACTAGTCCTGCAACCATGACCACGACCTTTGCCATTTGTAGGACTATCATGGAGCTTCCAACAGAACTCTTTGGTGTAACGTTCTTTTCCGTAGTACTCACATTTAATAGTGCCCTAATCTGAATTAGGGCGATCACTAGGACGTTGAGACCCTCCATAGGAAGAAGCTCTAGACCCTGAAAAAAGGGCAAATCAATCCTAGGCAGTAGGTTGCAGCATTGCAGTACGGCGGCTGTCCTCAGATTGAACCATGCCATACGCCTGTTCCAGAGTTGGAAAAGGATCACGACTAAGGACATGAGCTCGAATCTGATCAAACTCAATATTAAGACCTTCTAGGTACACATACACACGAAGCTTGTCCTCCTGTTTGGTAAACTTCAAGGCATCAATAATGCAAGAAGCAGAGAAATCCTCATAATAGTCTAACTCTTGCTACATACCTCAAAACTGAGAAAAATACTAGGATATTATCATCTCTTTCTGTTTTGTCTCATGGATCTTCTTCTAGAGTTCGTAGACTTGGGCATCATTTCCCACTTGAGAGTAGGTATCTTTGGCCACTTTCCAGATTTTGGTCACTGAATCCAGTAAGAGATAACCCCGTGCAATATTTGGGTGTATGGAATCGATAAGATAGGACATTACCAGATAGTTGTCTAAATTCCATTTGTTTTGAGCAGGACCAACATCATCAGACTTCATAGCATCCCCGGTAAGATAGCCAGAAAATCCACGGGAAGCTATAGAAAAGAAGCAAGAACAAGACCACATCAATTAGTTGTTCCCATCCAATTTAATGGAACAAACACGGAACGAAAGAAAGTCGTAATCACTAGAGGTGTCCGGAGAAATCACATCGGTGGCCACGCCAGACCATAATTCAAGAACTCACCGAGATCTCGGTAATATCTCGATTTTGTAAGAAACCGAGATGAGATGGAAGGCGAAATGAAGAGTTACAATGTCTCGGTTGAGATATCGAGATCTTGGCTAGATCTCAGTTGTCTCGGTCATCTCGGTGGGAAACCTTGGTATATAGACACCTATTTACGCAAACCTTGATATACAAACACTTATTCATGCCTAATAAACCAAGACAGACACTTATTTATGCCTAATAAACCAAGACAAACACTTATTTATGCTTAATATCATTTACTTAAGATATTATTCATAAATAAACAAATATCCCCCTATTTGAATCCAATAAAAATAGTTAAAAAATAAATTCCAAATGGACAAAAAGTCAACCCCAGTTCAAGAACAAAAACTGGATTTTCGGCGGTAGGTGCAATTTTCAACTTTCTAATGCTGGGGTTTTTCTCAAATCTAAAAATTCCATAAATCTTAATATAGTAAAACACTGCTAAAAACCAAAAAGTACAGTAAAATATTCATTTGTTTTGATGTCCAAAAAACTATTTCATTCAGAGCGACTTTGACAGCATTCGCGCACACCAAATTAAGTTTGACCGGTACATAACTCCTTCACTACAGTTTTATTTTCTAGCAAAATTGTCTATTCCTTTTTCTTCTTCTTCTATCAACTTCCTCTTCTCTCTCTCTTCTTCTTCTTCCTACTGGTTTCCTTCATTCTATTTTGTCACAACTAACATAAACGAAATGTGAGGAATGATAGACAATTTTGCTAGAAAATAAAACTATAGGGTAGGATTAGCTAATTCACCTACACGGAGTGCAGGAACTAGAACAGCTGAGGGTCCTGGTCTCAAAGCAAAATTTCCAAATTTTAGTCTCATCATCATTTTGATTCAAGTGAAAATTAAACGATTGAAAGAAATCAGTAGGTTGAGAACAATGATATGTGACAAAATTCCAATATGTACACTCACAGGTTCTCTGAGCATGAAGAAAAGGAAAAACAAATTAGGACAAAATATTAGAAAGAACACCAAAATAGACAACTGTAGTATAATGATAATATTAATATTAGAGACAACTTGAAAACACTGTAGTGGAGATGGTGATAATGTAAATGGTATCTCCAGAAGTTAATGCTCATGAATATAACGAAAGGATCTTGACAATTCTGGACTCTGGATAGAGATCAATCTAGTGTCAATGATGGATTTAATAGCAAGCAACCCGAGTGGGTGGTTCTCCAATGATAGCTTTAATAGCAAGCAACTCAACTTGTTGCCAACCTGATACTTTTACACTCACTGGCTGTGAGAGAATCCAGCATTCAACAAGCAATGTGAGAGCAGGAAAGAGAGGCAAAATTATGTATTATACAGTGGTCAACATTCAAAAACCTCTATTTTTAAGCCATCTAGGATCGTTCACATATTTGACCCTTATTACCTGATAATCTCACAAATCCATTATTTCCATACCTACTTCTATGGTGGTTTGGTTGCTATTGAGGAATCCTTGATCACACATTGATTATTTGTGATGGAGGAGTACAACTTTCATGAAGTTGTGAGTGATCATAGGCACAAACAACTCAAGGATCAAAAAAAACAACTAAAGTAATTTGATGGATTAAAGTATGTGTTTGTTAGAACAAATTTAGAATGATATTCTACGGTTGTCTCTATGGATTTCCATGGCAGAGCATGAGTAACAAGCCTGATAAATAACATTTTGGAACGTAGTCAGAAGGCCTCTAGAAATATCAGAGTGCCTTGTACAGTAGATGATGCCCATCTTGGTTGATAACTACCAAACCAAAAGTGGTCGCTCATTAGAAAAAATAATAATTTAAGGAATTTTTTTTTTTGTCATCCACTACCACCACATTGGAGAAAAGCTTGGTTGCCGACACAGGGTAAGCCGCCTAATAGTTACAAAGGTGATCGCAGAAAGCCAGAACCTGTAAAACCACACAAATAAGGAAGAAAAGTAATGGTCTTACATCTGTGATGCTGTTTTGACATGGAAAGCTCAAGGCCTGACACTGCAGAGAAAACTGCATAGCAACACAACATAATCATGCAAGTCAAGCACCAAATTTACAAAAAATCTTAAAAGAAATCCAACCAATAAAAAAATAAGTCGGGGTACCCACCAGAAATTGCTGGAGTGAGGACCCCATCACCAATTACCATAGAAGTTCCAATCAGGGCCAGAACTAGCAGCACCCTCTGCAACACCCTATGCTTCTCCAGCGTCAGTTTTAACCTCGACCCAATACCCCTGCGTCGTGGAGCAATGCCATCCTTCTTGTACTCCGATAGCTCCTCGTCTGCAACCTGGCAATTGGGCAAGGAGCTGACCCGAGCATGCCGGCACAGCAGTGAATACAACGCAAAAGTCCCACCTTCACCGTTGTCGTCAGCCCGGAGGACGATGAACACATACTTGAGCAGCGGCACCAGTGTAAGCGTCCAGAATATGAAAGACAACACTCCGAATATCTCCTCGTTCGTCTCCGAGTGCTCAATGTCTGCAAAGGTACTTTTGAAAACATAAAGAGGAGAAGTACTCAAATCCCCATATACAACACCCAAGCTCTGATATGCCAGAGTCAAGACGGTCTTCCATGATTCCTTCTGCAACAAGAATAACTCTGTAAAAAAACTCTCAAAGATAAAGGGAAGCGTTCTGTAAACACGCATCTCACCTTAATGGGATTAGCATACATCCTACGCTCCAGATCCATTGCCGAGCTCACTCAAATCTTCAACCACATTGTTTTACTGTGATTCTGTAAAAGCTATGCAAAGCCAACCCAAACAGAAATCTCATTCCCTACTAGTAAAGACCAATAGCATTAGCAAGAACAAGAACAGAATTAAATTGGGTTTGAAGCAGAGGGAGGAAGCTTTTCAGTTTTCCCGAATTAATATGAACATCAGTTGAACAACTACGACTTTACTGGAGACATTTGCAGGAGAAACACGAAACGCCACAGACAAAATTATTCCCGTAGACAATAATTAAACTAGTCTTAGAACAAGGAACAGAGGGCAGTTAGACTGAAAGAAGATTATTAGGAAGGAGAGAGAGGGAAAGTTTGTTTTGTAGTGGGTGGGGATTTCCACTTTTTTGTTCGATCTTACACGGTTTCCTCTCCTTATGGCAAAGTAACAGGAAGTGCTCTCAGAAGAACAAGACATGGCTTCTCTCCAGTCACTTGTGACCAGTTCTTTCAAGTGACTGGAGAGAACTGGCACTGATGTCATCCCAGCAGTGCGAGTCCCCAACCCCAACTTCCATATCCAAAACTTTGATGGGTCAATTAAATTGAAACAAACTGAATACTGATGCATGCTCCATTGGAGTGCTCTAATGATCTCCAGTTAGAACTCCACTAACTTATATTATAGTAATTAATAATATTCAATAATTTAACTTATATACCTAATAAGAATCAATTCAGTTTGTGTGGATAATTTTAAAAATCGATGTACTCCTTTCAAGTTGTAAGATATTGAAATGACATGTATTACTAGTTTCTTTTCATTGTTAAATTAGATTTGGGTGCATTTTGTTTTTTGGTAAAATGGAGAATTGAGAAATTGTAAGTTTTTTTTTTATTGTTTCTTGTCTTATTCCTTGAAGAAGAATGCTACCTAGTGATGTAGCTCTTGCACCACCATAGGGGTCAATGAGGCGATGCACATGGGCATTGTAGGAGGCTTTTTCATTTTATAGGAGATGAACGGTTATTTCAAGGGACTATGTCTAGGCGCAAGCAGCACGTAACCAAGCAACATTCTTTTTTCCCTAAGAAATTGATGTCTAATTTAAATCTAGTGGGTAAGGGTGGCCCTATGCCAAATTCCCACTAATTATAAATTAGAATAGCTAAATATAGAAAGAGTGAATCATTAAGAGATCCAAGAAATAACTGTATATAGGATATTTCCAAAATTAACAAGCACTTATACTTAGCAGAAAGTACATCCACCATCCACCATCCACCATCCACCAATGGTCTAAACTTCGAATGCGTGGATAAAATAGATATTTTTTTAATACTAAGTATATCAATTTAGAAGTGTCAAATAAATCAAGAGAACCAAAACAAAAAGTTGTACCTTAAATTTTAAAAAAAGGCAGCAATTTTCTGTCTAGGAATGTGGCCTACGCCACTACTCCCATGTGTCTATCTCTCACCTCCTCAAAACAATGGGACATAGGTGTCTTTTCATATGGGGAGGAGAGAGATAGATTCATGGGAGTGCTAGTGTAAGCCGCATTAGCACTTCCAGATAAAGATCTTTTTCCCATAAAAAAAAAAGAGATGGTTCTCTGAACAAATTAGGTACTCTCCATCCTCTCACATAAACATTGTTTATTGATTTATCGAAGGATAAAAAAATATGTATATAGAATGTAAGGAGGCATAGTATATGTCTTTAGCTCAGAGGACCTTTTTCCAAAATATCAAAATTAAAATAAAGAAGAAACGCCAGGGTACTGAGTTGACTCGGCCAACTTATTGCATAACAATGTTTTGTTTTGTTTTTTTTTTGGTGTGGGTTGATAAACAAGGCAAGTATGTTTTCTTTTATCACCCTAAAACTCAAATGAATCTAATCCTGGGTTGACTAGGAGCAAATAGGATCATAATTATGGTTCAAGGTATTGATACCATATTGGCATATTGGTCAATACTTATTGGTATCCCTAGAAACCAATACCGATACGATATCAATAAGAATCCATTGTATTGATAAGTTTTTATTATATCCATATCGACTAAAATTGATACGGACATCAATACCAATACCTATAACCTTGATCCTGATACCTTGATGCCTTGATACATTAATTGTCTTTAAACTAATGGACAGTTTGTCATTAATTTTATTGAATGCCTTTTGGGTAGGGTTCACTTACCCAAGATTCAAAAGGGGTGTAGGGCTACCATCTATCCTTAAGCTTGAAGTCTTGAACTTGGCAACAACTATCATTAAGAATTGGTGCTTGACCACTAAAGTAAGTTACCAGATCATTGGGTTTGATTTTTGTTGATGCATATGCATTTGAGTTGGAGGATCTTAGTGGATCTCAAAGAAGATTACTTTTTCTTCTTTTTTATTTTTTGGTAAAAACCATGTACATGATCCACTCTATCGCTTCATACCATATGTCTATTTAGTTTAGGATCGTTCTAGGCATCACTATGCCTAGTGAAGTATAATGATTCACTATTTGCCACTTAATAGTATATGGGTCAGTCATGTAATAGAGGACACTGCAAACATCTCAACAATCAAATTTTAGTCCACAGTAAGCAAGGAAAGTTGTTAATACTCTGATTCAAAGTTTTAGTAAAATTACCCAAATACCATAAAATAAATAGTAAAATACAAAATGACGTCTTTCATAATTTGAGCTAATTCTTTTACTCATTTTAAACTGACTGAAATTATACGCATCAATGAGACGTATGTAAAATCCTCTATCACATTGACTAACCTATGTATTATCATGTGTCAAATAATAAAGTAGTTATACTTCATGGAAAAGAAAACCCTTTTTTAGTTTATTGATTAAATTTGAGGGTTTTTAGAATTATCATGATAAGTCTTGACTCTTGAATTTCTAAAATAGGTTAAAAAGAGAGAAAAGGGAAAGAGGGAGGTGCTCCTTTTAAATGGACCCAAGAAAGGAAGAACCCATATAAAGAAAAGCATATGCTAATGTTATACCCAAAAAAAAAAAAAAAGATGGAAAGGGACCTTACATTCTCACATCTCCATTAGGAATTTTTTTGATATTTTTTGGGTCTTGAGATTTGACTAATGAGGGAGTGATAAGAGCACTAAGTTCTCCACTTCTTCCATATCCCAACAACACAAGTGGATTAGTGGGATAAGGGAGTAGGTTGTCATTTCACATCCCTATGTGAGGGGACAACACAGTCCTATCCCGGCAGCGGACAAGAAAGGATAACGATTCTAAGAGAGTAGGGATTGTCAAATCTGATATTAAAAGAGTGGCAACCTCACGTGATGTGAGTGGGATTTCCAAAGCCCTCAATGGAGATCAAATTAGAGACATCAAATCATGCAAACCCCTTAAAAAGACCACGTAAAAGATAAAAGAAAAAGCCCATGTAATTGGAACTTTTTGCCTCCTCGTTTTTCACCTGGAAATCAAATAGAGCCGAGTTTTATTGAGTCCAAGTTCAAATCATTAGGTGCGTAGGTCGAGTTCACTCGATCCTTAGTCATGAAAAAGACTAGATGTTGGTGTGGGATTAATGTCCCTATGCACACGAATTCATAAGGATCTTGCAATTACGTTAACTACAAATATAAGAGAGAGATGCACACCGTGAGTTCCACTGGTGGAATGAGAGAGAATGTGTACAAAAATATGCTCCTAATGTTTAAAAATATAAAAAAATATATATTTTTTAATTGTATCGATTGATTCGTATCCAAGGCATATCAATATCTGATCTGATCGATATTAATACATATCAACCCATTTTAAGTTACCCATGAATGAAATATAAAAATTGTACTAAAAAAAAAATTATAACAGAAATGAAAGCAAAAGCCAAAGGAATATTCCCATGCCCATTGCCCCACTCAGCTAATGATAAGCGTATTAGATAATCAAAGTATACGAGGGATTAGAGAAGACGAATGAGAGAGAGTGATAGAGAGAGCATCACCCAACCCACCAATGCCTTGTTGTTTGGGGAAAAGCATTTCTGAATTGTTGGTGGAGGTTGCACTAACACTCTTATTATCTCTCTTTGTTAAATTAGGTCAATCAAATTTGAGATAGGTTAAAAGACGTGATTTAACGTATTTCATCAATTATGGAACTAGAAGGATTACTTATTTAATAGTCTCTCTCCTCCAATGTTTTTCTTATTGACAAAATGTTACCCTTTTTTAAAAATATAATAATAATAAATAAAAATTTTAAAATTTCTTCCTCTGTTGTACAATGTTTCAAATCTCAAAATCACTAATATTCAAATCAGCCGCAATCAGTCAGAATCAACTGAAATCTAATAGAAATCGACAAAAATCGATGTCGCTCGTACAAATCGATCAATGCCAATTCCGATAAGAAGTAACCGATTCAACTCATCCGATTCCAATTTTTTAAACCTATGCCTTTGTACCACTACTTTAGATAACCTTGTCTCTTATTTTAATTTCTGTTTATTATTTTATTAATTTTATGGAAAGGAGCGTGAGGAAAACTGGAGAAAGTGAAGAATGGCAGAAAGGAGAAATTGGACGCAACGTGTTTGCTTTTTTGTCTGAGTGGATTTGCACTAACCACTTACCACTTGCGTCCACACGACCACACGTCCACAGGTCCACGTCTATCAGCCCCATCAGCCATGACCCACGAGAAGTGAGGTTGCTGTTTGAAGTTAAAACGGTCGATTTCGTGGCCGGTGGATCCCCACTGAACCTGAACAGCTGGGCGGCCTCATTCAAAACCATTGAAGTCGGCTAGTCAGTCGAGAGACTCGAAAGTGGTCTCGGTTGGACCACAAGGGATTATGAAAATTATACAGTGACCAGGTTGGGTTGAGAGGGTGAAAATTCCATTCTTTCATATATTGGGAAGTAGTTTTCTGTCCAACTGTGTGGCCTACGTTAGCAGTCTCATGTGTTCGTCTCTCTCCCCCTCAAAACAAGAGGCATAGGTATCTCTTCATATGGGAAGAATATTGATGAGTTGAGTCGTGTCATTTGACACTCTAATTAAGATCGTAGCCGTTCCTATGATATAATCGAGAATGTTATGAATGAGCCTTCAAGATAAAATAACTCATTGGCTCCCCCAGTAATCATGTGTTCCAGAATAGCAACACATCATACACAAAACTCAAGAAGCTAGAGGACCCCTCCATTTACTGAGATAAGAATTAAGACTTTAAGATGAGACATTAAGAGTCTCCAAAATTGAATAAATAATGTCTTTTAGGAGTTTTTCAAGAGGAGATAACATAAAGATTCTCTAGCAACTAAAGAGACAGCTCACAAAAAATATTTTTACGAAGTCTTCATGGAAAATGTTGGAATTTTTTAAATCGTTCAAATAGATGATTCAAAATATTAGACAGTTATATTTTTTCCCATTAAACACCTAAATGACCAATATGTATGTCTATTGGAAGGTATATTTGAAGGGTCAACAAACATATCTAGTGGAAAAAGACATGTTTTATGGACATGTCTTTTATAGATAGAGAGGTTAGCAAGTCCATTTGAATAACAGACAATTCCGAATTGCATTTTGTTTTGTGTTCAATAGAGTACAACTCTGAAGTATCCCAACGTGGCCTAGTCAATTAGTGCATGTGGACTAAAGGATCGATAGAGACTATTTTATACCAACCCGATTGCACCAGGTCACACGACTCAGCCCATCGATTCCTTAAGTTTCTCCATGTATTTTTAGATTCATCACATAGCTATGTTCATCTCGTATGAATCAACATGAATTTTGGTTTCTCTTCAAGTATTATATAATATGCCTACCTACTGTTGGATGCTATTAGAAACAAAGGACTTATGGTTAAAGGCATTCATTAGTCAAATTACCTTTGGTTTGAAAGATTGTGATTTTTTGTCTTATTTTGCCTTGACATCATACAAAGAAAAATTTAAAAGATAAAAAGATGGCATCATTACTTACTATTGAAAGTATTGTTTCTAAGCTTTGAGTTGCGTGTATGGATTGAAAAAGAAGAACACGTGTTCTTCCTTATTTATTGACTACTCTTTATTGTAGACTATAAAGACTCTTGAATTGTCATAACTCATAACTGGACTTTTTCCTTTCTTTGTGTCTTGGTTTTCCAAAGAATCGTTGTTTTCTCCTGTTACAGCACAGTGTTGTACTGCATCATGTGGTATTACAGATATGGTACAGTGGGCCCCACATGATGCATATAGCCTCTACAACCACCGTACGATGCATTACAGCATCATGTTGTAACAGGAGAGGATAAAAATTATTTTCGAAAGAGTTTTGGAAAGGTTAGTACTTATGAAAGGTGTCTTGGATAGGGAAGATGATTTCATTCATCATCTTATTCTGAATTTATCATCATTCAGGTAGAATTATTATAACATAAAAATTAGGGAGAATGTTCTCTATGCCGAGGGGCGCAGGTTGCGCCCAGACACATGGGGGTGGGTGCAATGATCACCCTGCCCCCTGAGTGGCAGGCCCATGTGTCTGGGCGCAACCTGTGCTACAGCACAGAGAATATGAACCCTAAAAATTATATTTCCCTTCATGTTTATAATGCAAAGTTTAATGATATTTCCATCACATGTTTTAATTGTATGTTGATCACAATGTTTATATCTTGTTACTAATTAAATGTAATTGTTTGGATTCATAGTCCATCAATATTCATTCATGTATTTATGTATATATAAAGTTGCATGGGAGCATGGAAATATATCGAGTGATATGCTATGTGATACATAAAGGATTGAACCTCCAATGATAGAGTGACACATTTTTCAAATTTAGGACAAAAGCAACGGACGAGCAACAAACCTAAGGACAAGAAAAAATTGGTAACTCTCGACTCCTGACACCAAAAGCGTGAGCAAGGAACTTTACATGTAGCCAGCCATCTAGAGATTCTCCACTACGCCAGCTCCCAATATGGAAAAATTTGGTTAACCATTCTCGCACAGACCTCCCGCCAAGGAAACCCAGAGAATAGGTGATCTAGGGGAAGAGAGGCTTAACAAATAGGGGACATTCCTTTAGACCATATAAATAGGACAATAATGATCAAGGTAAAGGTAAGTTCATTCATTCCATTCTGATTGGCTCAAGTTCTATCGCTCTTGAGAACTGCTACTCATCTTCTGTCTTAATCCCACAATCGTTGTTTCTTTGGGGTCTGACTTTGGCATTAGAGAGTCCCCTGTCGGAGTCCGCTTCGGCCAACTTTTTCGCTCTGTTTCCTGACTCTCGTGTGTGCAGATCAAGGCACATGTGCGGTGGTCCTGACAAAACACTATGTTTTGATATACGAATAAAGTTACATGGGTAAACTAAAATAGAAGTGTGGGGGGGGGGGGGTTACAATTTTTCACAAAGGGCAACTCGTTATATTGACATATATGTATGAAAGTGGTAAACCCAAAAATATGGAGGTTATTATGAGAATGCATATTTTGCATATAAAGTCAAGTGTAATGATTAGTCATGTGATGGACACCCAACTTATGTGATAGGAGATCTTTGGAATTAGGTTCAAAGGATAAAAACGAAGTCACTGGATGATTTGACCAGTACTACTAGTTTTTGCTCATTCAGATTAGATGGGAAAGTAGTACTTACACTAATGAACAGAGGGTGAGTACAAACTATTAATTAGCCGTATAATCCACAATTGTTGGGGTATGTAATCATGGTGCACACTATGGGCTGACCTAAGTGGATGTAGCGGGTGAGGCTGCCTATCGATAAGAATTTTAAGGATGAATTCTCTAAATATTCATCATTCCGAGATAGGAATAAGGCAAAAAAGTCCACTTAATCGAAAGGGACACTAAAGGGTCAAGTGGTAAGATGTAAATGGTAAGTTAGTTGGCTACACCAATGAGGAAAGGTTCAAGAAATCTCTCTCTCTCTCTCTCAAACCTGTTGCTAACATAGTTTTAGTTCATGATTTCGGATCCGATATCGCCATGGCCGATACTAATACGATACTAATACATATCAAACGATATCGGCCCAAATTGGATACAAATTCAAAAAACAACACCTTTTTCTTGATACCAATAATACCTATTGGTATCATATCAAAACTAGTCATTGTTGATACTAATATGGATTAGTTAATACCTAAACTATAGCTGTCGACAATAGCCACTGGGAGATCGATGGCATGAAATGATAAGGAACTAAAATGACCAACAGAAATAAAATCATTTTCTCTTCCGATATTAAAGACTAAAACTTTTTTTTTTTTTGATATACTATTAAAGACTAAAACTCACATCCATTGGTTTTGGCCTCAACCCAATTCTCCTAAAGTCATGTCTCAACTCGATCGAAACTGACAGGCCAACCAAATGACACCCTAAGTTAAAACCCCCTAAGTTAAAAATAGTTGGATTGAGATCCTTGTCCAACTGCATACCCTAATGTCCTCCTATGTCTATCTCTCTCTTCCCATAATTGGGGGCCAGATATGTCATTTCATAAAAAGGAGGAGAGAGATAGACATACGGGCGCCATATTCTACACAGTCTGACAACGTTCTTTCTCCCAAAACTAGTAACAATTTTATGGAAGAGGGATCATGCTAAGGTTGCGTAGCCCCTGCACCATCGCAGAGCCAATGAGAGCACATGCAGAAGCATTCAACGAAAGTGAGAATTTTCATTTCACAATGTATCAAACAGTCATTTTGCCCTTGTTGTGTCAGGGCTCAGGCCCCATGCAGTCTAGCAACCTTCTTTTCCCCCAATTTTATTATGAGAAAAAGACCTCCATTCAGGACTATGGCCTACGCCAGCACTCCCATGAGTCTATCTCTCCTCCCCATATGAAAAGACACTTCTACCCCCCTGTTTCAAGGAGGAGAGAGATAGACTCATGGGAGTGCTGGCGTAGGCCACACTCCCAGACAGAAAACTACTTCCCTAATTTTTATTACAAATCTAAAAAAAATTAGATGCAAACATAAAAGAAGGAAAAAGAACTCTGTCCAAGAGTGTGACCTACGCCAGCACTCCCATGAATCTATCTCTCTCCCCTCCAATATGAAAAGACACCTATGCCCCATTATTTTGAGGAAGAGAGAGATAGACACATGAGAGTGTTGACGTAATCCACACTCCCAGACAAAAAACTACTTCCCATAAAAGAAATTTTCTACACATTTAAAGTTTACTCTCCAACAAAATATGACACGGGATTGGATTGTGATATCATAGGCATTGACCTACTAATAAAATATTACGTATCAGTCGAATTAAGATTTCAAAGACATTTATGTCAAACATGTGGGTTTTGAATTTTTTGGTTGTATTTATATGAAAAATGTAATTGAGTCAATTAGTCTGAATCTCTGATTGTTTCAACTTTGTCGTATTGAGATTAGAAAGGATCTAATTCAGACATTTAGGGTTTTGAATTGTGATATATGAATGGAATCAAGTTAAGTCCGAATCTGATTTTTGATTTGTTTTTTTGGATAGGTATCTTAATCTGATTGTTAATTTCAACTCCGATACCATTTTAAATTATTCCCGAATCCTTATGTGTCATGTCACCATGGTTTGAAAATTTTGGAATTAAATCCATCTAATCGGTCGATTTGAATCAGAATTTATCGTGATTGATACCAATTTCAGCTTATTTGGAATGGCCGATATTAAAAATTTTGGGTGCAGATCGCTAGGTTTTGGATATGAGGCAGGTATTGAATCGATCATATCGGTATCGAAATCGATATCGATGAATTGGTTCAGTTGATTCCAATCTGATTCTGTTTTGGATTGGGAATTGGATTAAAATCGGTAGATTTTGCGTGAACCCTAAAAATGGAGGGTGAATTGTTGTTCCGAAATTAAAGGAATTGGGATTGGCTATCAATTTCGGGTTTTTTTTATAATCATGATCAGTGTCTCAAAACACAGAATCAAGGATCGAATAGATCGTATCAAAATCGACTGGAATCATCCCAAGAACTCTAGAATTGGTCTTCAGATATGAAAACTTAAAGATTCTAGGATTTCTTATCATGAATTGACTGTGTCGAATCAGCGGGAATCAAGATTTATCACAATCGATTTCCATCCAATTGACTGACAGTTTTGCCCTTGGTTTTCTGATAAACTCACCTTTTTAACAGTTTTACCCCTCCTGGTCCGTATCATTCCACTGATACAGGATCGGTCAGGTATTGGGATCAGCCTATACTGATACCTATATGGTTCGCCAGATATAACTGATTGGATTTTAATCCTCTCCAATTATCTAAACTGTGCAGTGCGGCAATTCAGGGTGGAGATGTCGGCACATGGCAGCTTAGACATCCAACGGTCCGAACTCATTGTCAAGTTCAAGAAAGAAAAAAAAATAGAAGTCAATGAGTTCGGACCATTGGATGTCCAAACTGCCACGTGTTGACATCTCCACGGTCTGAAAATATAAACACAATTGGAGAGGATTATTTGAAACCTCAAAACATGCCGAACACTTGATGATGATGAACATTGGACAAGAGAGGAACGCTTGGACACTCTCACAAGTCACAAGACTCACAACTGCACAAGACGTCAGATAATCAGAAATCAAAACAATAAGCAAGCAAATGGTCTGGAAGCAGGAAATTTCCTAATTCTGGAACAGTTCATTAAAGTCTTGATCACCTTACCCTCTCACTGGACTACGTTGCATGTGATAGTCAAACTTGATGATTTGGTGTTTGCTTTCTGCACTTAATTTGACTGTTGTTTTCGGTTGAATCTCTTTTCACGCTTTGAGTCTATTTCTTTCTTTTTTGTAGGTAGAGATGACAATGTTTGTACCCACAATATCTCTAAGTGAGCGTTGTGCTATCCTTATTTGGGTCTGTGAAAATCTTGATTTCTAGAGGACCTCTTCGATGTTGTATCTTCCCTTTTGCCCTTTGGGCCCTAATATATCACCCTGTTTGCGGGGGTTTTTGTGCCAAAAAAAATAAAATGTAGTACTCTAAATTAAATTGACTCTTATTATCGTAGTGCAAAAACTCATATTTCGGTTTCGTTTCATTTGGATCGAAATAGTGTATTTTTTTTGTGAGTTTTGCTTGATCTTTTTTTTTTTTTTGGAGGGGGCAGGGGGGTGTTGGGTTTAATGACTTTTATCTAAACCAGTTAAAGGCTCGATTCAATGGTTTAGATGGACTAATGGAGAAGATAGCGAAATTGTTGGTGTTGTGCCATGTTGCGTCCAAAGTCATGTGTGCAAGTGTCATATAAGTTGGCAAGCATTTTCCTTAATGGGTTTGGAATCAAAAAGTCACTTGGGGAAGTGTGTGTAGTGGGTTTCCTCTGTCATTAGAAGAAGAAAGTGAGTGACTGGAAGAAGTGGAGTTTTTTAAAGAGGTGAAGTCTTAAGAAGGTGGAGTCTTCAACAAGATTGGATCTTTTGAAGGAGCGGAAGTGGTTGAGGATTGAAGACATTAAGTAAAGTGGAGTCTTTAAAGAGACACTGCACTTTGAATTGGAAGAATTGTGTAGTGGGTTTTCTCTTAGGAAAGAGAAAATGAAATCTTGCTCAACAAGGTAGAGGAGAGAGAGTTAGTGGATTTTCTCTAAGGAGAGAGAAAACAACAAGATAAAGGATGAGTTCTATACAATGATAGATGTGCTTATCAAAGAAGATGATGTTGATCCAAAAGAAGAGCCAAGATGTGAGGATTCAAGTGAGAATCCAAGAGGTACAGTATGGGTGTAACGTATGTACAAGGACTAAGCAAAGAGCCAATGAAGAGTGAACGAGAGATAAGAGAAGGGCCTTGGGTTTAAGAGATAAATCGCAAGGGTTGTACTAATTTCTCTTCTCTTGATTCATAGTAAACGTCAGATCTCACTCCATGAAAGTAAGTGGTTTTACCGAACCACGTAAACCTCGTCTCTTCGTTGTATATGGTGGGGGTTTTTTTTTTTTTTTTTTTTTTTTTTTGGATATTGCACATACTGTTTACATGGAGAAAGTTGGAAATTTTGTTTTCCCCAACCCCAACAGGGAGGAGGGGAAACGGTCAAAATGATTGAAATTTCAACGAAACAATGCATTTTTTGTAACCAAAATTTCACTACTTCTAGGTTTCGCATCCTGTTTCGTCTCGAGTATATCGAAACTAACAAAAATTTCACCAAGATTTCGATGAAATTTCGAACCATACCTATTACAGAAGAATACTCTATAGTTTATACTATTCCACATCAGTGGCATTGTGATGTTTACATTCTTAAGAGACACAAATACAAACATTTTTGTGTTTGTCTTGATTTAAACTAGAAACCCAGCTGAAGTTCATAATAAATAAAGGATATTTTCAATAACCAATGTTTTTTCTACTAATCCTGGGATTATCTAACAGCCTAGAGCTTCACAAAAAATTTCGAAGTTAGCTTATCAAATCAGTGGTTCTGAGGAGAAGAATTGCTTTCACTACCAACTGGCAAGCATTGGATGGCTACAATGTAAGATCCCTCTATTGGTATATTTAATGCAACCCCTTTTGTTTAACCTATAATTACCAGTCTAGTGCTTCACAAGAAACTTCAAAGTACTACCCATTTTTGGCTTATCAAATTAGTGGTTCTGAGGTGAAAAAATAGCTTTTACTACCAACTGAGAAGAATTTCTTTCACTTCCCATATTTGGTTTATCAAGTCACTGGCTCTGAGGAGAAGAATTGCTTTGACTACCAACTGAGAAGTATTGGATGGCTACAATGTGATTTCCTTCTATTAGTATTTAATTCAATCCTTTTTGTCTAACCTATATTTACCTAATGACATATTAGCAGCTAAGAAATTAGTTAGTACATTTTAGGGACAATTTGAATTTTTGAACCTGGCTATACCTAATCTAAACTTGCCCTGTCCTATTTTCTTCATGAATAATGTGGTTTACTGAGGCACAACAAGGTTCTGTCAAAAGGTTTTTTGGGGAAAAGTTAATGGCAGATTTGCAGGACTAATTGTGTGATGGGAAAATTATATAGTTTACGGTGGTAGAATATTAATACAACAACAACTCAGTCTTATCCCAACTAAATGAGGTTCCTCCAATCAACTTTATTCGAGGTCACGCTTGATTCAAGGCCTAAGCTATGCATGTCTTTCCTTACTTCTCCACGGGTCATTTTCGGTCTGCCCTGAGATTTTTTAGTTACTTCAATCTGAATCAAATCATTCCTCTGTACTAGAGCATCCAAATACCTCTGTTGAACATGGTCATACCACCTCAAACAACTTTCTCATAGCTTATCATGTATTGGAGCTACTCTCAAATTAGCTCGAATATAGTAGTTCATTACTTTATCCTTCCTAGTTTTACCAAACAGTCATCTCAACATCCTCAACTCTGTTACATTGAGTTTATCTACATAGTTCTTCTTAACTGCCCAACATTCCACACCATACACCATAGCCAATCATTTGATTGTCGTATAACTTTCTTAAAGTTTTAAAGGAATATTTTGATCACACAACATTCCGGACATGCCTCTCCACTTCATTTCATCCGATTTTAATTATTTGTGAAACATCATCCACTATATTACATTCTTCATAAATGATTAATTTGGATTTACTTGTGGATTAATAACTTGTTAAAAAACATTTCTTTTGGTAAAGAAAATTAAAAAACCTGTAACAGAAGGTATTAAGTAACAGTGTCAATTTTGGCACCTTTAGGGGGGAAAAAACAATAAAAAAAAATAAATTGGAAGGATATCCATAAACACCTCCTCAAATCACTATCCATGCAGTTTGATGAAAACTGGAACAGATATTCTGGTTATCAAATAGAACTGGACTGATGTATAGATGTTTTAAGCAGTATGATTTCCTTGAATATTCCATCAAGGAGTCAATAGTTTAGATGACCATGGGTCTAGACCATTGGTATGAACACCAGGGCTTGGAGGGGATGGTACCAACCAAGTTTGGTCACCCACTCTATTGTCCATGGAAACAATACTTACAAAGACAAAGATCCCATGCACACGTACGATACAAATGGTGGATGTCCTGCAGATGAGATGAACATTGAGAAAAAAACATAGAGATTGCTGCTTGCCAGTATTCTGAAACCTAATTTGGGTTTAACTTCATTCAAAAAGACAGTCATACATTATTGAGCTGTATTATATGTGGATACTGATAAGAGGAAGTCTTCATGTTCGAAGTATAAAGCAGACATTATCCTGCTAATGTGGATCCCCATAACATGTCTCGTGGTCTCACTCTTCTTTAACATTCTCCAGAGAAGATTATCAGTGTAACAAAGTCAATCCAGCAACTGATACTAACAGGTGTACAGAATATAAATATATATGGCACATTTAGTAACTGAGACCATAAATGCCTACTTACTTCCTCAACAAATTTTCAATTCTGTTATTGATTGGGCAACAGTTACAGATGGCTTACAACAGATGCAAACAGCCCCTCAAGAACTCAAACATGAGAGCATTGCCTGGTTTAAACCATATAAGTTACCCCAACTTGCATGATATTCATGTGAGGAACTCTCATATTTGCTGCTCCAGCCCTGCAATTATTCCTCAGGAAAGCATAAATATAGTTTATAACCAGCTTCTTAAGGAACCAAGAATCTTTCCTTGCTCTCACATCCCCATGCCCAAGCAGATACGTAAATCCTGAATCCATGGCTTCTCTAAGGGCTGAAAGTTCATACTCCAAACTTGGATTCTCATCTGAGGACATGACACTTGATGGCAACATGGGGACGGCTTCCCCTGAGCTAGACGCCCCTGCCTCTGTTCTTTGATCCTGCAACAGTGGAACCTGAAGCTCCCCGACCTCACTACCCGGGATCAGAGACTCCCTAGACCTCATTGAAACATCGTCACATTCAGTCTCTTTTAAGCTGTTCTCCAATGCAAGATCTTGAGCCTCCTTTCTCAAAAAACTCTGGAGGCTCTCAACCAAAAGTTGCTCAAAGGCATGATGATCTTCCTTCCTGACATCTTTGTAACCATAACGGGCAATGCAGCGGAACATGTGATAGTCCTTTGTGCAAACCCTTCTGAAAAGAAACCTTTCTTCTTGAGGGACGACTGGGACTGGGACATACTTGATGCAGACAAAAACAATTGTTGAATGAATGGCCGGAAGGCTGACTAGGAACTGTCCAAAGACCGAGGGAATCCCTAGTACCAGCTCATTGTATAGTAATCCAATCCCTGGGACCCTTACTGTCCCAAGTGTCGACCCCAGTTCAAGAAGAAAATCCATGGAAATCTTTTCTCTGACCTCGCTCTGGTACTTTAACACACTTCCATAGTTCCAAATGTACATTATACAGAGGAAACAAGAAGCAAAAGCAAGCGGAAGCCAACCACCCTCCTTGATCTTTGTCAAGACTGAAGACAAATAGATGAACTCTACTGACCCAAATACAAGCGGGAAACACAGAGCCAGAAACAGGTTGGTCTGCCATATTAGAAGCATTACAACTGTCACCAAGATCGTGCTCACAATCATGACACCAACCTCCGCAATGCCTGCAAGAAAATTTTGTTTTGCGTCTGTAAGATTCACTGTCATTAAGTGCATGTTATAGGAGTTGTTACCTGATCATTCTCATGTTAATAAAACAAGACAGAGGATCTGCACGCAACAAGCCAGCTTGAGAGAGTACTTAACCGTATGCATTAGCTATATCAGTTGTGCTCCTGAAGGTGGCAACCACTAGAATGCACATGACCATCAGGAACCAATTGATGATGGGAATGTAGATCTGACCCATGAATCTCCTGGAGGTGTGAATAATCTTCATCCTTGGGAAGCATCCTAGGGCCATGGATTGCTTAATGCAAGAAAATGTCGCTGATATCATCGCTTGACTGGCAATCATGGCAGCAAGCGTGGCTATCACAAAGACTGGCCAGAAAAGACCATCTGCTTGTCAGAAATATTTGAATATTACAAGAGTTAGTATGAAGATATGGAAAATATCTGAAAAGCATTTATCTATAGTTGAGCCAGGACATAACCGAGTATAATGATCGACAGTGCTCACCTGGGACAGAATCATAGAATATTCTTTCCGCAGAAGTTGGGAATTTCATCAGATATGCAGCTTGGCCCATGTAACCCAAGAGAAGACACGGGAACACAACACAGGTGAAGGCAATCTGTGGGCACCAGATAGATTTCAAATAAGATTATAAGATGACACCAATTATACAAACTTTCTATTTGGGTCATAAACACATATATCCAAACACAAATGTGTATGCATATAGTTTTGTATGAACCATGCGTATATTGAAGTATACATCCATGGGAAGGGCATAAAGAATTGAGGTAACAGTAACACCTGTATAGATACGACAGAGAAATGGCCTAAATCAGCAAACATTGCTTCAGCCCCTGCAATCACACAGGAGCAATATGTATTAGAAAAAAGATATATTCCATCTTATATATTCTGATACTAGCAAGTAGAAACTGTTTTATTAATTATTATTACTCAGATATACCACTCTTAAAAGGGGGGGGGGGGAAAAAAAAAAGCGCATCCCGGTGCACTAGGCTCCCGCTACTGCAGGGTCTGGGAGGGGAAAATGTACGCAGCCTTACCCCCACTTCGCAGAGAGGTTGTTTCCAAGTTTTGAACCTGCAACCTGATATACACTCTTGATGAGGTAATATTGATAAAAAGCTATTTCCTTGTCCTTCATACACAGTGGACTCAACCAAGCTCAAACTAAATTCATTGTCTGGCAATGAATAACAGGAGGCAATTTTGGATGGAAAACAAACAAGTAGAAATAATTACAAATCATAGCTTGGGTTGTGTATATTAGCAATCCAGCATCAATAAGCACTCTATTCTAGCTATTTACAACTCAACTCAACTCAGCCTTATCCCAACTAAATGGGGTCGGCTACATGGATCCTTTCCCTCCAGTCAGCTCTATTCAAAGCCATACTTGTTACATGGCCTACGATATTGTCTTTCCTCACCACTTCTCCTAGAGTCATTATAGGCTGACCATGCCTTTGCACCCTCTTGAAGAAATAATAAAGCTCCAAGCCATGATCTCAAACAAAGAAAAGTGAGGAGAGGAGAGAAATTCAGTGGAAACAAGCTTCCTCATGGTGACCCACCTGTAATGCACAAAACGCAACCACCAAGGGCAGACCACGCCTTTGCACTATTCCTCTTGAAGAAATAATAGATGTAAGCTGGATTCAATGCCTTTATAACTGTTATATCATACTTCAATAGGTTGTATATTCCAATGGACCCCAGGGAAAAGAACCACAGACCCAGTGCAGGTGCAAACATAACACCAACTTTACCAGTCCCAAACCTCTGAATGCTGAACAATCCAATGAGGAATACAATCGAGAGCATAACCACAGCATCTGCAAACAACACAATTGAAATCAATAATCTTATAAGTTCCATGGCACACTGCCATGAGCGCATGTTTCTATATATCTACACAGTAAGTGTAGCATTGTTATCAATTTCCCTTGCCAAAAGTTAAATCATTGCATAATCCTGACCATTTGGTCATACGAAACTTTGTAAACCATACAAAAGAAACTGATTAATCAGATGGCAAGGACAGTATGGTGGCTTCAACTTTTGCTAAAAAAATCTATAATCCATATCAAATTATTTATTAAAACTGTCCAATCAATGAGCATTTCCAACATTTTCTGTGGATTGCATCAAACCACCATCCTTCACAGTGAGGTGCCAAGGTAAAGAGGACTGCTAGGTATGAACATTAAAAAAATTCTTACATTCTAGAAGAAATTATGTATCTACTCACTTGTATCAAATCCCGGAATTTCACCCTGTAGTCCACTCACTGCAGACATTACTGCAATAGACATAGAAACATAATGAGACCTATTGGTGAGATCAAGGCAAACTAAACAGAGAGGTCTTCCATTTGCAGAAAAACTGATGCACGTATGGAACACAAAAACCCCTTATCATAATTTTTGTTATGACAAATGAATACAAATATTTGTTCAACCAGAACAAACTTCTCATAATACATAATCTATCACTTTTTGTCCTTTTCCTTTTTTACTCTTTTAAGTAATATGACAACAAGCATTAGTCTACACGGTTTTGTACAAATTATGTTGGAATGTAGAACTTCATTAACTCATTGTTGTCTTCTATAAGCTTTGGTTAACCCATGACATTGACTTTACACTTACATTGGATATATTGTGGTTGTTTATATGATCCACTTAAGATATATATGTTCTACACTTGTAAACAAGGACATCATGTTTTCACTTTTGTGTCAAACTCTCATTTAGTCCTAGTATTAAATGGTAATCTACTAATCTGCAGTGGGCGAGCCTTGGCACAATGGTTAAGTTGTGCTATTGCAACCTGTTGGTTGCTGGTTCAAAACTTGGAAACAGCCTCTCTTGTGTAGCAGGAGATAAGGTTGTGTACATTTGCCCCTCCCAGACCCTGCAGTAGCCTCGTGCACTGGGTTGGTCTTTTATTAAATGGTAATCTGCCAAGAAAAGGAAGGGTTCCACTAAACCATCTAAAACTAAAGGAGTTTAATTTAATACGATTCTTAACATATTTCTCTTTTTCTCATCAACAAATTCCAGCTATTAACCCCCCCCCCAACAAAAAAAAATACTATTGAGAGAAAAAAAAGTAACACCATAAAATATATTTAATTAAGAGTGAAGGAGTTATTCGCTAAAGGAGAGTTTCCAGAACAAGCTTGTATTTTTTTTGTTGGATAAATAAAGTCAAGAATTTATGGAGAAGAAAGTACAAAAAGGGGAAGAAGTGGGAGGTAAGAACAAAAGCATCCAATTAAATAAAAAATTTGCAGGCTTAAAATTCCCATGAAGTGGACAACTAAAGAAAAGAGCTACTATGTATGTGCTCCATAGTCTTAAACATGGTAACTTTATCATTGAACATGCCATAGAGAAGAGTTCCCAGCAAAGCTTGCATCGTAAGTAGTCATGCAAAATAGTTTGTGGCGGTCCTCCTTTTTTTCTCCTTCTTTTCCTCCTATCTAAGCACCTTTTATGTCTCTCTTTTCAATTAATAAGGTTGATGTAGATCAAGGGAGAGAACCAGTCTACCAGCGCCCATTGAACCAGCATGTTTGGGCCAGATTTAAGCCTATATTTTAGGCCCATAATATTCCAGATTATGAGCCCATCGACCAGCACTAAATCTGGTTGCTAGCTGACAGTTTTTGTGGGCCCCATAACCAGCTTGCATGGAGAAGATTTTGGAGAATATTTCACAGATCTGGTGGGACCCATTCCAGCATTGCATGTTGAGTGTTTTCTGGAATGGTTGGTGATTTGAATGGAGGAGTCTTAAGAGATTCTATGTAGAGTGCCACATATCAGTTTCTATTTCTACATATCTTGTAATCAGTTTTATTTTGGTGTAATTAAGAGTAGGAAGCAAGCTAGGGTTGTTTCTATTTTTGATTACTTTTATTTCTGTAACAGTGTCAGTATTATTTAATAACAAGGGCACAATTGAGCTCACGATTTTGAAGTTGAGAAGATTGGTTTCGCCATTGAATGCTGTGAGATGCAGTTATGGTGTGCGCGAATGCTGTCAAAATCACTCTGAATGAAAATAGTTTTTTGGACATCAAAACAAATGAATATTTTACCGCACTTTTGATTTTTAGCAATGTTTTACCATATTAAGATTTATAGAATTTTTAAATTTGAGAAAAACCCCAGCATTAGAAAGTTGAAAATTGCACCTACCACCGAAAATCCAATTTTTGTTCTTGAACTGGGAGGTTGACTTTTTTTCCTTTTGGAATTTGATTTTTTAACTATTTTTATTGGATTCAAATAGGGTGGTATTTGCTTATTTATGAATAATATCTTAAGTAAATGTAATATGTATTACATTTACTTAAATATTATTATGCCAAAATCTGATAGTGCCATTGTGTTTAATTGGCCTAAAATAGACTGAATACCAAGTTTCAGACCCAAACTAGGTTTAAAACCCACCGAGATGAGGCTTCGAGTCGAGAAAAAAAAAGTGCACCAACTCGGCGAGATCTCGACTCGACTCGGTTTTTCAAGGGTCCGAGTTGGCACCGAGACCCAAGTTTTCGAACCTTGGTATGAACCAAATTAAAAAGAGAAAGACTTCTTTTATTAGAAATTGAATAAGTTGAAGTCTGTTTGGCCAGAACACAAGCCTCACAAAAAAAATTCATCCTTATTACATTGCCTAACTAGTGCTGGAAATAAAAGAGACAAAGTTCCTAAGGGGGGGTAACCTAAGCGAGAATGTCATTGCTGTAATTCAAAGGAGACGAAGGAATTCTGATATAGTTAAGAAGGTAATGCAGCCGTAGGACAACCATCATCAAGCATGTACAATCCACCATGCATTTTACCACATCCAATCATCTTCCCCGTTACCAAATCCTAAAAAACACAATGGGACTGAAAAAAAGTTACTCTGCACTTCAGATATCTAGTAAGACTACTAATGGAAAGAAGATTAGTAGTAAAATTAAGAATATGCAAAACAGAAGATAAAGTAATGGAAGAGGAGCAGCAGATGGAGCCCTTTCCAGAAACAGATGAAAGGGAACCATTAGCTACTTTGACTTTGTCTTGGCCAGAAGTGGGAGAATATTTATGGAAAAGGCTGGAGGATCCAGTCATATGATCAGTGGCACCGGAGTCTATAATTAAGGGTGCCAATCGGTTCGGTTCCATGCCTTAATGATGTGATCCGAAACCGAACTGAAAACTGAGTCAATTTTGGGACTGGAAACCGAATCCAAACCTACTCGGTTCGGTTCAGTTACGGTTCTAATTCGGTTTCCAAATACGGTTCCAATTCGGGTCTAGAGTGTTAAGCTAGAAAAATTAGGAATGTCTGAGATACTTTGTGTATCCATCCTGATAAGGTGCTAGTATTCAACAGAAATGCATTGTAGAGAGTATTAAAACACTAAAACTAAAATTGAATTCACAACACCCAAACACTACACCGATTCACAAGTTCATTCATTAAAAAATAAGGAAAAAAAAATCAAATAGAAGTAGCAACTCTGAAACATCTTTCTAGATTTTACTTTCTACCAAAGAAAATCAAGAGATGTAAATGTGTGATGTATACAAGTGACCACGATGAAGAAGAAGCACCACCAGTCCACCACGCTACCACGTATGTCCAGCAAAAGAGTGTCAGCGTCGAAGCAGATGGAGGTTGCAGGCAGCCTTGCAACGAAATCTCGCAGACGACTTAAAGTGTGGGACAGTGGGTCCCTGTGGGATTTGAGAATCAAGAGAGACAGTCGCAGTCTCGCAAACGACTTGAAGTGAAAAAATGTAAAATAATAAAGCCATAAAGGGGAACTAAGGAAGGAATATGAAAGGTCATACTCATATAGCAACAATAGGGTTTTGGAGGGTTATTCGGTTCGGTTTCGGTTCAAACCGACAGTTTTTTAACTGAAACCGTATCCAAACCGAACTAAATTAAATACTCATATAACAGATCCGAAACCTAACCGAATTTATTCGGCTCGGCTCTGCTCGATTTCGGGTTCGGTATTCGGTTTCAGCTTGGTTTTGACACCCTTATCTATAATCCATGGACTGGAAATTAGCAATGCGTAGTGACACACAAACGAAATACATACCTAAACAGGCAAAATTGGAACCTAATGGGGTAGAAGAATTGGCAGGAGTCGATGTAGCAGAATCAGCGGAAGCCTTTAACATACAACGAAAAGCTTGTAGTTCTTCCTAGGAGAGACCAAGTTCAGAAGTGGGAGCAGTGACAACAGCTTCAGCGATTAGCTTTGTTTTTAGAGTTTCCACAACCACGTTTAGCCTCAAAGTCAGCAGGTTTTCTATGGAGTTTCCAGCAGGTAGCTTTGGTATGATAGGGTTTGTTGCAATGTTCACATTTCACCACCTCCTTGGTAGAATCAGCAGCAGTGTGTGGAGACCCATCTAATAACATAGAACCAGATCCGGTTTGCAGGGCAGATCTCTCAATAGGGGAATGTAACATAGCAGCGCGGCGGCTCTCTTTAGTATAAACCAAGGCATGGGACTACTCCAAAGTGGGAAAAGGAGACCTGCAAAGTACTTGAACACGAATCTGATCGTATTCAACATTCAAACCAGCAAGAAATTCATACATCCGTATTTTATCCACATGTTTGCGATAGGTAGCAATGTCGGTTGCATTGGTAGGCTGATAATCAGAATTATGGTCCAGTTGTTGCCATAAACTCCTAAGGACAGCACAGTACTGTGAGATGGTTAAGTCCTTCTATGTAGTGTCATGGAGCTTCTTACGTATTTCATATACTTGAGCATCATTCCCCACCTGCCCGTAGGTTTCCTTTGCAGTAGTCCATATTTGGGTGGTTGTATCAAGTAATAAATAGCCACTAGAAAGCTCCGGTTGCATAGAGTGCAGCAAAAAAGACATGACCATAGCATCATTGGAAACCTGTCGATCTTGGAGAGGACCATCCTGACTTTTCAGTGGCTCCAATGAGATGTTCAGTAAGACCATGACCACCAACAAACGCTGGCCCCGTAGAAGGAGAATCCTTCCTTTTGAACGAGAGTGGATTTGGGTTGATATGACTTTTGTTGGTTCTTCAATCTGTGACACTGTGGGGAAACTTGCCTTTTGCGCTGTCATCAATCAAATCTGGATGAAACATAACATCAGGAAATGGATCTCCAACTCTCGGTCTCTCCGCCAGATTTGGGACGCCATTTCTTTTGATATTAGACCAAAGCTCTCTGCTGTCCAATTTTTTTGTCCTGATTCCCCATGGAACAGGCATATTGTTGTGTCCTAGGGCCTTCCCATTTCCTCTCTCCAGCCCCCTACCTCTCCTTCCTGAGGTCCGGGCTGTTTGTGTATTCGATTTTCCTTCCCCTTTTCTGGGGTCTTTTGTAGTTCTCTTTCTTCTTGGTAATGAATTCTTTATTCACCCAAACAAAGACCACGACCAGCAATAGTCAAATATGTAGATTTGGACCACATCAGGTAGTTAGTACCATTGAGCTTAATGGCAGCCGCAAAAGGAAGATAGTCATTCCTTGTCAGTCTTTCAACTCCGAAGGTAGCAGTAGTAAGATCAGACATTATCACACAATCTAATCACCAAAAAATCCAGTAACAGATTGGTGCACGTAGAACACACCAAAATTCAGATTGATATAAGGGAGAAATTGATTCTGAAAAAGGTGAAAAATTAAAATCTTCAATGAAACAGCTTGAAAATAAGGTCGGGTGCTCCTTTAGGAAGGGCAGAACTGCCCTCAAAAAATCAGCTTCTTCTGACAAGTGCACCCCCAAAATGCCAAACCCTGACAGTTGAGATCGATATGGGGAGAAAGAACTCTGTTGGTGATGAAAAAAAAGATAGATGCTGTCCACAATGCCTGATATGGATCTCCAACAAGAGAAGACTTGATCTCCAATAAAAGAACTTTGATCTCCAAAAAATAGGAAGACTCTAAAAAACGCAGAAGAGAAACAGCAGCTATTGATCCAAAAAGAACTTCTTCTAAATCATGGAGGTAAGGTGGAGGGCAGCAACTAGATCAATTGATCACCTCATTAGTGCTGCCTTTTAAGAAGGGTGAGAACCAAGGGAAGGAAAGAAAAAAACGAGAAAGGAGGAAGAAGAGAGAGACGATGGAAGAGGGTGGCTCCTCTATAACTTAGATCAGAATTTTTGGCTTTGATACCATGTTAACAGAACAATTAGAGATGTAATGCTTGAACGATCTTATGGTCAACACAAACCTCTTATTTATAATTGAAGAATAAATTACATAGGACAAATATATCTCTGCTATAGCCGACTCTATTAAGAGAGTAGGCTACACATAAAAATAAAACCCAAAAGACCAGAATACCCCCACGGTATTCTAGTGTACATACTTTAACAGTTTAGAACTAGAAATAAGATCTAAGGTTCCAAAAGAACAAGTATGGGTATGTGTATATAAAATGAGCATAAGAATCATCATCCTTGTACTCTTGGTAAAGCTAGCTCTATGCAGTTGTGAGGTCATAAAACCTCTTGGTGAGTTTGTGCAGTCATGTGGAATCCAAATATGTGCAAATATCATGACTATAAGTCGGTGCCTCATGCTACTGTTTCTCCATATTCATTTAGTGATGCAACAAGTCAGAACTAAGAAATCATGAGCAGTATATTTTACCTCAAACCTCTGCACCTTCCCCCCCCCCCCCTAAAAAAAAATGTTGAGAGATTTTATTCAAGGGTAAGGGATGGAATAAAGACGTGTTGCACATAACTCACCCCCTAGCGTTTCCTCAGAAGTCTTTACAAATAGCAAACAAAGAGGAGGAAGCACCAATGTACCTGACATTGCTGGTGTAAGAATACCATCCCCAATTATCATAGAAGTCCCCATCAGAACCAAAAGCAATAGACAGGTTTTCATGGAGGATCTCCTTTCCAAACAATCTTTTATCCTTAATGCCCTCTCCAACTCTGGAGTGGGTAGTCTGAGCTTAAAACTAGAGATAAGTTCATCAGCTGGCTGCTGATTCGGCAATAGATTAACTTTTGCATACCTACAAATTAATGAATAAAGCGCAAATGTGCCTCCTGAAAAAAAAAACACCATTTGGTCAACAAATGTTGATTTAACAGATAGATGCCTGAGATTTCATTGAATTGTGTAATGTGGTCATATAAACGATTTAAAGGAGGCAAAAGATTTATTCAAGTTTTCAAATTTTTACCTTCTCCATTATCATTAGCTTTGAGCACAATAAAAACGTATTTAGCAAAAGGAATAAGAGCAATTGTGTACATCACTAGCGATAAAGCTCCCAAGACATCAACATCTGACTTTATAGGGACCTTGCTAAAAACATCGGCAAAGACATACAAGGGACTTGTGCCCATGTCACCATAGACTACACCAAGTGTTTGAAATGCCAGTCCGAGAGTACCCCAAATGGAGAGATCCTGAAGATAGAACATAAAATCTTAGTAAGAAGGGTAGAAGAGTCCTAAAATACTGATCATTATATGACAAATGAAATGTAAGAAGCATGCAAATCATCATTTGTAGATTTGTCTTGAAGACAAAATATAAGGCTGGAGTACTTGGTACCAAGTGGTCACGGGTTCAAGTCTAGAAACAGCCTCTTCACGAAAGCAGGGGTAAGGCTGCATACATTATGACCATCCCCAGACCCCGCAGTGGCGGGAGCCTTGTGCACTGGGTACGCCCTTTTTTTTACTTGGTACTCTTTGAAATGAGAAAAGATTAACTAGCACATGCTAGAGTCTGCACCATTCTATCCAAGTTACATGGCGGGACACAGGAACATGTAGCAGTATCCAACCAAGACAACGGGGTAGACATAATATTGGGTACATCTATTGACACAAGCCTGTTACATGTGAAACACAAGGAATTTTTTTGGAGAGACAGGAGAGGGATGAGAAGGGAACAGTGCCTTTGTGAAAAATGCATGATGAATTCCTCATCTAAATATGTCGAGAATGCCTAAGAAAAGGTCTACAAAGAAAACCCACAAGTAATTTCCTTGATTGTACATCAAATGTCCTAATCATGACCTAAACATTGATTCTAACATTTCTATTAGCCAATTGCCACTGAGGACTGAGGATACAATGCAATGGACACAGAAATGACAAAGATAGGGTGAGATGTGAAAATTTTGTTTGTGTGATGCTAAACACACATCAAGACACAATTTAAGCACCTCAATATGGGTCTACACCCCCTTCCATAAGGCAAAGGCTGAGCAAAAGCTCCATGTTCTTCCTTTCAGGCATCTAATCCTTCTCAACAAGGACAGATGATCTAATAATTCCAGCAATCAAGCTTATAAGCCCATTTCAGCTTAGCCTATCCAACTCAATCCATGAACCATCCAGCTTACTCCATCTCATTGGTTGTAGTTTGATAGCTTGGCTAAGCATAGAACTTGGCATCATCTTTAATGGTTAATCAGAAATAGGCCAAATGTCCCAGTAGAGTTTTTAATGCTCCATAAGTCTTGAATTGTAATGTTTAATTGTCATTTTGAAGCGAATTCACTCACTGTCCCTTGCATGGGAAGTGACAAAGACTAGAACCTTTAAGTATTAGATGTGTGCATGTATATTTGATTTTCCATGCTGCAATAGAAGGCCCTTCGTGATCAGACTGTAAGGTGGCTCACTATTGTGCTCAGATTATTCTTGAGACGATTGCCTACACGCCTTCCCTTTTGTTTCTAGAATGTGTAGAATAGATAAAGAGATGTGCCACTGTGATCAGAATGGGGACAAAACTGGTTACAAGCTTCATATTCGTGGTTTTTCTGAGAGAAATTGCATTTCAGATGTCTCGATTCTGTTGTCAACAAGAGAATTTTGGAAGTGATCAAGCTCATTAGCATCTATAGATTGACAAGAATTACACAGTATAAGACAAGATCTCAACTATATGTATATTAAAAGTTTAAAACTGGTGACAAGCTTCATATTCATGGCTTTTCTGAGAGAAATTGCATTTCAGACGTCTCGATTCAATTGTCAACAAGAGAACTTTGGAAGTGATCAACCTCATTAGCATCTATAGATTGACATGAATTATACAGTATAAGACAAGATCTCAACTTTATGTATATTAACGCAAGACGAGTGATTCAAAAGACTACCAAGAATATGACAAAAGGGAGAATGTTTCCATTTTTCATTATGTTTGATAAAAAAAAGTTTACTATGACTCATTTTCTCATATTGCTTCTGATTGAAAGTTCCCTCCTCAAACAGATTGCTCTAGTAATGGGCCATGTTGATAACACTCAAACCAAACCTTACTTGAACTAAGTTCTCTATCATGAACCCCCCTGCTATTGGGGTTCCATGCAAAAGCAATGATCTCACATTGAACGTGAATAGCCTGATGTGAAGGCATATAAGAACTTGGGCACCCACTCCTTAACAGCTAACTTTTAAGGGTGAGTTCTACCCGAGTCCCAACAAGTGGTATCAGATCCAAAGAGTGGAATCAAATCTCTTGGGGAAGATCTCAGTTCTACATGTACTCCCATGTGAAAGGAAAAAATTGTTTGGGGTTCCACATGAAATCAATGATCCCACATCAAATGTGAGTAGCTCGATGCGAAGGCTTATGAGGACTTGCGCACCTTCTTCTTACCTAGACGAGGTCCTGTGGTTTTTTCCTTTCACCTATTAGTGTGTTCTTTTGCAGTTGAATTGATTTGTTTCAGTGTGTTACTATATTGCACATACTTGATTATCGTTGTGTTTCTCTTGCACAAAAGTGGGAAAGGGTTTCATTTTACCAACAAGTGCTTGTTGGTTTCAAGGTCGAATTTACCCTTAAAAGCTAGCAGTTAAGAGAGGGTGCCCAAGTACATATATGCCTTCACATTGATATGACATTCCCAAATTACAATTAAAGCTGATGGTCAGATTGTGACATATAAGTGGTTCTCAGAATTAGAAACTGGGGGTCAAATTAGTAACAAGATTCCTTTGTCAGGGAAACAAATCCAGTCCAGTGTCGAGTTCTTAGGAGGAACTGTCCCTTTAAAATCTCAGCCAGTTCTGATGGCTGATTAACAGATATCAAGAGAACTCAAAATTACAATTAAGCCAGTTTTGATGGTTGTAATTTTGGGTGGAAACTTGAGATCTTCTCCGAGGAATTTTCTCTCGGATGCACACCAAAGTTGCCACTGGCTCTAATACCACTTGTTGGGACTCAGGTAGAACTCGTCCTTAATGACTAGCTTTTAAGGGCGTGTTGTACACGAGTCCCAACACCTGCAACTGATGGACAAACATAAAATTTTGATTGGTCCACAATAACAGGTTAACCAATTCTTTGAAATCATATCAAATAAACCACTGCGTTAAACTCATGCACCTACATCCCTGCTCCCCCAAAAACAGTGAGACTAAAGTGAGAGAATAATTTAGAAAGAATTGACAGAAAGAAAATCATTTGTTACTTAAATAATTATGACACTTTTTAGCCTATGTCAAATATCAACAGACTTAGAGCCAATTTTAGAAACTACAGCATCAATTACTCTTCATGATCAATGGAACCAAAGAACACCTACATGGTTATTCTGCCACAAAAGGTAAAGAACACTAAAACAAAACGCATACATTGTGTCAAAAGAAGATAAGATGAAAACTGAGAGGAAAAAAAATACACTACCTTCGAATGTTGATCATGGGAGTTAGCTATAGACATGGCTTCAACATCAAACGAATCAACTCTCTTTGGTTTTTTCACAAGCCTCCTTCTGATAGACCCATGATTTTCCCTGAGCTGGTCCTCTTCAAACAAGGATGTTTGGGTAGACTCTGAATCTACTTCGCTTCCATCCACCCATCTGGACTCCGAACGAACCAATCGAATGCTCTCCTCAATTCCTCCTTGCTCCATTCCCTTATTCTGCGGTACTAAGAACAATGAAATGAAAAATAATCATTATATTCTCGATAAATAAAAACCCCATTGCAGGTACAAATTCGCAGGAAGAAAAATCTGGGGAAAAACAATAAATAAAACAAACCTTGCAGTTCTTCGCTGATTTCTTCACGATCTCGTGAAAGGAAAAACCCAGTTGCGGAAATTCCTCTTTATGAATGTAAATCACCAAGAAACAAACCTCTTCCTAATCTCTTATCTCCATAAGTTATAGGGTTACAAGACAGAGAAAGTTTTTCAGATCTTTCAGTGTACTACTGCCTTGGATGGCCGTAGAAATTGTTTCCCTTTTTTTTTTCTTTTTTTTTCGGTGAAACGTAGAAATTGTTTCCGCCATTGCTGGAAGACAGAGCTAAAATTGAAAAGTAGAGTAACAGTGTTATAATATTATGATATTGACTAATAAGGACAACAACGGTTGCCTTCTTAAGTTTTTAATGTTATCAACAACTAAGTCATTATTGGTCCGGACGTGGGCCCACCGTAGTCTACGACATTTTCATTTTTTCCCTTCTACAGTACCGCTACCTACTGGCAGGTACTACCAACCAGGCTACAGCATTTTCTTGGCCTCCAACATCTGACATCTGAGATCGTTCCTGGTTTTAATCAAGATTCAAGGGGGGCCCACAATTTACCATTTGATTGGCTGTGCGCCTTTTCCCAGATTTCATTTTTTAGAATTGCTGTCATCCAAAAAGAGGAAATAATTCACCGGAGACAAACAACATTGCTGATTCCATACCCCGGAGGGTTCTGTCAATTACGTGTGAAACAATTTAACCCAATTCCACTCTTTGGTTCTGAGCTCTTTGCAATTTGGATTTCCCGGCTGTATCACGTTCTTCTATTCAATAAAAATCATCTTCACCCAAAAAAATAACAATAAACAATAAACAATAAAAGTTTGTGTGATAAACCCCAAAAAATTGTAAACAATAAAAAAACTAGTGGGAGAGGGACAGGGTCACACGAAAATACCGTTTTGAACTGAAAAAATCTCATTCAATTAAATGCTCTTGCACCCATTGTTATTGGCCCCTATGCATTTGCAAGTGCTACACGTTCATGGACAACGATTCTGGTCCATGAATGAGTAAACAATGTCTGCGTGCTCGAAGAACATTTTTCTTTATTTTTATCGTATAATATATTGAAAAAAATAACATTACCTAATTGTGAGGCCCACATGGCTCCTACGCTTAGACATAAAAGCATATGAAAATACCACATTGTCCCATGAAAAGACAGAAATCATAGCCAGAATGATGCTTGCACGTGTACTCCCATTGACTAGCATGCATGTGCACCAATAAAGGCCCGCCCAGGTAGATATCTCTTTCTCTATAATGTTTTATAATATTTTGTCTTGAATATTTTAAGAAAAAGAAATGCTAGTGCCTACAATTGGGGCCGTGGAGAATGATTTAAATGTGATTGAATTTACATTTAAAGAAAAAATTGTTCTGAGCCACCAAGGAGTTCACCTTAACACCTTTTCTTTCATCTTCACGTGGCTAAAAATTGCTTACCTTGGCATCATTTATGCCAAGAAAGAGAAAAAGAGTAGAAGAGATCGCTTACCTTGACAGTATTTATTAATATATGCCAAAAAGGGGAGAGAACACATAACGAAAGGGGGTGGACATTATTAATGAAGAGACAGAAAATGGGAAGGAGAAATTGTGATAGAACGTATATTCATGGTTCTAAGTATCGGATCGATCTCGATACCACGCTGATATTGTATCGGTGATATGGTATGGATAAAGGATAAAGTAATTAAAAAATCAAATTTATAAGGAGAATCAAAGGTACATTTGTCCAATATTACCGATCCATTCTGATACCATGCACAAAAACCATACCTATATTTCACAGTATCAATCTTCTCTTATTTTTTCAATAAAATCAAAGAAGGGGAGAATATCCTTTTTACTATAGAATATTTATTTTTATCTAATCAATAATTTTTTGACCAAAAAAAATTACATTTAAGTGGGAACTATTCCATGGGCCCTGAAAATCTCTTAGCACGTACGTAATGAACAAAACTTTGAACCTGTTTCAACATTCAACGTGAAAGAGATGGTCATGTAATAATCTTTTTTCTCACCAAAAGCGTGAAAGAGATGGGAGAAGTGACGAAAAGAAAATCGTCTACCGTGCACGGTTAAGAGTTTCACACATGGAAGATGTGACATCCAATGGTGGCAAACTTAAGAAGAAGAAAAAAAAACTGTCTCGCATCAAGCTCGCACCGTTGAATGAAGCTTCTTCCATATATTGAGCTCTCAGGGCTGCCAGATGCCTGTACTACAGCGGATTTTAAGTGACTTGCACTGATCTAGTGATTATACTATATCAATAACAGATGAACCTCATCAAAAAATATATATATAGCAAATAATAGATGATAAACGTTCGACCGTTGGATTAGTTTCAGAATGCTACCCTATCCTTGATGATTAGAATGCATGGTGCACAAAATGCCACGTTTTGTTTTTCTTTTTTGTCTTCACTCTTCTAGTGTAATCCCCATTTTGTCAAATTGATAGATCCTTGTAAGAGTTCAGATCTGCTACCCACATAGGAACAGGTGGGGACAAATCTAAACCCTCCATGGGAGTATGGGACCGGCCTCTAGGGTGTGGGACCCACTCCCCATGGAGGGGTCAGATCTATCCCCACCCGTCTCCCTATAATTAGATGGAAGACCAATGGTTTTTTTATTTTTTTTTAATAGAAAAATTGATGGGATAATAATGTTTTTTTTTTTTTATAGTATAGAAAATTGCATTGATCAAATAAAGAGAAAGGGATCATTGTCTGTTCTGTAGCACTTGCACGGAGCAATGAGAGCAGACATAGATTAATCAACATCATGATTTTAATGAACAGATTGGGTATCGATCACCTTCAAAGATCTTGGAGGCAAGGAGTGGACACTGGCCAATCTGTTGAACTCGTTAAGAACAGGGCGCTCCTGGCTAGAGAGTCACCAGTATTGCTGAGATCTCTAGAAATATGAAAAAAATAGCAACTTTCAAAACAAGATGCTAGATGTCTGACGTTATGAATGATGGGAAGCGGATCTAGAAGTGTTGGTTTCGTCAAATCCGATAGGAGGGAATGCAACTCACGATTATCTGTTTCCACATTATGTTTCCAAAACAAATGCGTTGTCAAGTATAATAAGGAGCAACCCATCCAACTTCAAGAGTGTTCTTCTTAAAACTTGTGTCACAAAAGATTATAAGATCACTTGATTGGGCTAGATCCATGTAGTCATTATAAGATAAACAAAGATTTAATCAATGGTTTAAAGAAGAATGATCCATGGGATGAAGAAAACAAGATAATAAATTCATATCATCAATCCATCGATTATATTACTAAAAATCATATGAGGTTTAATGTTAAGACTTTTAAAAGAAAGATGATTACAAGCTAACCATATAAATGTGTTTTAAAATCCAAAGCTTTTACATTGCAGGCACAATTTAACTGTTATTTTATTTTCTTTTTCTTTTTTTAACAAAAAATACCCCTAAAAAAAAACATTTTAAACACACCTTACATTTTTAGGGTGCCCAAAAAAAAAAAAAGACAATTTAAGAAAAGCTTCATGCTTGATTCTCAAAAATATTTATTATATAGGCTTATGGTATATAGTATATACATCAAATATTAATATTTAATTAACACATAAATTGGTCCCACAATTTACATATATATATATTGTCATTTTTTCTGTGTTTTTTGTTTTAATATAAACATTTAAACTTTGTACATCCATCTTTTTTGTTTTTTTCATTCTCAAAATTGTTGATCAATTTTTTATCATTTCATTCAAATTGCTGAGTTATTTTAATTGTATCATACCAAAGAAAGTTTTTTTGTCGTTCCCATTTTAACTATATGTGTGTACGATGTAGAGCTTTAGGCTATATCTTGGAGTGAAGTGATGCTACCTATTTTCCACGTGCCATGTCTTTGCATCCTCAACCAATCAAGAAGCAAAATTGTTCTCCATCTTTTTTACTCCAAGAAAAAGGTGTCCTCAAGAGACAATGAGCAAGTCATAGGAAGTTTCCCGTTCTTTGTTTGTAGTTGTTTGTCCTACGAACTTGTAACATCATGAATTCTATCATGATAGAATTTTCATAAAATAACCTCATGATAGACTAGGTTAAGATTTGTTCCTATAAGAAATTTGGATAAATAATCATGATCTACATGGTCTTTTGAATCTTCGAGGAGATATGTGTATTCCCTGGAATCTCCTCCCTTCCTATTTTGAACTTGTCGAACTAACTTTCAACTTTTCAAATGTAAATATAAGGCATAAAAACAATCTTTGGTTTAGAGTCCTACGCTCTTTACTATTACCAATAGAACCTCTCTCCCCCCCCTTTCTTGTATGATGTATAGACTTTCTGTTCTCTTTGAGTAATAAATATTTTTCTTTCCATAAAAAATTAAAAAAAAGCTTTGATCCTATACGCATGAAGGTGGTTTGGATTTGAGAGATGTCTCTACATATAATGGGGCCTTGTTGGTTAAACTTGCGTGGAAATTACGCATGTGATAGTTTAGCCTATTTTCAATTCATGGGTCCAAGATCAATATTTTGCATCTATGAATTCTTCATGCCAAATTGAATAAAGTTATAATTACCAAATAAATAAATAAAATTTGTTGTTTATGACTTACAAAACTCGAATTCTCCAATAATTAGCTTTGCTGGTAGTTTTGAATCCTCAACCAATGAGGTTGGTTGAGTCACTATTGTAATATTTCAAAATAAATTTATGGTCATGGGATTTGGTTATGGTGTGATAAGAGACGAGGTCGAGGTTGATGCCAGGGTTCTTCTTCAATGAGTTGAAAGAAGCGGGAAGATGAGACACCAATCAATAAAGGTGTGGACGGGTTCTGAAAAACTGAGTTCAATGATTCCAAAAGCTAGGGGCTTTGGAAGTACTTTAATATTTTGTTTAAAGCGCAATTGGGTTGTATTAAATTTAATATTTTTATAAATTTTTCTCTCATTAAATATAACAATTAAATGGTAATGTTTGCTCTTACCAAAAAAATAAATTAATTATTTGGTAATGTTTGCTCCCTTATTATCTTTTATTGTTAATTAGTTTTTATTTTATATTATTTTGGACTCATATGCTTAATTTAGGGGGAAAATAAAAAGACATTGTTGAGAGTGGGATTTGAACCCACGCCCTTTCGGACCAGAACCTTAATCTGGCGCCTTAGACCAACTCGGCCATCTCAACTTGATGATTGTGTACTTACTATTTTATCAATTAATTACTTATGTATAAGTCTCTGTTTTAACATGTGGTAATGGGTGAAAATTCACACTATTTCAAATCCAACAATAAATTTTTTTTTTGGGTAAATTATATGTCATCCCCTGGTTTTTGAAAAAACTCAAATCACCCTCTCTACAGTAATGGTGTTAGTCTGCTGTTAGTTATTGATGTGAAATGACTATTTTACCCTTGTACTAAAACATTAGAGTTAAATTTACAATACTACCCTTCCTTCATCTTCAACATTGGTTAAGGGTAGTTGAGGGATTTAAATTTATTTCACTGGCTGACATCATCATTTAACAGCATAAAACTAACAGTAGGGACTAATTTGTCATATTGGGGTCTAAACCAGGGGGTGATTTGAGTTTTTTCAAAAACAAGGGGTGACGTGTAATTTACCCTTTTTTTTATTTTCTAAATTTAATTATTATGAAACCCCTCCCCCCTTAGAAAAAAAGGCCCATATTTTTTATCTACCACATGGTAGAAACCCACTTCCCAATTGACATAAAAATCACTTCTTTACCAGTAATTAGTAATTTGTTTTTGTTAAATATTGATAATTAGTAATTATTCGTTTACAAGTTTGAATATGAAGGAAGACCCTGATTGAAGATAATGCAAAGACATCAATACAAGTATTTAAGGGTTAAAGGATTTTTATAAAAAAAAAAAAAAGGGTTGTCATTTGTCAATTAGAGTTGGAATCGAAAACCAAAACCGGCCTGAATAAGCTAGACTTAATCGAATCAATTTGGTCCAAATTCAGATCAGGAATATACTATTCCAATTTGGTTTGATCTGGTTCCAGCATATAAATCGTCAGTTCAAACTGAAACCAAACCAAATTGGGATACTGTTATATTTAGTATAATATATTATAGTATATTAATCAATTATAATTTTAATATATTATAATATATATTACCAATATTAGTTTGGGTGAAGGTATCACTCACATTATGGTGGAAACGGACAACAAAAATGTAGTAGCTTACTTGAATCATGGATTCTCTGTGGCCTCCTTGACAATCAAACCCACCTTAGAGGACATTCTTCATTTGCATTCTTATTTTGAGTCTTGTATTTTCTCTTTTGTTCCAAGGGAGTTTAACAGTTTAGCTGACTCTTTGGTAAGGAGGGCACTATTTCTGACGGGAACGACAGTCTGGTCCATTTATGATCCATGGATCCACGACCAATGTTTTGCATCCATGAGTTTCTCCTGTTCCTCTGAATAAATTTATTTTCACCAAAAAAAAAAAAAAAAAAAGACGCAACAGCTAATGCCTGTGTAACACGTTCTTCAATTAGTTTAGTAAACAAGTATTTTGATGGAAAATGTAATAGGACGTTCATAATATTGTCGAGAATTATGATAAGAACCAAAAATTAATAATAAAAACAAGGGTAATTTACACATACCACCCCTGAGATTTGACGAAAGGATAATTTTACCCCCCAGTTTTGAAAAATTCTGCGTACCCCCTGAGGTTTGCAAACAGTAACAAATAAGCCCATTCTGTCAGTTCATGACTAACAGTGTTAAAAATAAAAGATGAACTGACAAAATTACCCTTGCAAAAAAAGAAGGAAAAAAAAAAACCTGCAACTCATCTTCCCCCCTCGATTGGGGAAGATGAGTTGCAGGTTTCAAAACCCTTTCAACCCAGAGATGCAGAGATCTCTTCTAATCGCTTACTAGCATTTCTTTTTCTTGTTTTGAGCTGTAAGCTTCTCTTTCTCTGTGTCTCTAGATGAAACAATATTCAACCCAATAATCACGCAAGCAAAAGTCAAGCTACATTTATCTCAGATTCTTGCTTGGTTCATAGAATCTATTGCAGAGCACAATCCCAGTAAAGTACAGATCTTCCTACTTTTCAGCTTAAATAATCTTTCGTCATCTCGTTCAATAAAATCACACAGAAAGAGAAGAGAGGTCAGGTCAGGTGAGGGACAAGAAGAAGAACAAAAATAAATGACTCATACGAAACTTGCAGTTCGCTTAAAATGCTTTTGGTTTTAGGGTTTCAAATTGGGAAAAAATCCCAAATTAAATAGTAGTTTCAGAAACCCTAGTTCGTGACATTTTCATGTTTGGCTCCGTACTTCAATTTCTTACATATACATAGTCATCAATCGCACTGAAAAGCCAAACAAAATCCAACAAGGGAGACCCAATTAATGATGTTCATCGTTTTTATTTTTAATAAAAAACAATTATTATAACTAAAAACTTGAAATCTTTAGGATGAGTTATGAGATTCAATAATGGAGATTGGACGCAGAAAGGCAAAATCAAGAGAACAACAAACAAGAACAAGATGACAAACTAACAAAAGAAGAAATTCAAAGGATATTGGTCATTCTCTAAAGGCACAAAGAAGATCCACAACCCAATAGAGACACTGAAAAATAGCATCATAAAAGGATCATGTCAGAAATTGCAGAGAAAAGAAAATCTGCAGACGGGTTCTTCTTATTCCTGCAAGCGAACGATGGAGAGACAAAGAAGGAAAAAAGATAATGAGAGAACAGACCTTGATGATCGGAGACAAAGACGGGGATGTGAGAGAGTCAGTCCTCCCTTGCGTTGAAGCTCTGGTGATGGATTGTACCCTTTCTTTAGTTATATGAGTTTGAACCAGAATCAAGACCTAACATAACCGATTCAGGGGAGTTTGAAAATTAGATCAAATAGTCATCAATCGTACTGAAAGGATCTTGATTTGGGATTTTTTCCTAATTTGAAACTCTAAATTCCTTAAGGGTTGAAAGGGTTTTGAAACCTGCAACTCATCCGGATGAGTTGCAGGTTTTTTTTGCCTTTTTTTGCAAAGGTAATTTTGTCAGTTCACTTCTTATTTTTAACACTGTTACTCATAAACTGACGGAATGGATTTATTTGTTACTGTTTGCAAACCTCAGGGGATACACATAATTTTTCAAAACTGGGGGGTAAAATTATCCTTTTGTCAAACCTCAGGGGTGGTATGTCTAAATTACCCTAAAAACAACTTGTGATATGAAATCGTCTTTTTAAATGAGTCTAACTATATGTATTTGCATTAAACCAGTGTAAGGCACGAATCAGCTAATTATGATTGATGGCCTTCGATTTGATTGAAGTAGTTTAGTGAACCAATTCAATATTTTATGGGCCCAATCAAAGTTTGGCCCATTAGCTTGTTCACACCCTTAATTAATCAATAGTCTTTAATAAAAACTATTGGGAGTTTTCGAGGCTTTAATAGGGTTGAAGGGTTTATGATTTTTCCAACTCCATGTGAGAGGGGACATGACCATGCATGTTTGCACGACCATGTATGAAATCTTTGACCAAAACTATTTATACAATGAATCAAGAGTTATAGATTTTTGTCTCATTATATTTTTTCTTTTCTTTACATCCAAATGTAGCCTAAAGGGAAAATCTTGTTGTCATCACTGATGGTGACAAACACATTGTAACCATGGGTCTTATTCTGCCACGTGGAAGAGTGTGTGGTGACTCTGTCCGTTGATATATAAGTGGTATGATGGATTAATCGCATGTCAAATTCCAAGAATCCATGCATACACACCTTTTTTTTTTTTTTGGATGATAAACATATATATAAAACTTAAACTGTTAAGTACAAAGGTGGAGGAGGCTTGGTCGAGGTTGGGTACTTACAAAAGTGAGAAGTAATGTTCTTAAAGTTGTCAATTTTTTTCAACTAAAACAAAAAAGTTCTGTAGCAGGTTTCAGAGTATAATATAAGAGTTTGTGAAAATAAAAAGCTAAAAGAGGTCCTTGTTGCATAACTAAACATGACCAATGGGAATTCGCTCCTTGGTAGCTCTTTCCCATCCTTGAAGAAAACCAATAAGTTTTGCCTCCACGGGATCCTTAACACTTAAGCAACGTGCACCTGTCAGAAAGTTTTGACCATCTATCAAAATGTTAAATTACCATTGGATTAATGTAGAAGCGGGTTCAGAAATTCCCACGACAATTAAACCAGGCAGGTTGATTATATTGTTAGAACCAGAGATATGATGCATACTAGGAGATCCATAATATGGTGATTCCATCATTGATAAATTTATGATAGGTGGGGAGATACATAGATCATTTGCCCATTTTAAAACATATTTGATAACCAATAAGGGGTCAGTTGAAATGTCACGTATGACAACATTGTTTCTTACAAACCATTTATAATAACAAGTTAAAATGAAAATAGAGAAAAACCATGAGGTAGATTGTTTATCAAGGTCAGGGGATTCAAGTAAAGATGCACACAGGCAGATGAAGGATGGGCCAGAGAGGTGCTCAGTTCTTAGTCCGAGAGGACTAGAAGTCCAGATACGTTTAGTCCAACCACATGATAAGAATATATGCCAATTTGATTCATCACAAGAGCCACATAAAACACATGAAGGGTCGATTGGAAGCCATTTCGAAATAGAGGCTCTGACTGGGAGTCCTTCATGGGATACACACCTAGTTGTTATCAACGTGGACTATCTAAAAAATGTTTTGGATTCAATGGTTGTATTTTATGTTTTTTTTGTTTTTGGGTGACAATATTTTATGTTTTAAAACAGTGCAGAAAGTTGAGCATAATGCCCTAGTCCCACACCAAGCCACGATATAAATTGTCCGCTTTGGGGTGAATCCCTCACGGTTTTAAAATGCGTCATGGCCTTGGAGGGGTCATTGGGTTATCAACTAACCCTATCTATTCCCCTTAGTCGATGTGGAATTAAAGAGCCTGCCCCACTCAACGTCCCTCCCATTTCTTGCCCAACCTTTGGGTCTCAACGCCTCTCTTGCTTCCTGTTTAGTAAAAGCTAGTGGCGTACACCAATGGGAGGGCAAGACGGAAAGGGGGATTGGGGGTCATTTCCTAAGAGGAAGGTGAGAGAGAGTGATACAGGCTAGGCACCCACTAGTGTGCCAGATCTTTTCCCTTAACACTACTAGGGAGAAAGAAAGGTGCTTAATCGCGCACGGTGCGTGGATCCTGCACCCAAACACATGGCCACGCGAGATGACTGCCACGCCTCCATGGAAAGGCAGAAATTTATGAGGGCACGATGGTCATTTCACACCGCTTGTGTTTGGGCACAGGGGCTGCGCACTGCACGTGACCAGGTAGCGTTTTTTTTCCCTAATTATTATTAGATTTCAAAGATAAAATGGGCTAGGCCGATCGGTCCAGCATATGTCGAGCCCATGACTGGACCTAAGGGGGCTCCCACTAGGTTTGCGGCCCATTATGTCCAGTCCGGCCGGAAATTTGGGAATAGGCGGCGGATGAGCCCCCTGAGTCAGACAAGTCGCGTGCATTTTTGGTATAGTAGTCCTCCATGTTGTTACGGGCCGAGGACAGGGTCACTCGTTATAACGACGTGTACGTATAATGAATAAATCTCTTCGTTGCGTTAGGGCTTAAGAGAGTTCTGCGAGTTAGAGTTGCTCCAAAGTTCCAAACTCCAAATCCTTCACTCTCGCAGTTTCAATCCTTTCGCTAGAATTTTCTGGGCACTACCATCTTGTTTCTTTTCAGGGTAAGTTTACAGAAGCCATTGTGTTTTATTTTCTCTGCATCCGTTTGCAGGTTCGAGCTCGCATATCTTGTATGAGAAAAGAGAAACCCTAGTTGTTTTCCCCCTTGTTTTTATTTGTGGTTACTTGCTATGTTCGGTATATTGCCATTGTTTTGCAGTCCCTGCAATTAACAATAATCTGTTCTGTAGGTTGTAATCGTTCTACGATAATGTCTCGACTTTACGTTGGGAATTTGGATCCGCGAGTTTCAGAAAGAGAGCTCGAAGATGAGTTTCGAGCGTATGGTGTTCTGAGGAGGTATAAGTTTTTGTTTTTTTTGCTCTATTCTTGGCCAGTAGCGGTACACGGCAGTACTTGTTACTATTATGCCTCTGTAATTAGAAGATCTTTGCTTAGGTTGGGGAGGAACACGGGTTAAGTGGTTTATGGGTTTCTCAGATGTATGCCTGTCTATTTCACTAATGACAAAAATCTCATCACGAAAGAAGTAATGAAATGGTATAGGGAGAGTAATTTGGGTATGATAATAGTTTATATATGTTTGTTCAGGGGTAAATCATGAACCTTTTTTGAAGGTCATTCGACTGCATTCATACATTGATCAAGTTCCCATTTACCTGTGTAAGTCTAATTGCTCCCCCCGACCCCCACCAAAAAAAGAAAAAAGAAAAAATCTTTTTAAAAGAAAAAGCAACTTAAAAAAAAAACTTCTGCACCCGTCCATTGAGATAACCCAGCTTGGTTGGGATCGTAGGACCCAGAGCTACAGCACAATGTGTTGGAAGAACTCGTGTCCAGATTGAAGACTTAAAAGAACAAGGCAAAGGACAGATATTGTATCTTAATATGATTGTGCCTTGAAGGTAGTCACATCAATACTTAGTCGTAGGCAGGAGTAAGGGTGCAAGTTGTCTATGAATGGGTTGGGGTATGGACAGAATTTGAACCGGATTGAGTCAGAGCTCAGCTCATTTTAGTTCAATGTTGAGACAAAATCTGGCCCAATTTGCATCCTTAGCAGGGTGATGGTACAAATACTCAGCTCATAGTGTTGGGAGGAATTGATATCCAAATGTAAGAACCTCCCAGCTCCACCCCCTCCCAATGAAGAAAAAAGTTTAGAGAACGTGTATGATGCTTTGAAGAATATTAGTCTTAAGTTGCTTTGAACTGTTATGGTTCCCTGCTATAGTATTTTTGTTGTTAATTAAGAATTGGTTCATAGTGAGAATGGCCACTGCCCTTGCTACATTTTGTTTGAACACAATGCTTTCAATGTTTGTAGAGGATATGTTATTCTTACATGAATTATTGAAGAAAACTACTACAGTAATGTTTATTATGGAATTTTGCTTGATTGCAATATGATATACAGCAGATTATGAAATTTGTAAGGCTAAGATTTTAATTAAGAAACATGGAATAGATGGGGATACTTTTCCATTGGTTGATATTGCAGAGGCTAGGAATTGAAGTGAAGGGGCTTTTTGTAATAGAAACATTGAAGAGATATGCAATTTGTTTGCCCTGGTAATAATTTCCAGGATTGCTGAATTTCAAACCCAGCTCCCTTACGCTAGAACCAGCTCACTCATCAGTAATCCAATCAAGCTGAAATTTTGAAGTTAAGTATCTAACTACTAGAACTCTTAAATTCAACCAATAGTAGGCCAGAAGATCAATCGTAAAATAAGTAATAAATTCCCGAAACTGATATGGGCGGAATCTACAGTGCCAGCAGAATTTGAATTAAGATCTCCCAAATCCCAGCTCTGTTCAGACTCAGACTTTGCAGTCAAAGTCGTTCAATAGAAGGGAAGTATTTCCCATAATTTCAGGCCAATCTTAGTTTATACAAATGAGTAATTGCATATTCTAATCAATCATGCTAGAGCAGAGAAACTTTAACATCGTAGATCTAAAACAGATTTCTGATTGTAAGAAGCCAAATTATTCTGACCCGTTTTGAAGAAGCAAACAACAATAGAATCACCAGCCAGACCTGGGAAAATACCATGCATGTGCACTCTGTACACCTATGATCTTGCCTCAAAGTACATAATTCCATTAAGCAGGAAAACATACTTTACAAAGAAGCTGGACACAATGACACATACATTTATGGATATAGCTGACAACCTAAATTCCTTATCACTTAAATGACTCAAAACTCCTCATCAAACTCTATATCTAAACCACTGCTTGCTAAACACTCAAACTAAGGTTAATGCTAATAGGACTGTAAGACTTAGGCTGATTATCTTATTATTGTAGTTGACACATGACCCTCTTATTTGGGCCTTTACATTAGCCCATTACAAAAAAAAAACTGATAAATAAACACCTTAGGACTCATGTAACCATAGATGGAATCAATTTTGACCAATACCAAGCCCAAAACTTGTAAATTGAAGCCCAATTGGAGCAGTCTTGACTCTTGACTGTATCAGTTGAACTCCTTTCCTTCCCTGCTATTGCAAAGGTTGTTTTAGTCATTAGTTGCTGATCTAACAAGATTGTAGTGTGAATTTGCAGTGTCTGGGTTGCTCGAAAGCCACCAGGTTATGCATTTGTTGAGTTCGATGATCGTAGAGATGCTCTAGATGCAGTCCGTGCAGTGGATGGTAAGTACAAATCTTTTTCCTGTACTTATTTTTTGGATGCTCGCTTATGTTTTCCATCTCCTTCCCTAAGGTGTAGTTATTTTCCAATTAACTTGTGGCATAAAGCATCATTCTTTGACTAGTTTATTAAAGTTTCTGATGGTACGTATACTGTTCTTATTGTTTCACTCATGGAATTAACCTTTGAAAGGCCTACATAAGGTTTGGTGAATTGGTGTTAGTGCTCTACAAAATGGCAACTGATTGCTAAACTTCCATTTCTTTTTTCTGTGGAATAACTTATCTAGTAAGTGGTTCTCAATATTGCTCGTACTTGTATAACTCTCTCTTGTAGTGCTACCAGAGCCTGAAGATTTCTGCATGATTATATCTATGCTGATAATGCCTTTTCACCCTTATTATATTTTATTCATTAAATTTTCTTGTTACCTGCAGGTGTATCAGACTTTCTGCTAAACTGCATTTTGTTTGGTGCCTTTGCACCAGTAGGTCTTTAGGACACTGGGCTGATTCTATGGATTGCTTGTGTCATACCTTAAGATTTAAGTTGGTCATGAAAAGTGTTCCATATCACTGTCGAGAGGGATAAACAGTCCATTTGTTTTGCCTGCTTCCAGGATTCCGTCAGCTGTTTCCCAATCTCTAATTAATATGGCTCTTTTTTTTTTCATATAATTCTTTTGTCTAAAATATAAAAGGTAAACCATTACTGAGTTTGTTGGGAGTATGGTGGAGGTTGGCAGGGGGATGGGGTGGGTTTACAATGTTTTGTGTACTTGGGGTTGTTGGTTGTGGATTTCTGCCCATTTGCATACAAATGTCCAGCCGTTATGTCGATCTTCACAATTGCACCTGGAGATCAAGTGCAGAGCAAAGTGGCGTTACACAGTTGCTTTGACTTGGCAACCTGTTGTTTCACGCCCATGGATTGAAAGTGTTTGTCGAAATGTATCTTATTGGCCAGTTGAGTTTATATCCTTATGGATGCTGAGAATACTCACGTAGAATATCCTCAAAGCCTCCCACGATGTTGTGAGTTGAAGCCAATTGAAGATGCATGGCATCTTTCGGTTGTGATCTTCTGCTCAGGTATGGTATTATTAAGGTTTCCTGTGTGCATGGTGAATCCTTAAAAGATGTTTTGTCAATCTGTGATCAATGATTATCTTATCCTTTCAGTGGTGGAGGTATCCTTTGCTATTTGGACTTTAGATGGTGTGATGGCATGCCTTTTTATTCAATAAAGAATGTACGTAAAATATTTTTTACTATTTTTTTTCTTCATTATAAACTTACAATGGTCTGGTGGATGTAGTCAGATAATTGTAATTTTAATTGAAAAGGTGATGCTTGAATTAGGTATTCACGTAGGGAATCATTGATGGCAATGTTAGAGGACATAATATTACATCTCAAAAGGACATGGCAAGACTAGGGTTCTGAACATTCTGACTCCTAATTTGATACACCCATTGGAATGTCATTGACATGCAGTGGGGCATGTATTTGACATCTGTCATGTTCCTAAAAAATTTCTGGCATGTGCCCCCTTCGGTAGTAGTTTAAGTACTGATCTCAATTTTTGAACCATAATGCTCATGCATATGATCAAGTTATATAGGCATATAATTTAGCTTATGATTTCCTTTTGAGACTGGTTTTAGAAAGTCTTTTTCAACCTCCTTCTATGTTATTGTGTTCTTTCTACCCTTATTTTACCGTCTCTATTTTGACATCTACTATCAAAATTGGGCATTGTGGCAGTGAACTGGTCTCTCTTTTGCGTTCTTGATTGTTTTCTTGTTACCTGAAAACATGCTTCTGTAAGGGTCCATCACTTCTAATTTTGTAGTATTTGGTCTTTTTCCCACTACTTTTTCGGTTTTCTTAGAAGCAAAAACTCAACAAGTATCTTACCCAGCATCTGGAATAAGAACTATATATATATATATTTTTTATTTGTGTTCCTTTTTTAATATTTATCCATGTCTCTCATGGTTATGTTTGGTTTGAATCTTATCCTGCTTTCACTGTCTTTTGATTTTCATATTTTCATACTTGTTAAAAAGAAAAAATTGGCCATGTCCCTATTATAGTATTATGGAACATGGTCAATGCAGTGGATCCATGCATACTTAGAAACTTTAGCATGTATGACCACAACCAAATTTTTTTAACACTTGATCTCTATGGTGGGTCCAGGAGGGAGCCAAAGGCTAACAATCTCTATCACAGAAAATGTGATTTCACTGCAAAGATCTAAACTCCCACAAGCATATATGACTATCAACACATATTCTTGTGAGAAGATCGATTTGCAAGCTTGATGATGTAGGGAATAGGGTACTGATAACCTATCCTACAGTCAGGATCACTATACTGCCTAACAATAGGTTAACCAACAGTCCAGCAACAATTTAGCAAGAAATATTAATCAATTACACAGCTTCTGATTTAAATCTTGACACCCAAGCACTCTAGGGTCTGAACACACTGTCGAGTATCTTCAATGACAGACAATAGGACAGTATTCAACCAATACTGTCAGCAGAACGCAAGTGGACTAAGTCACCAAATTAGAAGGTATCCAGAATTAGTAACTCAGCAACTCAGATGGGGCTGATCTTCCCATCTAGTGTAGGTCTTCAAGGATTGAACCACTCTTCAGCATCTGACACCAAATTGAAATGCTGAGATATGATGAGATCTCATAATGTAGCCTCGGTGGAACAAGTCCCACTTAGGAACCAGGTTAAGTAATAGGGCTGGCCGAATGGACAGTTTTAGGTAATTAGGTCACAAACTAGGGTTAGGGTTAGGGTTTTGAACTAGGGTTTATTTGGTATTGGAGTGCAGGTTTTTATGAGTCTAATGGTATAAGTTGGGTCGAATTTGGTTAAGGTTGGGAATCTAGGGTTTCGGGTAGGATGCCTTATGAAAATGGACTGTTTGTGAGATCTAGGGTTTAGGGGCAGATTTGAGGAAAGGGGTTTATAAGGTTTTAATGTGCAGGTTTAGGGGATCCTAATGATGTAAAGATGTTAGGATTTAGATAAGTTTTTCAATTCTGCTGTAGGAGGCAGAATTAGGTTGCAGGTTTAATGGAGGTCGAATGTGATAGGAGAAAGTGAATATAGCAGGTCTGTATAAGAGGGAGCAAAGGGCAGCAGGGTAACTTACTGTATTGCAGAGAAAAGGCAGTAGCTTGAAGATTAATAGAGCCTCCTGACCTTCACAGTGCAAGGAGTTGCAGGAGTCCACCCACCCTTCACCACCTTGAGTTCCCAAGGATGCAAGCTCGCAGAGGAGCAGAGGCAGCAGCTCGATTGCAGCAGTCTCAGATCTGAAAACAGAGATTTTTTAATGCTGAAAAGTTGTGGGGGAGCCTCCCACGATTTTTTCTATTTATAATAAAAGGGGGGAGGGTTCAAAAGGCCTTACAAATAATGAGACTTAAAGCAATCCTAGTCAGATTAGGAGTGGGAATTCCTAACCTGAATCCTAATCACAAGACATAAAACATAATAGACTTATACTCTAAATAGGAGTATAAGTTTAAACAAATAAAACAAATAAAGCACGAATCCCTCTAAAATCGTGGAGGGGAAAACTAAGAAAATAAATATAAAAAAAGACTGTTTTAACCTTCCTAATTAAAACAAAAAAAGAACTAAAGACGAAAATCAGCCTAATCAAGGCTGCTCTTCTTCTTCTTTCGTGTACTTGGACCTGCATCAGCTCTCCCCGGCTTAGAAACATTCATCTCCGATGAATGGGTGAATGCCATGTAGCGATCATATAACTCCGGATCGAGCTTCTTGAAATCATCAGCATGTATCCAAGTGTTGTCCTGGCGTGGGCGGCCTTTCCACTTGACAAGGAAAGAGTGGTAACCAGCGCCTTGACGAGTCGTCTTGTGCATATCATCTAGAACTTCTTCAATCACATCGTCCGGGGGTGGCTTCAGTTGGGGCAGTCGCAACATGTGCTCTGAATCGCCATCATCCGAATGATGCCCCGTGTACAAGTATAGATCAGCCACGTTGAAAACATTGCTTATGCCCATATCATCAGGCAACTCTAGAACATAAGCATTAGGGCCAATACGTTTCAGCACCTTGTATGGACCCATCTTCTTTGGATGGAGCTTATTGTTGACACCCGGTTGGTGTCTCTCTGGATTCACCCGTACCATGACCATGTCTCCTGGCTTGAACTCAACGAACTGGCGATGCTTGTTGGTAGTGGACTTGTAGTGATAATAGGGGTGTCAATGGGTCGGGTTGGGCCGGGCCTGCCTAAACCCTGACTGTGACCCTAGAGGCCTTAACCTAAACCCTGACCCTGACCCTGACCCAACCTTGGCAGGGCCAAGAAACCCTCAACCCTGACCCGACCCTGGCAGGGTCGGGTTGGCCTTGATTGACCCTGATTGACCCTGTCCCTGACCTCACCTTGCCTTTAATCTTCAACTAAAGCATAAAAATTCTTCAATCAAATGAAATATTCTAGCAAATGAATCAAAAGACAGCAAAAAAAAAAAAGCTAATTAAACTTATAATTAAACCGATAGCTGTCAAATTCACACAACAGTTTCATCAAAAAACAAAAAAAAAAGACAAATCCACACAACGACTCAGCAGAGAATCAAGCGACAGCATATGAATCCCCAAATTGTAGGATTTTCAGCACCAGCACCAGCACCAGCAAGCATGGTGGAGTGGCAGGTCTTCTTCTTAGACCCAACAAAAAACCCTTTTAGCAAATCGATTTAACATCAGCAAACTCTGGAAGCAAATCAGAGGCAGCGAGACCACAATACTCCATACCATGTACTGCAAGTTTGCAAACCAGACTGAAATCAACACTCCATTAATGATTCATGTTCACTAAGAAAGTCATTCCCATCCAATTCCTTACCCCAAACCAGATAACCTCTTCAATTTTCATTTAAAATCACCCCACCCATTTGACTTAAAAAAAAAAAAATCACTGTCGATTCCCAGCGAAAATGCCCACTACCCCCTTTTTTTCTCTGAAACTTTGATTAACCCCTTCTAGGGTTCGACCCAGTGAAAAGGAAAAAAAAAAGAAGAGAAATAGCAAAGAGAAAAGAGCGAGAGACAGAACCAAGAGAAAGATATGGAAGAAGAAGAAGAATCGCACATACCTAGTTAGTCCAAGCTCGCCTTGCAATTCTCCTCGTCAGCCTTCTCCAAAGTCCAAACGAGAACGATAGATGAGGCTAATCCAGAGTCTTCAGACATCGCAATCCGCAGGGAAAGAGATGGGGTTTCGACTTTTGCAGGGAAAGAGATGGGTTTGAGATGTTTAGTTAAATGTTTAATCGCTTTTAGGGTTTTGACATTTTGAGTGTTTTTATTTTATATAATATTTATATACTATAATTAAATATTGTATATATATATATATATATATATATATATATATATATATGCTTATAAAACAATACAGGGCCGGGTAGGGCCGGGCTTAACCCGAGGCCTAAACCCGATCCCGACCCGACCCCACCCTGCCAGGGTCAAGCTATTTCTAAACCCTAAACCGCCCTTTGGGCTGAAAAATCAGGGTCGGGTTCAGGCCGAGCGGGCTTTTTTGACACCCCTAAGTGATCATAACTGAGTGCAATTTTGCGGCGAACATTTGCATGCACTTCGGTGATATGGCGGATGAATTCATCGGCTTCAACACTTACCCGAGCTTGAGGGGGTAAGGGAATGAGATCAACCGGTTGGCGGGGTTGTATCCCAAGGAGAATCTCGAAAGGAGTACGACCGGTGGTCCTGTTCACGGAGCTGTTGTATGCAAACTCAGCAATGTCAAGGATAGAGGGCCACGTCTTCTCATAATCTCGGACCAAACACCGCAGCAAATTACCAAGGCTCCTGTTGACTACTTCTGTCTGTCCGTCAGTCTGGGGATGGAATGCAGTAGAGAACAAAAGCTTCGTGTTCGTCTTCAACCATTGAGTCTTCCAGAAGTAACTCATAAACTTCACGTCACGATCGGATACGATGGTGTTGGGTAACCTATGAATGCGAACAATCTCCTTGAAGAATAGCTTGGCAATGTGGGAAGCATCAAGTGTTCTTCGACAAGGAATGAAGTGAGCCATCTTGGTGAATCTGTCAACCACCACCATGATGGAGTCAAATCTTTCTTTAGTAGGGGGAAGACCAAGTACGAAATCCATACTGAGATCAACCCATGGCTGGTGAGGGATCGGCAATGGCGAATAGAGGCCCGTGTTTTGCTTGGTACCTTTAGCTAGCTGGCAAACTCGGCACTACTTGATTACATGCTCTACATCCTTGGCCAAGTGAGGCCAATAGTACCGATCAGTCACCTGTAAGATGGTTTTATCTTTCCCGAAGTGTCCTCCTAAACCTCCTCTATGTAACTCCCGGATAATGTGGTGTCGTAAGGACGAATCGGGAATGCACAGCCGGGTTCCTAAGAACAAGTCCCACTTAGGAACCAGGTTAAGTAATAGGGCTGGCCGAATGGACAGTTTTAGGTAATTAGGTCACAAACTAGGGTTAGGGTTAGGGTTTGAACTAGGGTTTATCTGGTATTGGAGTGCAGGTTTTTATGAGTCTAATGGTATAAGTTGGGTCGAATTTGGTTAAGGTTGGGAATCTAGGGTTTCGGGTAGGATGCCTTATGAAAATGGACTGTTTGTGAGATCTAGGGTTTAGGGGCAGATTTGAGGAAAGGGGTTTATAGGGTTTTAATGTGCAGGTTTAGGGGATCCTAATGATGTAAAGATGTTAGGAAGTTTTCCTAGTTCCAAATCCTAAATACTTTGTAAGGCCTTTGGCCCCTCCTTTCTTATTATAAATAGAATAAATCGTGGGCAGGCTCCCCCACTAAATTTTGCATTAAAAAAAAAAAGAAAATAAATATAAAAAAAGATTGTTTTAACCTTCCTAATTAAAACAAAAAAAGAACTAAAGGGCTCCAACGAAAATCAGCCTAATCAAGGCTGCTCTTCTTCTTCTTTCGTGTACTTGGACCTGCATCTAATGTAATTCCAGATGGATGTCAATCCAACTAAAACCAGAACCAGAATCTGCTTGGGTATAATGCAATCGGTTAGGGCAGAATGGAGGATTAGATGAACTTAGGGTTGGGGCTTAATGGAGTTAGGGTTTGATGGTACGGATAGGAGAAGAAGGGTTAGGGGGTTGGGATGAAAGCTTACTTGTGTTGGATGGATCCTTGGACTGATAACAGATCTGAGTAACTAATCTTTGAACCTTCACACAATCGGCAGCAACAAACTTGACAAACTTGAATGCACTCGAAGGAGAGAAAACAGTGAACTAGTGAAGGCTATCGCAGCCTCACCTTCACAGCCTATCTCAGGACAGTGGAATGCATTAAAGCAATAATCTTCTTCATTAAATCGTGGGGGGATCAATGGAGCTCTTTACATTATATAGCCTTCAAGGTTGGACATAAAATAAGTCCTAACTATGACTAGGACTCAAAAATAGAAATAGGAATGCCAACTAGAACTAGGACTCAAAATAGGAATGCTAACTAGTACTTAGGACTTCTAATTAGGATTCAGATTTGCACTAGGAATCCTAATTAGATTATAACTCAATAAAAATAAAACATAGGACTTCTAATTAGGATTCAGATTTGCACTAGGAATCCTAATTAGATTACAACTCAATAAAAATAAAACAAATACTAAAAATCCCCACGATTGTTGCTAGTGTAGGGATTCATCCCTACACCTACCCGATGGTTACTTAGGCTGGTGTAGGGATCTGCGGCTGGTTTTAGACAGTCAGTTTACATCAACTCCCCCCTTCTCAAAAACATTCGTCTCCGACGAATGGATGAAAGACATGTAGCGCTCGTAGAGATCAGGATCATGGCGCCTAAAGTCGTCGGCGTGAATCCAGGTACTGTCACTATCATGGCGATCCTTCCATTTAACAAGGAAAGAGTAATAGCCGCGACCACCCCGCATAGTAGTAAACTTGTTATCAAGCACATTCTCAATGACATCAGCAGTAGGAGTGGTAAACTGTGGGAGGCGGAGAGCATGTGCAGTATCACCGTCGTCCGAATGGTGGCCGACATAAAGAGTGAGATCGGCCACGTTGAAAACATTGTTAATCTTCATAGACGGAGGAAGCTCAAGCATATAGGCATTGGTCCCAATGAGTTGTTGCACCTTGAAAGGACCCATTTTGCGAGGGTGGAGCTTGTGATTGGCTCCAGGAGGAAGTCGCTCAGGAGAAATACGGACCATCACCAAATCACCAGGTTGGAATTCCACGTATCGGCGATGACGATCAGCTGCTGCCTTGTAACCTTCATTGTTAATAGCAATGCGTCGGCGAACGTCGGTATGGACCTCGGTGATGTGGCGGAGGAACTCATCAGCGTCCACACTAACACGAACATGAGGAGGAAGAGGAAGTAAGTCCACGAGGCGCTTGGGGTGCAGACCCAAAACAATCTCAAATGGAGTACGGCCAGTGGTCCGATTGACAGAACTATTGTACGTGAACTCGGCAATATCAAGGACAGAAGGCCAATCTTTTGCATGATCACGAACGAGACATCGGAGGAGATTGCCTAAACTGCGATTAACCACTTCAGTCTGCCCATCTGTCTGAGGATGAAAGGCGGTGGAGAACTGCAGCTTGGTATTGGTCTTCATCCACAAGGTCTTCCAAAAATAGCTAGTGAATTTGACATCACGATCAGAAACAATAGACTCGGGTAGCCCATGAATACGTACTACCTCTTTGAAGAAGAGCTTGGCGATGTGACTGGCATCAAATGTCTTCCGACAGGGAATGAAATGAGCCATTTTCGAAAACCTGTCCACCACCACAAATATAGAGTCATGACGCTCCCGTGTAGATGGGAGGCCGAGAACGAAATCCATGCTGATATGTAACCAGGGTGCATGAGGCACTGGAAGAGGTGTGTAGAGGCCCGTGTTTTGCTTATCACCCTTGGCAAGTTGACAATCTCGACAACGCTGAATCACCTGTTGGACGTCACGTTGAAGATGTGGCCAATAATACAAATCAGCAACTGCAGCATATGTCTTGCTAATGCCAAAATGCCCTCCCATGCCACCGCCATGTAGTTCCCTAATGAGGTGCTGCCGAAAGGATGTGTTAGGGATAGATAGGCGTGTCCTGAAGAAGAGATATCCATCACGTAGGGAGTATTTGGCATCAGTTCCGCCTTGCTGTAATGTAGTATGAATGGGGGAAAAATCAACATCAGCCGTGTACTCATCTCTGATATGTTTGATGCCTATGCTGTGAGTAGAAGAGGTGGATAGGGTGAGAACTTTCCGACTTAGCGCATCAGTTCTCTTTGCCTGCCTTGTACTTCAGAACGAAATGAAACTCCTGGAGATAGGCGATCCATTTAGCATGGCGGTTGCTTATGGGTCGCTGAGAATGGAGATACTTAAGGGCCTCATGGTCAGAGTATAGAATAAATTCTTTGCCCACAAGGTAGTGTCTCCAATGCTTTATAATCTGGATCACTGCATAAAGCTCCAAATCATAGGTAGAATAACGCCGCTTAGCATCGTTGAGTTTCTCACTATAGAAGGCAATGGGATGATTTGATTGCATGAGAACTCCTCCAATCCCAACATGGGATGCATCTGTAGCCACCTCAAACATGACATCAAAGTTTGGGAGCCGTAGAACAGGTGCCTCGGTCATCTTTTGCTTGATCAAGGAAAATGCTTTGGTAGCAGCCGGTGTCCACTGGAATTTGCCCTTACTTTCTCGCATGCACTCAGTAATGGGTGCCATGATGCCGCTGAAGTTCCGAATAAAACGCCGATAAAAAGATGCTAGGCCGTGGAAACTCCTAACCTCTGTCAAGGTGTGTGGCACTGGCCAATCGACTATGCTTTGCACTTTCTCCGGATCAGCTTCAACCCCGGCTGAAGATATAATAAACCCAAGGAAGATAACCTTAGGTAACATAAAAGAACACTTTTTGAGGTTGATGAAGAGTTTCTCTATCCGTAACACTCTCATCACTTGCTTTAGATGATCGAGATGTTCCTCGGTGGTGTGGCTGTAGATAAGAATGTCATCAAAGTAAACCACAAGAAACTTACCGATGAATGGACGAAGTACCTGTGTCATTACACACATGAAGGTGCTAGGAGCATTTGTGAGACCGAAAGGCATCACCTTCCATTCATAAAGACCATCCTTTGTCTTGAAAGCAGTCTTCCACTCATCTCCTGGGCGGACCCGAATCTGATGATATCCGCTCTTTAAGTCAATCTTCGAAAAGATGGAAGCACCTGTGAGCATGTCTAACATGTCGTCAAGTCTTGGAATAGGAAACCTGTATTTGACGGTGATCTTGTTTATTGCCCTGCTATCAATACACATCCTCCATGTACCATCTTTCTTTGGAGTAAGTAATGCTGGAACAGCACATGGGCTCATGCTCTCAACAATAAACCCCTTGCGAATCAGGTCATCCACTTGTCTCTTGAGCTCGGCATGCTCAGTAGGGCTGAGACGATAAGTGGGCAGATTTGGTAGCACCGAACCTGGTACTAGATCAATGGCATGCTGAATATCCCTCATAGGAGGGAGCTCATCTGGAAGATCGTCTGGTACTAGATCTGAGAAATCATCAAGCAGATCTTTTATGGATTTGGGATGAATAGTGGTAGGGGTTGGTGACACTGCTCTTGTGACCAGGGCTAGTATCAACCCTGTCTCTTCACTTGTAGTAAGGAATTCTTGGTGAGGCAGGGATAGAATTCGTTGCTCCATGGGTTGTGCTTTAGTAGTACTAGTACTAGCATGTGGTGCCTTGCTGCTTGACCCTCCTTTCATTGGCTGTCTATTGTCAATAGTTTTCAAGACCTGTTGTCGCTTCAGCTGGGCAGCTCTAAGCCTTGGCTTCATCAATGGTACATTGAGGGTGTTGAGAACCAGTGGTTTCCCTTTGAAGTCAAAGAAACACTGATTTTTTGTACCTCCCGTCAATACATTGTTATCATACATCCATGGTCTCCCAAGTAAGACATCAGTCAGAATCATAGGAATTATATCACACCAGACATTCTCCTCGTAACCAGAAATCTTGAGTGGCACTGAGCATCGCTGATTAACCTCTAAAGTATCATTATTAAGTAAGGATACCTTGTATGGTTGTGGGTGAGGTTCAGCTTTAAGCTTCTCTTCAATGACAAAAGCTTTAGAAACCACGTTGACACAACTACCGCTGTCCACGATCACTTGTGCTGTTGCTGTCCCGCTATCCATCAGTGTATAAAAGATGCAATGTCGACGCCAGTCCTCTCCTTTAGATTCAGCAACCAGAATGCGAGTTACTACATTTTACCTCATAAATTTCGTCTTCCAAAGTATCATCATAGTCTTCTCCCTCAAGAGCAGCATTAACGGCCCAATTGTCATTAAACTGCAGGTCACAAACTTGGACATCTGGACTAGTTTCCATGGCTGCAATCACTGAATTGGACTTCCCTCTTTGGGGGCAGTACCTTGCATAATGACCATCTTGTTGGCAATGGAAACACTTGTTAGGTGTTTGACTACCCATGGGGGCCTTACCCTTTTCCTCTGTAGTTGGTGGAGCTCGGGTAGGGAAACCACTAGATCTGTTAGGAGTAAAGGTTCTCCTAATATCACCGGACTGCGGTGTGAATCTTCGCGGGGCAGCCTTGATTAAATCTTCAGCATCCATGGCCTTTTCAAAACAGTGATTCAAATTATATATTTCAACCACGCCTATCTTGTCTTTAATGTCAACCCTCAATCCCAACTTGAAACGGGATATAAGCTGGTCATCATTCTCATCTACACCCGTACGTGAGAGTAAGTCATTGAATTTATCAATATACTCCTCAACTGTTAAGGAACCTTGTCGTATAGTGTTCAGTTGATCATGCAAACGCCTCTGATAAGGAGGTAAGTACTTCTCTTTGAGAATCTCTTTCATAGCTGCCCAAGTAATTGGTTCCATGTGACGACGGATCAACCTGTCTTCATGTGTACGCCACCAATCTCTGGCTCCTCCAGTTAACTTAGTCGTGGCCAGCTGCATCTTTCGGTCTTCAGACAACCGAAACCACTTGAAGTAGTCATCTAGAGCACTCAACCAGTCATGGAATGCAATAGGGTCATGTTTCCCGTTATATTCCTTCAGATCCAGTTTTACCTTATGCTTATCATCACGGTAATACTGATTTCCATCGTGATCTTCATCTTCTTCATAGGTAGAATTGTTGTTGATCCTGTGTCTGTAGTGTGGGAACCCTCTGTGGTAACCTACGTGGATGTCGGTTGTTAGTGTATGAAGCAGCAGCTTCAGTTTGTGATATTTGCTGTGGAGGTGCAGTAGGACCTTGTTGTGACAGTACATCAACCTGTTGCTTGATGGTCTTCACATCTTCAGATAAAACCTTGACTATCTCAGCCAGTTGATGTAGAGTGGTTGGATCACTTGATTTTGGAGAACCCATAGCTAGGCTTTGATACCAAATAATGTAATTCCAGATGGATGTCAATCCAACTAAAACCAGAACCAGAATCTGCTTGGGTATAATGCAATCGGTTAGGGCAGAATGGAGGATTAGATGAACTTAGGGTTAGGGCTTAATGGAGTTAGGGTTTGATGGTACGGATAGGAGAAGAAGGGTTAGGGGGTTGGGATGAAAGCTTACTTGTGTTGGATGGACCCTTGGACTGATAACAGATCTGAGTAACTAATCTTTGAACCTTCACACAATCGGCAGCAACAAACTTGACAAACTTGAATGCACTCGAAGGAGAGAAAACAGTGAACTAGTGAAGGCTATCTCAGCCTCACCTTCACAGCCTATCTCAGGACAGTGGAATGCATTAAAGCAATAATCTTCTTCATTAAATCGTGGGGGGATCAATGGAGCTCTTTACATTATATAGCCTTCAAGGCTGGACATAAAATAAATCCTAACTATGACTAGGACTCAAAAATAGAAATAGGAATGCCAACTAGGACTAGGACTCAAAATAGGAATGCTAACTAGGACTTAGGACTTCTAATTAGGATTCAGATTTGCACTAGGAATCCTAATTAGAATATAACTCAATAAAAATAAAATATAGGACTTCTAATTAGGATTCAGATTTGCACTAGGAATCTTAATTAGATTACAACTCAATAAAAATAAAACAAATACTAAAAATCCCCACGATTGTTGCTAGTGTAGGGATTCATCCCTACACCTACCCGATGGTTACTTAGGCTGGTGTAGGGAAGAATCCCTACACCTGCGGCTGGTTTTAGACAGCCAGTTTACATCAGCATCATCTCATGATCAAAAAGTAGATGTCAAAATAGTAACTCACTCATAACATCATATCCAGCCATGAGGACAGCTTCAAAGTGCCATCAAAGGAAGGGTCTTAGTACTGTATTCAACAGTGAAAATATGGGCAGGACGCAGGATATGTTGGATGGATCTGTGGCTCCAGAGACTAGAAGGCTGCTGCAGAAATATCTAGTATCAGTGAACCGCAAGGACAAGAAACCTGTCTTCAAGTCTGGAACTCAATGGATAGACTCTTCCAAGTTGAGAACAACTCTCAGTTAGTGTCAATCAGCGTCTTCAATTACTTCTCTGAAGTTGAAGTTGCAGAATCCTAAACTAACAAGTAGGAGTCGATGGAGTGAAAGTAAAAGAGGAAGAAGGGAGGGGTCTCTTACCCATGGCCTCTCACCATAATTCTCTCACAAAGCAGCTGACTCACTCAGCATCAGCACAAGGCTTCGTTTTTCTTTTCTCCAATCATGTGGGGGTATGTTCCCTTTCAACTTCGTTTATAATAAGCAAGCCAAATACAAACAGGCTCTCCGTGTGTGGGAGAGCTGTACACTAATAGAAATTCCTTGATTGCTATTTAAATGAAAAAGAAACTACTTACTAAAGGATACTGAAATTAGAAAATGCCTAACAAACTCCTAATCTCTAGTTACAAACTTACAATCAAACTGGAAAATAAATAACTACTTAGCAATAGAAACAAGATAAACTAAAGAGAAACAAAGATGAGAAAGATCTTCAAAGAATCCAACCCTCCACTGGGCTCACTAAATCTTTCAATATTCTTCTACTGCAAGGAAACCACTCCAGTAGTCCAGACTCCAGACTGGGTCCCAGAAAATCTGGCAAAATAAATATTTTTCCAGCTGCTGGTCGATTGCTATCTTGGGACAGAATATGGCTGGACCAATGGGCTTAAATAACCCCAAAACATGGACCCAAATATGGGCCTGAACAGTACCATGATCATTTTTCACGTGAACAGTAACACTTGAACAATTCTGCTCCTTGAACTACATCACTCAACTAGCAATCCAAGCTGTAATACCAACCCAGCAACTCCATAGCATACTAGCTGATTGTAGACCGAAGAAGAAATGGCTCGGCGTGTTAGCATGCGCATCTTCTTCTTGCTTGTTGGGGCACAGATTTATCTCCCGACTAACTATTGTCTGTGAGCCTATCTTCAAATTACTCGAGAAAGATCAAACCAAAGTATGGAATCAACAGTGTCAAAAGGCGTTTGATCATATTCAGGAATATTTGACTAATCCGCCACGAGACCTAACAAAAGAGGTAAACTTGAAGTGTTAAGAAAGACTGGGATGGGAAACAAAACAGAATGTACTGGATTTTTAGCACGTACAACCATCAAAGCAGGGCTTGACGAAACAGAAAGTATCATGGTACGTTGTCCTTCTCTGAAATGGAAATTTCATGCTGGAGCAAGAACTAGCAGTCGATGTCTCTGATGGAGTAATCCCTATTCCTCAACTAAAACTGGATAGCGCCTTTATTGCATAAAGGACAGCGTCCGAGTGTGGCTCCCAACTAGCCCGAAAGACATCCATGAATTGTGGATGAGGAGATAGCCAAGCTGCTTCAAAGCTAAAGAAGCTGGGAAAAAAAAGTACAAAGGGAGGTCCCCTACTGGTTGCATTGGTTAGTAGATCCCCGCGTCATTGCTCGGGATCAGAGACTTTCATATTTAAGTACGGGGGGATAGAGACGCATGGTAATTTGAATCCGCCGAATCAAAGCCGAAATCATTCGCCAAAGCAAGGCATTTTTCTTCTTCAATGAATCCCAGGCACGAATAATAAGAGTCGTCTGTTTAATCAGACGTGACTAAAAGGCAAGCCCAAAATCACCTATTTGGATCTTGACATGTCGATCGTTTTAAACCGTAGGCATCTCGCCCGGAAGTTGGTGGGCACAGGGTGCTCCCTTTTACTCATTTATATCTATAGGGTGTATAAGACCTGGAATATTGGCAATGGAGTTTATTCACAATTATATCAAGGATTCCTGGATGAGATAGGATAATTTGTGATGTAGTAGTGGTACATCGAATGGGCTGTATAGCAGGCCAATATCTGGCCCATCTTATGGGTTTATTTAAGCCCATCGAGCAACATGTATTTAGCCCATAATTCTGTTTCTATTCATGGCCATCGAGTTCTGCTCAATATGACCATCAAGCCAGCATATTATGAGGAGATCGACCTGCATGTCTTATGGGCCACACGGCCAGCTAGCTTGGAGCTCAAGTTGGAGTTTAATTACCAATTGCATGGAGACTAGTTAGACTTAGTTTTAGTTAGTTTTATTTGCTATTTCAGTGATGATTTGTAATAACCAATAAGATTTACTTTTCCTAGTTAAATTAGGATTTTAATTTCAGTTTCTATAAAACCCTTTTATGGGCCATTGGGCATCGACATGATAGATTTGAAGAGTTTCCTTCAAGGGGATGTGCGATTCAATTGTTGGGGTGAGGCTTTGGGTGTGATGACTTAGTGAGATTCTGATTCAGATTGGTGGGAGGCCTTAACTATCTGTTCATCTACCTATTCTTCTTTTTCTATTTTAAATTTTCTCTTTAAGTTCTGGTTTAGTCTCCATCGATTGATACTGTTCTTCTGAAATTTTATACTTTGTTTTTTTGAATAAATTTCAGTCCCAACTTAGTTCTCAGATTAGACCAATCAACCTTTTGGGATCTTCAAGGTCCTCATAAAAGAGCCACTCGGCCATAGTGTTGGATTAATCTGACTTGTAGATTTGATTTAATCAAAGTTTTCCTTTTTATTTTTTTCTGCAAGTATACTAATTCAGATCTGAATATTGTTAATTACTTTGAATCTAACCATTGGATCTTGTTGAGGTTTGGATCAAATTTTATACACCTTAAGAGAGAGACTCGATCCAAGTTTTAGCAGGATCTCTGACCTGCTGATTTTCTGGAATTTGAATTTCCAATTCTGCCTATGGGGTTTTTCATATACTGAATTCTATTACGATTTCTGAGATTGATTTTCTGATTTAATATCCTGATTTTTAAATTCTGTTACTCAATCTTCTCAAAATTGAATCTTATTGGTAATCCTAGTTCTGAATTTATGGGATTCCAGTTTTACCCCTGACCTTAAACCTGATATTCTAACCATCAGATTTGCTTCAACTGTTTCAGAACTTATTCCTTGTATTATCTAGTGAATTCGATAAGAGTTTTATGTTATTCTGACTGTCTGATATTAAGTTATTCCAGTATTCCTTAAATTTTGGTTTGGTTCTCTGAGTAGACATACTGGTTAGGTACTGTTTGGTTAATCCCCTACAGTTCCATCAGTTTGCCTCCCTTGGAGCAAACTGGACAGATTTGGCCTCCCAAACGTCCTACAACAGGAGCTCATCAACTCAGCCAACATCACCCTTAAAAACCCAAGAAATCCAACAATTTTCTCTAAATCAAGATTGCAGAGGAGCTACTCATTGGCCATCGCCAATGGTTGCCTTGGGATTTTATCAACATTGGAACTCATCGCTAACTGCGGTGCACCTGGTGCATTCTCCTGCTTACAGAGCTACTGATCTGCTCTCAACCATTTGTATGAATTTAGAGGCTTGGTTTTTGAACCCGCTTGGATGTTTCAGATTGCCAGTACAGCTAGATTTGTTGATTGTTTTGATATTTGCTGCTTCTGTTGTATATGGATTTTGCTCAAAATTCTAAGCTTCTTCATGTATCACAGCATGATTGTATGTGCATTGACTTAGAGAAGTATCATCTGCTTGATGATCAGGATCAATGTCATTTAGTTATTTTTACATGGATTAAACAGGAAAGAATGGATGGCGTGTGGAACTTTCCCATAATTCTAAGGGTGGCGGTGGAGGTCGTGGTGGTGGACGTGGACGTGGTGGTGGTGGTGAGGACCTGAAGTGCTATGAGTGTGGTGAACCGGGTCATTTTGCTCGGGAATGTCGCTTGCGGATTGGTTCACGTGGCATGGGAAGTGGACGGCGTCGAAGCCCCAGTCCTCGACACCGTAGGAGCCCAAGTTATGGTCGTAGGTATGTTTAATTTTCTTCATTATGTGTTGCATGCATTTCAGATTTGAACATTAATGAAGACCTTCATTTACCTTCATTGAAAAGAGCGTGGACCTCAGCGCAACGGTAAGGTTGCTCCATTGGTTTGAGTCGGGAAACAGCCTTTCCATGAAGTGGGGGTAAGACTGCGTACATTATGACCCTCCCCAGACCCTGCAGTGGCGGGAGCCTCATGCACTGGGTTACACCCTTTTTTTATTTACATTCATTGAAAACCAATAGTTACCCTACTCTGGCCATATTGCAAGTTTTACGTCTTCCTTGTTCTCTCTCTCTCTCTCTTGGGGGGGAGGAAATAGATGAGTCTTCTCTTACTGGTTGATGGGAGAAGATGCCCTTCTTCCAAGTGCTGTGCTACTGGTACCTGTCCTGGTGTTTTAATAGTTTGAAACTGGAAAGAGTACTGGAATGTTTATGGTATGTGAAAATTTTACTTACATGAATTTTTTTATCACTACGAATGCTTCAATTTTTGTAGGAGTTACAGCCCTCGCGGTAGAAAATCTCCTCGACGTCACAGTATATCACCTCGCCGCGGCCGCAGCTACAGCAGGTCACCACCACCATATCGTCATGCTGCTCGTGATTCACCTTACGCTAATGGGTATGCCATAGTCTTGTTCTTGAACAATTAAAGTTTCTTCTTGTTTTTGCAATCTTATTACCTAAAGCCAAGACTTCTTTGAAGATGATACTCTTAGTAAATTCCACCCCCCCCCCCCCTAAAAAAAATAAAATTGGTTAACGTGTGCCTGACCAACCAATGTGGGTTTATAATGAGGGATAGAAATGCTACTCCGAAGAGGGTTAGTTTACAATGGTCTCTGTTTGTTGGATGGTTGACAGCACTATTATCATTTTAGGCAATCATTTTACCTGATCATATATTTATAATTTTGTTCCCTTTATTTACAATTTATATCCATTCTATTCTGATGTCAGTCCTGTTGCCAGAGATCAACGCCGGAGCAGGAGCTGATGCTGACACGTGTGCATCTTATGAGATTATTCACTATCTTAGTAGTCCTGATAGGATGGTTCGACAAAAAGAGAATCTTGTTACTTCTGTTCACTGAATGACAATTGGATTTGTTAGGATTTGGCTTTGATTAACTGAGCTTCTACATGTCAAAGGGGGTGGTTTGGACTCTGCTTTTGCATGGAAATACTCTTCAGCTTACTGAAATTTGGGGAGGTTACTTTCCTACTTCATATTTTCATGTCATTACTTTTTATATGCTTATGTTTTTTATGCTATCTTTTCAACTCTCTGCAATTGAGTGGTTTGTTGTAGAGGTAATTCTTATGCAGATATCTGTTTGTGTTTGTTTTGAGGTGTGGCTCTTCTAAAAAGGCACTGTCATATCCGCCTTCAGACAGGTTTATCTGCATCTTTCTGCTTGTCTGCTTCACACCTCTACCTGTTGCTCCTTTTGCTTTACCTGCTTGAGTCACCTGTAAAAACTGCAAACGCTCAGAAGCTTGGTCGTGCGACATTTTTTGATGTGCATCATTCTGCAACATGACCTAATTGAAGTTCTGCTATAAGGACATCATTTGTCACTTAAAGTTGTCCTTACTGCACGTGGGTTTCACCGTATATCTTCATCTTTGCCTGTCTACTTTACTCCTCACCATGCGTGTCTGTTGGTGTGCTTACTGTGCTTCGATTACATCTAGAAACTGAAAATGCTCAGAAGATCGTCATGTGTGATATTTTTTTTAGCTTTCTTCTGCTACCAGACCTTTTTTTGTCTTTAAACTAAATTTTTGCTGATGAATCATGGTGAGGTTGTTTATAGGCCTCTTAGTGCCATTTTTTAACCTCGGTTGATGTTCGAATATGATCTCTGAAAAAGAAATTAATTGTATTTTTTAGGGTCATGCCCTTCAGTTCCCTCCTGGATACTCTTATTTTGGTCTATGCTGGAGTTACAGGAGTGGGCATGGTTTTAAATATTGGTATTGATTTCTAGTATTGGCCTTGGCCAATATCAACACCGCTAGGGCCATATCGAGCTGTATTGGATGGTTGCCATTATAGTCAGGCAGGTTTTGACTTGGGAGCCCAAGTCGAGATTTAAAAAAAAAAAAAACAAAAAAAAGAGCATGAAACCTGGTTACGAGTCATGAAGATTTATCCAGGTTTAAGAAGTGACCAGACGAGGTCTGAGTTGGTCCGAATTTTGTTTTTTTGTCCGAGTCATGAGAAACTCACTGAGTTTGGTTTTGTTTTTTATTGTGTCATATACTATTCATAGACCATTAGTTTGGTCTACAACTAGACAAATCTTTAGAATTTTTGTTTGTTGTCTTCAATGTTGGCCTTTTTTCTTATCGCATTTGAAGCAACAATAGCCTCACTCTCCTTACTCAAGGAGAAGAAAGAAGATATTAAACAAAGGGAGAGGGGTCTTTGAGCAAGTGGTGTAAATGGTGTAATGCATGGGAGGATAATGAGGTCATTTCATGTTTGGAGGAGAGTGAGATGGATGCTAGTGTACCCTGAACCTTTTACCTTAAAAAAAAAAGAAAAAAACATGTCTTACCCGAGTCTCCAGGTTTTGAAAAATCTGAATTAAACTCTGGTTTTCCAAAAATATTGATTATTGGATACATTTACCTTTACTAAGAATTAGGGGTGCTAGTTTGGTCATGTCTGCCTTACCCTGTTCAGCCTGAACATGAGGGCAGGTTAGGGTTGAGAATTTTTGGCCCCGAGTTAGGGCAAGACTGGCCTGGGCCAGGGTGGAGGCCTTGAGTTGAACCCACCTTGACTTTGTCTTTTTCTTCTTTTTCTTTGATAGAAGGGATAAACTATAAAATCTTGTGCTGGACTTGATAGGATCATCAATAATTGAAAATAATACATCTGATGAATATGCATTTGAACGATCAAGTAAGATCTGTGCAATTGCTTCCATCCTGTTATTTATGTGTAAGGATGTGAAATTTTAGTAAAGATATTTTTCATGTTAGGTAGAGATTAATCAAAATTTTCAGAATATACTCTTACAAGTATTCTCTTATGTGTCAAGCATGAATTTAACTAGTTGTGTTGCTTTCTTCGAATTGGTTGATGTAAAAAGGCATTAGATTATTTCCATATTATGGTATTTTTTTTTATGAAACAGAATATGTTCATGTTATATTTGGACAACAATGACAAGATCATTGTCTAATCCTTTATTTTACGATTAAAACAAAGAATCCTGATATAATTAGAGGAAATTAGAGGAATGTATCATAATCCATACAAATAGAGATTCTACATGGTGATTATCAAATATTTTTTTTGTTTTGGAACTATATAAGTCCCATATTACTTTATGATGCTTGCATCTTCCTTGGTCAGGGCCAATCAAGGTTAACCCGGCCCAACCCTAAAGGTGGTTCAGGGTTGGATTATTCAGGCCTTGAGTCAAGGTCGAGCCAAGTCTGGGCCAAGCTAAGAGGACTCAAGGTTGGGTTAGGGTTTTAAAAAGTCTGGCCCAACCCAACCTGTTGCAGTCCTACTAAGAACCATTCCACCAATACAGGATTGGATGGATCTTGGTATCACCTCAGTTGAGCTGACACTGATATTTTGAAACCATGTGTCCACATCTGGCAAGTGTTTTGTGTAAAGTTCCTCCGAGTGATCCATGTAGCCTCCGTGGACAAGTCTACATAACTAAAGGGAGTGAAATTCGTGCACCCAAACTAAGTCCCCCATAAAATGATCGTCTCGCCCCTATGAAAAGTAGAAATTCTGCTCATATTGATGCTTCCACTTGCAATCCCATTAGCCCCTGCATTGGCGGAGGAGCCACACTCCCTGACAGTAAGCTCTCCCTACAAAAAAATACAAATTTTTATTTTTTATATTTTATGAGAAAGGAAAACACTATGATTAATTGGAAGAAAATTTGAACATATCAACTATTGATAAAGTGTCATTGTGATCATCTGTGTGTGCTCTAGAAGCTTGTATAGTGTTCTGGAAGAATACATTATTCATTAAGACACCACCTGTCATAGATATATATGAAGAATTAGAGTATTTGAAGTAATAGAAGCTTTTAAGGAGGATGAAAGTAGGCAAGGGACAAGGCCCAGATGAGATCCTAGTAGAAAGGTGGAAGAGCTTAGGAATTTGTGGTTATCTTCGATAACTAAGCTGTTTAATAAGATTATGAACATAAGGAATATGACAGATGAATGGAGGAGAAGCTCATGGTTCTGATTTACAAAAACAAAGGTGATATGTAAAGATGCAATAACTATAGAGGCTTAAAACTAACGAGTCATATTATGAAATTATGGGAGAGGGTTATTGAAACCCATTTGAGACAATAAATTATTATTATAGACAACCAATTTGGTTATATCCAGGAAGATGCACAACATAAGCTATTTACCAAATTAGGAGACTTATGGAAAAATTTAGAGATTACAAGAAGGATTTCCATATGGTCTTTATTGACCTAGAAAAAGCTTATAACGAATTCCCGAGAGAGTTAATCTGGCAAGAGACGTCTGGACATAATTAAAGATATGTGTGTTGACAAGTGTACGGAATGTGGGGGACCTAGGTAGTGAATTTCTAATTATAATTGGGTTACATCAAGGATTGGCTTTAAGTCTTTATTTGTTTGCGCTTATTATGAATGATTTAACCAGAGACATTCAAAGATGAGGTTCCTTGCTGTTTGTTTTTTGCTGATATTGTTTTGGTGGATGAGACAAAAAAAAAAAAAACAAGGATTAGTGCCAAGTTAGAGTTATGGAGATCAACCTTGGAATACAAAAGTTTTAAGATAAGTAGAACGAAATCAGAGTCTATGGTATGTAACTTTGGTTACACTATGACAGATAATGAGATAGTGAAAATTAATTAAGGGGAGATTCCATAAAGTGATTATTTTAGGTATCTTGGATTAATAAAAAATACAGAAGGTGATAAAGAGGTTGGTGTTTAATGTTTTACAAAGAAATAAAATAGGATGAATGAAGTGGAGAGGTGCGTCCGGAGTGTTGTGTGATAGGCACATTCCTTCAAAACTTAAAGGAAAATTTTATAGGTCACTCGTACCACCGGTTGTAATGTATGGTGCAGAATGTTGTGCAATTAAAAAGCATCATATACATAAACTCAAGACAAAACTAGAAAAAATAAAGTAATAAATGATCATAATAGAGCCAGGATGGGGAGTAGCCCTGATGTATTATTAGCAATGAGAAAGTTGTATGAGATAACATGGTTATATTTAACAAAGGCCTTTTGGATGCACGGAAGAATCATTTGGTTCAAATTAAAGAAACTAAAAGAGCCAAGGGTAAACCTAAAATGACCTTAGGAGAAATGGTGAGGAAAGAAATGCATAGCTTAAATCTTGTATCAAGTATGACTTCGAATAGAGTTGATTGGAAGGCAAGGATCCATGTAGCCGACCCCATTTAATTGGGATAAGGCTTTGTTGTTGTTATTGTTCTAGAAGTTTATATATGTGCAAATCTTTACACATACATTAGTTATTGATTTCTTGACAAAACGCACAAAACTATTTTTTTTTTGAATTGCAGGAAATGCCATAGAAGATGCTAAAAAATTATTCTATAAATGACATTCATTTTAATAGAAAATGTTCATGACTTTGGTTAAACGAACGTATAGAAATTTCTTAGGAATAGAAGAAATGAACAAGTAGGCTCAATACTTAGGGACAAACTTGTTTTTTCCAAAATATAGAAATTAGTCAATTACATTATTTGGCTAAAAATAGGCTATCTGAGTGCAAAGCTTGTTCCAAGCAAGGTTCTTAAACTCGGGTTTCGACTGGATTTCAACTAACCAGAAATTGAGTTCGTTTCGGTTTCGATCATATTTCGGTCGAAATCTGGGACTTTCTCTAGGCTAACTCGAACCTTGGTTTCAAGGCACAGAAGTTGTTTTTTTGTCCTGATTTTTGTTGTGCTGTCTATTTTTTACATTTTAAACCCAATCCATATATTAGTTTCACATGGAGAACACTAAAACTACTACTTGTGGTTTTGATCCAAGTTTGATACTGTATATTATTCTTGGACATGGTATCGAATAAGGTTTGACCGAAACATAACTCCTTCAATATAAATGAGATTTAAGCAATCTTGAATTTGTTAGAAAACTTTGTTTTGATAGCTTTCCAACAAATTTAAGATTGCTAACATCTGATTTATATTAAAGGAGTTTACCATACGCGAATGCTGTCAAAATCGCTCTAAATGAAAATATTTTTTTGCACATCAAAACAAATAAATATTTTACCGTACTTTTGTTTTTTAACAATGTTTTACCATATTAAGATTTAAAGAATTTTTATATTTGAGAAAAAACCCCAAATTGAAAATTGCACCTACCGTAAAAAATCTAGTTTTTGTTTGAACTGGAGGGGTTTCCTTTTGGAATTTGATTTTTTAACTATTTTTATTGGATTCAAATACGGGGATATTTGTTTCTTTATGAATAATATCTTAAGTAATATGATATTAGACATAACTAAGTTTCTGGCGTAAATACCTGGCTGTCCTAGTTTCGAGCCAAGTTTGCCTTAGTTTCGATGGGCATATGGGTCAAAACCATCAAAATATGGTCGAAACTAGTCGAAACCATCGAAATCCGATCGAATCTAAGAATTTTATAAAATTCCCCTTCAACTCATCTCGGAAACCTGCGAAACTAAATTAACTCGATGGTTTCGACAAGTTTCAATCAAGTTTTTCTTCCATGGTTCCAAGTACTAAACAGTTTTACGACAAATCATAAACAAGTTTAACAAAAATAAGTTGGATAATCCATTTGAAAGGACTAAAAATAAAACTTTATATAAATTAATAATCAAATAAAATCATTTTCAAATACATGAATTTTTATGATTAAATATAACTAAACCACCCTTTGACCATGTCAATCTTTCCAATGATATTTTAATTATGGAAGAAAGAATACTTGGACACGAGTAGTGCGCTGCCATTACACCAATACACAAGGGCGTTCAAAATGACAGCTACACCCTCATAGAATGGTGAAAACTCCTGAATGTGGCAATCATTTCACACGACCTGTATCTGGGCACACCCCACGCACTTAAGTAGCGTTTTCTTTCCCTTTAATTATTTTCCAGTTAATTTTCTTAAACTTTCTGAAAATATACAAAAACGTCATTTGAGGACATCCAAATCTAAAAATTGGGTCAGGCAAACATTCATGAACACTATGCAAGTATGCACACCTCAAGGGTGACAAAATGAGACGTCTACACATCTCAGCTAACTTCTAGAGGCCTATAATTTCAATAACAAAAATGTGACGCAGCTGAAAATTACCCTGAGGTGATGACATAGGCATTAGCCCATGCTCACAAAATTTAAGCATCAACTGAACTGTCAAGTAGCAGATATGCAGGGCTAAGTAGAGTAACCAACCTTAAGGAGAGCCGTTCATGAAGATATAAAAAAATATATGTGAAGGAAACCCATGTTTTTTAAGGGAAAAAAATTCCAGCTTGCCCTCACCTGAATGTAAATCAGCAAGTCTTGTATATTTTGCCCCGTGGAAGAGTGATCTAGAAATTCTCATGGTTCCTAAAAGTAAAGGCCAAGTTCCTCAAAAAAGAGCTCCATTTCGTTTTAACTGAATACTCCAGCTAAAAGGCCAATTTCCAGCCTCAAATTCATATATATACTTCCATGATGATATTCAGATCTCAATTTATTCAGTAGCTCAATGCAACCTGGGCTAACTCAACGAGGGAGATCCCCACGTAAATTACAACAGCTAAACAGTACTAGCCTATGTTCTAGGATGTTCTCCTCATGTAGTTTTGGAATCAATCACCTTCTTCGCGAAAGATGGTAAACAGAATGCAGCTGAATGGATCTGTAAGAAAAAGAGGGTAAGAAAGAACATTTCAAACTACATAATGAGAAAACCAGTAAGCAAGGCCTAAAACAGGATATTCGAGAGGACGGTGATAAAACCTCTGAGTTGTAGAACTTTAATGGTCCTATGCTATTACTCTCATAGGCATTTAAGGGGTTCACAGGATGCTTGAAGTCAACTGGTAGTCCCTCGGTGGAGCAAAGCATGAAACCAATCACTCCACTGCAATGAAAATGTATCATTTACAACACATTTCATGTTATACCGTTAATAATGATTGAAGTCAACTGGTCTCTCTCTCTCTTTCTCTCTCGTGTGGAAAAATTTATACCTGGGGTATGTAGGGACTGTTGTCCAAGCATAATTGACAGAACCTTTGAATATCTGGCGACAGTTTGAGACAATATCTTCAATGATGTGCATGTGAAGCCATATGCTTTCTGCCTGGGTGCAGACAACTCCTCCTGGACGGAGAGCTTTTGCTACAGACTCAAAGAAAGGCTTCTCAAAAAGCTCTTGTGCAGGCCCTGATTGATGTTAAACATGAGGACAATGTAATGATAAAAAAGAATAATGACATACCAAGTGATTTGCAGTGAGCATTACCAATTGGATCAGAAGAGTCCACAATGACGGCATCATAAGTTCCTTCAGAAACAGCTTTCAAAAATGCTACTCCTGCAGATGAAAAAGCACAGGAGAAAAATGAACCACAAGCCCAAATACATATTCTCAATATAAGAGGGGTGGGGGTGGGGGGGGGGGGGGTGGAGGGCAGTATAACAGTTATTTTGCAAAGAAATAACAAGAATAACAGATCATATACCATCACCAATATGGAGGTTCACACGGGGATCCCCATAACCAACTGCTACATCCGGAAAAAATTGCTTAGCAACCTGGAATTGATTAAACAAACTCAAAAACTTTTTAACTGTAAACTAATAAAGAAGGCAGTGAATTTCTATATTTATATATATATATATATATATATATATATATATATATATATATATATATATATATATATATTGTGGGGGGTGGGGATGGGGGAAGAACATACACAACCAAATAAAGGTTATTATTTACTTACATCAACAACCATTTTATCAATTTCACATATATCTATCTGCTCAACAGAAGAATGGCGAGATACTTCTCGTAGAACACCACCATCTCCTCCACCAATAACCAGCACCTGAAGGAAAAGGACCTAACTCAATGAGTAAAAGAAACTAATAGAAAGTGGAATCCTTCAGGAACAAGGAAAATGTGCTTCAATTTCATTCTAGCTTCATGAAAATTTTATCCAAAACTTTGCAAACATCCACAGCATGAATCAAGGACTTATTTATGTTTGAGGTTACAAAATTCTGGCAGAAATGTTGAGAGGTGGCCATACAAAGCAATCACCTTATCCAATTGATTAGAGTTAAGCAAGCAGGAAGAAGAAACGAAAAAAATAAAATCAAATCAAATAACTTAGGTATTTCCATGACTGAGGGTGGGCCTTGGTGCAACGGTAAGGTTGCGCCATTGTGACCAAGTGGTCATGGGTTCGAGTCTGGAAAAAGCCTCTCAGTGAAAGCCGGGGTAACACTGCATACATTATGACCCTCGGATCCTGCAGTGGTGGGAGCCTTGTGCACTGGTTTGCCTTTTACGCATTTCCATGACTGAGAACGAAAAGGACTGACATTCTTCCCATTGCTCCTTCCTCTTCCTGGTAGACAATGATTAACGGATAGTGGTTGGTTGGCAAGTTGGAGGGTGGAAACATTATCTGGTGTCAGGGCTTTACTACTGAAGCAAGCTAAAACAGACCTTGTCAGTGCCATTGCACTTATTTTCTTCCAAACATGAATCTGCAAACCTGACTTTCGGTATGCACTCTCTTCATTACTTACTTTATTTATCAATGTTCATGTAATGTTATTCCGTGCAGCATATGCATGCATGCAACAAGAAGAATGAAACGAGAAAAAAGATACCATATATTCAACCACAACTAATCATCAAATGAAGAGACATTTAATGAATTGCTGAAAAGGGTCACATCAGTGCAACCACTGAGCCTTGAAGGTGCCAGCAAGCTCAGCTGGTAAGGTCAGTTGCTAGTTGCAGCAGTGACCCAGGATTGAATTTGCCTTCACATGCGGGGGGCGGGGGGGAGTAGGGTTGGGGGAGGGCCTTATGGGACTTCAATAAAACCCCAACCCTCCAAACAAAAGGAAAAAGCAACCACTCAGCACCTCTCATGGATCTCACTGATCAGTATGAGAAACAACATTCTGGAGTCTCTCTTGTACATTCTACAGTGACCAACTCTTCTAGGTAGCCCCAGGGGTTCCTCCCTCTCTACCACTCCTATCCACATAAACTCCATCTTTAGGGGTCCAGCAGAAAGAAATCCAACTGCTGCCCTCAAATTTACTACATAAACCAAGTTTTGGAGCAAATGGATCAGAAATGAGACTACTCTTTATTGAGAGAAATATCATATATTTCTTTTTTTCTTTTTTAGAAGAAAACATTTCAGATAGGTAGAGGATCCAAGCCCAGATTGGAAAGCAGTGAATAGGTACCAAACACACTCTTAGAGCTCAGGAGCGTCAGCAGTCTTGAATTTTACATTTTGAAGTCTATAATTTGTTCATTAAAATTATTACTGGATGCAATAATACTAATAGACAAAGAAATTGGGAGAGGGAAAAACAGTGCATCAATCCAACAAGGATGAGAATACCTTCTTTGGGTTTGGAATAGAACAAAGAGGAAGGTGAGTAATCATTTCTTGATATGCACACTCATCCCTTTCCGTAAGTTGAATCACCCCATCCAAGACAAGAACCTTCCCATATGTTGATGACTGAAACAAGGAAGAATAACAGCTTCAAAATAATTGCATTCAATTTACATATGATGTGTCAGGGACATATTCAAAATGTACACTAACATGACTCAATAAAAGTTTCATCCTTTCCTGCAGCAGCAAATACCTGGAATACCATAACATTTTGGTATTCAGATTTGCCCTGAAATAAGATCTTTTCCACCTTCAGCGAGTGTGCTTCTCCTGAAGAGTAAATGAAGTACCGTCAATCATTTCTGCAACTTCTAGGATAGAGAGTCCAAAAGCCATAAAAATCCCCAAGCTTTTATATTGATGCTAATAAACTATGCATGTATGCATTTAAGGAGGAAAATGGTTACCCAAAAGAAGCACCAAAAATATGAAAACACCACAACAATTGTAACTTCAGGCTTCCCTCTACGCGTTAGTTTTTATAGTCTATTTTCAGTTGATTGCTCTATTAACATTAATATCACAAGCATTTAACTCTTTATTTACATAAAAAAAAAAGGCACAAGATTCAAAAACCCAGAGGAAATGATCAATCTAACAGACAGAATTGCAGGAGTACTGCAGTTAAGTTTCTTACAAGTCCAAATTAATTAAAAGGAAGCACCCTAAACAATAAATCAATACAACCCAGAGCACACAAAGGTTACAATTGTTTGTTCAATCAAAACTTAAGCTGGAACAAACCCAATAAAATAGGATCCACCCATTTAAGTAGAGGTAGATAACTGCAAGCAATTGACTGACCAGTTCAAACACTTAACCATTGCAATAAACCCAGTGAAATTAAATACTTGAAACCATCATAGTAGTTAAAACAGCCAGTGTCAAAAAGAAACCACTGAACCACAATTATTAAGTACTTAAAAAAGAAACATAGCAGCAAATTACATAACACTTAAATACAACCAACAACACACGCCAACCAGCTAGAGTCCTAAATTATCAAAAAGACAAGAGAAAGACTCAAAGGTTTACTGAGTTGGATATAGCCCTTACACAATTCATAGTGTTTACATCCATTTCATAAGGTTGGCCAGAAATGCAGGATGGTCACATAGAGAATAGTAGATGTTTATTTGATGGCTGACATGATAAGGATTATGTTGAACTTGGGTAATTAAGTGGAAAAATAATAATAATCTAAATTTCCTTACAGAAAATAAAAGGTCGTTTTTTTAGTATTATATTGAGTTTATAAATTTTTAGTTATAATATATCGCTAATTTAATAAGAATGGGTAGGTTAAAACTATTGGAAGTAAGAAGTAACTACTGTTTTTGAATATAAAGAAAATTAAGTTAACCAAAACAATTATTTCGAGCTTCAAAAATAATAGTAAAAATTGATGCAGCATAGTAAACCAAAAACAAAACAAAGACCAAATAATAGCAAGAGATATTGCAGAATAAATATGCATGTATTACAAAGAAAAACAAATTTGATAGATATCTTGTACCGGAACAGAGGATTCTGTTACACTTAGATATCTTGTACCAGAACAGAGTATTCTGTTACACAGATAGTAAATAAAAAAAAAAAATGATTAATGATCCTTCAGATATATAAATTATTGAGAAGCAACAGGCGCTTAAGGAACAAAATGTCAATGTAAAGGCTCTGAAATTAAGTCATAAAGAAAAAAAGTAGGAGCATAGAGCAACACACTTCAGCAGAAAACAAGTAAACAGTTGTCTTCAGAACATGACAACTGGCCATTCATCAAACCTTACCAATACAATTTCCACTTACACAAGGAAAGCAGACAAGAGATAATATCTCCATACAATGGACCCAAAAGATGATCAACATCTGACAATCCATATATAGAGTAACAATTTTCAAAAAAAAAATCCCCTGAAGTGTATATCAAATAGTAATTTTTCTTTTAAGGGGGGTGTATGTTGAAGCAAACAATACAACAAAAAGTTAGTTTCACACCTTCCCGTAAGTTATGGAAATCAAAAGCATCCTGAAACACCTCCCAGAATCATCAGAAACCATCCATATTAACAAAATATTATCTGAGAGAATGAAAACCAGGGAGAAAATCCTGAAAAGGCCATGCCTTCAAAGCACATTTAGGAAAAAAACTCGGTAGTCGCAATCAATACCAGAATCTAGAAACATTCCAATAATCAAAACCAGGAGGCACTCAAAAAAAAATAAATTTGTCAATCGACTTCAACATCCAAATCAAGGAGCAGAATCATGAAATGCATAAAGATAGAAAGAATAAAAAAATAATAATCCAAAAAAATGAGATTCAAAGAGAAATCAACCGGTTACAACAAATACCCATTAGAACAGATTGAGCAAACCTCAGGAAACGAGACAAAAGTCACGCAACAATGGAATGCATACTATAATAGTAATCATAACATAAATACACCTAGAAATGCAGGAAAACAAATAAAGAACCTATTAATCCGAATAACAACAGTGAAACAGAGACTCTAAGAGAACCGACCAGGCCACATTGGGCTAATCTCAGAAAACCACCCAGGGATGACAGAAGAAATGCAATTGGGCTCGTTCCCGTTCCCGTTCTCCATCTGGATAGATAAAGACGAAGCAGAAAAACCGTTCTCGTTGTTATCAATCATAGCTTCACCTTCTCCTTCTCTTGGCCTCTTGACAGGCAAATCATCAGAAACTTTCGAAGCAGAAGCAACAACGCTGTCTTTATCCATGGATTCCCTTCCCTCACTACTATATATAAACAGTAAGAGAACCCAGAAACCGAACAATCAGAATCAACTAACAACGATCGTTGTTAAGAGGGAAATATCAGAGAAAATAGAAATGTTTGATTAGGGAAAACGCCTCAGTGGATCCTTCACTGCTTGCTCGACCTCCACAGAGAAAACGAATAATTACTATTCAAGTACCGAAAAAACAAATGTTTATATATATTTATATTTATATGATGGGGATTCTCATCCGTATAAAATTAGTAAATAATAGCAGGGAAATGATAGAACTCTCATTAGGGTTCTGACCTTTGGGGCTCTCATTGTCAGAATACAACATCACCCATGATATTATTCTATTTTACATAATTGCCACTACTTAACTATCTTCTTCATACAATCACTTTATTAATTACTTTAAGGGTTTAAGAATGCTAACTGGTCGCACTCTAGGGGTGGCTCCAATGCCTAGACACAGTAATCACTTAACCGCTTTCCTCACATGAAAATGTAGAAATCTCATGGGGCAAGACGATTGTGTTTAGGCACTGGAGCCAAGTCTAGAGTGCTACCGATTAGTGTTCTTTTTCCCTTTAGGAGACAAAAAGAGAGATGTGGATTGCTAAGCAAGGATGCAATACCGATCTTGATACATATTAATAGTATACCAAGTTTTTTTCAACAATAGGAAAAAAAAAAAAAACACAGGCATCACAATGCCTAGTGAAATATAACGCTTCACTATTTGTCACTTAAAAATATATGGATAGTCCATGTGACAGAGGACCTCACATACACCCCCAAAATTTTTATTTTTTTTTTGGTAAAGCATACACCCCAAAATAAAGCAAGGACAGTTGCTCAAACATTGATTCAAAGTTTTCGTAAAATTTCTAAAATGTCATCAAATGGAGATAAATATAAAATATAAAATGGCATCTTTTGTAATTTTAATTACTTCTTCTATTCATTTTATATGGAAAATTGTGAAACAGGCATAGTGACAAAGAAGAGCACAAAAAAAAAAAGAAAAAAAAAATCTATATTATATCGATCAGGTATTGATATCAGTCATGGACAATACCGACACGAATCATCTGATAGGGATAGGGCCAACCTAATACCAATAATCAAAATCGTTTTACAGATATGGGTCTCAATTTGGAATCAAAATCGACCGTTTAAAACTGTACTGAATCGAACCAAAAAAACTAATCAATCCGATTTTAATTTTAAAAAAATGAATTTTATTCAAATCAATACGGTTTTAGTTTCAAGAGTAAAACCATTCGGTAAAAACACAACCATACCAAGTTACATGCTTCTATACTGAACTTACGATTTACTCCTATATTACTATATGTCTTACTCTTTTTTAGTGTCTGTCTTTCCACTCAAAAATTTTTAATCACTCTCTTTAGGATTTTTTTTAAAAAAACATCTCTGTTTTTCCACTTGATGCATTTGTTTTTTAATTCCTCTCAATTTTTTATTTTTTTTTTGGAAGAATGTTCTCAGGTAAGGCATATGGATCTGTCACTTAGGGGGGCAGGGTGGTCATTGCGCCCACCCCATGTGCCTGAGCGCAACCTACTCTGCGCGAAACCGAATCTATATGACTTTAGGGAGAATGTTCTTTGTGCCGCAGCGCAGCCTACGCCAAACATATGGACAACCTATGCAAGGGGCAGGGTGGTCATTACACACACCCTTATGTGTCTGGGCACAAGCTGCACTATGGCATAGAGAACAACACCCCATGACTTTATATCGAAACCAAGGTACTATTCTCAATATGGTACGGTCCCCTCATGACATTTGATAAAAATCATATGAAGCCTTTTTTTAGTATAACATATTAAGTATTGATTCTCACTGTGGTACGGTCCCCTTACCTTTTTTGGTAAAAGTACGGTCGCCTTACGTGATCCTCCATTCGAGCAAAATAAATTACTTTCTCTTGCATTAAGTCTGGAACTCTAGATATGTTGTAATACTTTTGACATGTTTGACATATAAGGCATATTTCTACCAAAAAACAGACATACAAGTCATATAAAACCTCAAAAAAAATAACAAGTGAAGATATGTATGTATAATTTATAAATGGAGAAAATTTTCCTTCACTGAACGGTGAAGGCTAATCACCTTATCCTAGATTTCACGAACCCCTATAGGATTTTAGTAAAATTCTAAAATACCCTCGTGATACTTTATCGCACCCATCCTTCAATTTGCATTGAATGAATTTCCATTCATTGTGGTTGAAGGAAAATTTAGTCATTTATAAATTGTCAATCTATCTTTTTTTGTTTTTATGAAAAATCTATTTGTTTATTTTTCAGTGCATTATAATATGTAGGGAAAATTATGTCTCCCTCCCTGTACTTTGTCCTAATTATACGTTCTTCCCCTTAATTTTGCCCAATTATATACGATTCTCTGTAGTTTTCAAAAAATTACTAAGACCTCCTTTGCCATTAGCATCTGTCTGGTAAGTGACGACGTGGCATAGTAAGATTTTTGATAATCCCAAAATTAACCCTATGTCCTTGTGAGATGACCCTTTTACCCTATTGATTTAATCCCCAAACTAACCCTGGGTCCATGTAAATAGACCCTTTTACCCTCCTCCTCCAACCCCTTTCCTGCAACTCCGTCCCAACCCGGCTCCTTGCCTTGAAACACAGAACTTTGGATCAAATCAGATCCAATCCCATTCTACCAAAGGATAAAAGTTCATCACACGAATGGCATTGATCATGAAGGACGCCCTGTTTGATACAACATTTATGGTGTCTTTCAGATTAACATGAAATTTGGGCTTTGAGATTTGAATTTCTTGCCATGGATTCTGTGAGATGAGAACTTTGAACGCCTTATCTCTTCACCTTGAATTTTATACCAATTGAGCCATTTAGAAGAAAGAAGGCGTGAGTTGATGCTGTGAGGCATTCACATGAACCAAGTCGCTTGTCTTCTTCTCCAAGAAGTCTAGTTTCATATTCCAATCTTCCAAGATGTTAGACTCCTCCCCAACGCTCCTCACAATCTCAGGTGATCTGATTACACATGGAGCTCATTGGGACATAACGCTTCCTCGTTCCAGGAAATGAATCTTCGTTTTCTGCAAATCTCCAATTTTTAGGGTTCTTGAATGATCTGAACTGCAAAGCATCAAGCATGAATCGGAGGCAAATACAGACTATATAAAAGTGAGACTACATTACCTTCTTTTTAGTTCCCCGCACCTACTAATTGTGTTATCTTTGTATGAAAATGGCTCTTTCAGGAACACGAATGAAACCCTAAAAATGTAGAGGAGATACGCAAGAATATTATCAAACACTACCAGAACGTTCACATTTCTTTTACGTTTTAATTTTCTTCTAAATTTTGTTTCGTCCATCCATATACGGAAGTTAAAATCCACATCTTTCCTTGTATTTTTTTGCTACCAGATTTAATTCACCCTCTCCATTTGGTTTGATATCTGGAGAATTTGTTGGTCCTGAGTCGGAATTTCTATGCATTTAGGTGTCAATTAAATGCATTGGGAAGCGTTGATAATGCTCAGATTGTGGTTTATGGAAGGCATTTGACCAATTTTAGCCATACTCATTTCGATATTTCTCCCCTTTAAACAGTTCTCAATGAAAAATTAGATCCTCAAGGAGAGTAACAATTGAAGAAACAATCCGTACCCAACAACTATACGACGACCTTCTCTGTACCACTGCAAATTTCTTCCCGTACGAGAAATCAAAGAAACCATGTTTTTTAGATTTGCCAACAGAGGAAGAAACGAGCAAGAAACCCTTAACTTTCAACCTTATTCTGATAAGAGATTAACAATCGCAGGGAAGCTACGGATGACGACATTATCACATACTCGAACTTACAACAGAAATAAACGAGGAGGCGGCGGCGGCAGTGGTGGCGGTGGAGGTGGCGGTGGTAATGGAGGAGAAGGCAGCGGCGGAAGTGGTGGCGGTGGAGGAGGAAAGAAATGGGTGTTTTAGGTTGAAGATGATGAAAAGGGTATCATTGTAATTCTATTTGTGGTGTTTTAGAACAAGGATAATATTGTCTTTTCAAATCATTAACTAATAGCATCTTAACACCGTCAGCCATAAGGGGTCAAAATGTAAGGTGGGAAAACCAAAGGGAGGAACGTGTAATTAGGGCAAAGTACAGGAGAGGGAGATGTAATTTTCCCTAATATATGTGGAAAAGAGAACGCAGGTGCAACAGCCCGCATGCACCCAGATAGCATTCTTTCTCCCTATAAGTATAGGGATGAGAACCCTAATTCTCCTCACATGAAATTTTTTATTCATATTTCTCTTTAAAAAATTAAGGATCGAGTTTTCCTTCAACCACAAAATGTGAATTCATTCACCGTAGGTTGAAGGATGAGCGCGAGAGGGTACCAAGAGGGATTTTGGGACTTATACTAAAACCTTATAGGGGTTTGTGAACCCTATGATGGGTTGGTGAACCTTCACCATGTAGCAAAAGAAAACTTTCTCCAAAAATAATTAAAAAGCTTCATACAATGGGTACCCTGGTGGCTTAGAGACACTTTTTCCATAATTTATGCGCATGAGATCGTTGTCTGGATCTGATCACATAGTCCTACACCAACGCGGGTCCAATGATAGAATGCGCAAAGGCATCAACATGGATGTGATTTTTTATTTTGTTAACAAATTAGAGTTAGGGTTTTAACTGATTGAAGATAAATACGTAATGAGAGAATCTTGAGTGCTTGATATTATGAACCCAACGCATAAGCTATCGATAAAAAACTTTCTCAGATTGATACCAAAGGAATCTCGTCAAGTTCCTTTGATGGGAGAGGGAATTAGAGAGCAAACTAAGAGAGAGAGTCACACAGAGAGAACCAGCTGCGTGCCATTCCTTGGTGCGGTTACACATGTATATATAAGAGGGGAAACCGCCTAGGGTTCCCAAACCTAACGGTGAGCCCCATGGCGTCTCCCCTATTTGGGTGTGCATATTGGGATGCATTCCAATTTGGTAATGAAAGCATTGTTACAAATCAAATCCTCTATTCCTATCTAGTTGTTTAATTGTTTGATTTGGGGAAGAAGAGTGAAAGTGTTTTTACCGACTTTTTGCTCACTGTAGGTTATAAAAACGTAAGATTTCATTGTGGTTCAAACAAACAAGCAAACCGATATAAATTGAAAAACCAAAAATAATTCGAAATCGTACTGAATCGAAATTCCTTAACGGTTTGGTTTTGGTCTCATTCACTCTCAGACTGAAATCGATTCAGCTCAACTAAAACCAAGCCGAACCGACTATTTGACACCCCTATTTTAGAATTTGTTTTTGTTTGGTATCGTGAAAGACACTATATTTTTTAATATTAGTCCATATCGACTGTATTGAACAATTTTGCCCCTCAAAGGCATTGATAACATACTTTTTTTTTAGGGGGGAGAACGTTACTTGATCGTGTGGCCCACCAAAACACAAAAGCATACAAAAGTACCACGCTGCCCCATGGAAAGATGAAAATCCTACCCAAAACGAAGCTTGTCCCTACACATACATTGGCCAGCATGCGTATGCAGACTCAGAGGCCCAGGCAGGTATCTTTTTCCTTTTTTCATTTTGTTTAAAAAAAATTTACCATTGTTGTACTGTTCGGTACAGGCAGTATCAAATGTGTCAGTGAATACCGATACAAATCACCTGATACAGCCGATACTGAGCCGACACCTAAAACCATGTCCGCAACGTTACCCGCCTACATCCACATTTCAAAAGTTGAGAAACCCCCCTCCCTCCAAAGGCCCCAACGCTAAATTCTGATTACGCGCGTTTGGTTTCTTACTGCTAGCGGCGTTACGGCCATGGCCACCCCGAAATCTCTGCGGCTTCTCTGGTTTCCCGCGAATCTCGCACAGAATGGAATCCCAACCCTAATCCCAACCTCACTTCTCTTCGGACCTTTCTCCATCTCCTCCTGTTGCTCAACTTTTACCTTTTTGGTTTTTCTTTTGTTTGTCTTCTCGGTTTTGGTTTTCTCTTTCCATTCCATACTACTGCTGCATGGTGTCCTCTCGGTCGCAGGGTATCGTAGGATTGGGAAAATCCGTCTGCGCCATGGAAGATGAATAGCGGGGATCCTTCTCCGGCGCCGACTTTCCGCCCTTTCAGGCGAATTTCTCAGCCGATCTCCGATCAAAAGACGCCATGGCAGTATCAAATTTTGGATCCAGGTGGCAAGATCATCACGAGTTGGAACCATGTCTTCCTTGTATCCTGTCTGATTGCTCTCTTCCTCGACCCCATCTATTTCTATCTTCCCAATGTTGGAGGTCCCGCTTGCTTGAGTATGGACTTGAATTTGGGAATCACCGTAACGTTTTTCCGCTCGGTGGCCGATCTTTTCTATCTCGTGCATATGGTTTTGAAGTTTCGGACAGCATTCGTTGCTCCTAGTTCTAGGATTTTTGGAAGGGGCGAGCTTGTCATGGATCCACGGGAGATTGCATTACGGTACTTGAAGTCGGATTTTGTGATTGATCTTGCGGCAACACTCCCCCTTCCGCAGGTAAAGCCATTTCATACCTAGAAGTCATATTTCATTCCAAGAGTCTAATTGTCGTGCGCTATTCATTTATCTCTTCATATTTGTTGCCAACATTTGGAGGCTAAGTCGAGAAGAATTATTTTGTATTATTAATTTCCTTCTCCATGAAATGGGACGGTGAAGCAGGTCAAGGACATGCTTCTGCTGCAAAGTAATGGCAAATTTTAAAATTCTTTTAAAACACCTTGATGCGGTTCTTGATTGTTTATTTTGACATATGATACTGAAATGAAATATCAGTTTGAGACGGTACTTGATTGTTTATTTTGACATAATATTGAAAACCGTCAGTTCTGAGTGAAAAAACAAGAAAACCCCTTGCTGAAAGCAAACCCAGGTGTTACCTATAACTCTATAAACATTTAAAAAAGGTACTGTTGCATGTGATATGTTTATCTGGAGCTATGTGAGACTGCTTACTAAAAATAGTACTTTGTTTGTTGTCTTATACCATGGAATAACTACATCCTTTTTCCTATTGTAGTTTCGGTGGTTCACTCTTGCGCCAAATTTATTTTAGAAAATTTCTAATTTCATGGCTGGTTTATTGCAAGCAAGAATGAATTGAGATTATTGATTTACAATTTATCTCAATCTTCAAGTAGTTGTTATCCTTGTACTCTGCTTCCCCCCTCTTCTTGTTTCTCCTACTTTTCACTTTGAGAACCATCTGATTAGGTTTTACCTATCTTGGTAACAGTTAGAGGAAAATGGTGCATATTTTTATATAGGGAGAGTACTATTTATGTAGAGACTACAGAAGTAACTACATTTTTACCTAAACCATGAATCAGCTAGTACAATTTAAATTATTTAGTATACAAAGAGATTGTATCCTTGCAACTATTTGGTGTGATGATACTTGATGAGTACTTGCTTGGGAATATAAAATCAATAAGGAAAGAATATGATGGTTTGATTCATGCAATGACTTTACTAGGGTTTCATTTCCAACAAGATGGAAAAAGCACGTGGAAAGGAGAATAATTATAATACCACAAAAACAATCAACACATTGATGATGCAATTAATGATGCGTTTCACAAAATTGTTATGTAGCAACATGCTAGACTTAATTGGCTAATTGCTGTACTCATAGTAATGTGGTGAGTGGTAAAAGGAAAATGAACTACTATTGTTAATTTGTGAGGCTTACTGAAAATTTGTGTTCATGGTCTCTCTGCTGTGCATATGGGCTTGTCAAGGTGCTGGTCCTTTCTGGAGACTGTGACCTGGTATGGGCTGCATGGGTGCTCTCTGGACTGTAGACTCTTAGACCACAAACTTGTGAGACTCAGGAGTGTCATATAATTCACAAAAAAAAGTAACATATTCATTGTCTGCCTCATAGTTGGAAAAATGGCGTAGTTGAATCGAATCATTTTCTAATTCAGTTTTCCATCTTGGTGACATCATTTGGCTTACCATGCTAAAAGAAGAAATCAAAACTAATTTTGTTAAAGTTGGCTCCGTTGCTTAAGTGGGGCTGCATTTGGTGGAACTTGTTGTTTAGTGCAACCTAAAATATGTCAAACACTGTGAAATGCAGATTATTATTTCATTGAAGTGCTAAACTATTATTTTTTGGAAATTTCCAACCATTTTGTTTTGACATAATTGGTGTCAGTGCTATCTGCCTCTTTTAAAGCTAAATCTTCTATTGATTTTTTGTTTTGCAGATGGTCATCTGGTTTATTCTGCCAGCAATCAGGCAATCCTCTACTGATCATGCTAACAACACACTCTCTCTGATTGTTCTCCTTCAGTATGTCCCTAGATTATTTCTCATTTTCCCTTTGAATCGTCGGATCATTAAAAATACTGGGGTTGTTGCTAACACTGCTTGGGTAGGAGCTGCATACAATCTTCTCCTCTATATGCTGGCCAGTCATGTATGTATTCAATCTCCCATTTTTGCTTGTAAACTCATGGTTGTTGACAAAAAAAGGGCATAAATATTTCCATTATGAACAACAGATCTGAAAATTTCACGAGGATCATGTAAACACATATGTGATAGCCCCCTTTGTTTACACTTGATGGCCTCATCAGTTTCTCAAATGTCAATTGGTAAACATTAAAAGACCAACCACTGGAAGGATCCCCTCTCTTACATTACTGAGTACGTTATAGTGCTCATTCACTAATAGTCAAGGCATGCATTATGTAATTGACATGATTGTTCCTTGAAATGGAGGGGTATATTTCATAATCGAAGCATTATTGTCATTGAGATCCTTGCTGCCATTACACCTAATTATTTATCTGTTCTGCTGCTCTGCAGGTTCTAGGAGCTTCGTGGTATGTATTGTCCATTGAACGACAGCATACCTGCTGGAGATCAGAGTGTCAGAAAGAGGAGACTGCCATGCTAGTTCCCTGTAATCCTGTTTTTCTGGATTGTAGAAGTTTAGAAGAGGAGGATCGAAAAACTTGGCTGAATATAACTCGTGTTGTCGCTAGATGCGATATTTCAAATAGTAATATCCAGTTTAAGTATGGAATATTTTCTGATGCTTTAACCAATGATGTTGTTCAATCAAGGTTTTTGGAGAGGTATTTATATTGCCTTTGGTGGGGTTTGAAAAATTTAAGGTATATTTTCTTTAGCATAAAGTATTCAGTTTCTAAATTTAAAGGGGGAGGGGGATGGTTTTGAGTGTTGTTGACTTAATGATTCTTGAATGTAGTTCTTACAGCAGTGATTGATAATGTTTTTTCACTTGTTAATGACTAGTCCTTTCATACATATACTGATATAGGTGTTAGGTACTAATGTGACTGTGTTGCCTAATGGATCAACTAACTGACTAGGAGGTGACTAATAATAAGTTCTTAGTTGACTGACTAGGTTGACTATTTCACATTTGCTTTTAACTTGAGGTAGTGACATTCATATTCTGTTGCTCTTTGTACAATGGGTTGACTATTTCGTTTATACCTTTAACTTGAGGTAATAACCTGACATTACTTTCCTATTCTTTATTAGTTGTTGACTTGTTGCTCTTTGTTGTAATACCTTTTTGTTTTGTCAATTAACTTAATTTTGGTGAACATGTTTGCAGAGAGAGAACATAGAAAAGCCTTAAGGGATTAAAGAAAGTAATTTTAAGGATCACAAGTAACCCTAAAACAGAGGTAGGTCAATAATAAGGTCAAAAGTTGGCCTTAATGGATGTGGTCAAATTCAGGTCAACAGTAGGATGATGTTAGATTAACAAAACCTGATGCAGAGCTGAAGCACTACATCCGCAAGAAGAAGAAGAACAAGAAGCTGCTGCCCAAGTAGAATTATTAGTAGTAGTAGTAGTGTACCTATACTTAGTTTTTATGTTTTTAAATTGAACCGGCCCAACCTGGTTGATCCAGTGATTCAATTTAAGTGTCTTGAGTCACCCCCTTTTTATATTATGTAATTTTCTTTTTTTTTTGGGTCCACTCCACACTCCCATGATTTATTTAGGAGTGTGGATTAGTTTAAGTCGGCTAGGGGTATTTTAGACTCCTACGCTGAATAGGTGTAAGGCTTTAAGCCCTTTTTATATCAATAGAAATCTTGGAGCTCATTACTCTCCACTTTTTGAAATTAAATCGCTTGTGCAAGCTGCTGCTTCTCTTCCACTGTGAAGATTGCTTTGTGTTTGATCAAAGCAGGTGGGATTGCTGTGTGATCCAATCGACACCTTGCGGTGTGAAGCCCAGGTGGTTCGTACAAGCTCTCCTTCTAGTCTCCTGTTCAAGCTGCTATTTTTTTTCAAGTTCTGCTGCTGCCGATTGTTCCCTGCCACTGCAAGTAATTGTGACAGCAATCCCCATGCCCTTACTTCTTCTCATCCTCTACAACCCACCCCTAATTTCCCCTTTTGGTTTTTACTGTTTCCCACATTCTAAATTCTGCCCAGACCTAACCCTCTATCAGTTTGACTCCAAATTCAAACCACAGCATCCCCAGCCAAGCCCCTCCACTCGATCCACACTTCTGCTCCCATCCAATTCTCTAACCACCACTCCCCGTTAACCTGAAAACCCTACATTTCTGTCCAGCACTATCCAGCCATCATCAGATCTTCAAACCTTGGCCAAGTGACCCTCTCTACACGTGGAGAACTCGACCTGAAGCCCTTACCCAAATTCCACCTCTAAACCCTAGATCCCCTCACTTCACTCTTTTCAAAAACCCGAAACCCGAAACCCTAACTTGCTGCCATTCTAATTTTCACACTTCTGCTTATCAAACCATCACTGGACCTGCACTGATAGACTCCCCTACACCTGCCTAGCATAACCATCACCTCAAACCCTACCCTAACCCTAATTCTAATTTTGACCTAAATCCCTATTCTGCCCCTATCGGACTGCCTGTTCATAGCGGGTCCTTTTGTACTGGTTCCTAATTTGTCCCTAACCAATCTAGGACTACATTAACTTGTATCAGAGCCATGGATGAGCATGGTCAGCCCTTACCATCAGCCTCCACCGACCCTATGACAAAAGTTCTTGAGATGCTGCAACAGTTACAGGCTCAACATAAGGTTATGTCCGCTGAACAGAGGACTATTAATGATAGGCTGCAACTCATTGAGCAACGACAGGTTACTCCTGTCAGAGATAACAATTTGCCCATGGAAGAGGACAGATATCAAGTGCAATCCCAAGTCCATCGACCTGATCGAAGAGACAGGGAAGACAGGGACAGATACAGGGATGACAGGGATAGTCATAGAGAAGACAGATATAGAGAAGACAGATATAAAGAGGACAGGTATAGAGACGACAGAGAAGATAGAGATCGACAGAGAACTCCAGAGAACCATATGAGTTTTGAAGTCCATATTTGGTCTTACTTTAATGCTGATAATGGTGCTCCTCGTTGAAGATATAATGATGTGCAGAAAGTCAAAGATGGAATTAAAGGAATTCAATGGCAACCATGAAGCCCAGTTATTTTATGATTGGTTAGCTGCATTGGATGATTACTTTGATTTGTTTGATTTAGCTAAAGATAGAAAAATAAAACTAGCATGTACCAAGCTAGTGGGTTCTGCCCGTGAATGGTGGATAACTACTGAGGGTGACATGGAGTATGATGGTAATGCACTTACTACATGGGCTGAGATGAAGCATGAGTTGAGGAAGAAATATCTGACCAGGCATTTTAGGGCACAATTGTAAGATCAGCTGAATACCCGAACATGCCAGTGGCTGAATACATGCAAAGATTTCAGTCACTCTCTTCTCGTACCGGCATTAGAGAGAATGAGATTCAGGTATTGTCACGTTTCCGTTTGGGTTTAAGGTATGATATCAACAAGGCCGTTGGTGTTGCCGATGTGTTTAATGTAAGGGACTACTTTGAGAAAGCTCTTAAAGCTGAAGAGCTATTGGCACCTCCCGGTAAACTGTTTGATACTCCCGCTGTCGACGGCAAGAAAAATTTTCCAGCATCCAAACCTTTTACTCCCGGCTCTTCTACTGCTGGACCTTCATGTCCTGCCCCTCCCCCACGGGTTGACAACAAAGGCAAGGCACCTATGGTTAGTACAGGCAAAGTCCGGTGTTTCCACTGCTAGGACATGGGACATTATGCCAAGGACTGCCCCCATCGAAGAAAGCCTATTGCTGTTGCTGAAAAGGAAGAAACAACTGAAGAAGATGATGGTTTGCATCCTTACCCTCTAGATGAAGGAGATTATGATGCTGGATATTTTTGATGATGTACTTGATGTCTCGCAATAGTATAGAAACAATTTCATAGCAGCAATAGGGTCATTATGGGTCCATCCAAGTGATGAACGGCTCAAAAAACAAAGGCAATTTTCATAAATAAATTGAAGTTTCGAGTCCAATTAAGGAGGTAAACAAGTAGGGGCAGAAAAGTAATATAAATTGTCAAATAATAACTAAACTATGGTGTGTGCTCACTGCTTGCCTATTGATGCTTAATAATAACTACACTGTCGGTTGACTCCTAATAGAACTTTGCTTATGATGTGTCCCCTTGAAGGATGGTACTTTGCTTGCTGTTATTTTCATTATCTTCTGGTTATCAATGTGACCTTTTAGTATTGGTAATGTGGTAATTCTTTTCTAGAATAAAATTACAAAATTACACTGGTTGCCTTGATTTTGTTTATGATAAATTTTTTAGATCTTTCCCAATTCCGGAATGTGCTCACAGGAGTTTATTTTGTTCTTATGTTTTTATTTATTGCTTTGTAGTTCATATGGGCAAAACTTGGATTCGAGCACATATATTGGTGAGACATCATTTTGCATTCTAATATGCATTGTGGGTCTAGTTCTGTTCTCCCACTTGATTGGAAACATGCAGGTATCCTTTTTTTAAATATTGGTGAGGCCTTTTGGACAATTTTCTTGATTGTAAGTATAAAAATGCTTGATATTTATGGTTTTTCTCATTGCTTCACTACTGGGTTGCTTGGCAATTATGGATACTGACTGCTGAGTTGACATGTAAGATGTGATAATAGAGCAGGGTACCCAGTACCAATAAAAAGTCCAGAATTCCCTGTCTCATAAGCAAGGATCGAGATCTCGATTTTCGGACCTGGTTTCGATCAGGCCCAAAACTGAGACGTGCTGGATCTCGTTTCGAGGTTTCGACCATGGTTTCGTTTCGGCCAGGCCCAAAACCGAGACAACTCAGAGATTTCGGTCAAGTTCAACCGGGATTTAGTTCCATATTCTTAAGACTAGGAACAAGGTTCAACTTCCTATGGGGATGGGGACTGAAAATCAATCCAGAATTGGGTGAAGCTTGAATTGAATAATCAATAAAAAGCCCAATAACATAGCTGTAAAAGATGGAAACCTTTGCTGTCTTAGAACATGTGACAAGGCCAGATCTTGTTTTCAGTCAAAATTTGTACACAGACTTAGGAGGGAGGATCAAATATTTTATCAATGGAAATAATTGATGAAACTGATGGAAATTAAGATGAGACAATTTTTAGAAATTGAATTGGGTTTCAAAGACAAAACAGAGGTTGCAAGCTGTGACTGTAACTGCATAATGGCAGCCTAGGGTTCTAAGAAGTAAGAACCCTAATTAGGTCAACAATAAAATCTTGAATTAAATAAATCAGAGGCAATTCTGAATTGCAAAAGAAGAATTTAAAGAAGATGATCAACGATCAGTTCCCCATGAACTGACTATGTAGGTTTCCCATCGAACTCACAAAGGTTTGCCCATCAAATGCATTGGAGAAGGCCTATTCTTCACGGTAAACCAACACAGTGGCATTCACATAATGCTTTACATTGTTAATAAGATTCCATATTTATACGCTGGAAACCCTATCCTGAAATTAGAAAAATTTCAACTAATTAACCCCTTCCCCAAGTATTAACACATTTAAAACTTACCTAAAACTTCTAGAAAACCAAAATAGAAAGTAATCTAACACCTTACCCTGTATAGGAAGTCAAAATTGTCAAATCCCCCATATTTGGGCTTTTATAGTATTGGCCCTTTACAAAAAAACTCCCAAACCCTAAGCTCATAACACGTGTAACATTTTGGACTTGTGAATGTAGACTTAATTAAGCCCATTCGACAAGATTTGTAACTCTGCTTGCATCAACACTCCTACGATTCAAAAAATATGCCCTAGAATTTTGTAGTGGGGCAAGACAATAAAATCGGCCAGCTTCTCAAACAGCTGGATGAATAGATAGTTCAATATTCCAGTCCTTTCTGGTTTAGTTAATAGTAGGTTACAGGTCACGATAGTGAGAGAATAGTGAATTGAATCAACGTGGTTCCTTCTCCATAATGTTATTAATGTACTGAAACTAATTTTCCAAATTTTCCCTCACTTACAAATGTATTCTCCCATAAGCTACTCATAAATACAATTCTATATGTACCCTTACACATTACTATTCCAACACTCCCCTTCAAGCTTGGGAATAGATGTCCTGCATGCCCCACTTGCCTAGAGTATGAAATGGTTGAGAATTGATTCCTTTTATCAGCATATGAACTAGTTGATCCCTAGTCTTTACAAACGGAGTACAAATACAACCAGAATCATTCTTCTCCTTTATGAAGTGATGATCAACTTCAACGTGTTTTGTGCAGTCGTATTGAACTCGATTATGAGCTATATTTAATCCCAGTTCTTGCACTAATCGAATCAACCACAAGAGCTCACAAACTCCATCTGTTATGCATAGATCAAGAACTCGTCTCGAGTACAAGTTTTGACCTGGCCAAATAGTGAGTTGGGTCGTTATCTCGTCGAGATCTCGACGAGTAGGGGTATTTTTTTTTTCAACTCGATGGTTGGTTTTGGTGGGTTTTAGACATAGTTTGGTCATGAAAGTTGGTATACAACCTAATTTGGGCCGTTTAAACACAATGATGACACTATCAGATTTTGAAAATTCAAAGTCCAAATAGGAGTTTCACTTAGTGGGAAACCAAGATACACACTTATGCAAGAAACTAGGACATATACTTATTTATGCCTAATATCATTTAAGTAAATGATTTACTTAAGATATTATTCATAAATAAGCAAATACCCCCTATTTGAATCCAATAAAAATACTTAAAAAATAAAATTCCAAAAGGATAAAATGCCAACCCCCCAGTTCAAGAACAAAATTGGATTTTCGACGGTAGGTGCAATTTTCAACTTTTTAATGTTGGGGCTTTTTTCTGATTTAAAAAATTCCATAAATCTTAATATGGTAAAACATTGCTAAAAACCAAAAGTGCGGTAAAATATTCATTTGTTTTGATTCCCAAAAAAATATTTTCATTCAGAGCGATTTTGACAGCATTCACGCACACCAAATTAAGTTTGACCGGTACGTAACTTTTTCAATATAAATTAGACTTAAGCAATCTTGGATTTGTTCACTTTTGGTTTTTAGCAATGTTTTACCATATTAAGATTTATAGAATTTTTAGATTTGAGAAAAACCCCAACATTAAAAAGTTGAAAATTGCGCCTACTGTCGAAAATCCAATTTTTTTCCTTGAACTGGGGGGTTGACTTTTTATCCTTTTGGAATTTGATTTTTTAATTATTTTTATTGGATTCAAATAGGGGGTATTTGCTTATTTATGAATAATAACTTAAGTAAATGAAATATAAATTTACTTAAATGATATTAGGCATAAATAAGTATCTGTCCTGGTTTCTGGCATAAATAAGTGTCTGTATACCAAGGTTTGCATAAATAGGTGTCTTGTTGGGATATGTAATCTGATACGGGTATTTTGGGCATTTTATCTATTTTGTTTACTTGTTTCCCAAGTTTTATTGTCTTTCAAGCTTTCGAATGTTATAGCTTAGGATGGAGTTCGATTCATCCAAGCTTGTGTTCTCTCAACAGTCTTCTTCCATCTTCTCTTCTCTCTTTTCTCCTCTCTAAAGTTACTGGTTACAAGTCCTAGGTTTTCTACATGGTATCAAAGCTGTTTTAACCAGTGACTGATTCTCTCCAAAATTCGCAGTTTTGAGAGTCGTTTCAAGGTTCTCCAAGTTATGGAGAAACCCTAGTTCATAGAAAGAAAAGAAGAACTAGGGTTTCCTGCTCATTTCATCCTTGTTTATTTATTTATTTGGAAATTGTGTGGTTATACATTGAAGGCTTGCGGTTTCCAGTTCTGGAATATTTTCTGCAGTTATGTTGCTGTTTTTTTTTCTTTCAATGAAGGTTGGAGATCGACAACTGCTGCCTTCATGAAAACTACTGGTGCCCTGGTTTTGAGATTGAGTCTGCCTTCTATTGGAGATCAGTTTCTATTTGTTAATTCGGGATTGCAGCAGTTTGTTCTTTGGTTATAGATCGGAGATTTTGCACACTGGTTCTTCCTTTTTGAAGATCGATCAAGTCTCTTCTTCTTCTGGAAATCGCAGATTTATTTGCCCAAGTCTTGAAGATTGAAGCCTTGCTTTTATTCCAAATTAGATCTGTTTTTTTTTTCCTACTTAAATCAGATCTGATCATTGGAGTTTGCTGTTCGATTCTGCTCTGCAGGAGTTTCCATCTCAGAAGTTTCTTTGATCGATTGAAGAAAGTTGCATCTGGGCTGAAGAACCTCGTTTCTGGGCTGTAGTTGCTGCTGAAAAACCTGCTTTCGTTATAGAGCTATCATTCTATTGTTGCTGTCGTTTGCTGGAGTTGATTGAAGGTGTTCTTCTTGAATGCTGCTGCTATCGATTGATTCTTGAAGAGGATCCAACTTATTGCTATTTTGTGCTATCGTTAAACATTATTGTTGCTGCTATCGTTTGATTTTTTGCAATCGATTTGCTCTTGCAATTGCATTTTGGAATCGATTTGTTAGTTTCTTGTTGGTTGAAGGAGAAGGTTGAAGAAGGCAGCGATTTGTTCTTGGAGTTCAGCGAGGGTTGAAGAAGATTTTTGCGAGCTAACATTTCCTGTTGGATCCGTGATTTCCTTGAGATAAGGTTTCCAGATTATCGCCTCCTTCATCGTGTTGTTGATTTCAGTAGTTTGAGTCTTCTGCTACTTCCTGGATCCTCCCATTTTTGCTTTACCGTCTTTGGTGCCTTGTTAAAAGGGAGAAGAAGAGTCCCTCATCAATCGTGGCATTTTTCTCTCCTATTTATCCCTTATTCCATGAGTTATCCTGGGTAACGTGTTTTGTTTTGCTTTTTTTGTTCTGTTTGGGACTTATATACCCTTGCCCTCCAACCTTAATTCTGATAATATCCTTAGTTTTCTTTTCATTGCAAAACTATCTTTCTCATTAATATGTACATTCTCCTTACTTGTCTCTTGAGGTCCCAAGTAAATTACGATAATGCCATTCTCCTTTGAAATTTTGATTTATTACAATTCTGCCATTCCCCTCTTGTCCATTCCCCTTGTAATAATTCTAATTCTCTTCATATCCCTTACCTTTGGTATTTACCCATAACACCTTTGGAATTTTTTGGTAAATTATAATTTGTCCTTCCTTCCTTTTTTTAATTACCCATAACACCTTTGGAAAATTTTGAAAAATTACACTTTTTGCCATTAGCCCTTACATCATCTCCATTACTTGTCCCCGTGTACTACTACATGTAAGGGGGAGATTATGTACATTTCCATTGCAGAACTTGCAGAAATTGCAGAACATTTGTGCAAAACATTGAAGACCAGTTTTTTTCACCATTGCCATTGGGTATCTTTAGTTATTGGGTTGTATTTGCCGTGAGGGGGTGATTGAAGTATTGAAGATATTCTACAAAAAAAAAAAGTATTGAAGATATTTTGGGATCTCATTTGGTTGCCTATTTGAGGATTGGATTTACTGTTGGGTTGATTTAGGTTTTTTCGATGTTTATTGCCCTATTTGTTTATCTTGAAGATTTTATGTCACTGTGAAGATCCGAGATTCATCACTGAACAGCTATTGAAGATCGATGAAAGTTGCCTTTTTTGGAAGATTGTGTCTGCCTTTTTTTTTTTTTCCTGCTTTTATTAAGATTGGTGCATCTCTCTATTTTAAAGAACGATTCTTCTGAGGCATTACAGAACAAATCTGTTCTGGTTTGCTGATCAAGTTTGTCCGAGTTTTGAAGATCAATTATCTGATTTATCTCCAGTTATTGAAGATTTAACTGTCTAGGATTTATTGGGAGCATAATGCATTCGCCCATGTGTCAAATTCAAGTACTCCATTTCAAGTGGGTACTTACTGCTTGAAATTGTTGCGACAATTTGGGAAGTTGTTTCATCCTAGTTTAGTCAAGTTGGGCATGTACGATATCTATGCACCAACTTGAGGGGGAGTGTTGAGATATGTAACCCCATAAGGGTATTTTGGGTATTTTATCTGTTTTGTTTACTTGTTTCCCAAGTTTACTTGTCTTTCAAGCTTTTGAATATTATAAATAGAAGGCTTGGGATGGAATTTGATTCATCCAAGCTTGCGTTCTCTCAACAGTCTTCTTCAATCTTCTCTTCTCTCTTTTCTCCTCTCTAAAGTTACTAGTTACAGGTCCTAGGTTTTCTACATGGTATCAGAGAAAAGAGAAAAGAGAAAAGAGAAGAACTTTCTAGGACAGGAGTTTGAGATTAATGATCTAGAAAAACTAAGGTACTTTCTTGGGATTGAAGTTGCCAGATCTTCCAAGGGCATCTTTCTTTCCCAAAGGAAGTATGTCCTAGATTTATTGACTGAAACTGGTTTGTTAGGATTGTTAAGGTATCTTATTTATAATAAAACCATTACAACCATAACAGGAAAATGAAACTAAATCTAGTCTAAAATAGGAAACTGACTCCTAACTCCTACCAATAAAAGACATAAAATAATAAAGGAAACCACAATGGACTCAACCACAATAGGGATACTCCCCTTATCGTGGTACACTTCTCAACACTCCCCCTCAAGCTGGAGTATACAGATATCAAAACAAAGGCTCTAGCTTGGACCTACAAGAATAGAAAAAAAATATGCTACACCAGTCTTGAACAGTAGTCGTAGACTCCAGTGAGCACATAGAGAACTCTAGAACTCCAATCAACCACCATAAAGCACCACACTCTAGACATTCCAACACTCCCCCTCAAATTGGCGCATAGAAAGCACACATGCCCAACTTGAACGAAATAGGACGAAGCAGCTTTCCAAACTGCCACAACAGTGTCTGGTAGTAAGTATCCACTTATAATTTAGGACTTGGATTGCTACCAGATAATCCTGGACAGTTAAATCTTCAAGAACTGGAGATAATTGATCTTCAAAACTTGGACAAACTTGATCAACAAACCGGGACAGATTTGTTCTGCAAAGCCTGAGAAGAATCGTTCATCAAAATAGAGAGAAGCACCGATCTTAACAAAGGCAGAAAAAAAGCCTGACACAATCTTCCAAAAAAGGCAGCTTTCATCGATCTTTAATAGCTGTCCAGTGATGAATCTCGGATCTTCACAGTGACATAAAATCTTGAAGATAAACAAATAGGGTAGCAAACATCGAAAAAAACCTGAATCAACCCAATTGTAAATCCAATCCTCAAATTGGCAAACAAATAAGATCCCAAAATATCTTCAATACTTCAATCTCCCCTTCATGACAAATACAACCCAATAACTAAAGATACCCACTGGCAATGGTGGAAAAAAGACTGGTCTTCAATATTTTACACAAATGTTCTGTAATGTCTGCAATGGAATTGTACATAATCTCCCCCTCATGTGTAGTAGTACACGGGGACAAGTAATGGAGATGATGTAAGGGATAATGGCAAAAAGTGTAATTTTTCAGAATTTTCCAAAGATGCTATGGGTAGTTAAAAAAGGAATTATAATTTACCAGAAATTTCCAAAGCTGTTATGGGTAAATACCAAAGGTATGGGATATGAAGGGTATTAGAATTATTGCAAGGGGAATGGACAAGAGGGGAATGGCAAAATTGTAATAAATCAGAATTTCTAAGGAGAATGGCATTATTGTAATTTACTTGGGACCTCAAGAGACAAGTAAGGAGAATGTATGTATTAATGAGAAGGATAGTTTTGGAATGAAAAGAAAAATAAGGATATGATCAGAATTAAGGGTGGAGGGCAAGGGTATGTAAGTCCCAAACAGAACAAAAAAGGAAAAACAAAACATGTTACCAGGGATAACTCACGGAATAAGGGATAAATAGGAGAAAATAATGCCACGATTGATGAGGGATTCTTCTTCTCCCTTTTAACAAGGCACTAAAGACGGTAAAGCAGAAATGGGAGGATCCAGGAACCAGCGGAAGACTCAAACTACCGAAATCAGCAACACGATAATGGAGACGATAATCTGGAAACCTTATCTTGTGGAAATCACGCATCCAACAGGAAACGTTAGCTTGCGGAAATCTTCTTCAACCCTCGCTGAACTCCAAGAACAAATCGCTATCTTCTTCAACCTTCTCCTTCAACCAACAAGAGACTAACAAATCGATTCCAAGATGCAACAGCAGGAGCAAATCGATTGCAAACAAATCAATCGATAGCAGCAGCACTTGGAGAAAAGCAATGCAACATATCAATCTTCAACCTTCTTCAATCAATCAACAAACTCCAATGATCAGATCTGATTTAAGTAGGGAAAAAAACAGATCTGATTTGGAATAAAAGAAAGGCTTCAATCTTCAAGATTTGGGCAGAACTAAGCTGCGATTTCCAGAAGAAGAAGAGACTTGATCGATTTTCAAAAAAAAGGAGAACCAGTGTGCAGAATCTCGAATGTTCAATCTCCCAGATGCTGGACAGAACTGATTCAAAATTCTGGGCAGAATCGATGCAATAACCTTCTATAAAACTTGGATCAATCTCTAAGAATAAGCAGGATATAAACCTGTAGAAAAACTTCTCAAATCTGAATAGATTTGAAGTCCGATCTATAACCAAAGAACAAACTGCTGCAATCCCTAACAAAAAGAAACTGATCTCCAGAGTAGCAGATTCGACTCTTCAACAAAGATGGAAGAACTTCGATCTCCAATAGCAGGCAGACTCATTCTCAAAAATAGGGCAACAGTAGTCTTCATGAAGGCAGCAGCTGTCATTCTCCAACCTTCATTAAAGGAATAAACAACAACATAACTGCAGAAAAATTTCCAGATAAATAAATAAAAAAGGATAAAACAAGTAGGAAACCCTAGTTCTTCTTTTCTTTGTATGAACTAGGGTTTCTCCATAAATCAAAGAACCTTGAAACGATTCTCAAAACTGCAAATCTTGGAGAGAATCAGTCACTGGTTGCCTAGCTCTGATACCATGTTAGAAACTAAGAAACTAAAACCCATTTCATGCAGTCCAAAGTATCATAGACCCATTTCACATGCAAAACAGAGGAAAACAGGGGTTGGCGGTAACTTGAAAGCAAGGGAAAAAATGAGTTGTGGAGCACCAACTCATAAAATCATGGAGCAAGACCATGGGGGGGGTTAAAGAACACCCTAGGGAGATCCAAATGAGCCTAACCTCAGCTGCAATACTGGTTAAATGAAGAAGTGAGAGAAAAAAAAAAAAACGTCATCAACATATGTAACAATAACCGACTGTTGTCCTCTGTTATCACATACAGGTTGCTATCCACCATCCCTTTCCGGAGTCCAGTCTTCAGTACCAGGCTCTTGGAGCTTGTTTCAAGCCATAAAGTGTAAAGTGCTTTCTTCAATCTACACACCATGCTTGGGTTATCACCAAGCTGAAAGCCATCTGGGTGCTCAATATACACCTCTTCCTCTAGGTTTCCATTTAGGAAAGCAGATTTAACATCCATTTGGTATACCTTAAAACCCTTGAAGATTGCCAATGCCAAGAACATTTTGATGGAATCCAGTCTTGCCACTGGAACAAATGTCTCATCGAAGTCTATCCGTTCCAATTGGGCATAGCCTTTTCACACCAATCTGGCCTTGTTCTTGACAGCCTTACCATCCTCATTCATTTTTTTCCTGTGCACCCACTTGGTGCCTATAACATCTTTATCAGCTGGCCTTGGGTCTAATTCCCATGTGTGTTTCTTCTCTATTTGATTCAGCTCCTCATTCATGGCCTTGACCTAATGTGTTAGAGTTATTAGTTCTCATGTCCTAGGGGTATTTCTGAAACTAGATATTAACTAGTTTCCTTATTATGTAATTTCTTCTTTTTCTTTCTTTTTACCCTTTACCTTCCTAGGGAGGTTGGATGTAATATGTCAAGACATCATATTTGAGTAATATAGGTGTGGAGGGAGAAATCCCAAGACACAACTTACAACCGAGACTCTTTCTCCTCCTTGTTCTTCTCCTCTTCTTCTTCTTCTTCTTCCTCCTTCAACTTCTTCTTCTTCTTCTACTTACACTCTCAATCTCAATCTTAACTTGGTATCAGAGCGCAGGTTTTGAGAGTCGTATCCAATCTCCCTCTCCCTATTTTTTCCTCTCTTTGGAATCCAAGAACATAAGGAATTCCAAGGAAGAGGCTCTTATGCAAACTGGTTGTTGAAGGAGTCTGAAATAGGTTATTTTCAACCTATTCAAGTTAGTGATGCTGCCTCTTGAGCTACTTTGAAGCCCTGATGAAGTTTTGGAGCTCACCCAGCTTTTTCTAGGTTTTCCGCCAGGTTCTTGTTGCAGGTCTTGTATCTCCTTCTCTCGGGCTGTGTTTGGATCATGGAGTAGCTCTTTAAGATCGTTTCTGAGTCCTATTTATGCCCCTTATGCTTGCACTTGATGGATATGAAGCTATTTGGAGCATGACCCATTCTCGTGTGACCTCTGTTTCTGCCCAGGTAAAGCTGAGACTGATATTTGGTTCTTTTTCTTGTACTTGGAGTACAGTCGGCTCTTCTCTTAGTTGAGAAATAATTATGGACATCTTGTCTGAAGTCTTGCAATAGTATTAAGTGTTTTTGTTGCTTGGAAAGTATGTGGGTAAAGGCTGTTCCAGCTTATGCTATGTTTCTTCCTGCTGGAATTTCTTTTTTTTTTCTGTTGTTGGAATCATTTCTTGGGTTGAGTGTGTACTCCCCACTTGTTGTTGGGACCCTTGTGTATGGTCAAGTGTTCCTTTCCTTATACTATGGTTGATTCATCAACATTTGGTCTTGGTTCGGCTGATTCACAGCCCACTCCAACAGCTCCTCGGTTGGTTTATGAGAACACCCATCTACAGATCTCCTTTGTGCAGCTTGATGGCACTAATTACTTGGACTGGTCACACTTTGTGAAGCTTTCTCTTCGAAGCAAAGGGAAGCTTGGGTATATTACAGGTGCCATTAAAGCCCCAGAGCCCAGTTCACCTACCTATGGAACATGGGAGACAAAAAACTCTACAGTGATGACCTGGTTAATCTTCTCCATGAAACCCGAGATTGGGAGAAGATTTATAAGAAAAGAAACTGCCAAGGCAATCTGGGACAGTGTCGCCCTGACCTTTGACAGAGTGGGTGACTCTGCCAAGGTTTATCAGCTCCACCAGAGAATTAACTCAATGAAACAAGGTGACAAGACCATTTCTAAGTACTACAATGCTTTTCTTGGTCTTTTGGAGGAGTATGACCACTACAGGGACCTCTAGTGGACTAACCCAGAGGATGAAGCCAAAGTACACCAGACCCTTGAAAAAGAGCGTGTCTGCTCCTTACTTGGTGGTTTGAATCCTGACTATGAACCAATTAGGCTTCAGATCTTAGGCAGGTTTCCCTTTCCATCTCTTAGTGAGGTCTATAGTTACTTACAGAGTGAGGAAACTCGACGTACTACTATGGCACCAACATCTGTTCCATCTCTTGAGCGGTCAGCCCTCAATATGAGTTCCTTCTGAGACACCGGTGGAGGTGGTAGAGGCCAAGGGCCTAACCGTACTTAAGAAAGAGTAGTCGAGCTAATTGGTGCTAGTGGAGTTGGTCGCGACAGGTTTAAATGTGATCATTGTGGGAGGACAGGACACACCAAGGATAGGTGTTGGTCTCTTCATGGTCGCCCTCCTGGCACTCGTGGTCGCGGTGGCCGTAGAGGGGGAGTTAAAGTACATTTTGTGATGACTGAGACAGATGCTCCACAGGATGACTCCACTTTGGTAGATGCGGTGTTTCGCAGGGTTATGTCACAGCTGAGCACATCTCCTGCATCCACAGTGGCCAGTTCTTCCTCATCCTCAGCTTTACAAGTCTCCACCTCAGCTTCTACTGCAGCCCAGTCTTGGGTTATTGATTCTGGTGCCACTGACCACATGACTGGTACGTCCTGTTACTATGATTCCTATACCATTTGTTCTGGTAAGGATAAGGTTAGGGTAGCCGATGGTTCACTTTCCTCTATCTCTGGTAAGGGCAGTATCCCTGTTACACCGTCTATTTCTCTTACTTCTGTCCTTCATGTCCCTAACCTTACTCTTAATCTTTTATCTGTGAGTCACTTGACTAAATCTCTGAATTGTTGTGTCACCTTTTATCCTTCTCATTGTCTTTTTTAGGATTTGGTGACGAAGAGGATTATTGGTAGTGGATGTGAGGAACAAGGCCTGTATCTTTTTGACCCTTTTTTGCCCACAACTCAACCCTATGTATGTGGACGTGATGATAGTAGTTCTGTGGAGTCTGTTATGTTATGGCACAGCCGTCTTGGCCATCCATCTTTTGTTGTAATGAGGAAACAATTGCCTCACTTATTTTCTTCTGTTGCTTCTTCTCATATTTTTCAATGTGAACCATGTATGTTTGCCAAACATTGTCGTTCCTCTTATCCATATCATGGTAATAGAACTGCTGTTCCCTTTCATATTGTGCATACGGATGTTTGGGGACCTTCTCCTACTACTTCCTTATTTGGCTATCGTTACTTTGTGTCATTTATTGATGATTTTTCTCGTGGTACTTGGACTGTTCTCATGAAGCATAAGAGTGATGTTTGTGATGCATTTAAAATCTTTTTATCAGATGATTCTTACTCAGTTTGATACTCGGATCAAAATTGTTCGGTTCGATAAAGGGGGTGAATACATGTTTGGTGGCCTCCAAACCTTCTTTTCTAATAATGGCATTATCCATCAGCTAGCGTGTGTTGACACACCCCAACAAAATGGGGTTGCTGAGCGAAAAAATCTCCATTTATTGGAGGTCACCCGCAGTCTCTTGTTTGGCATGAATGTCCCCAAGACCTTTTGGTCTGCTGCCCTTCTCACAGCTTCTTTTCTCATCAACCGCATGCCAACCAAGCTTCTTGATTTCAAATCTCCCTTGGACATTTTATCTCCCAAGGTTTTTGCTTTCTCTTTTCCTTCTAGAGTCTTTGGTTGTGTCTGTTATGTGCATGTTAACAAATTTGCTCGCACTAAATTTGACTCTAAAGCCCTCAAGTGTCTATTCCTTGGGTATTCTTCTACTACTAAGGGTTACAAGTGCTATTACCCTTCTTCTCGTCGGTGCATTATCTCCAAGGATGTCACCTTCCTTGAATCTATTCCTTTCTTTGCTCCTTCTTAGCATCCTCTTCAGGGGGAGCATTGTGGAAGTGAACAGGTTGCTGATTATCTTCACTCTCCTCTCCCTATCTCCCCTTTTATGTTTGATATTGGAACACACAAGACTGTGGAGACTGTGGATGTGGGTAATATGGGTGATCAATCACAATTAGGTGTGAATACAGAATTGGTAGTTGAGAATGATTCTGGTAAGGAGAAGGATTACCACATTACCTACAAAAAGGGTGAAGGCTTGCATAACAGAGAAAAGCAGATCTACCAAGAGTCCTCTTTGGATCCAGATCCGCATCCTCCTCAATCAGGTGACACTCATTCTCCTCCATCTGATTTAGAGCTTCCTATTGCTGTTAGAAAAGGGAAAAGAGCTTGTACTAATCCTATAGCCCAGTTTGTCTCCTATAATGCTCTTTTTTCTACAAGTATTGCCTTTATTACTGCTCTCTCTACAGCTTCTATTCCCAGGAATGTTACTGATGCTATGTCTGACCCAAAGTGGAGACAAGCTATGTTTGAGGAGATGATGGCTCTTGAGAAGAATGACACTTGGCAGTTGGAAGATCCTCCCAAGGGACGTGTCCCTGTTGGATGCAGATGGGTCTATACAATCAAGTATAAATCCGATGGTACTGTTGAAAGATACAAAGCAAGGTTAGTAGCCAAAGGGTACAGTCAGGTCTATGGGATTGATTATCAGGAGACATTTGCTCCAGTAGCTAAGCACAACTCCATAATAGTTCTTTTATCTCTGGCTGCCAATAAAGATTGGCCTCTATATCAGTTAGATGTGAAGAATGCCTTTCTTCATGGTGACTTGGAAGAGGAAGTGTACATGCAACCTCCACCGGGCTTCAAAGTACCCTCAGCTGAAGGGAAGGTGTGCCTCCTCAAGAAGGCACTATATGGGCTCAAACAATCTCCAAAGGCATGGTTTGAACGCTTTCGACAAGCTATTCTTCGAATGGATATTCCCAGTCAAGCAGATCACACTCTCTTTACCAAGCGGGCAATGGTACCATCACAGCTCTCATTGTTTATGTTGATGATATTGTAGTCACTGGAGATGATATGGCTGAGATAGATAAACTGAAAAGCTACTTGGCTAAACAGTTTGAAATCAAAGATCTGGGCCCCTTGAAGTATTTCTTAGGCATTGAAGTATCAAGGACCAAGAAAGGAATCAACATATGTCAAAGTTTGTGCTTGATTTGTTGACAGAGACAGGGATGTTAGGAGTAAACCAGCAAGTTCTCCTATTGAGCAGAATCACAAACTAGGAGAAGATTGTGGTTCTCCTCTTGTTGATGCGGGAAAGTACCAGAGGCTAGTTGGGAAGCTTATTTACCTTTCTATGACATGCCCAGATATCTCCTATGCAGTGGGAGTAGTGAGCCAATTTATGCATGCCCCCAAGAGTGGTCACTTAGATGCTGTGTATCGTATTATGAGATATTTGAAATCATGCCCAGGGAAAGGTTTGTTGTATGCCAGACGCAACCACCTGAGAGTGGAAGGTTTTACTGATGCTGATTGGGCTGGCTCCATTACAAACAGGAGGTCTACCTCCGGTTATTGTACCTTTGTGGGAGGTAACTTGGTTACATGGAGAAGCAAAAAACAGTCGGTTGTAGCTAGATCCAGTGCCGAAGCAGAATTTAGAGCTATGGCTCATGGAGCGTGTGAACTTATATAGTTGAAAAGACTTGTTCAAGAATTGGGTTTTGGCACTGCAGGTCCTATGAGGCTTTACTGTGATAACAAGGCTGCCATCAGCATTGCCCACAATCCTGTACAACATGACAGAACCAAGCACATTGAAGTGGATCGACACTTCATCAAGGAGAAGATTGACTCTGGCTGTATTTGCACTCCTTTTGTTAAGACTGGTGATCAACTAGCTGACATCTTCACCAAGGCCCTTGCCTTTCCTCAGTTTGGCTCTCTTCTATGTAAGCTGGGAATGCATGATATTTATTCTCCATCTTGAGGGGGAGTGTTAGAGTTATTAGTTCTCATGTCCTAGGGGTATTTCTGGAACTAGATATTAACTAGTTTCCTTATTATGTAATTTCTTCTTTTTCTTTCTTTTTACCCTTTACCTCCCTAGGGAGGTTGGATGTAATATGTCAAGACATCATATTTGAGTAATATAGGTGTGGAGGGAGAAATCCCAAGACACAACTTACAACCGAGACTCTTTCTCCTCCTTGTTCTTCTCCTCTTCTTCTTCTTCTTCTTCTTCTTCCTCCTTCAACTTCTTCTTCTTCTTCTTCTACTTACACTCTCAATCTCAATCTTAACTTAATGCCCATCCTTGCTTGCTTCTATGACAAATTTGGCTCAACTTGAGACAAAAATGAGTAGGTGTCTCCTAGTTTGTACACTAGATTTAGGATCTCCAATAATTTGGTGAGGTGGATGATCCTTCTTCAAATTTTCATCCCTAGGTATGACATCTCTCTGCTTCTGTCTCTGTCTCTTCACCATCTGTTTCAACCTCAGGCTGCTTCTCAACTTCCACATCTTCATCTTTTGCAACCTCTTCAAGTTCATTATCTTCTAGCTCTACTGGTCCTGAGTAGGGCCTCTGTTCATCAACTTTTATATCTGAACTTTCTATCACCTTCACCAGTCTCTTGTTGTAGCACCTGTAGGCCTTACTTTTTGAAGAATAACCTAAAATATGCCTTCATCATATCTTTTATAAAATTTGCCTAGTTTATCTTCTTTCCTCTTGATGAGCACCTTGACCCAAATACTCTGAAATGCTTTACTATGGCTCTCCTTCCAAACCATAATTCATATAGAATTTTGGTTTCATGTGGCCTTATCAAACACCTGTTCAGAATATAAACTGAGGAGTAGACACCTCTCTAAAACCTCTTTGCAACATTGTTTTCAGAGAGCATAGTCCTTGCCATCTCTTGAATTGTCCTGTTTTTTCTTTCGACCACTCCATTCTGTTGGGGGGGGGGGGGTTGGTTCTTGTTGCAGAGTATTGGATTCGGATCCCATGCTCATTGCAGAACTTTGAGAATAGGTTCCATGGGTAATCCTTGCCTTGATATGACCTCAGGCATTTAATTGTTCTCTCTGATTCATTTCAACCCTCTTCTTGAACTCCTTGAAACAATCTAGAGCCTCTGTCTTGTCCTTGAGAAACATGACCCAAGTCTTCCTGATGAACTCATCTATAAATAAGATAAAGTACCTCTCTCCACCTATTACTTGAGTTTTCATTGGACCATACAAATCTATGTGAATCAAGTCAAGGGGCTTGCTTCTGTAGTTCTCCTTTGGCTTGTAAGTTGCCATTGCTTGTTTCCCCTTTTGACAAGGTGCACATAAATGATTGGTAGGGGTCTTGATTCTAGGGAGATCCCTAACAACTTTCTTCTTCCTCAACTTAGCTAGGTTCTTTTATGTGCCCCCACCTCCTATGCCATAGCCAGTTTTCGTCCTCTACTCATTAAGCACCTGTTCTCAACATTCTCAGTCAACACATATAAGTTGTCTGCAGTCTTTGTTCCTTGAGCCACAGTCCTCCCATTCTATCTTCTTTATTACACAACTATCTTTTGTAAGTAGAAACTCACTGCCATTGTCACAAATCTGACTCACACTGAGGAGGTTTGTCACCTGTCATGTGAGTGGAACACCTACTATCAAGTTTCCATGGTGAAGTCCTGTTGTGTGCTTTGAAGGCTGTCTGTACAATCAAGTACTTGCTGCTTGGTTAATTTTTCTTCTCAACCCAATCTGCCTTGTCTGCTACAGTGACTGGTTCTCTTACTGTGGTGATTTCTTCTAACTGTCTTCCTAGACTGCATCTGAGAAGGATGGTGCTGCAATTCTTTCAATGTGCCCCAACTTATAGCACCTGTAACATTCCCCACCCTGTTATCTGCCGAAGGAGCAAACCTGTTCCTGCTAATAAACACTGTAGGCCTTGCCTGCTTTCTGCAGTCTGCCACTCTCTGCCCATAACTGTTGTAACCATAGAAGTACCCTTTGAAACACTCTCTGCCAAGAATTTCTGACATTCTCTCTGTGCCTCTGATAGTCAACTGGAGTGAAGCCATCTCTGTCAACTGTCTTCTTAGCAGTCTTCTTGGCCTGTGAGCTCCTCTGTTTCTCCTTAACAAACCACCCTGGGTTTCCTGCAATCTCGTTACCTTTGGTCTTCACAATTCCTGATGTTCCTTCTTCCACATAGCCAAGACTAGATCTACATGTGGAGATCTCTGAAAGCTTAGAATCCCATCCAATATGGTACCTTCTGATTCAGATGGGGTTTCCTCTTCAGTCACTTGAGTGGCAACTGCTTACCCTTAGGTCTCAATGCAGTCACTGGTGGAGATGACATAGCTGCCTCTAAGTAACTCATCCTCTGTATCTCTTCAAGCTCAGCCTATAATCTTGTAAGTTCCTCCTCAAGCTTGGTGCATTCATCTGTCTTTAAGGACAGACTTGAGTTGATATCCATAACTATGTTCTCCATCTCATCTATAATGTATTTTATCTCACTGACTGTCTTCTCTGATTCTTCAAGTTGCCTTTGGAGTTTTCTGTTTTGTTTCCTCTCCACCTTGAGGTCTATCAAAGCATAATACAATTCTCCCTCAAGGTCATACTCACCCTCAGGTTCTTCCTCTTTATCAGACTCTTCATCTTGACCGTGTGAATTGACATCACCAAGTACAATAAAGAGTGTTTCAGATTCTTCATCATCCGACTCTTCCTCATCTGATGATTCTTCTGAGGAGGTGTTGATCTTCTTTGAGATTAAACTTAATTTCTTGAAGTTGTTTCTTCTCCTTTGCACAAACTTTTTCTTCCCTTTTCTATCTTTACTTTCCTTGGGGTCTTCCTCCTTTGAATCATAAACTTTTCCCTTCTTAGGACACTTAGAGGCAATGCGTCGACAGTCGAATGCCTCCACAATTGAAACATATCAAGGGAAGCTTTCCCTTGTACTTTTTGTTAGAGTTCATGTAATAAGGGTACTTTAGGAACTAATTTGTTGTGTAGTTGCCTTATATTGCAATTTCTCTTTTTTACCTGTTACCTCCCTAGGGAGGTGTAGGTGTATGTAATTTATTTCATCTTATTAGTGTAGTAATATAGGTGTGGGAGAGACAACTCTCTAACACAACATTCCACCATCTTCTCTTCTTCTTCAACCTTCTTCATCCATCTTTCTCCTTGTTCTTTACATTCTTTAACTTTCAACTTGGAATCAGAGGACACTTTGTTGGTTTGAGAGTCGAGTTATCTTCTTGTTCCTTCGTCTCTCTCTCTCTCTTTGGAACCCTAGGTTACAAAGGGGTTCCAAGGAATGGATTCTTATGTGAAGTGTTTGAAGAAATCTTGCAAGGAGCATGAATGAAGACGATGGGGATGCCAGTGAGAACTCCTATGGTGGTAGGATGCAAGTTAAACTCCAATGAAGAGTCACCATCAGTTAGTACCAAACCCAACATCTTGTCCAATTTTGAGGCCAAGCTTGACTCAGCTCAGCCCCCACTCAATTTTTGTTGGCCTTAGATTGGCCAGGCACCAGTTGCAGTTCTAGAGCATAATATTCTATTTTGGTGACCATCAAGATCATCCAGTCACCAGGAAGTTGATTGTGAAAAAGTGCCAAAAGTTATTTCCTACTCTCCTGCAAAGCAGTGTGGAAACAATTGTTTTCATGGTCTTCCTGCGTCAATGAGTTTTAAAAACTGACTTCATATATTTAGTGCAAGTTAGGAGCCATAGTTAATGATGTCTTTTTCAGTTTTGATTGTATATGGGGATTATTTGTTCTTCATAAGATCCTTCCAATAAAATTGTGAAGCAATTGTTTTGAGTTCATACATCAGTCACATACTCACATAATGGTTGGATACTAATGGTAATATAATTGTTTAAGCTCTGTGGCAACTGTTCTCTTCATAAGATCCTTCCAATAAAATTGTGAAGCAGTTGTTTTGAGTTCATACATCAGTCACATACTCACATAATGCTTGGATACTAATGGTAATATAATTGTTTAAGCTCTGAGGCAACTGTTCATATAATATTTTAACTTTGAATAATTGTTACGTATAAGCATACTTCCAAATGTTAAATTGTAAGGAATTGGCATTTCCTGATTGAGTTTTATTGCTATTCATATCAAATATTACTGCAGATATGAATGTTCATCGCAGAAAAGTTTGGATCTCTGTTCTTCTGGTCACCTGTCATACCGGAAGTCTGACTATTCTAATTTGTTAAATATCAGTAGCCGTACAATGATAAATTGATTGAACTTAGTGGAAATAATTAGCTGAATGATTTTGATTATTTTATCAATACTTTGTTTTTGTTCTATGAAGACCTATCTTGCTTCTATGACGGTGAGAATCGAAGAGTGGAGAGTAAAGCGAAGAGACACTGAAGAGTGGATGAGGCATCGCCAACTTCCTCTTGATCTTCAGGAGCGGGTTCGCCGGTTTGTTCAGTATAAATGGCTTGCCACAAGAGGAGTGGATGAAGAGTCTATATTGCAATCTTTACCTTTAGACCTTCGTCGTGAAATTCAAAGGCATCTATGTCTTGCTCTTGTTCGCCGTGTAAGTCTTTGTCTGGTTTCCATCTATGTTGATAATATTATCTGCCGAGGAAAATGATTACATCAGTCATCCTTTTTAGGACTATTTGGTAATTAAAAATTTAAAATGTACCCATAGTATCTTGCTCAGCTGTGATGATTACCTCGCATTAACTTTGCACTAGTGTACGGCTTCTTTTTTTTGGGGGGGGGGGTGGTGTTACTATAAGTTTTAAAGTCTTTTATTTACCCTAGTAAAAGAAAAACTATACTAGCTTTAGAGTTGAACCAAAAGCAAATGTTAACCATAACGTCAGCAACACCGGACATGGATGTTAAAATGGAAAATCCTTCTTGAATATAGTTCCCTACTTTTTGGTGTGCATAGATCCAAAATTACCGGTTAACACCCTACTTTCCACTTTATAGGTTCCTTTCTTCTCACGAATGGATGATCAGCTCCTGGATGCTATATGTGAGCGCCTAGTCTCATCCTTGAGTACCGAAGACACCTATATTGTTCGTGAGGGTGATCCAGTTAATGAGATGCTCTTCATTATCAGAGGGCAACTTGAGAGCTCCACAACCAATGGAGGAAGATCTGGATTCTTCAATTCTATAACCCTCAGACCTGGTGATTTTTGTGGTGAAGAGTTGCTGACTTGGGCTCTAATGCCCAACTCAAGCCTGAATCTGCCATCCTCTACTCGAACAGTCCGAGCCCTTAGTGAAGTTGAAGCATTTGCACTTTGTGCTGAAGACCTCAAGTTTGTAGCCAATCAGTTTAAGCGTCTGCACAGCAAGAAGCTTCAGCATGCTTTCAGGTACTATTCACATCAATGGAGGACGTGGGGAGCATGCTTTATACAAGCTGCATGGAGACGGTTCAAGAAGAGAAAGCTAGCAAAGGAGCTGTTGATGCACGAGAGATTGTATAACATGCCAATTACAATTCAAGAGAATGACTATGATGATGAGGTTCTGGATCTGTACTATGAGGATGATGGTACCGAAAGATTGTCAACAGAGAATGAAAACATCCAGCATCTTGGGGCCACAATACTGGCTTCAAGGTTCGCTGCAAATACAAGAAGAGGAGTTAATCAGAAGATCAAGGTGGTTGGCCCTTCTGCCTCCAGCTTAAAGATGCCCAAGCTTTTTAAGCCAGTAGAGCCTGATTTTTCTGAAGAGTGATATGTTGGGTAAGTAGTCCAAAACATGTTCATGATAAAATGGGGAAGGGAAACAAATCAGTGGTTAGATAGGATCTTGTAACATGTATGTATATTTTTCTAGTGATAATCCAGATACTCCATCATTTCTGTTCCTTTTTTTTTGGGGAGGGGGGGGGTGGTTTTGGTTAGAAAAGGGGGGGGGGGGGGAGAAAAGAAAGTAAATAAACAAATGAATTCCTTTATAAAGTTGTGATCTAGCATCTGTCTTAACCCTCAACCATCAGGAAAGAGTTTGAAATATTTTGTAGCATGACATATACAGGGGATAGAATCTATTTTATCTAGTTTTTCTATACAGTGTTAAGTGTAATGGTAAATATTTATTTTTTAAAGTTTCTTTTGAGTTTTGATTGGACTCTTTAGTATTTGTTGTCCTTATATCATGGTCAATTGCATTTTCAGTACTTAATTCACTTTCAGTAAGGACACAGGTTTGAGCATATAGATCTGCAATTCTGATCACCAATGTAATTGGTAAGACTACTTGATTTCCCCCCCCCCCCCTCACCACCACCACCAGTGGGGGGAGGGGGAGTTTTATAGTGAATACTTGAGATGTAATTACTGGTACTAATTTCAGAATGAAATTAGGTTCATATGGTTTGGTTGCCTCAACATGACATTTTGGACTATTTCAAAGGTAAGGTATGGACTTAAGCCCTCACTTGAAATTCTGGGAAGAGGGATTGCAAATGGTGGAACAGATATTTCAGAAATGAGTCCCAAAACAACTGAATTTATTTCTTTCCAAGAAATGGTCCAGTTTTGAGAGCCTGTGACGCCACTAAATTGGCATGTCACTTGTGGTGATTCATGGTAAAGGTGTCAAAAATCAGCCCGAAGCGATCGGATCGACCAAAACCGATCAGTTCAGCTTAGGTCGAATCAAATGTTTATTGGTTTGGTTTCACTATGGACCACAAGAAATCAAAATCAAATGAGACCGATCGAAACCGAAAAGTGGAGCGAACCTGATAAAAAAAACTGAGATTGAACCTATAGTAACCCGATAAGACAAACCTCCCAAAAAAAGAAATTTCCCATTGATTTCTTTATGCCTGATAGTAGCCTGATTACAAACTGATAAGAAACCAGATCGAAACCGAGACTGAAACTTATTTACCGGTTTGGTTTTGGATTGATCTAATAATATATCAAAACAGATTCAACATGATCAAAACCGGATTGAGACCCTTAATTCATGTTACTAATTTCCTATTTTTTGCATCGAAAAATTTAAGCCAGGAATCACAGGGCTTGACCATCTACCAGATTTACTCATGACATAAAGAGTTCACTGAGTTCAAGTTAGCTCACTATTTTGAGCTGTTGGGGACCAAAAGAATAGCAATGGATTATGCCTCAGCAGCATGGTTGTAGGAATCGGTTGTGGATCGGAGGAACGATCCACTATAGATAAAATGAAAAAAAAAATCATTTTTAAAACGAAAGATGGGTAAAACTGTTCGATCCAGATCGATATAGGGCGATCCGGATGGCGACGCGGTGATCAGTTGGACCTTTGATGGCCCCTTTACTCTTTTTTTTTTTTGTTTGGTGGGCAAAAAGCAAATTTATTGATGAAATCCCTTTAGAGAAATAAACATTACAAAAGACACTAAACAGAAAATTGGAAATGAAACTTGGGAAAGAATCCTCCCACACAAAGTTTGATTGGAGAGCTGCACCAAAGCCTGCTAATGCATTCACCAAATCTAGAGGTAAAAATTTGACAATCCCAGATTAGAGGACAAACTCTCCAATGAATAGAGTGACCACACCCTTTGAGAATATTGATAAAGCCATAATGAAGCTCTTTGGACCGTCACAATTTCAACCACCTGCACAGTGGAGCCAATGCCTGCAGCAAAGCACAAAATAGGACATCGAGTGGCATCACGGCAACACTGCATCAATAACTGCCAACCCAGGGTTGCCCTTACTTGCTCTATCAACATTAAATTTGTAAGACCCCATAGGAGGAGGATTCCAAGAAATTGGAGTACCATGTCTCCCTGGCCTATTCACTACTAAATGTTGGAGTAGCTCCTCCATGTCGATGGAGGCCATGCAAATTATAGCTCCAGTGTCAGTTACCTTCTATCGAAATGTGAGATCCAAATAGGAAGTCCAGAGATTTCATAAGATATTGTGTGAAAAAAACCCTATTCATGTTTCTTCAGTAGTAGAACTCATCTTGTATAATGATATATCATTTTCAACTTATTTTTGAAAATCCTTTTATATAATTATCTTAAAAACCTTTATTTAATTATCATTTTCAACTTATTTTTGAGAATAAGACAAGGGACAATTAAAATAAACTGTCAAATTCTAAATACACATACAAAGGTGTCACTTAGGCACTCGTTTATTTAATTATTTTTTCATAAAAATCCGCATGAGCCATAGTACTGTCTAGTCCAGACACAAGAGTGCACAAAAGTACCACTTGCGCTACACTTCTTTTTTCTTGCCGTATGGTGTGTAGGTTTTAATAGATATCTATGAGTTGGGCCTCACGTTCATATACACTCCATGTGGGTCCCACAGAGTGGACTCCATTTGAACGACTGTGAGCCATTCTCGTACATTCACATGTGTGAACATGATCCTGGCTCGATATCTATGGTCATTTTGCCCATTATGGGTTTGGCCAAGAAAGAAGGCTGCATGGCTTGTATCCAATAATCTAGGTTTTTTAATTATGGGCTCATGTTCTTGTGTTGCAGCACAGGCTGCACCCAGACACGTGGGCCTGTCACTCAGGGGGGGCAGGGTGGTCATTGTGCCCACCCCCGTGTGTCTGGGCGCAGCCTGCGCCCCCAGCACAGAGAACATTCTCCCTTCAATTATATAAACATCCTAAAAATTCCTTGAAAACATAAATAAGTTCCGCCATTCTTTTACTCCACTGGTTAAAGACTTCAATAGTTCTTCATTTGGAATCCTTGGAGCATTCCCTTCGCTTTTGATTCCTTTTATAATGTGAAGATTTTCCTATTATAAAAAGAGCAGTGAGGTAACTGTGTCTATCTCTCTCCTCCTCAAAATAAGGGGGCAAATGTGTCTTTTCAAATGGGGAAGAGAGAGATAGACTCATGGGAGTGCTGGCATAGGCCACACTCCCGGACAGAGAACTTTCTCCCTATATTATATTATACGATTTTCCAATCTTGAAACTCGGCTACAAGATCTGATCTATTCGCTCATATGTTACCCACATTGGGACTGGTGCGATGTACATTCTCCAAAATTCTAGGGATAAAACTTCTGCGAAAGGTGAGGAAAATTTTAAAGTGCATTTTGGTTATTTAAGAGAAAGAGAATGCCACCTGGTCGTGCAACGCATGTTGTTCCTGCTCCCTGTGCCCTGCCTGACACAAGGGTGTATGAAATGACCATCGCACCCCCATGTGTCAGGGCGTTTGACTGAGTGGCGTTCTTTCTCCCTTGATATTTAAGGATAGTAGTTTTCTGCCCAAGGTGTGGCCTAGGCTAACATTCCCATTAGTCTATCTTTCTCCTTCCCATATGAAAAGACAGCTATGTGCCTATGTCCCCTTATTTTGAGGAGGACAGAAATAGACAGATGAGAGTACTATGTAGGCCACACTCCCGGACCTAGTCCCTTCTCCCAAATTTTAAATATGCAACCGACTAGAGGACCGAGATGATGAGTTTTGTTTATGTTTCCTTTCGGAAGATTTGACCTCCAAACTTGGGGTTGAGAGTGTTAACTATGGTAATACCAGGATATGGAGCTAAATTAGCTTGATTTCCATTGAATATCAATCTCTAAATATATACAAATTACAAGAATCAATTACTCCCTAATCTACTGCTATCATTGAGACTGTACACTCATACTTGCCAAAAATATATACAATAGGATAAGAATGGGAGGTGGCATGCGTTGGCATGGTAGTAGAGGGCCTGAGGTAGTGTCTTAAAAGACAAAATGGATTACCAACTAAAGAGAAAGAAAGCATTCCTTCACCGTGTAAAAAGTGCAGCGCGATACACTATGGACATATTGAAACTTTTTGGTCAAAAGGATTTCTCCCTTGACATGGGTGTGGAAAAATTCTCCTAAAAATCCCTTGACTATGGGTGTGGGAAAATTCGATTCTTAAACTAATACTTGATTAAGAGAGAGCATGGTTTTAAATATTGGTATCGATATTGATACCAATAGGTACGGATCCATCGAGCTGTATTGGATGGTTTTACCTTTATTTTTTATTTAAAAAAAATGATTTTTAGACAAATTTATCTTTACTAATAACTGGGTTGCTGATGCGTGATCAACTATGTATTGATAATTTGATATTGGCCAATGTCAATACAGCTCTACAGATAGGATATTGATATTTGAAACCACAAAAGAGAAAGAGAGTTTTGAAGCCCATAATAAAATATAGTAAAAAGAACTCTATAGGAGAACGTGACACCTGTGTCGAGACAAGGCAGGACGAAATGAGCCCCCTTTTTTCATGAAAAGTTGAAATTCCGCCCATGTTGATGCCCCTGCATGTGCTCCCATTGACCCATTTACATACAACGGCCACACTCCCCCCACAAAAAACACTTCCCCTAAAATATGGGGAGAGGGTTCCATGAACCACACTGCCTTTCAGGGTTTAAGTGTAAACAATATATTTTCTCTTCCACATAACTGGCATACACATGGTGTTGGAAATTGGGTGATGGTTTAAATAATTTAAAGTGGTTTAAAGTTTAAACTTTAAAGTTGAATATTGAATCATAATTTAAATTAGAGTTCGGATCACCAAAACTTTTGACCTATCTCTTGTGCACTTACATGCAGTTGATTATAATCCTAAATTATGGGAGAGAATCTTTCACATCACACCAATGGCAGTGTGGATAATGGTATCATCCACTTGAGACCTACATGGTCGAATAAAAAAAATGAAATAGAAGACTGCATGGCACATGCGCGGCAGCAGCTCAAGTTCACGTACGAGAACCATTCTTGTACGGCCTTAGCTGCCCAGATGGAATCCACTCACTCTCTTGGATTTCATTTGTGCGGTTAAGACCGTACAAGAATGGTTCTCGTACAAAAACCTGAGCCAACCTACACTTGCGCCCAGACACAGGAAAGGTGAAATGATTGTCCCATCCCTGTGAAATGAAAACCCCCCCTCTCCTGTTAGGTGAATGCTCTACGAAATAAAAATCCCACCCCTATTGATAGATAAAAGTCTATTTGGAGAAGAAAACTATAAACTGTTTTGAACGCGTACTTGCTGTCTTAAAAGAGATATTTGTCCCCACACGGTTGAAGCAAATTCACCTTCAGGATTCAACAAAGCACAGAAGAATTAACTTAGAATTCTAGTGAAATTCTAATTGCAAGAGAGAGAGAGAGTGAGCTCAAAAAAACGTTGTGTAGAATGGCTGAATTGCCTTGGTTTATATAGACCCATTGACACCCATTCATTGAAAACCCAGTCAATGGTGCCCTTTTAAAGAAACCCATTCAATGGAACCCATTCATTGGAACCCTTTCAAATGAAATCCATTCATTGGAAACCATTCACTGGAATGGTCATGACTATTCCAATAATCATGATTATTCCAATAATCATGATCGTTCAATTTGTCTTCTTAATGGGTTTGAAACCCCTTATTACAATCTATCTAACACCTATTAGATGCTCTCATTGGCCCCCATGCTAGTGTAGAAACCACACAGCCTGACAACAATCCCTCTCTCAAGAAAATAAAACCCATGCATGTTAGAGGGCAATGGTACCTTGGCAGCATGGAAAACTTTTTCTCCCTTAAATTATTGAACTTGGTTTAATGAAATTATTAAATTAGGCCCCACCTTTTGTTCATTTTAGTCTATAAAAAACATCTACTCTAAAGTTCTCCACCACTTTAACCCACCTGCATTGTTTTTTTTGAAGTTTCTGAGCAAAAGGGTGTTCATAGCCAAGTGAAGAGAAAAGATTTGATTTGCTATACGATTAATACACTTCTAAAATTAGTCAATGCTTAAAATATAAAAAAATAAGCCAACTTATAAATCCATATTGACTTGGCGTGGAGATTCCATTCCACACTAATAGGGTGGCGATCCCTATCATAAAAGAATGGGCAAAGAAATATCATCTGGTCGTGTGCTGTGGCGTGCACCTATGCCTAGACACAATCAGGTGCAAAATGATCAGTACACCCATGCCTTTCCATGGAGGCGGTCAAGTCATTTCACCTCTACTGTGTTTGGGTGTAGATACACGCCACAACACATGATCGGATGGTGCTCTTTCTCCCTAAAACAATATGTATAAAGGGCCCATCAATAATTCACGGATCACAACTCACACTTCCAAAAATAAGTGGTGCAATTCCATCATTTATGTCAATTTGAATGCATTTAATGTAGCTCATGCATGAAAATTTTTGCCAAAAAATTAACACAAACAGAAGGAATTTTTTGAATAATCATTGGTCATTGGATAGTAAAATTATAAAGTTGGAATCATGGTTTGAGGAATTAGTATGAATCTGATGATTCTTATTGGTATTGGCACAAGTCGAGATCGATTTCTAGTATTGATATGGACCAATGGTAAAAAAATGAAAAATAAAAAATTAAATTAATTTTTTGAAGAAAAAATCAAAAATAAATCCGTCTGATCGGAATCAATATTAACCGATCCAAATTGGTATCGACCAAGGGCGATACTAATTCCCAATACCAACAAATCCTTTTATATATATATATATATATTGGGCAAAAAGAGATAAAGATCTCTTTTTGATCCCTTGATCTGTACACAAACATATATATATATATATATATATTTTGAGAGAACACACCTTGGTATTTATCCGAGGCAATGGTGTCATCTCGTGATGTCCTGTGAAAGGGCTTAGGAAACACCACCAAATACAGATTTTTTTCCTATTTTTTTTTGGGATAACAACAAACAAATCCTTATATGATCGTAAAGATAAGATAGTGACTCTTCTTCAGTTTTTATATAATTTGTTTATTGTTATGGTCCGAGGAACGAGGAATCATTTATAATTTCTGGCATTGACGCATTGTCGACAAGTGGCTTTTCGAACTCGCGTGGATTGCATTGCGGTTTTGTTTAGGCAAAAAATGGTTGTAGTGTAGTAGTCGGTTCATTTTTATCAAAAAAAAATAGTAGTTGGTTCATCTCTCCAGCACCTCTCTGTCTTTGTCAGATCAAACCTTCTTATATAATTCAACCAAGAGTCCAAGGCAGAGCCAGTACTCAACTCAGAGCGAGAGATTTGGCAATGACTTCTTTGAGATTATCGTCTCTGCTAAGTGGGTCCTTCTCTGCTGCTTCGTCAACTGCTGCTACTTCCTTGTTCTCCCTAGGTAACGGCCATTTCACCCAGTTCTGGTTTTTTTTTATTTTTGTCACATTTCATCCACTTTGATCTGTGCGTTTCATCTAAAATAGATATTTTTTCTGGGGATTCTTTGGTTTAACCAAAATGGACTACTTTCTTCCGTCCTGTATTTCCTGGGTTTATGAGATCTGATTAGATTTTCGAAGAGATGAAATTTCCAATATTAAGTTCATTTGACATTGTAGTCTTCAGTTCTGATTTACATATCCATTGAATGTTGTAGTTAATTACGCACTTGAATGCTCAGAAGAACAAATACTTAATACTTTGCAAGGTTGTCGTAGAACATGGAAAATATAACTCTATGTTCTGTTCTACTTTTGCTCCAATGTTACTTCTGAGGGTTCCATGGACTCTGTTCCCCCCCCCCCCCCACCCTTTTTTTCGTTGATATACAGGTTATTCATTCAATGTCCATTGGCTATTAGATAGAGGTGATCATTCATTCATCCTGTACTACATGTTGGATATTTAGTGTAATTCCCAGGTTCTTTGAAATGATAAGCATGTTTTCGGAGAATTGTGGACAAGAATAGGGGTGAGTGAGCTTGGGTTGTTATCTCTGTCCAACTACAGACTTACTTAACAAATGTATGAGGTTTTTATCTGATCTATATCACCCTGAGAAAGATATAATTAAAGACCAGAGGATAGTAGAATTAGTGCGATATTTGGAGAGGTGAATGGGACACCATGGATTATATGAATGAGGGTTTCTTGTAATTTTAATTTCAGGACTAACGGAAAGTTGAAATTTTCATACCATTTTTGTCATGTTAAATAGGTAGAATAGGTCTCTTATTTCATTCTGATCAGGTTACAGGGCGTGATGTACTCATTGGATTAGTGACTCTCAGTTGCTTTCCTGAATGCTGCATCTTCTCACATTTTTGTACATTAGAAGTATCCAAGAGTTGCTCTTTTTTTTTTTCACTGTTTGTCTTTATGTATATTGAAAGATTTTATGCCTTCAGTTAGTTAGTTAGTTAGTGATTGATAAATTTAATGTCTTTTTGTATTTAATTTTGTTTATTAAAATCAGATTTAAAGTATTCAAATCAATGAATTCTTCACCCCTAAGCTTCATTTGATGAATTTGCTCTTGTTGTATTGAAAATTAAAGTAGATTTTATCACTGAACAATCTTCACAATATATTTTTAGGCAGAAACTCTAACCGTGGGAGAGGCGTCAGTAGGTTTAGCACTGCTGCTGCACTTGAAGTACCCATCACTCCATCAGTTCAAATAAATCATACCAAGCTTCTAATCAATGGACAATTTGTTGATTCAGCATCAGGTGGAACTTCCATCCTCTTTTGTCATATTGCTCTACATTTGTTTCTGAGTTACTATTAGATCTCAACATTTCTGGCAGTTTTGCTTCAGCATTCCTTTGGTGAAGGAATCTTCTAACTGGAAGTCATTTCTCAAATAACCTCTGGCTGCAGGAAAAACTTTTCCAACCCTTGATCCAAGGACAGGAGATGTGATTGCTCATGTTTCAGAAGGTGATGCAGAAGATATCAATCGTGCTGTTGCTGCTGCCCGAAAGGCATTTGATGAGGGACCATGGCCCAAAATGACTGCTTATGTATGAATAACCAATCCCAGTGCTATAGTATGTGAAGTTTTTTTACTGTGCTGAAATTCTTATTCCAATCATGTTTGTTTCTCCAGGAAAGATCACGGATTATTTCCCGCTTTGCTGACTTGATTGAAAAGCACAATGATGAGATTGCAGCACTTGAGACCTGGGATAATGGAAAGCCTTATGAACAGGCTGCAAAAATCGAAGTACCAATGTTGACACGTCTCATGCGATACTATGCTGGTGAGAGGAATTAAAAGAATATCTGTGGTCATATTCTCTTGCTACATGTATTCAAGGAGCTTCCTCTAATTCTACATAATTTGGTGAAACTTCTAATATTTCTCTCTGCAAACTTTTCAGGTTGGGCAGATAAGATTCATGGTCTTACAGTTCCAGCTGATGGACCTTACCATGTGCAGACACTGCATGAACCTATTGGTGTTGCTGGGCAGATTATCCCATGGAATTTCCCTCTTCTTATGTATGCTTGGAAGGTTGGACCTGCATTAGCATGCGCTAACACTGTTGTAATGAAGACTGCAGAGCAGACACCATTATCAGCTCTCTATGTGTCAAACCTCCTCCATGAGGTAGGTGCTTAATTAATCTTTCATATTCTTCACAATATTGGTCTTTTTATCCAATCTTTGATTTGTATTTCCTCTTTGTTTTGGGGGAGTTGGGAGCTCAATTTATTTTTAACAGACCTCTGTTTTGCCTACGTGAAATGAGAAATAGTTGCATCTATGATTTCAGAGTTGCTATCTGACTCATACAAACGCATTTTTATGTTCAAATATGTTTTTAAAGTGGAGATTATTCACGAAAGCATCGAGTGTTTATTTGTGTCAACTTTGCCAGAATGCAGTCTATCAATTTGTCAGAGAATTCAATATGAAACCATACAAACAACAGCATTTTGGAGTTCCATGTTCTCATGATATGTTCTTTTGATAAAATCTGTTATCGTACTTCTCTGGAATAATTAATTGCTGTTTTATGACCATAAACTAGTATACACATATACATATGAGGTTTTACAAGTTCTGAGTTCCAAGGAAAATTAGTCTGCTGCTTCCAAAGAAATGCTAGTTAACACCTATTTTTTATTCCTTTGGGATATTTTATATTCTCAAGTGTGGTTCTTTGTGACAGGCTGGTCTCCCTCCGGGTGTTCTAAATGTGGTTTCTGGATATGGCCCAACTGCTGGTGCGGCTCTTGCCAGTCATATGGATGTGGAGAAGGTATTTTAATGAACAACCTTTCTTCTTGAGATGAACCTTGTCATCGTCTTGCATCCATCGTGTAATTTAGTTTTCTATCTGGCATAAGCTATCAATATTTACATCATTAATGACCTACAAATTTTTACATATGTAGCTCTACGATGACCTTGCTCTATTATAAAGGCATTTCTGTCTAATCTCCTGAACTTGCCATCTGAACTATGTTCTGCAGAAAAAAAATTGGTGGTAGTTGATTAAAACGCACTAAGTAATCCCAATTTTCATTATACTTTATCCTCAAGGTTCCATTTGCCAAGGAATTTGAACCCCTTCAAATTGAGACCTCCTCCACAATTGATTCTAGTGTCAAAATGCCCCTTAACTTGTTTCTGTCACTTGCACCTCCTTTTACTGTGGTCATTATGGTGTTCTTAGGTTGGACACTATTCAATCCAAGAGATCTCTGGATTAGTTCACACGATATTCGAAATAGAGTTCAGCCAATTTAACAGCAATTCCAAATGCAATAGTGGACCACTTACTGGTATGGCCAAACAAGATGGTGGACATATTCATGAGAAAAGAAGTGAAGTACTCACCAGGATCAGGGAAATTATAAATAATCATGAAAAGGAAACATCACCCGGCAGCTTACAATCTACTTAGTGGCAAATTGGAGATCATACACATTTATTTGGATTATTTTATTTGAATTGTTATATTTATGACTATCGTTGAGTGCTTCTGCATAACACTTTTGTCTGTTTTTTATCTGTCTTATTTTTATGTTGCTGCTCAACAGTGGATTGCAGGTTTAGTTATAGACTTATAGACTTCTAGCCTTCCTTGAGTAGAGGTGCCTGATAAGTTGATCTGTTTCTTCCACTTTTATAATGTTGTTAAATGCTTATCTCTTTGCAGATTGCTTTCACTGGATCAACTGAAACTGGCAAGATCATAAGCGAATTGGCTGCAAAAAGCAATCTTAAACCTGTAACATTAGAGCTTGGAGGGAAGTCTGCTTTCATTGTCTGTGAGGATGCTGACATTGATCAGGCTGTTGAGCTTGCACACTTCGCTCTGTTCTTTAATCAGGTTTGTTCGATGAATTGTTTTTGCGAAACTAGTTTAGATTCTTTCGATGATTGGATCAACTGAGATGGTGTTGTCTTAAGGGTCAATGTTGCTGTGCTGGGTCTCGTACATTTGTACATGAACGTGTGTATGATGAGTTTGTAGAGAAAGCAAAGGCACGTGCTATGAAACGTGTTATTGGTGATCCCTTCAAATCAGGTGTGGAACAAGGTCCTCAGGTAAAACCTCTCTCTCTCTCTCTCTCTCTCATAGACACTCAAACCCTGCTGTACTTTCCATCTCAAGGAAGCCATGATATTTATGTGTGTTTATCCAATAACTGAGATAACTTCTTTGTTTCTCTATCCTACTCAGTTCACAATAAAGTCTTGTTCTGACTTGCTGATTTGTGTTTTGTATCTTTGGCTTATACTTACTATATATAATAATTGTTTAGCCTGTACATCTTTTCAGTAGTGTTCTATTGACTTTGGTTAACATTTCAGATTGATTCAGAGCAATTTGAGAAGATCCTAAAGTACATTAGATCAGGCATTGAAAGTGGTGCGACCCTTGAAACTGGAGGTGAAAGAATTGGCACCAAAGGCTACTTCATTCAACCAACAGTCTTCTCAAATGTCCAGGTATATACCACTCTATTAGCTGCTCCAGTCAACATTTACACTTCATTAGTTGAATCAGTGTGATTGTAATTGTCATTCTTGTATCAATTAGGACGGCATGAAAATTGCGGCCGAAGAGATCTTTGGACCAGTGCAGTCCATCTTAAAATTCAAGTAAGATTGAATATACTATCCATTTCATTACTAGGCTATTGAATTGATTTTGTTCTTCAAAAATGACTTGCTCTTTTTACTGATGATAGGAACCTTGATGAGGTGATAAAAAGGGCAAATACTAGCCGTTATGGGTTGGCTGCAGGGGTCTTCACCAATGACATTGGAACTGCTAACAAATTGATGCGTGCATTGAGAGTGGGGACTGTCTGGATTAATTGCTTTGACATCTTTGATGCTGCAATACCATTTGGTGGGTACAAGATGAGTGGACATGGCAGAGAAAAGGGAATCTACAGCCTTAATAACTACTTACAAGTGAAGGCTGTTGTTTCTCCAGTGGACAATGCAGCTTGGTTATAATCTTTGTTGATGTTAATCTGCTTCAACCATAATAATAAGATGGATGCATGCTTCTTTGTATTGGAAGTTATATGGATTATGGTCTTCTATCTGTGTTTCTTTTTCTTCAACACCTGTCGGGACACTGGCACCCTCTCCTTAATGGCTAACTTTTAAGGATGAGTTCTACCCAAGTCTTAATACCGATTCGATTTTTACTAGGGGTGTAAGTTTGGCCTTGTCGACCCAAGCCCATCCTGGCCTGCCCTGAGCCCGAACAGGGCCTGGGTTGGATCTTTCAATCCTAAGGGCGGTTTAGGATTGAAATTTTCAGGTCTGGGTTGAGGCCTCGTGCTAAGCCAAGCCCAGCCGGGCCCGACCCTGAGTTAGGTTATGTTTTAAAATTTATTAATTATGTTTTGCAATTTTTGTTTAGTATCTAATTATCTATTGGTTTACTAAAAAAAAAAGAAGGCTAATTATCTATTGAACAAAAATATTTAAAATTTTAAGAATCGGACTAAGTATTTTATCCCAAAGAAAGTCTAATAGTTAATTGAGTACGAAACAAATCAATACCCAATAACATGAGATTGGTCAAGGCCAATTAGGTCTTAGCAAAAATCAGGGTCCATCAGGCCCAACCTAGCCCGACCCAACCCAATCAGTGTCAATCAGGGCCGGGCTTGTCTGGGCTGAGCCTAATAGGTTTCGGCCTGGCTGAGATACCTTAGCTCGACCTAGGGTCGGGTTGGGCATGGGTTGAGCTAAGAGGACTCAGGGTTGGGCTAGGGTTTTACAAAACCCGGTCATGTTTTACCCCCAATTTTTACCATATAATAACTTAGATTTCCTATTTTTGGACCGATTCAAGCTTATTCGGATCCGATTTGGATCGAAATCCTATTCCGTTCGTGTGTGTGTGGGGGTGTATCCCAGGGGAGAAGGAAAAGCTGGGTGGAGTTTGGGGTTTCTAGGGGTCATCATGCCCTTGTCGAGACTTGGACATCCTTTCCTTAATGGCTATCTTTTAAGGATGAGTTCTACCCGAATCACAATACCGATTTGATTTTTACTATAAAAACACTTAGATTCCTTATTTTTGAACCGATTCATTATGTGTGTGTGTGTGTGTGTGTAAGGACAAAATAATAAAGGCGTACGGAGTTTTGGTATTTCCAATGTTTTTAGGTTTGATTTTTACTATAAAAAAAACTTAGATTTTCTATTTTTGAACCGATTCAGTATGTGTGTGTGTAAGGAAAAAAAATATATAGGTGTACGGAGTTTTGGTGTTTCCAATGTTTTTAGGTGTTATGGACTTGGTGAATGATGTAGTTTAGATAGATTCTGCTTTATTGGTATAGATCGTGCAAGATCAACCTCAATTCAAACTCTAAAACTCGTCAAAATGAGTAAAATATTATTAAAACACGTTTATGGCTGATTCAAACTGGTTCGGTCCAGTCTGACTCGGTTCAGGCGCGGGTACAAACGTCATTTTATTTTTTGCTTTGAAAACTTACAGAAAAATAGATAAATTTCACATTGAATGATCAAGGAATTGTTTGAAAGTTTGTTATGAGCACCATCCAATGATATGAAATAAGAAACCATTTTAGTAAAAAATATAAAAAAAATTTTATTTGAAAATAAATTTCATGAAATTAAAAATAGAATCTTTTAAAAATAATTATCAAAATCAAATCTATTTCAAACCATTTTTTAATACAAAATTACAGAGATTATAATGATGAAATACACTAATCATAAAGTTTAGATGGATTTCAAGTCCATTTGACCACCCTTTGATCCAAACAACTTTTTCAAGAGTATTTTGATCATTTCTCAGTCAATTTTCTCAAACATTCCAAGATTACATTTCGCCATTTAAGGTTAAATAAAACCTCTAAAACTATAAATTAGGCCTTGCACACCATTTCAGACACCTGATCATATCATTATTGTACACATCTCCGGGTTGACAAAATTAGGCGTGTGTGCCAACTTTCTTTATTTAGGTTGTATTTGGTATGCATTCTTAGAGTGCATTCTAGGTTGATTTCACATTCTCAGACAATAAAACAATTATTTTTATTATCCAAGAATACAAAATCAACTTAGAATGCATTCCAAAAATGCATACCAAACACGGCCTTAGTGTATAAAGAGTCTAATTTAAACAAGCTTATCTACCTAGTTCTGCCACATTGCAATAGCCAATAGGTATATTGTTGCATTTCTTTTCAGGCAATCCAAATTCAATTCTTGAGTTTTTGGAGTGTGGTTAGCCAATTTGTTCATTGTGCAATAATTTCCACCATGAAGGAAAGTCAAGCATTCTAGAGATTATTTGTAGTGAGCCAAAAAACAGTAACTTGAGAGAAGGCAAGGCTGGTTTTGAATTAAGTGTGTGTTGGTTTATGTAACGTCCTACATGTATTATCGAGTTCGATGAGTAATTAAAAGTAATAATGACTTTAGATGGGTGTACTTTACTGATAACCATGGTAGAGGAAAACTTAAGTTGCACTCTCAATATCTTTTGGTACAACATTTCTTCTACATGAGTTTTCACCTATTAAACAAAGATTCTAAACACATAATTAGAGATTGAATAAACTGAAAATCAGTCCTAAAAACCCTAGAATCGATCCTCATATCTGAAAACTCAGCAAATCTAGGGTTCTGAATCAAGGATTGATCGAAATCAGGATCGGTCGATCGGTCACAACTAATTCCAATCCGATCCAAATCAGCTGATTCAGCCATCCAATCTTTTCTCTTTACTCTTTAGTAAGAGTAGCATACAACCTATACTATACTAGTAAACACAATCTTCTTTTGACCCACCCAAAAAAAAATAACTATATAAAAATAGGAAAAGGACACCCGGCACAGGTTGCGCACCCCTATGTCTGGGGCCTCTGGGCGCAAGTGCATGCCACTTTTCCCCAAGAAAAGAATCCAACTCCTTTGCTTTTCAGGCATCTTGCGGTGCCTTGCAGCTTGAGTATGAGAGCTCGACACATGGAAGATGCTTCATCCAACGATGCGAGCTCGATTGACCTAGTTTTTTTTTCTTTCTTCTCGAGCTTGGCATTGTTGGACGTCGAATCTTCCACGTGTCGAGCTCTCATGCCTGAAGGCACCGCAAAATTAAGGCATTTGCAAAGGAATTTTTTCCCTATGACAATCTTTTTCTTCTTATCCTCCTCGTAAGAATATTAATGGGGATATTTTGTCCCGGAAAAAAAAATCCTTTGTATTGCACTACAGTACGGGCCTAAGAGCATGACACATAGAAAATGCGACATCCGTTGATGCCTAGCTCGAAATGATAAAAAGAAAAAAAGAAAAAAAAACTGTCTTGCATCAAGCTCGCACCCTTGGATGAAATTTCCTCCACGTATCGAGCTCTCAGGACCGCACTACATTGCACTGTGAGATGCCCCCACTACAGAGGATTTTAATCCATTTTGTCCCTGCTCAGGTGCTTACTCTGACTTGGTGGCTAGTGGATCCCATTTACCCAGAGATATGGCCTTCCCTCCCATGTAAGCTTCTTATATATGAACCTTGCGGCAACCCCTCCTGTGTCCCCCATTGGCCTTGAAGGAATGTATGAGGGGAAGAAGAAGATAAACTAGTCAACCAGAAATCCATATTATGATCCTACAGATAAGACAGTGGTTCTGTTTTTCAGTTATATATGATTTTTCCTTCCATTTTTCCGTTTATTGTTATGGTCCGAAGAATGAGGAATCAGTTAATTTCTGGCCTCGTCCACAAGTCCATTGGCGAACGCGTGGGTTGTGTTGCATTGCCTCCGTTTATACAAAGGATCAGTGTTTACAGTGTTCGTTGGCGAAAGTTTAGTTGTTTCATCTATATCCTCCTGCATCACTATCTTTCTTTGTTGGATCAAACCTTTCTTAATTATTGAGGAAGGTTGGTTCGAGCAATCGAAGAGGTAAATTGGCAATGGCGTATCGGAGATTATCGTCTCTACTAAGTGGGTCCTTCTCTGCTTCGTCAAATTCTGCTGCTTACTTGCTCTCTCTAGGTAACGATCATCTTTATTATTCATCACCTGTAGCTTTTGTGTTTTTTAAGTCTGCCTCACCTGGTTCTGGTTTGAATTTTTGTCCCATTTCATTCACTTTGTTCTGTAAGATTTATCTAAAATAACTATTCTTGGTGGGGGATCATTGGTTTAACCAATGGACTCCCTTTCTGACTTGGCTTTCATGTGTAGCTACAAATCAAATCACAAACACCGATTCTAATGTGAAAAAACCTTTCAAGATGAAGGGAAAAACACAAGGAAAATTCGAGAAAAATCCACTAAAATCAAATGAGGGTAACAATGTTTTTTCTTCTCAAATTTTTTTTTTTGCCTACCTGAGGTTTACAACACGAATGAGAGAAGAATAATATCACTTAAAGAAAATACAAGGTTAACTCACTAGCATCAACAAGATGACTCTTTCCCATCTCTAAAGCCCCAAATATGTCTTCTAATTATTTTCAATCTAGGACTACATTACTCCTTTTTACTCTTATCTTTTCGCGTTGTTTGTCTTTATGTATATCGAACGATTTTATGTCTTTAGTTAGTTAGTGATTGCTAGATTAATATTTTTCCAGCATGTCATTTTCTGGAAGCTCATTAGAATAAAAGCTTTTGGCTTCTAAATTTTATCTTGTCCATAGAACTGTTAATGCTTATCTAGTTGTAAATTATACCAATTTTCAGAAAATTTGTTTTTGATATTTTACATTAAATTCAAGTAGATTAATTCTTCAGCCCTGTGAGTTTTACTGGTTTCCTGAGCTTCTTTTTGATGAATTTGCCCTTGTTGTATTGAAAATTAAAGTATATTTTATCACTGAACAGTCTTCACAATATATTTTCAGGCAGAAACTCTAATTTTGGGGGAGGCATTAGTAGGTTTAGCACTGCTGCTTCACTTGAAGCACCCATCACTCCATCAGTTCAAATAAATCATACCCAGCTTCTAATCAATGGACAATTTGTAGATTCAGCATCAGGTGGAACTTCCATCCTCTTTTGTCAAACTTGAATATAGTTCTACATTTGTTTCTGAGTTACTATAAGATCTCAACATTTCTGGCAGTTTTGCTGCAACATTCGTTTAGTAAAGGAATCTTCTAACTGGAAGTGATTTCTCGAATAACCTCTGGCTGCAGGAAAAACTTTTCCAACCCTTGATCCAAGAACAGGAGATGTGATTGCTCATGTTTCTGAAGGTGATGCAGAAGATGTCAATCGGGCTGTAGCTGCTGCCCGAAAGGCATTTGATGGGGGACCATGGCCCAAAATGACTGCTTATGTATGAATACCCAACCCGTGCTTATTACATTTTTGGACATGACATTTTATAGTATGTGAAGTTCTTCGACTGTGCTGAAATTTTTATTCCAATTATGTTTGTTTCTCCAGGAAAGATCACGGATTATTTACCGCTCTGCGGACTTGATTGAAAAGCACAATGATGAGATTGCAGCACTTGAGACCTGGGATAACGGAAAGCCTTATGAACAGGCTGCAAAAATCGAAGTACCAATGCTGACACGTCTTTTGCGATACTATGCTGGTGAGTTGAATTAAAGGAATATCTGTGGCCATATTCTCTTGCTGCATGTATTCAAGAAGTCCTTTAATTCTACATATTTTTGTGAAAAATCTAATATTTCTCTCTGTAATGTTTTCAGGTTGGGCAGATAAGATTCATGGTCTTACAGTTCCTGCTGATGGACCTTACCATGTACAGACACTGCATGAACCTATTGGTGTTGCAGGGCAGATTATCCCATGGAATTTTCCTCTTCTAATGTATGCTTGGAAGATTGGACCTGCGTTAGCATGCAGTAACACTGTTGTAATGAAGACTGCAGAGCAGACACCATTATCAGCTCTCTATGTGTCAAATTTACTCCATGAGGTAGGTGCTTAATTTATGTTTTATATTCTTCATAATATATGTCTTTTTCTCCAATCTTTGATTTGTATTTCCTCTTTGTTTCGGGGGAGTTAGGAGCTCAATTTTTGTTTTCCATACCTCTGAGTCGCCTATGTGAAATGAGAAATAATTGCATCTATGATTCCAGAGTTGCTATCTGACTCATACAGTTGCATTTTCATGTTAAAGATGTATTTAAAGTGAAGACTACGCATGAAAGCACCAAATATTTATTCGTGTCAACTTTGCCAGAATGCAGTCTCTCAATTTCAAAGAATTCAATATGAAACTACACAAACAACAGCTTTTTGGAGTTCCACGTGCTCATGATATGATATTTTGAAAAAATCTGTTCTCATTTCTCTGGGAATTTTTTTTCTTTCTGTTTTTGACTTTAAACTCTGGCATACACACATATACTTCTGAATTTTTACAAGTTCTGAATTCCTTGGAAAATTGTTTCTGCGGATAGCAAAGAAATTATAGTTAACGCCTATTTTTCATTCCTTTGGGATATCTTATATTCTCATGTATGGTTCTTTTTGATAGGCTGGTCTCCCTCCGGGTGTTTTAAATGTGGTTTCTGGATATGGCCCAACTGCTGGTGCAGCTGTTGCCAGTCATATGGATGTGGACAAGGTATTTTAATGAACAAACTTTCTGCTTTGTTTTCCATCCATTACATAGCTTAGTTTCCTATCTGGCATAAGTTATCAATGTTTACATCATTAATGAACTAGAAAATCTTTACATATATGTAGCTCTATGATTGACCCTGCTCTATTATAAGCCATCTATGTCTAATCTCCCTAAGCTGGCCATCTGAACTACGTATGCAGAAAAAACAATTGGGTTAATTGATTTAAATGCACCAAGTTGGACTATGATGTTGTGATGTTGTTGTTGTAATACACTCCATTTCGAGGCCTGAAGCAGATTGTTGGGCAGTTAAGAAGCGGTGCGTAGCTATGAAGGGTCGATGCCCTAGAGTTTGTGTCAATGTTGTATGCCCCTCCCCTTTACTTCTATTTTATTAATATGCGGTCTCTTCTAGGATCCATGTACCCGACCCCATTAAGTTGGGATAAGGCTATGTTGTTGTTGTTGTTGATTTAAATGCACTAAGTAATGCCAAATTTCATTATACAATTGATTCTAGTGCCAAAATGTCCCTTAACTTGTCTCCGTCACTTTCACCTCCTTTTACTGTGGTCATCATGGTAGTGTTAGGTTGTACATTATTTGATCCAGGAGATCTCTGGATTACCTCTCTCCCTAGTATGTTAAACTCAGAGCTGCCTGCACTGGCATGTTTTTGATCTACGAGGCTTTATTTGTTAGGAAACATGAGATATTACTTATATATGTTTATATTGTTGTCAATATCAATGATGGTCAATATCGTTTTCAATCATTCCTTATGAAAAATGACAGTTCATGCGACAGCTTACAATCTACTTTTGGCAAATAGGAGATCCTACACATTTATTTGTATTGACATATTTATGACAATCATTTAGTGGTTCTGTGTAATAATTCATCCATTTCTACCTATCTATTTTGTATTTTTTGCTGGTGAGCAATGGATTGCAGATTTAATTATAGCCTTATAGCCTACTTTATGCTGTGGTGGTGCTTAATAAGTTGATCTATTTCTTATATTCTTATAATGTTAAATACTTCTCTTTGCAGGTTGCTTTCACGGGATCAACTGCTACTGGCAAGATCATAAGCGAACTGGCTTCAAAAAGCAATCTTAAACCTGTGACATTCGAGCTTGGAGGGAAGTCCCCTTTCATTGTCTGCGAGGATGCTGACGTTGATCAGGCTGTTGAGCTTGCTCACTTCGCTCTGTTCTTTAATCAGGTTTGTTCAATGAATTGTTTTTGTGAAACCAGTTTAGATTCTTTTGATGATTGGATCATCAACTGAGATGGTACTGTCTTCAGGGTCAATGTTGCTGTGCTGGGTCTCGTACATTTGTACACGAGCGTGTGTATGATGAGTTTGTAGAGAAAGCAAAGGCGCGTGCTATGAAACGTGTTGTTGGTGATCCCTTCAAAACTGGTGTGGAACAAGGTCCTCAGGTAAAAGTTAAAACTGCTCTATCTCATACACACTCAAACCCTGCTGAACTTTCCATCTCCAGGAAGTCATGATCTTTATGCGTGCTTATGCATAACTGTGATGACTGGTTTGTTTCTCTATCCTACTCATTTCACAGCAAAGCCTTGTTCTGACTAACTGAACTTTGCTCTTTGTAGCTTCAGCTTCTACTTACTGTATATATAGCAATTGTTAAGCCTGCACGTCTTTTTAGTAGTGTTTTATTGAATTTAGTCAATTTTTCAGATTGATTCAACTCAATTTGAGAAGATCCTAAATTACATAAGATCAGGCATTGAAAGTGGTGCGACCCTTGAAACTGGAGGTGAAAGAGTTGGCACCAAAGGCTTCTATATTCAGCCAACTGTGTTCTCAAATGTCCAGGTATACACCAGTGATCTCTTAGCTGCTCTAGTCAACATATATACTTTATTAGTTGAATTAGTGTGATTGTAATTGTAATACTTGTATCAATTAGGATGGCATGAAAATTGCGACCGAAGAGATCTTTGGGCCAGTGCAGTCCATCTTAAAATTCAAGTAAGATTGAATATACCATCCATTTCATTACTAGGCCATTGAATTGATTTTGTTCTTCAAAAATGACTTACTCTTTTTACTGATGATAGGAACCTTGATGAGGTGATAAAAAGAGCAAATACTAGTCCTTATGGGTTGGCTGCAGGGGTCTTCACCAAGGACATTGGAACTGCAAACAACTTGATGCGTGCATTGAGAGTGGGGACAGTCTGGATTAATTGCTTCGACACCTTTGATGCTGCAATACCATTTGGTGGGTACAAGATGAGTGGACATGGCAGAGAAAAGGGAATCTACAGCCTTAATAACTACTTACAAGTGAAGGCTGTGGTTTCTCCAGTGGACAATGCAGCTTGGTTATAATCCATGTTGATGTTAATCTGCTTCAACCATAATAATAAGATCGATGCATGCTTCTTTGTATTGGAAGTTATATGGATTATTGTCTTTTTATCCAAAATGCTTCTTTTTCTTCGAGGCTAGTGGTTCATCCATTACAATCTATCTGTAAGCAATGAGTGCAGATTGCTTATCTTGTCTATTGTTAGATGATGCTAATGCAATTATAAACAATAGGATCTTGCCAATGCAATCTCGAATCACAAACAATAAATCAGAGTATTGAAACGAATACCGTTCACTAACGATTGAGATGAGTCGATCACTTGACTTGAACCAGCCATGACTCTTTTCTCTCTCTTCTTCACTTCTAATGCACTTCACTCAATGGGGCTCACAAGTGACTGTAGTGATAGAGAAAGGACCAGAGTCCTATAAATAATCAATTTAGGCCTTCCTCCTATTAAGATAGGCAGCTTATTGGATAGGATTACAATTCCCATATTTACAACCTCTATTAGGGAATGGACTAAAATTGAATCCAAGCAATATTGAGAAATCAAATCAAATATAATGAGATATTGGGAAGTTCTTAGACACCCAAATAGGTAGGAATGAGATCCTTACACATCATTCTTCATTTCTTCTAATTATCTCATTCTGCATTCTGGTGGCAACACCGGAAACCTGCCAGGATCTTTACAGTATGAATAGATCATGAACTTGTTTCTGGCCCAATCCATTCCCATCTTCTGTTGCTGTGACAGCTTAACAAAATCTTCACCTTCAACTGGGTCTACTGTTGAAGGACCTTCTTGACCACCCTTTGAACATGAAGGGACTGATCTTGCTGAAATCCATACACAACCCTCCATTTCCATCTCCCCAAAAGAAGCAACAAAAGGTTCATACTTGTAATTCACTGGGTTCTTTCCACCATTTGTTGCCCACTCTGATCCATCCCATATGGTTGCATATACTGACATGGGCTTTGATGGATAAACTGCTGACATGACCCCAATGTTTTCAACCTCTCTTACTGGTATGTTGTCTACTAGGAACCTGCAGCATATGAAATAGATTTTGAACAAATAGATTACAGAAACCAAATGCAGAAATTGAAGGAGATTGGAAGCATCTTAGTTTGGTAAGAGGTCCTGTGTAAGGGTGTCCATCGGTCGGTTTCTGGTTTCGGTTGGGCTGAATCAGTTTTGTTCTGTTTCAATTCTACTGATTCCATAAAGCCCAAATGAAACCAAACCAACAAGGGTTCAGTTTGGGCTGAACTGGTTGGTTTCAGATGGTCCGGCCAGTTCGGGCTGAACTTTGACACTCTGGGTCCTGTGGGTCAAAATGTCAAATTCCCCCATGTGGGCCCTTGTATACTGTCAGTGGCCCTATGCCAGGATGGCAAAGAGGTGGGTTAAATGGATAATCAGCCCATGCTTTGCTGCTATTGAAGTGAGACTTAAGCCATGTTATGTGTCTGGTTCATGTTTAGTTTGATCTATCATGTGGTTAGAGTGGGTTGTGGAGCCAAGAGCTTTTATACCTCATAAGGCCATGTCTTATATATACTTTTGTCTTCTTCTATTATGGAAACAACTTTTATCTTTGAGAGAATCTTGCCATGTCAGTAGAGCTTCTAAGTTACTAAGATGTTTCTTTTGGATGGGTTTTGAAGCTTCTAAGCCCTGGTTTTAGTTGGATTTCCTTTCATCTAACTTCAGTTACCTTGTTCTTGACCTCCCCTTACCAAAAGAAAAAAGATTAAGAACAAAAAATAAAGAAACTCTAACAATCTTACACTATGTGATGACTATTCCAAATGATGCTGTATTGATGAAACTCTTCTGTTGGATCAAACCAGAGTCGAAATTTCTCTTCTCTTCCTATGTTGGTTTTGCCATTCCCATAGATATTTGTTTGCAGAATCCACTGTTTTCCATTTTCATGACCCAGAAACTCAAAGTCTATCTCATCATGGTTGTGAGGGAATAAATCTGCATTGGACATCTGCATGTGTAGCAACCAGTTACCCTAATGGAAGAATAATGGAAGGAGAAGAAGAAGAAGAACTAAATTGATGCTTTTATGTAAGTTCATGGAAAAAGAACTGATGAACTCACATAGAAGGCTACTACTACACCAGAGGAGTAACCTGGAGGAAGCTTGATGGCAGAACTGAAGAATCCATAGTTATATTTGTTTAGAGAGATCAATCCAGACCCTGTGAAATAAGTTTAATTGAAGCAAAACTAAATAATTAAGGAAAAGAAAATGATAAAAACCCTGTTCTACATTCATTAATAGCCAACTTATAAATACATCACCTGAAGTTTTGTTGAGAGTTAACTGCACATTAGACCCATTATTGCCAAAATGGATGTTTGAGCTTCCAAAAGATGTTAAAAATGCCTGGTTCAATGTTTGATGATGAAAAAGATCAGTTAAATGTGTAACATTTGGGAGTGTGTAGTGCCCATCGAGAGATCTTGCATCTTCAATGGTGCAGAAGATGAGGATTCCCACTAACATGAAATGTTCTTTCATGAGTGGCATTTTTTTCATAGTAGATAGGTATAGAGTGAGAGAGAGAAAGAGAGAAATAAATAACATGCCAGAATCCTTTCACTATTTATAAGGTGGACCGCAGGTAGGGCTGTAAATGGATAATCGAAAATCCGAATTCAATCCGCATCCGTATTCGTTTAGGGGCATCCGTATTCGATTAGAGATATCCGGAATAAAAATCCGAATCCGAATACTTAATTATAAAAAATTAAGTAAATAACGATCTTGAGGGTTTTTGAAGATTCAACAGGTTCTAGAATATGAGGAAAAGAGAATCATGATCTAAAACTAGGGATTAGGAGTGAATTGTATCCACTAGGGGGAGGAAGGCTCGGGTTATACAAGGCAGAGGTGTAAGCAGATGGTCGACAATTCGAATTCGATCCGCTTCCGAATCCATTCGAATTCGTTTAGAGGTATCCGTATTCGACCAGGAAATATCCAAATCCGATTACCTCCGATCCGTATCCGAGCCGAATCCGATCCGTTTATAGGCCTAACCGCAGGGCAATGGTAAGTTAATGAGTTCAGATCTGCTACCCATATGGGGACGGATGAAGATAAATCTGAACCCTCCATGGGATGTGGGTCCCACACCCGCCTTATAAGTTAATAGCTTCTTCGCGAATCCAGAATCTTTACTCATGTGGTGGGGTGCCACCCATGATGAGGGGTCAATGAAGGGAAATCTCCACCTCATCTGACATAGGGTTAGAGAGGGGTCAGATGGGTTGAGATTCTCTTTCATTGGTCCTCCTCTACTCAGGTAGAGGATCTAGACTCTCCGCGGGATAAGACTGCACACATTATGATCCTTCCTAGACCCTGCAATGTCATGAGCCCTCTTTAAGTAAGTTGTATAGCTGTATATGTGTTATCAAAAAAGCGAAAGTATAGCTGTGTTTGTGTGTGTGAGAGAGATTGTTTAACTCTCCAAGACAAAACTCATGTGGGGTGAGCTTTAGATTTGATACAAAGGCCATGAGAGGTCCACTATTAATTAACCAAGAGGACAATTAGTTATTGTTAGTGGCCCTCTTACCAGAAAAAAAGATGTCCTTTTTTTGGCCGGTGAACCATCTTAATTTAAGTTCTAACTACCATGGTTTTAGTCCACGGTATCAGATCGGCCGTATCGAACAAATTTGTCTCTGATCCTCTTTTGAAAATAGGGTTTTTTTATCGATTTACCCCTTATTCGTATTGTGTCATCGATACGATATCAGGATCAGTAAGATTCAAAACCGGTATTAATCGCCCGATACGGGCAATCCGATACCGATACTTAGAACCATTTAAGCACCTGCAAGTAGCTATATATATGGGACAGTCAACCAAACCAGAGTGAATCTGAAAGAGACACAAGAGTAGTTGTTGTCAAGCTAGCAAGAAGACTATTCCAAAAAATAACCCAACTCATGTTTTCTTTGGTGCCAGAAGATCAAAGCGACCTCTAACCAACAATATTATCTTGGATAGAGAAGGCCCATATAGATCCAAAAACTAGGTTTTCAAAAGTGAGAGACTGAGATAGCTATCCTTATCTATACACTAAATTAGAGTTTTGAGAGATATCAAACCAGCTCACTTGAAAGGAAATGGTTTATAAGTATATACAGTAGGAACCATCCTTTCTTAGCTGGAAATTATTTGTTTGCACTTTGCAGCTATTGCCAGCAGCGGTCCCTAATCATTAAATGATTCCAAAGGCTTTTCTTGTGCCTCTTTTACTGCTTTGCACCACAGGTGTCACTTTAGCAAAAATGTTTCAGGTTTTATAGGTACTATTAGGTCTTTTACAGCCCTTAAAATTTGAAGTTGCGATGGGATAGGATAAGTTACACTTTTGCCTTGTAAGACATCAGATCAAAAGAAACCCATGACCTGCATTCAATGTCTCAATTGCTATCATATTGTATCGGTTGATACGATATACATACGTTAAAGGGTTCTATGAAAGTATCGATACATATTTGTATGTATCAGTCGATATGGTTCTATATTTATTGAATCCAATACAGTTCGATACAACCATTAAAGGCCCATGTGATTAATAGACTATGATTTTATGTTTTAGATCAGAAATTGAAGAAAATTTTACAGAAAAATGTAGGATTTAGAAAATTTTGATCTTTGTATTGAAATCATGGTTTTAATCCTATTTTTTTGCTACATATCGATAGATTTAAATAAAACTAAGTTAGTTGATACATCAAATTTGCCCATTTGTAAGGATTTATACTCAAATCGTCTCTTGTCTCGTTATACGTTGTTCTCCATTTTAATGTTTATGCATGATACAAGTTATATATTGTTTGTAGACAAAAGATCTCTACGTCGTCGCATGGTTTCTACATAAGCACATGGGCCAACGGGGGAGCATGTCTGGGTATCTACCCAGGGGGTAAAGGCATCATTTCATGGTGCCTATGAAAGGGCATAGGAAACACCACCACGTAGAAATCTTTTTCCCATTGTTTATTTATGTTATATTTTATTGTAAAAATGTATTTCTATATATATCTTGACTATTTCTATGTGTATTTGTAATATATAATACGTATTTTTTATATGATATGTCTCTTAAAATCATCCTTCTGATACAATATTTGATGCCGATACTTTAAACCTTGATGATATGAGATTTCATAATTAACTTTTGTTTTATATGATCAAATTATAACAACTTAGTGTAATCATGCATGGTAATTTGGAACGAGAGAGAGAGAGAGAGAGAGAGTGTGTGTGTATTAACACAAGACAAACAAGGTTGAGAGAGAAAGGGGGGGACTGGGGGAGGGGTTTGCCCGTGAGGTTGAGAGAGAGACACAAGTGGAAAATGATGGGACAACAAATCCTATTCTGAGGCAAACTAAGGAAGATATGGTTTAAATCACCAAAAGAATTGATAACTTGTTGGACCAACACCATAGAAAGATGGTAAAAGGTTTTGTGCATAGCTACCGCTTCAACCATGGGATGAGGGAAGGATGTGTGATAACATTTCTGCCCCTTGGTGAAGCACCGACACGCTGACTATATATGTACACGCCCGTGCATAAAAAACCAAACCCTAATAAGATTTTGAATAAAGAAAATAAAAGAAGAAAGAACACCACTCAATCGCGCAACATTAAATAAGAGTGTTAATATTAGTAAGAATTTAAAAAAAAAATAGTTACCATGTGTTGGGGAATGAATGCAAAATCAACACGAATGTCTACATTCACCTGAGAGAATCAGAGATTTTTCGCTAAGCATGGAAAAAACTCTCTACGTCACTCTTCACACAAAGATAATATATAGAAAACCCTAATCCCTACAATTATAATTTTACCCTATATATGTAATGGATCCTACACCTGACCCAATTACAAATATAGTCCCAATAATAATTATGTGGACTTGTAGAACACAAGACACACCTAACCCCAGCACCATGTCTATTGACAAGCCTTGCACTGATCTAACTATACAACCAGGTCTTGATTAATATCCTTACGGGTCTTCCATCAAATACATACCCTTATGGGTCTACTCTAATGTGAGTTCAATTTGATCATCTCATGTGTGAAATAAATAAGGGAAAAAAAAAGTGGTTTTTTTTTTTGTATAGACGTTTTTTGTGGGGGAGTGTGGCCCCTGTGCTTGCGGCAGCATCAACAAGGTGGTCATTACCGCCTTTCATGGGGGCGGACCGTAGGATAGTCATTCTGCCTCCCCCCCCCCCCTCTTTTTTTTTTTTTTATACCAATGGAAATGGACCTTTATCGCCCCCAGTACTACTGGGGGTGCTGTGCGTATCGTGCAGTGCAGCACCGCCCATGTGTGCACGGTGGGGCCCATTGTGCACACATGGGGGGTGCTGCGCCGCACGATGCGCACAGCACCCCCAATAGTACTGGGGGCGATAATTTTCCAATGGAATTACAAGGTTGGCCTACCATAAAATTGAATTAAGGTCCCATTTGTGCCACTCCTCATTCAAGGGTTTGGAGTTGTCGAAATTCGCATACCACGTGGGAATATGAAGGTACAAGATCAAAATTACCTTTGGTGAAACCATGAACTATGTCTTACCATAAAAAAATGGACCGAGTTTCCCTCTACCTACAGTGAATGGAGTCCCATTCATCGAGGGGCTGGAGAGAGCGGGAATGGGTATCAGGAGGGTATTTTGGAATAAACAAAACCCTAGGAGGGGTTTGTGAACTCTAGGATGGTGGATGAACCGTCCACTATGGGGGAAAACTTTGTCCCCAAAAAAAAACCATGAACTATGAAGCACAAAAAACTATTCTTTTCATTAGAAGTAAACATGGGCCTGGGCCTAGTATATCTCAATGTCAATCACAGGCTAGCCCATTAACATCCCCTTCTTTTGCAATGTGAAAAGTGAAATTGTGAAAATAACATGGACTAAGTTTCTTTTCCGCAATCTTCTCACAATGGAGATTTGACCTTTCGGTTAGACGATGGGAGTTAAAAAATAATGATACATAAGTCCAATCACAAGATCACATCACCAGTGGTAAAGGGATTCTTCCTTCTTCCTCGTCTACATGGGAGATGAAAAACCTATTCCAAAAACAAAAAAAAAATTTAATTGAAACTCAAAAACAAAATTACCCATTTACCTATTTGCTCACTTCTCCAACCGAAGGCATGTATAAATAGATTGGTAAATAAAAGATACTCACTAAATAGGATCCGGCTCCACTCCAGGGAGCTCAGCGCCCAGGGGGGCATCCAAGGGTTGGGCTGTGCTACACACATCTCGGTGCACACCTAGGGATGTGTGCGGCACAATCCAATGGCTGGATACCCACTGGGCATGCTGGGCCCTCTGAAGAGGAGCTCAATCCAATATTGGGCTGGCAAATGGGCTCCATTAATGTCAGTCATTTCTTACCGGCCTGGTTAAACGTGTCGGTTAAGGTAAACAACTCTTTCACCTCTCTATTTACCTGTTTATCCATCAAGTTAGGGGTATATAGGTAATTTTTCTATATGATCTATTATTCTATTATTCTATGGGCTATGGCATATAGTCAATCCCATTCATAGACAACAATTACCCATTGATAAGCCCACAACCTACACCCTGGGGCCCATTCAAAGTCCATTCCTTTCCCTTTTAAATTTAAGGGGAAGAGATATCTGAACCTACAGCATTTCCTACGACCTCTCACAATGTTATTTTTATTGGGAAAAATAATTGGAAAAAAAAAGAAGCTATATTTGTGATGTTTCTATAAGTCACAAGGCAGATTTTCCTATTTAAATCGTCTACTAGGATCCTCTGCAGTACCGGCGGGGTGGCAGTGCACATCCAAAGGCATAGCAGAGGCTAGGTGGCACATGGCCTCTGCTGTGCCGCCGGATGTGCACCGCTGCCCCGCCAGTACTGCATAGGATTTTAACACCTACTTTTGCTTAGAGTTTGGAGAATGTACCATAATGGTTGGAGTATCGTAGGTGCAGACATACATGGGTTACATACCAATACACAAAGGTATATGATTGAATTAAATTCTAAAATTTGACACATGGTTAATCTAGACCATTTCCTCTATCCAAATTCAAACGATCAAAATGGATACATCATTTTCATTTCTCTCTCTCTCTCTTTCACCTTTGAAATGACCCCCTGAAAGATGCCCAGTCTTGCACCCCCATTGATGCCACCCGCTTCATCCATCTACCTTATACATTATAGGAGAAAGTTTTCCTCCACGAGGGTTTAAGAATAGTACACCAATTTAGGGTTATTATAACTCCCCTTACTGTACAAAGTTGATAATGTTTTTCCCGTGGATATTGATGCCCATCCCAAAGCACCCACACATTCCTTCACCGTGGATGAAGGGAAACTTGATCTTTATTGTCTCTATTTATCTGCCCCTCCATTTCCTCCATTACATCTCATAGGGGGCGGAAATGATCACCCTACCCCTTGCCCGAACACATTGCCCGGGTGGGATCCACTCCCCCTCCCCTATTAGATGTAATGGAGGAAATGGAGGGGTAGATAAATGGAGACAATAATTTTCCAGGGAAACTGCCTTCTATATTATACGTATAATAGAGTTACCTTAAAAAAAAGAGTTTCTCCACTCACGGTGAAGTGGTCATAATCTCTCTCCCTGTGAAGTTCCAAAACTGCACTTGAGTATCCAAAGAGTCTCATCCAACAATAATAAAAGTGGTGGATGAAGAAATTCGTGAAGGGAAAAAAAAACCTAATAAAAACATGTTCGTAACTTCACTTTAGGTGCATGCCCTAATTTTTTACATCATACCCTCCTATGCATGGATGAAATTTTGTTGCTACCCGGACTCACAGCCAAAGAAGTGAAATCTTGAAGGGTATTTTCAAAAATACAAAAACCTATGAGGGTATTTGTGAACTCAAAGGGTCGGGGAAGTGAATTATTCTATTTCTTTGGTTGCGAGCCCGAGTAGCAACAAATTTTTTCTTCCTATGCACAACCATATATCTATTGCTATTAATGGATATATTAAAAGAAAGAATTCCATTTGCTATATTTTTGGCAAAGTTTTGCGTCGGTGAAAGAAATCTCACCATTAGAATAGTCTAATACGAATGTCTAAATTAACCATCATAATTGTTCCAGAAGTCTCATCCAAGCAATAGAACCGGCCCATGAATGAATTCTCTTTTCATCATGGATGACGGAAAAATCACTCCTATACTTTTTATATCAAATACCAAAATTAGCCATAGATTGACAATTATACTATCTTTCTATAACCACATCTAGCAATGATCTTTGTATTTTATTTTTATGATTATCTATTAAAAGAATGAAACTAAGCAGCAATTTGGTTAATACTTAATAGTCATGTGACTGAACTCTCATATACTACTCATATCTAAGCAAGAATTTATAAAAAGTTGGAAATGAGAAGATAAGTCCGGCTCCATTCCCCACTTGGCACCGGCCAATTTATCTTTGTGGGCCGATCTACGTTGGTCTTTGCCGGTTCAAACATGAAAACGTGTTTAAAGAATAAGATTAAATATGTTTGATTAAGACATTTGCAATTATTATTGAAGGTATAAAATGAGGAGGAAGACTGAAAAACGTGTCACAAGTGTCTCAACATGATTGGTCCACGTTACCCAACATCTCTTCCCATTGTTGAAAAGGTGAGTGGACATGGATGCTCCAAAGGATCACTTAAACCTCATCCATCCGTACTAATCCCTAGGCAATAGGATGGCCACCTCGCCGACTGTCAAACGAAACCTCTGTCACAGCAATCAACTAACTTGAGACTGAGTGATAATTGGCCCAGGGTGAGAACAGTGGGATTGGAACGTAGGACGTTCAAATTTATGGTTTACCCCAACTCTTACCGCTGAGCCAACACCCCTTGAGTTCATCACTAATTCACTATAGATGATCTTACATGGTCCCAATTGGAATTTGGGTATAACTCATCATCAAAAGTGTTATACCACATAACGGTCCACCAGTGGGAAGTAGACATGTGCAAGGTAACTTGAGCTACACGACTCCCAATTCGATGCACCACACTCCTAGTGGGATTCTGATCACTGACGCAATTGTATCGGGAACGACCCCTAAATTTGGGGAGCACAGAACCCAACTAAGGGGCCAGGTGAGAGGCATACAAAAGTGGAAGTCTTCGTCGTCTCGGTAACCACGAACCCTATATAAAGACAACGGGGGACCACGAAGAGGTATATTCACTTTTCTGACTCTGACTCTGACTCTGACTCTGACTCTTTCAGTACCCTTCTCTTACTGTTTTGCCGGACTGACTTTGGCACCAGAGAGTCTCCCCTTGGAGTTCGCTCCAGGCCTCTTTAATGTCATCTTCTTTTGCAGGTCTCCACATCATCGAGCGACATTCCGGCGACAACAAAAAGTAAGTGAATTTTATCTGAGCCTTAACAAGTGGTATTAGAATCGAAACGTGGTCATTTATGTGTCTCTGAATAGGAGTGTCAAAAATTGACCCGCACCAGTAGACTAAACTTGAACCGACCTGTTGAAACCTAAGACTGACCCGGCCGATTGTTAAATGTGTTGGGATCAACTAGGGGTGCAAGTTTGGCCCTGTCGGCCCGAACCCGCCCTGGCCCGCCCTGAGCCCGAACAGGGTCTGGGCTGAGATATTTGGCCCTGAGGGCGGGTCAGGGCTGGAAATTTCTGGCCCTGAATTAGGGTCGGGTCGGGTTAGGGTTGAGGCCTCGAGCTAAGCTTGGCCCGGCCCGGCCCGACCTTGATTTAAGTTATACTATAAAATATATATTGATATAATTTATACATTATAAACTTTAAATTTCACCCACATTTTTTTATATAATATATTATATATGAAGATAATAAGTGTTATAATATAATTTATTATATTATTATTTTATGTAAAATTAATAATGTTCTTCCCAGCCCATGCATTTCTTTTCCCCTCCCCATAATCAGGGTTAATCAGGGTCGGCCCGGCCCGACCCTGAGGGCGGGTCAGGGTTGGATTTTTCTGGCCCTGAGTCAGGGTCGGGTCGGGTCTGGGCCCAGCTAAGGGAACTTAGGGTTGGGCTAGGGTACTATAAAGCCCGGCCCAACCCGACCCTGTTGCAGCCCTAGGATCAACCACCGACTGATTAATAATCGTTGTGGTCCAACAGTCGCTTGACATGGACCAACCGTTTATAGTCCGACTAGCTGGTTTAATTCTATTTAGCCTTATAATAACCCATTTCATGTACACAATCTTTCAAGAGAACGATCAGTTCAATACCGAAATTGTTACCAACAGGCTCAAACATGGATAAAGTGACAAACTTTATATGGGTTTGAATTGAACCGGATCCATATCCGAAATTGTTACCGACAGTCTCAATTAGGTCATCATTCATGCCGTAGGTCAATGGTCAAAGTATATTGTATTTCATTTGGTAGGTCAACAATAAGGCCATGCATGCCCCATTCATTTATTAGATATTTTTTTACAACTTACACACAGTGTGGTACCCTACAATTCATTGGGCCCCACTTAATGAGCGATGGGCCAATTGTCTTCTTTTCTGGAATCGGACTTCTGATCCGGATTGGATCGGAATCAGTCGGAATCGGGGTTTAAGAACCCTTAAATCAGTCCACATATCCAAAAACATGGAAATTTCTAGGGTTTTAACCTTTTATGTATGAATCAACTACGTTGTATCGGTCATGATCGATTCCAATACAAATCAGTCGATTCAATGATCAAATTCCCCATTTTTAAAACCATGCTTCAATGTGTAAGCGAAACAGTTCACTGAAAAGATCATGTAGAAACTCGATTCATCGTTGTGTTGATCGTCAACTGTCAACTGTGGCGACAGCAAGATTGTAACTTTTTTTTTAATCATAAATAAAAAAGAGTTTTCAAAATGAGTTGAAAGTTACTTGTTATTATGTTTTTTTTAATTGTTATTATTTATATGAAATGACAAGATTATTTTTTCATTAAATAACTTTTAAGATAAGACAAAAGGTTAAAAAAATAAATTTTAAATTTCTTAGTTCATCTACCTAGTGACAACAAGACGCACCTTTTATTTAAGCATGGGATTTGATCTTCTCATTGAATCCATGAAAGATATTTTAAACCTTTAATAATGGGGATTAATGTTTTCAAAATTCTAATTATAACATCTAATCATCGTTGATGAAGATATTTTTGTTCTTCATCCTCAGAATGAAAACTTTGACCCCGGGAATATTCGATTTAGACATATTACTTTGCCAACTAAGTTATACATCCTTGAGGTTAAATGAAGAGAGCTAAACTTATGACCCTTTAATTGTGAGGTATTGATCATTGCCAATTGAGCTACCCCTTGTAGCTTTGACAGAAATGTTATTGATAGTTAAACCTTAAGGTCATCTCCTCAAATGTCCACGAATCGGCCTTGCGACAAAATAAACAATTGAAAATTTGGGATCGTTGATAAGGTGCTTAGGATAACCAAGGCCAAAAGGAGGTGCATCAAATATCAATATAAAAGGGAGGAGGATATATACTTGAATTTGAGTATAAAAATTGACATGTTATTTATACTATTCACAATATATCCAGCAATCAGAATTACCACATCACCTTCCATATAGTTAAAAATAAATTTTTTTTATAAGGGATCCACATGCTAAATGAATGGCAAGACCAGAGAGAACAATTTAGTAAGGAAAGAGAAAAGATTCACATATTTAATGAGATTTGATACGTCAAAGCTCCGGAATTGATGGAACACTTAATTCAAACTATTTAACCTATTTCATTATAGGCTTATCCAATCTAACCCTCATACCATTAGACATGCAACAGAAACCAAATAATTAAAAAAATTCCATTCCAACGGTCTGGATTTCGATAATTTAATCTTAGAGATTTCTGTTTTACGTTAGATTTTCTCTATTTAAAAACTACCCACTTTCTCTGCACACACTCCTGTTTTTGTAAGGCACCCGTCCCAATCTCAAGATAGCACGAGCACTTCCCCATATCGTAGGGGATCGTGTCAATTTCTCAATTCACCACGTGTCCCAGTCCCCTCTCCTTCGTAGAGACATCCCCTTATTAAGTCAACTTAATGCCCCATGATCCAAGAAGCCGCCACTCTTCTTCATTGCCCTATCTTAACCCATTACACGTGTCGATTACTACGCAGTCCTCGCGAGATCACAATGATGGGCACGTGTCAGATTCTTCCCCCTCTTTTCTTTCCTCTTCTTTTTCTCTCTCTCTCTGTCTATAAATAGAAACAGAAGTCACAGCATCTACCGATTAAGTTGCTTGTCCTTTCTCACTTTTCGTAATCTGCTAAAAGTTTTCAATTTGTTCTATAATTTTCTCTTTTTGTTTTTTTGATTTTTGTTTATCTTCAATTCGATGATCCAGAAATCTGACGATCTAAATCGCCGGATCTTGAGATTCCCGGCAGTTCATCCCTGTGAAAGTGTCTCCACAGGAACCCTTCTTCGTGATCTTATAGCTCTTTCTCGCAACATATGTGATTACCAGTCGAAGATCTTTGCAACACAACGCCGGAATGCACGAGAGGCGATTCGTCAAGTTGGAATTCTTCTTGTCTTCTTTGAAGAAATTCGAGACCGTAATGATTCAGCTTTGCCTGATTTTGTCAGCCTCTGTTTCTCCGAGCTCCATTATAGTCTTCAGAAGCTCCGGTTCTTGTTGGAGGATTGCACTCGCGAAGGTGCTCGGCTTTGGATTCTGATGAAGTACGAACGAGTTTCGACTGAGTTTCGTGTACTTATCAGGACGATAGCCACGGCGCTGGATGTGCTTCCTTTGTGTTCGATCGATGTTTCCATTGAAGTCCGAGAATTGGTCGAGTTAGTGGCTAATCAAGCTTTCAAGGCGAAATTTGAGGCCGACCCGGATGAGGAACAAGCAGCTAAAGGTGTTCTCGACATTTTAAACCAGTTCGAGAACAAAGTCGTTCCCAGTCGGATTGATCTGAGAAGGGTTCTTGACGACCTCGAGATTCGAAGCTGGAGCCGGTGTAACAAGGAGATCAAGTTCTTGGACGAAGAGATAGATTCGGAAAGCTCAAAAGGAGAGGAGAGGGAGGTCGTGTTTCTGAGTAGTTTAATGGGTTTTATGTGCTATTGTCGAGTCGTCATGTTCAATGTTGTTGACTGTAGAAGTAACCACCGTTCGGATGTCAGATGCTTTGGAGAGGTGCTCAGTTACCTGAATCCGGAGGATTTCCGATGCCCCATCTCTCTGGAGTTCATGGCTGATCCAGTGACAACATCAACAGGGCATACTTATGATCGATCTTCAATCCTAAAGTGGCTCAAAGCAGGAAACTTCACCTGTCCCAAAACAGGGGAGAAGCTGACGACCACCGAACTGGTCCCTAATTCGACTCTGCGGAAGCTTATTCAGCAGTACTGTTCCGATAATGGAATTTCATTGGCGGAACATGGCAGTCGGAGTCGTGACATAACAAGAACAATTCTTGCCGGCAGTAACGCAGCAGCAGAAGCCATGAAACAGCTTGCCAACTATCTTGCTCACACGCTTGTGGTCGGAACAGGGGAAGAGAAGAACAAAGCCGCTTATGAGATCCGTTTGCTTGCAAAATCCAGTATCTTCAACAGGTCTTGTTTCGCCGAAGCTGATACAATCCCTCCTCTACTGATGCTTATTTCTTCCACTGACCCATCAATTCAAGAGAACGCAATCGCAGCCCTATTAAATCTGTCCAAATATTGCAAGTGCAAAACAGAGATTGTTGAGAATGGTGGGTTGAGGTTGGTTCTGGATGTTCTAAGCAGAGGTTTGAAGATGGATTGTCGCCAAATCGCAGCTGCTACTCTGTTTTATCTTTCTTCAGTGGAAGAGTACAGGATTTTGATAGGAGAAATGCCAGATGCAATCCCCTCTTTGGTGAACTTGATTAGAGAGGGGAATCCAAGAGGGAAAAAGAATGCTGTGGTTGCGATCTTCGGACTCCTTCTCTACCCAGGAAACCATGATATGGTGATTGCAGCAGGAACAGTCCCTTCAATGGTTGATCTTCTAACATCTTCCGAAAGAGAAGATCTTGTTACCGACTCTCTAGCAGTTCTAGCAAGGTTAGCAGAGCAACCTGATGGAACGATTGTGATTCTAGGGACCTCTGCTTTACCTCAGCTGTTGAGGATTCTAAACTCCTCCACTTCCCGAGTAGAGAAGGAGTACTGTGTTTCACTTTTGCTCTCCCTGTGCAGTAATGGCGGAGCCCAGGTTATTTCCATCTTGCAGAACACCCCTTCTCTTATGGCTTCCTTGTATTCTCTTCTCACAGATGGTACCTCACGTGCAAGTAAGAAGGCCAGTTCGCTCATCACCATCCTCCATGAATTCCACAATTCTAGTTCAACTGGATTGTTGGCTCCAGAGGTACCACAAGAACGCTTTGTTCACGTACGTTAAAACCCAATTTTGTGCCGTTATTCTTTTGTTCATTGGTCCCTTTATTCTTTTTCAAGCATCTGTTCTTGTAAATATGGATGCTTTTGAAGAAGTTGTTATATTAGCTCGGTTTTTTCAAGAGCTAAATATGGAGTCACAGCTTCTGATTATGAAGCTATATGTACATATTTATAATATACACTTGTGTATTCTGAAATACTTATTGGATTAATAAAGCAAATAAAGGTGTGTTATAGAGTTAAGATCCAATTAACTTCTGTGTGAAGTATTACATATTTCAAGTGAAAAAGAGATTTGTCTTCTGTTGTTTAACTTCAAGCCCAGGTTGTTGTAGCTCTTCTCAAGTACTGTAAAACCCTTTTCCCTGTAAGGATTTGAAGGGTTTCTATCCAATGACATAACCTTCTTGTCTTTGCCTGTTATTAATGATCACCATTTGTTAATGGAGATGAAATGCAAAGTATAAGGAAAAACCACACAGTTATATGGAAAGTTTCTTGTTTCTGGGCAGCTAGTGAACAAGAAAATGGTTATCCTCTTTCTCAGAGATCCCAGCAAAGGAACAAGATATGGAACTATCACAACTAGTGATGTGCTTAAATGCAATATGCTAACTATTTGATAAAAGGCCTCTGTCAGTTTAACAATCAAGCTGCTGCATTAGAGTTGTGTATGTATTGCGGGTAGAAGTCAGTGTAGCTTTAAACAGAAATCTTTGGATACCTGGTACTTTGTAAGGTTTTAAAGCTCTATTCTTTGGTGAGTTCTTTTTATCTTGTACTCTGTTTAACAATAAACAACTGTTGGTTTACAGCTTCCGATAAACAAAAAAGATCCATAAATCCAGTTTCCTCCTATCTTTATGAGTTCTTTTTATCTCATACTCTAATGATCTATTATTTTTATAAATTATGGGTGCGCCAAGTATACAAACAATAGGGGAGTGCACCAATAAGATGCGATGGAACGATTTTATACATAAGAGGGCAGCGAGATCATTTTAAGTGAAAAGGGCAGAGGGTGCTAGCGTACCCTCCCTTGGCAGTTCAGGAAAAACAAATAAAAAGAGCCAACGACAAGGCAAGTACCTTCGATAGAAGATTTTCAAATAGTATTGGTCACATGCTCACATTATACCCTAGCCCAATAAGGGTCATGTTGGAGGTGCCAACCTAGCTAGCGTCATGGTAAGGACCCTGGCAGTTGTTGACAAGTTCTTTAATATTTTAAACCACCAATAACAAATTTAAATGATTTGAAATACTTCAATTATAATCTAGATGGTCAAATTGTTCTCGAGGAATTATGGTAGAATATTTACAAGTTTCTGAGGTGGATATAATTAAGAAAAGATACCCATAAAGATAGGAGGCTGGAAAGAAAATGATTTTGGTCAAAAACTCAAGGTATAGTAGCTTAACTAAGACGATCAATTCCTCTGCCTTTGGGAAGTATGGAAGTCTACTCTTACAAAAAGGTAACCAGTCATACAAAATCAAAATGGCATTTTTATAGTCATGTCAAGCCTAGAGGCAGAAATTCCATCTCTTGTATTCTTCTCAGACATCTCTAAAGCTACAGCTCAACATGTATCATCAATGAGTATTACCAGTACAAAGTGAACCTTCTGAAGTGCTCTCTCTGACAATCCTCTTGAAAATTGACATTTATAAAGCCTTCGACTCTCTTTGTTGGGATTTTTTGTGTGATTTCCTCCATTGGATTTCATTCCGCTGGATCTACTCTTGCATCTCTTCCCCCTTTCCTCTTCTCCCGCTACATCTAATCCAATATCGACCAGCTCCTCATCTCCTCTATCCCCAAATGCCAAGCCCTTAAGCTCACGCATCTTGCCTTTGCAAATGATCCTATGATCTTCTCTAAGGCTAATTCCTCCTCATGGCCTCGTTGCACTTATTTGAGAGTATTTCTAGTCTCTGCATCAACCTCCTCAAATCTCATCTCTTCCTCTCTAGAGTCTCAAAGGCGGAACAGGCTTCTCTCCTCGACCCGACTGGTTTCTACCTTGGTATTCTCCCTGTCAAATATCTGGGGCTCCCCTTGATCCCTGGTAGGTAGATCAGCCATCATTTAACCCTAATGCTTGACCTTATCTACAAAAGACTCCAGCTTTGGAAAGGCAAACTTCTCTCTTATGCGGGAAGGTTAGGGTTGATTATGTCAGTTCTCCAATCTTCTTACATCTTTTGGTGTGGCATCTTCAGGTTGCTCCAATCCACCATCAACGCCCTCGAATCTTTAATGTGTGTCTTCCTCTTGAAAGGTGTTGAAACTTCCAAATTCCTCCACCCCCTTGTTGGTATCCTCAAGCTGATTTGGAGAATCACTACTAAACAAGATAGCATCTGGGTCAATTGAATCTACTCCTACTCCCTCAAAGACAACTACTCTTTGTGGACTGTCCCCTCATTCCTCTGACTCTTCCTGGGTCTGGCGGAAAATCCTTCTTCTCAAGCCCATTGCTCTCAGAGCCATTCTCTTTAGGATCATTGACCCGGGTCTTGCACCTTATTTTGGCTTGACCACTAGCATCCTATGGGCGTTCTCTTTTCCATTGTCTTTGCGAGAATGGTTTACTCTTCCCCATTGTTGCCTCCAATATTCTCTCTCAAGGCTCCTGGTCTATTCTTCTCTTACCCCCCCCGGCCCCCTCCCCGTTCTCGGCCTTCTCTCTCTCTCTCTCTCTTAGATAGTATATAATATTATGTCATAATTCTTGCACAAACAAAAAATATATTATGATGTATTTATCAATATATTTTGAATGGGAGAGGGTTTTCCATGCTGTCAATATAGAAAAGAATCTACACACCACACCAATGACTGTCTTGAAAATGGTATCATTCATATGAGACCCATGTATTCAAAATAGGAGAGAGAAAAATGATAAAAATCATATGAGTGGGAAACTGCACCTTGGCAGCATATGAATCTTTTTTCCATTTGAATTTATTTGTATTGGGAAAAGATTTTCTAAGCCACCAGAAGAGGGTACACTAGCACTCTCTCTATCTCTCTCCTCCTCACACGAAATGACCTTACTGCCTCCTTTGTACGAAACCGTTCCACCTCTTATGCCACTTGCTCAAAGAACCCTCTCCCATTTATATTATAAATATATTTCACCAAATCCATAAAAAAGGGAATGCGTTCTTTGTTCAGGGCACAAAATGATCATTGTGCCCTTTCTGTAATTTCATTGGGCAGGGTGCGGGTGCAAAGCCACGCTCCCATACAAAGTGCTTATTTCATTCTAGGACCAAATATAATGACCATCAAAACCAAAATTATAATGAAAGGAAAAATTTGAGCTTGGGTTTCTACAATAGTATACAATGAAACGGAAAAGTTAATTGATGTCACAACTCTTAGTTATACCTTTATTGACAACTCACAAAGCTTATAGAATTAGCATCCTTAGGTTATATCTTGTTTCAACCCAAAAATATTATAACATTTTATCTTTTTTATTTTTTTATATTTTTTTGGTAAGAACAACATTTTATAACATTTATTGGTTAGTGTCGATCCGAATGATGAGATATATGATTGAGTTTGATTTTGAATTTTGATAGAGGACTAATAAACATGATCTTACTCCTTACTCTATCCAAATCTTAGAATTTCCACTTAATCTCTTCACCAATTTAATGGCTGAAAATATACAAGACAATCCACTAGATGTTGGATCATATGATTGGAATGGACCATGAAATCTGACATGTAAATAATTCTCCATATGATTAAGATGGATCACACTATTTTGAAATGTAATGTATCCAATGATTCGGATTAGACTAGATTGATTAGTTCACCACTCCATGTGGCAAAGCGAAAATAGTGGGCCGGAGTGCATTACCACATTGTTGGTTACTTGTAGTGGCAATTTTTGTAGACAAGAGACACTTGGACCTTATGATCATGTTATTCTCATCATCATTTTGTCTATCTCTTCATCGAATATTTTTTATTACATATCAAAATAATACTTAAAAATAAATTTAAAAACTCAAATTTTTATAAAATTTCTAAACCCAATAAAACAAACCATTCCCACTTGACTAACAGTTTTTGTTTTTTTTTTTTCCACAAAGAATAATAAAATAAGGGGGCATTGTTCTCTGTGCCGCAATGCAGCCTGCGCCCAAGCACATGGGGGGTGGACGCAATGACCACCTTTCCCCCTTGCGCAGGCTGCCCATGTGCCTGGGCACAGGCTACATTGCAGCACAGAGAACATTCTCCCTAAAATAAGGGATGAATTTCATGTCGGATTGTGTTGTGTATGCTAGCGCCTTCTTGTTTCTATCTCTCTTCTCCCACAATAGGAGATAGATATATCATATATCATTTTGGGCAAGAGATCACTACCTGGTCACATAGCCCTGCATCAGCACAGGAGCCAATGAGAATATGCGCAGCAAGCACATGGGGGGTGGACGCAATGACCACCTTTCCCCCTTGCGCAGGCTGCCCATGTGCCTGGGCGCAGGCTACGTTGCAGCACAGAGAACATTCTCCCTAAAATAAGGGATGAATTTCATGTCGGATTGTGTTGTGTATGCTAGCGCCTTCTTGTTTCTATCTCTCTTCTCCCACAATAGGAGATAGATATATCATATATCATTTTGGGCAAGAGATCACTACCTGGTCACATAGCCCTGCATCAACACAGGAGCCAATGAGAACATGCGCAGCAAGGGCATATAAATGGATGAGATTTTTTTATTTCATAAAGAGGATGATGGTAAATTCAAATGCTCATGTGTATGGGAACAGGGACTATACGGCTAGGTAACCTTCTTTTTTTTCCTATACGCTATGTAGGCTACGCAGCCTGGTACTTTGGCGGTGTTCTCTCTCCCAACAAAAGTTTCTTACCTAAAAGGGTAGAGTGGTCATTTCAAATCAAGGTGACAGAGGGAGGAAGAGAGATGGAGAAGGTTACCCCTTTCCTAGCGGCTCTGAGAATCTTTTCCTTACAAATAATTATCTTTAGCTGCTTCCCACACTGTCCTTGTCTTCCTTGTTATTTCATCGTTGTCCCCCGGTATTCTCAAGTCGAAACTCCAGAGACACTGTCACTCTTTGTTTAATTTCTTTGGAAGCGATTCCTTGTGTGGTTGTAGCCAAAATCGTCGTTTTTAGGGTTTCCTCGGAGCCATTAAAGTTCCCTTCAAGCGAATTTGAAAGGGTAAATTTTTTTCATCTCTTTGTATTCTGTCTGCCTCACACTACAAGAAGACCGTAGAACTCACGAATTTAGGTTTCTGCTTTTTTGCTATTTTTGCAGCTTTCTTTGAGCTGTTTGAAATGGCCACGGAATCCAAGGTTGTGACGGAGGATGCTAAGATTGATCTTTTTGAAGACGATGATGAATTTGAAGAATTTGAAATTGGCGAAGGTAATCTCGTTCTCTAGTTGTTTATTGTTCAAGCTTAAACCTGCTGGCTTTGGATTTCTCTGTTGTGTCCCCTCTCCCCAATTGAATTGCTCACCTTGTTTTTCATGTGGAGTTTGAAGTCATCTAGTGATTTAGATTTTTGTGTTAAAGTCGTGATAATTTTACATGACTCAATATTGATTCACCAAAGACTAAAATTTGTTATCCATGTGATAGAATCTGTTACCCTTGTATCATAACTTGACTACACATACATCCTAAATTTCTAATCATTATATGATTACATAGATGATGATTTCATGCACTGAATGAATTTGTTTGAAAGCTATTGGAGAGTTATTTATGCTTTGCTTCGTATTTAGTTTTTCATCTTAAACTTTATTGTGTTGGTTAGAATAGTTAAAAGCTGACCAATAATCTGCATTTGTTTACTGACAATGCAATATTTTCTTTGTCAGCTCATGATTTGAGTTCACTCATTTTAAACATTCTTATCACTTTCTGGTGATCTGACCTGAGTGTGCTGAAGTTCAGATTAACCAACCTCTAGATAATATTAGTAGCTGGATGATACTCTTTTTAAGCATCAATCTGCAGGCTATTTTTAATCTGATTCCTCTGGGGAAGAGAGGCGTTCAAATTGTCTCTTTCCATTTACAAAAAACATTTATATCCTGCATGGCAATCTAACCGATCGAAATAATTGGGAATAGAAAATGATGTCTCCCCTCATCAAATTTATTAATGGTGGACAACTCATATTTAAATTGTCACTTTGGATGTGAACCTTATTTCACACTTTAATCTACTAGTCCATCATCTCCCTGACCTTAGCACGTAGCTCCCTCCCTGTTTCTCTCACATGTATACACATGGGGGGTTGGGTTGGGGAAAGAATCCCTTCCTTGTAAGGGATAAGGATGTGACTTGATACTTAAGGGTGATGCTGTTGGTTAGGTGGCCATACAAGTCTAGAGGATCTAAAAGCAGTTGGAGTTTATCCAAAAGACGGACATTTGAGGGTCTGAGTCCAGTTATTCAGAGACTGAATCCTGTTTGTCTTTTAGGACATCATTAAGAAGAAGTATGAGCCCTATTTACTTCCATGTGGATGTGAAAATGCCACTTTGAGCTTCTCACATCGATCTTCCATCCAATAGGAACAACTCTAATTGAGATGATCAAAATTTAAGAAGAAATGAAGTTATTCTGTATTTCTGTGTATGAGAATACTGAAGCATCATAGGTACTCGTATGTAGGATTGATCATTCTATGTGGAGTTTGAAGTTAAAATATACTTATGTTAAGTTGATCTGATTTGTGAGAGAAATTGGTGTCTCTCTGATGCATAGAAAACACATAATTAGGCTTATTTTAGTTGAAATAAGCCTAGGGTTGAGTTATATATGTGTTGGCCTTTGCTCCAATAGGTATTCGTTGTAATGGGCCTAAATTATGGGTGGGAGGTAGGAATATGGGATTTACTTCATTAGTTTATTTAGAGTCCTTATTTGGGTCAGTTTCCTACTTTCCTTTATTATTTCAGTTTCCTGGTCAGTTTATGTTACCTATCAGTTCAAAATTGGTTTAGGCCTTTTCTCTTTTGAGTTTGAGTCTTATATAAGTTTGTAAGGGACTACATCCATACCCATAAAATTGGTTTATGTTACCTATCAGTTCAAAATTGGTTTAGGCCTTTTCTCTTTTGAGTTTGAGTCTTATATAAGTTTGTAAGGGACTACATCCATACCCATAAAATTTATGAAGAGTTGTGGCTTTGCCTACATTGTTCTGTGAGATTTAAAATAACTTGTGAGATGCAGTTAGACTCTTGGTGAGATGCTAAGAAAGGCTTGGTGGGATTCCAAGCTAGGTTTTCATGGGATGCCAACTTTGTGGATCAGGTGGGATTCCTGATTCATATCTTCTCTTCTTCATTTTTTCGTTTATTTGTGGGTTCAATTAAAACCAATGCCACGTCAAGTAGCTGTACATCCCTTGTTCCAGTATTTTCCAGTTTGTATTCCATTCTTGTGCATACCCTACTTGCTGGAATTTCAATTTCTCCACAGTTTACATCTGAGATCTCAGATTAAACTGCAGATTTGGCAATCGTAAAGTATTCTAAACACACCCACAGTTTCAAATTTTGATTTTGGTGTTGATTTCTTAGAGTCTTACTTCAAGTGGGATTCTTAGTTCTATTTGTTTTAAAGATCAGATTCTATTTGCTATTTCATATTTGGGAGGGGGATGGGTATGCTAGTGGGATACCGTAAGCTAGCACCCTATGTGTCTATCTCCCTCCTCCCCCCCCCCCCCCTTTTGAAATGAATCCCTTACCCCTCAAAGGGAGGAAGAGAGAGATAGACACATAGGGTGCTAGCTTATAGTATACCACTAGCATACCCAGCCTTTTCCCTTCATATTTAGTCACTTATAAAAAATCTAATCATTATTCTGCTCTTTTGTTGACTATCAAATTGGACCACTAAGTTTTTTATTTCATTATTGTGTTGAAACCCTAAATTCTAGAATCCTATTGCCAATAGGATTAGTCCATAACTCCAGTTCTGACCATCTGATTTCAGTCAGATTTTGAGGAGTTATTCTAGACCATTAGAGTGACCTTCAACCAGAATTTCATTCCCATCTGATTTATTAATTGTTACGTATTGGATTTCTTCAAAATCTGGTCTCTTCCCTTCATTGCGATTCCGGTCATCAACTGATTTCTGAACCTAATCACTTGAGCATCTAGAAACCCATCTCTCTTATTTCTATGTGGGAGTTGTGGAAGACTAATAGTCTTAGGAGTACAAACCCATTGAGTGGTTGGGTCTCAGTAGGAGTTTCTAATTCGAGTCTAGCTCTTTAGTTTAGTTGAGTTCCCCCTTTTTTTCCCTATGTTGAAGAAGCCCATATTCATGAGTTTTTCAGTTGATACATTTCTTGTTTTGGGACTATGTATCTTGTTTGAATCTTGGTCAGAGATTCTATAGGAGATGTCATGAAAAATCTTTGTGATCAGGTTTTGTCCTTTTCTCATATGTCAATAAAATTTGTTGTTATCTATCAAAAAAAAAAATGTAATCGGAACCATTGTAGTTGATAGAAATTGCTTTGAGGTTTGACATCAGTGATGGATTTGGATTATTCTTCATTATTGCTTCTTCTTTGATACTATATAGTTGTTGCTACCTCTTCTCTTTGTATGAATTTGAGCTTAGAATACAAGTACTGTTTTATTTGTGTTGGTTGCTGGGTTTTATTGATAGAGATCAACTTGTAGTGTTTTTTTTATTTCTATTTTCACTAGTACTTGTAGTGATATTTGGGTTCAATAGCTGTTGGATTCTTCTACTAGATTGAGACTTGAAGTAATTATAAAGGTCTAAGGTATCTTTTCACAAATCTGGTCACTGAAAACTAAATTTCCAACCCTGGGGACCCATTTAGTAATGTCAGTTTAGATTAAATTTTAGGATTTGACAGTGCTAAGACTGCCCTTGAACCTCATTTACCCAGCTCCAGGTGTTGATTCACTGGGTCAAACTGTCTGGTCTGGTTTCCATAATCTCAACTGCGCACTAGATATTCGTATTTACAATGATGTTGATATTTTGTAGTTGTCTCTGAGGTGATCTCTAATTTTTTTTGTTTGCCAAGTCATCCATTAACATGAAACATTATATGTGTTGTTTCTGTACTTAAAACCTCCCCCCCCCCCCCCCTTCTATTGTTTTGCAGAATGGGATGACAAGGAAGAGGGAAATGATGTCACACAGCAGTGGGAAGACGACTGGGATGATGATGATGTCAATGACGACTTCTCTCTGCAGCTGAGGAGGGAGCTGGAGAACAACACTAAGAAGGACTAAAGTGTATCAGTTGTCAGCTCCATCCATCATTTCTGCATTTCATGTTTCTAGTAATGAATACGAGATAGATATCAGCATATGATAGAAAACTTGCGTTCAGTTTTTTGAACCTCAAACTTTGACCTCTTTTTGTGCTCCTTGATCTACTGAATAGGAATCTTGGAGAATTTCACTGTGAAGAGTTTGTCATTCTCTGCATATGGTGTTTTAAAGTAGTGAAATTATCAATAAGCTCAATGGATGATTGATTGCTCAGGAATCAGGATCCTTCATGGATCTTAACGACGGGGAAGCATGTCCATAGACTGCTCATGATTTTCTATTAATTCTTTTTCTGGGGAAGACCAACATCCTAGTGAATGAGAATTTGTCCAGTTTTTCCATGACTGAAGATCCATATGGGATTGGATCCTGTCCTTGCAGTGATAAGAGTACTGCCTTGAGCAACAAAGATCTCATCTTCAATACATGTGAGACTGTATGTGGGACAGTCCATCTTGCTAAGCATGAAAGTGTCCAATACAAATGCGACTTTGGGTATTCCAAATCTTATTAATTTGGAAGGGAAATAAAAAATTATTAAAATTAATTTCCAAATAGCTGATTGGATGATATATGCTTTGATTCATTTTTTTTCTTTGGAAGAAGTGAATATTGGAATTGCCCTCCAGGAGAACTTTAAAACCTTGGCTATAGGTGTTGTGTTGGGTGTTAGAGTGTTGCTAAAGAAGGATGCAAACCATAGTCTTCAGATTTTCTTGTTTGATACACAATGGCATGTAGTGCCCCCTAACCCATCTCATTGCTACATGTACATTACCCATTGATAAGCCCATACCCTATAGCCTAAGGTCCATTTGAATCCTATTTCCAAAGGCCCAATTGAAACTTCTCAATTTAATTTAGAAATGGCAAAGGATTTATGCACCGCTGTGCTTGTGGGGAGAGAGGGAATGTATTAACTGTGTAATACCATTTCTGCCCCATACACACTGCATAAAAACTGAAAACCTTTCAGAAATTATATTTTGAATTATTGTGGGTATGCAGTTAGGAATATAGACAGATCGAATTCAAATCGAATATAATACTATTTGTATCTGCATCTGATTAGCTTTCGCATGGACTCAGATAGTTTATGGAAACCGATTTTTCTAAAACGGATTCCCCTAAACGGATATGCAATCATGCACACGAATCAAATATAGATTTTCAACTATCCATTTATATCCCTAATAAAGACTGGAAAGTGGAGACACGAGACTAGAGAGAGCAGCGTTGCAGTTTCACTATCTATGTTGAGCGATGATAAACTAGAGAAGATAAAAATTGGAGAAGACGAGAAGGTAATGGGCTGAACCCTCTACGGCTCTACCCCACTAAGGTTGATGTTGAAGTGTCATAAATTGGAAAAGGTATAAAGTGTTATTTATAAAGTTATTGTTTAAATATATTTTTGTAATCCGACCTAAACAGATTGGATAATATCTGATCTAAAATTGAAATAACCATATTACATCCGCATCCAATTAGTTTTCGAATAGATTCAGATAATTTTCGGATATCGATTTTTCGAATACAGATTCACCAAAACAGATACGAACATAAATCTAAGCTAATAAGAATTTTTGAAAACGATTTACTGTGGAAGTTTTGAATGACAAGAATGCTTACCCATCGCTTTAAGATTAGGTTAAAGATCTCTTGCATCCAAGGCAAAGCTATGACTTGAAAGACCCATCAACTCTCTGAAAATTGAACTTGGTGATTCTGACCACTGGATATGTAGGGAATTATCTAGATCTCATGTATGTTTATGCAATTCCTCCATAATCTCATGCATCCTGCACTTGACCAATTTTAATTAAACTCAAACATGACAGTTTGAACAAAAGACCTTGGATTTCACCTGTTCATAAAATTTCAGTGCCCACCCACAAATTTTGCTTGTGGGTTTTCAACCAAAAAATTACTCCCATAACTTTTTTATTTCTTGAAGAAAAACTTTTGACCCACTTGTTCTTAGCCTAGCATTCTTCATGTAGTGTAGGATTTAGAATCAAGCTCAGAATACCCTGTTCATAACTTTAGCCCCAAACTGCGTAGCTTCATTCTACTCAAAGAATCCCAAGATTAAAAGAAAGAGCAAAAAAAATTCCAATCCAATACGAATCTGAGGAAAACGTTCAACTATTCCACACTGAAGATAAAGCAAAATAAAAGACCTAACGAAGTGGTGGAAGAAACTTTTTGTCTACACAAAATGGAAACCCCATGACAAAAAACCCAATTGTTTGAATCTTCCTTTTAAGAAAATAGAGATTTTGTCTGTAAGATACATCTTTACATGGGTTTTTCGAAACAGAAAGTTCAAATTTAGGAAGCAGAAGCAGCCTGCAAAATTAATGGATTGAAGCCCAATTCAGTTCCCAACCACAACCGGCTGAATCTCTCTCAATTCAATTGCTACCTCACTGGAATGGCTATTTTCCTCTATCAAAATCACACTATACTTTCGAGAATCAACAGTGGTTCTACAGATTGGACAAATCGGTGTCTTCAACAACCATGAATCTACACATTGAGAATGAAAACTGTGTTTGCAGAGAGGTAGTAATCTGCATTTCTCACCCAACTTGAAATTTTCCAAGCAAACAGCACAATCAACATCACTGTTTCCCTTCTCTCCTGCTTTGAATTCAAAGCATGGAAGCTTCTCTAGATCATCAATGGACATTTTATTGCCTGTATTACTAGCCCTCTCTTCCATTGTACCAGCACTGAACCCTCGAAAAGCTCTCCCAACAACACAAACATGAACTAAGATCAAAAAAGTGATGCCCACGAACAATAGTATCACAGAGATGACGATTGCCATTACAAAAACATGTATTACAGAACCCAGAACCTTTCTTCTCATGACAATCTCACTGAAATCTTGGAACTCCAATTCTCACCCCAAAAGATCAGAAACATCCACAGTTCTCCTGTACAATTCTACAAAAACCCTGAATTACAAAACCCATAAACTACAAGTCCACCAATTGATCAGATCTGCCAAGAATATCTTATACCCATTTCATATCTCCTGGTAATCGACAGAAATAGAAGTATTTTTTAGCAGAGAACAAAGCTGAGCTACAAGGGTAGTGGCACCTCTTGAATATAAGAAAACAAAGGTCAAAATTTGAGAGGAAACCCAAAATCTGGAAGAAAGGAGAAACTCAACTTACTTACAGATGGTCTTTTGGGCTTGAGAAGTTTATAGAAACTGGAGATTTGCAGTTGTTACTAGTGGAGTGGTTCTGTTTTCACAGAAAGACAAATTTTGTGATAGCATCAGGTACACAGTAGCTGTAACCAATACCATTTTGTATGAAGTCAAGGAGATCTTTAATGCATAGTGGGAAGTGGGTTGATCTATCTCATTCTGTGGGTAAGGATAGAATCCCAAAAATATATGATAATTAGGTGACGACAAAAGTGATAAGAAGATTGGGAACTTTTTAAAAATTTTCTAAAATTGTCATTTTCAGTTTTTCTCGCTCTGTTTGTCTCTTCAGTTTCTTTCAACAATAGATTAGCCATGAACATCAGCACATCTCCGATGTCATGGATTAGTTTTCTTATCCTTTTCATTGTAATCATATCCCATGGATTGATCAATTATCATGTACCACAATAAACTTCTATTATCAGGTACTGGTGGTTGTAAGAAGTAAAACAATAATAATTTATTTTCCTCTTTAAAAAAAAAAATCTTCACGACGTAAGAGTGGGGATTCTTTCCCATGCCATCTTACATAAAGAGCCATGATACCCACATGGACACACTCTCCTCAGACAAAATGTGGGTCATCTACTAACAACTCTGTCTCCCGCCCTCTCTCATTGATGTGGTTTTCCACTCTGGCATCGTGGAAAATCTCTACTCTTTTATTTCTCATCAATAGCATCATATGTGATTTTTTTCATTTTTAAGTCTTCCAATCAATGTTTAGGTTGTGTAATATCCCTTGTTCACTGTGGGGGAGTGTGGCCCCTGTGAATACATGGGAGCCAATGAGAATGCACGCGGAAGTATCATGGGGGTTAGGATTTTCGCCTTTCATAGTGGGTAGGACAATCATTTTGCCCCCACTATGTCTAGGCGTCGATGGTATACTCCCTCACAGAGAACTTTTCTTCAAAAATAAAAGATAAAATACATTTATCTAACATGTAAATGGACTATGACCTCACAATAAGGTTAGCATTTTGAACCCTACCCTCCCAAATATCCATACTCCAGATTCCTAGGAAGGATCATAGCCCCAACAATATTAGTCTTCACAGCATAGTTCGAGAACTCGCGAGATTTCAACGAGTTTCTCGATTTTTTGAGAAATTGAGACAAGATGGAATACGATATTAAAAAGTACAAGATCTCAGGTCGAGATCTCGGGTTGACACATAAAATGACCTATCTACCAGTTTATTTACTTACCTAACTCGACATATCTTGGCGAGATCTCGGGTCAACCCATAAAATGACCCATCTACCAGTTTATTTACTTACAATCACAGGCTCAGGATGAGGACATGAGTATAAACACCATGCTTGTAAGTTTCGAAAGTATGAGTATAAATACTACTAGTGAGCGATAATCGTGGCATTCATCTCAGCCTCATCATGACTATGATTATGGTCAGGAGAGCACCAGTTCCGAATATAGTGGCTATGGCCAGTTTGGGCAGTCAACACATGAGTTTAACAATCAAAGCATTGGGTCTGGTTTTGGACCTATATTCTCAATCCCAAACCAACCATACACATACATGCCTAAATATGACAATAACAATGGATCTCACGCCTCAAACCAACAGTCTCCGCCTCTTTTATACCCTAGGATAGGGGAATTGGAATATGTTGATGACAACACTCATATGAATGTTGTGGCAAACTATGTCCAAAACTATAACAACACTATGGCATGGGAATTCTATATGGATATGGTTGGGACTGAATACATTAACATATCACATTTTATGTAACATTTGTTTAAAGATTGACGTATTGTACACTTTAACATTTCTAATACTTATTTAAGTTGTTTTACATTAATTAAATGTTTTGATTGTTTTCTATTACTAAACTATGTGTAGAGTAGGGTATTTTAGTACATCGTTGCCTACCAACCTATGGTCCGAAGTGAAACTCATATTTAAACTTTGTTTTTGCAAAATCTGATAGTGTCATTGTGTTTAAATGGCCTAAAATAGGCTGAATATCAAGCTTCAGACCCAAACTAGGTCTAAAACTCACCAAGTTGAGGCTTCAAATTGAAGAAAAAAAAATGCACCAACTCTGCGAGATCTCGACTCGACTCGATTTTTCCAAGGGTCGAGTTGGTACCGAGTTTCGAGTTCTCGAACCTTGCTTCACAGAACAATTGCAGCCTCACTGTCACACTATCAAGCCTTATTCTCTAACAACTAAACTCAACTCAATTAAGCTTAGCTTGCACAGGAGTCTTCACTCTAGCAACTTGAGCTTTTATCATCGCACCAAGTGAAAGCCTCTCCACCATTAAGGTTGAATTTTGAACAGAAAACTGGGAAGAATGAAAGACCTTAAAAGGTTAAAACCATCCCTAATTAACCAAAGCTGCATTTTGAAAGCACGAAAGCTCAATTTGCAATGACACATTGAACTTATCTCATACTAGTTTCAAGTGTTTTATAAATGCATAATGTGTTTAACATAAAAGCTTGGTCAATCATCGATGGCGAGTGCCGATGAATCATTGCCAGACTCCAAACCACGGTCAAATCTCAGATAATGATGCTATTGGAAACCAAATAAAAGTGATTTAATTAGTGGATATTCTAAACAATGTTCTTACAAAATTGATACTAATTCTTCTTTAACTTGAGAACCATAATCAGCAAATCCTCACCTGTCCGCAATGATTAGCACAAAAAAACGTAAACAAATTGTTCATTGCAGATGATGTGATCCAACAATCAAAATATAACAAGCTCAGTCGAGTAGTAAGGTTGATTTAATTAGCCGCCCGAGAAAGATTTAAATAATAAAATAGTGAATTGAAGTTATGATTAAGATGTCCACACAAGAAATGAGTCATATTGCTAAAGAATTCAATGAGAAAGAATAAAATGCTAATCAATGTTTGATTAGGACATCCACACATTAACTTTTTAATCAAAAAGAACCATGATTATACAATTCACCCACAATAATAAACTAAAAGAAAATAAGTATCAAATCATTCATATCAGATAATCAAACTAGGAAAGGGGGAGGCAATTCCATCAGATTAACCTCACATTAGACTATTAGAACCCTATGATTCACGTCGAACAAGGATAAATGAAATAACACTGCTTAAGGTGACCCACGTAACATAATTGCAAGACTTTTTATAATTTTCTCAAATGCAGATTCACAGGATTGCCTTTTGACAATGAAAGTACAACCATATGCCTAAAGCACAAAGTAACAACAAATGCCAGCAAACAAATCAACTGCTCCTTACGGACTTGAAAGTTTCTCACCAAGCTTTAAGAAATCCGTCATTGTCAGTAGTTCAAATACAAATCATCAAATAGGCATCATATAATTTTCTCACCAAACTTCTGGAATCCCATCATTAGCATTCCTATAAATGATAACAAGATAATTTTAGTACGGGACTGGTCTGAGGATGCACCAAGTACTGCTTTGTTGTCCACCCCAAGGTGCCACGCTACCACAGAATTACAACTATATTGACCAAATAACATTTCATTAGAACTGAATTTGAAGGAACAATACTGAGGACAGTTTTCTTCGACGCAGACCAAAGCTGAGCAGTGCCAACAAAACAGATGTTAGGCCGCCTTCTTAATTCAAAAAACTTAGTCCCTATCCCAGTACACTTCTCAAACAATTGCTTAATTCCCCTATAAAGCAAATCATTTCTGCAATTCATTCCCACATCCACGTTTTACATCCGTGGATGCAAACTGGTACTGCAATTGGTTGAAGGCAGGTAGGCAAGTCGGGTTTCCATCTTAACTACTAGGGTCTGGTATCTTGAGTTCAGGCTTTTCCTTCAAGCATTCACTGGGGAAAGGACAAGAAGGGGGACGCAGGGTGCTTCCATAGCTCTAATCTCCACATAGCATTCATTGCAACTTCCAAGTGCCTCTCTCTCTCTCTCTCTCTCTCTCCTAGTTTATGTAATTTTGATTCTGCAACTTGGAAGTTCAAAATGTGGGTCAGCAACAAAACTGGAATCAAAAGCAGAAAAAAGTGTGATTATACCTGATTTATCTCTGTTTCCAGTGTATTAATGACCACAAATCAAACAAGATAAAAGCAAAGATAATATATAACATGAAACTGTCATACCAGGGAAAGGGAATTGACTTCCAGTTTAATAGACTCAATACATTCTTCAACCAAGATGGCCAATCATTTCACTATTTGTAAGATTTACAGGAAAAAATTCGTAATCGTATACCAAACAAAAAGAAGTATGAGGGGGCTGCAAAATATTAAAAACTCATAGCATACAGGGGCTGTGAAATATTAAACCTCATAGCATACTCATACACCATCTAATGTTAGGAGCCCATAACAAGACCCTCCCTTCCAATATTGGTAACACGCAGAACGGCTTGTGCACTTAAAGGAGAGAGCTTTGATTGGCAAAAGTGCTCCCAAGAACCCATTTCAGAATGTTCAGATTCTACAGTTGGTGCAGAGATGTGGGATTTCTCATATACAGTTTGCAGCTCCAAGAGAAGAGTCCGAGCAGCCTCCCTAGACTCGGGGAGCCGATCACTGAGTTGAGATGCAGCTATTTGGATCAATTTATCAATCCCATAAGCTTTAATTCCTTCACTTCCCTGAAGATAACAGGTCCAACAAACAACCATTTAATGAAAAGCATAGGAAACATTCGAAGGCAAGCAAAAATGCTGGAACAAAATAATCAGTAGCTACCCCAACAGTCCAAACAAAAACCTCGACTTGTATTAATGGCAATGCTTCATTTTGACTTTTTAGAATTAAGCATGTAAATACAAAACAATGAGATAACACAAAGAGCACAGAGGAAGTCTTGATACTACTACCATTCTTCAGGGCTTCTGTTCCACTTCCCACATGAGGGAACATATATTCATATTGACCAACAGACTTTAATCCATGGGTATAAATTAGAAGGTTTCTTGACTGTACACAAACCAGATGTTTTGAAATGCCAGAAACTGGCCAAATAGGATATGTGAAACTTCTTTTAACACAGGAAATTGGACGTCAATTCTCAAGAAAGCTAATTTTATCATTCGGTTAAAATCAACTGGTCAAAGTTGATTTTTGGTCCAAAATGTCGACTTAAAGGGTCAGAGTCAAAAGCTATGTTGTTGAAATCTGCCAAACATAGACCAAGTACTACTAAATTTATGCTGGTTGTCTGGTTGTTCCTCTGCCAACTCATGTCTACGCTAACAAAAATAACCTAAAATAACAACAAATAAAAAGGCTTCGCAAGATTTTCAAAGTAGCTAAACTGCAGCCAACTGAATCCCATGTCTATAATCACCGCAAAAAAAGGCCCAAAAAAACCCTGGCAACAGTAGATTCAGTGAAACCTGAGCAATCTACCAACTTATTAACCAATATATCCAGATTGTAGAGAACTCAACACTAAGAAATAGCAGGTTAAGATCAGAAAATGCCCATCATGCCTTCACTAATGGTCAGAGGGAAGGATCCCAAAATTTCCGGATTGTCATTTATCCAGGACCACACAAAGGAAGCTTCCAACAAATCTTTGTTTGCCAAGGGGTGTAATTGGACCAAGCATGGGGTTGTCTGGTGTTATTGATCACAGTTAACAGTTTTCAGAATGTGTAAAGTCACTGAAAACACTCTCCCAAAGGAGGAATTCTATGAAGTATTTCTGTCTTCCCAAAAACTGTAGGTATAAGACAGTTAACAATATATGGCTCCTCTTGTAGCTACAACAGCTAATGATTACGCTGATCTCACCCCCCAGCATCTGGTACTCAAGTACAGCATCTAGTATCTTTTAGCATCAAGCACTACTATAAGTCCAAGGAGCCATAACTAGCAGCTCAACATATTTCATAAGTGAATAAAGGAAGATACAGACAAACGAGTTAAGAAAAATGATCGTGTAATAGTTATAAACCCCCAAGCCTCATTTCTGCTGCTACCACATTGCATCTGGTTTTGTCATTCTAGAAATGAAACATATTGAGCAAACTAACCTCTATGCCCCCACCCCCACCCCCACCCCAAAAAAACAAGAAGAAAGAAAGAGGTAAAGAAACAAAATAACCCATTGAAATTTAAATTTCACTATTCTTTTCATTTCATACCATAAACAATGGCAGCTAGAACTGGATATAATCAAATTCAACAGTAAATGATGATAAAGTAGTAAACAAAATTCAAACATTCCTCTCTATCAAAATAAATAAAGAATATGGAAGCCTTGTTAATCAAATAAAGTAGAAAGAGTGAGTCATACCAGCTTTGGTACACTTCGACAAAAGCACATTGATGCCTTAGCTCGAATTCGAGGATTCTTGTGCTTAAGATATGGTTGCAACTTTGGCAACAACAGAGTGGGGGAAACCCAAGTAGTCATTGCTACCAAAGCCCTCTCAGCAGCATCACAAACAAATCTTTTATCTTGTGAAGACTTGAGAAGAAGCTGAACAAGCTGAACCAGAACACAAGTATTTGAAATAGTACAGCTTCGGTAAAACACAAAACAACAAAATAGTCAAGGGTATTCGAAATTGAAAATGATAACCTACCAGAGGCTCAAATGAATCAATTATACAATCACTGTAAACATTAAAAATATCTTCGGATGTCATAATCGCAGTTTTACACACTGCACTTCTTGGATTCTTCAAGGATTTCACAATTGATGAGATCACATTGCCCCTGTTCATGATGGCATGGCATAGTAAGTTTCAAAAAGATAATGAGGAAAATTAACTCACAAGCACAAATAAATGTTAATCAAAATTCAAAAATGTAAGGTACAATATAAAGTATAAATAAATAACTAAGTCACTCATCCTCAATCTTGGGCATGTGTCCACAGCTAATGTCTGGGCTAATTTTGCAAAATATTTCGGATTCGCAAGAAACCAAAATGAAATGACTGTCGACATATAAGGTGCAATGCTCAAAATTTGGCCAAAATTACTGAAATTTCGACGAAACCTTTCAGCTTCGGGCTTTCGGCATGGGAAAATGACCTAAAAACCCAAAATTTCAAACCCTGGTCCGCACAAGTGCATCCTGAAGATTCACCATAACAGCAACACAGCACAATATGGTGATTACAGAACCCTATGAAACTTCACAAACACCCCCTCATGCACGTGTATAAGAAAAAGAGCAAATAAAGCATACATTCTTAATGGTTCTCTCAAACAAATCATTACGTAAGAAATTTATAATCAACACTCACAACATATCAAGCATTGCCTCCTTGTGAAATATTGACAATCGCCGGACATTATTCAATGCCTCACATACCAAAACCCAATCTTTGGAGTCTAGTCCCGACAACAGTGTCTAAACAACAAAAGGCAATAAAACAAAATGTTAACCCACAAGTATCAGAGCATCAAAGAAAATCATCAACAAGAACACCTTTGACACACTTAAGAAATTAGCAACGAGGGAAGGAAAGGAAGAGCAACTAGTACCTTGAGAATAGTATCCACATCTTCTAGATCGTTTAGGTTTTCAGATTCTATATACTCCACTTCTGACACACCTACGTCTGTTCCACTATTCACATATTCACCTTCATTACTTGGAGTTGAGGCCAATGAACCAGGATCTCTCCTCTGACATTTGTCAAGATTTTCATTGCACTTCTCAATATAAGCCTTTGGAAAGCCCTCCTTACCATCTCCGAGGGCGTTTCCCGACATCCCTGTTGAGTGTATCAGTCTGAAACAGAAGAGAAACAATCCAAAACTTAGTTACGCTAGAAAAATAAAAAGACTTTCGAAACAATAGATATCTATATATGTAAATGCAAAAAGATTCAGATGTGTTTGTAAAAGACCCATATTCCAAGTCTAGCATTGGGAAATTAAATTTCATTGTGCAAAATTGCATAAGTAAATTGCTGTACTCATGGATCTAGTTACTATATCATATCAATTCCAAAACGTCTCCCAGTACTCCCCCCAAGATTTCTCTTCAGGCTTCCCTATCAAGAGTTCTCAATAGAGTAAAAAGGCTTCCCTACCTGCCAATAGTTGATATAGTGACTCACCCACAGTCTACAAATGGATCTTCTGCACGACTGCAATAAGTAAATTGTACTTTCTCTACAGTTGGTGCATTTCACCTTACCAACCAACTAATTATGAACCAAATCACTTTCAATCAACTCCATGATAACAAAGTCAAGATGTGGCCTTTCTATTTAAGTTGATTTAACACATCATTCTAAACCCTGCTGTCAATATATAATTCAGTCCCTAAGAAAAGATGAAATATGCCATAGAAATTCAAAGAGCTAGGGGGGGGGGGCAGAGGTCATTGATTTGATTCTAATTGTCCCCACCCCAATCTTTTTCCAACTTTCTTTTATTAGTGAAATCTGCCAATATATAAAATGATCCAACCCGGAACTGATTTCCCCTGTGATTCTTAAACCTTAGTTCACTGTTTCCACAACCCTAACATAATTATCCTCCTTAACCAAAATTAGACCCCTTCCTGGTTGCAACATTGATCTTGTTTCAATTTAAATTCCAGTCCCCTAAGGAGGGAAATACACCATAAACAACAATTAGCTGGTATTTTTCCACTATAAACCATTTTCATCTATGACCAATTCCTAATCTGTCCTTTCCCACGAATTCTTCTCCCTCTAAATTGACTAGCATCCCAAACCCCTAAGTTTTATGTATACTTATCAGGCCTTTAGCCTGCATAAGCACTACTCACTGGAAGCCCCAAATCTATTTACACAATGAGGTCATAAGATAAGACACCAACATGACATTACATCACAACCTGTGCCAAGTTTACCCAAAAAAAAAAGGCATACTCAATGCACGAGGCTCCTGCCACTGCGGGGTCTGGGTAGGGTCATAATGTACGCAGCCTTACCCCCACTTTGCGGAGAGACTATTTCTTGAGACTCGAACCCGTGACCACTTGGTCACGATGAAGCAACCTTACAGTTGCACCAAGGTCCACCCTCTTTGGCAATTTTACCCAAACACAATCCATTTATTAACAGGTCATGTTAGGAATGCTTCAATGCTTCATTGTTGTCAAAGATGCTGCTATTTGGCACTAGAGAGATTTTCACTTTTACATTGGCTTTCTTAACTAGGGTGCAACTGCAACAGGTTGGTAGAGTTAGGATTCCAATTCGGGAAGTCAGCAAATACCAAGCCAAGTAGGTTAAAAGAACAAGAAGTACCCAACGTTCTGGTAGTTCTGGACCTCTAGAAACTATAAAAGATAATAGTGAAGTTTACTATATTTATACCACCGTTAAGGGTTTCAACAGCACAAAGATTAGATTCACAATCCTAGTATACTCATACTGTCACAATGAGTTAGCCAAACTCAATGCATAGTGCAAATAAAGAAGAATAGGAAAATGAAATTGCATTCCCCTATAAGTTTTCTTCCATTGACCTTCACTTGTCATTACTTAACAATAAAACACATCAGATATCATCATGTACAGAAAAATATACAATTATAAAATTGTAAATGACAACCACACTAATGTAAGCATCAAACAGACTACACGCCTTCTCTGCTCTAAAAACAATGGAGATAAGCTTTTGGGAGGGGGAGGGGGGGGGGAGGGGGAGGGCGGAGAATGAACAAAAACCAAGCAACAGGGTTGGGGACTGGGGAGGGTTCCAACACTTGTCCTATTTTCCATCCACTAGAAGAGTTTTGACGGATAGGTGTTAGTGAAGCAGCTGCCCCATGATAGCAGCACCGGTCCTGGAGACGTCCATACTCCATAGAGCCCTTGATTCTTGCTGCCCCCCAAGGGAAATTCACAGGCAATAACAGGTTGAGAAGCTAAAATGTACAGTTACAATATATTAAGAGGCTAATGGTTGGAACACAGGAAGAATTGCAACAACTATATCAGTAACAAAAGGGGTACACAAAATGTATAGTCAATAAAACCCAATAAATAACTAAATATACGTTCGTTCAGCAAAAGAAAAAAGTGACAGAAACAAAACCCCCTAGGGATCCCTCGAAATGGAACAAACTTGTCGAGGGGGAAGACAAACGGAGAGATCTCATAAGAAAATAGAAACCAGAACTCACAAGAATCTTTGTTCATAAATACCTATAATAATTTATTAACAAAAGAACAAAGATCTAAGAAGAATACAGGATTCTCACCTCATAAGCACCTCTAAAACAAGAAGAACAAATGAAAGAAATGAATAATGTCGAGAAACGGTGAGGTCGAGCAGTTAAGAACAACAACAGATCTAAACATTCAATTCATCAGATTTAAAACTCCATTACCTGATCAGTACAAGTTCATTACAGGAAGTGAAGGATGATGAAGAAAACAGTTAAAAGAATAGCTTAAGAAACAGAAGAAGATGAGATGATTACTTACACAGTGCAGACAAAGCAATGGATCTGCTAAACAGTGAAGGGAGAATGCCAGAATTAGCACACAGATTACCACACAGATAAATCTAGGAAAGAGTAGAGACACAGAAGAACAGTAGAAGGATGGGATGGGATGGGATGGATGGATGGATGGAGCTCTCTTTAATGTGTGTGTGCGAGTGAGTGTGTATATATATGTATGTAAGTTTTTACAGTTTGTAACCGGCGAAACGCGCAGTTATGAGTTGCGCAACGCCGCCTTCCTTTTGACCCCCCCAGACCTTGGCCGGCAGGCACGGGATTATTGGATGTTACTCCCTTTTCTTCAACTAGATATAGAAAAATGATTGTGTCACCCGTAGGTGACTCACTCAACCAATTTTTTAAGTGCAAATGGCATCTAAGTGCATTCATCAATAATATTTTTCTCTTTTGTATATTACAAAAAGACCCCTACTTGCAAATATTTTTCCCTCCTTGGATGTGATCTTCCTGAATTTTTATCCTCTCAGGTGCGGTGCAGTGCCCAGAGCTCGAAAATTCAATTTCACTGGTTCTTCGATATCTTTTTTTTCCTTTTATTTTTTAATCAGATATTTTCTTTCCTATATCACACTATTTATGGTGTATGAAATTATTTCATTAACAAGGAGACCCACATGGTTAGGAAGGATATAGGGTGTCAATGTGGATTCCACTTACTTAGGATGTATGTGCGTGTGATCGAAAGAGGAGAGAGCATGGAAAAAGAATGTCTTCTTCCTTTTTCCTCTTGACTCCTTTTTCTTTTGATAACATAATTGGAACCGTTAGATTTGCTCATTATGATAGAGGTGGGCACAATCATGTGTTTAATTTTTGTTTATTGTATTTATTTGTAGTTTGATTGTCATTGGCTAATCCAAAGTCTAGTACATGGTTTTTTGCTAGGGTTTTTAAACAAATCCTTTATTGTGGGATGTAATATCCTTCTTGGTTGTTCTAACGTTTATGGACTAATCAATTATGCTAACCCTATCATGTTTTTATCATTCTAGTCTGTCGATTTGACGGTGATATTTTTTCTACTTTTTGATCATTTATGTTGTGTGATATTACTTATTATAATTTCTTTTGAAAATTCTCTAATGTGTCAAATTATTTGTAATCTTACTTTTTTTTGCCATGAGAGTAAATATTGTCATTTTATATATGTATTAAAAAAAATGTGCATGACAACGACAACTTTTTATTTTTTGGTAAACAACATCTTTTGATAATGACTTGATGCCAAGTTACTTTCAATCTATTTTTAAACTCTTTTATTCCTCTAACTTAAATAATTTTTGTGAACAAGACATGGAGAAATTAGAAGTAGGTGTCAAGTTCTAAATACACCTATAGAGTTATCATTTAGATGGTCCCTTATTATTATTATTATTTTTCGCTAAAGATCCGAAATAATATATTAATGAAAAAATGAATTATAAAGAATGCACTAAGCATACCTAGGAAGTACAAGAACAAAAGAGGGAAGGACAACCCCACCTTCGGCATTGCCATTAACAGGATCCACCAACCCCAAAAAAGAAATTAAGATATAAAACGATATATGGGCATTCCTAGAATATCCTTTGTGATCTCTTCTTGTATATGGTGAAGAAAATTATTGATTACTCCAGATACTCTTGAAGATGCGGCTTCCCTTGATAAAACAATGGGTAATCCTCAACCTTGTAGATGATAATAAGGGCTGAAAACTTAACCTTTCTTGCCAAAGAAACCAAAGAAGATGGTTAACTTGAACTAGGAGCAATACTATGGTTGAATCACATTCAATCCATATATCCGTGAAGTTCATATTATTGATGAAGTGAAGACCTCTAATTAAGGCATATAACTCTACTTCAAAAATTAATTTTAACCCCAAGATATGTTTTTGAAAGCATGGAGTATATTCCCTTGACAGATTTTGAACACACCTCCTACTTCTGCTCTCCCTTGGTTACCCAATGATGAGCCATCCATATTTAATTTGATGCAAGGAGTTGATGACACAAAAAAGTTTCAACAATCTCGTCAGGGAACTTAGCTTTAATTGGTAGGTTAGAAACAGAAAAGACCGAGCCTTTCAACTTGCTGCTAATATCACCCAGAACTTGTAAGATATTTTTGAAGATAGTGTGATGAGATCTCTTTCTACTTTCATTTTTTATGAGGTTTCTTTTCAACCAAAGTTTCTTATTAATTTTTCATTTATGGATGTAATTGTAACTTTTATCTATAATTTTAAAATTATTTTAGATAAAGGGTATCACATCAGCCCTTGCTTTTTAGTCCACATGGAAGGATGATTTGGTCTTAAATGAACCACTTGATAGATATGACTCTTTGAATAGGCCATATGCTAAATTTTGGTGATCTAACTCAACCATATAATATATGTTGTTTTATTCCTGTTTTAATATATATTTTAATGGCTAAACCATTTTGCTATTTTCTTGACATCTCAACCGCTTTTTTTAAGCTTTGTTTAGCCACATTGGTAAACTCTTTTGAATTGAAATTGAATTGATTAATACACTATTTATGAGACTGGAGCAACATGTGAAGCAAATCTCAATGCCAAAGAAGGTGCCATATATAAAATTAGGGAGAATGTTCTCTATGTCGAGGGCGCAGGCTGCGCCCAAACACATAGGGGTGGGCACAATGACCACCCTGGCCCCTGAGTGGCAGGCCCATGTGTCTGGGTGCAGCTTGTGCTGCGGCATAGAGAACATGAGCCCATCAAATTAAAAGTGGATTATTGTAGTATTGCGAAAAACGGGGGTGAAAGTGAGCTATTCTCTACTAAGCCTAACGCTAAGGCGTTATCCAATCACATTCCCTTTTTCTTTACATTAAATTTTTTTGGGGATGAATGAAATATCATTCGGATACACAAATTTATTTAATTGTTAGTAAATAAGTAGACAACGGCTCCTTTAACAACAACAACAACCAAAAAAAAAAAAAAAAAAAAAGGCTTAGCCAAGTGACCTTCAAAGGCAACTTAGATCTTTTATTTTATGTCATATTCCATGCAAGGGGGTACTATATGAACAAAAAATGTTTATTTGTGAGAGAGAGAGAAGGAGGAAGAGAAGTAATGTTTCCTTCTAGAAGTTAGGCATCACATATACGTATAAATATAGAATTAATCTAACATAATTCTCAATAAAGAGAGAGCATTGCATGAATGAGTAGGAAAATACTTTCAATGCCGATATGTCCAATGTTTTTTTTATAACTTGATAGTATTTTATTAGAGATCTATTGTTTTTTTCTCGAATTAATGTTTTCACTTTACTACATATTTGATGTATAAATGGTGTTTGTAAATATGTTATCTGGTACATTATTTTACATGCATCATATGTTTTTATTAAAGAGTTATGTTTGTCTATTTGAGCTGTTAATATAGTTGTTGTTGGGAGGGGAGCATAATTATTTTAGTGGCGACTTTTTTACTTAAAGAATTTTCTTAATTCCACATTTGAAGGCATCAAATAATTTGTAAACTTACTTTTTTGCTTTTACTGTGTAACACATATCTTTTTCCAATTAGGATAATTGTCATTTTTTTTTTTTTATAATTATTGTCATTTCACATATGTATTCAAAAGTATGCATGGCAATCACAGCTTTTGATAATAACATAATTTTTAAAAATAAAACAATAAATAATTAAAAGAAGGCCGCAAATTCTAAATACACTATAAATGTTTCATTATGACAATTACTTTACTTTACTGATTCTTATTAGTTTTAGACAAACAATCAAAACTCTAAATGTTTTTATAAGGTTGTGTTTGGATTTCCAAGTATAGAGAGAGATTGTTTAGGAAATAAATGATTGAAATATTTGATTCTATTTGTTTTTATAAGAAATATAGAGTGTAATGCTAAGAGGACCCAAGGTGACGTATCTAGTTTGCCCTTCTCACCACATGGTATGCTCTATTTCATAGCCTATTTCAAGGAATTTTTAATTGTTGTATGGCCTAAAGAAACTTGGGGCCCCTCTAGATGGTTAACCTTGGGGTCCCTTAATATTTCAATAAATAAATTACAATCTTGTATTTTCTTCACTTCTATCTCTACTTTATATTAGGTTTCCTGTACCTCCCCCCTTTCTCATGTTTGTTTGCCTTATTCCTGAAGCATAGCATTCTAGTCTACCATGGTATAGTTACCTTATGTGTAACATTTTAGATACTATCCCCAACTTGCAATAAAATAAAAAAATTTAAGTGCGAGTGAAAAAAGAGTAATGTTTATCATCGAAAATATGTGGATTCTTGTGGAACCAAATATTCATTTCTTTCTGTCATCTCCAAAGCTAATGGTTTATTAAATAATAGATTTTCAGGAAATTGAGTGTACCCTCCCTCTTATGGTATTGCAATCATGTAAGCATTTGTCCATTTGAGACATGTAGTATATAAAGGAGATATTGCTCCTGATACTATTTGATCTTGGTACTCGAATGATGAATTTTTTTTCTTTTTTGGGGTGGAATATGATGAAATTCCATCTCCTGCTCTGTGTTTGAGAATAATGTGTTATTTTCTTTATCTTTTTTCATGAAATTTGTTGAGAACGATTCTTACCATATGAGTTTTCATAATCTTGTATATATGCTGACTAGGTTAATTGATCACGATTTATTATTTTCATTACAATTAGCAATATCTTAGGATGTAATTAGTCACTAATATGAGATGATTGATTCTTTGTAATCCTGTAATAATCTTGTATATATTCAATCCTCATATCAATGGATAACACACACAACTTTCCATTCATTTTATAATTTTATGTCACACTACCATATGCTTAACAACGATACTTATCTTCATGAAATGCTTTCAAATCTGAAGCTTGAATCAACAACACAATATCTATTGTGGTTGATTCGACCTATAAGTCAATTTTTAAAGGAAAATATTACAGCATCCCACGTTCTTCAAGATCTTCATTCCTTTCACGCATTGGGCACTGATTTACTATACGCCACTATGTATTAAAGGCACCCTAGACATCCATAGCTAGACTAGCCATTGAATAGTCGAACCGTATTGGGAGAGAGACCTTAATCATAACACGTAGTTGTTAGTATGTCCTCCATAATTTAGTCATGACAACTAAATCCCCGATTGTCGTTTAATTGGTTGACACTAACATTGATCATTCTCCCTTTAATTATATCAGTAGTAGTAGTAGGAGTTCTTCTTCTTCTTCTTCTTCTTCTTCTTCCTCTTCATCCTCTTCTCCTCGACAGTAAAAACTAGTGATGATGATTGTTCTAGTGGTGTAAAGCATTATCATTATTGTTCCCATGAATAAGTGTTACGAGGAAGGAAAGAAAGCGCATGGACCATCCACAACTCTATTCAACCACATTTATTTTTTCTTTAGTTCTGTTTTGTCTATTTTTTTTGTTGTTGTATTTTTTCCTCTTTCATGAATCTGTTTGTTTTAAGGGAAAAGTTTTCTACCACCTGGTGAAAGAAGTGAACTTCCATTCTCACCATATAGGACTAAAAAGAAAAGGGGCGCTGTTTTTTGTACCACAGCGCAGCCTGCGCCCAAACACATGGGGGTGAACGCAATGATCACCCTGCCCCTTGCACAGGCTGCCCATGTGCCTGGGCGCAGGCTGCACTGCGGCATAGAGAACATTCTCGAAAAAAGAAAATTATTTCTGTAAAAATAAAAAATAAATTTTATTATTTATTTAATCTAAAATTAGTGCTTACGTGCCTCTTAGTTATTGGCTACCAGTGTTTCTTCTTTGCCTACCGTGTCGGACAATTCTTACCACAGGCTCTTGGCGGTGGGGCTAATCCATGGACCATGGTGGTCGCGCTCCGCTCTCGTATCTTGTCGTGTTATGTTAGAGTACTATGCAGTCTCTTCATCCCATTTAATCAAACAGTTAAGATCATTCATTTACAAATTTGTTCTAAAATCAGATTAGATCGTGCGGACGTTACCGTGCTAAACAGCGTCTATTCCTGTGACGCACAAACACACAATATCTTCAATCATGGGTATTTCCGTCATTAAACTCCATAGTGTATTAATCTTTTTCGATTAAATCTCTTTTGTTCCCTTTCATTATCTGTCTCTCTTCTCATTATAGCCCTTTTTGTTTTTCAATTTACAAAGAAGCGGGGGGGTTTGGGTTCGGTTTTGGATTTTGGGTATTTTAGACTTTTCACTTTCCCTTCTCTCTTCTCTTTCATTTTTTGTTTTTTGTTTTTATCTTTTTATCGTTCTCGCTCTTTCCCAGTTTCCTTCTTTTGCCTCCATTCCTCTCTGCCATTACGTTTTTGGTTGTTCAGTCGGTCGGTAGAACTCTTGAACGGAAACAAAATTTGGTCCTCAATCTCAACCTTCGAATCTGTTGTCCTTCTTCACATTTGTTTTCACTACTTGGGAAAAATCGAAAATTTCTTCGAGTTTAAAGATGCCACGAAGAGCAGCGGGGGCACAGTCGAAATCCAAATCCCTTCTCTAATGGAGTTCAAAGATTCAAGAAGCAGTAGCACCTGCGATGCAAAGCTAGAGATCCGTCCGATACCCTTTACCATCGATCTCAACGAGATCCCTTCATCTTCTTCGCTTGAATCCCCTTCTCATGTTCAAGACACATACGCTGTTATTCGTTCGTTTCATGACAATCCAACTCTTCCTTCAGGGGCTGCCGCGGAGTTACCCGGTGAGGTACGTGGTGGTTCGGCTTGCAGTGCATGTGGGCGCCCTGAGGTTAGGGGTAGCGTGATTGTCTGTGACGGCTGCGAGCGTGGTTTTCACCTTAGTTGCGCAGGAATGCGGGGACGCCAGGCCATTATGCTCGAGGACTGGATGTGTGGTGATTGTGTGATGAAAGGAGGTGGGAATAAGCGCTGGCCGTTGGGAGTGGTTCTCTCGGGCTCAAGGCGGAGTGGTGTTAGGCTTTTGGATATCAATGCGTCCCCTCCGAGTGACGGAGAGGGCGAGGCAAGCGACGACCTCCAGAGTTGCAGGTATGTTCCTCACTTTTTCTCTTACTAGTACTTGTCGTTCTTGTAATGTAGTTTTGGCTGTAGGAGAAAACTTAATAGTTTTTCACACCTCAGAATTCTTGTACAGTTATTTCCTTTGATAGTTAGTTTGATTTCAGTAAAACCATATGGCTTTCGCCAAAGGGAAAAGGAAAGTAAAGAACTTTGGTTAAAATATCACGTGTATGGCAGCATGGAAGACGCCTTGACAGATAACTACATGGTTTACAGTTCTTGGACGCTTATCAGTTATCGGCTCGAACAATCAGCACTGTTTGCATGCCAGAACTTAGTCTGCCTCCAATCACCTTTCTTTTGTAGTAGGGTCCCCTCTCCACAATTTAGTCGAATGACTCCAGCTGGTGGATGCCCTTAACATCTATTAGTTGTTACAGGCATGGATTCTAGGATGTATTTTATATTACCCGGATTCAGCCCTTCAGGCCTAGTGGCGTTAGAGATGTGGTAAACTTTCTATAGTTTGATAGGCTAGCAATGCAGGATTAAGGTGTTAGTGGTTAGTTGTTACTAGGTGAAGAAAAAGTCTTTCAAGTAGGTCCAGACGACTATTATCCATGAACATAAACAACTTTGCAAACACCCATCTTTATATGAAGTGTGCTGTGAAAGAGTTATATTCTGTTTCCGTACTTTCCCTCTCATAAGAAAGAGAAGCAATGCCTAGTACATTATCTTACTCTAGAAGGTTTATTTTCCATGGTGTACAATTTTTTAGTGTTTCAGAAGCAAGCAGGTCTTCTTAAGGTGTTTGAGCTTCCACATAAGAGCTTAATCAAATATGCAAAAGGTACTTATAAAAAAAGAAAGAAGAGAAGTTTCAACTTTGTTAATATTGCTCTCATTTTGTTTGGGCATAGCATGCTTTTGGTAAATTACATTTTTACAGATTGGATTTGAACATTAATGTGCATTTACCTAGGTTCACTTGAAATGATGTTGTGACTATCTGTCAATTTCGGGAGGTATTAATTTGGAACTAATATAGGGAAAAATAATCCCTGATTTGCTTCTGGAGAAGGTTATTTATTTATTATTATTTTTTTTCCGGGGGGGGGGGGGAGTATCTAAGTCATTGTCCAACCTGGGTTTTTTAGATGGGAAATCATGGATGAAGACATACTGTAGCCTGTAGGGGCTAAATGCACGCTAACATCATGTTTTCCATGGATACAAAATGAGAAGGAGCTAGTTGTTTATTTACTGACCTAGGTGTACCTGCAATACTCTCATGACATCTAATGCCAAGAACGCAAATTCTAGCTGACGAACTGAGTTGCTCAACTCAACCAAGCCTTATCTCAATTCAATGGGGTTGGCTATACAAGTCTTCCTTGGACATTCAACTATACTTCTGTACCTTAAGTACAAGTATTTGTGTAGGATTAAGCTGTGACTGCTCAAACTTACCCTGAGTTTCTAGCCGTTGGATGGCTTTACTAAATCTTAACCTATAATTTATTAAAAGATAGGTATAACCCTAAGCAAGGATAGATGACTAAATTGCTGATGCTTCCGAATTTTTTTTTAAGTGAAGGTACATAATTTGAACTTTCAGGTTCGCTGGAAGGACTAGTTCTGATGCAATACTAGGCCACCATAGGATGAGAAAGAACCAGCCCAACTAGCCCCCACGGTTTAGCTAAAACCAGTCCATATTGGGCCCATATTTAGGTAGATTTTCACGTCATCATTTCAGGTGAACCTATGGCCTGCGCTTGTAGTAGATTGAATGAAGTGTCTGAGTCCCATGTGAATTGCGTGGAGAGATCTTCTAGAAGTTTGCTTGTTGGAGTATTATATTAGATATACTACATTTAGTTTCTATTTTTATGATAGACTTAGTTGTTAATACCATAGCGACTTAGTAGTTTCCTTTTTATATACTTTCTATTTGGAAGAGTTGTTTAATTGTAAAGCAACTCTTACTATTTAGAAGAGTTTCCTATTTTTTTTTATAGCCATTAAGATGCTATTAATAAACTGAGGGACATAGCCTCCCACGACATTGATTAGTGGTGATGCTGAGCGCTCCTTGGTGATGAAACTAAGGTTGGTAGGTGGTGACGCTTACGAAGACCAGTGGTGGGAAGCTCTGGCAATATCTCATACCTTTTTCTTATTCTTCTTCCTATTTCTCCGTTCTTTTTCCTTGATCACTCAAAGTTCCTGCACATCAAGCTCTTGTGTGGACTGTTCTGAGATCTGACGTTGGGTTTTGATTTGTTTTCCATCTTGTCTCCTCAAATTATTCCTGCTATTAATACTCTTAATACCTAACCTGTTGTGCTGTAGTCATTGGTTCTATTTCAGCATTCACAGTCTTGCGATTTTTTCATCTCATCTTCAAATCTGGCCTGCTGTTCTACTCAACAGTTTGGGGCCCATCGGAGTTCCAGATCTAAAGTTACCTCTGTTCTATTCTACTTTCTATTTTCTGTTTTCCTTACTTTCTAATTATGTTTCTGCGAGTTTTCTGCATTATCCATTGAATCAATCTGATGCAGTTGTGCTTCCATGGATCGGCCTGAACCCGTTTGGGAATCCAGACAGAGATGAACCGGGTCCACTTTGGGTCTTTGTTCTAGTTGGATAAATTAGATATTTATTTTCTTTATTAGGATGATATGTAATCTTTATTTATTTTATTTGGTTTTTATTTGGTGGTAGATAGCTACGTAGGGAGTTAGTAGTTCCCTTAGTTTCCTTAGTTGGTTAATTTCTATTTCTTTGTTTGAAGTTTTTATATATTGGCTTGTAACCTACAATGGAAGATACAGATTTGAAGAATGAAATAGTGAATTGTTTGTAGTAGCTTGCGTGGCCTAGGGGAGTTTGGTTGTCGTTCTCTTCCCTCTCTCTCCTCTCTCCCTCTTCCCTGCGATCTGGTTCCCTCTTCTTCCTGTCTTTCTCAGGTGTGATACCCATTCCCCTCCTTGCTGTCTCATATTCTTTCCCTTCCCTTTATTTCTTTCTACTCTTCTATTCCCTGCTCATCTAGTGATACTAGCAGCTGTAGATTGGAGTTCGAACTCACTAATACCCCATAGATCGGGACTGAAACTTCAAGTCTTGAATCAACACCAAGGAGTGATAAAAAACCTAGGAGGTTGGCCCCGGTTATTTCTTCCATAGGAAGAATCGAACCTATGTTCAGGTCTGGTTTCTAATTGTTGCTACATCTGATTTCAGACCCATCTAGCCCTCTTGCTGTTCATCCTTGCAACTCAACCTTTAACATTCTTGAGAGGATCAGTAGTTGCGATTCCACATCTAAAACCCCAGTCCAGTTGGATCCCATGTGAGAGAAAACTTTTCATTCGAAACAAGTCCTCTTTCCACTGGATTGTCCGCTTCCAATTGGATCCCATGTGAGAGAAAACTTTTCATTTGAAACAAGTCCTCTTTCCGTTGGATTGTCTGCTTCTTCCTATCGTAAGGTTGAAGATGATGTTTTCCCTCTATTTACTACTAAGCCACTTGATGTTAATTACAAATTTGCCCTTAGATTCTGAAGTGGTGCCGATTCCCTTTTTCGTTATTCTTACACTTGTGCCCTTAACTCTATTCCTCTTTATGTGATTGATTCTGAAATTTATGATAATTACAAAAGCGCCATCGACCCTATTTTTTAATTTATTTGGTGATTGGGTGGGCCAATAGTGAATCCAATAGGATTTCTGAACCCCGGGATCGCATCAAAACCCTATCTTTGGAGCACATTATCAACAAAACCTACCCTTTATTTGACTTGAATTCCAGCCACATCTAAGTGCTGGATATCAAGTTATTTGGTTCCCTTAAATTTTTCTCTGCCTACCATATTTCTCTATTTTTAATCACTGCGATTCTGGCCTATGGATTAGTTTCCTAATTCTGTCCTAACTAGTAGAACTGTGGAACGCATCAGGTGCTGGTAGTTTTAGATGTTCCAACATCAAGGGTATTTGAGGAACTTAGTGTATATCCACTTGTTGGTCTTGGGCTGCCAGTAGGACAGCCAGGTTATAAACTTAAATTGTTGAAAGATCTTGAAAACAAACTAGACAAGTATGGAGCTTATGCTGAGGTGTATAAGATGACAAAATTGAAAATATTGTTTAGGGCCCAAAGATATTATCTTATGTACAATAGAAAATAATTGAAAATTACATAATGGTGGAGGTGACACTAGTAGCGGAGTTATATTCGCTGTGTGTTAGTTTGAACTTGTCTCTTGAGGTGGGCTTCGAGCCTTCGATAATGGTTGAGAAAGAGATCCAGCCAATGTCATTGGATGGATCAGAAAGAGAAGCGACTTCCCTTGGATTTTCACTCATTTGATCGGACATATTATTCACTTGGCATCCCAGGTGAACATTTGTTTGTATTGGAAGCCAAGGGAGTGTAATGAGGTTGTGGATGAGCTTGCTAATCAAGGAGTAGTCAGTGATCCATCCTAGATCAGGTTTTGGTGATTGTTTTCTCCTTTTAAGTGTGTTCCTTTGTATCCTTTTTTCTGGGTCTTTGTTTTGGTTCCTTTCTTGACCGAGGCAGTGCTAGCCTTATTAATGCAGTTCTTGCACCCTGATTTCCAAAGACAATCTAGGGTTAATCAGGCTGCTGACAGGCCCAGGTATAACGGTGTATGGTTAAGGAACTTGGGGCTGTCTAGTTAGGTTTTAGGTTTAGCAGGGATAGATTAAGACGCACAATGATATGGAGAAAGAAGAACTTAACAGGATAAATCAGAACTCAGTTTCAGAGCTGGGGACACCTAAATGGGAAGAGGGTTGTTGTCTGTGGATGATATGTACGCCAGTAAGAACTGCATTAGCCCAGTAGTGTTTAGGAACACTCATGTCTAGTAACAGAGTAGGCATCGTTTCACAGATATGTCTGTGTTTAATGAGGCATGCAATACCAACAAGCACAATAGGGTGTAAGAGAAGATCAGAAAGATCTATAGCAGAATATGTGTATTCTAAACTGAGCATATAAGGACCAGTTTCAAAATTTGGAAATACACCTGAAAAAGTTCCCTTTCAACTCAATAATTTTATATACACAATAAACCGTGCCAATATATAGACATGAGTGGATATCCATTCCCAAAGTAAGAACATCTTGGACTCCATATTAAAGTAGAACTCTGGAATGTAGAAATTGTTTAACAAGCTGATACTTTACCATTGTTTCTGCCCAAGACTCTGTCAATCAACTTTGTTTGCATGACTTTGTCTTTTGGAAAGTTTGACTGCATAGCATTTCAAATGACACCAAAATAATATCAACAGACATGCTTTGACCGTTGACAAATTGGCCTAAAAGTAAATTGCTGTAACTTGTACCTGACTCAGATTTGACTATGCCTGTTTGTCTTTTTCCATGTCTCTTTTTTTCACCCCTATAAATTTAATTTTGTCATTACTTTTTATTTTATGGAATTCATAATTTTTGTGTGATTGCATGTTTCTGGTGTTGGTCCTTATAGTGATGATGTTGCTTGAAATGCTACGTTACCAAATATGGTTACTACTTTTGTTCCTTCTGGTTTGTAGAATGCAAACTCCAGGTGAACATTCTTTTACTGCTCTCCCATTTGGTGCTCAAAGAACAAATTCAAACTCGTGGCATTTGGAAAATGGATTTGATAAACAAAAGGATTTTGCTGCACTGACACACACAGTCAACTCAAGTTCAAAACAGGTAGTGCGCCACAGACCGAGTATGAGTAGCAGTTTTGAAGAGGTAGATTTGAGCTCCACTCTTAAGGGTAGACTTAGATGTAATAGTAGTACAGCCGTTACATTATCCCATCAGAATCCAAGCGATAAGTTCTTACAGGCATTGAGAGATTTTATTTTTGAAAGGCAAGGTATATTGGCAGAAGGTTGGTGTGTAGAAATTAAGCCACAGGCAGGGAGATGTGATGCCGTTGCAGTTTACTGTTCTCCAGACGGGAAAAGGTTTGAATCAATGGCAGACGTTGCCTGTCATCTTGGGCTGTTATCCAACTGCAATTCCATTGAAACAGAGGATAGAAATGATGGGTATACTTCAGTGCAGAAAGGGTTGCTTTATCGCAGAAGAAGAAAAGAATCAGCAAGACTTTCACGTACCAGTAGTTTGACAGAAAATCAAGAACCCGTAAGGAGCAGTTATGGTAGGGAGCCCTCTTCGGATGTTGAGGTCATGGAGTCACCGTCCTGCAACTTGGGGAATAGTGTGAGAGTTGCAGAAGCTGTGCCGGAGGGAGACGGTGGTAGTGGGGTTAACCAACTTAAGGTTCGTATTAACATTTATATGATTCATTTCATAGGATTTCTTCCTTCTAAATTTTTAGTTTTATTCTTTTGATCTTTGAGATCGTCTGGATATTTGCCATGTGTCACATAGTTTCTTACAGCTTGCTTTTTATTCCTGATTGTTCTTCATGTTGCTTGCTTTTACAGGATGGATTTCCAATGCAGTTTGAAGATTTCTTTGTTCTTAATTTGGGGGAGGTTGATGGTCGACCATCATATCATGACACTAGCCAGATCTGGCCTGTTGGTTACCAATCCTGTTGGCATGATAAGATTACAGGATCTCTTTTTACTTGTGATGTGTTGGAAGGTGGTAATTTTGGACCTTTTTTCAGGGTCACAAGACGTCCATGTTCTGAGGTCCCCATTCCTGATGGGTCAACTATCCTCTCGAGGACAAACCTTGGCAGGTCTAAGTCTAAGGATGAAGCAGAAGGTGATGATCCCACTACCTTTGATATGGCATATGATGATGGTGATGATAATATTCAGTTGATTCTATCAGATCCCTGCTCTTCACTTTTTGAACATGACTTCTTATCCTGTTTTGGAAGTCGTTTGAGTGACACTTCTGATTTTCATTCAATGAGTTGTTTGACACCTCCATTCAGTTGCCTTCAAGAAAAATCTGGTGAATGCTTACCCAAGAATTCAGGGTTGAGGGATCAAATTGGAGACTTCTCAGTAGAGGGGAGCTCTACCTCATCAGTATGGGGAATGGTGTCTCAAACTTTTGTTGGTGTCTGCCGTGAAGTCTTCAAGCGGACAAGCACTATTCAATTTTCATGCAAGCATGATTTGGAAGGGACATACTCACCATATTCAGATGATGCAGATGCAAATACTAATGATGTTTCTGGTTCATTAGAGAAATTTCACAGTTTATCTTGCCCTGTCAACATCCCACGTGTAACTTGTAGTGATGATGAGCTTGAGTCTTTCTGCGATGCACTAGTGAAATGGTTAGACCAGGACAGGTTTGGGCTAGATGTGGAATTTGTCCAAGAAATCATAGAACAGCTTCCTGGGGTTCATGCCTGTTCAAAGTATGAATTTTTGAAAAAGAGGAGCTACTATTCAATATCTCATACTGTCGGAAGTGGGCTTCTTCTTGCTAAGAGGAAAAATGATGTAAGAGGTGAGGAAGAAACTCTGGAAGGTTCATTTAGGGAGTCTAAAAGATCCAGGAAGCAGGATGTGGTCCAAGACCCTAAGACGAGTAATCACTGTCCACCTGGTAGACCTTTGAGCTCAAGGCTTCCTGCAGAGCTTGTTGGTGATGTTCTTCAGGTATGTGTTCATCATTACATAGTGTGGGGAGAAACTCTAACATTAGGTTGTAAAAATATATTTGGTATCTTTTGTGGTCTGAGTAGTAGTTCTATCTGTTCAGGTATGGGAGTTATTATGGCGTTTCTATGAGATTTTGGGTCTGAAGGCACCATTAACATTTGATGAACTTGAGGAGGAACTCGTAAATCCATGGTTCGATGCCTCTAATTTTGTTGAGAATTTTGAAAAAGAAGTTCAGGAATCTAGAGAACTAACTTCGCACAGAAGTGATAGTTCAAGTGGCCATACCTTATCTCCAAGCAATGAATCAGATCATGCAGTTCCTGAGGAAAACTCACATGTATTCATTAAAATGGAAACAGGATCAATGAAAGAAGCAGCCCAAGCCAGGCTAGCATCTCGTACATACAGCAGATGCACTGGTGTAGCTTTGACAAAGGCTCATAGCTCGCTACTCAAGGTGCTTATAGGTGAGCTACTGTCCAAGGTTGCACCTGTCATAGATCCTAATTATGATGCTGGAGAGTCGAAACCAAAACGGGGAAGAAAGAAAGATGCAGATACCTCAGCTCCCATAAAAAAAATGAAGATTAATATGCTTCCCATTAATGAACTCACCTGGCCAGAGATAGCTCGGAGATACATTTTAGCTGTCTCTTCAATGGATGCTAACCTTGACTCTTCAGAGAAAACTAGTCGGGAAGGTGCAAAAGTGTTTCGCTGCTTACAGGGTGATGGTGGGGTGCTTTGTGGTTCACTAACTGGAGTAGCAGGAATGGAAGCTGACGCATTGGTAAGATTTTTTCACGCCTTTTTTGTAATGTAGTTTATTTTTACTAGTCTTATGGTTTTCTTCTTTCTTTATAAGGATAAAGTTGTGAAGGATATTGAAATTCCTGAAACTTATTAACTTACTGAGAATCTGAGACTGAGTAAAAATAACACTACTACTACTACAAGAACAACAACTTCTACTAAGCCTTATCCCAATTAAATGGGGTCAGCTATATGGATCCTTACCCTCCAATCAACTCTATTTGAGGTCATACTTGATACAAAGCCCAAGCTATGTATGTCTTTTTGCACCACTTCTCCCAGAGTCATTTTAGGTTAGCCTTTGGCTCTTTTAGCTCCTTCAATCCGAATCAAATCACTCCTCCATACTGGATCATCCAAAGGCCTCCTTTGAACATGGCCATGCCACTTCAAACAACTTTCCAAATCAGCTCTAATATGATCATTTCTTATTTTATCCTTCCTAGTTTTGCCACTCATCCATCTTAACACCCTCATCTCCGCTACACTGAGTTTATCCAAATGATGCATCTTAACTGCCCAACATTCCGCACCATACATTATAGCCCGTCATATGATTGTCCTATAAAACTTTCCTCAAGAGTTTTTGAGGAATACGTAGATTACACAACACTTCGGACGCACCTGTCCACTTCATCCATCCTATTTTAATTCTCTGTGAAACATCATCCTCTATATCACCTTCTTTATTTACGATTTAGCCTAGATACCTAAAATAATCACTTTGCGGGATCTCCTTCTCATCAATTATAACCATCTCATTATCTGTCTTCGTGTAACTAAAGTTACATACCATTTACTCTGTTTTCGTTCTACTTATCTTAAAACTGTTGATTTCAAGGTTGATGTCCTGGTAAAAAAAATACTAAAAAGGGGCATACCCACTGCTGAGAGGCTGTTTCGTAATTCAAACCCATGATGCAAAAGAGCAACCGTACCGTTGCGCTGAGGCCAACCCTCTACTGAACTCAAAATTTGTTGAACACACTACTGGAGCTAAATTGAACTCTGCTGCCAAGTGCCAACAAGAATCTATAAAGTAGTGGCTACTATGTCTTTTTCGACGTACTTAGGATATGGGTTAATAGGTTCCTCCCACCCCCATTTGGGGTTAGTATGTAAGGGGCCTTTTGGGACTGTGCTGAGGTTGACTTTATGCTCGAGTCTTAGCTGTTAGAAGGAAAGCATGGTGGGTTAGGAATTCCAAGTGTACAGTTGCTTGGGAAAGGCTCATAGGTAAGTTTCTATTTTCTACATGGAGAGTAGTCTATAAATACTGTAACTATACAATCAATTGGATTATTGGAATGATTTTGGTTCTTCCATAGAGAAGGGGTTCTCTTGGGTGAATGGTTGATGGGCAATCTTCACAGTCAGTTCATGGTGACCCATAATTTCTTTAGATGTTTTTGTTATTTTTAATTTTTTTTATTCTTATTTTTTGGTGTACTCTATCTAACTGCCCAATGGGACTTTAACTACAGCAACAAGAGAGAAGGGTGGAATTAGGGGGTGGGGGGAGAGGGGGTTAGCACCCCTCCCGGCTCCTGGTAGTTCTATTTTCTAAAAGGTCCTTGGGAAAGTCCCATTACAGATAGGTCCTTCTCTGAAGAGTTAATTACCTTTTCAACATAATGTCTATTTTATCTTTCCAGAAAGGTCCATAACTGATCTGAAATTACAGATTTACCTCTAGGACCTCATTAGGGTTTTTAAACCCTAGGTTGCATAATTTTCTTTCTTCTTGTATTTAAGCCAAGTACAAAACAATGATTACATGCTGAAATGTTTCATTTTTTATATGTATATTGACTTTGTTTTTCACAACAACAACAACAACTCAGCCTTATCCGAACTAAATGGGGTCGGCTACATGGATCCTTACCCTCCAATCAGCTCTATTCGAGGTCATACTTGATACAAGGCCTAAGCTATGCATATCTTTCCTCACCACTTCTCCAAAGGTCATTTTTAGTTTGCCCTTTTAGTTCCTTCAATCTGAATCAAATCACTCCTCCATACTAGGGGCATCCAAAGGCCTCCATTGAACATGGCCATGCCACCTTGAACAACTTTCTTGTAGCTTATCATGTATTTGAGCTACTCCCAAATCAGCTCTAATAATGATCATTCCTTATTTTATCCTTCCTAGTTTTGCCACTCATCCATCTCAACATCTTCATCTCCGTTACGTTGAGTTTATCTATATGATGCTTCTTAACTGCCTTACATTCCGCACCATACATTATAGTCGGTCTTATGATTGTCCTATAAAATTTTCCTTACGAATTTTAAAGGAATACGTCGATTACACAACACTTCAGACGCACCTCTCTACTTCATCCATCCCATTTTAATTCTTTGTGAAACATCTTTTCTATGTCACCTTCTTTATTTATGATTGAGCCCAGACACCTAAAATTTTCACTTTACGAAATCTCCCTCATCAATTTTCACCACCTCATTATCCATCCCAGTGTAACCAAAATTACACAACATCATAGTTGTCACGGCACCTAGGTAACCCAAGGCGCCCGCCTAGTTGGTGTCGCCTTGACAACTATGCACCATATACTCCGTCTTTGTTCTACTTATCTTAAAACGTTGTGATTCGGAGGTTGATCTCCATAATTCCAACTTGGCGTTAATTCATGTGTTTGTTTCATCCACCAAAACAATATCATCAACAAAAAGCATACACCAAGGAACCTCATCTTTAATGTCTGTGGTTAAATCATCCATGATAAGTACAAACAAATAAGGGCTTAAAGCTGATCCTTGATGTAACCCAATTGTAATTGGGAATTCTCTATCTCGACCCCCACAGTTCGTACACTTTTCACCGCACCTTCATAAATATCTTTAATTATGTCCACATATTTACCTGAAACACTTCTCTTTTCTAGTATTTGCCAGATTAACTCTTTAGGGACTCTATCATAAGCTTTTTCTAGATCAATAAAGACCATATGGAGATCCTTCTTGCAATCTCTATATCTTTCCATGAGTATCCTAAGTAAGTAAATAGCTTGTGTCAGGGATCTTCCTAGCATAAAACAAATTGGATCTCCATAATAGTAGTTTCTGGTCTCAGGTGGGTTTCAATAACCCTCTCCCATAATCTCATAGTGTGACTCATTAGTTTTATGCCTCTATAGTTATTGCAGCTCTGAATATCACCTTTAATTTTGTAAATCGGAACCACGATGCTTCTCCTCCATTCATCTAGCATGTTCCTTGTGCTCATAATCTTATTAAACAACTTGGTTAGCTAAGATAAACCACAGAGTCCTAAGCTCTTCCACACTTCTATTGGCACCTCATCTGAGACTTTCATCCTCCTTAAAGCTTCTTTTAGTTCAGACACCCTAACTTTTTTGTACATATCTACGACATGTGGTGTCTTGATGGGTGATGCAATCTTCCAAAACACTATTACTTGAAGTGTCTTCATTTAATAGGCTGCAGAAATAACCTTCCCATCTCTTCTTAATGCACTTATCCCTTATTATTACTTTTCCATCTTCACTTTTAATACATCTAACATGGTCGAAATCTCTACTTTTCTTTTCCATCATATTAATTATCTTATCGATAGCTTTTTCCTCATGAGGGCGGGCCTCGGCACAACAGTAAGGTTGTTACATTGCAATCTAGTGGTCGCGGATTCGAGTCTGGAAACAGCCTCTCCGTCAAACGGGGGTTAGGCTGAGTACATTATGACCCTCCCCAGACTCCGCAGTGGTGGGAGCCTCATGCACTGGGTATGCCCTTTATAGATAGCTTTTCTCCTTCCCTTATACTCAGATTGTTATAAAGATCTTCATATTTCTTCGCCCTTTCTTTTCCCCTAGTCTTCTTAGCTTCATTTCTGATAAATTTATACTTTTTTAGATCCTCTAGAGGAATGATGTTTTCCTTTTGATTCGCACCTCATCATCCCACCACCAAGTCTCCCTAGTGGAATGATGTTTTCCTTTTGATTCGCATCGTATATCTTTAGTTACCTTCTTAACACAAGCAATCTTCTTGTTCCACATTGTATTAGTGTCCCACCAAAGTCCCATCTTCCTTGTTTGACCAATTTATTAGTAAATGATTTTAAGATATCTCCTTTTAAGCTCCACTACCTTATCCTAGGGCAAATAGGCTCACCTTTCTTATTATTTGGCGTAATGAGACACATATCAATGACTACGAATCTATGTTGTGTGGTTAGTCTCTCCCCTCGGTAAAACCTTACAATCCTTACATGACAACCTATCCGACCTTCTAGTTAGAAAGAAATTTATTTGCTTACTATGTTACCTACTTTTGAAGATGACTTAACACTCCTCTCTCTTTTCAAAGTATTTGTTTACAATGGATAAATCATAAGTCATGGCAAAACCTAAAATTGAAGTCCCCTCCTCAGTCCTCATTCCTCTCTAAAACCATTTCCTCCATATACACTTTCATAGCCTCTAGGATCTCTCCCAACATCTTCATTCAGATCACCCCCTATAATAATTTTCTCTCTTTGACTAAAACCTTGCACTAATCCATCCATGTGTTCGGTGTTCCATGACTTACTCCTTTCATCCATTCCTACTTGGGGTGCGTAAGCGCTAATTATATTGACAATCTCTTTCTCCCACACAAGCTTGATGGATACAATCCTATAACCAAATCTCTTAACATCCACCACCTTATACTTTAAATCTTTATCTACTACTATGCCCACTCCCACTCCACTTCTATTACTTTTACCTCCCTTATACTAAAGTTTAAAGTCATCCAACTCAGCTTTTTAACCCTTCCATGTCTCTTGAATACACACTATGTTAATCCTTTTCCTCGTAACATCTATCAAATCTAGACTCTTACAAGTTAAAGATCCTATGCTCCAGGATGTTAATCTAATCCTACACTTTTGGACTAGCTTCTTTACCTGCATTCTCACATGGTTTGAGAACCCTTGTCTACTTGTCACTGCGCCTGGGCGCCGACGCGGTGCACCGTTTACAACTTGATGGACACATGCAATCATTCGTTATTGATTGTTTACTTTGGCTTGACAGATACTTTTCAGCTTTCACACACTTGAAAGATTCCGTATATGATCCTGGACTGTCTCACTGTTCATAATGACTTTAGATATTGTAGTCAACTGTCAGATGTACCAGTACATGGTAATGAATAGAAGTGCTAATTTATGTGATTATCAGCTGCTTGCAGAGGCTACAAAACACATTTGTGGTTCTGTGAAGAGAGAAAATGATGTCTGGGCTGTGGACTGCAAAGATTCAGATGCAACAGGTGCTAGTGAAACAATTTCTGTGAATGATGGTAATATTCCTGAGTGGGCACAGATGCTGGAACCTGTGAGAAAGCTGCCTACAAATGTGGGAACCAGGATTAGAAAATGCATCTATGAAGCTTTGGATAAAGGTCCTCCGGAATGGGCAAAGAAGATCTTGGAGCATTCAATCAGTAAAGAAGTGTACAAGGGGAATGCATCTGGGCCTACAAAGGTGCATTTCTACTGTAAAATCACCTAACTTTTGTGGTTGTGAAAATCCTTTTTTGTGAATAATTGCCTATTGATACTTTGATAGTAAATGTGTGTTTTTTATATGGGAAAGCACATGTACACCCACTGTGGTATATTAGTTCACTAGTTTTGTGTATACTTCATTGCCAAGTTGGGATCCTGAAATCGATTGTTCTGCATCCTTCAGTGTGTTTTCTGGAGTTCCTAATAAACTTTCGTATTTCAGCTTTGTAGCTCTGATCCTGTTCCGAATTATCTTATTTGTTTGTACTTTGCATGGGTCATGTGTGATTCGAAGTATGTATATTTTCATCAATTGCATCCAAATACTGATTAATATTTGTGACTTTCTGGACAAATGATGCCGCCCTGAACTCTGAATTTGCTGACATTTGTCTTGTATTTGGGTATTGAATGGTTATTCGATCTGTCCACATGGTATTCTCTGGGCTCAACTCTTAGTTGGATTACTGACTTGCTTGTGACAATTGGGTGGTTTTGGGCAAGACATCTTGAGCTATGCCTGGCCTGAACCCTTTATTAAATTTTCAGGGGTAGGTATGCCTATGCCTGAGCCCAGTCCATTTATAATGTAGCAGGTTCAGGTGGCCTGTGTATAAAATTTAAATAATAAAATAAGTGTTATATTAGGTGCTGGTTATTGTAAATGGGAATTAGGCAGGTTTGGTGGGTTTTGGCTGGGTTTGAGGGGTTATGCTAACGATTGGGCCAAGGATCCGGAGCCAAGCCCGGGCCTATATTTTCTTGATTAAAAGCCCAGGCCTATATTTACTGATTTGGCTTGCAACTCACGCTGGGTTAGGGTGTGGGTTCATTGATGTGAGGTGGCCTTGGTTGAGGATTGCCACCCCTAAGTTACAATATCGAATTCATGAAATTGCATATTTTAGATTTAGTTTAGATTTCTCCCTCCTTCCATCCTATAACAACGGATTATGAGGTATCTTACAACCTTTGGGTCTGACATTTGGGGGTATGGAAATGTCTACAATGATGTGGAGTTTTGTATGTGTGTGAAGGCATGTTCTTGATAGCATTCCCTAGAGAGGAGCTATTTATCTCCTTCAACCTTGGAATGAAAGGCATGTGAAAAAAAAAAATTTCTATCTCTCCTTTTTAAGCGTATCTCTAATGCTCTTATAATTTGATGTGGTTTTGTTCCTTTGATTATTATTACTATTTAAAGATTGTCTTCCCCATTCTGTGCAATTTTCAAGGTTAACTTCAAGAAGTTGATAAACTTGAATTGTTCATCCCACTTCTTGGTTCAATGAAAATAAAGAAAAACCTAAATCTCGTAAGCACCAGTCTATCTCTGAAAGGTTGTCTTACGACTCTTACTAGCCATTTACTGTGTCAACATCTTTTTCCCATCCGGCATATTCTCTGTATTGATCATTCATTGCACCTTGTTATTTGCATTTATGAATCACCTATTATTTCAAGGGTTTTCTGAAATCTTCTATGTTTGTTATGTTTCTTCTTTGAGGACTTTTATAATTTTTACATGTTTGGTTTGTTTATTTTCTTTTCAGAGATTAATTTCTCTCAGAATGTCCCTCCCCCCACCCCACCCCATCCAAAAAAAAAAAAAAAAAAAATCTTCTCATTAAACCTGATGCTGAATGTAAGGTGCTGTTTCCTGTTGATTGGTTACAGAAAGCTGTTATCTCTGTGCTGGCAAATGTGTGCGGTGAAAATATACCGCATAAACCTGCTAAGGTTAGAAGGAAAAGGAGAGAAATTAGCATTTCGGATATGATTATGAAACAGTGTCGTAGTGTTCTACGTCGTGCTGCTGCTGAAGATGATGACAGAGTCTTCTGCAATTTGCTTGGAACGACATTATTAAACTCTAATGATAATGAGGATGAAGGCATTCTCGGATTTCCTGCTATGGTATCTCGTCCTTTGGATTTCAGGACTATTGACTTGAGATTGGCTGTTGGGGCTTATGGTGGATCACATGAAGCTTTCCTTGAGGATGTTCACGAGGTATTTTTTTCTGTTACTTGTTTCCTGCTTTCTGTTCATCTTGACTTGCAATTGGGCCACAACTTGGGCAGGGTAGGACAAAACTCAATCCCTGGATTACAAATAGTAGCACAACTTGGCTGAAGCATTTTTTTATATTAAAATTCTGACATCTCCTATCTGGAGCAGGTCAAAATGTGTGTCGTAGGATTAATTCTGATCAGCCTAATCTTATGGGGTTACTGATTTGGGGTAAAGGTTAAAACACAAATTAGTTTCCTTATGGGTACAACACCATTCCAACATATAAAATTGATCTAAAATAATACTGTAAGAGACGAGAGGAACAATACCCTCCAGTAAATTTCGTGATGGGCGTGTGCCTTCCAACTGAACAAAATAATCTAAAATAATAGTGTTATAAAAAGATGAAAGATATCTTCCAGTAAATTTTCTTGTGCTTAGGTTGGTCCAAAGATCGCACATGAAATCCAGACTCAATGAAACTTGGGATTTTGTGGCCAACCCCTAACTTTCTTGAGATCTACAAGCAACAGATCCAAAAAGCGTAATATAATTAAATTTTTTTTTTTAATCACTAGCCTAGATCAGCAACAAGTTTTTAAATTTTGAACAAACTCAACTCAATGAAGCCTTGTCCTAATTAAATGGGGTTGGCTACATGGAATCTCTTTCGCCATTTAAACCTATTCAAAACAAATTATTTGAAACCAGTGCTCACCTGAGAATCGTCTTCAATGGAAAAGATGAACCTTAAAATTTAACTCAAGTACGTGATTGAGCATAGTCTCTAGGTCTCTCCTTTCAGACCTAAGTTCTGCCAGTTTCAAATTTTCAGGATTAAATTTACTCCGATCCAAGACTATTGAAATATAAAGCCTTCCCTGATCAATTTTTTCAACCTGGAGATAAATTATTAAGCTTGGAAGTTAAAACTTGAAAAGTCCCAACTTCTTTGATCAAACAGATGATGGAGCAATGCTTCTAGGCAATTTCTTCAAAAGTCCAAGTAGAAAATCCAGCTATTGATGAAGAAACTGGAATAGGGAGTAGAAAGAAGTTACTGGAGCGACAATGGTTGTCCATCAACCATTGATGGGAGCATAGATCAAAATCTCGTTTCGATAGGCCATTTTGGTCCATAGTTGTCACGGCTTTTAGGCGAACCAAGGCGTTGGAGGGGGCCTGGTTGCAAGGTGGCAGCAATAAGGCGACCAAGGCGACACTAGTTCTCAAGGTGTCTGGACAAGGCGGTCACCTAAGTGATGCATAGGCCACGCCTTGACAACTATGTTTCGGTTAGACCGAAATGAACGATATACCGAAATTTCGCCAAGACTGTATTTTTCTAAGAGTTTTGCTTGGCCATTTTGGGGGGCAAACGGCCGAATGATCGAAATTTTGACCAAAATGAGCGAAATTTCGGCACATCAGTGCTGATTCTGGGTTACACCTCTTGTTTCGTCTCAAACATGTTGAAATTAACAAAATTAGATTTCGGCGAGTTTTTGGACTATGGATGGGAGAACCCTTTTTTCCGTTGTTCCGTAGCCATAGATTCAATTCTTTCTCTTTTATAGACATTGCCTTGGCACAAACCTAATTAGACTTGACCTAACTTCAACTAACACTCCCATTAAGAATAAAACGAGACTCCTAACTTGAGTGAACAAACCAGTGCAATTTTAATCACTTCTTCTCCACAAATGGAAGACTTAACTCTTAAGATCCAACAACCTAGGTCCGTCATAAGGCCCATAAGATAAAACCCATTATATGAATAATCCCCAAATGACTGAAAACCCAAACAAGAAAAAGGCTCATCTGGCTGCCTGCATCAACTTCAAGCAGGTTAAAAAGGGTAACCGGGGAGAGGGGGGGGGGGAGAATGTTGTATTTCTTTTATATATCTCTTGTTGATACAAAATGTTCAGAGATTCCTATAATGTCTCAATGCTTCTGCTCAAGCTCGTGCATATATCAAATGTGCCCAGCATTCTGTGATACTAAAAAACTAGAACTATTAATCTCTCTAATCAAAGATGTTGGCTAATTGGTCAACATTCTTCACATATTGGTTTCATATATGCCCAACATTCGGCTTCTCCTTGGTAATATGTTCTTCCACCTTTGTGTCTGTGATTCTGTCATGTTTCATGGTGGCTTTGGTATCAGAAGTTGTAGCCTAACTTCTTTAGACACCTCCTCGGCCATATAAACACATAAATACCACGGTCATAGATCTGAAGTTCTACCTTTGTGCTAGAACTCTAGGTACCTAAGAAGTTCTTTATCTGCTTGTAGATGAGAAGTTTTTGGATAATGCTTAAGCATAGTTGTCACGGCGGGTAGGTGATCCAAGGCGTTGGAGAGGGTAAACAATCAAGGCGACACCAACTAGGCGACCAAAGCGTCCAAGACGCCCGCCTAGGCGACCAAGGCGCCCAAGTCGACCAAAGCATAGGCGACGCCTTGACAACTATTCAGCATAAGGGGATCATCACATTAATTGCATTTGCAACATCCGGATGATTGATGAGGGAAATGATCCTTTTGATAAGTCTCTTGTATCTTTCAGCATCACGTGGGATGTTGTTTCCTCAGTTCCTCTAACTTGTGATTTTGTTCAATTGATATATTAAGAGGTTTATTATACCCATTATATCAGTCTCCTTCACAAGATCAAAGTCATATTTACTTTGAGAGATGAAGTTACCTTTTCTTGGACCTAGTAACTTCAATTTGTAAGAAACTATTTTAGCTCTCCAGAATCCCCTACCTCAAGTTCTCTTGTAAGGTGGTACTAAAACATATCCTTTTCGAGCCTTAACTATTAGTAAAGTGGCCATACTTCCTACTCCTAAACAAGAATTTAAATGAGCATCTCTTTCTAAAAGGTGTGAATGCAATAAAAACATCTCCTTGAAAAGCTTTCAGATGAGTGATCTTCGCAATTAAAGAAACATTTGGTGTCTAGGATACAGACTCTAGAGTCTATGGCTTGTTGGTGTCCAATCTAGGACACATGTGTAGCTCCTAATTGAAGTGTCCAGGTCATTCAGGTATTCAGGGTTAGTCCAGTCCAAATGGGACTACTTGCAAGGTTTTTGCATGATGTGCTGTGTATTGATTTTCCATATGCTTTTTTATGATTAATGATTTCCCAGTGAATTTGATCAAGAATCTCAAAATCATGATGGATGCATGCAGTATTATGTTCAACCTCCCAGATCAACCATTGTGATACTTTTTAAGTCAATAATTTAAATTTCCTGGGCCTTGCAAGTATGCGAGACAGATTGCTGCAATTTTAGTTTGGTAAATGAGTAGGTCCTAAGGATGGACATGGGTTGGGTTTGGTATGCCCAATTGGCTTTTGGGTCAGGTTTGAATTCTTTCCTAGCAGACCCATGGTAGGTTTTGAATACAACAAAAGCATGACATTTGAGGTTTTGGTTCTTTATAGCCTTTGTTCAATTTCATTTCTTATATTCTTAGTTATGCTTATTACATCTTTTGTGAACCAATTAATATGTCAAGTTTCATAATCTCTGAAATTTAAAAGTTCTTAACTCCCGGTACATTTTCCTTTGGCAGGTTTGGCAAAATATTCACACTGCGTATGGTGATCGGCCTGAGTTGATGCAGTTGGCTGAAACATTGTTCAAAAAATTTGTGTCATTATATGAAAAGGAGGTTTGTTACTTTGTTACTCTTATTTTCCTTATCAACTTCCATGTCACATTTTTCATCTTTGCTTCTTCCACATCTTCATCCATGCTAATTTTCATGTTAATTGTTCATGTACTGTGATCAATCTACTGCTGCGCAGACAGTACTTTAGTGATGCATGCATTTCATGTTGGGATGGACTATTATATTTGGAATTTGTGGACTGATACGGAAGATAAAGTTGTACAGAATAGATATTCGCGGCTTCCTACAGCCATACATATTTTTATCATCATTTAGAATAAAAAGATGGATAGTATGATGAGTTCATCTCATGATTCCAAGTGATGGACAGGAGTGCATATGTATGTGGGCACAGTTTCTTTGGGTGAGACATGTAGTGAAGCTTGGCTGGATGGCTTATTTTCTGTCATCCGGCAGGCCAGCTGGTGCTCATATTTTGTGGTTATATTGTCCATATAACCATCTAATTGTGGTAGGTTTCTGTCAAAACTATGGGACAGTGCATTCTGTCGTGTCTACTTTGAGGGTTGACAGCCACTTGCCTGACTTGTACCCAAAGAAAAAGGAAAAATTACCTGATTATCCAATATGAAGTTTTGAATTACCAAAATACACATGGATATTTAAAATGAACCGAAATGCCCCTTTAAAGATGTGTATTGGAGAAGCACCCAAAACAGAACTGACATGGGCGAGTTTTGGGTCAGCTTCGATCATTGACAACACCAACGACACAACCCAAAAAAAAAAAAAAACATCTGGGGTTGCTGTGTTTGCCGGCAAAGAAGCAGTACGCATCCATAGTTGTAAGTGTTGGACACCTCTGGTGTTCAATGCAAATTTCTGCTTATCAAGACACGGGCTTTTTGCGAAATGGGTTCATTTTCAGAAGTGGATGACTTTTAACGGCAAGGTTCTGTTCCATATACACTATTTGACATTTTTACTTGATGGATTTGTGGAATTGAACTTATGTCAATGAGACACAAGCCCTTTTTATTTATAATAGATGCTATGAAGTACAAGTAAAAAATATACCCCTTGACAACACTAATAAACTCTAATGGACAATTATACCCTTGTACCCATATTATAACACTCCCCTTCAAGTTGGTGCATAGACTGTTAGAAGTCATGTAATAGGGGTAGTTTAGGAACTAGTTCTATTACTAGTTGCCTTATTATGTAATTCTGTTTTTTCTTCTTTATTTTCCTTATACCTCCCTAGGGAGGTGGATGTAATTCTCTATTAGTTATGATTGAATGAATATATGGTGTATGGAGAAGTCTCTCCAACACAATCGATTACAGCCTAATATTCTCTTCTCTTGCTATTTTCTTCCTCCTCCAACTTCTTTCTTCTCCCTTCTTATTTCCTAAACCTAGAATCTAACTTGGTATCAGAGCAGACTCAAGGTTTGAGAGTCATGTTCAGTCCCTGTTTTCATTCTTTCTCTTCTCTTTGAAATCCTTTGTGTCTAAGGATTCCAAAGAGGAGATTTCTGTGTACAACTTTGCTTAAAGAATATGGAATAGGCTCATTCTAGCGTCTTTTGATGATTGAAGGCTCTACTTGAGACCTTTTGAAGCTTCTTTGGAGATTTGGATCTCCCACAGCTGCTGCTCCAAGTTCCGCCACGCTCAGTTTCAGGTTGCAGCTGCTGCCATTCTCGGATTCTTTTTGTGTCTTGGTTTGGCCCTTTTGCATCGTCCAAGCCCACTTATGAGAGTGGATATGATCTCCCTTGCTGATTGAAGAAGCTATATGAGCAGTTTTGCTCCTTGTGTGGGATCCTCTGTTCTGCCCAGGTAAACCCGAGAGTGTTTACTTCTTTTTTCTTGCTTCGAGCTGCAGTTTGATGCTCCCTGGGTTGAGGGATGTGTATGCATAGCCTTTGTGAGGCTCTTTTACTTGTTTGAAGTTATTACTACACCTTGCAAGCCTTTGTGAGGCCTCTTCTTAGGGACTGCCTGCTGGACTGCTGTTGTTATGCACTAGAAGTGTTTGATTTAAGTCCTCTTAGAGATTTGCTGCTAGGACTGCTTCGGCAATGTGCTATCCTAAGCTGCTTATTGGATTTTTTGCTTGTTTGGGTTGGGTGTGTACTCCCACTTGTCTTTGGTGTTCTTGTTTATTGTCAAATCCCTTCCATCATGGCTGCTTCGGATGTTACGTGGCATGCTGATTCACAGCCCCTCATGTTGTCCCTCGTTGGCTTATGAGAGTACTCACCAATGATTTCTTTTGTGAAGCTTGATGGTACTAATTACCTAGATTGGTCACATTCTGTGAGACTTTCTCTTAGGAGTAAGGGGAAACTTGGATATATCACAGGTGCTATCAAGGCTCCCATAGCTGATTCACCTACTTTTGATAAATGGGAGACTGAAAATTCTACAGTTATGACATGGTTGATCTTCTCCATGAAACCCGAGATTGGGAGGAGGTTTATAAGGAAGGAAACAGCCAAAGCTATTTGGGATAGTGTCTCTGTGGCCTTTGATAGAGTTGGTGACACTGCCAAGGTCTATCAGCTCCATCAACGAATCAACTCATTGAAACAGGGTGACAACACTATTTCTGAGTACTACAGTGCGTTCTTTAGTCTTGTGGAAAAGTATGATCACTACAGAGACCTTTATTTGACCAACCCAGAGGATGAAGCCAAGGTGTATCTGACTCTTGAAAAAGAGCGTGTCTTCTCTTTGCTTGGTGGTCTGAACTCTAACTATGAGCCAGTTAGACTCCAGCTGTTAGGCCGGTCTCCCCTTCCCTCTCTTAGTGAAGTCTGTAGTTACTTACAGAGTGAAGAGACCAGGCGACTTACTATGGCACCACCACCAGCATCATCTGAGTGGTCAGCCTTCAATTCTAGTTCTGTTCGAGACACCCGTGAAGGTGGTAGAGGCCCAGGGCCTAACCGTGAGGAAGCTAGTACTGTGGAGACGGTTCGTGCCAGTGGAGTTGGGCGAGACAGATTGAAATGTGATCATTGTGGACGCACTGGACACACCAAGGATAGGTGTTGGTCTCTCCATGGTCGTCCTCCTGGTATGCGTGGTCGTGGTGGCCGTAGAGGGGGAGCTCGAGCTCATTCTGCAGCGGCGACTGATGCTGATGCCCCACAGTATGACTCCACCTTTATGGATGCAATGGTTCGCAAGGTTGTGTCACAATTGAGCACATCTTCTACATCTAGTATGGCTGGATCCTCATCATCCTCAGCTTTGCAGGTCTCCACCTCAGCTTCCACTGCTGCCCAGTCTTGGGTCATTGACTCGGGTGCCACGGACCACATGACTGGTACGTCTCATTATTATGATTCCTATACCATTTGCTCTGGTAAGGACAAGGTTAGGGTAGCTGATGGCTCCCTTTCCTCCATATCTGGTGAGGGTAATATCCCTGTGACATCATCTATTTCCCTCTCTTCTGCTCTTTATGTCCCTAACCTTACACTGAATCTTTTATCTGTGAGTCATTTGACTAAATCTCTTAACTGTTGTGTCACTTTTTTTCCTTCTCACTATCTTTTTCAGGATTTGGTGACAAAGAGGATTATTGGTAGTGGACGTGAGGAGCAAGGCCTCTACTTTTTTTATCCGTTTTTGCCCACAGCTCATTCCTATGTGTGTGGTCGAAATGATAGTAGTTCTGTAGATTCTATTATGTTATGGCATCACCGTCTTGGCCATCCATCTTTTGTAGTTATGACGAAACAATTGCCTCACTTATTTTCATATATTGCCTCTTCTCATGTTTTTCAATGTGAATCATGTATGTTTGCCAAACATTGTCGGTCTTCATATCCTTATCATGGTAATAGAACTGTTGCTCCTTTTCATATTGTGCATACTGATGTTTGGGGTCCTTCCCCTACTACTTCTTTATTTGGCTTTCGTTACTTTGTGTCCTTTGTTAATGATTTTTCTCGTGCCACATGGACTGTACTTTTGAAGCATAAGAGTGATGTTTGTGATGCCTTTCATAATTTTTATCAAATGATCCTTACTCAATTTGAGACTCGCATCAAAATTGTGCGATCTGATAAAGGGGGGAGAGTACATGTTTGGTGGCCTTCAAACCTTCTTTACTACTCATGGCATTATCCATCAGCTAGCATGTGTCGACACGGCCCAATAGAATGTTGTTGAGAGGAAAAATCGCCATCTACTGGAGGTCACCCGTAGCCTATTGTTTGGCATGCATGTCCCCAAGACCTTCTGGTCCGTAGCTCTTCTCAGTGCCTCCTTTTTCATCAATCGTATGCCTACCAAGCTTTTTAATTTCAAATCTCCCTTGGACATCTTATCTCCTAAGGCCTCCGTTTTTTCTTTTCCACCTAGAGTCTTCTGCTGTATTTGTTATGTACATATTAACAAATCTGCTCGCCCTAAACTTGACCCCAAAGCTCTAAAGTGTCTCTTCCTTGGGTTCTCTTCTACTACCAAGGGGTACAAGTGTTATCATCCTTCTTCCCGCCGCTGTCTCATTTCCAAGGATGCTACCTTTCTTGAGTCTATCGCTTTCTTTGTCCCTTCTTCGCATCCTCTTCAGGGGGAGAATTGTGGGAGTGAACAGGCTACTGATGATTTCTTTCTTTCTCCTCTACCTACATCCCCTTTTATACTTGACATTGGGAAACATAGGACTGTAGATGTGGTTGAGGTTGATGATCAACCAGGAGGGAATACAGATTTAGTTGTTGAAAGTGGTTCTGGTAAAGAGAAGGTAAAAAAGGATTACCACCTTACATACAAAAAAGGTGAAAGCTTGCATAATATAAGTAAGATGATCTACCAAGAGTCCTCTTCAGATCCAGATCTACATCCTGAGATCCATCCTCCTCAATCAGGTGACATTTCTTCTCCTCCATCTGATTTGGACCTTCCTATTGCTATTAGGAAAGGGAAAAGAACTTGTACTAATCCTATATCCCAGTTTGTTTCCTATGATGCAATTTCTCCTACAGACCTTACCTTTATTACTGCTCTCTCTACTGCTTCCATTCCCAAGAATATCATTGATGCTATGTCTGACCCAAAGTGGAGACAAGCCATGTCTGAGGAGATAATGGCACTTGAGAAGAATGGTACTTGGCAACTTGTTGACCTCCCCAAGGGACGTGTCCCAGTTGGATGCAGATGGGTCTATTCAATCAAGTATAAATCTGATGGCAGTATTAAGAGATACAAAGCAAGGTTAGTGGCCAAGGGGTACAGTCAAGTCTATGGAATTGACTATCAGGAGACATTTGCTCCTGTGGCCAAGCATAACTCGATAAGAATTCTTTTATCTTTGGCTGCCAATAAAGATTGGCCTTTATATCAGTTGGATGTGAAAAATGCCTTCCTTCATGGTGATTTAGAAGAGGAAGTGCACATGCACACTCCACCAGGCTTCAAGATGCCTTCAGCTAAAGGGAAAGTGTGCCTCCTTAAGAAAGCACTATATGGTCTCAAACAGTCACCAAAGGCATGGTTTGAGCGCTTCCGACAGGCTATTCTGAAGAATGGATACTCCCAGAGCCAAGCTGATCATACTCTCTTTACCAAGCGGAGTAATGGTACTATCACAACCCTCATTGTCTATGTTGATGATATCGTGGTCACAGGAGATGATACAGCTGAGAAAGGTAGATTGAAGAGCTACTTGGCACAGCAATTTGTGATCAAAGATCTGGGTCCCTTGAAGTACTTCTTAGGAATAGAAGTATCAAGGACCAAGAAAGGAATCAACATATATCAGAGGAGGTTTATTCTTGACCTGTTGACAAAGACAGGGATGTTAGGCTGCAAACCAGCAAACTCTCCTATTGAGCAGAATCACAAACTAGGAGAGGACTGTGGTCCTTCTCTTGTTGATGCGGGAAAGTATCAAAGGCTAGTGGGGAAGCTTATCTATCTCTCTATGACTCGGCCAGATATCTCTTATGCAGTGGGAGTTGTCAGCCAATTCATGCATGCTCCCAAGAGTGGCCATTTGGATGCTGTGTATCGCATTCTGAGGTATTTGAAGTCCTCTCCAGGGAAAGGACTCTTGTATGCAAGGCAAAACCACTTGAGAGTGAAAGGTTTCACAGATGCCGATTGGGCTGGTTCCATTACAGACAGGAGATCTACCTCTGGCTATTGTACCTTTGTGGGAGGTAACTTAGTCATATGGAGGAGTAAGAAACAACATGTTGTGGCCAGATCTAGTGCCGAGGCAGAATTTAGAGCTATGGCACATGGAGTGTGTGAGCTCATCTAGCTGAAAAGACTGGTTCAGGAACTGGGATTTGACATTGAAGGACCTATGAGGTTGTACTGTGACAACAAGGCTGCCATCAGTATCGCTCACAACCCCGTTCAACGTGACCGGACTAAGCACATTAAGGTTGATAAACATTTTATCAAGGAGAAGATAGACTCTGGCTGTATTTGTGCTCCTTTTGTGAAGATTGGTGATCAGCTGGCGGATATCTTCACTAAAGCTCTTGGCTCTCCTCAGTTTAGCTCTTTCCTAAGCAAGCTGGGAATGCATGATATATATTCTCCAGCTTGAGGGGGAGTGTTAGAAGTCATGTAATAGGGGTAGTTTAGGAACTAGTTCTATTACTAGTTGCCTTATTATGTAATTCTGTTTTTTCTTCTTTATTTCCCGTATACCTCCCTAGGGAGGTGGATGTAATTCTCTATTAGTTATGATTGAATGAATATATGGTATACGGAGAAGCCTCTCCAACACAATCGATTACAGCCTAATATTCTCTTCTCTCTTCTCTCTTCTCTTGCTATCTTCTTCCTCCTCCAACTTCTTTCTTTTCTTTTCTTATTTCCTAAACCTAGAATCTAAGTAGACATCAAGCATGCCCAACTTGCTAAGAATAGAAACAAAATTCTGTATCACTAAGTCCCTTAGTAAACACATCAGCTAACTGTCCATCTGATGGAACACAAATAATTTCTTGTTCCAGCTTCTCCTTTATAAAGTGGCGGCCAATCTCAACATGCTTCGTTCGATCGTTAGACTAGATTGTGTGCAATGTTGATTGCTGATTTGCTGTCACAGTATAGGCACATAGGCAGTTCGACTGAGACTCCTAGATCTTGAAGTAGCCCTTGAAGCCAAAGTAGTTCACATATGCCATGAGCCATAGCCCGAAATTCTGCTTCTGCACTAGATCAAGCTACTACTGCTTGCTTCTTGCTTTGCCAAGTAACAAGATTTCTACCAACAAAGGTGCAATATCCTGAAGTAGACCGTCAATCATCTGGACAGCCAGCCCAATCTGCATCTGTGAAAGCTTCAATATGCATGTGATTGTGTAAAGAGAAGAGAACACCTTTTCTAGGAGCAGATTTCAGGTATTTCAAAATTCTATACATAGCCTCCAAGTGTGATGAGTGAGGGTTATGCATGTACTGACTAACCACACTAACAACAAAAGCTATGTTTGGCCTAGTGTGGGACAAGTATATTAGTCTTCCAACCAACCTCTGATAGCTGCCCTTGTCGACTGGTTCACCATACTTGTTCCTAAGATGTGAATTAGGCTCAAAAGGTGTGTTTGTTGGCTTACATCCCAACATTCATGTATTTGGCAAGAGATCAAGGGTATACTTCCTGTTAGCAGTCAATAGAACTGAATGCTTGAGTGATCAATAGGATCACTAAGCCCCTTTATTCATAATAAAAGAGGAAAAAAATTACAATAATGCCCCCCTCATAGCCGACTCTAACTAATGAGTCGGCTATGGGGGGAAAAGTCCCATAATGCCCTTGCAGCTACATAACTCAACACTCCCCTCAAGTTGGTGCATAGATATCACACATGCCCAACTTGAACAAAAGCAGATGAAATAATTTCTCACCCAAGCCCTTAGTGAAGACATCAGTCAAATTATCATCTGACTTCACAAAAGGTATACAAATCTGTCCACTTTCCAACTTCTCCTTGATGAAGTGTTTGTCAATCTCCACATGCTTCGTACGATCATGATGCACTGGATTATGGGCAATACTAATCGCGACTTTGTTATCACAATACAACATCATTTGGAGACAAACAAAAACACCAAGGTCTTAAAGTAAACCTTGAATCCACAGTAACTCACAGATACCTTGTGCCATAACATGCAACTCCGCTTCAGCACTAGACCTTGCCACAACATTTTGTTTCTTGCTGCGCCAAGTGACAAGGTTCCCACCTACAAAAGTACAATAACCTGAAGTAGATTTACGGTAAGGAGATCCACCCCAGTCAGCATCAGTAGATGCCTCAATACAAAGATGATCATGCGGAGACAAGAGAACCCCTTTTCTTGGAGCTGACTTCATGTAATGAAGAATGCGAAGAACAACAACCATGTGTGTGGAGTAGGGATCATGCATGAACTGATTGACCAAACTCACCGCAAACGCAATGTCTGGTCTAGTATGTGAGAGATAAATTAATTTTCCCACTAGTCTTTGATAACGGCCTTTATCAACGGGTTCATCTTTATCCTTCAGTCGAGTACCAGCCATGGAAGAAGAACTCAATCGAAACCTGTCGAAACCACCGAGTTAACTCGGTTTCGCAAGTTTCCGAGACGAGTTGAAGGGTGATTTTAAAAAACCAGGGTTTCGATCGAAATTCGATGGTTTCGACCAGTATCGACTGAGATGTTGGTAATTTCGCAAGTGTCGACACTCATGCCCATCGAAACTTGGGGAAACCTGGCTTGAAACCAGTATAGATACTTAAGTATGCCAGTAACCAAGACAGACACTTATTTATGCCTAATGTCATTAAGTAAATGAAACATTTACTTAAGATATTTTTCATAAATAAGCAAATATCCCCTATTTGAATCTAATAAAAATAGTTAAAAACCAAATTCCAAAAGAAAAAAAGTCAACCCCCCAGTTCAAGAACAAAAACTGGATTTTCGGTGGTAGGTGCAATTTTCAACTTTCTAATGCTGGGGTTTTTCTCAAATCTAAAGATTCTATAAATCTTAATATGGTAAAACATTGCTAAAACCCAAAAGTGCGGTAAAATTTTCATTTGTTTTGATGTCCAAAAAAATATTTTCATTCAGAGCGATTTTGACAGCATTTGTGCACACCAAATTAAGTTTGACCGGTACATAACTCCTTCAATATAAACTAGATTTAAGCAATCTTGGACTTGTTGGAAAGCTGTCAAAACAAAGCTTTCTAACAAATCCAAGATTTCTTAAATCTGATTTATATTGAAGGTGTTATGTTCTAGTCAAACCTTATTCGATACCATGTCCAAGAACAATATAAAGTATCAAACTTGGATCAAAACCACAGGTATTATTTTTAGTGTTCTCAATGTGAAACTAATGCATGGATTGGATTTAAAATGTCAAAAATAGGCAGCACAACAAGAATCAAGGCAAAAAACACAACTTTGACCTCGAAACCAAGGTTCGAGTTAGCCTGGAGAAAGTTCCAGGTTTCGACCGAGATATGGTCGAAACCGAGACGAACTCGGCTTCTGATTGGTCGAAACCTAATCGAAACTCGAGTTTTAGAACCTTGGTACCAGCCCCCTATAGGTGTATCACAGGGATGGCAACCCAATAAACCAGCCTCTGATAAAAGATACAGGACATTCTTCCTTTGAGAGAGAAAGATGTCTTTTGAGGAACGAGCAACTTCAATCCCAAGAAAGTACTTTAGTTTCCCTAGATCTTTTATTTCAAACTCACATCCTAGGAAACTCTTCAGATGAGAGATCTTTGCACGATCATTTCCTGTCACCACAATGTCATCGACATAGACTATGAGAATAGTGATCTTGTCACCAGACCGCTTGATGAACAGAGTATGATTAGCATCACTCTTTTGTATCCCACCGAAATCATGTCCTTGTGAAATCTACCAAACCAAGCCCGAGGACACTGCTTCAGCCCATAGAGTGCAAGCTTCAGTTTGCAGACTTTGCCATGAGTTTTTTTAGATGAAAAACCTGGAGGAATCTCCATATATACTTCCTCCTCAAGCTCTTCATGAAGGAAAGCATTCTTGATATCAAGCTAGCAAATCCCACCCAAAATTTACAGCACATGATAACAAAATATGAATAGTACTCAATCAACATGAGCAAAGGTTTCCTGGTAGTCTATCCTTTAAGGTTGAGTAAAACCCTTGGCCACAAGTTTTGCTTTGTACCTATCAACCGTGCCATCCATCTTTTGCTTGACTACAAACACCCATTTACATCCAACTGGCTTTTCCCTGGAGGAGGAAGAACAAGATCCCACGTGTTATTTTTTCCTGAGGCTTTCATCTCTTCCACCATAGTTGCTTTCCATTTTGTATCTGTAAAGGCCTTCTGCCACTTCTGTGGAATAGAAACAGAGGAAAGTGAAGACACAAAAAACATGATAGGAAGGAGAGAGAGAGTCATAGGAAACAACATGAGATATGGGATGTTGGGTACATGTCTGAATACCTTTACGAACAACAATAGGTAATTCAAGAGAAGGAGGATCCTTACTAGACGTAGTAGTAGGCTCTGACTCAAAGGATGGCAATGGGATGATTAAAGGTGCCGTAGTGGTGGTGGTTTCAACTTGCTTCTTAGGAGTTCGAGTAAAGACACGAAGATTTGGACGATCAAGTCTACCCTGAATTTTTTCAACCTGTCGTCTAACAAAGCTAGGAGTAGGCTGCTCCCCCTGAATTGTATCCAAAGAAGACCCTTCTTGAACATGAACCTGATCCGGCACCTGCTCCCCCTGAATTGGAACATTGGAAGGAGCAGCAGGTAACATCGAAACATCTTCACTAGCCAAGTCAAACTCCCCCTGAAGAGGTGACGATGAATAGTAAGCTAAGGATTCATTAAAGGTGATGTGCATGGAGACTAGGACACGTCTTGTTGGAGGATGGTAGCATTTGTACCATTTTTGAGTTGTTGAATAACCCAAAAAAATACATTGGACGCCACGAGAATCCAACTTCCCATGGGAGTGATGCTTGCGAGCATAGCAAACACAACTGAAAACCTTTGGGGGAACAAGAAAGGAAGATGAACCCTGGAGGTCATCAACTGGAGCAAGAAAGGCCAAAACTCTAGTGGACAAATAGTTTGATCAAGTAGGCACAGGTAAGAATAGCGTCACTCCAGTATTGAGAAGGAACATTTCGGTTAAACATCAAGGCATGAGTCATTTCTAGTAGGTGGCGATTTTTTCTCTCAGCCACACCATTTTGAGGTGTATCAACACAGCTGGTTTGATGAAGAATCCCATGATCAGCCATATATTGTTGAAATTGACCGTCCATGTATTCTCTGCCATTGCCACTGCGGAGAATTTTCAGAGTGGCATTAAATTGAGTCTTAACTAAGTTGTGGAAAAGCTGAAAACACCAAAATACTTCACACATGTGTTGCATCATATACACACAGGTAGTGCGACTATGACAATCAATAAAAACGACAAACCATCTATAACCAGAAATAGAGGCTTTCCGGGCAGGACCCCATACATCAGAATGAATAAGATGAAAAGACTTCTTTTATTTAATGGGGAATAATTAGAACGAGTTTGTTTAGCCAAAACACAGGCTTCACAAAAAAACTCATCCTTATTACAATTTTTGACCAACTGGGGAAACAAATGAGATAAAGTCCCATTGGGGGGGGGGGGATGTCCTAGCCTATGATACCATTGATATAAGTCCGAAGAGATAGAATGCTACTGATGAGTGTGAGAGGGAACGTCAGCAGAAGTCTGTGAACAACACTATCAAGCAAGTAGAGATCACCATGCACTTTACCAACCCATAGTTATCAAGGCGTCGCCATGGCAACGCCATGGCGGCTAGACTCCTTGGTCGCCTTGGGCGCCATGGCGGGCGCCTTGCCGCCATAGCGGTGTCGCCTTGGGCGCCATGGCGGGCGCCTTGCCGCCATGGCGGTGTCGCCTTGTTTTTTTACCTTCTAAAACGCCATGGCCGCCTTCCCGCCTTGATAACTATGTACCAACCCCAAACATCTTCCCTGTCACCAGATCCTGTACGACACAATGGGAGGGAAAGAATATTACTTTGCAATTTAGGTCCTTAGTAAGGCTACTAATAGACAATAAATTAGTAGAGAAAGAAGGAACATGCAAAACTGAGGTTGAAGTAAGACTAGGAGAACAACAAATAGATCCCTTTCAAGATATATAAGAAAGAGACCCATTTGCCTCTCGGACAATATCTTTCCCAGAGGAAGGAGAGTACTGATGAAAAAGGGTAGAAGAACCTGTCATATGGTCAGTGGCACTAGAGTCAATGATCCACGGACTGGAGATTGCCGATGCACAATGACTACCAATAGAAATACCTGAGGCAAAGTTAGAAACAGAACCAGAGGTGGTAGTTCTTCCAGAGATAGACCAGTGTCTGTAGGAGGGGTTGCAATGGTGTCAGTGTGATTTGCCTTAGCAGTAGGCTGACCACGGCCTTTGCCACCACCACCATGTTTACGTTTTTCTTCAAAATCAAAAGGCTTCCTATGTAATTTCCAACAAGTGGCCCTATGCCTCAGTAAAACAACGGTCTGAATGGCCAGACAATATTTCATGGATACATTCTGCCCCTCTTAGCTAGCCATCCCTACATGGCTCTCTACAATAAATGGATTTTGAGAACATATCTAAGTATGATGCATGTAGGAAATTTATCTCAGGTTCGTCATCGCTACTAGATGAGGCTTTGTGAGCAAATTATACTGTTCATATGGGTAGTTACCACTCGCCACATCTACTGCATATCCATAACTCAAACTTATTACTAACGAGAGCAGAATCCAGCTTCAAGACGAATGCAGCTCCCAAATAAACCTTCAAGAACTTGAAAAAATAGATCTTCAAAACTTGGACAGACTTGATCTGCAAACCGGGACTGGAATGTCTTCCAAAAAAGGCAGCTTTCACCAATCTTCTATTGCTGTCCAGTGATGAATCTCTGAATGATAATCTTGAAGATAAGTAACTAGGGTAGCGAGCAGATGAATCAAGCAGCAGAAAAGATCAAGCAGCGGAAAAAATCAACCCAACTGTAGAACCTCATATAGGATTATAGGCAGGCAATCACCAAACATCTTCAATACTTTAATACCAATCTCCCCCTTACGGCAAACTCACCCCAATAACAAAGTAGATACCCATTGGCAATGGTGAAAACTCTGATCTTCTATGTTTTGCACCAAGTGTTCCTGCAAGTTCTGCTTCCTGCAATGGCTGCAGTATACTGTACATAATCCCCCCCTCACGTGTAGTACACGTGGACATAACAGAGATGATGTAAGTGATAGGACAAAAACATAATATTCCAGAATTTTCCAAAAGGTGCCAAGGGTAATGGAAAGAAAAGAAATGGCAATTTAGAGAATACCATAAACTTCCAAGGTGGTTAGGGGTATATGCCAAAGGTATGGTTTGGGAGGTGGTGAAGTGAAAAGAAGCAGTGGGATAATGAACCATGGACAAAGCAACACAGTAATTTACAACCTTCTTTCAATCGATCAAACTAATTCCAAAACACCAATCTCCAATGATCAGATCTGAATTATAAAAAAAATAGGTCTAATTTGTAGAAGGAGAAGGTACCATTCTGCAAAAACTTGATCGAATTTCACACAAGGAAGTACTAGTGTGCAAAATTCCATACTATAAACTCCCACAGGCTAAATAGAACTGACGAAAATATTTGGACAGCAATGGATGTAAGAAGCTTCAACAAAAAACTTGGATCAGATCTGAATTTGTGAACAATGCTAGGATCGGGCTCTCAAAGGGAGTCGGATATGAACCAGAAAAGCTTCACATAACTGAATAGGTTCGTAGTTGCAACCAATAACCTTGGAACACACTGTTGTAATCCCAAATAAGCTGATCTCCAGGGTAGTAGATTCGAGTCTTCAATAATGAAAGAAATTCGATCTCCAATAGTAGGATACTCAGTCTCAATAATAGGGTAGCAATAGTCCACATAAAGGCAGCAGTAACATGTCAACCAGTCATCCTTACAGAAGCCAATCAATAGAACCTGCAAGGTAGGTAGTAAAGCTCAATAGAACCAGCAAATATAAGATAATCACTCAGTAGATCCAATAGGTAGTTGAAGCAGCCAGCCACATAAGAACAAGGAAAATAGGTTGATTATTGGAAAAATCGAGCCATAAGAATGAACCTGAATTTTTTCCAAAAATAACTGATGAATGATGCTGAAATATGGGTTGAATACTCCTCTGATATGTATTAGACTCTCCTCAAAATATGAGCTTGATAGGAAAACCCTAACCCTAAAATCGATTGTTTTCAGGGTTTTAGAAAACCCTGAAATTGAGATCGATTTAGGGAAAGGGAACTGTAAATGCTGATGTAGACATGTAATAGATGCTGACCAAGGCTGCTAGAATGGAACCTCCAAGGTGAACAATCAATCTCTAGTAAGAGTGAGACCTGATCTTCAAAGGGGAGAGACTCCAAAAAATCGCAGAAGTTGAGCAGGGCAGCATTACAACACTACACCAGCATAAAGGACCTTCTTCAAGCCTTGAACTGATGAAGGAGAGTTCTCTTTTAATGTTAGAACCACCTCCAAAGCACTCGAACAGCAACAAACATCTCTAGCCCAAATCGATTTTTATAAGGGTTTTGGAAAACCCTGAAAAGAAGAGATCGATTGGGGTAGGGGTCTTCAAAAACTTGGATAGGTGCAATATTGAGGTCGATTGATCCTTGAACTGGGAGTAATCAGCCCTCCAAAAATTAGCAAAAACTGAAACCTGAAAGTCAGGGTTTTTGGCAGGTAACCAAATTAGCAGGTTAAGGAATTTTTGCTGTAGAAACAAATCCAGCCATCAGAAAGGATCCAAACTTAGGTCGAGTAGAGCTTGTAGTAATAGGGAATCACCCCCAAAGATCAGCTGCATCTGAAAAAGGAAACACCAAAATCGATTGGAGTCAGGGTTTTGCAAAACCCTAACAAGTTGAGATCAATTAGGGTGTGGTGGCTGGAATTAATTAAAGCTTGGAGAAAAAGGAAATAGGGAATGAGGATAATGGAATAGGGTAGAAGGGGCTGGAGAAGGGTGCATAGGGAGCTCCAATGGTGGAAGGTCAGTCTTCAATAGTAATAGGACGTCGATCTCCAAAAAATTCTGGAAAACCCCAAATCGCAAAGATGATTCCAGTAGTATTTTACTATAAAAAAATAGATAGAATGGAGGAGGGTAGCAACTAAATCATTGGTCAGGGATTTCACCTCATTAGTGCTGCCCCCTTATAAGGAGAAGAAGAAGAAAACCAGAGAAAGAGAAGCCGAGAGAGAGAGAGAGAGAGAGAGAGAGAGAGAAGGAGAGGTCGATTGGAGAGATGGAGTAGGGTTTTTTCTCTTTTTCTAACCGAGATCAAACCAGCTCTGATACCATGTTGGAAGAGTCATGGACTAGAAGGAGAGAATGAGAGAATAATAACTTGTATTAATTGATAGGTAAGCCCCTCTATTATAAATAGAGGGGAAAGTTACAAGAGACTAAAACCCACATAGCCGACTTACACTTAATAACATAAAAACTACCCCAAAAGGACCAGAATACCCCCACGGTATTCTGGAGTACATATTCCAACAAGTATCCACCAACAAACAATAAACTTTTGGGAGTAGCAATAAAGGCATCCACAATACATTCGTATTAATAAGCATCTAAAAAAAATTCATCAACATCAAATCTATAAAATATCCATTGTCAAACAATAAACTCAACTACAGTCATCCATCAGCATCTTAAAAAAAAAGACATCCACATCTGTTGTTGAATAGTCCATCAATCTGTCTTATTAATAAGACTGACTCTTTTTCAACAGTTCTTATTACTCAACAATTTAAACCTAAAGAAATAAGATACTGACTCCCAAAAATGTGGATAATAACTAATTCTATCCATTTGGTTTTGTTTTCCAGTGTAGTACAAGATAAAGCCCAAAAGTTAATAAATATGCTCCCTCATCAGACTTAGCCACCTTAATCACAATATCTATTTAGTTCCTCTCTCTTTTTGGCTTTTTTTTTTTTTGTGGAGTGGGGGGTAAATACCTAATTTGACCTCATCAATCCTGGAAACAGTTAAGTGGCCCTTTAATTTGGGGTTTTTGGGATTTGAGCTTTTGCTATTTGTTTATCAAATATATTATTTTACTATTATTTTATCCTTAGCTTGAGAGCTTACTAGATAACTTCTGATGCAGGTCCTCACCATTGCCCAGAAATGTGCAGAACTTGCTAATGCTGAAAATTTAAGTGCTGAGGCAAAGAAAGAGCTGGACAACATTCTTTTATGTACAAACGAGATTCCTAAAGCTCCTTGGGATGAGGGAGTCTGTAAAGTGTGTGGCATCGACAAAGATGATGACAGTGTTCTGCTGTGTGATACCTGTGATTCAGAGTATCACACTTATTGCTTGAATCCTCCTCTCGCAAGGATCCCTGAAGGGAATTGGTATTGTCCTTCATGTGTTTCTGGTCAGTGTAACACTCAAGATGCATCAAAACCTGTTAGCAGCCGCCAGGGACGAAAGAGATATCAGGGAGAGGACACATGTATACTTTCCGAGTCACTGATCCATTTGGCAGCATCGATGGAAGAAAGAGAATATTGGGAGTTAAGCATAGAGGAGGTTTGTCCAAGTTCACCTTCCTCTGGCATTCTTTTATTGTTTAGTTAGAGCATGTTGTTGACTAGACTTTTTGGCATTCACGCGTAAATTTTTGGGTAAAGGATAGATTCTCGATGACTGACCTGAGTGATCTAAGATTTATAGCTCTAATATTGGCAGAGGAGTTTTTTTCCTCCTTTTTCTTGGTGAATATGCATCTGCAGATTGTTTACTAATTGCATTTTCTACAGTAGAACTTCTATTATGCTCTTGTGACTGGGGTATCCTATTATTAAGTTTTTGATTAATAAATTGATGCAGATCGTAGACGAAGGAAATGGTCTGCTTCCTCATGGATCCAAAATTTACCGAAACAGGGCCATAGGCATGCGATTGGAGTTATTTTGTAACTTTTAATTACTCGTTTTTAGCTAACTAAAGATATGCTTAAGAATAATGTTTTTAGTTTGTCTAGTTTCTTTATTCGATGTAGTTCCTGTTCTTTTAAATATGCTTTCAATACGATGGAGAAGTTGGTTGACTATGGGAATAGAAATTGATTTGAGTGGCTTGTGGTTGTGTGCTCTCTCTCTCTCTATTCCCTTCTCTTCCTTGCATCTCCAGTTGGGTTCCCCTCATCTCAGGTGTGTTCCTTCTTAACTCTTCTCTTCTCCCTTCCCCTCCCTGCGGTTCCCTGTTCTGGGTGTCCTAACAGTCTATCACGGCTTGGGATTGATTCCTCTCATTCTTCCCCCTTTATGTGTTTTTCCCCATCATCGTTATTCCCTCCTAATCCCTAATTCTTCCCTACTATAATCTTCTATTATAGTTTTCCTTCTCTGTTCCAGACGGTAGTGGCAACTCTATAGGATGGATCGAGCTCCATCGATTCAGCCCATATCACCATGAGGTTTGGCTCAAAGGAAGCCCTCCCTAGGTGATTATAGCTATAGACTTTAGCTTCCTGAATCCCCGTTATCATAAGTTTCATACCCAAGTTCAAATCAGGTATTGAGACTTCCGTCAGAATTGATTTTTGGGTCTTCATACTTGTTCCTTGATTGATTCTTTGGGTGATGTTCAGTTGGAGTTAAGAGAGCTGGAAGTTGGGATTAATCTCCAGAAGTTTCAGCTCAATTGGATCCCGAAGTTCTTCCACCTGCCAAAAAACCCTCTGCTGGATATTGGGAGGTTGAAGACCTCTCCTCTTCCCCTCCCCCTTTACTATATTGTTTCTTTTGCGTTGTTTTTTTTTCTTTCAAAATTGGCCTTTCCTTTTGTCTTATTTCACTTTTATCCTTATTTTTGTGTTGCTTCCAAGATTGCCCCTGTTCAATAATTTCTAAAAGCCGTCATGTCCTTTTCTCTTTTACCTACCACCCTTATTGCCACTTCCATTACATATTGACCTGCTTAGGCACTTGGGTGGGCCCATAGCGATCCCAAACGGGGTTTTTGAACCTGGGATTGCATTATAAATTATGCATGCTATTAGTAAAATATATTAAACAGTAAAGGTTATTAACTTGTTGAGGTTTTGTAGTCAAAAATACTTTTGAGTATCTTCAATTGGGTATGAATGACAGAAAACACATTGTATTAGGTTTCTAACAAGTGCAGGATTGAGTATGTACAGCAAGGGTTAGCGTGTTATTACTAAAAAATGAACTAGGGTTGCATCTCGCATCTATGTTAGGCTTGAGTTATATTTCCTCTGCAGGTTGCTTGCACATGATCTTTCTCAGCAATTGTTTGTTGTTTTATTCTTATTCTTCTTTTCATGCTAACTCTAAGGGCATTGTTTTTATCTTGGTTGCAGAGAACCTTCTTGCTAAAGTTTTTATGTGATGAGGCACTGAACATAGCGATCATTCGTGAGCACCTTGAACTCTGTGCTGATACATCAGTTGACTTGCAGCAAAAATTGCGTTCACTAACTCTTGAACTGAGAAACCTAAAGTTCAGAGAAGAAACTCTATCTTCAAGAGCTACAAAGGGAAACACGAACTTGCACAATGGAATTGGAGAAGTTAGAAGAGAAGAAGGAATGACCAATCTACTTACAACCAATGGGAGATTGATGGGTCAGCAGCATACTTTGAATAGCAGAACCAACTATTATACAATCAGCTCTGCTAGTTTGCTGCAGCAAGAGGAGGGTCTGGAAGGGAGTGAAACAAATGATCTCAACAAAGACCCATTCTCTTTTCTTTCAAAAGGGATATTGGAGAAACATTGTGGTGGCATTGAATCACAAAATATGAAGCCTGCAGATGGCCAAACAAAGGATGTAGATTCTCCCATGATTGGCAGTCCCTTTTCTCACATGGTTTCTAACAAAAAAGATGCATCCAACACAAAGAATCAGCAGCAGCCTCTACCAACTCAGCAACAAAAAGTGGATGATTTGGGCAAAGAGAGCCATATTCAGATTCTGAATGGTAAATGTGAATCAGATGCAGAAAAGAATGATACTTTGGGACCTGCCTTTGATGTTATACAAGGACCTTGTGCATCTTCAAACACAATGAAAAGCATCCTGTCTGAACATGTGCCTCTTATTTCTCTGAACTCAGATGCTGTTCTTGGCCATAGTGGTATTCAACCTGATTTGAATGATTTGCAAGGCTACAATCTTGAAATGGGCTCTCTCAAGAATGCGATTAAAGTTTTGCAGGACTCCATTGCTGATGTAGAATCACAGTTTCTTAAGGTATCTGTACGGAGGGACTTTTTGGGTAGGGACTGTGCTGGCCAACTGTATTGGGTTTTAGCCTGGCCAGGTAGATGTCCTTGCTTGGTTGTTGATAGGAATGCGGCAGCACATCAGAGTAAACAAGCAGTCAAAATGAACAGGAATATGTTTGTTGACAGTTCAACTTTTAGGTCTCCTTCATTTGGCAGAGAGGTTTATCAAAGTTCAAGAGGATCCAATGATTTCAGACTCTATGGCTATGAATCAAATGATTGCATTCCTGGTTCTGCCTCATGGGTTTTCTATGAATCTGATGCAGAAATTCAAGAACTAATTGGGTGTCTGAGTGCAAGTGATCCAAGAGAGAGAGAATTGAAGGAGTCCATCTTGCAATGGCAGAAACTGAGGTCTGTAGACGGTCAACTCGGTAAAATCCATGTTAGAGATGACTCTCAGGTTGCTTCATTGAAGCCCCTAGATAGCGAGAAAGCTATATCTCCTGATTGCCTCATTACTCAGGCTTCTACCATACTGGAGAAAAAGTATGGTCCATGCTTGGATCCTGAAACCACTGACATTCCCAAGAAACGGGGTAGGAAGGCAAAAGTAACTTATGAACAGAAAATGTATAGATGTGAGTGTCTAGAGCCCATATGGGCTTCCAGACACCATTGCCCGTTATGCCATCAGACATTTTGCACGAATGGGGAATTTGAAAGGCATAATGATGGAAGGTGCAATTCAGGTGCATCAGCTCTTGACAATGGCAAGGAAAATGACGATCCCTTAAAAGGGAAAGGGACAGTGAAGTCTGAAACCACACGACAGGAGTACGCTGCTGAAGTGAACATACTTGAAGGATCAAAGAATGGAAGGCTTGACATTAACTCTAGGTTGATCAAATTTCAGAACAAGGGAATAGTGTGCCCATATGACATTGAGAAGATCAGAACCAAGTTTGTCACGAAAAGTTTTAATAAGGAACTGGTGCGAGAAATTGGCCTTATTGGTTCTAATGGGGTTCCTTCTTTTGTCTCATCAAGCTCTCCTTATCTAAGTGACCCTACTCTAATGTTGGTTCCTACTCGAAAAGATGAAGCTGATCCAGTTTTTGGGCCTGCTGTTGTAGAAAAGCAGTCGCTATTTTCTATAGAAAACAGTGTTGAATTGAACACAAACAGTGACAATATTACCAATGGTTCACCTAGAAGTTGCACTCAAAATGGCAATGATGAGGAGGCGCTAAAATCTGAAAGATCCAAACTGGAATGTATGACAGATAGAGGTCAAATTTCTTCCTTAAGTAATAAAATTCGGGAACTGGAGGTTGGTCCCTGTGGCATAGTCCCTGAGTCTTCATTGAGACCATTGGTAGGCAATGTTTCTCAGATTCTAAGGCGGCTCAAGATCAACTTGCTTGATATGGATGCTGTGCTTCCAGAGGAAGCAGTCAGAACGTCAAAGGCACACCTGACAAAGAGATGTGCTTGGCGTGCATTTGTCAAATCTTCAGAGTCAATATTTGAGGTGAGTTGATCTTTTTCCTTTATTCGGTAATCCACTTTCTTTATGATGTATATTTACCATTGGTACAACTCACTCGATTAAGTAAGGTAGTTGGCTTTAGTTTTTTTTGGATGAATAAAAAATTCAATACCAAAGGAAAGAAAAGGGGGGGCGGGGAGAGAAAAATAAGCACAAGCCAATTACAAGGCCCTACCAAAACGGAGGGAAAGGCTAGGGCCTGGAAGAACGAAAGGGAGATACCCCAACCTACCAAAACCCACTAGAAGGGGGAAAACCCGACCACAAGAAGGAAATAAAACCCAAAAATGATGAAATCGCACTACTTAACAGTGGGATCCAAAATTCCACGACAGAGGGCATGGCCTCTTATATCCATACTAGGAGGCAAAATCTTCTTGATGCAAGGCATGACGTAGTCTATGTAGGGCCGTTTCTTAGGATAAGGAGGGGAACTTGTGTCGTGCCGACGGTAAACACAAAAGGGGGGGAGCGAGGGGCAATAGGTGGCTGAATAGGGGCGGGGGGAGAGAGATGGGGGAGGGGAAGAGATCAAAGGACTGGCCAAGCAAGATGGGTCAGAAGAGAGGGTCGAAGGGCCAGAAGGGATAGAAGAGGAAATATGTGGGCCGAGCAAAGGAGGTGGCCTATTAAGGCCAGCGGGATCAGAAGGCGAAGGGGGGAGGGGCGTAGGAGATAAGATGTAAGGGGCGCCCACCTTAAGGTTTGCTTTAGGAAGATGTAAGAGAGGAGGGAGAGAGGATCGGGGGATTGAAGAGGTCAAAAAGCCAACAGCAGGAGCATGAGGCAGAGAGAAAGCTGAAGTAGCAGGCCCTTCGATAGCAGAGGAAGTATGCAAAGCCATCAAAGGCGAAGAAGAGTGGCAGGGGAGTGGTGAATCGTCTACAGCAGAGCTGTTGCAGAGAGTGATAGGAGTAGTCTGGGGTGCAGAGGTGGTGGCGACTGGAGCCGCAGAAGGATGCAGATTTGCAGCAGAGAGCAGATTCAAAGCAGCATCAGAAGGGTGGGACTCAGCAGAGGTAGAAGGGTGCAGCTTTTCCTGGAGAAAGAGACAATTCGGGGTGAGGAGATGAGGTTGCGAAAAGGAGGTTATAGGTGGGTGGGAGTTTCGAGAAACATGGAGTCGCGGTTGCGACCTGGTAGTCGGTCTCAAGGGGAGAAGGGTTCGAGGAGAAGGGATAGGGAGGCTTGAGGAAAGGGAAGGCTGAAGGCTCAGACTGGCAGGGGTTCTAGTGGCAGGCAAAAGGGGATCAACAGTGGTGTGAGGCAGGCTGGTAGAGGAGACTTCTCCCTGCGACTGCAGAGATTTGCTCCAGGATCAATGAGGCTCTTTCGTCAGGTTTTGGACCAGCGGATATGCAACATCCTTCTCAGTGACCACTGGGTAAAGAGAGTAAGCTTCAGGCTGATCTGAAGAATCATCGACGCTGCAAGTGACGGAGAGGGTGGAGAACTTGTTGCTTGTGGTGGTTGCCGGAGAGATAGAGCTGTGGGATCGTCCAGGAGGGGAACCAGAAGCCGGAACCTCTTTGCGACAATGGGAACGATGTCAGCTTCTTCTACGAGCTCTACTTTGAGGTCAGTTGGAGGTAGGATCAGAAGATGTAGCAGGAGCAGGGTAAAGGGAACCTCCAGTAGTGAGGGTGATTGTTTCTTCGTGTATGGCTTGGATGTGACCTTCAACCGGATGGCCATGAGAAGCCTCAAAGGAAGTCGATGTAGCTGGAACCTTGGTAGTGCAGTCGGCAATATTTGCTTCAATCGGGCAGACAGCTGGAACCTCAGAGGGAGGTGGCTGAGATGGGTCTGCAGAAGCTGGGACCTTGGTAGAGCAACCTTTGGAATGGTGACCAAAAACTTTGCAGTGGATGCAGTGGGGAGGGACCCAGTCGTAATGAACAAGCTGGTAGAAGGAGAAACCTTCATCATCAGAGATGGTGATCGTCGAGAGAGGGACGGTGTCAGTGGAAACTTCAATGCAGATTCTGGCAAAAGCAAGCCTGTCCATTCTCTTAGTATGGACATCAAAGTAGAGGGGCATGCCAATAACTGAACCGATGATGCTAAGACCATCTTCACACCAGAGATGGAGAGGGAGACCAGGGAAAGCAACCCATAAGGGAATGGTGCTGAGGTCGACCTTATGGAGTTCAGGTATTGATCCCACTGTCGGAGAAAAATTGGTTTGGGACCTACTCGCCGTGGACCTCCTTCGAGCACTCGAGTTTTGTCGTCTTCATCAGCAAACTTGAAAATGAAGATCCCGTTACCAAGCCTGTAAGAGTCCATCATACCTTGAGTCTTCCATTGTTTTGAGAGGGAAGCTTTTACCAAGTTAAAAGGTGGTCTGCTGCCAAGGAAGTGGGCCACAAGGCAGCATTTCCACTTTGAGATTGCAGGGGCAAGTAAATCAGACGGGCAGAGGGCTCTTTTGGAGGAACCATCGGAGGAAGGAGGGATGAAGTGGAGAGAAAGACCATCACGAGAGGAGGAGGGGGTGTGACTGAAAAGTGAGGACCAAGAATTTTGGGGAAGGTGGTGAGGAGGGAGGAGGAGATGACAGGACCTCCGGCTGGAGGCCAGCCATTCATGGACGATTGAGTTTTTTTTCAGGCTACATGACTTGCAGAAATTTTGAGACGGCCTCAGCAGACGTAGAAGGGTGCAGCACTGCAGCTTTTCCTTTTTGACACACTTCATCTATCTGCAAGGTTTTACACTGACAGAATAGTTGGCTTTAGTTTACTCATTAAAGAGTCCTATTTGGTTATTTGTGTGGGGCCAAGTTATTTAGAAGTCTTAGGCTTCAAAAATCTAATTAGTTAGCTGTGTAAGAGTCTTTATTAGTTAAGTAAGTCTAGCAACCTAACTGTTTTAGATTTGGGAGACTTTCTTTGATTTTGTTATAAATATGTAACCCCCTCCCCCTTTCCCCTCCCCAAATATGATTGTTAATGGAATAAAATAAATAATTTGGATTTGAATTGTTTAGCCAAGAAAACTTCTTTTTTCTCTCTTTTCCATTATCTCTGTCTTCTCTCTCTTCCTTTCTCCAAGTTAGTATTCATGGGTACTGTTCACGGTCCCAGAACAGCTCATTATCTCTTCTTTTTCTTCTTTTCTTCATTCTCTCTTTCTTTCTCCATCACAGGCTGCTGAAACAAAAAATCAGCAAGCCTTTAACCTTGTTTTATCAAGAAAATAGTTCAGATCTGGGCCTTTGAAGCAGCTGATCTATATCTCTGATTCCTTGACTAGAATCTATTGTCAGCTGGCTGCATCATTATGCATGTGAAGATCACCACCAGCAATTTTCCTTATAATATTCAGCTTCATATTTCTCATGCATGGGCTGCCCATCTAAGAACATTTCTTGCATCACTGTCCCTTGCTTGTAAATCACTGGATGTACTTTATTGCTATAGTACTTTGGCAGTAGCTTTCCCCACAAACTAAACTAAATCTTTTGAGGTCTCTGACAATCCATTTTCGTTCTGTTACTTTTTCCTTTTTCATTGAATTTAGGAAAATTTATGGATGATTTTTTTCCTCCTCTTTCAGATGGTTCAAGCGACAATCATATTTGAGGAGATGATCAAGACGGAGTACTTGAGAAATGAGTGGTGGTATTGGGCATCACTTTCTACTGCAGCAAAGATCTCAACTGTCTCGTCCCTTGCCCTCCGCATATACGCATTGGATGCTGCCATTGTATACCAGAAGGCTCCACTAAATTTGGATCCAGCAGACAATCCCAAGCCTAACAGTAAGCCAGGCAAGAAAAGGAAAGATACAGAAGATTGATTTAGTAATCATTCATCTCTAACTTTTGGAGGTTCAAATCAAATTTAATCTCAGTGGAAATGATATGACAGCTGGCCCAACCCTGTAAAATGTAAATTGGTATCCCCACCTCCAATGTCGCCGTGTGCTCTGTCAAATGGATATTGAAGAGGAAATGGAAGTTGGGGAAAGTGGCTCTTGCAGTCATATTGCCACCTCATGTTTGTATATATAGATCATGGCTGACTTGCTAACATGGACGTTGGATTCAGAGGGAAAGCCCATTAAATAGATCATGGCTGACTTGCTAACATGGATGTTGGATTTAGAGGGAAAGCCCAAATTGGAGGGAGAGTATTATGAGATGGCTCAGATGTCAGACTAGCTCTCACTGTGGGGATGCTTTGAAATTTTTCGCTTGAGGGGAGAGAATGGATATGCAATTCCTCATTAGAGCAAGATCCACATCCACATACAAAGGTATCAATGTAAAAAACAAGACAGGATCAGGCGTAGTTGAATATATTTCATTCTTTAAATGTTTTTGGCCATATTTTCTTTCTCTCATTTGCACACAGAGTTTCTCCTTAGGTGTGTCTGCTAACTAGTGCCTCATCAATGCCCGAGAATATGGAGGTTTAGTGGAGGCCTTTTTCCCTGGTAAGTGAAATTCCTGTTTCCTCATCTAATGGTTATGCGGTTGACAGGCATCCATGTTCCAGTCATGCATTTAGTGTCACTGCATAGGAAACTCTTTTTTCCCAGTAATGAGATCAAATAGAAATTTCTAGTCATACCATGTAGCACCTTCAGTGTGCGTGCATGTCTTTGTGGTTGTAGTTTGCTCCTCTGATTATGGTCTTACCAGTTGCCATGTACTGACTGGAAAGTCCAGGCCTGAACAGCCTCTGGGCTAAGGAAGGATGAGAAAGCACGAAGTTTTTACATTGTTGCAACAAAAGACTGCCTTTGCATGTTTTAGTACTTCTGGAATTCAACACATTTTGTATTTGGCTCTTCAATTGCAAAGTGGCAGTTCATTAGTCACAGCTTACTTCCAAGCTTAGATTTCATCTCCTTTCCTGTGTTGGTGCAACATCTCACCAACTTCATCATTCTGCGTTGTCCGAGGCCAATTGACCATCATATCAGAGTACAAATGAGTTGGATATACTGACCGTTAGTTAAGTAAGCTGTCATGAATCCCTACAGCCCTGGTCCTGAGATTTATATAAACCGGCTGATCCATGGGTTTATTTTCTTCTTTCCGAGCAGTTGCGACATTTTCGGATCTTTAATTTGATCAAATGGTATGCATTTAGATTTTGAAACCCATCTCGGCCCACTTATGATACATATTCCATCGCAGTTAATTTCAGATATTCTTTTGTTCGACTCATTTGCCCCTGTTCTAGGTGCACTAAATTTAGGGATGGTGCTGACAAAATGGCTTGTTCTGTTCAGGCATAAGCCACTGTCTACCATTATATGGAAGTGGAAGAAATCTAAGTCTCTTATTCTTTGGGTTTCTCGGGTCTCATAGTTCATCTATTTGTCTTCTATGTAATATAGCAAAATTGTTAAATTGAAAATCATTCATCAAAACAAAGTAGTAGTTTAATTAAAAATTAAATGCCTCAGAATTATCCAGGTTTAATCTTTAATGACATTGGAACAAAAGGGTGTACCCAGTGCACTAGGCTCCCACCACTGGGGGGTCTAGGGATGGTCATAATGTATGCAGCCTTACCTCTGCTTTCGCAAACAGGCTGTTTCAAGACTCAAACCCGTGACCACTTGGTCACAATGGAGCAACCTTACCGTTGTCCCCTTTTGGAAGTTGTGCTTGGAAGAGATTTAGTGGAGCTTGATGTTCAATAAATTTCTTCAAGACACCCCCAGAAGGTTGATTTTGATTGTCCGATTTATTATCTTTCCTGGGAGAATTACATTGCATGATTTTTGTTGTCTGATTTAGTATCTTTCAGAAGATCTCTTTTATTTTCTCAGCTGGAAAACTTATTGTGATGGTTTCAGCCCCTATACAAGGTGGCGTGGCATGATAATTCTTCTTAGAATGTTACTACCTAGTACTGTTACTACTACTATTGTTTCTGCTAGTACTAATAAGGGTGCATCTTGTTGTCACCAAGTAGGTGACCTAAGAAGTTGTAATTTTAATTTGGATCTGGATCTGGATCGGTATCGATCGATCAGAATTGGTCTAGAGTTGGTGGAAATTTGCCTAAACCCTAGTTTCTGTACAGGATCGGCCTGATCCGGACAAGCCGGAATCGGGATTGGCCTTTCAAACCCTGTGATTTGGGTAGGCCTTTTCAAAGCCTACAGCCATTTGGGCATCAAAGCTTGTAAGCAATTGTCTATAGTCAGTTTTATTAACTGAGTGAGCAAAATATTAATTGACTGGAAAGTTCTGGCTTCTGTAACGAACTAACGATACACACAAATGTTCAAAAGTAATGTATTGAAATTGAGCTATCTTCCTCACCATCTGTTACATGCAAGGATTAAGAACCTAGAATTAGCCTTGGGATCGGATCGGTGAGAAATCGGCCCAAATATAACCTAGCCATAGATTCTGCAAGAGGATTAGCCGTGCCGGATCCGATTCTTTAATCAATGGTTACATGGGTAAGTGGCCCGGTTTATCTTTAAAAAGTTTTTCTAAATATGGGACTAATAGAAATACGTAATGAGTAATGGATTGCCCTAGACCAAAAAAAAAACTGTATTTGGCCGCTCTATGGAATTGTGCCTCTATGGACTGAGGATCATCTGTAGGACATGTATGTGTTGAGCATTGTCCAAGATCACAGTCCTTTAATGTTGGGTTTGGCTATTAGTCTATGAAAGCAGGTAACCTATGAAAGGGTTCAACCAATTCAATGGGTAACCAGTATGAGCTATAAATGGAGGAGTTTCCCAGAGTGCTAAACTGATCTAAGCCTTCCTGAGAATAAGAATGGTGGGAGCAAGTCAAAATCAGTACAAGGAATTTAAATGGCTTAAGATCAATTACTAGGATTTGAATTTTGCTTACATTCTAGATTGGAGGGAGAAGAGAGGGACAATCCATACCAGTCTCACTGTTCCAAAAAAGTGAATTGGATTGGTTGAATCAGCTTATTGGGATCGCAACCGATCTTGATTTTAGATGTTTCGATCCAGCTGAATCAATGGTTTTTCTCACCGGATTGCAAGGTTTTCAGATCTGAGGGGTCGATTCTAGGGCTTTTAAGACACTTTGGCTAATTCCAATCTTTCAGTGACCAATTTGATCACGAATCTGATTTTTATAACCCTGACCAGGCTAGATTTTCCTTTAAAAAAACAAAAACTATACAAAGGTAGACCAGCTTTCTTATTCATTTTCGGAACCAGTTTCTTGTAAACCATTGATGAAAAGAGAATAACTTCATCCATGCGATCTGACCCTCAGATTGGATTGAAGAAATTAAGGTAGTTTGGACCTTCAACAATAGGGCATGGAAGTTAAAGATGCCATTCACTTTTCCTACAATTCAATCATAGCAGCAAATCACCATGAGGGAAGAGATTCTCTCTTCATCTATGTTGGGAAAAAATACTAAAAATCCTGCTGTTGACCTCTTACTAAGTTGTTTTTTTTTTTTTTTTTTCTAACAAAACTGTTCGGACATTTTGGCCCAACTAGTCCTGTGAACACATGCATACGCCCCTACACACACACACACCAGGTCAGCACCGAATCCTATGAAAACCATAGAATCTGTGGAACTGAACCGCAAGGGGGGGTTGTTAAGGGGGGTCGAACTCAAGACGCATGTCGATTGAGGCACACTCCCTTGCTAGCTGAGCTATACTCTTGGGGTTGACCTCTTACAAGTTTTTTGTTTTCTTTCTTTCTTTGAACTATTGGTCTGTGAAGATGCTGACATGGATGTGAACTCATCACATGGATAGATGGAGGTCTCATAATAAAAAAAAAAAATGGGATGATGTTCTCTACAACGCAGCTATTCAGGGTGGTGGGGCAGTCATTTCACCCACCCCATGTGTCTAAGCGCAGCCTGCCTCTCCGATGCAGATAACATTTTCCCATTAAAAATTATCTCCAATCTCTAATCTTTTCTTCTTCCCTGGTACTTATTTGTTGACTTTTGAATGATAAGTTGGTAAAAGTATCTACTCCTGCTTATCTCTTTCTAGATTACACATGAAATATCAAAAGTTTACGTGAAGTAAGATGCAACAAGAAGTACGTTTGCAAAACGTTATCCATGCCGTCCAGCTTATCGCTTATCTTGCAAGTAAAAATAAATATAAAAAATATTTTGTTTGTGTAATCATCATTATAGAATTCCATAGAAGTAGCCATCGGCCTCACGTTTGCCCTGGCCGGTTGTTGCTACGTCTCCTTCCTTGACTTCCGGTACCTTGATAGCCTCATCATAAAAAAGGGAGGAAAAAAAATAATAATTAATGGTTAATTGTTTCGTCTCTCTAATGGGGCATACCTAGTGCACAAAGGTTTCACCACTGCGGGGTCTGGGGAGGGTCATAATGTACACAGTCTTACCCCTGTTTTTATATAGAGGCTATTTCCAAACTCGAACCCGTGATCACTTGATCACAATGAAACAACTAGGGCTGCAATAGGGTCGGGTTGGACCGGGCCTATTAAAACCCCAGCCCAACCCTGAGTCCCCTTAGCTGGGCCCAGCCGCGAGTCAGCCCTGACTCAGGACCAGAAAAATCCAATCCTGACCCGCTCTCACGGGCGGGCCGGGCTAACCCTGATTGGCCCTAGCCATGGGGAGGGGGGAATGGAGATGCATGGGCCAGCCAAACTGAGAAAGGGAGATATATGGGCTGATTAGGCTGGGAAAGGAAGATGCATGGGCTTGCCAAGCTGGGACGAAGAAGAAAAGAAAGAAGAAAGAAGAAAGAACAAGAACAAAAACAAAAAATAGAAGACAGGGTTGGGTTGGGCTCATTCGTGGCCTCAACCCTGACCCTGCCCGACCCTGACTCAGGGTCAGAAATTCCTGACCCTAACCCACCCTCAGGGTCAAGGTATCTCAACCCAAACCTTGTTCGGGCTCAGGGAGGGTTCGGGCCGTCAGGGCCAAACTTGCATCCCTAAAAACAACCTTTACATGAAAGATAAGAACGTTCCCTGTTCTATGCTTTCTTTGTTAAAGCAAAGGAACACAAAAGGTTCTTATCTCTCCATATATCCCATGATTTTTCAGGTGGGATATTTGTTTGTTGAGAAGGAAGTGATACTACTAATTAAGGGTTTGAACGTCAATGGAGGAAGTATTAGATTTCAATTCATAAGCTTTGGTCGGCTGGGTGACATCATTTCATCTCTCTCTCTCTCTCTCTCTCTCTCTCTCTCACACACACACACACAGTGTAAGCTGGGGAAAATGCCAAAGAGGCGATGAGGACGAAAGTAGACATATCACGTCGTCTCTGGTTTTTCTAATCCATTCTCAAGAAAGTCATCGATCGTGTTTCCCATCAACCTTTCATTTAAAAAGGAGTGAGAGGTTTCCCACGCTGCCAATGTGAGAAGGAATCAGGACGCTACCATTGATCAGTGGTCTGAAAAAATATATCATTTCATGTGAATTACATATTTTAAAAATGTGAAATAGTTTTCTATGGGGGAGTGTGGCCTACGTCAGCACTCCATATTTCTATCTCTCTCCTCTAAACAAGGGGGAGCATAGGTGTCCTTTCATATGGGGAGGAGAAAGCTAGATTCATGGAATTGCTATCGTACGCCACATTTCTGAACAGAGTTCTTTTCCAACAAGAGATAAAATTAAAAAAAAATTTGTAGGAGACTTTTAATTTTTGTGAGAGAGCATGGGAAAGAATCTGCATAGATAGTGTGCGGATCTTTCACCCTAAAAAGAAAATGGGCAAGAGATTGTTGCCTTATTGTGTGGCCCTTGCACCAGTGCTGGAGCCAATGAGTGCACATAGGACCATCAACATGGATGAGATTTTTTATTTTATGGAGTCAGAATAGTAATTTCATGCACTCCTGTGCCTGGGCGCACAATCCACGCGACCAAGTAGCTTTCTAAACAAAAATAAATAAATTACTTTAAGGATCAAAGAATCCCCCAATCCTCTTATTATAAATAACTTCACCACAACTGGCTTAGGCGATGGATTCGGAACCACTCGAAGAGAACTTCTACACGTTCGTACATATCACAACTTGTCTGAATGGCCGGCATGGTTCTCGATGCCATCTGAACTGCAGGGGTTGGGGAATGCAGAATGGATAGTTGGTTCGTTTGAATAGGATACAACGAAGCATAATTGAAAATGAATCGAATTATTGATTATTGAGTCATGGAGACCCCTATGTCCACATCCCAATCGGTCACCAGAGGAATATGTGCTTCTAGAAGATCTGGGATATCTAATCCCATTCGCTCCCTAGCTTTCGTCTCTCGGTGTCATTGTCAGCCTAGCAGAGTGCTTTCATCGTTGGTGTTCTTTTCAATCAATACATTGGTATGATTTAATTCAACATTTTTTTCGTTTAGGTTTGATTGTATCGTAGCTCTATAATTTGGATTAGATTTATCATTTGATGAACTACATGTTAGAAAAGTTATGCTCAGAATGGCGATTTTGCAGAAGAAAAATGAAGAGAAAGAGAAGAACAATCAAACAAGACAAGATTTACGTGGTACACCCCCAAGTAGGAAGGCTACATCCACAACCGAGCGATAGAACGATTTCACTACTTCTCTGAAGTAAAAAATACAAACCCTCAATCACACATCTATCAAAGAGATAACAACATTTTATAAGAAAATCCTAACCCCATAAAGTACAAAACTTCCCCTTAGAGACCCAAAAGATACACTCGGTCTAGTTTGGACCTGCACCAAACATATGTCGAAATACATATCAAATCGAATATCTCGACGAGCTCTATAAGGCTCAAGCCTAGGGCGCCGATGTATGCACTTTAGGCCATTCTAACGTGTTTCGAAGGTAAAACTGCCTGTCAAAAAATCACTACAACACTTTCTGGACTGAGATAGACTTGACCAATAACACTGCATTGCTAATACTGACCCCAAAAAAGAAATAATGGGTACAACCAGTTTATGAACAGCCAACCATCGCATTGTGCATTATCGAAACCCATATTGATGCTTCCAATATTTTGTTTATTCCGACAATGTGATGGAAAACGGATCCAAGAAAGGAACTTTCATTTCTAGTTTTTAATTATTTATATTATTTAATATTAATATTGTATTGAATTTAGGGACATGGAAAAAAATAGGGACTTTCCTTTTTTCTAACAATCTTGCTCGTATTGTCCCACTCACCGAACCAATTCCTTTCAACAACATTGCAAGGCATTTTGCTATACGAGTGTATTATTGAGTTGCTCACCCCTACTATTACAAGGGATTTCACAACTGCGGAAGAGATTTAGGCTCAACAGTGGAAGTTCATCCGGTTAGGTGCTAGGCTCATCTCAACCCAAGTGCCCCTTCTATGACTAATTATCCCCTCCAATTTGCGGGTACCTCCAATTCCTCCAATTCCTCTAATAGGGGGGGAGTAGACCCCACCTCGGGGAGTGTTTTCGGGTAAGGGGTAGGGTGATCATTTCCACCGTCGTGCGAGGAATTGAAGGAATTGGAGGGGGCAGCGAATTGGAGGGGATAACGAATCCCCTTCTATGGCGTTCATAACATAACATATCGTCTGATCTTTGAGCAAGGGGAAGCTTTGAAAAAGGATAACTTATAATATTATGTAGAACTTGTAAATCTGGGTTTAGATCAACAAGTAAAGTAATCCAATATTTATTTTTCTATAAAATAAGAATATGTCAATTCAGGGCACAGATAAAAAGCCCCGTCTCGTACAATCAAGGAAGATTGTAACTTGGAGTCTTCTCATCCTTTAGAGCACTCAATCACCCAATAGTCGTACATTTTTTGTTGAGGTTGTCTGGATCCCACGAGTAAATAGAAACTTAGATCTACATTGGATCTCAACTAAATCGCCTCATCTATCCTCCTGAAGAGAAGTTTGTTTTCAAACTCTAGTTCGAACAAGAGGAGTACACAATGCTAATGTGCCTTGGATGATCCACATCCCCGAGTCAAGTGTTGATGAGCATATAAAACTATCCATGTGGCCGAGAGTCCTCATACTCTAAGCACAACGACGCAATTATCAGGGGCAGGCTCTATCAGTGTAATACTTTAAAGCCATGTGTTTACCTCATGGCTTGATAGCTAGATAAATGTATGGATTTCTAATATCAAAAAACTTATTATGCAAGGACACTATTCCAGTATTCCATTACTGGAATAGATGCTGGTCTCCTCTGCTTTTTCTATTTGCAAGAATTGGATTCTTTTATTATGGAAGCTCTTTCTATATGTAGGCATTATTTGTCTCATTTAGGAATGATATAGGTAGCCGCTTCCATCTGAGTTTGTATTCGATCTTTGAGAAATAAAAGAGAGGATTGATTGGGATTTTGGCTTGCTATAAGCATTTTATTTATAGAAGCTCTATTCATGCTTATCCTAATTGTAGGTTCAATTTATACACCAAATTGTTACGCTTTTTGTGTGGGTCTGAACTTATCCAACAAGGAATTTTGTTACCTTAGGACCGTTATAGTTACGGTCGTTGTTTACTGGGCCTTCGGTCACTGATTACCCTATCATCAGGTCACCAACTTCCTTGACCTTCCGATAGTAGGCAAGAGTTAGACGTCCGACTTGCACGTGTTAAGCATGCCACCAATGTTCATTCTAAGCCACGATCGAATTCTCCAAGAGATTCATAGTTGTATTACTTATTAGCTTCTTTGTTCGTAGGCAATGTGGATTCCGAATTGTCTTTCATTCTAAGACGTAACTTGTATCCATGTGCTTCACATTCACCTAGAGTTTGCTCCCAGAAATAAGCATTTAATAGTTATTTTCTTATGCATTTTCACACTCTCTTTGAGTCATCGAAAAATGGACAAATTCCTTTTATTATTCTTAGGAACACATACATGATTCTTGAGTACTCAAAGGATACCGATAACCCCACTATTAACTACTTAATTTATAAATTTCATAGTAATAGAATACATTTCCTATCAAGACAGAATTTGTAACTTGCTATCATCTTGCCTAGCAAGAAAATATTTACCTCCGTGGAAAGGCTGATTCATTCGGATCGATATTAGGGTCCAACTACATTGCATTGCTAGAAACCTTGTTGTAGATTTGAACCATATTGACATCCTTGCATTGCTCATGGTACAATCCTCTTCCCGCTGAGCCCCCCTTTCTCCTCGATCCATAGAGACAAATATAGGATTGACACGAGTAGTTCATCATGGAACTGAGTTGGGATAACTAACTAATACTAAAAAAATACCAAAAAAACAAAAAAAAACTGTCCTTTCAGTATACTTTATACTTTCTCCGGTTACGTTGCTACTGTGGGCCCTATGCAATTGATTGCATCATATAGTTCAACACAAAATAGGTCATCGAAAGGATCTCAGACGACACACCAAAGCACGAAAACCAAGATCTTCAAACCAAAAAAATGAATTCCTATTCGAAGAGTGCATAATCGCATGGATAAACTCACACTAACCTGCCAATTGTACATCTTTTTTATATTCATACATATATGGTATCCAGAGGATAATTCATCGGATGAATTGCATTTAGATGATAGAGAATTAGATCAATATAATGAATAATAATATATGAGCTATCAAATTGATTCATTGTCGACAATTAAATATTGAAAATAGTATAACACAGGAAGATCTTTTATCCATACCGAATCCAAAATAAGTTCTCGGATCCAATAAAAAAAATTCATTGAATGTATCATTCTTTTTTATTGGAACCATCCATATCTGATTCATTTTTCGGAACTATATCACATCTCAAAATTGATGAAATATGATGAATTGAGACGATATTTTGTAAATATGTAATTATCTCGAATATATCAATTGTGTCTTTAGTTTTTGATCGCTTGGAAGGGACAAAAGAAACATCCTATTCAAAAAATAAATTACTGTAAGTATCAAGAAACCCTCAATCCAAAAACAAGGTAAGTTTAGGAGTCACTATTCTTAGTGAAGTATAATTCTTCACCACATGGCATTACAAGGATAGTTCTTGTAACAAACTAACAAACATCTCATTGGTATAGTGTCAACATAAAATGAAACCATTCCATATATTTTCACCAGCAAATCGGAAGGACAATTTTTCGTATTTCCTTTAATCCATGCCCTTGTTGAAGTTTTCCCTTAGGGACTACATAATAAGCAAATTAATTACTAGAAATTTTACAGAGAGGGAAAAACAAAAAAAAAAAAAAGAACTTTTCAAGACCAGACCCACCAGGCCAAGGGTTCGGTGGCCTCATTCGATTGGTGGTCGACACTGGCGAAGTCGCCGGAAAAGTAAGTGCCACCATTGTCACTGCCGTTATCTTCCACCCTATCGACAGGCCCAGAGCCAGATCCATCTCCCGCCATACAGCCATGGTGGTATTCCTCCTCATCAGGAAAGTAAGAGTCGCCGCTGTCCACCAGCTGTAGACCACCATCATCGACGTCCACCACCGCGCTTCCTCCGCTCCCTGAGCTCAGCCTATCCTCCACCTTCACGCTTATCTGAACCGCTCCTTCCTCTCCCAGCCCTCCTTCCGGTTCGACCACTGGTCCAACCGGTATCTGACCACCATCTCCTGTTGCTTCCTTTGCCTGCTGTTTCTCCTTCAGGGCCACCAACTGCATTCATTTGCAGAGAAGAGTAACTCTTCTAATAAAAGATTTCTCTTCTGGGTAACAATTGCAAGAGGAGAATACATGAAAGAAAGCAAAAGCAGTTCTGGGAAAGTGAGAATATACCTCAGCTTTGAGCTTATCTTTCTCCTTAAGCATGGATTCGTAATCGGAGAGAAGGGATTCGTAAGATGACTTGAGAACATCATAATCTCTCTCGAGCTGCTTCGTCTTCCAACGAGCCCTGCGGTTCTGGAACCACACGGCAACCTGCCTCGGTTGCAGACCGAGCTTCTTCGCAAGCTGTGTCTTCCTCTCTGGCTCCAGCTTGTTCTCTGTTTCGAAGCTCTTCTCCAAGAGGTGAACCTGTCCATTCACAAACCCCAAAGCACCACCACTACGATTTCTTTAACCCAAGAAAAAAAAATTCGTGGAAAAGGGAATAAAGGTTAATATTCAGTTCATTTCGGAATCCCAGAAAAAAGAGATAGGGCACTAGCACCTAATCTGATTTAATAAAAGGAAAAATTGAAACTTTTCTGTAAAAAGAGGAACTGAAGAATTGATGCAAGTATGATAGATACGTTTGAGATGGAAATGATGGATCCTCTGTGATACTTATCGGATCAAATCAAACATTATCAGCTAAAGCTAAAGTGTGATTGTGAGAGGAGTTCAATTCCCTTTACCTGCCCAGAGGTAAGGCGCCGTTTCTTTTCTGGAAGCTGTTCGTCGTAATATTCTTCATCCATGAGTTCTTCCGGCGAGCTAAAGAAAGGGCGTCTCTTCGTGCTTTCCTCCATGTTCAGCATCGATCCTGTTCCTGCGATTATAATACATTCTCCATTAATTTCTTATGTAGAAGATGATGGAGTGTGCTCTGTGAGGAAATTCGTTTCAAATTTCAAATCTTAATGAGAAATTGGTAGCAATCAAGAGCAGATCTTAACAATGAAAAGAAACCGACAGATCCCAACTGGGTTTCTGCAATACTATTCCCATGAAACTGAAGGGAAGAAGAAAATGGAAAGAGAATTGAAAAAGAAAAAACTTTTTTGCAGTGTTGCTTTCTGTTGGAGAAGAGACAGAGAAGGGTAATATTGTAATAATGTAACTTGTTGTCATGAGAAAGAAAGAAGAAGACGAAAGCTCTCTAACCTCGAAAGATGGAATCTTGGTTCCCAAGGAACAACATGTTCCCATGGCAGGAAGCATCGAAGAACAGACGACCGGAATCCATAGAGAAGCTCTATTGCGTCACTGCGTCGTCAGATCGTCGGAAACCAGAAGGGCTTCTCCTCCCCCCACCTCCTCCGTCCCTCGATTACTCTTTAATTTACTTTCCACAGTTGGAAAAGCAGAGATGAGAAGTACAGAGTCTACAGGCACAGCTCTACAATCTACATAAAACCCAACCCCACGTGACCCCAATCCAAACACCACAACAATTTTAGTATCTTTCTTCCTGAGAGGTTTGGTCTCAGAAGATCACGAACTTATGACGAAAGAAGCTAGTACTCCACAATAACCTTGTCGGAGTCTCCAATGGACATATACAAAATCCCATCACGGGTACAATATTCCCCAGCTCCGCCGATTTTCACAAAACCCTTCAAGATTTGGGTAGATAAGTACTCAGTTAGAACTCAGAACTCTTAATTAGATTCAATCAGAGAGAGAGAGAGAGGAAAGGATCAAGAAGAGATTAGAAACTTTTTTTTTTTTTTTTTGGTGGCTTTTTTGGCTTCCGGACCGGTGAGTGTAAACGCCGGCGGCCGATTAAGGGGTAAGGATTCAGGCGGAGTTGCGTCAGTTAGTCACACAGAGTCCTAAGGTGGTTGTCGCAGCTAAAGTTGAGAGAAGAAGGAAGGAAGCCTTTTATAGTGATGGGAATTTACTCAATTGACCATAATAGCCTTCACATTTATTTGGTGGTTGACTATTTTTTAGCTAATTAGATGGACTTTTTCGTCACTTGATTATTTCTGATAATCATTAATGACTTTCGGCTCTGGCGACTGGTTAATGGGACAGTTGGATCTCAGCCGTTGGATAGAATGGTGGGACCACAGTCTGAAGGACGTTGGGCATTGGGGATTGCGGGATTGGGGATTGTTATCGTGAATCGTGCCTCCTGTTTCCCAATATAATAGGATTGAAGTCCATGCGCTCCGGTCGGGTGGCTGTCGGATGTCTCTCTCGGGTTTCTCGGGTTATCCGACTTAGTTTTTACCCTCTTTTATTCTCACAACTAGGGATGCCAAAACGAATCGTCATCCCCTTCAATTCGCTGACTCCTCCAATTCCTCCAATTTCTCACATGGGACAAAGATGACCACCTTATTCCCTCCCTGAAAACACTGCCCAAACCTCAACGTGGGATCCACTCCTCTCTATTAGAGGAATTGAAGGGGATAATTATTCATGCCAAAACCTAGTCCGAATCTGTAAAATCGACCAAAAAAATCAGATCGAACTGAATCGATCTTTATCGGACTGATTTTGTACTGTGGTATGTTAGGACTGCCTGAAATTTGACTGAACCAACCGATATATAAATCGCAATCAAACCAAATGAAATCAGTAAAACAAGTTCATTGAGTATGAGGTTATGAATTTTTACCAAAAACAGTATGAGGTTATGAATAAATGACTTGATTATCCATTGATTTTAACATTAATGAGTTGTTGAAAGAGAAATTGTTACAAATCAATAAGTATGAGGTTATGAATAGGAAAATTGATTTAAAACAACGCTTCCATTGAATTCATTGTTCACTATACAAAATTAATTAGACACTTAAATAAATGATTTGATAGTAGGGTTTATTTTGTGATATCAATATTAGTTATCTTCTCGCTAATTTGTTAAAAAAAAAATTTGGTATAATCACTAATATGTTATTTATCCCTTATAATATGAAACAATTAAACACATCAAATCAATTTTCCTATTCCTTGTTGTTTACTTGTTTGAGTTGGGGAAGATGATTTAAATTATTTTTACCGAATATTTTCTCACTAGAGATTATGAATGTAAGATTTTATTGTAGTTCAAACTCGAAAACAAGTTGATCAAAACCGATATTAACTCGATATTGAAAAACCAAAATAAATGAGACCTATGATGTATAACCACAACAAGAAGGACCTCTCATGTTAAGAGACCAATCGAATTCTATAAATGAGAATTTTATTTCTTATCAATTGGCAATGACAAATGCAAGATTCTCAGTATTATGCACAAACCTTGTCTGCACTCACACCTGTGTCTTGAAATCATCATTCCGAAAAATATATGATGTAACGATCATATGAACAAGATGTCCAATCATGTCCCTAGTCAATTCATTTCAGGTAAAAATCTAAGGACAACCATAACCTGTCCAGAGGTACACTAGCATAAAAAATTATTGTTTAATTTTAAATAATTTACACTTTATGGACAACAGTATGTCCAAAGGTATGACCTCAAAGTGTTCACAACTAGGGACAGAGTTGAGCTCTATGTTTGTATGGTTGTTACATTGTGTTTTTTGTGTATGGAGATTCGAGATACAAATGTGGATGCATTTTTGTGTGTGTATTATTATACTCATGATAGTTGTATGATACTTGGACCTAAAAAGTCTTTATTGTTGTAGACCGACATTGTGTATTTTAGTGTACATATGATTCATGACTATATCAATTGGTTATACATCATTACGTTGGGTCAACTGTGTTTGTCTGTGCACGAAAGTGACATTTAATAAGGAATCCACTTTCCGTGTAAAGAGAACATATCGAGAGAGAACCATGAACTTGATTGGACGAAAATCCGAGCTTGATGGTTTAATTGTAAAGTGTTTACAAAAGAATTTTTAAATTTATTATTGAGTCATAAATATATTTTATAAATGTTTTGTTGTTCAATCAGTGATCAGGATATTCTATACTAGTTGTTCAATGGACTCAAGTGGTGACAAAAATTTAATTACAATGTTTCGAGGTCCATTGTGAGATATTGTAAAGTGAAGGAACCTATACGTAATGTTTTCTATCAATTATGAATTTTATGACTATTAATAAACTAAGGTATATTTTTGTGCAATTAACTTAATTAGTCAATTGTGTGTGATTCAATGTACCATTGTTGTATGACCCAATACGGTCGCATTACTTGACACTAGTAATTCTAAGAAGGAAATGGCTCATGCTTAGCTATATAAGAGTCTTAAAAGGAGAGAAATTAGTCTAAGTCACATTAGCTCATATTGATTTTGAGATAAAAAGTGTTTCTCCTAAAATCCCAGACTCTCTCTCTCTCTCTCTCCAAAATTGGTGATTGTCATTATTAGAGGAAGAATTATGTTGCGTTCTTCTCCATCAAAGGGATGAATGGAGATTGTTTCTTCCTTCTATGAGTTTAGTGGTCAAATGCTATGAACCGTTAGAGAAGCTTTGATTGTAGCACTAAAAAAGTTGTAATGGTTAATTCGAATGTCATATGTTGCATAAGGATTGATTTATTGTATCGAATTGAAAATTTTTCGATTTGGTACAGTTTCCTTCTTTAGCATGTCACTTTATCTACTACCAACATTTGCAAATAACGCTTGAAATAATTTATAAAATGTAATTGTTCAGCAATTTTGGATTCGACCTATATGATCCACTCTCAGTTGATGATTTCCTCTGAAAGATGGTTAGGGATTTGAGAGACAAAAGTGATTTTTTTTTTAATTTTTTTTTTTTTAAGGAATTGGTTTCTCTCATTACATTACATTTCAAAAAAATACCTGGCAAAAAATCAGAAAAAATCACATAAAATGTACCCAAAAAAATTTTAGAATCACTTTCATTTCTCAATTTTCGTAAAAAGGGAATGCTATTTGCATATAAGGAAAAAAAAATGGTTTCCATTGTGATCAAGCCCAACACAATGGGGAACTATACCCACAATGAGTAAAAAGAATGTGGGTCCCACTATACTGGGGCGATAGCAATGGTGGGTTTGTACACCGTCACATGCAATTAGCATTTCCATCCTAAGGAAGCAAATCATAAATGGAAAGCAGTTTTCTACACAGGAGTGTGGCCTACGTCAGCACTCCCATGTGTCTATCTCTCTCCTCCTCAAAATAAAGGGGCAAAAGTGTCTTTTCACATGGGAAGGAGAGAGATAGACTCATGGGAGTGCTAACGTAGGCCACACTCCCGAACAGAGAACTTTTTCCCATAACATTCTTGAATGGTGAATTCATACATAACATTCTTGAATGGTGAATTAACAACACATTGCTAAATCAAAATAAAATAACAAGAACCCATTTTTGTATTTTTTATAGCTTCGTTTGTTTTCATGTAAGAAGGGGAATATAATTTTTTATAAAATTCAAGGGAAAAGGTTTCTAAACCATCTGGGGAGGGTAAACTAACACACTCTCTCTCTCTGTCTCTCTCTCTCTCTCTCGTGAAATGATCTTACTACCCCTTTTATATACAAAATCATTTCCCCACACCTCATTGGTGTGCTTCTCAAATCTACTTGCCCAAAGAACCCTCTCCCAAAATAAATCATTGTTATTTCAATAAAATACAAATAAATATATGTATATATATTAAAATATAAGAAAATTTTACATTGAATTCTTTTATGTAAACATAAGAACCTTACTACCCTTTAATATATAAAATCATACCAATGACAGCGCATGCAAGGGTATGAGCATAGATATGGTTTTTTATCTCATGGAAGAGAGGATGGTATTTCTGCACGCAACTAGGTAGTATTCTTTTTTCCAATATCATTTAAGAAAATTATTGGGCGCACCGTCAACGTACCATAAGCTAGTGTTTTCTATGTCTATTTCTCTCTTCTCCCTTTTGAAATAACCCTTACCCCTCCTTATGATACTCCGTCTTGTGCCTCCATTGGTGCCACTTGCTAACTTACCATACGCAAGCGGTGTACCTATCTTTCTCCCAAAATTTAATGCACACAGACTAAAGCCAATAAAAATCTAGAACTAGTGAAGAGGTGGGTCCACATAGACACTCCTGATGTCAAATGCCACAGAGGAGCAATCGCCAATAGTACCTGTTTGTGAAAGGTGAGGGAAACTTTTTTTACCGTTCCTTGCAGCATAAAACTCAAAAGGACGCAGCACGTATCTGTGGGGCCCACCGAATATAAGCTTTTCTCTCTAGTGGAAGAAAAAAATAGGGTTCTCCTCTTCATATCAACCCAAAATTAATTAGTATTCGCATACATGGACACATATATTTGAAGTCAACTAAGAACACATCCCTTTCTTTATCAAAAAAAAAAAAAAAAAAGTACACATCCCTTTAAATAAGTAACAAATATTGATAAATAAATAGAAACTCCCACAACTAAAGCTCTTTTTTAATGCAAGATTAAGATGTTTCTTGATTTTAGGAACCCTAATCCGTTCTTCAATTGGTTAAAAATGGATTCAATCGATGATCCCCTTGTTATGATCTCATGCCAACCACGTTCTGTGATGAGTGATCATCGATGATTTAACATCAGTGATACCGTAATCTTGATACATGGGTCCAAAAACTACGACTGAAACTGTGTTCATAATTTGTAATTAAGATTAGAGCAGATGTTTACTACAATATCAAAATAAGAAATCACACAAATGAGATGTGAATTTCTTCAGTAAGAGATTCATATTTTGTCTGATGAGAAAGAATGTCAAGGTGAACCCCACAACTCATTATGTAAGAAAACGTGAGAAAAAATCCCCACTCCAATGTTATAGGGAGGTATACTGCACTAGACCTTTAGATCAGGAGAAAGATGGTTTTCTTGTGCAGCCACTATTCATGTGTTAGACAGTTGTCCACCAATGAAAGTGAATATATATTACTAATAATATAATTAGTAATTAATACAATCTTAATTAAAAAATAAGATTCCTGCTCACAAAAGGTATATGGGTCTCCCTTGCCCCCAACAAAGAATATAAAAACTCTGAGAATCATTTTAAATTAATAGATGTCAGCTTACTCTTGGAGAAAGGGTATCTTAATTCTCATCTCTATCTCCTAAATATCTTCTCGACTTCTCCCACTCAATTTATGGAATCTAGGAAATGAAAAAGTAACTTTTGGGTTTCTTTTTATGTTTACCCCTTTCCTTTTTAAGTCACTTTTATTAGTTAATAATCATAATGTCTTGTTTCAAGTATAGTTTTAGGAATTGGCATTGGATAGGCTGATACGGAACGGTTGATACACTATGGATGTGGTATTTTTTTTTTGGGGCTCATGTTCTCTGTGCCGCAGAACAGGCTGCGCCCAGACACATGGGTCTGCCACTCAGGAGGGCAAGATGGTAATTGCACCTATCCCCATGTGTTTGGGCACAACCTACGCCCCCGGCATAGAGAACATTCTCCCTTTTTTTTTTAATGAAAATGCTGTTTAGATCTAGAATCGATACCGATACAATCCAATATGATTGATGAGTATCGATATTAGTATCAGATCAATACCACGAAATAAACGTTAGAATTAAATTTAACCAATCACATGATGAATCATTGAACATGAAATCACCCACAAGAATGAAATTTCATATCTGAATCTATAGCATTTGACGAAGAATTCTCCACTGTTGTTGTCTCTCCCTCTGTTGATCTTGTATGTTCTCTTTTCTATATCATTGTTAGGGTTAGCAACTAATAGCCATTGCTATCATTATGTAGACTGAGAGCAGAGACCAACCCTGTCAGAATGAACAATTGATGTTTCTCCCATAATAGGCTCAGTAGTTAATGAATTTTTCTCCTCTCAGGTTCCTGCCCGGTCAAGTTCGTAGGTTCCTCTCATAGGGAGGGCGGAAATGATGACCTCACCCCACCCAGGTAGTGTGTTCGAGCAAGGGGTGAGGTCGTCATTTTCGATCCCCTATGAGAGGAACCTACGAACCTGACCGGGTAGGGAACCTGAGAGGAGTTAAGTCCCAATAGGCTTACACATAACAAAACAAGCTTTACACTTTTAGAAAGGATTAACTGGAGACTCTACTCACTAAAGAGACTACCTCCCGTTAGGGTTTCATCCAACCAAGTCCATTAGTCAACATCGATCTACTAATCAATACCCATACAATGATTAGATAACGTCCACATATGGTGAAAACATTACAATAAATTCATGGTCTAAAGAGAAAACATGATTATTTTCTCGGTCGGATTCTTTGTATTCTTCTTCTCCTTAATAACTTACGCAACTCAAGATGCATCAGAAGTGAGCTTGGAGATGAAGAAGGGTTGAAGTAGACTCATTGTTAACCCAAAATCAAACCAAAGTCTCTTGTGAAAGATAATCTATTCAATGAGAAAAGAAACTGAAAAAGCAAAGGAAAAAGATGTGAGTTGAGATTGAGAACCTTTTTGAGTAGTGGGCATGGAGTATAGAGATGGATAGAAATAGACAGATATAGAGATATATAGTATGGTTGCTTTTGGGTTTTTTTTTTCTTCACTAGCAAGGTAAAGGGACTACTACTTGGTGGAGGTATCTATTGACCACAGATATTGCAATTGGAATATTTTTTTTGCTTAGTAACCCATTAGTTAATGGTCATAACAAATTCAACTTTTAGAGAAAGGTGGGGGGGGAAGTGAAAGGAGAGGAATAGAGTGGGTTAGCTCTTGATGTTGATGTTGATGTTGTGGGGGGGGTGTAAATGCAACCAGTATGGTGCATCACTATCACCCAAACCTTCAAAGGAGGGAAAAAAATGCTTTTGAAATATGAAATAGGTTTTGAGTTTGTGGGTAGAAGGTATATATCTGATGTCGATAAAGTAGAACCGTATGGTAGTGCTCATTTCTAACTTCTTTCTACTAGTGCCACTCTATGAATAATATGACCCACTTGAGTTCTCTCTTTCTCTCTCAAAACCATGGCTTCACAAAATTTGAAGGGTTTGTCTAAATGTCATTTGCTAGGTTACAAATATTCACAATTTTCCTATTTTTTAACTAAAAAACTCATATATGTAGAAGCACGTGTGAACATTTGTTAGGTGACAGAGAGTAAATTAATAAGAATTTGTTGGAAAGTTTGTGTGTGTGTGTGTGTGTGAGAGAGAGAGAGAGAGAGAGATGGCGGGAGGGGGAGAAGGGGAATTTGAAAAGGTATCCATCCATATTTGCACACTAATGAGGACCTACACTTTGCCATAAATTTGACGTGGCCATAGGCGTAGATGTGTGATTTGAATTTCAGAATTTGAATTGCGAACATCAGCATCAAGAGCCATTGTTATGGATAGTTGTATAAATTCCCCTGCGATTCCTTCATGATTTTTCCCTCTTTCTCTACTCCAATCACCATGCATGGTCGATGTTGGTACTCATGGCGATTTTTAATAATCCAATCGTTTGATCCGCCCTATGGGAGCCTGGATCCTCTCCAATGGCATTTAACCACTAGAGTCGATCTCACACCATCTTTCCATATCTCATGGATGGTGAGATATCGACTCTGGTGGTTAAATATCATTGGAAAGGATTTGGAATTGCCCTATGGTGGCGACTGGAATCTGGAGATCATGAAGTTACTGTGGGTAGGAGCCAGGAGGGAAACCATGGTCTTGCAGAGGGAAGAAGGGAGGGTGGGGGGCAAGAGTGGGGGTTTGATACGGTGGTCTTATGGAGAATAGTTGTGGTTGATCAGGAGGTGAGCAAGGGGACCAGTGGTTTTGTAAAGGGAGGATATGTTTATGGGATCTCCATGTCCAACCAATGAGGGCACGGGAGGGAGCATCACATGGTTCCTCAATAGAAGAACCAATTATCAAGGACTAAAAAAGCACATCAGCCCGAACTATTGATGGACCATTAAAACGATTTATCCTCAAGTGTTTTTGATAAATAGAGTGGTTGCTTGGTTGTAATTTCCATTTACATATTAACATTTTACATGGAAAAATCTTAAATTCTCCTCCGGCTCCATTTGTTTCAACGTAAAATTTAACTTGAAAAATTTTGCTTGAAAATTTTCACTGGAATCACTTCAAACAAAAATTAGATGTAAAATTTTAAATGTTAGAAAATATTGCAATGTTTGTTTTTTATGAAACTTTTCAACATGTAAAATTTGTCATGGAAAAATTTTCAGGTAAAATTTTACACCGAAACAAACGGAGTCTCCATGAAAAATTTTCAAATTAAATAACAAAAGTTGACATTTTTAATTTATAGTAAAATTTGTTGTTTGACTATTTTACATCGAAACAAAAGAGCCTAAATTTCTTTACCCAAAAAAAAAAAAAAAAAAAAGCCTAAATTTGCTATAAACACTTGAGAGATTCATGGGCCTCCTCCATTAGCCCAAAGTGTAGTTGTCAAGTCAACTGCTTCAAATATAATGATTGATTCAACAGTGGAGTTCATCCAACGGCTGAAACTTCTCTCTTCTTTGCCGCTATTGATTAAGTGTTCGATGCTCCCCACTCCGTCGGCTTAGATAATCCTCTCCCATTTGTATTTTTAAAATTTTTTTTAAAACTTTTCTATTTTTCATCAGATGTCGAAAACTAGCTTGCACCGATGGGTCAGTTCAGAACCGATCAGTTAAAGCCCCATACTAGTCCGATTGGTTAGTAAACAGTCCAGTCTCGAGCTTAGACCGATTATCATTTACTCATTCTCAGTATTTGATTGTAACCCAATGACCATTTAATCAAAACCGATAGACAATTGAACATTTATAGCTTGATTAACCCATTTATAATCCAATTAGCCCGTTTTTATAGTCTTATTATAACTCATTAATATAAACAATGTGCAGCTTTAAATTAATGGAGATTAATTAAGCCAGATCGAAACCCACCGGACCGATCGATTGACAATCTTACTTGTATAGTTGTACCGAATTTATTACAAATTTCTACAAAAAAAAAAAAGAAGCAAAGAAGTTATTACAAATAGGGCAATGGACAGCCTGTGATCAACACGTGCCACATGTTCAGAGACAACCAATAACCCTGATGAAGAGGTTAAAAAAATGGGAATAATCGTATAGAGGAGAGAGAAAGAATGCAGCGAACCAACCACCTTCTTCCATTTGGATTGAGTCCACGTGGGACTGGCATGTTAGGAGTAGGGCCCCACAACTGTTGTATGTCTGCCACGTGGAAGGCAGAGCAGATATCGGGATTCATCAAAACCACTAAATTACCATTAAAATAAGTCCAGTCCTTAAAAAGGAAGTCATAAGGCTACGTGTTCACCATGTGAGTATTGTCTACTTTTGTCGCTCTGGCCTTCCTCCATTTAGTTAATAATAAATATACACATCATTGAGAGAGAGAATGATTTGAGGAATCGGTATTGGATCGGTAGAATCGTCTGGATCGAATTGGTATTGGTTAAGGGTGATCCTGAGTCTTTGGTGATTCCATATCGGTGGATCGATATGAATGAGAGGTAAAAAGAACCGAATTTTTGAATGAAAACCAAGGGTAAATCTGTCTGATCCTAACCAAATCGGATTGATATCGAATGGGTATCGGCCGAGGCTTATCCCTCATTCGATATCGATTCCTAAAACCCTGAGTGAGAGAGAGAGAGAGAGAGAGCTATTGCTTTTATCATTTTAATTTCGACAATTTGGAAGAGTGATTTGTGAGATGGTAGTGTGGGGAGTTGACCAATAGGAAGAGAGGGAGAGGAGAGAGACTTGATATAACCTACGCAGGCTCCATAGAGATCTTTTCCGGAAAATGTCCTCACGCATGTGGTGTAGTGTGGGATGCTTTTTCAGGTCCTCTTACATTTTGACCATATGGCTCCATATTATCTGTTTCTCTTCTCTTTGACCATGTGGATCTCTGTGATCGAAACCATTTCTTATGATGTGATTGGTGTGACGTTGAACATCTCCCCCCAACATGGTATGGAAAACTCTTGCCATAATTTATCATTCAAATTGAAAATTTTAGTAATGATGTAACAAAAGAGAAACTTTGGAGCTAAACTTCTAAATGCAAAGAGAGAAAATGTTTAAATCTTACACAAGGGAGGATGTGGCAGATGAAATGTGTTAAATAAAAAATAATGATAATTTTGTGATTTATTTTTGGTAATCTTTAGGATAGAAAAGATAGTCTTTTAAAACAGCTTAGGTTGTATCCATCCCCTCGTATTTGCGATTTATTGGAATGTACTAATAATAATTCGAAATGGTTATTAGAGGTAGCAGAGGTGTTCAGGGAGCAAAAATCTAATATCGTGTATGTTTTTTTCTTTTTTCGGTAATAATATCATGTATGTTGAAGATGGTGATATGAACACTAGATTTTTTTTTATTCTATAGCTAAATTACATCTTATGAAGAGTAGTATTCCCTTCCATTATCAATAATAATGGGCAGAAGATGTTTGATGCACATCTAAAACAAAGTTATTTGTGGAACATTTCTTGTCTATTTATACGACATCCAACCCTTTCGACCCCTCTTTAATTTAGAGTCTTTTTTACCCTATCATTTCTGAAGACGAAAATAAGATTTTCACGGGTGCTCCTTCAAAGGATGAAACTATGGAGGCAGTGTTTAATATTGGGGCTTATAAGTTACCTAGATATGATGTCATGTAAGCGAATTTTTATCACCTGCAGTTCCTCTGCCTGGTACGGTTCCCTAGTGCCTCTAATAAAAGGGGGGTGGATCCCACCCGAGGCAATGTGTTCGGTCAGGGGGTGGAATGATCATTTCAACCCCCCCCCCTTATGAGAGGAACCGTACAACCGTACCGATCAGTGAACCTTAGAGGATAAAGATCCCATGTAAGCTATGTTCTATCAAAAGTGTGGTGATTTAGTTTAAAATGATATTATTATATATGATTATGATTTCTTTAATAATATCCTTGCCATTTGGAGTAAATAATACTTTAATCACATTATTACCTAAAAAGGACAAGGCCATGCATGTAGATGAGCTTTGGCCTATTAGCTTATGTACATATATCCACATAAGATTATTGTGAAGATTTTGGCTAATCAACTAAAACCTTTTTTAAATCGTTTTGTGTCTTCTTTTTTCAAGTAGCATTTATAAAAGATGATAAATTTCTGACAATATTATTGTGCCTCATGAGATATTCCATTTTTTTTAAGCATCATAAAGGTATAGAGTTTGGGCAGCATTTAAATTAGACATGTCAAAAGCCAACAACAAAGTTGAGTGGGGTTATTTTGATGGTTGTTTTCGAATTCTTAGGGTTTCAGTCCATCTTGATGTGACATGATTTGTTACATTTGATCAACAGCCTCTTATTGTATTAAATTAGAAGGTGGCAGTTTTTGTTTCTTTGAACCATCTCGTGGTAATTGCCAAGGATATGCTTTAAGTTTATATTTCTTTATCATTGCCATAGAGGGCCTCTCTCATATTCTAAAAGTATATAGAGATAGATCTGGTTAGATGTATTAAAATTGGTAGGAATTATTTCTTAGTTAACACACTTGTTATTTGCTGATGGTATTTTCATTTTTTGTCGAACAAAAAAAATTTAAATTTCTACTTTGCATGTAATTTCAGATTTGTTTCAAGACATTTATGAGCAGTAAATAAACTTTAATAACAGTGAGGCCTTATATTGTAAGCATATTGGTGAGAATATTAAAAATATGATATCATGTAGTCTTGGAATTAATACTATCCTAGATAAATCTTCATATCTTGGTACTCTGATGGATTTTACAAGGACTAAAACCCAAGAGACTAGTATAGGCCCTTGTTCTCTAAGGATGTGGCTGCAACAATTCTTAAAATTTATTTGAATTCTTATAATATGACTAATCCTTGGTTTTGCCCTTTCACCAGAACAGAATCATCTTCTACTAAAACTACTATTAGATTGTATTGTAATAATAAGATGCATGGCAAGAACAATAAGGAAGTCTGGAATTTGGCATTTAAATATCCACCCAAAATTTTTTATCTGTGATGGTAATTTTGAGCCTTCTTCAGGAAGTGCAAGTTTCGCATCAATTCTACTATGTAACTCTTAGTTTGTTGTAGCTTTCATAAACAATAGTTTTACAAGGACGTCGCCGGAATCAAGATATGGGGAGTGATTCAAGGGCTGCTGTGAACAAAGGAACAAGACTGGGTAACAATAAAGATTTGGACAGGTTGTCTGTAGAAGGATCATGCAAGATACTCAAGAAAGGTGACCTTGAGAGCGTTTAATATGGATGTTTCTGAAACAATCTGAAACAATTAAGTCCAGTGTGTATAAAGCCCATACCCAGAAATCCCACAGTTGAATTCAATTTTTTTAATCCTTGAATTAGAGAGTTAGCAAAGTTCCATCCAACTGTAAAAATAACAATTTTTGTAATATCATTAAATGATTTTTAATTCATTCCTAATGCATACTTTAGGAATTCATAAAAATAGACTAGGGTTGATACCGAAATCTCGAACCTTGTACTCAATTACTGTTTGTATTAATTAGAGAGAGGCCACTTTGTTGTTGCTTTAATACTTACAACATTTTAAATTAATCCAAACGGAGCTTTACTGAAATCACATTTAGTAAAAACAGTAGGAAATAACAAAGTTAACAGGCAATGTACCTGCAGAAAAGAATCACAATCTTCATGCTGCATTTTGGTATGCCAACCACCAGTCCATGCATCATTTGTCAAAGGCGGCGCCATCCATCACAAAGCAAAGAATGTTAAAAGAAAAGATGATACTGAGCCATGGCATCGTCAACACCCACCCCCAAACCCCAATGGGCTATAGATTAATCATCTCAAAGGAATTCAACAAAAACCGAAGAGATTGGTTCACTACACCTCTTTGCAAGAATCCACAACAAAATTGGCATTAGACTGCTTATGTGAACTAGTCCATATTTAGGGAAGAACAGGGTGTCATGAGAAAGATGAAAGGACAAGCCTTCTTCCATCTAATTTATGTTTCTCTACAATTATCTGGAAATTGACAATAAAGAACAGTATAGTAATGCTCATAATGCACAGAACCTGGCTTCTCAGGCCCTAGGCTTCAGAGAAAGACCTGTCTCTACTTTCTTGATTTCAAAAATGAGCATCCTCCACATCTTAAGAACAAACATTTCAGCTTCATCATCCAAAATGGATTGCAGCAGCTCCAGCATCTGGGATGCCTGTACATGCTTTTTAGTGCTGGACACTATGTAGTCAACAAGAGTCTCTTCCTCTTCCCCTAGAAATTCTGTAATCTTCTTTGAGATCCAGGGTCTCATTCTCTCATGCAACTCATGCTGTTGAAATCAACAAAACAGCATATACAGCACACATTCATAAACATTCATAATCATATGCATAAGAATGAAAAAAGGTAAAGTAGTGAGTTCAGATGGTAACTAGAGGTTTGGAAGAGTCTAGGAATTTGTGGTTTATTTGGCTAACTAGTTTATTTGATAAGATTTTGAGCTCAAGGAAAATGCATGATGATTGGAGAAGAAGCATTGTGGTACCGATTTATAAAAATAAAGGTGATATTCAAAGTTGTAACAATTAGAGGAATTAAACTCATGAGCCATTCTACGAAATTATGGGAGAAAGTAATTGAAGCTTGCCTGAGACAAGAAACTATTATTTCAGATAACCAATTTGGTTTTATGCCAAAGAGATCAACCATGGAAGCTAAGTATTTGCTTAGGAGACTAATGGAAATATTTTGAGCATATAAGAAAGATCTTCATATGGTCTTTATTGATTTCAAAATAGCTTATGATAGAGTTCCTAGAGAAATAATTTGGCATGTTTTAGAGAAGAAAAATGTTTTGAGTAAATACGTGGACATAATTAAATATATGTATCACGATACAATGACTAGCGTAAAAATTGTGAAGTGTCAAGGTAGTTAATTCCCAATAACAATTGGATTACACCAATATTCTAAGTCCGTATTTGTCTGCACTAATTATGGATGAATTGACTAGAGACATTCAAGACCAGATACCTTGGTGAATGCTTTTTGCAGATGATACTGTTTGGTGGATGAAACAAATATTGGGATAAATGCAAAGTTGGATTTATGGAGATCAACCTTGGAGCCAAAAGATCTTAAAATAAGTTGAACTAAAACAGAGTATACATGTGTAAATTTAGTAACAATAGGACTGAGAGTGAGGTGGTGAAAATTGATGGTAGGGAATTACCTCAAAGTGATAACTTTAGGTACCTAGGTTCAATCATGAATAAAGAAATAGAAATAGAAGATGATATTATACATATAATTAGAATAGGGTGGATGAAATGGAGGGGTGCATCTGCAGTGTTGTGTGATCGGTGTATTCCTTTGAAACTCGAAGGGAAATTTTATAGATCAGTTATATGACCAGCAATGACGCATGGGGCTGAATGATGGGCAGTAAAGAAACCACATTTAAACAAAATTAATGTGGCTGGAATGAGGATGTTACAAAAGCGGATGAGTGGTAACACTAAAAAAGATAAAATAAAGATTAAAAAATGAACAAATTAGAGCAAATCTGGATGTTGCCCCTAATTATGATAAGTTGCTAGAAACTCGTCTAAAGTGGCATGGACATGTGCAACAGGGGCCTTTGGATGTTCCAATACGGAGAAGTGATTTATTTCAAATTGTAGGAGCTAAAAGAGCTAGAGGTAGGCCTAAAATGACCATAGGAGAAGTGGTGAGGAAAGACATACAATGTATAGCTTAGGACTGGTATCTTCTATGGCTTTGAATAGAGCTGACTAGAGAAATAGGATCCATGTAACCGACCCCATTTAGTTAGAACAAGGCTGAGTTGAGTTGTATATGCATAAGAATGAAACTGAAATCAGATTCACCTAAGGTATTTAATCTTTATTAAGAAAGAAAATAAGGCCTCTAAATTCATCCAGTAGATTCCCTCCCTCACAAGGTTAGGTTCAATAGCTTCCCCAACACCCCCACTTTCTCTAACCCCCTCTCTTTTTCATATTTGGCCCAACCGACTTGAACTAGTTCCAACCCTATTCTTTCAGCGAGCAGACAACAATTAGTGTTACGATCAATAAAGGCAAGGTAGAAGTAGCCCAACCTGTACTGAACCAGACCCATCGTAAATTGGTCCTTTTGTTACCAACCATGCAAAAGTGTACCGAGGATACATCAGCAATTGGTAGTCTCTCTTCGGTCAATATAGTATTATGTTTGCCCCATCCTGGCCCAACACAAGTGGCTTGAGTGTTGGGTGAATATCTGATGCTTTTAGTTTACGCCTCTAATTTAATAAGTTAATTCGACTAGGGGCTCATAATTTGTTAACAGGGTCTATGCATGCTCTAAAAGAAGGAAAAAGTTTTTTTTCAAAAAAAAATTGTGCAGCAAAAGTTGCATACCTTGTCGTACACAGCCCAGTTAATCTCATGCGAAAACAACTCCTCTTTGGTCTTCGGGATCATATCAATCAACTGTTTAGCATCTAAAAGTTTCTTCTCCCTGTTTTCATCTCTGGCACGATTATTATCATCATCAATGCGGTCTCGATCACGATGACTTGGCTTGTCAGTAGAACGCCTAGTTCTATCCTTGTCAGCATCAAACCTATCTTCTTTTGGATTAGCATTGGAGATACGCTTAACAAATTCAGCTGCTGCAGCCAAATTTGAAGATGGTGCCCCAGAAACAGCAGGTTGAGCAACCTGAAGTTCATCAGTGGAGTAATCAAGGGGAACCAGAGGTCTCATTTTTTTCTCCTTCTCAGCATCATCATCATCCTCTTCATGGAAAACTGAAGGAACAGCAGTTCGTTTTCCTGATCCTACCAGGCCAAACCCCAGCTTCCGAGCAGGTGCATTGTTACTCTGCCGCGTATCTGACACAGCAACTGTGGTTGATTCATCGGTCATTCCATTACTAAAATCTAGAACCATATCGCCTGTAACATAGAAGTACAAATCCAAATCAAGATAAAAAGAGAAAATAAAGCGCACATGCAAACACATACACACACCACCCCCAGAGAACAGACTTTCACAATTTCAACAACAGAAATCACTGGCACAAACCTATGTAAGGCTTGTAAGCAAATGTACACAAGACTCATCAGCATGACTCTCAGGACCAAAATACTTGCATGCAAGCAAGGACATAACCACACAAACTAAAGACGGAAAAGCACACTCACAAGCACAAGCATACAATTAGAGACACCTGGAAACATACACACAAATTATAAAGACTTACTAGCGTGATTGACATGACCAGAATCACTCTCATAAGCCTGTTCAGCATTGCTTTCTTCTGGCAAACTGGACCTTTCCACTCCATTAGCTACCTCAACCTTGGGTTCTTCTTTCTGCATCTGCTGCTCCTCGATAGCTCTCCGCTTTGCCTCTGCTATTTCTTCCTCCTCTCTTAAGCTGTCAGCTAAATCATCCTCCTTCTCCCGTTGTCTTTTCTTCCTCTTGTCATCATAAGCACTACTCCTGCGCCTCCTTTTTCTTGTATCATCATCATCACTCTCATCCTCTTGATCTATGATCTCCCTCCTGCGCTCCCGTTCCCTTTCCTTCTCCCTCTCCTTCTCGTGCTGGCGCTGATACTCTTTCTCTCTCTCTCTGAACTCCCACTCCTTAACTCGCTCCTTGAATAAACGTTCAGCCTCTCGAATCTTCAGCTCTCGATTCCTTTCCCTCCTAACTCGTTCTCTCTCCCTTTCTCTTTCATATCTTTCCAGTTCCCGCTCCTTCTCCCGTCTTAAATCCTGCTCCCTGTCCCTATCTCTGCTGCGCCTGTCGTACCTTCTACTCCTGCCCGGCGAGCTTGTTTCAGACTTGTCATGCTCATTGGAGGGCTTGCTTTCACTTGTCGTATCATCATCATTTTTATCTTCTGCTGCATCTGCAAGATTAGGAACAAGCAAAGACCACAAAAACTATAAGTACTACCAATATAGTAGTAATAACAATAAAAACAATGGTGTACTGTTAAGTAGCGCTATTATTATAAACATCCTCATGGGTTCCCATTGGGGATGGCACCACGCAAGCATTGAGAGAAATCAGGCAGAAGCAGGCTTAGACATTACAATTCATGACAGGTTCATATCAGAATAGAATTTCCTAAAATCTGACCCAACTCTGCCCCGAAGCACTGTCACAGAAATGATGCTTATCATCTCATGAGATTCATCTAATCTTTGGAGTCTTCTAATCTTCATCAAATTGCACTTGATTGTTGTTACTCAAATTGTGCACATTTATCAGTCTGAGGTCTGCAATCATGTCATGCATAAGGACTCTTTTGAGAAAAATAAAATTGTAATTTAACAAGATTATCTAAACATCAGCTCATAGGTTCCTTCTAATGGACACCGATGCCTGGATGGGGGTTCCAAAAATTGGATAATTTATAATTTTATACAAAGAAGAACAAAAATCCTTGTAGAGTCACCCCAAGGTCCCTAAGCCAACACACAAAAACAGAATGTAATATCAAGATAACTCTGGTTTAAAGTACTTTGAATTCACGAGAAATATAACTCTGACATCATGGAAGACAATATAATACTATAAAAACAATAGCAACAAAAGGACTGGCATCTGTCCAAAACTCACCACTTTTCATTATATCCACATCTGAGTCCCCATCCCTTGATTTAGAAGGAACTTCAGAGTTTGACTTCGCAGAACCATTGGCAGTAGTTGGAGCAGGTGGAAGGGGTGGCGGTTTGGTCTTTATCCTCTCTTCAATCATACTCGTAAGCTTCTCCAAAGCATCTCTGTCAGCCTCTCGATCTTCATCATTCACAATACCAAAGGTGGTAGTGTCTTGATTTTCTTTATCTGCTGAATCATTCTCATCCTTCTTTAAGTTCTCCTCAGAGGTTTTCTGAGGTTTGCTTTTCTCAGAAACTGGTTGACTTTCTTCCTCTTTTTCAGTACCTTCAGTTTCAGTTTCAGTTTCTTTAGGTTTATTTTCTCTTTCAGTTTTCTTCTCAACATAGCGCTCCAGGTATTCTCTTGTTGCTTGATTAACATTGAGCTGTAAAAGTATAATACTTGGTACACTTAGTCCAGCACAAACACAAAAATGATCCAACATGTTCCAGCAATAACAATCAAATAAAAACAGAAACTTTAGGTAAAAGAATTGAAATAACAAATTTAAGAGTGTCAAACAGGACAGTTCCTTACCGGTTCTAGTCCCAAGGGGGTCAATTCCAGAACTGTCTCGTTTACTAAACAGTCCCAAAACTAGGATCCGGTCCCATTAAATAATGGGACGGTCCGGTTCCTCAACGGTTCTAAGCACTTAAAGTCTGGATAGTCATATATGTAAAAAATTTCTAAGTATACAAATAAATTTCCGAAGCATACAAATACTTGAATATACTCTTGAGACTCAAAGGTGTCAAAACCTAGCCCGAACCGTTAAGACCGACCGGAAAAAACCCGGACCGAACCGAACCGATCCTTATTGGATTGGTTTTGGACGGGGGTATGACGGGACCGACTGAAAACCGGACCGACCGATAGCAAACCGAAACCCGAACCGAATGAAACCGATAAAAAAATTATTGAGTATAAAGTTATGAATAAGTGAATTGATAAAGAAAAATCATTGAGTTAGTGAACAAATTTCTGGTTGTAACGGGAATTGTTACAAATCAATGAGTATGAGGTTATGAAAAACAGAAATTTCATTTTAACAATGCTTCCTCCATTTATCTCCTCGTTTACTATACAAAATTAGTTGGTTGTCAAATAAATGATTTGAAAGTAGGGTTCCATCTATGATTTCAATATTAATTATCTTCTCAGTAACTATTCTTTGATTTCAATTTTAATTATCTTCCCCTTACAATTAATGATAAATAATTATATTATTTGTAACAATAATTATCCATTGATTTGAATATATCTTCCATTCTTCCCCATATAATTTATTCTTCTTTGTTTGAATTACAACATGAACAAATTAAATCAATTTTCTTGTTTATGGTTTGTATACTTGTTTAGACTTGGGGAAGGTGAATTAAGGTGTTTTTATCGAATCTTTCCTCACTATAAAGTATGAATTTAAGATTTCATTGTGCCTCAAACCCGAAAACAAACCGATTTAAACCGGTAATAACCCGATATTGAAAAACCGAAATAAACCGAAACCGCATTGGACCGAAACCGAAACCGACCGAAAACCGAAGTTTCTTAATGGTTTGGTTTTGGTCTCACCATTCCAAGACCGAAACCGAGTCGAACCGACCGTTTGACACCCCCTACTCCTGAGCATAAATAATCAAACATCAATTGTTAAGAATATTCCTACCAAAAAAATTCTTAAGAATACAAAAACTCAACTAAGCCCAAAATAATTGATAACCCATAGTTTTTCTTTGCAATTAGAATATAACTGTTATATAAGTTATAACTATTAAGTATTAACTAATCCTAAATAAGTAATTGAGGCATGTTAAATAGGTCCTAGCGGTTTTGGTTCTAGCCGGTTCCTTATTGGGCTTTTGGTTTTGGACCCATTGGGAAACCCGTCCCACTTAATAATCAGTCCCAAAACCAGCTCCCAGAACCATCCCATTTAGTAATGGGGCAGGTCGGTTCTGGGTTTTAGCGGGATGGTTCCCGGTTCTGAACCCAAATTGACACCCTTAAATAAATTATAGATACTTCCAGTTGCAATTCTTGATGTAGTTGCTAGAAATATAAGCTTTTCCACAACCATCATAAAAATGCTGAAGTTTACTTGTCTCTCTCTCAACAATCTCACTGAAAGACTAAAGTAGATGAATGGACATCCATCATGTGAGCTTGACCATATCCGCCACCCCCCCCCCCCCAAAAAAATGATGAACCACATAGTTGAATTGGATGATGAAATTTGACATGGTCAATGTAGGGTTACCTTATCTATCCAACAATTAGAATGGCCACATCAGTCCTCCATGAAGTTCAAAGTAAAGGAAGGCTAGCCGTCTGATTAAAAATTCATTTCAAAACAAACACTCTTAAACACATATTCACAAATACATTTATCATACATCATCTAAAAGTAACTAGAGTAGAGATATTTATAGGCAAACCATCTTTCTACTGAGTAAAATTTTCTGGAAAAAGAGCGGAACCCCAAAGAAAATGTTGAGCATGTGGCACATGAACTGAACATGAAGAGACACCCAACCTCCCCCAACCCAAGTAAGATGTTTTTCTTCTTTCAAGAGGGGGTAAATTCCAGAAAAGTACACGTCTCCTTAACTACAGTGTCCTAGCCAGGCCAAAAGGGATTCACTGGCACAACATGCTTCATATTCAAATAAACACATACTCAAATATTCTTCTCTTCCATTTTTTCCAAAATGCTACACCACATGACAAAAGCAAGTATTCTCTGTAAACAAATTATACTTTCCATAACCATTATATCATTCACTAAAAAGATGTGACTTTTTCTCCTGAATAGATAAAACTTTATCCAAGTCATAGGAAATATCCGAGCAAACACATACAGTGTCCTAACGAACTGGCAATGCATTATAAGCATAGTTATCAAGGCGTCACCTAGGCGCGAGCCCTGCCGCCTTGTTGAAGTTGCCTTGAATTTAGACCCTCTCCAACGCCATGGTTGCCTTCCCGCCTTGATAACTATGATTATAAGGATGATCTGATATTTCCCAATCTCCTTCACACACAAGCATATAGTAGCAACTCTCCATTCTCTAAGCATGAGAACATAGCTCATGAGGATTTCATCAACCAAAGCAGTCAAATAAAAGAAGGCCACATTGCTTGGAACCAGTACTTCCAAATCAGTTCATCTGGAAAGTATGAGGACATGGGCTCAATTTATGCAAACTAAGTTACATGTATGCAACCTCCTGCATGCATATATCTGCATATACAGTTAATTTTACAAAACCATAAATAATAGATACTGACCAACAGAACATATCAAGTTCTTTAATGTATATTCCAATCTATTTCTTGTAAATTTTACATAGTATAAAAAATATGAAACTATTTTTTAATGCAAATACTACCCATACTCTTATGAAGTTCTTTTTTATATACTAAGAATTATATTATTCTCATACAGAGAAGACCAATAAATGCACCATTAAGGAGCGATATGGAGCAAATTGAAGATGGAAAAGGCACAAGGGAAGATCAAACATGACATAGGTTGCAGAAGGAAGGACATAAATGCTTCTGAATTACCAGCTACAACGGTGGTCAAACAGTTTTTTCCGTACAAATAAAAAATGCAGTGTATGGAGAATCATGGGTTGAAATCATTAAGCTCCAGAAGGCCTAACTCCCTGTGCATACGAGTCCAAATTTCAACACATTAGCAAGGGTATTTTGGGAAGGGAATCAATTGACCTAACCCCATCCCACCCCAGGCATGCATAAGGGGGGTCTGCATGTGTTGTGTAGCTTCTTGTGTGAAGCCAAGAGGAAATATTTGATCATATTGAATTTAATGCATGGTCGAAAATTCGCACCAGTTAATAATTTAGCGATGATACTAGTAATTCAACAATCAAAGGTGAAACCTTGCAGTTAAAAGATATAATAAAAAGAGCAATCCAGTGCACAAGGCTCCCGCTACTGCAGGATCTAGGAGGGGCAAAATGTACGCAGCCTTACCCCCTGCTTCGAAGGAGAGGCTGTTCCTCCCAAGTTAAAAGATATAATAGATAAATATAAAAGGCAAGAAATATGAGTCCAACCATACCACCAGCTCTTGCCCATCTATATTAAATTTAGTCAGCAGGCGCAGTGCACGAAGAACACCTTCTGCAGACTCAAATTCACAGAACCCAAAGCCTCTTGGAGTTCCATCAGAAGGATCTTGAGCACGTTTCCAAGCCTTCACATCTCCACAAAGCTTCACAATTCACAATATATAGAATAAATATTCAGGAAACAATGAAAAGCAAAGATACATAAAACATATCTATCAGAAAAAATAAGACAAAGCTACACCATAAATAAGGGTATGAAGAAAGAGTGAAGATCATTTTGCTAAAATGATGAAATAAGCAACTAACCCGAAGGAGAGAATGCATAAAGTCGTTTTCCACAGTTGCAGCTATCTTGCCAACATAAACAGTGGTTTGAGGTTTCTCTGTTGGGGGAACAATAGAAACAACTGGCCTGACAACAGGGGGGACAATTGGAGGACGGATTCCTGGAATAGGAGGGCGTGACAGTGGTGGAAGCACACCGATCACTCCAGGAGGATGTGGAGGAAAGGCAGGGCGAACCATAGCTGGATATGGAGTTGGGAACCGAGGAATTCCTGCATCAATGCAAACAGCATCTATGCACATTTGTCAGAACAGGCTCAGAAATTACATGAATCAATGATCCTCCTTCTCATAATTAAATATCTATGCAAAGAGGAAAGAATTTGACAACAATGATTAAATGCTTTTACCACACAACACAATCATAATAGAGACGGGCAGCACAGTCATGGCAACTATCACCTGCTGAATAGATAACCTGAAGGAACATGAAGAAAATAGCATCCAATTTATCAACTACAAATATGTAAATTCAACTCACCTTATATACATATATATCTCTTGCATAACAGTAGCCTTCAGAAGCTATCACAGGCATAAAATTGTGAAACTGAGCAATATGAGTGCAGCGTCACACCCACACCAAGGAAATTGAGGGTATAACACTACACTAGATGTTCCAAAATCTCCACACTGCCTAGAAGTTAAACAGCCGAATTGCAAAGCATAACAAACACAAACAAAAGGAACACATGGAGAGGGCGAAAGGAAATGCAATAAAGAGATTGTACTACCTTGAAACACAAGCGCAATGAGCAATCAGTTGCTAACCTGGACCGCTGCTGGGCTATTGAACTACCCATGAATGTAAAAATTAAAGTATCCTTATATCTACCAATAGCATAGCAAAAGTAACACAACCAGCAATTATTTAGTGTGAATGAAAGGACTCAATTGGTGGGCCCATGGAATAAATTTTAACCTAAAATCTCCAAAGGATAATTTGATCTCGTAATCAATAAGTCGTTCTTTTGAACATAATTTTCATCAAAACTCAAGAAAACTAGGAGAATTTATGCATACCAACACTGGTGTTGTAGTACAGGATCTTTAAAGAACCGCAAGATGAAGCCGGCCGACCTTTTCTCACCGTGATCAATCAAGACACTGTAGGAGAAAACATCCCACCATAGATACCTCATGCATCCCTTATCTAACCAACAGAACTTTTCACATTCCCTCAGGGACTCCTCTCAAATCAAAATTCCTATGCACTAAGTCCGAGCTTAAAACCTAATGTCATAACTGCTCGTGGTTTATTCTTCTGCATTTCTTTCTCCTTCCCGCATCTCCCCCCCCCCCCCACCCCCACCCCCTTTCCTTTGAACAATTAAAGATGCTAACAATGGGCACACACTCATGAAATCAAAACAACACATCCCTATCAAAATTGTTACAGCCCATACTAATATCTTATCATTAAAAATGTTCCCAACGCTTGACCACATAAATACCCATTAGTCAAAGAGTTTGAGAGTCCAAACGATGTGCTCAAGCTCTGAACTGACAAAAAAAAAAGAACCACAAGAGAAAGCACGCATAAATAAAAACAGAGAGGAAGGGAGGGACGAAATAACCCACCGGGTGGATGTACCGTTCCCTGAGGAGTAACCGAGGGCGCCATCGGAAATCCATTGGGCATCTGCGGGTATGGTCTCATGGCGGAATTGTGAAGCGGGCCAGGGGGAGCCTGGTATACACCAGCTGGTCGTAAGGGAGATACCGAGACTGTAATGTTACCAGCTCCGCTCGCCGCACCGGGGAGCATGATAGCAACAGGATTAACTCCAGGAGGCTGTACATTGGGGTTCTGAATGTTAGAGCTCAAGAAATTAGGGTTTGGGAGGGGAGAGAACTGAGGAGTCGACAGAGGAATCGGCGTCACAGGGCGGAACGACGGAGCCGATGGAGGGATAGCACCGGGAGCGATTAACGACGGTGCGAATGATTGGACAAAAGGAACCGGTAGCGGTGGAGTTACGAGTGGAGGATTTGAAGTAAGGGTTTCTGCGAGAGGAGCAGAAGCAACAGTTGAAGACGAATGTGGCAACGAAGACGGTATCGACGATGACGAAGGTACGGGCAAAGGATGTGACGGATCTGATTGGATTGATTGAAGATCCGGTTGTTCAGATTCAGAAGTTCCCGGTCCAGTTTCTGGAGTGACAGGTGAGGATTGAGGGTCCGCCATTAGAGGACTTTGGAAGAAGAACCAGTGGATGGGTAGGGGTCAGGTTGTATTCAGCTTGAGCGTGCCCTAGAGACCTGACTCAGTGCAGTCCAGTTACCCACCTTGATTAACTAACTGCTTAGTATTATTTACTATATTCTCAAAATCTTACCGCAAAATCTTATATCGGTAGTACCACAGGCCAAGTACCAATCACGAGTAAGGAGATCGCATCAGGCTTGGGAAAAAGCAGTCACAATAAAAATAGGGTAACGGTTCTCTCTCTCGTCACCCCAAAACCAAAAAAAGATTTATTCATGAAATGCGTGTGAAACTCATGGCAATAGTATAACACATCCCTGAATCTATGAATCGGAATTGGGTTAGAGTATGTTAGATCAGTATACATGTCATTGATAGTGTCCTCCTATCGAGGGAGTCAGTCAAACTAGTAATCTCCCTTCGAACATATTTGAAATTACAATTTTCAAAAGAAGAGGTAAAATTTTTCATAGGAGAAGATGTTATTCCCTCTTAGAGATAGGAAACTTCATGTTTGTGATTAGATTCAACAAGCAACCTGTCATGGTCTTTAGAAATTGCCTCAAGCATAGCATATCGGATCGTCAAAGTTTCACCTTCAATTGATTCTTGAAAAGTAATTGGACTAGAGCTAGCAACTAGTGGATGACCAGTTGAATCCCGAAATATAATCTTAATCCCACTTTTGTTGAAACCCAGGGTTAAAGTTACACTCGCATCACAATTTAGTTTGATAAACCCAGATGGTAGAACACTCCAACTTCTGCCACTAGAATTCATAGGAGCTAAGACATCTTGAGTTGAACAAAATGTACCTTAGAACTCTAAGAAAGCATGTTTAGGGACTCTAATCACCCTTTTGTCATCCATTGGTGTTTGTCGAAGATGTGATCATTCCTTGCCAACCAAAGGTACCAACATATACAAGAACAATGAGACTATAATTGTTTCCATAACCTTACAATGAGCATTAAATATATCCCACCCTTTAATCCAAGGAGAGAAGCAAACATCGACATGTATAGGTATTGAATATCCCAAAGAGCTCCTAAACCATACTGCATGAGCCAAGAAACAATCCAATAAGATACAGGAAATGGATTCCTTACATCCACACATGTTACATAGACGATCCACCTGAAGAATTTTGTGACGAAGGGCTTCACGACTTGTAACCTCCAAAGCACAACAACGCCAAAGGAAACGTTGAATCTTTTGTATAGTTGAACAGGACCAAATATGCTTCCACAAAATAGTTGGAATAAATCGTCCGAATTGGTTGTGGGAAGAAGAAGATGCCGAAGAATCCTTATGACCTTTTGAGATTTGCGAGTCAGTGATAAACACTTTTTACAGAAATGAGTCCATTCTTGACAAAACTTCATGCAAGAGTATCTTCTTGAGGAAAATAAGGATAACTGTGTCTTGAGAATCTCCACAATCCACATGATTGAAGTGCTCCTCTTATAAATCTTGATGCCAAACTCGATTATCCTGGTCAATGATATGGTAAACTTCTGTAAATAAGGGAATTGTTGGTTGTGTATATCCCTTGATTGTAGAAATCCAACAATCACTCCATATATCAATATTATCCTAACACGCCAATACAATCCCTTTTTCAAACACCTTCTTTCCTTCTATGATACTCCGCCAACCCCAACTTGGTTGATGCTCCACCTTTGCTTAAATAAATGAGGAATGTGGATAGTAGATGGCCTTCAAGAAATGTGCGAAAAATTTATATGAATCAAACCAAATACACCAAACAAATTTAGTTAATAAAGCACTATTGTGTGGTGATGGTTCACAAAAACCCAAACTCCCTTTCTCCTTTGATTGGCATAAATAGTCTCAAGAAACCGAATGCAACTTAGGTTGACCATCCTTATCCCTCCAAAACAAATTTGTTGCAACTTGTTGTAAATGCTTATGTTAAGAACTTGGCAATTTGAAATGTAAATAAGCATAAATAGGCATTAAAGATACCACATATTTTAACAGTACTTTTTACCAGCATGTGAGAGTCAATCTTGTGCCTTATTATTGACCCTTGTTTATATATCTCATAACAAAGAAGTTCTAGACCATATGTCTCTCCCTGGTTTCTGAACCTTGACAGGTTTAAAACCTTGTGTATCACATGTTCATTATCTGTGTTATGTTTCTTTTTTTCTTTCTTTTGGCATTGGGCTCACATGAATGAATAGCCTTGCTTTCTACCCCAAAAAAAAAAAAAAAAAACAAAGAAGTTCTAGAGACACAAAAATCTGTTGGTAAACCAAGGTATTTTTTGGGTCATGACCCATATGGAATCTTTAAGATTTTAGAAAACCACTTCTTCATCTTGGTATGTGTATTAGGAGAGAATGTCATACATTTTTTCTTCAAATTTGTTGCTTGTCCTAAAGGCATGCAATAAGTGGATAGGCAATCTCCTAAAGTGCAATTTTCCTTCAGATCAACTTTACAGAAAATAAAATTATCATATGCAAATAAAAGATGACTAACTAGTGGAGCTCGATTGTGTAAATAAAATCCAGTATTCTTACCTTCAGCTTCAGTCTTCAATAATAGACAACTCAGTGCATGTGAACACAATATAAATAAAACAGATGATAGGAGATCTCCTTGGCGATTACCCCTTGTTGGAATAATGGTCCCATATGGACCACCATTAATAAGCATCTGATAAGAAATTGTATTAAGGCAAGCCATCACCATTTTTCATCTATTGAGCACTGAAGCTTGACCTCAAAGGCATAGGTTCAATGAAATCTCATTCAAGTCTATCATAGGTTTTCTTCATGTTTAGTTTCAAAGCAACAAATGTATTCTCCCCCTACTTCCTCTTTTTTAAAATGGAAGAGTTCATGTGCCAAAAACATTATCCAAATAGATGTATTCAGAATAAAAGCAGATTGATAAGGAGAAACCACATCATTGAAGATAAACTTCAATCTCATGCCATTATTTTAGTAACCACCTTACTAACAATCGTACACAATGCAGTAGGTCGGAGTTGGTCAGCCATTTCAAGGTGAGGTACTTTAGGAGTTAGACAAATCAATGTTTTAGTGAGAGGAGAGACATAATCCCATTCTCAAAAAAATTGATCACAATATTATACAAATCCATATTGATAATATCCTAATATTTTTGAAAAAAAAAAAAAAAACTAGAGGAAAACCATTAGTACCTGAAGATTTAAGTGGACTCATGGCAAATAGAGCAGTTCACATTTCCTCCATAGTTGGTTGACCACACAACATGTTATTTGTCTCTAAAGATATAATAGAAGTGATTGCATCAAGCACAACGTCAAGGATTCAGTATCAACACCTTCATACTGGAATGCATTATCAAAATGTGATAGAACTTCATCATACACCTCTTTCTCATTCTGTATCCATAAACCAGATTGAAGTTTAAGTTCCAAAATATGACTATGGTGTCTTCTTTGCAAAGTAGTGGCATGAAAGAACCTGGTTTTCTTATCTCCTTCTTTAAGCCAGATTATGTGAGACTTCTGCCTCCATATTTCCTTCTCGTTTGCTGACTCGGTATGCAAATCTTTCTTGAGAGTAACAATTTTGAGTGTGAATAGTCTAAGAATGGCAACCTTTGTAGGACAAATAATAAAACTTGAAAAAAGTATTTATAGACACCTACTTTGGGAACTTTTCCACATGGTTTTTATTTTTTGGCAAGTGAACAAGATGGTTTAGCATTTTTAACTATTGGATGCATAAGGAGCCCTTAAATAGGTTACATTTAAAATTTGATGGGATGCTGGATTCACATTACATGATGTATCCTCTATGCTCATTGATGCAGACAAAATTTTCAGTAAAGCTACCTAAGTTTAATTTGATTCCTAGCATACTAATGGAATGAGTAACATTTTTTTTTTGTAAAAAAAATACAAAGGGGGAGGGTTATAAGGGCTTATATATTTACTACCACAATGATTGTCCATAAGACCATAATTGTAATATGAAAATGCTAATCTCATGATTGTTACTTGTTACAAGGGGAATAGGCTGATAGCTCATTAGTAAATTTGATTTTTTTCTTCGAACAAGCGATCTTTATCTTTCTCCTCTATACCCTCTATTGATGAGCCATGTCCCGTGCTTCCCATTGACTGGCTCCCTCACGGCCTCACCCCATCTGTTCAGAGAACCTCTCTCCTATTTTCTCCTCTGGCCACATTCCATTCTTTGGTTTTCAAGACTTTGTTCCTCTGAAGCTATATATGATTATCGTCATTAGTAAAATCTGTTTCAACCAAAAAAAAAAAAGTCAAAATATTTTGTGTGCCAAGGCGTAGGTGAAATGACCATCCTACCCCCTGAATGACAGATCTATGTCCCTCGGCGCAGCTCCAAAAAATATCTATATTTTAAGGGAAGGGGTAGTTGGACCAAATGACCAAATTATTAGGCCACCAATTGCCAGGTCAGAAACAGTGCAATCGCTCGCTGTGATCATGTTGGACGCAAAACGGCAAAAGCGATCATCTTATCCAGAGCATGAGGACGACCGATTGCCATAACTTGGTATTATCCTATCAAGAGATGTCATATGCTCTCTTACAAGTTCCGAGAAACCTTATCGCTCTACTTACTCTTTCGCTTCTGCTACCTAGAAACCCCGATTTTCCTTCCTTTTAAGGTTTTAAACCTTCCGATGCTATTTGTTCTTCAGTAATTTCCATGGCAGCATTTCTCTCCTGCCATTACTTTCCTTCAATTCTTTCCTCCCGACGTATCTTCCCATCGATCTCGACTACAAGAGGAACCTGCTTGGGTAATCATCAGAGATCTCTTTGGATTCGGCGTTTCGGACCCAAGTGTTCTTCCGACAAACCTTCTCGGTTTCGGCCGGACCATGAGCAGGTAACATGAAATTTCATGATTATTTTCCTCTCTTTTTTTTTTTGTTCTTGGGTTTTTGTGCAACTTTGGTCTTTCTAGCAGAAATTGGTTTAACCAAAAAACTGAGCTTTTTTGGTTAGAGAACTGAGAATGCTTAACTTGGTCGTTCAGCAGAAAAGGAGGTCATTCTCGTTTAAGGAATGTGCATTTTCTATAGCACTGGCAATCGGACTGGTTACAGGAGTACCTGCTTTGGCTTATACGGCCAGTCCGGTCTTGCCTGATGTTTCAGTGTTGATCTCCGGTCCGCCGATTAAGGATCCAGGGGCTTTGTTGAGGTATGCCCTACCCATTGACAATAAAGCTATCAGGGAGGTTCAGAAGCCTCTTGAAGATATTACCGACAGTCTGAAGCTTGCTGGGGCCAGAGCTCTGGATTCTATTGAAAGAGTAAGAAAGCCTGAGTTTGTTATGATATTATGTTTATGGAGTGGAAGGGGAACTTTTTAAGGTTTTAGTTTGATGATACTTAAATGGTACCTAAGTGTAATTGTCTGTTTTGTGAATGGTAGAATGTGAAGCAGGCATCTCGGGTTCTCAAGCAAGGTAAAGATTTGATTCTTTCAGGGGTTGCTGAGTCAAAGAAAGAGCATGGCAAGGAATTGCTTGACAAACTGGAAGTTGGTATGGAGGAGCTTCAACAGATTGTTGAGGAAAAGAATAGGGATGCTGTGGGACCTAAACAGAAGGAATTGCTTCAATATGTTGGAGGGTGAGTTGGAACATCTGGGCTTTCTACATTTTTGTGCTTTAAGAAAGCTATATGTTTGTGCTGTAGGAAAGTAAGTTCTCCCATGTCTGTATTTTACAGTTCTATTTTTTATCCCATGTGAATTATGTGCCTTCATAGTCCCCTTCCTAAGAGACATTATCTTCCTTATGGCAACACGTTGATTTTGTGCATAAGTTCTTATCCCATTTGGTCAATGGTTTCATAGCCAGTTTGCTTCCCATGTGCCAAAGTATAGGAATATGAACTTGGAACCTTCTCTTCCTTTTTTTAATAAGGTATAAGTACTAACATAGAAGGAAGTGCCTTTTCTGAAAGAAAACAGGTATAGGAGACCTTTTATCGTTATTTTTTTTTTTGATAAAACATGGTAGTGAGGCTGTGTATCAGACATTAAACAGGAATAGTTCAAGTTTTTGAGGTAGAAGTGATATCACTCTGGTGTCTTGACAAGGTGGCAGAGTGCTGGGGTTTACTAACCGTTGGTCAATCATCTTTTCTTCTCTACCCAGGGATTTTTTTTGTTTTTAATTGCTTGGTCATTTACTTATATATCTTCATAATTTTGAATTCTTTTTTGGCATTATTAACTCAGTGATATGGTTTACCCTGGCCATGTATAGTACCATTTTCATGAATTTGATGCTCTGTTCTTATATAAGGAACCTATTGGTGTGTTCTCAATTAAGTTTTCATCGCATTTCTTCCGTGCCTCTTGGAACCAGTTATTATTAGTGATGTCTTATTTTCACAAAAAGAAAAAGAAAAAAGTGTATCTTACTTTGATGTTAAAGGAAGAAAGGACTGTAGAAGTTAATCCTCTTAAAAGAAACTTTTCTCATATACAACCTTGTCATTGACTGCAGCTGAGATCTTCCTGGGGCATTGGGTTTCTGCAGTGTTGAAGAGGACATGGTGGATGGTTTCCCATATGAAGTGCCTGAAGAGTACAGAAACATGCCTCTTTTGAAAGGAAGGGCAACTGTGGACATGAAAGTTAAGGTTAAGGACAATCCTAACGTGGATGAATGTGTATTTCGTATAGTTCTGGATGGTTACAATGCCCCGGTAACTGCTGGAAACTTCATAGATTTGGTGGAACGGCACTTCTATGATGGCATGGAAATCCAAAGAGGTATTAGAGCTTTCACTGAAATCCTTTGCATTGTCTGACTAGCTCCGTGCATTGAAACTTATCACAGAGGATAATATTTAGAAGAGATTTGACAGTTGCCTTGTGGAAATTATGATTTTTTTTTTTTGGGAAACAATTTATGCATGCTGTTCACTGTCTCCACTGCCTTATATTGTCTTTCAATTAAAATTGGGATCTTTAGTACCTCTCAGGATTTATGTGGTTTGCTTGGATTTACTGCAGCGGATGGCTTTGTAGTTCAGACTGGAGATCCTGAGGGACCTGCAGAGGATTTCATTGATCCCAGTACAGAGAAGCCGCGTAAAATACCATTAGAAATTATGGTTGATGGGGACAAGGCACCTGTATATGGTGAAACATTGGAAGTGAGCTTCTGGAATATATCTCTCTCTCTCTCGCACACACACACACAGATGCGCACTCCCACACTCATGCACCCATCAACTCAACCAAGCCTCATCCCTATTTCCATTTCCCAATAAAGATTTCTCAAGTACACATGCTGGAATCTCCTTACACTTTCACCACCATGAACGGATTTTTTATTTTATAGATGTACTGACACAGTTGATCCCCTTCCAGAAAGTGGGATGTAAACCTAAACCTGATCAATCTATGATATACAATAACCGAACAAAGAAAGAAAACCTTTTTCCAAGAATCTTAATTAGTAAACCTCAGAAAGCTTGTAAAAATTTGATGACCCAATCGCCTTGGTCATGTCCCACTAAGTAATGAGTGGAGTTCTTGAAAGATCAAATTCGTTGTCAATTTAGTTATTTCTATTGCTTTTTACAATTATGGGATTCACCATAGTTTCCAATTTTATCTGCTGGAAGCATTTTATTCTAATTTTATATTCACATTTTTACTACAAGCCCTGGATTTTAGTTCATGAATATATGTGGTATATGATCTTAGTGAATCTGATCATTTAATGTGTTTTTACAGGAGCTTGGTCGATACAAAGCTCAGACAAAGCTTCCTTTCAATGCATTTGGAACTATGGCTATGGCCAGAGATGTGAGTGATAAATTTCCAAACGATGTTTCCCTTTACTAATTTGGCTTACACTGAGTAGTTCTTTGTACTTTTTGAGACAGGAGTTTGAGGACAATTCTGCTTCAAGCCAGGTATTTTGGCTCTTGAAAGAAAGCGAACTGACTCCTAGTAATGCCAACATATTGGATGGTCGGTATGCGGTATTTGGATATGTAACAGATAATGAGGATTATTTGGCAGATCTCAAGGTTGGAGATGTTATACAATCCATTCAAGTTGTCTCTGGCCTTGATAATCTTGTCAACCCAAGCTACAAGATTGCAGGCTAAATTTTCCTCTGATCTTGGTAGCAGATTTGTTGTTCATAAGAGTTCATGACTGGAGCACCAACTCCAGCACTTTTAAATACATTAATGCTGTAATGTTTGATTTTGAGAGATTATTTAATATCAGACCTAGCAGTGTTAACATTGGTAGAATGCTTGGTTTGGTGGGCCTTCTCTTTTGGTTGCATATGGATTATGTAGCTATTCATGTTCTATCTTGTTCTCTTGCTCTCAAGCTTTACACCCTCCAAATAAAAGAAAGTGAAATAGAAAGGAAAATGTTCATGTACACGGATCATGGTGAATTTAGTAGATTCATCAATTGTCATGTGGCAAAAAATAATGGAAATTGAGTGGGTTTATGCTCCAGAGAATCATTTACCCATCTGACTGATAAATTTTCAGGCCCATCAGGATATACAATGTGGTTCGAATCATGGTTTAAAGTTTTTATTTTTGAAGAGACTTTCGACCAATATATTAATGCTCATTTTTTTAAGAATGCCTTGAATAAACTATAATAAGTGGAAGGGAAGCAGTTTTCTGTACGGGAGTGTGGCCTACGCCAGCACTCCCATGTGTCTATCTCTCTCCTCCTTAAAACAAGGGGGCAGAGGTATCTTTTTTCATGGGGAGGAGAGAGATAGACTCATAAGAATGTTGGCGTAGGCCACACTCCCAAACAGAGAACTTTGAACTTTTTCCCTAAGTGGAATGGTATTTATTTTTTAGGGTTTTCTTCAAATACCCCCCTGAAAATACCCAAACGTATAGTTGTCCCCTTAAATTTTCATTAATTTCATTAGCACCCTTGCTTTCCAAACTAAGTATCACTATAGTCCCTCCTGATAGTCAGAGACATTATGTTATAACTAGGGATGCAAGTTTGGCCCTGTCGACCCGAACCCGCCCTGGCTTGCCCTGAGCCCGAACAGGGCCTAGGCTGAGATATTTGGCCCTGAGGGCGGGTCAGGGTTGGAAATTTCTGGCCCTGAGTCAAGGTCGGGTTGGGTTAGGGTTGAGGCCTCAAGCTAAGCTTGGCCCGGCCCGGCCCGACACTGATTAAGTTATACTATAAAATATATATTGATATAATATATACATTATATAAACTTTAAATGTCACCCACATTTTTTTATATAATATCTTATATATGAAGACAATAAGTGATATAATACTTTTTATTATAGTGTTATTTTATGTAAAATTGATAATGTTCTCCCCGCTTCATTCCAGCCCATGCATTTCTTTCCCCTTCCCCATGAGCAGGGCCAATTAGGGTCAGCCTGGCCCGACCCTGAGGGTGGGTCAGAGTTGGATTTTTCTGGCCCTGGGTCAGGGTCAGGTCGGGCCTGGGCCTAGCTAAGGGGACTTAGGGTTGGACTAGGGTTCTATAAAGCTCGGCCCAATCCGACCCTGTTGCAGCCCTAGTTATAACGTTTCCCAGTTTTTGAACATTGTTGGACCATTCTGCCCTTGATAGGGTAGAATGACCAATTTGACCTCAAAATATTGGTCATACAAAAACCCCTTTTTTTTTTATTTATTTTAAATTTATAAGAATAAGGAATCGAAGAGGGAATATTCCCTCTCCTTCCCCAAATCGCAAAACAGAGACAACTTAGGGTTTTTTTAAAAGCCACTGCCGCCTCTTGTGGTGGCCGAACCAGGAGGTGGCAGCCTCAGAAGGACACGGCGAACGACGGACTTCCTCCAGCGACCACGATGCCGGCCTCAGATGCCGGTAAACAAACCCGTAACCCTTGGCTGTGTTGTTCCTCACAATACCCCTCACCCTGTCGTCTGCAGACAGTTTCCAAGCTCGCACAATCCAATTATAGGCAAAATCAGCGATGTCAATGCCTTGATCTCACGCTTTGTCCTCAGATCATCGACAATTCTCTCATCGTTATCTCTTCCGACTGTAAATCGACGTCGCGTTCCATTGACCTATCTAGATCTAAGTGTTTCTCCCACATTGGCTTGTCTAATTTGGTTCTTAGTTGCTCGTCTTTGGTCGAGCTTGATCTGTCTAATGGTACTGAGCTCACGGATTCTGCTGCAGCGGTTATAGCGGAGGCAAGGAATTTAGAGAAGTTATGGCTGTTAGGTGTAAATTGATTTCCGATTTGGGGATTGGATGTATTGTGGTTGGGTGCAAGAAGCTGAGATTGATCAGCTTGAAGTGGTGCTTAGGTGTTCCTCATTTGGGTGTGGGTTTGCTTGCAATCAAAGAACAAAAAAAAGGAATGGCTTAGGGTTCAAGAGACGATAGGAAATGGGTTCAAGAAAAGGGGTTTGGCAGGGACGATTGCAAATGGGTTGAAGGATACTACAACTCATCTTCCCCCAAATCGATTTGGGGGAGATGAGTTGCAGGTTTTTTTTTTTTTGGACATTTTTGTCATTTTACCCTATCAAGGGCAAAATGGTCCAACAATGTTAAAAAAATGGGATCCGTGGGAGGGATTATAGTGATACTTAGTTTGGAAAGCAGGGGTGCACGTGAAACTAATGAAAGTTCAGGGGGGCAACTGTAAGTTTGGCCATTTTTAAGGGGGCATTTGAAAAAAACCCCTTTTTTTTTTTTTATTTTGGTAAAAGTGGAATGGTACTTGCGCAACGAAGAAACCTCCCACTGGCAACTTGAAATTTTGATTTTATTGACATTTTATTTGCAATAATAAAGGTTACTCTATTGTGGTCAAGTGGTCACGGGTTCGAGTTACGGACTAAGTATATTATGACCCTCCCTAGACCCTGTAGACTGTAATGATGAACAAAGGGGGATGACTTAGAATCCCAGCTTCAAGATGAGAGTTTTATTGTGAGCTTTCATTTTATCCCATACTATAAGATGAATTTTTTTAGGGTTTCCAGCAGATCCATTCGAAAAATTAAGACAAATAGAATCCAAAGTCCTACAAATCTTAAGAGAAAACAAAAAACAAGACATAAGATAAGATGGAATGGAGGCTAAAACATCTTGAATAAGAACCCGTCTTCCTGCAAAAGAAAGAAAATTAGATTTCCAATAAGATAATCTATTCTTAACTCTATCCACAATGAACTCCAATTCCTTAGATTTGGATCTAGAGTGAAAAAGTTTGGACCCCAGGTAACGAGAATCTGAAGACACTATCCACAATAAACTCCAAATCCTTGGATTTGAATCTAGAGTGAAAAAGTTTGGAACCCAGGTAACAAGAATCTAGAGACACTTTCCTTTACACCAATCAGAGAAGAAAGTCTTCTTCGTTCCATCTGGGAAACATTCCTACTAAAACACAATTCATTTTTACCAAAATTAATATCCTGGTCAGACAAATCCGAATAAAGATCAAGAATAGATTTAATAGTAAGAAGGTCCTCATCACAAGCATGACAACAAAATAAAGGTATCATTAGCAAAAAGAAGATAAGAGATTTCAGGGGTATTTCTAATCACTTTATTTCTTTGAAACATTCCCAAGTCCCAGTAGGTAAGAAGAAGGCGGGAAAGAACTTCCATGACTATAGTAAATAAATAAAGACTGAGAGGACAATCTTGTCGGATGGCCCTGGAAACCGTAAAATAGCCAAAAGGACTACCATCGATCTTAATAGAGAAGGAGGTAGAAGAAATAAGATTAAAAACCATGTTACACCATTCATGAGGGAAACCAAGGAAACCAAACAAAGAGGTAATCAAACCCCATTCCACCTTATCATAGCCTTTTGCCACATCAATTTTAATGGCCACAAAGCCCTTTTTCTCTTTCTTTTTTTTGGGGGGGGGGGGGATTTTAGATAGTAGAAAATCTCCTGGGCTATGACTATATTGTTAGTGATCTGTCTACCAGGAATGAAAGCCGCCTGAAAAGGAGAAATAAAATAAGAAAGATGGAACTTGAGGCGAATAGCAATGATCTTGGCTAGAATTTTATAGGAAACATTACAAAGGCTGATGGGACTGAAGTCGGACACTCTAACAACATTCTCCTTTTTGGGAATCAGACAGATCCAGGTGTGGTTACAAACTTGGGGGGACAGAATGAGAAGTAAAAAAAGATGAAACAAACTCACCAACACCCTTAACAAGAAGGTCACAGAATCTTTGATTAAAACAAGCTTGAAAGTTGTCAATGCCTAGGCTTTATGGGGACCAAGAGAAAAAGCACCCTTTTAACCTCTTCTAAAGAGGGGGCAGGGGTAAGCATAAAGAGGAGGCAGCCTCATCAGGGAGAATGGGATAAAAAAGACATGCAATAAAGCTAGGATCTAAGGGGTTAGAGGTGGTAAAGATGGCTTGAAGATGATCACTAAAAGCCCTAGCAATCCTTATGGGGTCATCAATGCGAACTCCATGGTCATCTAGGAGTAAATCAAGGCGACGTTTACTAATATTGTGTTTAGAGATCGCATGGTAGTATTGGGTGTTACGATCTTCATCTTTAATATACAAGTACCTGGACTTTAGGAACCAAAAGGTTTCTTCGGCATAAAAAATCCATTTCAAATGATGTGAGATGAGGGATAGGTTAGAAGAGTGGGATTGATCAGTATCTTCCAGAGATATAAATTGATTAAAATAAAAAGATCTCAGCAAACTGACATGTCCAAACACCGATCTATTCCAAGAAGGTAAAAGTAGAAAAAAGCTTAAGGAAATCAGGATGGTGAACCTAAGCTTCTTGAAAATGAAAAACCTTTCCTTATAGGGTTTTCTCCTAAAACAAGTGTTAAGGAGAATAGGGTTATGGTCCAAGCCTAACGAAGGAAGTTTCCTAAGTGAGACTCAAGCGAAAGAAGCAAACCAAACTGGAGAGGCAAAAGCCTTATCAAGGCATTCTTTAACCAGTCTAAGAGGTTTTTGCTAGTTGGACCAAGTGAATCGAGATCCAGGAAGGATCTCTTCAATGGATAGGTCCGAAAGCAGGGCACACAGATCATGGACTGCAGAAGAAGGGTGAAAAGGGGCATCCCCCAATTTCTCTTAGGCATAGAGAATTTCATTAAAATCCCCAATAATTAAAAATATGCAATCAAGATGCTGAAGAAAGTCATGTAAAGCATCCCAACAACTAGACCGAAGAGAAACATGGGGAGGACATAAAGGCAAATAAGACATTATCGTCCAAAGATATTATAAGAAATAAAGATAGCAATAAAGTGGGGATGGGTAACAGAAGTCAAAATGGAAAAGCAGGGGGATTCTAACACCAAAGCCCATCTTTACCCTCTATGGATCCTTCACTGTTAGAAACTTAACCTGATTGGCTCAAAATAGAAAAATCCTCATGCTTCTAACATTTAGTTTCACATAAGAAGATAATATCCAGATGCAACTTAGAAAGGTGGTGGTGCAAACACTTCTGAGTAAACGAATTGTGAATACCAAGAACAAGAACATTCCAAAAAAAGATAATCATGATGAGATGAGAAAGCAAGCAGAATATCAATCCAAAAAAAAAAAACCCCGCAAGTGTCAAGCATAAAAATGAACCCCTTTTCTAGGGTAGAAAGCACGATGGAGATATCTATTATGTAATTCAAAGCAACACAGACAAATACTGAGTATAAGCATAAAGAAAACTAAAGAGAAGTTATAAAAGTTAGAATACAAAATTGGAATGATATACTCGGTTTGGAGTGGGGGAATTAACTTCTTACTGAACAAAATACTATGCAGTAGTCTCAGCGGGTGGGGGAAGAAAGCACAGTCTGATCATCGATAGAGAGTTCAACAAACCAATCTCTCACAAGTGAAAAAGAGATTTAGAATCAAAAGAAACAAACAAAGAGTTAGAAATATAGTCCTTACGAGAATCAAAATTTGAAAACATAGGAGAACGGATTGTAGAGGGCATGAATTTTCGCTTCTTGAGGCAAGGAGACAGGCTCGAGTTCCCGGTAAACATATTCGCCAATCCCTTAGGAGTTAAGGTCGTCAAAGGAAGCCCAGGCTGAAAAGGCCCATAGAAGTACTGGTTAATAATGGTGCAACTAGCCATTGCAATAGAGTCCCTTGAAGAGGGGATGTCAGAGCATGACTGAGGAACCAAAGAGGCTGAAGCCAAATTGGGAGGAACCATGGTCCCAGCAGCAACAGAAGAAGCAATGATTCCATCAGTACCAAATTTATCCTGAGCATAAGAATCCAAAGAGGCCACCATGTGGAGATCATTGGCTAACGGTATAGTAGAAGTGGGTGCAACAAACTCATCCTTAAACAAATCTGGAAGAAAAAACTCATCAGTACCCTCAAAAAGATGTATCGTGGTCTGAGTAGGGAGAGATGGATTGTAGTCCATGTGTGAGTTCTTCGCCAACATCAAGATGGGTACCAGTATCATCATAAGACTTTCAAGGATCGTCCACAGTATCATTCAGGTCCGATGAAGAGGAGGAAACTAGCATTTGAGAGTGATGAGATTGGTGCACAACCAGACAAGTGTTAACCATCAAAGGAGGCTAGAGAACATCATTAAAGAAGCCGATCGATGGTAGATGTTGCCTAGGAGAGCCCTTGAGCATTGGACAAAAAGCAGTATCATGATAGATACAGTCACAACGGAGACAAAGGGTAAAGAGTTCATACTTGAGCTGAACATGAAAGGCGTCACCAGTAGCATTGCAAATCTTAGAAGAAACACATACTGGTCGCTTCTTTTTTAAGCTAATCTTCACCCAATTTATATTCTTCTGCAAGCCAAACTCCACCAAATTGAGGCAAAATTCTAAAGTTCTACCAGTGCATGAAACAACTTGTTTAGGAGCCTCAAAAGAGAAGCAGTCGTCTGGGATAGAAAGAACTTGGATCCAGATAGGGACCGATCCCTTTCTCTGTAATAATAGTCGTCATCCGACGAGTAGGGAATCAAATGGATAAGTTGTGAGTCAAACCACCATGGGGTTTGATGAAAAATCTTGTCTCTGTCCTCAGCCGAAACAAACTCCACAAAAAAGTTCCCTTCGTCAAAGCAACACACATAAGAAGCTCCAAAGGGTTCCCAAAGTACAGCAAGAAAGTCGCAGAGAACATCCCAATCAGGCTTAAGGCAGCCCATGGTGTAGCCATGAAATCAAGCTTATGTCTAGCCATAGGTACATAAGGGATGGCCACTTTCGACTTAGATCGCGGAGAGAGTTAGAGCTGGTAGGGGTCCTCCAAGAAGATGTAAAAGGCCTACGATGAGACAAAGAGGCCAACCCCGTGCGGGATGGCGGCCTACGATGACCACCTTGAGAGGGATCGAGGTGAAATTGGTGCGCCAAGTAGTGCCTGGACGAACTCAAGTCTGGAGAAGACATAGAAGGGGAGAGGCGAGCTTTCACACAGATCAAAGAAACAAAGAAAACCACCAAGCAAGCGTTAGAAATGAAAAACACCCACAAAGCAACAACAAGAACACAAGAAAATACCTAGAAAAGGGAAAGGGGAAGAGAAAGGGGAAGGACGACAATAGTCACAACCTAGTTCACTAGTAAGAATAACACCAAAGTAGTGATAGAGGACCCTGAGGAGGGAACTCATAGAGAGGAAGACGATGATGAAGAAGCGCTGTGACATCGAGCACAATCCTAGAAAATCCATTAAGGCGAGACATAAGTCATAAAACAGAATGACGCAAAAGTGAGAAGAACAAAGAGTAAAAAAGAAAGGAAAGCAATAAAGGCAAAACAGAAAGAAGGAAAGGAGACGCCGTACAATATAGGAACAGGAATCGAAGCGATTCCCCTTTACCAAACGCGGGAAGAAGAAACAATGGTAGGTAAACGAATAGAGAGAAGATAGATGTCAGAAGGGTGATCCAAAAAATGGGTTAGAAGAGACAAGGCGGGAGGATAAGCGTCATGAAGATAACAAAGTGTTCCTTGCAGAAGAAAACCTTCCAGAACCTTGAATGACTCAACTTGGTACTTCTGTTGGATTCAGATCCTCTACGGCCAAGGACCTGGTGGCCATCGTCCTGCCAAACATCCTAATCACGCCACGTGGATTTTGAAGCATCCAACGGTCGGTTTTGTTTTGTTTTTTTTTTTAAATCAAATCTAACATTAGATGTGTAAGTGACCATGTTTAACTAGACACGGATCAGACCAAACTCGACCAGACGGTCGGTTTTATTAAAGAAACCACTTAACCAAAAGGGTGAACGAAACCCTAAGGTTTCATTTTCTATTTCAAAATTGATTTGGGCCATTGTCTTCTTCCTCCCTCTCGGTTGCTCTACCACAAGGTTTTTTCCACGAGTGAAAGAATGTTAAGGGTTGTTTTGCAATCACCAGGAGTGATAATGAAGATGAGTGGACATGAAAGGATTAATAATGGAGAGGGAGAGTCATCGGTCTTGATTGCAGAAGGATAAGTTTCTAGATTACATGGTTTTAGGGCACAAATATTGCAACATTTGTACTAGGGTTTTCTCTAGTGGTCAAGCACTTGGGGGTTTTCTCTAGGGCTTGTTTTGGACCTGCGATTGGGAATATAATTAGGAGATTTCCCAGATGTGTTTTAACATGGAATGCCTTCTTACATGGTTTGATTGCTTTTTAGGAGTTTGATCTATTTCCAAAATTGGGAAATAGAATGAAACAAGACTTTCCTTCAATGTAGCGGTGACTAAACACTTACTTTTCCTCTATAAATTAGTAATGAGAATTACTGTTGATTTCAGTGGAGGAAGAATACGATGGCCCAAATCAATTTCAATCTTGAACCAGAAAATGAAACCTTAGGGTTTCGTTCACCCTTTTGGTTAAGTGGTTTCTTTAATAAAACCGACCGTCTGGTCGGGTTTGGTCTGATCCGTGTCTGGTTAAACATGGTCACTTACATATCTACTGTTAGATTTGATTTTTTTTTAAAAACCGATTGTCAGATGCTTCAAAATCCACGTGACGTGATTAGGATGATTGGCAGGACGATGGCCGCCAGGTCGTTGGCCGTAGAGGATCTGAATCCTACTTCTGTTATGCTAGGGCAAGTCCCTAACACTTTAAGCCTTGTTTGTGGATGAAAAATCTGTTTGGTAAATAGAGTTTCCCTTGTGTTGATTTTTGTTAATAAAATCCGCAGTTTGGATTAAAAAAAAAAAAAAACCAAAAAAAACACCCAAATAACGCCAAAAAGCCAGCCGGAAGCCCCGTTCATAAAAAACCCATTCACAGTCACCAGCTACTGCGGTCTACCACATTAGTGTCTCCTCCGTCTTTCTGTTTTTCCTCTTTAGACTATTTTACATTCCTCATCTCCTCCATCGATCGAGAGAGTGAGAGAGAGAGCGACAGAGACACGGGAGAGAAATCGGAGAGAATCATCTGATAGATTTCAATTGAACTGGGTGTGGCAGTGTGGAAAGTGTTGTTTATTGTCTGGGTTTGAGCAGTGTGGGAACTGGGAAGTGTTGTTAATTGGCATTATCTCTTCTTCCCCTTCTTCGTTTCTTTGCCTCCTTTCGGGCATGGAAACGGTGGAAGGCAAGAAGGGTAAGAAACAACTGGATATTGACTTTGACGCCCTTTTAAAAAATGATGATGCACCAGCAGAGCTGGAGGTGGTGCCTGTCGAGAAGTCCTCTCAGGATGACGACTTGGTAGCGCTTTCAGATCATCAACTCGATGAAAATATTCGCAGATTACAACGACATGACAACGATATGTCCTCCAGATTGCCAGATAAAGGTGCGAAGCTTCGTGCCAGACTCCAGCGTCTCGAAGACGAGAAGAAACGCAGGAGTCTCCTCCGATTGAAGAAGGTATTCTTACTCTACAACGATCTATGCTTTTATATTTTGCTTCCTGGTTCACGGTTTTGTTTGTTCCATGCATTTAAGTGATGATGGGTTTTCACTTTTCACTTGAGTTGTCGCTCTTAAAGAATCCCTTTTAAAAAAATCTCCAGCTTGATATTTTCGCATGGAGTATCACATGCTCGCTTTTGTTATTTCTCCCTCACCCCCCCCCCCCAAAAAAAAAAAAAGGTAAAAAAAAAAAGAACAGAAATGGTGGGTTTAATTTCAGAATTTATGATGACTGAATATGTCAGATCTCTTTACTGCAAATGTCTGTTCTTTGCTGTGGGTGAATCAAGGAGAAAAAATAGCTGGGGTGTGATTCTTCAATTCATGACCGGTTTTTGTAAGTCTGTAATTGTTTATGGCTTGTCTTGAAGAATTCAGCATTACCATCACCCTATGTATACTTGGGGAATACTATTTCAATCCAGCATTTGAAGCACCGGTGACTAGGCATGCAGAAGCAGATTGAGAACGTTAATAGTATAATGTCTGCATGCACAAAATAGGTGTCAGTATGGATTCATAAGGTTTGGCAACCTATTTGGAGTGTTGTGTGACTCATAATTTTGCCAAAATTCCATTGTGGACATTGTGCTTAGTTTAATGGATGAGTAGGATACAGAAGACTTATTACATTATCATGTGACAGACAAAGTATTGGGCTGTGGATCTGAGGTGTCTATGAAACTCTGAGCATTCTGAATCTAGATTTAAAGGATTTTGGATAAGCTTTTCCTTTATAACCGGAGACCATTTATTGCATTGCTAGACACCATCCATATTCACATTTTGAGACAAGTCTACTGTTGGAATCTATTTCCAAGTTTTCTAAAGTTTTGTGTTGGACACCAACACTATGTTAATCTTCACTTTGTTATTCTTTATTAATAATAGTCTCCTTCAAAGTGTAGATTATGAGGTTTGGAGTGTAGGTATCTTAAGGGTTTAAATGCAGGTGTGAAGGACCTTTCATGTCTTACCATGAGATTGCAATCATTGGCTTCATTGCATTTTCAAGAATGTGAGATTTTTGTTAAGCACTATCTGTAGAATGGAGTCTATTTATAGGACTCACGTAACACTGAAAGAGGCCAAAGTTATATGAGGTAGCTGAATAAGGTTGGTCCAAACAGCTATTTATATTTGGCCTACTTTTTGCTCTGTATTTTGGTCAGAGAAGCTAGTAATCTGAGCTTATTATTTTTGTGTAGAGCTAAATTGAATGTACCCAAATTTGTTATTATTTTTGATTGTCAATTTAAATATTTACTTTTATATCATCTTCCTTTAAATATCTATATTAAAAGACTAAAATGACTGCATTTTTCTGTTACTTTTCCCCCCTTCCATTGGGACATCTTTCTACATCAAAACTCACGCATTTTACAGTTTTTTGGTGTCATTTGAAAGGTTCTGTGGAGATTTTTCTGACTAGATCAATTTCTTGCAAGTATGATTTGATTTGGAAAAGTTATGTTAATTTGCTGGAGGAGTATAGCTCATAACGAGATTTCAGTTTCTAAGTCATTGTCCCTGTAAATCATTTTTTAAAAACTGTGAATTAGTAAAATGCTTTGTTAGGGCTTTGTGGAATTGTTTTCAAATTGAGAGGGTGTTTGTTTATACTTTTAAATGTGATTGCGTAGGAATCCTAGGTGTGGTTACCTAGGTTAATCTTTCTTTGTCATCTTATTTGCTTCTTAGCTTTCTACTGAGACTTGCTGTCATTCTGATCATTATTCGGCGACTTGAACTTACGCTGTCTTACAGTAGAGATGTTCACGAATGTGTGTTGCCTGAAGTTTGTATGTATCAACTGTAAGAACTTCAATGGCAGCACTGCCAATGTTTGATAATGCACTTGTAACTGTAAGATGCAATATTTGGACCATAACCTTAGTGCCCTAATCCTCTGGGTGGGCTTGTTGTATCCGCTTTGAGAGTGCAAATCCACGAAATGAGAGCGGAAATTGCTAATTCATGATTAAAAGACACAGATTCATCTCTTCCCCACTCCGCACTCCCCACTCCGTTGAAACAAGGGCTTCACTTGATGCCACCCCTCCCAACCTTTGAAACCATGATTTTCTCTCTCTATCTCTTTACCCTTCACCCTGCCTGAAAAAAGCTCCACGGCCCCTACCCCACCACTCTAGGAAAGGGGTTTCTGCTGAAACTACCTTTGCTCATCTCTGCAACCACAAACCTGGAGCCCCACTCCTCAATCTCACCACACCTCATTCCACCCATGTGGATCCCTTTAGTTTTGAACCTCTATTCCTTATTTGTTTTAATTTTGAACCCCTATTCTTTATTTGTTTTGAGACTTGGCACTGTGGCACGAGATGATGATTTGTATTAAGAGGGTTGCCAAAGATGTGTTGGGGGAAGCGAAGGGTAGTCGTTAGGCCACTCGAGAGACTTGGTGTTGGAACGAGGAGGTCCAAGCAGCTATTAAGACCAAGAAAGTGTGTTTTAAGACTTGACAAAGGACTAAGGAAACCGAGGATAAAAAGAAGTATAATGATGCCAGAAACGAGGTTAGGAAGATCGTGGGGATTGCTAGGGCAAAGAAATATGAGGATCTCTATATCAACCTAAACACAAAAGAAGGGGAAAAAAGATAGCTAAGATGAGAGAAAGGAAGTGTAGGGATTTCGACCAGGTGAGGTGTATCAAGGGTGGTAATGGAAGTGTGTAAGAGATGAAGACATTGTGAAGATGAGTATATTTGTGATATACTAAGTGGAGATAGGTCGAACAGATATGACCCAGACGCTTACACTTTTCAACAAGACACCACACGGCATAGATATGTACGAAAGGTTAGTGTGGTGGAAGTTAAAGAAGCCTTAAGAAAGATGAAAACAGGCAAGACACCAGGCCCAGATGAGTTCCCAATAGAAGCTTGGAAATCCCTAGGAAGTTGTGGGGTTTATTGGTTAACCAGTTTGTTTAATAAGATTATGACCACAAGAAAGATGCCAGATGAATGGAGGAGAAGCATTGTAGTCCTTGTGGGGTTTATTGGTTAACCAACCTATTTAACAAGATTATGAGCACAAGGAAGATGCCAGATGAATGGAGGAGAAGCATTGTAGTCCCGGTTTTCAAAAATAAAGGTGATATCGAAAGTTGCAATAACTATAGAAGCATAAAGCTAATGAGTCACACTATGAAACTTTGGAAGAAGGTTATTGAAGCCCATCTGAGAAGAGAGATTCATATCTCGGTGAACCAAGTTGGCTTTATGCCAGGTATATCCACGATTGAAGTTATCTACTTATTGAGGAGGCTCATGGAAAGTTATAGAGATAGCAAGAAGGATCTCCATATGGTCTTTATCGACATGGAAAAAGCCTATGATCGAGTCCCTAGAGATATAATCCAACATGATTTAGTGAAGAGAGGGGTGTCAAGTAAATATGTGGATGTTATTAAAGATATGTATGAGGGTGTGGTAACTAGTGTGAAATCTGTAGGAGGTCAGGGCAAGGAATTCCCAATTACGATTGGATTACATCGGAGTTCAGCCTTAAGTCCTTACCATGGACGATATAACCAAGAACATTCAAGACGAGGTCCCATGGTGTATGCTCTTCGCCGATGATATTGTTTTGGTGGATGAGACAAAAGAAGGGATTAACTCTAAGTTAGAGCTTTGGAGGTCAACCTTGGAAACATGAGGCTTTAAGATTAGTAGAACGAAGACGGAATATATGAGGTGTAATTTTAGTCACATTGTGATGGATACTGATATGGTGCAAATTGACGAAATAGAGATACCGCAAAGTGACTATTTTAGATATCTGGGGTCAACTATAAATAAAGAAGGTGACATAAAGGATGATGTTTCACATAGAATTAAAGTGGGATGGATGAAGTGGAGAGGTGCGTCCAGAGTGTCGTGTGACCGACGTATTCCTTTAAAGCTTAAAGGAAAGTTCTATAGGATTGTTGTTCGACCAAACATGATGTATGAGGCAGAATGTTGGGTAGTTAAGAAGTGTCATATTGATAAGCTTTGTGTAGCAGAGATGAGGATGTTAAGATGGATATGTAGAAAAACAAGGAAGGATAAAGTACGGAATGAACATATATGAACAGACTTGGGAGTTGCGCCGATCAATGACAAGCTCCGAGAGAGTCGTTTAAGGTGGTATGGTCATATTCTACGGAGGCCTATGGATGCTGCTTTAAGGAGGAGTGATATGATTCCAATTGAAGGAGCTAAAAGAGCTAGGGGCAGACCTAAAATAACCATAGGAGAAGTGGTGAGGAAGGACATGCATAGTCTAGGTCTTGTTCCAAGTATGACCTTGGACTGAGCCGATTGGAGGGCAAGGATCCTTGTCGCTGACCCCGTCTAGCTGAGTTTCTTCCGATGTGCTGGGCTGTGCCTCTTTCCTCTTACTATCTCTCGTTTTTTTTTTGATCCATGTAGCCGACCCCATTAAGTTCGGTTAAGGCTGTTTGTTGTTGTTGTTTATTCTTTATTTGTTTTGAACCTTTGAAACCATGATTTTCTCTCTCTATCTCTGTACCCTCCACCCCGCCTAAAAAAAACTCCACAGCCCCTACCCCACCATTCCAAGAAAAGGGGGTTCTGCTGAAACTACCTCTGCAACCACAAATCAGGAGCCCCACTCCTCAATCTCATCCCACCCATGTGGATCCCTTTAATTTTGAACCTCTATTCCTTATTTGTTTTATTAAAATTTAGTTTCTCCTATCATTGTTATTAACTATTAAGAGTTTTCTATTCTTTGCAAGACCATTTGATTTACAATATACTTTCTGTAAATCATTCATTTAATAAATAATCCAGAATATTTAAAAATAAAACATAATATCTAGTTTTTTTTTCCTTCAAAAAAACTAATGAACATAGTCAAATTTCATTATAAGGCGGCTTTATGTTCTAGTGATTGGTTGATTGTGTGGTCCCATGTACTATGGTCATTGGGCTACATATTAAAATCCCTTCTGGTTGTTTATTAAAGAAAAAGTAATAAAAGGATAGCTGTGTGCTAATCAAAGCTCTGGAGAACATAAGGAAAATAAAATTGACACATTGTCTCGCAAAGGGAAGTTGTGCCAAAAAACCGATTCTTGGTCTCATCATGTCTTGTTTTGCCAAGGTGTCTACCAACTCATTAACCATCCTTGACCTTCACCGGAACCAGAGGTTTATTATGGATTTCTAGGTCATTGACGTGTTTTAAGAATGTGTACGAGTCTATATGGCCTCTTCTCTGAATCCCTCATCCACGCAGTGATGCAGAAGTAATCCCCTTCCACAGCAACTTGAGGAACTTGCTCTCTAGTAGCAAAATCCAAACCACCACAATGGGAAAGAAGCTGTGCTCTATCTGCATCACCTTTTCCTCTTTGGACTGATGAAGCTGTCCTCACCTCTCCTCCGATTCTGGAAGTCCTATTGATGTCGTCCTAGCTAGATGTTAGATCTACTAGGAACCAGGTCAAACAAAATTCTGTTAAGCTACTGGTTAGAGGGCAGATTTTGATGAACTTGGTCAAGGCAAGGGTTAGACTTGGGGTGTTGGGTTTGAATTTTATAGGGTAAAGCAGGGCAGGTTTAGGGGAGTCTAAAGAACCTGGTTTGGTGAGTTTTGAATGAGAATTTCAAAATCAAAAAAATTAGGGTTTCGGGTTTGGTTTTGGTTTTGGGGAAGGAGAAGGTGGTGAATTTTGGGTTTATAATGGGGGTTTGGTCCAAGGTTTGGATCGAATTTCCCAAATAGGGAGAGGAAGGTTCGATCCTAATATGGAGGGGTTTTGAGGGTAGGTTAGGTCTGGACAGGTTCTAGGTTATTTAGGGTTTAATGGATATGAGGAGGGATGTGGGGGGTTTGAGGTAATAAATGGGACAGAAGTTAGGATCGAGTGAGGGGAATGGTCTAGGGATGCTGTGACTGAAAGTTGGATGGATTCTAATGGAGGAATAAGATGGAAAGTAATTGCAGCAATTAGAAACACTTACTGGATTTGTAGAACAGCAACTAGAAGCTGTAGAAGAGAACCTCCCGATCTGAACAGATGCAGGGAGTCAACTGGAGTCTTACCAATCCCTCCCTTGAATCCACAAGGCAAGCTCACAAGGAAGCTGGGCAGCAGCAACTATGGCAGCAAACTTTGAAACAAATTTTAGCAAAATGAGTAGTGGGGAGCCTCCCACGATTTACTTAATAAGGCTGAAAGCCCAAAACCTAATACAAGATCCTCTAGGGACCAATAGGAATACAAGGTCCTCTAAGGACCAATAGAAATAGGTTAACTCCTAGCCAATAGGAGTGAATCCCTAAAATTGAACCAAAGGTTGAACCTGGTTCAATTGAACCAAAGATTGAACCTGGTTCAAATTAAGTTTTACAAAAGAAGCTAAGCATAGAATAAAAACTAAGGCTCCTCAATCAGCCCTAAGCTTAGGGCTGTCTCTTCTTCTTGCAGCTGCTTGGACCTGCATCACCTATGATTTAGTGTTCATTTTTTGCCTATTATAGAATGGTGAAGGCAGAAGGAAAAGATTGTAAACACATTCGTATTGGTGGGCTCATTTTGCCTTCAATCTGCATGGTTTTTGCTACAATTATTCTTAGCAGATTTCTTTGCTAATTCAAACTTCCAGTGTTTTGTTGCTGCTGGTCTCAAGCCCAAGTAATGTAGGAGGGTTGGTGCATGGGCATCATGCCAGCAGCTGGTATTGTAAAAACCTGGGCCAAACCCTTCGGCATGGATCCCGGGCGTTTGCTTTTTTGAGTATGGTGTTGACTGGAGATGAACTGTGTAACAGGAACCATGTAGTTGACCCCATTTATTTAGGTTTGGGCCTGGTTGGGTTATTTGAGTATTTGTTCATTCGAAATTGTACATCAAACCTTACAGGTCAGAAAGTAGTCACCAGCCTTCACAAGCATATTTGGAGGAATGGGCAATTATCACTCCTAATTTTTTTAATAAAAAGATACATATCAAGAAAAATAAAATTACTGATTACAGTGGACATTGAATGAACAAAATATCCCAAAGATGCAGGATAAGTTGACTACCTATGTAATCCTGTTCCTAAGAGGCCCTAATATGAGCACTTCAACAACTAGGGTTGGGTTAGACTTGAAGGGAACTATTCTAACAATCTACAAGTAGCCAGCTCCTATGAGTAGGTTTTCAAAAAATATACCCGACGAAAACAGAATTGGAGGGGGTTGCTAAAGCAGTGCTAAAACTAATAATAATCATAAGGAATCAAGCTGATCGAGAAGTTTTTAGAGAATTATGGCTGTAGGTCAGGATTTTCTCAAAAAGTATGTTGATATTGTGGATGATGATTGCTCTTACCTTTCTTAATTTTTTTTTGTTGGATGTTAGAAAGAATGAATCAAGAAGTAAATCTTAGTCTAATTTAGAGGCTCATGGATAATCTATAGTTAGAAGAGAGCTCACAAACTTAATGAAGAACTTGAAAAGATTCCTGAAACAACTGAAGGACTCAATAAACTGTTCTGAAATATAATACAAATGGTTAAGAAACTAATAGATTGCGATAAATCTGAATTACATCTTGATATAATGGTGGAATCAGGGTATCCCTAAGAAGGGTTCAGATTCCAACCCACAGGCAGAATTGAGGAGCTGAAAACCAGCAAGCTAAAATCGCTATACCATCCAAAACAGTTTATCGATCCAATAGTTGAATCTCCAATTATAGACGCGTCACCAAAATAGAAAATAGCAGCCATAATTAGAAATGATGCTATAAATCATCATCCAACCATCAAAATAACATAGAACTGTGAATGTAAGCAGTACTCCATAATCAATCCATCATATACAAAAATCGCGCTCATCTATCAATCCAATATCACAGTTCAGTAACTCACAGATTTAGTAACCAGCTGAGGGAATCACTGATGATATGCCCAAACTCTTATCGAGGGAAGGGGCTGTGATACTCAATAACACTTTAGAAGAGACATGAGAAGGAAGAAGGGGGATATGACCAAGGCCTCTCATCTACGCAGCCTTAATCCTGCTTCGCGGAGAGGCTGTTTCCTGACTCTAACCCAAGAGTCTGTGACTACTAGGTCGCAATGGAGCAACCTTATTGTTGTGCCTGGGCCCGCCTATTACTGGTGAAGCCTGATTTAGGTCCAGAAAGTGGTTCAGTGGATCTTTGGAGGGCCATTTCGGCCTCGAAACGAGCTCGGATGGCCTAAAAAGCGGATACGTCACCGCCAAAGGCCGTGAGTTGTGTTGGGTTTGTCGAGACCTTCGAAACGATACATATTTCGACATATGTTATGTTTTGGTCCGACCCTGTCCGGTTTGGCAATTTTTGGGTCCAAGGGCATTTCTGTACTTTCTCGGGTTAGGGTTTTTCTATAAAGTCTCCTTATCTCTTTGAGAGGTGTGTGAGTGAACTTTGATGGTTTGTAACATTTTCAGAGACATAGTGAAATTCGTTCTGTTTCTCGGCCGTGGAGGTAGCTTCCATCTTGGGGGTGAACCACGTTAAATCCCTTTGTGTTGTGCGTTGTGTGATTTCTTATTTTCATTTTCTTCTGCAAATCGCCACTCCTGGGCGTTGTTTTCTTAACACCGCCCTCATCTAGTTCTCTATTGAATAAAAAATTAAAATCAATTCGATTTGACAGGTTCAGAAACGTCAATCACAACAGTCAAACAAACCTTTTTCAAATTTAAATATACGAGCTTACAGATTGTAGAATTCAGTTTTATGACAAATATGGCTATGGTCTATAGCTGAACAGGTAACCCTGATAAAGACCAAAAGGTTGGTTTAGGCCATTAATAGGCCATTAACTAGCTGCTTGACATTGATCTTCCAAACATCTAAAGAAAGTAAAAGGAACAGTGAACTCCCCTGTGCGGATCTATGGAATACATTTTTACTTTCTGGCCTGAATTTCTTGGGAGGCAGAGCTAAAGAATTTTTCACTACATCATATAAGACTGGTAGAGGAGGTTGATCTCCAAAGACTTCAAACCTGAGGTCCTAAATAAGATTAGTTCCAGCTTTTATTACAAGATTTTCCAAGATGCTGCCAATCTTGACTTGAAACAGATCAAACAGCCCAATGAAATGTTTGTATAATTTCCACATGAGTTCATAGATGACTTGTGGTCCCCCTATCTTCTTTGTGACTATAATTGACAAAAATGATCTGTTTTGATAAGTTGGTTAACCATAACAAACTTACTAATGTTGCCGTCTGCACTAAAAGTACTTTTGGGAGGATTGGGATCTCAAAAAGTATGATCCACTAGAAACTGCCTATTGCCTGGATCCAAGAAATTACTGGTTGAAAGATTTTATAGAGAAGATCCTTTTTGCCTCCAAGGTTTTATTTCTGCACAGGGTATGTGGATGAATAAATAAAAAACCAGACTAGTTTACTGAAAATATGGTTAAACAAGGAAAGTGGGACTTTGAGGGAGACACCAATGTGATGTGGAACGAGATGATGACTTGTCTTGAGAGGGTTGCTAAAGATGTGCTTGGAGAAGCAAAGGGTAGGCGTCAGGCCCCTAGGGAGACTTGGTGGTGGGATGAGGAGGTCCAAGCAGCCATAAAGTCCAAGAAAGAGAGGTTTAAGACATGGCAACAGACTCCAGAAACAGAAGATAAAAAGAAATATATTGAGGCCAGAAACTAGGCTAAGAAGAAGGTGGGGTTGGCTAGGGCGAGGAAATATGAGGAGCTCTATATTAGTCTTAACACAAAGGAAGGGGAAAAATCTATTTATAAAATAGCTAAAATGAGAGAAAGGAAGAGTAGAGATTTTGACCAGGTGAAATGTATAAAAGGGGAGGATGGAAGAGTTTTAGTAAGAGATGAGGACATTGTAAGGAGATGAGATGAGTATATTTGCGAACTTCTAAATGGAAATAGTTCGATTATGACCGAACAGGTTAACAACATTATTCATCAAAACGCCACACATTATAGATATGTACGAAAGATTGGTGTGGCGGAAGTTAAAGAAGCTTTAAGAAAGATGAAAGTAGGCAAGACACTAGGACCGGATGAGATCCCAATAGAAGTGTGGAAGGCCCTAGGAGTATGTGGGTAGGTTGGTTAACCAAGTTATTTAACAAGATTATGATCACAACGAGAATGCCTAATGATTGGAGAAGAAGCATTGTGGTGCCGATCTACAAAAATAAGGGTGATGTCCAGAGCGGCAATAACTATAGAAGCATAAAACTGATGAGTCATATAATGAAACTTTGGAAGAAGGTTATTGAAGCCCGTCTAGGAAGAGAGACTCATATCTCAAAGAATCAATTTTGTTTTATGCCAGGTAGATCCACGACAGAAGCTATCTACCTATTAAGGGGAGGCTCATGGAAAGATATAGAGCTAGCAGGAAGAATCTCCATATGGTCTTTATAGACTTGGAGAAAGCCTATGGCAGAGTACCTAGAGATTTAATCCGGTATGTTCTTGCGAAGAGAGCGGTGTCGAGTAAGTATATAGATGTAATTAAAGATATGTATGAAGGTGTGGTGACTAGTGTGAGATCTGTGGGGGGCCAGGGCAAGGAATTCCCAATTACGGTTGGGTTGCATCAAGGATCAGCCCTAAGCCCTTATTTGTTTGCGCTTATCATGGATGAATTAACAAAAAGCATCCAAGACGAGGTACCGTGATGTATGCTCTTCGCCGATGACATCGTTTTGGTGGATGAGACAAAAGCAGGGATTAACACTAAGTTAGAGTTGTGGAGATCGACCTTAGAATCAAGAGGCTTTAAGATTAGTAGATCAAAGACGGAGTTGGTGCCGAATTAAGTTTGTACCGAATTAAGTTTGACCAGTTTTTGTTCTTGAACTGGGGGGTTGACTTTAATTCCTTTTGGAATTTGATTTTTTAACTATTTTTATTGGATTCAAATAGGGGGTATTTGCTTATTTATGAATAATTTCTTAAGTAAATGAAATACAAATACAAAAACATTTACTTAAATGATATTAGGCATAAATAAGTGGCTGTCTTGGTTCTTGGTATAGATAGGTGTCTGTTTACCAAGATTTTCCAGCAAGATCTTGAGATCTGGCACTCATATAAAGGACCTAGATGGGCATTTTCCTATGTCAAACTGAGATCTCAGAGAGATATTGTACTTTTATGACTCGACCCCCATCTCATCTTGGGATTTCGAAAAATTGAGAAACTCGGCGAGGTCTCGCGAGTTCTTGAACTATGATGATGACATAGTGAAAATTGAGGAGCCAGAGATACCGCCAAGTGACTATTTCAAATATTTAGGGTCTATCATACACAAAGAAGGTGACATAGATGATGATGTTTCACAAAGAATTAAAGTAGGATGGATGAAGTGGAGAGGTACGTCCGGAGTTGTGTGTGACCGACACATTCCTTTAAAGCTTAAAGGAAAGTTCTACAGGACTGTTGTTTGCCCGACTATGATGTATGGGGCGGAATGTGGGGCAGTTAAGAAGTGCCATATAGCGAAGCTATGTGTTGCGTAGATGAGAATGTTGAGATGGATGTGTGGCAAAACTAGGAAGGATAAAGTGAGGAACGAACGTATTAGAGCGGATGTGGGAGTCGCTCCGATTAGTGACAAGCTTCGAGAATGTCGCTTGAGGTGGTTTGGCCATGTACAACGGAGACCTGGGGATGTTTCAGTAAGGAGAAGTGATCCGATGTCAATTGAGGGAGCTAATAGAGCTAGGAGCAGGCCTAAAATGACCATAGGTGAGGTTGTGTAGAATGACATGCATAGTCTGGGCCTTGTACCGAGTATGACCTCAGATGAGCCTATTGGAGGGCAAGGATCCACGTTATCGACACCATTAGCTGAGATTTTCCTGAATTACTGGGCTATCCTCTTTCCTCTTACTTGCATCTTTCATTTTCCATTACTTACCTTGCTTATCCAATTTCTTTTAAGTTTCTCTTACTTTCATTTCCCTTTATGAGGACCTCAGTTTTCCCTACTTTGTTTTTGAAAGGATCCATGTAGCCGACCCCATTTAGTTGGGATAAGGCTGTGTTGTTGTTGTATGTGTTTGCCAGCCATTTAATCCCTTCACCTTTTCTTGGGAATGATTCTATTGCCTTTATGCTCTAGTATATTCACTTAAATTATTTGTACCCATTTGGTTCTTTTTATGCTTTACACATGTCGATATTAGATGCTCACCTCACCATTCATATCCATTTTGTCGTTCAGGATGATGATGACTGTAAGAAGGCTACACAATCCCGATGCTTAAGTTTCTCAGGTGATAATTTTATTGCTTGACCTCATAATATAAATGTTTGTTCTTATGAGTTCTTTTTTACTTAATTGTTTTTGTTTATTAGCACCCTGAGATCCTTTTGTTCATTTTTAAACCAGAAATCCTGTTTGAATTTCAACTAGGTACTTACAAAAATTCTGGCTTTTCAACTTAGATATTAAGAACTAAGAAGTGTATTTATATATGCTTTCAACTCTTGTTTATTTATACTAATTGTCAGTCTCATTCCAGTTGTTGAAAACATCTCAAGTATATCAGTCCTTACATATGTTTATATATGATTTTGTAGTCTTTATTGTCTGCTGAACCCAATGGGATGGCCATACCAAAATAGTAAGTGTATTGCTTAGTTTTAGTTTTGAAGTTTTGTATATCCATGGGATTAGATTTTTCACTATTCTCAGAAATCTAGCCTTCCCATAACTGTATTTTAATTTGGTATAAAGTATAAACAATCTCAATATGCCATGTGCCTCATTGGCTCCACCTCCCTAAGCGGGGTCTAGTAAGACTAGGGTACCGGATTTAAAGTAACCAAATGAACTAACTGCTTAAAACAATTGAGACTCACTTTCTAATTTTAAACCTAATCCTCAAAGTTAATGTTTTGACTTCAATTACAATATTTACAGCTCAAATGAGTGCTTAACTTTTTTCCTCGACAAATAAGATATGCTTCAATTTACTCTGTTGCTACAGGAACAAAGGATATTTGGTTGCAAGCTTGTTAGGTTTCTTTAAGATGTTTCACCATCAAGGATGACAAAAGTAAAACCTTGCTACCCAGTCCAATGCTTAATATCTTTGATTGCTTGCAAGTGTCAAAACCCCACAATTTTAAAGAAGCTCCATTTGAGGATAGGATCTGCCAGTCAAAATATCTTCCTTCCTAAGCATGCATGCAGTGCAATAATTCTCCACCAAGCAAATTGCTGAAGAATAGAACCAAGAATGAAGATCTTGAGAAGACCAAGACAAGCAAACAGTGGCTTAGAGAATTTCAGTTATTAAGATGCTAACTTGTTGAAAAGATCAGTATAAAAAAGGGTGTACCCAGTGCACAAGGCTCCCACCACTGCGGGGTCTGGGAGGGTCATAATGTATGCAACCTTACCCCTTCTTTCGCAGAGAGGTTGTTTCCAGACTCGAACCTGTGACAACTTGTTGAAATGATCAGTGACTTTGGAAAATGTAGGAATTGCCCAGGTTGCCCTAGCTCCTTGTTCGAATCTGAAATAGTATCAAAGCCTTAGATAACCAGAAGGAGAGAGACGGAGAGAAGAGAAGAAGAGGATGAAGAGAATTGAAGTGGGACAGAAGGCTGGGCGATAGAGAGATAATATCCCTATCGCAGGCAGTAGTTTTATTATATAGGCTGACTCTTAGGAACAGCCTACTAAGAGTCAAACTTCTTAATTGCAAATACAAAGTAAAGTAGAAATAAAAATCCTACCTAACCTAACAAGTCTAATTATAATAGGAAAGATAAGACACATAAACTAAACTACTTATAGGCTATATCCTTAGACATGATCCCATGGTACAGAGGTCCATGGACACCCATGGACCCTCAACCGAGGCACACTTAAATTGATGATGGCCTATCCACTTCACTTAAATGGCACCCTTCAGGCGTTCTCTCTACTGTGGTGAGCCATAGGGACATATACTCCTCAGGGCTTGACAGAAGCTCTATGGTTGCTACCATCTCCAGAGGTGTCTGGTCCCCCCCCCCTCCTCCACTTCCCCTTTAGCGGATATTTGGAGCTCCCTCCCCCCCATTCCCCTGGTCACCGTGGTAGAAGTGATGTGACCCTTTGGCTCCCCTCAGCTTCAGGTTTGTTTAGTTCCCGCTTAACTTGGGACTTGGTGAAACACAGAGGCTTCCTCCCCCCCCCCCCCCCCAAGGCACAAAGTTGTTTGGTTCAAAGGTTACATCCCCCGCCACAGTTTCACCACTTGGCGTACCCTCTCCAACTGTCTTCCGACTCGGGCATTCCTCATTCATCGCCACATCCAGGTCTCCCCTTCATGTGGCTTTTGTTGGAATGGGCAAGAAGATGCGGACCACCTGTTCCTCTCCTGCCCCTTTGCAGCCTCCATTTGGGAAAGAGTCTTGAGTCATTGCTGGCCAGACAGAAGAAGACATCTTCCCCTTCAGAGAGAGTGGCTTTGGAATGAAATGACATTTGGAGGAAAGACTATATGTGACTCTATGGGCAAACTAGCATTTTGCGCAAATGACCCCTAGGCTTGCTTTGTTTCTCTTTTCTCTTTCTTTTGCCCTTGGGCTTGTATATTCTCTCCTTCTCTACGGGCAAGCTAGCATTTTGTGCAACTATCTCTCATAATTGGATGGAACGTAACCTTTGGAGATGGACTTCCAACTCTCATTCTCTAGATCAGATTTGGAATGCCATCTTCTTTGGTGTTTCCTCCAAGCTTGCCTTGCTCCATCCCTCTCCTGTAAAGGATTCCCCAAGGAACAGGCTCATTGTTGTATCCAGGGGTTTACCTATTTCCCTGTGGCAGCCAGCTCCCCCTAGGTTTGCTTTGTTTCTCTTTTCTCTTTCTTTTGCCCTTGGGCTTGTATATTCTCCCCTTTTTTTCTTTGTAATATAATTTTTATTCATCCAAAAAAAAAAAAAAAAAAAAAAAAACCTTCGAACAAGAACCTAGTAGACCTTCAAAACCAGAATCGAGTGTTGATACAGGTTATTAAAGGTGCTCTAATACCATGAAATAGTATCAAAGCCTTAGATAACCAGAAGGAGAGAGATGGAGAGAAGAGAATTGAAGTGGGAGAGAAGGCTGGGCGATAGAGAGACAACCTTCCTATCTCAGGCAGCATTTTTTTTTTTAATAAGCTGACTCTTAGTAACAGCGTACTAAGAGTCAAAGTCTTAATTACAAATAAAAAGTAAAGTAGAAATAAAAGTCCTTCCTAACCTAACAAGTCCAATTACTATAGGAAAGATAAACTACTTAGGCTATATCCTTATACCATAGTTGTCACGGCGTCACGGCAATCCAAGTCGGTGGAGGGGTGTCACGGCGATATATCGACATGTCGACCATGTTTTATTTTTTATTTTCTCTATTTTTAATGTGTTAATAGATGTATACTCAAGCCATGTTTTATTTTTTCTCTATTGTTTCTCAAGTTTTAAGAAGAAAATTCAGAAATCGAAGAAGAAATTGAAGAGGGAAAGAAGAAATCGAAAGAAATCGAAGAGGGGAAGAAGACAGGAAGAAGAAATCGAAGAAATCGAAAGAAATTGAAGAGGGAAAGAAGAAATCGAAGAGGGAAGAAGAAATCGAAGACAGGAAGAAGAAATCGAAGAGGGAAAGAGAGACAGGAAGAAGAAATCAAAGAGGGACGCCATGGCGTAGGTCGCCATGCAACCCTTTCCAACGCCAGGACGCCATGACAACTATGCCTTATACATAATCCCATGGTACAGAGGTCCATGGACACCCATGGTCCCCTAACCGAGATCCACTCTAACAGAATCTACTCTCAGATGAAACAGTAACTGATGCAAACAAGGCGTACTTGGCTGTTGGCCCATATTGTACCAGCTAGCCACCTTAATTATGAGAAAGTAAGGTTCTTCTATAAATTTTGATTCTGGTTAATGTTAATTTGTGTCTACTCGTCCTCCTCATCTTTAATTTCCTTTTTGGGGGCAGGATGCAGGAGATCAACTTTAGATACACGAGTTTATCGAAGTCTGTTTGCAGCTTGTCCCTATAAATCAAGCTGTTTTTGGTTTATTAAGTCAAGTCTAGTTGTCAAAGTCAGTTAGGGGCCCAGATATGGTCTACCAGAGGGCTAGATGACTAATACCTTTGGGATGATATTGTTTATTTTGTCGGGCTGCAACCATGGGTGACGAATGCTTTACGATCGAAAGTTGGAGCTGCTCATCGCTGAGTTGCGGCTTGAGCAGCATGAGACATGGGATTGACCAAAACCCCAAGGTGCTCCTAGATACTCTATTTTCTCTATTTTCCTTCCTCTTGTCTTCTTTCTTGTTACTTCTGTGTTATGTCTCTGTCTCTTACTGGGAATATGGATCTGAGGACCTGGTCATTTACACTTTTCTGTATCTAGCTTGTTAAACCTTCGAACCCCAATTTCCCAAGTCCTATTTTCTGGTTGAATGGAGAGATTAGCACAAGAGTTCGTATCTGGATTTCTTTTTTTGAGTGGCCTTCATTCTTCCATTGTAATCAGTACTATCCTAGTGGTCATCTACCTTGCTCTTATCCTGTCCTGAGTCCTATGTAATTTTAGTGAAATCCGTTTAACTATCCCACATTCTTGCATAATTAAACTTGCTGGTTCCTCAGTACATCCATATTCAAACCACCTGTTTCCTAGAAGTTCCTCAGTGGATTGTGATTTTCCATTACCTTCTATAAAATCAATTCAAAAACGGAAAGGAAAAAGAGAGAGAGAGAGAGAGAGAGAATGCTTCTATCAAATGCAAGCTTTAGAGTGTTTCTAACTATTACTTCACTTTGTTTTGTCGCTACTTTCTCTTGTGGTCAGCTGACATTTACGTTCTCTTGCCAAACAAACATAGCCTCAATCGTGTTAGGTTTTAGAATGGAAGGAGAAGAAGGAGAAGAGGAGAGAAGAGAGAAGAAGGTCTAGGAGAGCAAACACGATGTTGGGGATTATATGTTATGTCTCAAACTAGAGACTAACAGGTTTATATTCAAAAGAATGAATAATTACAGAGAGGCCCTTGGCCTTGTACAATTAACATAAAAAACATAAAAACATGTGGATGTGTACAAATATACCCCTGAAACTACTATTCTTAACACTCCCCCTCAAGCTGGGTGGTATATGTCATACATGCCCAGTTTGTTCAACAAACAATCAAAATGATGAGAGCTAAGGCCTTTGGTGAAGATGTCGGCCACTTGTTCATTTATCTTCACAAAAGGAGTGCAGATTGTCTTTGATTCAATCTTTTCCTTGATAAAATGTCTATCAACCTTAACATGCTTTGTCCTGTCATGTTGTATTGGGTTGTGGGCAATACTTATGGCTGCCTTGTTATCACAATATAAACTTATAGGTTTAACAGTCTCAAATCCCAACTCTTGAACAAGTTTCTTTAACCATAAGATTTCACACACTCCATGAGCCATGGCTCTAAATTCTGCTTCAGCACTCGATCTAGCCACCACAGGTTGCTTCTTACTTCTCCAAGTAACCAAATTTCCACCAATAAACGAACAATAGCCTGAAGTAGATCTTCGATCAGAAATAGATCCAACCCAGTCAGCATCAGTGTATGCTTCTATCCTCAAGTGACCATTCCTAGAGAAGAGAAGACCTTTTCCAGGGCATGACTTTAAATATCTGAGAATTCTGTAAACTGCATCAAGATGTTCCATTTTGGGTGCATGCATAAACTGACTTACCACTCCAACAGCATAGGCTATGTCAGGTCGGGTAAGGGAAAGATAGATCAGCTTGCCTACTAATCTTTGATATTTCTCAGCATTTACAAGAGGTTCACCACAATCTTCCCCTAGTTTGTGATTTTGTTCAATAGGGGAGGAGACTGTTTTACATCCTAAGTATCCTGTCTCTGTAAGTAGATCAAGGACAAACTTCCTTTGACAAACATTGATCCCTTGCTTGGATCTTGAAACTTCAATCCCCAGGAAATACTTCAAAGGACCAAGATCTGTGATCTCAAACTGCCGAGCCAAGTAAAGTTTAAGCTTTGAGATTTCAGCCTCACTGTTTCCCGTGACCACAATGTCATCAACATATACAATGAGAGCTGTAATAGTGCTGCCCTTCCTTTGTATAAACAAAGTGTGATCGGCTTGACTTTGGGTGTATCCATTTTATAGGATAGCTTGTCTAAATCTCTCAAACCAAGCCTTAGGAGATTGTTTAAGGCCATGAAGAGCCTTCCTAAGACAACACACCTTTCCATTGCCACTAGGATGCTTGAACCCAGAAGGAGAGTGCGTGTAGACCTCTGCTTCTAAGTCACCATGTAAGAATGCATTCTTTACATCAAGCTGGTATAATGGCCAATCAAGATTTGCAGCCATTGAGAGAAGTACCCGAATGGAGTCATGCTTGGCCACTGGAGCAAAGGTTTCCTGATAATCAATTCCATACACCTGTGTATACCCCTTGGCAACCAGTCTTGCCTTATACCTCTCCACAGTACCATCAGACTTGAACTTGACTGTGAATACCCATCTGCAACCAACAGGAATTCTCCCCTGTGGGAGTTCAACAAGATCCTAAGTGTGATTCTTCTCAAGAGCCACCATCTCTATATTCATTGCTTCTCTCCATTTCGGATCAGCTATAGCCTCTGCTACATTCTTAGGAATAGGTATGGAGGAGATAGCCACAGTGAAGGCAACACCTGTAGGGGAGATAGAATCATAGGAGACAAACTTGGCAATGGGATTAGTACATGCCCGTGTTCCCTTGCGATGTGCAATGGGGAGATCTAAGTCTGAGGATATGGAAGTAGAGGAAGGTATACCTGTCTCAATGGATGTAGATCCAGGATGAGGGGACGAAAGAGGGTTTTGGCACGTCTTCTTTATGGGAAGCCATGAGGAAGGATTTTGGCTGCCATCCTTCTTTGTATACACCAGTAGCTCCCCCTGTTCTCTGTTCACCTGTGGTGCACAAGGCGGCTCCTCCTCAACAATAGCATCTATAGAACTTTTCCCCTTAACAAGAGTATCCATAGAACTTTTTTTTCCTTTGTCAATCTGAAAAAGGGGAATAGGAACAAGAGAGGAGAAGGGAAAGGAAACAAAGTGAGGAACCTCTTCAATCGCACCACCAAGGGATGAACTCTCCCCCTGAAGAGGTGACTGAAAATACGGAATGGTTTCAAAAAAATGGACATCTTTGGAGAGAGGCCACCGACGGGTAGGAGGATGATAACATTTGTATCCTTTGGAGGTAGAGGAATACCCAAGAAAGAGGCACTTCAAGGCCTTAGGGTCCAATTTAGTGCTGGCAGATTTGCTAATATGGACATAGCAAATACAACCAAACACTTTTGGAGGAAGAGAAAAAGAAGAAGAAAGTGAGGGTAAGACATCAAGAGGGACTCTGAAGTTCAAGACACTGGAGGGCATATGATTAATAAGAAAGATAACAGTGAGTAAGGCATCGGACCAAAAGGTTTTTGGAATATGCATTGTAAACCAAAGAGACCGAGCCACTTCCAACAGGTGGCCATTTTTTTGCTCAACAACCCCATTTTGTTGGGGGGTATCAACACAAGCCACCTGATGGACAATGCCATGGTCAGAAAAAAAGGTTTCCAAACCATCATACATATACTCTCCACCTTTATCGGAATGGACAATCTGAATACGAGTTTGAAACTGAGTAAACACCAACTCATAAAAATTTGTAAACGCGGCATGGACATCACTCTTTTGTTTCAAGAGGTAAACCCAAGTAACACGAGAGAAATCATCAATGAAAGAGACAAAGTAGCGGAAGCCACGTAAAGAAGTAACGGGGGAAGGACCCCAAACATCAGTGTGAACAATGTGAAAAGGTGAAGTAGATCTATTGCTAGTAGATGGATAAATTGTCTTACAACTTTTTGCAAAAAGACAAGGTTCACAATGGAAAACATGATTGACAGGAAAAGAGGTAAATAAATGTGGCAACAGTTTCCTCATAACAGAAAAAGAGGGGTGTCCCAAACGACGATGCCAAAGCAAAATATCCTCCTGTGTACGCCCGCCATCTTGCCCACACACGTAAGATTGAGCTTTCGCAACAGGGGAAGCACAAGTGTCCAAAACATATAAGCCATCTGCTTCACGTCCACTGCCAATCACCCTCTTCGTCACCAAATCTTGAAAGAGACAATGGGTAGGAAAGAAAGTGACAAAACAGTTTAAAGATTTGGTCAATTGGCTAACTGAAAGAAGATTAGTGGCAAAGTTGGGAACATGAAAGACAGATTTCAAAGGGATAAGTGGAGTGACTTGGACATCTCCCTTACCCGAAATGGAAGAAAGGGAACCATCAGCAATTTTTACCTTGTCTTTCCCAGGGCAAACAGAGTAGGAATTATAAAGTTGAGACCTACCAGTCATATGATCTGTGGCTCCGGAGTCAATGACCCAGGGAGTGGTGCCCAAAGAGGTAGAGACTTGTAGGGCAGTGGAAGTAGTGGTAGCAGTAGAGGAGGAACCATCTAAGTGGGCTACAATCCGGCGAAATGCAGCTATGTCTTCCTTGGAAAGAGAGGATGGATCAAACTCATGAACTCCAACGTGGGCCTTAGGCCCATTGTTCTTCTGTCCTTTTTGTCCCCCTGATGAAGCAAAGGATGGTTTCCCATGAAGATCCCAACAAAACTCCTTATGTCCAGACTTGCCACAATAGTCACAGGAGAATCGGCCCCTACCAGACCCCTTGGTGAGGGGAGTACGATCTTGAGGAGTGGAAGAAACAAGGGCAGAGCGCTCAACGGTGGGAGTGGTCTCCATAGCACCCCTACGGGTCTCCTCACTCTGTAGATAACCACACACCTCCTCTAGGGAGGGGAGACTTGGTCGGCCAAGGATCTGGACCCGTAAAGGTTCAAATTCAGGGTTAAGACCTCCAAGGAGGAACAGGACTCTCTCCTTCTCAAACAGCCGATGCACTTTAAGCTCATCAACAGGGCACAACTGGAGATCTCTATAATGATCATACTCCTCCCACGGTCCTACGACCAGACTATAGAATTCAGAGATACTTTTGTCATCCTGGCGCAGGCTGACAATCTGTTGGAGAAGCTGATAAACCTTGGTAGAGTCTCCCACTCTATCAAAAATACGAGCAACACTATCCCAAATGTCTTTGGCAGTTTCCTTGCTCATAAACCTTCTTCCAATCTCCGGCTTCATTGAAAAAATAAGCCAAGTCATCACAAGGGAGTTCTCTGTTTCCCATTTGGAGTAACTTGGATCAATGGAGGGAGGAGCCTTAAAGGTCCCAGATATGTATCCCAACTTTCCTCTACTCCGAAGAATGAGCTTCATAGACCGTGACCAATCCAAGTAATTATGATTGTCAAGCTTGACAATGGGGAGCTGAACATTGGGATTCTCATATGAAGGTGAAGGGATTAAAGGCAAGGCTGCTGCAACAGTGGGAAACTCAGATGTCTCAGATATTTCAGATGGAGGGATGACTGTGTCTCCATTTTTTTCACCCATTGTGACTTCAAAGCAAACAGTTGGGAACCAAACAACAGCACCACAAGTAAACACAGTGGGTTCTCAAAAGACAGCAGCAAAAAACAGATACAAACTAGGACAGAGATCCTTGAAATAGCTTGTAGAACTTTAAACAATCATCAAACAGCAGTGGAGCAAAAAAGAAGGACCTTCCTTAACCAAAAAACGATAGGGTATAGCCCAAAAAAACCCCCCAAACCAAGCTCTATCGAAGAGCTCTTTCGAATCAGTCCCTCTGGCTGGCGGAAAAAGTTGCAGAAATGGCCTGGCCGAGATGTATTTCTGATCCTTAGGAGCTTCCAAGATGCTTGAGAGGATACAAGGAAAAGAAAGAGCACTTCCAAACGAAACTAGAGCACCTGGTCATTCATCATTCAGGTTGCAAACAAGAGAGAAATCGATCTGAGAAGGAAGGCTAGGTTTTCCTTCAAAGGAACTGTTCTTCACCTTCCCAACAGCCTTCTACCACCTTCAAACTCCAGGAGCAAGACGCTCTGATACCATGTTAGGTTTTAGAATGGAAGGAGAAGAAGGAGAAGAGGAGAGAAGAGAGAAGAGAGAAGAAGCTCTAGGAGAGCAAACACGATGTTGGGGATTATGTGTTATGTCTCAAACTAGAGACTAACAGGTTTATATTCAAAAGAATGAATAATTACAGAGAGGCCCTTGGCCTTATACAAATAACATAAAAAAACATAAAAACATGTGGATATGTACAAATATACCCCTGAAACTACTATTCTTAACAAATCGATCTATGCCAAGCTCTAGTTTTCTGACCATTGAAGCATGGACTTTGAGAATATTATTATGCATGTTTTTCATCTTGTCTAATCCTTGAAGGAACTTAAGTCCGTTCTTTAGTTTTTTGGTTTGGCAATTTTGTTTACTTCTGATACTTGAAGGTTTTGCAGGTGCATGCAATGGTTCCAGTTCAGTCCGTCAATCATCTCAATCCCATTCACAATCAGCATTTGCTCCATGTTTCAATGTACTATTGGAAAGGAAGGTGGGGAATTTTTTTTCAATTTTATGCACACATGTAACTGAGCAATTGAATTGCTTCTCTCTTCTATTATCAGTCAGATGCTAGTAATGCCAGAGGAGATGTATCTGCTAAGGAGTTGTCATATTTACACTCTGGAAACCAGCAAGATGCTAGACAGAATGGACGTTTGATACATAAGGAAAAGCAGGCATGTAGAGTGTCTTCAAGAAAATTACCTTTTAAGTCTGTCATTGATGACTCTCTTGATAAAGATAGACAGCGACTCCCAAATGGTGGTGATCAAAAGGTTACTGCTCCTCGTTCTCTTAACCATCAGGAGGAAAACTTGTCTGGCCGTTTCTCTAAGAAGTATGCATTTTGAAGTCAACTATATCTTGATCTTCAATATTACATTGTTACATGATTTTGCTGATACGATGACAAATTATCTCCCAACTATATTTTGTTTCAGTGCTGCTGCTATTGGATTGGAAGTGTTATGATTGTTTTAATTTTGTTTTTAATCTACCTTGTTCATTTTTAATTTTATGATGATTGTGCCATTGGGCTCATCTGTCTGTGGGGATGGTGGTGATGTCTGGCTAAAATAATGGTTGACAGTTTCTCTCTCTCAAACTTTCTGTTGACAATGGTTTCAACTTGCAAATTTCTTATAACTCGTTTTGACACTTCCTTTGCGAGCATGGGCATATGTGGCTGTTTTTGCATCTGGTAAAGCCTGTTTTAACCAATGTTTAGAAAAATAGGGTGTTCACTGAAAATTGCTTGGTATGGACAGCCTGGATTGTAGAAAAATTTGCTAAATAGGAAACCTTTATTTTTGTCTTTTGATTCTTTTAAAGATAGTAAAATCTAAAAAGAAAAAGAACACACATTTTATCTAAATAAATTAACCTTCTTTTGAGTAGTGTGGTTGTGGTCTTGAAACTAGGATCAATCTACTTCAACATCTATTTTCGGATCAATGTTTAGGATGAAAACATTCCCCCTCACCCCCACCCCTCACCCCCCCCCAAAAAAAAAAAAAAAAAAAAATAAAGAAAGAAAAAAGAAGAAGAAGAAGAAAGTAAATGAAACCATGTGCATATCGTTTTTATCGATGATCGAGAACTTGTGTTCAAAAAAGAGATAGAAAGCTGGGTGTTGGTGGTTTGTATAAAAACCATGAGGGGGTGGTGATGTTAGCCTTTTTGTGCCCTGTTGGCATAGTGGGATTCTATTGAGGCAGAGTTGAAGGCAATTATTCAGGGTATGGAGCTAGCTTTGGGCTTAGGTTGAAGTGGTATTATGGATTTATAGTAGAACATGGCTCAACTGTTTATATCTTATTAAGTAGGCCAGGGCTCTTGCTGTGCGAGGAATTTTTCTTATTTCTTGGAGGACAAGGTCTGTAAATTATATGGGCAGATGATTTGGCAAAGGGTGGTGTAGGCCTATCATGTAGTCCTCATGTGAGATGGTTGGCCTTTTGGCTCTGTTTTTGTATACTATGCCCTACTCTCTCTTTTTTCTTTTTCTGTCATAAATCTGGGTGAGGAAGGGAGAATGTATACTGCCACTGAAAGGTAAAACATCCCAGAAACTACTGATAAAATATGTACTGTGTTTAGTATGATAGAGGGTGTGTCCCTATCGTGCTGTGAGTTGAATGTTAGAGTTTTTTTTTCTCTTCCTTTCCTTCACTGTATAATACTGTTAGTAGGTTTCCTACTAAGAGTCCATAGCTGATATTATAAATTAAGGGGGAGGATTACGATAGCAATATACACTGAATCTATCGTGTGTGTGTCTCTCTTTCTTCTTCTTCACAGGTTCTGGTTGTTGAGGTTTTGTCACATGGTATCAGAGCAATGAAGAAGAAAATAAATAAATTGTTAACAAAACAAAATTTAGGAAATGGCTAGAATAATCGATGTGATTATTCAGCCCTTATATTTATAACTTTCATAAAAGAACTGAAATTACAGCAATAACCCTGTATAGCCAACCATGATAGCTATAGGGAAATAAAAAGAGAAAAATACCAAAACTACCCTTATAATGTCGGGTAACATAACTCAACACTCCCCCTCAAGTTGGGGCATAGATATCACACATGCCCAACTTGACTAGACTAGGATGAAACAACTTCCCACTCAATCCTTTGGTGAAGACATCAGCCAGTTAATCTCCAGACTTCACAAAAGGAATACAAATCTGCCCTCTCTCTAACTTCTCCTTGATAAAGTGTTTGTCAATCTCCACATGTTTGGTACGGTCATGCTGCACTGGATTGTGGGCAATGCTAATTGCTGCTTTGTTGTCACAGTACAACATCATTGGAAGATGAACAGAACCACGGATATCTAGGAATAAACTCTGAAGCCACAATAACTCACATATGCCCTGGGCATAGCACGGAATTCAGCTTCAACACTAGATCTTGCCACAACATTTTGTTTTTTACTCCGCCATGTGACCAGATTTCCTCCAACAAAAGTACAATAGCCTGAGCTAGATTTCCTGTCAGGATTACCACCCCAGTCAGCATCTGTGTAAGCTTCAATGCGAAGATGATCATGAGGAGACAAAAGGATCTCTTTTCCTGGGGTTGATTTCAAGTAATGGAGAATACGAAGAACAGTAGCCATGTGAGTGGAATAAGAATCATGCATGAACTGGCTTACTAGGCTCACAGCAACGGCAATATCTGGTTTGGTGTGGGAGAGATAAATCAGTTTTCCCACCAGTCGTTGATATTTGCCCTTATCAACAGGTTCACCATCCTTCTCTTGCAGACGAGTAGTAGCTTCCAAAGGAGTGCCACAAGGATGACAACCAAGCAAGCCAGTCTCTGATAGTAAATCTAGAACATACTTTCTTTGGGAGAGAAAGATGCCTTTGGGAGAACGGGCAACTTCAATCCCAAGAAAATATCTTAGCTGTCCCAGATCTTTTATGTCAAATTCTCGTCCCAAGAAAGTCTTCAGATGAGAAACTTCATCTGCATCATTAGCAGTCACAACTATGTCATCAACATAAACTATAAGAAGAGTGACTTTTTCTCCCTTTCGCTTGATGAACAGAGTGTGATCAACATTACTCTGTTTGTATCCACAGGAGACCATGGCTATATGAAACCTACCAAACCATGCCCGTGGAGGTTGCTTCAACCCATATAGTGCCCTTTTGAGCCTACAGACTTTCCCATGGGTCTTGTCAGAGGAAAAACATGGAGGAACTTCCATATAAACCTCCTCTTCCAACTCTTCATGAAGAAATGCATTTTTGACATCCAATTGCTGTAGGTCCCAGCCAAGGGTGACAGCACAAGACAGTAAGACCCGGACCATAGTTGTCACGGCGTCACGGCGATCCAAGTCGGTGGAAGGGTGTCACGTCGATATATCGACATGTCGCCCGCCATGGCGTTGCCATGGCGAGCATGTCGACCATGTTTAATTTTTTATTTTCTCTATTTTTAATGTCATTGAGTATGCCATAATATATGTCCTATAACATCAAAAATCAACATGAAAGTGTACTACACTACTACTAATATACTATGCCACTATGGTTTAATTCATGAAAGTGTAACTAATATCCATTAGTGTATATGAAAGTATGAAAAATTGAAAATATAGATAACCTATCAAATAATTGAAAGCAATAGTAAAAATTAAATGATAGGCTAACCATTTCTTGAAGCTTGATAGCAATAGTCTTTCTTCAGTGTGTGTGATTTGGAGCAAAGCAACCTGAACAAAGTAATAGGTATATATTAATATATATGAATTTGATGAAAGAGGAGAGGAAATTATGTATTTAAAAGCCAAAAAATAATTTAAGATAGATAACTGAATATAGGAATCAAAGATCAAATTATTAAAGTCAAGTAATCAACCAAATATAGATAACTTTAAGTCCTTAACTAATCTTCAAAGATCAAAGTTTAAAGTTCAAACTTCAAAGTTTAAATAATCCATAATCATAATATCCAAAAGGACCAAAACTAATTAATTATCATATTCATCTAAAAGATCTGCATTTGGCAGATTTTCTTGTCGTGGCTCTTCGACACCAACATAGTCATCTACGACATTCTCGTCGTCATTCACATCATCTTCCTCTTCTTCCTCATCTTCATCTAGCTCAGAGTCATCCTGAACATCAGCCATCCTTGAGCTACCTCTCCCTCTAGCATGTCCACGGCGTGAATATGTCACATCGGCTCTAGAGGTTGATGCTTGAGTTCTCCTTGGTCGGATGGGGGCTTCAATCGATGCCCCCATTGCTCTACCAACATCATCCCACGTGAGATCATCATTGGGATGGACTAAATCTTCCTCTGAATGGGTAACCATCCACTCACTAGACCAATCCAGCTCATCAAGAATTAGTGGATCATATGTTTTGTTTTTGCCTTCCAGCTCACGTCTCTGTTGAAACCTTTCATGGAGGCGGCTATTGTATTGAACATAGACTAGATCATTCAAACGAGAATGTTTCAGTCTATTCCTCTTTTTGGTATGAATCTGAATTAATAAACAAGAGAGAACAAAAAAGTCATTTTTCAATAAAAAGACATAACAAAAGTGAAAAAAAAAAGTCTAAAAAATAAATTAAAAGTAAATGTAATCATGTAAGTTAATACTTAATACTTACAAACTCAAATGTGCTCCAGTTGCGCTCGCAACTAGAAGAAGAGCAACAAAGGCCTAGTATGCGTCGTGCAAGCTTTGAAAGCTCAAAAGCACGACCTCCATTTGTACTCCACCAAGTAACTATAAAAATATAATAAAAAAACTGAATTAATAGTAATACATCATAGACATAGTAGCATACAACGTAGGTACAAACTAAAAATACTAAGTTACTTACTAGGATTTATGGTTGTCCGTTGTCTAATCGCCATATCCCTCCCGAAACAACCCTTTGAATATCTATAATCATCAATTTGCAAAGTTATCTTGTCTTGTATAGCAGGGTCAACTACCAATCTGGTCATGACATCAACCAATGAGATGTGTAGATTGGCAATCAGTTCGCCATTTTCATTTTCCTTGAACATGAAAAATTTTCCGGGATTAAGAAATAGTGCGGCTCCATACAATGGACGCTCCATCTGACACTCCCAACGCCTGTCAATGATACTTATAATTTTCTTCCACAGCCGTTCTTTATGTGCTAAATGTTCACGTATTTTCTTTTTTGCCTCTTCCATAGCAACATAAACTTCAGGCATTGCAGGCCTCTCATCACCATCAACAATCCTCAAAACAACAATAAGTGGCTTCGATGCTCTAATAAAATCCTCCACAGTGTTCCAAAATGGTACAGCAAACACCGTTTCTTCCACTTTCTTTCCAGCCTCTGTCTTTGACAAATTAGAACCCTTCCACTCATCAGAAATAAACAAATGCTTCAATGCATCCTTATGCCTAACTAAGCTCTGACATGTCAAACAAGCAGTTGCAAATCTAGTAGCTGCAGCTCTCACAAGATCTTTTTGTCCAGTTCTTTTCCTCATTGCATCAAGAAGACGTGTGTGCCTGTAGATGAAGGTGGTTATTTTTTTTGCCTTACCTATCACATTCTTAAAGTCTTTCAGACCACCTATATCCTCCAACATCAGGTCTAAACAATGGGCTGCACAAGGAGTCCAGTATAGCTTTCTTCTCTTTTCCATAAGCATTTTACCAGCCAACTTATAGTTTGAAGCATTGTCAGTCACAACTTGAATGACATAATCCTCACCAATCTCATCAATTTTGCTATCAAGCAATTCAAATAGCATTTGTGCACTTTGAACCATACCAGATGCATCAACAGATCCCATGAAATAAGTCCCCTCTGGACAGTTAACGAGAAAATTAATTAAGTGCCTTCCCCGTTTATCCGTCCATCCATCAGACATAAGAGTGCACCCATACTGCTTCCAATACTCTTCATATTTTTTCTTCATCTCTGCAGTTTCATTCACAGCATTTCTTAACAATGGCACTCTCACTTGATGATATGAAGGTGGAATATATCCAGAACCATATTGTGCAATAGACTCGCACATCACCTCAAAGGTCCTTGCCTTAATAGCATTGAATGGGATACCTTGCTGATACAACCACTTAGCAATGTGATAATCAACTCTAGCTTTTTGTTCTGGTGTCCTAAAACGGTTCTCTATAGTAGTCTGAGTAGAACTACTATTATGCCTCTCATTGACTACTTGCTCAGGAGTCCGTCTAACATGAGCATCCATGGGACCCCTTACTTGAGGCTGAGTAACCTTTCTTTTCTTAGCAATTGTCCCAGAGCTAGGAGCCACCCTAGCAGCTGTAGGAGTCTGGGATTGTCCTTCTAGTGTATCTTCTGATTGTATTTGCCCTCCAACTTCTACAGCATTATCATCACCATCATCATCATCCAATACTTCTGTAATTTGTTTCTTCTTTTTTTTATTTAGAGCTGCCCTCATCACTTGAGAAATAGAATCATTCGTCTTGGTACACTTAATAACGTCTCCATATCCACCCACCAAATGTTGCTTCAATCTTTTAATTCCACAACTCATTTCTTTGCCACAAAGGGTGCATTTAACAACATTCTTGTTTGTTAGATCTGGCCAATACCCATACTTCCACCCAGGGTCATTTGATTTGGCCTTTCTTGCTGGGTCTTCGCTTGGATCATATCCTGGAGTAGCTCCAGTACTTACAATATTTTCACCCCCACTACTAATTGGTGTAGAACCATCCATTAGTTGAGTGAAAGACACTAGTAGACTACAAAGGTAACAAAACAAAAAAAAAAACAATTAAACTGATTTTTAGCATATTAACATTAAGCTGAACTAGGATGGAATACAGTCAAAACATAAAATCCAAGTACTGGTTTTTAGCAGATTAACATTAATGGATGGAGGGGAAAAAAAAAACTGAAATTATGGAGTTGAATATGTGCTTGCTGCTGTTGTGTGTGTGACACTGTGAGTCTGTGACTGAGACTGTGAGTGAAATCAGTGAATAGTGATGGACTACTGGCTGTAATAAGTAATAACTATTAAATCCCTCCCCCCATTGTCTCTCGACTCTCTCCCTGTCTCTGTGTGTGTAAGTGTAACTGTGTATGTGTGATCCTGTGGCTGTGTGCAAGGTAAGAAGAAGAAAAAATCAAAAACAAACACCTTCTCTGTGACTGTGCAACCCTGCAACTGCAAGGCAAGAAAAAGGAAAAAAAAAAACAAAAAACAGAGATAGTTCGGCTGTAATAAATCCCTCCCCCCTTCTGTCTCTCAACTCTCTCCCTGTCTCTGTGTGTGACACTGTGTGTATGTGTGCACTGTGCAGGGCAAGAAGAAGAAAAAAAAAATGCAAGGCAAGAAGTCCCAAGGTCTGCGACTGTAAGCAAGCTAGTTGCAAGGCAAGAAGAAGAAAAAAGAAAGAAAAAAAAAAAACCGAGAGGACTATGGTTACAACACTGGCTGGAATAAATCCCTCCCCCCTCTCTCTCGACTATGTCCCTGTCTCTGTGAATCTCTGTGACTGTACAAGCAAAGAAGAAAAAAGAAAAAATAAAAAAACCGAGAAGGCTATGGTTACAGCACTGACTGGAATGAATCCCTCCCCCCTCTGTCTCTCGACTATGTCCCTGTCTCCGTGACTGTACAAGCAAAGAAGAAAAAAGAAAAAAGAAAATAAAAACCGAGAGGAGTCGAGAGTGAGGACTACTAACTGAAATAAATCCCCCCTGTCTCTCGACTCTCTCCCTGTCACTGTGTGTGTAAATGTGGCTGTGCAAGGCAAGAGAAAAAATAAAAATAAAAACGATACTACTGGCTGTAGTAGTGATCGGAGGCTGGGAGGAGAAGAACTGAAGAAGAAGAAGTTAAGAAGAAGAAGAAGAGGTCTGCCTGGGAGGAGGAAGCAAGGCAAGAGAAAAAATTACAAAAAAAAAACGATACTACTGGCTGTAATCACTACCGGAGGCTGGGAGGAGAAGAACTGAAGAAGAAGAAGTTAAGAAGAAGAAGACGAGGTCTGCGGCGTCTGCCTGGGAGGAGGAAGAAGATCCAAATTAAAAAAAAATTAAAAATTTACTTACTTGGAGAGTTGGAGTCCTGGAGATTGCCGGAGAACTGGAGAAGTTCGAACTTCGAACTTGTTCGAAGGCTGCCGAGACTCGAGAGTTGCAGGAAGCGAGGAAGTTACCGTTGCCGCTTGCCGGAGTCACGATCCCTCTCCTCTCGATTTTCCTTTTGCGATTTCTAATTTTCTATTTCCCCCATTAGGGTATAACCGTATAAGACTATAAGAGTATAAGTTATTATGTTTATTTAAGTTTTATGATAATGTGTATTGTAGGTGTAACTTGAAAAAGTTACACCTCCAATACACATTAACGAAAAAGCATCTAAGTTATTAAGTCGTTTTTAAAAAAAAAAAATATATATAAATCTGACTTTTATACATTAAATGTTCAAATATCGGTCGACATACCCATATATCGTGGTATGGCGTCCATGGCGACGCCATGGAAGCCATATCCCTCGATATTTATACATATACCATGGCGGATCTCGATATGCCCTTTCCCCCAGCGCCAGGACGCCATGGCGACGCCATGACAACTATGACCCGGACAGTGTTCAACTTCGCAACAGGGGCAAATGTCTCCTGGTAGTCGATCCCATAAGTTTGAGTAAAGCCTTTGGCCACAAGCCTTGCTTTATATCTATCCATTGTTCCATCTGGCTTCTGCTTGACAACAAATACCCATTTGCACCTGGTTGGTTTCTTACGCGAAGGAAGAACAACTAGCTCCCATGTCTCATTTTTAAGTAAGGCCGACATTTCTTTCATCATGGTTGCTTTCTACTTTGGTTCTGCTATCGCCTCCTGCCATTTCTGAGGAATAGAAACAGAGGAAAGAGAAGAAACAAATGCATGATAGGAAGGAGATAAAGCATCATAGGAAACAACATTGGAGATGGGGTGTTGGGTGCATGACCTAACACCTTTACGAACAACGATAGGTAAGTCAAGAGAAGGATCCTTACCAGATGATGTAGTAGGGTCTAAATCTGGATCAAGTGTAGACGATTGTAGAGGTGGTATGGTGGTGGTGGTAGTCTCAACTTGTCCTGTGCGCTCCCGGGTATACACTTTATCAACAGGAATTTGACTGACTGGTCTACGCTCCCCCTGATGGGGAACCACTGTAGGAGCTGAAGTTACAGAGGGCTCCCCTTGAATAGGACCCGGAAGGATGGCAGACACATCTTCAAAACCCAGATCTTGCTCCCCCTGAAGAGGTGTCTGAGAATAATATGATAAGGACTCATGGAAGACAACATCCGTGGAGACAAAAGTACGTCGAGAAGGTGGATGATAACACTTGTATCCTTTCTGGGTTGCAGAGTTGCCCAAAAAAATACACCGAATGCTCCGTGGATCAAATTTTCCATGAGAAAGGTGATTGCAAACATAGCAGACGTAACTAAAAACTTTGGGGGGAACCACAAAGGAGGAGGAACCCTGGAGGAGGTCAACGTGGGAACGACCATCAAGGACACGGGTAGGCACACGGTTGATGAGATAAGCAGCGGTAAGAATGGCATCACTCCAGTATTGGGAAGGAACCTGCTGTGCAAACATAATGGCCCAGGCCACCTCAAGGAGATGTCGATTTTCCCTCTCAGCAACCCCATTCTGGGCAGGTGTGTCAACACAGTTGGTCTGATGGACAATACCATGATTAGCCAAATAAAGTTGGAACTGACCCTCTATGTATTCTTTGCCATTATCACTGTGTAAAATGCGCAAGGTGGTATTGAATTGGGTCTGAACCATATGATGGAATAACTGAAAGCAGCGGAAGACCTCACTTTTATGGCTCATCATGTATACCCAGGTGGCACGAGTATAACAATCTATAAAGGAGACAAACCATCTATGACTAGAAATGAAAGTACAACGGGCAAGGCCCCACACATCAGAATGAACCAAAGCAAAAGGAGACTCCCTTCTTTTATTTAATGAAGAATAAGTGGAACAAGTCTGTTTGGCCAAAACACAAGCCTCACATAAAAACTCATTCCTATTACAATGCTTGATCAAGTGGGGAAACAAAATAGCTAAAGTACTAAGGGATGGGTGACCAAGCCGATAGTGCCAGAGATGAAGGTTAGGTGAGGAGGTGGATTGTAAATGATGAGCTGTAGAGGAAGCTGAATGCAAAGTAGAAGGCTGACCCGTGTCAAGTAAGTAGAGACCACCTTGCATCTTACCACCCCCAATCGTGTGCCCCGTCGCCAGATCCTGTATGACACAATGAGAAGGGAAAAATGTCAGTTTGCAGTTCAGATCTCTAGTAAGGCTACTAATAGAGAGAAGGTTGGTAGAAAAGTATGGAACATGCAAAATAGATTTTAAAGAAAGGGTAGGTGAGCAGTGTATGGAAACCTTTCCATTAATAGGAGAAAGGGAACCATTAGCCACTCGAACACTGTCTTTGCCAGAAGATGGAGAATAAAGGTGAAACACATGGGAGGAGCTAGTCATGTGGTCAGTGGCACCGGAATTGATAATCCAAGGGCTGGATACAGCCGATGCACACAGACTACTGACTGGAATACCTGAGGCAAAGTGAGAACCAGGATGGGCAGCAGGTGCAGGTGCCATAGTAGGGGCAGCGGAAGAGGCTTGGAGCATGCAACGAAAAGCTAGGAGCTCATCCTGAGTAAGCCCAATGTCAGATGAAGGGGCGGCAACAGCAGTGGTAGGAGAATCAGCCATATGAGCCTTGGGTTTAAACTTCCCACGGCCTTTCTTTTCCTCAAAATCAGCAGGCTTCCCATGGAGCTTCCAGCATTGAGCCTCAGTATGATAGAGCTTGTTGCAGTGTTCACACTTGACAGGTCCTTTAGGGACAGCAGTACCACCATCAGTAGTGGTAATAGAAGGAACACTGGAAGCAGCTTGCAAGGCAGAGCGATCAACAGTAGAGGAATGCAGCATAGCAGCCCGACGAGATTCCTCATTATGAACCAAGGCAAAGGCCTGCTCTAGTGTGGGAAAAGGAGATTGGCTAAGCACTTGCACCCGAATAGGGTCAAACTCCATATTCAGTCCAGCCAAAAAATCATAGACGGGTACTTTGTCAATGTGTTTGCGATAGGCAGCCAAATCAGTAGCAGTAGAGGGCTGATAGTCGGAGTAGTGATCCAATTGCTGCCACAAGTTTTTGAGGACAGCATAGGATTTGGAGATAGAGAGCTCCGATTGGGTAGTCGCATTAGCTTTCTTTCTAATCTCATAGACCTGTGCATCATTCCCAGTGCTACCATAAGTCTCTTTGGCACCATTCCATATAGTATGGGCTGTGTCCAAAAGGAGAAAATTGTCGGAGATATCCCCTTGCATAGAATGAATCAAGCAGGACATCACCATTGCATCATTAGATAGCCACTTGTTGAGCTGAGAACCCTCTTCCTCTGGCTTTGGTGTTGTCCTGAGAATATGGTCAGTAAGGCCACGGCCAGCTATTGTCAAATAGGTAGACCGAGACCACTTCAAGTAGTTGGAGCCATCAAGTTTAATAGGTGCAGCAAGGGGAAGAAAATCAGTCCGGGGCTGTCCATCAAGGCCAGAAGAGGCTGAAGAAGAATGAGATCCAGTCATTGCAGCAGGCAACCAAGGTCTTCAATGAAGCAGCAATCAGCCAAAGAACCCCAAAAAATCCTGGAATCGATTTGGGGAGAATTCGACCCCAAGAGAAGATGGCTGAATTGGAGCAAAAAATCCCAGATATGAAGGCTGGGAATGATGTCGAATGGAGGCAGCAAGTATGCCAAACAGATGCAGCAGCAACCAGCAGCCCAACCCCTAGATTGATTAGTGTCAGGGTTTTGAAAAAAACCCTGAGAAGAGAGATCGATAAGGGGGAGGGGTCTTCAAACAATCTGATGAAGTGGATAGAGGCTGAGAACAATAGCTGAGGAAGATTCCACAAGAGAAGAAGCAGCCGAAATAGTTATAGAGGCCTGATCTTCAAAGAAAAAAAGAAATCTCCAAATCGCAGACGAGAACTCAGCACCTATCAATCTGAAATAAAAGCATAAAAGGGAGGTAGGTTGGGGGGCAGCAGCTAGATCATAATGATCACCTCATTAGCGCTGCCCTGATGAGAGAAGGAGAACCAAAAAAGAAGAAAGAAGAAGGGATGGAGGGAGGGAAGGAGGGAAAAATTCGAAGGGAGGGTGGTGGGTTTTGAAAACCTAGATCTGAGATTATTTGGCTCTGATACCATGTGAACAAAACAGAATTTAGGGAATATCTAGAATAATCGATGTGATTATTCAGCCCTTATATTTATAAATTTCATAAAAGAACTGAAATTACAGCAATAACCTTGTATAGCCGACCATGATAGCTATAGGGAAATAAAAAGAGAAAAATACCAAAACTACCCTTATAATGTCGGGTAACATAACTCAACATAAATCAATAACAATACTGCTGCAAATACCATTCTGTTTTTTTCTTACCTGTTTACCTGCCCACAATACCAGGCTGAACCTGTTTTCTCTCTCTTTTCTCCTCTCTGAATTTGTTATCTTAGATACATCCTATCTTGCGGTCTCCCTTGATGCTGTTCGCACCTCTGGCAGACTCGCTGCCTCTCCCGCCATCGCCAACGTCTTTTAGGTGTGCTCCACGTTGTGGGACAAATTTATTTTCTGGTATCGTACAACTCACAACTTACGAATACTAAGGGCCGTGTATACTCGACTGGAGATTGACGACGGTGATGGTGACAACAACGGCATTGAATTGATCTATTGACACATCGCACTCTCAAAATGTACCTCGTGTGTGGTTTCGTCGACGGCTCTGTCAGTCTATTCGATCTGTTGTCGAGTCCTTGAGACTTTGTGGTACCTTTCTATGATTTTCTGCATGCTTCTTCATGATCTGATGAAGCACTTTACAACAGATCTCTCGTTTCAAAGCTGCAATGGTAGACTTACTTCTTGCAGGTTAGGCTGAGTGGGCTGAAGTCGGTGAGGGTGAAATTGAGGCTAGAGAGTGGACAATGACGACGTGGAAGATCTCCTCAAGGACCTCGTAATGGAGTTTGGCTGGAGCTCTCCGCCTCAACCTGCTGGTTGTGTGACTGTCAAGAGGTTGAAGACAGTCAAGTCATTCCCTTTTATAGCCTACTTTCCTCTTTTGCCCCTCTCTTTTAAATTAAATCAAATTTGTTCTTGAGTTTTATTTTGTTTCAAGATTACCCCCGTTTAATTATAACCCCCCTTATGTCCTCCTATCCCTTATTCCTCTGACATCCATTTAAGATTCCACATATTTACAATTTTGCCACCCATGTGGTACACTTGGAATAAATTGTGAAATTGTTATTCATTATAATTGCAGTTCTATTGCCATTCTGTGGGCCTATAGCACCCAATTTAGGGTCTTGGACCCCTAGATGGCATCAATTTGGGGTTGCAATTTGTTTTGAAGATAGGTACTTGCATGGAGTGATGTTTGCTGCTTTTAATTATTGAAGATTATTTGTTCGGATTTTTATAAATCTGGTCTATCTAGGATTTTATTTGCTACTGCTGTTTTTTGGTATGGGGTTTAAGTGATGCTGATTCTTCCTACCATATGATGATGTGCTATCACTTTTCATTTATTGCATTCTCCGCATTATTTGTCCACGTTTGGTGCTACACGTGAAGGGGAGATTGGAGTTATCATGAGTAATCATCTAGTATTTGAAGATTATTATTGTTGTCTACTCTAGTCATTAGTTGAAGATTATTATTATTTGCTTGTTCATGTCATCTGTTCATGTCCTCAACAACAATATCTTCTTATGAAGAGATGGTTATGCTTGTGGTATTCAGCAACAAGATTCTTTTATGTGGTTCCCAGCAACCTTATGCTGCTACTTGTGGTCCACAGTAACCTATGCTGCACTTTTACCAGTGGTTCGCAGTACCCTATGCTGCACTCTTACCAGTTGTTCGCAGTGACCTATGCTGCACTTTTATCTATCTTCTTAGTGAATATTACTACTTGCCTTCCTTGAGAAGGGCTTATGATGTTGCTGTTGCTCCTATGATATTTTGGATTGCGGGTAGTATTCTCTGCCGCTTATTTTGTTCATTGCTGTCTAGATTTATTCGACCCCTAGATTTTTCTCTATTATTGCTGCTGATGGTTGATGTGCTTGAGTTGGTATTGCTACCAGAATGAAGTTCTCTTTGCGCTCATTGGCATCCACGACTGCTATATATGTTCAAGACTGATTTTGCAGTTAATATCTATTCTTGTTGTTCCAAGCTGGAGCCTTTATATATATATATGAATTTTCTTATTGACACCTCTTACGGTGTCAAATAATTTAGAACCTTACTTTTTTGCCCTCTTAGTATTTACAATTTTTTTTGAAGGGGGTAAATATTGTAATTTCACATATGTACTCGAAATATGTGCATGACAATAACACCTTTTGATAATGACATAATGATACAAGTTATTTTTGAAAACCCTTTTATTCCCTTAACTTAGAATTTTTGAAAATAAGACAAGGGGCAGTTTAAAGAAGGTGTCAAGTTCTAAATACACCTATAGAGGTGTCACACACATCAAATCTCTCTCTCTCTCCAGCTTGAGAGGGAGTGTTAAGATATGTACTGTGTTTAGTACGATAGAGGGTGTGTTTCTACTCCCTATCGTGCTATGAGTTTGAGTCTCAGAGTTGCTTTATGTTAAGTCATAGAGTTGTTTTTGGTTCCATTTCTTTCCTTCATTGTTAGTAGACATCTACTCTTAGTAGGTTTCCTACTAAGAGTCCATAGCTGATATTATAAATTGAGGGGGAGGACCACGATAGCAATACACACTGAATCTATCGTGTCCTAGAACTCTCTCCCTCTTCTCCAACTCCATCGTCTCTCTCTCTCTCTCTCTCTCTCTCCTCTTCTTCTTCTTCACAGGTTTTGGTTGTTGAGGTTTTGTCACAACTCACAACTACGAAGGATGAAATACAGCAGCAGGAAGTTAAGAATCAAATTATATATAGAAGGCATATAAGTTCTGTTCAAAAGGCAATACCCTAAAGTCCCGGGTTTTTTACACTATTCCTTCTTTGTTTTATTCTTTATTCTTTATTATTTTGTTGGATAAAGCTATTTATGTATTCTTCGATCATTGTGTAAATGTTGATTTCATGAATCACATATGTATTTATGCAGCATGAGGCAATACCTTAAAGTCCCAATTTTCTACAATCCTTCTTTGTTTTATTCTTTATTCTTTTTTTTTTGTTGGATAGATCTATTTGATGTATTCTTCGATAATGTGTAAATGGTGATTTCATAAATCACATATTTATTTATGCTGTCATTTTGGAGATTTATTTTCTTTCTCATTACTAATGTAGGATGTTAGTTCTATAACCACTGTTTATTTTTGTTTGAACTGAATGGAAACTTTGTTAAACTTTTGTAATCTTGATTAGGAGGACTTCTTCTGAGCTCCAGACTTTACTTGATTCGAAGACTAGGAAGGTATGTCATTTTAGTATTTTACTTTCTTTTCCTATAAATGCAGCTTGCAATTCATTTTTGATAAACAATATAATTTACTGGAAAAAAAACAAAGTGGGTAAAAACTCTAGATAGACCAGGCCAAACAAGGTCCAAAGGAACCATTTTTTTTTTTTGATAAGGTTCCATTGGTTTCCACATAAAAGAGGTGGAAAATGAAAAATTTCCTGTAGGATAGATTTTGTCACAGTTTGTTTTGACATAAAATGCGAAAAAAATGACTTTGAGAAACAAGAAAATTTTCATATGGAGTAAAATGTTACATTGAAAGAAACGGTGCTTTAGCAATGGAAAACGGTTTGGTGATATGGGAAGAAAGTTAGAGACTCCAAACAACCAGGGCCATTAATGAAAGCACACCAAAATAAATATCCAATGCATGAGGTATAATAAAGCGCAGTCTGTACTCTGGAATTGGGACAGAACTACATTGGCATCACCTCTACCTATGAACAGCTTCCTTAGCCTTTCGTAGAAGGAGCATAACCAAGGAAAACACATTTAAGGGCCTTAGGATCAAGTTTAATCCAAGCAAACTTATTAACATGCTCATAGCACACACACCTAAATACTTTGAAAGGAAGAGAGAAGGCTGAAACAATTTGGGGGGGGGGGGGGGAAACAAAATTTCTAAAGGAGATTTTGAGACCAAGGATACTAGAAGGCATACGATTCATTAAGAAGACAAAAATAAGGAGAGCATTGGACCATAAAGTCTTAGGGACATGCATACCAAATAGTAGACTCCTAGTCATGATGCAGGTGCACTACCTTGGACCAACCCAAACCCATTTGGCTATCCAAACGGAAATGAACCGGGTCCAGTTTGAGTTTTTGGAGTCTAGTAGGATTTTAGGAAGTTTATTTATTTGGGAAAATATTATGTAATCTTTTATTGTGGGTAGGATACATAGGACGGTAACTTGGTACTTTCCTTGTTGGATATGTTTCTACTTTTGTTTTAGGCTATGTACAGGTTTTCTTTTCCTATTTATGTGTATGCTGGTACCGATAAAAAAATCAGAGATTGAATAATGAATTGAATAGTGAGTATTGACTGCCTGTGTGGCTGGCTGTGTTCGTTTTTCTTCCTTTCCCCATCCCCCCCTTTTTCTTCTTATGCGTTCCTCTCTCCCCAGCAACACTGATTTCTTCTCAGATTTCCCCTTCTCCTTAACCAGCCCTCCACCAATTTGGTGTTAGAGCCAAAGGATCCATCTCTTTCTTTCTCTCTCTCATCCCATTCTCCTTCTTCCCTATTATACTGTTCATCTGATACCAGCAAACAAAAAGAAAAAAAACCCTGCGTATCACTCTCCATCTCCCACCCCTCTCCTTCGACCTCACTGATATCCACTCCCTTTGATTCCAGCGACCCATCCCTCTTAATTCCCTTAGCAAAAACCCAACTCACCGAACCATTAAAACCCTAAACCCATCTCATTCCCGCAACAAAACCCCTTCCCAACACCCACCGAACACTCACTGTTACTCACGAACCCACTGTGGATCACGAAAACTCGCACCACCCCTACTGTGACTTCAATTGAAACCCTTTCTAGGGTTCAGCCAGCAACCAAAACGAAAGAAAAAAAAGGGGGTAGAAGAAGAGAAGCAAGAGCGAGAAGCATAGACTTGAATAAAAAAGAAAAACACTCGTACCTAAGGGTGTCAAAATGTAACCGGAACCGAATACCGAATCCAAAACCGAGCCGAATTAATCGAATCGAACCGGACCGAATTAATTCGGTTCGGATTTGGATCCACCAAGCAAGATTTTAATTTTGGTCTGTTCGGATATGGTTTCAATGTAAGAACCGTCGGTTCTAACTGAAACCGAACCGAACGACCGAATCTAAATCCCTAGTTTTTTTTTAGTTTTACAACTTTACGTTTGACAGTTGATCTTTAGGCTTCAGGTTTTAATGCTTTAATGCTTTATTCCTTCATTCCTATGTTGCAAGAGACTCTTTACCTTCCAAAGTTCCAAGTTCCAACCTTTTACAAATTTTAAAAGGTTTTACTATCTCTATTCTCTATGACTCTTCGTCTCTCCCAAGTTCCAACCTCGTACAATTTTTGAATTAAATTGATTTTCAAAGTGTGCATTTAAAGATGTAAGGCCCAAAAATACAAGATGGGCATTTGTAGGACTTTTAGTAGTAGATGTTGTTGGGAATTTAAAGCCAAATAGTAAAACGGTTTAGCAAAGCGAATAGAATTTAAGTTGTATAATCGAATTAAAACCGTATCAAGATCCGAATTGGAACCATAACCGAACCGAACCGAGCAGGTTTGGATTTGGATTTAATTCTAGAACTGAGGCAGTTCTCGGTTCGGATTCGGATCACACTATCACTTCCTGGAACCGAACCGAAACCGAACCAAATGACCAAAATCGAACCATAGTTGTCACGGCGTCACGGCGATCCAAGTCGGTGGAGGGGTATCACGTCGATATATCGACATAACGCCATGGCGAGCATGTCGACCATGTTTTATTTTTTATTTTCTCTATTTTTAATGTTTTAATAGATGTATACTCGAGCCAGGTTTTATTTTTTCTCTATTGTTTCTCAAGTTTTAAGAAGAAAATTCAGAAATCGAAGAAGAAATCGAAGAGGGAAAGAAGAAATCGAAGAGGGAAGAAGAAATCGAAGACAGGAAGAAGAAATCGAAGAGGGTCGCCATGCAACCTTCTCCAGCGCCAGGACGCCATGACAACTATGAACCGAACCAATTGACACCCTTACTCGTACCTGGTTCAGGACCCTTTGCCGCGTCAATTCCCCACATCGGTGTCCTCCGTTGGCCGTCGCGGTTAAAGTCTTAGTCCTCCACCCCTCTTCTGTTGCAGCCAGCGTCATCCTCGCTGGTTTCCCTCTGGTATGACAGTAGAAGACTCCAGGTCGAAGTCGTCTACTCTTTCCACGATAAGTCCACTTTTGTCCCCAGCTTTCCCATTTTTTGCTCCCCCTACGTCATACCTTTTTCAAGTTTCAGATTTTATTTTTCCAGAATTATCGTTTTCTCCTATTTTTATTTACTTTGTCCCTTTTTATCAACTTCCAAGTTGTTCCTCCCCCCTACATAACGCTGTTGACACCCACGTTGGTGTACTTAAAGGGTTATTTCCCTTTTATGTTGGTTTTCCAAAACTGCCCCTTTATTCCACCTTGTCATTATTTTAGCCTCAATTCCTAGATTGCCCTCTATTTTAAATTCTTAACCTTATTTCGTCCTTATTCTGATGTCTAATAGCCCTTCGAGATTCTATTTATTTACAACAAAGCCGAACCTGAGGCTACATCATGAAGGTTGATCGATACAATTTGCTCCTTTCAATTAGAGATGGTTTCCGTAAATTGCAAACAACACTTATTGATTTGAAAACAGGTTGTCGGGAGTTTGCCAATCAATAATCACTTCTATGATAAGGTGTCAAGCATGATAGAATCTTCCGAAAGCGGATCAGAGGTGGACAACAAATGTGACGATCAAGTTCAAGTGAACAATCCGATCAAAGTTGCGGTTGAAAAATTGATTGACGGTCCGATTCCAGTTGTGAAACCCCACGACCAGATTCTCATTAAAGACATGTTGTTTGCCAACGAACATCAGAAAATCATGATGGTTGATCATGAGATGCACTGGATCATCACTCCATCAAAGTAGATGTTTGTGGATGCTGATTCTCTCATTTTTACAAAACTCGAGGTCGAGTTTTTCTCAACACCGGAGGAATTGATGCAGGCTCACTACCTTGGACTGACCCAAACCGATTTGGGTTTCCAAATGGAGAAGAACCGGGTCCAGTTTGAGTTTTTGGAGTCTATTAGGATTTTAGGAAGTTTATTTACTTGGGAAAAATATCATGTAATCTTTTATTTGGGTAGGATATACAGGACGGTAACTTGGTAGTTTCCTAGTTGGATATGTTTCTATTTTTGTTTAAGGCTACATATAGGTTTTCTTTCCTTATTTATTTGTATGCTGGTACTGATAAAAAAATCAGAGATTTAACAATGAATTGAATAGTGAGTATTTAGTGCCTGCATGGTTGGTTGCATGCATTCTCCTTCCCTTCCCCCTCCCCTTCTTCTTATGCGTTCCTCTCTCCCCAACAACACTGATTTTTTTTTCTCAGATTTCCCCTTCTCCTTAACCGGCCCTCCACCAAGTCACTACCCAGAAATGATGATTTCCGATCAGCTACCCCATTCAGTTGGGGTGTGTAAACTCAAGCTAGTTGATGGACAAGGACATTATCGGTAAAAAAGTTATGGAGCCCACCATGCATATACTTTACCCCCTGTATCAAAGCACACAATTTTAAGTCTAGTATCAAATTGAGTGCAAATCTTCTGGTAGAAATTTTTGAAAGCATCATAGACATAGCTTTTGTGTTTCAATCGAAAAACCCACGTAGTGCGGGAGCAATCATCAACAAATGACACAAAATAGAGATAACTCAATAAAGAAGTGATGGGAGCAGGTCCCCAAACATCGGAATGGAAAATATGGAAGGGAATAGTAGATTGATTACCATGGTAAGGATAAGAAGAACGAAAGTGTTTAACAAACAAATGTGGTTTACATTGAAATACGTGGGAAGTAAAAATAGAAGAAAACAAATGTGACAACTGTTTTTTCATAACACCAAAAGATGGATGCCTAAACGTTGATGCCAAACCATCACAAAATTAGCAGTGTTGTTTTTAGTTGTTACTACGCCCACACATATGATTGAGCTATAGTAGAAAAAGATGGTCTGGCTTCAAGAAGATAAGAGTCCTTTTTCTCTTCACGTCCACTGCCAATCATCCTCTTCGTTACCAAATCCTGAAAAGACAACAATTCAAGGATTTGGTTAAGTGACTCATAGATAGGAGGTTAGTGGCAAAGTTTGGAACATGAAGAATAGAGTCAAGAGATAGAAGAGGAGAGATGGAGGAAAGAGAACCATCAACAACTCTAACATTATGCCAACCAGAGGAAACATAATGTGAATCATAACATTGGGACATACCGGTCATTTGGTCAGTGGCTCTAGAATCAATGACCCAAGAAGTGGAAGTGGCTGAGGTAGAGGGATGCAATTTTGAAGCAAAAGGATTTGACACTTGTTTGTTGAAAAGGAGCTACCCAATTGTGACACAACCCATCGAAAAGATACAAGATCTTCACTTGTGAGGGAACTATGGTCTGCCTATAGTCCAGATGGATACCACATGTGTTCAGTTTTAGCCATCACAGAGTATGCTCTAGCTCCCCCTCTCCACCACCACACATACCAGTAGGCGCACGGTCATGACGTACCCATCAAGTCTCCCTAGAGTGCCTGGATTTGCCACAATGGTCACATTTGAGCTTGTCTCTGTCATCCCCATGGTTTGACCCTTGGCCTCTTCCTCCATCATGCCAATCTCTATGAGAGCTAGAGGAAAGAGTAGATCTTTCAAGTGATGGTACAGTGTCCATGGCGACTCTTTTGGTCTCCTCACTTTGCAAGTAGCTACATACTTCATCTAAAAATGAAAGAGGTGACCAGCCCAAGATTTGCACCCGGATTAGTTCATATTCGGGGTTTAACCCGCCAAGGAGAATTAGAACACGCTTCTTCTCAAGTGTTCTATACACCTTTGCTTCATCTTTAGGATTGGATAGCTGGAGGTCGCTTTAATGATCATACTCCTCCCAGGCTCCTAGAGACCAATAATTCTGTTATAATACTCAAAGATAGTTGGAGGTCCCTTTAATGATCATACTCCTCCCAGAGACCAATAATTCTGTTATAATGCTCAGAGTTAGCCCTGTCTATTTGCCTGGCCGAAACCAGGTCCAAAATCGAGACCTTGAACCGTGCGTACATAATGCGGGGCCTAAGCTATGCATGTCTTTCCTCACCACTTCTATGGTTAATTTAGGCCTGCCCCTGGTTCTTTTAGTACCTTCAATTTGAATCAAATCACTCCTTCGTACTGGAGCATCCTGAGGCCTTCGTTGAACATGGCCATGCCACTTCAAACGACTCTCATGTAGCTTATCGTGAATCAGAGCTACTCCCAACTCAGCTATAATATGGTCACTCCTTACTTTATCTTTCTCAGTCTTGCCACACATCCATCTCAACATCCTCATCTCTGCTACACTTAGTTTATCTATATGGCGCTTCTTAACTGCCCAATATTCCGCATCATACATCATAGCCGGTCGTATGGCAGTCTTATAAATTTTCTTTTAAGCTTTAAAGGAATACGCCGATTGCACAACACTTCAGACGTACCTCTCCACTTCATCCATCCTATTTTAATCCTCTAGGAAAAATCATCCTCTGTATCACCTTCTTTATTTATTATTGAGCCCAAATATCTAAAATAATCACTTTATGGAATCTCTCTCTCATCAATATTCACAACCTCATTAATTGTCCTAGTATGGCCAAAGTTACACACCATATATTCTGTCTTTGTTCTACTTATCCTAAGGCCTTGTGATTCCAAGGTTAACCGACTCCTTTTCCCATTTCAAGATGAGTAATGCAGCCTTCTGGGGCCCCTAATTTTTTTTTTGGGTGAATAAAAATTTCATTACCAAAGGAAAGAAAAAGAGGGGAGGAAGAGTGAACAAACAAGCACAAGCCAAATACAAAGCCCTACCAAAAAAGGCAAGGACAAGCAAAAGAGGGAAAGAGCCCTAACAAAATCAGCGAACCAAAGAAAGGGGAAAAATAAATGGCCTTCAGGAGACGACCAAAGCCAACCTCGACAAATACAGAGTTCTATCCTTGATCCAAAGGCTCACAACAGAGGGCATGATCTCTGATATCCAAGCTCTGAGGCAAAATCTTTTTCGAGCAGGGCAGGGAGTAGGCGCTGTAGGGACGGATCTTAGGGAATGGAGGGGGCTGGGGTTGCGACGGCGAAAGACTCTAAGGGTCGGGGGGGTATAAGACTGGGTCGCAGAGGGGGTCAAACCGATGTTGGAGATTAGGCTCAAATAAGTGTGGGCTGGGAGGGAAGGGTTAGAGCAAAGGGGCAAACGACAATAAGGATTTGGGCCTTTTGGCCCATCAGGATTAGTCAAAGAGGATTGGGAGGTGGGCCGGGTTAGAGAGGGAATGGGCAGAGAAGGAGTAGGGACCATAGTTCAAGAACTCGCGAGATCTCGCCGAGTTTCTCGGTTTTTGGAAAAGCCGAGCCGAGACTACCAATATCTCGGCGAGATCTTGGATCTCGGTTGGAACTCGGTTTCGACCCATTATTTTAACCCACCTACCACTTAAATACCTTACCTAATTGGACAAAACTGGACATATCTCGACGAGATCTCGGGTTGACCCAAAGTTGAGGCTTCGAGTTGAAAAAAAAGAAATGCACCTACTCGGCGAGAGATCTCGCCTCGTCTCGGTTTTTCTAAGAGTCAAGTTGGTACCGAGACTCGAGTTTTAGTACCTTGGTAGGGACCACATGGGTTGCGTTAGAGGGATTCACCAAAGGGGTTGCGTTAGAAGAGAGAGAGGTTAGGGAGAGGGAGGATCGAGGGCCCAACAAGGACTTGGTTAAACCTTTGAGAAAGGGGGTAATCCCTAGGTTTGATGGGGCTGGCCTAGGTGGAGTCAGAGGAGAAAGAGTAGGCGCAGAGGAAGGGGAAGGGGTGGGGGCATGGACAGTCTGATGAGGAACAGAGGAGATTGGCAAAGGAGCGATATGTCGATTGGGAGGGGAGATGAGGATCAGAAGTCGGATCATTGGGAGATGGGATAGCAACATTGTCGCAAAGACCAACGGACAAGAGAATGGCGTTTTGGACCAGTGGTAGCCGATAGAGGGACCGACAGACTAGCGGAAGGATGACCTCGGGGAGAGTTTGAAGTCGGGAGCTCTTTGCATCGGGGTCTGCGATATCTGCTTCTTATGCGGCCACGGTTAGGGCCACAAGAAGTAGAGTTTGCCGGAATGGATGGAGGCGAAGGATAAATAGAGTAGCCAGGGCCCTTCGCTGCATGGTCCATCGACGCAAGCGATCGCATACGAATCCAGGTAGGATCGACTTTGCACACAACATTGGTGGGGTATTTGTGAGTAGAGTCTTCTTCGCATACAACAATAGTAGCAGTGGACTTGGGAGTTCAGGCTTGGGTGAGATGACCAAAAGCCTTGCAAATGAAACACTGGGGCGGAAGCCTTTCGAAGTGAATCGTCTGTTGGAAAGAGAACCCTTCATAATCCATGACAAACGACAGCCTATCCATCTTTTTGCTTCTCTTGTCGGAGTAAAGGGGTTTGCTGACGATCGAGCCGATGATGCTAAGACCCTTTTGACACTAGAAATGGAGAGGAAGGCCTGGTAGCGTGATCCACAAAGGAATGGAGTGGAAATCGACCTTGTTGAGTTGCAATTGGTGATCCCATTGTCGTAGGAAAATAGGAGCCTCTAGGGCTTTCAGTTTATCATCTTCTTCAGAGAATTTGAAAATGGAGTTCTCCATTTTCTAGGAGGCAAGTATCCATGGTCCCTTGGGTTAACCATTGCTTAGTTAGAGACGACTTTACAATATTGAAGCGAGGTCTGCTCCCAAGGAAGTGCCCTACCAACCAGTCCATCCATTTAGTGATTTCAGAGTCAAGAAGCCCATACGGGGTAAAGGCCGACTAATTTGTCCCTAACATGGAAGGTGGGACAAAGTGGAGAGGGGGGTCCTCCCTAGCAGAGGAAAGGGTAGGCTTGAAAAAAGTGAGCTCCAGGTCTTTGCACTGGAGTTGGGGAGAGAGGGGGAAATGTTGGAGGAGAGATTTGGAGGGGTGGGGTGGGGGAGGGAGGAACCGACCGGTAGGGCCACCAGAGGAAGGTCAGACATGGCAGAAGGGTTTCTTTCAACATTCGGGGCCCTTTGACTTGAAGAATCTTCATTAAGTAGCTATAGAAATACTCTTTCCATCTCTCCTTAAAACAACACTTTCAAAAGATCTAAATATTTTTCAAACCAAAACAGAAATTTCCTATTTTTCCTGATTGTTTTGTAAAATTTCAAAATAATTTTGAAAAATTAAAATTATTAATTTGCGTACCAAAAAAAAAAAAGGCGACTCTATGAAGTCGTAGATTGAACAATGGTGTCTAACATATATAAAATTGAGCTCTAACTGCTAAGTACTAATCTTTGCCCCCCCCCCCCCCACCCAAAAAAAAAAAAAAAATTTGTAGCAAGAAATCAAAATTTTTTTTTTCAGAAAAATTTGAAAATATTTTAAAACAGAAAATTAAATCTGACTCCATTAAGCCGAAGATCAGCCTAGGTGTCTAACATATAAAAAATTGAAAGCCAAACCAAGTATTTACCCTATTTTTTGCAAAAATTCATTTTTGGGAAAAGTGATATGCCTTCAATTTTGAATCTTGCAAAAAACTTCAATAAATGCAGCAAATAGTCTCTGTAGATGCATTCCAGTACTGCCCAACATCTTATTCCATAAAGATATGGGAGTGATTTGGCCAAAAAGGTATTATTTTGTAGCCCTTTGGAGTTGAAACCAGCGAGATGATCGAAATGGGTTGAAATTTTATACTATGGCCTTGTATTGTTTTTGTTGAAACAATACAAAAACCCGATATCTTATGAAATTTCAACTGAAATATTGTACATTTTAGGTATCACACCTGGTTTTGTTTCAACATGTGTTGAAATCGAAATATTTTGTGAAATTCTGGCGGAATCCACAGAAATTTCGAACATTGGATTCAGCAAATAAACAAAAAATAGGAATCAGGTACTCGGGGTATGTGGTGTTCCTTTTAATTTCTAATTTCACCAAAGAGATGGAAATACTTCTATATGTATATATGTTCGCACAATGCACGTAAGTTGTTTGTATTTTCTTGCATTTTTTGTTTGGGTTAGTTATAGCTCATCATGATAGGTGGTTTTGCATGTTAGCCAAATTCTTCAAGAATCTTTTTCTCTTGTTAAAGTTTAATCTATTATAATTCATAATCCTAGACACCAATTCAGTGCCATGTTGGTGTCTACTCGTGTTCTCACATGGGCATGGCTCCTATTTTGAATTCTCTTGGTACATTCCTGGAGAGATCTTACATTCAACTTAGGACTATTGAGAAATACTTGAGAAAGTGAAGATTTCTAAATAAGTTGAACTATTGAAGGACACTTTAGTTGCTTTTCTTTGATCGGTTACTTTTTGGTTATGTCTTGATTATTCTATTAAAAAACTTGCTTCCATAATTAAAATCCATACTAATTATGGCCTGTAATTTTTGTTCCATTAATATGCTGACTGAATCCATTCTGGCACTCATGAAACAGGGCCAGAGTCACCAGACTGTGGTTCTTGTGGATGAAGAAGATTGTCCTTCTCTTGAGACTACTCAACAAAAAGACCAACCAATTGAACGGTGAATTAAATCTTTCAATACTCTCTTTGTTTCTTTTCCTGTCTCAGCTGCACAATTATCTATTAGAGTTGGCAAATGATTTGATAAATGGCCCTTTTTCAGGATGAAGGATAAAATAATATACTACCCTTCCAGGTACTACACTATGTCTTTGTTCTGGAACTTATGCAGAATATGATAACTGAAAGATACCATTTGCTTGGGTTTTGATTTGCATGTTCTTGTAAGTGGTAACCATGTACTTATATGTCAATGCAGAAATGATCCAGAATCTGTTGAAATTTGTTACTTGGACATTGATTGCCTTGCTCCTGAAGCTTTTCTATCGTCAACTATTATGAACTTTTACATTCGGTGAGTTTTTTTCAATTGTTAAGAGTAATGTACTATGCCTCACATCATGTTATTTTTCTTATCCTGCTTATTTCTTTCTTTACTTTATAAAGTGAAGGAGTCTAGTAAGAAAGAGTGATGATGTGTACTATTGTACCGAGAAGATATATAACCAACCATAATTGACTGGGCTGTGCAAAAATTAGAAACCAAAAATCTTGGATACTAATATTTAGTCTGTTGTCTATTAATTGGGACTCTCTTAGTCATTTCATCTTATTTTATCTTTTGTTTATACAAGCTGGCCAAAAGAACATATTGGAATTTTGGGAGAGAGTTCTTTATGCATTTGCTGTCACTATAACTGCTCCCCTCGGTATGACGTCACCTCCCCCATCCAATTACAGAATTTCATAGTTCGAGGTATTAGTTTTGGGCATGGTTTCGATCAGCCCTGAAACCGAGTTGTTTTGGCCAAAACCTGAGATTTTGACCAAAACTATATATATTTTTTCAAATTTCGAACTTTGGTTTCGGGGTCATGTGACCTAATTAAGTTATGAAACTTGCAGGACAGCCTATTTTAGGCCCTATAAACATAGTGGAATCCTTAGATTTTTTTTAAAAATCACACTAGGTTGGTAGTGTATGCTTTATATAGACACTGATATGGCCTATTCCACACAATCTTTAGTATTAGAACACATATAATTCAATTAAAACAACTTAAATAAGCAATAGGAATGAAAAGACATCAAATTATAAACCATTTCATGAATCATATATTGTTTGTTATGTAGAGACAAATATATTGGACTCAACATTCAACAATACAAGCAACAAGTCACCCCTATCCTCACCTATTGCCTGATCAAAACCACTAGAATGTTGCTGATGCTAAATCAAATTTTCCTTCCACTGAATCACAGAAGCTATCCATTTCATAGTATGGCGGAAGAAACACTCGAAGTCGTTCACAACAGCCCTATAAATGAAATCATCAATGAACTCGAGGTACCCTAACATAGGGTATATATCTCTGAACCATGTAGAACTCGAGCGAGAGCCATTGCTATTGCATGGTGCATGTGGAATTTGAATTGGCATGTGCGTGAACCTGTAGATGCTGTCCACAAAACCTGACCAAGTGGGTGACCGACCCTCATACTCAGAGACAAAGGGTAGAGTTGAGAAACAAGAAGAAGAGAATGATTTGGCTTGTCAATGAGACAGGGCCACCACTTTATTTATAATCTTAGGAATATTGCAAATATGGAATGATTGCACAATCACACAATTAGCACATTAAACATTTGCATATGAATCTAGACACTCCAATGTACCCAGTTGCATTACACACTTTACCAAGAGAACCAAACCAGAAGAGAGCCGAATTGGACCAATCTTCAACACTCCCCCTCAAGTTGGTGCATAGATATCACACACATAGTTCTAAAACTAGCCAAGATCTGGGAAAACTCGAGAATCTCGACCTGGTCGAGACAAGTTCTCTTATGAGACCCAAATCTGCATGGTTTCGGTAAACTCGACCGAAATTTCGGTAAAATCTCGGATATCTCGATCTGCTTAAGAAGAAACTACTCTTGTTTCTTCCATATTTGTCAAGGTGTCGCCTAGGCGTCCAAGCGGATCTCTAGGGGCCTAGGCGACTGTTGCCTTAGTGCAGAGTGCCTTACATTGGTTTAATTGGTATCGGACCAGGTTTTGGCACTTATTTATGCCAAATATCATTTAATTAAATGTTTTTGCTTACTATATTATCATAGTTGTCAAGGCGTCGCCTAGGCGTCCAGGCACTTTGGTGGACTTGGGCGCCTAGGCGGGCGCCTTGGTCGCCTACTTGGTATCGCCTTGGATTTTTACCCTCTCCAACGCCTTGGGTCGCCTAACCGCCGTGACAACTATGGATATTATTCATAAATAAGCAAATACTCCCTATTTGAATCCAATACAAATAGTTAAAAAATAAAATTCCAAAAGGATAAAAAGTCAACCCTCCAGTTCAAGGAAAAAAACTGGATTTTTGGTAGTAGGTGAAATTTTCAACTTTCTAATGCTGGGTTTTTTTTTATCAAATCTAAAAATTCCATAAATTTTAATATGGTTAAACATTGCTAAAAATCCAAAGTGCGGTAAAATATTCATTTGTTTTGATATCTTAAAAAATATTTTCATTTAGAGCGATTTTGAATTTTTGACAGCATTTGTGAACACCAAATAAGGTTCAACATGGAACATAACTCTTCAATATAAATCAGATTTAAGCAATATTGGATTTGTTGGAAAACTGGTTTTGCGTTATGCCTAATACAAAAAGTCTCATGTAAAAATAAAATCATTTGATCAGTCAAACTTCTTAGAGAACAAGAACATTTCTCTAAATCGAGAGCAATTTAATTATTTATTGATAAGATCATATTTTAAAGAACAATGTAAACCAAATGTATGTTTTGATTGTTTCAAACTTCCAATGGCTTGTTTTTTCAGTTATGCCGTCTTCTAGTTTTATGTTGATTTTTAATGAATTTTATGTGGCTTAATATTGAATTTTGATTACTTGATGTGACTTAATGTTGATTTTTTATGTTGCTTAATATTGATTTTTTATGACTTGATGTGGCTTAATGTTGATTTTGGATGATATAAGGTACATATTGTAGCATATTAAATAATGTTAGAAAAGACGAAAAATAAAGAATAACACTTGGTTGCCTAAGCGCTTAGGCACCCCTTCACTACCTTAGGTCGCCTTGCCGCCTTGACAGCTATCTTTCTTCTCAAACACTGATGTGGCATTCATATGTCATGCAGACGGAAGACAATGCACGTCGGTTCCATCGGACCATGAGTGGACTTGATCCAGCATGTCATAGTTCATATCAATAGTGATGTAAATTGGCTGTCTAAAACCAGTCGCAGGTGTAGAGAAGAATATTCTTTCCTACACCAGCATGAGTAGCCATCAGGTGGTGTAGGGATTCACAGCTAAAATCGTGGGTTGAAGTTGGTATTTTAATTTGTTATTTTTTAGTCAGTCCTTTATCGAATTGTAATTCTAATTGGGATTCCTAGTGCTAGTTTGAATCCTAGTTAGAAGTCCTAGTTAGTATTCCTAGTTCAGTCATGAGTCCTAGTTAAGTTTTGAGTCATAGTTAGAGTTTGATTTCTGTCCAGCCGTAAGGCTATATATGTGTAAGAGCTCTTGAGAGCCCCCCACAATTTAATGATAAGAATTTTGCTTTGCAAATTGCCACTGTCCTCAGATAGGCTGTGAGGGTGAGATACCCAGGCTGAGATAGCCTTCACTGCCCCTCTCTCCATTGATCTACATTCAAGTATTCAAGTTATTTCAATTCTGCTCTAGCCGACAGCTTGAAGATTCAATTCAATCATTGGGATTTCTGCTACAGTGCTACTAGACTCAAGATCAGTCCAATCAACAAGTAAGTACAACACCCCAACCCCAAACCCTTCTTCTAATCCTCTAAACCTAACACTAACATTCCCTACACCCGAACTTCATTCCCCATACCCTAAATACTGTCCAGACCAATCTACTCATCAAAATCCCACCTTTCTAGATTCGATCTTTCCCTCCCACCATAAGGGAAACTCGATTCTGGTGCCAGCCTTAGGTGACCACTTTTAAACTCTAGATTCCCCTTCATTCCACTTTTCGAAAACCCAGAAACCCAGACCCTAATTTAATATTCATCTTTGTTTACATACTCAACCTCCATAAAACATCTCAGGACCTTCACTGGAAGACTTCCCTTCACCAACTTAACCTAACCTTACCATCAAACCCTTGATACCATCTAACCCTAACCCTAATTTCAGAATTTCACCTATTTTGACCTAGCCGATTCCTCCAACCCTTAGCAGATCCTGGTTATTGGTTCTAATTGGTATTCTAGCCATCTAGAATTACATTAACTAGCCAGTCACAGACTCACAATATTGTATTGTTGGGACATGGAAGACTATGGTGTCTATGACATATGTATTGTTTACTATACTTGGGTATCTATTTAATATGCATTGTTTACTTATCACTGTACTTTGTAGTTTTTACTTCGAGTCCTTAACTATTTCTTAAATAATTATTCAAAATTATGTGTCTTTATCCATTATTGCTAATTACTTGTTTTATTTGCCCATTATGTCTCATAGCACTCAAACAATGTGTATAGACAAATATTACATAAGGATTCAATGTTTATTGTCAACCAAAGGTGCAAATCCAAAGCAAAAAAATTGGTTTTTTTTTTTTTTTTTTTTTCAAGTTGAAGATTTAACTATGTTTATTAAGCCTAAAACAAGCTTCTCTTAAAGTTTCAGAGCTAACTATGGCCATTTTCCCACCGAAACATCAAATTGGAACCAAAAAATAAAATAAAATGCACTGTCTCGCTGAGATCTCAAGAATCTCGGCCTGTTCTAGACACCTCCTCAAGACGAATTTTTGAACCGTGAACACGCATGTCCAACTTGGAAACAATAGGATGGAAGGTTTTGTCAGTTAAGCCTTTAGTGAACACATCGGCTAGTTGGTTCTCAGTAGTAACAAATGGAGTGCAAATCAGACCATCTTCAATCTTCTCCTTGATGAAGTAATGGTCAATTTCAACATGTTTTGTTCTGTCATACTGAATAGGGTTATGAGCATTACTGATTGCAGCCTTGTTGTCATAATAGAGTATCATAGGCCCTTCAAGAACTATTTTTAGATGTTGGAGGAGTTTCTTCCACTACATGAGTTCACAAACCCCCTGTGCCATCTCCCTGTATTCTGCCTCAGCACTGGATATGGAAACTACATAGTGTTTCTTGCTCCTCCATGTCACTAAATTCCCTCAAAGGAATGTACAATAACCTGAAGTGGATCATCGGTCATCAACAAAGCTAGTCTAGTCAGCACCAGTAAAGGGTTCCAACTTTAGACTTCCATTGTTTGAGAACAGGATTCCTTTCCCTGGGGTTGACTTTAAGTACCGAAGAATCCTATATATTGCTTCTAGGTGAGTGGTCTTCGGATCATGTCTGGTCTGGTGGGGGAGAGATAGATAAGCCTTCCAACGAGGCGCTGGTACCTCTCTTTGTCTGCAGAGTCACCACCTAGGCTGCCTAGTTGGTGATTGACTTCAATGGGAGAGTCAATTGATTTACACCCAAGCATCCCTGTTTCTTCAAGAAGGTCTAAGACATATTTTCGTTGGGATATGAAGATACCTTTGCTGGATCGGGCTACTTCAATCCCTAAGAAGTACTTTAGATGTTCTAGATCCTTAGTTTTAAATTCAGTTGCCAATTGAGTTTTCAGGGATGAAATTTCTGCTTCGTCATCTCCGGTAATTACTATGTCATCCACATATACAATCAGTGCAGTAACTTGTCCGTCCTTGTATTTGACAAATAAGGTATGATTAGCATTACTCTGCTTGTAGCCAAACTTGATCATTGCTTTATGAAATCTGCCAAACCATGCACAAGGAGATTGCTTCAGCCCATAGAGTGACTTTCTGAGTTGACTGTTGACTGACTTTGCCAACTGTAGTAGGTGAGTCAAAACCACGAGGGATATCCATGTAGACCTCCTCCTCAAGATCTCCATTCAAGAAGGCATTCTTAACATCCAGTTGTTGGAGACTCCATCCAAGATTTGCTGCGTAGGATAACAAGGCTCGAACATCGTTCATTTTTACAACTGGAGCGAAAGTCCCCTGGTAATTGATGCCATAGGTCTGTGTGAATCCCTTTGCAACTAATCTGGCCTTATAACGAACAATGGTCCCTTCTGCATTTTGTTTTTCTGTGAACACCCATTTGCATCCAACTGGTTTCTTCCTATTAGTAGAAGGTACAAGCTCCCAAGTATCATTCTTCTTCAAGGCTTCCATTTGTTCTACCATAGCATTCTTCCATTTTGTGTCAGCAATAGCCTCCTTCCAACCCTGTGGAATAGACACCGAAGACAACGAAGAAACAAAGGTAAGGTAGGAGGGAGATAAAGATTCATAGGTGTTATACCCAAAACATAGCATCCAATCAAACCGCGCCACGTCACTAGGGGATAAATTAATAAGGAAAGAACTCATCGGATTATTCCCATATCTACCCTAATTAGGAACCTGCTAAAGAAGAATGCTACATACCATATAAACATGAATCAATCTTTACTTCAATCTACTTCGATAAGGAAACTATAGGAGTAGCGCCCACGATTCCGAGGGATTACACTCCTAGAAGAACTCTGATGTTCTTACCATAAATAGAAGATTATCAGAATGGGACTCTCAGCTCCACAGCCTTTCCTAGTCAGGAACGCTATATATACTCAGGTATAACCATGCATAGGGCCATCTTGCTTATTATCAATTGTTGCTCAGAGAGATCTGACTTAGGCATTAGAGAGTCGCACGCTGGTGCAAACCGACTCTCTGGTGTCTACCCTACTCTTCTGTGCAGGTCATAGTACAGGAGGATAATCTGTGGAGATTTCTTGACACAACAATATGAGACAAGTTAGAAATGGAGTGTTTGTACAAGTTCTGATTCCTTTCCTTAAGGCAATAAGGCGAGCATCAGAGAAAGAAGATGTATTACTTGGTGCTTGAGTTGGTGGGACCGGCTCAAGGAGCGTAGGTGGACATGGTATGTCAGGGATGGTCATTGTCTTTCTGCGATAGGTGATAAGATCCTTTTGTTTAGTGGCAGCATTAGTGTGGAATTCTGTGAATACTGGCTTGATCAATGTGAACACAACCCAACCTTTATTTATTATATTGAAATCATATGACAAAAATATAACTAAGCAATGTGGGACTAAAACCCACATACAAGCATAGTTGTCACGGCGTCACGGCGATCCAAGTCGGTGGAGGGGTGTCACGTCGATATATCGACATGTCGCCCGCCATGGCGTTGCCATGGCGAGCATGTCGACCATGTTTTATTTTTTATTTTCTCTATTTTTAATGTGTTAATAGATGTATACTCAAGCCATGTTTTATTTTTTCTCTATTGTTTCTCAAGTTTTAAGAAGAAAATTCAGAAATCGAAGAAGAAATCGAAGAGGGAAAGAAGAAATCGAAAGAAATCGAAGAGGGAAAGAAGACAGGAAGAAGAAATCGAAGAGGGAAAGAAGACAGGAAGAAGAAATCGAAGAAGAAATCGAAAGAAATTGAAGAGGGAAAGAAGAAATCGAAGAGGGAAGAAGAAATCGAAGACAGGAAGAAGAAATCGAAGAGGGAAAGAGAGTCAGGAAGAAGAAATCAAAGAGGGTCGCCATGCAGCCCTCTCCAGCGCCAGGACGCCATGACAACTATGATACAAGAATACCCCCATGGACAGATTTACCCTTGGACCCATATTACAACACTCCCCCTCAAGTTGGTGCATACATATCAAACATGCCCAACTTGCTAACAGTAGGAAAGAACAATTTTGTACTGATTCCTTTGGTAAGGATATCAGCCAACTGTTCACTAGACTGAATAAATGGAATACAAATAATTCCTTGTTCCAGCTTCTCTTTGATGAAGTGCCGGTCAATCTCAACATGTTTGGTTCGATCATATTGGACTGGGTTGTGAGCAATGCTGACTGCTGACTTGCTGTCACAATAGAGTCGCATAGGAAGATCAGCACTCATCCCCAAGTCTTGAAGAAGCCCCTTGAGCCAAAGGGCCAAAGGAGCTCACAAATACCCTGTGCCATAGCTCGGAATTCAGCTTCAGCACTAGATCGAGCCACAACAGCTTCTTTTTTGCTTCTCCAAGTAGTTAGATTACCTCCAACAAATGTGCAATATCCAGATGTGGACTTCCTATCATCAGGACTGCCAGCCCAATCTGCATCAGTGTACGCCTCTATCCGGAGATGGCTGTGTCAAGAGAACAATACTCCTTTCCCCGGAGCTGACTTGAGGTAACGGAAAATTCTGTATGCTGCTTCCAAGTGAGAAGAGTGAGGATCATGCATGTATTGGCTGACAAGGCTTACAGCAAAGGTGATGTCTGGCCGGGTATGTGAGAACTGAGAGGTAAATCAATCAACCCACTAACCTCTGATAGCTTCCTTTGTCCACTGGCTCACCTTTCTTGCTCTTCAAATGTGTATTGGGCTCCAGAGGGGTATCTGCTGGTTTACACCCAAGCATCCCTGTTTCTTTCAATAAATCCAAGGTATATTTCCTTTAAAGAGAGATATGCCCTTAGCTGAATAGGCAACCTCAATCCCTAGGAAGTACCTCAATTTGCCCAAATCCTTGACTTCAAACTCCGTGCCCAAATAAGCTTTCAGCTTCTGAATCTCATGTGCATCACTGCCTGTAATTACTATGTCATCAACATAGACAATAAAAAGGGTAACTTGCTGTCCCACTCTCTTAACAAACAATGTGTGGTCTGCATTACTTTGCTTATACCCATATGCGATCATAGCCTTGTGGAATCGGCCAAACCAAGCCCTTGGGGACTGCTTCAGACTATACAGGGCCTTCTTTAACTTGCACACTTTCCCTTGAGTCTCTAAGGAGGTAAAACCCGGGGATACCTCCATGTAGACATCTTCTTCCAAGTCTCCATGTAGAAAGGCATTCTTCACATCGAGTTGTTGAAGTTCCCATCCTTGATTTACAGCACAAGAAATGATGACCCGTATAGTATTCATCTTCGCTATAGGAGCCAAAGTCTCTTGATAATCGATTCCTTGGGTTTGAGTGAACCCTTTGGCAACTAATCTCGCCTTGTATCTTTCCACAGAACCATCAGCCTTGTGCTACACAACAAAGACCCATTTACAACCAGCATGCCTCTTCCCATGTGGAGAACTTACCAAATCCCAGGTCTGATTTTTCGCAAGGGCAAGCATTTCTTCATTCGTTGCCTCCTTCCATTTTGGTTCGGCTATTGCTTCCTGCCAAGTGTTAGGTATAGAGACAGAGGACAAAGAGGATATGAAAGCATGAAAGGCAGGAGTTAGAGAGTTGTAGGACACAAAGTTTGAGATAGGATGCTGAGTGCAACTTCTTTTTTTGTTTGCAAACAGCAATGGGTAAATCAAGACTAGGATCAAGAGGGGGCTTACCCGAAGTATGACTAGGAGCAAGATTTGGAGTAGGAACAGATGCCGATTGCGTAGGTGGTGCAGCAGTGGTGGTTTCTTTCTCTTTGTACCGAGGACCATCTGTAGGAAAATCAGTTCCCCGAGTGTATTTCTGTTTCACAAGTCTCTCCCCCTGCACCTGTTGCTCAATCTGTCCCACTTCTTGTTCTTGACTTGTAACTCCATCCTCTAGTTTAATAGAAACATCTTCAATGGTTGGTATCTCAACATCTAAAGGAGCAATCAACGGGACCTCTTTATTACTTTGAGTTTCCCCCTGTAGAGGTACCGGCGGTGGAAAGTAAGCCTCCGACTCCCGAAAGACAACATCCATAGTAACCAACACCTTTCTAGTAGGAGGATGGTAGCATTTATAACCCTTCTGAGTCGGTGAGTAACCAAGAAAAATGCACCGTAATCCTCTGGGATCAAGCTTACCATGGACGTGGTGATTTCGTGCAAACACAACACAACCAAACACTTCTGGGGGCACCACAAAGGTGGATTTGCCAACCAACATCTCAAAGGGACAGCGGCCACCCAAGACACGAGATGGAAGTCGATTGATTAGGTAAGTAGCTGTAAGCACGGCATCACCCCAGAAACGAGGAGGGACAGACATAGTGAACATAAGGGAACGAGCTACCTCCAGTAGATGTCTATTCTTGCGTTCAGCCACTCCATTTTGAGCGGGAGTGTCAACACAAGAAGTCTGGTGTATGATCCCATGGCCATCTAAATAGGAACGGAAAGCACCATCCATATATTCCTTGCCATTATCTGAGCGAAGAATCTTCACCTTGGCATCGAACTGGGTTTGGACCATTTTGTGGAATAACATAAAACAATTAAACACATCACTCTTGCTGTGCATCAAATATACCCAAGTCTTCTGGCTAAAACAATCGATAAATGTGACAAACCATCTAAACCCAGAGGTAGAAACACAACGGGCAGGGCCCCAAACATCAGAATGAATTAAACCAAAAGGAGTCAAACTTCTGTTGTTTGAAATAGGAAAAATACTCCGAGTTTGCTTTGCCAAAGTGCAATCATCACAAGAAAAGTTGTGTTTATTACATTGTTTTACCAGACTAGGAAATAAAGTATAGAAAACCCCAATCGGGGGATGGCCCAAACGACGATGCCAATTATTTAACTCAAGCAATGCAGAATCAAAACTAGAAGAAGCCGGCTGTGATGTCAATGCTGTCCGGGAATTTTCAAGCACGTACAGACCACCAACCACCTTACCACATGCAATTGTACTGTCCGTTTCCAAATCCTGAAATAAACAATGAGTTGGAAAAAATATTACTTTGCAGTTCAAATCCTTAGTCAGACTACTAATGGACAGCAAGTTAGTAGTAAACTTAGGAACATGTAAAACAGAGAAAAGAGTGAGATAGGAGGAGCACTGAACGGATCCCTTCTCAGAAATAGAAGAAAGAGACCCATCAGCAACCCGAACCTTTGACTGGCCTGAAAGAGGAGTATATGTGGTAAAAATAGAGGAAGAACCTGTCATATGGTCGGTTGCTCCTGAGTCAATAACCCAAGAGTCGGGCATGACCGAGGTGCAATTCCTACCAAAAGAAATACCTGTGGAAGAAGGTGCATTGGAAGGAGCAGGTAGAGACAAAGCCGAAGCCGCCATGGAAGGAGTTACAGATGCCGAAGAAGATGTGTCCAAGCGATTCATCATATCCCGTAGATTGTGCAACTCAGCCATCACAGAAGAAAGAGACTGTTCAGATGGATCTTCAGTGGCAACCTGATTAGCACGAGAGGAACTAGGCCGATTGGAACCCCCCTTTCCACGCCCACGAGTATCCGCAGGACGACCATGAAGCTTTCAACATCGGTCCTTAGTGTGCCAGTCCTTCCCACAATGATCACATTTAATAGGCGGGCGATCACTAGATGGCCGATCAGTAGGAGGAGGACGAAAGGACTTTCCACGGGAAGATTGAGAACCAGAAACAAGGGCTGACCATTCCTAAGTGATAGGATGAACCATGGCAGTGCGCCTCGTGTCCTCAGCCGAAAGTATGGCATAGGCCTGCTCCAAAGAGGGAAGAGGATCCCGATTTAAAATATTGGACCTGATATTATCAAATTCAATGTTGAGGCCGGCCAAAAAATCAAACAGCCGTTGACCATCCTCCCACTTCCTGAAGGCCGTCGCGTCAACATCTGTGGTAGCCTTAAATGTGCCCAAAAAATCCAATTCCTGCCATAGTGTGCACATGGTATTGTAATATTGGGACAGAGACAACTCCAGCTGCTTGGTAGTATGGAGCTTCTGACGGAGTTCATAGCATTGGGCTGCATTCCCAACCTGAGAGTATGTGTCATGAGCCGTCTTCCAAATTTTTGCAGCGGTGTCAAGGAGCAGATAACGACCAGCAATGGTCTGGTCCATTGAATTAACCAAATAGGACATCACCAAAAAATTGAAATTCATCCATCGATCCTGAGCCGATTCAGCCTTTGTAGGCCTGACCTTAGTGCCCGTGATATAACCAGAGAGCCCACGGGAACCAATAGCAAATAAACAGGAACGAGACCACAGAAGATAATTGCTGCCATTCAACTTTATGGGATTCATCGGAAAGGGAACAAAGTCCTGCTGGTTGGAATCGTCAGAACCAGTCGAAGCAGTCGTGATCTCAGACTCGTCAGGCATAGTGGCTGGAGAAAAATAGGCAGAGACAAATCCCCAAAAAAAAATCAGAACATGTATGGGGGAAAAAACGAACCCCTGGTGGGAGTCAACTCACCACCAAGGGATGGAAAAAAAATCGAACAAGGTGGAGGCCCTCCCGAGGTGTGTAGAGGTGGCGGAAAAGGAGGGAGGGACCTGCGGAGGTGGCGGGAGAAAGGGAGAGAGCCGGCGGTGGCTGGCGGAGGCGGTGGAGAGTTGGCGGTGGCTGGTAGTGAGTGCTGGTGGCTGGCGGAAGTGTGGAGGGGCTGGCGGTAAGTGGTGGAAGGGCTGGCGGTGGGTGGTTTTAGGGCAGAATGGCAAAAAAGAAAAAGAAGAAGAGAGAAAAAAACAAAAAAATTTTACTTTCCATATCCCCGGAATATTTTTGGCTCTGATACCATGTGGAATTCCATGAATACTGGCTTGATCAATGTGATCACAGCCCAACCTTTATTTATAATATTGAAATCATAAGACAAAAATATAACTAAGCAATGTGGGACTAAAACCCACATACAAGAATACCCCCATGGACAGATTTACCCTTGGACCCATATTACAACAATTAGTTTGCTCCCCATAAACAATATCTTTTTGCTCCCCCTGAAGTTGAATACTGTCTATAATGAACGGAGATGAAGGATTCTCTTCTTCTAGAGTCCCCCCCTGAAGAGAAGGCAGGTAATAAGGTTTATCCTCGTGGAAAGTGACGTCCATGGTAATAAAAAGCTTGCGAGAGGGAGGATGATAACCCTTATAACCCTTTTGAGAAGTAGAATACCCAATGAAGATGCATTTGAAGGCCCGGGGGTCAAGTTTTGACCGGTAGGGAGTTGAGTTATGAGTAAAGCAAACGCGTCCGAACATACGAGGAGGAAGGTGAAAGGCAATAGTGGGATCAGGAAGCTGACTTAAAGGAGTTTAAAATCGAGAACACTAGAAGGAACCCGATTTATAAGAAAGGTAGCAGTGAGAACGTCACCCTAATAATACTTTGGGACATGCATGGTAAACATTAGAGAGCGCGTGACCTCCAGGAGATGGCGGTTCTTGTGATCTGGAATGCCATTTTGTTCCGGTGTGTGAACACAGGAGGTCTGAGAGAGGATGCCATGGGTATCAAGGTACTAGAGGAAAGGCCATAAAGGTACTCCGTCCCATTATTGCTTCGGAGAACCTTAACTTGTGCATTGAATTGTGTCTGGATCATTTCATGGAAAGATTGGAAGTAGGAAAAAGCCTTAGACTTGGTGCGAAGAAGGTAGACTCAGGTTAGTTTAGAACAATTATCAATAAAAGTAATAAACCATTTATACCCATCACAAGCAATTGTCCGAGGACCCCATAGGTCAGAGTGAATAACAAAAAATGGAATCAAACCTTTATTATCACTTGGAAAATAGGAGAGCGTGTGTGCTTGGAAAGTTCACAAACATCACAATTAAAATGATCCAAGTTACAATGTTTAACCAAAGAAGGAAACAAACGATGCAAAATATAAGAGGGATGACCAAGACGGCGGTGTTCATGATGCAACTGTCAAAGAGCACCATCTTCACAAGTAATATGATTTGAAACTAGGGAGGGAGGTGCAGTGAGACTAGGATCCAAATAGTAAAGACCATCCCGCACAATGGGTAGAAAAAAAGTGAACAGAACAATTAAGATTCGTGGTAAGACGATGTGTAGAAAGTAAGTTGGCACAGAGATTAGGGATATGCAAAACAGCGGACAGAGAAATGGTGGATTGCAAGAAATAGAGCCTTTACCAGAAATAGCTGAGAGAGAACCATCAACCACTCAGACCTTTTTCTTACCCAAAAAAGGGAGATAAGAGGAAAACAAGTCTAAGGAGCTGGTCATATGGTAAGAGGTTCTAGAATCAAGAAGCCATGGAGAGCTATATTGAGAGGAGGCCAGAAATAAACCTGATTGGGCAAGATGGGAGGTAGGTGAAGTGGAAGGTGCCACGGTAGAAGATGCAGTTCCAATTTGAGACATCATGCGTTGGAGCGCACCCAGTTGATCTGAAGAGAAAGGAGCAGGGGCTGTGCCTTCTATAACCTCAGAGAGATGAGCCTGTGATAAAAAGAGTTCTGTTTACCACCACACCCTCCTCCTTTTGGGTGACCATGAAGTTTTCAGCATGTTTCTCTAGTGTGGCGAAGACGCCCACAATAGTCACACTTAACCGAGTCCCTATTGGATGAACTAGGTTTCGTGGAAGAGCTGGTTGAGTCAGAGACAAGAGAAGCCCGAGGAGTGGGGTTACTAATGTAGAATGAGAGGGGCAGCGGGAGGCATCATGACAGGGCAGCGACGATCCTCATGTTGCAAAATATTATAAACCTGTAGAAGAGTGGGAAAGTTATCCCGTCCCAGAATTTGTACTCTACTCTGATTATATTCTGGGTTGAGACCAGTGAGAAAATCATACTCTCTACATTTCACGTTCCTTCTTAAAGGTAGCAATGTCGGCAGTACAAACCATGGGAACAGGATGATGAAAATCCAACTGTTGCTAGAGTGCATTCAGGGCAGCATAGTAAGCGGTAAGGGGCGTGTCCTGGGAAGTTTCCCGAACCTGACGACAGAGCTTATAAACTTGAGCATAGTTGCTGGTTTGAGCATAAGTTTGTTGGACTGCTTCCCATAGTTAGTAGTTGGCTCAATAAATACAGGAATGGAAGTGATGGTGCTACTCCTTTCTTTGGCTCGTTTGAAGCATTCTTTTGGGCACTACATTGGAAGTCCTCCCTGCAACCTTGACTGAGGCTGGACTTATCTGATTGTCTGATTCATCCTATACTAGTTTACGATGCTACCACATACATTTCCCTTGGTATAGCTCTACAAAGATTCTTTGGCTGTGTTGAGTAGAACAAAACTTGCACTAATTTGTGGTTCCATGGAATTGAGAAGAAACGACATTACCAAGGCATCATAAGCTAGCCAGGTGATCTTTGCAGCACCAGCAGAGGGCATAGGGGTATCTCCAGTCAAATACCCCGGAAGATGATTTCCTCGGATAGTTAAAAGACATGCTCGTGACCATGCAAGGTAGTTAGTCCCATTCAACTTGGTTGGTCCAGGTTTCAGAGAGGGGTTATGGCCATGAGTCCCAGCACGACTCACTTCACTACCCCCAATATCTCCCGTGGAGTGATTACCATCACTATCGTCCGCCATGGGATGGAATCAAAACAATATTGATATGGAACACAACAATCAGATAAAAAAAATAGCAAGGAGGCTACTGTGGCATTCACGAGATGAGCAGCAAGGCAACGATCAAAGTTCCAACGACATATGGCCTAGAAGAAGTCGAACAACCAGTGCACAGGGCAGCAAGCCTTATAATATCGGAACAAGAAGCGGCAAGGCCTGGCAGAGGCTATGTGAAGGCGGTAGGGCCAGATAGATGCTGGCGGAGGGCCAGGCAGGTCTGGTAGATAGCGGCAGGGCCAGGCGGAGTCAGGCAGGTGGCAGCAGGGCTTAAGGAGCCCTAGGCAGAAGCAAAAAAAGCTGCTGGAGCGGTGGCAGTGAGGAGCTGGGTGGTGGTGACAGCCCTGGAAAAAATACGGAGTCATAGTTGTTACAGGTGAGCAGCGGTTAGCGTGATCCGACATGCATTATCACATGTTCAGTTGACCATGCTGAACCATAAGGCTGAAGCCTCAGCGGCTGTGGTGATGGTGCAACGGTGGCTGCGGCGGTGGTGAAAAAGTTCTAAAATGGATTGGGAGCTCTGATACCAAGTTGAGAAATAAGAAGAAGAGAATGATTTGATGTTCAATGAGACAGAGGCCACCACTTTATTTATAATCTTAGGAATATTAAAAATTTGGAATGATTGCACAATCACATAATTAGCACATTAAACATGTGCATAATGAATCTAGACACTCCAATGTACCTAGTTACATTACACACTTTACCAAAAGAACCGAACCGGACCAATCTTCAACAGGTAATGATGATGAAGAGCTAACCTGCCCAAACTGACCATACCCAGTATAGTAACTGTAGTCGGAACTGGTGCTCCCCGTGCCATATCCATATGACGTTGCACGCCACTGCTCCCCATACATAACACTCTCCATACTTATGCCTCCGAGAGTGTTAGTCAAGCTTTTGATATTGATGTCCATGGACTCCAGTGTATCATCCTCCTCAGGTGGTGGTATGAGTCAGTGACGCGGGCCTCTTGAGTAGTCTGCATGCCTTGCACGTGTGGGGGCACGTGCACCGTGGTCCTCATCTTGTGTGGCATGAGTATGTTGAGCTGGTACAAGTACCTCTCGCCCATCACCCCATCACAATCACTATCACCATCATCATCCTCATTACCCCACTTACCCACATCACCACCATCATTGGAATCTTACCACTCAGGGTCCTCATCATCGCCAACCTGAGACTTTAAAGGTCAGGGTGTCTGTGAATGCATGTGGCTCTTGTGAGACAACATATACTCATCCACATCGGTTGCCATCTGACTAGCTATCTTGGGGTCAGGCCTACCCCTTGCTTGATCCATGACAGGGTCACCTTGATCCTTTACCCATTGGTATGGGGGATCCTCATCATATGAGTTGAGCTGAAAAATGTTGGCAAGCTCGGTTGGATTGTTATTACCCTCTGTGCCTTGGTATATGTTCTGCATCCTCAGTCTCATGTTAGAATGCACATACACCAACTGCTCTAGTCGTTTGTGACCCAATCGGTTCTGCCTCTTGGAGTAGTCAGTGAGAATATACTCTAATTGGGCTTGCATCCGAAGGCGGAATAAATCTGAGAAAGCACCTTGATTGCTACCTTTCTCAAGTTAGGTGAGTCTTTTCCATAGAGAACCCACCAGTTAGCTGCATTAGAAATTTAAAATATTTACTTATAGGTATATAAATTCAATGGAGACAAGATGACAAATAATGCAGTGGACCTACCAGTGTCTACGGATTCTCTAGCAGCCATTGTGGCCTTATGATTGAAACTCCCAACAACATCTCTATAGTTCTTTTTCTGGTTGGAAGTTAAAGATTGTGAGAGAACAAGGAAAAAGATGAGAATGGAAGGTTGGAGAAGAAGGAGAAGAAGAGAAGAAGAAGAGAGATGATGGTAGAATGTTGTGTTAGAGAAATTGTCTCTACCACACCTATATTACTTCACTAACATAATGTATGACATTACATACAACTCCCTAGGGAGGTGAAAAGTAAAAAAGGACAAATACAATCTTAGATAATAAGTAAATAAACTAGTTCCTTAATAACACTCTCCCTTAAGCTGGAGAATAAATGTCATACATTCTCAGCCCACAACAGGGTACTAAACAGAAGATTTCTGCCAACTGATCACCAGTCCTTACAAAAGGGGTGCATATGTAGCTAGAGTCAATCTTCTCCTTGATGAAGTGTCTATCCACCTCTATGTGCTTCATCTGGTCATGTTGCACGGGATTGTGAGCAATGCTAATATAACAGCCTTGTTATCACAATAGAGACGCATGGGTGCCTCAGTATCAAACCCCAACTCTTGGACTATCCTTCTCAACCATAGAAGTTCATATATTTCATGAGCCATAGCTCTAAATTTTGCCTCTGCACTTGATCGAGCTACAACTAGCTGTTTTTTACTTCAACATGTAACCAGGTTGCCACCTACAAATGTATAGTATCTAGGTGTAGAATGTCTGTCAGAAACTGAACCAGCCCAATCAGCATCAGTGTAGCCTTCTATCATCATATGGTTATGCCTGGCATTCAATATTCCTTTCCCTGGGTGGACTTCAAGTATCTGAGAATGCAGTTTACAGCATCCAAGTGCCCACTCTTGGGGGCATGCATAAACTGGCTTACCACTCCCATTGCATTAGTGATGTCCAGGCGAGTGAAAGGCAAGTAGATAAGCTTCCCCACCAGTCTTTGGTATTTTCCTACATCAACAAGGGAAGGACCATAGCCTTCTCCTAGCTTGTGATTATGCTCAATAGGAGAACTTACAGGTTTGCAACTCAACATCCATGTTTCTTTCAATAGGTTCAACACAAGCTTTCTTTGACATATACTTATTCTCCTCTGGACCTTTACACTTAAATTCCAAAGAAATACTTCAAGGGTCCTAGGTCTTTGATTTTGAACTGCTGCTCCAAATAGGTCTTCAGCCTAGCTATCTCAGCTTTCTCATCTCCAGTCACTACAATGTCATCAACATAGACAATTAGGGCTGTAATGGTGCCATTACCTCACCTAGAAAATAAGGTGTGGTCAGCTTGACTTTGGGAATACCCATTCTTTAGAATACCCTGTCTGAATTGCTCAAACCATGCCTTTGGGGACTGTTTGAGACCATATGGTGCCTTCTTGAGAAGACACACTTTGTCTTCAACTGAAGAGAGCTTGAAGCCGAGTGGAGTTTGCTTGTACACTTCCTCTTCCAAGTCACCATGGAGGAAGGCATTCTTCACATGTAAGTATGTAATTGATATAAAGGTCAACCCCTATTGGCCGCCAATGATAAGAGAACCCTTATAGAATTATGCTTAGCCATAGAAGCAAATGTCTTCTGATAGGCAATTCCATACACTTGACTGTACCCTTTGGTCACCAACCTTGCCTAACCTCTCAACCGCACCATCTGACCGATACTTGATTGTGTATACCTATCTGTATACAACTGGAACTCTTTCCCTGGGAGATCTGTCAGTTTCCATGTACAATTCTTCTCAAGCGCCATCATTTTAGGCCTGCCCCTAGCTCTTTTAGCTCCTTCAATCAGGATTAGATCACTCCTCTGTACTGGGGCATCCTTAGGCCTCCGTTGAACATGGCCATACCACTTCAAACAACATTCTCGGAGCTTGTCATTGATTGGGGCAACTCCCAAATCAGCTCTAATACGTTCATTCCTTACTTTATCCTTCATAGTTTTGCTTCACATCCATCTTAGCATCGTCATCTCTACTACACATAGCTTCTCTATATAACACTTCTTAAGTGCCCAACATTTCTCCTTATACATCATGGCTGGTCGGACAACAGTCCTATAGAACTTTCCTTTAAGCTTTAAAGGAATATGTAGGTCACATAGTACTTCGGTCGCGCCTCTCAACTTCATTCATCCCTTTCTAATAGCAATAAGAAGGTCTAAATTAGAAGGAAGAAAAGGGCTTCTTATTACTAGAACCACCATCTAAATGATCACTAATATCAACCACATCTACTTCTTTGTGTTTCCCAATGTCAAGCGTATAAGGAGAAATGGGTAGAGGAGATAGAAAGGGAATGTCATCAGCATGCTTTTCACTCCTACTATTCTCCCCCTGTAGAGGATGCTGATGAGGAGCAAAAAAGGGCACGAATTCAAGGAAGGTTACATCTTTGGAGAGGAGACACCGACGGGAGGAAGGATGGTAGCACTTATAGCCTTTGGTAGTAGAGGAATACCCAAGAAAGAGGCATTTGAGAGCCTTGGGGTCAAGTTTAGTCCGAGAGGATTTGTTAACATGAACATAACAAACACACCCAAAAACCTTGGGAAGAAGAGAGAAAACAGAAACTTAAGGAGACAAGGTTTCCAAAGGAGATTTGGAACCAATGAGTTTTGTAGGCATGCAGTTGATTAGAAAAGTAGTAGTAAGAAGAGCATTAGACCAAAAAGTTTTAGGAACATGCGTGCCAAATAAAAGTCTCTGAGTGACCTCCAATAAATGACGATTTTTCTTCTCAGCTACCCCATTCTGTTGGGGTATGTCAACACAAGCTAGCTGATGGATAATGCCATTATCAGTAAAGAAGTTTTGGAGGCCACCAAACATGTACTCCCCCCCTTTATTAGAACGAACCATTTTGATGTTAGTTTCAAACTGAGTAACTCCTTGGTAAGGGAGCTGGAATCAGCCTGTATGCTAGGTGACTACTCCATAGTATCAGTCTCAATCATCACATAATGTGCTCTAGCTCCCCCATCTACGGCCACCACACGTACCAGTAGATCCACCACGTGTACTAGGGGACGGCCATGATGAACCCAACAACTCTCTCTAGTGTGCCCAAGTTTCCTACAATATTTAAATCTGGACCTATCTCTGTCATCTCTACGGGGTGACCCTTGGCCTCTGCCATCACCACGCCAATCTCTGTGGAAGCTAGAAGAAAGAGCAAACGGCTCAAGGGAGGAAGCAGGTTCCTTTGCTACCCTACGAGTATCCTCACTCTTCAAATAACTACACACCTCATCTAGGGATGGAAGGGGAGACCGATCCAAGATTTCTATACGGATGGGCTCTTACTTTGGGTTCAAGCCACCAAGAAGAATAAGAATACCCTCCATCTCAAGGGTTCAATAAACCTTAGCTTCATCTTCTGGGTTGGATAGTTGAAGATCCCTATAATGATCATACTCTTCCTAGAGACCAATGGTAGTGTTATAAAATTCAGAAATAGGTCTATCCCCTTTCTTCATTGTAATGATCTTCTGGAGAAGTTGATACCCCTTAACCGAGTCACCAACTCGGTCAAAAGTTTTGGAAACACTATCCCAAATATCCTTGGCAGTTTCCTTTCTCATAAATTTCTTCCCAATCTCAGGCTTCATACAGAAGATAAGCAAGTCATAACCGTAGAGTTCTCAGTCTCCCATTTTGCATGCGTTGGGTTATTTGGATTGGGGGCTTTGATGGTGCCTGTAACATGCCCTAACTTCCCCTTAACCCAGAGGGAAAGCTTCACAAAATATGCCCAGTCCAATTAGTTGGTATTGTCCTACTTCACAATGGAAATCTGGGTATTTGGGTTTTCAAAAACCACTTGAGTAGGAGGAGCACTACTCGAAACAACCTCTGTCGATTCACTGATCTCAGACATGATGAAGAAACACACTTACAAGTTTGGGGTAACACCCAAAGTCAAATGGGGAGTATATTCTCAACCCAAAAAACCCTTTTTCAACACTGGGAAACAAGGTCCAGCAAGCTGTATTGATGGTATTTAAAGTAAGTTGTATTGTTTTGGCTGGAAAATCGGTGAAACGAAATATCGGACCCAAATATGATAGTAAGGGAATATCATATTGAGTCGAAACCAACATCGAAACAGAGTATGATATTCCCCTACTATTGGCTGCAACACTAACCCAGAAACTGAAATAGTAGAATGCTCCCAAAATATCAACTTAGCCCTAAGGCCGCCTCTTATGGAACCCAATTTCGAATCAGGAGTAGGGTATTGGAGAACATTCAACTCTTAAAAAACTTGGCCTATTTTGATGGCTGGATTAGGAGATATAATAGGACCTCAGAATTAGAAAGTAAATCTTCAAAGTAGCAACTTACATTCTACTGCAACATTCGGCTATCAGATGGGGTTGAACTTAATATCGTAGGAACAATCTGAAGACAGGATCACTCCCTCCAAATCCCAGAAGAAACTGATGGGTAAATCTGAAGTTTCAAGGGCCTGAAGAAAATCTGCAGAAACACCAACCCTCCAATACCACATGCTTGTTTGAGTCTTCAAATCAGGTTTTGATGAAGGACTGAAAGAACATCCTTCTAAATCTAATGGACAAACAGCAACAATGGATGAGCTGTAACAGTGCTAAGTGCTTCGGTTCCTCACTGCTGAGCACTGATAGCAGGTTTTTGGAAATAGAAACTTAAGAAGAAAAGGAAAGAAGAAAGGGGTAGGGAAGGGCATCTCACATTCTCACCTATGGTCGCTCACCATATCTGCCTCTCACAGCACACAAAGCACACAGTTATGTTCTTTTCTCCAAACTCCAAATCATGGGCTAGTGCTCCTGCCCTCTTCTTTTATTAATGGTTCAAAACAGAGAATAGGAACCCCCATGCGTGGATGGAAATTCCATCTACAATAAGTTCTCAAAATGGAAACAAAATTACATAGAAAATAATCCTAACATTAAATCTAATCTTCAAAAAATTAGAAACAACTCTAAATAATAACTACCTAATATGCAATACTGATATAGAAACAAAGAAAGATCTTCTAAGAATCCAATCCTCCATTATGCACTAGTTAATTAATGTAGTAATGGGCCAAGACCTGGCCCATGAGAGTGGACCACTCAAAGAGGGCCTAGGCTGGCAGACTGGGCCCGATGGGCTGGCTGTAAAAGACTGGACCATTCTCCCTTACTCCTCAATCGACCTATATCGGAGAGTAAATCTGTAAATGTTATTGTTGTAGAATGCATTAGTACAAATTTTATCCTGAATGGCTGGTGAAGCTTCCATTGATAAGCACTTTCTTGGATTTTTGTGCTAGATATCTACAAAGGCCGGTGTCCCCAACAGGTAGACCAATGGGTGATTATCATTTTTTCAATACATATTTCTACAAGAAGCTTAAGGAAGCTGTATCATGCAAGGTAATTTTCTGTGTTTAAATTTTGATGATACTGCTATATGCTCCAAGCTACCAAATCTTGGTTCTGGTATGCAAATATGCCATTAATGGACTAGGTATCCAAGTTGGAAAGAATTATTCTAATTATTTTTCTAATTTGCAGGAAGTATCTACCAAATTCTGATTTAATCATTCGTAGGTCTGGAAATTAAGAAGCTTGACATTAATTGGGCCTAGGTTTTCCACTTTGTTATTCCTCTTCTGAACAAAGGAATACGAGACCTAGGCCAATTTGACTTTCATTAGATTCATTAAATTATTAAAACCAGTTGTACAAGATTCACAGTGTATCAGAACATTGGTGAGATTCATCATAGTTGCTACTGTGGTGGTCTTAAATAAGTGCATTTGCATTGACACATTCAGTCGGACTATGGTGATATTTCTTTGGTATCTTAGGGAATTTTAACTGTTGCATTTCAAGGACACTGGTTTTTGGGAAGTCTTGCTTATTTATAACTTTTCTGTTTTGATTGTAGAAGAGTGAGAAGGATGCATTCATGAAGTTCAGGAGGTGGTGGAAAGGTGTCAATATTTTTCAGAAGGCATACATATTTTTGCCAATACATGAAAAGTAAGTTTTTTCAAATTCTTTGCAAACTTTTAGAATTGAATGCATGATTAATATTTAAAAGCCAAGCTTAAAGACTAAAATACATATGATACAAAAAAGGGGAAAAGAAGGGGGCGGGGATGAAAAGCATTTTAGATGTATATTTAATTGAAAAAATATTTCATTTTTCCATTGATGTGGAACTCGGGTCACAAAAGCTCACCCAAATACACAATAGCCAATAGTAGGAGGGTAGTGGCAGAACTGTCAATAGGCAGAGTTTTAAAAGGGGAAATTGGTAGTTGAATGAAGGGACAAGAGGGGGATAAAGAGGTCAAAGATCTTAAGAGATGCTAAATCATGAAAAGGAGGGGGGGTCATCTTCAACCTCCAGATGACACAAACCAGTGGCAATGTTTCCACTCAATAGAAATTCTATGGAGATGAAACTTCAGAATGTTAAACGTAACCCACAGTCCTCTTAACCTCGACTGAACACCACCACAAAGATCATGTAAAGGATTTACAAGGGAACTCTGAAATTGTACCTGGCGGAAGGGAGGAACCAGATCTGAAATTTTATCTTAGAACTCCCAACTCAGGCAATCTTCTGATCTCGGGTTGTATAGTTTGAATTACCCCAGGGTAAGTCGACAAATCCCCAAATTTCAGCCCCAACTGATAGAACCCCAACAAGTTCGATCCCAAAGTTCAGGACTGCCAATTGTTGAACAGAACAAGGGAAGAAATTAAAGGAGAAAAGAAGGAAGAAGAACAAGGAGAAGAAGAAGGTTTTGCAAGGGGAAAGGGGAGAGAAAGAACAAGAGATGAGAGAGAGAGAGGGGGGGGGGGAGATCGCACATGCCACACAGGCTACTCAAGGAAAACTCAATCTTCCATTGTCTCGAATTTGAATCCATCCTAGATACAAGACCCAACTAAAAAAGGAAACCTATTTAACTAGGAAACAAACTCAATTAAGGAAACTGGAAAATAAATTTAATCTCGTACGTGACTTACCCAAATAAAAGATAACATGATTATCCCAATATAAATAAAGAAAATCCTAAATATCCTACTAGACCAAAGACCCAAATTTGGACCCGGTTCTCGGTCTGGGTTCTCAAACAGGTTCGGCCAGGTCCAAGGAAGTGCTCGTGTATCATTTTCCAAACCACTGTCTACTGATATACTGTTAGGTTAATAGTTTAATATTTTTTGGGATTATTCTTGGTGAATTAGTAGTCCATTTTATGCTGGGAGTAATTATGACAACTGAATTTAATTCAAACTGTTTTCATGAGCCTCCTTTTAGAAATGTACGATAATCATTTCAAGGGTTGTGGAAGAGTTGTATTAAAACTTTTATAAATGGTGTATCTTTAGGAATTGATGTTTTCCTAGGCTGCCTATAATGATTGGAAATTAGAAGATATCTGTTGCACTTCTTCCATTCCTCCCCCTCCAAATCCTTTCCCCCTCATTTCTGTTTCTCATCTCATTTCAGAATGAATGCCAGTCGACTCTATTGTTGACCCTTTTTTCTGGTTTCTGATGGAATCAGTCTGCATTGGAGCTTGGTAATTATTTGTAACCTGGAGAAGGATGATGAATCGGGACAGATTATACTCCTTCATTTGGATTCATTGGGATATCACAATAGTTTTGACATTTTTGAGGACATTAGAAGGTGAGACAATGGAAGCACTTTCTTGCAGTGCATTTATGAGTTATTTTATTCATTTCCTATGGACCGTATGATAATAGTAAAGTTAAGAGCTATGAATGTTTTCTTTCAATTTTATTGTTTCTTTTTTGTGTGTATTTAGACTTCGTTATTTGATTCTGGCAATCTATGTGGTGTTACTCTTCTATAAATTATCTACAAGGTAGAGTAATTAAACTATTTTTTTTTGGGCGGTGGGGGTGGGTGGGACCATCTTGTCGCTTGACAGCCTTGGTATATTATGCATAGTTGTCAAAGCACTAGACGATTCAAGGCGTTCGAGGTCCTCCCTAAGCGCTTAGGCAGTGCCTAGGCAGCCTAAATCGCGTTCCGGTATTATTTTTTTAATATATCAGTTATATGTGTGAAACAATTAAAACATACATTTGGTTTAGGGTGCGTCTGTTTGTAACCAAGAAGGTTACAAACAGAATTTGTAACCGGACTTTATTTGTCCTCAAGCATAATGTATTCTTATATGGATTGAGGGGTATATAATGTAATTTCACGCAAATGGTTAAAAAAAAAATTCGTTCTTCATCTTCCCTGATTCCAGCGCCGACATGAATCCAGCTGACCCTTCCACTGCAACTTCTATCAACCCCCTTCAGCTCTTACCTCCCAACCTGCAACTCTCCTACCCCCACCTCCACATGCTACTCACCAATCAACTCTGCCCTCGGGCCGCACCCATATTCTACACCCCCACCCTGCCCTCCCACTCTGTAGTCCACCCCTGTCCTCTGTAAAATTTTCAACCTCTCTCTCTCTCTGTTTATTCCCTGCCCCTATTCTCAAAGATAGCTTCTTCTCTTCCATTGAACACCTCTCACCACAACCCCACTTCTCTACCTTCTTCAAATTTCTTAACAAATAGCAGAGCAACTGCAAGGATCAATTGGAATAGCGCCCAGCAATCGGAACTTGGGTTCAATCAACTTTATAAGTGGTAAAATGCTAAAAGGCACTTAGGAGATTGCGTAGACAGAGGAAAAAAAAAAGGGGACAAACCCATTTAGAATTCAGATAGAAAGGACCAACAATTCTCTTTTGTGAGGCTTTGCAGAGGCTAAGTTTGAAGCCGGTTGATACACTCTCAACGGCATTGTTGCTTCTGGCATTCAGGCAAGCTAACGCAGATCCTCACAGAGGACCCAACAGTAATGGAAACGACTCAACAGGATGGAGACTTGGGCGGCCATTCTGTTGAGAGGTGATCGCCAGACCCACCACTGTTCAATCTGAACCTCCCAGTGTCAAGGCTGCCTGATCCTTTAAGGAGGTTCTGCTTCTCCCCCAACGCCCTAAACTCCCACGATGATCTCATTTCCAGTTTCAATTGCGTTCCATGTTCTTCTTAGGCCCCCCAAAACCAAAATTGTTAAAAAACTGAAACACTCAAATCACTATCATCCAAAAAAAAGCACACTTCTCTGAATTTGATGCCCCAAATCTACTGAACAGACACTGTACTAGCTTAAATGATGCCCAGATAACGACCAGATCTATAATATAAAAAATACTGCACTAAGCTAAGCTTGACAGTTGTCAGAGACGGAAACAGAGAAAAAAATTAGCTCCTAAAGTTACAAAACCTAAACATGTAAACAATGGCAGGGAATCGTTGGGGAGGGGAGTCGGAGCCGGGAAAGAAGGGGAGAAATCCCCGGAGCCGGGAAAGAAAGGGAGAAAGAGAAAGAGAGGGAAGAGGATGGGAAAATTACAAAATACACCCTATTTTAAAATGTTGGTAAGCGGTGTGGGGTGGGCAAAAAAATCCAATTTTTGTTCTTGAACTGGGGGTTGACTTTTTATCCTTTTGGAATTTTATTTTTTAACTATTTATTGGATTCAAATTGGGTTATTTGCTTATTTATGAATAATATCTTAAGTAAATGAAATAACAATTATTATTTCAATTACTTAAATGATATTTGGCATAAATAAGTGTCAGAACCTGGATTGAGACCAATTAAACCAATGCAAGGAGGCCTACAATAAGGTGGCAGCTGCCTAGGCACCTAGAAATCCGCCTGAACGCCTAGGCGGCGCCTTGGCGACTCCTTGACAACTATGATATTATGGATGTGCTACATTGAGACTTGAGAGTATTAAGGTGATCTAAAGTTTAAAGTTGAGTTCTATTGGGCCATCTCAAGTTCTATAACCAAAAGAAAAACAAAGAAAAAGAAATGCCAGCATGAAGCTGCAGGTTCAAGTTTGACAGTGGCCTCTTCATAGAAAAAAATGCTGGAAGTTAGGTCCGTCTACAGTCCACCCCTTTGGATCCTGTCAAAAGCAGGATCATACCTGTTTACAGCCCGTTCATGTTCATTTATAGTACATGTAAATTTGGGAATCATATTCTCCATTCCACTTGTGCTTTATTGGTATAAAGAATAAATTTATGTACTTTATGCTTTTCAGCTTTTTAAAAGAAGAATGGAAATACCTAAGTGAAGAAGTTGCAGCTCCAGACCCGTCCATTGGAGACAGAGTGCGTAGAAACCTTCGAAGTAAAATCTGTGAGAAAATAATCACGGTAGGAAGATGTGTCGCATTTGCATCAAATTTTGTGACCATTTTTGCCATAGATGTTTTCTTAGCTGTCATATTCTTAGCATATCTTCCCTCCCCCCTTTTACGATTGTTATACTTAGCATGTTTTTGCATTGCTTATTTGCTTTAATCGTTGTCTAGCTACCAAGTGACAATTCTGACTTACCAATGCAAGAAAAATAAATTCCTATACACCTTGACCTGGTGCAATAATGATTTCATATTATATCCCTGGTTTTAATTTAGTTTTTTTTTTAATGTGGCTTTGTATCACAATAATAGCTTTGATTTTCATTCAGAGGTACTATAGTCTGGTATGTAATTGTCCAAATGTTTTTCTTTTTTGAAGGGGGGGGGGGGTTACTTAAATGACTACTTGTGGAGGTGTGAGGATGAGGAATCGAACTCCGTGACTCTTGCATGCAAAGCAAGTGCTCTATGATATGAGCTATATTCATAGGTAGTGTTTCAGAAGTTGAGTGAGGGAGATTCCTGCAAGTCTGGGAAATCTAACTGCTACATTCGATTACCACTGGGAACCAATTAAATGATAATTCTCAGATTTTTTTGATAGTCGCCAATTAAAAGGAGACATTTTCTCGATTTTTGTTATAGCTATTACAGCCGCTGAAACAGCCATTGGATAAATCCTTGTGTGAAGATGTTGCCTTGAAAACAGGGTTGCCGATAGAATCCTTGTTTGATTGAGAGAATGATTAGACTGCCAATGTGACAGCCCTACTTTATTTATAATAGGTGACATACAGGTATAAGTACTATAATGCCCCTATGGACAGATTTACCTTTATACCCATATTACAACACTCCCCCACAAGTTGGTGCATAGATGTCACACATGCCCAACTTGCACTCTAAAGGATGAAACAATTTACTACTTAACCCCTTGGTAAAATATCTGCTAACTGATCCATAGTTGTCAAGGCATCGTCTAGGCGCCGCCTAGGCGTCTAGGTGCCTTGGTCGACTTGGATGCCTTGGTCGCCTAGGCGGGCGCCTTGGACACCTAGGCTGCCTACTTGGTGTCGCCTTTATTTTGGACCCTCGCCAACACCTTGGGTTGCCTAATCGCCGTGACAACTATGAACTGATCTCCAGATTGCATAAAAGGTATACAAAACAGTCCTTGATCTAACTTTTCTTTGATGAAATGACGATCTATCTCCACATGTTTGGTGCGATCGTGCTGAACAGGATTGTGAGCAATACTAATTGTGGACTTATTGTCACAATATAACATCATAGGAAGGGAAACAGGAAGGTCCAAATCTTTCAAGAGTCCTTGAAGCCACATCTACTCATAGATGCCATGAGACATGGCTCAGAATTCAGCTTTAGCACTGGACCAAGCAACAACTGTCTACTTCTTACTTTTCCAAGTAACCAGGTTGCCTCCCACAAAAGTACCATAACCGGTGGTAGATCGCCGATCATCCAAAGAGCTGGCCCAATCAGCATCCGTAAAGGCCTCAACTCGTAATGGCCATGGGAAGAAAAGAGGATTCACTTTCCTGGAGCAGATTTTAGGTAGCGCAAGATCCGGAACACAACTTCTAAGTATGAGTAATAAGGATAATGCATATACTGACTTACTAGACTAACAACAAAGGTAATGTTTGGACAAGTATGGGATAGGTAAATTAGCTTTCCAACCAATCGCTGATACTGTCCCGTATCCACTGGATTACCAATCTTACTAGAAAGATGAACATTTGCTTCAAGAGGAGTATCTGAAATCTTACAACTAATAGGAAAATACCCTTGGTGGAGCGGGGAACCTCAATACCGAGAAAATAACGCAGCTTACCTAGGTCCTTGATCTCAAACTCTTGATTAAGGTAAGTCGTTAGGCAAGAAATTTCTTCTATGCTACTCCCAATGACTACATTGTTATCAACGTACACAATGAGAATAGCAATCTTGGAACTAGTCCACTTAATGAACTAAGTCTGATCAACATTGCTTTGAGTGTAGCCTACAGACACCATAGCTTTGTGGAATCTCCCAAACCAAGCACAAGGAGATTGCTTCAACCCATACAGAGCTCGCTTAAGCTTGCAAACCTTTCCCTTGGTTCTCTGACATGAGAAACCAGGAGGAATTTCCATGTATACTTCTTCCAATTCACCATGAAGAAATGCGTTCTCAACGTCAAGTTGTTGCAAATCCCATCCTAGATTCACAACACAAGAAAGAATCACACGGATGTATTCATTTTTGCAACTGGTGCAAATGTCTCCTGGTAATCTAGAACATAGGTCTGAGTAAATCCTCTTGCAACCAGCATGGCCTTGTACCGGTCCACCGTCCCATCCATATTTTACTTCACAGTGAAGACCCATTTGCAACTTACTATCCTTTTCTGTGGTGGAAGAGAGAACAAATCTCAGGTACCATTCTTATTCAAGGTTTGCATTTCTTCATTTATGGCTGCCTTCCACCGCGGTTCTGTGATAGCTTCCTGCCAATTCTGCGGAATGCAAATAAATGACAAGGAAGACACAAATGTATGATATAACAGAGGTTTAGGACCTAGATCAGGAGGTGATGACTGGCTAGGTGGTGTTGGTGCCATAGGTGCCACTGAGGTGGTGTCTATTTGTTGCTCACGATGTCGACGAACATATACTCTCATGGGCAGCTGAACATGAACATGTGTCTCCCCCTGAACTGAAGGAACTTGAGAGGTAGAGTCAGAGGCAAGAATAGGGATGGCTAGAGGCACATCTTCACCAAACAGAGAAGTATACCCCCCATGAAGAGGTGTCGGAGAGTAGTAGGCAGCAAACTCGTGGAACACAACGTCCATAGATACAAAGACCCGATGAGATGGGGGTGATAACACTTGTAGCCCTTTTGGATAGCAGAGTATCCAATGAACACACACATTTGAGTCAGCGGTGGTCTAACTTGCCATGGAGATGGTGATTCTGAACAAAACAAATACAGCCAATGACTTTAGGAGGGATAAGAAAGGTGGAGGAACCCTGGAGAAAACCAATAGGAGCCTTGAAGTCAAGGACACGAGTCAGCATCCGGTTAATGAGATAAGCAGTAGTGAGAATAGCTTCACTCCAATACTGAGGAACATTCATTTCAAACAGAAGAGCATGGGCCACCTCCTATAGATGTCTATTCTTGCGTTCAACCACACCATTTTGAGCCGGTGTATCAACGCAATTGGTCTGATGAATAATCCCCCGAGTGGCAAGGTAACTCTGAAGGGAACTCTCCATATATTCTCTTCCACTATCACTACAGAGAATTTTGATGGTGGAATTAAATTGAGTACGAACCATGGTGTAAAAAAGTTGAAAACAGCGAAATACCTCACTCTTTTGGTGCATCAATTGTGCAAGTCAAAAGAAAAGGGAGGCCTTGTATTCAGGAACTCTAAACTTGAGAATCTAGCTCTACTGGCTAAAGTTGCATGGAGATTGATATCCTCCCCAGAATCTCCTTGGGCTCAAATGCTAATATGTATTTACTTCCTAGACTTAGATTTCCTCTTGACAAGACTTGGATCAAGCCCATCGTAGGCATGGCACAACATTCTTCATGGGAGAAAAGTGATTATTGATGGTCTATTATGGAAAGTGGGTAATGGTTCCCAGATCAAGATTTGGGGGGATAGATGGATACCCTCTCTCTCAGGAGCTAAACTGATACATGCTTGACCTCTTGATTTTCATCTTACCTATGTTGCTGAGATTATTGACCAAGAAAATTGCTGCTAGAATCAAGATCTGCTGAATTGGTTCTTCCACCCAACTGACCAAACTCCCATAATGGAAATCCAACTGAGCATCTTTCTGAGGGAGGACAAACAAGTATGGGGGGAATTAAAGAATGGAATCTTTTCAGTGAAGTCGGCCTACCATCTTCTCAACAATCAATAGGATGCCATAGAAGCCTTCCGCCCTAGTATCTCTCGTCATTGCTCTTGGACCTCTACCCCAGATTTTGTCTGGAAGAATATATGACAATGTCACCCTACCAAAAAAAAAATCTTTCTATGGAGAGTTTGTGCACGTGGGATTGCATCTAGAGAGGAACTGCTACACTGACAATTGAATGTTGATCCTATGTGTACTCATTGTGGTACTTCCCCTGAAACCATAGACCACATATTGCTTGAATGCCCATTGGCGCAACTTGTTTGGTTTGGAAGCTTCCTCTCCTATGTTACTCCTCGGAACTCCACTCTATCTATTTCCTCATGGATTCAGAGTTGGAACTCCATCTTATCCCAAGTTAAGAACATCAGCAAGCATGCCCTTGGTCTTTGTGCTTTTATTTGTTGACATCTATGGGTTTCTAGGAATGATAGAATTTTCAAGTGGAGAATTTGGTCCCCAAGTGAAATCATCCAAGCAGCAGAATGTGCCCGCTATGAATTCTGCCAAGCAAATCCTATCATCAATAGAGGGGATCAACCTCTAGCTCCATCTGAAAGTTCCCATCACTCCTTGTGATGGGTCGCCCCTCCCACTGGCACAATGAAACTTAACTCTGATACGCCACTATCTTCAGATCTGAACAGGGGTGGTTTTGGTTTTGTTGTTCGAGACCATGCTGGAAATCTGGAATTATAGCTGTTGCAATGTCCGAACCTTTTTCTTTCAGCAAGCTTTAGTCGTTGAGGCTCTGGCTCTGAGGTCGGGTTTACTACATTCTATAACCGAAGGATATGATCATCCCATGGTTGAATTTAATTGCCTTGAGCTTATTCGTTATATCAATTCTGAAGCTGCCGACCCCCCTATGGTTTTATCTTTGATCTAAGATGTACAAAGTCTGACCTCTTATTTCCTGTCATGTTCTTTCACTTATGTTTCTAGACATCAACTCTGTTGTAGATGCTCTTGCCCGAAGGGCACTGTCAGTTTCATGTATGACACTGCTCCAATTCCACTCCTTGGCTTCTGGATCTATGCCAACCAGAATCCTCGGCCTATACAGGATTAGATAATGAATAATTTTCTATTCTACCAAAAAAATCCATGTAACCCGTGTATGATAATCGATTAAAGTCACAAACCATCGATAACCAGTAATGGAAGAACAACGGGCAGGGCCCCACACATCAGAGTGAATAAACATAAAAGGAGAGGGACTTCCATTATTCAAACTGGAATAAGTTGAACGAGTTTGCTTGGCTAAAACACAAGCATCACAAAAGAAAACCCTGGGATTACAGTGCTGATATAAACTAGGAAAAGTTTAACTAAAGTGCCAATAGGGAGATGGCCTAAGCGTCTATGCCAAAGAAGTAATTCAGATGAAGATGCTGAACGAGAACGGGTCTAATGAGCCTGACCCAGTGAAGAAGTGTCATCGTCAAGCAAATAATGACCACCATGCACCCTACCACAACCAATCTTTGTCACCAGATCCTAAAAAACACAGTGAGAAGGGAAGAGAGTCACTTTACAATTTAGATCATTGGTAAGACTGCTGATAAAAAGAAGGTTAGTAGAAAAATCTGGAACATGAAAAATAGAAGCTAAGGATAAAGAGGGAGAACAAGTGATAGAACCCTTCCCAGAAACTGAGTATGAGTACTTAATCCTCATCAGACATCTTCACTCTCTTACCCTTAGACTGTGGAGATGATGAAGCAGTAGAATCAGTAATAGCAGTGGAATTAGCAAATTGTTGCTGAGGTGGTTTGCCATGAAGTTTCCAACAAAAGTGTTGGATGTGTCCTGGGCGACCACAATGGTGATAAGTCTTCTCCAAACCTGAAGTAATGGCAGGGAGACTTTCATTCAATCAATGAGGTCAACTTCTTATGATGCTTCCACCCAGTCAACGAGCTTTTTATTTGCTACAGGGTGGTCGTAGATCAGGGCGCAGGAAGTCGAAATGAACTCACCTGATGCAGCCTGAGTACCAAAAATAGGAGCTTTACCAGAACCAGCCCCACGTCCACGACCACCACTACCACCATTACCTGTCCCACTATTGGGCCCACAATTAGGTGTAAAAGAAGCCAGAGCTGAATTGTCAACCGGGGTGGAATCATGAGAATTCTCACAAGACTCACAGAACTCGGGAAAAAAAAATCTGAGAGTGTGGCTACCTTATCACTACCAAGAATCTGAGAACAAACTGAATCAAACTCCTTGTCAACACCTCCCAAAAATCCCATGACAGCGAGCTGCTCTCGCTGATTTTGCATCTGTTGTACTTCAGAAGTTATAGGAAGTAATGAATTCAGCTCCTCATACATCCTCTTAAAGTCAGCAAAATACTGGGTAAAGGGACGACCCTTTCGATCAGCCCTATAAAACTCATGTGACAACTCATAGATATGAAAAAGGTAGTTTTGTCTGGAATACAAAACATTTAGATGTTCCCATGATTCCTTAATGGTGTCAATATGAGTCACCAAGTCAACAATCTGATTTTTTATGAAGTTCAGCATCTGTCCCATAATAAGTGCATCAGTGGTGTCCCATGATGCATCATCAGCCGGTTTAGTCTTTGTTAAATGACCCTGTTGGTCAAAACCAGTCAACACCAATGTAACAATTTTCTTCCATTGCTGAAAATTGCCAATTCTTTCTAATTTCTTTTCAGTAATATGATTGGAGGACAAAGACACAGCCTCAGTAACGACATTCTTTGGAGGCTCAAACATCTTTCACAAACAAAAATAGAGTGAAATTGCAATAAGTACCAATGATTTAGAGAGAAGAACAAAACCCAGATAATATTGATTTTTCAAAATCCTGAAAAATCGATTTCTCCAATACCCTGACCAGACCGATCTCCAAAAACCCTGACAAGTTGATGTCGATTTCTGAATCTGGCACTTCAACTGCAATCTTCACTCCATAAATCAATTACCATGAAAAGAGAGACCTAGTTCTTAATTTTGAAACATGAACTAGTCTAGTCTCTAAACAATCCCAAAACACATGCTGCACGCCTGCACACGAAAAGCAAGAGAAGCTGCAAGCCCAAACTGATACAAATCAACCAATAAAGATTGAAACCTTGAAAGAGAGAAGACAAGAGACTAGGAGATCTGCTCATACCATGTAAATAATAAGAGAAGATAAAAGGGAGAAAGAGAACAAAGAGAGAGACGATGGTTTTGTGTAACCTTGGCAGTTACAACTTAATGTTGAAGCTCCCACTCAATTCAATATATAATAAATAAAGAGCACAAAGGACATAACTGGAAATAAAGAAATAAGAAACAAAAAATAAAAGCCTAAACTACCCCTCACCTATCTCGGTATTAGCACTAGTGCAAGCCAGCGCTAATACCGAGACTCACAAGTCTCGATTTACAAGAAACAAATAAATTATCAAATTAATAAGATTGTTTTTAAAAAAAATGGGAATCACACTGACCATCTCAAGTAGACTCTAAATAAAATTCATAATCAATTTACACATCTTACATATAGATGTCATCACATACTAAAAGCCTATCAATAATTCAATACATTGGCCGTGACTTTCTGATTAACCATGGTTAAGGAACCGCAAGATTCAGTCTTGTTGGAAATGTAACTGAATAGGCTTTAAAACAGCACCAAATCCTAGTAATGGATGAGATTTATCCTGACAAAAAAAAAAAAAAAAGCCCAGATAAAAATGACAGAAAGGACTATTATAAGGCTGAAAAAAGAAAAGTTCCCTTCGCTGATCTTCACATTCATGTCCTTGGAGACTTTCAAAAGAAGAAACATCATTCATTGAAGGTTGAGATGCTGTGAAATTTACTTAGAACCAGATATAGCAGAAGATTTGGATGAGCAAACATCTGTTTGACAGGTTCTTTTGCTATTGCTACATTGATTCTTGATTTGAGGTCCTTTCATGGAATGTGATTAACGTGCTTCCATCTTCTTCATGCTGGTGCACTAACATGGGGACTAGGGATAGATGTGCTATAGGATTTTCAATTGGTGCTACATGACTTGGTGACATGTGGTTATACAATTTCTCATTTTAAGCCCTGTAATGTCATGGAAGACATAACACGGTATAAATTAAAACCATTGCTTCTTTTTTGGGGTGAATAAAAAAATTCATTACCAAAGAGAAAAGATACAGCAGCTCCCTTAGGGAGCAAAAAGAAAGAAAAGAAGGACCAACGCCTCAAACAGGGGAGGGCTGGAGAGAAATGGAGGACAGACCCCAGGAGACAACAATAAGCCTATTCCTTGGGGTGTCGTTACAAAATGAGAGAGGGGCTGAAGATAAACAAGCTTTGATTTCAAACGAAATAGAATCCCAAATCTGCTGATGAGTTCGAGATTTGGAGGTCCATTTCCTAAGGTTACGCTCCATCCAGATGTGGTTGATGGCGGCACAAAAAACTAACTTTCCAACAGTGTCGCAAATAGAAGAACCAACAAAAGTCATATCAATCCAAAGCCACTCTCTACTGAAGGGCAGAATTCTTTGACTTCTAGGCCAGCATTTTGCTAAGTCTCCCTTCCAAATAGCCAAGGAGAAGGGCCACGCAAAGAAAAGGTGCTCAGTATCTTCCTCATTGTTCCAGCAAAGGCAACAAGAAGGAGAGGCAGCAATCTGGCAATGGCGGAGGGACTGAGTTGGAAGACAATTGGAGAGCGCTCTCTAGGTTGTGAAGCAGTGACGGGGAATGTGATGCTTGAACCAAAGAAGTTTTCTCTAAGGAGGAAGAGGGCTTTTGATGCGAATATCATCCCAGGCAGCTTTTGCAGTGAAGGAATCCGTCTTGGAAGGCCAAATGACACCATCACCTCTCCCACGACTTATGGAGGGGAGAGCAGACCAAATGTTGGAAAGAGTCTGATGAGAAGAAGGCAGCGGATCCCAACCAATGGGGTCAATGGTAGCAGCAACCTGAGAATGCCAGGGGATGCCTGATCTGTAGATAATTCTAGGGCTAACAAGGCGGAGGAGGATGCCCATAGGGTGCCTATAATCTAGTCAGAGGGAAGTAGAGGATCCATCTCCAATGCGAGAGCAAATAGCTCCTTGGACAAGAGAACGAGCAGCTAAGATCTTACGCCAGACCCAAGAAGCATCAGTAGACGAAGAAACAGTCCAAATAGAGTCTTGCTGAAGGTGCCTTGAGTAGATCTAGTCGACCCAAATACTTCTCTTTTTTTATGCAATCGTCCAGATCAGTTTGATGGTGCCTGCCAAGTTTACCTCAATTCTTCAAATACCCAAGCCACCCTCTTTTTTTGGAAGGTAGACCGAAGCCCAACTAATCGGGTGGAGGAATCTAGAGGAGTCCGTGCCTTTCCAGAGGAAAGAGGCCATTAGGGATTCCAAAGCCTTGATAGTAGAATGAGGCAATCCATAAATACCAGACCAGAAGATGTAGGAGGATTCCAACACTGATTTGATAAGAACTAATCGGCCTGCATAAGATAGGAGCTTTCCTTTCCAGAGTTGAAGTCTTTTCCTGATAAGATCCAGCATAGGAGTGTAATGGTGCGAAGAGAGCCTAGCAGGAATCAACGAGAGCCCCAAATATTTGACAGGGAACTGGCCAACGGAAAATCCCACTTTCTCAATAAGGGCTGCTCTATCTAAGTCAGGAACCCCAGCAAGGAATAAAAGGGACTTCGAAGGATTGATGCACAGATCCGAGATCAATTGGAAGTGCTGCAAACAAGACATAATGGTTTCAAAGGAACTGATGGAGGCCTTGGAGAAGATCATGAGGTCATCTGCAAAAGCCAAGTGGGAGAGCTTGAGAGCTTTGCACTTAGGAATGAGAGATACAAGATTCTGATCCGTACAGATTTGAATTTCTCTTGATAGAACTTCCAGCGCTAAGGTGAAAATGTAAGGGGATAGAGGGCACCCTTGTTTGATTCCCTTTGAAGTTGAGAAGTAGCCTGCCGGGCTGCCATTTACTAGAACAGAGAGCCTTGTAGTGGAGATGCAAGCATGGATCCAGTGAACAAACGCAGGAGGGAATCCCATCTTATTCATCACATTGATAATGAAGTCCCATCTTAGAGAGTCAAAAGCCTTGTGAATATCTATCTTCATAAGAGCTGCAGGGGAATGACTAGATCTTTCAAAACTTCTAACAATCTCATTATATAGGAGGATGTTGTTTGAAATACATCTACCCGGGATGAAGGCCGACTGGTTTTCGCTGATAAGCAAATCCACAACACTTTTGAGTCTGATGGCAAGGATTTTTGTAATAAACTTTATCAGATTGCAAAGAGCAATGGGTCTGAAATCCGTCATCATTGAAGCTCCTTCCTTTTTGGGAATAAGACAAAGAAAAATATGGTTTACCCCTTTGATCTGACACGGGTTGTAGAAGAAGCTCTGAACAGCTTTGATGTGCTTTCTGACATTGTTTCCCCGTGTTAAATTGGATGAGTGTGACTTGATCTTCTGACTAATACATCATGATTGCCTTCAAAAAATGCCAGAATGCAAATATGTCACATAGGGTTAGTTTTTAGTGCACTGCAGGCACAATTTTCTCTATTATGTCTTCGAAATTAGATATCATGGTGAGGAAGGACATGCATAGGTTAGGACTTGTTCCAGGTATGACCTCGGACAGAGCCAACTGGAGGTCAAGGATCCATGTCGCAGACCCCATTTAGCTGAGATTCTCTTGACGGATTGGGCTATGCCTCTTTCCTCTTACTATCTTTCATCTTTCATCTTTCATCATTCATTTTTCTATTTATTTCCCATCTTTCTTTTGCCCTTTTCCTTTTTCATCTCTCGTCTCTTTCCCCATCTCTCTTTTCCCATCTTTCTTTCCTTTTTTTGGTTAAAACTATGTTTTACATACTTTGTTTTGTCTGTATCCATGTAACCGACCCCATTAAGTTGGGATAAGGCTGAGTTTGTTGTTGTCTTCGAAATTAGATATCATGCTAAGGCCTTATATGACTTGAAATAATCATCTTTTTAGCATTTCCTCAAGTTCAACCAGAATTACTGCCATGATTAGATGCCTAGGCTTTTGATTATTTCCTTGATTTTTTCAAGTTTGTGGCAAAGGTTTTATGTATGTTATTGATTGTTTTAGTTGACTCTTTTGAATTATCTGCATCTGCACAATTGTTCTGAATTAATACAGGGTTAAACAGATTTGACTAAGGAACTAAAATTATATTAGATATGGAATTTTAAGAACACCGTGGGTGAATTCTCTATGGTTCAATTCTTAGGGTGTATTCTTTTCTAAACCATGGCTTGGTAGTTTATTTTATATAGGATTATATTAGGAGTTTTTGCCATTGCATTTGCAAGTAAGTTGTGGATTTTAGTGAGAGAAATGGTGTATAAGTGTCCTGTGCCTAAATAGGTGTTTTTTTGGTTGCCTTGCCCAAGTTTTTCACCTAGGCAGGTGCCATTTTGGATTCTGAGGCAAGGGATTCACAACGAAATGGTTCCTTCCTAAGAGATTGCTTATGTCAGGGTCATACGATCGAATGACTTTAATTATGTATCTTTAATAGATTTTTCCCTTCTCATATATGAATCTGATAGAAGGCACACTCTGTTATCATCTAATCACATCAGTTATTTTGGCGTCAATCTGTTAGTTGGGATACTCGTTCAGTGATTGGTCACAATCTTGTACAATTTATTCATGACATATCTTGTGAATATGAGGGCTTCAGACTGTTCCTCGGGTCCTTTACACCAGAACTATTAATTTCCATAAAAAAATTTCTTTCTTTGTAGGTGAATCACTTGCTCACCGGTTACACAATTTCTCATTTAAGCCTTGTAAATCCCTAACTACCTTGCCTTTGGGCTCTAGATATAGTGCCTTTTTTAATTACGTGTTGCAATGGATCACTCTGTTGCCATAATGGTTTGAAGAATCGGAATCTGATCGGTAGAATTGACCGAGACCGATACCGATTCCAGCGGATTTGGGTCGGCCAATTTGTACTGTATCTCTAGGGTTCAGGGAGAATCTGAACCGATTCCTCAAACCGTGGTTGACATTGAACTACACAAGCTGGAAGGGGAATAAGCTTAGATTCATGGGTTGGTTATGGGGTTTCAGAAAGAACGAGGCTGAAGGATATTATTTGTTGGCACATAGACAGGGAGATGCGCTTATATGTGAAGCATTATATCTTTTGCCCAGTCAAGGAGCAATAGAGAGAGCATCTTCATTTCATTTCCCTTCCCTGTTTTTCTCTAACTGGTGTTTTGATTCTAGTCGGTGAGGTAGTTGGCTAGTTACTCTCTTTATTTTATTTCCCTTCTCTGTTTTTCTCTGACTGGTTTTTTTATTCTAGTCAGTGAGGTAGTTGGCTAGTTGCTGTAGTAGAGGGAGTGGCCATATTTGTTTCATTTCCTTTCTCTGTATTTCTCAAGACTCTCAGGTTTAGATTTTGGTCAGAGGAGGTAGTTGCTTAAATATTCATTTCTCGTAATGCATACTTATAGTTTCTGGTTTGCTTATGTGATTCTTGTGATCCTCATGTAGGTTCCCCAACAGAGAAATGACTATGATTGTGGCATCTTTGTGCTTTACTTCATGGAGCGTTTCATTGAAGAGGCCCCTGCAAGGCTCAAAAAGAAAGATCTAGATAGGGTATGATTTAAATTTAAAGTTATTTGCCTTTGTCCCTCTGCTGTTTTCCCTTCATTAATATTTTCTAGTTCTTCAGTTTGGCAAACAGTGGTTCAAACATGAAGAGGCATCAGGGTTGAGAAAGAGGATTCGAGATTTGCTTAATGAAGAGTTTGAAAATGCTAAAATGGAGGATTTTAGCAGGGAATCATCACCTGTATCTTCGGGTGATGCTGCAATAGGGCACACTAAGGATCATTCCGATTCTTAACTTATGATTTGGACTGAATGGGACATCTACTCCCTGGGTGGTTCCCCGGTTGGGGTTTTTCTTGTGCCATTCATCTGCACGGTGTATAGCCTCTTGTATACATTGTGAATACCATGCTTTCTCAGGATTATCTCACCTCGTCCATCATCAATGAGCTTGTGTAGAAACCTTACTGATTTGGCTGGGAGATGTCAATACTACCTCAGTGTTGATCGTCAGAAGAATTTTGCGATTCAGTAATTATGTAGTGTGCCTAAGATGTGAATGTCAGTAGATTGGTGAAGACTGAAGGAGGGCCTTGGAAGACTCAGGGTAGAAAGTAGTTGATGGTTAAGTGGCATATGAAACATTCATCATCAAAGTTCCTTTTGAACTTGAATGGTAACTAACCATTTTAGGCTGGTCAGAAGCATTTTAAATTTTTTTTTGTTCTGGTGTCGAAATCCTCAGGCAAATATCTGAAATTTTGTTGGTTCTTTTGTATGATCCAAGCCTTTGTAAATGAATGAAAGAGATGTTTGACAATTGTACTACCAATACCTTGGGAAGTATCTTTCACACTAAAGAATGTAAGGGTGTAAATCTGGAGTTGGAAGCGGGAATCAGACTGCAATCGTCGATTAAAAACTAGAACTGATCAGAACCAATTATTAATGGGTCGGTTTTGGTCCTAACCGTTAGAATGATTCATATCTTAGACAATCAGACTCGGATTGAACTTATGATGAATAAATGAAAATATCATCTTGTAAGTTTCTGGCTGGTCTCAGCCGAGCAGGATACATATAAAACGAGTATTCTCATGATTTTCTGGGTTATTTTTCAAGTTTACGATTGAATTCTTCGGTGGTAAGGAGTCTAGAAAATTATTTTCTAACAGATATTTCTATTAATATGTTTGATGCCATAGTTCTAATTACTTCTCTGATTGGTTAATTGGCTAACCTCATTAGAGCAGATGAGGAACTGATTAGGTACCAAATATCGGAGTTTATATATGTGGGTTTAAGTTTTTAACTCATTATTCATGCTCTTTGTATATTCATGTACTCATCCATTGTTTTAGTAGATCATGCTGTCATAGTTTTTGGTATTTAAGCCTTCCATTTATCTGCAACTTCTAGTACGGATGGGATTTTTCCCTCTCAAACTAGACTAGAATCAAGGAGAGATAACCGGTCCTGTGATCATAGCCTGATTGCTTTTCTTGTCCCACAAGATTTGTTTTTGATAGGTCTTTTATCAAATTTTATCATAGATTGTATATGGACCCAAGGGTGTTAAATGGTTTGGTTTTAGTTTTTCAGTTCAATTCATGGTACAATATGTACAAATTGAAATCGAATCAAAACTAAATAATTTGCATTCGGTTTGTATACGGTCGTGGTAATTCGGATTAACTTATTAGATTTTGTTCAATTCACTTCTTCTGTTCGTACAAGACTTGGGAATGCCTTGTACTGGCCTTGAAGAAGCAAAGCACGAAAGAGGAATGGGGCAGAAGAGTAGTAGCTAAGGAGAGTCAACAGTCGAAGGAGGCAAAAGAGGCTAAGTGAAGACTGAAATCTTAGAACTTTTGATTTTTAGCTTTTAGAGTATACTACAGAATGGCTAGGTTCGATTTAGATTCGGTTTATATGGATTACATTTCTTTTGGTTCGGTTCAAATCGACAGTTTTTTGTCCAAATCCAAAAGCGAATTTATGGAAAGAAATTTTAATTTCCAAAATCAAATCGAATTTTTCGGTTCAATTTGGTTTGATTTTATACGGCCATATCAGTTCTGGCTTTTTGTTCCAGTTGGAAAATGACAACCTTAAATATATGATTTTTTTTAAAAAAAAACGTTATTTAGGCTTAATGGACTAGTGTTTTATTATTCTCACTGATTAAGATTTGTAATCAATTCACAAACAGCCCCTTGCATTTTGGTCGAATAACAAAGACATCCTAAAAAACTTTCAATGTATCACAGACACCCATTTATGTTATGATTTTATTACTACTTAATCCACTCTGTTAGGTCATTGCAGTTAAGTGATGGTCTCTCACCCTCCTAGATTTTGAAGTCGTCTCCTAAGTGGTTCAAGGTCACCGCTCAAGAGCACCCTCTATTGGTTATTGGTTATCCATGGCATATCTAATCACCTGACACAAGAGGCGATTTTACGTGGCTTTCAACAAGGACTGCTCGAGGTTAACCTTTTGGGATTGGTGTGTGGGTTGTGTGATTACACTTTCATCAAAAAAAAACAAGGATTGCTCGAGGCAATGGAAATGAGATCCTTAGAGCTCGATGTATTGACTGCTATTGGAGATTTAGTGAGGGGGTTTGATGATCACCAGTGTTTTGTGTGGTGCCGGGAGTATTTTTCTATTGCTTTAGCAATTTCAAAATTTTTACCATCCTCTTTAAGTCTAACTTCTTATATTATCACAGAAAAAAAGAAAAAAAAAAATTTCTTATATTAAAGAACAATAGTACTTGTATGTAGTATATAATCTGGTAACTTTGTCTAGTAAGTCGCAAGTTAGAGGTCATGTGACTATGGGACCAAGGTTTTTAATCCCAGGTTTAGTCAAGGTCGATACTGATCTAGAACAGTCAAAATTGGTCCGAATCATTCAAAAAATGGTAAAAAAAAACACTTGGTTTTGCTGGAAAGGTCCTGGAATCAGCCAATATCGGTCAGAAAAAATATTAAAAATTAAGAAAAAAAATTGAAAAAAAAAAAACCAGTAATCACTGTTATGACGAATTCCCTAATCCCTAATTTTTTATTTAACTTAAACTAATCCCTATTTTTGTTTTTGTGTTGAGTTTATCTTCTCCGCCCCCACAACCTCACCCATTATTGCCATTATTCTCTTTTTACCATGGGTGACGGAAAACTCAATGCTACAACATAAGTAATCTTTTGGACCCACCAATGTCCTCCCTCACCTCTAATGTATCTGAAGGTCGTGTTTCAAGACCTTGAGAGGAATTAGGCAATGTTGTTTTCACAACGCCTAAAGATTATTTGGAGAAAAAAAACACACATCTGTTTCAATCAGTGCTTAAAGGGGCTTGAGATACTCAGGTAGAACTCATAGGGTATGCCCAAGTACACCCAACATCGAAGGCACGCAGGAGTGAAGTTGTCACGGCTCTGATGCCATTTTTTGGGACCTAGTTAAAAATCATCCTTAAAAAGCTAACCTTTAGAATCCGATGTGGGATCGATTGCTTTCATGTAGAATCCCCACAAAAAGCATACCTCACTAGCAAATCCAAATGCTACTCTCATGCTAACTAATGGACCTTTGTGTAAATGCTCCAAATGCAGTAAAGTTGTGGAGGCTAAAGGAAGTGAAGAAAGCTACCAAAGAATATTAAGGTGGTTATATCAAGTGGCAAATGCTCTTTGAAGTCTTTCTGTTGAGAAAGCTCAAGAATGTTAAGGTGGTTATATTACAAGGCAATTGCTCTTTCCAGGTTAAGGTTCCTGATGACAAGGCATATGGCAAAGAAACCTTCCAAGTCCCGAACCAAGACAAACCAGTCTTAACCAACCTGATTTTGGATCGAATGGCAGAACCGGTTCTGTTGGTATCTAACACTAAGAGTGCGTTTGATAACGTTCATAACAGTGTTTTGAACGGTTCTTTTGTTCAAAAAAAACAAAATAAAATGAAAAAGTGTTTGATTTTACGGTTCAATTTTTCATTCTTTTAGAACGAATCGGAGGTATTGAGAACCAACAGAACATTCTTTACACACTGCGGAAAAAAAAAAGAACGTCGCTTGGATTAAAGTCACAAACCCGTGATTTTTTTGGGAGAAATCACGAAACTCACATTTCTCTTGCTCTGCTACCACGAACTTGGGAGACGACGAAGGGCTCGCTCTGCAACCCTAGGTGAGATCTGTCACTCTCTCTCGCTCTCTCTCTCTCTCTATCTCTCGCATGCTGGTAACGTTGTTTCCCTCTCTCCCTCTCTGTCTCTCGCACTCTTTGTACTTCTCTCTCGCTCTTTCCCTTTCTCCGTCTCACTCTCTCCTTCTCATACTCTCTCTGTGGGAATTCTTTGTTTCTTTTCCTCTCTCTGTCTCTCTCTCTCCCTCTCATACTCTCCCTCTCACTGTCTCTGTGTGGAGATTATGGAAGACTGATCCAAATTTTTGCCCATTTTGTCTTAGGAAGTGGATCAGCATCCTACAACCGAAAACAGACGGATCAGCACCCCTTTGCTTCCCATTTTGTCTCAGGTAATTTTATATCTCTGATCTAATGTAGTCTACTTTTTTTTTTTCTTTTACATTTTTTTCCTGCTGTAACGTCTCTGGCAAAATTGTTGGTTCGTGTAAGGTATTTTTCGTTTTTAATTCATGGTTTTTTTTTCCTCCGATTGTACCAGAGGATCTGGTTTATTACTAGTGTTAAACTGTTGAGGGAGACCTATATGGGGATCCAATAATATGTTACCAAATATTCTGATTCAATTTCTATGGAAAGATCTTCCATTTCAGCAAGACTGCACTTTATTTGTGTATCAGATTGATTCATTAATGCTTGCACTGTGGTTTTGAATCTTCAAAAATTTTTAGGGCTGTTTTCTGAACTGAATTGATCCCCATCTGAGAGAGATCTGTCCATCAACTTAGGGCAGGGTTTTAGGGCTGTTTTCTGATTTTTTTTTAATTTGTATTTGTTATAAATATCTATTTGGTTAGTTTTAATTTAATGTGGATGAATTGCTTGGTTTCTTCCATGAGGGCCCTCCGGATCTGAAGTGGGTAAAGCGAATTCCTTAGACAGATGAGGGATTGTGTGGATTTTCATAAAAATTGCTCTAATTGGAAGTTTGTCTCAGTTCGATGGTTTTGTTTGGATGGATAGAATGGTCTGCACGTTGGGATAGATTTATTAGTTTTCTAATGTGTTTTTGATGATTTCCTTTGGTAGATATAAAGTAGTTTCCCCCCCCCCCCCACAACAAGAAGTTGCTGTTACTACAGTTTGTTCTGGATTTTCTTCTTGTTTTTCTGAATTATCTGAACTTCTTCGTCAAGGGGTTGGGATATATGCCTTCTTTTATCTGTTGAAAATAGGGGTGAATGGCATTGCACATGCCGGGAAAATTTTTGGCGGTTAATAGTCTGTTCAGCCCATTTTGAATCCGTTCACATTCTTTGATGAGTTGAAGTAAGTTTAGAAGCTATTTTGGCTAATGGGTATCAGTAACTTTTTGACTGTTATCTTGAGATCCTGTTGGTCTTGCATTAAATTGCCCCTACTTCCCATGTCAAGTCTGCCTTTTTGGTTTGGGTTTTGGAAAAGAAGAATTATCTAAAATTCAATAGTATCTCCCAATATATAGGATCATGTGTTTGTGTTGATGGAGTAGTGGTTGCATTCTTTCTAGTTGCCTTTATGAGGTGATGCTTACCTTCTCTAAATGGATTGATCTGTTTAGCCTTTTTCAGCCTTGGGGTGGGTTTGCATTTTGAGTGAAAATGAGTGCAAGTGAGTGAAAGAGTGAGAGAGAATTTTTTTTCTTATATTTGTTGAATATTTGGGACTGAAAATGGGTGGTCTGGTTTGAAGAAATGGGAGAGATGCCTTTTCTGTTCAATTCCTTTTTTTGTCCCCACTGAATGTATTCCTTTTTGGTTCACTGCTGTTGGAATCTCAGAAATGTAAAATAATAACTTGCTGAATTATGGGTGGTTGCTAGCAGAGAAGAAGGTGCATTTGTTTGATCGTTTTCATGCCTGTATATGATAAATGCTACATTTTGATATTATAAGTTGATTAATTCATGGCTTACTTTGATTAAGATTGTCTTAATTTTCATGTGTCATTGGCATTAAAACCAGAACTTGATTTGAAGATGCTTTGTTGAAGTAAATATGGTTATTGGTGCTAAAACTTTAACTTAACATGATCATCCCTTCTCTCAATTTTTTTTTTACTGATCAGAGATATGGATGAACATTGGATTTTTAAACTATTCCATACATCACTAACCTTGAAATACTCTTTACCTTTGTTTGAATGGACATCTTGTGAGTATATAGAACCTTCTTAGGGGGTCTAAATAAACATTAACTACAGAAACAGGGGATTCCTCTGTTAATGGACAGAACTAAGCAGAATAGATCAGCTAAAACTGAGAGAAGTAGTTGGCTTCATCAAGTAGAGTGTCTTCTTCGTCTTCACCTTTATTGATGATAACTTTAGCTAGTTTACTTCTTTGATTGGACAACAACCCTTTTCCCTTGTTGTGTAACTCATGAGTAGATTTTATTATGCCAAAATGGGCAAAAACTGATTTACAGTCTAAATTAGGGACTTCTTTTGATAAATTTATATATTCTATATGCTATTAATCTGTTTGGTAAATGATGTACATGGTTGCTGCATAATGAATGTATATGCCTCCTGAATTTTTGCAAATGAATACCAAAAAGAGTGGTTTAGTGCTCATGATCAAAATGGATTATTCATTCGTCCATACTTGCATAGACCTTATTAGATCTATATGATAACAGATCAATCAAGGGTCTTTCCCTTTGAACAAGTGCTGCCTTTAAACGTGCATAGCTTTGGGGAAGATATGGAAGATGAGATCTCTTTTCGTTCTTGTGAATGGACGTATTCATAACTTCCCTCCTGGATTTTCATTTTCATTTTTTTTTTTTTTCAAGTTAGATGCATTCATGTTGACTCTATTTATTTCCCATTTTGATGAGATCATAACTCACTTGCTGAATTCCTATTTGGAAATCTTGCTTGTTAACTTTTTCATGCAAAGATTTATTTCATTGTGACTCTCTTGCTGTATTTCTGTTTTAGACCTTTGCTCATTTCATTCCTCATGTGAAGATTCATGCTACTATGATTTTTTTTGTTGTATTTCTGTTTTGGATCTCTACTTAATGGGTCTTTAGCTCAAATTGGTAGAGCACTTGGAACATGCTCATGTTCCAAGGGGATGGTGGTTCGAATCCACCAAGACCCATTTTATTCAACTGCTCATAGTATAGTCAGTTATGGCCCTAATCCACACAAGAACCCACTATTAATGGTATTTTTTAAATTTGATATATTTTTATAATTATTCTGATTATGTTAATGAGATATTTTAATTTTATGCTAAGGTTGATAAGAGGGAAACTGATTTTACAAGTATTTTTTGGTATAATTTAAAAGGAAATGACATTATTGTAATTAATATCAAATTTGAAAGAACAAGTTTTATCAAACATCATTTTTGTTTTGAACACGTTCTTAAGACCGTTACCAAACGGTCATTTTCGGTCTCAAAACGTCGTTCTAGATCAAGAACACAAAAGAATATTTCTAGTCGAGAACGGACGTTCTTTGTTCAGACCGTTACCAAACGTAGCCTAGGAAAAAATAGATACCAATTAGATCCAGCTCACTACCCATTGTTGCCCTAGCTCCCCACACTTATCTGCAAGCTGATGCTGATTCAAAGCCTAGACCATCATTCAGAAACCTAGGGAATAATGATGCATGAATCTTAATACTCCAAATTTAGTTTCTTCTAATCTGTCACAAAGCTTTTGCAAATTAAAAAACTAGGTACCATAAAAGGTAGATAAACCTAGAACAACAGTATTATGTTCACAGAAGAAATGCATCTTTGCTTTGCTTACAGTGTATACAGCTAGGCCTCAAGAACAAGGTGATAGTCATCTGTTCCAATATGGTAACATCTGATGTGTTTCAGGTATTAACTGAAATTTCGAGTTACAGTAATGTCAAATAATGACATATTAATAGTTGAAATATATTAACTAGCCTTGCATAACCGGTGGGGTAGCTAGTCCACTGGCTATCCAATCAAATAGACATTATTGATAATAAGGATAAGAAAGGTGAGGTTGGGGAGGGGGGATAAGAAAAGCTTTTACATCAATGGGATACGACATTGCAGAGTTCGCCTCAGCCTATGTCACCCCACACACTGCCTCTTTTCAACTCTCTTGACCTGCATTACGAATTGATTCTCTTAACTGTAATCACATCTCATCCTTTTCACTTCAAGGAAAGGTCATCCTAAGGCCCACGATATTTACGGAAGCACAGACAGCCCTGTTGCTGATCAATGGGTATCATTCCTCCACCCTTTGATGTGTCAATCGCCTCCAACAAGGACACCACCTCGTCCATCTCTGGCCGTTTGTCAGGGTTTGCATCCCAACATCGCTTCATTATATTTGCCAGGGAGCTTGGGCAACACCGTGGTATATCTGGCCTCAAGTTCTGCAGTTCCGAGATCAGTTCAGATTATGTCTTCTACTTGTGCACAGATTAATTGATGACTAACACAAATGACTAGTAGAAAAACAAATTATGTACCTGGCGAACAACAGCTGAAGTCACTTCTGAGAAGCTCAGGTCCGGGTAAGGCATGTCACAACAATATATTTCCCACAAGCAGATTCCAAAACTATACACATCACATTTCCTATTATATGGGTTGCCGTTAAGGACCTGAAACAAAACGACAAACTGGTCAGGTAATCACTTAATGTATATTCATTTTGAAGAGAGGTAAATTGTGCATAGTAGATTTTAATTGGCAAGGCCTAATCCATAGCCTTGCAACTAACTTGTCAGAACTCCATCATAAGTACTCATTTTGTCATTTTTAGATTTGAGAGAGAGAGAGAGAGAGAGAGAGGGTCCAAGTTGGGGAGGGAGTATCATTCAATTGAAATTTGAGATATTCAAAAGTTGGTTCTGATAGGTGAAGCTTTTCAAGGACAATAAGGAAGTCTATAATTATACAGCATTGCTTTGGGGCAGTAAAAATGTGGCTGATCTAGAGGGTCACTATTTGTCAGGTTTTCAGTGTTTGTCATGTGGTCTTACATGCTCGAAAAAATGATATAAAACGACTCTAGAAAGAAGTTTAAAATAAAAGAGAGCAATAAGAACATTGATAGAATAAATCCTAACCAAAAGCAGATTCACCATATACCTCAGGAGCCATGTAACCAAGGGTCCCAGTCTCACCCGTCATGTCATTAGGGTTTTGAGCTTCAACACGAGCAACCCCAAAGTCCGCTATTTTTAAAGTGCGTGTCTTATCCAAGAGCATGTTCTCTGTCTTCACATCTCTATGTGCAATCTTCTTGGAGTGAAGATAACTCAAACTACACAATGAGAGAGATTAAATTTTCAAGTGTTTGTCACCCAAAGAGTTAAAAATCTTGGAATAAAGCTTGATATTAAAAATCCCCTTAATAGTGGGTGAGCCCTGGTGCAACGGTTAAGTTGCGCTATTGCAACATGTTGGTTGCGGGTTCAAAACTTGGAAACAGCCTCTCCTGCAAAACAGGGGGTAAGGCTGGGTACATTTGCCCCTCCCAGACCCTGCAGTAGCAGGAGCCTCGTGCACTGGGATGCTCTTTTATTAAAAATCTCAATCATAACATATACATATCAGAAAAAAAAATAAACTATTTCAAATAAAAATTAAGGAAAAAGAGACTCAGTAAGAGTCTGACCCTCGTGCAAGATCCAATGCCAGTTGAATAACGACTTTGAAAGCTAGCTTCCTGCGCCGGTTCTTTATGAGAAATGATTTCAAAGCACCCCCAGGCAGATATTCAACAACAACACAGCAAACAGTACTAGGCATGCCAATATGACCATTTTCTGATTGTATGTTCAGATCTGATGTGCCCATTGCAGCACCTATGAACTGCAAACAATTCCACATGAATGTAAGGACCAGCATGTAAGCAACCTTGGAAACAGAGTATCATGAGGTCTATAGAGACCAATTAAAACAACTTTTGCCACAACAACTAGCCCAGAAAAGTATTAATACTGCTTTTGGATATATCAGTAAGAGGAAACTAAAAAGAAAAAGTACATGTGAACTCAAAATCAGAAAAAACACAAATGGGGCAGTTATGTAGAAACATGATCCCGTAAAACCAGTATACAGGAATATGCCCCAAAGTCTTCTAGAGCTTATAATTATAGAACTTCAAAACCTCAAACAAAAAACCTCCTGGTAGGGGGGGGGGGTTTACACTCCACATTCTACCAACTGTGCTAGGCAGTTGTTCTCGAATGGATGTACTTTATTTCCACAAATTGACTCGAAAACTGTTGAAGAATGGCATTCTTAGGTCCCCTGATGAATCACAGTATTTCTTTAACATTGTAGACATAGATGCAAAATCTATATACAAGAACCAATGAAGTTATACACAGAAGGTAGGGCTAAAAATACATCAAATATTCAAGGTTCCAGACAGCAGCTTCACCGGTTGATGTATTACACAACATGAGGACACAAAATCAATTCCTTCTTACTCACCTCAATTAAAACTTGATTTAGAGTCAATTAATTATTATCAAATAGTCCCATGCTAACTTCTAATAAAATTACTTATTTATTATCAAATAGTCCCACTCCTGAGTATTTGTGCACAATAACCAGGTCCATGTAACTTTTAAATGCATATAAATGAGTTTTAGCAAAATTGTCACTGGAAAGAGCAGTTCTACTCTGTGATTTATAGGATAGGATATAAAAGATACTTTTTGCATCCAGTATGTTACACTTAACAAGTAAGAAATGGATTTGGAGAGTTAGCGTGGAGAGGAAGTGCCACATTACAGAAAAAGCTGGAAATCCAGCAGATACCAATAACTTCATAATGAAATGGAAAGTGTCTGAGATATTGTCATAGTTTGTAGGTTGGGAACGCCTAAAATGGAAGTCATTACTAGAGTATAAGATATTAATGGAACAGGGAGGACCATAGATCCAAAAATTCAAAGGGTCAAGTATAATGAAATTGGATTAAAAAAAACAAGGGAAAATGTTCTCCGTGGGGGGGGGTGGGGGGGGGATGACCGCCCCGCCCCCATGAAAGGTGGAAAGCCTGCCCCCCCAAGATGCCAGCACACACGCTCTCATTGGCTGTCCCGCGAACGTGGCCCCTTCACTCCCCCACAGAGAACTGCTACCCAAAAAACAAATAGATGGTAGACAGACACTTGAGAGATAAAGTTGGGACAAATAAACAGTTATTAGAAGTGGATGAGGACCATAAATTTGCTGTTTCTGATTAACAAACAACATGAAGAGAATAAATAATAATGGATGTATACAAGCTCCTTAATATGATAATAACAGAAAAAAATATGAAAGAAGATTACAACCCATATAAGTCAAACCTTAGTTTCCCTCCCTAACTTACCCACCATCTTTTAAACATAATCCTGCACCAGAAATTGAATTTTGCATTTTTTTCTGATAGCTAAAAGACTACCAATAATTGGTCAATTGTAAGGATGTAAGCCTTTATTCCTCCCTCTTCAATTGACTGGTGTTTTCAGTTGTACTGCTCTAACCAATAAAATCTTTATTTAACAGTAAACATGAACATTGATCAAGAGTATCTATCAATAACTGGCATGCATAATAATCTCATTAAAATGTGTTAAGAAACTAGAGAAAGCCATCCATAGGAAGAGATATTCATTAATGCCAGAGGGTGGGGTTGGGTGGGGTGGGGGTGAGACACAACAGAGAACATATTGCTACCTTAGTTACATTAGGATGATCAAGCTTATGCCAGACAGCAACTTCATGGGTAAAAGCTTGTCTCAGTGAAGCAATTTCCGCATCAGATCTGTGTCCTTCTTCCCCCCAGTCAAGCAATTTGACTGAAAATAAGGAATATAAAACCAATTCATAATGAATAAATAAGAAGATCAACTTTGGTACCATAAAAGCTTCTTTTTTTTCTCACACAAAAGCAAAACCAAATACAAGAAATTAGAATAAATAGGGAAAAGAGATAAAAAAGAGTCAAAACATCTACAACTGTGATTATGACGGACGACGGTGAAGATAAATTTTTTTTTTGGGTCCAATTAATCACTAACACTGATTGACTAATATTTCTTAGCATATAATATCAGCTTTTTATGCACACATGAAGCTACCAAATAAGTGTGGAGTACAAGAACCCCACCCATAGCTAGGATCACATGAAAGTTACAGAAAAAGAAAACCAACTAACCAACAATACAGAAATTATTTCATATACTAACCAACCCAACTTAATCCCGTGAATTACAGATTTGGTAAGATTAAATTCACGAGGACCAAACACCAACCACTCCCTGAGAGTCAACTTGGATATGGGGCATGGTCGGAAAGGACCACTTGCTAGAAGGATCAAAATGTCCTATGAAATTTTAAAAGAAAAGAAAATTTTAAAAAAAAAAAAAAAAAAAAAAAGGCCATATAAAAGCAAGAAGGTGAAGGCAGAACAATTGTGAGAAAAATAATAAGAGAGAAGCTTGAAACAACATCATCTGAAATTAGTCATTGCAACAGTTCTCAAAAGCCCAATGAGTACAATGTATCCCAACCTACATAATCAAAACTGAACTCGAAAACATACTCTGTTCTGCCATTTTGTAAACCAATACTAACACGTTAACATCAAGAAACAAATTGGCGTCCATTAAAATGCAAACCACTAGTACTTTCCCAGCAGAACCCCACAAACATAACAGTAATATAGACAAAATAAATGCTGAAATCATAATCCAGGGATAAAAACAGAATAGTCAAATGAGTCATACTGAACTGGGTGCCCAAAAGTAGTAAGAGAAGGCACAGAAAATTATATATCCAAAACAACCCCCAAGAGAGAGAGAGAGAGAGCAAAAAACAAAGGCTAAGAAGAAGAAAAGAAACCCACAGAATAGTCCAGGAAAAAAAAAAAAAAAAAAAACAGAAAACATAAACTAAAGCGAGAAGAAGAAATTTTGAAGTTCAAATCATAACTAGAAAGAAAACAAGAGTGGCCATTTTTTTTTTCCACTTTGCTTATTAAATGGATTCAGAACAGAAGGGGAATTTAGAGAATATGAATCCAAAAGGCAAAAAATAGAACATTTTCCTTTCCTGCTGTGTGTGTGGTGTCTGACCTGCAACGTCTTGGCCATCGTAAACCCCTCTGTGAACGGTGCCAAAAGTGCCTCTAGCAATAACACCCTTCATAATAAGCTTACTGGGATCGATCTCCCACTCCTCTCTAGTGGTCTTCTCCTTCGTCTCTTCCTTCTTCTTCTCCATGGTCCATGCCCGACTCAGATGCCTTTCGAGTTGCTCATCCAAACTCTTCAGATCGATCTGATCTGCCCTAACAAACACATCACTGTTCTCCTTCATATTGCTCGCTGAGCTCTCTCTCTCTCTCTCTCTCTCTCAAACAATAACTAGTAAAATCAACTCACTGGAAAAGAAAAAACCCAATATTTTTTCAGCTAATTATACCATATCCATATGTCTCTAACTCTCCCCAACGGCAAAGACAAAAAGCAAAGATGGGTGTGGTCAGCTCGCAGCAAGTGTGAAAAGGGATCGTGAGTTTCGCCCCTGCTGCTGCTGCCGCTTCTGCTTCTTCTCCTCTTGTCTACTACTATTTGTTTCTCTTTCTCTGATGGGTTTCTCCTCTCTCTCTCTATATCATCCATGTGAGCACATGGATTGCCTGAACACAACGTGTGTTACTGACCCACCTCGCCCTCTTCTCTCTTTCCTTTCTCTTTAATCAAACTCTTTGCAGTCTCTCTCTCTCTGTCTCTCTCTCTCTCTCTCTATCTTCTCTTTGGCTTCAACTTTCTACAACTGGGAATGGATAGATCATTAATGAGTTTCACGGTCAATGTGCTTTTCTACAACCAATCTCCTTAAAAACTACCTTCCGATTGATATTGGAAAATTGGAAAATATATATATAAAAAATAAATTTTGTAGCTTTTTAGATACTTCCACAGTTACAAACCACAGATGAGATACCTACCAACTCATGAGAAGGTAACTGTTATTCCCTCTCTTCCTTTAACTATCTACTTTGATCCTGATTTGATATTCTAGAACGAATTTTCCAGTCACAGACTCACAGTGCCATGGAATCAGGATTACCCTTTTATTTTTACTTTATTTATTTTCTTTATTAGTACTAATTTTAACGGTATATCCTGGAATTATTGCTTTTTTCTTCTTTCGTCTTTATCTTTTACTGATTACCCATTACACACCGTTCCACTCGCTATGTACAGAACATATATTTATACGTATGGACATACATAATACACATATATAGTCGTAACATGATACTCATATATATACAGAATTGTGATGTATATCCATGTGACAGAGGATCACACAAACATCTCATTGGTATAATTTCAGTTTAAAATGAAGAAAGAAAATAGTTAAAATTATAAAACATGTCATTTTGTACTTTAAATTCATCTCTATGTGATGACATTTTGATAATTTTACTAAAACTTTGAATCAGAATTTGAGTAACTCTCTCTCTTTCTCTCTCTCTCTCTCTCTCTCTCTCAAATTCAAGCCTCCCTCTTGGCTAATACTAATCCAATACAGACACGGTATTGGATAAAGTATCTCTCTTAACCAACATCGATATTGATTACAGTCTGATATGAGTTACCAACATGACATGAAGTATTGGTATCAAATACGACCAACATTGACACAGATACCAATATCGATCCGATATGGGACATTGACACAATACCAATATCGTTATGGTGATCGTCACAGTGCCATGGTGGTGATTTGCCAATATGGTGATATGTTGATATGTTGATTTACCGATTTGACGTCATGATGGCGATTTGATGATATGGCATCATAGAGATATAACAATTTGATTATATGATGTCATAATGGCATAGTGGTGATATGGTGATATGACGATTTATCGATTTGGCGATATGGCACCATAGCAACAATATGGCAATATGGTTACATGACGATATGGCGATTCGACTAAGAATGATACTGACTTGATACTACTTTTTTTTTTCCGATACGTTGCGATACCAAAATTGTCGATACTAATTCATGGATCAGTATCAATATTGTATCGGATTGGCATCGGGTAATCAGAGGAGAATGAGTGAGAGGAGATTGGGACTTGGGGTATCAAAAGTAGGTTGAATAAAAAATGAGAGAGAGATTATTGAGTCGAAGTGGAATTTCACTATCCACGTGTCACTGTTACAAAGTACAAAAACAGGAGTTTAGGTCCTCGTACGAGGACCTGATCCAAACTCTTTATTTTGAATTAAAATTTGATCATTGAGATGCATGTAAGATCTTCTATCACATGAACTAACTCATATACTCTCGAAGTGATAAATAATGAAACTTATATACCTTATTAGGCATATTTTGAGATTTCTAAGAAGACCCTAAAAAAAGAGTCAAATACAAATTAGTCATATTGGGTCGGATCAGATGCTTTTGTTCCTTAGGATTCTATTACTTTTTTTTTTTCCTTTTACATTTTTGCCCTACTTATTTGATTCCTAAATCCATGAATACAAATGGTGACGTGTTCATAATCACTTTATTAGAAGAGGTACTGAATATTAGTTTATCCATTTACAAATATCCTAATTATGGATATTCCCAAGGGTTAATGGACAATTCGATTGCAATATTTGGATTCGAAAGCTTTTTCTTTTTCTTTTTTTTATTTTTCTTGTTAAGTTTAAGAATAAAGATGACATTAAAAGAGAAAAAAGGATTACGTATATCTCTAGTTCTTTAAACTTATTCTCAGCCAAATAGGGAAAAGAATCAATTAAAAATAATCTCCTCAAAAGCACATTCAGCTAAGCAACACCCTTCATCGAATAATTATCACCTCCAATTACTTTAATAGGGGGAGTGGACCCCACCTTGGGCAGGGGGTAGGGTGATCATTTCTGGCCCCATGTGAGAAATTGGAGGAATTGGAAGGGACAACGATTCCTCTTCATCACATCCTTCGCTATCATCTTTTTTCCACTTCCAAAAGAAACCTCTTCTACAAGAGAAGAAAAAAAAACCCTCAATCATATCCCTTCTAGCGAAATAATAAGAGCAAAGTTAGTAAAATTACATCCATTATTTGAAATCTTGAAGACTTGAAGACTTGCTTATTGCTTATTGGCAAGATGAAACTCCATTATAGTAACCAAAGATAGGGGGGCTGAATCACAGTATTGGTTACTCTCCTCAAGACCATAGACACCTTTTATGGTACAAACCAAGTTGATTTGAATTGATCTCCAATAGTAAATAGTCTCGTAGATCTTTTTACTAGTCGATGTATTTGTCTATTGGGTCATGTCAGGATACTTCAGAATTGTGCTCAATTGATAAGAAAAAAAAAAACAAAAAACTTAAAAATTGTTCAAATGGAATAATAAAGTAACAAGACTGGAGTATGTAGAGAGAGAGAGAGAGCGAGAGAGAGAGAGAGAGAGGTTTCTAAGAGTGTTGGATGTCCCTCTTTTAATAGAGGGATGATGACTCTAGGACATATTTGTCCTAAGAGGTACAATTATGGTAGAGTCCAGTAGAAGTCTCTCTCTCATAAAGACAATATGAAAATATGCATATGAGAGGAAGAGGCTTTTAAGAGTGTTGGATGTCCCTCTTTTTATAGAGGGATGATGCCTCTACAACAAACTTGTCCTAGAAGCATAATTATTTAAAAGAGTCCAGTAGAAGTATCTCTCTCATAGAGACAATCTGAAAAGATATGCATATGAGCAACCGTTCAACTGGTTCATTCTAAAAAAACAACTACTCGAGAACATCATCCGAGACACAGTAGGTCGATCGCTTGATCTATCTGGTCGACCGCTTATACTCATATTCTCAAATATTTTAAATCTTTATTTTATTTTTTTTTATTTTAAACCCTTTAAAATACAATAGTCATTCTATCGACAACTCCCTTTAACAACCATTTATAATTATATATTAAAAAAAAATCTCTTGGAATAACTTCTTTGTTAGGTGAAAATTACATTAATTAGACATCAGAGAATGATGTGAAAATTCTAACAATTGGATAGATAAATCTAAGGTTTAATTAACCATATGTCAAATTTCACGACTTAATTCAATCAAATGCCCCCGTCATATATTATCATGCATCCTTCTATTTTTCGACCATCCATTTATGATCACTTATTCTTATAATCCTTGGAATTTTAGAACTTTGTTTTGCGACTCAGCAAACTCTATTTGGACCAAAACTTGAAACATGGACTACTTGTTAATATCTAATTTGTCACATGACAAAAAATTGAACTCTCTTAAAAAACTTATCAAGATGATAGTAACTTAGCCCTCCTCATCACATCAGAGGTACAGCCAGGTCAAGACTATATATGACTAGAGAGGAGAGAAGGGTTTTGGAAGTTGTGGATCAATGAGGAATAAATTTTAGAACCTGGGGCCCAGAAACAGTAGAGCCACCTCCAATCAGTGGTTGGGGAATCTAACCTTAAACTAACAAGGTATTGTGATGAATGGATAAGATCTCATGATGAGCTGAAGGGTTCATCCATATTGGGTGGTTGGGAAAGCAAAAGAGAAAGGCACCATAGCCTTATTCTCCACAATAACAATAACAGATCAAAGAAAACAAAAAATGGAGGGAGCCACCCATTGCTGTATGTAGGTATATGTCTCACCTATTGTCATTAAGTACACAAAGAATCATTTATGGAAGCAAAAAGGACAGATGTCATCACCTAACCGTATCTAACCGTATATATAATGGACACATACAGGTAAGTGATCAGACCGGAAATCAGATGCGTGTTTTCTAATCATTTAGTCGTATGTGGACGTTACATGCACGATTGGTTGATAACATCTGTCTCATCTGTTACCGTTAAAACAAACACCAAGAAACACGAAGAAACAAAAACAGAGCAAAGATGACACAAATATTTAAAGTGGTCCATGCACCAATGTGATGTGTTATATCCGCGGACGAAGCTGAAAATGATTCACTATGTAATGGAAGAAAATACAACAGAATCTCTGCAAGAACACCCAAACGGCGTAACAAGAACTCTCTTCTCAAAACCCAAACACAAAAATCCCAAATACTGTCTCTTTCTCTTGCATGCACAACATGACTCGAAAACATATAAGTAATCCTCCAAGTTGGATCGCCATAAAAAATTTTCTGTGCAGACCAATCTTCGAAACAGGTACAAGAATTCGAAAAACACATAACAATTACCATTTAAGAGTGTATGGAGAAGCATTTTTTGGAAACAAAAAGAAATACATGTCTCATCACTAACTGTAGGTATTATGTAAATTTAGGGTTGGTGATCCACATCCATTCTCTCTCTCTCTCTCTCTTGGATGCCCTTTTTCCATCTCTTCTATTCCTTTTGGGTTAAGGAAATGAGAAGGAGGCACAGGATTAGTAAATGACCTAAGAGGAGAGGAGATAATGTAGAAAATGTTATTTCAGAAGAATAAGAAACAGCAACAAAGGGACTAGTAGAGTTGATCCTTGGGAGTTGTTCCAAAACAAACATGAAAGATTTCATAAAGTAAACTATAAATATGAAACACCCAAAAGGTACCATGAAATCATCTGGGTCTAAAAGATATAACAATGGTCTCTGTAAGAAAACTTCCTCAGTTATGAATGAGCAGAACAAACCAAACATATTGGTTAGAAGCAAATTAATAGGACAGTTCTTCTCTAAAGATTGAAATGTTCAAAGGTTAACATAATCATCTGAAAATTTTGAAGTATTGAATGAGCAGATCATTAAATACTTGAAGAAAATGTTAAGTTTATGGGAAGGGTAAGGGATGGGATCATGGACAATGGATCACCCAACAATGTTCAGCAGAGTGTGGGGTTAGCGTCTCTCACCTAACAGACAAGTGGTTCTGTCCCCTTCTTATTCTTTCCTTCCTCGCTACCAAAACTGACTAATAGGGTGACCCCCCCCCCCCTCCTCTGTGGATGCAATTATGTATAGTTGGAGATGCATGTTGTTATCGTTTTTAAAACCTTGATTCTTATTGAAGCTGTGGTTGAGTCACTTTGGTCAGGATAGTCAAGATATGAATGACGCAGAGCCATCGCAGAGCATCAACAGGGGCAGAATTTTTGCTTTTACATGGGGGCGTGTGGTTATTTTGTCTCCCTTTATGTCTGGACGCAAGGGCCATGCTGCCAGGCAGGGTTCTTTTTCCCTATTTATATAGGTATAAATAAATTAGTCTCAAAATTGGCTCATGGTACCCTTTGAGAGGGGTAATTCGATGCACTGGGAGAGCGAGGGACACTGTTGCATCCTCCGGAGTGGCGTCTATACGGTGTGAGGTTTTCATTCCTTTGTCTCCTATTGAGGAGTCTTTGGAGCAACATCTGGATGCATTGTCTTCTATCAATGAATTCTTGACGGGGAGTCGAGACGCATCTCTAATGGCGGACAGTTGGTTTATTCTTCTTTTGGAACTTTCAAAGATAGAAGTATTGCCGGTGACAATCATGAAATTGTTGCCGTCAGTTGACGATGAACCCCTATGTGTTGAGGATTGAGGGGGAAAGAAGCTTTTATCAAAATCCTTTGATTTGTGTGCAAACGAGAGAGGGCCAAAGATGGAGGTCGGAAGCTCCTATTGTCTTATTGCATCTTCATCTATCTCCATTAGCTCTTTTCCTGCTCCTACGGAGCTCCTTCTTTTTTCAAAAAGAAGCCACTCTTTACCAGTTTGGCAACCCGAATAGCCTCGATACTTGCTTTTAAAGAGAAAATATCCTAAAATCGGGTCCAATTGGTCAAGGGCTTGTAGCGTAGTGTTTGTCCAATTTCACAAGGGGCTGATGTTCTCTATGTTGCCTGCACCTAGATACATGGGCCCGCTATTCAGGGGGACAGATTGGTCATTTCGCCCACCCCATGTGTCTAGGCGCCGCCTGCGGCAGGCACAAAGAACATTTGGCCATAAATTAGATTAGGAAACCGCCTTTTTGCTTCTTAACAAAGATTTCCTATAAAGGATAGCAGAGTATAGAGATATTAGAGATTAGAAGTAAAAAAAGAAAAGCGAAGTAATGGGTTCGTTAATTATTAAGAATTTTACTTTAGAAAAACTACTAAAAACGAGGAAATAGGAGAGGATAGATATTTTAAAGAGATCGGAGAAGGAGAGATTGTAAGAGCAAAGAGAGAAACGGGAGGGATTTGTTGAAGCGAGAAGCGTGAGATAACTTCCCTAATGGATCATAAAATCCTTGTGGGTTCTTCGATACCCTACTATTAACAATCAGTCACTCCAGTCCAGATATTCAAAAAATATATATATTTATTTATCTCATTCAACAGGTACTGTGTGTATGTGTTTTTTTACCCTGTTGGTTTACTTGTTGTGGATGTGTTAATTGAGATGTGTGGAAGTAAGTGAAAAGATTTGGGAATTTTTGAATTAGGGTTTGTGGGTGAGAGTTCTTGCCCAGTTTAGTTTAGGGTGTTTTTGATAAGAGATCTCCACAGCAATCTTTTTCTATTTACATAATGAATCATCTTCAGCTCCGCCCATGGATGTAGCACTATCGTATTGTTGTGTGAACCATGTTAAATCTATGTGTCATCTTTGTTTCGTCTCCTCTGTTTTGTTTCTTCGTGTTTCTTGGTATTTGTTTTAACAAAGCTCAGCTCTTCCTTCTCATGTGTTAGCTGGTCCTCGTGTACATAAACTTCCCCCAACAGTATTATTGTAGTAGTAGTAGTACAGGTGGTGGTTGTGGTTATTTGCAAGTTATAGCATGGCTTCCTTTCTTGACAACACTACAGATTCCCATGATATTGCAGTACTTACAGAGGATATGATGATTTTAATCCTAAGCAAGTTAGACGTGGTGGGCTTCCATCGCTTTAGTGCATTTTGTAAGTCCTGGCAATCAATTGTCATTGCTGCAAAGAAAGATATACAGCAGTTGCAAGTGCTGCAACCTCAACTCCCATGGCTGATTCTTTCCTCCAAATCCAAATCAGATGAAGGACGGTTTTTCAGTCTCTTCCATGCCAAAGTTTTCAAGCCAAATTTGTCTGCCAAGTATAGCCTTCTTGATTCTAACTGGGGATGGTTGATAATGGAGTTTCCTATGCACAGCTATTTCCTATTTAATCTATTTACCATGGTACGAATTGACCTTCCTCTTGAACGTACTCTTCATCCTTACCGTTCAATTTGGTCAGACTGCGACTTCATCAGCGAGGCTATGTTGTCTGCTCCTCCTCTTGGTGCTTCTTCTGCTACTAATGATTTCAATTTGGATAAGAAAAAAATAAATGAAGATTGTGTAGCCATGGCGATATATCATTCCAACCAGTGTTTGGCCTTCTGTAGACCAGGGGATGAGACATGGACTACCCATTCGAAACGACAAATCCAGCAAGTTTCAAGACATTATTTCCTACCATGGAAAATTCTATGCCATTTTTGGCCAATGTGATCTTATACTCGTGGAGTTAGGAGGCGGTGACGGTGGTGGTGGTGGCGGTGGCCCTCGAACTCATCCAAAATTAATAAACTGTAACATTGCTCCTCCGGAAAGGGAAAAACTACTACTTCACCGGGTAATGTCCTTGAATTTGGTGGAATGTCTTGGGGAGTTGTTAATGGTTATGAAATGTTCTTCAATGTATGTCGTTAAAAATGATTGGTTCAAGATATTCAAGTTAGATATGAAGAATCGGTGCTGGATTAAGGTGGAGGACTTGGGTGATCAAATGCTATTTATTGACACAATCAGTGGCTTCTCTCTCAGCACTTGACTTCCCAGGATTTACAGGAAACTGCATATATTATTCTTTCGAGTATGAACCCGCAGGTGTGTTTTACTTGGGAGATGGTAGCATGAAAAAATTGTTCTCCAATTATTCGCCTGAATTTCAGTCCCTCCAGAATGAGATCTTCGTCCCCTTCTGGTTTACACCAATTTCTTGGTAGGGAGTTTTACCAAAAAACAAAAAAATTCTTGGTAGGGAGGGAAGGAGTTTGGGTTTGGGGCAGTGGTTGTCGAGATGGGATATTATGGAGTATCTAATTTATATATGTACTTTTTAGTATTTTTTATGTTTATGGTATTTTAATTTTGAAACGGCTTTTATTATTATTATTATTATTTTTTTTTTTTTTGATGAAAGTATAATCATACAAACCGCACACCAATCCCAAAAAATTAATTGACGACTAATACCAGTACCGATACCATAAACTAAACCCCTATTCTGAAGAGCCTTCCTTTTTCTTAGGGTTCTATTTGTTTTGATGTAAAACACAGAAAAAGGGGGAGCGGGCGTAATTTTCTTCTCTTACTATGTTGACATTCATTAGACATCTAACAAAACACTTTACAAATCCAAACCTATATGTTGAATTTGCTACTGGTGAGTTTTTTCAAAATCCAGGGGGTGGTCCGACTTTCATTTGAAAATCAGGAAATGACATGTAACTTACCCAACTAAAATTTGCATTGGCCATGGGAGCTTTTCTCTACCTTGTTTGATATTGGAATGCATAATAATTAATTGAACAAGAGATCACTGCATGGTCGTGTTGCCCCTGCACTAGCATTTGAACCAATGAAACAGCAGGAAGAGATCCTTATACTTGATGAACCATATAATTGAAATTAGTAATCAATTTGACATGCATCTAATCAAGAGAACTCTTGTCACATAAATACATGTCAATCCAGATGAGGGGGGGTGGGGGGAGCTGATTAAATCACAATTCTGGGACATCAAATGAAACTATTGACTTAACCCCCACGCACACAAACACGAGTATTTGTTCTTACCAAAACACCAAAATGAAAATGAGGGAGAGAAAAATCAAATATTTGGCACCCAAAAGTTAAAAGAAGTTTTGAATCTACAAATATTTGGTAAATCCTCTCCCTATAATATCAGAGTACAAGCAGGGAAAAAATGAAGTTAAAAATGCCATTCTGGTTGAAACTTGGGTACCCTTATTTGGAAGCTGAGATCCTCACTCAGTGAGTTTGCACATTCAAGTAGTTCAAAAGTGCTCTTAACCACTGCATTCCAATAAAATGCATTCTGCAGTCTGCATGAGAAGATGTAATCCACAGGAGCAATTGGGTGGTCATTTTTGTCAATCACACAACCATTTGGAATCGGTCTGGAACACGAAGTAGGGGAGGCTGGATCTCCCCAGGCTTGCCAAGCTGCCCACATGCAGCCATCTGATCATCTCCCCTACTAGGCCGCAAGAATACAACACACCCTGCTTCTGCCAGAACATTACGGAACTCAATTATCTTCTCTTCACTTGTTGGTTTAAACTGGGAACCACAATGGGGATTAAATGAGATGAGATTGATCTTGCAAGGAATACCCTGAACAAGATTACTTAGCCTCTTTGCATCCTCAATGCTGCATAAAAAACAGTTGTCACATTGATTAAAATTCAAATCATGGATAGCAACTTGCAGGTTGAGACAGAACAATGATATAACAAGCTCGGGCCATAAAGAACCTAAAAAGTGTAGAATTTGCAGAGAGAGGGAGAGAAGAGAAGAGAAGAGTATACATTGACCACATTCAAATACACTGACTCCATCTGGTAGGATGTAAAATATTGTAAATAGAGTTTAGATAAGAAATAGTGAAACCTTTTATAATCATTACAAACAATAATTGTGTCACTCAAATGCTTACTGAATAGAGCAACTATACCAGTATATCTAAATTCAACTTTCAACAGAATTCTTAGATTTTAGTAGAAGCATGAGAATGCAGAAATATAATTCAACTTTTCCACTACAATCTAAATTGGAGCCTCTTTTTTTTGGGGGGGGGGGGAGGGGGTGGGGTGGGGGTGATGCAGTTGCTTGGTTCAATAGGGTTAATAAGGAATTGTTTTATAACTCCTTTTCCTTATATAATTTTGTTCATGTTGATAGAGTTGTGGAGTTCAATTCAAACTCTGATTCAGTCATAAGAGTTTGATTAGGACACTTTCTCTGTTATATATGTAAGCGGGTCCATTGAGAGTTTCAGTTTTTAGAGAATAGAATGAAATTTTGAGCTTACACTGGTTCTTGTGAAAGTCGAAGGTGGTTTGACTGTTGCTTCTCTCTCTTTGCTGCTCTTGATCTCTTCTCAACTCAGGTACTATTCCTCCGTTCCTTTCTTTTCCTCCCTGTTTGTTCCTGAAATTGGAGTTTGAACTCCCTAAGACCCAATCAATTGGGACTGGAACTTTGAGGGTTAGATCATCTCCCCTGGGCAATTCAAACCCCAGGTTTCCATCCCCCTGATGCAATCCCTGGATCGAAACCCTAAGGTTGGGGTCACTATGGAGTATGGGCCCACTCAAATGCAAGGAATAGTGGCAGTTCTGTAGTTATATTGAAGTTGCAAACGGGAGTGGCAATCTTGTAATAAACCAAAATTTTAAAGGGTTAATTTGGAAGGTGTATGTGGGTCAGGATCAACTATCTTTTATATTTTTTGTACGAGGACAGAGTTGGAAGCAATTGACAAACAACCAGTGGAAGAGGAGAAAACTCTCAGTTGGGAAAACTCTTTCAACCAATCTCTATTTGACATGCAATTTCAAGAGCATCTCCCAGCTCAATCACTCCCTCGGTTAGCTACCGGAAACAAGAAACTGGGAAATCAATAGGGAGTCCTGCAACAGAGATTGGTGATGGTCTATATTACCAGCAGTAACTTCTGGTTCGGTTTCACAACAGAGAATGAGTTTGGGGATCAGATTCCAGAGATCAAATTGCCTAGGGTAAGGATTCCTTCAACCTAAATCTTAAGGTGAGAGGAAGAGAAAAGAGAGTGATCGAAACCAAACTTTTGGGCTGTAATACCATTAGAACAAACAAGGAATGGTAGAATAGAGAAAGGACAACAGAATATGAGAGAGAAGAAAAAGAAGGTCTCGCATGGGAAGGGGAGAGAAGAGGGAAGAGGAGAGAGAGAACATGATGGCCAGCAGGCCATGCCACATCATAATAACTCAAAACCAATTCAATTCTATTCTTCAATCTACTCCAATTATGAGGATTACAAGCATATATAAAGAAAAATAAAAGACTCCTACAAATAGAAACCAACTCTGATGCAGAACCCGGGTCACAAAAACCGAACTGGGTTCACTATGGGCCCATCCCAAAAAATAGAATTCAATCAATCCCAAAAGTAATGGCAATTTTGAAATTTTGTGACAAATTAAGCCCTAAAGAGTCACTAAAGAGTAAGGTAAGCAGACTACAGGGCCAACCAGGAATTAATCCAAAAGATAATGTCAATGCTGGAAGTTAAAGTAAACCAGGGATAAAACAGGAATAGTAATAATAGTTAGGGTCTTTTGTGTCGATAATTTAAAGTTGGCATTTAAGAATAGTAATAAGAAGAACTGTACTTCTTTCTCACAGTGAAACAGCAAAAGCTGGAAGGAGAGAGCTTGCTTGCAATGGCTATGGTTCTCCATCCAAGGGTTTTAAATCTCTTGGGAATTTAAGAGTAAGTTCACAGCTCCCTGCTCTATTGATTCCAAGTTACAAAAAGTCTCATAGCAGAGAGGAAAGAAGGAAAGAACAGCAACACACATAGCAGCGCAACTCACCACAATTTCATTCATTCTAATCTCTTCATCGTATTACAGCAATATAAAGAAAAGCTCCCTTACATATTAACAGAAATCCAACTAAAATGGAAACTAAACAATCTAGGCAACATCTCAAATATAGAAAACTACCAAAAGAACTCTACGTAATCTACCCAAATAAGAAAGGAAGAAATAAAAGATCACTCCTATTTAGTCTACCAGCCCCCTTTGGACCAAAAACTCGGGTTGGGTCAGTTGCATCTTGGCTTAGATCTAAAAGAGAGGGCCATTCTGGTCCAGCCAGGCTATGGCAACTGCATCAAACTCTCAAATTAGAAAACTAACTCAACAAGGAAATTAAAGCAACTAGGAAACTTGAAATAGTATCAAATCTAATGAAAAAGATCACAAGATAGTTAACAATAAATAAATAATTATCTTACTAGACCCAAATCCCAATTCTGGCCCAGTTCCCAGTCGGGGCTCTCAAACAAGTTCGGCCCGGTCCAAGGAAGTGTTCCTGCATCACCCCCAGTTTCTGCTAACCAGTGATTAATAACCTGCAACCAGATTCAGTTCTCAGTTCTCAGTTCCCAGTTCTTACCAGTTACCACCAGGCCTGGGTTCAGTCCCTTCTGGTTCCTTGCTTGTTGATCCAACCTTATAGCTGCCCTAATTGAGAGGACTAACAGTGAGGGATCTACTCCTACAATGGTGGGTTGAATGAGTTCCAAGCAAGGGAGATACCATCTTCGAATTGTAAACTGGTAGCACTGTAGATAAGCCCCTGGTTAGTGAACTGGGTTCTATATTTTTCTAATCATTTTAATTGCCAACAGCCCCTTTCTTTTTCAAATCCCTTTTACAGTTTAGTCCTTCACTTGCTCACTTACTCTCAAGGGTCTAAATTGCTCCAGCAATTACAAGATTGCTATTGATCCTTAAATTTTGAGTTATTTGTTCTTTGGGGGCCCATAGCGACCTACATCAGGATTTTAGAACCTAAGTTGCATTAGGGGGGTACTGAAAATTGGGTTATTTTCTCTTATGCTGTTAGTTTTTTCTTCTTAATATACTTCTACATCCAACCAGACAAAAGCCTATGTACCCCTGACTAAAAGGTCAATTATTTTCTGACCTACAGATTAGATCCGATTACGCACATTCTCCTCCTTTAACATGTTACGAAAGTTGCAAGACAGAAGTCTCAGGATTAGCGCTAGCACTAATCCCGAGAAGGGTATTTTGGGGGTTTTTTGTTTTTGTCTTTCCCTTGGATGCCCTACATACATTATTACTATATATTGAATTAGAATGGGGAGTTAAACCTTATGGTTGTAACTCCCCAAGGATTGCAGCCACATTATTCTTCTTCTCGCTTCTTTTTTTTCCTTTTCTTTTATTATTTACATAACAAAATAAAATAAAAAAGAAATTGTTGAATTTGTTGAATAATGTACACCAGAATACCGTGGGAGTATTCTGGTCTTTTTACTGTTTTATATTTAAGTTTATGTACTGCCTAGTTAAGTCGGCTATAGCTAGGGGTATTTTTGTCTCTAAGATGTAATCTTCCATATTATAAATATATGGGTATTTTTATCTCTAAGATGTAATCTATATATAATTTTATTTTTTTGTATCTAAATTTCAGATGGCAGTTAAACTTGAAAAGATATATTGCATGCTATGGCAAGCACAACGCAGGGCTGGCTGTCATCAAGTGCAAATATCTGCTAGCTGCATATCCTTTACCAAAAGGAATTTTTTTTCTGTATTTTTGTTAACAATTCAGCAAAAGAGATCTCATTGATAAGGATAGATAAATTGAGTATCATGTGGTTTACCACAAACATATGGAGGATGAGTAAGGGAATAATGGTCATCCACAATATGTTGCAAAACAGGAATTATTCACAAAGTCAAAAATAGTTTTCCAGGATCAGAACATCCATTTATATAACACAGAGAGGAAAGGTTTCTCAAACCTGTCATTAACCCCTGCAAGCATCACATATTCGAATAAAACTTTATAGTTATGCTTGAAACGAAGCTCCTCCCGAAGAGTTTCAAGAAGCATACCCAACTTATACTTCCGATTAATTGGCATGATCCAGTTTCTAACCTGCAATATATTTTTTTTGTGCGTGGAAGGGTCACATATGCAAACATAAAGACAGATACATGCTATTCTCAAAAGATTACTGTTAATACCTCGTCAGTTGTTGCATTCAGACTGACTGCCAATGCACAGTTGGATTCATGAAGAAAACGTTTCAGTTGGGGAACAAGTCCACTGGTGGAAATGGTGACCCTGAGAGGACTGAAATGAAGGCCTTGCTCATCCACCATTATGGCTGCAGCTTTTATTACATTTTCGATGTTGTGGAGTGGTTCCCCCATCCCCTGAAAATTCATTTGGCCACACACTTAAGCAAATAGAAAATGACGACCAGATCAATAACACAACTATTCCTCCTTATCTCTTATCTCAACCTCTTAGGTGCATTAGAAGCAGAAAGGAGGAAAGAAAGCATTTGGCATTGAGCTATAACCTTTTCTGAGAAAAAAGATAAGGTCACGTTTAGTAGGTGAGTCAAGTTACGGCAAGTAGAAGCCCATGTCGTATTTGAACTCAAATTTCTTTGAACCTCAAATAGAAATTAGTTTTTTTTTTTTGCTTTTCCTAATAAATAAGTTTCTTGGTTCTTGATAGCAGAAATTTTGATGCAGGAGAATCTTGGACCGGGCCGACCCAACTGGTGCAATACCTTGGACCAACCCAAACCCAGTTGCGTATCCAGACGGAGATGAATTGGGTCCAGTTTGAGTTTTTGGATCTAGTAGGATTTTAGGAATTTATGTTATTTGGGAAAATAATGTTTTTTAGTTTATTTTATTCTCCCTTTATTTCAGAAGTTGGCTACTAGGATATTTAGTTTCCAATTGTTTTTAGCTTCCTTATTTAAATAAGTTTCTTAGTTAGAGAGTGAGTCCTATTTTTAGGAGTCATTTATTTCTCTTAATATATGATGTAATTCCCCACCATTGGAAATAATGAAGAATGAATTGAAATTTGAGTTTGTGTGCATGTTCACTCCTCCTCCCCCCCCCCCCCCCATTCTTCTTCTTCTCCACGGTTTCTTCTTTTTCCCCCTGCAGCTCTGATTTCTTCCAAGTTTCTCTTTTCTCCTTTCTGGTCCCCCATAAATTTCCATAATATGAGAAACAAAGCAATAATATGGACAGTCCATAGATTTATGGATTTTTAATATGCTTCAGAAAATCAAAGATTTAATTTGTGCATATCACTTTCCTAAATGCTCCATTTGTTTCAATGTAATATGAGCAGAATATGACAAGAAAGAAGTGAAAAAAGGAGGAGCATAAAGCCTTATAGTGGGGGCAACTATTTGAAGTCCAAAATCTGTAAATAATGTCCTTATTTTCTGTTACTTCTGTGCATTTTAAGTTGAAACAAACTGATCCAAATGTAAACTAGAGTTAAAGGTGGGCAATTCCTATAATATGTATAATTTCATTTTGTAAATCAAAGTATTCCAAATTCAGGAAAGCCTTGGGGGTGGGACATCAAAATCAGTTGGATCCTGCACCAGAAACCAACCAAACACGGAGTAATTGATCAAAAGTTCAGCAAAACAGATATACTCACCATAAATACAACATTCGTAATAGAACCAATTTCACTTGAGAGCAAACGCCGGGCAAATACAGCCTGCTCCACTATCTCAGCAGCAGTAAGATGTCTCCGTAAGCCCATCCTATAAAATGCATTTAAATATCATACCATATGCAACCAATCAAGCCCACCAAACTTGGAAATATTTTAAACCGAAATGCTCATATGTCAAGGATAAGAGCTTGCCTCCCAGTGTAACAAAACTGACAATTCATGGCACAGCCGACTTGACTTGAGACACAAACAGTAGTTCTCCCTCTTTTGCAAGGAATTACAACTGTTTCTATCACCAATCCATCATCCAATGTGAATAGAATCTGAAACCTCCTGTGAGTATCAAATCAATGAGAATATTCTTATACAGTGGAAATAACTTCCAGAAGGCAAATATGCAAGTATTTTCAGACTCAAACGATGATTGTTTTACATCAGCTTTAATCGGATCCTGAGAAACAAGACAATCACAAAGAGTGGGAGGAAAGTACCTTCTGAGTTCCATCTGCTGCTGTAAGAATCTTTTTCAGAGACAGAGCCTTAAATTCAGCAAATACGCCCAACATTTTCCGGAAATCTTTATTCAACCCTTCCAATTCATCAACACAATTTGCCCAGATGTTGTTTCCATAAAGGCGCTTCCATAGCATTAAAGCCTGGCCAGGCCTGTATCCATGTGACTTCACCCAATTCTGTTCAAGCATAGGTTTTCACAGTAAAATCTATCACTATAAAAGCCGCACATGAAATGGATTAGAGGAACAACAAAAATACTCCACACATACTTCAAGTTCATCGTATTTCATTCCTTTCAGAAGCACCTTCGAAGAGTTGGAATTTGAGTTGTTGTTCGCAATTGCTAGCAAGCAGGAGAAACCAAAGTGAGAGAAAGATGACGACTCACAATTAAAAATGAGGAAAATAATTTGCAAAAATTAAAGCTTCAGCAAATCGAACCTCAATTAAGAGAAATCCTACCAGTCTCTGAGCCATGTGAATGAACAATTGGAGCGTAAGAAGAACTAGTCTTTGACACGGAGCGGCGAGACGGAGAGAAGAAAGAGATGAGATGAGGTTTATAGCAAGGAACTGACAAAGAAGTCGTCGGAGCCGTCGATGCCATGGGGGGCTTCGTGACAACCGAGTAGAAGCAGTGGGGTTTCGCTTGCCTCACCCATCTACGACTCAGCTCCATTGGTATCTCACAAATGTGTGGATAACGCTATAATGGAAGCTCATATAGGGTTCTAACCTTCCAGGGTGGGGGCACGAACCGCTACGAAGGTTTTAGGTATCGGTATTGAGCCGTATGGCACGAATCGGCCTCCGGCGGACTCATTCCATGCGGCAGTTTTTTGGCCTTTTTCGTTCATTCCATGCGACAGTTGGAGTGAGCCCAAATTAGGGAAATAGTTTTATCAAAAAAACAAAAATTAGCAAAGTAATTTTCTGTGTGGGAGTGTGGCCTACACCAGCATTGCATATGTCTATTTCTCTCCTATCCTAAACAATGAGATAGAGTTGTAGAAATGTCTTTTCATATGGGGAAGCAATCGTAGACATTTGGATTGACTGCCAAAGTTTAGTTGATTGGTTGGACTAGAGTTTGTATGGTTGGCCTTGGTAACTCTTTACAATACTTTTGGATATTAAGTTTGTAATTAACATGTTTCCTATGGTGTGTCTGCTAAAACATGGTAGGGGCTAGGGATCATATTTCTATAGCTCATAAATTAGCTATGCGAGCAAGGATAGAAAACTAGGAGCCCGCTTGATAACCTTACAAGAAATAGTTTTTGATGTTTTTCCGTTATGAGAAATAGAAAAACACCTAAAAATCGTTTGATACCGAAGTTTTTTTTGTGACTATTTTTGAAAACATAAATCAAAATTTATGCTCTCTGGAAGATTTTTGACAAAACATATTCAACATGTTCTGTTGTTTCTTGGTTGAAAATTGGAAAAGTGTGTCCGATAAAAACTTCTATATTCGTTCACTATGCTCTTTTGTAAAATTGAAAAAGTGTGCCAAACATATCCTTTAGTTAATTTAAAACAAAAAAAAAAAGAATTTTGCTTGTTTCCAAGAATAAATTTATCAAGCAGGACAAGAACGATTTCTTAGCACAGAAAATGAAAAAACTGTTTTGTTGTTTCTCAACACATAACCAGAACAAAAACACTCATAAGGTTATCAAGTGGGCACTAGATCTCTTGTTCCGGACAATGTGATTCTTTTCTTTCTTCTTAGTTTTAAAATTTATTGGATAAATTACACGTCACCTCTGGTTTTCAAACAAAACTCAAAGCACCCCCTGATTTTTTTTTAAAACTCAAATCACCCCATTCATCTAAATGCCTTGGACTTAACTAAGAAAATAATATTCCGCTTAAAAGATTTCAATTACCAAGTTTGGTAAGAATTTACGTTAGTTAAACAACTATAATTCCAAAAGTTTCCCTTTTTCTTTAAAATTGGTTTCACATTTTCTTTTGCTTGCAAAACTACAAATTTATGGAGTTTAATACTTATATAAAGAATTAGATTTGCATAAAAAAAATATATATGGGAGAGGGATAGGGACCGCCTGCCTGCGGTAAGTTAGCGGGCGGCAGCCGCGACACCAATGTAGGTGTAGGACGGGGCATTATTCATAAAAGACAGGGTGTCATTTCAAAAGAAGGGGGGGAAAGAAAGACACACACAGAGGACGCTTGCTTACAGTATACAGGCGATGTGCCCAGCCTTTCCCCAAAAAATACATTCAAAAAAATGCAAATTTCTTGGCAAAAGTTTTCCCTTGCAACCAATGTTCAGTACACCCTCTCATATGGGTTTTTTTTTTTTTAATTATTTTCTCCATCCTACAATTGGTGAGGCGTAGGAGATTCCCTCCACCTCCCCTCCCCAAGAACACTGCCAGAAATATAATGCTTATCCTTCTTAACAATAAATACAAAACGAACAGAATTCATAAGAGTACAAATGTCCAACAAGTTGGAAAACAGCTCCAAAGGCCAAAACGTTTTGGTTCCCTGCAGAAGCCACACCTTTAGTTCAGTATTATCAGTCCAGATCTCTAGTCTCTCAAATCGCTGCTCCCTTGACCTTTGCAAACCCTGCAAAGTCATCTGGCTTCCTGACTCCTGAGCGCTCCCTGGAAAACCATATTTCATAGTTGCAAATAATTATCGAGTTAAACAACAAAACAGAAGCCCACCCAGCTTCGCCGATAGAAGGGTTAAAACTGTTATCACATATCAGAAAGGGATAATCTACAGATGATAGCCCTTGCCCCGTGGTACTCATTCAAGGATAGGAAACATTCCGCGGAAGGATCATTTACAATAGTATTGGGCAATAAGAGCTTAGACTCGATCCATTTGGAAATCAGTTGAACAATCATAAGGGTTAGGAGTAGTCTGCTGCATATCTTTGTATACAATGGAGGACAAGCAGTACCAACATTAATGGTAGGCTTCCTAAACAAAACCTGAAACCACATGAAGGAACCAAATTCAAGAAAAATCATTTCACACAACTTGCTCCCAAAACACAATATAAATACACCAATATCCAGTGGATGAGGAGGAGCGATCGCCCATAAAATTTAACAGCAGGTATCTCCTATTTATTTAGTGGTTGGCTTGGCAAGATTCACATTTCACCATATTGGACCACTTGGACTGCTACGACATAACATCAAGAAATTGCTGAATCCCCTTTCACAGATATTAATATCATATCAACCCCCCAAAAAAAATTCACATTCATACCAATAGAAACAAACCTTCCCATGCACAAATCCACTAAAAATTGTCAATATCACGAAGACAACGATATGATTAAGAGGAGAGCAAAGGAGATGGCCTCATAACCTATGACCTTGAAAGGAGATCACACTCCACAAACCTTCTATAGGAACCAAGGCAAGCTTGGCAGTTTTCCAATTCCAAACAAGTCAGACATATCCACAAATAGTAGGAGAATTAAGGTTGAATCCATCCAGTGCACTAGGTGGGCAGCTACCGACAAAAGCCATATCCTTGGATCTCCTGGGCATTTGTACAAGAAGAATATCACCTTAAACATGTCTTCCCAGCACCAATTTCCAACCATTACATTCTGCATTTCCTCTGTGCAACCACATGTCAAGAAAACTGGAGCAGTTGATCCATTCAAGATCAAATAATATATATCCAGACAAAGGGTAAAATAACAATGGGGAGGGGGCTTACTTGCAGTTAATTAGCAAGAAGAACAGCATAAATACTAATAAAAAATGCATCTTGAAAAACATTGCTCCAATCATTACTGTCTAATCAAGTATAGCAAAAGGTAAGATTTCCACCATTCCCACTGGAAGACTTGCCATACACAAATCCTCACGTGTCATCTGATTGCGTCTAAGCATTTTGAGTGTATCAGACCACAAACACGAGAGAGAGAGAGAGAGAGAGAGATCACATTGAACTTTATATACCTAATTTCAAGGGGAACCAATACAGGAGAAACTAAAAAAATTTAAAAACAGGGAGCCTGGAATTGGTTAAGAAGATGTGATACATTATCATTAAGTTACTTGATGATGCTGCCAATCACTGATAGAGAAACAAAACTTGCAGAGATCTCACAATAACTTCGGCTGATAAGAGCATATAGTTTGATGAATATTACTTTCTTGTCCTTCTCTTATCCTCTTATTGGATTGTCCGGGACGAAGTTAATCTAATGATACAGGGGCCTGGCAGGACATCATTTGAAATTGGCTAATCCCTGCAGAGAGAAGAGAAACAGCAATCAATAGCCATCAAGTCACTTCCCTAGTGGAATCTAACATTCTCTCACAACAAAGGTACTTCCATTATAATGGACAAGATTTAAACATGAAACATGAATATCTTCAATCTGAGTAGATGTTTCAGAATAGATGCATGAATTTAATTCTGGCATTTGATTGTGATGCTAATTCTCAGGGGTGAGGTACAATCAGTGGTCATCATGCATCTATAACAAGTGAAAGAACTATCAGCTGAAATTTACATTAGACATCAATACCAGCCCCATTAGATCCGATACAAAAATCAGCATGGGCGAGGTAGCTAAAAGGAATAGTTGAAGGAGGCTAGATGGAGGTTAATTATCAGTACTCAAGCTAAAAAACAGAAACCAAATCCCATCCACTACCTATCCAAGTAAATATAATTGGCAGGGACAACACCTATAGGCAAAAAGATAACGGTACACCACCAAGGTACATATGAAAATCAACATGAATCCGGATTAACGGTTATAATGTAGAATGTACCAAAATAAATTTATTTTAGTAAATTTAAGCAGTATCAAGAGAAACCTCAATCAGCATCACACATTAATCCACGTTGTCACTTGCTAAGACCCATTTATGCATATATATCATCCTACCATCAAATGACCAGACAAAAAGCAAAGGAAGACATAGGAATATAAACCTATTCTGGTTTCTCCACATAATCCCAAAAAGCCCATAATATGAAGCAAAGATTCTCCATGAAGCTAGTTTCAACTAATTGTGTCAAACTACTCATAACAGTCACAGTTTCAGTTTGAATTTACTCTATTATCATAATTTTTAGTCAAATGTTTCACAATAAATTTGTAAGACTCCGGTGCTTTTCCACAGCAGGTCGTAAGACGGAATGTGGAAGGGTTATGCCATTTAGGAAGCTGCCATAAAAACCCTTCACCAGGCATTTTGAACAATATTCCAATTCAGGACTCATGTAATTTACTCCAAGTAGTTTGGGTAAGACTCATGTAGTTTTGGAGAGGTGAGGAATGACATGAGTAGTCTGGGTCTTGTACCAAGTATGACCTCGGATAGAGCCTATTGGAGGGCAAGGATCCATGTTGCCAACCCGATCTAGCTGAGATTTTCCTGACTTCTTAGTCTGTTCTTCTTTCCTCTTACTTCTTTTCTTTTCTTTTCTCATTTCGCTTTTTTTTAACAACTCTGTTTTGAACAGATCCATGTAGCCGACCCCATTCAGTTGGGATAAGGCTGAGTTTGTTGCTGTTGTTGTACTTTGGGTAAGGCTTAGTCTAGAGTTTCTGAGTTCCAATATTCATAATCAAGCAGTTAAAATAGTTGACACTAGATATTAAGCAGACCAGCACATGTGAAATGAAGAAGTTGGAATTAGCTTGTTGAAACACACTTGTTTCATTGGCATGGTCATTAGAACCCAATAATACATAGACTCACTGGCTGGTTGAGAGTATGAGTATCATTAAAGCACCACCCAAAGAAATTAACCTAGACCCTTTACCCATGTAAGCATGCCAGTTAAATGATTATTTTTTGGGATAAGCACCAGTTAATGGGATTAAGTTTAACACATCAATTTATGCACAAAATTCCAAAATACAGCAAGCAAACAATTAATAGACGAGTTGCCAACTAATAAAACAGAAGGTTAGAAACAAGTTAGTTGTTATGTCATTATGTAAGAGATTTTGCCTTCCATTTAAAGAAGAAGATTATTACCAGTACTTAATCATGCCATCCCAGCCACAGGTTGCCACTTTACTTTGTTCCAGTGGATGCCACTCACAGCCAATACATACACCCTCGTGACACTTTAGAGTTCTGAAGACTTTGCAACTTTTCCAGTCCCAAAACCAACATTTTCCCTCGCCATCACCTGACATGACAAACCGTCCATCTGGCGAGAAATTGACTTGGCAGGCGTAACCAGCCGCTATGTGTCCTGCAAATCTCTTTTTCTTGTTGAGCTGAAACCTCTCCCTTGTGCTGTAGATAAGAATCTGATTATCCAAACTCTGAGCAGCAAGCCAATTTGAATTAGGGTGAAGGGAAATTGATGGCATCGAGTGCATGTGAGGTTCACTGATGTACTTTATAACAACAGGAATTCCAAATTCCCACACACGGAGGGATTTGTCATCACTTGATGTAACAAACCTCCTGTTATTGTCCACAAATGTAATAGTATTTACCGCACCCAAATGTTGATCATACTCTTGAGTGATCTGTCCAGTGTTCATATCCCACTGGACAATCTTTTTATCACTCATTCCGGCTAGAAGGATGTTCTGCTTATCATCATCTGGGTTGAGCTTAACAACATAAGGAATCTTCCCAGTGGAAAATGTCGAAATCACCTTCCCAGTCTCTGTATCCCAATACTTGATGTTTTTATCATAACCAGCACTCAAAAATTTTGACCCATCATTTGAGAAGGAGATGTCACGAACAGCCTTTGAATGGCCCATGTATGTCCGCATGCACTTTCCTGAGTTGAAAACATCCCATATCTTGACTTTGTTATCCATTCCTGCTGAGAGGAGCAGATGTCCAGACTTTGGAAAGAACCGAATTGCCGATACACCTTTTGTGTGCCCACTCCATGTGTGAACCCACCGCTTCGGTATATAACAATGATCATTTGTGGCCTTGGCATCTTTTGGAGGAGCAATCCAGGACCTACCCTGGTAGTCCTGTTCCTCCTTCCCATGAAAAGTACTCTTATCTGTGACATGTTCAGCCTTATCACCTCCTCCACCCCTCTCCTTCTCAGCCTTCTTCTCTGCATGCTCCTCTGCATACTTCTTCTGCTCTTCTGTCAGTTCTGTCTGCAATCCTTCCTTCTTCCCAGCCCATGGGCTCTTCCGGTTCTTCTTTAGCCACTCTTCTGAAGCGGGGTTGTCTACCTCAGACATATCAACATCACCACCTGAGTCATCAAGCTCCTCATCCTCCTTCAATTCTTTCTTTCTCTCAAGCTTTCGCTTCTTCTGTTCATTCTGCGGAATATTATAAACAGAAATACCATCGTTTTTCTGTAAGGCCTCCAAATCACCAACATAATTGTTCCCTGATGATGCGGCAGGGTCAGCAGCATATCCATACTTGTGGAAGGTATTATACTGTTCGTCAAAGATGAAGGGTTCTATTGCTGCATTCTCCACAAATCCTAACTTGTGATTTCTCATGCCCTGGGCAATGCCATCCTTTGCATAGGGGTGTGCTGGACCGTAAATCGGAGCCCAGAGCTGGTCATATGTGGGGTTGAAACCTACAACATGCTGAGATGGATCAATTGGTTTATGGAGCGTTCGATTTGTCTTGGCAACTGTGAGGGCGAGCATGGTGTCGTCAACCTTTGGAGCTGAGGTTTTTGAAGGTAAAGAAATTCGAGGAGGAGATGAGTCTGGTGACGAAGGAGCAGATGATGTTGATGTTGGTTTTTGTCCTTCATCATCATCACTTTTCTCCACATAACTTTGAAGCAAATCCATAGCTGCTTCACCAAGTTCAGTATATGTCAGAGGCTATGAATGCGGGAAATAGCATGGCCTCTTGCTCTTATACCTGAAATATAGGGAATACAATATTATCAAAAGGAAGGAAAATCAGTACGATTAATAGACAAGCAAAAGCAAGTATGCATCAAGTACACAACAGAAGACAGTTTAGTTTGCTTGTAACTATTTTGCCCGAGTCTTGTCATCATTGGAAAAGAAAAGATTCAAAGATTTGTCTGAGAAAGATGTTTGAAGTAAGAGAAATTTTCCTCTTTTATCTGGTTGCAAGCAAAAGCAAGTATGCATCAAGTGCACAACAGAGGACAGTTTAGTTTGCTTGCAACTATTTTGCCCAAGTCTTGTCATCATTGGAAAAGAAAAAGTTCAAAGATTTGTCTGAGAAAGACGTTTGAAGTACGAGAAAAATTCTTCTTTTATTTGGTTGTACTCTCATTGATGCTACTATTTCCACTGTAAAACAACGAGGGAAATCTGGAATGAAATTAACATGATATTAAAACTAGGAATCGGATCAGTCGAGTCGGCTGATTGGAATTGGAATTGGCCAGTCCTGTAAAACAATTAAACAAGAAAAAAAATTCTGGTATGAAATTAACATGATTTCAAAACTCGAAATTAGATCAGTTGAATCAGCTGATTTGAATCAGAATTGGGATTCCCAATCCCGAGTTTGGGCGAATCTTGGGGCACATAGGTGGACCAAGCAATCTGATCCGGATTGGCTCCATCCATCTGATTCTTGCAACTCTCAAACCATCCTCCTTCGAAAAAGCCCTCCCCCTCCTCATTATCCGACCCTAACACTAAATTCCGCAACCAATGACGGATCCTCTCAATTGCACTTCTCCCACGTTCTCCATCAAAATACCAACTCTCCGCTCCATCTTCCCTCCTCTTGAGGCCACATCTTAGAATCAGCAAAATTCTCCTTCTGCCATCAGTTTCGGTGTCGGCTTCAACCAGAGAGTTTGAGAGGGCCATTTGTAGAGGCAAGGAGAGGAAGGATCCCTACGTTTCTGAGAAATGGCTGTGTGTTTTGACTTGTTCTGATGGGTTTCATCGTCCCATAGGTACCTTCTGTTCTTAGTGTTTCTCCCATTGTCAAAGTGGCCCCTTCAGAAGCATTCATAGTAGAAGAAGCAGACAAAGAAGATAAGGGTCTGAATACGTAAAAATGAGGGCTTTGGAGTATGAAACAATAGTTGAGAAGAGTGAGAGCGTATCCGAACAGAACTATGGAGTAGAAGTTCAAATAATTTAACCACTGATAAAGCCATGATTGTTTTCTACAACAATGAAGAATTGAACTCTCATTATCTAAAATCTATTCCTCCTCCTCTCATGGCTGATGTTGAGATTTCTAAATTCATACACAGAGTATGCTTCTGAAAATCCACACCTTGTCATCTCAAGAGCTCAATTGAGTCCGGGGCATGCTCATCCCAAGTCACATTGAAATCATGAAAGTTGAATCCCCAGATAAGGTGAGCTTGGCTTTGATTAGATTCAAGACGTGGACATTGGTTTTGAGGATGAGGGTCAATGACACAAGTAGAAAGACTCGTCGGAGTTGGAGAAGGTGAACCCAACTTAAAATTTGTATGATTTTGTTGACCAATTTGGGCCAATCCCCATTTGCAGATCAATTGGAAGAATCAGCCAGAATCTCCATCCGATTCAGATCGGAATCAGATCTGAAATGATAGCCTGTGATTCTGGACCCGTTAACCTAGAAAATTAAGCTAAAACCAAGAAAAAAAGTAATGCCATGATTCAACATCTGCACCAGTAAATTAAAGACATAAGCAACAGAACAAAAGAATTTGAGGAATGCAAAGCCATAAAAGTTATCAAAGGCTTCTTGCTCACACATACCAAACCCAAATAAAAGCGCATCCTCACTGAAAACAAAAATCCTAGCTCGCTAAAGCAACACTACACCGGTAGACAAAATTCAAGCAATTATAATCAAGTCTGGTATGACTGCTTTCCTATGTTGAAATTCAAACACTCGTTGTTTAGTCTAGACAACCAATTTGGCTCGTTAGAAACATTTATGCCTATTAAGAAACAAATAGTCGCTCACAAAGAAGAAATTGCTCTATTATATTCATACATATGGTGTGGATTATTTTGAGACTTTCTCACCAGTTGCTCGGCTTAATTTGGTCTGTGTGCTTATCTCCTTATCTGTGAATTTGAATTGGCCTTTATATCAGTTGGGTATTAACAAAGCATTCTTATATGGTGGTCCACATATATGGAGCAACCTCCAGGGTATGTTGCTCAAGGGGATACTTCAAGCAGAGTTTGTATGTTACACAAGGCAATCTATGGTTTAAAACAGTCACATAGAGCATGGTTCGACAAGTTCATCTCAATTGCTACTCGGTGTGGATTTTCACAATATTATTCCAATTACTCTGTATTTATTCGGCATTGGGATTCTAAATGGTTGTCTTGGTCGTGTATATTGATGAAATTATCATATTTGGGGATGATGTGTCTGGCATGCAGAGGTAAAATCTTATCTACATCAACATTTTCAGATGAAAACCTTGGGTACTCTCAGGTTTCTTCTTGGTATTGAAGTCTTACGAAGTAAGAGAGGTATCAAACTAACACAAAGGAAATATGTATTAAACCTCATGTCTAAAACTGGTACGCTTGCCTCTAAACCAGCCGACACTCCTATCGATCCACACCAAAAGTTTGGGACAAGTGATTGTGAAGAATTTGATGACATGCACCGATACAGAAAATTAATTGGGAAACTCATTTATCTTACGGTTACTAGACTGAACATATCTTTTTCTGTTGGAGTTAATAGTCAATTTATGGAGTAACCAAAAAAAACTCACAGGGTGGTAGCATGTCGAATACTAAGGTATCTCAAGGGGCTCCAAGTAAGGGGTTTATTTAGCAACCTCACCAACATATTGATCTGGTCAGGTATTCTAATGCAGACTAGGCAGGTGTCGATGGTGATAGGAGGTCTACCATAGTATACTGTACATTTATTGGTGGCAATCTTGTCACATGGATGAGCAAGAAGCAAAACGGCTGTGGCTAGATCTAGTGTTGAAGCTCAATATAGGGGCTATGGCTCATGCTACAGCCGATTGATGTGGTTGAAGTCGCTGCTTCAGGAGTTGGGAATTCTAGTTACTAAACCCATGAAGATGTTCTGTGATAATCAAGTTGTTATATACATTGCTAGTAATCTGGTATTTCATTAAAGAACCAAACACATTGAAAGTTGACTGTCACTTTGTGAGGAGTGCAGTTATAGAGAAGTTGATTATTACTATGTTTGTTTCTTCTACAGATCAGTTGGGTGATATGTTTACCAAGAACCTCTATTTAGCCCTACTTTCCAGAAGGGTTGCTTCAAGCTAGGCATCGGTGATTTATACGCTCTAGCTTGAGGGGGTGTTAAGATATGTACCACCACAAGGGTCTAACCCTGTGTTCGTGTGTTAATCAGCGGTTAACCACAATAGGGAGAGTGTCCCTATCATGGGATAAGTTTGGTAGTAGAGTTAGAGTATGGTTTAGTGAGTTGTTAGCTATTTAGTTTACTTCTTTACTTATAATTAGTTGTATACTTGTAGGATTCCTACATGGGATCTGATTGTCGTTATAAATACATTGTCATTTACCACGATAGGACTTCACACTGAAACCTATCTTGGTATATGGGATTCTCTTCCCCCTCAATCACCTCTCTCCTTTCTTCTCTTCTTCGTCTCATCTAAGGACTGGTTGTAGGGTTCTTTGCTGCTGGAAAACACTTGGTCACTGTCTGGTTGCAAGAAAAAAAAGGGAGGGAAGGGAAGGGGAATTGGTTTATAAAAGAAAACAAAAATTGTAATCATGATTGTGTAGCCCACTTAAAACTCTTATTATATTTGGTAATTATATTTTTAGATGTAATATTTGGTTGCAAAGTAAAGTTAAAACACAAATTTTTGAATAGTTGAGTAATTACACAATAGGTACAACAACAACAAACTCAGCCTTATCCCAACTTAATGGGGTCGGCTTACATGGATCCAACAAAACAAAGTAGGGAAAATTGAGGTCATGAAAAAAAAAGATGGAAGTAAGAGGAAAGAGGCACAGCCCAGTAAGTCAGGAGAATCTCAAGAAAGAGGCACAGCCAAGTAGTTACACAATAGGTAATGATTACAAAAGTTTCCATTTTAGTTTTGATTTAATTCCACTTCCCCTCCCTTCATTTCCCTTGGTAACCAATCGGAGCTTTGCTCATAAGATATATAAACAAGAAATCCAACGACAAATCCATCCCACGGATGCTTCAATGAAGAGTAACACTTGCAAACGAAGTCGTAAACTTTTGTAGCAAAAACCAACAACCACAACAAAAACATCATTACGCCCAAAATCCCAAGCTCGCCATGAAGGAAACAAAATTATTGGTAAATAAAATATGACTTCATTACGTTGTCTAATCATTGGAAGCCCTAAACCTGGGTTAGATTTTTAAGCCCTTTATGAACTAATTAAAAAGAGAAACTCGTTTAAGGATAACAAATAAGTAGAGGCGAAGCCATTATCAGAAGCTCCTTTGGACAGCATAAAAACATACAAACCGACAAAAAGAGAAGCAACGAATCGATTAAACCAACCCGTCCATGCTATTTCGATGTAGATGAGTAATTCAAAAGCTGCTTTTTGTGCTCCTATGGCGTGTCGTAGGTACCAAGGAAGCAAGTTATTCGGCTTCCTACAGGAATTTGTACTACTGCGGTACTGCTGTGCCCGCAAGATCTCAGACCTATTTTTCTCTGCTCTGCGTTATTGCCGTCGTTTTAAGGGTTTTTGTATTTTATTTTATTTCTTATTATTATTATTTTTTTTGGAGGGGGGGGGGGGGGAGAGGTAAGATTTAAGGATTCCTGTATACATATGGATTATGGTGTGAAATGAAGCTACTCTTACCTTAGTAAGTTCGGGAACGGCAATCAAACAGCTACGGATACGTACGGCAAGTAAACGGATCAGACGACAATAATACTTTCCAATAATCCGACATAATAAAACGCATACGACAATAATACGGTACATGTTTAATACGACCGCTCTATGAGCAAAAATACGGGCATATATTCACTATGTAATAGACATTCACCACCTAATAGACAAAATAATAGCATATAGACAATGATTTTATAAAAAAAAGAAACCTCACAACTAAAATAAACACAATATAATATCTCCTATTTGTGATCAATGTAACATTTTCAATTGCAAATCTATTTCTGGTTTTCAAGAAATGACAGCAAATGGATGTAGCTATGGATGTATTCAACAAAGTGCATGTGTTCAGATTTGTCAGGATGATCAACTATGGATGTATTCACTTAAAAGTGAGAACATGTTTTCTATTGCTAAGCTTTGCTTTATCCCTCTCTTATTTTACAGAATGGCAGTCATCTTCATGGTTATAGTGCTGAGGAAGTCGAGGTACATCATCAAGTTGGGTGCAAGAATGGAAGCTTGAAAAATGATCTTGCTTAATATTTTATTTATTCTGGAATATATTGGAATACATCATGTATTCCAGAATCAAAAGATGAAGCTAGTTCATAAATTATTACAATAAATAATTCAAATTTCATATTAAGAAACTAAACAACAAAAGGCAGGGCTGAAGAATGAATAGCCACAGTTCATGCTGGATGATATAAAACATCCACTGAATATGAGAAGAGTTAAAAGAACTACAGCAAACACAGAAAGAATAACTACTGAATAGGAAGGGGCAGGGAGTATCTCACCGTCGGGCGTTGGCTACCGGAGACGAAGAAGAAGAAGAGGAACAGAGGAATACGATCGCACCACTGCAAAAGGTAGAGTTGATTAGTTGAATAATGAAATTAAATCAAAGAGTGAAATAAACCACTTTGAAATGTCACCAAAACATCACCCACCTTATCCTTCGTCGCACGCGGATCACTGAAGAGTGAAGAATACGGCTTGCATCCACTAAGGAAGCTACAGAGTACAGAATGGGAAGGGGCAGGGGGTATCTCTCCGGCAACCGTGAACGGAGACGGAGACTAGGAAGGGGCAGGGGAATCGGGAATGAAGAAGATGAATGGGGCAGGGGTTATCTCACCGTCGAGTGTCGGCTAGGGTTCGATTGTTCGTATTGGAAGGGCGAGGGTTGTTTCTTTTAATTTCGATTTTTTTTTTACGGAAAAAGAACTCTGTCCGGGACTGCTGGGGGAGTGTGGCCTACGCCAGCACTCCCATGAGTCTATCTCTCTCCTCTCCATATGAAAAGACAGCTTTGCCCTCTTATTTTGAGGAGAGAGATAGACACATGACAGTGCTGGCGTAGACTACACTCTCGGACAAAAAACTGCACCCCTTTTTTTTATTACATTAACTAATTGTAAAGTAAAAAAATATTGTATCCGTATAATTTGTTATTATACATGTAAAATACGAATCCAAGTAAAAAACACGTTTTTTTTTTTTTGGATTTATGATTGAATACGATAAAATACATTCTTTTTTTAATAAAACGTTCAAATATGCATATAATACGTGAACTTACTAACTAAGTCATAGGCCTCTGTTGGATATGACCATACCAACACAAACGACTCTTTCGAAGCTTGTCATTAATCAAGGCAACTCCCAAATTAGCTTTAAGACATTTATTTTTTATTTTATCCTTCATAGTTTTTCACACATCCATCTTAACATCCTCATCTATACCACACAGAGCTTCTCAATATGATACTTTTAAACTATCCAACACTCTGCCCCATACATCATAGCTAGTCGTACAACAGTCCTATAAAATAATACGTCGATCACATAGTAATCTGGACGCATCTCTCCACTGTTCACATGTTACATTTTGAGTGATTGGTTTATTATACCCGTATCACTACCCAGAAGTTAAATGTATAACTCATAGGGAGGCCAGTTATTTTATGCATAACAACAACAACAAACTAAGCCTTATCCCAACTTAATAGGGTTGGCTATATGGATCCCAATGCAACAATGGAAAACTGAGTTCTAGCGAGAGATGCAACACGAAAGATGAAATGGAAAATGAGGAAAGATGCAATATGACACTATATGCAAAATGGGAAGTGGAAAATGACAAATGAAATATGCAATATGAAAGATGAAAGATAGTAAAAGGAAGAAGCCCAACCCAGCACGACAGGGCAATCTCAGCTAAATGGGGTATGCTACTTGGATCCTTGCCCTCCAATAGGCCTTATCCGAAGCCATACTAGGTACAAGACCTAAGCTGTGCATGTCCTTCCTCGCCACTTATTCTATGGTCATTTTAGGTCTGCCCTTAGCTCTTTTAGCTCCTTCAATCGGGATCATATCACTCCTCCTTACTGGGGCATCCCTAGGCCTCCGTTGAATATGACCAAACATCCTTAAACGACTCTCTCATAGCTTGTCACTGATCGGGGCGACTCCCACATCTGCTCTAATACGTTCGTTCCGTACTTTATCCTTCCTTGTTTTACCACACATCCATCTTAACATCCTCATCTCTGGTACACAAAGCTTATCAATATGACACTTCTTAACTACTCAACATTCCGCCCCATACATCATTGCTGGTCGTACGTACCTCTTTACATTTTATGCCTATAAACTATAAAACATTTTACGTCAAAACAAATGGAACCTTTTCTGTTTGTTGAGGTTGAGGTTTGAGGTTTGTATGACATGTGCTCCCCTACGATCTCTTGAAAGTTTCCATGAATTTTAAGGGAGAAAGTTCTCTGTCTGAGAGTGCTGGCATAGTGTCCGGGAGTGTGGCCTATGCCAGCACTCCCATGAATCTATCTCTATCCTTTCTATTGAAAAGACACCTTTACCCCATTGTTTTGAGGAGGAGAGAAATAGACACATGGGATGCTGGCGTAGGCCACACTCCCCAAATTTTAAATAGCGGATGAGAGAGAGAGATGTTCCATTTTATTTGGAGAGGGATGGGGGAGAGTTAAGGGCTTCTTTATGATTTTCCTATTTCTTATGTGTAAAATCTTCTCTTCCAACATAAACTGTCGTAACGCCATGGGCAAAGGTTCCTCTCTCTGCATTCCTCCCCAAACACGAGAGTTATCAATCAATTTCTAATAATGTTAGCTCTGTTTCTGGAATTTTTTTTTTTTAACCATAATAATGCTTGAGTTTTGCTCATCTAAGTTTTCTTTATCCAATTTTTGTATAATTTCTTCTTAGAGGTCTTTCATGTTCTCCAAACTGTTAAACATAAATTTTCACCAACGCTGTTATTCGGTTTCTTATGTTTGGGATTGGAGAAAGTGATATGGAACAGTGACAGTGAGGAATACGAGAAAAACATGAGAAACAATAGCAGAAAAAAAACAAAAAACGAAAACAGAACCAAGGTATATAGATTAAGAGAATTAAAATATCAAAATCCAGGCTCCACTGCAGTTTCGTCAACTTAAATAGATGCCCTAATTTGAAAGAAAGTGAAAACATATGGTTGGTGTCTTGGATTCACAGTAAGGATTCGGACTCTTTTAGCATGTTAGTAGCTTCAGTATGGCTAATTGATGGGTTGCTTCCATTTCAAACTTAATTTCTTAGAACTTTCTTCACAACCAAATACATGAAAGTTAGCTTTCTTACACCTTCCCTGTAATTCCAAGGAAAGTGTGCTTTTCTTTATCAGCTTTGGTGGTCTTAAATGGAGTCTCTGCTTTTTCTGGGTAGGCAGGGGATCCTTTGTATGTTCTACTCTGCTGATGGTTGGCTGCAGTTGGTTCTGCTCTAGTAAAATCAGAGGAAATTTTGGAGTCTATTGCATGGCTTCACATTTATAATGATTTTGAATTTGAAGAGGCAAACTGTCTTACCATCATGAATGCAGCAAAAGAGGTTGGCTTCTCTCTTGGAATTCAACATATTTGTGAGATCTTTCATTCAAAGAATCTCCAGATCCTGGCAGTTAGCTCTTTCACTTCATATCCAAAACTATAAGCTAATATGTTGTGCTAGGTGTGCACCCATTGGAAGCATGAGAAGCTAATCTTTTTGACTGCTTTCTATCAATTCGATATCATAGGTGGTAGGACCAAAAAAATAACTTGAAATGCTTATTGTTTAGTAACAGTTTAAGGTGAAGAGAACCAGAAGGCTTTGAGCATAACATTAAGAAACACAGTCTACCATACATGGGTCTGGACTTCATAAATGCAGCAGTCAGGTAAACTTGGTCATGGAGTGTCCAAATCTATTAAGATTTTGTAGTCTTCATCGTTCAGATTCAACTTTTATATTCCATTTCTTTGTCTCTAAATGGCTGGAATCATGTGACAATGGCTCTAGGGATGTAGGCTTATGTATGTTAGGAGATGGAGAATAAAGGTCAAATATGAAGGCGATGAGGGTTTCAATGGCTTATGGCTCTGAGACATGGAGAGTGTAAGCCTCAATGTCAAGCTTATTATATTGCCCCCAACATTTTATGGAATGTGTCTAAACTGGGAGCCTTACTATACTGCTACCTTGTTCTGCTGCACGACAGCATTAAGCCTCAAGGTGTTTCCACAGTTAAGTCTTTCCTTACTGCTTCAATCCAGAGTAATTTTTGGCATTCACCTTCTCATTTTGAAACCTTCAACTTGCACTATATCACTGCTACTGGTGCAGTTGTTTGTTTTTGTTGCACAAAGCTGAACCATCTTGACCGATTTTACTTCATCTTGTCACCAATTCTTGCTACTCACAAGTTCTCTCTAATGTATGCAATTATGATTCTGTGCTTCCTAGTCTTTCAAGTTATCCAATACAACAACCTCAGGTGAGTTCTGATGTGCCAAACCATAGTAGGCAGTGAAGAAATTGTATTAATAGATAAGGCAAAACACTCAAAGAATGTAACTCAAACTATCCTACTAAAGCAATATAAGCTTAAGATGGGAAGAGAGAAACAATTATGTCTATATGACACAGTAATAGGTAGGGGACCTTGATAAAAGGATACTAGCTCTATTACAATGTAAGCAAAATACCTAATTTGTACAAGATCATATGATGCTAGATTTCCTAGAATACGAAATTAAACAAAACAAGCTAGTTTTATCTTAAAAATTTAAAAACCTTGCTATTACTAGATTCAAAACAAGCTTATTTTAACAATTTCTATTTAGTTAACTGTCTATATTTAGATATGAATTGAATGAAGAATCAAATTTTATAACTTAATCTTGCTATTAAGTTAAAACTCCTCCCCCTAATGGGGATCTGTTAGATATTGCTGATCAGCCTGATGCAAATCTTCGAGTGTGTGAAGTCAACGAGTCTGACCCTTCAGATGTTCCAGAATCCCCTGCAACAGTGTCGAGTTTGGATTTTGACAGGACTGCAGTGGTGCAGTTCCAAGAGATGGAGATGGTAGACAAAGCCCTACACCAGAATTCTGCGCCTTTCTCTATAATTCTGAGCAAAAAAATAAGGACACATGATTCACAGAAGGAGTAGAGCCTTATAAGGACGACTCACATTCCAAAACCTAAAAGTTTACCATGAAGATTCTCTACTGGAATGTTCGTAGTATTATCAACAGTAAGGCAAAATCTGTTGAGAAGTATTGTTAAATTATACAATCCTGCAACTGTATGCCTAGCAGAGCCTTTGGTACACCCAAGTAAATTTCCCAAAGTGTTAGTGTTGACTTCATACATAATGACCAGCATATCTTGGTAGTTGTTAAAATAGAAGGGAGTTTTTTTTTTAATCTTCTGTTCATGTTAACTGTTTTAGAGCACAGCACCGTCAATTGTGACTTGATTGCTGTTCTTTATATATTTCTGCCATTCCCTGGCTTGTTCTCGGAGATTTCAATGTGCTACTTTATTCTCTCCTGAGAAACAAGTCCCTGACTCTTTTAATACTGGTTCGGCATGTGACTTCTCGGCAATGGTGGACTCCTTCTCTCTTATCAGTTTGATTTCCTGAAGGTGTAAATTCACCTGGAGCAACAACAGAAAAGTGGGCAATGTCAAAGCTGTTTTTTGACCAATGCTTCTACAATGATTCTTGGATGCAGCATTTCCAGGACAGTTATCAAAAGGCTCTTTCTCGAGTAGCTTCAGATCATAGCCCCATTAGTGTCATTTCAGAGATGATCCCGAAGGCTAAAAATTCCCCTTTTAGAATGCATTGTTTTTGGACTGAACATGAGGCTTTCTTGGACACTGTTAAGCAGTCTTGGGGGATCCCTATTAATGGTGCTCCCATCTATATGGTAGCTCAGAAACTAAAAAGGTTCAAGGGTCACTTGTGGATCTGGCCAAGGAATGCTTTTCCACATGCATATGAAGAAGTTTGGAAATCTAAAACTGCCTTGGATGACATTCAGGAGATCATTGAGACAGACAGTGGGTCTTACTGATATGCTATGCGATAGGGAACATGAAGCTTAAAATGATTATCAGAAGGTGCCTGATCTGCAGGAAAAATTATGGGCAGAAAAATCTAGAGTAAGATGGTTAAAGTGTGGCAATCGCAACAATAATTTCTTTCACCTGTTCACTAAGATCAGGCATGCGAAAGGCTTTATACGAGAAATTAAAAGGGTGGATGGATCTTTGATTTCTGATCACAACTCTATTGGTCCCTACATTGCATACTTCAATGAAAATTTTCATAAGTTCTCCCACACTGAAAGGTTTCCAGAGTTGCTTTTCCTGTATCCTGAATTTAATAGATCAACAGAACAATGATATATGCTAGTCTCAGTTCCATCTGTGGAAGAATTAAAAGTTGCAGTTTCGGACCTGGATCCAGATTGTGTTCCTAGCACTGATGGTTTCCCAGGTACCTTTTATCATATTTGTTGGAGTATTGTAGGCGAAGATGTTTGCAAGGAAATCCAAAATCTTTCAAGAAGGCATTGTTACAAAAGCGGTGCACAATAATTACAGAGTCTCATAATTTCATTACTCTTATATCGTAGGTTGAAGGTGCAAAGTCCCTGGATAAATTTAGGCGTATATATGCTTAGGGAATTTTTTCTTTAAGCTTATCCCTAAAATTATGGCCTCAAGGCTGTCCGGTTTACTTCCTAAGTTGATCTTAGAGGAGCAGGACGCTTTCCAAAAGCAATGTTTAAATGCAGAGGGGTGAAGCTGAAGGTCGCTACACCAGCAATCTCGTTGGAGTTTCGAGCTGAGAAAGCCCTTGATGCAGTTTTCCCCTCAGTTGGAGAAAGTTAGGATTGTTGGGGCCAAGGCATAGAAGATTGCTGAAGTTAGTGAAGATGAAAGTACCCTTGAGCCTAAAACAGAACAGTGGAACCTAAGACACAGAACAATGCATTATCTGTATTAGAAGCTATTTTAATATCATTTGCATATTAAAAGAAGGGGTGAAGCTGAAGGTCCCTTAAAAGAATTTGGAGTTGCAGTAATGTAAACTAGTTGTTTCAGCCCAAAAGCACTTCACCAACCACCACTTGGCAAAATGAAGCCCCCTTTTTATTTCATTCTGTCGAAAAAATCAAATACATTGTATTTTTTTTCAATAGCAAAATCAACCCCATCTTAGAAAATATTCTGCCGCGGGAAATTGGGACCTAGTATTTCTATGCGAATCACTACACACATGCAGGCCTTTTCAGGGGCACACCACAATCAGGGTTCATAAAACACCAAGGCCTACAGAGATTCATTAGGAATTTACTTCATATTAATTAGAATACAATCATCATATCTGATCAACCAAGGACCAGACACACAATGCTGAGATAATTCAAGGATTCTTCATCTTGATCCTTAACTTCCAGACACACAATGCTGAGATAATTCAAGGATTCTTCATCTTGATCCTTAACTTCCTGGTTATTTGTGCTGCTTTACGGTGAACCGGCCTCTTACTGCTATCACACTGTTCAACTTCCACCCAGTTGATAACCTTGAGTATAAGAGATTGTGATGCTTTCCGCACATCAGTATCTGCGTTTCCTCTCGATTTCTTCAGACCTATTTCCAGTGCTTTCTCTAAGAAGTCCATAAACCAATTTCCAGCTTCTGTTTCGATCTGCTTACCCAATTTTATTGTATTATTGAAGCTGCAAGGGACTGCTGGTTCCTTATTCTCATCATTCTCCAAGGTAGCTTTAAAGGGAAATTTTCCAATTGGGGTGGATCCACCTATCCTTTCCAAAGAAATTTTCTGGTTCAAGTTTGATCTCAGGTTCTTCACTGGGGTTGCCTTGACATCGCTTCTTTCAGGCAATGCTGCAACTGATTTATATAATGCTGATCTTCGCTTTGACAAATTTAAATCTGACTGCTGGTTTTCATCTATTGAGTTTTTTTCATGAAAGATGTTTGAATCTTCTTCAGCTTGTTTCTTTGTCTGCTTTGCAGTTGGGGTTCCAACCATTTCACATGTAGCAGCTTGAATTGACTCCATGTCAGTCACTGCTTGCATGATTTGGTGATGGAACTCCAGAAACTGATCCAAACAGTCAGCTGGAGCATCTGGTTTTGCTTTTTTTGCCAACTCTGAAAACACCCTGTAGGAAAAAAAATAATAGGAACCTCATTAATCCTCTAAAAATCCCAAAGAGGAAAAAAAAAATGAATAGAGTTGAAAGAAAACCATGAAGGCAGGGAAAATGCAGTACCTGAGAGCTCGTACTATACTTTCAGTTGCAGTGGCATCTCTTAGTGCTTGAAGAGCAATCTTCTGAGCTGTTTCTCTCTGCTGAATGGCTTCCTATCATTTACAAAATTGAAGTTATGAACTTTGAAATAGATTGGTGTTAAATAGCCATGCCCAAAAGATCTCAACTTGTAAAGTTACCTTTCCAAGAACACTAAGTTTTCCAGGTAAAGACAGAGACACAGTGCTACCATGCTTGGAGTTCGGATCACCAGACTGAGATTGCTGTTGGATACTCCCATTGGAATTCAATTTGTTCTGTTCTTCCCCAGCCTGGTTGAAAGATTCCCCTACTCTCATATTTCTTAATCTGGGAGGGGGAGTTGAACTCTTCTTTTCCTGGTGCAAGCAGAAGAGACATGTAATAATTAACTGGGGCTTGTTCAATGACTGCAAGTTCTTTTAGAAACAGACTAGTAAAGAGGAAAAATGTACCTACAGTGTTGTTGAAGGGACTTTTTGGGATCCTTGGTTCTCGTTCGCACACACTCTTGCTCCTTGTAATTTTCGACGCAGAAGGAGGAGCGGCACAGCTCTTTCGGACTAAGTCAGGGCTTTCTCCTCTGGAATCCGACATCTTAGACCAAAGCCCACCCACTGAAGATCTGCAAACCATACCTGGATTTCCATCCTTGACAATTCTTCCTCTGATCAGTGGAGATTTTGGAAAATTTCCCCCAGTTCTCATCGGACTTGGCCTCTCTTTTTTTGGGGTAGTCTGATCAAAGTTCAAAGGGATAGGTTTCATGACAGAAGGGGAAGATGAAGCTACATCAGCTGAGCTATCCCAAGAACCTCTTCTGTGAACAGAGAGTTTGGAATTAAGGGTTTTTTGTTCAAATTTATCTGCTTTGTCTCTGAAATTCGTTATCGGTTCAGGGGTTCCTACCAAAGGGTGTCGACCTGGAAGAGGCTTTGTTCCTTTGATGATTGGAACAGGTGACCCTGGCTCCAATCTGTCGACGTAGATGAACTGACCGAGCTGCATTTTGTTGCTTAGAACAAGATCATCTTGTTCAAAAGGTAGGCTGACATAGATTGAATGTGAAGAATCAGAGACCTTTATATAAAACCCCTGTTTTGGCCAGAGATTCTTCTCATCTAGATCTGCTGGTACGATATCTGTCACTTGCAGAAGTGAGTTCCTGTGCTCACCCGTAGGTTTAAGTCCCGTGTTCATTCCATTGAGGAGCTTCAATAGAATTCCAGGAGCCAACGCCGCCATGATCTTCGAGGGTTGAGACAAAGAGCTAAAATAAGGTTATTCGGCTGTTCTTGGGCAGATTAAAATCGATCAAGGTTGAAAACAATTAACAGTAGAATTCAGGGAATTGGGTGTTCAACCCAAATTCAGAAAAAAAAATTATAGAGAGAAAAAGTGAGCTCGCCTTGAGTTGAATCAGAAGAACCTAAAGAAACTCAAGAAATGTGGGAAACTTTAACTTGGAAGAAAGGAATCGTGAGTAACAAGAAAGTGATAAATTTACCTCAGAACATAAGGAATCTCGGCTTCTAATCCAAACAAAATAGATGTTTGCGGTTAACGAAGAGCCTAGCAGAAAAATCCCGCAGAGACGATGGAAGAACTTGAAGGAAGAACAAAATCCTTCATGGATGAGTCACCCAACAACTACTTCGAAACTTAAAAACTCTCCATTTCTGTGAAACTTCTACAGTGTCAAGAAACAGAGCAGGCAAGAATAAAGGATAAAGAGACAAGGATTTTTTACCTTCGCTGTGAAGAGGACATTTGAGGAGCTGGGTTTTAAATTTTTGATTTTGGAACGTTGTAGCAACGGTCATATTTCATTTGGTACTTCTCTATTTTGAATCAAAGAGAGCTGAAGGGGACCAAAACATACCTAGAACTAGATGGACTGAAATTGAAAGATACGGTCACTTTTCGCCTATTGACAAGCATGTCCAATTGATATGCCAACGACCCTAAAACTTCATCGCTGCCGAGGATGAAACCGTCATTTTAGTATTAGCAAAGACTATATTCGTCAATTATTTAAAGAGGAGGCGAAGTACGGACTCTGGAGTGAGTTCGGATCCTCTGCAGTACTGCAAGACCCATCGTGAGTCCGTGACACTTGATGGTTCAGCGCCTCAGTGTCACCCGGTCGGGTCTACTTGGTCTTCAATCTCCATCAAGTTAATGTTTGACATTGTTTTCTACTGTTTAGGTAATCGGTCCCATAGGTTAGGGCATAGACACGTTTTTAATTATCGATTCATTATCGGGTTTAAGATAATCAAGCTAATCTGGCTAAACAATCCTTAAACAGGCTATAATCGGGCTATATATATCCTTAAATGAGCTAATCAGACTATTAACGGTTGATTATCAGTCAATCTTAGTAGGGCAATTGTCGAGCCACTATCTTGCACTGAGAACACCCGATTAATAATCAATCAATGTTTGAGCCCGACATATTTAGAAATCGATCGAACCAATCTCAGACTTGAATCGATCAACTCAAGTCGGATCTACGAGTGTGGTCCAACTTTTGACACCCCTACATGAGCATGTGTTGTGAACTGTTGGATTTAGTAATATACGTACCAACGGATACTCACCTAGGATGGTTTCTTTGGCATTCTGCGAAAATCATGAGGGGAACAAATCCAACGGCTGAGATGAAGAACTAAGGCTCTTGTGATGGGATCTTGCTTCTTCTTCCTCTTCTATCACCAAGGCGTTGTTTCGTGTTTATGACTCGTTTAAGTGTGCTTCCTTTAACTTCTAACAAAAATAAAGATCCCAAGTGGATGACCAATTCCAAATAAAGTGGTATTCAAGAACACTAATGATGATCACCAAAGAAAGTAAGGGCTTTATGAAGGTAACGGTCATTTGGTGCTTGCTTTTCTCTCTCTTAACCAGAATTTATTTTTACTTGAGTAAATTAACGAATCGTTATCACCTCCAATTCCTGTCTGCTCTAATTCCCTCCAATCCCTCACATAGGAGCAGAAATGATCACCTTACCCACTGCCCAAACACATTGCCCAAGGTAGAGTAGGGTGGTCATTTCTGCTCCTATGTGAGGGATTGGAGGGAATTAGAGCGGGCAGCGAATTGGAGATGATAAAAATTGGTAAATTAACCACTTTCACCCCATTCAGTAATTAGTATATTGGAAGGGGAACATGGGAATTGGGCAATTAAATTAACCATTTAAATGTCAAGTACTACAAGAAAGGTGCATGAACAATGGGGAGAAGGCATAGACATACATGAACTAATTGGATTTGATCAATGCATCCATAATTGAATGATCAAATACTCAAATCATATAATAGCGCAATTCTAGCTATCAATGTTTTGGTGGGTCATTCTAGGTGTTACTACGTTTAATGAAGTACGACGCTTTACTATCTGTCACATGGCAATATATGGGTTAATTCATGTGATAGAGGACTAGACAAGCATCTCATTGGTAAAATTTCAACTTAAAACGAGTAGAGGAAGTAGCTGCAATTACAAAAGATAACATTTTGTATTTTATATTAATCTGCATTTGATGGCCTTTTGGTAAATTTACTAAAACTTTGAATTGGAGTTTTGAGCAACTTTCATTACTTTGAATTAAAATTTGGCCATTGAAATGTATGCGGGGTCCTCTATCACTTGGACTAACTCATGTACTGTCAAGTGGTAAATAGTGAAGCGTCATACTTCACTAGGCATGGTGAGACGCCTAGAAAAACTAAAAACATCGATATCTTAGCCCAGCCCAATTACTTTTAGTGGTCTAAAGTAGCTGAGCAGGTAAAATAAGATGGGCCGTACTGAGACTTGAGAGTTCTGATGAATTTATTCTATAGTCATACAATTAGGGGTGTCAAATGGTTGGTCGCCCAGTCGGTTTAAGTAGGGCCTAATCGGTCTCCATCAATATGAGGCCCTATACTAATACCGACTATTTAGGTAATCGGGTCTTGTAGGCTAGGGCATGGACATCTTTTATTCGGTTAGTTATGGTATATAATTGGGCTAAATGGGCTTAAACTGGCTAACTGAGCTATAAACAGTCGGCTAACGGTGCTGGTGTTATTGGTGAAGCCTGATTTTGGTCCAAAATATGCAGTTGAGATCTTCGAAGGGCTATTTCGGCCTCAAAACGATATTGGATTGTCAAAAAATGGCATACATCACCGCCATAAGCATGTGTTGTGTTGGGCTCGTCAAGATCTTCAAAACGGTATATTTTGGGATATAATGATATATATTATGTTTTGGTCCGACCTTGTCCGGGTTGACAATTTCTGGGTCCAGGGGTATTTCTGTACTTCTTCGGGTTAGGGCTTCTCTATATAATGTTCTTATCTCTGAGAGGGCTGTAAGAGTGGTTTTGTAACATTTCTAGAGAATAGTGAAATTCATTCTGTTGCTCGGCCGTGGATGTAGCTTCCATTTTGGATGTGAACCACATAAATCATGTGTTTGTGCGTACTTGTTCTTCTTTGTTTTTCATATTTCTTCTGCAAATCCCCACTTCTAGGCGTTGTTTTTAACAGCTGGTTAGTCTCGATTAGGCACCTATCGGGTTACAACTGAGTATTGTTACTAACCCTTTCCATAATCGGGCTAGGATTGACAATTGGGCCTACCGGTGCATGCTAGCATATGCCAGACCTATATACACCTATACAAGAGGTTTGATGTCTTTGAGTTTGATGCACAACTAGCACATTTTAGAGGCAGCTTCTTTGGCCTCCCATACAAGAAAAACAAATTCACCTCTCATCAGTTCCACAACTTCAGCAACTTCAGATAAAATCACTTTTCAACATATTCACAATGTATCAAGTTTTCAATATCAACTTAGTGTAGTTGAAATGAGGATATTGAGATGGATGAGTGGTAAACTAAAAAAGACAAAATAAGGTATGAACAAATTAGAACGAATTTAAAAATAGTTCTAAAAAAATGATAAAGATGCGAGAAAGTCATTTGAGGTAGCATGGACATGTGCAACAGGGGCCTTTGAATATTCTAGTACGAAAGAGTAATTTGATTCAAATTGAAGGAACTAACAGAAACATAGGTAAGCTTAAATTGACTATAAAATAAGTGGTGAAGAATGACACACATAGCTTAAGACTACCATTAAGTATGACTTTAAAATAAGGCTGATTGAAGAAAAAATATCAATGTAGTGTGAAAGAAACATTTTTTTTTTGGTGGAGAAATAAAAGGCTTCATTCTTGTAAGGCAAAAGTTTACATGCATGGTTGTGGCCGTGCTTGTGCATGGTCAACATTAAATGCAGTTAGATTGACATAAATGCCCATCCAAAATGACATAATTATAAACAACCATACTCCTCTATTTTAATGAGTTGATGAGAGAATTTCACGTGTACAAATATCTTCCTCTTCTTGTAAATAGAAAATTTTCTCTATAATTATTAAATCGTTATCTCCTCCAATTCGCTGTCCGCTCCAATTCCTCCAATTCCTCACATAGGAGCAGAAATGACCACCCTACCCCCTGCCCGAACACACTGCCCAAGGTGGGTTAGGGTGGTCATTTCCGCTCCTATGTGAAGAATTGGAGGGAATTGAAACGGGCAACGAATTGAATGTAATAATTATTCATAATTATCTTGGGGAATCAATGAAAATGCATTTCTCTTAGTCGACCTCTAATTCTATCCATGCAAAATCTTAGTTCCGATGAACAAAAGAGTTTTTTGGGGGAATAATAATTTTCCAAATATCATACTTAAGATAACAATTCAAGCATGACATCACAATAATAGAAATAAAAGAAATAATTCAAAAAACCATAAATTAAATTACATATAATTAAATACTTTTTGATGGCAACAAGTTTCTCCATCTGTAAGTCCTAAGCACAACGGCTATATATGGCATATGAAGTTACATATGAAGTCATTTTCCCTTTTATTTATTTATTATTATTCTTTTTTGTTTGATGTGAAGTGTGAACATATGAAGTTCCCCCCTCCCTTCTCAAGTTATTTTCAAAAAATTTCAGATGGATAAAAACAAACTGCCGTTAGAAAGTGAAAGTGATTCTACTTGGTACCAATATTTGGCCTCTGGCCTACTTAGGCTTTCAAACTTTTAAGTTATCATCCAAATTGTGGTGGTTCACAAGTTTTCAAATTCTAATTATTGATCATCCTAAACAAATGGGCGAATTTTGTTGCCATAAAAGAAAAAAAGGTGAAGTGAGAAGTTTAACTTCTTTAAGGGGAAAGTTTTCGTATACGGTCGTGGAAACCACGACTACCATGTATGTGAGAGGGTGGGAGTTTCAAGGCATTAATTAATGGATAGAAATTTATGACTTTTCCAACTCTTTGTGAGAGGCCCTCTCATATACAGGGTTTACACAGAAGTTTTATCTCCTACAATTCTGACACCTTCTAATTCCCCTACAATCCCTCACATGGGAGCTGAAATGACCAGATAGTGGGTAAGTGGTCATTTCAGCTCCCACGTAAGGGATTGTAGGGGAATTGGAGGGTGTCAGAATTGTAGGTGATAGCGATCCGTTTACACAACCGTCTATGAAAACTTTTCCCCTTCTTTAATTATACTCTTTTTCTTATTACTATAAATTATTTAATGTAAGGATAAAAAAGGATTGTCAAAAATTGAAAACTATTAAGGCGGCCAGTTTTAACCCAATTAAATGGTTAGTTTGCTCTGACTTTAAAAAACTATGAATTAGGTTTTTAAATTCCATCAATTGAAAAGTTTCGGCAAAAAGAAGGTACCCTTGAGCAGTATTAACAATAATTTAGAAAACTAAAAGAAGGGAGGGGCAGACTAGAAATCTTTGAAGACAATTGCTTGCTTAGTTTGTTGGTGGCATGGTGCCTTGCTGGTAGAATACATGAATACCATCAATAATATCAAAGTGGTTTTCTTTCCCGTTGCTATACCTAGTGAAGTATAATGTTTCACTATTTGTCACATGGTAGTACATATAAGTTCGTCCATGTGAGAGAAGATCAGACAAACATTTCATTGGAACAATTTCATTGGCATATTCATCTCCATTTGATGGTATTTTAGTAATTTACTAAAATTTTGAATCATAGTTTAGGTAACTTTTTTTGCTTACTTTGGACTAAAATTTAGCCATTAGGATTTATATGTGGTCCTTTATCAAATGGAATAACCCATATGTACTCAAATGACAAATAATGAAGTATTATACTTCACTAGGCATAGTGACAATTTGAGATGGATGATTATATATAATATATCCAAACCAAGTGAAGTCACATCAATATGGCAAATGCCATTTTTGCTTCCTTGATTGTATATTAAGTCTTTTTCTTTATTATTATTATTTTTGTTTGGTGTGGACATATGAAGTCCCCGCCTCCCTTCTCAAGTCATTTTCACCTAAAAAACTTTAATTAAAAAAAAATCTGCCATTAGAAGTTAAAAGTGATTCCACTACTTCTATATTTGGATTCTGACCTACTTAAGAATTCAAACTTTCAAGTTGTAAACACCGGATAAAACTGAAAAGGGAATGAATCAGCTTCCCCTTTTTTGATGTTTTTTGTAAACAATACGGTCGCTTATAGTCCCACCTCGCACCACCAGAATGTGGCCAGGTCTATCAAGACTATAAACCCACTCTGCAAAACAGGGATTAGTCTCCTACAAAAACAATAGGCAACGAGACAAGATATACGTGGTTCACCTCACAGTATGTGAAGGCTATGTCCACAGAGCAATAGCCCTTGGGGTTTCGTATATGCCCAATACTCAACTCAAATACAATAAGCCGCCCCTACAGCCAAGATACCCCTTACTCTGCTTCAACCTCTAACCTCAGTGAGGGCAAGGACCTCAATCCCAATACAATAATGGCCTTAGCCTTACAATCAATCAACCCAAATAAACAGATTCAATCACAAATCCCACCCACAATAGATCACACTCTAGGTTCTACCCAATACATTCAAAAACAAGAACTAAGCCTAGAACAGAGAAGTAATGGTTTGTGATCACGTTTACCTCCTCAAAGGCAAACCTCCAACTCCAAACGAATGCTGTGAGATCTTCAATAGAACGAATCAAGCACTCGAATCCATCGCCAACACCAAATCAAGGTTTTCAGATGATTTCCTTCGCTCCTCTGCTCTCGAACCACGCCAGAATGGTAGAAGACGACTTCTCCTCGATTTCCTTCTTCTCTAGGGCTCCAAAAGTGCGTTTTCGATCATACTAAGTGAATATATATACTTTTCAATAAATACCCTCTGGACCGATAGTAAAAAAATGCAAGCCCAAGATACACCTTGCTGACCAACATAATACTGTACCCACAACCATATGCTGATGACCACCACTGCCAAACCTTATTGCCAACAATGACAACACTGCCACGAGTAGGGGTGTCAATGGGTCGGGTTGGGCTGGGCCTGCCCTAAACCCTGACCCGACCCTGGAGGCCTTAACCCTGACCCTGACCCTGACCCTGACCCTGACCCGACCCTGCCAGGGTCGGGCTGGGTCGGGTTGGTCTTGATTTATGGCACTGTCCATGTGTCTCATTAGACCATGTTTTTGTAACATAGGATCTCAACCTGTGGGACAGCTAATAAATATGTTGAAAAAAACGGCGTGTGTATAGACTCTCTCTCTACAATTGTAACGGTGTCCCCTCAATAGGCCTGGAAGCTTATAGGGGCTACAACTAAATAACAATCATGTCAGTGACTCTTTTTATGGCCCTGATCAAAATAGTAGATGATCTACTCTTTTTATGGGTTCCCACTTCATGATAATGACAAAGCTAGTAGTTATCACTCTACAATTCTCTTCTGTTTTTTTTGTTGTTAAGAAAATACTTCTATTAAGTATAATATATATATATATATATATATATATATATATATATATATATATATATATATATATATATATATATATATATATATATATATATATGTACTTATAATTAATACAGGATCGGGTCGGGTCGGGCTGGGCCCAGGATCTAAACCCTGACCCGACCCGACCCTGCCAGGGTCAGACTATAACTAAACCCAAACCCGCCCTCAGGGTTGAAAAATCAAGATCGGGCCCGGGCCGGGCTCAGGGCGGGTTCGGGCCAGCCGGGCTTTATTGACACCCTTAGCCACGAGCACTAACACAAGTCATCACCCAAGTTGTGATGTAGTATTCTCCAAAATTTTCACATTCTAATTATTGATTTTTTGGCAAACCATTCTAATTATTGATCATCATACATAAACGATTGCATCTTGTTGTTATCAAAATGGTGAAGTGAGAAATTGTAACCTTTTTTTTGAAGACAATTGCTTGCTTAGTTTGTTGGTGGCATGGTGGTGCCTTGCTAGTAGAATGCAGGCTCTCAGGAGGTCACAAACAATTGCTTGCTTAGTTTGTTGGTGGCATGGTGCCTTGCTAGTAGAATGCAGGCTCTCAGGAGGTCACAAATTTGACTCTCCTGTTTTTACCTTGTTCTAGAAGATACCCTTTTCCCTCCCCCTCTCTCTCTCTCTCTCTCTCTCTCTCTCTCTCTCTCTCTCGTAGTTGTAGTTAAAGTCTCGTTGAGAAGTTAGATAAGTAGATAAGAAGAAGAAGAAGAAGAAGAATACCATCAATAATACCAAAATGGTTTTCTTTCCCGTTGCTATACCTAGTGAAGTATAACATTTCACTATTTGCCACATGGTAGTACATATAAGTTCGTCCATTTGAGAGAAGATCAGACAAACATTTCATCGGCACAATTTCATTGGTATATTCATCTCCATTTGATGGTATTTTAGTAATTTACTAAAATTTTGAATCATAATTGAAACAATTTTCCTCGCTTATTTTAAACTAAAATTTAACCATTGAGATGTACGTATGGTCGTTTATCAAATGGAATAACCCATGTGCTCTCAAATGACAAATAATGAAGTATTATAGCTCACTAGGCATAGTGACACAAAAAACCTCCAATCCTGCAAGTTCTCTTTTAGTTGCTTTCAATAGTCTTAACTCTTAATCATCTCAAAGGAATTTACATGGATGATTATATATAATATATCCAAACCAAGTGAAGTCACATCTATATGGCAACTGCCATTTTTGCTTCCTTGATTGTAAATTAAGTCTTTTTCTTTATTATTATTAATTTTGTTTGGCACGGTGGTGCCTTGCTAGTAGAATGCAGGCTCTCAAGAGGTCACCAACAATTGCATACAGGTTCTCAGGACGTCATAAATTTGACTCTCCTGTTTTTACTTTGTCCCATAAGATACCCTTTTTCCTCTCTCTCTCTCTCTCTCTCTCTCGTAGTTGTAGTTAAAGTCTCGTTGAGAAGTTAGATAAGTAGATAAGAAGAAGAAGAAGAAGAAGAAGAATACCATCAATACTATCAAAATGATTTTCTTTCGCGTTGCTATACCTAGTGAAGTATAACATTTCACTATTTGCCACATGGTAGTACATATAAGTTCGTCCATGTGAGAGAAGATCAGACAAACATTTCATTGGTATATTCATCTCCATTTGATGGTATTTTAGTAATTTACTAAAATTTTGAATCATAGTTTGGACAACTTTTCTTGCTTACTTTGGACTAAAATTTAGCCATTAAGATGTATATTTGGTCCTTTATCAAATGGAATAACCCATATGCTCTCAAATGACAAATAATGAAGTATTATACTTCACTAGGCAGAGTGACACACAAAAAACCTCCAATCCTGCAAGTTCTCTTTTAGCCACCTTCAATAATCTTTAAACTCTTAATCATCTCAAAAGAATTTATATGGATGATTATATATAATATATCCAAACCAAGTGAAGTCACATCAATATGGCAAATGCCATTTTTGCTTCCTTGATTGTATATTAAGTCTTTTTCTTTATTATTGTTATTTTTGTTTGGTGTGAACATATGAAGGCCCCGCCTCCCTTCTCAAGTCATTTTCACCTAAAAGATTTTAGATAAAAAAAATCTGCCATTGGAAGTTAAAAGTGATTCCACTACTTCTATATTTGGATGGATTCTGACCTACTTAAGAATTCAAATTTTCAAGTCATCACCAAAGTTGTGGTGTCATCTTCACCAAAATTTTCACATTCTAATTATTGATTTTTTGGGAAACCATTCTAATTATTGATAATCATAAATGAACGGGTGCATCTTATTGTCATCAAAACGGTGAAGTGAGAAATTGTAACTTTTTTTTTTTAATTGCCCCTTATCTTATTTCTAAAAATTATTTAATTTAAAGGTAAAAAAGGAGATTTCAAAATAATTAAAAGTGATATGTTCTTATGTCACTATTAAAAGTTGCATATTTTTTTAGTAGACAATTAGATATGTGATAAATGGCATGATAAAAGGGTAAAAAAAAGTAAAGTTACAATTTTTTGTTTTCATAAAAGGTTGACTAGACAAAAACAAAAGATCTTATTTCCTCAAAAAATGGGAACTATTTAGGCGGCCAGGTTTCATTTAGATAATTAGATGGTTGGTCAGCTAATTTAGAAAACCAACGGGGAAGGGGGGAGGGGGTTGAGGGTAGGGGGAGGTCACGTGTTAGACTCTCTTGTCTTCACCTTGTGTCTTTTCGCTCTTCTCTTTTGTGGCTGTATCTAAATTCTCATTGAGCAATTAGATAAAGAATACTATCAATAATATCGAAAAACCTCCAACCTTGGAAGTTCTCTTTTAGTCGCTTTAAACAGTCTTAATCATCTCAATGGAATCTTCATGAATGATTGTGCTATATGGGGAAAAGAACGGTACCTGGTTGTGTGACCCTTGTGCTCATACACAGGAGGGTGCGAATTTACCATTCCATCTCATGAAATAAAAAATCTCATCCATGTTGATGCCCCTATACACACTCTACGACAATGATCTATTGCCCATATTATATTGGACTGAGTTTCCCTCCACCTACAGTGAATGGGATCCATTCACCACTGGGTGGGAGAGGGCGGGAATTGGTATCAAGAGGGTATTTTGGAATATACTAAAACCTTAGGAGGGGTTTGTGAACCCTAGAATGGATATCAAGAGGGTATTTTAGTATAGCATGTGTGTTTTTTTTTCAATGAAGGTAATTCAGTCATTTCATATGTGTACTCAAAAAGTGCGTAAGAGAATAACAAATTTTGATAATGGCATAATGATAAGTCACTTTTCAATTTTTAAAACTTTTAGAATAAGATCAAGGGAAATCAAAATAATTAGTCAAGTTCTAAATAAAAACATATAGATGTGTGATTTAGACAGTTCCCATAATTAAAGACAAGTGTTTCCTGAATCATAGAAAAGACCCTCTTTAATTTGTGGAAGTCAAAGAAACTTCATGAAGTCCAAATTGGGGGTGTTCTTCAACTCATCTTTACTCCAAGATGGTGAAGATGTTATATTGATTGTGAACCTCCATTGCATACCCAGTGCACAAGGCTCTCGTCACGGCGATGTTATTTGGGGAGGGTTATAATGTATGTATACAACCTTACCTTGCTTTTCGGAGAAGGTATTTCACAACCCCAACCTGCGACCACTAGATTGCAATGGAGCAACCTTACTGTTGCGCCAAGTTCCAATGATATTCAAGCAGGCTCAGGCTTGTCGGGACAAACTTGCACCCCTAGTATTCTCTATTTCAATGCATTCTTTTCAGGAATTTTTTGTTCCATGAAGTCTAACTCAGTTTGGGGTTCTTCTTTATGGCTGACCCTAGACATTTCATTTACAATCTCCATTGGATTGGCTGATACACCATGAGGAAACAATGCTTGAAAGCTGCATGGTTGAGATCAATTTAATTCAACTGGAGAGAGAGTTATTAGAGTTTCCTTCTTCTTCCTCTTACTGTGTTATCAGAAAAAATAAAAAGTAAAATAACAAACCACAGATGATTAAATTTTGTAATTAAACCACTCCATTCTTATTATCCACAAGACTATTACAGTCATGAAGAGAGAGAGAGAGAGAGAGAGAGAGAGAAGTACACAACTACTTAAAGATTTGCAGATAATTAAACACAGAATCATCCAAAGAACTAAAGAACAAACTCCTTCAGTCTCTGACATAAGCTTGTAGTGTCCACTCCTATTCTTGAGCTTGTAGCCTTCAAAGATTAAACCAATTCCATCAATCTAATTAGAATAAAGCTAACTAAGAAGAAGTAAATTAAATAGTAATTAATTACCTGAGAGTGGATAGTGTGGAAAACCTTTTCACCCACAACAGAGAAGCTAGCATTCACAACTTCTGCACCTTCTTCTGTAAGAATACTAATGACTTCATAAAACATAAAGTTCTGATTCAATCCAGTGATCAAAGTGATCTCTAAGCTATTATTACCCATATCCCTCAGTTCAAATACTGGCACCAAATTTGACCCAATTCTCATTGTGTCTCTCCTCATTTCATTATTGATCCCACAGATTTCCATAGCTTCCTTCTTCCTTTCTTGGAGTCTTTCCACTCTTTGTCTAAGTTCCTTTATATAACTTGCTGCGTGGTCCAATCGATCTTGCTCTGATGATATTTCCTGGAAATAAAAAGAAATTAAATTAGTTCACATAAAATTATATTTAATTGGTTAGAAATAGGAGAGACAGAAAGAGAGAAAAGAAGAACCTTAGTAGAGTTATAGTTGCGAGGGATGAGAGAAGCAAGCTTGAAGGAAAGGCCTTTCATTTGCAATCTTCTGTTTCTTTCAATAATCTTTCGATCAAGTTTTGATGATGAAGTACTGCAACTCTTTTTCATCTTTTCTTGTTTTCTTAAAGAGAATGTGAAATAAAGAAAGAAAGCAAGCTGCTGTGTCTACAGCAAGTCAACAACAGAAGGTGTGAAGGTGAAGTAACTTAACAGAAAAAAGGGTTTCAAATTAATCTCTTTTCTTCTCTTCTGATTCAAAACAAAAAAAAAAAATAAAGGTTGGTGTCTGAGGAAGAGAAGTAGTTAGGATTTTATAGAGGATGTCAAAAGAGAGAAAGTTAGAGAGAGAGAGAGAGAGAGAGAGAGAGAGAGAGAGAGATTCTTCTTCACGGCGCCTCCTTTCCTTCAAGACTTGTTGACTTTGGAAATATATGAGGGGACGTGAGGAGGACTTGAGACAATCTAATCTAATCAAGTCAAAGTCCTCACCTCGCCGACCACAATATCTCATCACTATATCTGATCTGATTGGTTTAATTTGGTTAGAAATATTTTATTATAAGGATCATAACCTCAATACACTCAAAATACTAAACTATTTCCCCTCCACCGCTTCACTGACCACTCTCCACGCCATTTTTAATGTACGGAAAGCGGCTTCTCAGAATGTTGAAATGTTTTTTGTTTTCTCAAGTCTCCTCAGCTGATCAAAGTGTGAGCACTTGTGAGCCCCCGCGGTTTCACCGACCATATTTTTTTTTGTCTGTTTTTCTGTCTGAGAGTGTGGCCTCTACGCCAACACTCCCATGAGTCTTCCTCTTCTCTCATATGAAAAGATACCTCTGTCCTCTTGTTTTGAGGAGGATAGATAAACACGTGAGAGTATTAGCGTAAATCACATTACAGGACAAAGAACTTTCTCCCTTTTTTGTTTTAGTTTTTTGTTTTCCTTAATTGGTTTGTTTTGTTTTGATGAGTCATTGAGTCACATCAAACAAAGTGGAACCCATGATTTGAGGAATTTGAATCGAAATTCTTGTTTTGATAAAATCCAAACGATTTAATTGGATATACGATTGTGATTGGTATTGAATTTCTACGGTTTAGACTGATTTTGGCTGAATTTTTGCTTACTTGAACCATTTTTGGAACTTGCTAATGATTGAAGAAATTTTCGATAAAAAATAAGATGATTTGTTCTTGTCAGTATGGATTTCCCCTCAATTATTGAATCCCTACCAAAGATTTAATTCACAGTATCGACACCGGTATCAATCGTTGGCGATACCAATGCCTAAAACTTGGTGGAAGGCTAATTTAGACATTATGATGTATCAAATCTATGGTCTATTCAAACTTAGAATCTTTTTTGTCCTAAGTTTGTAAAGAGAGACCAATCTCTCCTATTCTCACTGTTGTTTCCTTAGGGTGATTTCCTTTTTGTGCCCCTTTTTATTGTACTTTCTAATGATAAAAAAAATTTAATCAACAACTGTCCTTGAATTGGGGAGGATATATATTAGATTTCTTTGCTTGGAAAGGAAGTATGAGTTCACCTTCAACACATATATACTTGAATGCGTAACTTATGGACTGGATTACTTTCATTCTCTACTCCACACTTCTTGTGTGGGATTATTGTATTTAGAGATATCTTTGCTTGCTTGAAAGGGAAATGTGAGTTCACCTTCAACACATGCCGAACTAATGGACTCAATTTCTTCCCTTTTTTCTCTATTCTTCTTGTGTGGGCTTGTCCTATTCCCATTGAATTTTTCTCCTCGTAGGTTTCCTGCCCGATCAGGTGTGTAGGTTCCTCTCATAGGAGGACGTAAATGACGATCTCACCCCATCTGGACAATGTGTTTGGGCAGGGGGTGAGGTTGTCATTTTTGCCCCTGCTATGAGAGGAACCTGCGCACCTGACCGGGTAGGGAACCTGAGAGGAGAACGATCCATTCCCATCATGCTCTAGCTGTGGTGGCACACATGCATGCATGTGGAGCTGTATGTTTGGCCAGATCTGATTGGAGGAGCAACAGGATTGAGAATGCAATTTTGCATTTTGGTATTAGATTTTGGTGGTGGGAGTTTCTCTGTCTGTCTATGGAATCTCTTCTTAATGAGGAGAGAGGGAGTAGGATCCACGGGTGGGATTTGAGAGAGAGTGTGATGGAATTCCCACATGGAAAATAATTCTCTCTAATTCCTTAAAAGCATGCAGTGCCTATAGCAGTGTTAGATGGAGATGTCGACACATGGCAGTTGCTGCATCCAACGCATATCAATGAGCTCGGACAAAAAAAAAAGGCTTATGGTTTGTTTTTTTTGAAAAACCCAAACAAACAAGAAAAAGAAAAGAAAAGGCTTATGTCTAGCGTCATAGTGAGAGATTCTCTCCAGTACATTTGTTTTAGAAATACATTTCGCCTTTATTGATCTACTGAGATAGCTCGGCCAGATTTTTTAAAACACTTCTATTCTTATTTGTACCAATCCACCAATACAGGATCGATCAAAAATTGATATCGATCTCCATTGATATTGATTCGGATACCAATCCCTAAAACCATGACATTTCGATGAAAATAACCTCCTTTTAAAGACCATGGGAAATACACTGCATACGTAGAGCAGCGGTAATTACGATGATCAGAATGACGTCATGAAGAATTGGACCCTCAAAAAACCTTGAAAATCGTCTGAGAGAGACTGTTGAACTTGGAGCAGTTTTTAATTACGTCTGATCTGATGATGAAGATGCTGTGATGCAAAAAACTGGGCCCACCATTGCATTTGCATTGTATGAATCATTGAAGAATCACGGCAACGTTATAAGTCAAAGTCTTCCTCTCCACAGTTCTACGTGAAAACGTAGATTCAGATCCTCTATTGCCGAGGTGTCCGGCAAAATTGTGTTATTCAGACATGGTGAGGTGCGTAATGACCGTTTTACCTCCACTCGGGCAGAAAAAAATTGGTTATTGCACACCTCGTCATATCTAGATAGCACGATCCTGCCGAGCAGCATGACAGTAGAAGATCCAAATTTGAAAAGTTTGGGAAGTTAATTAGAAAAATTTGACACTTTGACCCTACAAAGCCTAAGCCCGGCCATAACTGACCACGTTTGGACCAGGGAAGGGAAGGGGAAGTGTGGAACCTCATAGTAAACTAGGGTTGCCTTTAATACAGTTTTCAAAAAGTCCCACATTTTTCTCCTGACTGGCTTGCCTTGCCTTACCTTTAGATGAGTCTCAAAAGAGAGAGAGAGAGGGAGAGAGAGAGAGGGGGGGATGCATTCAATAGTTTTCTCAGCACAGTATGAGCGAAATAAAATAGTTGATCTCATTTAAGAGCTTGATTAACCACAACCATATTAAGTACCCCATGAATGGTGGATCCCACATGCGAAGATGTGCGATGCATGCGAATACGGAACACCCCCAATGAAATATTTCAAATGAAAAAAAATTATCAGACATGTGTTATAAGGACGTGGTTCCCATTTGTATTTTTTTTAAGAGAGAAAGTATGTTATTGGGTCACGTGCAATGTGTACCCTATGCCGGATTTGAGTCTCTTAGCACGATAGGGTTTGTATCACACCATCCGACAGCCCATGGTGCCCGGGCATGCAGCCCAACACACATGTGAGGTGTTGGGTTGCGTGCCCAAGCACTGTGGGCCGTTGGATGTGTGCTACACTTCCTGTCACAGTACAGAGGAGCCCAATGCTCCTGTGCTCAGATACAAGTTCACGTAATATGACCACCGCATTCTCAGCAATTTTCGCTTTTCTATGAAGACATGACGGTCATTTCACAATGTATTTGTGTTTGGATGCATGGGTTGCGCGCCACACACAACCACCGTTCTCTTTCTGTCTCGTATTCTCTTAACACATGTCAAATGTCATGTGAACAACTTATTACATCGCGTACGTGAAGATTCCTTGGACTCTAAAACATGAAGTGACTTCTCAAACAGCTAGAGCTGCAACAAGGTAACTTCGGGCCAGAAAAATCCAACCCTGACCCACCCTCAGGGTCGGGCCGGGTTGACCCTGATTGACCCTAATCATGAGTAGGGAGAAAGAAATGCATGGGCTGGAATGAGCCGGGGAGAACATTATCAATTTTACATAAAATAACACTATAATAAAATGCATTATATCACTCATTGTCTTCATATATAATATATTATATAAAAAAATATGGGTGACGTTTAAAGTTTATAATGTATATATTATATCAATATATTTTTATAGTATAACTTAAATTAGGGTCGGGCCGGGCCAAGCTAGGCTTAGCCCAAGGCCTCAACCCTAGCCCGACCCGACTCTGACTCAGGGCCAAAAATTTCTAGTCCTGACCAGCCCTCAGGGCCAAATATCTCAGCCTAGACCCTGTTCGAGCTCAGGGCGGGCCAGGGCCGATAGGGCCAAACTTGCACCCCTACAAACAGCAGCAAGGTTTGGGAAAGGTTTTTTTTACTTTTTTTTTTTGTTGCTCATCACAATAGAGAGAACAAAAGAGGGATATGGAGAATTAGGCACTTTGGTCTTCTCTGCGTGATGTAGGGAAATGCATGGTTTTAGGGCACGTTATCGGAATAGGTATCGTTAACCTATAAAACCAATACGATACTGATATGGTATCGATTTGGATCGGTTGTATAAGACAACTTTGCCCTTGATTCTTCTTTAAAAATGAGTTTTTATTTTTTTTACATTTTTATCCCTTGTCCGAACTGTGCTACCAATACAGTATTGACATAGTATCGATATCGATGATTAGAAAAGGTTTTGGATATGTCATCTTTTGTTGAAGAAAACAGCACCATCACAGAACACTTGGATGTTAGATCTCACCGATTCCACACCCCCCCCCCCCCCAAACAAAAAAAAAATAAAAATCTGAAATGATTCATTGATTCATACAACTCATCTATTTAATGTGATCGATGCTTAGTTGAAACAGATCCAGGCTAAGGAAAGCAAAAATTGAAAAATTTATATTTTGCTTTTAGGATTTTTTTTTTTTTTGGTGGGTTTGTTGGTGCTAAAATTTAGCCTACTAGGGTTGACCCACAACGGATTCACAAGGAACAGACCCAAGAAGGGGCCAAGAGTCTAAGACAACAGAATTCACAAGGAACAGACAAGGCCCACAAAATACCAACACTTATTACAAAAAAAAAAAAACAGCAACTTGATGGAATGACAAAATTCCGTAATTAGTTCTTATGTCATGTGCAACATGCTGATCGATATGGGAAGAGGCTAGCTATGTGTTCCCCGACAACCCATGCCATAAAAGAATATACCAGTTGGAAGTACTAGGCTAAGGTTTCAAAACTCAAAGTAAATGCACAATAGAATGTCATGTAATGGACTAATTGTACGCGCAACAAACATATCCATTAAGTATAAATCTCCCATACTTTTTCAACACATTTTTCCCCATTTGTCATCAACAAAAATGATAATATAAGGAATTAAAGATTTCATACCGAGGAAAATGAATCAAAAGAGGTATATAAACCATAAAACACGAATTCCATTAACCACTAATTCAAGTCATTAAAGATATATAATCCAATAAAGTTAAAAAATGACTAAAGTCCAGGGAAAAATAAAAAAGAAAAAGAGAAAAGGTAAGAAAACAAAGACTTACTTGGGTGGTTGAACCTAATGACTCTCATTTGTTAATCAAATCTGGTAGGATCAATCGACATATTTCATCAAGACCGACCCACTAAAACGAAATAATCCCAAATTTGTTGTCTCTTGTGGTCCGGAATGTCTTCTGTTGCTTCCTGGGTATTCATCAAGGAAACTAGAGGCAAGAAGACTCCAAGACTTGGTGCGTAGAGAGGAGGTAAGAAAACAATAAAAGCTGCTGAGAGACTTTAGAGGATAACCTCCAGTTGTGTTTACACTTCAAGAGATAGATACTAATTGATTTTTTTTTTTTGGGGGGGGGGGGGGGGGGGAGGGGAGAGGGTTGTGAATAGGGATGTAAACGGATCCGGATTTGGCTCGGATAGTGCAATATCCACATTTGCATTCGATTAGCTTTCGGATGGATTCAGATAATGCTAAATTGATACGAACACGGATACGGATCAGATATTTTATCTGTTTATATGTAAATATAGCTTTTCGGATAGCTATAGCCTATCCGTATCCGTTTAACATTCGGATGGATTCGGATAGTGCTAAACGGATACGGACACGCATACGGAAACGGATTTCGGTTATTCATTTACATCCCTAGTTGAGAATAGTCTTATACTCTTATACTCATAGAATAGGAGGTCATTTATTTGATGAAATATAAAACTATATTAGATAAATAAAATACTATCTTAGTTCTAGCTTTCTTAGCTCACTTGTGGGTTATAGATACAATTCGTCTATTCTTCTTCATTAATAGGTTCAAGACAAAAGAAGAAGGTTCAAGAGATACCAAAATAACAACAACAACAACCATAATCTTATCCCAACTAAATGGGGTCGGCTACAGGGATCCGAAGAGGTCAATGTAGCAAATTCTCCCTCTCCCTTGTTGCATGTTGCCAAAAACATCCCTATTCCAGATTTTTAAATAATTCATTAATCTATTTAGATTTACAAAACTCCAAAAATTAAGGGTGTTTAAACCACACTGTTTGAATTGAAAAATTATACTGAGGGTTTAGAACCACTGAAAGAGGATTGTGATCAAACCCAAAGGAAGGTAAAATTTTTAGGGTAGCCGGTTTCTAATGAGACAGCCACAGGTATTTCACTAGTGTTCGTTCTAGGATTTCCTTAACAAGAGAGATAAGGTCCACCAAACCCACATTATGATGAAGCTAAGAGCCTCATGACTTGTTGGACCATTAAACTAGGGCTTCTACCTCCCAACTTCTCATTTGGATACAAGATTTGGTTGAAGCCTCCTATCATCATAATAAGAATAGATAAAGATCCCATAAAACTCGAAATTTGTATAAAAACAAAGGGTAAGAATTGTTTTGCGTATTTTTATAGGGAATAAGAATGCTACCTGGTCACGTGGCAGGCATTGTTCCTGTGCTTAGACACAGAAGTGTGTGAAACTGCAAAGAACCAATTTGATTTTTGTTTTAAATTTTAATAGTAGATTCGATTTCGAATTTAATTGAGAAAGCATTGATTCCAAATCGATAAATTGATAAACCAATTAAATATTATAATATTTCTTATCAAGAAAGAAGCTTCGAGACAAGGATAAAGACAGAGAGAGAGAGTGATTAAGATGAGAGACTCTCTCTCTCTCTCTTCTTCGTTTTGTTTCTAACGAATTTGATGGGTTTGATTGAGATGAGAGAAACCGAGAAATATGTCATCCAGAAGAACCAACTTTCATAGGTAGCAACAAAGGTGTAAACAGATAGTCGTAAATCTGAATTCGATTCGCACTTATATTCGTATTAGGGCAGATGGTATCTGGATCTGAATTCGGATAATCTGAAACATAATATGTCTGATTTGAATAATTTTCAATTAATAATAATAAAAATTAAGTAGCTCATAATTTGGAGACATGGATTGAGAGCGAATCGTATCTGTTAGAGGGAAGGGGGATCCTATTTACGTTACACAACTTAGGAATGTAAATAGATAGTTGAAAATTCAGATTCGATTCACATTAGTATTCATTTAGAAATATCTGTATCCAATCACATTTGTTCCATATTCGATCAGTATCCATTAACATGTCTACCTAGTAGTGCTTAGCTTGCCATTGAGAATTGGGAACTATAAAATACGACTCCACGTAGGTGAAGTTTGGACGGTGGAATTTGGCAACGTTTTTTGTTATGTTTAGTATGAAAATGTTTTTTCACGAAAAGTAGTGTTTGTCTAATTGTCTGGCAAGTCTTTTATAATTTTCATTTTTTGAAATTTTTTTTGCGTGAAAGAGTGTACCGTCCATATTCAAACACAGAGGGGGACAAATGACTGCCCTACTCCATGAGGCAAACCCATGTACTCTCATCAGCCCCAGAGGCCCCACACACTTTTCTCTTTCTCCAGCAATAAGAAAACAAAAAACAAAAAAAAAAAATTAAAAAAAATTTTAACTTTTGAAAGAAGAAAAGGGACCTGTTACGGCGAAGAAGAATTTAATAAGGCACGTGATGTGGGGTTAGAGAGGGTAAGGTCGTTTGACTTTGATAGTTCACGATATCGGAATGGGTATTGGTCAATTTTGAAGCTTATATGATATTGGTACATATTGGCCGGTCTTGCTCTAATATCAGTGGAATCAATTGAGAATTAGAAAAAGAAATTTTGTTTACGAATACTAGTGATACATAATAGTATCGACCATGACTATTGTTGATACAGAGCGACTAGTACGGAGATCCGATATTGATACCTAAAACCATGTATGGGACTTTTTGATTGCTTGCATTGAAGTTACTGGTATATCGATAAGAATTTGAAAATTTCTACCCCAAAAAAAAAAAAAAAAAATTTTAGGAATTAAGAACTGAAAGTTGGGGTTTTACTTTTATTTTTGAGAATAGTTTTCCTCAAGATATGTAGGAATTTCTTCAGGGTACCTTTAGTTGGAAGGGAAATTAAAGGGAAGCGAAGGAAAATTTTTCAAAGCTTAAAAAAATAAGTTTGTAATCATTATATAAAAAATCACTTAATTTCTTACCATAGTTAGTTATGATACAATATTTAATTTTTGGGAGAATATTCTTTGTGTCGCAGAGTAGGCATTGCCCAGGCACAAGGGCCTGCCACTCGGGGGGCAGGGTGGTCATTGTGCCCACCCCATGTGCCTGGGCACAACCTGCGCTGCGGCACAGAGAACAGTGCCCCTTAATTTTTATTTTACTTTTCAAAACAAAGGGATATGGATGCAAAATAAAATGATATTTAATAATTAAATATCAAATTATTTGAAATTAGTGATATAGTCACATGGGGTAATGATTTTAAAACTTTCCACTTTAGGTTTGAAATTTTAATTTCCCTTCCCTTTAATTTCCCCTCCAACCAAATGGAGCCTCTCCGATAATTATTATTGCATTAGAATGTTATTGTAGAATGGGTACTAAGAAATAGTCATGATATTTCAAAATTCAAACATCCAACAAATAGAGAAGAATGATAATGCCCCTAGATTTCTAGTGCTTCCTTCGCAATGGGTGAAAGAAAACTTTCACTTTTATTTTTTACAATCCACATGCCGACGACTCCTATGGTTTGTAAATTTATCCTTAAAAATCCTAACAGATTCACTCTTTTAGTGCTTAAACTCCTTGGTTGTGTGCTAGATGACCCTCCTGTGTGGAATCCTTTTAACCTGTTGTAGACATTGAATTTTATCACCCTCCGACGATGATGACAACAGGACACGGACAGAAATTGGTATCTTTCTCAAGAAGGACTCTTGTCCCTACATCTAAGCCAAATCACGTACCTTAACATCCCTAAAATGACTTATACAACCCTTTTACCAAATACTGAAGGAGATACTACTCACCTTCCCCAACCACGGCGGTCTCACTAGCCGATTAGCTGGCCGTGGGGTTTAGGGGGGCAGGTAGCCCCCCTGCGGGGGATGTAGGGGGGTGGAGCCCCCCGACAAAATTTTTTTTGAAGAGTCAAGAGGGAGAAAAAAAAAAACCCAAAAAGACCAAGGCCCACAGGCCCAGACACACCCCAAACACCAAAAAAGCCTAAAAAAGTGGAACGAGGGGGACCACACTGTCCACGACGCCGTGGACAGTGTCCCACGGCCCTGTGGAGGTCCCCCACGACGATGGTGTACGGAACCACGTTGCCGCAGAGCGGTATGACGTCAATAGGTTGATGTCATCCACGGCGTCGTAGAAAAGTCCCCCACGACGCTGTGGAGGACCTATCCAGCCTTATGAATAGGAGGGACCCCCTCCCATCATTTCAAGGATTCCAAGCCTAGGGAGACCCTCCTAGTCCGATTTTTGCCCTCTTTCAAGCCTTTGCGAGTAAGTTTTGAGTAGTATTCCGAGTTGTGGGTAGATCCATTGATTACCCGCTTAAGTGAAGAGCGCTCACCTCTTAGTCAAGATGTTATTCCGTTCGCATGCGGATACCAAAAACCTCCTTTTATAGCCGTTATTCTGTCTGTATACAGATAACGAGAATCCCTTATACAGCCGTTGCTCTGTCCGAAGTCTAAGTAACGAAACCCATCTCATATAGTCCTTACTCTGTCCGACAAGAGAGAGGCAAGCCGATCGTCCGTCTCCAGTTGAGCCGTGGGACATCACATATTTCATATTTGATACGTTTTCATTTATTTCTTGTATTTCTTGATAGGTATCTGTTTCTTTCCTTCTTATTATTTTTGGCATAATGTAGATAATTAAAGTAACTCGCTTTAGTGTACATAGTAAATGATTTTTCTTTCTTTATCATGATTAGTGCATCATAACTTAGCCTTGCATGTTAGCCTTGCATGTTAGTATAGGACATATTATTAAGGGAGAATATTCGAAAACAAACATCTAGTAGAAAGACTGGTTTATCAGGGCGAGGTGGGTGCCTAACATCTTCCCACTCTCGTAACCTGACTACTTACCCCTGAATCTCTGACCAGACCATATGGAATCACGTAGCCCTTTCTGCTAATCCCGGATGGGGCTACACCCATTGGGTCCTAGGCCCTAATCCTAGGTGGCGACTCCATTTCTTTATGAAGTATGATCCCAATCCCCATGATGATATGTCGGAACGATATGCCGTTATTCATTGAAGCCAATCCTTGTCGCCATAAGGCTGAAGAACCCTCGTCCCGAGGGCCACGGTACTTACACCTGTAGTTAGCAATTTAGGGGTGTCAAAAGCTGGCCCACATGGATAGACCAGACTTAAACCAACCGGCTATAGCCCAAGATTGGATTGATCAATTATTTAACATGTCAACTTTGCACCTACTAATTATTAATCGAAAGTTTACGTTGCAAGGTAGTAGCCCGACGGTCACCCGATCGAAATCTATATCAACAGGGACACCTTCTTAATTCATTCAAATCAAAATATGAATAATTTTTTAATCCTCCACAACAGGTTACTCATCTGTGATAGTTTTTGTATTTTTCATTTTAGCAAGTGGTGTTTTCTATAGACTATTATAAAATTTGTACCGACTTTATGATTATTAATCTTCTTCCTTTGAGAGTTTTTAATCCTCCTCAAGTATTTGAATATTCATATACCTGACAGTATTTTGAGCCCGTTAAGAGCCTGTTTAAAGACCGAATGACCGAATAGAAGTGTGTCCATGCCCTGGCCTCTGAGGCCCGATTAGCTAAATTGACGGTAATTATGCAAAGATTTAAAGTACTGGAGACCGATTAGGCCCGACCGATTGAAACCCCTAGTTAGCATGATAATAATCTATTAAAATATTCATCTTTCTTGTATACCAACCTTTGTTTTATAGTGCTTGAGTTGAGATAAGTTCTTGCATTCCCTTCTTTTATTTTTCACATATTTTGTTTAATTCTATAAATTAGTATGTGATATGATGTGTTTTAGAATATTCATTATTTAGTAAAAAGTCATATAAATAGAAAGACCGATTTAATTTGATGGACTGAGGCGACTAATACCTTCCTTGGTTTGTGACTTGACTTGAAGCTAATCTCACTGTCGGATTGATTCGAATAGAATTATGTAGGGTAAATTACATGTCACCCCTTAGTTTTCAAACGAAACCCACATCACCCCTTGGTTTTCACACGCTCCTCTCTGCTCCACACCGTCACCCTCTCCGAACTCGATTCCCACATCTCTAGGCCTCCCAAGCCCTTCGCCTTCAAATCTCACCTCATGAGCAGCAACAAAGAAAACTCAAACCAGGGGAGAGTTTCGATGGGATTGGGGTGTTGATAAACGACATTCAAAGATTGTAACGCAGTTAGGGCAGTTCTCGAAGGGCTTTTGGTGTTGATAAACGAAAGGGACATTTCGATGGATCGTGGGTTCAGGGAAGAGTTGAGGGAATTGATGAATGGGAAGGACATCGCTGACAGTGTTCCTCCCAGGTTGTGGTGATATGCCCTGAATGTAATGAGAATGGCCTGGTGATATCCTTATTCTTCATCCATTTAGAAAAGTTCTAATTTTTTCTCTGAATTTTTGAAGTTTTATTTCTCCATTTGGGAAAATTCCTTTTAGGCTGGAAATCACCACCACCTTAGAAAAATGGCTTCAAGAAGTTTGATCTGGACCTCAGGATGTTCCCATCCGTTTGTGGAAAGATAAGGAGATGAAGAAGAATGAGGCAGTTGAAGGGGAAATGAGTGTAGTTGGAAAGAGGTACTTGCATTAGAAGCAACAACCTTGGAAGATTGTTAAAAAATAAAAATTGGTACATAACTTCCAGTAACTGAGCAATTTCAAATGCGGAAATCGGTCGGAGAATCGACTAGAATTGGCCTGAACCCTAGAAGGCCTACGTAGAGCAGTTGATTCGGATTGATAGGAATGTGGGATTGGGCTCGGCTGATTTTACACTTTTTAAACCCTGTTCACAAAATGACATTTTTTGTATTTTCAGCTACTTCCTCTTGAGGGTTTGCAAGGAGAGAGAGGGAGAGAGAGAGCGCACTATTTTGACGTGGCAAATCTTTGGCAAGAATCCGTCTCCAGCAATTCCTAAGGAGTTGCAGCAAGGGACTCATCCACCTTCCCTGGTTTTATATCTTGGAAAAGGGGAAATGATGAGTGGCTCTTGGCTTATTTCTTCTAGAATTATCTCAATGACCTTAATTTCCTCATTAGTCAACCATATATGTAACAAACCTCATTAACAGGTTTGTGCAAAATAGAAAACAATTTCTGCATGAGAAATCAAATAAGCTCATCAGCTATTTTCAGATTTCTATTTAAATTAAATATGGGGTAGAAATTATACCAAATGATTGTAGAAATAGAATTAAGACAGAGAAACAGAAATAGAAATCATACCAAAGACTGCCTTAGCATTCAGCTTCCAATGTTGGGTCTAGTTGGATAAATTACTTTGCTAAAATCAACATATATTTAAGAAGATAGCAGCATTCAATGCCTTAATCAACAATGGGACATGGTCATTGGTTCCTCGAACCTCTACAATGAATCTTGTGGGCTGTAAATGGGTTTACCACATCAAACGTAAAGCCGATGGTGCACTAGAACGATACAAGGCTCGCCTAGTTGCAAAGGGATTCCATTAGCAGCCCAGGGTTGATTACCAGGAGACCGTTAGTCTTGTTATCAAACCCACCCCCATCCGTTCTATCTTGTCCCTGGCGGTTTCTCATGGTTGGCTGGTTTGCCAGCTTGATGTACACAATGCCTTCTTGCATGGCATTCTATTTGAAGATGTATTTATGGTCCAACCGCAGGGTTTTGTTGATGCTAATCGTCCTGATTATGTTTGCAAGCTTCATTGTTCTTTGTATGGGCTGAAATAGGCCCTTCGAGCTTGGTTTCACCGTCTCTCTCAGTATCTCATCCAACTTGGTTTTCAGGCTTCTCAAACGGATCGCTCATTATTTATTCTTCAAGATGGCAGTCACACTGTATATGTGCTTATCTATGTGGACGACATCCTCATCACTAGCAATTCGGCTGATCGGGTTAGCTCTCTCCTTGAGAGATTATCTTCAGAGTTTTCCATCAAGGACCTTAGTCCTCTATCTTTCTTTTTGGGTGTTGAGGCTACATATCACTCCAAAGGGCTGCTTCTATCTCAATCTTGGTATGTGGCTGATTTACTCAGCCGTGAAGGTAAGCAAGATTGCAAACCCTGCTCCACTCCAATGTCTCTGTCTACTTCGGCTTCTGACCAAGGGGGTGCACTCTTCTCTGATGCCACTAAATATCGCTCCATTGTGGGTGCGCTCCAATATATTACCCTTAAACGCCCTGATGTTGCATTTGTTGTGAACCGTGTTTGTCAGTATATGCATGTCCCTACTGAGCATCATGGGTCCTTAGTAAAATTTATACTGCGTTACTTGAAGGCAACTCGGCATCATGGACTCCTTATCAGCCATTCCACTGATCTCACTCTTCAGACCTACTCCGATGCAGACTAGGCTGGTAGCAGTGATGATCGCAAATCTACTGGGTCGTATGCAATTTTTCTTGGCCCTTATCTCATCTCTTGGAACTCCAAAAAGTAACGGACTGTCGCTTGTTCTTCTATAGAGTCTGAGTACAAGGCTCTAGCCGATGCTGTAGCAGAGTTGGTCGGGCTGGAGTCGTTATTCACTGAGTTGGGGATTTCTCTCCCAGGCCCCCTGGTGCTTTGGTGTGATAACATTGGAGCAACCTATTTATCTGCGAACCCGGTTTTTCATGCTCGCACCAAGCACATTGAGATCGATTTTCACTTTGTTCGGAATTGGGTTGCCCGACGTCAGCTCATTGTTCAGTTCATTTCTATTATAGATCAAATTGCAGATGCTTTGACCAAGCCACTGTCCACTACTCGGTTTCAGTTTTTATGAGACAACCTGAAGATTCGCTGCCTCGATTCTCCACCTTGAGGGGGTGTATTGACGTATATAGAGTTTCACTTAAATATAAACTCTATATGTGACTGATTTACTTAGGATTCAATCTCACTTTCCTATTATCACATGTACACAATCTTAGGACTCAATCTCCCACTTGCCTATTATCACATGTACACAATCTTAGGACTTTCTATTATTTCATGTAGGGAATCCGATCTCTAGGATTACCCAACCTCATGTATTTATACATCTTTCCTATCAATGAAAACAGGCTGAGAATTCTCAGATCCAATACATGAAGTCTAACTCAGTTTGGGGTTCCTCTATATGGCTGACCCTAGACATTTCATTTACAATCTCCATAGGATTGGCTGATACACCATGAGAGAATAATCATTCTTTGTTTTACCTGGTTCAAGACCTAACCAATGGGAACAATATATTATTGGTTTTCCCCCCCTTCTTTTTGGCTTGAATCAAGCAGTTCTAAGTTTTTTTTATTTTTATGCTGTGTTATGTTGATCCATCAAGGCACAATGCTTGAAAGCTGCATGCTTGAGATCAATTTAATCCAACTGGAGATAGAGTTGTTAGAGTTTCCTTCTTCTTCTTCTTCCTCTTACTGTTATCACAAGGGAAAAAAATGTAAAATAACACACTACAGATGATTAAATTTTGTAAACCACTCCATTCTTATTATCCACAAGAGTATTACAGTCATGAAGAGAGAGAGAGAAAGAGAGAGACTCATTACAATGCAATACAACTACTTAAAGATTTCCGCACATAAACACAGAATCATCCTAAGAACTAATTAAAGAACAATCTCTCTTAGGCTGCCTTTTTAGATTGTAATTGTTTATTTTTATTTTTATTTTTTGGAATAAATTGATTTTACCTATCAAAAAAAAAGAAAAAGAACAAACTCCTTCAGTCTCTGAGATAAGCTTGTAGTGTCCACTCCTACTCTTGAGCTAGTAGCCTTCAAAGATTAAACCAAGCCCATCAATTAATCTTAGAATATATAAAGCTAACTAACTAACTAAGAAGAAGTAGATTAAATAGTAATTAATTAATTACCTGAGAGTGGATAGTAAGAATACTAATAACTTCAGAAAACATAAAGTTCTTATTCAATCCAGTGATTAAAGTGATCTCTAAGCTATTATTACCCAAATCCCTCAGTTCAAGTACTGGCACCAAATTTGACCCAATTGTCATTGTGTCTCTCCTCATTTCATTATTGATCCCACAGATTTCCATAGCTTCCTTCTTCCTTTCTTTGAGATTTTCTACTCTTTGTCTAAGTTCCTTTATATAACTTGCTGCGTGGTCCAATCGATCTTGCTGTGATGATATTTCCTGGAATTAAAAAGAACTTAAATTAGTTCACATAAAATTATATTTGGTTAGAAATAGGAGAGAAAGAGAGAGAGAGAGAGAGAGAGAGAAGAAGAAGAAGAAGAACAACCTTAGTGGAGTTATAGTTGCTAGGGATGAGAGAAGCAAGATTGAAGGAAAGGCCTTTCATTTGCATTCTTCTGTTTCTTTCAATAATCTTTCGATCAAGTTTGGATGATGAAGTACTGCAACTCTTCTTCATCTTTTCTTGTTTTCTTAAAGAGAATGCCAAAGAAAGAAAGAAAGAAAGAAAGAAAGCAAACTACTGTCTATAGCAAATCAACAAAAAAAACCAAAAAAAAAAAAAAAAAGTTGGTGTATGCGGAAGAGAAGTGGTTAGGGTTTTATAGAGGATGTCGAAAGAAAAGTGAGCTAAGGAGGAAGAGGAGGGAGTCATCTTTTCAGGGATAAGCCACAGAGAGAGAGAAAGAGGGAGAGAGTGAGTCTGTGAGAGTTTCTTCCGTAGGCGCCTCCTTTCCTTCAAGACTTTTTGACTTTGGAAAGATATGAGGCGACGTGAGGAGGAATTGAGAAATATTTTATTATAAGGATCAAAACCTCAATACACTCTCATACACCACATTCTGTGCACCACTCTTAATCCGACACATGGCCAATCCTAGACCCCAACCAAGATCAATTCAGAAGATTGTCTAAAAAGAACCACGCTCCTGACGGTTATGGGGGCAGGCCCACTAAGGCAGTTAAGTAACCTCCAAATAGAGGTCCCACATGCTTCAAGAATCACGAGATCCTGAGATCTAAAGAAGATGGTGGTTAGAGTGAGAGTTTTCAAAATCCATGCTCCCAAAAAAGGAAACATCCAAAGAGGAAGGATGGTCTTAGATCCCCCAACCATTATAAATAAGGAGCCCGGCCCAGATGTTCATATAAGGCAATTCAATAATCAATAAAGAAATTCCATTGCTTCACAGTGTCTACTTCTGTTTTCCCAATTTCACCAGTTCAGAACTAGTCTCATAGTTGTGTTCTTGGAGAATATCTCCGGCAGAATTCTTCGCACAACACACTCAAAATATTAAATTATGTAATATTGCACGACGGCCCCTCCATCGCTTCATTGACCACTCTCCACGCCAATTTTAATGTATGGAAGGCGGCTTCTCGGAATGTTGAAATGTTTTTTTCTCAAGTCTCCTCAGCTGACCAAAGTGTGAGCACTCGTGAGAATCGTTATCCTCTCCAGCACGGTGATCTAACACATTGTGCAGCGCTACAGAGGTCATGTGGCACAGTGGGCCCCACATGGTGCACATAGCCTCTGTAGCTGCCGCACGATGCGTTACAACACCGTGCTGTAACAGGAGAGGATAAATATTCGCACTTGTGAGCCTCCCCGCGCTTTCATCGACCATATTTTTTTTTTTATTTGTTGTTTTGTCCGGAAGTGTGGCCTCTACGCCAACACTCATGTGTCTATCTCTCCTTCTCAAAACCAAAGGGCAGTAGTATCTTTTCATATAGGGAGAGAGAGATAAACTCATAGATGTGTTGGCATAGGCCACACTACCATTTCTCCTTTTTTGTTTTTTTTTTTTTGTTTTATTTTTTGCTTTCCTTAATTGGTTTGTTTTGTTCTGATGAGTCATTGAGTCGCATCAAACTTAAGTGGCACCCAAGTTTTGAGGAATTTGAATTGGGATTCTTGTTTTGACAAAATCCAAACGATTTAATTTGATATACGATTGTGATTGGTATTGAATTTCTACGGATTAGACTGATTCTGGTTGAATTTTCACTTACTTCAACCATTTTTGGAACTTGATAATGAGTGAAGAAATTTCTGATAAAAGATATGATGATCCGTTCTTGTCAATATGGATTTCTCCTCAATTATTGAATCCCTACCAAATTCACAGTATAGACACCGGTATCAATCGTTGGCAATACCAATGCCTAAAACGTGGTGGAAGGCTTATTTAGACATTATGGTGTATCAAATCTATGGTCTATTCAAACCTAAACTCTTTTTTGTCCTAAGTTTGTAAAGAGAGACCAATCTCTCCTATTCTCATTGTTGTTCTCCGGCCCCAGGGTGATTTCCTTTTTGTCCCCCCGTTTTTTTATTGTACTTTCTATTGATAAAAAAGTTAAATCAACAACTGTCCTTGAATTGGGGAGGATATATATATATATATATATTAGATTTCTTTGCCTGAAAAGGACCTATGAGTTCACCTTCAACACATATATACTTGAATGCCTAACTTATGGAGTGAATTACTTTCATGCTCTACTCCACTCATGGTTAGTGCACAGTATCAGAATGGATATCGGTAACACACAAAATTAATATGATATCGATACGGTATCGGCCTTGATCGGTTGTATCGGATAAAATTATCCTTGAAATTTTTTTAAAAATGAGTTTTTTGACCATTTTACCCCTTATTCATACTATGTTATAGATACAATATCGGCACGGTATCGATATCAATGACTAGTAAAACCGATATGTATCCCCCAATACGGACGATACGATACCGATACTTAGAATGACTCCACTCTTCTTGTGTGGGATTATTGTACTTATTCGTAATTACAAAGTCTCTATTAACCAACAACGTTAGAGATATCTTTGCTTGCTTGAAAAGGAACTGTGAGTTCACCTTCAACACATGCCGAACTAATGGACTCAATTACTTCCCTTTTTTTCTCTACTCTTCCTGTACAGTGGGCTTATTGTCCCATTCCCATCGTGCTCTAGCTGTTGTGACACATGCATGCATGTGGAGGTGTATGTTTGGCCAGATCTGATTGGATGAGCAACACCTTAGCAGGATTGAGAATGCAATTTTGCATTTTGGTATCAGATTTTGGAGGTGGGAGTTTCTCTCTCTGTCTATGGATTCTCTTCTCTACTTGCTACTAATTTTCTTAAGGGGGAGGGTTACTACGATGTCAGGGTGCAGTTTTGCAAAACGGGGAGGTAGAGGGGGTTTAAAATTTAGAATCGTCCAATAGGGATGGATATTTAATGAAGAGAGAAGGTGTAGGATCCACGGGTGGGATGTGAAACGGTGTGTGACAGTTGCCGCATCCAACGCATATCAATGAGTTGGGACCAAAAAAACTTATGTCTAGCTCCATAGCAAGAGATTCTCTCCAGTCCATTTGTTTTAGAAATACATTTGGATTATATTGATCCACTGATATAGGATCACTCTTGGATTGGATAGTACTTGGTATCGATCTAGATCAGTTAGGTTTATTCCTATTTTCATTCAAAAATTAGATTTGATCTACTAATATGGGAACGATCAAGAATCGATATCGATCTCCATTGATACAGATACGGAAGATACCGATACCTAAAACCATAATTGGACGCAAAAAAACAAAAATTTCGGTGGAAATAACCTCCTTTTAAAGACCATGGGAAATTCTATGCTGGCACACTGCATACGTAGAGCAGCGGTAATCAGAATGACGTGATCGACTTTTGGACTTCAAAGTCGTCTAAGAGAAACTGTTGAACATGGAACAGTTTTTAAAGATGTTTTATTGAAGAATTACGGCGCCGTTATAAGTCAGTTCCCTTTTCTACAGTTCTACGTAAAGACGTAGAAAGTTTGGGCAGTTAATTAGAAAGATTTGACACTTTGATTTTCTAATTTTAACAAGACAGGATTAGAGATAATTAAGAGACTCAACCAAATCACAAAGAGATGTTGAAGTGAGATATGCAGCCGACCTTAAGCCTAATTAATGATTCAGCCGCCAATATCCTTCTAAGTAACTTCATAAGATAAGAAAGATGTCATTCAGTCTCCAATTTTTCATTATAAAAGCAATAATATTAAGGACCAACAAATTAAAAGGATGATATTCTACTCTTAGTACTGAATGCAATTCTAAATTTTTGTTGCCAAAATATTTCCTCTGCTTCTAATTACCATTTCAAATTATTATTTATCTCTATTAATAGGTTCAAAACAAAAAGAAAAGGTTCAAGAGATACCAAATAACATAATTTTCAAAAAGGCAGATTTTCCCATGTTGCATATTGCCAAAAAAATCCCTATTTCAGATTTTTAAATAATTCATTAGTCTACTTAGATTTACAAAAGTCCAAAAATTGAGGGTGTTTAAACCATACTATTTGAAAATGAATTAATTTATTATAAGAATTATAGTGAGGGTCCAAAACTACTGAAAGAGGATTGAGACAAGGATAAAGAGTGAGTGAGTGAGTGAGTGAGTGAGTGATTGAGATGAGAGCATGGTTCTAAGTATCGGTATCGTAGCGCCAATATCAGGTGATACATACCGATTTTGCTAGTCACCGATACCGATACCATGCCGATATCGTATCGATAGTATGATACGGGCAAAGGGGTAAAATGGTCCGAAAACTCATTTTTTAAGAAAATCAAAAGATAATTTTGTTCGATACAACCGATTCAGGCCGATACCATATCGGCATCATATTGGTTTTCCGTATTACCGATAACCGTTTCGATACCGTGCACTAAAACCATGGATGAGAGAGACAAACAGTTTTGACCTTTGCTTTCTCTCTCTCTCTCTCTCTCTCTCTCTCTCTCTCTCTCTCTTCATCATTTTGTTTCTAACGAATTTGATGGGCTTAACTGAGATGAGAGATACCGATAATTATTGTTCTGTCGTTCTCTCTAGCTCTCTCATCTCTCGTCATCGTTTTTGTTTCTATTGATTTTGATGGGCTTGATTGAGATGAGAAAAATCGAGAAATATGTCACCCACAAGAACTGGATTATCCTGGGTAGCAGCAAAGGTGTAAACAGATAGTTGAAAATCCGAATTCAATTCGCATCTGTATCTGAATTAGGTCAGAAGCATGGTATCTAGATCTGAATTAGGATAATCTGAAACATAATATGTTTGATTTCAATAATTATCAATTAATAATAAAAAGTTAAGTAGCTCATGATCTTCTCGGTACTTAATGATTTGACAGGTTCTAGAGAATGAGGAAAAGAACAAAGAAAACTAAGGGACTGATTGAGAGTGAATCGTATCTGTCGGAAGAGAGGGAGATCCTATTTACATTACACAAGTTAGGAACGTAAATAGATAGTTGAAAATTCAAATTCGGTTCACATTAGTATTCATCTAGAGATATCTGTATCCAATCACATCTGATCCATATTCAATCAGTATCCATTAACATCTCTAGCTAGTAGTGCTTAGCTTGCCAGTGAGAATTAAGAACTACAAAATACGACTCCACATAGGTGAAGTTTGGACGGTGGAATTTAGGTACGTTTTTTTTGCTATGTTTCGTATGAAAAACGTTTTCTCACGAAAAACGATGTTTGTCTAATTGTCTGGCAAGACTTTTATTATTTTCATTTTTTGAGAAAAACTCTCCGTAGAAGAGTGTACTATCTACATTCAAACACAGAGGGGGACAAATGACTTCCCTACTCCATGATGCAAACCCATGCACTCTCATCAGCCTCCACAGGGCCCCACATGCTTTTCTCTTTCTCCAGCAATAAGAAAACAAAAAACACACAAAAATTAAAAAAAAGGATTTTGACTTTTTAAACAATAAAAGGGTCCTCATGTTACGACGGAGAAGACTTTAATTAGGCACGTGATGTGGGGTTAGAAAGAATAAGGTCGTTTGACTTTGATAATTCATGGTATCGGAATGGGTATCGGTCAAATTTGAAGCTTATATGATATTGATTAGGGATGTAAATGGATCGGATCCGGTTTGGATAGTGTTATATCCGCATCCGCATCTGAATAGCTATCGGATGGATTCAGATAGTGCTAAATGGATACGGACACATACGGATAGGATATTTTATCCGTTTACATGTAAGTATAGCTTTTCAGATAGCTATAGCCTATCCATATCCGCATCCGTTCAGCTTTTGAACGGATTCGGATAGTGTTAAACAGATACGGAAACAGATTTTGGCTATTCATTTACACCCCTAAATAGTGGTACATATTGACCGGTATTGGTAGGGCTGTAAATGGATAATCAGATCCGCATCCGTATCCGTTGATAGGCATCCGTATTCGATTAGAGATATCCGGGAAAAAAATCCGAATATTCCGATAAAAATCCGAATTCGAATACTTAATTATAAAAAATTAAGTAAATAACGATCTTGAGGATTTTTGAAGATTCAACAGGTTCTAGAATATGAGGAGAAGAGAATCATGATCTAAAACAATGGATTGAGAGTGAATTGTATCCACTAGGGGGAGGAAGGTTTGGGTTACACAAGGCAGAGATGTAAATGGATAGTCTAAATCCGAATTCGATCTGCATCCGAATCCATCCAAATCCGTTTAGAGATATTCGTATTCGACCAGGAAATATCCAAATCCGATTACATCTGATCCGTATCCGAGCCGAATCCGATCCGTGTACAGGCCTAGGTATTGGTCTAATATCAGTCAAATCGATTGAGAATTAAAAAGAGAAACTTTTTTTGCCGAATACTAGTGATACATATTAGTATCGGTCATGACTATTGTTGATACAGATCGACTGGTACGGAGATCCGATAACGATACCTAAAACCATGTATGGGACCTTTTGATTGCTTGCATTGAAGTTATTGGTATATCGATAAGAATTTGGAAATTTCTACCCCAAAAAAATAAACATTTTGGCAATTGGGGTTTTAATTTTATTTTTGGGAATAGTTTTCCTCAAGACATGTAGGAATTTCTTTTGGGTCCATTTAGTTGCAAGGGAAATTAAAGGGAAGGAATAGAAAAGTTTTCAAACCTAAAAAGAAAAAGTTTATAATCATTATGTATAAAATTACTTAAATTTTTAATCATATTTAATAATGACACATTTTACATGAAATTTTTATTATACTTTTCAAACCAAAGGGATTTGGATGCAAAGTAAAGTGATATTTAATAACCAAATATGAAATGATTTGGAGTAACTACTTAAATTAATTCTTACCATAGTTAGTGATATAGTCACAAGGGGTGATGATTATAAAACTTTCCTATTAGGTTTGAAAATTTTCATTTCCCTTCCCTTTACTTTCCCCGCAACCAAATGAAGCTTCTCCAGTGGTTATTATTGCGGTAGAATATTGTGGTAGAATGGGTACTAAGAAATAGTCATGATATTTTAAACTTCAAACAACCAACAAATAGAGAATAATAATAATGACCTTAGATTTCTAGTGCTTCCTTCGCAATGGGTGAAAGAAAACTTTCTACTTCATTTTTTACAATCTACTGGCCGACTCCTATGGTTTGTAAAACCATAAATTTATCCTTAAAAATATGACCCTGCTGTATGGCATCCTTTTAACTTGTAGTTAGCAGTAGGGGGTGTCAAAAGCTGGCCCACACGGATAGACCAAACTTAAACCAACCGGCTATAACCCAAGATTGGACCGATCAACCGACACGAATAGATCAGACTTAAACCAACGGGCTATAGCCCAAGATTGGATTGATCGATTATTCAACATGTCAGACTTATGCACCAACCGATTATTAATTGGACGTTTATGGTGCAAGGTAGCAGCCCGACGACCACCCGACCGAAATCTATACCAACAAACACACCTACTTAATTCGTTCAAATCACAATATGGATAATTTTTTAATCTTCCACTATTATAAAAATTGTGTGTTGTTTTATAAATAATTTTTTAATCTACTTATTTTCACAGGTTACTCATCTGTGATAGTTTTTGTAATTTTCATTTTATCAAGTGGTGTTCTCTATAGACTTATAAAATTTGTATCGACTTCATGATTATTAATCTTCTTCCTTTGACAGTTTTTTAATCCTCCCCTCTTTTTTTTTGATAATTTTTAATGCTCCCCAAGCATTCGAATATTCATATACTTGACAGTATTTTGAGCCCCAATAATTTGAGCCCGTTAAGAGACTGTTTAATGATTGTGTAGACACTGAATTTTGTCACCCCTCGGCGATGATGATAACAGGATACAGACAGACATCGGTATCTCTCTCAAGAAGGACTCTTGTCCCTACATCTAAACCAAATCACCCTAACATCCCTAAAATGACTCATAAGACCCTTTACTGAACACTGAAGGAGGTACTGCTCATCCTCCCCCACCCCCACACTGAAGTGGTACTGCGCTCCCAAGGCGCTGTTGGCTCCTTCCCACGGCACCGTGGGGACGTGTACTTGATTTCTACGGCGCCATGAAGGGGTGTGACATCAGCCTGCTGACGTCCCCCACGGCGCCGTGGAAAAGTCCCCCACGGCGCCGTGGAGGATTTATCTGGTCAAGGGTGAGGGTCCTCCCTCCCCTATAAATAGGAGGGTCCCCCTCCCTCATTTCTCAGGTTTTTCTCGAGTAGGGAGACCCTCCAGGGCTTGTTTTGCCCTCTTTTCACCCTCTTTTCTCCATCTTTCCCTCATGAGTATGTGAGTGAGTGGAGTTCTTCGACGTGGGTAGATCCTTCGGTTACCCATCCAAGCATAGAGCGATTATGCTTTTAGGTATTGTTATCCCGTCAATGTACGGATAACAAAAAACCCCCTTCACAGGTGTTATTCTGTCTGTATACAGATAACGAGAATCTCTTATATAGCTGTTACTCTGCCCGAAGTCTAAGTAACAAAACTCATCTCATATAGTTCTTACTCTGTTCGACAAGAGAGAGACAAGCCAATCGTCCGTCTCCACCTGAGCCGTGGGACATCACATATTTCGCACTCGGTGCGCTTTCGTTTATTTCGTGTATTTCTTGACAGGTATCTGTATCTTTCTTTCTTATTATTTTTGGCATAATGTAGACAATTAAAGTAACTCGTTTTAGTGTACATAATAAATGATTTTTTTTCCTTCTTTGTCAAGATTAGTGCATCATAACTTAGCCTTACATGTTAGTATAGGATGTATTATCAAGGGAGAATATTTGAAAATTAGCATCTAATAGAAAGACCGGTTTATCCGGGCGAGGTGGGTGCCTAATACCTTCCCACCCTCGTAACCTGACTACTTACCCTGAATCTTTGACCAGACCATATGGAATCACGTAGCCCTTTCCGCTAACCCCGGATGGGGCTACACCCATTGGGTCCTAGGCCCTAATCCTAGGTGGCGACTCCATTTCTTTATAAAGCATGATTTTAATCCCCATGATGATATATCAGAACGATATGCCGTTATTCATCAAAGCCAATCCTTGTCGCCATAAGGCTGAGGAACCCTCGTCCCGAAGACCACGGTACTAACAGATTGTTTAGCCAAATAAAGACAAGCCTGATTATGGGCTGGAAACCGAATGACTGAATAGAAGTGTGTCCATGCTCTGGCCTCCGAAAGCCTTATTAGCTAAATTGAGGGTAATTATGCAAAGCTTTAAATTGGTGCGGACCGATTAGGCCCGACCAATTGAAACCCCTAGTTAGCATGACAATAAGCTCCTGAAATATTCATCTTACTTGAATAGGTTAGTTTATGTATACCAACCTTTGTTTTATAGTGCATGCGTTGAGATAAGTTCTTGCATTCCCTGCTTTTAATTTTCACATATTTTATTTAATTCTATAAATTAGTATGTGATATGATGTGTTTTAGAATATTCATTATCTAGTAAAAAAAGTCATATAAATAGAAAAACTAGTTTAATCGGGTGGACTGATGCGCCTAATACCTTCCTTGGTTTGCAACTTGACTTGAAGTTAATTTTACTATTGGACCTATTCGAATAGAATTATGTATGTTTTATGTGGATCCTAGACCCTAATCTAAGTGATGAATTCTTATGTCATCGTCTCCCCAAAAAAGGATAAAGATTCCCTTCAAGAGGACAAGAGATCAGAAATTCGTTGTCCTCACAGAAAGCAAGGATAAAATTGTATATCCTAAAACCATATAGATTGACCATATATATTTTTGAAATTACCCGCAAGCTTAGCTGACAAGTATCTAGCAATTGATCCCACAAAATCCTGCTTCACCTTTACCATGATATGCCCTTCCTAGTTCCCAATTTACTCTCAACTGTCAATGTAATATTTTCAAAATTCTTTGAAGAAGCTACTCCTTTTTTTTTTGTTTGGTGTGTGTTTCTTAATTCTACTTGATTGTTTGAAAATAAAACAAAAGTTGACCACATTATTGAGATTTGATATCAAATTTGACAGAGAGTCTAGGAGTGTGGCCCTTGCGCCAGTGCGAGGGCCAATGATAGTATGCTGGTAAAAATCATCAGGGGCAGGATTTTCGCCTTTCATGGGAGGTGGTCATTGTACCCCATCTTGTGTTTGAGCACAAGAGTTATACCCTTGGACACAGTCCTTTTCCCCACAACTTCCTATCAATCTAACAGTCATAATGACCAAACCATAAGTTCACATGTCCACATTGTCTCTGTTGAAAAACTTTCTCTCTTTTTTGTTGAAAAGAAACACGTTGAATGGAATTGGAAATTTGTGGCAAGATAGGAAACCTCTTTCCTCTTATTATATCAAAGCTAAGAAATTTGATCCCCCAACTACATTTTTCCTTTGCAATAAAAGGCAAGAGAATATATGAAAAGGTTAACAGATCTACGTCATTTTTTAAACGGGTAAATTATACGTCACCCCCTGTTTTTCAAACGAAACTCAAATCACCCCCTGATTTTTGAAAATACTCATTCGTCCCCTGGTGTTAGTCTGCTGTTAATTATTAATGTGAAAGGACTATTTTACCCTTATACTAAAACATTAGAATTAAATTTACAATACTACCCTTCAAAATCTATGTTTGGATGTCAAGGGTAGTTTAGGGATTTAAATTTATTTAACTAATTGACATCATCACGTAACAGCATAAAACTAACGATAGGGACTAATTTGTCATGTTGAGGTCTAATACAGGGGGTGATTTGAGTTTCGTTTGAAAACCAAGGGATGACGTATAAGTTACCTTTTTTAAAACTGTCTAACCCTAGCCATTACATCACAGTAGACATTATTCACAAAGAACCTTTTTACTTGAGCAAGTGGTGGGTTGGGGACTACTGAGACTCCACACCCAATGACTTAACCTTTTTAATCGAATCTGTGTTGGGGTTTCATACAAAAGTAATTAACATTGGATGTGAAGGATGAGTTTTTACCCATGGTTTTAGGTATCGATATTAGATCAACTGTACTGGTCAATCTGTATCGGTATCAACAGTGATCGATACTGTTATGTATAATTCGTATTAGGCAACAAGATGATTAAATTTTGTAATTAAACCACTCCATTCTTATTACCCACAAGACTACGTACTACAGTCATGAAGAGAGAGAGAGAGAGAGAGAGAGAGAGAGAGAGAGAGAGTCATTACAATGCAATACAAGTATACAACTACTTAAAGATGTGCACATAACACTAGAAGCATCCAAAGAACTAAAGAACAAACTCCTTCAGTCTCTGACATAAGCTTGTAGTATCCACTCCTACTCTTGAGCTAGTAGCCTTCAAAGATTAAACCAAGCCCATCAATTAATATTAGAATAAAGCTAACTAACTAAGAAGAAGTAGATTAAATAGTAATTAATTAATTACCTGAGAGTGGATAGTGTGGAAAACCTTTTCACCCACAACAGAGAAGCTAGCATTCACAACTTCTGCACCTTCTTCTGTAAGAATACTAATAACTTCAGAAAACATAAAGTTCTGATTCAATCCAGTGATCAAAGTGATCTCTAAGCTATTACCCATATCCCTCAGTTCAAATACTGGCACCAAATTTGACCCAATTGTCATTGTGTCTCTCCTCATTTCATTATTGATCCCACAGATTTCCATAGCTTCCTTCTTCCTTTCTTTGAGATTTTCTACTCTTTGTCTAAGTTCCTTTATATAACTTGCTGCATGGTCCAATCGATCTTGCTGTGATGATATTTCCTGTAAATAAAAAGAACTTAAATTAGTTCACATAAAATTAAGAAATAAGAGAGAAAGAGAGAAAGAGAGAAGAACCTTAGTGGAGTTGTAGTTGCTAGGGATGAGAGAAGCAAGCTTGAAGGAAAGGCCTTTCATTTGCATTCTTCTGTTTCTTTCAATAGTCTTTCGATCAAGTTTGGATGATGAAGGACTGCAACTCTTCTTCAGCAAACTACTGTCTATAGCAAATCAACAAAAAAAACCAAAACCCAGAAACAAAAAAAAAAAAGAAAAAAAAAAGTTGGTGTATGAGGAAGAGAAGTGGTTAGGGTTTTATAGAGGATGTCGAAAGAAAAGTAAGCTATGGAGGAAGAGGAGGGAATCATCTTTTCAGGGATAAGCCACAGAGAGAGAGAGAAAGAGGGAGAGAGTGAGTGGTTCTTCTTCACGGCGCCTCCTTTCCTTCAAGACTTTTTGACTTTTGAAAGATATGAGGCGACGTGAGGAGGAATTGAGAAATATAAACCTCAATACACTCTGATACACCACATTCTGTGCACCACTCTTAATCCAACACATGGCCAATGTTGGACCCCAAGCAAGATCAATTCAGAAGCGTGCCTAAGAAGAACCACGCTCCTAACGGTTACGGGGGCAGGCCCACTCAGACAGTTAAGTAACCTCCAAGTAGAGGTCCCACGTGCTTCAAGAATCATGAGATCCCGAGATCTAAGGAAGATGGTGGTTAGAGTGGGAGTTTCCAAAATCCATGCTCCCAAAAAAGGAAACATCCAAAGAGGAAGGATGGCCTTAGATCCCCCAACCATTATAAATAAGGAGCCCAGACGTTCATGTAAGGCAATTCAATAATCAATAAAGAAATTCCATTGCTTCACAGTGTCTACTTCCGTTTTCCCAATTTCACTAGTTCAGAACTAGTCTCATAGTTGTGTTCTTGGAGAATATCTCCGGCAGAATTCTTCGCACAACACACTCAAAATACTAAATTATGTAATATTGCACGGCGGCCCCTCCATCGCTTCACTGACCACTCTCCATGCCAATTTTAATGTACAAAAGGCGGCTTCTTAGAATGTTGAAATGTTTTTTTCTCAAGTCTCCTCAGCTGACCAAAGTGTGAGCACTCGTGAGAATCGCTATCCTCTCCAACACGGTGCTGTAGAGGTCATGTGGCACAGCGGGCCCCACATGGTGCACATGGCCTCTGTAGCTACCGCACGATGCGTTACAACACCATGCTGTAACAGGAGAGGATAAAAATTCGCACTTGTGAGCTTCCCCACGCTTTCATCTACCATATTTTTTTTTATTTTTTTTTTTTGTCCAAAAGTGTTGCCTCTACGCCAACACTCTCATGTGTCTATCTCTCCTTCTCAAAACCAAAGGGCAGTAGTATCTTTTCATATAGGGAGAGAGAGAGATAAACTCATAGAAGGGATGGCATAGGCCACACTACCATTTCTCCTTTTTTGTTTTTTTTTTTGCTTTCCTTAATTGGTTTGTTTTCTTTTGATGAGTCATTGAGTCGCATCAAACTTAAGTGGCACCCATGTTTTGAGAAATTTGAATTGGGATTCTTGTTTTGACAAAATCCAAACGATTTAATTTGATATACGATTGTGATTGGTATTGAATTTCTAGGGTTTAGACTGATTCTGGTTGAATTTTCACTTACTTGAACCATTTTTGGAACTTGATAATGAGTGAAGAAATTTCCGATAAAAGATATGATGATCCGTTCTTGTGAGTATGGATTTCTCCTCAATTATTGAATCCCTACCAAATTCACAGTATAGACACCGGTATCAATTGTTGGCGATACCAATGCCTAAAACGTGGTGGAAGGCTAATTTAGACATTATGGTGTATCAAATCTATGGTCTATTCAAACCTAAACTCTTTTTTGTCCTAAGTTTGTAAAGAGAGACCAATCTCTCCTATTCTCATTGTTGTTCTCCCAGGGTGATTTCCTTTTTGTCCCCTCTTTTTTTAATTGTACTTTCTAATGAAAAAAAAGTTAAATCAACAACTGTCTTCGAATTGAGGAGGATATATATATATATTAGATTTCTTTGCTTGAAAAGGAACTATGAGTTCAACTTCAACACATACATGAATATTGTCTAACTTATGGACTGAATTACTTTCATTCCCTACTCCACACTTCTTGTGTGGGATTATTGTACTTAGAGATATCTTTGCTTGCTTGAAAAGGAACTGTGAGTTCACCTTCAACACAAGCCGAACTAATGGACTCAATTACTTCCCTTTTGTCTCTACTCTTCGTGTGTGGGCTTGTCCCATTCCCATCATGCTCTAGCTGTGGTGACGGTGTGACACACATGCATGCAGGTGGAGCTGTATGTTTGGCCAGATCTGATTGGAGGAGCAACATGATTGAGAATGCAACTTCGCATTGAGTTTCTCTGCCTGTCTATGGAATCTCTTCTATACTTGCTACTAACTTTCTTAAAGGGGAGGGTTACTACGACGTCGGGCCGGTTGCAGTTTTGCACAAGGAGGGGGGGGTTTAAAATTAAGAATCGTCCAATAGGGATGGAAATTTAATAAGGAGATAGGGTGTAGGATCCACAGGTGAGATATGAGAGGGCGTGTGATGGAATTCCTACACAAAATAATCCTCTCCAATTCCTTAAAGTATGCAGTGCAACTGTGTTAGGTGGAGATGTCAACACCTGACAGCTGCCGTATCCAACGCATATCAATGACCTCAGACCAAAAAAGGGCTTATGTCTAGCTCCATAGCGAGAGATTCTCTCCAATCCATTTGTTTTAGAAATACTTTTGGTTTGTAATTCTGTATTGATCCATTGATATAGGATCGCTCTTGGATTGGGTAGTAATTGGTATCGGTCTAGCTTGGTTAGGTTTACTCCCATTATCTTTCAAAAATTAGATTTTTTTAAACACTTTTAACCATCTCTATACCAATCCATCGATATGGGATTAACCACGAATTGATGTCGGTCTCCATCGAAACTGATTCAGATTCCAATCCCTAGATCCATGACATTTCGGTGGAAATAACCTCCTTTTAAAAACCATGGGAAATTCTATGCTGGTACACTGCATACGTTAAGCAGCGGTAATTACGATGATTAGAATGACGTGATCGAGAATTGGACTTCAAAGTCGTCTGAGAGAGACTGTTGAACTAGGAACAGTTTTTAATCAAAGATGTTGAGTTATTGTTGACGTCAGATCTGATGACGATGACGATGCTGTGATGCAAAAAACTGGGCCCACCATTGCATTTGCATTGCATGAATTATTGAAGAAGAATCACGGCGCCGTTATAAGTTTTTTTTTGATAAAAATATTTCATTAACGAGGGAACAAAGTTCCCGAAACATCCGTAAATAACAGGGGGGCTAAGAAAGACGGGGGTGGGGAAAACCAACATCTAGCATGTTGGGAGTCTGTTGCCGAAGACGTGAGCAGGTCAGCAACGCAATTACCCTCACGAAAAACATGAACAAATAGAATGTTCAAAAAGATAGGAACGACAATCAGACACTATAGCAGCAATTCTCCATGGCACTTCCGCAATTTGCCCATTAAGAAGGTTAATGAGAAGTAAATTATCACTCTCAATGATGACGTGTCTCAAATTTAGGTTCCGAGCAATTGTCAAAGCTCGCCTAGCAGCTAGAGCTTCAGCAACTAAAATCGAGTTCCCCCCTACACCCTTAGAGAAAGCACAAATAAACCTTGCCTGACTATCGCGACAGACTCCTCCAATTCCCGCTTCTCCTCGGTTCCCTCTGCTCGCACCATCTATATTGAATTTCAGGAAAGGAGAAGAAGGTCTGCTCCAACTAATGAATCTAGTTGGGTGATGAACGCGAACTGTGAAGTGCTGAAGTGCTTCCTTAACAACAGTGATAGCTCTGAGTAAAATTCTATTTGCAATGAAAGGCTCCTGTCTGAATGTATGATCCCAGTAACCAACCCGGCCAAACATACCATAAAATGCTGCAAACAAGCGCGGTATATAAAATGCTGTCTCTGTTGGCAGTATTAAGGGAAGTAATAATAGATTCCAATGCTATGATGAAGTTGTTGTTCCCTAGAAGATGAGTTATACCCACTTGATTCCAGATCGATACTACAAGGGGACATTTCATGAACAGATGCTCCGCGGACTACCTTGGCTCATCACACAAATTACATCTAGAGCTAATGTTCAGACCATGATTTAGAAGCAAATCAGGGAGGGGAAGCTTATTGTGAATTGTTTTCCAGAGCAAGTGTTGAATCTTTGGAATGGTAGGTAAATGCCATAGCTTTAACCACTTGCTTTGAGAATGATGCAAGAGACCCTTCAAAGATATGCTATAGGCAGAAGCCACAGAAAAATCTCCCTTTGAAGTGACATACCAAATGTACTGATCTTCCATAAGTGAGAAGGGGAGTGGAATAGAGATAATTTTCCAAGCGATATCAGGTGGCCACCAATGGAAAACTAAATCTCGCTTCCAGGAGCTAGCTGAGACATCAATAAATTCATGGACTGTGGAAGGAGCTTCTCTATAAGTCAAGTCTCCTTTTCTTCAGTTCTTTCTACTTAAAGACGTAAAAAAGTTTGGACACTTATTTAGAAAGATTTGACACTTTGACCCTGCAAACTAAGGGTGTCAAAACTAAATCGAAAACGTTTATCGAAGTCGGATCGAACTGATTAAATCGAAATCGATTGACCGTTTAGTTAAATGGTCCGGTTATGGTTTTAGAAATGACACTGTTTATTTAATCGATTTGATTCGGTTTAGGTCGATTAATCCAATGGTTTCAAACCGTATCATCCAATTAAAATCAATTATAACCAAACCGTCTAACCGTTTAAAAACTGAACACTTTTTTGTTATTTATTTATTGTAAACAAGAAGTCAAAACCTAGCAAGTAGCAACTACTAAGGAGTCATGTTTCTTCATTAATGATTTCCTTTTTCCAAAAAAAAAACTAATAACTTAGTAAGTAATAAGTAATATCTATTAACTAATAACTAGTATTAGTAACTAGAGTAGTAAATGTGTATAGAAGCACTAAAATCCTTTGCAGTACCGGTGGGGCGCCGGTGCACATCCGGCGGCACAGTAGAGGCCATGTGTGCCATGTGTGCCACCTGGCCTCTGCTGTGCCGTCGGATGTGCACCGTCACCCCGCTGGTACTGTAGAGGATCCTGGTCCGTGTGTAGAACCATCTAACCAAAACCGTATAGAACCATTTAACCGAAACCATTTAAAAACCGTTTACCAAATGGTCCAGGTTTTGATTATGAGAATGTTTAGTTAAACGGTCTGGTTACGGTTTCTATCATCAAGAAGTCAAAACTGAATTGAACCGAACCGTTTATCCAAAACCGGACCGTTTAACCAAAACCGGACCGTTTAACACCCTTACTGCAAACCCTAAGCCCGGCCATAACTGAACAGGGAAGGGAAGTGCAACCCCATAGTAAGCTAGGGTTGCCTTTAATACAGTTTCCAAAAGTTCCCACATTCCCCTCCTAGCTGGCTAGGTTTGGCTTGGCTTGGCTTGACTGGCCTTTATAAAAGTCTCAAAAGCCACAGAGTTGGTCAGACTTTTAGAGAGAGAGATGTTTTCAATAGTTTTTTTTTTTTTTTGTTTTCGTTTTTTTTCTTCAATTTTTCTATTAAATTAATTTTTATTCAACATTTCATCCTTGTTTGTACCATGCTACTGATACGGTATCAGCACGGTATCGGTATCAGTGACTAGCGAAACATACTTAGAACCATGATCTGTTCAAAGAAGAACGATGAGGATGAAATGTTGAATAAAAAATTAATTAAATAGAAAAATTGAAGAAAAAAAAAACCGAATAGAGTAAAAAATGGGAGAGAGAAGAAGCAGGTGGGTGCTTTGATTTTTTATTATTTTAATGACAAAAATAGTAAAAAAATAGAAGAAGAATGGTAGGTTAAATAGATTAGCAGGTTACTAGGTGAAAAGGAAGGGCAATCTAGGTATTTAAAAACATGAGGGTAGAAGGAGATGTATAAGTTTAAAAGCAGGGTAGTTTCAGTAAAGAAGTTTAAGGTAGGATAGTTTTAATAAATATACGCTAAGTATAAGGTAGTGATAGTAATTACCCCTTTTAATTAAAAAGTAAGTCATTTAGTAACCTAAAATGATGAAGACCCAGAATATTGGGGGTGATAGTTAGGTGGACGACTAAATCTTTCCCCGAAAACTCTAAATTTGAGTCTCAAAATTAGGGCTCACTTGCATTTTAGGAAATGCCCAATAATATTGGGGAGTGCCAATTTATAGGCTTGGAAGAGTTAGTTCAAATAGTACATAAATGGTCCTTAAATAATGTTCAAATTAAGGTGGCCTAAAAGATGGCCAAAGAATAGGTCAAATGGACAGAAATTTGCCTAATGAAGTACTGGTTGGACCGGTATCCAATCATCGTTGCATAATGGCTAGGTTTATAGCCGTTGAACTGAACCGATAGGACAATGACTGGACAACGTAAAGCCTAATTGATCTCGGGTCACTCCGGCTGATAGATGTGGTCGGACCAGTAGCTCAGGCCTGTAAACCTGATTGCTCTCGGGTTCTTAGTCCGGTAGAATCGGACAGAATGGTACTCAAGCCGATACCCCCTGAGCCTTTTGGCTGCTCAATCCGGTAGAATTGGCCTGATTGACACTCAGCCCGGTCGCCCATATTTGGGTTAAGTAAGGGAATTTTTTGGCTTGGTATTTTAACAAAGTATTTTATTCATTTTTCAAATATTCTCCACTTGAGGTCATTAATTTACCAAAAAGTCTAAGTAAAGGGTATACCAACAAGTTGTCTCCTTTTTTAGTGATGACAAACTAGTGGAGTGGTGAAGAGGCTATGTACGTGCTCCCCCACAATCCAGGTCATAAGAGAATATACCAGTTAGGAATACTAGGCGAAGGTTTCAAAGCTCAAAGTGAATGCAAAATAGATCGAATGTCATGCAATGGACTAATTATACATGCATAAACAAAAAAAAAGGGGTGATGTTCTCTGTGCCGCAGTGCAGCCTGCGCTCAGACACATGGGTCTGTCATTTAGGGGGGTAGGGTGGTCATTTCACCCACCCCATGTGTCTGGGCGCAGCCTGCACCCCCAGTACAGAGAACATTTGGCTGCAAAAAAAAAATAGAGAAACTATATTTCTCTCCCTACATAACTCAAAATCGTGCAACAAACATATCCAATAAGTATAACTCACCCATACTTTTTCAACACATTTCTCCCCATTTGTCATCAACAGAAATGATAGTAAGAATAGATGATATTAAACATAGAGTATATGTCAAACAATATAAAGAATCAAAAGAGATATAAACCATAATATACGAATTCCATTAACCACTAATTCAAGTCATTAAAGATAGATAACCCAATAAAGTTAAAAAATGACTAAAGTCAAGAAAAAAAGAAAAAGAGAAAAGATAAAGAAAACAAAGACTTAAAAAGACATTAAAAAAGAACAAAAGAAAAGAAAGAAACCAACAGACACTTTATAGAATTCAATGAGAATATGGTATGAAAAGACATAGAATATATGGAAAGACGTACTTGTGGGTTAAACCTAATGACTCTCATTTGTTAATCGAATCTGGTTGGATCAATCGACATGTTGCATCAAGACCGACCCACTAAAACGAAATAATCCCAAATTTGTTGTCTCTTGTGGTCCGGAATGTCTTCTGTTGCTTCCTGGGTATATTCATCAAGGAAACTAAAGGCGAGAAGACTCCAAGACTTGGTGCGTAGAGAGGAGGTAAGAAAACAATAAAAGCTGCTGAAAGACTTTAGAGAATAACCTCCAGTTGTGTTTACACTACAACAGATAGATATTAAAACGGATCGGATTTGGCTTGGATAGTGTTATATTCGTATCCGTATTCGATTAGTTTTTGGACGGATTCAGATAGTGCTAAACGGATACGAACACAGATATAGATCGGATATTTTATCCGTTTACATGTAAATATAGCTTTACGGATAGTTATAGCCTATCCGTATCCGTTTAGCATTCGGACGGATTCGGATAGTGCTAAACGGATACGGACACGGATACGAAAACGGATTTCGGCTATTCATTTACATCCCTAGTTGAGAATAGTCTTATACTCTTATACTCATAGAATAGGAGGTCATTTATTTGATGAAATAGAAAACTATATTAGATAAATAAAATACGTACTATCTTAGTTCTAGCTTTCTTAGCTCACTTGTGGGTTATAGATAGCATTCGTCTATTCTTCTTCATTAATAGGTTCAAGACAAAAGAAGAAGCTTCAAGAGACACCAAAATAACAACAACAACAACCATAATCTTATCCCAACTAAATGGGGTCGGCTACATGGATCTGAAGAGATCAATGTAGCAAATTCTCCCTTGTTGCATGTTGCCAAAAACATCCCTATTCCAGATTTTTAAATAATTCATTAGTCTATTTAGATTTACAAAACTCCAAAAATTGAGGGTGTTTAAACCACACTGTTTGAATTGAAAAATTATATTGAGAGTTTAGAACTACTGAAAGAGGATTGTGATCAAACCCAAAGGAAGGTAAAATTTTTAGGGTAGCCGGTTTCTTATGAGACAGCCACAGGTATTTCACTAGTGTTCTTTCTAGGATTTCCTTAACAAGAGAAGGGGATTTTTGTTCATTTGACCAAGTAAATTTTGGTCCAAGAGAGATAAGGTCCACTAAACCCATATTATGATGAAGCTAATTAAGAGCTTCATGACTTGTTGGACCATTCGACTAGGGCTTCTACCTCCCAATTTCTCATTTTGATACAAAATTTGGTTGAAGCCTCCTATTATCATAATAGGAATAGATAAAGATCCCAAAAAACTCAAAATTTGTATAAAAACAAAGGGTAGGAATTGTTTTGCGTATTTTTATAGGGAATAAGAATGCTACCTGGTCACGTGACAGACATTGTTCCTGTGCTTAGACACAAAAGCGTGTGAAACCGTAAAGAACTAATTTGATTTTTGTTTTAAATTTTAATAGTAGATTCGATTTCGAATTTAATCGAGAAACCATTGATTCCAAATCGATAAATCGATAAACCAATTAAATATTATAATATTTCTTATCAAGAAAGAAGCTTCGAGACAAGGATAAAGAGTGAGAGAGAGTGATTAAGATGAGAGAGAGAGTCTCTTTCTCTCTCTCTCTCTCTTCTTCGTTTTGTTTCTAACGAATTTGATGGGTTTGATTGAGATGAGAGAAACCGAGAAATATGTCACCCAAAAGAACCAACTTTCATAGGTAGCAGCAAAGGTGTAAACAGATAGTCGTAAATTCGAATTCGATTTGTACCTGTATTCGTATTAGGTCAAATGGTATCTGGATCTGAATTCGGATAATCTGTGAAACATAATATGTCTGATTTGAATAATTTTCAATTAATAATAATAAAAATTAAGTAGCTCATAATCTGGAGACATGGATTGAGAGCGAATCGTATCTGCCGGAGGGAAGGGGGATCCTATTTATGTTACACAACTTAGGAATGTAAATAGATAGTTGAAAATTCAGATTCGATTCACATTAGTATTCATTTAGAAATATCTATATCCGATCACATGTGATCCATATTCGATTAGTATCCATTAACATCTCGAGCTAGTAGTGCTTAGCTTGCCATTGAGAATTGGGAACTATATAATACGACTCCACGTAGGTGAAGTTTGGACGGTGCAATTTGGATACGTTTTTTGTTATGTATAGTATGAAAATGTTTTTTCACGTAAAGCAGTGTTTGTGTAATTGTCTGGCAAGTCTTTTATTATTTTCATTTTTTGCAAAAATTTCTGTGTGGAAGAGTGTACCGTTCATATTCAAACACAGAGGGGGTACAAATGACTGCCCCACTCCATGATGCAAACCCATGCACTCTCATCAGCCCCCACAGGCCCCCACACGCTTTTCTCTTTCTCCAGCAATAAGAAAACAAAAAAAATATTTGGATTTTGATTTTTGAAAGAAGAAAAGGGACCTCCTGTTACGGTGGGGAAGAATTTAATAAGGTACGTGATGTGGGGTTAGAGAGGGTAAGGTCGTTTGACTTTGATAGTTCACGGTATCGGAATGGGCATTGGTCAGTTTTGAAGCTTATATGATATTGGTACATATTGGCCGATATTTCTCTAATATCAGTTGAATCGATTGAGAATTAGAAAAAGAAATTTTTTTTGGCGAATACTAGTGATACATAATAGTATCGGCCATGGCTATTGTTGATATAGATTGATTGGTACGGAGATCTGATATCGATACCTAAAACCATGTATGGGACCTTTTGATTGCTTGCACTGAAGTTACTGGTGGTATATTGATAAGAATTTGGAAATTTCTACTACAAAAAAATAAAACATTTTCGGAATTAGGAACTTAAAGTTGGCATTTTAATTTTATTTTTGGGAATAGTTTTCTTCAAGATATGTAGGAATTTCTTCTGGGTACCTTTAGTTGCAAGGGAAATTAAAGGTAGGGGTGTAAATGAATAGCCGAAATCCGTTTTTGTATCCGTGTCTGTATCCGTTTAGCACTATCCGAATCCATCCGAAAGCTAAATGGATGCGGATACGGATAGGTTATAGCTATCCGAAAAGCTATATTTACATGTAAACGGATAAAATATCCGATCCGTATCCGTGTCCGTATCCGTTTAGCACTATCCGAATCCGTCTGATAGCTAATCGGATGCAGATGCGGATGCGAATATAGCACTATCCGAGCTATATCCGTGTCCGTATCGGCTTGCCACTCAGGGGGCAGGGTGGTCATTGTGCCCACCGCATGTGCCTGGGCATAGTCTGCACTGCGGTACAGAGAACAGTGCCCCTTAATTTTTATTTTATTTTTCAAAACAAAGAGATATGGATGCAAAATAAAATGATATTTAATAATTAAACGTCAAATTATTTGAAATTAGTGATATAGTCACATGGGATAATGATTTTAAAACTTTCCTTTTTGGGTTTGAAATTTTAGTTTCCTTTCCCTTTAATTTCCCCTGCTACCAAATGGAGCCTCTCCGATAATTATTATTGCAGTAGAATATTATGGTAGAATGAATACTAAGAAATAGTCATGATATTTCAAAATTCAAATATGCAACAAATAGAGAAAAATAATAATGACCCTAGATTTCTAGTGCTTCCTTTGCAATGGGTGAAAGAAAACTTTCTTTTATTTTTTACAATCCACATGTCGACGACTCCTATTGTTTGTAAATTTATCCTTAAAAATCCTAACAGATTCACTTTGATTCCCATCCACAACTTTAATCTCTATTCCCTGTGCCATTGATATATATATAGATATAGGGGGGAAAATGGGAAGAAGTCCAACCTTCCGAATACCAGCATTAACTTTTAATTACCACTGAATGGTGCCCTCATATATAGGTCGTAGAGCTTGTTCCACAACATTGGAACCCCATTTACTACATGCATGTCATACAATTAACTGCTTCCATGTTTGTTTCATCCACAAGGATGTCTCCTCTCATAAACCTTTGTTTTCCTGCAAAAGGATATCTCCTCTGATTACCCTTTTTAAGTCTTGAATCATTCTTGGCATAAGAGTTGATGAGAATTTGTACATTGCATGAGGCTTGCTCTTTTTCTCTTTTTTTTTCTTTTCTTTTTTTGTTTTGTTTTTGTTTGGGGTGGGAGGTTGGGGAGTGTGTGGGAGAGGGGAAATCAGCTTCTACCTTTTTGGATGATACTCTCCTTCTAGGTCTAGTTTGTCCAATAGACCTAGAAGACAATTACGTTATTTTGGTAACAGTAACACCAAATTACGTTTTTGTTCAGAAACGACACAGAAACACTAATAACGTTGTCAAATGGTACCTTAATTTATCAGAAACCCACGGTGGACTCTTCTGCGTGTATTTTGTTTAATTTTTATTTCTATTTTTTAGAAATAATTTGTAAACCAAAAATAGAAAGTGTCTGGTTGCTACTTCATAGAATGTATTACAAAAATGAAAAATAGGTTTGGCATTCCTATTTCTTAATGGTTCTTCCTAGGTGTCACTATGTCTAGTGAAGTATAATATTTCACTATTTGTAACTTGGCAGCACATGGGTTAGTCCATGTGATAAGAGGACCCCACATACATCTCAATGGCCAAATTTTAGTCCAAAGTAAGCAAAGAAAATTGCTAAAACATTGATTCAATGTTTTAATAAAATTATCAAAATGCCATAAAATGAAGAAAAATATAAAATACAAAATGACATTTTTTGTATTTTTAGCTACTTCCCCCTGAGGGTTTGCAAGGAGAGAGAGGGCCCTATTTTGGCGTGGCAAATCTTTGGCAAGAATCCGTCTCCAGCAATTCCTAAGGAGTTGCAGCAAGGGACTCATCCACCTTCCCTGGCTCTATATCTTGGAAATGGGGAAATGATGAGTGGCTTTTGGCTTATTTCTTCTAGAATTATCTCAATGACCATAATTCCCTCATTAGTCAACCATGTATGTAACAAACCTCATTAATAGGTTTGTGCGAAATAGACAAAAACAATTTCTGTATGAGAAATCAAATAAGCTCATCAACTATTTCCAGATTTCTATTTAAATTAAATAAGGGGTAGAAATTATACCAAACGATTGTAGAAATAGAATTAAGACAGAGAAACAGAAATAGAAATCATACCAAAGACTGCCTTAGTATTCAGCTTCCAATGTTGGGTCTAGTTGGATAAATTACTTTGCTACAGTCAACATATATTTAAGAAGATAGCAGCATTCAATGCCTTAATCAACAATGGGACATGGTCATTGGTTCCTCGTACCTCTACAATGAATCTTGTGGGTTGTAAATGGGTTTATCGCATCAAACGTAAAGCCGATGGTGCACTAGAACGATACAAGGCTCGCCTAGTTGCAAAGGGATTCCATCAGCAGCCCAGGGTTGATTACCAGGAGACCTTCAGTCCTGTTATCAAACCCATCGCCATCCATTCTATCTTGTCCTTGGAGGTTTCTCATGGTTGGCCGGTTCGCCAGCTTGATGTACACAATGCCTTGTTGCATGGCATTCTGTCTGAAGATGTATTTATGGTCCAACCGCAGGGTTTTGTTGACGCTAATCATCCTAATTATGTTTGCAAGCTTCATTGTTCTTTGTATGGGCTGAAACAGGTCCTTCGTGCTTGGTTTCACCGTCTCTCTCAATATCTCATCCAACTTGGTTTTCGGGCTTCTCAAACGGATCCCTCATTATTAATTCTTCAAGATGGTAGTCACACTGTATATGTGCTTATCTATGTGGACGACATCCTTGTCACTAGCAATTCGGCTGATCGGGTTAGCTCTCTCCTTGAGAGATTATCTTCAGAGTTTTCCATCAAGGACCTTGGTCCTCTATCTTTCTTTTTGGGTGTTGAGGCTACATATCACTCCAAAGGGCTGCTTCTATCTCAATCTCGGTATGTGGCTGATTTACTCAACCCTGAAGGTCTGCAAGATTGCAAACCCTACTCCACTCCAATGGCTTTGTCTACTTCGGCTTCTGACCAAGGGGGTGCACTCTTCTCTGATGCCACTAAACATCGCTCCATTGTGGGTGCACTCCAATATATTATCCTTACACGCCCTGATGTTGCATTTGCTGTGAACCGTGTTTGTCAGTAGATGCATGCCCCTACTGAGCATCATTGGTCCTTAGTAAAATTTAGACTGCGTTACTTGAAGGAAACTTGGCATCATGGACTCCTTATCAGCCGTTCCACTTATCTCACTCTTCAGACCTACTCTGATGCAAACTGGGCTAGTAGCAGTGATGACCGCAAATCTACTGGGGCGTATGCGATTTTTCTTGGCCCTAATCTCATCTCTTAGAACTCCAAAAAGTAACGGACTGTCGCTTGTTCTTCTATAGAGTCTGAGTATAAGGCTCTAGCCGACGCTGTAGCAGAGTTGGTCTGGCTGGAGTCGTTATTCACTGAGTTGGGGCTTTCTCTCCCAGGCCCCCCGGTGCTTTGGTGTGATAACATTGGTGCAGCCTATTTATCTGCGAACCCGGTTTTTCATGCTCGCACGAAGCACGTTGAGATCGATTTTCACTTTGTTCGGGATCAGGTTGCCAAAGGCCAGCTCATTGTTCAGTTCATTTCTACTATAGATCAAATTGCAGATGCTTTGACCAAGCCACTATCCACTACTCAGTTTCAGTTTTTATGGGACAAGCTGAAGATTCGCTGCCTCGATTCTCCACCTTGAAAGCGTGTATTGACATATATAGAGTTTCACTTAAATTGAAACTCTATATGTGACTGATTTGCTTAGGATTCAATCTCACTTTCCTATTATCACATGTACACAATCTTAGGACTCAATCTCCTACTTGCCTATTATCACAAGTATACAATCTTAGGACTTTCTATTATTTCATGTAGGGAATCCGATCTCTAGGATTACCCAACCTCATGTATTTATACATCTTTCCTATCAATGAAAACAGGCTGAGAATTCTCAGATCCAATACATGAAGTCTAACTCAGTTTGGGGTTCCTCTATATGGCTGACCCTAGACATTTCATTTACAATCTCCTTAGGATTGGCTGATACACCATGAGAGAATAATCATTCTTTGTTTTACCTGGTTCAAGACCTAACCAATGGGAACAATATATTATTGGTTTTCCCCCCCCCCCCTTCTTTTTGGCTTGAATCAAGCAGTTCTAAGTTTTTTTTTTTATGCTGTGTTATGTTGATCCATCAAGGCACAATGCTTGAAAGCTGCATGCTTGAGATCAATTTAATTCAAGTGGAGGGAGAGTTATTAGAGTTTCCTTCTTCTTCTTCTTCCTCTTACTGTTATCACAAGGGGAAAAAATGTAAAATAACACACTACAGATGATTAAATTTTGTAAACCACTCCATTCTTATTATCCACAAGAGTATTACAGTCATGAAGAGAGAGAGTGAGAGAGAGAGAGAGAGAGAGTCATTACAATGCAATACAAGTATACAACTACTTAAAGATTTGCACATAACACTAGAAGCATCCAAAGAACTAAAGAACAACTCCTTCAGTCTCTGACATAAGCTTGTAATGTCCACTCCTACTCTTGAGCTAGTAGCCTTCAAAGATTAAACCAAGCCCATCAATTAATCTTAGAATAAAGTTAACTAACTAAGAAAAAGCAATTAAATTATGTAGTAATTAATTAATTAATTACCTGAGAGTGGATAGTGTGGAAAACCTTTTCACCCACAACAGAGAAGCTAGCATTGATAACTTCTGCTCCTTCTTCTGTAAGAATACTAATAACTTCACTAAACATAAAATTGTTATTGAATCCAGCGATTAAAGTGATCTTTAAGCTATTACCCATATCCCTCAGTTCAAGTACTGGCACCAAATTTGACCCAATTGTCATTGTGTCTCTCCTCATTTCATTATTGATCCCACAGATTTCCATAGCTTCCTTCTTCCTTTCTTTGAGATTTTCTACTCTTTGTCTAAGTTCCTTTATATAACTTGCTGCGTGGTCCAATCGATCTTGCTGTGATGATATTTCCTGGAATTAAAAAGAACTTAAATTAGTTCACATAAAATTATATTTGGTTAGAAATAGGAGAGAAAGAGAGAGAGAGAGAGAGAGAGAGAGAGAGAGAGAGAGAGAGAGAGAGAGAGAGAGAGAGAGAAGAAGAAGAAGAAGAAGAAGAAGAAGAACCTTAGTGGAGTTATAGTTGCTAGGGATGAGAGAAGCAAGCTTGAAGGAAAGGCCTTTCATTTGCATTCTTCTGTTTCTTTCAATTATCTTTCGATCAAGTTTGGATGATGAAGTACTGCAACTCTTCTTCATCTTTTCTTGTTTTCTTAAAGAGAATGCCAAAGAAAGAAAGAAAGAAAGCAAACTACTGTCTATAGCAAATCAACAAAAAAAACCAAAACCCAGAAACAAAAAAAAAAAAAGAAAAAAAAAAGTTGGTGTATGAGGAAGAGAAGTGGTTAGGGTTTTATAGAGGATGTCGAAAGAAAAGTAAGCTATGGAGGAAGAGGAGGGAATCATCTTTTCAGGGATAAGCCACAGAGAGAGAGAGAAAGAGGGAGAGAGTGAGTGGTTCTTCTTCACGGCGCCTACGGCGCCTCCTTTCCTTCAATGACTTTGGAAAGATATGAGGCGACGTGAGGAGGAATTGAGAAATATAAACCTCAATACACTCTGATACACCACATTCTGTGCACCACTCTTAATCCAACACATGGCCAATGTTGGACCCCAAGCAAGATCAATTCAGAAGCGTGCCTAAGAAGAACCACGCTCCTAACGGTTACGGGGGCAGGCCCACTCAGACAGTTAAGTAACCTCCAAGTAGAGGTCCCACGTGCTTCAAGAATCATGAGATCCCGAGATCTAAGGAAGATGGTGGTTAGAGTGGGAGTTTCCAAAATCCATGCTCCCAAAAAAGGAAACATCCAAAGAGGAAGGATGGCCTTAGATCCCCCAACCATTATAAATAAGGAGCCCAGACGTTCATGTAAGGCAATTCAATAATCAATAAAGAAATTCCATTGCTTCACAGTGTCTACTTCCGTTTTCCCAATTTCACTAGTTCAGAACTAGTCTAATAGTTGTGTTCTTGGAGAATATCTCCGGCAGAATTCTTCGCACAACACTCAAAATACTAAATTATGTAATATTGCACGACGGCCCCTCCATCGCTTCACTGACCACGCTCCACGCCAATTTTAATGTATGGAAGGCGGCTTCTCAGAATGTTGAAATGTTTTTTTCTCAAGTCTCCTCAGCTGACCAAAGTGTGAGCACTCGTGAGAATCGTTATCCTCTCCAGCACGGTGATGTAACGCATCGCGCGATGCTGCAGAGGTCATGTGGCACAGCGGGCCCCACATGGTGCACATAGCCTCTGTAGCTGCCGCACAATGCGTTACAACACCGTGCTGTAACAGGAGAGGATAAATATTCGCACTTGTGAGCCTCCCCGCGCTTTCATCGACCATATATTTTTTTTATTTGTTTTTTTTGTCCTGAAGTGTGGCCTCTACACCAACCCTCATGTGTCTATCTCTCCTTCTCAAAACCAAAGGGCAGTAGTGTCTTTTCATATAGGGAGAGAGAGATAAACTCATAGATGTGTTGGCATAGGCCACACTACCATTTCTCCTTTTTTGTTTTATTTTTTGCTTTCCCTAATTGGTTTGTTTTGTTCTGATGAGTCATTGAGTCGCATCAAACTTAAGTGGCACCCATGTTTTGAGGAATTTGAATTGGGATTCTTGTTTTGACAAAATCCAAACGATTTAATTTGATATACGATTGTGATTGGTATTGAATTTCTAGGGTTAGGATTGATTCTGGTTGAATTTTCACTTGAACCATTTTTGGAACTTGATAATGAGTGAAGAAAATTCCGATAAAAGATACGATGATCCGTTCTTGTCAGTATGGATTTCTCCTCAATTATTGAATCCCTACCAAATTCACAGTATAGACACCGGTATCAATCGTTGGCGATACCAATGCCTAAAACGTGGTGGAAGGCTAATTTAGACATTATGGTGTATCAAATCTATGGTCTATGCAAACCTAAAATCTTTTTTGTCCTAAGTTTGTACAGAGAGACCAATCTCTCCTAGTCTCATTGTTGTTCTCCCAGGGTGATTTCCTTTTTGTACCCCCTTTTTTTATTGTACTTTCTAATGATAAAAAAGTTAAATCAACAACTGTCCTTGAATTGGGGAGGATATATATATATATTAGATTTCTTTGCCTGAAAAGGAACTATGAGTTCACCTTCAACACATATATACTTGAATGCCTAACTTATGGACTGAATTACTTTCATTCTCTACTCCACTCATGGTTAGTGCACAGTATCGGAATGGGTATCGGTAACACACAAAATTAATACGATATCGATACTGTATCGGTCTAGATCGGTTGTATCTGACAAAATTATCCTTGAAATTTCTTTAAAAATGAGTTTTTTGACCATTTTACCCCTTATCCATATTATGTTATCGATACGATATCGGCACGGTATCGATATCGATGATTAGCAAAACCGAAACGTATCCCCTACTATGGACGATACGATACCGATACTTAGAATGACTCCACTCTTCTTGTGTGGGATTATTGTACTTTATTCCTTCTTCTTCCTGTTACTGTTATCAGAAAAAAAAAAAAAAAGTAAAATAACAGACCACAGATGATTAAATTTTGTAATTAAACCACTCCATTCTTATTATCCACAAGACTATTACAGTCATGAACAGAGGAGAGAGAGAGAGAGAGAGACTCATTACAATGCAATACATGTATACAACTACTTAAAGATTTGCACATAACACTAGAAGCATCCAAAGAACTAAAGAACAAACTCCTTCAGTCTCTGACATAAGCTTGTAGTGTCCACTCCTACTCTTGAGCTAGTAGCCTTCAAAGATTAAACCAAGCCCATCAATTAATCTTAGAATAAAGTTAACTAACTAAGAAGAAGCAATTAAATTATAGATATAGTAATTAATTACCTGAGAGTGGATAGTGTGGAAAACCTTTTCACCCACAACAGAGAAGCTAGCGTTCACAACTTCTGCACCTTCTTCTGTAAGAATACTAATAACTTCATAAAACATAAAGTTCTTATTCAATCCAGTGATTAAAGTGATCTCTAAGCTATTATTACCCATATCCCTCAGTTCAAATACTGGCACCAAATTTGACCCAATTGTCATTGTGTCTCTCCTCATTTCATTATTGATCCCACAGATTTCCATAGCTTCCTTCTTCCTTTCTTTGAGATTTTCTACTCTTTGTCTAAGTTCCTTTATATAACTTGCTCCATGGTCCAATCGATCTTGCTGTGATGATATTTCCTGTAAATAAAAAGAACTTAAATTAGTTCACATAAAATTAAGAAATAAGAGAGAAAGAGAGAAAGAGAGAAGAACCTTAGTGGAGTTGTAGTTGCTAGGGATGAGAGAAGCAAGCTTGAAGGAAAGGCCTTTCATTTGCATTCTTCTGTTTCTTTCAATAGTCTTTCGATCAAGTTTGGATGATGAAGGACTGCAACTCTTCTTCATCTTTTCTTGTTTTCTTAAAGAAAATACGAAAGAAAGAAAGTAAGAAAGCTATTGTCTACAGCAAGTCAACAAAAAAAACCGAAACCCAGAAACAAAAAAAAAAAAAAAATGGAAAATAAAGATTGGTGTGTGAGGAAGAGAAGTAGTTAGGGTTTTATAGAGGGTGTCGAAAGAAAAGTAAGCCAAGTAGGAAGAGGAGGGAGTACGTCATCTTTTCAAGGATAAGCCACATATAGGCCTGTAAACGGATCGGATTGGGTTTGGATACGGATCGGATGTAATCGGATTTGGATATTTCCTGGTCGAATACGGATATCTCTAAACAGATTCGGATGGATTCGGATGCGGATCAAATTTGGATTTTTGACCATCCGTTTACACCTCTGCCTTTTGTAACCCGAACCTTCCTCCCCCTAGTGGATACAATTCACTCTCAATCCATTGTTTTAGATCATGATTCTCTTTTCCCCATATTCTAGAACCTGTTGAATCTTCAAAAACCCTCGAGATCATTATTTACTTCATTTTTTATAATTAAGTATTTCGATTCGGATTTTTATTGGAGTATTCGGATTTTTTTTCGAATATCTCTAATCGAATATGGATGCCTCTAAACAGATACGGATACACGGATCGAATTCAAATTTTAAGGTATCCATTTACAGCCCTAGCCACATATATATATAGAGAGAGAGAGACAACAACATGAGAGAGAAAGATGGAGAGAGTGAGGAAGGGGTTCTTCTTGTAGGCGCCTCCTTTCCGTCAAGACATTTTGACTTTGGAAAGATATGAGGCGACGTGAGGACTTGAGAGTTGAGACAATCTAATCTAAACTATGTAATATTGCATGGCGGTCCCTCCACCGCTTCATTGACCACACTCCACGCCAATGTTTATGTATGGAAGGCGGCTTCTTGGAATGTTGAAATGTTTTTTTTTCAAGTTTTCCCAGCTGACCAAAGTGTGAGCACTCGTGGCGAACCCCCGCTCTTTCTCCGACCATATTTTTTTTATCTGCTTTTTTGTCTGGGAGTGTGGCCTCTACGTCAGCACTCTCATGTGTCTAATGCTCCTCCTCAAAATTAAGGGGTAGTGGTGTCTTTTCATATGGGAGAGAGAGAGAGATAAACTCATAGAAGTGTTGGCATAGACCACACTACCATTTCTCTTTTTTTGGGTTTTTTTTTCTGTTTTATTTTTGGCTTTCCTTAATTGGTTTGTTTTGTTCTGATGAGTCATTGAGTCACATAAAACTTAAGTGGCACACCCATGTTTTGAGGAATTTGAATCAAAATTCTTGTTTTGATAAAATTCAAACGATTAAATTGGATATATGATTGTGATTGGTATTGAATTTCTAGGGTTTAGACTGATTCTGGCTGAATTTTCGCATACTTGAACCATTTTTGGAACTTGATAATGAGTGAAGAAAATTCCAATAAAAGATATGATGATCTGTTCTTGTCAGTATGAATTTTCCCTCAATTATTGAATTCCTACCAAAGATTTAATTCATAGTATTGACACCAGTATCAATAGCTGGCAAGACCAATGGTATCAATCCATATCGATACCTAAAACCTGGTGGAAGGTCAATTTAGACATTATGGTATATCAAATCTATGGTCTATGCAAATCTAAAATCATTTTTGTCCTAAGTTTGTAAAGAGAGGCCAATCTCTCCTATTCTCATTGTTGTTCTTCCGGGGTGACTTCCTTTTTGTCCCCCCCCCCCCCCCAAAACCCTTTTTATTGTACTTTCTAATGATAAAAAAAATTTAATCAACAACTGTCCTTGAATTGGGGAGGATATATATATATAGAGTAGATTTCTTTGCTTGAAAAGGAAGTGTGAGTTCACCTTCAACACATATATATTTGAATGCCTAACTTATGGACTGACTTACTTTCATTCCCTTCTCCACTCTTTTTGTGTGGGATTATTGTACTTGGAGGTATCTTTGTTTGCTTGAAAAGGAACTGTGAGTTCACCTTCAACACATGCCGAACTATTGGACTCAATTACTTCCCTTTTTTCTCTACTCTTCTTGTGTGGGGTTGTCCCCTTCCCATCATGCTCTAGCTGTTGTGACACATGCATGCATGTGGAGTTGTATGTTTGGCGAGATCTAATTGGATGAGCAACACCTTAGCAGGATTGAGAATGCAACTTTGCATTTTGGTATCTGATTTTGGAGGTGGGAGATTCTCTCTCTGTCCATGGATTCTCTTCTCTACTTGCCACTAACTTTCTTAAGTGGGAGGATTACTACGACGTCAGGGTGCAGTTTTGCAACAAGGGGGAGGTGGAGGGGGTTTAAAATTAAGAATCGTCCAATAGGTATGGCCATTTAATGAAGAGAGGTGTAGGATCTACGGGTGGGATGTGAGAAGGTGTGTGATAGTTGCCGCATCCATCGCATATCAATGAGCTTGGACCAAAAAAAAGCTTATGTTTTTTTTTGTTGAAAAACCAAAAAAAAAAAAAAAAACTTATGTCTAGCTCCGTAGCGAGAGATTCTCTCCAATCCATTTGTTTTAGAAATACATTTGGACTGTATTGATCCACTGATATAGGATCACTCTTGGATTGGATAGTACTTGGTATCGGTCTAGTTTGGTCAGGTTTATTTCTATTTTCTTTCAAAAATTAGATTTGTTTTTATATTTTTATCCTTGTCTACACTGATCTACTAATACGGGATCAACCAAGAATCGATATTGATCTCCATTGATACAGATACGAAGGATACCGATATCTAAAACCATTATTGTACCCAAAAAACAGAAATTTTGATGGAAATAACCTCCTTTTAAAGACCATGGGAAATTCTATGCTGGCACACTACATACGTAGAGCAGCGGTAATCAGAATGACGTGATCGAGAATTGGACTTCAAACTCGTCTGAGAGAGGCTGTGGAACTTGGAACAGTTTTTAAAGATGTTTTATTGTAGGCGTGTGATCTGATGATAATGTTGTGAGGCAAAAAACTGGGCCCACCATTGTATTTGCATTGCATGAGTTATTGAAGAATTACGGCGCCGTTATAAGTCAGTCGTCCTTTCTACAGCTCTACGTAGAGACGTAGAAAGTTTGGGCAGTTTAACTAGAAAATTTTGACACTTTGACCCTGCAAAGCCTAAGCCCGGCCATAATTGACCACGTTTGGACCAAGGAAGGGAAGTGGAACCCTATAGTAAGCTAGGGTTGCCTTTCATACAGTTTCCAAAAGGTCCCACATTTCCCTCCTGACTGCCTTGCCTTTAGGGATGTAAATGAATAGTCAAAATCCGTTTTCGTATCCATTTATAGTTATCCGAAAAGCTATATTTACATGTAAACGGATAAAATATTCAATCGATATCTATGTCCGTATTCATTTAGCAATATCCGAATCCATCTGAAAGCTAATCAGATGTAGATGCAGATATAGCACTATCTGAGCCGAATCCGATCTGTTTACATCCCTACAGTTGCCTTGCCTTACCTTTAGAGGAGTCTCAAAAGCCACAGAGTTGGTGAGAGAGGGGAGAAGGGGGGGGGGGGGGCGATGTTTTCAATAGTTTTCTCAGCACAATATGAGTGAAATAAAATAGTTGATCTCATTTTTTTTTTTGGGTAAAGAATAGTTGATCTCATTTAAGAGCTTGATTAACCACAACGATATTAAGTACCCCATGAACGATGGATCCCACATGCCAACACAGAACACCCCAATGAAAATATTTCATATGAAAAAAATTATCAAGACATGTGTTATAAGGACGTAGGTCCCATTTATATTTTTTTGGAAAAATTTCACGGACACCCCCTAAAAATATCCAATATCTAAAAAACTTATCATACTTGGTCAAAAAGGCACAGATTACCTTTATTTTATGAAGATAGTCCACTCCGTTAGGTTTTTGGGGTTAAGTTGTTTAAGTTACTGTTAGTTTTATCATAATGATCAAATTACCTTTAGAAATGATAAATGTATCATAATACCCCTTAAGGGTAAAACCCTCTTTTACCAATCTATGGCAGAGAAGAGTTGCAGGGTTCTCATTTCTCTTGAGAACGAAGAAGGGAAGATGCTTGAAAACTTACACTGTGAATCCCAATTGAAGATCTCGCAAGACCCACATAGGAATTGGTGGGGCGAGCAATGGAGGACCTGAACAAAGACTCCTGATACAGAGGTTGAGGCTGTTGAGCTGCCATTTTAGATCCCACCAAAAGGGTTTTCGAGCTACAAATGGAGAAAGCAGTTAAAGAATCTGGATGAACGTAATGAAGAAGACGGACGAGGTGGTGGGTGTTAATGTTCTTATGATCCCTATTTTGTCTCCATAAATGGCGAAGAAACCGATGATGGAGGTGGGTGTTAGGATTACTGTTTGGTCTCCAAAAATGGCGGAGATACCGAAGAGCCCTAGGTCAATAGGACGGCGGAAGAAGCAAGAACAGGGGGCTTCTTCTTCTTCTTCTTTCTCAGACACCGTAAAACCCTAGAAAGGAACTTCCATGAAAGAAGCGAGTTCAACAGAGCCTGTAGGGCAAAATCTGGGCAAAATCTAATTAAACTAATCAGCGATGTGTGCTTCTTCGTCTTTGACTTCTCCGTCCTTTTATTTGCTGCAATTGGCACTGGTCCAGAGTGCTCTGCATTAGATGAAAGTAACCAAGGTATTTACAATTTTTGAACTTCCAGAGTACTTTATCTCCGTGGTGTTTGTTCAAACTATACACCTTTGTACTGAATTCCATTCTAGCAGTTGTTCTATTTACTGATTCTGCTTTAATCTAGAAAACTGCATATATATCTAATGACATTTTAAAATGGGCGTGTTATCTCTAATTGATTCATTCTTTAACAGGTAAAAATGACATCATCGTAAAAATTTATAAAAATGTGATGCAATTTTACGAACATTTCAAATGATTGAAGGCTGAAACTTGCTCAGATTTTGCAAAAAGATTTATTTGAGAAGATTTTTAGTTGAAGATTTACAGTTTTTCATGGTACATTGCATTAACACTTTACTTGGACAGATTTTTTTATTTTTTCGTTATGTCCTGCCTTCTCATTCCAAATAAAAGAAGCCGAACGAATGTGATGTGGCATGGGGGAAATTTCAGAACAAGAAGGAGAAGTCTTGGAGAAAGTAATGGTCGCTGGAGAAGAAATCGCAAGACATTATTCTCTTCGCTGGAGAATAAATTGCAGGAGATGAAATCGCCCGCGGTTGTTTTGTTCTTCGCGCTCCAATGGGAAGAATCTGGTTTTGCCCTAGTAATTTTTCCAAGAGGGTAAAATCGACATTTTCTATTTTGAGTGATACTAAGAGGGTAAAATTGACATTTTATCTTGGAGGGGTCACCCTGCTTAACGTCAGAGGGAAGTTTGCCATTTTGACCAAGTTTGGTAAGTTTATGAGATATTGGATACTTCCAAGGGGTGTCCGTGAAATTTTTCCTATTTTTTTTAAGGGAGAAAGTATTGTATCGGGTCGCATGTAATGTGCACCCTATGCCGGATTTGGGCCCTCTGTAGCGCGACAGGGTTTGTAACACACCATCCGACGGCCCATAGTGCTCGGCCATGTAGCCCAACACATAGGCGAGGTGTTGGGTTGCATGCCCAACCACTGTGGGTCGTTGGATGTGCGCTACACTCCTTGTCGTGTTACAGAGGAGCCCAACGCTCTTGTGCCCAGATACAGGTTTACATAAAATGACCACCGCACTCTTAGGAATTTCCGCCTTTCTATGAAGACATGACGATTATTTCACATTGTCTTGTGTCTAGACGCACGGGTTGCGGCCGCACACAACCACCATTCTCTTTCTCTCTTTTTTTGTTTTATTTATTCTCTTAACACGTGTCAAATGTCATGTGAACAACTTATCACTTTGCGTACGTGAAGATTCCTTGGACTCTAAAACATGAAGTGACTTCTCAAACAGCTAGGGCTGCAACATGGTAGGGTCTGGTGGGGCCGGGCTTTATAGAACCCTACCCCAACCCTAAGTCTCCTTAGCTGGGCCCAGGCCTGACCCGACCCTAACTCAAGGCCAGAAAAATCCAACCCTGACCCGCCCTCAGGGTCGGGCCGGGCTGACCCTGACTAATGCATGGGTTGGAATGGGCCGGGGAGAACATTATCAATTTTACATAAAATTACACTATAATAAAATGTATTATATCACTTATTGTCTTCATATATAATATATTATATAAAAAAATGTGGGTGACGTTTAAAGTTTATAATGTATATATTATATCAATATATTTTTTATAGTATAACTTAAATCAGGGTCGGGCCAGGCCAGGCCAGGCTTAGCCCAAGGCCTCAACCCTAGCCCAACCCGACCCTGATTCAAGGCCAGAAATTTCAAGCCTTGACCCGCCCTCTGGACCAAATATCTTAGCCCAGGCCCTGTTCGGGCTCAGGGCGGGCTAGGGACGACAGGGCCAAACTTGCACCCCTACAAACAACAGCAAGGTTTGGGAAAGGTTTTTTTTATTTTTTTTGTTGCTCATCACAACAGAGAGAACAAAAGAGGGATAGAGAGAATTAGGTACTTTGATCTTCTCTGCGTGATGTAGGGAAATGCATGGTTTTAGGGCACGGTATCGGAATAAGTATTCGTTAACCTGCAAAATCGATACGATACTGATACGGTATCGACCTGGATTGGTTGTACAAGATAACTTTGCCCCTGATTCTTCTTTAAAAATGAGTTTTCTTTGATATTTTTATCCCTTGTCTGTACTGTGCTACCAATACGGTATTGACATCGATGATTAGAAAAGGTTTTAGATATATCATCTTTTGTTGAAGAAAATAGCACCATCACAGAACACTTGGATGTTGGATCTCACCGATTCGCCCCCCAACAAAAAAAAAAAAAAAGAAGCTGAAATGATTCATTGATTCATACAACTCATCTATTGAATGAGATCGATGCTTAGTTGAAACAGATCCATGCTAAGGAAAGCAAAAACTGAAAAATCTATATTTTTTTTTTGGGTAATTTACACATACCACTCCTAAGGTTTAACGAAAGGATAATTTTACCCCCCAATTTTGGATAATTTTGCGTATCCCCCTGAGGTTTACAAACGTTAAAAAACACCCATTCCTTCAGTTCATGACTAACAATGTTAAAAATGTATTGTGAACTGACAGAATTACCCTTACAAGAAGAAAAAAAAAAAAAAAAAGAAAACTACAACTCATCTTCCCCAAAATCGATTAAGGAAGATGAGTTGCAGGTATGGGGTTGGAAAATCTCAAAGACGTGTTGAGCTGTTCTTTTCTCTCTCTCTTGTGTACTTTTCTCTTTCTCTCACTCTTTCTCTGCTGTGCAAGCTGAAACTGAATAAAAGAATTTTGGACTCATCCACCAAGTCTTCTGGAACTAGGACCCTTTATAAAGTTTTAACATCTGAATGCCTCCATCAACTGGAGACGCTTGTTTCAACATCTCTCTTTCCCCTACCCACGCGTCTGTTGTTGCATACCGTCTCTCTCTCTCTCTCTCTCTCTCTCCCTCACTCTCTGCGCTCTGCATTTCTTGTCTTTTGTTTGCTTCTCTCTTTTGAAGGTAAATTGTCATGTGGGTTTCGACATCTTCCGGAGCTAATCAGTCCCTAACAAGGGGATCTTTGAGAGGTCGATATTGTGAGTGAGCTGGGTCTCTGGCATCACATTACAAAGGGGAAAGGGTAGAAAGAAAAAAATAAAAAATGGCACCGTCGTTTGGTTTCTGGGTGAAAAAGAACCATCGTGGAACGCCGGTGGTCATGAAGATGGAGAACCCTAATTGGTCGATGGTCGAGTTAGAGGGTCCTTTGGAAGAAGACTTCCTCCTTGACGGAGGCGGGAGTGACAAGGTTAGAGGGAAGAATGCCAAACAGCTCACTCTGGTTCTTCCCCTCAGAGCTCAAAGAGCTGCTGGTTGTCTCACCTTAATCGCTTCCGCAATGTTCGGTATCGCTGCCGCTGTAAGGCGCCGGTTGGGCTTCAGGAAGGACGGATTCAAACATTGGGAGCGAGATTGAGAATGAGAATCCTAGAGTGAAGAGGCGAATCTATGCTTTTATCAAGGCCTTCTTGTGGTTATCCCTATTATTGTTGGGTTTTGAGATTGCGGCTTACTTCAAGGGTTGGCATTTTGGGGCTCCCAACTTGCAACTGCAACGCATATTGTCGACGCCGTTGGGGGTCCGTGGTATTTTCGATTGGTTCTATTCTAAATGGTGCCGTCTGCAACTTAGATTGGCCGAGTTCGAATCTGATTATCCAAGTGTTGGACGATTCTGATGATCCCACAACCCAATTGTTGATCAAGGAGGAGGTTCAAAAATGGCAGCAGGAGGGTTCCCCTATCGTCTACAGGCATCGGGTCATTAGAGATTGGTACAAAGCGGGCAATCTCGTCTTTGGTCGAGCTTGATCTGTCTAATGGTATTGAGCTCACGGATTCTACTGCAGCTGCTATTGCACAGGCAAGGAATTTGGAGAAGTTATGGCTGGTTAGGTGTAAATTGATTTCCAATTTGGGTATTGCGGTTGGGTGCAAGAAGCTGAGACTGATCAGCTTGAAGTGGTGCTTAGGCCTTGGGTAGACTCTCCTCCAAATCGCTCAGGATCCTTCCCTCGCTGTTCCACTGTCTCGATTTCCATGGTGTTCCCATACCTGCAACTCATCTTCCCCAATCGATTTTGGGGAAGAAGATGAGTTGGAGGTTTGTTTTTTATTTTTTTCTTCTTGTAAGGGCATATCTGTCAGTTCACAGTATATTTTTAACGTTGTTAGTCATGAACTGACGGAATGGATGTATTTGTTAACATTTGTAAACCTCAAGGGGTATGCAGAATTATCCAAAACTGAGGGGTAAAATTATCCTTTCGTTAAACCTCAAGGGTGGTATGTGTAAATTACCCTTTTTTTTTCGGGTGCTAGAATTTAGCCCACTAGGGGTGACCCACAAAGGATTCTCTAGGAACAGACCCATGAAGGGGCTAAGAGTCTGGGACAACAGATTCACAAGGCACAGGCCGAAGGGCCCACAAAAGACCAACACTTATTCCAAAAAAGATGCAACTTAATGGAAAGACAAAACTCCGTAATTAGTAATTAATTGCAGAACCATCATGTTACGTACTCATGGCATGTGCAACATGCTGATCGATATGGGAAGAGGCTAGCTATGTGCTCCCCCACAACCCATGCCATAAAAGAATATGGGGAAAATTACATGCTTAGCTATTTTTGGGTTTTTATTTATAAAACTGTCTACTCTATGTTTGAGTTAATAAAAATAGACAAAAACAAGTTAAGGTTTATAAAACTGGACAAAATAGTGTCTCTCCGACTCTCCCTCCCTCACTTACTTTTTTAGACATTTTTACCCCTACCATTACCTTCTCGCCCAGGCATCCTGGGTAATCACAGGGAAGGGAAGGGAGGGCCGGATTTGGGTAGCAGAGAATGGCGGGGGCGGGGATGGGGGTGTGTTGCAGGGAACAGAGGATGCCTGGGCGAGAAGGCAATGGCAAGGGTAAAAATGTCTAAAAAAATAATTTTCGGAGGGAGAGGCACTATTTTGTCCAGTTTTGTAAACCTTAACTTGTTTTTGTTTATTTTTGTTAACTCAAACATAGAGTGGACAGTTTTGTAAATGAAAACCCAAAAGTAGGTAATCATGTAATTTTCCCAAGAATATACCAGTTGGGAATACTAGGCTAAGGTTTCAAAACTCAAAGTGAATGCACAATAGAATGTCATGCAATGGACTAATTGTACGTACATGCATAAACAAAAAAAAATAAAGAGACTACATTTCTCCCCCTATATAACTCAAAGCACACGTAGCAAACATATGGATCCAGATCTTCTATGGCGCACTACCCGTAGCGGCCTGTGCGGAGCAGATTGAGCCGCATGTGCAAAGACCACCTTACCCCTACCCAAACTTCTTGCCCGAGCGGGGGTAAGGCGGTCATTTCGTGCGCGGTCCAGTCTGCACCGCACAGGCCGCTACAGACAGCTGGGCCGTAGACGATCTGAATTCTATACAATAAGTATAATTCCTCAATACTTTTTCAACACATTTTTCCCCATTTGTCATCAACAGAAATGATAATAAGGATAGATAAAATTAAACATAGGATATATGTTAAACAATATAAGGAATCAAAAGAGGTATAAACCATAATGAGTCTGGATCCTCTACTTCTGCCTGCCCCTACTTCTGTGTGCGCCCTACACACAACAGGGTGCGCAAAGATTGCCTTACCCCTGCCCAAACTCTTTGCCCGAGTGGGGGTAAGGCGGTCTTTGCGCTCCTCGTTATGTGTAGGGCACACACGAAAGTAGGGGCAGACGGAAGTAGAGGATGTCGATTCAAACCATATTATACGAATTCCATTAACTACTAATTCAAGTCATTAAAGATAGATAATCCAATAAAGTTCAAAAATGACTAAACTCAAGAAAAAGAGAAAAGATAAGAAAACAAAGACTTAAAAAAACATAAAAAAGATACAAGAACATGAAAAAGAACAAAAGAAAAGAAAGGAACCAACAGAAACTTTATAGAATTCAATGTGAAAAGGTATTAATTATGGCATGAAAAGAAAATGGAAGATATGGAAAGACATACTTGTTGGGGGGTTAAACCAAATGACTCTCATTTGTTGATCGAATCTGGTTGGATCAGTCGACATGTTGCATCAAGACCGACCCACTAAAAGGAAATAATCCCAAATTTGTTGGCTCTTGTGGTCCGGAATGTCTTCGATCTGTTGCTTCCTGAGTATTCACCAAGGAAACTAAAGGCAAGAAGATTCCAAGACTTGGTGCGTAGAGAGGAGGTAAGAAAACAATAAAAGCTGCTGAAAGACTTTAGAGGATAATCTCCAGTTGTGTTTACACTTCAAGAGATTGATAATAAATGATGTGTGTGTGTGTGTGTGTGTATGGAGGGTGGGGGGGGGGGGGGTGGAAATTATCTCCTCTAGTTTTTCGCCCGGCCCAGTTCCCCAGTTTCTCTAATAGGGGATGGATCTGGTGGATCCCACCTAGGCAGAGTGTTTGGATAAGGATAGGGTGGTCATTCCAGTCTCCCCTTATTAGAGGAACTGGGGAACTGGGCCGGACAGGAAACTAGAGGTGATAAAAACCGCGGGGGGAGGGGGGGGGGAAGTTGAGAATAGTCTTATACTGATCAATACTGGAACCTTAAATGATTTCATATACAAATTGGACTTCTCCACCTAATAACTTAAGCTTTGAATTGAACACTTCAAAAGTAATAGATCTATTAGGAAAAAGAATTAAAGAACCAACTCCTCTAGTTCTCGCCTTCTTAGCCCACTTGTAGACTATAGATACTATTCGTCTATTCTTCTTCATTATACAAATAAAGTTATAAAATTTCATCAAATGAGAGATATCATAAAGTAAATTAAAAACTTCCCACGGCCATCCTTCGCTCAATCCCTGCATCAGCTAGTTAACGACTTTTTTATGGTCCATTCATACTATTATACTTGTCCACCCCAGCTTCTTTCACTACCTGCAAGCCCTGAAGCAGTCCCAATATTTTTTTTAATCCTTGAGGACTCCCTACAAAACCATGATTTATATAGGTCACCACAACCTAAGACTTAATTTGCTTTTCTAATTTTAACAAGGCAGGATTAGAGATAAGAAACTCAACCAAATCACAAAGAGATGTTGAAGTGAGATATTTAGACCTTAAGCCTTATGATTCAGCAGCCAAGATTCTTTTAGTAAATTCACAAATTAAAAGGATGATATTCTACTCTTAGTATTGAATGCACCCACCAGGATTTTCCGTTACAAAAAATGAGATTTGTTGTAATGCTCAATTATATATACAATTCTAGATTTTTGTTGCCAAAATATTTCCTCTGCTTCTAATTCCCATTTCGATTTTATTATTATTTATCTCCATTAAAAGGTTCAAGACAAAAGGAAAGGTTCAACTGTTCAAAGTGCCAAAAATCCCTATTCCAGATTTGCAAAAGTCCAAAAATTGATGGTGTTTAAACCATACTATTTGAAAATGAAATAATTTAGGGAAAATTATATTGCGATCCCTGAGGTTTGTTCTAAATACAGTACGACCCAGTTTTAATAGGACGGTGCTACTTATAAAATTTAAATGACAATTTTGCCTTTCAATTAAAATAATTCTATTCTAATTTTTTATTTTTTTAACATAAAAAGGTGAGACCCACCCCTATTTCTTCTTCTTCTTCAACCACCGCTGCAACCTTCGTCCCACTCCTTACGATCAAAGCATCATAAAGCTGCAGTCATGCGTGAGCTGCAGAAATCGGTTTGGATTCACGTGTCGCTGACCCAGCTCCTGCAAAATTGATGGTCAATTTATCTTATCTCTCCTCAATTTCCCCTTCTTCTTTTGTTTCTTTTCATGAGACTAATATTGCTTTCTAGCTGTTATGGTTTTCGGATTCGAATTTATCTACAGCGGTTTATTGTTACATTTCAACAAACAGTTATCGATCGCTTGATGTTTTCAGTTGGGCTTATGGAATTCATGGCGATTCTGTGACTGTTTTCCCTCGAGGGTGCTCACTTCTTTGGATCCGATGATGGTATTTGTGGGTCTACCCACCTTGTTAGGAATCCAGGGTTTTCCTTAGAAATTAAGGAAGAGAACCCTCTTTGGATATGTTCTTGGAGAACCCAATCTCTGTGTCTGTGTACCCATCTTCATGGGTTTTGGATGAGAACTGACTCGCACGGGCCGCCGCCTTGAATTTTATCTGCTTGTATCGTCATGGAGGAGTGAAATAAACTTATTTAAGTTCTGGATTTGATTTTGGTTTACTACACATGAGATTTCTGGTAGTTTAGCACACTTGGGTTCGGTTTCTTCCTAAATGTTGAAGGCTGTAAATTTTGGTCCGAGTAGAGGTTTTAGAAGTTTCTGCTTACATGGGTAACTCTTATTAAAGGTGCAGTAGTGGAAGAGCACGAACTGAAGAAGACGAATAGGATGAGATATCGTCCAAATCGAACAAAACAAATAGTTCCAAGACCAGATCTGCTTGATCAAAACATAGTGCTTTGCCTAGGAACACATCTCTCCATCATCCAAGATGGCTTTTGACATCGATCGACCCTTCGTTTTTTAAAAAAAAAAATTGCAGAGCTTTTGATGTTTCTAGTAGATCTTCTGCGAGAGAGAGAGAGACTTACAAGGATAACTAGAGGAGCAAAAAGAAGCAAGGTTTTGAATCTAATGATATAAGAGTCGGAGACGAAGCCGCCAAGCAAAGCAAAAGCGCAGGTAGTAGCCATGGCCGAAGCTCTGTAAATTTGAAAAGCTTAAACTCGCGACTCATTGGAGTAGCAGGGGAAGGGGGTGTGAAGTTTGGGCTGCCCTGTCGGCCTAAAGTAAACTCGGATACCCCTCGAAAGAAAGAAGAAGAAGAAGTTTGGGCTGCCCTATGGGCAAAAGGATTCAGATCTTCTCCAGCCTCTAGAATAGCAGCCAACTTCCAACACTGCATTCTAGATATGCCACGTGTAAACTAGAAAATCCAACGGCTCTGTTTTGAAATATTTGAAATGCATTTATTAAAAGCGGATGAAGAGGGGCAACCCAAGCTGGACTGCTCAGATAAACCAAATCCGACCAGGTCCAGCTCGTTTTGCACACTAACAAAACCCTTTTCATTTTCAAAACCTAGCTCTCTTCTTCCTCGAACGAGAAACCTCTCTTCTTCGTCTGCAGAACCTGAAACCCGTATCTCTTCTTCCTCTTGTTTTGTGCGTAGCAGAAATCAGGTCTCTTCTTCCACTCATCCAAGCCGAGCTTTTTCCTCTGGCGAACCTCGAACCTCGAACCAACAAGCACACCTACTTAATTCGTTCAAATCACAATATGGATAATTTTTTAATCCTCCACTATTATAAAACTTATGTGTTGTTTTAGAAAATAATTTTTTTATCTTCTTCTTTCCCTCATCTGTGATAGTTTTTGTAATTTTCATTTTAGCAAGTAGTGTTCTCTATAGACTTATAAAATTTGTATCGACTTCATGATTATTAATCTTCTTCCTTTGACAGTTTTTTAATCCTCCCCTCTTTTTTTTGATAATTTTTAATCCTCCCAAGCATTCGAATATTCGTATACTTGACAGTATTTTGAGCCCTAATAATTTGACCCCGTTAAGAGCCTGTTTAAAGATTGTTTAGCCAAATAAAGACAAGTCCGATTATGGACTGGAAACCGAATGACAGAATAGAAGTGTGTCCATGCTCTGGCCTCCGAAGCCTGATTAGTTAAATTGGCGGTAATTATGCAAAGCTTTAAATTGGTGCGGACCGATTAGACCCGACCGATTGAAACCCCTAGTTAGCATGATAATAAGCTCCTAAAATAATCATCCTTCTTGAATAGGTTAGCTTATGTATACCAACCTTTGTTTTATAGTGCATGCGTTGAGATAAGTTCTTGCATTCCCTTCTTTTAATTTTCACATTTTTTATTTAATTCTATAAATTAGTATGTGATATGATGTGTTTTAGAATATTCATTATTTAGTAAAAAAAGTCATATAAATAGAAAAATCAGTTTAATCTGGTGGACTTATGTGCCTAATACCTTTCTTGATCTGCAACTTGACTTGAAGTTAATTTTACTATCGGACCTATTCGAATAGAATTATGTATGTTTTATGTGAATCCTAGACCCTAATCTAAGTGATGAATTCTTATGTCATCCTCTCCCCAAAAAAGGATAAAAATTCCCTTCAAGAGGACAAGAGATCAGAAATTCGTTGTCCTCACAGAAAGCAAGGATAAAATTGTATATCCTAAAACCATATAGATTGAACATATATATTTTTGAAATTACCCACAAGCTTAGCCGACAAGCATCTAGCAATTGATCCCACAAAATCCTGCTTCACCTTTACCATGATATGCTCTTCCTAGTTCCCAATCTACTCTCAACTGTCAATGTAATATTTTCAAAATTCTTTGAAGAAGCTACTCCTTTTTTGTGTGTGTGTTTCTTAATTCTATTTGATTGTTTGAAAATAAAACAAAAGTAGACCACATTATTGAGATTTGATATCAAATTTGACACAGAGTCCAGGAGTGTGGCCCTTACGCCAGTGCGAGGGCCAATGATACTATGCCAGTAAACATCATCAGGGACAGGATTTTCGCCTTTCATGGGAGGTGGTCATTGTACCCCATCTTGTGTTTGAGCGCAAGAGTTATACTCTTGGACACAGTCCTTTTCCCCACAACGTCCTATCAATCTGACAGTCATAATGATCAAACCATAAATTCACATGTCCACATTGTCTCTGTTGAAAAACTCTCTCTCTCTTTTGTGGAAAAGAAACAAGTTGAATGGAATTGGAAATTTGTGGCAAGATAGGAAACCTCTTTCCTCTTATATATTTATCAAAGGTAGCAAATTTGATCCCCCAACTATATTTTTCCATTGCAATAAAAGGAAAGAGAAGATATGAAAATGTTAACAGATCTACATCATTTTTAAAACGGGTAAATTATACGTCACCCTCTAGTTTTCAAATGAAACTCAAATCACCCCCTAGTTTTTGAAAATACTCATCTGTCCCCCCTTCTACAGTAATGGTGTTAGTCTGCTGTTAATTATTAGTGTGAAAGGACTATTTTACCTTTTTACTAAAACATTAGAATTAAATTTACAATACTACCCTTCAAAATCTATGTTTGGATGTCAAGGGTAGTTTAAGGATTTAAATTTATTTAACTGACTGACATCATCACTTAATAGCATAAAACTAAAGATAGGGACTAATTTGTCATATTGGGGTCTAATAAAGGGGTTGATTTGAGTATTTTCAAAAAACTAGGGTGTGATTTGAGTTTCGTTCAGGAGGTGACTGTGTAATTTACCTTTTGTAAAACTATGTCTAACCCTAGCCATTATATCACAGTAGACATTATTTCACAAAGAACCTTTTTACTTGAGCAAGTGGTGGGTTGGGGACTATTGAGACTCCACACCCAATAACTTAACCTTTTTAATCGAATTTGTGTTGGGGTTTCATGCAAAAGTAATTAACATTGGATGTGAAGGATGAATTTTTACCCATGATTTTTAGGTATCGATATTAGATCGACTGTATTGGTCGATCTATATTGATATCAATGGTGATCGTTACTGTTATGTATAATTCGTATTAGGCAACAAGATGGTGTTTTTTAAAATTTTGGCAAACTCAAACCAATATTGTCCAATAAGTATCAGTATTAACCATAATGCTGAGTCCTCGAAATAAGTCGATAGTTCTGCCCAAATCCTAACTATTGGGGTATGATGTCTGGTATGCCATTCCTTGCATTAGAGATTGATTCCAAATGATCGTTAAAAGGCCATAGGATCCGAAAGGTACCCATAAACAATTATAACCCTATTCTTCATTGATTGTGAAACAGATCTCATCTCATCATGAACATAGACAATTTTTTCGAATCACAAAAATCTTAGTGTTCACATTATTGTATAATTGTTTGTTTACAGTTTCATTATTTTCTGGAACGTTTTAAAATCTCGTTTTTTTTCCACCATTATATTTGATGGGTGAGTTTAGTACCTCTGCTTAGAATTTCCTTAGAACAGTGTTTTTGGAGTCCCATTAAGAGTGGCCCACTAAAAACATGTCCCAAATTTGTTGTTCTCTTGGTCTTGAATGTGGCTAAGTTAAGATGGCGTACCTGACTACGTGAGTCTTGTGTTGCTTTCTGGGGTATTCATTCACTCACCAAGGAAAACTAATAAATGCAAGACAAAGCGCTGTGTGTAGACTTGCAGAAGACTTGGCCATGAGGAGAGAGAGAGAGAGAAAGAGAGAGAGAGAGAGAGAGAGAACGAATGGTTGTTTGAAAGAGGTGTGGAATTCTCAGAGTTTCACTTAAACCAAGTTGTAGTAGTCCACATCTTTCAGCTTTCAACTTTCAACTTTCAACTTTCAAGGAAGACCATCTGGAGTTATCTTAATTTATCAGAAATCCAAGGTGAACTTTGCGTGTATTTTGTTTTATTTTATTTTATTTCTATTTTTTAGAAATAATTTGTAAACCTAAAATAGAAGGTGTTTGGTTGCTACTTCAATTCATAGAATGTATTACAACAAATGAAAAATAGGTTTGGCATTCCTATTTCTTAATGGGTCTTCCCAGGTGTCAGTATGCCTAGTGAAGTATAATATTTCACTATTTGTAACTTACCGTGCATGGGTTATTCCATGTTATAGAGGACCCCATATACATCTCAATGGCCAAATTTTAGTCCAAAGTAAGTAAAGAAAATTGCTAAAACATTGATTCAAAGTTTTAGTAAAATTACCAAAATACCATAAAATGAAGATGAACATAAAATACAAAATGACATTTTTTGTATTTTTAGCTACTTCCTCTTGAGGGTTTGCAAGGAGAGAGAGGGAGAGAGAGGGCATTATTTTGGCGTGGTGATTCTTTGGCAAGAATCTGTCTCCAGCAATTCCTAAGGACTTGCAGCAAGGGACTCATCCACCTTCCCTGGTTCTATATCTTGGAAATGGGGAAATGATGAGTGGCTCTTGGCTTATTTCTTCTAGAATTATCTCAATGACCATAATTCCCTCATTAGTCAACCATGTATGTAACAAACCTCATTAACAAGTTTGTGTGAAATAGGCAAAAACAATTTCTGCATGAGAAATCAAATAAGCTCATCAGCTATTTCCAGATTTCTATTTAAATTAAATAAGGGGTAGAAATTATACTAAACGATTGTAGAAATAGAATTAAGACAGGGAAACAGAAATAGAAATCGTACCAAAGACTACCTTAGCATTCAGCTTCCAATGTTGGGTCTAGTTGGATAAATTACTTTGCTAAAGTCAACATATATTTCGGAAGATAGCAGCATTCAATGCCTTAATCAACAATGGGACTTGGTCATTGGTTCCTCGTACCTCTACAATGAATCTTGTGAGCTGTAAATGGGTTTACCGCTTCAAACGTAAAGCCGATGGTGCACTAGAATGATACAAGGCTCGCCTAGTTGTAAAGGGATTCCATCAGCAACCCAGGGTTGATTACCAGGAGACCTTCAGTCCTGTTATCAAACCCACCACCATCCGTTCTATCTTGTCCCTGGCGGTTTCTCATGGTTGGCCAGTTCGCCAGCTTGATGTACACAATGCCTTCTTGCATGGCATTCTGTCTGAAGATGTATTTATGGTCCAACCGCAGGGTTTTGTTGACGCTAATCGTCCTGATTATGTTTGCAAGCTTCATCATTCTTTGTATGGGCTAAAACAGGCCCCTCGTGCTTAGTTTCACTGTCTCTCTCAGTATCTCATCCAACTTGGTTTTCGGGCTTTTCAAACGGATCCCTCATTATTTATTCTTCAAGATGGCAGTCACACTGTATATGTGCTTATCTATGTGGACAACATCCTCGTCACTAGCAATTCGGCTGATCAGGTTAGCTCACTCCTTGAGAGATTATCTTCAGAGTTTTCCATCAAGGACCTTGGTCCTCTATCTTTCTTTTGGGTGTTGAGGCTACATATCACTCCAAAGGGCTGCTTCTATCTCAATCGGTATGTGGCTGATTTACTCAACCGTGCAGGTATTCAAGATTGCAAACCCTGCTCCACTCCAATGGCTCTGTCTACTTCGGCTTCTGACCAAGGGGGTGCACTCTTCTCTAATGCCATATCGCTCCATTATGGGTGCGCTCCAATATATTACCCTTACACGCCCTGATGTTGCATTCGCTGTGAACTGTGTTTGTCAGTATATGCATGCCCCTACTAAGCATCATTGGTCCTTAGTCAAATTTTTCCTGCGTTACTTGAAGGCAACTCGGCATCATGGACTCCTTATTAGTCATTCCACTGATCTCACTCTTCAGGCCTACTCCGATGCAGACTGGGCTGGTAGCAGTGATAATCGCAAATCTACTGGAGCATATGCGATTTTTCTTGGCCCTAATCTCATCTCTTGGAACTCCAAAAAGCAACGAACTGTCGCTCGTTCTTCTACAGAGTCTGAGTATAAGGCTCTAGCCGACGCTGCAGCAGAGTTGGTCTGGTCGGAGTCGTTATTCACTGAGTTGGGGATTTCTCTCCCTGGCCCCCCGATGCTTTGGTGTGATCACATTGGTGCAACCTATTTATCTGCGAACCCGGTTTTTCATGCTCGCACCAAGCTCGTTGAGATCGATTTTCACTTTGTTCGGGATCCGATTACCCAACCTCATGTATTTATACATCTTTCCTATCAATGAAAATAGGCTGAGAATTCTCAGATCCAATACATGAAGTCTAACTCAGTTTGGGGTTCCTCTATATGGCTGACCCTAGACATTTCATTTACAATCTCCATAGGATTGGCTGATACACCATGAGAGAATAATCATTCTTTGTTATACCTGGTTCAAGACCTAACCAATGGGAACAATATATTATTGGGTTTTTTCCCCTTATTTTTGGCTTAAATCAAGCAGTTCTAAGTTTTTTATTTTTTTTATGCTGTGTTATGTTGATCCGTCAAGGCACAATGCTTGAAAGCTGCATGCTTGAGATCAATTTAATTCAACTGGAGAAAGCGTTAGTAGGGTTTCCTTCTTCTTCTTCTTCCTCTTACTGTTATCACAAGGGGAAAAAATGTAAAATAACACACTACAGATGATTAAATTTTGTAAACCACTCCATTCTTATTATCCACAAGAGTATTACAGTCACGAAGAGAGAGAGAGTCATTATAATGCAATACAAGATTAAAGAGTAGCACATGCCACGAGAAGCATCCAAAGAACTAAAGAACAAACTCCTTCAGTCTCTGACATAAGCTTGTAGTGTCCACTCCTACTCTTGAGCTAGTAGCCTTCAAAGATTAAAGCAAGCCCATCAATTAATCTTAGAATACATAAAGCTAGCTAACTAACTAACTAAGAAGTAGATTAAATAGTAATTAATTAATTACCTGAGAGTGGATAGTGTGGAAAACCTTTTCACCCACAACAGAGAAGCTAGCATTCACAACTTCTGCACCTTCTTCCGTAAGAATACTAATAACTTCAGAAAACATAAAGTTCTGATTCAATCCAGTGATCAAAGTGATCTCTAAGCTATCATTACCCATATCCCTCAGTTCAAATACTGGCACCAAATTTGACCCAATTCTCATTGTGTCTCTCCTCACTTCATTATTGATCCCACAGATTTCCATAGCTTCCTTCTTCCTTTCTTGGAGTCTTTCCACTCTTTGTCTAAGTTCCTTTATATAACTTGCTGCGTGCTCCAATCGATCTTGCTCTGATGATATTTCCTGGAAATAAAAAGAACTTAAATTAGTTCACATAAAATTATATTTAATTGGTTAGAAATAGGAGAGACAGAAAGAGAGAAAAGAAGAACCTTAGTAGAGTTATGGTTGCGAGGGATGAGAGAAGCAAGCTTGAAGGAAAGGTCTTTCATTTGCATTCTTCTGTTTCTTTCAATAGTCTTTCGATCAAGTTTGGATGATGAAGGACTGCAACTCTTCTTCATCTTTTCTTGTTTTCTTAAAGAGAATGTGAAATAAAGAAAGAAAGCTACTGTCTACAGCAAGTCAACAAAAAAAAACCAGAACCCAGAAACCAAAAAAAAAAAAAAAAAAAAAATGGAAAATAAAGGTTGGTGTGTGAGGAAGAGAAGTGGTTAGGGTTTTATAGAGGATGTCGAAAGAAAAGTAAGCTAAGGAGGAAGAGGAGGGAGTACGTCATCTTTTCAAGGATAAGCCACATAGAGAGAGAAAGAGGGAGAGAGTGAGGGGTTCTTCTTCCATTCGCCTCCTTTCCTTCAAGACTTTTTGACTGTGGAGAGATATGAGGCGACTTGAGACTATGTAATCAAGTCAAGTCCTCACCTTACTGGCCACAACATCTCATCAAAATATATCTCATCTGATTGGCGTAATTTGGTTAGACATATTTTATTATAAGGATCAAAACTTCAATACACTCAAAATACTAAATTATGTAATATTGCATGGCGGCCCCTCCACCGTTTCACTGACCAGTCTCCATGCCAATTTTAATGTACAGAAGGCGGTTTCTCGGAATGTTGAAATGTTTTTTTTTTTTATCAAGTCTACTCAGCTGACCAAAGTGTGAGCACTCGTGAGCCTTTTAGCGTTTTCACCAACCATATTTTTTATATTTGCTTTTTTGCCTGGGAGTGTGGCCTCTACGTCAGTACTCTCATGTGTTTATCTCTGTTCTTTAAAATCGGGGGATAATGGTGTCTTTTCATATGGGGAGGAAAGAGATAAACTTATGGAAGTACTGGCGTAGATCACGTTACTTGACAAAGAACTTTCTCCTTTTTTAGTTTTTAGTTTTTTGCTTTCCGTAATTGGTTTGTTTTGTTCTGGTGAGTCATTGAGTCGTATTAAATTAAGTGGCACCCATGTTTTGAGGAATTTGAATCGGAATTCTTATTTTGATAAAATCCAAATGATTTAATTTGATATATGATTTGTGATTGGTATTGAATTTCTAGGGTTTAGACTGATTCTGGCTGAATTTTTGCTTACTTGAACCATTTTTGGAACTTGATAATGAGTGAAGAAAATTCCCATAACAGATAAGATGATCGATCTGTTCTTGTCAATAAGGTTTTCCCCTCAATTATTGAATCCCTACCAAAGATTTAATTCACAGTATTGGCACCGGTATCAATCGTTGGTGATACCAATGCCTAAAACTTGGTGGAAGGCTAATTTAGACATTACGGTGTATTAAATCTATGTTCTATTCAAACCTAAAATCTTTTTTATCCTAAGTTTGTAAAGCGAGACCAATCTCTCCTATTCTCATTGTTGTTCTCCCAGGGTGAATTCCTTTTTGTCCCCCCCCCCCCTTTTATTGTACTTTCTAATGATAAAAAAAGTTAAATCAACAACTGTCCTTGAATTGGGGAGGAGATCTATATTAGATTTCTTTGCTTGAAAAAGGAAATATGAGTTCACCTTCAACACATATATTCTTGAATGCCTAACTTATGAACTGAATTACTTTCATTCTTTACTCCACACTTCTTGTGTGGGATTATTGTACTTAGAGATATCTTTGCTTTTTTTAAAAGGAACTGTGAGTTCACCTTCAACACATGCCGAACTAATGGACTCAATTACTTACCTTTTTTTCTCTACTCTTCTTGTACAGTGGGCTTATTGTCCCATTCCCATCATGCTCTAGTTGTGGTAACACATGCATGCATGTGGAGTTGTATGTTTGGCCAGATCTGATTGGAGGAGCAACATGATTGAGAATGTAATTTTGCATTTTAATTTAGCACTCTTGCTCTTGAATGAACACATGGTTAATTTCTTGGGCAAAGTAAGTAATTTCATGTTAAAAATAAAATACCACCCTTGTTCTCCTAATGGTCTCACCATCACCACCCCACTCCCACCATTGCCACCGCCACCACCACTACTACCCTGTTACCACCACCACCTCTAGCCCGCTACTACCACCATCACCACCACCACTACTACCCTGCTACCACCACTACCATCACTACTACCCTGCTACCACCACCACCACCACTATCCTGCCACCGCTATTGCCGCCACCACCACCACCACCACTACTTCCATGTCACCACTACCCTGCCACCACCGTCACCACCACCACTACCCCGCCGCCACCACCACCCTCTTTCCCAAACAAATATAGAGAATCTATTCTTAGAATTTGAACTATCAAAAGGATTTCTTTATTCTTGAAATATTTCATATTGATACAACCAAAACAATTTTAATTTTTTGACCAAAAATCTATTTGTTGACTATTTCAAGAAATCAATCCAAAATTGAAATAGAAATCATACCAAATAAGGCCCTTAGATTGGATAGTAATTGGTATCGGTCTAAATCGGTCAGATTTACTTTTATTTTCTTTCAAAAATTAGATTTTTTTTTTTACATTTTTATCCTTATCTACACTGCTCCATTAATACAGGATCGACCAAGAATCGATATCGGTCTCCATCGATACTGATACGAATACCGATACCTAAAACCATGACTCTAATCCAAAAAACCGAAAGTTTGGTGGAAATAATCTCCTTATAAAGACCATGGGAAATTATATGCTGGTACACTGCATACGTAGAGCAGCGGTAATTACGATGATCAGAATGACGTGATGAAGAATTGGACCCTCAAAAAACTTTGGGAAAATTACTTGATTAACCACTTTTGGGTTTACGTTTACAAAACTACACATTCACAGTTTGAGTTTACAAAATTATCCAAAAATGAGTTTAGGTTTACAAAACTAATCAAAACAGTGTTAATAATATGGTTTTGGATGATTTTACCCTTTCGCCTCCCCTTCCCGTCGTCTTCTACCTCCCGCCCCTTATTCTTCCTCCTCCTCCTTCTCCACCTACCCCACCTATATTGGAATCCAACCCTCCATTCCCCTATTCTCCCTTCGCCGCAAACGCTACCCACACCTATTCTCTCTTCTTAGCACCCCATCGTCGTGCAACTCCGACCGTTGCACCCCTATCCACTCCCCGCCCCTGTTTTCACTTCTCTGCAAATACTCCCTTCGATGCTCACTTGGGCGACCCCTGTTACACCCCTGTAACCCCACTGCCCTGCAACCCCATCCACCTGTTTACCCGCACGGATGTATGTCTGAACTTTTCAGGCTGTGTCTCCTCGCTAATAGCTTCTGGGATTCTTCTGCTACGAAAGAAGTATGGATAAATGAAGGAGTGGATGTAGATTTAAAGAGAGAGGATGGTGGGTGGAGGCGGAGCCTTTGTTTTAGTGTTGAAGAAAGTGGAGAAATCATATGAGGGGTGGATGGAGAGAGAGAGGGGTTGGTGAGTTGGGGCGGTGCCTCTGTTTTTCATATTAAGGAGTATGGCGAGGTGAAGTAAAGGGTGGATGGAGAGTTACAGTGAGAGAAGATGGTGGGTGGAGGGGGAGCCCCAATTTTTTGTATCGAAAGAGAGGATAGGGAGACGATAGGGAGAGAGAGGTTCCAATAGGAGCAGTAGGTTTCTTTGCAAATTTGGTAAGAACTAAAACCGGAATGCCCAGTTTTTTCTTCAATGCTCGAGGTGCCTCTTGCTGCTTAGCTTATGGTAAATCACTGATACTAGTTTCATCCTCTTTCTCTCTCCAACAGAAGCCAGGATTAGTCTTGAATGGGTGTAAGTGCATTTTATATTTGAATGACCAGATCTACACTTCCTCTGCTATTTCTTCCTTCATAGTCACAGGTACAACACACACTTCATGAACTTTCTTTGAAAATTCTCCGGCGTTTATGATTATTGAACCGCTTTCATCCCTCTTCATTTACTACACCAACATTAAACCGCTTCAGGAGGTATTAATTTCTTTGGGTTTGTGCTCTCTGGTAATGAAGATGATGATGGTGATACCCAACTCTATTCGATATCGAGCTCCATCATTCTTTCCCGGCGAAAACTATGATGATGCCAAGATTGTACCAAAGACCCTTGTCATGTAAGGGCAAGCTGGCGCTGCACTAATAGGGGTGTTGCCGGTAATGGAGCTTTGGGGGTGTTGCCGTCAACAGAGCTTGCGGGATTGTGCAAAGGCGGGGAAGAAGAGTGATGGCTAGATTGTAGGAAAGGGTATAAATGTCCAGATACATATATGAATTGATAGAATCACTGTTTTGGATATTTTTGTAAACCCAATCTGTGAATGCATAGTTTCGTAAAAGGAAACCAAAAGTAGCTAATCAACTAATTTTCCCAAAAACTTTCAAAGTCGTCAGACAGAGACTGTTGAACTTGGAACAGTTTTTAATTAAAGATGTTGAGTTATTGTTGACGTCACATCTGATGATGATGATGATGCTGTGATGCAAAAAACTGGGCCCACCATTGCATTTGCATTGCATGAATCATTGAAGGATCACGGCGCCGTTATAAGTCAAGTCTTCCTTTCTAAGTTTGGGCAGTTATTTAGAAACATTTGACATTTTGACCCTGCAAAACCTAAGCCCGGCCATAACTGACCACGTTTGGACCAAGGAAGGGAAGTGGAACCCCATAGTAAGCTAGGGTTGCCTTTCATACAGTTTCCAAAAGGTCCCACATTTCCCTCCTGACTGCCTTGCCTTGCCTTAGCCACAGAGTTGGGGCTACTGGAGACCTGAGACTTGAGAGAGAGAGAGAGAGAGAGAGAGAGAGAGAGAGGCTTGCCTTGCCTTGCCTTGCCTTGCCTTAGCCACAGAGTTGGCGAGACTTGAGAGAGAGAGAGAGAGAGTAGTTGATCTCATTTAAGAGCTTGAATAACCACAACGATATTAAGTACCCCATGAACGGTGGATCCCACATGCGAAGATGTGCGATGCATGCGAACACGAAACACCCCAATGAAATATTTCATGAAAAAATTATCAAACATGTGTTATAAGGACGTGGGTCCTATATATGTTTTTTTTAAGAGAGAAAGTACGGTATTGGATCGCATGTAACGATAGGGTTTGTAACACATCATCTGAATGCCCGTAATGCTCGGGCACGTAGCCCAACACACAGGCGGGGTGTTGGGCTGCATGCCCAAACACCTTGGGCCATTGAATGTGCTCTACACTCCCTCGCGCTACAGAGGAACCCAACACCCCTGTACCCATATACAAATTCACATAATATGACCAATGCAATCTCAGGAATTTCCGCCTTTCTATGAAGACATGACGGTCAATTCACAATGTCTTGTGTCTGAACACACGAGTTGCGCACCACACAACCACCGTTCTCTGTCTCTCTCTTTTTTCTTTTATTTATTCTCTTAACACATGTCAAATGTCATGTGAACAACTTATCATTTTGCGTACAAGAAGATTCCTTGGACTCTAAAACAAGAAGTGACTTCTCAGACAGCAGCAAGGTCTGGGAAAGGTTTTTTTCTTTTCTTTTAATTTCTTGTTGCTCATCACAAGAGAGAGAACAAAAGAGGGATAGGGAGAATTAGGCACTTTGATCTTCTCTGCGTGATGTAGGGAAATGCATGGTTTTAGGGTACGGTATTGGAATTGGTATCGTTAACCTACAAAATCGATATGATATTGATACGATATTAGCCTAGATCGGTTGTATAAGACAAATTTGCCCCTGATTCTTCTTTAAAAATGAGTTTTTTTTTTAACATTTTTATCCCTTGTACAAACTGTGCTACCGATACAGTATCGGCATGGTATCGATATCGATGATTAGAAAAGATTTTGGATATGTCATCTTTTGTTGAAGAAAACAGCACCATCATAGAACACTTGGATGTTAGATCTCACCGATTCGCCTCTTCTCCCCACCCAAACAAAACAAAAACAAAAAAACTTGAAATGATTCATTGATTCATACAACTCATCTATTTATTGAGATCGATGCTTAGTGGAAACAGATCCATGCTAAGAAAAGCAAAAACTGAAAAATCTATATTTTGTTTCTAGGAATTTTTTGTTTTTTTTTGGGTGCTAGAATTTAGCCCACTAGGAGTGACCCATATGCCACAAGGGATCCACTAGGAACAAACCCATGAATGGGCCAAGAGTCTAGGACAACAGATTCACAAGGAACAGGAAAGGCCCACAAATGACCAACACTTATTTCGGGCGATCTTTGCGCGCCTCATTGTGCGTAGGATGCACACGAAAGTAGAGGCTGACGGAAGTAGAGGATGTCAATTCAAACCATATTATAGGAATTTTATTAACCACTAATTCAAGTCAAAATAAAGTTCAAAAATGACAACTCAAGAAAAAGAGAAAAGATAAGAAAACAAAGACTTTTAAAGACATAAAAAAGATACAAGAACATGAGAAAGAACAAAAAGAAAAGAAAGGAACCAACGGAAACTTTATGGCATGAAAAGACAAAGAAGATATGGAAAGACGTACATGGGGGGTTAAACCTAATTAATAACTCTCATTTGTTAAATCGAATCTGATTGGATCAGTCGACTTGTTGCATCAAGGCCGACCCACTAAAACGAAATAATCCCAAATTTGTTGGCTCTTGTGGTCCGGAATGTCTTCTTGTATATGGTCTTTTGTTGCCTCCTCACCAAGGAAACTAAAGGCAAGAAGACTCCAAGACTTGGTGCGTAGAGAGGAGGTAAGAAAACAATAAAAGCTGCTCAAAGACTTCAGAGGATAACCTCCACTTGTGTTTACACTTGAAGAGATAGACAATAAATGAAGTGTGTGTGTGTGTGTGTGTGTGTGTGTGTGTGTGTGTGTGTTGGGGGAGTGGGAAATTATCTCCTCCAGTATTCTGCCCGGCCCAATTCTCCAATTCCTCTTGGACAGAGTCCTTTTTCCCACAACTTCCTATCAATTTAACAGTTATAATGACCAAACCATAAGTTCACATGTCCACAGTGTTTCTGTTGAAAAACTCTCTTTTTTTGTGGAAAAGAAACAAGTTGAATGGAATTGAAAATTTGTGGCAAGATAGGAAACCTCTTTTCTCTTATATATCAAAGCTAGGAAATTTGATCTCCCAACTACATTTTTCCATTGCAATAAAAGGCAAGAGAAGATATGAAAACGTTAACAGATCTACATCATTTTTAAAATGGGTAAATTACACGTCACCCCTGATTTTCAAATGAAACTCAAATCAACCCCTAGTTTTTGAAGGATGAGTATTTTCAAAAACCAGGGGGTGATTTGAGTTTGGTTCAGGAGGTGACGTGTACTTTACCTTTTTTAAAACTGTGTCTAACCCTAGCCATTATATCACAGTAGACATTATTTCACAAAGAACCTTTTTACTTGAGCAAGTGGTGGGTTGGGGACTATTGAGACTCCACACCCAATGACTTAACCTTTTTAATCGAATTTGTGTTGGGGTTTCACACAAAAGTAATTAACATTGGATGTGAAGGATGAGTTTTCACCGATGATTTTAGATCGACTGTATTGGTCGATCTATATCGATATCAACGGTGATCGATACTGTTATGTATAATTCGTATTAGGCAACAAGATGGTGTTTTTTAAAAATTTTGGCAGACTCTAACCAATATTGTCCAATAAGTATTAACTATTAGGGTATGATGTCTTGTATGCCATTCCTTGCATTAGAGACTGATTCCAAATGATCGTTAAAAGGTCATAGGATCCGAAAGATAGCCATAAACAATTATAACCCTATTCTTCATTGATTGTGAAACAGATCTCATCTCATCTCATCTCATCATGAACATAGACAATTTTTTTTAATCACAAAAATCTTAGTGTTCACATTATTGTATAATTGTTTGTTTACAGTTTCATTATTTTCTGCAACGTTTTAAAATCTCGTTTTTTTTTTCCACCATTACCTCTGCTTAGAATTTCCTTAGAACAGTTTTTTTTTAGTCCCATCAAGACTGGCCCAATAAAAAAATGTCCCAAATTTGTTGTCTCTTGGTCTTGAATGTGGTCAAGTTACGATGGCGTACCTGAGTACGTGAGTCTTGTGTTGCTTTCTGGGGTATTCATTCACGAGTTCAGATCTGCTACTCACATAGAGACGGATGTGTGTAGACTTGCAGAAGACTTGACCATGAGGGGAGAGAGAGAGAGAGAGAAAGAACAAGATATAAAAAAAGCGGCTGAAAACTTTGGAGGATAACGTCCAATTTTCACACCTTTTCTCTCTTTGTTTCATTGGAAATTGGAATCTTCAAGAAAACGATTGGTTTGAAACAGGTGTCGAGTTCTCAGAGTTTCACTTAAACCAAGTCGTAGTAGTCCACATCTTTCAACTTTGAAGGAACGACTGGAGTAATCTTAATTTATCAGAAACCCAAGGTGACCTCTGCGTGTGTTTTGTTTAATTTTTATTTCTATTTTTCAGAAATAATTTGTAGACCTAAAATAGAAAGTGTTTGGTTGCTACTTCAATTCAAAGAATGTATTACAAAAATGAAAAATAGGTTTGGCATTCTTATTCTTAATGGGTCTTCCTAGGTGTCAGTATGCCTAGTGAAGTATAATATTTCACTATTTGTAATTTTTTTTATTTTTATGAAAAGACTTTATTAACGATGGAACAATGTTCCAATATAGTCACCATACAAAGCAAGAGAAATAAACTGGGGAGGGGGAGAAGAAAACCAACTTGAAACTAATTGAGAAGACACTGCATACGCTGCCAAAAAATCAGCCACCGCATTAGCCTCTCTTAAAGAGTGAGAGAACCTAATGTCATCAAAAGCGGTAACCAAATTGAAGCAATCATTGATGATAGTCCTGATTCACCAAGGAATGGTTTCTGAATAGCCGCTTAGAAGACGCATCACTAAGAGATTGTCTGTTTGAAAGATCACCTTTCTTAAATTGAGTGACTGAGCCATCAATAATGCCTTTCGAACCGCCAAAGCTTCGGCCACCAAGGCAAAATTCCACCCAATTCCTTCCGAAAAGCAACAAATGAAATTAGAGTTTGAGTCTCGACAGACTCCCCCAATCCCAGCATTGCCCGGATTACCCAAGCTAGCTCCATCGATGTTGAATTTCACAAATTGCTGAGGCGGGGGAAACCAGCGGACCAATCTTGTTGACTGAAGCAAAATGGAATTGATTAGCAACCTCCTTGGCTCTTCTGATGGATCTAAGAACAATCTCATTAGGATTGAAGATTTGTTGTCGGAAAGTCCAATCTCAATAACTGATCCATATGTTCCAAATAATATTGCAGCAAAAGGCAATAAACAAGATGTTGTCTTTCTCTGAGTTGTTCTAACCTTTGATGAGAATGCGTAAAGCCGAGCTAAATAGTTGATTCCTGAAGAGATGAATTAACCTCGCTTGATGCCATACGTACCGAGTCTTAATGCAGCCACCAAACAGATGCTCCATAGATTGATTATGATCCATGCAAAGAGTGCATAACGGACTTAGATTCAGCCCCTGATTAATGAGAAGATCAGGTAGAAGAAGCTTGTTATGAAGAATTTTCCATACAAGATGTTGCACCCTAGGGACAGAAGGGATGTGCCAGATCTTGAGCCAAAGTGAATCGTTATGATGTGAATTGCCATTCATAGTGATGCTGTTCACTATTTGTAACTTGGTAGTACATGGGTTAGTCCATGTGATAAAGGACCCCACATACATCTCAATGGCCAAATTTTAATCCAAAGTAAGCAAAGAAAATTGCTAAAACATTGATTCAATGTTTTAGTAAAATTACCAAAATGCCATAAAATGAAGATGAATATAAAATATAAAATGATTTTTTTTTTTTTGTATTTTTAGCTACTTCCTCGAGGGTTTGCAAGGAGAGAGAGAGAGAGAGAGAGAGAGAGCACTATTTTGGCATGGCAAATCTTTGGCAAGAATCCGTCTCCAGCAATTCCTAAAGAGTTGCAGCAAGGGACTCATCCACCTTCCCTGGTTCTATATCTTGGAAATGGGGAATGATGAGTGGCTCTTGGCTTATTTCTTCTAGAATTATCTCAATGACCATGCAACCATGTAACAAATCTCATTAACAAGTTTGTGCGAAATAGTCAAAAACAATTTCTGCATGAGAAGTGGTCAAGTGCCTAGTGCACTTGGTAGCTAGTGGTGCACAAAGGCCCATTGCTACCAGGAGGTCTTGAGTTCAAGTCTCCTGGTTCACATCCTACATCCCCCACCCTACCTATCAAAAAAAAAAAAAAAAAAATTCTGCATGAGAAATCATATAAGCTCATCAGCTATTTCCAGATTTCTATTTAAAAGAAATAAGGGGTAGAAATCATACAAAACGATTGTAGAAATAGAATTAAGACAGAGAAACAGAAATAGAAATCATACCAAAGACTGCCTTAGCATTCAGCTTCCAATGTTGGTTCTAGTTGGATAAATTACTTTGCTAAAGTCAGCATATATTTACGAAGATAGCAGCATTTTCTTCGTCCTCTTCAATTCCTTCATCTGTTTGGTGATCTCTCCGGAGTTTGCGTGCAGGAATCCCTCACATAATCATGTTTATCTGGCGTCCTTTGATTGGGGCATTACCCATTAGAGAGGAGCTTGCGAAGTGATCACCTTAAGATAGTCATTTTGCTATTCTATTGCACTTATGAATTCCTTCGCTTATCGCTTGCATCTTTATCACATGATTGGTATCGATCATATTCAAATTGTACCTCGAAAGTAATGGAGTTTGCATTTCGTAATGATTTCTCCAATGTAATAGTATTTACCCTCTGATGACTGTCCATGCACCCTCTCCTCTAAGGAATTTTTCATGGTCTTTAATTTTAATTGTTTTATTTTGCCACTTGACAAATTCCATTTGGTTTGAATTTGACAGAACATGAGAACAGGAAACCTTCGGTGTCTATTTATCTACAAAATTCCAGCCTACACTTGCTGGCGTAGAGAACCCATCCCGTATAATTAACTTTGTAATTTAAACCATTTTATTTTCTTGTTTTTTTTTAATTTTCATGCAATACCATTTTTAGTTTGACTCTAAGCTCATCTGGTGAAATTGCCTCCAAAACCAGTGACTCTAATGTTGACCTGGATTATAAATCCATTGGTTTGCAATCTCTTGTTGTTGAAAGAATTGAAACAAGGGAAGGAAGAAGGGGAAGAACTAGGTTTTACAAGATTGGGTCTTTACCTTTTCAGGAGTGAGTTTGGCAATGTAAAAATCCAGGGAATAAGTGGAGATGGAAATTTGCTTTATTCAGGAAAATAGTAAAAATGTTTCAGGGTTGTAACAATGTAAATAATAAATTAAAAATAATCATCCAATTTATGAGGAAAATAGAGTCCTTCCAACAGAAGAAAAAGGAGACCTTGGAGATCCAATTTAAACCTAGGTCTCTCTACTCACTGATTCAAAGGCTACTTTTGAGAAATGCTATGAACATCAAATATATAATATATTATTTTTAGGATTAAGAATATGTAATACATACACATAGCATAAATATTATACACATATTCACCAAAAATATACGAAAACTTCAAAGAAAATTGCTCAATATATCTGAAAAGTTAATGGTCCCTCGATGGAAATGGCACCGAACCACAGTGTGATAAATATTGTTTCCTTACAACCATCTTAACTGGTAGAAACACAAAAAGCAATAAATGAAAATATGTCAAGCCAAAAATTCAATAGCAGAAGATAGATTGCCAACATTGTTGACTGCATGCATGGCTCTCTTTTGTTTAAAGGTCCACATAAATTATTGGACATGACAGAGAGGAAAAGAATTGATAACCTCTTTTGATTGCGTTTATCTGCATCTTTGTTGACAAGCTCATTGGCCCTGCTACAGAGGAGTTGCTAATCCTGTAATCACATAATAAAGAGCAAGATCAAATGCCTTACCACTTGAAATCCATTCCTGACCCAACAAAGACTAAGCAACAAGCACCCTATTAAAACAGATTACTATTCTAAGGTCATCTGATAATGTTCATTGAAATGTCATTTATACAATCAAGTGAATCAACAAGGATGCAGAAAATTAAGGAGAAAGGAGTACCCAGCCACTCAATTAACTGATGGGTCTCACCGCACTTGGAAGGATTCGCATCCAATTAAGGGGCCAATAAATAGTTAGATGGGGTTATCTCATTAGTTAAGAAATTGAATTGGTGAAGTCCTCACTTTTTTTATTCCATATATGTCTCCTTGTTAGGTTCAACATGAGCACTCAGATGCCAAACCGAGAATTATCGTGAAGCAATTACAAATGTTCACCATCCGCGCCAAGGGAATTTCAGGCCAACTTTCAGATCTATAGGAATGATTGGGTGAGAAACATGAGAAATTACCAATTCTACTTTCTACTACTAGAATATACAACATGCAGTTCTCAGATTACATCTCCTTGACTATTTCTTTCTCCAATTCATATACAAAAACAAAAACAACACCAATAGACTCAACCTTATCCCAACTTAATGGTGTCGGCTACATGGATCCAAACAAAGTAGGGAAAACAGAGTTTTAACCAAAAAAGGACAGAAAAGATGCGGGGCAAAGAGGGATGGGGAAAGAGATGAGAAATGAAAAAAGAAAAAAGACAAATGAAAAATGTGAAATAAATAGAAAAATAAAATATAGTAAGAGGGGAGAGGCACAGCCCAGCACGTGGGGACAATCTCAGCTAAATGGGGTCTACGACATGGATCCTTGCCCTCCAATATGCTCTGTCCGAGGTCATATGCTCCACAAAAATGTTCCATCCATTCCACTCTCTTTTACAATCTGTCCCTTCAAGTGCACTCATCTAATTGAAGTGAATATGAATTTATTATATTAACAACCCTTCTTCTCCAAAAACAAGTTTAGTTGGTATTAGTTATCACCTATTTTCTAGAAATCCAAAATTCATACTCATACTTCATTTCTATTATTTTCTTCCATACGCAAGTTCTGAAGACCATCAACCTTGCCATATATTTTCTTATTTTGGGTAAATGTACTGCTGCTTTTAACCTCAACAGTGATAACTCTGATATCTGTTCCATCACCAAATTACTTGAAACTCTTCTTAACAGTATTATTAAAATATAACTCCTGCAGCATTGTGCTTAATGGATTCAATGTCTTGAGTGTTGGTTTGTACTCTATTAGCAAAAGGGGATAAAATGGGGATTTAATAATTTATGAACACCTTACCTAACAACAGTCATGAATCAACACAACTCGGAAAAAGTAAAGCTCTACGAGATTATTTTGCTTCTCTTCGAAGGCTATTGATTATTGTTAAAGTGGAGCTGCTATATTTCCACTCTAATTTAATTCTCTACCAATTCCAGCTCTTATCTGTCCATGTTCCCATATTCCAAGCTGCTAAGGGAATCCTACTCTATTAGGACCCTTGCCCATCCATAGTGCATGAACCTATGCCCATTTCTCATCACTGTAACAAGTTATTAATGCAGTATTAAATCCAAGTGGCACCCAAAATATAAAACATAAGGTGAACCGAACAAAACCTTCCTAAAGAACTGCTGTCACCTGGACCCATGGCCCAATCTATGGAAAAATGATATATACAATGCCTGGTAAATCAAAGATCAATTCGCAAACAATAAGTACACCATCTAATCAAGTGCATAGCAGTTATAATGAATGAAGAGGAACACAACCAGTAACACTATCACGACACAAGTTTAACCTCAGGTAATGCATTGAGACCAATAGACTAGTTTCCACCAACATGAAATGTACATTGCAGGGGGTTGTACAATCGTTCAGATAAGTTCTTAGCAAAAAGGATATAGAGACTTTCCATTAGCATAAGTTTTGGCGTTCCTGGAAGAACATATGGGTGGCAGAACGAATTTCCATGTAATCTGGACTTCATTTTCTCCCATGTTACAATAGATTACTTACCTTACAATGGCCTATCTGCTTCACTTTGACATTCAGAAGACTGGGCAAAAAAAAAAAAAAAAGGGCCTATCTGCTTGAATCTGGTCCAATCTGGTCCCAACAGATCGTGGTATGTCCCTTTAAATGAGTAGCAGCAAACTTTACCCTTTTCTGATCTGGCATGTTTTTGCAATCAAAAAGCTTTTCTAAACTATTAAGCCAGTTCAGAAATTCTTCAGGGTCTAGTCTCCCACAACCCTAACGCCTCCTTCGTTACACGCCAGGTTCGATAAGGCAGTTTCAACCATAGTTTCAAAATATTTTGGGTTTTGACCAAACCTGCTCTGAAAGAGGAGTTAAATTAGATGTCCTTGATTTATATGGGACAATAACTCAGAGCAATACTTTCGACAGGATTCATACCTGGAGACTTTATCCGGTGGTACAGGTTGATTGAGACCATGAAAATTTTATTTGCTAAATTCAAACTAAAGGGTATGACTTGTGTCTGGTGGATCAAGTATCGGCAACAGAATCAGACTCGTGGCATTGGGTAGGTAAACACAAGCTAAAATGTGAGAGGCCATGAACTCACAATTTTTTCCTACCGACTACAAGCAGCGCATGCATCTCAAGTTCGCACAGTTGAGACAGGGCAGCATGGCTGTTGAGGAATATGTGGCAAAATTTTGCTATTTAACCACTCAGTCTAATTTTGAGCGGGACAAGGATGTCTTGGTGGCACAGGTTTGGAATGGTTTGCACCACCAGATTACTGCTGCATTGGCTTCCAGTTGACTGCCAACAATGGAGGACATCGTACAGGTAGTGTATCAGGTAGGACAGTTTGAAGAGGTCTGACAACCGCATGAACCTAAGGGGTCAGGTCCATAATACCACTTAAGTGGAGTAGGCTCGTGGGCCTTTGGGCTAACCAGCAGTGGGCTGGGCCAACACTTTTGAGTTGGGTGTTACTTGTTCACTCAAAACCATACAGTGGGGGCTGTTAGCTTAGATTTTATTATGTCTCTAGTACTTTCTATTTTGGTTAATAGCTAAGATATTCGTTAGCTTATTGTACAAGTCTCAATATTTACTTTGTAAGGGACTTCCTAACTTGTTTGTTTCCTTTTTGGCTTTAACAAAATTCATAATATATGTAATGGATCATTAGAGTCCTCCCACATGATTTTGAATGAAGCTTGATTCTCATTTTTGCTAATGTCTTTGAGAAATAATTTAGGAGAGAGACCTTGAGGTGAGAGGCCTAGGTGTCAGTGAGAGACACTACCATCTATCCCATCTTCTTCTCCAACTTTTTACCTTCAAACTACTTACTATTTTCATTATTGAACCGGCAACCTCAAGCACCAATCAGGTATTAGAAAGACCTATCATCATTGTTGGAGTTGTTGAAGATCAATCCATTGAGTTCAATTGATAAGTAGGACAGAAGTTCAGATCTTGTCCTTCAGGTTCCTTGTTATTGAAGAATTCTATAGATTTTCGAGTGGCAGTAACTCTTGACCCAACCAGCCAATCCAGCCCAGGTTTTGTCAATATCATACCCTCATTGAACCTTTCCTTTGATGGCAAATTGACTCCAACCCGATGGTCAGGTTTGATTATATCTGCGAGTTACTATATCCGAACTTAACCTTCTGATTCTGAGACCTATTGATATCTCAGTATCCCAACCATTAATTCTGGCTAAAATTTTGGAGTTTTCCAACCATAGACCTCTGCCTTCGAATGGAACATAAGTTTCATCCAAGCAACTTAGTTGCTATTTCTGGTGACTCTTTATTTTCTGGTTATTTGGCTTGTTTCTTGCCCTGAGATGGACCTTACATTGTTGCTGTTCAATTTTCTCTTCTGGCTGGGATCATCCTAAGCCATTGCTAAGTAGTGTTGGAGTTCTAAGAACTTGAATACCTTGTCGTACACCTACTGGATAGGTGTTTCTGTCGATTTCTATTGTTGGGATTGGGTAACATATTGTATTGTCAGTGTGAAGGGTCCTATTGTAGACTAGGTTATTGGCAGACTATTTTGAATCCTAGCGCTGCATTACTCTTTCACCAGAGAAATCCTTCAAAAAGCCACAGGTTAGCAGTTCCTCTATGGCATCTTCACCGCCAAACCTCGCCTATTCTCTACCTCAAGGTCGTGGTCCTAACAAACCTCCTTCAAAGCCAAGGGAAGAAATTCAGTGTTTTACATGCAAGGGCTACGGGCATTTTTCTGCTCAATGTCCTAATCGTTTAGTTGCCTTTTCTTAAGGAAGAACCCATGCTACTGCTTCAGAAGAGCAATGAATAAACAAGATGTAAGGGATTAATTCCCTTCTATACACACAAACAAGATCTTGAATACACATGCTTGAATCAAGAATAACAAACATGAGAACAAGACATACCGTTCATCATCGAATTGTTGATTCCCGCAGACGACGATGAAGCCATTAATGGCGTCCTACTCAAGGTTTAAAATCTGGTTTCGTTTCGGTGTTTCGGTCTGACCGGAATTTCTGAGATACCGAAATTTGGTATTTTTTCTCTAAGTTTTGCTTGGTCATTTGTGGGTGTAAAATGCCAAAATGACCGAAATTTCTGAGATTTCACTAAAATTTCCAAAATATTGCATTTTTCAATTCGATGTTGTATTTCGTTTCAACTCGATCGAAAAACTCAAAAAATTCGAAATTTCAACCAAAACGAAACGAGATTTTGCAATATGGTCCTACTTCAAGTCTACTACTGTAACGTCAAACAAGAGTCACACGAAGATAAGGTTTCTCCCTCTGACCTTATCAGTAATACTAACAAGATAATGGGGACTTGAGTGTTGCGTATGGTAAAGGGAGAACCTAAGTATCCTATTATATGGATAATCTCTAACCTTCCATAATAGCTAGAAATTATAAGGAGTGAGTATCCCACTAATCCACAACCTCCTTAGAAATAGGAAAGATGGAATCCAAAGTTCAAAGACGTTGTACAACGTCTATGTGACTTGGTCAGATGGGCCAACATAATAGAAAAGATATTATCACAATAGAACAAAAAATATCCTACACAAGATAGTACCCATTTACAATCAGACATCATTGTTGCTCATGGATTTCATCTTGTCTTTCATGGTATCTACCCATTTGTTGGAATCATTATCATTTATAGCTTGTGAAAAACTTAAAAGATCATCCTTAATTCCTATATCAAACTCAGACTCCTAGAGATAAACTATGTAGTCATCCGGAATAGCAAGCCTCCTGACTATCTGAGGCCTTCCCTATTCTTCCGGTTGAGGTGGAGGTAAATCCACAGTGTTCTCAGTGACAACGTCCTCATTAAGTGATACATCCTCTGTAATTGTTGTTCAACGGGATCATCACCAGTGATGACTTGTGGAAGAACAATGCTATCATGTTGTACATGAGCAGGAACTGTAACCAGAAGCTCCTCAAATACCTTACTACGTGGATTATCACTCCCAGTAATGTCACCATCCTCTAGGAATCTAGCAATAGAAAATTCCACAATCCTAGTACTGCATAAGGGTGCATAAAATCTGAATTCCTTTGATCATTGACAATAACCAATAAAATAGCAATTTATGGTCTTAGGGTCAAGTTTCTTTTCATGTGGATTATATAGTCTAGCTTCTGTAGGACAAGCCCATACGTGTAAGTGTCTCAAACTAGGTTTCTTTCCTGTCCACAACTCATAAGAAGTTTTAGGAACCGACTTACTGGGAACCCGATTCAAGATATACACGGCTGTTTTCAAAGCCTCACTCCACAAAAAATCGGATATACGAGTTGTTCATCATGCTTCATACCATTTCCTGAAAGGTATGATCCCCTTTCTGCAACTCTGTTTTGTTCAAGGGTACCAGGAAGTGTATATTGGGGAGTAATACCCTTCAATTTAAGGAATCGGCCAAAGGGTCCTCATTTTGTCCTATATTTATATGTCTAACATAGTATTCACCCCCTTTATAAGATTTCATGATCTTTTTGTCCAACTTATTTTTTACTTCAGCACAGAATATCTCTCAAATACATCCTTAGCTTCAGTCTTTTCCTTTAGTAAATAGACATAACAATACCAAGAGAAGTCATCGATAAAGGTGATGAAATATAGTGAATTAATTCTAAAAGTGCATCACTCCTTGTTGCAGCCACTTTATCCTTTCTAGTTTGCTTACCTTTAATGCAATCTATACAAGTTCCAAAGTTAGTAAAGTCTAGTGTAGGTAACACTCCTTCCTTCATTAACCTTTCTACTCTAAGTCTAGAGATATGACTTAAGTGCCTATGTCATAAGGTTGATGAATCATCACCGTTGGATTTACGTTTAGATCCAACATCCACATGCAAGGAAAAAATGCATTTCTCATAATCAAAGTCCAAGTTCAATTTATAAAGATTATTACATAAATATCCAATAAGACCCAGATCATTGTCTTTAAAACCATTCAAAACATTGTTTCCAAAACTGCAATGAAATCCTTGACAATCAAGTCTAGACAAAGAAATTAAACTCATAGACATAGAGGGAACATAGATAGTGTTCGTCAACTCCAGCTGATATCCAGTATCTATAATGAGTCTGTAAGTGTTGTTCGCTCGAACTTTAGACTCCGTCGGGTTCCTATGTAAACAACACTCTCACTTGGACTTGGTCTCCTAGAAGAACAAGATGTAAGGGATTAATTCCCTTCTATACACACAAACAGGATCTTGCCTACGTATGCTTGAATCACGAATAATAAACATGGGAACAAGCTATACCGTTCATCATCAAATTGTTGATTCCCGCAAACGATGATGAAGCCATTGATAGCGTCCTACTTCAAGTCTGCTATTACAACATCAAACAAGAGTCACATAAAGACAAGGTTTATTCCTCTGACCTTATCAATAATACTCACAAGATAATGGGGAATTGTGAATTGTGTACGGTAAAGGGAGGATCTAAGTCCCCTCTTATATGGATAATCTCCAGCCTCTCATAACGATTAGAAATTATAGGGAGTGACTATCCCACTAATACAAAACCTCCTTAGAAATAGGGGAGATGGAATCCAAAGTTAAGAGACGTTGTACAACGTCTATGTGACTTGGTCAGGTGGGCCAACATAATAAGAAGTATATTATTAAAATAGAATAAAAAATATCCTACACATTGATCTTAAGATTAGAGTTGTTTACCAAGTAACTTCTAAGGGATAGTTAGTTGCTCCGTCTTCAAACCATGCTTGCAAACGACATCCTCAGAGAAGATGGTATAACTACAACTGTCAATTTTTATAGTATATGCTACCTTTGCATCTCACTTTGGTTTGGAAAGTACTATTTCTACAGCAATTATCCTTGTCAGAAACCTTTGTGTAGCCAAAAGTAAATGTAGCAGCAACACCATTGCTCTCCAACACTATCACTGTCGTTGACCTCACTAGGTTCATACTCACACTCTGCCTCCAAATGTACTATCTTGTGTAGGATATTTTTGGGTTAAATACGCGTACCCCCCTAAAATGCACCCAATACTCCTCGTACCCCCCTAAGGTTCTGACAATTCCACGTACCACCCCTATTTTACCCCCTTAAAGCCATTTAAGTCGACACCAAGCATTAAATTCTATAAAATGACCAAATTACCCTTTCTTCTATCTTTTCTAAAATTTGGAAAGACCTAATTGCCCTGACCTATTTGGTAAAATTTGAAAAGACCAAAATGCCCTCATCTTCCCCAAATCATCATCTTCTTTTACAATGTAGATACCCAATACTACCACCACCACCACCGCTTTCCACCGCACTTCTATCCGCTTCCACTTCTTTTGGCAGAATCGTCTTCAATTTCTCTTCGAAATCACTGATCTTCTCATTCTTGCCGTTGCTTAGTGTGTGCTCCACTAGTACCTATCTCAGCTTCTACATTAAGGGGTAAGTGGCACTGCAAGGATCATCGATGTAAGCGAACACATATTCCCGATCTACCACCTTGAGTAGATCCTTCTCACAGAACTTTGAAGGGTGAAGGTCTCCGTTCAGTCCCATAGTTAAAACCCTCTTCGCCGCTTGACTCCGTGTTCTTCACTGTATGCCTCAAGTTCTCCTCCAAGTGCCTCAGATCTATGGCTTGGCATAACGCAACCAAGAATGTGGAAGACATGAGCTTCACAGAACCTTTCTTCTTCTTTTCTTTTTTTCAATTCACCCTCTCTCTCTCTCTCTCTCTCTCTCTCTCTCTCTCTCTCTCACCGTCGGAAGTGCTTCCCTCGCGATTGTGAGAGGAGGAGTTGGAGAAATGCATGGCTTGCTGCAATTGGTTAACGGACTTGAGGAATTCCATGGCTTCGAATCGGCTCCGTGGAAGAGATAAGTGACTTTAGCGAAGGTGGAGGAGTTAGGATCCCACTTGGTAATGATGGATTTGGCCTGTTCCAGGTTCTCTTCCATCATGGATTCGGAGAAGGTGTGAAGGGGATTTGGAGTAGGATTCTTCAGCTGAAATTTCATGAGAATCAGGCTACAGGTACAGGAGAGAACTCATCTTCGTTGTGCTGCTCTGCGCTCTGGACATGGTTGGTTATTGGGTTGGACAGGAATTGAAGCTCTGAGCAGTAAGAAGCCATGGCGGTCTCGGCACCCTTGAACCCATAGTCCAAGCTAGGGTTCCAGCCACCAGAGAGATTGGAGGGAAGACCATTGTTGTAGAAATCGTTTACCAACTCGGAAGATGATGATTTGGGGAAGATGAGGGCATTTTGGTCTTTTTAAAATTTAGCAAATAGGTTAGGGCAATTAGATCTTTCCAAATTTTAGAAAAGATAGAAATAGGGTAGTTTGGTCATTTTTAGCATTTAATGCCTAGTGTGGACTTAAATGGCTTTACGGGGGTAAAATAGGGGTGGTACGTGGAATTGTCAGAACCTTAGGGAGGTACGAGGAATATTGGGTGCATTTTAAGGGGGTACGCGTATTTAACCCTATATTTTTTATTCTATTTTAATAACATATTTCCTATTATGTTGACCCACCTGACCAAATCACATAGACGTTTGTACAACGTCTCTTAACTTTGGATTCCATCTCCCTTATTTCTAAGGAGGTTGTGGATTAGTGGGCTACTAACTCCCTATAATTTCTAGCCGTTATGGGAGGCTAGAATTATTCATATAAGAGTAGACTTAGGTCCTCCTTTTACTGTACGCAACACACAAGTCCCGATTATCTTGTGAGTATTACTGATAGGGTCAGAAGGAGAAATCTTGTCTTTATGTGACTTTCGTTTGACGTTGCAGTAGCAGACTTGAAATAGGACGCCATCAATAGCTTCATCATCATCTGCGGAAATCAACAATTCAACGGTAAACGATATGTCTTGTTCCCATGTTTAATATTCGTGATTCAAGCATGCATAGGCAAGATCCTGTTTGTGTGTATAGAAGGGAATTAATCCCTTAAATCTTGTTCTTCCAGAAGACCAAGTCCAAGTGAGAGTGTTGTTTACATGGAGAACCCGATGGAGTCTGAAGTTCGAGCGATCGGCACTTACAGACTCATTATGGATACCGGATACCAGCTGGAGTTGACGAACACTCTCTATGTCCCTCTATGTCTATAAATTTAATTTCTCTACCTAGACTTGATTGTCAAGGTTTTCATTGTAGTTTTGCAAACAATGTTTTTGATGTTTCTAAAAACAATGATCCAGGTTTTACTGGATATTTATGTGAGAGTCTTTATAAATTGAACTTGGACTCCAATTATGAGAAAATCCCTTCTTTCCTTGAATGTGAATGTTGGATCTAAACGTAAATCCAACGGTGATGATTCCTCGACCTTATGGCACAGGCGCTTAGGTTATATCTCTAGACCTAGAATAGAAAGATTAGTGAAGGAAGGCGTGCTACCTACACTAGGCTTTACTAACTTTGGAACTTATAAAGATTGCATTAAAGGTAAGCAAACTAGAAAGAATAAAATGGCTGCAACAAAGAGTGATGCCCTTTTAAAATTAATTCACACTGATATTTGTGGACCATTTAACCCTTGTATTACTGGTGAAAAGTATTTCATCACCTTTATCGATGACTTCTCTCGGTATTGTTATTCAATTTACTAAAGGAAAAGGCTGAAGCTAAGGATGTGTTTGAGAGATATTCTATGCTAAAATCGAAAATAAGTTAGCCAGAAAGATCAAGATCAAGAGATCTGATAAAGGGGGTGAATACTATGATAGACATATAAATTTAGGACAAAATGAGAACCCTTTGCTCGATTCCTCAAATCGAAGGGTATTACTCCCCAATATACAATTCCTGGTATGCCTGAATAAAACGGAGTTGCAGAAAGGCACAATCATACCTTTCAGGAAATGGTACGAAGCATGATGAGCAACTCAACGTTATCTGACCAAAGATCCTTAGAAGATCTAAGAGAATAAGAGCCCAGCATGGCTAATTGGATTCTGACTGCAATCAAGGATCCTTGCTTGGCTGATTTGGTATTGATTGCAATCAATAATTGATTGGCTGATTTGGTGTTGATTGCATCAAGGCTTGATTGGTTGATTTGGTATTGATTGCAATCAAGGCTTGATTGGCTGATTTGGTGTTGATTACAATAAAGGATTGGTTGGTTGATTTACAGTTGATTGGCTTCTAATCCTATCCTTAATTAATTTTTACCTAATATGCTATCTTTTTATTTAGTATGTTCTTATTTTAGTAAAACTCAATCTTAGGCATAGGGATTGAAATTGGGCTTTGGGAATCCTATAAAAGGATCTACTGTAATAAGGAAAGGCCGATTTTGAATAATATTGAATTTGACCTCCATTGGAGAGTTTCAGAGGAGCTTGCGAGTTCCAATCTTGTGATTGAGTGTTTTTCTTCCTCTTTGACCCTGCTCGATCCTACCCTTGGCACAAGGCTGCTCCATTCTGGTATCAGAGCCAAAGCAGGGTGTAGCGAGCATGGCTCCCAAGCGTAGGGGAGGTCACACTAGTCATATAGAGGACGTTACATTGAGAGAAGAGAATGCTCAACTACGTCAACAGATTGTTGCAATGAATCTTGAGATGGAGTGTCTGCGAACCTCATCTCGTCATTCCAATAGATCGGATGACACCACAGGCAGTCAATCACCCTCATCGGAAGATGAAAGGCATGCTTTTGCTATGAGACCACTACGACGACATGCTTAGGAGTAGCGAGAGGTCGAATGGTTTCGAAAGTTGAAAGGTGACCACACAACTCCAGCTGAAAAGATGAACCTCGGAGTGGAGAATCGACAACTTTGCCAACAAGCCACCGACGATTGATTCGTCACCCAGGTTGATTGGAGAGAACCTCCCAAGTTTGATGAGTACCAAGATGAGTAGGTCGACGAACATGGCGGTTTTGAAAGCCTTGAACCTAATTCTATTTTTGAAGCACAACACGGTGAGCCAACATCATTAAATGTAAGTGATTGTTTTCCTTGCAAAGAAGCAATCCCAACAACCACCGATCTTCCCATCGAGGAGATCACCTCTCAAGTCTGTGATTTGGTTCCATCATGCATATCAGTTTCTAGTTTTGGAGATTTTTTCGTAAAGGAAATGATGAATACGACACCGTATCAAGGTCATATTTGGAGCCATTGCAACTGTGCAACTTTCTTTACTTATTGATTGACAATGTAAAGGCGAAGACGAATGGAGACACGTTCCAATGGATCGACATTATCAATATGTATGATGATCTGTATTTGGCCGTTATTTCTTTCCCGTCTGTACTTCAATTTGTTCACCGTATATACATCGTCAACAATCATATTTTAATGCCTCATTTCTTCAAGCCGTGAACATCTCAATTGTTATCGCCATCAAATCTGAAATTGAGTTACAAATTCTATTATATTCAATTGGAGTTATCACTATCACCAATGACTTTGTCTCGTTTCCATTTTATCCTGGTAGAAGGCGAACATCTAAAGATGGTGACTTAAATTCGAGGTCGAATTATTCTAAAGCAGGAGGAAATGATGCAAGCATAGAGGCAGCAGTGGAGGACGTGGAAGTCCAGCTCAACCACCCAAAGATCCTTAGGAGATCTGAGAGAATAAGATCCCAACATGGCTAATTGGATTCTGACTGCAATCAAGGATCCTTGCTTGGCTGATTTGGTATTGATTGGCATCAAGGATTGATTGGCTGATTTGGTGTTGATTGCAATCAAGGCTTGATTGGTTGATTTGGTATTGATTGCAATCAAGGCTTGATTGGCTGATTTGGTGTTGATTGCAATCAAGGATTGGTTAGCTGTTTTACAATTGATTGCCTTCTAATTCTATCCTCAATTAATTTTTACCTAATATGCTATGTTTTTATTTAGTATATTCTTATTTTAGTAAAACCCAATCTTAGGCTTAGGGATTGAGATTGGGCTCTAGGAATCCTATAAAAGGATCTACTGTAATAAGGAAAGGCAGATTTTGAATAATATTGAATTTAACCTCCATAGGAGAGTTTCAAAGGAGCTTGTGAGTTCCAATCTTGTGATTGAGTATTCTTCTTCTTCCTTGACCCTGCTTGATCCTACCCTTGGCACAAGGCAGCTCCAGAGAGGCTTGGAAATAGCCGTGTATATCTTGAATCAGATTCCTAGTAAGTCAGTTCCTAAAACTCTTTATGAGTTGTGGTGTGGACAGGAAAGAAACCTAGTTTGAGACACTTACATGTATGCAGCTGTCCTACAGAAGCCAGACTGTATAATCCACATGAAAAGAAACTCGACCTTAAGACCATAAGTTGTTATTTTATTGGTTATTGTCAATGGTCAAAGAGGAACGGTTATCACCTATGTTTCTAGTTCTGACGGAAAGTTCACCACTCTCTGAAAGTCCACCGCTAACGGTCGACTCCCACCCACATCTCCCCAGGTAGCGGAGGCCAGCAAAGTCATGCTCAGGTAAGTATACCCCCAGTCTCCTCACCTTCTCCCCACACTTCGCCCCTCTGATCTTCTCGTTTCCCTCTCACCGACCCCTTCTCCCTAAAGCCATCGACGGATTACCTCTGTACACACATTGATTCCATCGATTTCTTATACCCATCGTATCTCTCCCGGACCCCACGCACATCGTTTTTCTTCCACCCATAGCCTCTCTTGCTGACCTACCACCACAACCTAAACCAACACCGATTGATCTCTCTCTACTATACCCATCCTATCCCTCTCTCAAATCGCGAACCTAAACCAACATCTCGTTCCATAGTTGTCATGGCTGCCATGGCGTCCGCCAGAGGGCTGCATGCGACCTACGCCATGCGACCCTCTTTGATTTCTTCTTCCGACTCTCTTCCCTCTTGATTTCTTCTTCCTGTCTTCGATTTCTTCTTCCCTCTTCGATTTCTTCTTTCCCTCTTCAATTTCTTTCGATTTCTTCTTGATTTCTTCTTCTGTCTTCTTTCCCTCTTGATTTCTTCTTGATTTCTGAATTTTCTTCTTAAAACTTGAGAAACAATAGAGAAAAAATAAAACATGGCTTGAGTATACATCTATTAACACATTAAAAATAGAGATAAAAAATAAAACATGGTCGACATCTCGCACTACACACATTCCCATGGCACGCAGCTGCCCTTCCATCTCGATAATACCGCCCCTCCACCACCCCCCCCCCCCCCCCCCCCCCCCCCCCCCTCTCTCCCCTGCTATACCCATCCTCTCCCTCCCTCTAACCGCCAGAACCTGAAACGACATCTCTCCATCGATTTCTTCCCTTCACAGACTCTCTCTCTCTCTCTTTGACCTCTCTCCCTATCCCGCAGATTTTCTCTCTGACCTCTCTTACCCTGACTCTCCCCCCCTCTCTCCCTGTCTGACCTCTTTTAGGTGTTTGGTTCCTCCACCATCACCTGTGTCTCCTTAATCCCCGGCGACTACCATTGACTCACTGACCCTGCGCGCGCTGCATTGGTACCTCTCTGCCTTGCAAGATTCTGTTGGTAATTTTCGTGATAGGCAAGAAATTTCACTCTTGTGTTGTATTTGGGTGATAATATATCTTACTCTCTTTGCCTGCATACTGTTCTTTACACTACCGTACCTCTTTGGATTATCCCTACGATTGCCTTAGTAAGTATTGCCTAATTGCTAGCTGAAGTGCTCTGTATCTTGCTGTATTTTGTGTACATATACTTGGTGTTGTGTGATATTGCCTATACTTTCTGTATTGCATCTGTTTGCATATTGTTCTTTTACACTACTACTGTATTGTTCCTTTAGTGTATCATTGCTTTGTATTACCTATTCATGCTTATTGTGTTATACACTGTTGTATCCATTAGTATAGTGGGACTGACTGTGTAGTAGTCTGTGGTATTCTAGTTTGATTTGACGCTTGTGTACCTAATCTGTTTACCTGTACAATGTATTAAATAATCTTTGGTACATTGTCCTATTAACCTTACCTTTGTACTGCATCTATATATTATATAGTATCTCTCCTATTTTGGTGCGTCAGGTAGGCAGCCGGCACTATATTATATCCTGCCAATCCCTTTTGCATGGATCCTTTCTTAATATATTTTGATTATCCATTATCTTTTCATTTATCATGCCCTCTCATACTAATCTTGTTCGTAAGCATAGGATTAGATTTGCATCCTGGAACATCGGATCGCTGACGAGCAAGAGTATGGAGTTGAAAGATGTTATGCGGAGAAGAAGGATTAATGTTGCCTGCATTCAAGAAACGAGATGGAAGGGTCACAAAGCCAAGGCTCTAGATGACTTCAAACTATGGTACTTGGAAACTTAAAGTGGGATAGGTGGAGTGGGCATAGTTGTGGACAAACACCTTAAGAATGAAGTAGTGGATGTTAAAAGATTTGGAGAGAGGATCCTATCTATCAAGCTGGTGCTAGACAACGAGGTTATTAACATTGTAAGCGCCTACGCACCCCAGGCAGGATTAGATGAAAGTGTTAAAATACAATTCTGGGAACACATGGATGGTTCAACGCAAGGTTTTGGCCAGGGAGAGAAAATTATTATCGGAGGTGACCTTAACGGACATGTGGGAAAGGATCGAAGAGGCTATGAAGAAGTTCACGGAGGATAGGGGGTGGGGGAGAGGAATGAAGAGGGGATCTCAGTGTTAGACTTTGCGATAGCATTTGAAATGTGCATTGCAAATACCTTTTTTAAGAAGAGAGAAGAACATTTAGTTACTTACAAGAGTGGACAACATGCAAATAGATTTCTTCCTAACTAGAAGGTCTGACAGACTTCTATGTAAGGATTGTAAAATTATACCTAGAGATAGCCTAACCACTCAACATCGACTGGTGGTCTTAGATATGTACCTTGGTGCGAGGCAACGTAAGAAAGCGAATCAGGTTTGCCCTAAGATAAGATGGGGGCGGCTACAAGGAGTTCTCTTAGAGTCATTTACCAATAAAGTAGCTCTACAAGGAAAGTGGGACTTTTAGGGGGATACCAATGAGATGTGGATTGAGATGACGACTTGTATTAAGAAGGTTGCTAAAGAAGTGCTAGGAATCTCAAAGGGTATGTGTCTGGCCCCTAGAGAGACTTGGTGGTGGGATGACGAGGTCCAAGCGGCCATTAAGACTAAGAAAGATCGTTTTAAGACTTAGCAAAGGACTAGAGAAGCAGATGATAAAGTGAGATATTATGCAGCTAGAAAAGAAGCTCGGAGGATTGTGGGGAAAGCTAGAGCGAAGAAATATGATGACCTCTATGAAAAACTTAATACAAAAGAAGGAAAAAACGAGATCTATCGGATAGCAAAGATAAGAGAAAGGAAGAACAGAGATCTAGATCATGTTAGATGCATTAAGAGTGAGGATGGTAGAGTACTAATACGAGATGTCGAAATTTTAGAGAGATGGGGTGAATATTTTTACAACCTACTAAATGGAACTACCTTGACAGATAGGATGGATTCGGAAGTAGAGAGGAGTAGTCTTGAAGCCAGCTCATGTCATGGGCATCTACAAAGAGTTGGGGAGGCCGAAGTTAAAGAGGCCCTACGAAAAATGAAGGTAGGTAAAACACCGGGACCGGATGAGATCCCAATTGAAGTGTGGAACAGCTTAGGAGTTCAGGGTGTATCTTGGCTAACCAAGCTGTTCAACAAAATTTTGAGTACAAAGAAAATGCCAGATGAGTGGAGGAGAAGCACTGTAGTCCCGATTTATAAGAATAAAGGTGATATTCAGAACTGCAATAACTATAGAGGCATAAAACTAATGAGTCATACCATGAAGCTATGGGAAAAAATCATTGAAGCCCACATAAGAAGAGAGACTGCTATTTCGGAGAATCAATTCGGTTTTATGCCAGGGAGATCTACGACAAAAGCTATTTACCTGTTAAGGAGGCTTATGGAAATTTTTAGAGCTAACAAAAGGAACCTCCATATGATCTTTATAGACCTAGAAAAGGCCTATGACAGAGTCCCTAGATAGCTTATTTGGCATGTCCTAAACAAGAGAATGAGCTCAAGTAACTATGTGAGTTTAATTAAGGACATGTATGAAGGCGTGATGACCAGTGTCAGAACTGCAAAGGGCCAAAGTAGTGAATTCCCAATTACAATTGGGCTACACCAAGGATCAGCTTTAAGCCCTTATCTGTTTGCACTCATCATGGATGATTTAACCAGACACATTCAGGATGAGGTTCCTTGGTGTATGCTTTTCGCTGATGATATTGTTTTGATAGACGAGACAGTGGAAGGGATTAATGCAAAATTGGAACTATGGAGATCAAGCTTGGAATCAAGAGGGTTTAAGTTAAGCAAAACAAAGACAGAATATATGATGTGTAACTTCAGTCAAACCAGGAGAGGGGATGAAGTGGTGAAACTTGAGGAGCAAGAGCTACCACAAAGTGAATGCTTTCGATACCTAGGGTCAATCATTAACAAAGAGGGTGATATAGAGGATGATGTTTCCCACAGAATTAAAGTAGGATGGATGAAGTGGAGAGGCGCATTGGGAGTGTTAAGTGACAAACACATGCCTGTTAAGCTTAAAGGGAAATTCTACAAGACAGTAATAAGACCAGCTATGACTTATGGGGCGAAATGTTGGGCAATTAAGAAGAATAATATAAATAAGATGAGTGTAGCGGAGATGAGGATGTTGAGGTGGATGTGCGGCAAGACCAGGAGAGATAGAGTAAGGAACGATTGTATTAGAACTGATTTGGGAGTTGCACCAATCCAAGACAAGCTCCGGGAGAGCTGCCTGTGGTGGTATGGTCATGTCCAACGGAGACCCATGGATGCACCAGTAAGGAAAAGTGATCAGATTCAGCTTAAAGGAGCTAAAAGGAGTAGGGGCAGGCCTAAGATGACTATTGGTGAAGTGGTAAGAAAGGATATGCATGTGGTAGGGCTCGACCGTAGTATGACTGCAGATAGAGTTGTTTGGAGGACAAGGACCCGTATAGCCGACCCTTTGTAGGGGGATGTTCCTAGGATGCTGCTTTGACTATTGCTTCAACTCCTACTTTTACTCATTTCCCTTTTTTACTTTTTATCTCTCTTGCATCCTTTATTGTCTTAGCATCTATTAGATCCATGTAGCCGACCCCATTTAGTTGGGATAAGGCTATGGTTGTTGTTGTTGTTGTTGTTGTTGTTGTTGTTGTCAATGGTCAAAGAGATTCAGATTTTATGCACCCTTATACAGTACTAGTATTGTGGAAACTTCTACTGCTAGATTCCTATAAGATGGTGACATTAGTGAGAGTGATAATCCACATAATATGGTATTTGAGGAGCTCTGGGTTATACTTCCTACTCATGTACATCATGATAGAATTGGTCATCCACAATTCATCACTGGGGATGATCTTGTTAAACAACATATTGCAAATGATGTACCACTGAATGAGGACGTTGTCACTAAGAAGTAATAACACTGTGGATTTACCTCCACCTTAACCGGGAGAACAAGGAAGGCCTTAGATAGTCAGGAGGCTTGCCATTCCAGATGACTATATAATGTATCTCTAGGAGTCCGAGTTTGATATAGGAATTAAGGATGACCCTTTAAGTTTTTCATAGGCTATGAATGGTAATGATTCCAACAAATGGGTAGATGTCTTGAAAGACGAGATGAAATCCATGAGCGACAATAATGTCTGGCAACTTGTTGAACTGCCTTCAGGGTGTAAAGCGATTGATTGTAAATGGGTATTTAAAACCAAGCGCAACTCTAACGGTAAAGTTGAGCAACAAAAAGTCGGACTAGTTGCTAAGGGCTTTACTCAGAAGGAAGACATTGATTACCATGAAACCTTCTCTCTTGTTTCCCAGGAGGACTCTTTTAGGATCATTTTAGTGTTGGTAGCTCATTACAACCTGGAGCTTCACCAGATGGATGTGAAAACGACATTCTTAAACGGGGATTTGGAGGAAGAAGTCTACATGAACCAGCTTGAGGGGTTCAGTAAACAAGGAAAGGAAAATCTAGTGTGCAGATTAAAGAAATCCATCTATGGACTTAAACAAGCTTCCGGACAATTTGAGCCAGTGTCCACAGAATGTTCTGGAGCGAAAACGGATGAAAGATGTTCCCTATTCTTCAGTTGTGTGAAGTCTTATGTATGTTATGACTTGTACTCGTCCAGATATTAGCTATGCAGTTGGGATGTTGGGCAGATACGTCAGTAATCCTGGTATGGATCACAGGGTAGCTGCTAAGAAGGTGATGCGTTATCTACAGGGCACGAAAGATCACATGGTTACTTACAGAACAACTGATCAGTTGGAAGTGATCGGTTTTTAATAAATATCCTTATTTGTAATTATAATTTCTTAACTGATAAGAAATGTCCTTATTTGCAATTATCATTTCTTGAGCGTTAAGAAAGGGTTTGCTGAGTACGCATATCAAATAGGATCCCACCACTTGGCATTTAACTGGAACAGGAAAGATTTTTCTAAAGAAGGGTGAGAGAGTAGAGTAACCTGCAGATATGTTATTCTCTCTCCCTATTCGTGTTTTCTCTCTACTCCACACATCTTACTCTCTCTTCCTGTGTTGTGATTTGAGAGCTAGGGTTTTGAATCCTAGTGAGTATTCAGAAAAATTTCTACTGCTGGTCTCATGCAAGAGTTGTACAAAGAATAAGTTGTTCATTCATGTGGTCAGCCACACTCTCAAGTGTTGTATTCCTTTGGAGAGTCTGCGCTTGTGGATTAATGGATTAACAGATAACCCTAAGTCCCTTAATGTGATGGATTGAATATCAAATGATACATGAGCCACGATTTCAAGATTAACACTTTTAAATTTGGCACCTATTTCCAACAGAACCTTGATGCTAAGAAAAAAAGATATTTCTATACCATCTATCTCTGAAACCATGAGTGGGTGCTGAAAATACAATCATAAATGGTAGTAGTTCCCATGTAAATGCATACATTCCATTGCATATGCAACTGGTACAACAGTACCCAGAGAGCAGAAGACACAAGTAATCGGAGGTATGTACTAAGTAACTAAAGCAGGCCATAGTGCCATACCGGATGGGTACTAAGCCATAAAAAGAGAATAAGCACATATATAAAGAGAGAGAGAGAGAGAGAGAGAGAGAGAGAGAGAGAGGAGGGGGGGAGAGAAACACCTTCAGAGAGCCATCCCCGGTTTCCACCCTCTAAAAAAAGCATTGAAGTGAGCAATGCTGAAGTAGTAACACTATGTAACGACATCAAAGATTGAGCACAGCCTAACTCCATGGGAAACCTGCATTGAATCATCGCAGCACTCTTTTATAGCCTCATAATCATGAACAATTAATAATTCTTAATAAAAAGATAAACCTGGAGAAAGATGAAAGCTTATGTCGAGAAACTCATGCAGAAGTGGGCCTTGTAGAAGCGAATCTTCCAACCTTACTTGCTCCCGAAGCAAAGGATGATGATGATCTGCACCCACTTAGAATTCTTGATGCAGGGGAGCTTAGAAGAGTTCGTCTTGCATAATTAGCTACCATTCTTTCTTCCTCAGTGTTTTCTCTGTTCTGTTTATTTATCTGAATGGTAAAGGGAGAGGAAATTTAGTTAATATAATAAGGAAAAGGAAAGAAAAGGAAGAAGTGGTGGAGTAGCACTATGCAAGCACCGTTTCCTTAGGGTGGCAGGGAAAATATATATAGAAAGAAAAAGCAATTAAAAAAATTGGAAATTTTTGATGAAGATTCATTATCAAAGTGCTTTTTTCCATGCATTTGGTTGTAAGGAAAATAAAGTGTTCTTTTTTTCCGCATCTGGTTGTGAGGAAAACATACATCAAATCAAGACATTCCAGTTCTTCTTATTGAGGTCTTTAAGAAATGAACCTCAAATCAGCTCAGAGCAGGAAAAGCAGTTCCACAAAAAATAAAACATAGCCACAAGTTTTTGTTACTAAAATAGAACTGAATAAGTGCAAATCCAAGTTCAGACTTCAGAGGGCGATTAGTCCCGTTTTTCTCCAACCACAGAGAAAATTAATCCAGATGGAAGCGGATAGGGACTAAATCAAGTACAGCCGAGAACATAATTTGCTTTTTACCTATATATAGTTCCAAGATTGTAGCAGCAACAATCACCTCTCAGAGTAGCAGAAGGTATTCAAATGACTAATTCTATTCTATCTAAAATGACATTTCAGAACAGAAGAAACAGACCCAAATGGAGGTCCTTCTTGTCGTTATACCATTCAAATTTAAAAACCCAACAAAAGGCATAAATCCTAAATCGTTCAATTGCACACAAAATTGAAACCACATTACACTCAGGGGTAATTCAGAAGTAAAACGACAAAGGGGAAGATCTACCTCTTATTAAATAACCAGAGGAAGCCGAGGAGTTTACAGAGTTTACGGAAAAAGCCCGCTACGTCCTTGTTATTCCATGAGACAGTCGAAAACAACTAAAATCCTTTACCGAGCTCTACTAACAGAGGTTGCAGAATCTGATGAAAACGTGAAAGAAGAAAACAGGGGTCAGCTATGAGAGACGAAGGAGTAGAAGTGTAAAGGAAAAAAAAAAAGAGGCATTACTCACCATTGACGGTGTCAGACCATTGAAGCACTGAAATGGCAGAACGATGGGAAACCCTGCAGAATATTCCGATTTCGTTACAGGGAAAAGCCAGAAACCATGACCAGCTGTTTACAAAACCTCTAGACCTTTAATCCCTATAAAGGTCTAGACGACTCCATGAAGTTGTAACTTTCGAATTTTCCCATTTTCTTCGGTTTTGGTTGCCGAAGGTCTTACTTAGAAGTAGGGGTGTCAACGGGCCGGTTTCGGTTCGGGCTTTTCGGTTTCGGTGTGACTTTTATAGAAACCAAAATCAAACCATTAAGAAATATTTGGTTTCGGTTTCGGTGCGATTTGGTTTCGTGTCGGTTTCAGTTTATGATAACGGGTTGATATCGGTTTGGATTCGGTTTGGTACCGATTTTATATAACTAGTAAGGTCCGGTTAGTGCTAATTTTTCTTCTCTTTCTCTTTTAAGTACATAAAATATTTCAAATACAATGCATCTTTGTATCCTATGTCCTATGGCCTATGGATACAATTGGTTGGGTAATCACTAACAAAGGATATGAGATAAAGTGAGAAACTATCACAACACATTTAGGGGGCAATGGGGCATTAGGTATTTACTGATTTACTCATTTATCGGGTTAGGTCGGTTCGGTTTGGGTTCGGGACTAACGGTTCGGGCTACCGGTGCACCGTCGGGCTAGCCCAAACCAAACCAAACCGTTTGCCTTTCTGGATCCACAAACCGAACCGAACCATTAAGAGTTCGGTCCGGTGTGGTCCGGGCTGGTTCGGACCGGTTTCATGGGTTCGGGTTGGGTATTGACACCCCTACTTAGAAGTCTTTCAATAGTTGGGGTCTTCAGCCTTTGGAAGGCCACTATAGGCCCACCGGCTAGCTGCCAAGCCCATGGACTTAGCCGTTTGGGTTAAGTAAACAACCATTGTTAATAACTTTCTAGGACTGATATTCTCTGTGCCGCAGTGCAGCCTGTGCCCAAACACATGGACTGGATATTCAGGGGGCAGGACGGTCATTTCATCCATCCCCATGTGTCTGGGTGCAGCCTACGGCCTTGGCACAAAGAACATTTGGCCAACTTTCTATTAGGAAGTCTACAGAAATGTAAAGAAACCTTAAGAAGTAAGGGTGTCAAAACCTAGCCCGAACCGATAAGATCGATTGAAACCAATCAAAAAAACCCGGATCAAACCGAACCAATCCTTATCGAATTTGTTTTAAACTGGGGTATGATGGGACCAACTGCAAACAGGGTTGCACCAAATCGACCGGTATCCAAACCGAACCGAATGAAACCGATAAAAAAAAAAATCATTGAGTATAAGTGTATGAATAAGTGAATTTATTATCCATTGATTTCAATATTGGTGCGAAAATTTCTGGTTCTAAGGGACAAATCAGTGAGTATGAGGTTATGAATAGGAAAATTGATTTGTAACAATGCTTCCATTGATCTCCTTGTTCACTATATTAGTTGGATAGTAAATGAACGATTTGATGGTAGGGTTTATTTTATGATTTCAATATTAGTTATCTTATCAATAATTATTCATTGATTTCAATATTAGTTATTTTTTCCTTATAAGTTAATGATAAATAATTATATGATTTCGTTACAAACTCTATTTATCCATTGATTTCAATATTAGTTATCTTTCCCTTACAATTTATTCCTCTTTGTTCGGATTACAACATGAACGCATCAAATCAATTTTCCTATTTTAGGTTGTTTACTTATTTGACATGGGAATGTGAATTAAAGTGTTTTTATCGAATCTTTCATCACTACAAGTTATGAATGTAAGATTTCATTATGTTTCAAACCCGAAAAACAAAGTAATCTAAACCAGTATTAACCCGATATTGAAAAACCAAATTAAATCAAACTGCACTAGATTGAAACCAATTGAAAATTGAAATTTCTTAACGGTTTAGTTTTGGTCTCAGTCATTCTGAGACTGAAATTGAACCTGATACATCCAATATTCACCGCCAATCAATGACCGCCACGTGTCGCGCATTTACCCGCTCCATAGCTAAGGGGAACGAATCGGGGTCCCGAAGACACTCGGGGCGCGGCCACCACTCGGCGCGGCCCCGCATCAGGGCGCGGCCTCCTCACGGCCTCACTTAGGCGCGGCCTCACCCAGGCGCGGCCTCCTCACAGCCCCACCCAGGCGCGGCCTCCTCACGGCCTCACCTAGGCGCGGCCTCACCAGGGGCGCAACCTCACCCAGGCGCGGCCTCCTCACCAGGGTGCGGCCTCACCCAGGCGCAACATCATGGGCACCGAGGTGGGGGCCACCCATCTACGACCCCGATCGTATCGCTAAGACTCATGTCACTACCAGGACTCTAGACCCTTAGAGGTCACGTCATCCGACGGATTCAAGCACCAAGGACGTTATCACCACACACGGATATCTATCCACCAAGGATCCCGATGCCACCAGACACTCCCTCCCAGCGGGGAGATGGCCAATCGAGATAGAGCCCGCTACCCAGGGCCTCTATCCACTCAACGGCACAATCGTCAATCAAACGGGGACTCTCCACACCGCCATATGCTACTATAAAAGGCAAAGGTACACAACCCCATAGGGGACATCTAAACTCATCCGAATCATCACTATTCATCCTTTTGCGCCAGGAGATCTAACTTTGGCATCGGAGAGCCCTAGGCCGGACCACACCGGTTCTCTCTGTTGACCCCTTTGGTCCACTTGCGGTGACGATACTCGCAGGACCGCTCGACGATTTCTTGACGCAATAGCATTGGCGCCTGCCTGTGGGAACGAAGCTAGCCATTACGACTACTAGCTCGCTTCCATACTCATTCAATGGCACGAAGGAAGACTACCACCACCAACAACGGAGCAAGGAATGGATCACCACCCCCAGAGGGCTCTCGCCGCGAGCCAACGACCACTGGACCATGCCCCTCCTGGAGGAGGAGATCCCCCTTAATGACCGATTCGTGATCGCGAGCCCAACAATGACGAGGCCAACGATGTGGTGGTGGAGGTGACACTTGACCCCAATGCTCCAGCCACGTGGGTCGATCAACGACCGCAACGACAGATCCTCGGTGAACAACGACTCTTTCGAGAATACCGACGGGCGTGCGACATCTCACCGTCGGAGGACTTCACCAAGAAGCAAGGGTGGAGTCCATACCTCAACAAGAGCCAAACCCTAGGAGATCATCTCCGGGGCGCGAGATCGAGAGACTTGCGCGATAGGCAACCCCACTCCGCATGGGGGAGCCTTCCCAAGATCCCAGGAGAACAAGAGACCTCTCACCACGGTCGTAACGTGGGAGGACGCCAACACCCAGGGCGAGGGTGTCTAGCCCGCAGAGATTGGTCCGGAGGTCCGTGTTCGACTGACGACCTGAAGAAAGTCACATACCACGACGGCCGGACCTACAGAGAAGAAAGCCCTCACCTTCACGACAGGATTCATCACGGCGTGACCATTCCCCATCCTACCAACACTCAAGGCGGGAGGGGACATCCAGAGAGAGCGTGAACGAGGTCGCAGCCGAACCTCGCCGGCCGGCGTGGGGGCAGACACGGACGAGGAGCTCGATCAAAGACTCCGCGACCTGGATGAGAAGCGGAAGGGTTGAAGAAGCGGACCAAAGGCGAGACACATTCCATACCCCGGACAACACCCCTTCTCGGCAGAGATCATGTCACCACACTACCTTCCGTGTTTCGACTACCCACCTTTGAACTCTACAAGGTACCACCGACCCTAATGACCACATCAACTACTTTAATGGCATGATGACGCTATATGGGGGTCGACATGATATCCCTGTCGGGCATTCCTGCGTCCCTTAAGGGAGCAGCCACATCATGGTTCTCCAGTGCTACGACCGAGATCTATATGCTCGTTTGCGAGCTATGTGAGCGATTCGTCACCCGTTTCCAAAGCAGTCACAAGCGTAAGAAGACCACCGTCAATCTACTAAACGTGGTACGTAACCCGGGGAATCTCTCGGGAATACGTTATCGAGTTCACCAAGGAGTCCCTGGAGGTTCGAGACTTGGATGACCAGACACAAGATGCAGCCCTAGCGCAGAGGTATTAGGGACTGGACTTGATCAAGGACCTGGCACGTCATGAGACCAGGACTATGAAAGAGCTCTCCCGGAGCGGTGCAACGAGTTTGCAAATATGGCCGAGGTACTACAAGCTAGAACAAAAATAATCGAGGCCAAGCCACAGGACAACAAGAGGCCAGCACCGATGACCGCAAAGAGGGTAAGAGGTCGAGGACAGAGCGCGACAAGAGCAGAGCGACCGCCCATCTAGGAGGACAGATCACGCCGCCCAGAGAGAAGTGAGAGGGCAAGCACTCCCCGAGTTCACACCATCGAACACCACCAGTCCCGATACTCATGCAGATCGGACCGTGACCTACTCCATTGGCCACGACCCATGCTAGCAGCGCCAGAGAAGCGAAACCCTAACAAATATTGTCTCTTCCACAAAGAGAATGGGCACGACATAGAGGAGTGCTATCAATTGAAGAGAGAGATAGAACAACCGGTAAAAGCAGGAAGCTTGAACAAGTATGTGAAGGGGAGACGTGACAACCGCTCAGTGCCAAGGAGATAGAGGTGGCGACGGAGACAGAGTGGAGCCGAGACGAGAAGAAAGAAGAACAGATCGAGAGAGAGACCGCCAGAAGAGCGGAGAGATGCCACGTAACCTAGTGGCACCAAGGGACCTCCTATCCTCACCATACTTGGAGGACCAGGGCAAGAGTCCACCTAAAAGCTAAAGCTCATGCCAGGTTCGTGGGAGTGGCAGAGAAGCCCAAAGAAGATAGCCAAGACGAGGCGGTGATCTCCTTCTCGGATGAAGACTGGAAGGACTAAACTTCCCGCATGAAGATGCCTTGGTAGTACAGTGGAGGTAGCCAATCGACCAGCACACGTGGTACGATAGACACAGCGGCGTGCGTGGACGCATCTTCTTGGACGCCTATCGACAGCCTCGTGTTCGGGACGACTCGCTCAAACCGAGCCCACTTATCTCCATGGATTCTCGTGCCACCGCCTCCATCGAGGTACCATAGAGCTACCCGTCACCTTCGGGTACACCTCAACAAGTAACCATCATGGTAAATTTCATGGTAGTCAAGTCCGTGGTTTCTTCAACGGCCTCCTAGGGCGACCATCACCGACCCTTAGAGGAGTCATATCACCACTTCACCGAAGATGAAGTTCCCACCGAGAATGGGGTAGGCGAAGTCCGAGGAGATCGAAGAAAGCAAGGAATGCTACGCCACCTTCATGAAAAAGAATAATGGCAACACCCGTGGAATGGCACTCGCCTAGAGAGCATGATCGTGACTGAGAGATGAACTCGACAGAGAGAAGGGGAAGGCAGTGGAAGACCTCATCCCATGGCCACTCACCAGGATGACCCCTCCAAGGTCGCTCGTCGTCGGCCGCTAGCAAGGAACAAAGAAGAGCTTGGACACCTCCTCCAAGCGAACATAGATGTCTTCGCATGGTCGACCTCCGACATGCCAGGAATACCACGTTCCATAGTGGAACACCGACTACATGTCGACCCAACCAGAAGCCCGTTCAAGGCGGCGTAATTCGCCCTCACCGACAAGCGGAATCAAGGAGGAGGTCGAGAAGTTAAGCCGATCAGGGTTCATCGAAAGGAGAAGTTCCCAACCTGGCTCGCCAACGTGGTCATGGTACCAAAGCCAAGTGGGAAGTGGAGGATGTGTGTCGACTACACCGACCTAAACAAGGCATGCCCAAAAGATGAATACCCACCGCCCGGATCGACCCATCGATCGACGCCACCGCCGCCATGAGATGCCGAGTTTCATGGACGCCTACTCCGGATACAACCAGATCCTCATGTATGAGGATGATGAGTCTTACACCGCATTCCGGACGGACAAAGAGAACTACTGCTACAACGTCATGCCGTCGGGTTAAAGAATGCGGGGCCACCTATCGAGAATGGTCAACAAGATGTTCGAGGAGCAGATCGGGCGCAACATGGAGGTATATGTGGATGACATGCTCGTAAAAACGCCCACACCAACCAACACCTGACCGACCTAGAGGAAGCATTCACAGCGATCGAGGAGGAACCAGATGAAGCTAAACCCCGCAAAGCGCCTGGTGTAACGTCGGGAAAATTCCCGGGTTCATGGTCTCACCGTGGAATAGAAGCCAACCCATCCAAGATCAAGGCCATCCAGAGATGGCACCTCCGAACGGTCGTGAAGTGCAGAGGTTGAATGGAAGGGTCGCCGCCCTTTCCAGGTTCGTGTCACGATCAGGTGATAAGTGCTTACCATTCTTCAAAACATTGAAGAACCTCCAAGCCCTAAGGACTTCACATGGACGGAAGAGTGCCAAAAAGGCGTTCGAGAATTGAAGGAGTACCTAGAGAGCCCACCTGTTTGGGCGATCGAAACCTAACGAAGAGTTGCAGCTCTACCGCCGCCACCTGTGCCGCGGTCGGTAGATCGCTTGAAAGAAGAAGACAAAGTCCAGAGGCCCATCTACTACGCGCCCATGTCCCGATCGATGCGAGACCGGTACACTAGGATCGAGAAGGTAGCCTATGCATTGGTAATGGCAGCCAGGAAGCTACGACCATACTTCCAAGCCCATACCATCACAAATTCTCACAGACCTACCCTTGAAGAAGATATTGCACAGCCGGACGCCTCGGACGATTGATAGCATGGGCGGTGGAGTCAAGTGAGCATGACATCAAGTTCCAACCAAGGACAGCCATCAAAGGCCAGGCTCTTGCAGATTTCATTACAGTGTACCCGACCGAGATCGAGTCACAAACAGGGAGCCCGAAGAGAAGGATCACGGATCGTGGGACATGTTCGTGGATGGGTCGAGCAATGCGGCAGAAGCGGCGCCTGGCTCATATTAACCAGCCCCAAAGGATTTCGTATCCAATATGCTCAGTTGACCTTCCAAGCATCCAATAATGAAGTAGAGTACGAGGCATTACTAGTCTGGACTCGGTGGCCAAAGCCATCCAAGTCACACACCTATCCACCCCGGAGCGACTCCCGCACTGCAGAACTGGTGAATGGAGAGTATGAAGCAAAAGATGAGAGGATGGCATCATACCTAACACGCGCTCAAGCATTGATCGAGGGTTTCGAGAAGTTTGAGATGGTTCGAGTTCCGGGAGGAGAACGCGCCGATGCCCTATCCAGGCTAGCCAATGAGGAACTCGAAATTTGGCTAGCGCACTATGTTGAGATCCCGCATGAGCCAACATATAAGGAAAAGCAGTTAATGAGATCACTGAGGGACCTAGTCGGATGGACCCTCTACTCAACTACCTCCGTAACGATGTCTTACCGTAAGACAAGGCCGAAGCAAGGAAGATCGGGATGAGAGCGCAAAGTACACCGTCCTAGGGCATCGTCAAGCGGGGCAACAAGACCACTACTCCGGTGCCTAGGACCCAAGGGGGCAGAGTACGCCCAGCCGAAGTCCATGAGGGGATATGTGGAAGCCACATGGGGGACAAGCCCTAGCCTACAAAATCCTCCGCTGTGGGACTATATCGGCCACGAATGCAAGAGGAGGCCATCCAATATGCCAAGAAGTGCGAGCAATGTCGGTTGTTCGCCCAAGACTCCCATCTACCCGCCACCAAGCCGACATCAATCCTCAACCCCATACCTTTGCCATGTGGGGACTAGACATCTTAGGTAATCTTCACCGCAGCACCAGGAAACGGAAAGTACCGGTCGTCGCGATCGACTACTTCACCAAGTGGGTTGAAGCTAAACCCTTGGCCAAGATAACAGAGACAGAGATGGAGAAGTTCGTCCGCGACGACGTCATCTAGAGTTCGGGTACCACGGATCCTCGTCTCGCATAATGGAAAACAATTCAACAACCCTAAATTCCAAGCATTCGTCACCGCTACAACATCGACTATCGGCCCTGCCGGTAGCATACCCACAGCCAATGGTCGTGTGGAGGTCACCACACGTAACGCCATCGAAGGAGTCAAGAAAAGGCTAGAAGGAGCCAAAGGCAAGTAGGTAGAAGAGCTACCAAGCGTCCCGTGGGCATACCGAACTACAAGGCGGACGCCACAGGAGAGAGCCCATTCCGCCTAGCATATGGCACTAAAGCATTGGCGCCGTAGAGGTCTCGCGCTATGTCCCATAGGGTTTCGCACTTCAATGAACGCACTTATGTCGACGGATGGGCGAACCTAGACTTTATAGATGAGGTCCGCGAAAGAGCACTACTAAGGAACGCCGCCTACCAAAGAACGTCATCGCCAGGTACTATAACGCCAGGGTCAAGGAAAGGCTATTCCACCGGGGAGATTTAGTACTACGGAGGGCAAGCGCATCGCAGCCACGCAGCGGGAAGTCACCCAATCGGGAAGGACCCTACATAGTCTCCAAGCGCACGCCCGTGGACTTACCGCTTGAAGACTCCAGGGGCAAGAAGGTAGACCGTGCACTGGAACTCGAACATCCGAAGAAGTACTACCGGTAGAAGCATAGCAGTAGTGGTAGTGGTAGGTAATGAGTGTGAGGGAGTAGCAGAGACAACATAAAAGACAATGTGAATTTCATCAAAATAAAGAAATGTTGCAAGAATACTTGTCTTCTCCTACCACTCAATCGAACCAACACGAGGCTTCGTGCCTAAGGCGGTATGCCAACATCGAGGCTTCGTGCCTAAGGCGGTATGCCAACATCGAGGCTTCGTGCCTAAGGCGATATGCCAACACCGAGGCTTCGTGCCTAAGGCGGTATGCCAACATCGAGGCTTCGTGCCTAAGGCGGTATGCCAACATCGAGGCTTCGTGCCTAAGGCGGTATGCCAACATCGAGGCTTCGTGCCTAAGGCGTATGCCAACATCGAGGCTTCGTGCCTAAGGCGATATGCCAACATCGAGGCTTCATGCCTAAGGCGACATGCCAACACCGAGGCTTCAAGCCTAAGGCAACATGCCAACACCGAGGCTTCATGCCTAAGGGGCCATGCCACCATTGAGGCTCTACGCCAAGGCGTTAACTATAAAGGGTCGAGAGAGCATCAACACGCAAATAATCACCAAGCGACAAGGCAATCAAAGAAAAGCAAAAGCGATCACATAGAAAAGTCATAGTAGTTACAATTCAAGTTCAAAAAAGGAAAAAGGTGGAGACGTCTACAGGATCGGGACGACCGTAAGGTCAATGGATCACGAGTGGTGGGTCACCTCCGACCCAGAGACATCATGTCCACCTCAGAGGACGTGCAAGAAGACCCCTCGAGCAGGCAGCCTCCACCTCTCGACACCGGAGCGCTCTCCACCCCACCGCACCCGGAAGCGCCGCAGTAAAACTTCGTAGAACCCCGAGACAGAGAAGTCATAGTCGTGGGTCACCTCCAGACACAAGCGGCTAAGTCCCGGACCCCTCCCTCATAGGCGGGCTGAAGTCGCTCTGATACAGCTGGCCGAGAACGCAGAGGATGCCTGGAACTCAGCCACGTACTCGCTCACCTGCAGATGCCGCTCCACCTCATGCCTTCCCTCAATGAATGAAGCTCCTCCTCCAAAGCAAGAACCCTAGCCGAGCTCTCGCCGCACAGCCAGGTCACACGCAGCTCCTCGAGACACCTCTAGGAGCTCCCTGACGCCACAAACGAGCTCCCGACACCCTCCGCACGCCACCTCGGCCCTCTCACGGGCATCGACTCCGACCCTAGAGCTCCCTCTCCACGTCACGCAGGTGCACGTATCCGCACCTCACGAGAAGCGTGACCCTCCAATCGAAGCACCGCCTCAAAGCAATACGGTGATGGACCTACAATCAACATGGCAAGAGATAAAATAGTGTAAAAATAGATGGAGCAATGGACATGAGGAGACAAAGGAATAACTCACCGAAGCCATGTCATGGTAGAGGGTCAGGCCGCACAAGCATCGCTAAGCTCTCGCAAGGCCATCCTCGCGGTAGGGAGCCTGCCCCTATCCACCCACTCCCGCGATACGCCGCCTCACCCAAGGTCGAGCCCTCCAGCACGCCCAAGGTGATCACTGGACTCACCCGGCGTGGGAAGATCTGGGCAAGGTGACCGCCTCGAAGAACTCACACCCTTCCCCTTGGAAAGGAGCAATACGGTAAGAATCAAGGAACAACAGAGGGAGGCAGAGGCACGAGCCCGGAACGCCACCGTCACCAGGAGAAGTACGGGGAAGGAGGACCCGCACGCGAGCTCGTCATGCGGGCATGTCTCGGTTCCACCCTTCCGCTTCGCTCCAACAACCACAGCGCAGAAGCACCACTAACATCGGTCACTCCAGCAGATGGACCACCCCGAGAAGCGGCCTTCCTCCGCAGATTGCCGCGGAGCAAATCAAGTCCGGACGATATCCACCGTGCATAGATCGACCAACCAATCGATTACACATACATTCAAATACCAACATGCCAATCAAGTACAAAAGACACGCTCTTACCAGACTCGCCTTCCAGAGAGACAGAAGGCCTCCGAGTCCAACTCCGGGACGTGGAACGGATCGCGACCCAGACGCACGGCAGGGAGTCACCTCAAAATCACTCACTCAAGCCCCCGATTGACCCTCTTGAGGTCAATAACTTCCCTAACGGTCTCAGAGGGCATCGAGGACCGTGGCAAAAAAGAAGCGATCCCTCCAATACTTCACGTTGCTAGTAATCCCCGTGAGAAGCTCCACAGAGGCATAGGGCCCCTTGAGCACGCGGCGAGCAAAGTGATAACATCCATGGTTCCCCTTCTTCAAAGATAAAAGTGGGAGAACAGGGGAACAAGTGGCGGCACGCCCAGTGCGAGCGAAGAAGACATAGAAACCCAAGATCACCCTCCAAGAGTTGGGCAACACCGCCAGGGTGAGGTGCCAATGCTCTAACACCAACTCGACAAAGCGAGGGATAGGAAGGCGAAGACCCCGGAGGAAAAATGCACGGTAGAGGCGGATCTCCCCGCACGATGAGAGAAGGCATACTCGCTAGGCCCGGAGAGCGCAACATGACCTCGGCGGGAATATGAAACTCCTCACGGAGGGAAACCAAGTCGAGGGTGACAAGACGCTAGCAATGTGGCCTAACCTATCGCAGGACCGGCGTGAGGATGCCGCCCTGGAGGGCGGACGATCCCTACGAGGACCGGAGACACTAGAAGGTCCCACTCGTCCACCAAGATCACTAGGGGAGGGTATAGAGGGCGGAGTACCCACGTAAGAAGGCGTCCGGGAACGCTCCTTCAAGATCCAACCCCGATCAAGCAGGCCAAGGTCAACAGGAACGACATGAAGGACAAGAGGGGAACGAACTACTTACTCGAGAAAGCAATCTCCTGAAGCGGCAAGAAAAAGGAAAGGAATGTCACCCGCAAAATATAAACAAAGCAGATCCATCACATACAAGAGGAGGAATAGGGAAGAAGAACGAGGGTCCATCACGTCCACGCCGCAAGCATCACCGGCCAGCGTGGGACCACACCGAGCATAGCCACCCAGCCGCCGCAGCGGCGCCAGCCCATGCTGTGGCGGCCTCACGAGACTCAGCCTCGGCGGCACGGCTTGGCCTCACCACGGGCGCGGCCTCACCGCGGCACGGGCGCGACCCTAACCGCGGGCGCGGCCTCACCACGGGCGCGGCCTCACCGGCGCGGCCCCAACCACGGGCGCGGCCTCACCAAGGGCACGGCCTCACCACGGGCGCGGCCACCGCGGGTGCGGCCTCACCACGGGCGCGGCCTCACGCGGGGGCGGCCTCACAGCGGGCGCGGATTCACCGCGGGCGCGGCCACCGCAGGGCGCGGCCACCGCGGGGCGCGGCCTCACCGCGGGCGAGGCCACACTCGCGGGCGCGGCCTCACCGCGGCCACACCCGCGGGCGCGGCCTCACCGCGGCCACTCCCGCGGGGCGCGGCCTCACCGCGGCCACACCCCGCAAGCGCGAGGAGACACCCCACACAAAAAAAAAAAAAAAAAGAGGGGTTGGAATCGATGTACCTCAGAAAAAAGGTGATTGCGCCGGAAGGACAAGCACACGGCAATGACGTAGCCACACCACACGAGGCACAACCAAGGAATAGAGGTCACAAGAGGCAAGGCACTCAAGCTTTCCAAGCAAACCAAGGCACCAAGAGAACACCACCCAAGCACAAGGACCCCAAAAATCAAGCAAAGTGGATACTAGTGGAAGTGACCCAAAAACAAACACATGGTGGGCACCAAAAAGAGGACAAAAGACAAAAAGAAGAAAGGAGAGCAAAAGGGAAGACAAAAAGTAAGAAAGAGAAATGAGAAGTGAAAGAAGAAGGGAGAGGAAGGAACATATACCTACAAAAACAAAAAGAAAAAGTGTAGGAGGTAAGGTTTGAACCCCCAACCTCTCCTACCTCATCGATGGATTTACGCAAACCCCACGGAAAGTTTATTCGCGGCGGACCTCAAAGACACCTACTCTCTTGGACATCCTATCCCAAGAGAGGGGGGAAAATGATACATCCAATATTCAGGCCAATCAACGACCGCCACGTGTCACAGACGACCCGCCCATAGCTAAGGGGAACGAACGGGGTCCCAAGCACCACTCGGGCGCGGCCACCACTCGGCGCGGCCCGCATCGCGCGGCCTCCTCACGGCCTCACCTAGGCGCGGCCTCACCCAGCGCGGCCTCCTCACAGCCCTCACCCAGCGCGGCCTCACCAGGGCGCAGCCTCACCCTGTGCACGGCCTCCTCACCGGGCGCGGCCTCACCCAGCGACATCATGGGCACCCGAGGTGGGGGCCACCCATCTACGACCCGAACATATCGCTAAGACTCATGTCACTACCAGGACTCTAGACCCTTAGAGGTCACGTCATCCACGGATTCAAGCACCAAGGCGTTATCACCACACGCGGATATCTATCCACCAAGGATCCCGATGCCACCAGACACTCCTCCCGCGGGAGATGGCCAATCGGATAGAGCCCCGTTACCCAGGGCCTCTATCCACTCAACGCACTGTCGTCAATCAAGCGGGGACTCTCCACACCGCCATATGCTACTATAAAAGGCAAAGGTACACAACCCCATAGGGGACATCTAAACTCATACTGAATCATCACTATTCATCTATTTGTGCCAGGAGATCTAACTTTGGCATCGGAGAGCCCTAGGCCGGGACCACACCGGTTCTCTCTGTTGACCCCTTTGGTCCACTTGCAGGTGACGGCACTCGCAGGACCGCTCGACGATTTCTTGACGCAACAGAACCAAATCGATCATTTGACACCCCTACTTAGAAGCAACAAAGAATTAGAGAACACTTGTATGTCCTAAGAAGAGTAGAAGGCTTTCTAGAATCTTTTACTAAGGAGGTGGGAAGGTCTACTCTCCCGGACTGGAATGTTTCTAGTGATTTTATTGAATCTTCAAGTCCAATGACTTGAGCAATGGGGGCCAACCGAAGAATGCTCCCAACTTAAACAATAGAGAAAAAGGAAGAACTCTTAATAATATAATGAAATGGGAAAGAGAATGCAACCTGATCGCATACGGTGTGTGGCCTATGTGCCTAGACACATGCCACACGAATGGCTCCGACGGATTTTTCCTTTCCATAAAGGCATGGTGATCATTTCACATGGCTTTGTGTCTAGGGGGAGCGGCCTTACGTGGCACACAATCAGGAAGCGTTATTTCTCTCTAATGAAAATTATACTTTTCTTTCTTAGCCCACAATGAAAAAAAAATAATGAAAATACTACTTAGGTATGCTTCATGACCTATCATGTGACGTTATTTTGGTGGGTCCATAGAGGATCTTGGGCCTATCCTCATAAAAATTTCAGCCCATTATTAATGAATAGAGAAAATTAGATCAAAATTTTAACCTAATGTTTCAAGACATGTTTGACTCAGTTTCTTGACTCGTTTGAGTCAGAAAAATTACCAAATGAGTTGAGTCATGAGTATGGAGATCATCTTTGCCGCTAACCGCGAAGGATCCAATTTGATCCAGGATGAACCAGTCAGTTTCTGTTAATCCAATCGGTTCGATCTAGCTGAACATTGACACCCTTAAATTCTTGTATGGAACAAGCCCACACAGGGAGAGTAGTGGACAATAAGGGAAGTAATATGAGTCCATAAGTTTAGCATGTGTTGAAGGTGAACTCACAGTTCCTTTTCAAGCAAAGATATCTCTTCCTAATGTACTCCCAATTAAGCTCATTAGAGATAAGTCCAATAATCCCAAACAAGAAGAGTGGAGAAGGGAATGAATGAAAGTAATTCAGTCCATAAGTTAGACAATATTCATGTATGTGTTGAAGGTGAACTCATAGTTCCTTTTCAAGCAAAGAAATCTAATATATATATATATATATATATATATATAGAGGGAAAAAGTTCTCTGTCCAGGAGTGTGGCCTATGCTAGCACTCCCATGAGTCTATCTCTCTCATTCCCATGTGAAAAGACACCTCTGCCCCCTTGTTTTAAGGAGGAAAGAGATAGACACATGGGAGTACTGGCGTAGGCCACACTCCCGTACAAAAAACTGCTTCCCATATATAAGGAAAAAGTTCTTTGTCTGGGAGTGTGGCCTACGCCAGCACTCCCATGAGTCTATCTCTCTCCTCCCCATGTGAAAAGATACCTCTGCCCCCTTGTTTTAAGGAGGAGAGAGATAGATAGATGGAAGTGTTGGCGTAGGCCACACTCTCGTACAGAAAACTGCTTCCCATGTACATATATATATATATAAATCCTCCCCAATTCAAGGACAGTTGTTGATTTTAACTTTACTTTGTGAACATTAGAAAGTACAATAAAAGAGGGGACAAAATGAGATCACGCTAAGGGAACAACAGTGAGAATAGGAGAGTTTGGTGTCTCTACACCATAGTGTCTAAATTGGCTTTCAGCTAGCCAAGTTTTTATTAAAGACTGACGCTTACTTTTGCACCAAATTTGGGACAATTATAAATTGCTTATTGTGCTAACTAAGACCCAATGCTCCATACAACATATATATATATATATATATAAAAGCTATGCCACCACCGAGCGGTAATTAATGAAAGGAGCTGGAATTGCTCCAACATAAGCAACTGTCAAAAGTCAATTCAAATTCAAAAAACTCATGCCATCAACAAGAGGATTTTCATCATCTTAATTGCACCACACTTCAGAATTCAATTTAAAAAACATGGGTACTTACTGAATGCCGGTATCTTTTTATCTTTTCAAGTATTGAGTGGACAGTTGAATTCTTAAGTAAACGTAGTGTACTATTTCATAAAAAACAATAAACACTTTTCTGTCTAAAATACTTCATTTTTTTTTTTTTTCCTTCCAGAATTCACCAAAAATTGCCATAAGTAACTTTTAAGAATTCAGTTCAACCAGTGTGAAAAGATACAACAGACCTGTTGATTGTAGCGGTAATTCACGACATCTCCCCTTCTTAGAGAAAAGATAGGCCTTTCTGGTCTTATGCCGGTTTCTGAAGCTTGACACCAGAGAATCTTGTCGGAGAGAAGATTTCTCTGGCTGAGGCACTGGCAGATGTTGTGGCCTTTCCGAAATAGCCCAGTAGGAAAGAAGAAGAGCAAAATTCAAGTTTGTGTTGTTCATTACAATCTAGCTAGTAGCTTCTCCTATCGATCTATGATTTGATTGGTTGTCTATCCATGTGATCGTGTTGCATGCTTCAGACTACAGTCCCTTCTAGTTAAAGTTTGGGACAAGCTGTGAGCCTCAAATGGTGATCCGTACGTACCTCTTTTTGTCTAAAGAAGAAGACAGGGGTCAGCTATGAGAGAGAATTTTTATCCACTCCTGTTATAGGACGGTGCTATCATGTATCGTACGGCGGCTGTAGAGGTCATGTGCACCATGTGGGACCCACTGTGTCACATGGGCGTACGATGCATTACGACACCGATGCTGTAACAAGGGAGGATAACGATTCTATGAGAGACGAAGGCGTAGAAGTGTAAAGGAATAAAAAAGAGATCCAAGCATTACTCACCATTGACGGAGTCAGACCATTGAAGCACTGAGATGGCAGAACGATGGAAAACCCTGCAGAAGATTCCGATTTCGTTATAGGGGAAAGCCAGAACCCATGACCAACTGTTACAAAACCTCTAAAACCCTAAAAAGGTTTAGACTCATCCATGAAGTTGCAACTTTCGAATTTTCCCATTTTCTTCGATTTTGGTTGCCGAAGGTCTTAATTAGAAGAAGTCTTTCAGTAGTTGAGGTCTTCAGCTTTGGGAGGTCACCATAGGCCCACGGGTTAGCCACCAAACCCATGGACTTAGGCGTTTGGGTTAAATAAACAACCATTAAGAAGTTAGGGTGTCAAAACCTAGCTCGAACGGATAAGACCGATCGGAAAAACCCAAATCTAACCGAACAGATCTTTGTCGGATTGGTTTTAGACTGGGGTATGATGGGATTGCTTGAAAATCGGACCATATTAAACCGACCAACATCCAAACTGAAACCAAACCGAATGAAACCGATAAAAAAAAATCATTGAGTATCAGATTATGAATAAATGAATTGATTATCCATTGATTTCGATATTAGTGAAAAAAATTTCTGGTTCTAAGCGAAATTGTTACAAATCAATGAGGATCAGGTTATGAATAGGGAAATTGATTTGTAATATTCATTGATTTTCAATATTAGTTATCTTACCCTTACAATTAGTGATAAATAATGATATGATTTGTATCAATGATTTCGTTATAAACTCTATTTATCCATTGGTTTCAATATTAGTTATTTTCCCCTTACAATTTATTCATCTTTGTTCGGATTACAAAATGAACACATCAAATCAATTTTTCTATTCATGATTGTTTACTTATTTGACTTGGGGAATGTGAATTAAAGTGTTTTTATCAACATTTCGTCACTACAAATAATGAATGTAAGATTCCAATATGGTTCAAACCTGAAAAACAAATCAATCTAAACCGGTATTAATCCGATATTGAAAAACCAAAATAAATCAAAACCGACTGAAAATAGAAGTTTCTTAACGGTGTAGTTTTGGTCTCACTCATTCTGAGACCGAAAACCGATTCAACCTGATCGAAATCGAGCCAAACCAATCGTTTGACACCTCTACTTAGAAGCTACAAAGAACTATAGACCACTTGTATATCCTAAGAAGAGTAGAAGGCTTTCTAGAATCTTTTACTAAGGAGGTGGGAAGATCTAGTCTTCCGGACTTGAATGTTCCTAGTGATTTTATTCAATCTTCAAGTGCAATGACTTGAGCAATGGGGGCCAGCCGAAGAATGCTTTCAACCTAAACAATAGAAAAAAACGAAGACCTCATGCGGTGCATGGCCCCTGCTCCCAGACACAATGCCATGCGAAATACCCCCAGAGATTTTCTCTTTTTCATAAGGGCACAACAGTTATTTCATGTGACCCTGTGTCTTGGAGTAGGGGCCGCGCGCCGCACACGATTAGGAAGCATTCTTTCTCTCTAATGAAAATTATACTTTTCTTACTTAGCCCACAACGAAAAAAAAAAATAATGAAAATACTAATTAGGTATTACTATTTGTTATGATTCGTTTAAAAGCTTAATGCTTCATGACCTATCATGTGACGTTATTTTGGTGGGTCTATAGAGGATCTTGGACCTCTCCACATAAAAATTTCAGCCCATTAATGAATAGAGAAAATTAGCTCAAAATTTTAACCTAATGTTTCAAGACATGTTTGACTCAGTTTCTTGACTCGTTTGAGTCAGAAAATTTATCAAATGAGTTGAGTCATGAGTATGGGGATCATCTTTATTGCCACTAAAACCACGGTTTGATCCAGGCTGAACCAGTCAGTTTATGTTAATCCAATCGGTTCGAGCTGAACATTGACACCCTTAAATTCTTGTATGGAACAAGCCCACACAAGAAGAGTGGACAATAAGGGAAGTAATTTAAGTCCATAAGTTTAGCATGTGTTGAAGGTGAACTCACAGTTCCTTTTCAAGCAAAGATATCTCTAATGTACTCCCAATTAAGCTCAATAGAGAGACAAGTACAATAATCACAGACAAGAAGAGTGGAGCAGGGAATGAAAGTAATTCAGTCCATTAGTTAGGAATTCAGGTATGTGTTGAAGGTGAACTCATAGTTCCTTTTCAAGCAAAGAAATCTAATATCCTCCCCAATTCAACGAAAGTTGTTGATTTAACTTTGTGAACATTAGAACGTACAATAAAAGAGGGGATAAAAATGAGATCACCCTAGGGGAACAACAGTGAGAATAGGAGAGTTTGGTGTCTCTTTATAAACTTAGGACAAAAAAAATTGTAAGGTGAGAATAAACCATAGCTTTGATACACCATAGTGTCTAAATTGGCTTTCAGCCAAGTTTATATTAACCGTAGGTGTCACTATTTTAGGTATCCATATTTGATTGGCTTTGCCGGCTAATTTGTATCGATATCGACCATGACCAATACCTGATTGATACAGATAAGTTATTTTCTCAACTCTTGATAAAATTCTACCGTGGTTCAAGTAAGGGCTCTGTTTGTTTCCACGTAAAATTTTACGTGTTGAAAAGTTTTATGTTTGTTTCCATTGAAAAACAAACACTGGAAAACTTTTTAACATGTAAATTTTTTCAAAGTTCATTTTTACATTGAAACAAATAGAGCTCAAAGAAATCGGTTTGATTTAGCTAAAAGCATACTTTAAAAAATGAAAAAGGACATACCCAGAGCATTAGACTTCAATCATTGCGAGTTCTAGAAAGGGTCATAATGTATGCAACTTTACTCCCGCCGTTGGGGCATTGGATCCTTTATTTTAGGATAAGATTGAACCTAAGGGTGTCAAAACTTAAATCAAACCGGCTCGGCTCGACCCGATTGCGACTGATCCAAATCGAATCGAGGCCTTATTGGTTCGACTTACGGGTTAGAGCACAATCCGATTTTCGGTTCGGGCTAAACCTCACCAATTAGCCCTCTCAATAGGACCAAACCTGAATCGAACACTAAAAGCAATCCCAAACCCTAAAAACTCTACCCAAGACCAACCTATGCTTTCAAACCAAACTAAACAGATATATCACAAACCAAATTGAACCTGAGTGAAACCAGAACCGAAACTGAACAGATCTTAATGGTTCGGTTTTGGTTTCCCTGCAACTCACATCGAAACCAAAAAAACTAAACCAAGCCCGAATTGAACCGTCCAATTTGACACCCTTAATTGAACCTAAAAATTCAATACGAATCAACTGATTTGAGAGATCCGATTACAATAACTCAAACCATCCACCATGTACTAAAGTTTGATGTGACTCAATGACTCACAAAACAAAATTAAAGAGCCAGAAAGAAAGAAGGCTAAAATAGATTTGCAGACAAAATATGGTCGTTCAAACCGCCCGCGGGGGACGTCAGTGCTCACACCTCTGGTCAGCTGAGGACTTACTCTGCAACATTTCGAGAAGGTGAAGCCGCCTTACGTACAGGATATGGGCAATGCAAATTTACCTAAACATGAATCCGACTCAATCCATATCACATACCTAATTTAGTAATTTTGAGTGAATCGAAAGTTCTCTTCCAGTCTAGTCATCGCTTTACAAAGTCAAAAACTGTATGCGTTAGCTTTCTTTTATCTATGTGGGTTAACCCCGTTAAAAAATAAAAACCCTAATGTATCTTTCTCTAGTTATCTATCCTCTATAAAACCCTAATCATTCTTGGCTTCTCTTCCTCACACCATCCTTTAATTTCTTTCTTTCTTTCACACCCTCTTAAAGTGAAAAAAAAAAAAAAAAAAAAAAAAAAAAACCAAACCATAATAGTAAGAAAAGATGAAGGAAAGTTGCAGTACTTCATCATCCAAACTTGATCGAAAGATTATTGAAAGAAACAGAAGACTGCAAATGAAAGGCCTTTCCTTCAAGCTTGCTTCTCTCATCCCTCGCAACTATAACTCCACTAAGGTTCTTCTTCTCTCTCTCTTTCTCTCTTATTTCTAACTAAATATTATTTTAATTTTATGTGAACTAATTTAAGCAAGCTATTTATTACAGGAAATATCATCACAGCAAGATCGATTGGAACAAGCAGCAAGTTATATAAAGGAACTTAGACAAAGAGTGGAAAGTCTCCAAGAAAGGAAGAAGCAAGCTATGGAAATCTGTGGGATCAATAATGGTATCAAAGAAACAATGAGAGTTGGGTCAAATTTGGTGCCAGTATTTGGACTGAGGGATATGGGTAATAATAGCTTAGAGATCACTTTGATCACTGGATTGAATAACAACTTCATGTTTAGTGAAGTCATTAGTATTCTTACAGAAGAAGGTGCAGAAGTTGTCAATGCTAGCTTCTCTGTTGTGGGTGAAAAGGTTTTCCACACTATCCACTCTCAGGTAATTAATTAATTACTATTTAATCTACTTCTTCTTAGTTAGTTAGTTAGCTTTATATATTCTAAGATTAATTGATGGGCTTGGTTTAATCTTTGAAGGCTACTAGCTCAAGAGTAGGAGTGGACACTACAAGCTTATGTCAGAGACTGAAGGAGTTTGTTCTTTAATTAGTTCTTAGGATGATTCTGTGTTTATGTGCGGAAATCTTTAAGTAGTTGTATTGCATTGTAATGAGTCTCTTTCCCTTTTCATGAATGTAAAACTCTTGTGGATGATAAGAATGGAGTTTTTTTCAAAATTTAATCATCTGTACTGTGTTATTTTACATGTTTTTTTTTTCCTGATAACATAGTAACAGGAAGAAGAAGGAAACTCTCTCTCTCTCTCTCTCTCTGTCTTTCTCTTTCTCTCTCTCCAGTTGAATTAAATTGATCTCAAGTAGACCTTATGCTCACAGTGTGGAGTTTCTTTTTGGAACCCCATCAAATTCATCTTATTAATCAGTCATTCATTTCCTTAATCCCTTAAAAGCTCCATTTGTTTTGGCATAAAATTTTACCTAGAAAATTTTACTTGAAAATCTTCACTTCAAAAAATTTTAGACATAAAATTTTAAATGTTGAAAAGTGTTCCAATGTTTGGTTTTTTTTATGGAAACAAGCATTAGAAAATTTTTCAACATGTAAAATTTTACATTTATGAAAGTAAAATTTTACGCTGAAACAAATGGGGCCTAAGGTGGAAGGTGCTTGCTCGATTGCAGATTTTTACCCTATTGCCATGATCTAGGCAATCCGTTTTAGGAGGGTTGTGGATGAGCTAGTATGCATAAACTAATCTACTTTCATAAGTGGCAAAATTATATCAAACAACATCGTCCTTTGTTTAGAGCTTCTTAGAGGTTTCTATAGGTTGATTCAACTGTAGGAATAACCACAACATCTATTCATGTGACACAATGAGGTGGGCCCTCCCAATATGGGACCATGTAAATGAATTTTTCGCTTTATGATAAATACATATATATTATATTTTTTGTACATATTTTTGTGCCCATTAGATACAATAAAATTATGCGGAAAAATATTGTTGCGTGATCGCATGGAACTTGCGCCAGACATAGGACCACACAAAATTATCATCCACTCCCTTTGAAATAAAAAAAATCAATCATATTGATACCCCTACGCATGTTCTCATTGGCCCTAGGTTGGTGCAGGGGCCACACTACCAAGCAGCAATCTCTTGCCCAACAAATATATACTATTTTATATTTGAATATTATTGAATTCAAGTTTGAATATTCAAATGCATGGCATACTTGGAGATGGATACTTAATGAATATCTATTGGATATCCAATTGAATTCTGATGGCATATATACTAGTCTGATACAAATTGTCTGCTCCAAAATGGCTTTTTTACATCTTGAGCTGAGTATAACATGTTTTGACCTACTTGATCATAAAAAATACCAGAACAAATTTTTGAAAATTATTGGCAAGTCCCATTCTTGATCATTGTCACCTTTAGGCATAGAGAAGGATGAAAACTCCACTGCCTTCTAATGGACCATACTCAAGAGCCTGCTTGAAAAAGGTTTATTTATGATCTTGTCTCCTCAAGCACATTTATAATCATAGGTCTTGTTCAGATGGTTGGAATCACTGATCGTAGTGGAGTCTGGGGTATGTTGATCTCGAGTTTAACACTCCTCATCCTCTATCACCAGCAGTAGTATGATAGGTTTTTTTTGAAATAAGCGACAAATCATTTCAGTTGGAAGCTAAAAATCTCAGATAAGAGGTGCTTTTGGTTTTGCTACATATTTTTAGGGTAAGAGAACATTATCTAGACGTGTGTGGTGCACAATTTTTGTGAGCAAAATGACCACTATGCTGTCAGGGATTTCTATCTTTTCATGGAGGCGTGACAATCATTTCGTGTAACCCTATGTTTAGGTATAGGAGTGCCACACGCCACACACAACCAGGTAGCATTCTTTTCCCTTTTGCCGTTACTAATTAATTCTCTTGTTTGTTTCATTAATATATATATTCTCTTGTGTAGGACGGCAAAGACATATATAGTCTTAAAGAAGCAAAAGACTTTGTTTTAACGTTTTTAGTCCTAGGTTAATGGAGTGGGTTTATTTATTAATTATTTTAGAAAGCAGGGGTAGCATATGTAAATATTGAAAACTCACTGGTGAATCTATAATTAGGCCTTACCTCAAGGGAGGTACGTGTAAATTTTCCAAAAAATACCGTATAACACATTTTTTTAACGAGGATAAATCATGTCATTTATCACATTTCTAATGTCTACTAAAAAAATATTTAGTTTTAATAATGATATATTGACATGTCAATTTCAAATTATTTTGAAAACCATTTTTATCCTTACAATAAATAATTTTTGCTAATAACAAGGGGTAATCAAAAGAAGGTTACAACTAGGGGTGAAACAGGGCCGGGTTGGGCCGGATTTATTTAAACCCTAGCCAAACCTTGAGTCCTTTTAGCTCAACCCAAGCCCTACCCGGCTCTAGGTCAGGCTAAGATATCTCAGTCCAGGCCCAACCCTGCCGGGCTTAGCCCAGGTCCAACCCTGCTAGGCTCAGACAAGCCCAGCCCAACCTGGCCTTGATTGACCCTAATCAGGTCGGGCTGGGTTGAATTGGCCCTGACTAACCTTGAAATTTGTTAGGGCCTAGTTGGCCCGACTTGCCTTGCTTTTTCTGCCATTTATATGCATTCAAAAAATGAGACACATGTGATTGGGTATTAGTTTGTTTCATACTTAATTGACTATTGGATTTTTCTTTGGGTTAAAAAATTTGGCCCAATCTTAAAATTATAATATTTTCATTCAACAAATAAACTGGCCTTTTTTTTTAATAAACCAATAGATAATTAGATACTAAAAAAAATTGCAAAATGTAAACAATAAATTGTAAATCATAACCTAACACATGGTCGGCCCGGGCAAGGCTTAGCCTGAGGCCTCAACCCTGGCCTAGCCCGACCTTGACCCAGGGCCTGAAATTTCAACCCTAACCAGCCCTCAGGGTTGAAAAATCCAGCTCAAGGCGGCCTCGGGCTGACAAGGCAAAACTTATAACCCTAGTTACAACTTCTCACTTCACCATTTTGATGACAACAAGATACATCCGTTTGTTTATGGTGATCAATAATTAGAATATGAAAATTTTTGAACCACCTCAATTTTGGTGATAACTTGAAAGTTTGAAAGCCTAAGGAGGCCAGACTCCAAATATTGGTACTTGTGGAATCACTTTCACTATCTAATGGCAGTTTGCTTTTCTCGATCTAAAATGTTTAAATGTTTTGTCAGCTGATGTGGCATTTGAAAATTCCACCCATATGCTATCCAAAATCCCATAGAAAATAAGAAACTTTGGTTACTACTTTCATGGGAAAAGTAAAAATCCCACCTTCTCCAATCCACTACGCTATGGGACCCAATCAGTCCCACAACATTCTCACCCCGTTCTCTTAGTCAAACAGACGGGACCTCTAAGGCCACTCACATGGAATGCACAGGAGTAGTTTGTTTAATAGTGACTTTAGATGTTCACACCAAACAAAAATAATAATAACAAAGAAAATGACTTCATATAGGGATGTTAACCGGTCGGGCCTAATCGGGCTTAACCAAGCTTGAAGCCTGCACCGTGGCTGCCCGTTTAGATAATCAGGTTGGGTCTGCACGGACTCAATCGGGCTCGGGCTATAATCAGGTATTAAAATCAGGCCTTAATCGGACCTTAATTGGGCTATGGACCTATTAAAATCTAAACGGACTTTAAACGGAGCTACCCTAAAAAACAAAAAATTATTGAACAATAAGAAGTCAGTATTGGAAATTTTGAAAATCTCCCTTATCATGTAACACTTTCTTTTCATATAAGATTAGAGAAGATTATTGTTATTGTTAATACAGAAGGAACAAGGACATGCATGGAAGATGCGGAATTAAATCTTTGCCTTGTTTTATTACCATGTAGTTCCCAAAGAAATGTGAACACGGATGTGCTTTTGTTTTGGTTCTCTCTCTGTGGGAACTATTGTCAATGTCCATTGTAGGAAAACCAGAGAGTGGATCTTTTCCCCGTACAAGTACCGTGTAAGGCCCTCCAAGGCCATTCATATGGTCTCACAGTGTATTCCAAGTGAGTGGCTCCGGAGGGCCTTGGATGTTATTTGTACAAGGACATAATCTGGTCTCAAAAAACCATCTTAAAGTATTTCTTTGAACGTGGGGGAACTGGAGATGGTTGCACTGGCTAAACCCCACGGCCCATGTGTTAAAGCTTGGGAACGAGAAGTTTACAAGTTAAAGGGTCAGGCCTGAAATCGATCAGTCTGGTCAGGCTTTGAATGGGCTAGGACTCCACACCGGGACCATCCAAATATTAAACTTGTCGGGCTTAATCGGACCGGGCCTGGAATTGATACCCCTAACCTCATAAGTAACCTCGAAGTCCACTCAGGTCTTTGGAGCAGAGACCAAGGTTTGATGAATTGGTATCATTCACCAAACAAAAACAAAAAAGTATTGGTACCGTATCACCTGGATTGGGTGATATGTACCCGTTTTGCAAGTAATCAATCTTGATACTGCGTCGATACCTTATCAATTGCATGGTACAGACAAGGGGTAAAATGGTAAAAAAAAAAAACCAATTTAAAGGAGATTCAGGGATAAATCTGTCCAACACGATCGATCCGTTTCGATACCGTATCAATAACGCATCGGTTTTGCAGGTGAACGATACCGATCCGAAGCCGTGCACTAAAACCATGGCAGACTGATTTTCACTTTCAAGATTCTAACAGCTTGTTCAATTGCTTGTTGAGATCTAGAGCTCTAGGCGTCACTGTGCGTGTGTAGGGATTTCTGAAATATCGGTAGCATTTGCAGAGAACTCTGAAAATGGTTTCACAGTGGCAATCTAGTCGAGCTCTTGAATATCTCTGCGACCAAAATGCTTCTGATCGCAGGATCTATAGATCATGATCCAATTTAGATCCTCTGCGGCGCACTGCCCGTAGCGGTCTGAGCGGCACAGACACAGGGCCGCACGCAATGTCCGTCTTACCTCTACCTGAATGTCTTGCCTGAGTGAGAGTAAAGCGATCATTAAGCTTTGTGTCTGTGCCACTCAGACTGCTACGGGCAACACACGGCAGAAGATCTGGATCCATCATGACCATGGGCCAATGTTGTTCTATCTCCCGTCCGTCGTCACTGTCTTTTCTGTCTAAGGCAAATTTCTCTTGCTACGCATGTCTGCTCTAATTATCAAATGGCAGATTCTTTTACCAAAGCTCACCCATTTGGTTTATTCTCGATTTTTACTATCCAAACTTCAAAATGTGGACTCTCTACTAAACGAATCCATCTTCCGCTCTATCGTAAGTTCAGCTTCCCACTAATTAAACGTTGTGAGAAACCTATGCGCCAAGAATTATTTACACTTTTATTACGTGCATGGCATTGTATTCATAAATCTTCTTATAAATTTCATATCAAGTAACTAAGTGGTTCACCCTTGGCAAAATTTGTAGGGGACATTAGTGGATTTTCATTTTCTCAAGTGCGCACCATACTTAAGAATTCAACCGTAAGAATATGGACAATGATATTTTTTTATCCTCTCAAGTGTTGGGTGGACGGTTAGATTCTTATGCATGGTGCACTAGGCGGTGCACGTGACATTAGCTTCTCCCCAACATCCACACACCTAGAATCAAGGATGCAAGATCAGGGTCTGGATCAGTTTCAGCTTATTCCTATCCAGATTGACCCGACTTAGCCAGATTTTGCCTTAAGCCTAGTTTTGGGATGCAGATTGGCTGCATTGGCTAGAACAAGATCAGGATTGGCTCAGAATCGGCCTACTAGAATAGAATTTCAACCCCACCGCTCTCCCCAACCCCCAAAAAAAAGGAGAGTCTATATATCATTAGGGGTGTAAACGAATAGTCGAAATCCGTTTCCATATTCATGTCCGTACTCGTTTAGCGCTATCCGAATCCGTCCGAAAACTAAACGGATGCAGATACGGATAGGTTATAGCTATCCAAAAAGCTATATTTACATGTAAACGGATAAAATATCCGATCTGTACCCATGTTCGTATCCGTTTAGCACTATCTGAATCCGTCCGATAGCTAATTGGATGCGGATGTGGACATAGCACTGTTCGAGCCAAATCCGATCCGTTTACAACCCTATATATCATATGGTGTGTACAAAGGTGGTGGTTGGCTGTTATTGAAAGTTATTTATCATATGAAACTACCTAATTTAATGTTAGGATTATATATATTCAGTCTTTAATATTGGAAGTAGCAAGTACAAAAGGAGAAGGACGGGGTACAAGGATTTGAATCAATACCATTATACCACCATGTATCTTGTCCTAGTGCCAATCCTTATACTTTAATAAATATGAGGGGAAATTAATGTTCTTTGGGTGGGGTGGGGTGGGATGGGGTGGGGAGGGGAGGGGAGGGGGAAGCCACACCCAGACATAGTTTTTGTTGAAATGACTGTCACATCGGCTTGAAAGGCGAAAATTCCACTCTTGAGATGCTAGTGTGTATTTGGTGCGAGGCTTACACCACCCCCCTTGCACCTTGGTGCCAATCCTATCTTCTAGTTCCACGAGTGGTCAATGAGCCTCAAGGGGTCATCGAACCAGATGCTTTCAAGCTTGCAATTTCTTCATGCATAGATAAAATGGTTTTAGGTATCAGTATTGGTTTAATATTGCCCATATCTATATTATAATGGATTATGTGATGCGTATTGGTTGTATTGAGTGGTTTTACCTTCAAAATATCCATACCAAACCCTTTTTAACATTTTTATCCTCATCCATAGTATTTCAAGAATGGGTATTGGCATTGAAATAGAATAGGGGTTGATCAATACCGATATATCAAATTGGGATCCGATTCTTCTACTTCTGCTTGTCTGGTATTGTCGTGCATCCACATACAAGTACTGTGGAAAGTATCACTTTACCCCCATTCAAATAAAGTGCTTGGATAGGGATAAGGCGGTATATTCTACCTTGCTTATGTGTAAGAAACACACAACGGAAAGGGTCGGCGAAAGTAGAAGAGTCGAATTGATCAAACCGACACTAAAACCCTGCTTGGGTTTCACTCAAAAGGGTTGATTGGCTCAAAGCTACCACTTTTTTTTAGATTGGTACTCTTTGTGCAGGTTGGCATATGCCGCATGCCCCCGTGCAATGCTTTACCCCCCATCTTTTCCTCATCACTCCATGCACGCTCTCTCAGTGTGGGCTGTCGTTTGGCTGTTCCGTCAACCTGGAGGGAGGGAGGGAGGGGCAGGGTGTATCGGAGTGAGTGTCTTTCACCAATCATCACCAACCATTATTAACAACACGTGTCATTTGTCTGTATTGGTAATTCCGTACTCAACCGATACATGAAGCATCCCCTTCCGCTCTACGGCATTTCCTTTGTAAAATCTCAAATATAAAAACTTGAAATGAGAGGAATAGTGAATCACTATATAAAAGTAGGGAAAAGGTTGGATATGTCACTAATTTTCGATGAGTGAGCGACGTACATTAATCATAGGACTGGATGCAAGAGGGTAAGTGAGTCTTTTCAAAAAGAGAAGAAAAAGGATGATAAATGCTAGACACCCTCTTGGTGTGCCTGCCTTTTCCAATAATAGTAGGGAAAAGAAACTAGCACTTTTGTGTGTATCTCTCTTCTCTTCACATGAGATGATATTGTTGTCCTCCTATGTACAATATTATTTTATCACACCTCATTAGACTTCTCTCTTATACAGTTTTCTTATATAACCCTCTCCCATAAAAGTAACAAGGAAAAATATTTCTCTTTCAATTCAATAACTCTTTATCAATGTATGTTTTTACTTTCCAAAAGTCACAAAGTAGACCTAAGTCATGTATTTTCATGGTTTATCGATCAAATCGCATGTTCCTTAGAAGTATGCACGTTAATAACTAAAGTACTAGTATTCATGCATGGATATTCCCAAGATGTATGCCAATTAATGTGAGGTATTTGATTGAAGGGAAGTAGTTCTTTATCCGTTAGCACTCCCATGTGTCTATTTGTCTCTTCCTCAAAATAGGGAGGCAGGGATGTCTATTCATATGAGAAGGAGAGAGATAGACTCATGGGAGTGCTGGCAAAGACATAGAACTTTCTCCCTTGATTGAATTAGACTCGTGAATTTGCTACATACATGGCTATTCTAGAGTCCAAGATCATGTCCTCTTTATCCAAGGGTCAAAATTGAAACATCATCTGCTCATGTGACAAAATAGATGTCTTGTGAGATTTGAAAATAAATGGAAGAATGTTCTCTGTGTCGCAGCACAGACTGTGCATAGGTACATGAGGGTGGGCGTAATGATCACCCTGCCCCCTGCACAGGCTGCCCATATACTTGGGCACAACTTACGCTGCGACACAGAGAACAATGCCCTTAAAACAAACACTTGTGACAAACATATTTCACGAAAATAAAGTGGTGGGTGGGAGGGGGGGTGCTAGTGGCGTTTGGGAGGAGGGAATGCAAACAGTTGTTACATCTAATAAACACGTGGAAAAAAGGACACGGTCCTAAGAACAGACACTAAACAAATCATATGGGGTTCGACTTAAACCTGTTCTTTTATGAATACAAACATAAGAGTCAAAGAAGGAGAAGAGAATCAAGAGACAGACCAGGTTGAAGAACCGAACCAGATCTCTCTATAGAGACTATAAATAGATTAGTCAGCAGTAGCCCAAGTCATGTCATTCTCGAAGATCCAGTGACAGACCTCAATTCGTCCAGGCTCGGAACCCAAAGCCATGAAAGCCCCATGAGTTGGACTCCAAGCTGACGTGTCAATATGACAGATGGCAATCCCTTGATTGATCTTGACCTTACTCTTTGGGTCCAAAATATCCGCTTCGTATACCCGAACCTTAGGCACAGAATGGCAGTAATACACCATGTAAGGGAACAAGCTCTGATGACACGACACCGACTTGGTGACTCTCCCACCGTTGATTCCTTTGACTTTCCCGATCATCACGTCTTTCGTTGACCCCTTCACCGTCTCTGTACTCCGAACCACCACGTTGTTGCCTAACACCGAAACGGCGAAGTCGATCATGTCCTCGACCGAACCCACGCACCTCTTGGTCTCGCCCTGGCTCGCCTTCCTCTCGCACTCCTCTAGCGTGTTCTGCAAGATCTTCGCCATGCTCGAGTTCTCCGTTGCATGGAAGATCTGTTTCAGCTCTGCAATTTCGGAAGTAGAGAACGGTAATTTCGATGCTATGGAACGTGGTAGGAACGATCTTCTGGGCATCTTGTCTCTGATGTCGGGCATCGGCATTACAGTTCCCTGCTTCAGCATCGACTCTCTGAAGAATTTCCCAGGCTCCACCCAACTGTTCGATGCAGTTCTTACTTTACTTTCAGTAGATTGTGGGCTTGGGTTCTTGTAACTGGTGAAGCTGATACCCTTTTTGCTATAATCCTTGAAGGTGTTGTTCTCGCCGTAAATCTTGAACCCAACTGTGTGACCAATCGATCCCTTCCCATAGCCCTTGAACCTGTCGGAGCCTTCGTTGAAAGAGTTTCCATAATTGGTGAAACCCACCTTGCCAGAGTTCGAGCCCTTGGCGTAGGATTGAAACGAATCGTCTCCCACATTCGATTGGTCTCTGTAACTGGAGAAACTATCCGTCGCAGCGTTCCCACCTTCGCCGTAGTTTCTGAAATTGTTATTTGGGTTGTTGCCGTTGGTTGCGTACGACGTGAACGAGTCGTTTGCGCCATTGCCGGAGTCACCGTAAGAAGCGAAGTTCGACTCAATAACATTGGATTCCTTGCCGTAACTGGAGAAATCGGTTGGTACACCATTACCCTTCTTGCCATAGTTGACGAACGTCTCGCTTCCTGAGTTGGTCTCTTCAGTGTAAGAAGAGAAAGTCTGTTTCCGCCCAACGGCCTCCGTCTCATAAGTAGTGAACCGAAGGTTTGGAACATTAACCAATTTGTTGTAATTCTTAAACTCGCCGGAGCCGGAGGTGGCGCCGGACCCGTAGGTGCTGAAGCTCTGATCAACTACATTGTCGTTGGGAGCGTAATTCGCGAATTTGTCGTCGTGACCATTGGAGTCTCGGCTGTAGCGCTTGAAGGAATTGACTGCTAAATTGACGTTGTCAGAGTAATTTTTGAACGAATCGGAGCCACCGAGTAGAGAGTTTCCGTAGTTGGTGAAGTTCTTATCCATATACAAAGCGAAGTTAACAGAAGAGTCATGCTTCTCCAAACTCGCCGCCAAGTCAGGAAAACAGAACAGATTGGCTGAGGAACAGAAGGATTGGAGACGAGAGGAGAGAGCATTGTTCTCGGTGGCTAGTTTAGTGAGGAAGGAGGAATCAATGGCGTTCAAAGGGGAAGCCTTGGAAAGAAGGAAAGAAGGTTTTGGTAGGTTATTGGTGATGTGTTTGTTCCAGTAACGGATCAGAGATGCTTTTGCAGTGAATGGGTTTTGTCCCACCGACGAACTGGTGGAACTCTGTTCGGTTCCGGCGAAACAAACCTGCATTGAAGAAAGTGAAAGGTGAGTAACAAAGCAAACAAATTTAAAAACAGAAAATAGGAATTAGTAATGATTCCATGATGGGTTTATTTACTTACATTAAAGGATGAGAGAAAGAAGATGAAGAAGAACAGAGGAAGACAGAGAAGCGTGGGTGGTTTCTGCATTGCTTCCTACTCTGCTTTTCTCAATTTCTTGATTTCTGTGGGTTTGATTCACAGAGACGGAAAGAGAGAGAGGGAGAACGAAGAAGTAGAGAATGTTGGTAGGTCAATTGGCGTTGGGAGTTATAAATAGGACCTGTAAAGACTAAAGACAAATGAGGCCGCAGAGCAGAGCAATCTGTTTTCTCTTTTTCTTGTTTGTTTTTTTTTATCCATTAAAATTTTTCTTGGTGGGAACTAATTAAAAATGTGTTTTTATTCTGTCATCTCTCGCTCTTATCAGTAAATGGTGAAGAGCTTAATTACCCAATTGGAGAGTTAAGGTTGCCATTAACAGAAAATAAAATCTTCTACTTTCTCAAAACTTTAAATTGTGAGAGGGAGAGTGGAGACTGGAGACTGAACTGTTCTGCTCTGCCCTGCTCTCTCACTTCTCTGTAAGTGGCAAGTAGACAAGCCGCGTGGATAGACGCGTGTCTTTCAGTTATAGGTTATTTCCACGCGCTTAGCCGCTAATGCTCTGTTTTATGTTTTGATTTTTTCAATTTTTACTATCATCTCCACCCCAAATCAAAAAAAAAACCGTTTGAAATCTTGGAATCAGACACGAGATTATCTTTCATTGATTATGATTTGATTTGGATCATCAATCATAATCAACCTGAATCCTACAAATTGGAATTGGGAAGAAGTAAAAAATCCTCCAAATCTCTAAATTTTGTTATATTTAATTTTATTCAAAACATTTGTATGTCTTGCTATTGAAGATATGTTTCAATGATTTTCTCTTATTTATTTTATGGACTTAAAAAAAAAAAGGTGAAAATGACAAGAGAAAATGAGAATTTATGAGCAACTCAAAAGAGGGCTGCAAGAATCAATCAGAATCATGATCGGAAACGGTTGATTCATGTTTTCGTCAAAATCGAAACTATCACACAGGGTGGAGAGAGACCTGGACACCAAAAAGACTAAACAACTGAGTAGTAAAGGAGGTTGGAGCAGACTCCGAAGAGGATTCTCTGATGCTTAAGTCAGTATTCTGAACAACAGTAATATGAGTTCGGAATTGAATGAACAGTTAAGATGAGCAAATGAGAATAGTTGATAGTTAATGAAATAATTGAATCATTTTACCTCATACATGGTCCTCCTATATATAAGATGGACAATTGCGCCAAAGGAGGAAGGCCCTACCCTTTATGGCAATGAGAAAACCGAGGCACGAGGTATCATGATGGCAATTGTACTCTATCGGTTCTGAGTAGCTATACTCCACTTGCTCTAAATTGACCACGTATCGACCACCCATAGGTAGATTAAATTTATGCATATCAATTCCGATTTAAATCATACTTTTTAAAGCATTAACACACAATCTGGTATTTTGAAATAATGACTATTACACTTGATATCCTTGGTACAATTTCAACTTAAAATAAATAGAGAAACTAGCTAAAATTACAAAAGATACAGGATTATGTTTAATCGATTTTGATTTGATTTGGATCATAAATCATGATCAGTCTGAACCCTATAATTTGGTATTGGGAAGAAGTAAAGATTCCCCCAAATCTCTATTTTTTTTAATTTTTTTTTGATAGTTTTTATTCAAAATATTTGTAGATCTTGCCATAAAAGGTATGTTTCAATGATTTTCTCTTATTTTATGAACTAAGAAAAAATGAGAATTTATGGGCAAATCAAAAGAGGGCTACAAGAATCAACTAGAATCGAGATCGAAACCAATTGATTCCGATTTAAATAGCCCATTTCACCAGATTTAAATCAGAATTTTTAAACCGTTCACTTTCTATCTGGTATTTTGAAATAATGACTATTTTTTTTTTTTGGTTAAGGAAAAATAATGACTATTAACTGCTGGTGTTTGTACCTCTCAGGTTGGACCACAATTTAATGTCTAAACAGTATTGATAATAAACCATAAAACATGGGTCAGGCCGGGTCAGGGTAAAAGGACCATAAAATGTAAGGAGTTGAATTGTCAAAAAGACTCATTGTCACCATGTCTATTGAAGTGTAACACGTTACTATTTATCACATGGCATTGCATGTGTTAATCCATGTGATAAAGGACCCGACAAGTATCTCATTGGTACAATTTTAAATTAAAATAAATAGAGGAATTAGCTAAAACTACAAATGTCATTTTGTATTTTATATTCATCTTCATTTGGCGATATTTTGATAATTATACTATAACTTTGAATAGAGTTTGAGCAATTTTCTTTGCTTATTTTGGACTAAAATTTGGCCATTAAGATTTATTGTCTTTCTATTATATAGTGAAGCATTGTATTTCACTAGGCACAGTGACAACTAGAAGGACCCTAGATAGAAATTCCTTCAAAATTTAGTATTTTCAGTACATTTTCTTCTTGATTTTTGTTCAATGTAAATAGGTGCTTCTCATTTGACTCCACCTTCCCTAAAGTCTCAAGTTGCTAACATGTCGTTCTAGGACTTGCCCCCGGTGGTTTGCTACTCCCTTGGAAGAATTATGTTCGGAACTTGATCCGTGGTTCAAGTTTCCTCAACAACACCAAGTTCATATTTACTTCCTTTCCAGTGGGATTTGATGGGATGGCCATTAAATCAAGGCATTAATGAACCTGGGACATGAGAAGGGCTATCAGTGTGTCCTCAGATAAGTACGCCAGAAGGTTTGTTGATGTCTTCCACATTTTCCTTCCTCTCCTTTATTTCCCCACCCCATGTTTTGATGCATTCACAGTGTTCCACTCCACATGGTGGGTGGTTTATTTAAGTCCACAATAGCCAACTTGCAGCATTGTAAGGGCATTAATTTTTTATTTTTTTTAGAGAAAATTTTCCTTCATCACATTAGAAGGGATCAACCACTATCTTAGGGTCCTAAAACCTCTTATTGGATGAAGTTGATAATAATCCCCCCCTGTTGCGGGGTACCGTCTTCCATCTATTTGAAAGCCACAGTCAGAGGGTTCTCTTTCACCATGGTTTAAGGAAAATTTGATCTTTTTTTGGGGGGGGGGGTGTTTGAATGAAAAGAAAATTGTGAGAGCTCATTTCGATTTAGCCCAAGGTCAGACTTAATATACCATACAGAGAAGCTTTTTTGAGCAAAACGTTGTAAAAGAGTGCATTAATGAGGTGTGGTGGAATGGTTTCATACTTAGGAGGATAGTGAAGTTATTCCATGTGAAGAGGAAGTGGTAGTGTACCATCCCCCGATGATCCGGAGAATCCGTTGGTGTAGGGTATGCTACCACCTCTATGTCTATCCTTCTCCTCCTCACATGATATGACCTCGTTGCATTTCAATGTACGGTACCACTTTGTGTGGATTCTAAACGGACACTTACTCCTCTTTTATCATGTGGGTCATTTTATTGATAAAACTATTTCTTGCATTAAGATTGGCATAGCGTAAGAAATTCTTGGTAGTGTGGGGAATCCTCTCCCAAACATTTTAGGACTAAGTTTTCTTTAAATCATTGTGAAGAGAAATCCCTTGACAATGACTTTTGGACGGGAGGGAGAGGATTTCACGCAACAGAGAGACGGTATTTATCGACTTTATCCAATAAGAGATGTTTAAGAACCCTAGGATGATGGCTGAACCAAACACTACGGATGTAGGAAAACTTTGTCCTACATTTTATACACTGGTCTGGTGGGGGGGGAAATCAAATAAAAATGATTTTGATGATGTTTGCTCACTGTCAAATGGTTGATCATAAATGGTTGGTAACATGAAGGGCTACTAAACTTGTTTAAAAGTTAAAATAGATGATAGTTAGTGATGAGTGTTGACTACTGAGGTATTGCTCAAGCAGATAAACAGTAATTTTTGTCTTCACCAGCTTCAGTTTTCCCAATTTGGTTCCCTAAGCTTCTTCTGTTAGCTTCTGAAAACCCAATCCAGATCCAAATTAGGGTTCCTTCCTTTGCATATAAAACAAGTGATCATAACACACTTTCTAAATAAATCTATAAAAACCAAAAAATGGGTAATGGCTTTTAAGTTCTTCCATAATCATTTTTAGCTTACATTATTCATTATTGAATTCAGTTTATTCTTTCTTTTTATGCTTTTTCTAACCAGTCCTTCTTCTTCTATAGAAAACTATAAAGAACTAGAATTATTATTTCAAATGTGGATCACCTTTCAAGGAAATTGCCAAAGAAGCTTTAAGGTCTTTTATTTGTATTTGTTACTATAAGTATTCTGACTTGGTGGGACAGAGAGAACAGAAAAGGTTAAGTTATTCCTCTCTGCTTTCTTATTAAACTAATGTGATTGCATGGGGATCAAAAGGCAAAGGGGAGCAATTACGACCAAGCAGACAAAAGCATATATGGAACCCTTGAAATGATAAACACCTGCAGAGTAAGCATGTGATCTCTACTTCTATGAACATTTGACTAACTATGGCAAGGCTGCCTCAAGGAAGCCAATCTCTGAGCTACAAAGTTGTTTTTTTGGCCAAGTTTTGGTTTGGGTATTACATTATTTTAAGGGAGAGGGTTTCCTCTGCACCAATGAGGTTTTAGAAAATGATTTTATCAATGTCGGATCATATGATTAAAATCGGAGAGAATGTCAGTGTGGGTTTCACTATTTTTATTTTTTTTTATGTGAGAAAGGTATAAAAGAATTTGTACAGAGGTAGTATAGCACCCATTATTTAATATTTAATCAATAAAAAAAATTAGAATTAATTTAAGAGTACCTTCGATATATGATAATTTGAGAAAAAAATGTCTTTGAATCTTCAGCAAGGAGCGATGATATGATTCAGATTGGGGATACTACAAAGCCAAGGATAAACCTAAAATGACTGGAGAAGAGGTGAGGAAAAACAAGCACAACTTAAGATTAGTAACAAGTATTGCTTCCCCTCTCCCCCCTTTTTTGGAAAATGGGGGGGGGGGGGGGTTTGAATAGTGTGTACTATACCCATGGTTCAGATCAGATCGATCACGGTGGATACCAATAATGGATATCATATTTTTGATGAAAAAATAGAATTTAATCCTGTATCGGACCAATATGATCGATTCATATTGGTATTGATGATCGATACCAATGTCAATACTATGAACTTTTTCGTATCCAAAACCCAACTCGCCTGTCTATCCGTTCGTGGCTGTTAGATCCCCTAACCTTCGATCTCGACCATCCATACCAGCTAGGCTTTTTGTTTAGACTACATCAATGGCTGTACCTAGCCAGGTCAAAAACTGTTGCATAAAACCACTTATTACTGTCTACTGCCAACTTTGTCTAAGTATCCTTTCTCATAATAGGCTTCAAACTTTACTCAGTAGAAAATGGGCTCGACAGTGATAGAGCCCAGAGACAAAGGCCCCAAACAGACACTATTCCACTGTGGGCTGGTCCAGAAATGTCCCACCAGAGGTGATTTTCTTTTAATGGAACCCCACCAGAGATGTATTTAATTGGTAAATGCAAAAGGATTACTTTTCCAGGTTTTTTTTACCATACATAAATCTCATAAAAAGGTTTGGTTCATAATTCCCATCTTCACCATAACAATAGCAACAATGTCAGGCACATGGCAAAATGTCCATTTCTGCTATACAGTTATATACAGTAATACACTCAGCATGCTTTCACTTTCACTTTCTCCAGCCGCACTTGAGCATTCTCAAAGTTTTCTTTCTCCAGAACCATTATTGAATGCAGAAGAAGCTTTATCTTTATCTATTTTCAAGTTTCAATCCCTTAAAAACTTTCCTTGAATTTACATTTGTCTACACTAATTCATGGCTTGTTGGTTAGGTGGAGAGGAGCTCTAAAGACATGAACAAACCACTACAACTCTGTAGAAAACAAGAATCTAAAATGTTGTAGAAAATAATGAAAATCATAAACAAATAATCACACAATCAAATACTAGAATTTACGTGGTTCGACAAGATTGTCTACGTCTACAATCAAATGAGATCTAAATTACTATCAATAGAGAATAGGGTTACAATTTCTTAACTTCACATCTTTCTCAGATTGCTTACAAAGAAAGAGGAAGAAAACTCACAATAATATATAGCAAATTAAAACTCTATACAAATAATTCACCGAAATACCCATATAACCCTAACAAAATACAAGATATCAAAACCCCAACGGGCTTTAGAGAGAGCTTCTAAAGTATATGAAGGCACCAAAGACCTGAACAAACCACTAAAACTCACCATCTTTAGCAATTAAAGATGAAGGAGAACCATAAATGTTTGTACAAGATCATGTGGTATCTTCTCAATTGTGATACAGATAGGAATCTCTAGTCCTTTATGTACCAAACTGTCCATCCTTATATGGGTCCTTTTGTGCATCACTATGCCAAGTGAAGTATAATGCTTCATTATTTGTCAATTGACAATACATGGGTTAGTCCATGTGATAGAAGACCCCACATACATCTCAATGGCCAAATTTTAGTCCAAAGTAGCAAGGAAAGTTGTTCAGACTTTGATTCAAAGTTTTAGTAAAATTACCAAAACGTCATCAAATAGTGATAAATATAAAATATAAATGGCATCTTTTGTAATTTTAGCTACTTCCTCTACTCATTAATTTTAAGCTGAAATTGTACCATTGAGATGCTTGTTCGGTCCTCTATCACCTGGACTAGCCCATGACTGCCATGTAGCAAATAATGAAGCGTTATACTTAACTAGGCATAATTTCAGGGAAGAAAACCCAATATAGAATTATGGAAAAAGTATGTTGAGTCACTAGGGTTTCTTACACCCTTTCACAGAGAAATCTTGATTTTTTTTTTTTTTATTATCTCTTTCCTGAAAAAAATGATCTAATTAATTCTCTATGAGAGGGTGTAGGATACCCTAGTGGCTCAATGAAGTCTTGCCTCAAAATTAGATACTATTTTGCTGAGGCCATGAAAAAGAGGTGGTTGGATTCTTGAATTCTAAACAATGACACCATCTTGTGTCTCCTTCTTCATACATGATACATATCTCCTACTAGTACAGTGGCTTCAATTGATTCTTCATGAAAACATTGATTGATATTTATCTCTGGTGGTCCTAAGTTCTAATTCTTTGCATCCACTAAGAAAAATAAAGAAATGGGCCACTCTAGGGTTGTTTGCTCTATCATTAAGGGAAGGAATATATATAAAAGAGGTAGGTTAGTAATTACTTTTGTACTCAATTCTGGTTAGGAATTACAATAGGGTATGGGAATCCAAGTGCCTTACATAGATAAAGCCCAAATTTATCTTCATAACAAGGAGAAAGAATTGGTTACACAATTCATTATATATAATTGAAGGGTTTGGGGTTCCTTTTTCCTTGAAAATCTTCATGAGAGTGACTGTCAATCCCTAGTGATTTGATCTTTCAAACATAAACAGTTGAAAACCTAGGAGGCAATTGGTCCCCTATGCTTTTAATCCTATATTTATGTCCCAAGGATCATTACCCCATCAACTAAAGGGACAGATAAGAAAGAGTAGAAAGTTATGAAATGTGTATTAAAATTCCTGTTTTTTTCAAACAAATAGAAGTAGTGGGTTTTTTAATCTGAAAATTTTTCTATATGAATTGAAGTATGAAGAATCATATAAGGGAGAACGGTTTGGGTCCACACATGCCATGATTGATTCAAAGATTTGATAGATGCAATAAGAAGAGGAAATGGTAAAGCCACTCAAAGAGAAACTCACTCATGCAAGCCCACTTGAATGAGCAAACACTCCACATAGAGAAAAGTGAACTACTCTGCAAAAGTTCAATAATTTGAAGTTCTTCAATAATGAAAGCTAAGGGTATTGTAACCTAAGCCAGCCCTTTAATTGGCTTAAGACTCACTACCAAATGTTCATATTCCATAAGGCTGCAAGCAGTTTGTCGGGTAGCTATGGATTGGTAATGTATATATCTCAAAATCCCACAAAGATTTTTACCAAGTTAAAAAAATTTGGTCAGTGATTTTGAAATCAGAAGTACATGTCCATGTGCCACAAAGATATGGTCACCGACAATAAGAGACATCTCTTCTTACCTAGCCTATCCATATATGAAGTTGGAGTGAGAGTGAAGTGTGTGTTTGTTTTTGTGGCCAAGGGTGGAGTAGTGTACATGCATGAACCTTGAGCCATCTTTCACTATTTGAGCTCAACAACAAAGCTCAGAAATAAGGACGTACTCATAATGAAGGTGGATGATTCCTGGCCTAAGGAATGAGCTATGGACTAGTTTTAATTACGGGTGCAAGTTTGGCCCAATCCGCCCGAACCCGCCCTGGCCTGCCTTGAGTCTGAACAGGGCTTAGGCTGAGATATTTGGCCCTGAGAGCAGGTCAGGGTTGGAAATTTCTGGCCTTGAGTCAGGATCAGGTCGGACCAAGGTTGAAGTCTCAGTCTAAGTTTGACCTGGCCCAACCCTACCATGTTTTAAGTTATACTATAAAATATATATATTATAAACTAAACGTCACCCATATTTTGTTACATGATATATTATATATGAAGATAGTATGTGATAAAATACATTTTATTATAATGTTATTTTACGTAGAATTGATAATTTTTCCCCGGCCCATTCCAACCCATGCATTTCTTTTCTCCTCCCCCTGATCCGGGCCAATTAGGGTCAGCCCGGTCCAACCCTAAGGGCAGGTCAGGGTTGGATTTTTCAGGCTCTGAGTCAGGGTCAGATCGGGCCTGGGCCAAGCTAAAAGAACTCAGGGTTGGACTAGGGTTTTATAAAACTCGGTCCAACCCGACCCTATTGCAGTCGTAATTTTCATCTCTTCAACTAGTTTAGTAATGAACATAAAGACACTATTGTTCCGGTGGAGAAGAGAACCTATGATTTGATTATCTTTTTGAGTTATTTCCAAATGAACAATTAATTTCAAATGTAACAGGTGGCAACTCTTATTATCTCGAGGAGGTTAAGAATCTCTTTTCAGTTTCTTATTGTATCTTCAGTGATAGTGGCAATCCCTTTCAGATGTGCTGTCCTACATAGATCAATGGTTGACTTGTCAACTCCACCCTATCACTCAAACACCTACCCCATGTATGTATGTGTGTGTGAGAGAGAGAGAGATATCAAAGCTTTAATTTTGCCTTGCATTGCCTCTACGATTTCACTTTAAAGAACCTAACCCTTACACTAGTGACATTTCATTTTCTAGATATGATCATAGTTGGAAACCCATGTTTTAACTTGAACAAATCAATGGAGTTGAATCAAGATTTTTGAAAATCTCGTTAAGATTCATGTAGATTCAACCAGGGTAAAAAATAATCAGACTCGGTCATGAATTGTCAAAGTCAAATAAAATTTGGTCTTTTTATTCGAATCATTATAAACTCGTAGAGTCTAGTCATTCTTTATTTTAAAATACAATTACATCGATTCAATTATTTGTGTAAATGAGTTGACTCTTGAGTAAATAAATCAATAAATATAGAAATAAAAATGTAAATTGTAAAACAAAAAATTAAATAAATAACTTGCAAAGGGCATGTAAATTTGTTTATGAACGATGTGTTTGTTGTTTACCCAAAAAAAAAAAAAAAGTGTTTGCTTTGAATAGGTATAAATATGACAATTGGTAAGTTTTCTAACTTGCAAGAAGAAAGTTATGTTATATCATCCATAAAATGAGTCATTTAATCACATGCGCTTGTAATCATGTTTTGTTATATGATGTGAAAAAATGAATCATTTAATCACATGTGTTTGTATTATTGAACATGTTTGCAATGGTATAAGTTTGAAATTAAAGGATATGTGGTTCCTTAATTTTTTTGTATTTTTTTGATTTTTATTAAAATAAAATTAAAAAAAAAAAAAAAAAAGGTGACTCGCCATAACTAGGTTTGATCAAGTCATCAAGTTTTTTGAAAAGCGAATCAAATCAAAAAAACTGGTTTTCCAACTATATTTATGATATTTAATTGAAAGAACTCTGTACGGGAGTGTGACCTACTCTTATCTCTTTCCTCCCCATATGAAAAGACACTTCTAGGCTCTATCCCCTTGTCAAGGAGTGCTAGCGTAGACCATACACCCAAGCAGAAAATTATTTCCTTATATATTTTTAGTTGTTAATTACTAGCAATTTTAGATGAACGGGAAGGTTTCTCTGGTGTGCCCTTCCCTCTCGTCTACTACTTTGAGTTTAGTTGATTCCTTTTTTTTTTCTTCTTCCCTGATTCCAAAGCCAGGTGTTTAGTGATAAGGGACCTCCTTATACCATCTCTGCTGTTAAATCTTGATATTTATAAAACAATAAAGAAATGTGGTTTGGCCTTATATCTGATTTGTTGCACAGTACTTAAAAAGAGTATAAATCAACCATTTAAAGTTAAAGAATCTTCTATGGAAGCTTGTGTGAGTTGTTTGGGAATTATACTTTCTTTGTATTGCTTAGATAGGAAATCAAATGGGATGGAAAATGAGAAGGGTTCCCTAAGAATCTCCATTTGAGACAAACCAACTTTTCTTTTGTAACTTCCAGTTCCTTTTTCTGGTTATCTTAACGTGAGAAGAAAGTTTGTAAAAGAAAGCCAATGGAATGTAAAATAACAAGTGGGTAGAACGTATATATATATATCTATCAGTTTGCTTTTCCCAACTCCAGTTACTTTCTAAGCTTCTCTGCGCAACAAATGGAGTCGGAGCAAAAGTGATTTCCAACTTCATTAAAAGTAGGTAGTATGAAGTAACTTACACAGTAAAGTGAGTTTTCAAGTAAATAAAACCACAGAAAACAGGAAAAGTGTCTTAAAAACAACGTGAAAACAGAAGAAAAACGAATACAAAGAGAAGAACAAACTCACAAGACAAGATTTACGTGGTTCACCCCCAAGAAGGAAGGCTACATCCACGGTTGAGCAATAGAACGCTTCCACTATTTCTCTGAAGCAAAATACAAACTCTCACCCTCACATCTCTCAAAGAGATAACAACATTATATAGGAAACTCTAACCTATAAAATATAAAACTACCTTTGAGACCCACCAGATCTGGTTCAAACCTGAACCAACATAGAGCGAATTACACATCAAATCGAAAATCTCGCTGAACTCTATAGGGAGCAGCGCCTATGACGCTGAAGTATGCACTTTTAGGCAATTTTGGTGTTTTTCAAAGGCAAAACGACCCACAGAAGAATCACAACACGTTTTGGATTGAGATCAAGCTTCATCAATAAAAAAGTGATCAAACATTAGAGACACAGAGGTTGTGTTTTCTGTAAATTAATACACCATCTTTAAGTAGCCAGATGTGATATGTGATCAGGGAATTAGTGTCATTGCCGGTATCAGGATAAGGCTTAGTTGTTGTTGTTGTTGTTGTTACGGTGTCAATATCGATCAATACTGACAATGAGATCGATAAGAATTGACCATATTGGGTCACACTGGACTATTTTCTCCCAAAAATTCTAATACCATTTTTTTTTGTAAAGGTATCGGTATTGGCCGAATTGATTGATACAGTCGATCTTTTTCCTAAATCCATGTGTGTGACACAATCAGAGGGCACTGTGAAAGGTGGGGTGGTAATTTCACCCACTCATGTCAAGGCACAGGGACCATGCAATGACGTGAGGTATGCAACAATCATTTTTTTCCTCAAATTGCTGAACTAGCCTATATTACCACTAAATCCACCTCGGATTTTTTTCCTCTAAGGTTCCTTCACCCATACGGTTGTGAGGTTCTCTTTAGGGATGTTCGACACGTGTCAGAGAGAAATCCAACAGCTGGCTTTTCAAATATAGTTTACGTTGGTGGTTTCCAATGAACGTGTGACTCTCTCTATCTCTCCTCTCTCCACTCCTTCCTCAAAACCAAACTTGTCTCTCTCCTTTTTACCAAAAAAAAAAAGAGATTTGTCTCTCTCCTCTGTCCACGTAAGCAGTTTCCCAATGAAACAGCAACTCTCACGTCTCCTCTTTCCCGCTCTCGTCTCTCTCCTCTCTCTATACTATTTCCAAAAATCAACGAAGAGTGCGCCTTGGAGAAACTTCGGTGAAGCCGATGGCTGTTATCCTTCCTTCTTTCTCCACCCATCTGTCCTTGGTGGTTCAATAAACGATATTCCATCCTCCACCATTTGGATCTTCGATTCTCGATTCAGTCGATGGAAAATCGGTCCCAAAATGCGTGTCGATAGGGAATTCGCCGCTGCTGATGTTCTCAATGGAAAATTTTATGTCATGGGAGGTTGCTTGGTGGATTCCTCGGCTCGATCTACTAATTGGGCGGAAGTGTACCGACTGAGCTCGATTTGGGGTGGAGGGGGAGAGCTATTGTTGTTGATGGGGTTTTGTATTGCTATGGTTATTTGGGGAAAATCAAGGTTACGACGTGAAGGAGGGCATATGGAAGGAACTGAAAGGTGTGCAGAAGGATTTGCCCAAGTTCATATGTGCTGTTGGTGATCTGATGTGATTAAAAGGTGATAAGAGCCTAAGCAGTTTATAAAAAAGAATAAAAAAAAAACTCTATTCATTCAAACTTTTTTGGGTTTACTGATTTTCTGTAGCAACAAGGATGGACTAACAAAATGGTTTGCTAAGGGATTTTCCATGGGAAAACTGGAGAGTTTTTTTTTTCTTGATATAGGACAACAATAGGGTAACCCTCAACTGAGTTGAAACTTAGAATGAAAATGAAGATTATGGATTTCATGAGCAAGGATGGACTAACAAAATGGTTTGTTAAGGGATTTTCCCTAGGAAAACTGGAGGAGTTTTTTTTCTTGATATAGGACAACAATAGGGTAACCCTCAACTAAGTTGAAACTTGGAATGAAAATGAAGATTATGGATTTCATGACAAGATCAGATGATTGATTTATTGGCTATGGTTCAAAGAGATTAAAAACAAAACAGAAAAACAGTAGAATGTGTAATATTAGAGAAGAAAGAAGTAACTATAAGCTTTCCACAAGAATCCATGATGGTGTTCTTTGAATCTACGATGAATCCACTAGTGATTGGAAGGAAAATTAATTTTCTTGAATCCCCATAAAAATAAATACATTTCCCACCTTCAAAATCATATTTCCTTTCCATCATGTTGAGTCTTCATATTCTGGAAAACAGTTGCATAAGTATTTGTTTGTCAGTTCATGTCTTATGTATCTTCCAATTCATTACTATAGAGAGAGGAGAGAGACGAGAGAGAGGACACATGAGAGATGAGAGAGACGAGAAGTGAGAGTTGTAGAAACTACAAACGTTGAGAGAGGAGAGAGGAGAGAGAAGAGAGTGGTTTTGAGAAAAAAGTAGAGAGTAGAAAGAGTCACTCGTTGTTTGAGAACCACCATCATGAAATGTATTTCACCTCACAACCGTTAGATTTCTCTCTGACATGTGTCGAACATCCTTAAAGAGAACCTCACAACCATATCGGTGAGGGAACCTTAGAGGAAAAAAATCAATATTACCTTTGGTTTTATATTCAATTAATACGTAGAAACACAACCACAACGAGGTACCGATTAAAATTCAAAGACAAAATAAAGGGCGTGCAACAAGTTTTAAGAATTATATGTGGATTTGTTCCAATTCCTAGTTGGTCCATCGATTCTAGAGGTAGATCCAAAACCAGACCATTAAACTATTGAGTGAGTTGGTTCTGATCCGATTCCCTATTCTGGTCCAGACTCAACACCCAAAAGGCAGGAACACGAGTAGACGGAGTGACCCATGAATGCTTCCGACTACAGGATTCGGAGGCACTACCTTGCACCACCTTTGTTTAGGCATTACCTCCAGCAGCGATGCGAAGGATCTAGGCTGAAAACCATTGACAATGACTCCAAGTTAAACCAATCAATGCCTCTTATCAGAGAGAACGCACATCTCTTACAGGAAGCAGGCGCTGGAGCAGCAGAACCACCTGCTCAGTACAGTTGTGTCAATGCTGCAAACAGTGGGATAGTCAAAGGATCGCCACAATCATACTGCTAGCACTTCTCAACAAATCAAGCGAACTTAATGAGCTTATTCATCAAGAAGCTATTTGGTCTTGCCTCATGAAGAAAATGAAAAGCTGCACAGAAGCGAAAGAACCGAACATGAAAAAACATTAAAACAAATGGACTTTGGCCAAAACAGGAAGGAGGAAGTAAGATCCATTTTGGAGCATGAAATTGGAAGTACTACACTTGTGGAACATTCGTATACATTAATCTCAATACTGAGAGAATTCTGGTCCTACGATCAACAGGAAAGCACTCCAAAACAACTGCTCTCGGCAGCTGATTTATCATCAGTCGGGTGTTTCTGCTAAGGTATCACCCCACTCCCTTCAGTAGTAGTAGCTTCAAGATTTTCTAGTAGAGAATTTGCCCAGGCAACCAAGAGCCAGATGCCCAGGAAAACAACAAATTGCCGGCCTCAAAAAAGAAATCACAAAATTCACATCTTGCTTCATTTGATTTTCTTCAGAGGGGTAAGCAACTGATTTGCACAAATCACTCTTCAACAACATTCACCAGTTCATATTCCACCAGCGACAGGTTGTTATCTTCCTTCACAGTGAAGCTCGCTGGTTCAGTCACTTCAACACGGCCCCACTTGTCTACAGCAAGCCTCATTGAACCCTTGAACATGTCGATTTTCGCATTGCGCAGGATTACAGTTGTATTGTCTTTCATCAAGTCCACTGGGCAAAACACATCTTGTTGACAACAATATACAACAAAAATATAACAAAATAATACAAGAATATTGGAATAATGATTTACGCCATCTGATGCAGTATATATCATAAGTAACAAGAAGAAGAGGAACTAGCAGCATGTACTAGTTTCCTAGGGTTAGAAGGAATTCAGTCCAATTCTCCAGTCCAAATTGTGGGTCAGTTTTATTTTATTTTCTTATTTTCTGATCTTACATCTGAAGCCTATCTTCACTCTGATTTCTTGCTAGAAGACTCAGATCTGTTTCTGAACCTATAGTTTGCTATTCTGTTTCTGGTTTCATTTGAAAACAATATCTGTTCTGTGTTCTGTTACTTAAACTAGAATTGTATCTCTGTTAATATTTCCTGTTCTGATTACTTAGCTGGAACCTGCTTTGTCATTATTAAGCTCTTTTAATAGCCATCGTATATATTAGTACATCCTTGGGGCTGTGTGCAGCGGAGATCCATAAACAAAGTACAGAATAATTAATAAAATAAACAGCAAGAACCATTAAGATTCCAGGTTAGCAAAAACAGCAGGCACCATAGAATAAACTACCACGAATACTGTGAGAAGCACAAACACTAGCAGAAAAATGTGAAGCAGTTAGAAGGCCGCACCAACATCAACTAAACAGTTGCAACACTCCACCAGACACGAGAAAGGAAAAAAAAAAAGAACCCTTACCCATAGGAATTACAATAATACAACTCCTCTCAACTCGACTCTGCATTCTCCCAACTAAATGGGATCGGACACATGGATCTTCTCTGTCCAATCAGCTCTATTCAAACTTCCTGTTAGTTCCTCATATATCCCATAAACAGCCCCATTTATAGATTTAGAAAGATAAAATAAATGAATTAAGAAAAGAAATATGAGAAGGAATATAAAACAAGGGTAAATTCTTCCCTATTTTACAATTTCCAACTTCTAACTTAATCCTAAAGATTAAAATATCTTCCCACATCTGATTACATTTATGTACATTAATTAGAGACTTAAAAACTTCACCCTGAGCTCAGCCCATTCACAAAACCAAACCCCAATCTAGAGAGGACAACCATCTCACTATTTAAAATAAGAAAAGCAAATTAAACCAGTCTTACCCTAATAGCATAATCTTCCTGCAGATTCTTGTTATTTTAGTCCTACAATCTGAACCAAATCCCATATAGTGCTCAGATATTCGGTCAAATTACTCCAAAACCTTCTTAGTGGGGAAAATAAGCACCTTGGAATCTAGAAACTAACTATTCTTAGCTATGGAACACACCGAGAGCTTAAAAGCACATGTGATCCTCCAACATCATTCCCCACATCGTTTCCATTTAACGATAATTAATTTCTACTTACCTTTCCCCTGCAGTAGCATTTATACCCATGTCAGTCACCACCCCTAGTACCAAACTTCATTAAAAGTCGTATCATGCCTTAATTACCATGACTTAAGAAGGCTATTCTAAGATTCTCTCTCACCAACTTTGTACTTTTCTAAATCTCACTTTCCTCATCACTGACCACACTTCTAAAAAAAAAAATCCAATGGCTATTCCAAACCATCACTCCATGTCGAATATCTTTGAAAGCGTGTTGCACTCCTTGAGATTCTCTATAAATATCCAAGAACATCTGTAAAAATTTATAAAACTTTATAAAATTCAAGTCTACATATTTTTAGCCATAGCATAGGGATTTCTTGGATGATGTTCAGTACAGAAGGCTTCCCCATTTAAAGTCAAAGTAATAACTGGCTTATAACTCAGCATCATAAAATACCTTGACTGGTACGTTTAATAGAGAACCTAATCTTCTGATTTAGCTTCCAAATTATTTATAAGATCTCTAGTTTCCTAGAAGCTCTATAGCTACTGCTCACAAATTAGTACATTTGAACCCAGACTCACTCTCTTGTCAGCAAACATGCAAGAGTAGAAAGTTGATTATGTAAATTGTCAACTAGCCCTTCCACAGCAGGCTCACACTTTATCTTCATTCCCTGATCAATCTTTAATTTCAGCCACAGAAAAAACGTAGCATGTAAACTACTCAACTATCTCGATTCTCCTACATCAGCTGCAGCTGCACAAGTGCCCAACCCAAACATGCTCGAAGATACTCTAGGGAAAGATACTCCACAAGAAAAAAAAAAAAGCTGAACAAGATTCAAAAAAAAGAAGATGAAAACTAGAAATGCATAATGCACCAAAGAGATGCCCATGAAAGAATAACCAAAGGGTCTGGGTTCAATGTACACTAAGTAACATCATAGTGATGTACATCAAATAAAAGCCTTCAAGATTAGTGGGCAATATATGTATAAAGTGCAGTGCACGAAATGTAGACCACTGAAACTGAAGACAAGATTTTAATGAACATCTGTACGACACACCATGCAGAAAGATAATTCATTAATTGGGTCAACTCAAAGATACTATCTAACCACAACAGATGACATGTCTAAGTATTGTATTGTCATTCAACAAGTTACAGGATTGGCTCTAGGTTCCCCTTAACCTCAGTGAGGAAGAACAAAAATTTGAGAAGGAGGTACAGCAACACTTTTTGGGACTTTTTGGAGTATGCTGGCCACTCCCTTGTACATTCTTGACCAAGCTTGGTTTTGGATGGTATCGAGGAGAATTTTTTTCTTGAGTAAGGCATTCTTGACCTAGCTTGGTTTTGGATGGTATCACAGGAGGGGGAATTTTCTTAAGAAATACCTTCGTGAAGATCTTGTGTGGAGGATATGGGACAAGAGATATAATCAGATTCTCAAGGATGATAGTAGAACAACTTGTAAGATTTGAGAGTCTACTGTGATTCGGCCAGCTCATGGGCCACAAACAATGTTCTGAGGCATCCCACTTGTTTATTTACAAAGGGAATCAGGACAGGTAATTAGATGAAATCCATATAAAGAGGTGGTATCACATGAATTGGTGGTTCCCCCCCACCCATTGAACTCCATAAAATTGAACTTAGATGGATGCAACTTCAGAAGTCCAGGTCAAACCGGTATTGGAGAACTTTTAAGACCACATGGGATATGCCATATCAGCGTTTTCAGGTCCCATTGGAAAAGCAGACTCGAACACCACAGAAATTAAAGCATTAATTGAGGGATTGTATACTGTGCTACATAGCCGCAGACTCAACTTGTTGTGATGGGCGACTCAATTTTTGGTCATAAAATAACTTCTCTTTACAGTTTTTCCTTGTTCAATGGCAACATAATATTTGGTTATATTATAAAACATAAATAAGTAAATAAATAATAGGAGGTCAAGTAATCAACTGTGATGATTAATAAATTGAGGTAATCATGTGAGTTTTCATAGTTGTATACAAGGTTTAAAAACTCAGGATATGAAAAGGGATCGGATTATGCTGATCCAGATACAAATCAGACAATATGGCCCAACCCTGGACAAGTTTTTGGGGGAGGGGATACTGCGGTATCAGTACAGTACCCAATGGATCGGCATCCACCAATCACCAATTCCAATACAGATCAGCAGTTACATCTGATCCAATCCTGATACTTAAAAAATGACTATCACTAAAATGATTTCTAACTTAAACAACTCATCACATTGGAGATGATATGGATGGAATATACAAATAATTCTTAGAAATCATATTCAGGCTAATCCAAGCCAACTGATTACAGTCTTATGCATTCAGACCCAATAGGATTTAACCTTGCCATGGATCTACCCTTATCCAGTCCAAGTTCATTCCATTGTAAGTCCCATACATACTAGTACTGTATAACTTCAACCAGATCCCATAACACTTGAAGAATGAGACTGAACACAAAAACGCCTGGAAAGCAAAATGAAAAGCTGTAGCAGCAGAATGATACAAGAGAATAAAAACCAAAAACTAAAAAGAGTAGAAGTGCTGGATTATGATGGTGTCCATACTGCATGACTAAAATTCCTGTACCATTTTGACATTCTGCCATAACTATAATACAATAAAAGGATTTAGACCTTGCGGCAAGATAGTTTTCAACTACAAAAATATTACCTTGGTCATTCCTGGCTGTAAAAATAATAATTCCAGTTTCATCTCCAACCAAGCATTCCGCTATGCGCATCTGACGTACTTGTGGCCCATCAGGGCGGACTTTCTGCAACACCATCTTCGAGCTCACCACCTTCACCGTAAGAGTGTGCCCGCTGGTTCCCGGCCGAAGTTGATCAACCTTGGTGAACACTGGCTTCCTCATTCCAGGCTTTGCTTCAGCCATTTATAAAGCAACCTTGGAAACCCGATTTAAGAACCTTTCAGAGGAATAATATGGCATCAGAACAACAATTGAACCATCAAAGGAGCGACCAAAGCAATCCAAAATCAACAAAATCAGAACATAAAGCAAGAATCCAAGGTGATATACATGAACATCTTCATAAGCGTTAGTTTGTGTGTCTAACAGAGAGAGAGAGAGAGAGATTCCCGAATAAAACGAATATGATAGCTTTCTAAATTTCTCAGTCCTTCCATCACTCAAGAGTTATACGTTTCTCAAAAGTTTCCTGCATTTGGGGAAAGTATCCAAATCTTGATTATCCCCACTCAAATTTGGCGTGAATACCTGCCAATTTACGATTTCCTCTCACAGGCAGCATGAAGGGTCAAGGGGGGACAAATTAACTAACCCTATACCCGCCAAAGAAAAGTCAGAGAAATACAAAAGCGCTTAAGCAATCTAGACAATGTTTACAAACAAAAGAAATTTCTGAACATGAGATTCCGATCCACAAATAACATAAACAGAGCATTTCAAACGAAAACCTAATTTTTCAGATCAATCAAGTTGATATTGAAGGACATTATCTGATCATTGCGCAATGAAAAGCAGAAAATTAAAGAACTAAATTGACATTCACCTTCGTTGTAGGGTCGACAAACGCAGTGACAACGGATTCGCAAACTGGAATTTTCGATGGCTCCCTGTGTGTTTTGTCTAGAACTATATGAGAAGTGGCGATTAGCGATCATTGAAGAAGCCTTTTAGTATGAAAGGTTAAAACAATTGTGACCGTCGATGTTCCAGCGCCCGTGATATCTCAACCGTACATGTGGACTTTAGAGACTGGATTATTTGAATGGGGAAATTTGATGGCAGAAAGGGAATTTCTGTCTAGAGAAGTAGACGAGACAGCCCATGCCTTCGAAGGGATCTACGTAAGCGATTGAAGGATATAAGTGTAAATATATTAGGGCTCAAGTGATCCAAGTTTGCCTAACATACAATTACAAATACACCCCCACAATGCGGCTACGCCATTTCCCCATGATTCCTTATGCCATTGCTCAATATATGTCTATTTTTTTTTTTACCAAAAAAAATGTGTCTATTTCTCACCTTCTTTCATACTTTTGTATTTTATTTTTTTTTGTATTTTTTTTGTTTTTACGCAGAAACCTCGTGGAGGGGGAGATGGTTTATTCTTCCTCAACGGGAGAAAAAATTTGATTACAATAGACGTGAGAGACTCAGGATATGAATTCTCCCACCAACCAAACCCAGGAAAACAAACCGCCCACTTAGCAATATTATGGATACAAAATTACACTTTCTTGGAATAAAGAAAAACTCACAAGTGTGGATGCCTTGTTGAAGATGCTTGATGTCTGTTCTCCCACCTACTTTTGTGTTGTTTTTGACAACACACTCTATTCTTAATACTTGTCATTAAGCTTTATCTCATCTTAGGTGGAAATCAATTATAAATTTGGAATAGATGCTCTGCTTAGTTGTCAGACATGGATTTCGGTAGATTTACCTTCACATAAGGAACTTGTACAATATCGTTGGGTGTATATCATCAAACATAACATTGATGATTCTGTTGAGAAGTTCAAGACTCACTTGGTTGCCAAATGATATGCCAAAACCGATATAATAAATGTTTTTCTCTATAATGATTTAGATAAGGAGATCTATATCAAATATGGGAGAATGAACAAAAAAGTCTATAGACTGTACATGACTATTTATGGATTGAAACAATTACATAGAGCTTAGTTTGATAAGTACAACAAAATTGTCATCGTTTACGGATTCTCTCAATGCTACTCTAATCACTCTGTTTTTTGTTCGTCATTGAGGTTCTAAAGTGGTTATTTTGGTGGTCGATGTTGATGACATTATCGTTTATGTTAATGACATGTTTGGCATTGAGGATATTAAAAGTTATTTGCAACAACACTTCCAAATGAAATATTTGAGAGATCTCATATATTTCTTAGGCATTGAGGTAGTCCGCAACAAGAGAAGTGTTAGTTTGTTTTAGAGGAAGTATGTTCTTGATTTTCTGTCCAAAATTGGCATGTTAGGTTGTAAACCTGTTGATACTGGCATAGATCTACAAATAAAACTTGGAACTTGTGAGGGTGAGGATTTTGGAGATAAATATGAGTACAAGATGTTAGTTGGAAGACTCATTTATCTTACTATTGCCAAGCTTGATGTGTCCTTTGTTGTTGGTGCTACCAATCAGTTTATAAACAATCCAAAGCAAGCTCATTGGGAGGAAGTATTTTGTATTCTAAGGTACCTTAAGGGTGCACATCTAGGATAGGCCTTATTTATCATCATTATGGTCATATTGATCTTGTTTTGTTATTCAAATGTTGATTGGGCTGGTTCTAGTGGTGATCGAAGGTCTACTAAGTGTTACTGTATATTTGTTGGTTGACATATGTTACATTAAGAAGTAACAAACAAACTACAGTGGCTCGATCTAATGCTAAGGTTGAGTATAAATCTGTGACTCATACTACAACATTGTTCATATGGCTGAAGTTCTTTATACATGAGCTCTGGTTTTCAGTCATTAAACCTCAATGGATATGTATGGTGATAATCAGGTTGATATTTACATTGCTAGTAATCTTGTGTTTAGTGATTGGACTATACATTTTGAGGTCGACTATCATTTTGTGTGGGATGCTGTTATGGAGCAACTGATCTCTACCTTTGTTGGTTCTTAAAGTTAACTAGCTTGGTGATATGTTAATCAAAGCATTGTTTAGACATGCCTTTCTTGATGGTTATTCCAAACTAGGCATGGGTGATGTATATGCTCTAGCTTAAAAGGGAGTGTTAAGAATATTGGGCTTATACAGTATAGATAGGGGTAATTTGTAATTTAGGTATTTATTTATTTGTATGAGGGGATACCTATATTGGTTTATTATATAACAAAAGGTATACTTACCTTTTACTTCGTTGTTGCTTTCTTTCTCTCTCTCTCTCTCAATTAATAATTACTCATAATCAAGAAATGATAACTTATAACACATTATTTCCATAAGATCATGAACGAGTTATCGATCGTGTCTTTCCTTCCTGGTCTGGAAGAGCTAGCAATGTGAGTGGACATCTAACTAGACTCAAGAGGAGTGTGCATCAGCAAGGATTGGTCTTAATATATCATCTTTTTAATGTATATGATAAATAGATTAACTACTCTTAAGTAAGAAATATCTAATGCAATGATCCCTCTAAATTTGTAGTCATAGTCCTCTTTTTTTTTTTATTAGCAAGTGATTAATTATATATGGGAGTGTGCGGATGACACCTCTATAGGTGTATTTAGAACTTGACATTTTTTTTTAATTGCCTCTTGTCTAATTCTAAATTTTTTTTTAAGATAAGGGTCTAAAAAAGTTTTGGGGAAGGTGTTCGTACATGGGATATTCTCCCATCAACTCCATCAAATAAGGGGTTCGTACATGGGATATTCTCCCATTAACTCCATCAAATAAGGGGTACAGGGCTTTCCCTTGAGTCTACGTGCTCACTCAAAAGAAACTACTTGCTTGACCTAAACGGAATAGCTCATGGATACTCTTTATGGGGAGGCATGAGACACTTGAGCTTTCGCCTTAGAAGAAGAAGAGCTCTTTCTGTTGCTAACGCTTCTCGAAGAACCAAAGGTTACTTCAGCTGTTGCCAATGAAAGTATCTGTTTCCAACTCTCTCATATTTCGTATAGAAAGTAGCTAGAGGATGGATAGGACGAAGAGCAAGTTTCCTTAATTTATTTCAAACCTCGATTTCTACCATTTTGAATTGATATTTATGCCCATCTAACTCCATTTAATGCAGATTGTGCACATGCACGTTAGGATGTCAATTGGGTACGGAACCTGATATTCGGTTCAAATCTGGTTCAATTCCAAGCAGTGGCAGTGGGATCCAGATCCGGACCAAGTCTGGAATGATTCTAGAATTGAATACTCTATCCGTTCTTGGACGGTTCCGGTTCTGATCTAGTTACAATCTGGTTCTTGTATTCGGTTCTTATCTGGTTATTACATCTGGTTACTATATCAAATTTAAATTCGATTATGTCATTCGATTCTCATTCGATTATGATATTCACGAGACAAATTAATGTTTGCTTCTCCATAAGAAACTTATAAGAAACCACTCAATTGACACCCTTAGTCTGCGGCAAATCCTTTGTTTGCAATTTGCTTACCTCAGGAAAGATGAAGCGATAAAAACTAAAGAGAAAGAAATGAGAATTGAAGGGTTAAGTTAACCACGTAACCGTCAACTAGAGTCTTTTAAACCTAATAAAATATTAAAATTTTATGTTAATTTTTAAGGCAAGTATTCGGCCCGAATCCGGATAGATCCGTCGGATAGGAAGGTAGATATGGATCCGATCCGAACCAAATTATAAAGACATTTTCAGATCCAAGACTTAACCATATTAAATTCGGTCCGAATCGAAACCAGGTCTTTGGTCTGAATCTGGATTTGGTACTTGGTTACTGGTTACTTATTGACACCCTTACAGCCGTGTTTTAAAAATAAATTGAAAGTGACATCATAATCATGCACTTTTTTTTAGTACACATGAAAATGACATTATTATCCTTATTGAAAAAAATTGTGTCAAACCGAAAGGGCAAAAATTACAGTTACAAATTATTTGACACCTTGAGGGGTGTCAATAAAAAATTCCCATTACATAATGAGTATATATAACTTAACACATTCTTTCCATTAATTAATGAGTTGTTTCATGCCTATCCTTCCTCCAATTGTAGAGCTTTTTAACGAGTAAAGTCTCCAATAAGAGTAAAGGTTCTTTGAGCAAGCAGCATAGGAGGAATGTACCACTGAGGTGAAATAAAACGAAATCGTATATAGGAGGGCAGCAAGATCATTTCATGCAAGAAGGAGATGGACATAGAGGTACTAACATACCCTGCCCTGGCAACAAGATGCATCCATATTTAAGATACAAATATGGATGAAATCATGAAATCCACTGGCCATATACATCTCTGCCCCAACCTTTTACATTTCTCAATAATGCCATATATAAGAGAGTTGCTGTTTATGCTCAAAGGGCAAACAAAAACTGTAGCAAACTTCATATCACAATAGTTTCTACTCAACTAGAAGCCCCAACCTTTTACATTTCTCAATAATGCCATATATAAGAGAGTTGCTGTTTATGCTCAAAGGGCAAATAAAAACTGTAGCAAACTTCATATCACAATAGTTTCTACTCAACTAGAAGGCTATTCGCATGTTCGAGGAAATACAGAATCAGAGATACTGGCTGGCAATTTTACCCTCCTTAACAATGTAATTTTGTGCTGGGAACTCTTCTCCCTTGAAGTACCTATCCAGCATGTCCTTAGTTCCAGCTGCATATCGCAACTGCACCAATTACCCATTTTCTTTCACATATCAGGATATAAATGAAACAGTAAGAGGAAATAAAAGAATCAAAGGTGGACTGATATGGGAAAACGTTCAAGATTTTAGATACTTGAGCATCAATTGTGGTGCCAGAAACATGAGGAGTCATTGCCTGGTTTGGCATGTATCGCCATGGATGATCCCTGGGAGCTGGTTGCGGATACCACACATCACCGCTATAACCTAAAATATCCATTAAAAAAAACATTAATTATGGGAATAAGGACATGAAAATCCTTTAGTAGTCTCCTGGCCACTCAAATAACAATCTTTCAAAAGAATTTGACCAACTGGAACAAACAAAAATGTGACCAATGAACTTAAAAACAGGGGCATAATGCTCTAGATGCATTCCCCTTCAACTTAAAATGGAAAGAGGGGGGGGGGGGTCACCAAATTAGCTAAGATGTCTTTAAGTAAGTGAGTAATCTCTCCTCTAGTTTGCTCTTCATTAAGCTGTTTTGTCAGATGTAAATCCAGGAAATGCAAATCTTTCAAATTACCTCCAATTTGCCCACTAGAGCATGCATCAACAACTGCTTGAGTATCCATGATTGCCCCTCGAGCATTATTCACGATTAGAACTCCCTTCTTCAACTTTGCAATCCTTTCTTTGTCAAACATCCCTCTGATACATAAGAACAAAAATCTAAGTTATCCAAGTAACAAGATATGCACATTGTCTATGGCAAAGAAAAATGAAAGAATAATTTTTTTTCCCCTCGCAGTTTGAGCAAGTATAATGATATGATAAATCATGAACTATTATACAAAACACTTCTGAGGCTCCAAAACTGTCTATTGTCAGCCAGCAGTTTTTCAACTGTTTTCATATAGCAAGTACACATTTAGTAAAGCAAAGAGGAATCAATGGACTTTGTTCTCGTTTGCTTCCTATTGGAGGGTGCGGAAAGAGGAGAGCAGTAGGATTAGGACATTAGTACACATATCAATTTCTGAGAACAAAATGGTTCAGCATCTGTCCACCTCCAACTCATGTGGGTATTGACTAAAGCAGTTTAAGGACATCATTGTTCTCTTTTTTCTTTTTTTTGGGGGGGGGGGTGGTTAGGAGACTGGGAGGAGTTTGATCCTCAATGATGCATGTTTTACATTGTCTTAAAGGGCTAATCATCCCCTATTTTGATGGTCATGTCTCCCCTCTCTTTCAAAAAATTTCAACTTAGTCATCAAAGAAGAGAACCAATAGAGACTACACATGCAATCAGCTAGCATTAATTTCTGGATAAGAAACAATTGATCATTAGAAAGATAATTACAGGCTCAGAAGCTTGCTCTAATTAATGGGTTGTCATAAAAAATAAAAAATAAAAGTGTTTTTCACATGTCCATAATATGCTCACCTATCAAGATCAACAGTGATGAATCAGCTTCTGTATGAGTCAATGCCTAAAGAATATGCACATCAAATGATGCTAAATTGATGAAAATATCAATCAAATATTTTTTCTGTTAAGATTCATTGAACTATTTGCTGGATGCCCATTGCTAACACAGGTCTTAATCAAATAAATAATAATAGTAAAATATTACAGGAATAAAAGGGGAAAGGGGAACTAATCAATAGTCAATAAATGTTTATTTGTTCAAAACACATTCAGAAAAAAATAATTTGAATAAAAGAGGAATCCTAGGTACAAGATGAAATCCAAACCTTGTTTTCTCCGTAAGAGGCATGTTGATAACAATTATGTCACACTTTGGAAGCATTGCATCAAGATCCTCCTCAAACTTTGCCCCTGTCTGAGCCTCCATTTCCGGCTCCATCTTGAGCCGATCATGATAGAGGAGATTACAGTTGAAGGGCTTCAACCGTTGGAGTAAAAGCTTACCAATGCGTCCTGCACCTACAGTTCCTACTGTCTTCCCCTCAAGATCATATGCTCTATGAGCAATAGCAGCAACTTTCCAATCCCCATTAATCACTTGATGGTAACCAGGTAGGAAATTTCGTACAAGGATGAGGATTCTCATAAGCTCATCTTCTGCAACTGAAACAACATTACTTCCAGTGACTTCAGCAACTGTTAGTCCAGCATCAGCTGCAGCTTTCAGGTCAATGTGATCAGAGCCGATTCCGGCTGTTAAAAGAAGTTGTAAATTTTTGGCTTTCTTAATCCTCTCTGCCGTAACATATGCCGGGTGGAAAGGGGTTGATATCAGAACATGAAGATCAGGAATATGTTTTTCAAGTTCTGCATCAGCAAATAATCAATTAGGAAGGAAGAAAAATATTCAAAAGCATTGCATCTTAAAATTATTAAGAATCATTATCAGAGGGTTCCCCTCAGGCAGCAAATATAATGTATACTAACCACAATTAGGGCCTTCTTTGTCATCGGTGACAATATACTGATGGCCTTGTGATTCCAGCCACTCTCGTATGCCCAAGGCATTCTCCACACAACCCAAAAAGTTGGGATTCGATGAGGCATACTCGTTAGCCTTGTAAAACACCCCAACTATCTTCTTGCTCCCTGGAGATGCCTGTATTACAACATTTTGAAGGAACAATAAATATGAATCAGTTTTAGTAGATCTGATGCAATAAGTTCTTGAATCATTTGTAAGAGGAACAACTGTAGCCGAATGGCATAGCAATTTCTACACGCTGACTATATTAAAAAAAATAAATAATAAATAAATAAAAAACTAGCTACCGCTGGGAGTGAAAGAAAATAGGGGAATTAGGGAAAGAAATGTATGAAAATGGAGAAAAACAGATGCAGGAACAAACAAAAAGACCATTTTCACCCGCCATCAGACCTCCTTGAGCAATTTTAGTTTCATCGCCTCCAAATCTATGACTCAAACTAATAACAGATAAAAGGAACATTTTTTGAGTAATTTATGCTTGAGAGCCGATTGGCCGAAGAGAAAAAAAAAGCACCAATCGATGCGTACACCCATGCAATACATCGACGCCAACAGGGGAAGGTAAAAAACAGGAAATGCAGTTCAAGGGTTTGGAGGATAACTACTGAAATTCATTCGAGAACAAAAGCCAAATCATGGGTAGAAAAATAGCAATTGAACTGAATTGTGTTAGAAAATTCGAACAATAACTTCACAGTGATGAAAAATCAAAGAAAAAACAGGAGTTGCAGAAAGGTATTTACATACATGGAGTGATCTGGAGATAGGTAATGGTTCTACAACCCCGGAACCATAAACGGTTCTAATTACAGACGCAGCAGCCCTCTTCATTGCCATTCCTTAATCAATCTCTCTCTCTCTGAAGTAGAAGAAGAAGAAGAAGAAGACGAAGTAGTAGTGATCAGTGGATATGGTTTGGAGAACTCAACGAGGCTCTGAATGTATTTATAAAGACGAAAGACAATGACGGAAATTAGCGATTCATGAACTAAACCGAGACCCGGTCCCCCTTAATGGCGTGCTACGGTTTGCTTAGTTCACATAACGAGTCACATGGTCGAGAAAGGTATCTAGGATGATTTTTTATGGGTTTTTGACAAATGCCCCCCTGAAAATGCCCATTTGTTCAAATGCCCTCCTACAATTTTTCTAATTGCAAATTTCCCTCTAGTTTCAAAACTTTATAGCACTTTAGTCCCTGCCATTAATTTGAAACATTAAATGTTAGTTTCAGGGTCTCTAATGACCAAAATGTCCTTTTGATAAAAACCCACCAAAATTTAAAAATAAAATGATCAAAACACCCTCATCTTCTCCAAATGGTTTAGGGTTTGAAACTGAAAATCAAACTCTAAACCATTTGAGGAAAATGCACCTTAAAATCAAACCTCCAAAATTGGAGTTGCAATTTAATTTAACTAGATAGCAGTTCTGCCAGTACACATATAAATAGATTGGAAAGATTAAAGAACAATCTGCATTCCCATGTCAGAGCAGACTCACAAAGAGAATAAATTTACATGGTGTGAAGGCTGAAAGCTTCACAAGACACAAGGACTGCCAAGTTGTAAGAGAAACAAACAAGAACGAGAAGAAAGAAAAAGCAAAAAAGATAAGGAATGTCAAAAACAAGGTTCTAAAACTCGGGTTTCGACTAGGTTTCGATCAGCCAGAAAACAAGTTTGTCTCGGTTTCAACCATATCTCGGTCGAAACTTGGGACTTTTTTCAGGCTAACTCAAACTTTGATTTCGAGGTCCATAAGTTGTTTTTTTTTCCTGATTCTTGTGTGCTACCTATTTTTTACATTTTAAATTCAATCCATGCATTAGTTTCACATAAATAACACTAAAAATATTACTTGTGGCTTTGATCCAAGTTTGACATTGTATATTGTTCTTGGACATGGTATCAAATAAAGTTTGATCAAAACATAACTCCTTCAATATAAATGAGATTTAAACAATCTTGGATTTGTTAGAAAGCTTTGTTTTGATAGCTTTTCAATAAGTCGAAAATTGCTTAAATCTGATTTATATTGAAGGAGTTATGTGCCGGTCAAACTTAATTTGGTGTGCACGAATGTTGTCAAAATTACTCTAAATGAAACATTTTTTTGGACATCAAAACAAATGAATATTTTACTGCACTTTTAGTTTTCAGCAATGTTTTACCATATTAATTTATGAAATTTTTAGATTTGAGAAAAACTCCAGCATTAGAAAGTTGAAAATTGCACGTACTGTCGAAAATCCAGTTTTTGTTTTTGAACTGGTGGGTTATTTTTTTTTTTTCTTTTAGAATTTGATTTTTTAAATATTTTTATTGGATTCAAATAGGGGGTATTTGCATATTTATGAATATCTTAAGTAAATGAAATACAAATACAAAAATATTTACTTAAATGATATTAAACATAACTAAGTGTCAGTCCTGGTTTCTGGTATAAATACCTGTCTGTCCTAGTTTCGAACCAAGTTTCTCCTACTTTTCATAGACATATATGTCGAAACCATCGAAATATGATCGAATCCAGGGATTTTATAAAATTTCCCTTCAACTCTTCTCGAAAACCTGGGAAACCGAGTTAACTCGGTGGTTTCGACAAGTTTCGATCGAGTTTTTGTTTCATGGTCAAAAAACCTATACAGTTTAGCTAAGCCAAAGAGTTCCTATCATTGCTACAAAAATTAGAAGTGGGATGAGATGTAGGTGAAATAAAACGAGGAGATTGCCTGTAACCTGATGGGGGTGGGGGGAAACTTCGGGGAGAGGTCTACAATTTCTAGAGCTTGTACCCTCAGTTGCATAGGATAGTCTGTAATGCACCCAATTCTCGGACCTGCTCCAGTAGATCATTTTAGTGAAAGTTTTTTTTTTTTTTGATAGGTATCATTTTAGTAAAAGTTGATTCCTCAATTAAATTGCAACTTCAATTTTAGAGGTTTGATTTTCAATTTTGGAGGTTTGATTTTAGGGTTCATCTTCCCCAAATGGCTTAGGGTTTGATTTTAGTTTCAAACCCTAAACCATTTGGAGAAGATGAGGGTATTTTGATCATTTTATTTTTAAATTTTGATGGGTTTTTATCGGAAGGATATTTTGATCATTAGATACCTTGAAACTAAATCTAATGTTCCAAATTAACGATAGGAACTAAAGTGTTATAAAGTTTTGAAAATAGGGGAAAATTTGCAATTACAAAAGTTGTAGGGAGGGATTTGGATAAATGGATATTTTTAGGGGGCATTTGTCAAAAACCCTTTTTTATATTATCAAAGAGATATCTAGGATACTTATTTAAGTGGATAAATATGAGAAGGGATTGATCGGGTGAGACGAGTTTTTTTCCATTATGTTACTTCCGTGTTACTCCAAACGTACACGTCGCCATGCCCTCCTTTCCCCCTTTTAGGGGGTGTGGCGGCGACGGTGGCGACGGCGGCGGCGGAGGATAACGTTGGGGTCCCGTTAAATGGTACACGTTTTTTATGTTCTCAAAAGTTTTGGTACATTGAGTTTAGATTATACAACGAATAGACTTTAGATGGTAATGAATGTTAACCGTTAGATAAGAATCTGGTCCAATTTGTGCAACGTGTATTGATCTTTCCATAAGGTTGACTAGGGGAGTTGTTTAATTGTGTCCTTCCACGTAAGGAAGAGCTGGAGACGCTTCTACATTTCTGGAGGTCCTTCCACGTATGGAAGAGTTAGAGACCCTTCTACATATTTAGGGGCGTCAATGAATAGTTAAAATTCGTTTTCGTATTCGTGTTTGTATTCGTTTAGCACTATTCGAATCCGTCCGAAAGCTAAATGGATGCGGATATGGATAGGCTATAGCTATCCGAAAAGCTATATTTATATGAAAACGAATAAAATATCCGATCCGTATCTGTGTCCGTATCCATTTAGCACTATCCGAATCCGTCCGATAGCTAATCGGATGCGAATGCGGATATAGTACTATCCGAGCCGAATCCGACAAATACCCGGATTCGTTATAGTCCCCCCTGTGATACTCCAACCCCCCCCAGCTATGAGTGCTACAGATGGCCTGATGAGGGGAATAGAAGTGATTGACACGGGAGCTCCTCTAAGTGTTCCGGTCGGTGGAGCGACTCTCGGACGAATTTTCAATGTTCTTGGAGAACCTGTTGATAATTTAGGTCCTGTAGATACCCGCGCGAAAAGAAATTTTTTTGAGGTCCCTATACTCATTATGCCTAACATTGAATGGGCGGGTGAAGGAAAAAAAAGAAATATTTTTTGTCTAAAAATAAATATAAATAAAGCAGCAATTTTTTTTTACTACAAAAATTTCTTTCTTTTGGTTTCACTGGCAGATATCGGTGCACAGACACCTTTTTTCTATATTTTCAGAGAGAGAGAGTTGATATATGATCTATTTGAAGCTGCCACAGGTATGCGAATGCACTATGGATATCCACATACATATAGACACATTGACTTTCTATTTCAGAATCTGCTGATCTATTTATCGGTTTACAGCCCTATACATATTTAGGGTCCTTCTGTGTTGGACTTGAATATGATAAATCCTCCTTTTTCTCTTCGATTTAGACTTTGGAAATAAATTAAAGGGACAATTGTCCAGATCTACTAGTTAAGAAAATTAATTATAAGTTTAGTTGATTTTAAATTTGTGGCAGACAGTCTGCGCTACAACACAGAGAATAAAAATACATTATGTGTTAAACAAGGTTAATTACATGGTCGTTTGGCCAGCGTGGTTCCTACGCTTAGACACAATACCGCAATACCTCCATGAAAAATACCACCCAACCTCCAGGAAAAAACGAAAATCTCATCCAGGTCAATGCTTGTGCATGCACTCTCATTGACCAACGTGCATATAAGCTCTAGAGGCCCAAGCAATGTTGGCCATTTTTTTTTCATTAGCGTATTAATAATATACATATCACAAAAATCAAATTAAAAAGAGAATTTGGCAATCGGTATCAGTATCAGTCTCGATCGATACCGATCCAGCTCGGACAGATTTACCCCTGTTTCCTTTGAAAAATATATTTTTTTAACATTTTTACTCATCTATACCAATTCACTGATACGGGATCGTCCAATCCAACCAATGACATGGTTTGAGGTATTGATATCGGTATCACATCGGCCATATGGGGTGATAAGTACAGGTTTTGTAAGTGATCGATCCCAAAATCGTACCGATATTGTATTGGTAACACGATACAGACAAGGAGTAAAATGGTCAAAAAAAATTATTTTTAAAAGAGAATAAGGGGCAAATTTGTCCGAAACAACCAGCCGATCAATACCAATACCAATCCAATACCGTATCGCGATACCCGTTCTGATACCGTGCACTAAAACCATGGATAAAGATTCCTCAAAGCCTTTACCCAATAAAAAAAAAGATTCCTAAAACCATGAGACGGAGGCGTGTTCTTGCGTCTCTAGCTCTTCCACACGTGGAAGGACCAGATATGCTGAACCGTCTCTAGTCTCTCTACCTCCTCCTTTCGTGGAAGGACAGAATGAAACAAACTTCCTAATCTCTTCTGTACGTGGAAGAACCAGATATATAGAAGCGTACCTCTACCTCTTCCTTACGTGGAAGGACAGAATGAAACAAACTCCCTAATCAACTCATGAGATCCGGGGATAATCACACGTTGAACAAATTGGACCAGATTCTTATCTAACGGAAAACATTCATTAGCATCTAAAGTCTATTCTCTTTATAATCTAAAATCATTGTACCCAAACTTTTGGAATTTAGCTCGGCTCCAAGGAGCCTAGCACGTCCAGCCAGCCGTTGAGCTGTGCTATACACATCCTTAGACGCACCGAGATATACGTGATACAACTCAACCGCTGGATCCCCCTCCCCCCCTAAACCATCGTGAACCAACGTGCCCAAACGCATTCCCGGCCGCCGCCCCCTCCCCTAAAAGTGGGAAGAAGAAAGATACTGACGTGAAGGTGTCTAAAAGCCAGGTTTTTTTTTTTTATAGAAGTCACGAGTGACATCACGGAAGATCTCAATCCAGATACCTTTCTCCACCATGTGATTAGTTGGGTGAGATAGGTTGCTCACCTGCAGGTGATGTAGTGCCGGGTCTTATGTTAGTTCATGAATCGCTAAATTTCCGTGTGTCTTTCGTCTTTATAAATACATACAGAGCCAGCCTCGTTGTACTCATCCATGCTACTTCTTCTTCTTCTTCTTCTTCTGCTTCTGCTTCTGCTTCAGAGAGAGAGTGATTAAGGAATGGCAATGAAGAGAGCTACTGCATCTGTAATTAGAACAGTTTGGGGTTCTGGGGTTGTAGAACCATTACCTATCTCCAGATCACTCCATGTATGTAAATTCCCTTCTGCTACTCCTGTGTTTTTTGCCTCTTTCTTTCATCATTGTGAAGTTATTGTTTTGATTTATGATTTTCGAACACAATTCAGCTCACTTCTTATTTTGCTTCCCATGGTTTGGCTTTTCTTCTGGAATTTCAGTAGTTATCTTCCTCTGAACTGCATTTCTTGTTTTTTTTACCTTCCCCTGTGGGCATGGATGTATTGCATTGGTGTATTCATCAATTGGTTCTGTGTTTCTCTTCTCTAAATCACAAAATACTCAAAAGTGTTCTTTTTATCAGTTATTAGTTTATTAGTCATAGACATGGAGGCAATGATACTAAAATTGCTCAATGGTCATTGTGTTTGTTCCTGCATCTGTTTTTCTCCATTTTCATACATTTCTTTCCCTATTTCCCCCTATTATCTTTCACTCATTGCAGCAGATTTCAGTAACTAGGTTTGCATTTCATCTTGTATGATTGATTCATTTTTATGGATCCTTCAAAATGTTGTAATACAGGCATCTCCAGGGAGCAAGAAGATAGTTGGGGTGTTTTACAAGGGTAATGAGTATGCCTCATCCAATCCCAACTTTGTGGGTTGTGTGGAGAATGCTTTGGGCATTTCACAGTGGCTGGAATCACAAGGCCATCAGTATATTGTCACCGATGACAAAGAAGGCCCTAATTGTGGTTAGTATACATTATATTTGCTGCCTGAGGGGAACCCTCTGATAATGATTCTTAATAATTTTCATGTATTAGGGCATGGAATTTTTCTTTATGGAATTCCCTTATTCCTTCCTAATTGATTATTATTTTTCTGATGCAGAACTTGAAAAACATATTCCTGATCTCCATGTTCTGATATCAACCCCTTTCCACCCGGCATATGTTACAGCAGAGAGGATTAAGAAAGCCAAAAATTTACAACTTCTTTTAACAGCCAGAATCGGCTCTGATCACATTGACCTGCAAGCTGCAGCTGATACTGGAGTAACAGTTGCTGAAGTTACTGGATGTAATGTTGTTTCAGTTGCAGAAGATGAGCTCATGAGAATCCTCATCCTTGTACGAAATTTCTTACCTGGTTATCATCAAGTGATTAATGGGGATTGGAAAGTTGCTGGTATTTCTCATAGAGCATATGATCTTGAAGGGAAGACAGTAGGAACTGTAGGTGCAGGGCGCATTGGTAAGCTTTTGCTCCAACGGTTGAAGCCCTTCAACTGTAATCTCCTCTATCATGATCGGCTCAAGATGGAGCTGGAAATGGAGGCTCAGACGGGGGCAAAGTTTGAGGAGGATCTTGATGTAATGCTTCCAAAGTGTGACGTAATTGTTATCAACATGCCTCTTACGGAGAAAACAAGGTATGGATTTCCTCTTGTACCCAGGATTCCTCTTTTATTCAAAGTATTTTTTTGCTGAATCTGCTTTGAACAAATAAACATACCTGAGACAAAGTTATTATTGATTATTTCCCCTCTCCTCTTTGTATTCCGCAATATTTTGAGCCTGTAATTATCTTTCTAATGATCAGAGGATTGTTTATAATCCAAAAATTAATTCTAGCCGAATGCTTGAGTAGTCTATTGATTCTCTTCTTTGAAAGAGAGGGAAGACATGACCATAAAAATAGGGGATGATCAGCCCTTTAAGACAATGTAAAACATGCATCATTGAGGATCAAACTCCTCCCAGTCTCTTACCCCCCCCCCCCCCCAACCCCACCACACAAATAAGAGAAGAATGATGCCCTTAAACTGCTTTAGTCAATACCCACATGAGTAGGAGGTGGACAGATGCTGAACCATTTTGCTCTTAGGGTTGATATGTGGACTAATGTCCTAGTCCTAATGCTCTTCTCTTTCTGCACCCTCCAATAAGAAGCAAATGGGAACAAAGTCCATGGATTCCACTTTGCTTTACTAAATGTGCACTTGTTATGTGAAAACTGTTGAAAAACTGCAGGCTGATAATAGACAGTTTTGGAGCCTCAGAAGTGTTTTGTATAATAGTTCTTGATTTATCATATCATTATTCTTTTTCAAACTTCGAGGAAACAAAAAAAAATAATTTCTTTCATTTTTCTTTGCCACAAACAATGTGCATATCTTGGTATTTGGATAACTTAGATTTTTGTTCTTATGTATCAGAGGGATGTTTGACAAAGAAAGGATTGCAAAGTTGAAGAAGGGAGTTCTAATCCTGAATAATGCTCGAGGGGCAATCATGGATACTGAAGCAGTTGTTGAGGCATGCTCCAGTGGACAAATTGGAGGTAATTTGAAAGATTTGCATTTCCTGGGTGTGCACATAATGTTTTGACACATCTGACAAAACATCTTAATGAAGAGCAAACTAGAGGAGAGATATTGCACTTAATGACATCTTAGCTAATTTGGTGATACCCCCCCCCCCCCCCTTTATTTTAAGTTGAAGGGGAATGAATCTAGAGCATTATGTGCTCTGTTTTTAAATTCATTGATTACTTTTTTGTTTCTTCCAGTTGGTCAAATTCTATTGCAATTTGCAAAATTGTTATTTGAGTGGCCAAGTTACTACTCATACAATTGGGGGGGCAATTACGAAAGGATTTTCATGTCCTTATTCCCATAATTAATGTTTTTTTTTCTTCTAATTTTTAGGTTATAGTGGTGATGTGTGGCATCCCCAACCAGCTCCCAAGGATCATCCATGGCGAGGCATGCCAAACCAGGCAATGACACCTCATGTTTCTGGCACCACAATTGATGCTCAGGTATCTAAAATCTTGAATGTTTTCCCGTATCAGATCCACCTTTGATTCTTTTATTTCCTCTCTCTGTTTCGTTTACATCCTGATATGTGAAAGAAAATGGGAAATTGGTGCAGTTGCGGTATGCAGCTGGAACTAAGGACATGCTGGATAGGTACTTCAAGGGAGAAGAGTTCCCAGCACAAAATTACATTGTCAAGGAGGGTAAAATTGCCAGTCAGTATCTCTGATTCCGCATCTCCTCAAATATGCGGATAGTCTACTCAAGGAGAGTCTTTGTTATGCAAATAAAACTAGTTCACTAGATGCTTAGCAAAAATATGGTTTTTTTTTTTTGGGGGGGGGGGTGGGGAGGATGTTGGATGAGAACAAAACAATGTAGTTTCCTGGTAGCAAAAATGATGTAGTTGAGTAGAAACTATTGTGATCTGAAGTTTTCCCACAGTATTAGTAAAATCCTTTTTCATTTCATTAACTCCGACCTTTGAGGACTTGATGTTAGGTTTGCACAATTGATAAGCACATTTGCACCTTTGAGCATAAACTGGAACTCTCTTATATATGGTATTATAGAAAAATGTAAAAGGTTGGGGCAGAGATGTAAATGGATAGTGGATTCCATCCATATGTATATCTTAAATATGGATGCATCCCTTGTCTTACTCCCAAAAGTTCATGCAGAGCATCTCTTATTCTGCCCTAACTCCTTTCTGTTGTTCCCTCTGAGGCCCTACTATCTCCACCCAAAGCCTTCGCTCCCTCTAAGACCATATTACTATTATCTCCATCCAAATCCTCTGATTTTCAGAATTATGTAGTGCTTATGGTAGCTTGTTATTATTATTATTATTAGGGCAAGAGATCGCTGCCTGGTTGTGTAGTCCCTGCACCAGCATTGGGGACAATGAGAGCATTCATAGGGGTATCTGCTTAGATGGAAACTTTTAATTTCATTTGCTTTTGATATTAAGACTAGTCTCAGTTTTCTTAATTTTGTATCTATTATTAAACAGTCAAGATAGTACATACATCCGGCTCATACCTTAGCACGGCATGCTAGCTAGATTCACAAGTTCAGCTTCAAACTCTAGCATCTGTAATGTACCTTTGATGCTTAGTTAATGGATTTTCTATTTCATCAAAACAATACAAGATAAGTCGTTTGATTGAATCCCATGGAAGAACAAATTTCTTAAAAGTGAGAGAAATAAGAGATGGCATGTGAGGTAATACAATTTTTTGTGGGTTGGGGAGGGTAGACAGTTGATCCAAGTCCTGCCAGGATTGTTTGGAAGAGGCTGTAGGCTAATTAGTAGTCAATGTGGGACTACAATCCCAACAATCCCAACACTCCCTGCATGTGTGACTATACTGCTGAGATGTATAACAGTGTTGAAACAGGATTGTATAAGTATTTCTGTTTGTGTACTGTGTATGTACAAGTGAGGACCTATATAACAGAGAGAGAGAGAGAGATATTGGGATAAGAATTGAACAACTAATGCCATCTCAGATTCTATAATATATGTTTGATCAATGAGCATCTGGGTATCCACGATCATGTGCAAAGATCGTTCAGCCCCCAGTGAAATCGAAAATCACATCCAGAGAGTGCCCAGTGGGCATCCAAGGGCTGGTTTGTGCCACACATCCTGGCGCGTGCCCAGTCAGCCATTGGGATGTGTGCAACACATCCCAATGGCGCTCCCTAGGTGCTGGGCTCCCTGGAGAGGAGCTCAATCCTCCCACGCCATTGGATGATATTATCAAGTTAGGCAATCTATGGCTTAAAGTTTCAGCTCAACTAGCCTGCAAGGCATTGAGACATCAATATGGAGATGTCTTCCTGTCTGTGTGGACAAAGAAGCTGATACCTTTATGCGCTGGTCGGCCATATTGAAGCCTACTGATGCAGATTGCAAGAGAAGACACAAACCTAAAAAGAGTAAAACCGAAGAGATGAAAGTCATGCAGGAATCATGAGGGAGGGCTAAGTGTGTACTTGTAATGACCAAGCAACAAAACAAACACTTGTTTGTAGGTATTGGAAGAGATGTTACCAAAGTCTTAAGTTGGAATCTATCAAAAAGTATAAATTTAGGGACTCAAGTTTTACCCACTTTAGCCCTCGCAAGGTAACTACCACTTAAACCCCTTCCCCCAAAGCGAAGGAGGGGAGGGGAGGGGAGGGGGGGGGGGACAGAGGTAACAACCACTGACACTATTCATGACAGGGTGAGTTTACTTTGGTTTTCAAACATGTTTCTATTTACAATACCCCCCCCCCCCCTGCCTTCAACCCCCGAACCTATTTAGAGGGGAAGAAAATTTTCCACCAAGTACAGAGAATGAACATGACAACATCACACTTAATTGATCATCATTATTACAAGATCATTTAGCAGTATACTTGCATGTGAAATCTACATCACATCCACTCATAAAGTACACAGCCATGTAATTACACTCCTTACAATAAATGCCCCCAGCTGGTCTGAGGGAAAAATGCCCCCTACTTGTTAAAGAACAGTCCCTTCTTCCTCCCTTTCCTTTTCTCAACAGCCTGCAAAAAAGTTGACCTTCATAAATATGTTTTTCAGAACACTGTTGCATAAGAAAAATGAGGAAATGCAAACCAATGGAATGGATAAAAGAAACAAATAATTATATCACACAGGACAGCTTCAACAAGTAAATAAGAAGATTGTGTTTGCCAATTGGTACTATATACAAGCTAACCGTTTACAAAAATGGAATAATCATCTTAATCATTATTAGCATCTGGTTATACAGAAATAACAATCAGGAAATCCATCCAAATCCATTTAATTTGAAAGGCTGTAGATTACAAAGTGTTAACTGAAGGGCAGAGCTGCAAGCATGCTGCAATGTTATAACAGGGAGTGCTGGTTTTGAGGAGAGCTTGACCTCATCCAGGGTGAGATCTTCCTCACTCTCTGGACAAAGGAGAACAAGAGATGAGGGATATGTTACATTATATTATACCACATTTGGATCTTTCCATAATAACAAAATAAAAAAGTCCTCGAATCCCACTTAACCCCGAATTACCATATTTCCATTTATTTTTACGAAAGAATGTTTCACACCATGTACCCAATATGCCAGAAACAGACCAGATCCAAGGGTCAATCGGTCTATACACCAACTTCACATTCAAATCCTCAAAAGTTTCCCAAACTGATTCATCCTATCTGAAGCTTATAACAATTTACTTTTTCACTCATCTTTTTTTTTAAATTTTGGGTACAAAATTTCCACTCAAGGATCAGAGGATAGAGAATCACGAGAGCATGAATTATAGCGTGGGTGATCAAAATACTCTTGCTGCAAAGTAAATAAATTCTCACCCTTATTTTCCATTCTAGCAATAAAGAAACACCATCAGGAAGTTTGTATTCACTCCAAACAACACAAGATAACCAGCTTACCATCAAAACTTAAATGAAAAAAAAATAGTTGTAGCCCATGTTGAGTTGTAAAGAGGGACCACCTCTTTATTTGTACTGTCAGAATCGAACTCCGGCCATAAGGTTTTGACTGTCGCTGGAAATACATATACCACTGATTATGTGGTGAACAAAACCATCTTGATAAAAACTGTTTTCATGCACTTGTGATGCAGTTCAAAAGAACAAGAAGGCCAGCAGCAAACCAGGCCATCAAACTGGACCGAGAATGGACTATGTTGAAATAGGCTGCTTACCTGATTGGGGTAAGTAGTCCTAGTTTGATTAGGATTAGTCCTACTAGTCCTAGCTGATTAGGATTAGTCCTAGTCATGTTAGGAGTAGTACTAGTCAGATTAGATTCTCTTTTATTTTATTTTATTGTTTTTCCCTCAGCCAAGTCCTACTCTGGCATTCCTAGTTGTATTAGGAATTCCTAATAGGATTAGCACTGAGGTAACATTCCTATTTGTATTTTGTTTAATTGTATTTCAATTCTCTATAAATAGAGGGCCTTGGGGATCGGTTAAGATCACTCAAGCATTATATTTCACTGCTGTTTACATGGTATCAAAGCCACTTCTGATCTGAAGAAGCAGCCCTCTCGAATTTCTGGTTCTTTCTTCTCCAACTCTCGAAGCTACTGGTTCTCTCCTTCTCTAACAGTCTCGGTTAGCTCCACCACTCTCGGACTCCCTATCTCACTTAGGGCAGCAACTTTGAGGGGAATCCAATGAAGATATAGCTGCTGCCCTCAATGACACCTCACTGAAGATTGAAGACACTAGTGTGACCTAATTCTGCCGGCAGATTCCCTCCATCTTTAGAGATCAAGCTACTTCTTAAACTACAGTTTGATTTCTGGTTCTTTGGAGACTAGTTCCTGCCATTATTGGTCCACACCATTCCTTTATAGAAGACTGCAGCCGTGGATTAAATCTAATTCAGATTCCAAACCTGCAATATTTCTGTAGTATTGTTTTTTGCCCTAAATTTTGATAAATTTAGGGTTTCTTATTAGCTCATCCGAAGGAGCTAATTTTTGGAGGACTTCTTCCCCACTACTAGAGGAGCACTCAATCAGTTTTTTAGCCTATTCTGACGGCTGAAATTGCTGTAAATTCAAAACCCATATTTCAGATTTGATTCAATTTTTGAAGACCTTTTTTTCAAATTTGTGGATCGATTTTTTCCTGGCTTAACTATGGGTGATTCAGAAACAACTACTGCTACTTCTGGAGGAGATGGTCAGACTAGGAATGACTTCCTTCCCTATGCTGCTGCCATCAAGCTTGATGGTACGAATTATTTAATCTGGGCCAGATCACTATCCTTGACTGTGGCTGGTAGGGGATTCACTGGCCATCTTACTGGCACCACCAAACAACCAGCTAAAGAAGGTGCTGCCCGTACTAAATGGGCTGCGAACGATGCTATGGTGATGTCATTTATTTTAAATTCTATGACCACTGATCTATCCAGTCAATATCTCCTCCTTGACACTGCTACTCAGATATGGACTGCTGTCAAGGGAACTTATGGTCGATCAGGAAGTGGTGCTCAGGTTTATGAAATCAGGAAGACACTCCAAACCACTACTCAGAAGGAGATGTCTGTTACTAAATACTATGCTGCCCTCAAGTGTTTATGGCAGCAATTGGATCATTATGCTAGGTTTCAACCTACTACTACTACTGATATTACTGCCTATTATTCTTATGTTGATCAGTTTCGGGTCTATGATTTCCTAGCTGGACTCAATGATGATTATGACGCTATTCGGGTGCAAGTCCTTGGTCGGGTTCCCTTCCCCACTTTAGAGGAGACCTTTTCTTATGTTCACAGTGAAGAGACATGAAGGGCTGCCATGATGCTTACTCCCAAAGTTGAGAGATCAGCCTTATAGACTGCTGGCTCCACTTCTTCTGACAGTATTGCTGCTACTACCACCAAAGAGCCTATGAAGTGTGAGCATTGTCACAAACCATATCACACTAAGGCTTAATGTTGGAAATTACATGGGAAGCCAGCTGATTTTGAGGCCAAACGTGGTCGTGTTAAGTCTAAAAACAAAGCCAATCACACTGAAAGTGTAGCTCCAACTCCCACTATTGACATCGGTTTCTCCCAGGAAGAACTCCAGGCTCTACGTCGTATGTTGAACATATCCGCTGCCTCTACTACATCTGCTGCCAATTCGGGTTCTTTCTTTGCCCGTACAGGTATTTCCTTTGCTGGTCATTGTGCATCAATAGTTTTCACTCCATGGATCATAGACTCTGGTGCTACTGATCACATGACAGGTTCTTCCAGCCTTTTTAATACATATTCTCCTGCTTCTGATAAGGATAAAGTCAAAATTGATGATGGGTCCCTCTCCTCCATATCAGGGAAAGGTTCCATTGGTTGTTCTCCTTCTCTTACCCTGTCATCTGTGTTGCATATTCCTAAATTTACAACTAACCTTCTTTCCATTAGCAGTATCACTAAATCCCTGAATTGTAAAGTGACTTTTTTTCCCACTCACTGTGTTTTTCAGGAACTGGACTCGGGGAAGACGATTGGATCGGGTAAAGTGCATGGCGGATTGTACCTACTTGATGGCGATCCTACACCTACACAGGCTTTACCATCGGCATCTTTCTCTTCTGAATTACATAAATGGCACTCTAGGCTAGGCCATCCCCCTTTAGGTACTTTATCCAATTTATTTCTAGCATTAGTTAAAGACTGTAATAAGGAAGACTTTTTTTGTGAGCCTTGTGTCTTAGCTAAACAGACATGTTCCACTTATCCTATTTCTAATAATAGATCTTCTTCCTTATTTCATATTGTTCATACTGATGTGTGGGGTCCTAGTAGGAAAGCTTCCCTGTCTGAACATCGGTGGTATGTCACTTTTATTGATTGTTATTCTAGGTTCACTTGGGTATATCTTATGCACACAAAAAATGAAGTTTTTTCATGTTTTTAGCACTTTCATCAGTTGGTTAAAACCCAGTTTAATGCCACTCTTCAAACTTTGAGGAGTGACAATGGGAAAGAGTATATGGAAAGACAGTTCCAAAAATACCTTGCTGCCCATGGAGTTCTCCATCAGACCAGCTGTGTCGACACTCCAGCCCAAAATGATGTGGCTGAGAGGAAAAACCGCCACCTCTTGGAGGTGGCTAGGGCTCTTATGTTTGCTCGCACTGTCCCTTCTCTTTATTGGGGGGATGCTGTCCTTACTGCAGCCTATTTAATTAATAGGCTGCCCAGTTGTGTTCTTCTTTCCAAAGCCCCTATTGAGCTATTACGTGGCTCTTCTTCCTTTATAGTTCCACCTAAGGTGTTTGGCTGCGTTTGTTATGCCAGGGATACAAGGTCACCTATTAAACTTGACCCACGTAGTCTCTGCTACATTTTCTTGGGATACTCTGCTACTCAGAAGGGGTACAAATGTTATTACCCTCCATCCTGCAGGACTTTTGTTAGCATGGATGTTGTCTTTCATAAGAATGTTCCATATTATGTGTCCCCACATCTTCAGGGGGAGAGTGTTAGTAAAGATGTGCTGACTATTGACTCTCCACCTCCACTTCAGTCTGTTTACTATGAGTCTGAACCAGTTCTATTCAGGGGGAGCAATCTACCCCGGTCCAGACTCCTATCCAGAGGACTATTAGTGAATTTCAGAGGATGATTGATGACAGTACTATGAAGACCAAGACCTATGCAAGGAAACATAAGCAGGTTCAATCAACTGTTGCTTCAGTACCCATCCAATTGCCGAACCCAAATCCAGAACCTGCCTCTCCACTTGGTAATGTTCCTTCTCCTAAATTACCTATTGCTCTCCGCAAATGTGTCAGAACTTGCACTCAACATCCCATATCTCATATTGTTTCTTATGATTCCCTTTCCCCATCCTTTCGTGCTTTTGTTTTCTCTCTTTCTTCTGTTCGTATTCCTAACAATTGGCAGGAAGCTCTATCAAACGGAAAGTGGAAGGCAGCTATGATGGAAGAAATGGAAGCCTTGAAGAAAAATAACACATGGGAGCTTGTCGTTCTTCCACCTGGGAAAAAAACCGTTGGATGTAAATGGGTGTTTGTGGTGAAATAGAAGGTGGATGGCACTGTGGATAGGTATAAGGCACGACTCGTGGCCAAGGGGTTCACTCAGACATACGGCATTGATTACCAAGAAACTTTGCACCTGTTGCAAAGTTAAATACTGGTCGTGTGTTACTATCTTGTGCAGTCAACCTTGGATGGGATTTGCAGCAGCTAGATGTAAAAAATGCCTTCCTAAATGGGGCACTGGATGAGGAGGTGTATATGGCCATTCCACCAGGGTTCTCTTGTGACAGAAACCAAGGAAAAGTGTGTAGGCTGAAGCGTGCACTTTATGAGCTGAAACAGTCACCTCGAGCATGGTTTGGCCGGTTCCACAAGGCCATGATTTCTGTGGGCTATAAGCAGAGTAATGTTGATCACACACTCTTTATAAAGAGGGTTGATGAAAAACTCACTATTCTCCTAGTCTACGTTGATGATATAGTGGTTACTGGCAATGATGGTGATGAGATAAGACGGTTGAAGACCTTCCTTGGACAAGAATTTGAGATTAAAGATCTAGGGAAACTACGATACTTTCTTGGGATTGAAGTGGCCAGATCTTCTAAAGGCATTTTTCTCTCCCAGAGGAAGTACGTCCTAGACTTATTGGTTGAAACCGGGTTCATCCTTTAGATACTCCTATGGACCCTACTGTTCGACTCAAGGAAAAAGGGGGTGAGCCTGTTGATAAAGGCCGGTACCAAAGACTTGTAGGGAAGTGATTTATCTCTCACACACTCGTCTTGACATTGTTGTCACCGTGAGTACTGTGAGCCAGTTTATGCATGATCCCTACTCTTCCCATATGGAGGCTATTCTTCGTATCTTGCACTATTTGAAGTCAGCTCCTGGAAAAGGAATTCTTCTGTCTATGAATGGTCAACTACGGATAGAAGCATACACTGATGCTGATTGGGCTGGTTCTGCAGATCGCAAGTCTATTTCTGGGTATTGCTCCTTTATAGGTGGAAATCTTGTCACATGGCGTAGCAAGAAGCAAAATGTATTTGCTCGTTCTAGTGCCGAAGCTGAGTTTCGAGCTATGGCACAAGGTATTTGTGAGTTACTCTAGCTTAAAGGCTTGCTACAAGATCTTGGTGTTTCTATTCATCTTCCTATGATGTTGTACTGCGACAACAAGGCTGCAATCAGCATAGCACACAATCCTGTACAGCATGATCGTACCAAGCATGTTGAGGTGGATAGGCATTTCATCAAAGAGAAGTTAGAAGATGGCTGATTTGTACTCCCTTTGTGACATCTGCGGATCAACTTGCTGATATCTTCACCAAGGGATTGTTTGGAAAATTGTTTCATCCCAATCTAGTCAAGTTGGGCATGATCGACATCTTTGCTCCAACTTGAGGAGGAATGTTGAAATAGGCTGCTTACCCGATTGGGGTAAGTAGTCCTAGTTTGATTAGGATTAGTCCTACTAGTCCTAGCTGATTAGGATTAGTCCTAGTCATGTTAGGAGTAGTACTAGTCAGATTAGATTCTCTTCTTTTATTTTATTTTATTGTTTTTCCCTCAGCCGAGTCCTATTCTGGCATTCCTAGTTGTATTAGGAATTCCTAATAGGATTAGGACTGAGGTAACATTCCTATTTGAATTTTGTTTAATTGTATTTCAATTCTCTATAAATAGAGGGCCTTGGGGATCGGTTAAGATCACTCAAGCATTATATTTCACTGCTGTTTACAGACTAATATGTTTAATTTTGAATGACTAATGGGTTTAATATTTTGGGTTTATTATTGTAATGGGCCAATTCTCTAAGCCCAAATATTAGGTACTTCAGTTCTATACGGGATTAAATAGTTGGTTTCTATTTTGTAATGTTCTAGAATAGTTTCTATTGAAGTTCTCTATATGTGTATCGTAGGGGAATTTTTATCACATGCGGTTCCCCTGCCTGGTACGGTTCCCCAGTGCCTCTAATAAAAGGGGGTGGACCCCACCCCAGGTAGTGTGTTCGGTCAGGGGTGGAATGATCATTTCAGCCCCTCCCATGAGAGAAACCGTACAACTGTACCGGTCAGCGAACCTCAAGGGATAAAGATCCATCGTAGGGGGTATTTCTGTCTTAAGTCTTTCTTATTAGAACTTTTATGTAATTACACATAATTTATATATTTAATGCTATTGTGGTTCTGTTATTACATTATAAACCAGTACCTCTTTTCTCCTTGTCGTCTGTTTTGAGAGACCCTCTAGGTTTGCTGGTTTGTGGTGTGTAGCCACCTATGCTGCCTTGTTCTTTATGAAACCCTAGTTGATAGAAGATGACGACTAGTGTTTTGTTCACTGATGAAGGTTGATATTTGCGCCTGAAGAATATTATCTATTAGTGCGCATGGGATTTCTGCCCGGTTCCTATGCAGATTATTTTTTCTCTCATCTCTGCGCATAGTTGCAGTTGGTAGTGAATGATCTTCTACCATCTGTTATATCCTAAGAATGGTATTGTGATCATCATGTGGAAGGCTGATTATCTGTTCTTGGCTACCAGATCTGTCTTTTCTACAGTTTTCGGCTACTTGCTATTTTGGTAACTGTGCCACATATTAAAATCCAGCCATCGAATTATCATCAAATTTTGCTAACCTGGTTCTCTTCTTATACCTATCAATCTCCCAGAAGATCAATGATCATTATCTCCCTGCGATTTGGTCCTATTATGGTTTTTCTATTTCTAATTCTTGAATCTAGTTGTTCTTGGCTATTGCTGCAATTTTATTTATTCATTTTTTTTTTTTTTTTTTTTTGGGCAGCTTGGTATGTTATTTGCTTCTTTTTGCCTCTGTTCGTCTCAGAAGGCTTTATCGTGATGTCGTATTGTCCCTATATTATTCTTGGTTGAAGTTTTCTGGTGCTTTTCCCTGCGGGTTTTTTTCCCCCCCTGCAGTTGTGATTCTGTTGGTATTTATTACTGTTATTTATTTTCAGGTATGATGAGACTCTATGCTTCCTAGGGACAATGGCAATGTGCACATACACTAATGCTAAAGGTCAGTTAAAGTTATCATATATTAACACCACCACCACCTGATTCAAAGATTATGATGAGTGGATGTGTGAAAACAACACTGTTTTAGTATGGCTGTAGAATAGTATGGAACCAGCAATTGCAGCAAATGATATGCTCCATAACAAAACAAAGGGAGTTTGGAATAGAAACAATTTTCTCACGACAAGAAGATGGCTTGTATTTATGATCTTTTACGACAAAATTTTCAACTTCAAGCAGGGAGACAAATCTGTCGGTGAGTACTACATAGTACCCTTAAGGGAATGTGGGAGAAGCTTAATTTCTATCAGCCTCTTAATACTTGACACTTGTACACACATTGTGGCAAGTCTAGTCATACAATTGACACTTGTTGGCCAAAACATGGCATGTTTCCAAAACTCGCCGAAAGCTCAAAAATTCCGGTAGTTTCAACACTACCGAAATGAAATGAAGGCCAAAACAAGAAACAGACAAAATTTTGGTCGTCATTTCGGTGGTTCCGGCGAAATTTCGCCATTTTTTTTGTACCATTTCGCGAAACAGGTTATAAATAGACCCCATTTCGCGAGGTAAGGTCGAAATTTCGACCTGAACTCGCTGGTTTCGCCTGGAGAAGGAGAAAACACTGCATTTGCTTGGATTTTTGCCACATCACAGCCTCAAACTACAGGAATACACTGCTAGAGGTTGCCACATCATTACAAAGAGATCAATTGCTGCCAACTAGGGAAGACTTGGCCACATTCAACAGATTCAGATAAACAATTTTCCCAAAAATTATTTTTTACGAAAAATATGATAAATACTTGCTGGTTGGTGATGAATTTTTTAAATGTTTGACACCGGAGACTGATCTGTAACCTCACAGTGTCAAATTTTTTTCTGGTTAAAAAATTGATTTTTCAGCTGTTGGTTGGTGATAAATTTTTTATATGTCAAACACTGGAGGCCGATCTACAACATCATAGTGTCGATTTTTTTTTTTTTTTCTGTTGACATAATTATTAATTTTATGGTTAAAAAAAATGATTTTCCTACAATAAAAATGTGAAAAAATTAGGGTTAATATAAACTGGATGCGGCTCAATTATATATGTTAATCATAGTAGGCCAATCTACGGCCTCACTGAATTGGAAATTATTTTCTGCCAAAAAATTATTATTTTAATTTTCAAAATTATGAAAAATATTTTATAAATAAAGCAGAAAATAGAGAAGGAAGAGAGGAGGAAGGAGGAGGAGAAGAGATGAGAGTGTGAGAGCCAAGAGCAGTCCTCTCGTTAGATGAGAGGGCTGCGATATCTTTCATATAAAGAGGGTTTTTACACAATAGGGGTATTTAAAGGGAAAGAAATAATAAAAAGCAATAAAGGAGAGGGGATCTCTCGGGATTAGCGCCAAAAGGCTTGACCCTAATCCCGAGAGGGAATATCTACCCTCTCAACACTCCCCCTCAAGCTGGAGCATATATATCAATCATGCCCAGCTTGTTACAAAAATAGTCAACCCTCCCACTTCCTAATGACTTAGTAAAGATGTCTGCAAGTTGCTCTCCTGTCTTCACATGCTTTGTAGAGATTACTCCCTGTTGAAGTTTTTCTCGAACAAAGTGACAGTCTACCTCAATAGGTTTGGTTCTTTCATGAAACACTTGGTTTGAGGCAATATTTATTGATGCTTGGTTATCACATCATAGTTGCATTGGTGAGGAGTCGTCAAACCCAAGCTCAGTCAACAACATTTTCAGCCAAACCAGTTCAGAAGTCGCATGTGCCATGGCTCTATACTCAGACTCTACACTTGATCTAGCCACTACACTTTGTGTCTTACTCTTCCAGGAGATAAAGTTACCTCCCACAAACACACAATAACCTGTAGTTGACCTCCTATCAACAGGTGACCCAGCCCAATCCGCATCTGAGAACCCTTCAACTCTCCCATGTCCATGATCAACATATACTAATCCACATCCTGGAGCCTTGTTGAGGTATCTCAAAATTCTTATAGCAGCATCCCAATGAGGAGTCCGAGGAGATGACAAAAATTGGCTCACAACACTTACTGGGAAAGCAATATCGGGTCTAGTGAATGTCAAATAGTTGAGCTTCCCAACAAGTCTTCTATACTTCTCTGGATCATCAAGAACATCTCCCTCTTCAGCAACAAGTTTGACATTAGGATCCATCGGGTTATCAAGAGGTCTACACCCTAGCATCCCAGTCTCTGTAAGCAGGTCAAGAGTATACTTCCGTTGCGATAGACATATGCCCTTCCTTGACTGAGCTACTTCAACACCTAGGAAGTAGTTTAACTTCCCCAAATCCTTAGTTTGAAACCTCTGTTGTAACTGAGACTTCAAACTCTTAATGCCTTCAAAGTCATCTCTAGTAATGACAATATCATCCACATACACAACAAGGAAAATTCTGCCTGTGTTGGTCTGTCGATAAAAGAGAGAGTAATCACTGTTACAACGAGATAGACCAAACTCAAGAACTACTTTTGTGAACAGACCAAACCAGGCCCTAGGAGACTATTTCAGGCCGTACAAGGACTTCTTTAACTTACAAACCAAGCCAGACACCCCCTGAGCAACAAACCCTGGAGGTTGCTCCATATAGACCTCCTCCTAGAGATCACCATGAAGGAATGCATTCTTGACATCGAGCTGGTGCAAAGGCCACCTATGAGTGGCCGCAAGAGAGATCAAAACCCAAACAGAAGTGTGTTTAGCAACTGGAGAAAACGTATCGGAGTAATCCACCCCATAAACCTGAGCATAGCCCTCAGCCACCAGGCGGGCCTTAAGGCGAGCAAGAGAGCCATCTGCATTAACCTTGACAACATAAACCCATCGACAGCCACAATGGAACAGAGATCCTAAGTCTGCTTATGTTCTAAAGCCTGCAAGTCTTCCTCCATGGCTGTCCTCCAGCCAGAACTAGATAATGCCTTTGCAATGGTCTTAGGAACAGGATGAGATTCAATAGTAGACAGACAAACACGAAAGGAAGTAGATAAACCAGAATAGGAAACATGAGCAGAGAGAGGGTGGCGAACACACCAACGCTTACCTTTGCGTTGAGCAATGGGAAGGTCCAAATCGGAAGGTGGAGGAACAGGGACTCGTGTAGAATCTTCAAGCGGCAAAGGCGTGGCAGCAGGTAGAGGATCAATAGGGGCAGAATCTTCTTCCCTTGGATGATGACCATAAGCATTGCAAACCTCAGGGCGAACTTGAGGAGGGACAGAAGTAGGTGGAGGAGGCACCGGCACAAGAGCAGGGGAAACATGCAGACTTAGGAGAATGAATAACATAAATGGGAATATCCACATCCAAATCAGCCGTAATAAGATATTTCGGAAGAGTGGGAGAATAACACCGATACCCCTTCTGAACACGGGAATATCCAACAAAAATACACTGGATATGGCCAGGTATAGATGAGAGTGTGAGAGCCAAGAGCAGTCCTCTCGTTAGATGAGAGGGCTGCGATATCTTTCATATAAAGAGGGTTTTTACACAATAGGGGTAAAAAGGGAAAGAAATAACACAAAGCAATAAAGGAGAGGGGATCTCTCGGGATTAGCGCCAAAAGGCTTGACGCTAATCCCGAGAAGTAATATCTACCCTCTCAACATATTTAAAAAAAATAAGGAAAAATATTCTGTTTTAGTTTGAAAATTATGAAAGTAATTTCAGCATGTTTTGAAACTCATATGAGACTTATCACGTTGTACCATATTTGGTTTTCCTGTATTAGGCCAATATTTTATTGAAAAGAAAAACTGATAATTATTGTTAATTAAGAGAAAAATATAAGAATTAGGGGGGAAATAATAAGTTGCTACATAGTTGTTTAGTGGTCTCATTTTGATGTTTCTCAGTTATAATGACTTCTTTTCTTTATGCAATAGTAAGGAGGGTGACATAATGGCTGACAAGGGAGGCGATAGGGGGAGAGGCAGGGGAGGTAACAGGGAAGAGATGACATAGCAGCATGGAGTGTCGATTGATGGTGACAAAAGAAAAACAGAATGTAACTAATGTCACAAGAAGATTATGGAAGGTGGACCTACAAGACTGAAACAACATTTGGCTGGGAACGGCAAAGATGTGGCTATATGCCCCATGGTACCTGTGGATATTGCTAGGGCCATAGCTGAAAAAATAAGAGGGTATCGGAGGAAGGCAGAAAAAAGAAGGTGAGGATAGAATTTGAGGAGGCAGTTCACTTGACCCAGCCAGGAAGGGGGGATGATAGTGATGATGACAGTGGTGATCTTATTATGTGCCTAATGACGTGCAGACAAAGGCAGAGGCTAGGGATTAACGGCGGGCACATGCGAGGAGCAGAGCCACTTTTCATGAGTAGGACAAGTGGACAACACATAGCCTCTATGGAGGAGCTGGTCCATCTAGAGTAGGGGGTAGTGGTAGTGGTAGTGGATCTGCACAACCACAGGGGAGAAGGCAGCCTGTGTTGCCCTTCAAGAGATCACAGAATACCATGGCAGCTCCATTCCTACCTCCACCTCCAGTGGTCTCACCACAACGGGACTCCGTACTAGAGCAAGATCCCTGCATCTACAGGAAAGTGGCACATGCGATCCAACCAAGAGGGAGGTCATAATGATGATGACAGTAATGATACTGCTTATGTGCCTGATGACATGCAGACAAAGGCAGAGGCTAGAGATTTTTGGTGGGCACAGGCGAGGAGCAGAGCCACTTTTCATGAGTAAGACAACACAGAGCCTCTATGGGAGGAGCTGGTAGTGGTAGTGGTAGTGGTAGTGGATCTACACAACTACAGGAGAGAAGGCCGCTTGTGTTGCCCTTCAGTTGATCACAGAGTACTAGGGCAGCTCCACCTCCACCTCTAGTGGTCTCACCACAGCGAGACCCCTACTAGAGCAAGATCCCAGCATCTACAAGAAAAAAGGCAACAACCAGCGTGAACTGAAGGGGATGTGGGTAATGTGAGGAGGATAGTTGGAGAGTTTGTGTCTAAGTGGTTGTTATTCCATAGCATTGCAGAAACACCACTACAAGGCCCTATTATCAGACGATGCTAGATGTGCTTACTGAGGTTGGTGAGGGGTCAGGGGCTCACTGTATATGAGGTGATTGCCTCAACAAAAACATGAGCTTCAAGAGTATATGGATGGTCTGAAGGAGATGTGGAGAGCTACGGGAGTGACGATTATGTGTGATGGCTGGACTTGGCCCACGAGAAAGTCCATCATCATTATGGTTTATTGTGATGGGAGAACAATATTCCTAAAATCCGTAGATGCATCAAAGGAGAAAAAGGATGCAAAATACATATATAAGTTGTTGGAGGTGGGAATAGAGAACGTTGTACAAGTTGTGACGGACAACGAAAGCAACTTTAAGAAGGCCGATCACAAGTTGATGAATAACAGTAAGTATCGGCTCTTATGGACCCCTTGTGCAGCTCATTGCATTGACTTGATGCTAAAGGACAAGGGGAAGGTAAAATTGGTGCAAAATGTGGTTGAGAGAGCCAGACAGGTGAGCACCTTCATCTACAACCATGGGTTTGCACTGAACCTTCAAAGGGAGAAGTGTCAAGGGGACTTGGTCAGGCCCAGCCTCACCAGATTCGCCACAAACTATATTGTATTAAAGAGATTTGAGGCAAAGAAGGCCGGACTCAGATCTATGTTTGCACTTAAGGAGTGGTTTGGGTGGAGGGAGTTGAGTTCCCCTGGCGATAGGGCAGCACAAACAACCATTGCATCTCAGAAGTTTTGGGCCCAGATGTCTTGGTCTTGAGGATGGTGAACTTTGCTTTCAGGCCCACCATGCCACAATTATATGTTGTTGTGGACATGATGAACAACCACGTCTACAATGCGATGCCATGTGGTAGTTGGACCTTCCTGAAGATTATCAAAGATCGTTAGGAGCTTCAACTGATGCATCCATTGCACAAGGCTGGTGTGTATTGTTTTTATATGTGTCTAATTCATATTACATTTTATTATTTATAGAATATATTACTATACATTGACAATATCTATATGTCAATTTTCAGCATAAAATCTAAACCCCAAGTATCAATATAGGCATTGTACAACAAGAAGGTGAGTTTTGTAGCTCTTTATGGATATAATAAGTAATTACTCTGAATGGGTTCCTAGCATCAACAATTTTAAAAATGGGTGTATATTAAAAGTTTCAAGATGGTTAAGGGAATTTTGCAGCCCCCGCCACTACCGTTGGCCAAGTAACTTCTGATGCAGGTACGGAATTCAGCACCTTATTCTCCTTCTTACATCTGTATTAAAACTTGTGAAATGCAAATAACATGTCTTGTAATTGTAATGCAATTGAATGGTTGGTGTTGTATGAGGGTAAAGTCAAAACATTTGAGGAAGATAGCAAACAAGGTACTCTCCCAGACATGTTCTTCCTCCAACAGTGAGCGAAACTGGAGTATCTTTTTACTCATCCACCCAAAGAGGCGCAACCAATTAGGTTCCCAACATCTCGCTGACTGGTGTATGTGCACTACAATATGAGCCTAAAGATGCCACATATACACTTGGTATGGAGAATGACACTAACCAAATCAAGCTCGCCGACGTTTTCCAGATCGAGTCAAATGATGAGGATCCCTCAGTGGAGTAGGTGAAGGATAGAGGTGAGCTGGTGAAGGATCAACCTGGGGGTAGGCCTAACCCCCAGATAGCCAGTCAAATGGGTGTCGATGTGGATGATTACATGGCTTCAAAGGGTCAGATACACTCACAAAGACTCGACTATTCGACCCTGCACCTGGAAGGGATGAGGACCCTGATTGGTCCACTTCCTCAGGTTGTCAGTCTCACATACTGTCACCGTCTACTCATGGAGGTGATGGTGACAATGATGATGATGGTGGCGGCGATGATGACGACGGGGGTAGTGATGGTGATGGTGATGGTGATGGGGGTGGTGATGCATATGGTGGACTTCGAGAGCAGTATGACCAGGCAGAAGAGGTGCAAGAGCTAAGCCGGAGCCGATTCGATTCATTAGGGAGACCCAATTTGAGCATGTCACACATAATACGGATAACAGTGCACATCCATCTTCCTCATGCGCAAGCTACACGAGAGGGCCTTGTCGCCGGTTCCAACCAAATGAGTAGGTTGATTGTATGAACGTTAATAGCTTGTCTAGCACTCTTAGAGGCATGAGTCTTGGAGATCCAACTACAAGGAGACAACTAGACAAGTAGTTTGATACGGCATTGCTCCGGTATCTTTGGCCTCTATTTGATTTTTGTGATTTGAGATAGGGTACCAGAAAAATCTTGATTGGAATAATGCTTTGAAACAAATACAAGATTGCTTAAATCTGATTTATATTGAAGGAGTTAGTTTCAATCAAACCTCATTTAGTGTGCGCGAATGCTGCTTAAAATCGCTCTGAATGAAAATATTTTTTAAATATCAAAACAAATGAATATTTTACTGCAGTTTTGGTTTTTAGCAATATTTTACAATATTAAGATTTATGGAATTTTTATATTTGAGAAAACACCTTGCATTTAAAAGTTAAAAATTGTACCTAACACCAAAAATCCAGTTTTTTGTTCTTGAATTGAGGAGTTGACTTTTTATCCTTTTGGAACTTTATTTTTTTAACTATTTTTATTGGATTCAAATAGGGGGGTATTTGCTTATTTATAAATAATATCATAAGTAAATGAAAAACATTTACTTAAATGGTATTTGGCATAAATAAGCGTCGCCCTTGACAATTAAGATTCTCAGTACACTGTGCGTACACAAGTAAACTTTGGTCAATAAGACAATAACCACAAGTACCATTTTGAGGTTTTTTTTTTTTTTTTTTTTTTGGTGAAAATAGTCTGTGTGTTGTGTTTAGAATGTCAAAAATAGGCTGTATAAAAAAAACTCAGAGCAAAAAAAGCATTTCTGGGCCACAAAACCACCAACTCAAGTTGGCTAGGAAAAAATCCCTGGTTTCAACCATATCTCGGTTTCTAGCTGGTCGAAATCGAATTTTAGAACCTTGGTTTCTGTTACACTGATATTTCTAAATCTGATTCCACTTTTCCAGCAAGTTACTATTTTATTAATCTCCTAATATGCTCAAATCTGACAGTAGGTTTTGGTTCAAACTTTAAGGGTTTATTCTCCTTCCCTGTTAGCCCACTAAACTAGAATTTTGGCCCCATAACACTTGTCTTTTCTCTATTTAAATAAATCTCAGTTGTTGGTTTTGGTTCATATACTCCCGACGATTCTGGATTTACATCAGGTTTTCTAACCCTAATCCTTAGCTGATCAGATTACCCCATTAACTTGTCCAATGTCAAATATGGCTTATGCTCCAATGCCACAATCAAGAGCCACAAGGAGTCAATGACTCTAATTTGGCACAAGAGGGACAGAATTGGAATCTGAGATGAAGCACACCACCAATCAAGTCCATCAAGGATGTTTACTTTATTACTTTTTCATTTCCTGACAATAACTGGCCATTAAACACCAGACCAACGTCACATCTATGACAAAGTTTACTGGTCTTGTCTGTTTCATTTTGCTATGATTGATACTATGAAATTCATGATACCTTTATCACCAATGCTAGAAAAAGAGGGTCCAAGTCTCTACTTTTGCCTGTACTCTATGTCCCACAACAAAAAAAGACATCGTGGCATAAGATTCAGAAAGTACTTATTAGTAACAAAATCCTTCCCGTAATCCTACTGGGGTGGACCAGCTCCCATGCAACCAAAAAGATGGAATCTCATAGCTGGACTAAACAGCAGAAAAAATGAAGGCCCCCTTAGAGCAGGAGCCGTCAAGGTTGAGAAACCATGCAAACTGTCACATTGTCACTGGGAATTTTAAAATATGGCATATCAAAATCAGAGACATTTTAAATGTGACATTTGTAAAAATAAGCGATATATGATTGTCTTGCAGAGGAGTGAGTTATGAGATGCCATTGCAAAAAAAAAAAGTTCCAAGTGGTTTTGTTAATTTAAAGATGATGTTTGCACTGAACCTATTCAGTTACACTAAAAGAAGCCAATAGGAAGCTTAAATGTAAAAATAAATAGTAGTAGCATAACATGCATAAATACTAATTAAAGTTACATAGAAGATGAAGTTATACCCGCATGATAAACAATCTCATGGTAAGAACAATGATATCCCTTAACCTGAAAAATGAAGAGAAAATGAGAAACAATTACATATGGATCCACCTGGAACTCTGAATGGGCATTGTGTTGCCAAAATATCATCTCCCCAATATGGTTACTAAGAAATCCTTCTGTTTTGATAGGAAAGAAAATTATGCAGTGTAACTGTAGGAGCATAGCAACCTGCCCAGACTCCAGTACCAAGTCTAGTAAGATTGTTTCTTGAGGCTTTTGTAGGACCTTTTAGGATGGTTTAAAGTTCACTAGAAGGACTAGCAGTTTAAAAGTTTAGAGATAAATTCTTGCTCTTACAGTCAATGAAAGCTGAAATATTAATATGCACCTTATGGGCTACCGAGAAATCTCGACCTCAGTCTACGCAAAACTAAAAGACCATAATCAAAAGATAGGCTAAATACTCTGTGAATTTCTCATAGAAAAATGTCTTTGGAATGAAACGAGTGTTACAGCTCTTTCTTTAGCTTGCACGTATGAAGTGCTCTCCTCTCTCATATCTCAAAAATTTTTATTTGAATCTTCATCAAATGCACTATATTAAGTGTATAGCAACCAATATGAACTTACTGGCTGTTATCTGTTCGCAAGAGGTTTTCATCCCCACCAGAACTAAGTACTAGAAATTCAGTCGCATGGCCAAAGGGAATTGCAACCTACAAGAGAAAGGCATGTATGAATTACTAATTGCAACACAATTAACACAAAATGTAACCCAAAGAATAGTTAACTCCCTACTTTAGAAGTAGACTAATGTCAATAAATGAAACTGGCCAAATAACAGAGGAAAAAAAAAATTCAACAAAAGTATGGGCTTAGTTCATCCATTGTGCTAAAAAGTATCAATGTTACTCTCTCTGGATTCCGCACATGGAGGAGAAAGAAATCCTCTCCAAGTTTCATGCTCTCTCCCTCCTCCTCTAATAAAGAAGGGAACCTTAACTAAATAAAAGAACGAAAAAAATTAGGGTATAGAGCGTGTCAGCATGGTACTTAGAACTGAAACTCCAGCACTCCAAACATAAGCTTTTTGAATTGCCCAAATGTTATTTTCCGGACGAAAGAGTGGTCTTTCAGGATTGGTCATTGTGTGTCACCACCTCCCACCTATCCTACACATTCGATCAAGGTTGTCACTGCGAAGCTATAGTCAAGGTGCACGGGGTCTTACCGTCTAGCCGTTGGTACTCCGCATCTTCACGGAGAATTCAATTTCACCAGGTCCATGTCGGAGACAGCGGGTTATCACCACATGTCCACACATATTAAAGTGATACCATTGTATGCTTCCAGCCAAGTTTTACAGTAGACAACCCCCACCCCCTCTTTTAATTTTTAGTTTACTATATGCTAATAAGGTGTCCACTGGTGGCCCGTCAAATAGATAAGGTTAAAACTTAAATTACACTTGCACCTATTCAACATTTAATTGAATTGTCTAGTGTCTGACCAATAAGCATACAAGTCAGATACATATGCTCCAAATGCACCCCAAACACTGAGGTTCCAAATTTCACCTTCCAATGGGTATGGTCTTGCTCCATGTTTACACTTAATGTCACAATTCAATCACTAAGGTACAGAGCAGCTCTTATAAAATGTGGTCCTAAACAGGCTGCTCTGAGTATAAAATATCAGATACAACATTTGCTCTTCAAAAGATGTGCCCACAGATAATATAAATGATATCCAGAGTTTCCATCATAGTTCCTAGAGAAGGAAGAAAAAGCAAGAAGTGAAAATCAGAGTCTATAAACTTCTTAAAATGGAAGAAGCAAGAGACAAATGAAATGTGTTTATAAAAGCAATGAGAAACTTTGGAAAAAGGTTTTAGCAAAGGAAAGGGGAAATGGTTAAGAAAAGGGGTTCAAAGAAGCCAATGAGATGAGTATAGCAATGTATTATCCAATTTCCATTTAAAAAAAACAAGATTCTAAAGTAGGAGTTTCTAATCAGGATTCATACTTTGAAGACCGTAGGTCTAGTAGATCACTGTATATAAGTCTGAAATATATAGTGATGCGAGCTCGGGTTCAATAACCCAACTTATGGGTCACTCCGGGCCCACCCTGATGGTAAATAAATCACAATGGCAGTGGCAATTTCGTAATTATAGGGACAAGTGAAGCCCTTAAAAGTAAGACAACAGAATTTGGGGTAATATCTGGAATTATTTTAAAGGAGGGAAATTCTGGAACTAACTCTTCGGAGATAATGAATGAGATAAATAAGAACAAGGGCATACTCTAAATAGAACAATGGGGTATTATTTATTATTTCAAGAGCTCATTTTCTTAACTAATGATGGACAGAAAAAAACAGCACCGCAAGAAGCCACTTTGAATCAGTGATTTCCTCGTGTGACACTGAGATCCAATCAATTGAATACTTCAACCACCAAATCGCTTCACCAAGCCCTATTGAATCCAGCAAGATTTTGTGTCACTCGTCAAGTATCAATTGAATGGGGAACTCTGAAATCATGAACTGGTGGTAAACAATACCAGAGGAGATACCAGGCTTGGCTATTACAATAACAAGAGTTTTAGGACATATGTTACTGGAATTTAAATCGCTACTGATAAGTAAACATGCACTAAAGAGCTAGGACACAATTACCCTAACCCCAGACAGGATCACAAATACAGTCTAAAATAGTCACTGGTTTCAGACCTCAATAACAGTCTAAGACTACTCTCCCAAAAGTGTATAATAATAGGGTAAAGTACCCTTTGTAACTCCCTAACAGTACTTAACAATGTAATTATAAAACCCCAGCCCAAAGGACAATGAACAGCAACAGTCTAATACCTATCGCAGGCAGAATACAGGCTCCAAAACTCAGAATTCAGAGGTTAACCAGAACACCAACAACCAGCCACCTGATGGGCCTTAAATTCCATCGAGTTTGTCTCTCTAAGGGGTGAACAAAACCTAAAAGTCTCAGGTCAAAAGAAGGGCTAGATGCTGAGATATTAGGATATTACAATGATATGAAAAAGCAACTAAGCTCTGAAATTAGTAATTAGTGGAGTTTAGACAAACCCAGCCAATAGAAGTGCACCAAAACATCATCGAGTGGAGCTCTTGAAAAGGAGGATTAATTCTCAAAAGATCAGATCAAGTTGGAGGTCGGATCTGAACTTATGCCAACTTCTTGCATTAGGGCAGAAAATAAGAGATTTTGATATCTCCCAAACCATACCTCAGAAGGCATCAATGTGCTGGTCAAGTGGGCTTCTATGGTACTGTTTTGAATCTCCAAATATCACCCCAGATGGGTGAGGGCTTGCTGAAATTTAAAGACTCAAAGTTGCAGCATAATTCGAGGAGAAAACCAGAACCAAGGTACTAAAACTCGGAACTCGGCCCTGGGAAAAACCGAGATCTCGGTCAAGTTGGTGTATTTTTTTTTCAACTCGAAACCTGGTTTCGATGGGTTTGAGACCTAGTTTGGGTATGAAACTTGGTACTCAGCCTATTTTAGGCCATTTAAACACAATGACACTATCAGATTTTGCAAAAACAAAGTCCAAATAGGAGTTTCACTTAGTGGGAGACCAAGACAAACACTTATGCCAGAAACCAAGATAAACACAAGACAAACACTTATTTATGCCTAATATCAAAACAAAGCTTTCCAACAAGTCCAAGATTGCTTAAATCTGATTTCTATTGAAAGAGTTATGTACCGGTCAAACTTAATTTATTGTGCGCGAATTCTGTCAAAATCACTCTAAATGAAAATATTTTTTTGGACATCAAAACAAATGAATATTTTACCGCACTTTTGGTTTTTAACAATGTTTTATCATATTAAGATTTATGGAATTTTTAGATTTGAGAAAAACCACAGCATTAGAAAGTTGACAATTGCACCTACTGCCGAAAATCCAATTATTGTTCTTGAACTGGGGGGGTTGACTTTTTTTCCTTTTGGAATTTGATTTTTTAACTATTTTTATGGGATTCAAATAGGGGGTATTTGCTTATTTATGAATAATATCTAAAGCAAATGAATTCATTTACTTAAATGATATTAGGCAGAAATAAGTGTTTGTCCTGGTTTCTAGCATAAATAAGTGTTTGTATACCAAGGTTTGTATAGATAGGAGTCTATATACCAAGATTTCCCACTGAGATCTCGAGATCTGGCACTCATATACAGGATTTTAGGTCAAGATTCTCGAGATCTCGATCTCGCCGAGATCTCGCGTTGCTCGAGTTGTTGCACTTTTTCAACTCGTATGCCATAACGTCTCGACCCCTTGGAAAACCGAGATCTCACGAGTTCTCGATCTATGGTCCAAAACCGCAGGTACTATTGTCTCTAATTTGCAACTATAACAGTAGCAGCAGCTTGGGGATTCAATAGGGAACTTCAGAAGATGAAAACAGCAACTTTAATGGAGCTTAGCTGGTCTCAGTTGCACACAGAAATTGAAATCAGAATCGGAAGAACAATGAACCGATGGGAGAAGAGGAAAGGGAAGATATGATATGATTATCTCAGCCTTGGGTATCACACCCAAGGTCTCTCACCTCACAGCCTCTCACTGGTTGTCCTTGCACAAAGCAACAAAGCAAGGAATAATGGCTCCTCCTGGTTTGAGATAGCATCAAAGACCTGTAGTCACTAGAGCCCAGAAGATAAGATTGGAATACCCAGTTCATCTCTTAAAGCGCCAGGAATAATGGCTCCTCCTGGTTTGAGATAGCATCCACAATAAATGAACTTCATTCACCCAGTTCCCATAGCTATCCAGGTGTGGCAAACAAGGCAAGAGAACACAACAAATGCATCTAGTAATTGCATAGCAGCAGAATCGAAGTTGGAGAAAGAATCAACTTCGAGAATTGCCACTCAACCAAGGAATTCGAGACAGTTCCTCTTGAATAAAATAATAATCAATTTGCGTTATCATTGTATCATTGAAAATCTTGTTATTGCATAAAGATGCTCTTTATTTCCACAAGATCCTACCATCTTTCACATACCAAAAGCCTGCCTCTCATTTACCAAATCTCAAAGATGATGACAATGTGATGTAGATCAAAGCATGAAGAAGAGAAGAGTCAGGAATTACTTGTCACAGCCCATATTGCCTTGATGGAAATCCTTCTAGAAGACCCAAGTTAAAGACTAAAACACTGTTCACGTCACTGTTCACGTGAATAGTCCACATTTTGCCTTGTTTGGGATTAATTTTTAGAAGATCTTGTGTGCCCATCAAGTAGAGAAATCTTCTATCCCAATGCTGACATAGTTTAGTTTCTATTTTCAGTTTATATTAGGTAGTTTTCATATTTATTAGTCTCTATTTTGTGGCTGAATTATAAAGCTAAGTAGATTTAGTTAATTTCTCTTAGGATTTAGTAGTTTCTAATTTATTGAGTTTCTATTTTAGACTAGTTTTTATTTTAGAAAGTTCTATTTCATTGTAAGCTTGCCTAAGTTATTAATAGGCATCATATCTTAATGGAAGAAGTTAAGTTTAGAGAAAAGAATATGTTGGCCACTTTAGCCATCGGTTATGGGAGTTCCTCCTGTGTTCAACAGCTGAGATAGCTGTGGGTGAGAGACCCAGGCTGAGATGGCCATCCCCTTCCCCCCCCCCCCCCTTATTCTTCTATCTTCTCTTTCCCTTTTCTCCCTACCCTGCTCGATCCCCTTTACTGCTGCTTCCAATTGAAGGATATTACAAGTGCTGTGAAGATTTTTCCTCTGTCCAGAAAGACATCCGAGTGCTGCTGCTGTTGTTGTTGGAGTTCATTGTTCGAGATTGAAGAAAGCCTCTCCCTAGCATTCTCTACCTTCAATCCCAAGGAGGTGTCCATCAGTTGGTTGGTTTGGCTAAAATCTTAATCTTCTAATTTCTGGTTCTATTTCTATTTTGAGTTCCTGTGACTGCTGAGTATTCCTGGGTTATTTGGGACTAATTCTAACCTGAATTGGTTCTACATTACAATGATAACAATATCATCACTGAAAGTGAATGGCAAGTAGCATGACAAAAAATAAGACTTTCTCCCACTTATCTACAAACAAAAGAATTGAAGCAATAAGTGGTCGATGTGCAGTTAGATTTATGAGCTGACTTCACCCCTAGGATTTTGTCAACTGGTTGTTGTAAAATGGATGTAGAAAGCGGCGTCATCCATTGACTCAACTCCTGAATGCAATGACATTAGAGAACTATATTCTGCTAGTTTGAATGAGAGAGAAGTTTTTACTTTGTAATCACACCACCCCAGCACATACAAAATTTTCATAATACAATGTAAATGATTATTAAGTGCTTTTGAAATTAAATTTTCATTTAGAAGAAAATGGTGAGAGAGAAGTTTTTACTATGTAACCACACCACCCCAGCACATACAAAATTTCCATAATACAATGTAAATGCTTATTAAGTGCTTTCGAATATTTTCATTTAGAAGAAAATGGTGAGGAATCATACAGTTGTGGTTGGCTGAAACTTTTCTGTGTGAATAACACCACGAGGGCCTTTGCTTTTGAAACTGTAACCTTCCCTCTTAATGGCCAAAATAGCTGGTTCCCAGATATCAAGATATCCAGCCTATGCATAAAACCAATAATTATCATACTAGATGTAGCATGCCTCAGAAAAGTGAAGTTATCCAAGAATCCTGGTAAGAAACAGCACTCTTAAAAAACTTAGTACAACTAAGGGGACCAATCAGAGGATATTTGCCTCAATGCCATACCGATAAGGAAACGTCATATGAAGCATGTCCACTATAGAGGGTCTTCTCTATTTGTTCTTGCATTTCAGGATCTGTACAAAAAAGTAAAACACATTTCAAGCTGTCAGCAAATTAAACAACCTAAAATAAAAACACAATTACAAGAAGAAAGACACAAACACAATAGAACGAATTTCACTTTGTTACATAGCTTAAATAAATGATAAGTTGGTTCTCTTACCACAAGTAATCTTTCTTTGGCCATTTGCAAAGACCTTTACAAGTTCACCCTGGTGTTAAACAAGAAAAAAGTTACGCAAAATCAAGCATTAGCATGAACTTAACAAAAATAAGCACCCTGGGAAATAGGCTTGCATAGAATTTTTTTATCAATCACATCATTCGGTAACTCATCTATCTTACATCAAACAACCATGCCTCTTCTTGAATGTATAGAGAATAGATCATCAAGTTTTGGAATACATGATGTCATCATCAAATAAACATAAACGAATCTTGAACATAGTTCAAGGTTTTGCCGAAATCTTGCGAAGATGTTGAAACGGATCTTGAATATAACGTTTCTAATATTTTTTTTAATTTTTTTTTTGGGGGGTGGGGGGGGGGGGATGCACTTTTAACTGCTTGTTACTTGAGTAATCGCACGCCTTCCTCTATTCTTAACAATAACTATACTCTAACTATCATTTTTCCTCCATTTTATCTTCTTTACCACCTCGTGTTTTTTGTTGCACTTGTTTTGTTCATGTTTAAAGAGAGTGGGCCTTGGTGTAACGGTAAAGGTTGCTCCATTGTGACCAAGTAGTCACGGGCTCGAGTCTGGAAACAGCCTCTTTGTGAAAGCAGGGATAAGGCTACGTACATTATGACCCTCCCAGACCCCGCAGTGGCAGGAGCCTCGTCCACTGGGTACGAATTCTTTTTTTTTCTGCTCATGTTTGCATCCAGGTATTGAGAAATCAAATGTGCTTTTCTTGGACATTTGCGCCCTCAAAAGGGTATCGTTGTTATGACCCTATTACCCACCAACAGTTTGCAAGTGCCAATGTTACCTTTTTTTAACAGTACACCGTATTTTTCTGATGAGGGCAGCAATTAAAAAATCGGATCGGATCGACCGATTTGGATCGAAATGGGCCGAGGGATTCTAAATCCAGCCAATTCAGATCAGACTGACCTCAATTGAATCAGAAGTCCCTAACATCTACAGGCCGATTATAGGTGTTGAAAACTAAGGGTATTTTGGTTGTTTGGGGTTTTCTGTTATTTTACATCAGTTCTGTCCTTAGTTTGTAAGGTTGTAATAAGTAAGGGGTTAGGGGTAATTTCATATATCCCTAACTACCTAACTTTCTATTTTGTCTAAAGTTATTATATATTGAGAGGCAGCCTGCGTGAAGGTATTCTGAAAAACCTATCGCAGGCTGCTCTCCTCTCTTGCGGCAACTTCTTCTCCCTCTCCTTCTTCTTCTTCTTTCATCTTTCTTCCTTCACCCCTGATGTGATTAGTTTAATTCTGATTTGCAACATGGTATCAGAGCGATACTAATCAATCAAGGGTTCTTCAATCCCATTCTTCTGGTTTTCTCCTTCGGTTTCCAGTTTGTTTTTTTTTTCCTTTTGGTGTGCAGCCACCGATTGCTGCTCTGGTTTGCTATGGATTAAAGCCTCCTTATTAATGAATGGAGGGCTGTTTTTGATCTCTCTCGATGGAGTTTGGTTACTGATGGGAAGACAACCTTGTATTGTTTCTGCTGAATATTTTTTTGTCTCTCTCGATGGTGATGGTTCTTATTATCACTGGGTGCTAATGGCATGTGGTTCCTATGCCAATCTTGTTCTTTATGATCTTCTTTAAGGTGGTTTTCATGCTGGTTTGAAGATTCTATCAACTTCTCTCTCTGTTCTTCATATTGGAGAAATCGATCTCAACTGCTGTTTTGCTCTCTATATCAATTTTGGTTTCCCTTTTTGGTGAGAATCGATTGTTGCTGCTGGCTGTGTGATTGTGGAGGATTCTTCTACTGTGGTTGCCATTCTTCTGATCTGGTGACCTCCTTCTGTTATTCTTCAAGGTTTTGCTATCTTGGTGATGTTCTTCCCCAAATCCTTTTAGTTATTTACTGCCCTTGCTGGCTTGCTTTGTGTGGTTGGTGCTCACCTACTGCTGGGTCATCATTCCTGCACATTTTTTTTGCACCTGATTTGTTATTGTTGCTGCTGTCTACTGCTTCTGTCCATATTAATTGTTTGTTATGGGTGACTCTAAGTCTACTACTACTACCTCTGCTGTTCCACCTTCTTCTGATAATGTGAATGTGACAATTACCTCCATCAAGCTCAAGGGGAGCTCGAATTATTTGTTATGGGCACAGGCTATGAAAGTATATATCATGGCCAAGGATAAGCTTCAATATATTACCTCTGATCCACCTTCCTCCACTGACAGCACTTACAGTGAATGGAAAAAGGAGAATGCCATCACTCTCATCTGGCTATGGAATAGCATGGAACCAGATATAGCCGCCAACGTTATGTTTCACACTACGGCCAAAGGTGTTTGGGATGATCAGCAAGATACTTATTCTCAGGATAAAAGTATGAACCGTGTATACGATTTGTATGAAAAACTGTTCCAGCTCCAGCAATCTTCTAAGTCTCTTCAAGAGTACTATTGTTCTTTTAAGGGCCTGGTTGAGGAGTTGAATGTATTTCAGCCTCTTACTACTGATATTGACAAATTAAAGGCCCAACGTAATGAGTTCTTTGTCTCCAAATTTCTTGCTCGGTTAAGTGCTGATCTGAAGGCTGTGAAGGGCCATTTATTGGCTAGCGAGACAGTCCCTACACTGGCTGATACCTTCTCTCGTCTCCAGCGTATTGCTGCTCCTATCAAGGCTGATTCCTCCTCTAAGGATAACTCTGCTTTTACTGCTGGTCGTGGACGGGGCCGTGGCAGAGGGGGAAGTCGTGGTGGTGGTGGTCGTAGTACTGGTGGTCCGTCAGGTGATCGCTCTACTCGACGGTGCACTCAGTGTGGTAAATCTGGTCATACTGTTGACTATTGTTGGGATAAGCATGGCAAACCAGATTGGGCAACCCAATCAGCCAATCATGCAGTATCTGATGGGAGTGCTGATATTGTGACCACTGGTGATTCTCGATCGGGTTCTACTACAGGTGGCAGTTCGTCTAGCACTACTCATCGTGACGAGCTTTCTCAGATATTACGGAGGTTACAAACTCTTGAGGCATCTAGTAGCGCATCCTCCATACCTTCCTCTTCCGCTACTACCCTTGCTCATGCAGGTACATCTGCTTTCTTCTCCACTACTTCTCCCTGGATTATTGACTCTGGAGCTTCTACTCATATGACTGGTGAGTCTACCTTGTTTACGTCCTTTTCGAATAACTCGGATTCTTTATCTGTCATATTAGCTAATGGGTTTGCTGCTCCTGTTACTGGATCTGGTACAGTCACTCCCACCTCTTCTATTAGTCTTTCCTCTGTGTTGCATGTTCCTCAGTTTCCGTTGAGTCTTCTTTCTGTTAGTCAGCTTACTAAAACTTTACACTGTTCTGTGACATTTTTTCCTACTCATTGTGTTTTTCAGGATCTTCACACGAGGAAGACGATTGGTGGAGGGCATGAAAAGGATGGGCTGTACTATCTTACCTGTGGTGCTGCTACTTCTTCCGTTGCTGCTGCGTCTGTTGGTGGGGAGACTCCCTTCCAATGGCATTGTCGTTTGGGTCATTTATCTTTAGCTAGGTTACAGTTATTATTTCCGCCTTTTAAGTCTGTGTCTAGGATAGAGTGTGAAGTCTGCGAGTTGGGGAAACACCACCGTGTGTCTTTCCCTTCTCGATCTGTGGCTCGTAGTTCGTCTTTATTTGCTTTAGTCCATTCGGACATCTGGGGTCCCTGTCGTGTCAAGAATAAACGTGGTTTTATGTATTTTGTCACATTCGTGGACGATCATTCCCGTCTTACCTGGTTGTATCTCCTGAAGGATCGTTCTGAGTTTTTATCTGTATTCCAAGAATTTTATAATGAAATAAAAACTCAGTTTGGTGTGTCTATTAAAGTTTTTCGTTCTGATAATGCATTGGAATATGTACAAAATGAAATTTCTGATTTTTGTATTGCCCGTGGCATCATTCATCAGACTAGTTGTTCCTACACTCCACAACAAAATGGAGTGGTTGAACGCAAAAATAGGCATCTTCTTGAGGTAGCTCGTGCTATCATGTTCCACATGCATGTTCCAAAGCTTTTTTGGTGTGAGAGTGTGTTGACTGCATGTTATTTGATTAATCGCATGCCTTCTTCTATTCTTGCCGATAGGTCCCCTTTTTCCATTGTTTTTCCGGGCATTCCCGCTTTCGCTTTGCCCCCTCGTGTTTTTGGATGTGTGTGCTTTGTGCAGAACTTACATGTCTCCACTGACAAGTTTGCACCTAGGTCTACCAAGTGTATTTTCCTAAGTTATTCCCGTACCCAGAAAGGGTCCAAGTGTTATGACCCTGTCTCTTCTAGATATTTTGTGAGTGCTGATGTTACCTTCTTTGAGGGGAGTTCTTTCTTTTCTCACTCTTTGTTGTCCTCTGAGGACGAGTAGCATCCTATTGTACCACCTCCTATTCCTACCTTAGTACCGTTTTCCCCTCCTTTGCAGGTGTATCAGCGTCAGGACAAGACAGTAGCTCCGTGTGAGATTCCTACTGTTCCAGTGGTTTCAGCCCCTCCACTTGCGTCCTCCTCTTATGAAGCTCCGTCTGCTTCCTCATCTGATAACTTACCTGTTGCCTTGCGGAAAGGTACACATTCCTGTACACAGAAGTCTAATATTGTGTACCCCATTGACAATTTTGTATCCTTATCTCATCTATCGCCTTTGGTCCATAATTTGCCTTATCGTTATCCGCTTCTACAGTGCCTAAAAGTCACACTGAGGCCCTTCGTCTTCCTGGTTGGAAGGATGCCATGGATGCTTAAATGGATGCCCTGTTGACCCGTAAAACCTAGACACTTGTTGATTTGCCACCTGGTAAGGACCGTGTCAAGTGTCGCTGGGTTTACACTATTAAGTATCTTCCTGACAGTTCTGTTGAGCGGCTCAAAGCCCATCTGGTTGCCAAGGGATATACCCAGACCTATGGAGTTGATTATTTTGAGACGTTCTCTCCCGTTGCTCGGCTAAATTCGGTGCGCTTACTTATTTCCTTGGCAGTGAATTTTGATTGGCCATTATATCAGCTTGACATTAAAAATGCCTTTTTGTATGGTGACTTACAAGAGGAGGTTTATATGGAGCAACCTCTGGGGAATGTTGCTCAGGGGAAGGATCGTACACGGGTTTGTAAGCTACAGAAGGCTATCTATGGTCTCAAACAATCGCCCAGAGCGTGGTTTGAGAAATTCAATGCTACGGCGATGTCTTGTGGCTTTTCATAGTGTTATTCCGACCACTCGGTGTTTGTCTGCCGAGTGGATGGTAAGGTGATTGTCTTAGTCGTCTATGTAGACGATATTATTATTTCTGGTGATGATGAGGCTGGTATTGCAGAGGTAAAAGCATATTTACAGCGGCATTTTCAGACCAAGGATCTAGGTAATCTTCACTATTTCTTGGCATCGAAGTTGTGAGAAGTAGGAAAGGTGTCAGTTTGTCTCAATTGAAATATGTATTGGACCTTCTGTCTAACACTGGCATGCTTGCCTCAAAGCCAGTGGATGTTCCTATGGATCCTCATCAGAAATTTGGGGTAGATGATGGTGATCTCCTTAAAGACGTGCACCAGTACAGAAGTTTGGTTGGGAAGCTAATCTACCTTACAGTTACCAGACCAGACATTTCCTTTGCAATGGGTGTCCTTAGTCAGTTTATGCAGTCTCCTCGGAAGGCTCATTGGGATGGAGTTGTTCGTGTTCTTCGCTATTTGAAGGGTGCTCCTGGTAAAGGGTTGATTTATCGCCCTCATAGGCATATGGATCTTGTTGCTTTTTCAGACGCTGACTGGGCTGGTTCGGCCAGTGATCGTCGCTCGACTACAGGGTATTGTACTTTTGTTGGGGGTAATCTGGTTATGTGGCGTAGTAAGAAACGGACTACAATTGCCGGTCGAGTCTTTGACGGAATCTGAGCTATGGCTCACACTCTGCCCGAGTTGATGTGGCTCAGGTCTCTTCTTCTTGAGATGGGTTTATCGGTGTCGGTGCCTATGAAGATGTATTGTGATAACTAGGCAGCCATATACATTGCGAGCAATCCGGTCTATCATGAACGGACCTAACATATTGAAGTGGACTGTCACTTTGTTCGAGATGCTGTGTTAAAGAAACTTGTTGAGACCCCATTTGTTTCATCCTCGAATCAGCTGGCAAATATGTTCACCAAGTCACTTTTTGCTCCTAGTTTTTGCACCTGCTGTAACAAGCTGAGCATGGGAGACCTCTATGCTCCAGCTTGAGGGGGAGTGTTGAAAACTAGGGGTATTTTAGTCTTATATTTTGTTTGTTTGGGGTTTTCTGTTATTTTACATCAGTTCTATCCTTAGTTTGTAAGGTTGTAATAAGTAAGGGGTTAGGGGTAATTTCATATATACCTAACTACCTAACTTTCTATTTTGTCTAAAGTTATTATATATTGAGAGGCAGCCTGCGTGAAGGTATTCTGAAAAACCTATCGCAGGCTGCTCTCCTCTCTTGCGGCAACTTCTTCTCCCTCTCCTTCTTCTTCTTCTTCTTTCATCTTTCTTCCTTCACCCCTGATGTGATTAGTTTAATTCTGATTTGCAACAATAGGGTTTTCCAGGCCAGGACTTATCTGAATCTCAATTTCGGGTTTTTAAAACCTGGCTGAGGGTCGCGATTTGGTAACTGACATTTTCCAGTCTCCTACTATTCCTACTTTGGTTCCTTTTTCAGATTCTCCAACTAATTCTCGGCCAGCACCATTACAAGTTTACCAGCAACACCCAAAACCATCTCCCCTGTGGCTGCATCTTCTTCTCCATTACCCTTTGCTCAATCTGATTCTTTGGCTGGAGTTCCTAATTCTTCTTCCACACCCCCTGACTTGCCGGTTGCATTGTGCAAACTGCAAAGGTTACTCGTTCATGCACCCAATGGTCTACGGTTGATTAACCTATTGATAAATTTGTTTTTATACCACATGTCCACATCTGCCATCTTCTCTCTATGCTTTGTCCTTGTCAGCACGATCTGCCCTAAAACCCATCATGAGACGTTGTCTCATCCTGGGTGGAAGTTGGCTATAGATGTGGAAATGGATGTCTGGTCTCTTGTAAGGCATGGCCCTTGATTGATTTCACTTTAAGTAAGGAGTTCGTGCAGTATCGTTGGGTGTATACTATCAAATACAATCTTGATGGGTCTGTTAAACATATCAAAGCCAGGTTGGTGGCAAAAGGGTATACTCAGACTTATGGTGTCGATTATTTTGAGACTTTTTCACTTGCTGCTCAGTTGAATTTTGTTTGAGTGCTGATTTCCCTTGCTGTTAATCTTGATTGATCGTTGAATTAGCTTAACAAAAAAAAAATGCTTTTCTCTAAAGTGACTTCCTTGAGGCGTGAGGTGTGTATGGAGCAACTTCCTGGGTATGTTGCTCAGGGGAGAGTGCTGGCATAGCGTGCAAATTTCATAAAGCAATTTACAGTCTGAAGCAATCTCCTAGAGCCTGGTTTGATAAATTAAGTACGGTTGTTACTCAGTGTGGATTTACCCAGTGTTACTCGGATCATTCAATGTTTGTTCACTGCTGTGATTCTAGGGTGGTAGTGTTGGTTGTATATGTTGATGATATTATTATTTCTGGAAATGACTATTCTGGCATTGATGAGGTTAAATCTTATTTACGACAACATTTTCAAAATAAAGATTTGGGTGCCCTCAAGTATTTTCGGGGATTGAGGTTGTGAGGAGTAGTAAAGGCATTAGTCTTTCTCAGAGGAAGTACGTGCTCGATATTTTGTCTGAGACTGGAATGATATCATTCAAACTTGTTAAAAAACCTATGGATCCACATCAAAAACTCAAGGCTAATGATGGTGACAAGCTTACAGATAAGCATTAGTACAGGAGGCTAGTTAGTAAACTTACTTATCTTACCATGACCAGGCCAGATATTTCTTTTGTAGTAGGAGTTACAAGTCAGCTTATGGATATACTCAAACGGGCTCATTGGGAGGCAGCTTGTCGAATTTTGCAGTATCTTAAAGATACTCCAAGAAAAGGTCTCATATACAAACCCAATAAAAATGTTGACCTTGTTAGATACTGACGCTGACTGGGCTGGTGTTGAAGGTGATAGGACATCTACTACTAGTTATTGTGCTTCTGTTGGTGGAAATCATGTTACTTGGAGGAGTAAGAAACATACCATAGTAGCAACAGCTACGGCTCATATTATAACGGAGTTAATGTGGTTGAAGTCTCTTCTTCAGGAACTTGGGTTTCCAATTATTAAGCTTAATGATATGTTTTGTGATAACTAGACAGCCATCTATATTGCAAGGAATCCTGTTTTTCTTTAGCACACTAAGAACATTGAGGTTGACTGTCATTTTGTGAGGGATGCTCTGATGAAGAAATTGATTGCTACACCGGTTCTTGGTTCTGAGAGTCACCTGATGATATGTTCACCAAGGCGTTGTTTCATCCAGCTTTCCTTGAAGGTTGTTCCAAACTGGGCATGGGCAATATTTATGCAACAGTTTGAAGGGGAGTTGAAAATATAGCGGTGGTTCTGTTTAGTAGCTATGGTGACTGTTAACCAAGGTTCTAAATCTCTGGTTTTGACCTGCTTTCAACCAGCCTGAAACCGAGAAATGGTCAAAACCTGGTACTTTTTCCCAGCCAACTAGAGGCTGTGGTTTCAAGGCCCAAAAATGGTGTTTTAGGTCTGATTTTTTGTACAGAGCCTATTTTTTACATTCTAAACACAATGCATGAACTATTTTCCCCAAAAAAACACTCAAAATGATACTTATGGTTATTGACCCAAGTTTACTAGTGTACGCTAAAGGATACACTAAACCTGGTATTATAAATACTTAATTTACATAAAGTTAAAGTACAAGAACAATGAATAATACATATTATCCAAATAAAACATTAAGGTGTTCCTCCTTTCTCAATTCCATGCAGAGTTTCTTGGTGGGTCCAATCCACAAGCTGCGTACCACTGAATATTTTGAAGTTGTTCCTCTGAATGTACCACATATATATCCCATGACATGCCTTGGGCTCAATTGTTCTAATAGTCCATAACTGCCCATCTATAAGCCCTATCATCAACTTGTATAAGATATCCCAACCTAGGGAAGGGCTGGGACCGTAAGAAGTTGGAGCCGACACACATGGCTGGGATGGATACCCAAAGATACTGTCGACAAAGGATGACCCAGCACCTAACCTACGCCCATATCCATATACCTATTACCTTTGAGAAAAGAGGTTCAAACACTGAATTAAGAGAGTTGATGTAGCATGTAGACGCACCAAACGAAGAAACCTCTCTTTTGAGCCAAACTCCAACTCCATGTGTCGAAACCATTGAGAGTGTATGTTTCGATCGAAACTTGCGAGAAATGGCAAGTTTCGATCGAAACTTGTCATTTTTATATGGCGGTTTGGGTCGGTTCAATTTGTTTCGACCAGTTTCGACCGAAACCAATTGAAACCAACCGAAACCCTATACTTTTTAAACTCCCACCTTAACTCATCCCGGTTTCTTGCGAAACCGAGATATCTCGGTGGTTTTGGTTGGTTTCGACCGAGTTCTCTTTCTATGCTGTTAACAAGGCACGGTGATGCTTATAATGTGTGTTGTTGTTTAAGCTGCTAAGTAGTACTACTGTAGGGGGTTTCTCACAGTGGAGATCGACACAGACCGTGAGCTAAGGTTCCAATAGGGACCAATCAAAAGCAAATACGCAATATTAGCAGCAGTTTTGTCTTCAGACAAGACAAACTTATAGAAATAAGAACTTGGTCTTTCAAAACCAAGACCAACAAAAATCAAACCAACAAGACAACAATTAGCGTCAACTTCATGCCAAATAAGGAAGAATGTATAAAGGAGCTTATAATGATCAAGAAATGTTTAACTGGTTCAACTTTTCAAATACTCATAATTGACAAGGATAAAGCAGTGGAAACAAAAACGACTGTGTAGCATAGAATAAGACCTGAGACTATGTTTCACATTGAATATAACATATTTAGTAGCCTGCAGGCCCCATAAATCCAAAAGCAAAAAATGAGACAAAAGTAGTATGCCAAAATGGAAGTTGGAGATAGCCGCAAACTTATTGACATGCATCCTACCTAGATTAGAGATTTTCTAGAGATAAATTGTGGCCCAATAACTTAGGCCCCTTATTTTATTTTTTTTTTGGTGATCAGAAACGGAAAAAGAAGTCATTTAATAGCGAACAATATACACACGGTATACATCTATTAGAAAGAAAAGGTAACAGTGTGCATTGGTGCAGCTTATACACAAAACAAACGAAAAATGTATTTAAGCAACAGCTTAATCAGATAGCAGATTTTGAGGATGGATCTTTTCTTTCCATTGAATGTTTGTCTATTTCTTTCACTCCATATGGTCCAGCTAACATCATAGGGTATCATGTTTCAAAATACTTTCGCTTTGGGGGACAGCGTAATATCCAGCCATTTTGTAAATTGAAGTTTCAGTCTAGGAAGAGGAATCCATGCATATGCAAGCAAATACAGTTTGCAGTTGCCTTTAACATGCACAAGACACAAATAACCTGTCATGGTAGTTGATGCAAACAAGTCAAGTCATAGTGCCTCAACTTTCATATTTTGGACCCCCTATCGACATTGTGTCAAAATGCACAATATGTAATTACGTGATACGATACCGTCCACCTAATTTTTCAGATACTCTTATTTCTATCTAGTGGGTCGCAATGTATCATAAACATCAATCACCACAAAAAGAAAAGGAAAAGAAAAGAAAATCAATCATCATAATTACGCAGAATGGGAATTTAGGCCACATGGAGTACCTTGCGCTTCCTGTCATCCAAAGGTTGGACCTCAATAGCAAGGTATGAGTCAACATCATCCGCAGTAACTAAATAATTAGGTTGCTTTGCCCCTGTAGCCAAATGCTTTTTAAGACTCGGATTTTCAATTTAAATCCGAAAAGGAGACACCCCAAAAATGTGTAAATAGATATTACAGACGTAGTGGGGGAGGAAAGGAAAATGTCTTACCCTCAATGTATTTCACAGACCCATCTTCCAAATGGCGTACCCACTGGTAACATGAAGAGTAAAGCAAGATTTTAAGAGATTGGTTAAAGAAAACAAAACATTTTCCAAAACAAGGCACTCTAAGGAACACCCTACCTTTTTCTCTTTTTTTTTTTTTTTTTTTGGGGGGGGGGGGGGGGCTTCCGTGTGTGTACAGTGCCAGTGTTCGACCAGACACATGAACTGTTTTCATAAATCATTGAGTGTTTGATCATAAATGTGCACTGGAGGTCCCCAAAAAAGAGCCAAAAATAAATGATATGCATTCAAAGCATAATCAACAAGTCCTCAACCCTACCTCAAAGTTACAACTGGTTGTTCCATTAATGGAGTAGCCACTTGTCTGAAGTTCTCGACCAGGAAAAGCTTCTCCTGAAATTTGAAGTCCTTCTATGGCTGGTAGAGGATCATCTTCTGCAGCTGAAAATTGGAATACACTAAATAATCAACAGAAAGCCAACAAAAATACGTTCATACAAAGACCAAAAGCTGAAAGTTTTTAAAATTTTACCTTCAGAAAACGAGGAAGAAGGTTCCTCCAGTACTGGTGGTAAATAAGGAGGAAATGCAGAATGTGGATCATCATGCGTAGGCGTCATATAAGGAGAGTTTCCAGACCCCCAATTGGAAGAAGGATCTCTCGCACTCTGGTGACCAGCGGCATCTGGATCATCCATCTCATTGCCACTAACAATATCGTTAAAAGAGAGCTGTTTGTTGTTGGCCTCTTCAGCAAAACGTGTGCCATGAGAATCACGATTAGAAACCAAAAGTTGTGAAGGTACATCTTGGGCTGCAGAATTCCTAGAATTATAGAAGAAAATAAGCCAGAAACACGTCTGTTAAGATCAGTAATATTGTACTACTACACAGCATCCAAGCGTCCCACAAACAAATATAACACCAGCAATCATAAAAAATATTCACAAAGATTCCCATAAACTTGCGAATATTGATGGTACCCAAGATTTCCGACGAAATGAGATCCCTAATTATTGTGGATGACCTTTTCAAGCAAGGAGTTCATAGGAGACGTGAGTTTATTGGATATAGCAGCTATTAGTTTCTTCTTTCTCCCACAGGTTATAGCTACAGACCTTTATACTTCTCTTTTTCCATTATCATTTATTCCTTTAAATTCAGTTTGTTCCCTCAGAAAAAACCATGTAAAAGGAAAATTTCCTGGTGAAACCAGTTGATGTAGATCACAAGTCCATATGTACCCGCAGGAAAAAGCCCCAAAACCAGCCCAGGAAGGTTGTGGATTCGACTGCTGTGAGAGGCAGCCTGATCTGATGATGTGGCAAGTTTTTGTTGGTTCGATCAAGTGTCACCTAAAGCAGCCCGAACTACTTCTCTGTTCCCCCCCCCCAAAAAAAGAGAGTTACTGTTCACATGAACAGAACAGTACCCGAACTACTATTCACATGAACATTGTTATGGGTCCATAAGCCTTGAATGGAGAAGGAAGTCCAAGCAAATAATTGAGATTCTGTGGGGCCCACTGAAGATAGCAAGACAAAACAGATTTTATTGCTTCCTAATAGTTTCAGGTTTATTCAGTTGCTATTTCAGTGTCCTTCCTATTGTTTTAGAAGGCTGATATATAAAGCTTTAGTAGTTTCTAATTCTACTCAGTTTATTTTCAATAAGTTGCCATTGTCACTAGTTGCTAGGTTTAGTAGTTTCTATTTCCTACTTTCTATTTTTAGTTAGTTTCTATTTAATTTTCTATTTTCAACCTTCTATTTTGTAAGCTTGCCTAAGCTATTAATAGACCTCCTATTGTAAGGAAGGATAAGATTTGGAGAAAAGACTTTTCCGGCCTTGTTGCCATCAATTATGGGAGAAATTCCATGTTTCAACAGCTGGGATAGCTGTGGGAGAGAGACCCAGGCTGAGAGAGCCATTCCCCTACCCCCCCCCCCCCCCTTCTCTTCTTTAGCTTCTTCTCCTTTCTTCTTATCCTTTATATTCTCCATTCAGATGTAATAGAAAACAACAACAACAAAAAAAAAAAGAGATTTAGTTATTTAATTTGTTCCTTATCATGTTGATCCTGGCTGCAATCTATCTCCCGCTGGTTTCCCTGGTTCGAGATCGACTCTTGCATTACCAGTGTAAAGAAAAATGGAAAAACTTTCACACCACCCGGATCCAGTACTTTACATGCCATGCCCAGTTTCTAATCCTCAGTAAAAGCAATATAAAATCTGGACCATCGTCCAAAACACAGCAGTTCTGAAAACCAGAAGTGGTTTTTAGAATCAAAACATCTTGTTACAAATTTAACAGTCTACGTCTATTAAGACCACATCAATGGCTAGGAACCCTCCTCTTAAGACTGTCGCTGTCGTTGTCTTCTCCAATAAAAGCTTTACCTCTGCAACTCTGGTTGATTATGGATTGTCTTCTTAGATTGAAGTTTTACCTCTATTGATGCAGAAAGGACTCTCGGTAGGCCAAGGTAGGGATGTATCGGCCCCAAATTCAGGGTTTATTCCAACCCATATGGAGTAACATATGCCAGCCCATTCTGCCACATCGTCCAGCAGTTCAATAGAGATATTTCCTAGATTTCCTTGCTGGCTAAGGAGGAGATAATGGCCAGATTTGGTGGGCCCCATGGCCAGCTGGTGAAGATTAAGCTAAAGATCAATATTGCTGTGCATGGAGGCTTTATTTTCAAGGCAAATCCAATTGCCAAAATGATCTGGATAGAGGTCTATGTTAAGATTGATGTATTTTACATTTTTACATTTCAAATGCTTATTTAAGTTGATTTACATTTATTGTATGCTTTGATTGCTTTCTATTACTAAATTATGTGTAGAATAGGGGTATTAGTACTAAGATTCACCTACTAACCTAGGGTCCGAAGTCAAACTCCTACTTGGACTTTGATTTTGGAAAATATGATAGTGTCATTGTGTTTAAATAGCCCAAAATAGGCTGTATACCAAGTTCCATGACCACACTAGGTCAAAAACCAACCGAAGCCATCAAACGAGTTCAAAAAAAAAAAAGTGCACCAAGTCACCAACTCACCAAGATCTCGGTCCAACTCAGGTTTTGGCCTGAGCAAAACCAGGTCAGGAGTTCTCGAACCATGGTCCTAATCCGACTATGAAAGTAAAATCCTATTAACTATTAACAATCATAACATAAATAGGAAACTTAACTCTAAAAGCAAACCACTCATGCACAGTTGAGAGAGTTCAGAATTAAATGAACAACTTACTTAAATAACTAAAACTCCTACTGGAACTAGGACTATAATAAAGTAAATAAAACTGGAAATACTTGGCTCCTGCGTGCTGGCTGGTCCATCTAAAGGGGCTGCTCGATCTCCATGAATCTGGTCCACTTTAAGATCTAGGTTCATGCTGGTTTGAGTGGTCCAAACTACATCAAGGATAGTCTTTAATTTCATGACTTCATCGTCTTTATTCAAAACCACTAGTGGGTTTCTCAAAACAGCTAACAATATCAGATTTAAGCAATCTTGGATTTATGGGAAAGCTTAAATCAGATTTAAGCAATCTTGGATTTATTGGAAAGCTTAAATCTGATTTATATTGAAGGAGTTATGTTTCGGTCAAACCTTATCTGGTGCGCCCGAATGCTGTCAAAATCATTTTGAATGAAAATATTTTTTTAGACATCAAAACAAATAAATATTTTACTGCACTTTTGGTTGTTAGCAATGTTTTACCATATTAAGATTTATGGAATTTTTTTATTTGAGAAAAACCCAAGCATTTAAAAGTTGAAAATTGCACCTACCGCCGAAAATCCAGTTTTTGTTCTTGACCTGCGGTTTGACTTTTTCTCCTTTTGGAATTTGATTTTTTAACTATTTTTATTGGATTCAAATAGAGGGGTATTTGCTTAATTATGAATAATATCTTAAGTTAAATGATGTTAGGCATAAATATGTGCCTGTCCTGGTTTCTAGCATAAATAAGTCTGTCCTGGTTTCCCACTAAGTCAAACTTCTAAGACTTTGATTTTTCAAAATCTGATAGTGTCATTATGTTTAAATGGCCCAAAATAGACTATATACCAACTTTCATGACCAAACTAGGTCAAAAACCCACCGAAACCATCAACCGAGTTCAAAAAAAAAAATGCACCAACTCGGTTTTTTTGGCTGGGCAAAACCAGTACCGAAACCGAGTTCAAGAAACATGCTCCATATATTATGTGTAATTACTCATAAGCCCAAAATAAGAAAGAAAGATCACAAAAAACCCCTTGCGGTTAACCTTTATAACCCTTAGCATTTAATCTCCCCCTCAAGCTAGAGCATAAATATCACTCATGCCAAGCTTGGAATACCACTTCAGAATTACCATCAATGACTGATGTATTGGCAAATTGATGTGTCAATTAACGTTTACCATACTTTACCCAACACTTGTAAACAGTATGACTATCATAGTTGACAAGGAGTCTAGGCGACCCAAGGCGTTGGAGGAGACTAGAGGGAAGGTGACGCCAACAAGGCAACCAAGGTGCCTGGACACCTAGCCAATACCAACTATGATGATTGATGATTACTCTTACCATAGTGCAAACACTGGCACAAAGCATGATCAATTTTCTATCCTCCACAACTACCAGTACCACGTCCTCGATCTCCCCATGAACCACGGTCTCTTTCAGGGAATCCAAAACAAAAAAACACAACCACTAGGCACTAGCTATCAAGGCAGAACTTCCTTTGGAAGAAGGAAGTGATTCAGATTAGAGAGGGAGGGAGACACAATACGCTGAATATGGCAAAATGCTTCATCCATGGAAGGAACCTCCTCATAAGCAAGAATCTGAGATTTGACAGGTTGCATATAAGAATTCAAACTGGAGAGAAATTTAGACACTTGAAACTCTACACGTTGAAATTTTAATAAGTCTAAGACACTAGTAAGAAGTTGATAGATACTCATTTCTTCCCACATCCTTGAATGCACTATAGTAACGATCTTTTCATAACCGTCCTATACCCGGGATGTGTTCATGTCTTGAGAAAAATTTTCTTTCAAATCATCTCGAACACCTTTGGCTGTAGTATGAAACATGACATTCACAGCAGGGGTCTGCTACATGGATCCTTGCCCTCCAATAGGCTCTATCCAAGGTCATACTTGGTACAAGACCTAGGCTATGCATGTCATTCCTCACCACTTCTCCTATGGTCATTTTAGGCCTACCCCTAGCTCTTTTAGCTCCTTCAATCGGAATGATATCACTCCTCCTTACTGGGGCGTTCCTAGGCCTCCATTGAATATGACCATACCACCTTAAATGACTCTCTCGGAGCTTGCCATTGATCGGGGCAACTCCCACGTCCGCTGTAATACGATCATTCCGTACTTTATCCTTCCTTGTTTTTCCACACATCCATCTTAACATCCTCATCTCTGCTACGCATAGCTTATCAATATGACACTTCTTCACTGCCTAGCATTTTGCCCATACATCATAGCCAGTCATACAACAGTTCTATAGAACTTTCCTTTAAGCTTTAAAGGAATAAGTCGGTCACACAACACTCCGGAGTCTAGACGCACCTCTCCACTTCATCCAAATCCCATTTTAATTCTCTATGAAACATTATCCTCTATGCCACCCTCTTTACTTATGACTGACCCCAGATATCTAAAATAGTCACTTTGTGATGTCTCTCTATCCTCAATTCGCGCCATATCAGTATCCATCACAGTGTGACTAAAATTACACATCATATACTCCATCTTCATTCTACTAATCTTAAAGCCTCTTGTTTCCAAGGTTAACCTCCAAAGCTCTAACTTAGAGTTAATCCCTTCTTTTATCTCATCCACCAAAACGATATCACCAGCGAAGAGCATACATGATACACCACGAGATCTCGTCTTGAATTTTCTTGGTTATATCGTCCATGATATGCGTAAATAGATCAATTCTGCATTATTATATCAAAACTGTAGGTCAATCCAGTGGATGGATGACAAGTTCCTGCAGTCTCCTATTTCAAGTAGAACTCATAGCAGAGAGACAGAGTACCAGATTCAGAACAAAGATAGCAACCAGAAATAGATCCATCACGCAAGGAGAAAACTAGCTGCAGGGAGAAACTAAGATCAGACTTTCAAGGTCTGGTCTGAACAATCTTCTGGTTGAAGGTGAGTTCATATATGGTGAACAAACTTGCAAACTTTGATCATGATCCATCAGTTTGATTCAAAGTTGTGGAAGAGTTCAAGAACTACAAGAAACCTCCAAGAAACTTCAAGAAACAACATAGAACAACATCTGATGATCCCAATCAGGATCAAACTTCAGTTTTCTTGATCAGATCTCATGATCAATCAATGCATAGCACAATCAGCAGCAATGATTGCAGCAAATATCACACATCTTCCTTGAAGACTCTCAAAACAGATTCAATAGGGGTTGTAAATCTTGATTATATCTGCTCTGATACCATGTGAGAGGAGAGAAGCTAGCCAATAAGAAGAAAATAGATTACATCCAATCGGCAGCAGTAACTTTTATTTATAATGATAATAATATGACTAATTATAAGCATGGATAGAGAACTCGCGAGATCTCACGAGATCTTGGTGGAGATCTCAGTTTTCTAAGGGGTCGAGACAAGATGGCATACAAGTTGAAAAAGTGCAACAACTCGAGCGAGATCTCGGTGAGATCTCGAGAATCTCGACCAAAACTCCTTTAAATGAGTGCCAGATCTCGAGATCTCGGTGGAAAATCTTGGTATACAAACAACTATCTATGCAAACCTTGGTATACAGACACTTATTTATGCCAGAATCCAGGACAGACACTTATTTATGCCTAATATGATTTAAGTAAATGTTTTTGTATTTGTATTTCATTTACTTAAGATATTATTCATAAATAAGCAAATACCCCCCTATTTGAATCCAATAAAAATAGTTAAAAAATAAAATTCCAAAAAGAAAAAAAGTCAACACCCCAATTCAAGAACAAAAACTGGATTTTCAACTGTAGGTGCAATTTTCAACTTTCTAATGCTGTGGTTTTTCTCAAATCTAAAAATTCCATAAATCTTAATATGGTAAAACATTGCTAAAAACCAAAAGTGCGGTAAAATATTCCTTTGTTTTGATATCCAAAAAAAATATTTTCATTTAGAGCGATTTTGACAGAATTCACGCACACTAAATTAAGTTTGAACGGTACATAACTGCTTTAATATAAATCAGATTTAAGCAATCTTGGACTTGTTGGAAAGCTTAGTTTTGATATTAGACATAATTAAGTGTTTGTCCTGTGTCTGTCCTGGTTTCTGGCATAAGTAAGTGTTTGTCCTGGTCTCCCACTAAGTGAAACTCCTATTTGGACTTTGTTTTTGCAAAATCTGATGGTGCCATTGTGTTTAAATGGCCTAAAATAGGCTGAGTACCAAGTTTCAGACCCAAACTAGGTCTAAAACCCACCGAAACCAGGTTTCTAGTTGGAAAAAAAAATGCACCAACTCGACCGAGATCTCGATTTTTCCCAGGGTCGAGTTCCAAGTTTTAGTACCTTGATTACAAGGAACTCCCCCAGCTTATGTTTCTTTATTTACACGTAAACACAAAATAAGAAAGAACAATCACAAAAAGTCCCCCCTGTGGTTAACCTTTATAATAGTTAACATGTACCATTTAGCCACAAACTTTCTTCCGTAAAATTACCGTGTCTAGTTGGAACTAGTATAATGATATATAGGAAATAGAGAACAAGGCATAAAAGACACCCCCTCTATCCCAAAATACAATGTTTAACAAGCCATTTTATTGACAAGGAGTATTTTTCTAACCTCTAATATTTACTGGAAGCTCGTTAATTGAAGTAGAGGTTTGAGCAACATCCTCATGCTTCCTCCTGAAACAAAACCTTTTCCAATATCAGCCTATGTCTATTATTTCATCACTTCAATTAATTGATCATAATCCTTGGGTCAATGGTGAAGGCAAAAGTTTCATTCCAACTAAAGAATGGTGTATTGGAGCTTATTGGCCTGCAAGCAGGAGTATATTCTGTTTTACCATTTCCCACATATTTGGATTCTTACATTGTTCAGCAATAAAAAGATCCATCACAATATTTCTGGTTAAGGTTACATAAGAATACAATTCATGCACAAAATATCAGATCAAGTAGATAAACCAACAAATGAATTAGTTGTGATATTTACACTTCATTTACCTGCCTGCAGAAGGGGAAGACCTTCCCAAATTATCCAGATCCAGATTTTTTGTATTGACAGCACTGAAAGGTAATGGGGCCCAACCTGTGGTTGTCTGAACATTAGAAGGAGAAGATATTGGTGTCTGCCCATGAGGGTATGTTGGCTGAGGCACCAGTTCAAGCCCATTTTTGTTCTAAAACAGAAACATAAGAATTTAAGCACGGCCACTAAGTGATAAAAGAAAGAAGATGAGCAACACATTATGAAGCAGACAGAGAAAGTATACAAAGACAGATGATCATACTGAAGTAGTCAGTACCGCATTAAGGGAAAGAACTGGTGAGGTTGGAGGAAATGCATCAGACCGCCATGGAGCTAACTGATACTGAGACTCCTTTAACTTGGTCTGCCACATGAATATAAAGAAGGAAAAAATTAAAGCCCTGAAATGAGCCGACCTATTTCCAGCATAGCAAAGATGTAATACAGCTAGATCCCGCAGTGGCGGGAGCCTCGTGCATGTTTCTGGATCTCAAAATCATCATAGAGTAAGCTAATTTTTCCAAAACAGAAAAGCCTTGGGCATCCAATTACAGGTAAACCCCTGAATAGTTTTGGCATTTCATTGTGACCCATCAAGTATGCAGTATACCTCAGTAACAAGGAGTTTCTCCTGCAAATGTCTAAACAGAACCTGCAATAGGAAAGCCAAATCAGGTAAGATACTATTCATGTATTTGTATGGAAGCAATTATGTGCAGCATTCCAAAGCACTTTCAGTCATAGTTCAAAATCTCACGATATTTCGCCAAATTTCGTATATCTCGAGCTGTCCGAGATACGATACCAATCCGAAATGGAAAAATACCATATTTCGACGATATCTCGTGAGATATCGACGAAATATCGTGGACTCACGATATATCGCGAGATATTGAAAAAGTCACTAAAAGTGTCACGTGCAATATTTCGAATATTTCGGAAATTTCGGTCATCTCGTTTCGGAAATTTAGGAAATCTCGGTAATTTCGGTAATCTCGTTTCGAAAATCTCGATCATTTTGGCATTTTACACCCACAGAAAAATACCATATTTCGGAAATTTCGGTCAGACCGAAACACCGAAACGAAACGAGATTTAGTACCATGCTTTCAGTTTATTGGCTAAATTATTGGTAACAGATATTTTGTGAAAACCTACTTTCTCCTTGTATAGGTTTTACCTCTCAAATTCTCAGATCACCTAACAGAATTGAGGACTTTTACCTCTGAATCTACACATACCCCCCCCCCCATACACACACACACACACACAAAAACAAAACCCTACTAACAGGAACCGGCAAAAGTGAAAGTCTCTAGGCTCAAATCTGTGATACAACCCACATTTGACTCTCTAACACAAAGAAATCTTTACTTTTGGCCTACTCTACAATCACCACAAAGAAAGTAAAACAAAATAAAAAAAATTCCCTAGACAGCTGGATCATAGGCGTTGTAGCAAGTCCTGCTTCCTGGTTTTCTCCTATTAGTGTCAATGAAGCTTTCCACAGGAACTGCAGGTTTGGGATTTCAAAATGGGACTGTCAAAAACAATTCTGAAGACAAAGGGCAATCACTGGACCACCAGTAAACATTGCAAAGAAGGAAGAAGAGCACATTAGGTTTAGAAACAAGGGAAAGGAAAAGATAAAAACAACGTGAAAATGAAGAGAAATGATACAAGGAAAAGATGAGCGAAATAAAACTCAATGACCAGAATTGCCCTTCAGAGGAAGCACTAAAAATAAGAAATCCTTTCTCATGAAAAGTGAGGACCCTGTGCATTAGAGATGGCACAATATGCTTCTTTCCCCTCTTTGACCATACCTTTCTCTCTATCCTTTCCTAAATAATGACAGTTCAACGATGCAAAAGGAAAAAGTTTTTCTGAAGTAAAGGAATTTATGAACAACCACCTAGTTTTGCTACATGGAAGGATGATGCTTGAATTCTTTTAGTGGCTATTCAAGGGCAAGAGAGACAAGCAAAACTGAAAATCTTCTCAAACCAGAGTAGGAATTCAAACTATCGTTATCAATGCCGGCGGCAGATCAAGATTTATCAGATGAGAACCTTTTTCCAAGAAGGGTAAAGCTGGATAGATTCATAGGTTCAAACCTTTATCCGTTTGGAGGGATGAATTTTCAAATTCTAAGGCCTTGATTTTTCTCCAGCAAGCTGCTAAGGAAGCATTTGTTCCCAAGCAAGTGGCTTGGAGTTCAGATTGATGCCTTAGTCCACTCCGAGATATAAATATATAAAGGAGAAAAGTTCTATGTGGGGGAGTGTAGCGCCCACGCCCAGAGACAGAGGGGGGAGAAATGACCGCCCCGCCCCCCCCATGATGCTAACATGCGTGCTCTCATTGGCCCCCTGCACATGCAAGGGCCATGCTCCCCCCACAGAAAACACCAACCCATATATTAATAATGGATCGGCAATCCCTACCATTGGATATTTAAGAATGGTCCAGATTGGCCATATGTGAAATTTTCGACTCAAATGACATCATAGACTCCAACGCATCCTCTCGGTAGTCTATGCACCCTCTCCATAGTCCTGGATTTTTCGATGCTCTGTTTTGCCACTTGGCCAACTCCGTTGAGCTGAAACTTGACATGTGAGCAGGGGACCTTGGGTCTACACGTCCAGAAAAGTTCAGCCTCATCCAACCAGCCACAAGGAAGAAATATGTAGTCGTCCATAGATTCCTTTACTTGTACCAGTGACCAGGAAACCTTCTCCCTCAATTTAAATAGAGTTGCAAAAATAAAAATACATTTAGATAGACAAAGTCCAAGAATAAATAAACCAGCGCCAAGAGTTATATCATTCATCGCTACTATCTTGTGTGGCTCTGCTAAACACAGAAAAGAGAGATAGATATGAGTAGAAGCATTTGACATATATGGGAACCAGTATGCCACATGGGTCATTTCATCCAAGCTACAGTATGAGGCTTTAGGTGGCAAACAAAAAAGTTAAGCATGTAGGCCATGCCACCCTCTGCTGCTATCATAAATTTCATCCAAAACTGAGTTCATGACAAAAATAATGCTGTGAGAAATGGGGTGAAAAGCCAATATTTTGAAAAATGGTTTGACCACTGATAATAATATACTGATGGGTCATATGGTTGATGAGGGACATGTATATACCGGTTGTGGGCCATTACTAAATAATGCTTACACATACATGGTGGCTCATTCAGTTATCACCATAAACATCAAATCACCCATATGACCCTGGGTTATATAATGGAGAGTTATACAACTGTGGATGGTTACCCTCTAACCAAAACAAGTGTTCCAAACCTTCGCTGCTTTTCAAATTTGGTGTTCCGGCAGTTATATTCACCATCCCATTTAAATCCACTTAATGATTACTTAGATGTTGACAACAAAATGATGCAATGTTCTAGTATGTATATAATCAGACCAATCATGATGTAAGAACATAAGTGAGCTTTTTAAGCACACATGGTTTCTAAGAACAATTATCAATAAAAACCAATTCCATGCATCTTGAAGCCAGTTAGATTCAAAATGTCAGTTTGGTATGATCTACTTTAAAGCAGAATCATACCCATAATATATAAATAAAATATGATCATCCAATTAGAGAGTAACAAATAGTATTTAAAGCATGAACACTACATCAATAATCAAGAAAGTAAGGATATCATGATTATCATGCAGACCTTCAGATTATTAACTATAGATTGGGCATCAGGCACAGGCGGCTGCAAAGAATACTCTGCCAGGAGAGGAAGCAAAGATGAGACAAATGTTGATCTTTCCTGATGTGCAGCCTGAAAGAAACAGAAAACAAGTCTCAAATTTTATTTTAGTTTGATCAAGCTAAAAATATGGCTAGAAAAATTGAATCCTAAACCTAGTCCCTTGTTCAAATTTGCACTGTTATAGAGAACATATTGCTAAAACGACTAATAGATTACCGAGCTGTACGAGAGCAAGAAACAAAAATCATCTCACTCAAACTGATGTGTAAAAGGACATTAAAAGTAGTGCAGTAAATCTCATCATGGGAAAAGATATAACACATGGACTGCAGAACCGAAAAATCAATCTTAAGGAGATGAATTAGCTAGAAAGGGTGCTGATATGGAACATCTTTAATCCAATTCATTAGCATATGTTATCTAATTTCTCTCTTGTTAATACTTTACAGTGATGTACTAGTATGTCTCTTTGCTGGGCTTTCCACATTCAATCGAATAAAATTATTATGTATAGAAAACTTTGAAAAAAATCATCACTCAGAGGAGTGGATCTCCAGGACTTCTTTAAAGATGAGGAAGATGATTATATGGGAGTTTGGAGATTTATTAATACTTGCAAAAGTCAGGAATATTTGGACTACCTATCAACAAATTCTTATTTCTTACAACAGAAACTTTATTGTGAGAACAGGCTTACAGGGTAAGTTTACTACAACAGTGTTAGTTGGGAAGCGCTAAAAAGGAAAGAAATTGTTTATAACTACTTGAATTGCTATTATAACCTTGATTGCTTTCTCATTACTTCCCAACCCTACTTGAATTCCCCCTTTCTTTTCTTAAATTTCACTTGCTATTCATCAGGCGAACAATAATAAAAAAAATAAATGCTTCTGTTATATCAGTACAAGGTACTTCAACCGAATCCTAAGAATTAAAAATAAATAAACAAGTACCTGCAACGCATAGGTAAGACGTATGTTTTCCTCAATTATATCTTGTCTGTATGAAAGAGCTTTTGATGCCGCATCAACCAGGTCTTGCTGCTGCTGATCAAATGCCTAAATGCAAGCATCAGGAAAAACAAAATCAGTTCAAAAATTGCACACATATTAAACACCGTAAAGGCAGGAGGTTCAAGCAAAACATTCACTTACCAAACGCATGTAGGCAATTCGTTTTTCCAGGACATATTTCTCATTACGTATTTGTATTTCCTATAAACAACATGAGTCGGTGCCTTCAGTTAATATGGAACCAAGCATGATATTCAAACTAAATACCTGGGAAACAGTAAAAAACCAGACACATTATTTTACCTTGCTGGAATACTCAGCAAGATGGTTCCGCAGATGCATAATCTCTTCTTCATGCTCGCGAACCTTAAGCACAAGATCCTGCAACAAAGATAGTATCCTGCCCATCAAATAATTACATCAAATTATGCAGTCAAATCTGCACAAATTTGTCATACCTGTTTCCAAAGGCTGCTACAGTTATTGGCTTCAGATACTGGCATCAGCCTTTGTCCGGATAAGTTAAACTTGGGATCACAATCCCCTTCCCTTTGGTACCTAAAAGAAACAATTGAAGTTATTCTTGAGGGGAAAGAAAGTACTTTACAAACTTCCATTCCTCTTTTTGACAGACCACATAGAAAACTCGACATGGGAACCAAAACATTCAAGTTATATCGCTTTGTATATGGTTTGGAGTACCTGGTAGGAGAAAAAGATCTTGAAGATGGGGAGGAAAACTGGGAATATCCAGCACTGTCTCCAGCTGCCTGTGCACCAGAAAGTACCTTCAAATTTCCATTTACCTTGTTACCCTCAGAGTAGTACCGGCTTTCTGACCGACTCTGCATGGCAGGATCCCCATTTTTTGGCACTGTATTTTGGTTAAGAACTAGTGTACCATGCAGGCCAAGTGACGAAGTATTATCCATCCATCTGAACCTATCTTCTTGATTCTCTACAGGTGAAACAGATTGACGGGGTTTGTAGGGTCCCAGAATATGCTCACTTAAACCATCTGAATGAGGTCTTAGAACAGAAGAATCATCTGATTTCTGCCAAAAGGACAGGCTCTTTTATTTAGTTGGATGAATAATTATTTATCAATAAAGGAGAGCATATGATAGTATAGACGGCCTTAGAGGCAAACAAAAATCTGTGTCCCAAAACTCCATGATTCAAGTGATCCAAGAGAGAACAAGGTAACAAACCATCAGGGGACAAAAACTGTAAGTCAAAGGTAAACACATGTTTCACAAGAGAAATACTACAGGGTACTGTATTCCTTGGTTATTATTACGATGGTTGGGCCTGATCTAGGATTTGCTTCCCCATGGAGGGCTCTTTGATGCAGATCAAATCGATCGATCTGTTGTGGTGGGTTTTCTTTAAAGATAGAATGAAAGAGACAGCAAGCAATTGAGCCGCAAGGATAGAGAAGAAAGGGAGTCATTTGAATGAAGAGAAGAGAGAGAGGGAAATCTCAATCTCACTAAAATGCCAAAAAAAAAAACTTGTATTCCATCATCAAATCGTAGGGGGCTGTTAAGTTTACATATATTTATAAGAATCAAACTAACCTTATCTAAAAAGGAAATAAGTAAAAGAAAAAAAGACAAACCAGAAATCGTTGCTCCATTATATGCATGCTAATGGGGCAAGTATGTTTCTTGTTGTTGTTCACATTCATATTTTCCGTGGTCTATATCTCCAATCGTAGACAGTATTTGGAGAGTCCTTGATTGAATTAAACATCCTAAAAACAAGGGTGACTGATAACAGTCAAACTCTACCATGCGCATGCTATGTGGAGCATCCTAAACAGACCATAAAACTAAATAAAATAGAAGAAAACTACTTAAATCATGGCTGGACTCATAGAGTCCCTAATCCAGCCAATTACAATCACTTCAATGACAAAATAAAGGCAAGACTCCAACTAAGCCCCACGGTTTGCGGAAGATAAGATTCCAAGAAATGTGGAATCCTTGGAACTGAAGATATAGAAACTTCCAACTAGGCCCCACATATTGGATAAAACTTACCTGGTTCAAAAAATCAGATCTGAACTATCTCTTTGACCAGGCCATGGTTTGAAGCAGAATTTGAACCAAACCAGACCCAACCCAAACTGGTCCTGCATCATTCTTACTCTAGTTTTATTCAATAGAATTGATGTTACTCATCATTGAAAAAGAAAGAAAAAAATTTGCCAGCTCACTTTTCACCAAAACTGTGACTTAAGGAGGGTTCTTAAGATTTTAACAATGCTTTTAAGAGTATTTCATGGCATTTTATGTTCATTAAACATGTCTATTTCCCACCAAAGTAATTTTTTTATGGGCTTACCCAAGAATTAAGATGTAAGAACTGCGGGGGTCAAGGTAGTGAATTCCCAATTACAATTGGATTACATCAAGAATCAACTTCAAGCCCTTATTTGTTTGCGCTTATGGTGGATGATTTAACCAGAGACATTTAAGATGAGGTTCCTTGGTGTATGTTTTTTGGCTGATGATATTGTTTTGGTGGATGAGACAAAAGCAGAGATTAACGCCAAGTTTGAGTTATGGAGATCAACCTTGGAATCAAAAGGTTTTAAGAGAAGTAGAACAAAGACGCAATATATGGTGTGTAACTTTAATTACACTAGGACGGATAATGAGGTAATGAAAATTGACGAAAAGGAGATTCCACAAAGTGATTATTTTAGGTATTTGGGCTCAATCATAAATAAAGAAGATGATATAAAGGATAATGTTTCACAGAGAATTAAATAGGATAAATGAAGTGGAGAGTTGCATTCGGAGTGTTGTGTGAGATGTATTCCTGTTAAACTTCAAGGAAAATTTTACAAGACAATCATATAACTAAACTATGATGTATGGTGTGGAATGTTGGGCAGTTAAAAAACATCATATAAGATAAACTCAGTGTAGCAAAGATGAGGAAGATGAGATGGATGAGTGTCAAAACTAGGAAGGATAAAGTAAGAAATGATCATATTTGAGCTGATTTGGGAGTAGCTTTGATACATGATAAGAGCTACGAGAAAGTCGTTTGACGTGGCATGGCCATGGTCAACGAAGGCCTTTGGATGCTCCAATACGAAGGAGTGATTTGATTCAAATTGAAGGAACTAAAAGAACCAGGGGCAGACCTAAAATGACCTTAGGAGAAATGGTGAGAAAAGACATGCATAGCTTAGGCCTTGTATAAAGTATGACCTCAATTAGACATGATTGGAGGGCAAGGATCCATGTAGCCGAGCCAATTTGTTGTACCCAGGAACTAAGATGACTTCCATGGTTCGCTGAGATCTCGCCGAGTTTCTCGGTATTTCAAAATCCCGAGACGAAACACCATACGCATTATTTTTTTACAATTTCTCGCCAAGATCTCGACGAGATCTCAGTTTCGGTTTCGGATATGGGTTTGACCCATTTTCTTTACCCATTCTTGACCCATCTACCCCATTTAAATCCACCTAACCTGGACAGAACTCGCATATCTCGGCGAGTTCTGTCCTAAAGCTCTAAAACTTAGAAAAAAAACCTCCAAACTCCATTTTCTTCTTCTTTGCTTCAAATTTTGGATGGATTGCATGGTTTCAACTTTCAAGTGTGATTCAACTACTAAATTGAAGATTCAACTCCAATATTGCAAAAAACATCACATATTTGAAGATTTTTCAAAGGTATTCCCTCGTTTTCCCAAATCTATTTTTTTCAACAAAATTTGTGCAATCCTTGATAGATTCATCTAATTTTGAGATATGTTAAACAACTTTGGCCGATCTATCACTTGATGGAGTCGGAATTATTTTTCTGTTATTAATTTTTTTTTTTTATTATTTCTGAAAAATAAATGATTTATTTGAAAAAAAAAATTTGAAAAAAATAAGATGAATAGTGATTGTTTGGAAATGATTTTCATATAAGTTGAACAACTTTGGATGCTCTCTAGCCTCATGGGTCAGTTTTTTATTTTCACCCATTAAAAAAATTATTTTATTTTTCAGATTTAATAAAAATATTATTAAAATTAAAAATATATACATAATATTAAGGAAAAATACTTGTTGTTTGTGAAAAATTATGCACAACATATGTAAATAATGTTCAACTTCAAATGGTATCAAATACATCATTACATTATATTTTTCTTATACTTTAAGGTATAAATATTTTTAATAAAAATTTTAAATATTATTTTTAATTAAAAAATAAATATTAAGGTTAGGGGATAAATAAGAGATAGTTATTTCATAGTTCTAGTAGCTTGACATTATGTTTAACAGTTATGAATAGCATACTTTACGTCTTGAATACATTACTTTAAGTGAACCATGGTTATTAATACATGCTTTTTTATGTAACAGTGTAAAATATAAGACATTTTGTACACAATGTCTGATATAGCATGGCAACATGGAGTCCCGATGTCCGAAGACAAAAAGAAGTCTAAATGCCATTATTGTGGAAAGTTGCTATCTAGAGGAGCCACCAGGTTAAAGCAACATTTATCTGGTACAGGCAAGGATGTTGCCTCATGCCCAAATGTTCCTACCCAAGTGAAACTGGCAATGGCACAACACTTGAGAGGAGGAAGAATAAAGAAAGTTGAGAGGGAAAGAATACAACAACAGTTTGATGAGGCAGTACTAAAAAGGCCTGGTGTAGAGGTCCGTGGAGGAGATGATACTGAATTTAGGCCTCCACCTGGTGAGTTTCAATCAGAAGCTGAATGGAGAATTTACCAGCAGACTTTGGCAGAGAGTAGATAAAGTTTGCATTTTGAAGAATGTGAGAAGATATGAGCAAGCAAGAGGAGCTGGTGGATCTGGCTCAGCTGCACCAGTGCAAGAAGATGAGAGGAGGAAAAGCACTGGGACAAGAAATATACCACAGCCCCCAACCCGACTACGAGCACATTCTCCAGATCCCATTTTTTAGCAGGATCCAACAATTTTTAGGCAACAAGATGCCTACCAGCCAACCATCCCGTAAATGTTTAGCCAACCATCCCGTAAATGTTTGGTGGTAAACAAGAGGAAGCACGGAAAGTCTTCAGCAAGTTCACGTTTTACAATGACATTCCAGCTAATGTAGGACAAGGAACATACTATAATGCATTCCTTGACGCTGCAGGGAGGGCTGGCCCAGGATGGAAGGGGCCTTCACCACATGAATTATATAATGTATATTTGCCTCAAGAGGTACAGGAGCTGAAAGAATACATTGATGGTTTGAAGCCAATGTGGGAGACATATGGGATTACTCTTTTGGTTGATGGTTGGACTGGACCTACTAGACTGTCCATTATAAATTTCATGGTGAGTTGCAATGGGAAGACTGTATTCTTGAAGTCTGTCGATGTATTAAAGCATGTAAAGGATGCATCATACTTGTATAAGGAGTTGAAGCAAGTGGTGGACGAGATATGAGCAAAGAACGTTATCCAAATTGTGACGGATAACGGTTTCAACTTTAAAAAGGCTGAAGAGAAGTTGATGAATAAGAAGAGTAAGAGGATCCGGCTCTTTTGAACTCCATGTGTAGCACATTCTATTGATTTAATGCTGAAGGACATGGGGAAAAAAGCTTTGGTGGCTGGTGTGGTAAATAGGGCAAGACAAGTGACAAATTTTGTGTATAACCATGGTTATACTTTAACCTTGTTGAGGGAAAAATGTAATGGAGATTTAGTGAGGCATGGTGTCACTCGATTTGCCACCAATTCATTGCATTGAAGAACTTTCAGACGAAGGTGATAAGTCTAAGGTCTATGTTTGCAAGTGAACAATGGTTGGATTGGCAAGGTTCTAGGTCAGAAGAAGGGAGGGCAGCACAACAGACCATTGCAAGTGACGGATTCTGGAAAGACTTGCATAAAGTGGTTGCCATATTAGAGCCAGTGGTGGCAGTACTGAGGATGGTTAATACAGAGAAGAAGCCTACCTTGGCCCACATTTATGCTGCCATTCAAAAAATGAAGAAAATGGTTAGAACTGCTATACCTCGAAGTGCAAAGTCCTACATTAACATCATTGATGAGCGGTGGGAGAAGCATTTGAGTCATCCATTGCATAAAGCTGGTGAGTTCAACATACTTTACACTTTAACTGTTAAAACTTTTTTACATTTACATATTCAAAACCCAAAGGCATTAAGTTACTAACAAATTATATTTGTGGTGTCTACTTTACCAGCATACTATTTGAATCCAAAGTATCAGTACTCCCATGATCTTGGGCTAGACACAAATTTGTTAGTAGCAGTTCAAACTGTTATTGAGAAGTTGGAGCCCAATCCAAAGATACAAGCTACCTGCAATGATGACGTGAGAGTATGGGACTTTGGTACTTTGGTAGTTAGTTTATGAATGTAATTACTAAATAGCAAATACTAATGTCTCTAACAATGTTTGAAATTTCAAATGAAAACAGATCAAATACTTCAGAGAGGCCTCAGCAAGTTTTGGTTGACAAGCTGCAGTGGAGGGTAGACAAAAGTCAGACCCTACTAGGTGGCATGATATTACATTTATGAATTATAATTTTATCCCTTTAGAATGTACATATTCTTAATATTCTATATTTGCAATGCAGCCAACTGGTGGGTGTTTTATGGTACAAGTTCACCCAAGCTGAGGAAGGTAGCAATGAGAGTACTCTCACAAACTTGTTCATCCTCCGGATGCGAGCACAACTAGAGTACATTCTCATTGATACATTCAAAGAGGCGGAACAGGTTGGGTAGCGAACGACTGGAGCAGCTTGTGTATGTGCACTACAATATGAGATTAAGGATGAGGCACATACGTGAAGGAATTGAAGCCAATGACAAAGAACCCATTGAACTGTCCAACATTTTCCAGGACGACTCTGATGATGATGAGGATCCCCTATTCCAGCGGGTGATGGATCGTGGTACACCAGATATGGATCAGCCTGGTGGTAGGCCTGACCCCACCATTGCGTCTGTAACCGGTACTGACGTTGAGGACTATATGTCACAAGAGGAGCGTGCACATTCAGAGTCACCGAGACCTTTTGAGCCTACTGTAGGAAGTCCTGCTGATGATTATGACAGTGGTGATGGTGGTGGTGGTGGTGGTGGCATGCAGAGTGGTGGTTATTATGATGATCGTCATGAGGGGATGCGCGAGCAGTACCAGTATGAAGTGGGAACGCAGGAGGACCCTGTGCGTTTCACAGGTGAGTCTCAGTTTACGCATGCCACTCAAGATCAAGACCATGGTGGCCACACTAAAACATACAACAAAAAGAAGGGTCGCAAACACGCACATGCTCAGGATAATGACAACAGTATGAACACCATGCTTACAAGTTTCGGAAGCATGAGTATAGATACTACTAGTGAGCATCAGTCATGGCATTCATCTCAGCATCATCATGGCTATGAATATGGCCTGGAGAGCACCGGTTCTGAATATAGTGGCTATGGTCAGTTTGGGCAGTCAGCAGTTGAGTTTGACAATCAAAGCACTGGGTCAGGTTTTGGGTACATATTCCCAGTCTCAAACCAACCATACACGCCTCAAACTCAATATGACAGTAGTAGTGGATCTTACACCTCATACCAACAGCCTCCCATGTACACTAGGATAGGGAGTTTGGTATATGTTGATGACAACACTTATATGGAGGCTGTGTCACACTATGTGCAACACTTCAGCAATTCTATGACATGGGAATTCTTTGTGAATCAATATGGGGAAGAATTCATTACTCGATCACATTTTATGTAACAAATTCAGAGAACATTGATGTAATGTACTTTTTATTTGAATGTTTTGATTGATATGTACTAAATTGAATGTTTTGATTGCTAATTTGCTATGTATTACTAAATTATGTGTAGAGTAGGTTGTTTTAGTACGACTCGTCGCCTACCAACCTATGGTCCAAAGTGAAACTCATATTTTGACTTATTTTTTAGAAAATCTGGACATGCCATTGTGTTTAAATGGCCTAAAATATGTTGAATACCAAGTTTCAGACCCAAAATATGTGTAAAACCCACCGAGTTGGGGGTCCGAGTCAACAAAAAAAACATGCAGTAACTCGCCGAGATCTCGACTCGTCTCGGTTTTTGGCTGGGCATGCCTCCGAGACCCGAGTTTTCGAACCTTGATGACTTCAAGGAAGCCCCTGCTAATCAATCTTGGAATTTGAAAATTGCATTGCATTTATATCTATAGTACAGTTTTTTTCATAAATAATGATCATAACATTAAAGGGTAAACGACCAAACAGAACCCCCTATGTAATCTTCTTCTCAATGGCTTAAGCTCCTGGCTGTGAGTGTGTGAGATTTCTCCTCTCCCCACCCCCCACTCCAAAAAAAAAAAAAAAAATTAGCGAGTATCTGTGATCTTGTCAACATCTGCCATGGAAATGCAAAGGAGACTTAGAAGAGGTACTCCTTATTAAAAGCATTTTCTTTCCTTTCAACAAAGTGGGACAGGAACTTTTTTAAGATTGTTAAAATAAACAACAAACTCAACCTTATCCCAACGTAATGGGGTCGGCTACATGGATCCAATCAAACAAAGTAGGTAAAAACTGCAAAGTTTTGAGAAGAATGGGAAAATGAGATGAGAAGTGATAAATGAACAAAGGAAAATACAAGAAAAGTGAAAGAGGAAAGAGGCACAGACCAGTAAGTCAGGAGAATCTCAACTAAATATGACTTGCTACATGGATCCTTGCCCTCCAATAGGCTCTATCCGAGGTCATACATGGCACAAGACCTACACTATGCATGTCTTTTCTCACAACTTCTCCTATGATCATTTTAGGCCTGTCCTTGCTTTTTTAGCTCCATCAATCGGAATCATATCACTCCTCCTTACAGGGGCATCCCTAGGGCCTCCTTTGAACATGACCAAACCACCTCAGATGACTCTCTCGGAGCTTGTCATTGACCGGAGCAACTCCCAAGTAAGCTCTGATACGATCATTCCTTACTTTATCCTTCCTTGTTTTTCCACACATCCATCTTAACATCCTCATCTCTGCCACATAAAACTTCTCAATATGACACTTCTTAACTGCCCAACATTCTGCCTCATACATCATAGCCAGTCGAACAATGATCCTATAGAACTTTCCTTTAAGCTTTAAAGGAATACATCTATCACATAGCACTCCAGACGCACATCTCCACTTCAACCATCCCACTTGAGTTCTCTGTGAAACATCATCTTCTATGTCACCTTCCTTATTTATGATTGACCCCAGATATCTAAAATAGTCACTTTGTGGTATCTCTCTTTCCTCAATTACACATCAAATACTCTGTCTTCGTTCTACTAATCTTAAAACCTCTTGTTTCCAAGGGTGCTCTCCATAGCTCTAACTTAGTATTAATCCCTGCTTTTGTCTCATCCACCAAAATGATATCATAGGCGAAGAGCATACACCACGGGACCTCGTCTTGAATGCTCTTGGTTAGGTCGTTCATGATAAACGCAAAAAGATAAGGGCTTAAGTCTGATCCTCAAAATGGTTGGGTTTGACAGATGCAGGTAAAAGAAATTACGACAACCGTTTTCTTAAAAGAAAGCTCACCATGGAAACAAGCCTTTACAAGAGCATGTTGAATCATAGGAAAAGATATGCTTGCATTAGAGAGACTATCAAAGCAGCAAGCGAATCCCCATACCGGAAGGCAAGAAAGGTCACAAATAGACTGACATGGTGTATTTCCAAGAAGTTTTTTTTTTTATTTTTTATTTACCAGAGCGCTAGCAAATCCTATTTTTGGCCAGCATTTCTTAGTAATGCACTAATGCCAGATTTTCAGATATGTCAAATATACCTATGGAATTCGAACAATAAAGAGGTGTGGCAGAACAGGTGTTGCAGATGGTAGAAGCATAACTTCAGGATTATCTACTTAGAATGTTAAGACATCAAAGATAATGTAGTCAAGAAACATCTAATATTATAGGAATAATGAACTAATATTAGTGGCTGAAATGAGGATGTTGAGATGGATGAGTACTAACCTAGAAAAGATAAAATAAGGAATGGACAAATTAGAACTAATTTAGGAGAAACTCCAATACATGATAAGTAGAGAGAAATTCGTTTGAGGTGGTATGGCCATGTTCTACAGCGTCATTTGAATTCTCCAGTAATGAGTGATATGATTCAGACTGAAGAAAATGAAAGAGCAAGGAGTACGCCTAAAATGACTCTAGGAGAAGCGGTGACGAAAGACTTAGGACTGGTAACAAGTATGGCTTCGAATAAGATTGATTGGCGAAAGTGGATCCATGTAGCCGACCCCATATGTAGTTGGGATAAGTTGTCAAGGCGTCGCCTAGGCGTCCAAGCGCCTTGTTCGACTTGGGTGCCTTGGCCGCCTAGTTGCCGTCGCCTTGAATTTTGCCCCTCCCCACCGCCTTGGGTCGCCTAACCGCCATGACAACTATGAGGCTGAGTTAAGTTGAGTTGTATTAATGAACTGTCCAATTGTTGCACAGTTATCAGGGAGAGTGTGCCAGAGTTGGATTTAGATTCCACCTTCAAACTAAAAATGACACATAAATTTTATTCCTACAGGAAGCTGAAAATAAATATACTTACATATCTTTCTAGTTGTTCTTCTTTTCGTTGAATTTCACTCCTCAAACAATTACTCTCTTCTGCCTAGAAATATGTACAACATGCTGATAGTTAGTCACCCATCTCAAGCAATCAAAAGATATATGAACGAAACAGGCATGAAAATATTATCAATGATTAACCAGTTGAAATTAATGGTGGGAAATCTTACTGTTAATTGAGCCCTAGACCTTGAACGTTAAAATTAAATTAATATATTAATACATTTTAACTATCAAAAAGCTTAAGAAAACAAATAATGATTATATTTAGGCTGAACTTGGTTGGATGTAACATGATGTAAAGTTATGCAAAGGTTTAAAAGAAAGAAAAAAAAAAAAAAAAAAAAAAAAAAAAAAGGCAAAAGGAAACTTTCTAACCAACAATGACTGTGCAACTAACTCAAGATATAAGTATATATAGCAAGTAAAATTTTCAGCTAAATTACTGGGTTTTTTTGTAGAAAAGTTATGGCAAATGAAATATTTAATTCACCTTCAAACTACAGTCTAAAGTGTTACTATTTTTTATAAATGTTGATGTTCTCTTCTTAAAATATTCTACTTCACAACTCCTTACATCCAACCAGAGCCAACCTCAGGTTGCCTTAACAACCAACAACCATAAACTCAATAGACCACTAGACTACTCAAGCCGAAATACAATTGCCTAATAAAATGAACAACACAATTGATGAACCTTGACACAATTTTAAATACAAGGTTCCACCCAATTACCCGAAGCCAAATCGTATCCGTCCTAGAGTACATCAAATGTGAAAGTGAGTGCATGTGTGTATGCATGTGCACTCACATGTGCTTGGCCAAGATTGAATCCATAGATCCCAACAGTCTATGCCTGATTACTAAGATTAAAGTGAAGGCCCAACCTCCCATCCATATGCCTTTGGAACCCAATTCCCAATAGTGAGTGTAAAAAGCTAGTGAACTGTAAAAGGACCAGTCATAAACCTGCTCAGCGGTGCTCAGCAGAAATGATCATCGGATAATCCTAATAGAATTGGTTATATAATTGAAATAGCATGTCTCAGTATACAGGTGCAAGTATGAGCATTACACCTAATTTCAGATAATTCGCGGAATTTTGGCCTAATACTGAGGAAAATTGAAACGCTAACCTGTTGCTTGATGGCGCTCTCAGCGGCTTCAAGTGCCTTCATGACCTGAAATAAACTATCATTGGAAGAATCATGGACACCCAATCCAGAGAACCTGTCGACTAAATTTGCAATTCCGGTCTCAATCGGGGGGTTCCACTGAGATCGAGTATCTCGACTGTTAGCCAATCCGTTCTCAAGGTTTCCTCCGTAATCTACCATGGCTAGCAAAGTGACTGCAAGTCCCTATCAAGAAACCAGCACCATCAAATCGAATAACACCAAATCATGACAGAGTAACGACGATGAACACATTTTAACGAGCTTCATGGGATTTGCAGATCGACACGAGCTTTACCAATCCAAAAGCAACGAAATCGACCCGTTTATATAAAAGTCGCGGGCAGAGAGGGTTTTGAAGAGTTATCAGTCTTGCCCTCTTGTTCATGTTCTTTGCCTTCTGTTTCCAAAAACACAAAAAAATATTTTATTGTTTATATTTTTTTCCAATCAAAAACGATTTTTTAAAAAGGAAAATATTCCAACTCATGCATACCGTACCTTTAGATAGACACCTCACACCGTGACGCACAGGGGTGGACAGCCTGATGGTAGATAGGCCTTAACCCTAAAACCCAACCGAAAGTGATTACGATGTAATATCCCTTTGGCCACTTTGGGGTTGAATCGTAATCCCCTCCAATTCCTCCAATGTCTCACATGGGGGAGGAAATGATCACCCTACCCCTGCTCGAAAATATTGTCTAAGGTGGGGTTCACTCCCCCCTATTAGAGGAATTTGAGGAATTGGAAGTGATAATTATTCTGTTTTGAACCGTTTTGATCTGTGAGTTGATGGTTTGATGGTTCAACCTTTGATTTTATGGACTGCATTGTCTGGTAATAAAATTATAAAAATACCATTATATGGAAATGAATATAAAGTATCAAATGAGATCTTTGGTAATTCTAGTCATTTTCTCTATTCATTTAAATCTGAAATTGTACCAATGAGATGCTTCTCTGCTCTTAACTCACAAGATCTTACCCATGTATTATCATGTGACAAATAGTGAATCGTTATATTTCAATAGGCACAATGTTATTTAGAATTTCTTAATTAAAAATGAATCTCTTTGGCAAGTGTTTTTTTTTTTCCTTGTTCTTTGTCCAACACACATTAGAGCTACTGGCCCCTTGGGATTACACACTAAGCATATCCATGTATTCTCCAGTGTGGGTTTTTTTGAGGTGTCTATTCTATTTTGTAGCTTGTCCATGACTGATATATATATGCCATCACTATGTAATTCATTTAGTTCTTTAGTAATCAAGTCTGGTTTCAACACCAATCCTTCTCCCCATCCCATGTAACTCACCTTGTTAATCACCTTCTACATCATTTCCAGTGTGTTGTATTATGTAAAGATGTTCAGAATATGTCTGTTGCCATTAGAGCTACCACTTGGGCTAGGTTAGATGATGGTGTAAATCAGCTATTATGTTGTGATGTAGAATTTTTATTGTTTTAATTACTATATTTCTTTCCTTTACATTAAAAAAATGCAAGAAATAAGTTTGATTTTAGTCCAATCTTTATAAGAAAACCATTTCATACCAATAGTAGTGGCAATCTTCTCACTTTGGCCTCACTTTCAAGACAATTTAGAGTCTAGAATGTCACATGGGGAATAATTATCCCCTCCAATTCGCGGGCACCTTCAATTCCTCCAAGTGCTCTAATAGGGGGAGTAGACCCCACCTTGGGCAATGTTTTCGTGTAGGAGATAGGGAAGTCATTTTCGCCTCCATGTGAGAAATTGGAGGAATTGAAGGGAATAACAATTCGTCACAGGGGTCCACCCATTTTTGCCAAGTTGTGGTGAAATAACAAACTCCTTGGGACTTTTGGAGCGTGGCTTAATCTCTATCCACGAGTAGAGAATAGATTCAATGAATCTTATACCGGCGGCAGACAAAGATAACACATGGGTGCAATTAGGGAATTTTTTTTTTTGGGGGGGGGTGGGGGTGGAAAGGTGCAATTAGGGAGATCTTTAAAAGGTGGGAATGAACCCCCAATTATTATTTCCATAAGATTGTGGAAGAAAATTGATGTGAGAGATGTCGTGGACTCAAAGTCAAAATGAGGTCAAGTATTAGAGGATCTTTCAATTTGCATAAATTCACTTATTTGTTTTCACATTTACCAAAAAAAAAAAGTTATATGTTTTCACATGGTACGTTATGATCAAGGCAAAGTGGACCTGAGTTTTCCTTCCCACAGTAAAGAGAGAACATTTGAGGCTGCATCATCAAACGTTTGGATTGAACTGGATTTGTATAATAGTGGATGATGAAAAACTTTCTCTTTTTTAATGGAAAAAAAAAAATACTCAACATGTCTGAAATTTAAATATCTTTTTTTATTGGATCTTACTTGGTGTAATCACGGTTGGTTACATCGAGTTTGACAGTATAATAATACAAGCAAATCCTTCGGTCTGAATCTCTATATAGTAAGGGTATTATGGGTAGTTCAAATGTCAGTCTTATAATATCGAGAAAAAAAAATGTCAGTCTTATTAATAGTGGTCTTATATGCAAAAATAAAAAAAATAAAAACAAATTTTTATGCCACATAAAATGATGACAAGTTTATTAGCCAATGTCAATGTATAAGTTAATAGCACATCACTTCTCTGGATTTACTATCTAAGCTACTAATTAGGACGTCCCTCCCACCCATGGACTCCAATGCATCTTATTTGGTGGTGTAAGTTTTGACCTTTGTGGATAACATGGATATCCGAAATTGATGAAGACCGTCGACATATTTATAAGATTGGAGTGATCATCTAACATAAGGTAGTGGCTCTTGGCGTGGTAGTGGATGCCAATGTAGTTGAGTCTAGTGAGAGGTCAATGTTTTGAACCTCACCCCCTCCTTAGTCATATTCGTAGATTTAGTAGAGTATCCATTGTGTATCGGCCCTGGTCGGAGCAAAATAACCCCCCCCCCAAAAAAAACTACAAATTACATGAAAGAATTTTCATCTTGACACCCCTTAGGGTGCAAAATGATCTACGCCTTATTGTTTAACCCTTTTAGTATAACGCATTTTTTTCAATAGGGATAAATAATGTCATTTCACATGTATACTTAAAAAAGTGAAAGACAATGACAACTTTTGGTAATGACATAACGATAAGTCACTTTGAATTAAATGATACTTAAATGAAGGTGTCAAATCTTAAATACACCTATAGAAGTGTCATTTAGACACTTCCTTTTTCTAAAGAATGGTGAGTGGTGATGTATGTTTCAAGATATCAATGTGAAACAATTCAAGCCCTTCTTCTTGCAACAATCTATCAATGGCTAGAGTTTGAATACATTTCGCTAAAACGGTATCCCAATTAATTGGAATCCATGAGCCAAGTATGAACATATTATGCTAAAATGAAAAAACATCAAACAAAGGGGGTGGTGAGGAGGCAACGATCTGACGATTGGTTCATCTTATGAGTTGCAATTCACAATCGCATATGTACTCTTTGGTTCCACAAGTCTTCAAATGCGCCTTCCAATTGGACTAGACCGCATATTTCTTTGCATTTCCATATTTTTTTTCTCGTTGTACTTCCATTAGTAATGCTTTTAATCCCCAATGAGATCTCCCAAAGCTCTCAAAGGATCGTTATGAATGGATGAAGGCATCAGACTAACGTAGACTCGCTTGCGGACATCTTTTGCTCGATCGCTGCCAGAGCTTTCACAGAAGGTTATGGTCGTGGTGGTGGAGTTGCAGGTTTTGACTGCACTGAAATCCTTTGTTGCATATCTCACAGAGGAACCAGTTCCAGTTCATTGCCATCAGAGTCTGCATCCTCTACTGCCCCTACTTCCCGACCCCACCTTCACTTCCCTTACCCTCCCTGTCTCCCCCACCCTCGGTAAACATGCAATAGCCCCTCCCTCTGCCGCTCTCATTCTCTCCTTCCTGTATAGCACACCCCCACCTCTCCCCTCTCGATGTAGACATAACAATGAGAAAAGGGAAGGGAACGTGAAAGAGAGCAGGGAAGGCAATGGTAGGGAGGGGTAGAGCTGAAATATGAAAAAAATAAGAACCTCAAATGTAGTATTGTTAAATCGTATGGTATCTCAAATGCAATGATGGTGAAACATCAGGTACCTAAAATGTGAACTTTCAAACGTTGGATACCTTAAATCTTTTGGAGCCTTACAACTCTCCCCCCATTCCTAAGGTGAAAGTGATCTTCAATCTCAGTCTCCCAACATGCCAATAATATTAGGCCACTACTCTTACCAGCTGCGCTAACTAACACCCTATCAAAGATGACTAAAAAGTGTCTAATCGAGCTTGTCCAGTCCAGAGTTGGACTTGACCAAACTGAATTCGGTGGGTTGGTCCGAGTACGGGCATATTGGGAGAGTTGGTACATACTAACATATTGTCATGCTCAAGACCCTAAACCCAAACCCAACATGTTAAATAATTGGGTTTGTATGCTAAATGGGTCTAAAATCCATTGTGAACTAAAAAGTTGTAACATTCTTTTTAATTGCCTAATAAAGTATTTAATGTAAGGAAAAAAAAGGATTTTCAAAATCTAAAATTTATTGATTGCAGTATTATGTGAAACGACATGTTTACCCTCATTGGGAAAAAAAGGATGTTATCTTAAAAGGACAAAAAAGTAAGATTACAACACCACTTTGGTTACAATAGGATTTTTCCTTAGATAAAAGGGATTGTGAACATGGTAGGACAAAACTATGGCATCTATATGCCTAAATAGACTAATGGAAATGCCCTTATGTATCCAAAGTTTTCAATTATGATGCCACACACATTTAAGACTTGATTGAAATATGATAGAATGTCCAGACTCTAGAATACACTTGGCAGCAAGGGAGGGGTAGGGCGTGGTTGCAGGGTGCTACGGGGAAGCATGGGATGGGATGGGGTTACAGGGAAGCCGAGGCTTGAGAGGGGGGGGAGGATGGAATAGAGTGGGGTGGGTGGGGGTGGTTACACGGGGAAGAGGATGGTGTGGGGTGGGGCTGGGCGGTGGCGGTAGTAGCAGCGACGATCATGGTAGTGGTGGTGATTGATGGTATAATTGGAAATACAAAACAGGTCCCTTAGATATAATTTCACATACGTTGGGTACCTTGTATATATTTTTAGCAAACGTTAGGTACCTCAAATGTCATTTAAATGTTTTTTCTTAAATTGGCTAGGCGGGAATCGTTATCCCCTCCAATTCCTCCAATTCCTCACATGGGGCAAAAATGACCACCCTACCCCTGCCCGAAAACACTGCCCAAGGTGGGGTCCACTCCCCCCTATTAGAGGAATTGGAGGTGCCCGCGAATTGGAGGTGATAATTATTCATAGGCCACACCCTTTTGATTATTCGTTAGTTGAGTTCGGTAAAGGTATGTCCAAGCCCATTATAAATAAGCCCAAAACCAACTAATTATTGCATGGATTGGTTCAGCCCAATCAAAACCCACCAACTCCATTATATTTGTCACCTTTGGCTCCGTTTGTTTACTAGGGAACTAAAGGTAAGGGAAGTGAAAATTTTAAACCTAAAAAACAAACTTCTAATATTATTATTCCATATGTTTATGTTATTAACTCTAAAACATTTCTTATTTGATTATTAAATTTCATTTTACGTTACATATAAAGTCATATCCAACCACCAAAATAATGTGTTACAAAAAAAAAACCACTAAAATAATGGATGAAGAGATTCTCTTCTCACCATGGGTGAAGAAAATTTTGATCTAAAAAATATTTGCTATACTGAAAAGGTCTTCAAATACAAGGGATAGCTCTAAAAGAGAGGAGGGAATCACAAACTAGATAAAGTGAATGTGGGACTCAGTACCTCCATAGACTTTACCAACTAAGCCAGTTTACCTTGACCCCTAAATAGCAACTGGTGCAACCCAGGGTTGCAACAACTTCAACAATTTTTAGTGGTCAACAGAAATTACCAAGGTGAACTTCAAGTCCAATGAGATTGCACTTTCCGGGAGAATTTACTTAAAAATGGATGCAAACTCGTTGTCACTAAAGTGGTGAATTATGAAGTTGTAATTTTCTTTTAATTACCCTTTGTCTTATTCTTCAAAACTATTTAATATAAGTGTAAAAAATGGTTTTTCAAAACTTAAAAATTATTTAATGGGAGAAAGAATGCCAGACACAGGAGCGTGTGTAATGACCGTCGCACCCCCTGAAAAGATGGAATGACCAGGGGTGCGACGGTCATTTTGTGCACCCCTGTGTCCTGGCATTAGGAGGGGGTGTGCACTGTGCGATCGAGTGGCATTCTCTTTCCTTTATTTAATATAATTGTTGAATAATGTAAACCATAATACCGTGGGGGGGGTATTCTAGTATTTTGGGTGTTTTATTTTATGATTTAAGTTATTTTGTGTACTGCATATATAGCTATGTCGGCTATGGTAGGGTTATTTTTATCATGTAATTATGTTATTAAGAGTTATAAATAAAGGGGCTTGGCTGATCACAATCGATCATTCAAGCATTCACCAAATTCTGGTTTTGATAACATGGTATTAGAGCACTCTTCTCTAATCTAGGGTTTTCAAGACCTTCCCTCGATTTCTTCTCTTCCCTCCTCTTCATCGATTTCTTCTCTCTCTCTCTCTTTTTCTCTTTCTTTGGTTCTCTCAACCTTTCAAGGGCAACACCTATGAAGTGATCCAATTATGGTTCGAATGCTGCCCTCCATTCCACCTCAGTTTTGATGCCTTGCATACAAGATCGATAGCTGTTGTGTCTTTTCTCTCTGCGATTTTTGTTGCTCCTATTTTTTGGAAGATTGACCCTATCGACATGGAAGGTAAATTGTTCACTGTTGGAGCTCCATCGACAAACCTCTGGACAGCATATATCACATCTGAATTCTCCCAAACTGAAGCCCTCAAGTTACAGCCTTTTTTCTTTTATCGATCTCCATTGTTAGGGTTTAAAAAAAACCCTTACACCTTATTGATTTTGGATTTTTGGGCTGCTGGTTGGGGAGATTTTTTGAGGGTTAACTCCCTGATTATACTGCTGCAATCGACTCTTCTTTTAGCACCACTTGCTGCAATTTTTTGAAGATCATAATTTTTTATATAATTCAAGGATCGAATTCTGCCTGGCAGTGTTTTGAAGATCAGATTTTTTCTACAATTCAAAGATTGATTTCTGCCTGACTGAACTATGGGTGACTCAGAGATAACCTCGACTACTTCTAGAGGAGATTAGACCAGGAATGATTTCCTTCCTTATGCTGCTGCCATCAAGCTTGATGGCACCAACTATTTAATTTGGGCCAAATCATTATCCCTGACTGTGGCTGGTAGGGGACTCACTGGCCATCTTACTGGTACTACCAAACAGCCCACTGAAGAAGGTGTTGCTCGTACTAAATGGGCTGCCAATGATGCAATGGTGATGTCCTTTGTTCTAAACTCTATGACTACTGACCTCTCTAGTCAGTATCTTCTCCTTGACACTGCTACTCGGATATGGACTGTTGTCAAGGGTACTTATGGTCATTCAGGGAGTGGTGCTCAGGTTTATGAGATCAGGAAAACTCTTCAAAACACTACTCAGAAGGAGATGACAGTCACTAAGTATTATGCTGCCCTCAAGTGTTTATGGCAACAATTGGATCACTATGCTCGGTTTCAACCTACCAGTGCTGTTGATATTACTGCCTACCATACCTATGTAGATCAGTTTCGGGTCTATGACTTTCTGGCTGGGCTCAATGATGAATATGATCCCATTCGGGTGCAGGTTCTTGGTCGGGTTCCTTTCCCTACTTTGGAGGAAACTTTTTCCTATATACATAATGAAGAGACAAGGAGGGCTGCTATGATGTTTACTCCTGAGGTTGAAAGATCAGCCTTACAGACTGTTGGTTCCACTATTGACACTTCTTCTGATAGTGTTGCTGCTACTGCTACAGTTAAAGAGCCTGTGAAGTGTGATCATTGCCACAAACCATATCACACTAAGGCTCAGTGTTGGAAACTACATGGGAAGCCTGCTGATTTTGAGAGCAAACGTGGTCGTGCTAAGTCTAAAAACAAAGTCAATCACACTGAAAGTGTAGCTTCAGCTCCCACTACTGACATTGGTTTCTCCCAGGAATAACTTCAAGCTCTCCGACGTCTGTTGAAAACATCTGTTGCCCCCACTACAGCTGCTGCCAATTCAAGTTCTTTCTTTGGTCGTACAGGTATTTCCTTTATTGGTCATTGTGCATCAATAGTTTTTACTTCTTGGATTATAGACTCCGGAGCTACTGATCACATGACAGGTTCCTCCAGTCTTTTTAACACATACTTTCCTGCTTCTGGTAAGGACAAAGTTAAAATTGCTGATGGGTCCCTCTCCTCCATATCTGGGAAATGACCCATTGGCTGTTCCCCTTCTTTAACATTATCTTATGTGTTGCATATTCTCAAGCTTACCACTAACCTTCTCTCCATTAGCAGTATCACCAAATCTTTAAACTGTAAAGTGACCTTCTTTTCTACTCATTGTGTTTTTCAGGAACTGGACTCAGGGAAGACGATTGGATCGGGTAAAGTGCATGGCGGATTGTACCTACTTGATGGAGATCTTGCATCTACTCAGGCTTTACCTTATAGGCTTTGTTCCCCAGCATCATTCTCTTCTGAACTACACATATGGCACTCTAGACTAGGACATCCACCTTTAGGTACTTTATCTACTTTATTTCCAGCAGTAAGTAATACTTATAATAATGAAGACTTTTTTTTGTGAGCCTTGTGTCTTGGCCAAACAGACATGTTCAAATTATCCACCTTCTAATAAAAGATCATCTTCTTTATTTCACGTCGTTCATACTGATGTGTGGGGTCCTAGTAGAAAAGTCTCTCTTTCGAGTCATCGGTGGTATGTCACCTTTATTGACTGCTATTATAGTTTCACTGGGGTCTATCTAATGCACACTAAAAGTGAGGTTTTTTCATGTTTTCAGCACTTTCACCAGCTGGTTAAAACTCAATTTAATGCCACTATTCAGATTTTAAGGAGTGATAATGGGAGGGAGTATATGGAAGGTCAGTTCAAAAAATACCTGGATGCCCATGGAATCCTCCATCAGACCAACTGTGTTGATACTCCAGCCCAAAATGGTGTGGCTGAAAGGAAGAATTGCCACCTCTTGGAGGTAGCTTGTGCCCTTCTATTTACCCGTAATGCCCCTTCCGTTTATTGGGGGGATGCTGTCCTTAACTCTAGAACCCCTGTTGAGCTATTACTTGGCTCTTCTTCCTTTATTGTTCCCTCTAAGATTTTTGGCAGCGTTTACTATGTCAGGGATACAAGGTCCCCGGGCAAGCTTGACCCACGTAGTCTTCGGTGCATTTTCTTACGGTACTCTGCTACATAGAAGGGGTACAAGTGCTATCACCCTTCATCCCGTCGGAATTTTGTTAGCATGGATGTTGTGTTTTATGAGAGTGTCTCCTACTATGTGTCCCTACCTCTTCAGGGGGAGAGTGTTAGTGAAGATGTGTTGACTATAGACTCTCCACCTCCTCTCCAGTCTGTTTATAATGAGTTTGAATCTGTTCAGCCCACTTCTAGTCCTCCCCCCGAGTTAGGGGGAGAGGTTCCTATACAGGGGAGAGATTACCTCCATTCAGGGGGAGCAAACCACTCCAGCCCAAACTCCTGTCCAGAGGACCATTAGTGAATTTCAGAGGAGGATTGATGTTAGCAATATGAAGACCTATGCAAGAAAACATAAGCAGGTTCAATCAACTGTTGCTCCCGTACCCATCCAATTGCCGAACCTGGATCCAGAACCTGCCTCTCCACCCGGTAATGTTCCTTCTCCTGAGTTACCTATTGCTCTTCTCAAAGGTGTCAGGACTTGCACTCAGCATCCCATATCTCATGTTGTTTCTTATGACTCCCTTTTCCCATCATTTCGTGCCTTTATTTCTTCTCTTTCTTCTGTTCGTGCTCCTAACAATTGGCAGGAAGCTCTATTAGATGGAAAGTGAAAGGCAACCATAATGGAAGAAATGGAGGCTTTGAAGAAAAATAACACATGAGAGCTTGTGATTCTTCCACCTGGGAAGAAAACCGTTGGATGTAAATGGGTGTTTGTGGTGAAACAGAACGTGGATGGCACTATGGATAGGTATAAGGCACGGCTCGTGGCCAAGGGGTTTACTCAGACATATGGCATTGATTACCGGGAGACCTTTGCACCTGTTGCAAAGTTGAATACAGTTCGTGTGTTGTTATCATGTGCAGTCAACCTTGGTTGGGATTTGCAACAGCTAGATGTTAAAAATGCCTTCCTAAATGGAGCACTGGAGGAGGAGCTATATATGGACATTCCACCAGGGTTCTCTTGTGACAGAAATAAAGGAAAAGTGTGTAGGCTGAAGCGTGTACTATATGGGCTAAAACAGTCACCCCGGGCTTGGTTTGGTCGATTCCACAAGGTCATGATTTCCGTGGGCTATAAGCAGAGTAATGCTGATCACACACTTTTTATCAACAGGGTTGGTGAAAAACTCACTATTCTTGTAGTCTACGTTGATGACATAGTGGTTACTGGCAATGATGGTGATGAGATCAGATAGTTGAAGACCTTCCTTGGCCAGGAATTTGAGATTAAGAATCTAGGAAAATTAAGATACTTTCTTGGGATTGAAGTGGCTAGATCTTCAAAAGGCATATTTCTCTCCCAAAAAAAGTATGTCCTAGACTTGTTGGCTGAAACAGGGTTGTTAGGCTGCCATCCTTCAGATACTCCTATGGATCCCACTGTTCGGCTCAAGGAAAATGAGGGTGAGCCTGTTGATAAAGGCCGGTACCAAAGGCTTGTAGGAAAGCTTATTTACCTTTCACACACTCGTCTAGACATTGCTGTTGTTGTGATTATTGTGAGTCAATTTATGCATGATCCCTACACTTCTCATATGGAGGCTGTTCTTCGCATTCTATACTATTTGAAGTCAGCTCCTGGAAAAGGCATTTTGTTGTTTTCACAAGGTCACCTACGGATAGAAGCATACACGAGTGCTGATTGGGCTGGTTCTACAGATCGCAAGTCTATTTCTGGGTATTGCTCCTTTGTAGGTGGAAATCTTGTCACCTGGCATAGCAAGAAGCAAAATGTAGTTGCTCGTTCTAGTGCCAAAGCTGAATTTCGAGCTATGGCATAAGGAATTTGTGAGTTACTTTGGCTTAAAGGTCTGCTCCAAGATCTGGGTATTCCTATTCGCCTTCCTATGATGTTGTACTGTGATAACAAGGCTGCAATCAGCATATCACACAACCCGGTACAACATGACCGTACCAAGCATGTTGAAGTGGATAGGTATTTCATCAAGGAGAAATTAGAAGATGGGCAGATTTGTATTCCCTTTGTGACTTCTACTGATCAATTTGCTGATGTCTTCACCAAGGGACTGCCTGGAAAGTTATTTCATCATAATCTAGTCAAGTTGGGCATGATCGACATCTTTGCTTAAACTTGAGGGGGAATGTTGAATAATGTAAACCAGAATACCATGGGGGGTATTTTGGTCTTTTAAGTGTTTTATTTGCTGATTTAAGTTATTTTGTATACTGCATAGCTATGTTGACTATGATAGGGTTATTTTTGTCATGTAATTATGTTATTAAGAGTTATAAATAAAAGGACTTGGTTGATCACAATCGATCATTTAAGCATTCACCAAATTCTAGTTTTGATAACAATAATATTTATTGAAATAACAAGATTTACCCTCTTGAAAAAAGCAAGAGTTCTATATGGGGGAGTGTGGCCCTTACATACGAACTAGGGCCAATGGGAGCGTACATGACGACATTAATAGGGCAGTCATTACCACTTTTTATGGGGTCGAGGCAGTCTTTTCATGGTTCTCTATGTCTGGTCACAGGTGCATAGTCCCCATAGAGAACTTTCTACCTTGAAAGAATTATGTTAAATTATAAAGGCAAAATGTAAAATTATAATTTCTTAATGGAGAAAAGTTCCCACGCCTAGACACAGTGGGGGGCAAAATGATCGCTCCGCCCCCTATAAAAGGCGAAAATCCCACCCCCAAGATGCCCCTACAACCCTTTCATTGGACCCTATACACACAAGGGCCACGCTCCCCCGCAGAGAACTGTCTCCCATTCTTAATTTACCACTTTCTTTACAATAAGATTATGGATTTAATAATTAAGGTCACACGAATCCAACTGTCTAAGGATCCTCTCGTCGTCAATCAGAACGGTCTCCCATTCTTAATTTACCACTTTCTTTACAATAAGATTATCGCTTGAATTATTAAGGTCACAAGAATCCAACTATCCAAGGATCCTCTCTTCTTGAATCAGCCTTAAATCTGATCCGATCCGTTCCGTTCCGTTCCGTTGTGACTATTTTTTTTTGCCCTTTTGATAAGGTGATCCGTTGTGAGCCTTGTGACTCAGCAAGTCAGAATCAAAGGAAGTTCCCGGAAATGCTTCCGAGTTCCGAGGGGACAATACGGTTAGCTAAGAAAGATGCTTTTATGTTTAGCTTGATTGGTGCGGTGCTCTTACCGTCATCAATCTTAAATGAGTCCCACTTAACTAACTTAAATCTTACACGTCAGCAATTAATATCACGTGGCATCAACTTAATTTCGTATTTAACATTTTAACCCCCTTAGGCTTTAGTGGGCCCCACCCATAAAGGAAGCGTAGTGCTTTTCATCCGTCACACCATAACGCCGTTAAGTAACGGAGAAACGGGGTCTGAGTCTGACCGTCTGAGTGAAGGAGAGTTTGAGGCCGCTACTTTTCGACCCACACGAGGAAAGTGTATTGCTCTAGTGCTTTGCTTTCATTTCATCTTCGCTTTCGATCTGTCACTCTGCTAGTCCAACTGCCAACTTCGTTGTCTCCGAATTTTTCTCTTATTTTTATCTTCAATTCCTCGTTTTAATCTAATCTGTTGCTTACTGTTCTTCTTTCGATGGGAATTTCGTCTACTTTCTACTGGTCTCGTTGCATCTCGCGCATCAATTTAGAGGGAGCCGATCGGTAGACATTCTCTCTTTTCTTCCGCCGCATGGATTCAAGAATTGAGGAGATAATTGAATCTTGTTAACGCTTCTGGTTTCAGACGTAGTTTGTTCAATGGCCATCAGAGGTGTTGATTTCAAGTGGTGAGTTCAAATTTTTCTTGGAAATTTGAGAACTGTTTTGTGGAAGATATTTATGTACATTTTCCTCTTCCTCGTCCTTTTTCTTCATTTGTCGTACTAGGGCTTTATTGTTATCTATTTTGGAGTTTCTTTTGCAGGTATGATGGCTTCTTCTTGTCCATGCTCGCGACTAGTGTGTATCCTTCTTTTGTTTTAGCAGTCGTTTTAGTTTGGCACTTTTGAAGATATGAGAAGCTTTCATACTTTTGCTATGTTGCAATTTGAACTTGATCTGTCGCACTGTAAGCTTGCGTTTTATTCTTTGACGACATCTTTAACAGAATCATTGTTTCCATCAATTGGAAGCGTTACCATCTATGTACATACCCTTTGCATATATGGACTGTGGTGAGCTGCTGGCTCTTGAAGAGTACAACATAATTTTCTTACTGGGCTTTTCAGAAGATTTGGTTTTGATCAGTCACATTTGTACTTTCTTCTACTGGTTTTTGTTGTTGCAGGTTGACTATACAACTGTCTTTGTTTTCCGTCTGTTGATGTTTCTCGATAATGGCCTAGCTGCAGGGATGGGCTTGTAAGCACTCATACCTTTTGCTGTCGGTGATTGAATTTTTAAATTCGATGCTGCTGATGGGGTTGTTATCCATATCCATCATAGTCGTACTTGACAAGCTGCCATTCGTACCAGAATGAAATTTATGTAAATAATAAGATTGAGATTCTTTTTCTTCTTCTTCTTTACATAGCGTCCAATGTGTTTGAAACTGCTTCATTCCTTATTTATGTCTTCAAAGTGTCATCATTTCAGTGGTGCAAAGAAGCATTTATGTGTGCATGATATGTTTGATGGAACAGTTACCCATAACTTATATTTAACAGCTTTCTGAAAATTAGATTTTATTGCTAAATATTTATTTTGGTTTGAATTTGGGCTTTTTCGGTTGCTTAGCTCTTACTTTGTAGTACTGTGATCTTGCACTACCAGCTATTCTATTGCCTTGCGGTCTTTGGCAGCACTGTTTCAACAGTCCATTTGGTACTGAAGTCCAGTAATCTTTCTTTCCATGCAGCCATTCACAATGATGAGCTTGTGTTTCATAGTTCTGTACTTCTGTTAGCTTAGGACATCAGTGGTGTTTTACATTTCATGCTTCTTGGCTGTATAGCTTCATGCTGTTTACCCAGTGCTGAATTACAAAATTCTTTTCACATCCAGTTAGGATATCAAAGTAACAGAATGTAAATCTTTTAGATAGTTTTTACCTCTATTATTACTCAAGCTTTAATTTTTTCCACTTGAAAATTTCAATTCATTCCTCTCTCTCTCAGCTGCAAAGAAGCTTTTTATTAGTAATATGCAAAGAACTCTTTACAAATATACATCGAGATTTGCAAAAGTATTGGTTCAAAAATTTGTATCAATATGAGAAATCAATACCAAAAATTCCACCAGCTTTGTATGACTTCATGGATGCTAACTCCATCAAACTCCGATGCAATTGCCCAATGGCCCCAGTCTGTCTGAATTATCAACACAAAAACTGAGCCTTTTTTATCCTCTCTGCTGTTCCCTAACAATCTCTGGTTCCTATTAATCTAAATCTTTTTGATCATCAATTGATAGAGTTAAAGATTTTGGTTTTAAACTCTTTCTAGACTTGATGCATGGGTGTTTTGTTCATTTTTAATTTCCTTTTAATTAACCTCTTTCTTATTTATAAAAACAGTTATTTTACAATTGATTTCTTTGGAGAAAATTATTACCTGTCTTTGTGTTTCATCTTTCATGCATGGATTGCGAATAATATGATTCTCCTCCCTCTTGTGGGTTCGATTTTACATGCTTCCAGGGATCTTGGGTGGCAGCAAAGATATGCTCGCTTCTGTGGAAGAATTGTCGTTCTTTCAGTTCTTTCACTGCTACTTTATCCATTCCTTTGGGCTTGGACTGTAATTGGGACCCTTTGGTTTACTAGTGCAAGAAGCTGTGTGAGTTTCTGAATACTTTTTCTATGGGTAGACAACATGGTTTGCAAACAAAGCTTCATTTATGTATGCTTCACTATTTTTTGCTTGCAGTTGCCTGAGGAAGGTCAGAAATGGGGTTTCCTTATTTGGTTGCTTTTCAGCTATTGTGGTCTCATTTGCATTGCCTGCATCTCTACAGGAAAGGTGAGTTGCTTTCAATAAGTCCAGTGATTTCTGATCTTTATTGATGTGTGAATACTCTGGTTGATTGGACTTCATAAACATTTTCTTTAGATGCTCTTAATATCCTTTGGTTTTGACATTCCATTGCTAGAGGAGGAAATTAGTGTCTTCTTATATGGTTAGCAGGCAGTAGATTTGAGGAATATTAAACTGGATAATTTGCATTATAGCTCCAGAGAAAATAGTAAGAATATGATTACATGGTTACAAGACCCATGGTATATTGGTATGAGCACCACTGTAGTAGAGCTTATGGTTTAAGATATCTAGGGCTGTGCTATGGGAAGAGGTGGTGGGAAAAGTCTTCTGGTATGGAGCAATGAGATTTTTGTTAGATAGATTAAGATATCAGCAGTAATGGAAGGTAAACCAGGGTTTTGAAGAAGATTTAGGTCGAGAAAGATTGATGCTAGGGTTTGAGAAAATGGAAAATATGAGAGAAAAATAATTCTGATATTTACAGGATTGTGAATAATACTGTGAACAGTAACATATAAGGTAGTAGTGAAAAAAAAAAAATTAGATTATGCAAAAGTGGGAAAGAAGAGGACAAAGAATAAATGGTAGATTACTTTAGAAAGTAGAAGAAGATTACATAGGTCCTTCCTTGCTCATCAAAAAGGGGGGAAAGAAAAAGGAAGATTACCTAGGTCCTTCTAAGGGTTTTACAACACTGGCTTCTTGCTCTCAAAATTCAAATTATCATTGATCAAATTTTCAATAATAAAAATGTGCCTAAATCATGGGGTTACAGCTTATTCGAAATTCTGAATATTAATTGTTAATTTAGGAAATAAATTCTACTCTAATTATAAATTACAGTAACTCTTAAAACATAGAGTTTTCTGAACCTGCTTAGTGACCAAAGCTTTAAATGAATAAGTAAATAACTTCAATTCTCAACTTCTTCTTTTATTACGGCAGGAACCCCCTGCAGCTGTATTAGACAGTATCCATACTATTTATGATCTTTTCAGTGATGGCCAGAGGGAACCCAATGATAGATGTAATGTAAGGCTAGGTCTCAACAACCCTAACTCCAGAAAGGATCTCAATACAACTCTAACAAGGTACTGTTTTCGGTTCTTAATAACAGTTTGTTAATATGCACCAACAGTAGACAACTTTAGGCTATAACAGCCCTTAGAACTTCCCACAACACCCAACATGCATAAGCAATAATCCCAGCCAAAAGGCAAACTCGGCACTCTGCAGCAGCCTATAACTCCTATCACAGAGCAAGGATAGGGCTCACAATTCAGAAAATAAATTGATATCAAGAAACACAGCAACACTCAAGAGATTGGGGTGATATTACCATCGAGTGGAGAGATTAATGGTGGTGTTCAGACCTCAAAAGATCAGCCAAACCGATGGCTGAATCTGAAGTTAGACTGATTCTTGAATTAGGATTGGAGATTTTCAAGATCTCACAAACCAGGCCTCAGAACAGTCCAAATCCCTGGTCGAGTGGGGCTGCCAGTAGGGTCCAAAAGATACCCTGAATCTGATGAGAGATTTGGGAAATCGATGGCCTTCAATAACCCTCCAAAGAGTTGTATCGCAGCCTCGCTGATACTTGAATGGTTCTCTAATCAGCAATCGGGGGCCAGTAGCAGGTGTGCAACACTCAAAAGAACCAATAGTGATGATCAGCAACCTTCTAGGATGGATCAATTGGTCCATAAATCAAAACTCAGAATATCAGGGAGAATAGGTATCGATTGAGAGAAGAAGAGGGAAGAAGAAGGATAGAAGGAGGGGCCTCTCACCCATGGTCTTTCACCATAGCTTTCTCACAGAGCAACTGAATCTCTCAACAAACTGATTCTCTCAGCCAAGCTATAAGCTTAATTTATTTTCTTCAAATCGTGTGGGGATAATCCCTCATCTTTGTATTTATAATAAAGTAAATCTGTACAGGCAAAAGGTGTCATAGATGATGATGTTTCACAAAGAATTAAAGAAGGATGGATGAAGTGGAGAGGTGCGACTGGAGTACTGTGTGACTGCCACATTCCTTTAAAGCTTAAAGGAAAGTTCTACAGGACTGTTGTCCGATCTGCTATGATGTATGGGGTGGAATGTTGGGCAGTTAAGAAGTGCCATATTGCGAAGCTATGTGTTGCAGACATAGTACTAAATCTCGTTTCGTTTCGGTGTTTCGGTCTGACCGAAATTTTCGAGATACCGAAATTTCGATATTGTTGAAATATGGTATTATTCTGTGGGTGTAAAATGCCAAAAATGACCGAGATTTCCAAAAATTTTGAAACGAGATGACCGAAATTACCGAGATTTCCGAAATGAGATGACCGAAATTTCCGAAATATTCGAAATATTGTATTTTTTCATATCGGACTTGCGTTTCGTTTCGGACAGGTCGAGATACTCGAAATATTCGATATCTCGACCGTATTTCGCGAGTTTTAGTACTATGGTACTTGCAGAGATGAAGATGATAAGATGGATGTGCGGCAAAATTAGGAAGGATAAAGTGAGAAACGAACGTATTAGAGTTGATGTGGGAGTTGCCATGTGCAATGGAGGCCTGGGGACGCCCCAGTAAGGGGAAGTGATCTGATGCCGATTGAAGGAGCTAAAAGAGCTAGGGGCAGGCCTATGATGACCATAGGTGAGGTTGTGAAGAATGACATGCTTAGTCTGGGTCTTGTGCCAATTATGACCTCGGATAGAGCCTTCTAGAGGGCAAGGAACCACGTTATCGACACCATGTAGCTAAGATTTTCCTGATTTCTTGGGCTGTCGTCTTTCCTCTTACTTTCATTTTTCATTTTCCATTACTTACTTTTCTTATCCCATATCTTCATTTTAATCTACATTCCTCTTCATTTCTCTTACTTTGTTTTTGAAAGGATCCATGTAGCCGACCCCATTTAGTTCGGATAAGGCTGAGTTGTTGTTGTAGTACAGACAAAACCTCCCATGCGTGAGAGACTTAAAAGTTTCTAAATACAATCAAATAAAGATAATCCTACTTTGTAAATCTGAAATTAGAAACTATTGCTAACTAACTTGCTATTACATGAAAATAGAAAGTAAAGTTGTAAGTAATTAAATAAGCTTCCATTCTTCCTCACATGCCAGCTGTCCATGGAACTCTACAACTCTCCCAGAAGTCCTCTTCCACAAGTAACCAAATCCCCCACAAAAAATCTCCACACTATGACCAGACTTGGGGCCCACGAAGATCTGAAAAAATCCTTTCTTTAACAGGCTGTCGATGGGCTGGTCCGATGGGCTTTGATAACATCATTAAATAGGCTTAAATATGGCTGAAAACGTACTGACTGATTGATTGACAGGATATGTCCAGCTACTAGATTATCAGCCTAGCACTGCATCAAGATGCTGCAAATATGTTGTCCAATTGTGGTCCAATAAGATGCCAATGCCCAACAGCTCAAGTCCATTACTAGGTTAAGAGCAACAGTGCTGATTCAGCACTTCTTTGCTGTAGGTTTGCTAGGGCTAATCAATGATTATACTCACATTTAGTATAGTGCATAGGTAAAGATTTCTCATTGAGGACAAAAGAGGCCTCACTTCTTAATTAATCAATTGTGAGCACTGCACAAATAAACCTCCCATATGAAGTAAATCCTAAAAGATACCAATTATCTAATATGGTCCCTGTACTTGGTCCATCATAACCACCCAGCAAAGGTCCAAGCATTAAATGTTTCTTCCTAGCTCCATCCCTCTACTCAATCAGTGGTTCATCTGTTAGACTATTGATATGAAGAATTTTTGAGTTCCTTACTACAGCTTTACGAATTGCTGTGTCCATACTGTATTATGTTATGGATAGTGGAGTTCACTTCCCATCATTATGATTCAATAGTTCTGATCAAGGGAACCTTGGAGGTAGTCAATTCCTTCTCAGTAAGGAAGGTGTCTCAAATTGGTACGATGTGAGAGAAGGAAATTTAGGTAGGATGGGCAAGCTACTTGATGGCTGCACCTGCTATAACCAATATCTTTCAGCTTCCATGGTTAGGCTTGGTAGAGTTGCCATCATCTCTGTGCGATGGTTATCATTTCTTCTTCGTTATCTCTCAAGAACCCATTGCCTCTCTTTGGGATGAATTGTTAATGTTTGAAATTAGATTGGTTGGATGATTTTGGACCCGGGGAAACAGAAATATTTCGCCAATTTTGACAAGTTTTGCTTATAATTTCGCTCACAGGGAAGGGTCTAGTAATGGGACACCCACTTAGTTGATAATATGAAATTGCATCTAACATCAAATATCTGCCACATAGCCAGCTCCGATGGGGCCCAAATTTTGTAGACATTTTGACCCAAGGTCCCCTGTTCACATGTCAATTTTCTGCTCAATCCGAATAGGTTGGGTGTGAAAAGAAACCATAAAAAAATCCAGGACTACGAAGAGGGTGGATGGGACTATGAGGTGGTGCATGGACATACTTGGGGGTTGCATGCCACTACGTGGGAGGGTAAATGATTGGATTTGGGGCTGAAATTTGACATGGCTAATCCAGGCCTTGACTTGTCTATTCAACTGTTGGAATTGCCAGCATCATGTGTAAGTAGGGGCATTTGCTGTCAGATATCGATTCGAAAGATCACCCACCTGAGTGATCCTAACTTTTTCCCCAGGGGTTTATTTTTTCTTTTGATTTTTCAAGTAGTTTGTGATTTTATACCATAGGTTTGGTGATTTTAACTCTTCATAATGTGTCAGTTCATGTGGTAAATTTTGTGTCTTGATTATGGCAATGGTTGTCAGGGTTTCTGCCATTTATTTCATGGCATAATGCTGTAATTTGTTGGCTATATCTTGAAGTTCTTATGGTGGTTCTTGTAGCTCAATCAGAACTTGATCACCTTCGTTTCCTAAGGAATTGATGTTTTTCCCCATGATTGAATAACAATTAGTAAGCTGGCTGTAATTTGTTGATACTCTTTCTTTCTCATTTTTTGATTCCCATGAACTTTATTTTTCTAAATGATCTGATTTGGAAAATGTGCTAGTGTTCTAAAACGGTCCACTTAATCCTAAACTAATTGATATTTTTTTGGGTTAGTGGTTGGCGAGAAGGCAAGCACACCTGCTACGTGCTCAACAAGGGATTCCAATTTCGGAATATGGTGTAAGTTGTAAAATTCCTTGGGTTGGATTTATTTAGTGCTTTCATGAAACTTCCCTTTTCTTGTTCCATCGTAGCTGAAAGTTTATCTGTCTGTAACATGAGTGAATGCTTTTTACTCGACCATAATAACTTCATTGGTGTCCAAAACCTTAAAAGATTGAAGGCTTTTATTTGACTCTATTCTACATTCTTTTTGTGTCAAACATTTTAACTATTAAAAAATCTTTGCTATTGCAATCTGTAGTTTAGAAAAGAAAAGAAAAGGGACCTATAAGTGAATGAATCGTAGGTTTTTGACAATAAAATACTGCAGTTTTTCGTTATTTACAGAAATTTCCATTTTATGGAATGGTTTTCCCAGGCTGCTTAGTTGACAGTAAAATGTTGGACCAGCACAAATATCTGCCATGTGGATTGTCAGATGGTGCTGAAATTTTATGGACAAGTAGGCCCCAAGATCCCCTGCTTAAATGTCAGGTTTAATCCCAAAAGTGTTGACCAAGGAAAAATAATGCATTGAATACAAGAGTATCGGGAGGGTGTATGATTGAGTTTGAGTTTGAGTCTGAAATTTGACACATGACCATATCTCCATTGTTCTTCATCTGTTTTACAAGTAAGTTGCTGTTTATCCCTCTATAAATTGAGTACTGCTATACAGAGGATTTAATCTGATTTTGGTGGGTTAATCCTCTACTGTTAATACTCTTTATATGATATCATTGGTGTTTGTAAATTTCACAGCACAGAACTACCAACAACTATCCAGCGACAGCCCTGTTTGGGTTTCTTTTTTCCCAAATTGAGATCTGCTGTAGTTGGGAATCTGCCCGTCAGATTCCTTCAATATTTTAGGGTGTTAAAGGATCACATAAAAGGGTCCTTCGACAAGATTTTGAAGGGGATCTAATCACCTGATCTGGTTATATAAGAAATCTCCTGAATATACTCTGTTTTTTGGTCCAGATCTGAAGAATTAATTTTTGTTGCAAGTCTAACGTTTGGGTTCTGGCTTCATATTTTGGGAGTTTGAAGAACCCTCCAAGACTGACCTTCGACCAGATCTTGAGGCTGATCAGAGCCTCTGATTTTCTGCAACTAAAAATGTACTATTCCTGGGTTTGGAGCTAATTGGTTGTGAATATTGGTTAAAATTCGACCTTCATCCAAGAGGTTGATTTTTTTTGTCTTTTTTTTCTTCCGACTTTTCTGATTTGGTTTACTTGGGATCTTGTTTAGAGCGTTGTGTAACCTGGACCTACCCCCCTCCCCCAAATCCCATCACTGTGTGGTCGAGGTAACCTTTTCCCTTTTATAATTACTTATATCAGAGGTTTCTTTCTTGGAACATTAAAAAGAAAAGAGGGTTGTTTCTTCTTACCATATAAGCTTGGTGTGACAAAGCCGTGTTTGCTCCGTGTTATCCTATTTCCTACGTGAAGGACAGATGTTTGGTCTCTATTTTCTACTAAAATAAAGTAGACTTAGCAGACACTGGTAAGGGCCTAAAGGCTGACAGGAACAGTGTTAATGCTCATGAGACTCTTAATCCAGGACCATAACTGCAGACTTAGGTATGTATCTTGCAGCTACTTTGAAGTATATCCATGCTTTGATTGGAATGGATAAATGAGGACAGAAAAAGCTTATGAAGCCAATCATTGAAAAGTTCATCCTTGAATCTCACAGTAAAATTGTCAAGCACCCATGGTATCATGAGATCCGTAACTTGTACACAGGCTACATCCAAGTTCAGGGTTCCTCTTTTCTTGTAAGCACTAAGCACCATATCCACACAATTCAGTACTCAACTTCTTTCTCCCTACATTTCTTCCTTCTTTCACAACTCCACGGGTAGGATTCCTCCTTTTCTCCAGTACTTTTTATCTTCTTAATGAGATTGGCGGAAGTAAAATAACAAATTCCGTCCTCTGAGACTTTTAGGATAGGATTCTCATTTCTTTTGGTAGAAACTGAGAAAGAATTCTATATATCCAGGAAGAAGGAATTGGTGAAGCCAATGTTTTAAAATAGAAAAATAAAGGCATCTCAAATATGCTTGGCCATTCTGTGGGAGCCAGAAAGAGCAAACTACAGAAGTTTATATGGAAAATGAATGCAACTTTACTTATCCCAATTATTTGGGGTCACCCACATAGTCTTTTGTTCTGCCTTTTCACTGTAATTAGTACGTATCTTCTATCCATCTTGCCAGTTCAAACCACACTATTATTTCTCTTCTGAAATCAAGTTTCAGTTTTAATTTCTATAGCGGTGAAGAGACCGCAGCACATATCCTGTCAGTCAATTACTTCCTTCCCCCTTTATTTCTTCCCTTAGTCCAGGCCTACATGCACTAGGCAGTGAAAATGAGGTGAAGGCCAAAATGGATGTGGGTTGAGATGGTGAGAAAATCCTTGACGAATTATGGCTCTTAGCAGAAGACAAGGCCAGATTGAGTGCTGTAGTGGAATTTCCTTTGCTTCTCTTTTGTTGTTTTATTAATGAGCAACTGTATTCTTGATTTAACTTAGAAACTTTTCCTGTCCTTTAGCTTCTTATTTATGTTCCCTAAATCAAATCATGTTATGTTGAAAGGGCACTTCTCTGTTTCAGGTTTTAGTTGACATGATTCGGGTACCAGATTGGGCTTTTGAAGCTGCTGGTCAGGAAATGAGAGGGATGGGCCAAGATACAGCTGCATACCATCCAGGACTTTACTTGACTACAACCCAGGTAATTGTTGTTTGGTGCTAGCACTAAATCAGAGTTGTGTTATTTGGGCCATCTATTAATAAATACAAGAAGTTTGTTCGGCTCTAAATTCGTCTCTGAATTGTGCTTAGATTTTGATTTGAATGGAGCTCTACTATCTGGGCTTTGACTGACACTTGGAGAAGCAAAGTCAATGCTGGATGAAACAACATCCTGGGGTGTAATGTGCCTACAATAACTGAGTAATGATGGCAAATACTATTCAAACTACTACAATTTTAGGAGGCCGCCTATGCAAAAAATCTAGATCAACTTTGAAACAATACCTTTCTTTCCTCTTGCTTAGTTATTGTCCACAAACTAATAGAGAAGTATGTCCATCCCTCAATTTCCCTCTTGCAATGGTCTCTTCTCAATCTCTGTACAGACCGCTATTTCAGTATTCACCACACTATATTTGTTTTTTACCAGTTCTTAGTAACAAGTTGATATGTCACTGGATGCAACACTTTCTGAGTTGCTTACTTCAAGCCATTAGACATTAATCTTCCCAATTCTTGAGCCATTCCTTGAAAACATTCAAAGAATAATAGCATATTGTTCTTAGATATATGTATCCCATGTGAAGTCCTTAGACCTTAGGGTCTCAATCTTTTTTTTTGTCTGTGCATGATTAACTCCCTTGGTAGTTCTTGTCTTCTAGAGAGTCAATGCTAAACCAAGAAAGCCACTTCATCAAGCGTGTTTTGTTCATTGGACCGTCTTTAAGCCGCTATTTCATGGGTTTGTAAACCCATTTTGATCTCACAAGGTGAAACTTCCCTAGATCTTTGTTTCTCTTTCCTTCTCTTCGACTCTTCTAAGTATTCATGAGTCTCTCCATTTCCATAGACACCAAAGAAAGGGCCAAGGGTCGACATAAAATAAATGGAATGCAGTTATCATTCTTCTTTCCCTCATGGACAGGAATGTTCTATTCCACCTTGATAATTTGATGTTCCTGCATCATAATCTCCTGTCCTCAGGAATGGATTCCAACCCACAGGGAAGATCTTTGTCAATTTCTTTTTCATAAATAATTTCCATAAAAAAAAGGTCGTAGGTAATGACTTGAAATCTGGCAATCTGTGGAACATGTAAATTACTACTAGACTAATTTGATTAAGAAAAGGAAAATTCCTTAGTTCTCGATTTCAGGCCAGAGAGCCTCAATCTGCATTGACGACTTCTGCCAGTCTGTTCTCTGATTAAAGGTCCATGTTTTTTTTTTTTATGACTTGATTACCTGTAAAAAACGGGGAAAAAATGATTTGATGAAGACGGAAATTGGAAAAAGTTATAACAGTAACCTGTTCATTGGGATGGGCTGCAATGGCTCATGTTTTCTGGGCCCTCTTTGGGCTCCTTTGTGAGGGAGCAGAGCTATGCTATCAATTCTAGATTGTATTCTGTTGATTTCGGCAATTTTTTGGGTCCCTGTTGAGATGATTAAGCTCAATTTTGATGGGGGCTCTCCAGGAATTCTTGGTCCTGCAGGTATTGGGGTAGTTTTCATGGATCACAAAGGGTCTAATGTGTTTGTACTTTCAGGTCCAATTGGCATTCTGATTCTTTATCTGCAGAGTTGATGTTCTTTATTGTGGTCTGAAGATTTCTTTCTATATGGGATGGGATACATTTTATTACTGAAAGTGAAGTTTCCTTTGTCATCAAGTGGTTGGAGTTGAGAGATGGAGGTCTTTGGTATTCTCTTAATCTTATTAAGATCCTTTTGTGCTTCTAGAAATATCACTTTCAAGCAGAGGTTGTGATCTGCTAATGGAACAGATCATGTTGATTATATCAAAACTCGGGGCACCAATAATTATAGTTTGTCATGGGTAGAGACACTATTGCTGACATAATAACTGCCATACAAAATGCTGACATGAATAAAAAAGGAACAGTTCGAATTATATCCCTGGTTGATGAGTTAGTAAAATCTGGGTGGTCAGACTGTTCCTGTACATAGGGCCTTGCCCTATTATGCATTGGTGGTTGTTTTCTTTCTGTTCTGGCCTTGGGAAGTCATCTTGTTAATGCTAGATTTATAGTTTTATTTTTTCAGTTTAATAAAATTTTGTTCTTCTAAAGAACTAAAATGAAATCTTTACCCTAAAATATCAATCTGTAAACATCACAGAATGGTTGATACTTATATCACCCTTGAATAAATTTTTGTTTGATTCATATTGACTAGGGAAATAGCTGTATGTATCAGCCAATATGGTTGAAAAAAATATGTTAGCCCTTGGTTCATGTTGCATTACTAGTTTTACTTTCTTCATGATTCTGATAACTATGTGTTTTTTTTTTTTTTTTTTTTTTTTTTTTTGTGTTGGTTGGTTGCACACAGAGAGAAGCAGTGGAGGCACTTATTCAGGAACTTCCCAAGTTTAGGCTAAAGACTGTTCCAACTGATTGCAGCGAATGTCCTATTTGCCTTGAAGAGTTCTGTGTAGGTAATGAGGTAGGTGTTTCTTAATTAACAGTTAATTTATCATTCTGGTAACCCTCTTTATAAAGTTAATTTTTGGTAGTTTCATCAGCTCCTTTCTTTTATATTTAATAAAGAGAGCAATGTGATTGGTTGGATCGGCCGATCCGGATTGGGATTGCTGTTTGAGGATCTGAATTATGGGGCTAATATATGGAGATTTGGTTGGATCGGCCGATCCAGAGGCCCTTATATAGGCTTGCAACAAAACCGATGGCTGGAAGTCTGCAACTAAAACCGGAGATCTATCATTCTGTTGAACTGAATCTTGTGATATCTTCCTCTCTGAAGTTAACAAACATTGCCTTCTTTGTCGATCTCTAATTTGAATGCATAGATGTGAGATTTAAAGAGATCTGACTTCCTATATTTTTGAGTTTTCTGCTATTGAAAAGCCTAAAAACAAGGTAGCAATCTTGCTTAGATCTGGAATTTTTTCTGTTTGCTTTTTGACTTTTTGCTTTCATGGGCATGGAACAGTTTCAGCTAAACCATAGAGCTAAATTTTATGCTTGAAATCCAGAATCAAAGTCAAAGAAATATATTGAAAAATAGGTGGTTCTTATGTTGGGACTTGGAATAAACCTTTCTTTGTGGAGGTAGGGAATACCAATTTATTCCTTTGGAACATTCAGGAACAGGAGGATTCAATCGAAAATATCGACAAATACTTGCGTAGTCCAAGAAAATAAATTTTAAAAGGATCCCCTACTATATCTCAATTGAATTTTAATATTTATTATTAGAATAGCCGAAACAGCCATGATAGATCCACTTTTTCTTTTGTTGATTTCTATAGGATTTTTAAGTAAAATTTCTTACATTTTTTAGGGACTTCTGTACATGCGATACAAGTTTCTTTGGGTCAGATTGCACAATCCAGATGGCCAATCTGGATTGGAATTGGGTCGGTATTGCCAGTGGCCACTCTGACCCTGATCCCGGTCTTTAAATTCTTGAATATGGAAGCTTCCAAGGACTCATTCCATACATTCTTTGACTGTACTTACTGGTGGTTCAAATACTTGTTTCTGGTTTGGTCTAATTGATGATTTCCCTCTTGCAACCCGCAATTGGGGCTCTTTGAATACTTCAGCCATCTTTTTTATCTACTCATCTGACCTACTGGATTGACTTTTATTGAGTGGTATGTACTTCCAGCTGTGGTGATGATAAGCAAGGGTGCCGTGTAGAATGGGTTGATGATAGTAATGGGTTGTTATAATTTCTTTTTGCCTTTGTAAGAATTATGGTAACTTTTGAGTTCCAAGTCTCTTACAAGAAGTGGTGCAGGTTCGTGGGCTCCCGTGTGCTCACAATTTCCATGTGGAGTGCATTGATGAGTGGCTTCGGTTGAATGCCAAGTGTCCACGCTGTCGATGCTCTGTCTTCCCTAACCTTGACCTCAGTGCCCTCTCCAATCTCCGTGCTGATTCCGGGAGGACGTCTGCCAGTGTTGTGACCACCACACGCTATGTGCGAGCTCAGCCTGTTGGCCAGAGTAATCTGTTGAGGTTGCAGGGTCTGCTCCGACCAATCCGATCAGAGAATGCTCTACCAGGAAATGATGTGGAAAATGCCTTGGAAGGTGCTGAGAATGGGGCGACTGTAGCTCGAGGTCCCACAAGCACGACTCTCGCACCGGTGATGGAATGCTTAGTTGTTGATCAATCAACCCAGATTCAACACTAACCATCCCCCTCTCATGGATTTTTATGGTGCTCTTATTTTTTGGGGAAAGGCGGGGGGGGGGGGGGGGTTGGATTGGAGAGAAGTATTCCCAATGTCACCCCCTTCAAAGAGAATTAAAGGTATCCATCTCATTCCTTGTCCCATTGTTCTTGCTGACCTTATATAAGGAAGAAAAATGAAAACGAGTTGCCTCCTGTCCAACTTCTGGGAATAATAAACCAAATACAACTAATGAAACTCCTGCCAGGAAAAAGAGGCAAAAAGTTTCTGTGGTCAGGTACATCTAAACATTTTTCCAGAGGGGCGCGGGTTAGTTTTGCCACTTGGAAAGGTGATCTGGTAATTTTGGTTCTTGGATATCTATGGATGGGCTGGATTGATCATGTGTATAATTTTAGATCCAAATTCAATTATTTACCCACTTTTGTAATGGCATGCTTTCATGTGTATATCCATGCATCCTCTAGGTATTCCATGCACTTTATTGATATTTTTTTTTGGGGGGGGGGGGTGGTTAACATGCACTTTCTTGGTAGTTTTGAATTTTTTTACTGTAATATTTTGCCATATGGCAAATTTAGTTTCAGTTGAAGCTTTATATGTGACATGGGTTTATGTTTCCATCAAATTTTAGCCCCTCCATATTTCCTTGTAGTGAAAAGAGGTGTTCATCTAGGAGGCAATTTGGTTGACCCCAATGATAAAAAAAAATAAGATGAATTTTGCGAATGAAAACTTTACTGAGTGATGGGGAATCAAAAGAGGTGATTCTGGCATTTGTTTGGTTGAAGAACAAAACAAAAGCTTTCATTGTGAAAGTGAAACAGTATAAAGAACTTCTCAATGGGGGCATTTGATTGGAAGTAGAAGTAGAAGGAGAAGGAACTGGAAAAAAGGCTTTATGGATTGGCATTCATAAGGTATGTCTGAATGTCACACCTAATTGTACTATGTGAGAGGTGGATGTGGTAATTCTAATTGTTAAATATGTAAAGTATCAATTGATCATGCTATTATTTAACAGAATAATGAGGTACTATGTATTCATGTGCATCTTTTCAATGCTCCAAGTATTGGTTTATATCTTTTTTGGTAATGCAAGCATTGGTTTGCACCCTCTTACCAGTCTTGTAATTTTAGTGTTTTATTATCCCTCTTGACCCACGCTATCTGGCCGAAACTTGACATATGATCAAGGATCAAGGGATCTTCGGGCCTATTCTCTATGACTGTATGTATTAACAATTATGGTTAGTGGTCATAACTAAGGTTCTGTTTGGTTGCAAAGGAAATTAAAGGGAAGCGGAGTGAAATTTTCATACTTAAAAAAGAAACTTTTATAATCATTACTCTATGTGACGTGACAATATCAGGAACTTCAAATCATTCCAATTTTGGTTATTAAATTCCACTTTATTTTGCATCCAATTCCCTTTGGTTTTAAATGTAAAATAAAAATTACATGTAAAATGTATCATTACAAAATATGATAAGATATTTAAGTAGTTTACACAATCACATGGGTAGTGATTACAAAAATTTCATTTTTAAGTTTGAAAATTTTTCTTTCCCTTCCCTTTAATTCTTCTTACAGCCAAACGAAGCCTAAGAATACTTCTTTTTGTTTGTATTTTATAATTATTGATTTATGACTGGGATTCTCTTACTGAGGTGACAAGTAATTTGTAATCTTATTTTTTTGCGTCTTAATATAACATGCATTTTTTTCTATTGAGGATGAAATCTTGTTATTTCATTTATGTACTTGAAAAACTACTAGACTATGACAACCAGGGTTTTAGTAATAAGAATTGGGTTGCAAAGGCCAGTTGATTACCCCCAATCTAATCCATTTTTTGGATTGGGAAGAGAACCTGCAATAAAAAATAAGGAGAAAAGTTCACTGTGGGGTTGTACCGTCCACTCCAGACATAGAGGGGGTGAGTTGATTCCCCTGCCCCCCATAAAAATCGGAAATCCCACCCCCTATGATGCCAATGTGCAAGCTTTGCACGAAGGGGCCACACTCTTGCACACCGACCCAAAAAATAAAAAAATCTCTCTCTCTCTCCAACCCCAGCAAGAAGGCAACCTTGCTCCTCTCCCCTCTCGCTTCCTAAATATTGTTCCTCACCCTACCCTACCTGTCTAACTGTCTCCATGGGAACCCGCTATGGATGTGGTTGTGATCTTGCCAAACGGATTCTTGAGCCCACGCGCCAAATCTTTGACCAATGTTCTTGGGCAGTGTGATAACATGAAACTTTATGAGAACATGCGAGCGATTCCTCCAATCGAACAACAAATCCTTCAAACGGGCACAACTACTCCAATGCTAGAACTTAACCTTGTCGCAATCATTGGATCTCTAAAACGATCAGAATCCGACCTTGCAAGAGAAATGCATGCGTTTAGCGTCCCTGAATCCATAGCACATAGCCATAGGAAAAGTACTATCCTACATCGACCTTTCTTCGAGCCAACTGTCCCACTACAGCTTCTTGGGGTTGGAAATCTGTGTGCTACTCTCGAGATCTTCTTCGTTAAGATATCTTCCATCAAGTGGGAAATGGTCGAGATATTAACCCATGGCTCCATTATTGGATACCTTCTTTCCCCCCTTCCTCTGCTCCTTACCCTCTCCCTCCTCATGCCCCCCTCTCAGTCGAATTTTTCATTGATCCACACTCCCAATCTTGGATTAGAGAGAGGGTCTTTCAGTGGTGGCCCCCTAACGTGGCCTACAGAATTCTCACTATTCCCATTCCAATTTTCCATTGCAATGATCGAAACATGTGGCAGGGCACTTCTACAGGAAAATTTTCGGTTGCATCGGCCTACAATCTTGCTATCATTGGAGATCTTCAGCCATCTGATTCTATGTGGCTCAAAATCTGGCACCTTTCGACTGCTCTGAAGATCTAACATCTTATATGGAAAACCCTCCACCAAAAACTTCCTTTGCCAGATCTCCTAAATCTAAGAGGATTAAATCAAAACCCATATTGCAACATCTGCTAACAACACGTTCAATCTTCCTCCCATTTGTTTTATAATTGTGAACCAGTTGAGAGCATTTGGCATCAAGTAGGACTGCTGAATTTTTTCTCTAACCATGATATTAGATCGGGAATCATGACGGCGTTGAACACTCCTTTCAAGTTCAATAGGGATAATTGGGTCAAAGTTTCTCTTTTCTGTGGAATCATTTGGCACATTTGGAATGCGTATTGGGATTTAATCTTCAAGTAGGTTCCTTTCAATCCTGCAGCTATCACTCTCAGGGCTATTGCTAGTGCAAAGGATCAGGTCCAGAATTTTAATGAGCCTTGAAGGAGCATGGTTAGAATGGTGAGATGGATCCCTCCTAGAAATCCTTTTTTGAAGTTCAACGTCGATGGTGCGAGTCAAGGTAATCCGGGCAATGCTGGAATTGGCAGAATGTGCAGATCCTCTATTGCCTCTTTTATATGCGGTTTCTCCCAAGGAATTGGGTGGAACTTTGCTTTAGTGGCTGAAGCTATGGCGATTCGTGCTGCTCTTAGGACTGCTCTTAATTTGGGCATATCTCTTTTGGTGATTGAAAGTGACAATCTTCTCGTGATGAACATTCTCAACGATCACACTCTTGAAATACCTTGGAGAATCAATCCTATCATACAGGACTACAGAACTTTGGCTACAGGTTTTCATTGTATCTTTTTTGTGCATTCACTTTGTGAATCTAATTCGGTTGTCGATAGTTTGACCACTCTCGGAGCTACCTCCCAGGCTAATCTTTTCTGGCACGGGTCCCCCCCCTTGTATTCTCCTCCCGTTGTTTTCTGACTTGTCTAGAACATTGTTCTAGCGTTAATAAACTTCTTTCACCAAAAAAAAATATGGGTGTTAGATCAAATCCATGGGTTCTAGATTGGAATCCTAACACCATACAGAAACCTAGAACACAAATACATAAATCCATAATGTAGAGATTGGATGTACCTTTCACCTTTTGTATATTAATTGCGATTGGGTTATCGAATCCCTTGAATCCTTTGTCGTAACATCGCCGACCACATTACTCCACGAGTCTCTTCGTTGTGGGAGAAAGAGGGGAAAAATATGACGAAGGCTACAGGATCCAAAACAAATATGTATAATATTGTCCCAACCCTAAACTCAGTTCCACAGTGAATTGGGTCGACCCGAACTGATTCATGTGTAGACTCCCCATAACTGACTAACTCAATAATTAATTAAGCCCACATAGAAACTTCTAACAATGGGTTCTTCTCTCTCTCTCTGTCTTACCTCTGCCCCTGCAACACACTCTCATCCCCCTTCATCTTTGGCATTCCGTCCCTCTTGCTCCAACATCCCCACCTCCTTCTCCCTCACCCTCTTCCTCTCCCACTACTTAAGTTCTTCCAAAAGTTTCCTGTTATTTTTAAATGCGTGAGAAAGTGTCACATGGCCATCATGCGTTCGATGGAATTGGACCTGATCAGCTGATGCCAAGTCTGATCTGATTCATGACCCAATCAGATCTTAGAAGTGGAGATCGGCTTACATTGGTCTTGCCGATTGAGAGCCGACTGGAATCATGTGAGCATAGGAGATTGAAAAGGTCTAGATAAACATAGGTCGCCACCTAGATTAAGATCCAAGATCTACATATAAAAAACAATGACTTCAATCCAAATCGATTCAACTACATATCGAACCATTCGAACCCCATGGTCAAGGGTTTGGGGATCTCCCTTGACTGTGTAGTAAAACCCGGTCCTTTCCTAAATCTTAAACTACGAGTGTGCACCCAGGCACATGAGTATCCAAATTACCACCCTACCCATCATAAAATAAAAAATCCCATCCATGTATATGCCCCTGCGCATGATGTCGTTGGCTCCCGCAATAGTGCAGTCGCTACACAACCAGACAACGATCTGTTGCCCATCTTATTTTATTTTTAAGGGTAAATTATAAATCACCCCGTGGTTTTCAATCAAAACTTAGATCACCCCCTGGTTTTTGAAAAACTCAAATGTCCCCCTCTACAGTAACTGTGTTAGTCTGCTGTTAGTGGTGTGAAAGGACTATTTTACCCTTGTACTAAAACATTAGAATTAAATTTATAATATTACCCTTCCTTCATCTTCAACATTGGTCAAGGGTAGTTTAAGGATTTAAATTTATTTAATTGGCTGACTTCATTACTTAACATCATAAAATTAATGTTAGGGATTAATTTATCATTTTGGGGTAGGCCTGTAAACGGATCAAAATCGGCTCGATTACTGATCGAATGTAATCGGATTCAGATATTTCTTGATTGAATTCGGATACCTCTAAACAGATTCGAATGGATTCGGATGCGGATCGAATTCAGATTTTTGACCACCCGTTTACACCTCTGCCTTGTGTAACCCGAACCTTCCTCCCCCTAGTGGGTACAATTCACTCTCACTCCATAGTTTTAGATCATGATTTTCTTTTTCTCATATTCTAGAACCTGTTGAATCTTAAAAAACCCTTCAAATCATTATTTACTAAATTTTTTATAATTAAGTATTCGGATTCAGATTTTTATCAGAGTATTCGGATTTTTTTTTCGGATATCTCTAAATGAATTCGAATTCTCCGAAACGAGATACGGATGCAGGTCGAATTCAGATTTTCGGTTATCCATTTTCAGCCCTATTTTGGGGTCTTAATCAAAGGTGATTTGAATTTTTTCAAAAGCCAGGGGTGATCTTTAATTTATCTATTTTTAAATGAAGACCGATCTCAAAATCTGAAGTAATGGCACAGGTGACAAGACAGATGAGGATATTGGATAAGGTTTGTTCTCTGGTATACACGGGTTCTCTTAGAGTGTTCGTTCTTCTTCATCTCCTTGTTTTTCCTTCCCTTTTTGTAGGTTACGTCACATTTTATGAACGAAATGAAAATTTTTTTGTTTGGTCGAATATGAGCGAAATGATCACGGCGGTATTAACCCGTTTCAATTTCTTAGATCGATCTAAACTATCGGAATAAAAAAGGGCGAGAGATCAGAGAGGTAGAGGCTAGAGAGAGCACCAGGACATACTGTGACTGAGAGCTTTTACAATTCTGTTTATTTGCAGAATGCCATTGATGAAGAGCGTTATGATGATGCATCGATGTTGTGTAGGCGTAGTGGAAGTGGGCTGGTAAGTTTCTAGACATCTATACTATAACTGTGAACCATATTAATTTAGCTTCCAGTTTTATTTTTCTTCAACAAAATGCTATTTGGTTACCGAAACCAGTCGAAACCAACCGAAACCCTGTACTTTGTAAACTCCCACCTTAACTCGTCTCAGTTTCTTGCGAATCCGAGATATCTCGGTGGTTTCGGTTGGTTTCGACCGAGTTCTCTTTCCATGCTGCTAAGTACTTAACAATAAACATAATTATATATTATACGTCACAAATCATTTAAGATGATCTAAATCTAGGTCAATTTTCCCGTTTAGATGTGATACTTGACAAAAACAAGCAATAAAATCCAAGATTTAAGCAGTAGAAAATAAATTTTTTACATACTTTAATCTGTGGCTTTGGTGTTCGACCTCCACTTTGATGAATTTGAATGCAAATCTTGGTTGTTTAATCACTCCTCTTAGGTTGTTTTTGAGTGTAGATGAGGTCTACATAGGTTTTGGCAAACAAAATCAGAGTAGGAAGAAGTTTTCTTCCAAAAACTGAGATTTTTGGGTTTTGGCAGCCTGTGTATCGAGTTTATCGGTCTGTATTGGTCAGTATCGGTTTTGTATATAAGTTTCTTTATGTAGGTGTTCTGTATCATATAAACATGGCCAATCTCAATACATATCCATACTTGATACTATGGATGTGACTAAATATGATCTTGATGTATAAAAATGCCATAGAATCTGCACTCCTTGATTTCCTCAGGTGGGCCGTTTATGCTCTTTTATTTATTCGCAGGTAGGCTGGTGGGTGGGATGTTCCAAGGATTCCGATGATCCTTTTGGAAGAGTAGTACGAATAACCCCTGGCATTGGCAGATTTGTGGCAAGGAGTTATAGTCCAAGGTAGAAAACATTCCTGTTTCAGACTCGTTTCTGACTTAGCATAATGCATCAGTGACGATGGTTTGTTTCAGACAATTGATTACAGGATCTCCTGGGACCCCATTGTTTGAAATTTTTGTCATCAGAGATGCTGATGAGACTTACACAATGCAGATACTGTAAGGATTTTGCTATGTATATTGTTTATTTATTGTATCTGATCTAGGTTTTGGTTCTCAATGTGAAGGTTGTGCCTGTGAAACCAGTTTTCATTTTTATAGGACCCTGATGCTATGTTTTTCTAGGCCCAATCACTGCGAGGAGTACCAACAGAGTTGGGCTGAATAGGAATGGCTGTGCTGGTACTCAGATATCTTGCCTGTCTTGGCGGACACCATGTGATTTGATCATATATGCTTGTCATCCTGCTTTTGAGAAGTAGCTTGAAGTATTGCTCATAAATATTTTTTACATTTGTGTCCCTTTTAGAATTTGAGGAAATGTGTAGTGCCCAGTTAGTTGGCAGCGAGGAATGCCTGCAAATGATTTGTGGCATATGTGGTGCATGTATGAGAGTCACAATACGGTTTCCCTGTTGTTACTTCAAGTCGATGTGGTATTATGGTGACCATCTTTTTGCATTTTTTTAAAGGCTAGACGAGAATTCTTTAATAGTCCGGTCGACAGTTTATGGATGGATGGTTGCAACTATCAAATTGTGAATTATGGTCAATCTTGGATGATATTGGGTCCTCATGGTTTGTTACTGTCTATGGGGGTTTTGCTAGTGGAAAGTGCTTACTGTCTAACAGCCGTGGGTCTTGAATTTCCAATTGCCAATTATGCCAGTCACATGACATTGCATCTCTCTACAGGTAGTATTGTTGCAGAGGGTGAAAGGAATTTCAACAAGTTCTTCATCAGCATCTAAACTGACTGATGAGCTATCTGCTGTTGGCATCAAGAGCTCAGATGTAGAAGGCGTTCCAGTGAATGAAGAAGAGGATGTTGAGAGACGTGAAGAGAAGAATGTAAATATTAAGGATGCTAATGAAGAAGGCATACGAAGTGTTATAAATTTTCTTAAAGATAAAATTCCAGGATTGAAACTTAAAGTCACGAACAGTAAAGTTCCCGAGGAGACAACGGGAGATGGCGATAGTATGGAGCAGTTAATGCAGGAAAATGATACTGCAAGGTCTGCTGGGAATTCTGATGACGAAGCTGGTAACTCAGATGATGTCAAGCCTGATGAGATCACTGTTGGAGAAGATACCAACACAAGGGAAGAGGGGAAGAATATGACTGTGAAGCTTTTTATTGGTGGAGTTTTACATAATAGGGAAGATATCCCTTCAATGGATGAGTATGTTCGCTACCCTGCTGAAATAAAAGATATGAAAAGGGATTCCTTTGTGCTTCATGTTCCAAGTAGAAGTAAGGATGCTGATGTTGGAGAGAGTCAAATACCTGAGATTAAACTGGCTGCAATTACAGCGCAGGGTGGTTCTGAGCTCATGCCTCTTGATGTTGCCAAGGCATTTGGGAATGTGGATAAAATTTCTTCAAAGGTGAGATCAAGATAAATTTAATACTTTTCACCATTTAGAACAATGAGCTGTTAGGTTTTTATAACGATCCAATTCTAATACTTTTGCCCTTGGTTTTAAGTTTCGACCAAGACGTCTCGGTTTCGACAGGTTCTGAGACGAAACCAAGGGGTGAAATGATGAAACATAATGCATGTTTATCTTCTTGGTGTACAACAAGAGGATTAAACAGTCATTGTGTTGTATACTTGTATTTCCCTAACCTATTGTATGTTTTGATTATTTTAATTGCATATTTACATTTCCTGTAGCTAAATTATATGTGATCAGTGTTTATAATAGGACTAGTTTACAGCAGGCAGCAACATTCAGTGTACACTACCAAACTTGGGTCCAAACCACAAGTAACATTTTGGGTGGTTTTTTGTTAAACTAATTAATGGAATAGGTGTAAAATGGTAACAATAGGCAGCACAGAAAAAAGAGAGAAAAAAAAAAAGAGGGGTCAAAAAAACATTTCTGGTCCTCGAAGCCTAGGTTTCAATTTTGGCTCAGAAAAGTCCCAGGTTTCGGCCTGGGTCAAAACCCGAAACCTGGAACCTTGCTTTTACCTGCTTGGTATTCTAAAAGGGTGTCCAGAGCAAGAGCTCTTTCCCTTTCGTAACCAACAATTTAGGTTCCTATGGTCCAGAAACAGAAGCAGATGTGCAGGGAAATCAGTTGGAAGTTAATAAGCTTACTTTTGTGATTTATTTCGAGTAGTCAACTCTTCTCTTATGTAATATATATGTTCGCTCTTTTTTTTCCCCCTGGATGCTCATCTTGCTGTAGGAGTCTAATTTTAAGGTGCCTATAATGGTTAAGATGCACCTTCCTTCTCTTCTTCTTGTTCAAGTATTTTTTTTTGGATTGTGAATGAATTGATCAATTGCTAACTTATTTTAGGCTTCTAGAGATGTCCGTGAGATTGTCAAGCTTGCTGTTACACGGGCCCAAAAGCGGAACACACTTTCTGGGGATACGACTTTTAGTCGGATCATGACTTCTAAAGATAATTTAGATCCCTTTGATGGTAAGTTTGCTCAAGCAATTTTTGATTTCCTATGTACGTATTTAACTACTTTGAGGTTTAATACCCTTGCTTCTCTATGTTATGGTTTCCTATTTAATGATTAAATGGTATATTTGGGGATGGGATCTCCTTTTTGAAGTGCAGGGTTGTATGTGGGAGCATTTGGCCCTTACGGCACGGAGCTTGTACTGCTCAGACGTAAATATGGTAACTGGCATGGGATGAATGACACAGATGAGTGTTCAGATGTTGAGTTCTTCGAATATGTTGAGGCAGTAAAGCTGACTGGAGATCTAAATGTTCCCGCTGGCCAGGTTCATAGCCATTTAACTTCTTTTGATCATTGCTGTGTATGTTTTATGGACATCTGTTTATCTTGAATAACATTCCTTTCTTCTAGCAGGTTACATTTCGTGCTAAAATTGGGAAAGGGAGTCGCATACCCAACCGAGGGATGTATCCAGATGAGCTAGGAGTGGTATTTGTTATCAAATTGGGTGGCTTTTTAATCTATATCACATCCATTTTGATTCTTTTCCTTCTCACCTTCCTCTTCTATTCCTTACATTTAGCACTTAAATATCATTATGCTGCATTTTGAAAATGTTGAGCATTGGTTAATTATCTTGAAATAGGACAAATGAAGCAGTTTTAGTGTCTTTAGGAGGAAATCATGTGATTTCTGTAACTCCAACAAATAACAGTATGGTATTGGATTTGGATATCTACATTTCTGTATTTTTTTCTTCCTCAAATTACTTGATCTCCCACCTATCTTCTTGGTGTGTTTGGGTCTCTCTGGATGTCAACTCATTTAAAGCTTTTAATTCAGGTTGCTAGTTACAAAGGTCTAGGAAGAATAGCTGAATTTGGGTTCCGAAATCCACACTGGGTTGATGGTGAACTACTCCAGCTGAGTGGCAAGGTAGAGAGCTCTTCTGGAATTTAATTTTCAGTAGTCCTAAACATTTGGGATGGTCCATACTTCCTCCCATCCGATTTCCAAGTTGTGGGCCTTGCATCATTCTGGAGTGATGTCAGGAAAGATTTTGTTGTTTGGATCATTTGATCGTTTTGGTTTCCTCCTCTATCCCAAGAATACCGTATTGTTTGAAAAAATCTACATTTCAAGGAGGTTGTTGGTAATGCATTAACCACCCAGTTATTCAATCCCTCTTTCCAGCAAAACCCCTATTAGTTTGGCTTATTTAATAGAGGGAAACAACTGACAAGTGAATGCAATAATTGTGTGGATGATTAAATAGCTGCATTATTGGAAATTCAACAGAACTTCATATCTTGGGATTTTAAATGGTCAAACATTTTGGGACAGTGAAAAACCTCAAACCAGACTATCTTTGTGGGACAGAGTATATCTGTTACAGCTGATTCATGAAACAGCAATGACTTGGCCGTCAATAATTCATAGCCCATTGATTTGGTGATGGATGTGACGATGTCAGTCTTAGTGATCGCACATTGCCTGTCAGAGTTATGTTTGTTTTAACCAATCTTGTTCCAGTAGATGCTCGCTTCATACTTATAAACTCATTATTGGCATATGCTTTTCTATAGCTGTTTTCTTCTCTGGATCATCGTTTTTGGCTTTGTTGTAGTTTATCTAGTCATAAAGTTGAAATTTCTGGATATAAAGCTGATTTTGGAGAAGTTAAGAATAGGTTAATGAGTGCAAGTTGGAGTGGTGGGTAGACCGTAAAGAGTTTGGAAAATGCAAATTGAGCTTCCCAGTTCCCATGACTATCTGGTTGTAACTATCTTCTCATTTTTCAGGGCATGGGACCATATATTAAAGGTGCAGACCTTGGGTTCCTCCATCATGTTCCGGAGCAGAGCTTCCTTGTGCTGTTCAACCGCCTGAAACTACCAGAGTGAGGCCATGTCTCATTCATTGCCAACATGTGGAACTCCTTGTTGACAGTACATGTGAACACTTCCGGTGGCATCTTACATACAGAGCATAGGGTTTGGCTACCCGGGCATGTTTTGACCAGAAAAGGTAGGTTTCTGCTAGATTAGATTGAAATATGAGCTCTTAATTTTTTCTGTAAGGTGTATATCATATCGCAGGCTGACATATCAGTATACCAGAGTGTCATACTAGAGGAACTCGTTTTTGAAAATTTATTCACCATTTTAACTTGATTTCTGTGCTTTCTTCCTCTTTCAAACGGATGAGCAACTGCATTGGTCTGGCTGCTTTGCGTTTGCAGTTGCAGGTGCAGGTGAAGGTGCTCAATTTAAGTCCGTTGCTGGTCTCGCCTTCGATGGTTCAAGTATACGGTACTAGAGTGCACTTTCTGAATGATTCTAATAATGCCATAATTAGATTTTCTTGTTGATTCATAATCAACTATGAACCATCCCTTCCATTTATCCGTGGGTCTCAAAAAGTTTCTTAATATTATCCCTTGAACATCATGTCTGAAAGACCAGGAGAGGGGGATTCATGGAGTTCCTTCTCATGCAAATTTGTAGTGCTAGCATCTCTATAGTAAAGAAAATGGAAGTAAGGGGTAGAAAAATTGGAAGTTAATCCACAAAGATAAGAAAAGGGAGCTATGTTTTTTATTTGGAATAATTACAAAAGCGTCGGTCAGTTTTGGATAATTACTTATGCCCTTCTACTTTTAAAAAAAAGTTAACAAATGTACCCATGCCGTTAACCTGGGATTAAAAACGTTAGAATAAAATAATTGTTGACCAAATTGTCCTTCCTGTTACCCTTTTCCATTATTTCAGCTGTTGAGCATGAACAAATCGAGGAGAAGCCCTAGACCTCAAAAGCAACCACCATCTTCTTCTTCTTCTCAAACCTAACTCAATCCATTCCATTCAACCATCCCTCTCTCTGCTGCAACTCTCGGAGACGGCAACCATCACCGCACATCCCAAAACCCTCTTCCATTTTAATCTTTCCTTTAACCATCACTGATTCTTCTCCATGTTCTGTTTCTCTTCTTTCCACCATGGAAATCCACACTTAAACTGAACTTGTTCCTGTGTTTTTTTGTTTCCCTCACCACTAATCCCTCATTTCTCTATCATTCCGAATCCCTAAACCTCTTTTATTTCTCTCTTCCCTTCCACTAACCGAAACAGCATCATGAGTTCATGACCACCAATTTTCTTTCTGTTTCTCTGTAGTCTTTTCTTATCTATTTCTTTCTCGGTAACTTAACCATGGGTTGGGTTTGAATCCCAGTACCTTTCCAACCATCTCAATCCGTTAACTCAAATTCATGCTTGTCCGATTCGACCAAAACCCTCACCTAGAATCCATAAACCCTATTTCCCTCCATCTCTCTTTGAACAACATGGTCGTTTGAACCAGTGAAGATTTGCCCAGAAATATCCATGATGTTCATTGGATTTCAATCACAAGGCTTGATCCGACTGGAGTTCGATTGCGAGTAGGGATGTAAACGGATCGAATTTGGTCAGATAGTGGCATTATCATATTTGTATTCGATTATATTCGGAGGGATTCGGATAATATCCTTTCGATTTTTGGACGGATTCGGATAATTTTCGGATAGTGATTTTTTGAATACTAGTTCTCCTAAATGGATAGGAATACGGATCGAATACGATTTTTCGACTATTCGTTGATATATTTACCGTTTTTATGATGAGGGTCAGGGTTGAGACTTGAGAGTTCAGTAACTATCCTTTCTTTTACTCTTCTTAATCTTTTATTCTCTTACGTTTTTTACTTTTGATTTTTAATAGATATGTAATTCCATGTATCAAATTGCGTAAAACAATACATATATACCAATAGCAAATCTAGAAAAAGAATCGCATTATCTTAACTTACAAATTTATAAAAATAAGATAACAAAATCCAATAAGGTAACTTAAAAGGATAGACAAACATAGAGTTGTATTTCAGATATTTTATTACTATCGGACTGCTAAACGAATCGGATAATAAACGGTCGGATAGGGGGATTATCATATTCGTAGCCGATTAGTTTCGGAAGGATTCGGGTTCTCCTAAACGGATACAAACACGGATCGAATATGGATTTACGAATATCCATTTACATCCCTAATTGCGAGTAGTTGTAAAAGTGATCAAAGTGTGATTACTCTGAGTAGGTGGTGGCCAGATCCAAACATTCCTTTGAGTTACATTACTCCTGTGATTATAAGGAAAGATCAGATTGCATGCACAATGTGCTCCGCCTGTGACAACCCCTGCAACCCAATATTGTCCCCACCACCACCCTCCTCATCAGGCTCTGAGTATTAGCTTGAACGAGAAAACACATTGTGTTTTGATTCATGGATTTGGCAAAGGAGTTCAGGATAGATATGGCCCTCCAACAGTTTGATAAAATGAAGAAGTTGGGTTTTAGGCCTGACCAGTGTGCAGATTCAAGAGTTGCAAGTGTTTTGTTTGGAGATGCTTCTTCAGGAAGACGAATTGCAGAAATGTGGAAAAGGAGGACAATAATGTCATTCTATCCTATCAAGAGCATCTTGATCACAAAATGACTCAAAACCACTTACGGAAACAACTAACGGCATAGGTGCATTTGTTAACATTTTAAAAAAGTACGAAGGCATGGGTAAATATCCAAAATTTCTCAGGGAAGGTACATGTAAATTTTCCTTATTATTTTATGAGTATAATTTTTTTTTGGGGTAATATTTTATAAATATAATTACCATCACAGGAACCTACTCCTACCATGTTTATTATTTCTATAAAGTAAAAAAAAAATAGTAGTGTTTGCTGGTAATTGGAATTCTGAACTTTTTGGACCAAGTAGTCGTGTCAATACAAGTCTGACTTGACATTGCCACATGTATTAATAGAATGATTTGAAAATTGTTACTAAATTTGACATATGGTAGAAGTAGGTGATCTTTAGGGAAGGCCTTGCAAGGCTGTTGGTAGTAGCGGTGTAAATGAATAGTCAAAATCCATTTTCGTATGTGTGTTCGTATCCGTTTAGTACTATCTGAATCCGTTTGAAAGCTAAACAGATGCGGATACGGATAAGCTATAGCTATCTGAAAAGCTATATTTACATGTAAATGGATAAAATATCCGATCCGTATCTATGTCTGTATCCGTTTAACACTATTCGAATCCGTTCGATAGCTAATCGGATGCGGATACGGATATAGCACTATCCGAGCTGAATCTGATCCGTTTACAGCCCTAGTTGGTAGGACCTTTATCCCCTCAAGTACAATACACTCTCAAGTGCACAAAAAAAGTACATCTGACGGTGCACCTTAAAGTGCTTTTGTTTTAAAACACTCCCCAAGTGCTTTAAGGTAATGTACTAGGGGAGTGTTTTAAAGCAAAAGCACTTTGAGGTGCACCGTCAGTTATACCTTTTTGGTGCACTTGAGGTGATAATTTTTCCTATTGAACGGTCAGTATTAACCAAATTCAAATTTGGAGAAAATTTGAACGGAGAGGATATTGTCATCGTGGGAAGGAATATGCATACTCAACCAATTAATGTTCATAAAAAGGTATCATTCATGTGTGACTCATGTTTTAAAAATAAAGAGAGGGAGAAAGAACGCTACTTGGGCATGTACGGTGCAATGCCCCTCCGTCCAGACATAGGTGTGAGGAATGATCGTCGTGCCTCCATGAAAAGGCAGAAATTCCTTGGGGCATGATGGTCATTCCACACACACAGAGGTAGTATTCTTTTCTCCATAAATTATATAAAACAAAAAGATATATGCGTGGGGTTTCCACTTTTTGTGAGCCAATGTGCAAAAGAATTCACACATGGATAGTGAGTGAATCTTTTACCCTAAATTGAAATTCCAAAAAAGATTTGGTTTTAATTTGTTTTGTAAATATAATTTTAAAGTTTTTCTTCACCCAAATCTATGATCATTAATACTCCCTCTATTTGTTGAATGTTTGAAAAATCTTTCACTGTCCGTAGCTCCCATCCAATTCCAATGGTGATCATCAGTTCCTTCAACGTGGGTGACAAAAACCCGATCTATAAAACATTATTATCATAGCTCAAAAGATTGGACAAAGGCAAAAAGAAGAAGTTTACCTTTAATGCGAGATTATGGAAGACTTGGCATGCAAGCTGGACCCCTTCCATTGAGATCGACTACCCCATCAAAGCCCGTAAAAATCTGCCTCTCATATTTACGAACAGTCAAATATACCTCTAACTGTGTGTGATCTCCTGTGAACACTAATCGTTGGCTTGGGTCAATGAATACCTCCCATTAACCGTGGCCGAAGGGAAACACAGTCAAAGGCAAAAAGTCAGGATGGATTGTTTGGTGTATCTTTCCCCTTTCTTTATTGAGGTAAATTTTAAAGATTTTGGATTTTTATATCTAAATTTCTGCAGTTGAATTATTTGATCTCCACATTGCATAATAGCCTCCCATAGGCTTTAATTGATTCATTCGCTGTGGAAGTTCTGCAGGTGGAATTGCTGCACTTGCGGCATTGACAACCATAACTTTAGGTATTGGTATTGGATCCGTCAGCTGATCTGTATCGGTATCGAGTGTGATTGATATGATATCGATATATATTGTTGGTGGTCTTTTTTAAATTTTCTAGCCAATTCCAATAAATGCCGTCTGATATGTATCGGCATCATATTGGGTATCATATTGGCATCGCCTGTGATCAATACCGAATTCAATACTGTGAACTAAAACTTTGTTGATAACGTCAAGTCTAGGTTGTATAATCAAATCATACCCGTTTCTAGGCTAAGCAGAATCAACATCTCCCAGAGAGTGGTAGCTAGAGAAGATCATGAGTATCGTTAACATAATTGCTTCAAACATAGAAGCAAAATCAATGGAGAATGGGGCTTTAGTTGTTCGTTCTCACATTTTTCTCAAATCGGTTGCAGAGAAAGAATCATCACTTCGAATATATAGCGAAACTCTATACAGCCCTTACAGAACTTTCCTTAGCGCTATCACCTTCCAACCCCTCCATGGACCCACCAATTCTCCTTTGCCCCAATGGCCTCTAAACAGTCCTTTGGAATCAACCCACTACTGCAAGTAACGGAATACAAGACAGCGTACCCCTAACAATAGACACCTCTCATCATAGGCACTGCCTAGGCATCTGGGTGCCTTGGTCGCCTAGCTGAGCGCCTTGATACTTTGATAGCTTTGTTGGTGTTGCCTTGCGTCCGAGCCCCCTCATAACGCCTTGGGTTGCCTAGACACCGTGACAACTATGCCTCTCAATGGCACATGTATGCAAATCTGGATTACATACAGGTTGGTCGAAGAATGGATTCAAGTCTGATTTTTACAGCTATGTCTGAAGTTGAGGGTTGAATTGGTGAAAGCAGTTGAACTTGTCTCTCAAAACAGAATTGTTTTTTGATACCTACAAGTCACTGGCTTTTTGGCCTTTAAAGAAGCCAGCTCCCTACCATATGTGATAGAAACAGATTGGAGCAAATGGCTAGAGGAGGGAGAAGGTGGATCAAGAAAATACTGATCACTACATAGTAATTATATGAGCTAGGGAAATTACATAGAACATTATTGCAACCAACAATAGAGCTATTCAAAATCACAAAATAGTAAATCTCTAGTATCTAATCAACATGGATTAGATTTCATCATTTATTGTTCTATTTTATATCAAGCATCAGACTTATTGAAATATAGGGAATAAGAAGCCTCTGTGTCTCTGTAGGTGAGGGAGATGAATTCAAGGTTCTGCCACTTTCTCAGAGTCCAAACACCAGCAATAGTAATCAGACCTTGAGATACCCAGTAATGCATCTGGTGTCATTCTTTCAAGTTCATTCTGTCTTAAACTTGAAAAATTGTTGCGATTTGATGCATCGGTAGTGAACGGATTGTCCTCTACAGGATGGATTTGGGATCTCATTCTCATATAAAGCCTCATTGTAGCTACACAATCTTCATAGGGGTCTTGTATCCCTGTTTGGATGTCATACCTGTTAAAAGGAAAATGAGAGAACTTTAGAAAGTATTATTCTTTTGATCTCTGCAAAATATATGGAATTTGAGTTCTTACCCAAGATAAGCTTCTGTTAGATACTTGAGTGAGTTGCTGAGCTTGCTTGTTTTCATCAATGGAGGGTATATGGCTGTGTCCCTACAGAGTCATATAATCCTCAAGAAATTAATGAGATGGAGTTGATTCTTAACTAATATAACTACCCTTCTTTGTAAGGGACATATATATGTATATATATACCTGAGCATAAGTGCTGGATACTCCACCCCTAAACATTCTAGGTCATGATCCAAACCATGGCCTACAAGAATCCTTGCTCTTCCTCTTCTCGCACGGATTGTCCATATCGGTTCACCATTACACAAAAAGTCCTGAATCTTCCTCTGCACTTGCTTTAATGGCATTGCATCTCTTAAGTATTCTGATCGAATACCAGTCGTTTCGTATCTGGAAATGCATTTTGTTTTCCATTACTAATTAGGGTCTTGTGTGGCACATTTCAATGGTATAAACATGAACAGAGAATGATCTAAGTTACCGATAACTTGTGACCGGAATCTGGGGTTTGATATAAGAATGGAAGATAATGTTTTCATCTTCATCAATTAGGCAAACTCTGGCACAAAGATCTAATGAGCCATCACTGCCACCACCAACCATTTTGCAAGCAAGTGCAACTACTTGTGGTCCTCTGGTTCTTCCATTATCAATTCTGATCAGTTCATCTTGTATTCCTAAATTAGACATTCTAGAGATCAATCCCTACAAAAGAAACAGAGATCACTAATAGCTCATTACTTGATCCAATTCAACAATGGATATGCAATTAAAAACCTAATTGATTAGAGCTTACTGCAGGGGATGCACGCGAGAATTGACATCTCCCTCGGTGAAACCTAAGAGCATTAGAGCTCTCAAGAATAGCTAAGCATAGATTGCAACCTCTAACACTGAATATCTTTGCACATTCCACCTTTGGCAATGGACCTATAGAATGAAATTAATGGATGTTAAATGGCACTGGAAGAAGCTATAAGTATAAGGGTTTGGTGTTTGATGCTTACCTATTAGATGTTCCCTAAGTGATTCAAAAGACCTGCAACGTTTTCCGCAGATACCACACATGGGCTCATGGAATGAGTGAAATGAGGTCTTCATGTGTTCCACTAGGTGTTCCTTTTTGTTAAATTGCCTAAAGCATGCTGCACACTTGTACCTGTTGATGATATTTAGACAAACTTTGTTTAACAGTTCAAACCATAAAATGGAAACAGCCTCTCTGCGAAAACAGGGGTAAAGCTGCGTACATTATGATCCTCTCCTAACTCTACAGTGGTGGGAGCCTTGTGCACTGGGTATGCCCTTTTTTTTCAAATCATAAAATGGGTTTTTTGAAGACCACGGGGGAGAGAGAGAGAGAGAGGGGTTTATATACCTTAGCGTCTCAGAAGATTCAGTTCTGCTGTCCATGATTATAGTTGAAGGAGAGGAGAGAGAGATGAGAGACAAGACAGAGGAGAAGAGGAAGAGAGGAGTTGAGGAAGAAGGTTGGAGATGGGAAGGTATTTATAAACGTAGGATAAGGGAAATTGTTGAAGTTGAAGGTTTTAGAATGAAATGATTCTAAAGAGAAGGCATTTTGGAGCTTATGGGTGTTTGGAATTGGAGACTTTAGCTTCTTCTTCTGCATGCAGTAGTATTAGGCCTAAGATGATGAGCAAGTCTCACTGTAACCTTAACATTAAGGGAAAATTACATTGTCACCCCCTGAGGTTTGTATCAAGTACAGAACAACCCCAGTGTTTCTAAATTATATAGTCGCACTCCCTAAATGGACGATGTTAAATAATACAATATAAACTGCCAACTTTGCCCTCTTCTAATATCTTTGTTCAAAAACTGTTAAATAATACAATGTAAAACGCCAACTTTATCCTCTTCTAAGATCATAAACGAAAAATCTATTCAAATGGCAATTTTGCCCTTCAATTCAAATAACCCTATTCTTATTTTTTATTTTTCTAACATAAAAAAATGGAACCCACCTCTATTTCTTCGTCTTCTTTCTTCTTCTTCAACCACCGCTGCAATCAAGTGAAGCTCTAACAGAGAAGATAAAGCTCTTAAAATTTCAAATCCATCTAATGATTCAGTACTGAGATGTGAGAAATCTTGATCTAGGGCTCAGTTTAGGGACATTTGGGTTGGAGGAAGGAGGCAGGATAAAATGTTTACCAAATATCTATTATTGTTAATTATTGATATATTTTTATGCTGCAATGTTTGAACCCATACCACGAACAAATAAAGTTTTATACAATTCAATGGATTTCTTGAAGCACAGAATATAGATTCCTGTTTTTTTATTATGAAACTGTAGCTGTAATAAACTCAGATTTTCCTTGAACCGATTATGAACACATGCACATAGTAAGCACACAATGTAACGGTATCTGATAGTGCACATGGTAAGCACACACAAGTGTAATGGTATTTGATAGAACATAATATCAGCCCTCTTCTTTGTGCAGTAAACAAACCAGATCTCAGATCACCTCAAGACTCCAATCGAACCCCCTTCTCTATGTGCAGAATCGATCCTCAAACTTTGGTCTTCAACAGATTGCAGGTTGGGCAGATCGATCTTCTTGAAATTGCAGGAATTTCTCTCCAATAAGCGAGATCTTGGAGCATAGCTCCTCGGGAGACAAGAATAGTCGAAATCCTTGGCGTTCATCAATGCCATCGAGGACATATCGGCTCCTGACACAGCCACCACAGTCTTCCCTCTAGGAGATTTCAACGGTTTATCCATTTATGCCCTCAAGGTTTCTTACCATTGATTGGAGCTGTGCTAGAAGCTGCGTCTTCTGAAAGACTTTGCTGCAGATTGGGCATGGGAAGCTGTGTCTTCTGAAAGACGAGATGTAGTAGAGGGCGAGAGAGAGGAGAAAGCTTTCACTTCTTTGTTAAATACTATCGGTACTTGCGGATATGAAGCAATCCAAATGGAAGAGGAGAAGAACCAGAGAGATGAAACAACCACTGAAGAAGAACGGTACAGCCGCCATAAGTTAAGGGAGCTTATGCTCAGGAAAACCCTAAACCCTCTTTTTGAGTAACAGAGAAGAGGGGAGGTGTGACGTTAGGGATGCCCTATGGGCAAAATGGTAAGTTCATACCTTAGAAAAAGGTATATTAATCATTTGAAGGTAAACTTAATCAACCGTAACATTTAACTAATGGAGTGAGACTGACGGTAACAATTAAACAAAACTCAGGGGATGTAGTTGTATAATTTAAAAATATAAGGATTCGTTCTATATTTAAAATAAACTTTAAACGATCGCAATGTAATTTTCCCTAACATTAAACATTCGTAGCAATCCAATATTCTTTTGGCCTTTAGGGGTCCCACACACAACAACCAGAATATTGCTCCAGCTTCTATTCTCCTCTCTCTCTCTTTTTCTCTCTTTCGCCCTTTCCAAACATCCACCATTCGGTGGTGACAGTTGCAAGAAGACTGCCATGGTTGAAAAATGGTAGTAACTGAGACTTGGCCTTCCAGGCCACCCGAGCCGTGGACTAGATTGGACTAGGTATGCCCCTAAAGTGAGGTTTTTGAGTCAACTGAACCCAAAAAATGATTAAATAAAAAAAAACAATTATTTTTAATATCATTTTTAAGGGAAAGAGAACGTTACCTGGTCATGTGTGGTACACTATCTCTACGCCCAGACATAGGACTATGCAAAATGACCAATACACTTTTAGGAATTTTCACCTGTCCATGGGGGTGCATCAGTCACTTCACGCGGGTTTGTGATTGGGTACAGGGGCCGCGCACCGCACTCCACCAGTTAGCATTCTTTCTCCCTATTTTTAATGTATAAATATGAGCCGAACTAGATCAAAACCAAACTGATCAAGACTTAACATTTTAGTTCTGGTTTAGTTCAAAAACGGTTCGACCCATCTGAAAATTGGATCAAACCAGCTGCTTGACAACCCTAAGGCTTAATTGCAAAGGAAATTGAAGGGAAGGGAAAGGAAATGATAAGTTTCAAACTTATAAAGGGAAATTTTTGTAATTACTTAACATGATCATATAAACTACTTAAATTTCTTATTATACTTAATAATAATATTTTTCCGATGTAATTTTTATTTTACTAGAGTATGAAATGATTTGAAGTTAATAATATAACTTTTTTTGTTTTTTGTAGAAGTTAATGATAACATAACCATGTGAGGTAACAATAAGAAATGTTTCATTATTAGGTTTGGAAATTCTACTTCCCTTCCTTTCCTTTCAATTTCCCCTACAAACATAGTTCAAAATCTCATCGAAATTTTGTCAAAATTCCGATGGATATTTCGGTGAGATGCTACATCGAAATGAAAAAATACAATATTTCAAAAATTTTGGTAATTTCGTTTCAATATTTTGGCATTTTACACCCAAAAATGATCAAGCAAAACTCATAGAAAAAATATCAATATTTCGCCGAAATTTCAGTATCTTGATCCGACCAAAATGACCTTCCGAAACAAGATTTAATACTATGCTGACATCCAAACGGAGCTTAATAAACGAGGGTAAGACCGGGCAACACCTGATGGTCAACTAACTTTTTTCAGTTTTTATTTATTCTGTTAATCTGTCTCTCCTGATATCATATGTGAAGATAAACTGTAAGGAAGGGGTGAGAATGATAAAAAGGAAGATCATTCATTCTCTTCTTATATCCCAAGTCCCACCCATGCCCACTTGGTTCATTTTGGGTAAAAAAATAAAAACCCATCTTCCACACTTTCGGCAAAAGTAAAATGCAGTCTACAGATAAGGTTTTAAACTTGTTCTTTGTCGTAAGCTCCTGTTAAAGATCAGGTTTGTCCCATTCTTACTTTCTGGTCCTTTCCTTAATATTTAGGTCTTCCCTGTGGAGGCAAGAACTTGAGCTGCATTCTTCCTCTATTGGGGACTTGTAGGGATTTGGATAGAACTCATCTCTTAATACCTGAGCTGCATTCTTTCTTATTGGGAGGACTTGTAGGGATTTGGATAAAACTCATCTTTATCTAACCGTTAAGGAGAGGGTGCTTAAGTCCTTGTAAGTCTTAACATCAGACTGCTCACATCCGATGTGTGGGATAATTGTTTTCGCGTGGAACCCTAACACTCTGTGTTTCTATGACTATGTATGGTGGTGAATAGGGCTGCAGCAGGGTCTGGTTGGGCTGGGCTTTATAGAACCCTAGCCCAACCCTAAGTCCCCTTAGCTGGGCCCAGGCCCGACCCGAACCTGACTCAGAGCCAGAAAAATCCAACCCTGACCCGCCCTCAAGGTCGGGCCGGGCTGACCTTGATCAGCCCTGATCATGGAGAGGAGGAAGGAAATACATGGGCTGGAATGGGTCGGGGAGAAAATTATCAATTTTACGTAAAATAACACTGTAATAAAATGTATTATATCACTTATTGACTTCATATATAAAATATTATATAACAAATTGTGGGCGACATTTTAAGTTTATAATATATATATTATATCAATATATATTTATAGTATAACTTAAAATAGGGTCGGGCCGAGCCAGGCTTAGTCCGAGGCCTCAACCATGGCCCGACCCGACCTTGACTTAGGGCCAGAAATTTCCAACCCTGACCCGCCCTCAAGGCCAAATGTCTCAGCCCAAGCCTTGTTCGGGCCCAGGCCGGGTTCGGGCCGACAGGGAGAAACTTGCACCCCTAGTGGTGAAGGATATTTATGTGCGTTGTGGGTGTGGGTTGTGTTGGAAAGCATCTAAATAATAAGCCCACCCCAAGATGAATGCTCTCCTATTCCAATTTCAGTTGAGCCTCTTTAGTACAGCCAAGACATCGACGGGTTCTCTGCCCCCTGTAGGAATGGAGCGACAAAAGTTTGAGAATCCAAGAAAAGATCACAACGAGACAAATCGTTTATCATTACGATAGGTGTCAAGTGGAAGTGTAGTGATGTAAGCAGCGGAGGCTGAGGGTATGTGAGGGGTTCTGCCATTTTGGGTGTGTGTGTGTGTGTGTGTGGGATCTTTATCTCCTCCAATTTCCTGCCCAGCCCAGTTCCCCAGTTCCTATAATAGGGGGTGGTGGACCCCACCTAAGTAGAGTGTTTGGATAAGGGTAGAGTGGTCTCCAGCCCCCATGTTAGAGATAGAGAGAGAGAGAGAGCTATGGAGTTTTGACTTAGATGAGAAGAAAACAAAGAAATAAAGAAAGGGAAGAAAACTTTGCTTTTGACATTTGACTTGTAAATGAATGGGTGGATTCCAGCTATTGATTTAGGGAATTTGGAACTTTGAATATGCTTAATTCCCCCATAGACCTTCCTTCCTTCTCTATCTCCAGAAAAGAAGGAAAGAAAGCAAAGTTAATGTAAAGAAGAGAGAACCTCACTCTGTGTTGTTTGAGTGTGTGTGGATTGAGGATTCTGTTCCACATTTCCACCACCACCAATTATATAGTCTCCTGTCCCCCACCATCCTTTCTCCCTCCTTCACCTTCTCTAATTATCTCCACAGAAGAGCCTATTTGATTGATTCTCAATTTGAAATGTCAAAACTACAAAAAGTCCTTTCTCCCTCCTTCACCTTCTTTAATTATCTCCACAGAAGAGCCTATTTGATTGATTCTCAATTTGAAATGTCAAAACTACAAAAAGTTGAATATATACAAATCAACATCACCCATCTTCCTTCATCAGTCAACTCTCTTCTCCTTCTCATCCTTAATTCCCCCTTTCTCCCTTCATTCTCTCTGTGTCTTTGTCCGTGTGTGTTGGAGAGTTAAGACAAATTTAGGTCAAAAAGAAAAGGTGACTGGAACAAGCTAATCAAGACCACATGAATGAAAGAATCCTCCTATGTTTTCTGTCTACAATTTCCCTCTTTTTCTTTTTCCTCCTTAAAACTAAATCATTGATAAGAATAACCCAAAATTAAGTGTTGAGGTTTTGGTGTCTTGACTTAAGGACTATATGGGTATTTTGATAAATTTCCTGTATTTAGTTTTGCTATAAATCTGTAGTGAAAATTTTTTCTTTGTATGGAAAATCTGAGAGAGGTGCGAGGAACGAGCGACTGCAACTCTATTCTCCATTAATAGTGAAACAAATCTCATCTCACCGTGGACGTAGGCAATCTTGTCGAACCACATAAATCTTTGTGCGTATTGTGTGATTGTGTTTGCGATTTCCATTCTTCTCTGCATCGTGTTAGGTTTTACATTAAGTACACATCTCTTGGGTGTTCCCCATGAACAAATAATAATTATAATGATGACAAGGAAAAATTTTGGTAAAAAAATTTGGAAAGTTCAGATTCTTCATGCATGGTCAAATTGGTCAAAAAAGTAAGGTCCTTTTGAGATGCAATTATCTTCATGCATTATACCACACTTTTTATGAGGTAGGAATTTTTATTTTTAGAGAGATGTCATATTGACTAGTGAAAAGAGTGGGCCTCGGCGCAATGGTAAGGTTGTTTCATTGTGATCAAGTGGTCATGGGTTCTGAGTCTAGAAAGAACCTCTCTACGATAGCAGGATATGGCGTTCATTATGATTAAAGTGATCCACAACAATTAAGAAGTGTGGGAGGTGTGGAAGATGAAGAAGAAGTAAAACAAGTTGTTTATAGAAAGATGATAAGGGAGAATATGTAGTTCAATGGTTCAGAGGATGCAAGTGCAAGTATCTATGTAAAGACAAAGAGGTAATTTAGGAGTTTGGAAGGGATAGATATTCTCTTGTGGACCTTGTGGTGGTCAAGTTAGAGAGATGGCAACAATCCAGAGTAGTCCAGTGGGCTTGTAGGCCAGTCTAACCTAGAATAGAGCTACCAGAGACTTTGCTTTTAGGCCTGCAGGTATAGGCTTGGGCTCAAAGTATTTGTAATCTGAAAGTATGGGGCTCCTTTAGGATTTGAATCTATAAGCCCAAACCCATTATGAAATGTCATGTTGAGAAATGAGATCTCACTCAATGTGGCACCCTATAAATGGAGAGAGAGAGTTTCCTAACATCTACATGGGGCTCACATGGTCAAAATAGGAGAGCAAAATGTCAGTGTGGTTCCACTATTTATTATGTGATTAGTAGCGTATAAAGGAAAGGGTAGAGTAGCAATCTTTTTCCCAAATGAGTATAAAAAATTAGAGAAAGTTTTCCTTCACCTCGCAAGAAGGGTTCAGCTACCATCCTTGGATTCTAAAACATCCCCCCCAATTGGACAACCGTTAATACTCTCCCCTGTTACATGATACCCTCTCCCACCCATCCAAAAGCCACAGTCAAGGGATTCCCTTTCAAGATGGCTTAAGGAAAAATTGATCCTAAGAAAATTATAGAAAGAATATAAAAAGAATAGTTATTAGTTTCACAATTGTTTGTGATGTTTCTAGAAGTCACAGGCAAATCTGTTTTCTATTCTCATGGTTTTTCCTATTTAAACTGTCTATTCCTGTTCAAGGTTCGGAGAATGTATATCAGTGGGGGGCTAAAATACTTCTACACATGCATGGTCATATATGGAATACATGTCAATACATAAAAAAAAATTTGATTGGATTAGACTCTAAAAATTGACACATGGTTAATCTAGACCATGTCTTCTTTATCTAACGATCGACGTGGATACATCAACTGTCCATGCGGTAGAATAGGTATCTTGCTATATTTGGAAAAGTAATAGGCCCTTGTGATCATGGTTTTAAAATAAGGTATCGGATCGTGTTTGTTGGATCGGCTGATTCAAACAGCTCCAATTGGGGATAATTAACTTCTTTGAGTTAAATAATTATGATATGCTCATTCCTTGTGCCTATTTTCCTTCGGGTGGTTGATTTATAAGTACAGATTTTATAACTTCATCCTATAACTATTGATTGTTCACTTTTTATTTGGGATTTCTGAATAATTATGGGAGAGGATTCTCTCACCAAGCAACATAGGAGAAGACACCAATGATGTGCGGCAAAAAAATAATGATTTTGTATATTAAAGGACAACGTGGTCATTTCATGTGAGGAAGAGAGAGACCAAAAAAAAAAGGGTGCTAAGGTACCCTTCCCCTAGCGGCAATTCATAGAACATTTTCCCAAACTTTATATTTGTACTAACTATTGTGCCATTAGTAGATTCCCGCAGGTAATTGGAATTTTTAAGTACTTACATCTGCCATAATACATATGATAATCTATCAATGGGAGTGTCAATGGCACCTCTATAAATGTATTTAGAATCAAAAGAATTTAAAGATACAAATATAAAAGTGATTTCAAAATTAAGTTGAAGGTGACATATCATTATGTCATTATCTTGCATATTTTTCGACTACATGTGTGAAATGACACTATCACCCTCATTGGAAAAAAATTGTACCAAAAGGATAAAAAAGTAAGATTACAAATTATTTGACACATTGAAGAGTATCAATAAGAAAATCCCTCAACCAATGTATCAATGTTTTTCATATTATGACTATGATTAAAATAGTAAAATTTTTTGTCACTCTCCTATACTTACCCTCCCTAGACCCGCACTGGGTGCATCCTTTTTACTCTCTTATACTGATCGTATATTTATTCAAACTATCCTACTTAAAGTTTCTTTTTTATTTTCTTTTTGGGGAAAGTTTTCATACACGGTAGAACACAGCCGTGTATGTGAGAGAATGGGAGTTTCAAAGCATTAATTAATGGGTGGGGGTTTATGACTTTTCCAACTCTGTGGGAGGGGACACGACCGTGCATACTTACACGGCCGTGTATGAAAACTTCCCCTTTTTCTAAAAGCAAACTTTCACCTTTCCAATCTATACCATTCCTTGTTATCCACCTGTTGGAATTACCAAATCATACCTATAAATGTTAAAAAAATGAGACCTGATTAGAAAACCTCTCCAAGTGGGCCAGTCTAAAAATACTTTTGTCTTGTAAGAGGTATATAAATTAAGGAATTTTAGTTCAGAAGGGAAAGAGATTTTTAAGGAGGAAAGGTTCTTTGAGAATCATTAAAGAGTGGGTGATAAGAGGGCTAGTCCGTGGAACAGATGAATCTTCTTATGAAGTAGAAGGTATCAATTGCAATCCGAAATTGATACCTTTTGGGTAGGGTTGTAAATGGATAATCAAAAATTTGAATTCGATCCGCATCCGTATTCGTTTAGGGATATCCGTATTCGATTAGAGATATCCGAAAAAAAATCCGAATACTCTGATAAAAATCCGAATCCGAATGCTTAATTTAAAAAAATTAAATAAATAACGATCTTGAGGGTTTTTGAAGATTCAACAGGTTCTAGAATATGAGGAGAAGAAAATCATGATCTAAAACTATGGATTGAACGTGAGTTTTATCCACTAGGGGGAGGAAGGTTCGGGTTACACAAGGCAGAGGTGTAAACGGATGGTCAAAAATCCGAATTCGATCCGCATCCGAATCCATCCGAATCCGTTTAGAGGTATCCGTATTTGACCAGGAAATATTCGAATCCGATTACATCCAATCCGATCCGCTTACAGGCTTACTTTTGGGATTGGTGTGTGGTTTGTGTGATTACACTTTCATCAAAAACAAAACAAAAAAAATTTGCAATCCGAAATCATTTATTGAAATTAAGTCGAATCGTTCAAATGGAAACTCATAAATCGTTTATTAATCAATTTGATTTTGATTTTAAAAAGTAAAGGCGTTTATTAAAAAACAAAAAGGGGATTGATCATGGCATTCTACATTTGTCCTTAGTGTTTTGTAAATGACTTACACCATATAAATTAATTAATTTGTTTAAGTTTAAAGTCACAATTTGAGATTAGATGTCTTGATTTAAGCTAGGGGTGTCAATAAAGCCCGCTCGGCCCGAACCCGTCCTGAGCCCGGATTCGACCCGACCCTGATTTTTCAGCCCGAAGGGTGGGTCAGGGTTTAGGAGTAGCTTGACCCTGGCAAGGTCGGGTCGGGATCAGGTTTAGGCCTCGGGTTGAGCCCGGCCCGGCCCTACCCGACCCTGAATTGTTTATAAATAAATATATAGATATATAAATATTTATATATATTATATTATTCTTTATCCTAACAAAAAATAATAAAAAAAACACTCAAAAGTCAAAACCCTTGATTTTAAAACTCAAAAACACTCAAAACCCTTGATTTTAAAACTCTTTCCCTTCTCTTTCCCTTCATCGGCCGTCCCCAAACCCCATCTCTTTTCCTCTACACGCTGAGAAGTACTTTCCACTGGACTCCACCATCAACGAGAAGGGACTTCTGTTGAGCTTCGAAAATCGCAACGGCAAACCATGGCGCTTACGATATTCGTACTGGAACATCAGCCAGAGCTATGTGATGACTAAAGGCTGGAGCTGGTTCGTGAAGGAGAAGAAGCTTGATGCAGGAGACATCGTGTCCTTCGAGTGCGGTGTGGGAGACTTGGGCAAGGACCATGTCTTTATTGACTGGCGGCACTGCCCTAATACCCATCACTCTTCATCCTCACTCCAACGACTAGGTCTACCACTCCGTCACCCAGTCTCCCTGGCCGCTCCGCCGCCCGTCCCACTTCCATGGAGCCGATTTTTCTGTCTGTACACTTTGTTTCTTGGATTTTCTTCTGGTTTGGAAATTGGATTGAGAGATTTGAGAGGTTTGAAGTGAAGTTTGAAGGGTTGTTGAGGTTGAGGGTTTTACTTCATCTCTCTCTCTACTCTCCCACACATCATCAGGGACAGGGTCAATCAGGGCCAACCCGACCCTATTAGGGTCGGGTCGGGTTAGGGAAAACCCTGGCAGGGTCGGGTCAGGGTTGAGGGTTTCTTGGCCCTGCCAGGGTTGGGTCAGGGTCAGGGTTTAGGTTAAGGTCTCTAGGGTCAAGGTCAGGGTTTAGGCAGGCCCGGCCCAACCCTATAGGGTCGGGTCGGGTCGGGTTAGGGAAAACCCTGGAAGGGTCGGGTCAGGGTTGAGGGTTTCTTGGCCCTGTCAGGGTTTAGGTTAAGGTCTCTAGGGTCAGGGTCAGGGTTTAGGTTAAGGTCTCTAGGGTCAGGGTCAGGGTTTAGGCAGGCCCAGCCCAACCCGACCCATTGACACCCCTAATTTAAGCCCAACAAGAATAGGTTTATTTTTCTAATTGGCCCATAATTATTAACTGGAATTGACAACAAAACTGAAACTGAAACTGAAAGTCTGAAGTCAATAAAAACGTTTAATTGTGAACTGTTTAAAAACCGCTTAATTGGAACTGTTTATTAGTTGGTTTAGATTTAGGATATACAAAAACTAACGGAACACATCATTAATTGTTTTGTTTATCGATGTGACACTTCAAAATCCCATCCCTAACATATTCAAAATCCCACCAATTAAGCTCCGTTTGTTTAGAGTGGAAGGTGGGGAGGGATTGCTGAAAAGATGAGACCCACATGTTGGCAGGGTTTTGTTTGGATGGAAATATTGACGTAAAGTAACTAATTTTTTCATGAATAGTAGTCAAAGTCCCACTAATTTAGTAGGATTTTGGATTACAAAATGATGGAATTTTAAAGCGTTACATTAACAGACAAAGCAATTAATGATGTCCCCGAACTTTTGTAAGTTCACCATCTCAAATTAATCAAACAAGGTTGGTGTGGGATTTTAAAATACCACATCAGTATTTTCCCATCCCAAGTCTCTCACTCCACCTAAGTCCCTTCTAAACAAATAGGGTCTTACCATTCATGGAAAAAATAACTTTACCTCACCAACATATGGATCCATCTTCCCAACAATCCCACCTCAACTTTTTATATAAACAAACGGAGCTTAAGATAGGTGGCACGTTGAGTCAGGGAGGGGGAAAACGACTTTAAATAAGGTTGTTCCATTGTCTTGATCATCAGGACAGCAAGACAGGTGGGCCAGCCAGGGTCTCACAGATTTTAAATAAGACTGCAATTACTATCACTCCCCTTCTATCAGAAATAAAATTATCATATTCCCCTACACTTAACCTTTATTTACTAAAAGTGCCTACCAAGATTTTTCCACAAAATCGATGTTTCAACTTTCTTTCTCCCCAGGAATTTTCAAAAACCCCAAATTATCCCATTGCCGTCCCGTGACAAAATTTTAATGCATGGATTGGGAAAGTGAGAGGGAATGATCGGTATTGGTTATTTGGTTCACCACTTCACCACATCTATTGAATTTTTAATCTTATAAAAAAAAGTTTGAATTTATCAAAATACAATTGTTGCCATCACCTGCTAGAAGCATGACATAGAGATGAGTGAAGGAAAGAACAAACAGAGATTTGGGCTCTCATTTTAAATAATGCAGATTTATTAAAATGACCAAAAATACATTGCCAGGTTACATAGTATACGCTAGCGTTTCTTGTGTCTATTTCTCTCTTCTTTTCTATAAAATGACATATTTACCGTCTATTATGTGAGAAGAGATAGACGTAGGAAAGTAATAGTATTCTCTATGCTGCTGTAGGACAAGAAACTCAATCAATTAAATATAATTTTTAAGAGATTTTTAAGAAACTCAATCAATTAAATATAATTTTTAAGAGATTTTTATAAAAATAAAGAAAGCAGTTTTCTATCTACGCCAGCACTCCCATGTGTCTATCTCTCTCCTCCTTAAAACAAGGGGGTAGAGATATCTTTTCACATGGGGAGGAGAGAGATAGACTCATGAGAGTGTTGACGTAGGCCACACTCCCAGACAGAGAACTTTTTCCCTAAAAATAATTAGGATACTCACATAATTATTAGGTTAGAGAAAGAAAAAAATACAAGTGGGCAATTAGAGCCAAAAATGAAATAACAATTCAACTTGGACAACCTAACTGTTGCGTCAAGAAATCGTCGAGCGGTCCTGCGAGTGCCGTCACCTGCAAGTGGACCAAAGGGGTCAATCAGAGAGAACCGGTGTGGTCCTGGCCTAGGGCTCTCCGATGCCAAAGTTAGATCTCCTGGCGCAAACAGATGAATAGTGATTATTCAGTATGAGTTTAGATGTCCCCTATGGGGTTGTGTACCTTTGTCTTTTATAGTAGCATATGGCGGTGTGGAGAGTCCCCGTTTGATTGACGATTGTGCCGTTGAGTGGATAGAGGCCCTGGGTAACGGGGCTCTATCCTGATTGGCCATCTCCCCGTGGGAGGGAGTGTCCTGGTGGCATCAGGATCCTTGGTGGATAGATACCCGCGTGTGGTGATAACGTCCTTGGTGCTTGAATCCGTCTGGATGACGTGACCTCTAAGCGGCGGTCTAGAGTCCTGGTAGTGACATGAGTCTTAGCGATACGATCGGATCGTAGATGGGTGGCCCCCACCTCACGTGACCACGATGTTGTGCCTGGGTGAGGCCGCCGGGTGAGGAGGCCGCGCCTGGGTGAGGCCGCGCCCTGGTGAGGAGGCCGCGCCTGGGTGAGGCCGCGCCCTGGTGAGGAGGCCGCGCCTGGGTGAGGCCGCGCCTGGGTGAGGAGGCCGCGCCTGGGTGAGGCCGCGGGGTGAGGAGGCCGCGGGGTGAGGAGGCCGGCGCTGGGTGAGGCTGTGAGGAGGCCGCGTGGTGAGGAGGCCGCGGGGTGAGGAGGCCGGCTGGGTGAGGCCGCGCCTAGGTGAGGAGCCGCACTGGGTGAGGAGGCCGCGGGGTGAGGAGGCCGCGGGGTGAGGAGGCGCTGGTGAGGCCGGCGCTGGGTGAGGCTGTGAGGAGGCCGCGTGGTGAGGAGGCCGCGGGGTGAGGAGGCCGGCGCTGGGTGAGGCCGCGCCTAGGTGAGGAGGCCGCGCCTGGGTGAGGAGGCCGCGGGGTGAGGAGGCCGGCGCTGGGTGAGGCCCGCGCCTGGGTGAGGCTGTGAGGAGGCCGCGTGGTGAGGAGGCCGCGGGGTGAGGAGGCCGGCGCTGGGTGAGGCCGCGCCTAGGTGAGGCCGCGCCTGGGTGAGGCTGTGAGGAGGCCGCGCCTGGGTGAGGAGGCCGCGCCTGGGTGAGGCCACGCCCCGGATGTGCGGCCGCGCCCGAGTAGTGGCCGCCCCCGAGTGGTGTTGGGACTCCGGTTCGTTCCCCTTGGCTATGGGGCGGGTCGTCTGTGACACGTGGCGGTCGTTGATTGGCCCGGTGAATATTGGATGTATCATTTGCCCCCCACTCTCTTGGGATAGGATGTCCAAGAGAGTAGGTGTCTTTGCATAGTGAGGGGTCCGCTGCGAATAGACTTTCCTGTGGGGTTTGCCTGTAAATCCACTAATGAGGTAGGAGAGGTTGGGGGTTCAAACCTTACCTCCTACACTTTTTCTTTTTGTTTTTTGTAGGTATATGTTCTTTCCTCTCCCTTCTTCTTTCACTTCTCATTTCTCTTTCTTACTTTTTGTCTCCCCTTTTGCTCTCCTTTAATTCCCCCTTTTTGTCTTTTGTCCTCTCTTTGGTGCCCACCATGTGCTTGTTTTTGGGTCACCTCCGCTAGTGTCTACTTTGATTGATTTTGGGTCCTTGTGTTTGGGTTGTGTTATCTTGGTGCCTTGGTTTGCTTGGAAGGCTTGAGTGGTGCTTGGCTTGAGTGCCTTGCCTCTTGTGACCTCTATCCCTTGATTGTGCCTCGTGGTGTGGCTACGTCATCGCCGTGTGCCTGTCTTTCCGCGCGGTCACCTTTTTGTCTGAGGTAAATCGGTCCCCTTTCTTTCTTTTGCTCTCTCTTTTTTTTTTTTTTTTTTTTTTTTTTTTTTTTTTTAAATAGGGCGGTGCCTAGGTGAGGCCGCGCCTGCGGGTGTTGCTACGCCTCGGTGAGGCCGTGGTGAAGCCGTGCCTCGGTGAGGCCGCGCTGGTGTGGCCACGCCTGCGGGTGTGGCCGCGCCTGTGGATGTGGCCGCGCTTATGGGGCTTGAGGCCGCGCCTGCGTGAGGCAGCGTCTGGGTGGCCGCCGCCTGCGGGTGTGAGGCTGAGCCTGGGATGGCTGTGCCTGTGGGTGTGAGGCCGCGCCTATGGTGGCCACGGCGTGGGTGTGATGGACCCTCATGTTTGTCCACTCTCCTTCTTGTCTATGATGGATCTGCTGTTTATACTTTGCAGGTGGTCTTCATTTCATTTTTCTTGTTGGCTTCTTGTCTGGGAGATCGTTGCTCTGACCAAGTAGCTAGTCTGCTTCATTATTTATCCATGTCATCCCCTAATGACCCTGGTCCGACTGCGGTCGTGGTTGGATCCCTTGAGGAGTCTTCTTCCCCCGCTGATACTTTTTCTTCTTTGCCTTCCCCTGTTGCTAGTGAAGGGGAGGAGGAGGTTTCTGGAGATTCCCCCCTTAGTAGGGGTCGTAGGGCCTCCAGAGCTTCTATTTCTGTTGGTGACCTTAGGAGTAAGTTGGCTTTCATTCCTAGCGTCTTGACTTCTTCGGACTTGGCGGTTCGCATCCTGGAGAAGACCCGTGATTATGACTTCTCAAGGTTCTCTGAGGTCACTACGCTGCTACCTGAGACTGCTATAGTGGCTCGTGTCTCTCCTGAGGATGATGTTGTGGTGACAGAGGAGGGTGCGGTCTTACCAGAGGAGAGTGTTGCTCATCCGGCTGAGGCTGATATGATGTCTCCTTCTGGATCAGAGGCTGCTCCTCCACTAGATGCCCCCTGATTTTTATAGATGTTCTTTCTAGATGTTGACTTTTTGGATGATAACTTTTGGATTGTGATGCTTACTTTTGTATGTACTTGACTCTTTCTGTAGATGTTGATATGATTTGATCCTTGTCGCTTTGATATTGATTGCATTGTCTCCTGGTGATCGTTTGCACGTTGATGCTCTCTGACCCTTGATAGTCATGGGATTTTGGTAGTGGCGTCGTGCCTTGGTGATCCTTGGACCTTGGTGGGTTAACGCCTTAGGCGTAGAGCCTCAGTGTTGGCATGACGCCTTAGGCATACAGCCTCAGTGGTGGCATGGCGCCTTAGGCCTGAAGCCTCAGTGTTGGCATGACGCCTTAGGCATAGAGCCTCAGTGGTGGCATGTTGCCTTAGGCATAAAGCCTCAGTAGTGGCATGAAGCCTCAGGGGTGGCATAACGCCTTAGGCATAGAGCCTCAGTGGTGGCATAAAGCCTTAGGCATGAAGCCTCAGGGGTGGCATAACGCCTTAGGCATGAAGCCTCAGTGGTGGCATAAAGCCTTAGGCATGAAGCCTCAGGGGTGGCATAACGCCTTAGGCATAAAGCCTCAATATTGGCATGTCGCCTTAGGCACGAAGCCTCAGTGTTGGCATATCGCCTTAGGCACGAAGCCTCAGTGTTGGCATACCGCCTTAGGCACGAGGCCTCAATGTTGGCATATCGCCTTAGGCACGAAGCCTCAATGTTGGCATACCGCCTTAGGCACGAAGCCTCGATGTTGGCATACCGCCTTAGGCACGAAGCCTCAGTGTTGGCATACCGCCTTAGGCACGAAGCCTCGATGTTGGCATACCGCCTTAGGCACGAAGCCTCGATGTTGGCATATCGCCTTAGGCACGAAGCCTCAGTGTTGGCATACCGCCTTAGGCACGAGGCCTCGATGTTGGCATACCGCCTTAGGCACGAAGCCTTAGTGTTGGCATACCGCCTTAGGCACGAAGCCTCAGTGTTGGCATACCGCCTTAGGCACGAAGCCTCAGTTGAGTAGTAGAAGAAGCCGAGCATTCCCGAATTTTTTTTTCAATTCATCCTTGAAACTGTAATGCCATCTACTGCTACTGTTGGTGGTGTCAAACTCCGCTGTTGTTATTTCTGCTGATAGTACTTCTTCAAGTATAGTGAGTTCCAGGTACGGTCTACCTTCTTGCCCCCTGGAGTCTTCAAGCGGTAGGTCCCTGGGCGTATCTGCTTGGAGACTATGTAGGGTCCTTCCCAGTTGGGTGACAGCTTCCCTGCCTTCTGTGGATGTGATGCACTTGCCCTCCGTAGTACTAAATCTCCCTGGTGGAATAGCCTTTCCTTGACCCTGGCATTATAGTACCTGACAGTACGTTGCTGGTAGGCGACGTTCCTTAGTAGTGTTCTCTCTCGGACCTCATCTATAAAGTCCAGGTTCGCCCGCAGTCTGTCGACATAGGTGCGTTCATTGAAGTGCAGAACCCTATGGGACATGGCGCAGACCTCTATCGGTGCCAATGCTTCAGTGCCATATGCTAGGCGGAATGGGCTCTCTCCTGTGGGCGTCCGTACTGTAGTTCGGTATGCCCACAGGACGTTGGGTAGCTCTTCTACCCACTTGCCTTTGGCTCCTTCTGGCCTTTTCTTGACTCCTTCCAGTAGCGTTCTGTTGGTGACCTCCACCTGACCATTGGCCTGTGGGTATGCTACCGACACAGGCCGATAGTCGATGTTGTAGCTGTGACAGAATGCTTGGAATTTGGGGTTGTTGAATTGTCTTCCATTGTCTGAGACGAGGATTCGTGGTACCCCGAACCTGTAGATGACGTCGTCGCGGACGAACTTCTCCATCTCTGTCTCGTTATCTTGGCCAAGGGTTTAGCTTCAACCCACTTGGTGAAGTAGTCGATCGCGACGACCGGTACTTTCTTTTACGGTGCTGCGGTGAAGTTGCCTAAGATGTCGAGTCCCCACATGGCAAAAGGTATGGGGTTGAGGATTGATGTCACTTGGTGGCGGGTAGATGGGGTCTTGGGGCGAACAAGCGACATTGCTCGCACTTCTTGGCATATTGGATGGCCTCCTCTTGCATTCGTGGCCAGTATAGCCCTTGGCGGAGGATTTTGTAGGCTAGGGCTCGTCCCCCCATGTGGCTTCCACATATCCCTTCATGGACTTCGGCTAGGGCGTACTCTGCCCCCTTGGGTCCTAGGCACCGGAGTAGTGGTGCTGTTGCCCCCCGCTTGTACAGTACCCCGTCTAGGACGGTGTACTTTGCAGCTCTCATCCTGATCTTCCTTGCCTCGGCCTTGTCTTCTGGTAAGACGTCGTCCTGTAGGTAGTTGAGTATAGGGTCCATCTAGCTAGGCCCCTCCTCAATTTCATTAACTTTCTTCTCCCGGCATGTTAGCTCATGTAATATTTCCACGTACACTGCATTGGCCAGGTTTCTGAGTTCATCATTGGCTAGCCTGGACAGTGCATCAACAGTTGCATTCTCGATCCTTAGAACTCGAACCATCTCGAACTTCTTGACCTCGAACCTCGAACCTCGAACCTTGAACTTCTACCATGGTTTGTCGATTGTGGTCCTTGGCCATGGCCAAAGACCCCCCTTTTTATTTTTCTTTCTTCTCTCTTTTCTTCTTTGCTTTTGGGCAGCAGCCTTTGACGGAAGGCATCCATTCATGAAATTTTATTTTTTTTTCTGGTTCTGTCTCTGGTAAGGTGCATTCAACGACAAAGTCTGCCAAGGCTTGGCCTTTGATGGCAGTCCTGGGTTGGAACCTGATGTCATGCTCACTTAACTCCACCGCCCATGCTATCAATCGTCGGAGACGTCCGGCTTGTGCAATATCTTCTTCAAGGGTAGGTCTGTGAGGACTGTGATGGTATGGGCTTGGAAGTATGGTCGTCGCTTCCTGGCCGCCATTACCAATGCATAGGCTACCTTCTCGATCCTTGTGTACCTGGTCTCTGCATCGATCAGGACATGGCTGACGTAGTAGATCGGCCTCTGGACTTTGTCTTCTTCCTTCAGCAGTACTGCGCTGACCGCGACAGGGGTGGCGGCCAGGTAGAGCTGCAACTCTTCGTTAGGTTCCGGTCGCCCAAGCAAGGGTGGGCTCTCTAGGTACTCCTTCAATTCTCCGAACGCCTTTTGGCACTCTTCCGTCCATGTGAAGTTCTTAGGGCTTCGGAGGTTCTTCAATGTTTTGAAGAATGGTAAGCACTTATCACCTGATCGTGACACGAACCTGGAAAGGGCGGCAACCCTTCCATTCAACCTCTGCACCTCCCTGATCGTTCGAGGAGGTGCCATCTCTTGGATGGCCTTGATCTTGGATGGGTTGGCTTCTATTCCACGGACTGAGACCATGAACCCCGGGAATTTTCCTGACGTTACACCGAAGGCGCACTTTGCAGGTTTAGCTTCATCCGGTTCCTCCTCGATCGTGAATGCTTCCTCTAGGTCGGTCAGTCTTGGTTGGTGTGGACGCTTTTCACGAGCATGTCATCCACATATACTTCCATGTTGCGCCCGATCTGCTCCTCGAACATCTTGTTGACCATTCTCTGATAGGTGGCCCCTGCATTCTTTAACCCGAACGGCATGACGTTGTAGCAGTAGTTCTCTTTGTCCGTCCGGAATGCGGTGTAAGACTCGTCATCCTCATACATGAGGATCTGGTTGTATCCGGAGTAGGCGTCCATGAAACTCAGCATCTCATGGCCGGCGGTGGCGTCGATCAGTAGGTCGATCCGGGGCAGTGGATACTCATCTTTTGGGCGTGCCTTGTTCAGGTCGGTGTAGTCGACACACATCCTCCACTTCCCATTTGGCTTTGGTACCATGACCACGTTGGCGAGCCAGGTTGGGAACTTCTCCTTTCTGATGAACCCTGATCGGCTTAGCTTCTCGACCTCCTCCTTGATTGCTGCTTGTCGGTCGAGGGCGAAGTTACGCCGCTTCTGTTGAACGGGCTTCCTGGTTGGGTCGACATGTAGTCGGTGTTCCGCTATGGAACGTGGTATTCCTGGCATGTCGGAGGTTGACCATGCGAAGACATCTATGTTTGCTTGGAGGAGGTGTCCAAGTTCTTCTTTCTGTTCCTTGCTTAGCAGTGAGCCGACCTGAACGACCTTGGAGGGGTCATCCTGGCTGAGTGGCCATGGGATGAGGTCTTCCACTGGCCTTCCCCTTCTCTCTGTCAGCTCATCTCTCTGGTCACTGATCATGCTCTCTAGGCAGAGTGCCACTCCACGGGTGTTGCCATTATTCTTTTTCATGAAGGTGGCGTAGCACTCCCTTGCCTTCTTCTGATCTCCTCGGACTTCGCCTACCCCGTTCTCGGTGGGGAACTTCATCTTCAGGTGAAGTGGTGATATGACTCCTCTAAGGGCTGTCAGTGATGGTCGCCCTAAGAGGCCGTTGAAGGACACCACGGACTTGACTACCATGAAATTTACCATGATGGTTACTTGTTGAGGGTGTACCCCGAAGGTGACGGGTAGCTCTATGGTACCTCTGATGGAGGCGGTGGCACCTGAGAATCCATGGAGATAAGTGGGCTCTGGTTTGAGCTGGTCGTCCCCGAACCCGAATTGTCGATAGGCGTCCAAGGAGAGTACGTCAACGGACGCCCTGTGTCTATCGTGCCACGTGTGCAGGTCGATTGGCTACCTCCACCTGTACTACCAGGGCATCTTCATGCGGGAAGTTTAGTCCTTCCAAGTCTTCATCCGAGAAGGAGATCACCGCCTCAGTCTTGGCTATCTTGCTGGGCTTCTCTGCCACTCCCACGAACCTGGCATGAGCTTTTGCTTTTCTGGTGGACTCTTGCCCTGGTCCTCCAAGTATGGTGAGGATAGGAGGTCCCTTGGTGCCACTAGGTTCTGTGGCATCTCTCCGCTCTTCTGGGCGGTCTCTCTCTCGATCTGTTCTTCTTTCTTCTCGTCTCGGCTCCACTCTGTCTCCGTCGCGACCTCTATCTCCTTGGCCTGAGCGGTTGTCACGTCTCCCCTTCACATACTTGTTCAAGCTTCCTGCTTTTACCAGTTGTTCTATCTCTCTCTTCAATTGATAGCACTCCTCTGTGTCGTGCCCATTCTCTTTGTGGAAGAGACAATATTTGTTAGGGTTTCGCTTCTCTGGCGCTGCTAGCATGGGTCGTGGCCAATGGAGTAGGTCACGGTCCTGGATCTGCATGATGTATACGGGACTGGTGGTGTTGATGGTGTGAACTCGGGGGTGCTTGCCCTCTCACTTCTCTGCGGCGGCGGTCTGTCCTCCTGGATGGGCGGTCGCTCTGCTCTTGTCGGTGCTCTGTCCTCGACCTCTTACCCTCTTTGCGGTCATCAGGTGCTGGCCTCTTGTTGTCCTGTGGCTTGGCCTCGATTATTTTTGTTCTAGCTTGTAGTACCTCGGCCATATTTGCAAACTCGTTGCACCGCTCCAGGAGCTCTTTCATAGTCCTGGTCTCATGACGTGCCAGGTCCTTGATCAAGTCCAGGTCCCTAATACCTCCTGCTAGGGCTGCATGCTGTGTCTGGTCATCCAAGTCCCGAACCTCCAGGGACTCCTTGGTGAACCTGGTAACGTATTCCCTGAGAGATTCCCCAGGGTTCTGTACCACGTTTAGTAGATTGACGGTGGTCTTCTTTACGCTTGTGTTGCTTTGGAAACGGGTGACGAACTGTTCACATAGCTCTGCAAGCGAGCATATAGATCTCGGTCGTAGCCTGGAGAACCATGATGTGGCTGCTCCCTTAAGGGACGCAGGGAATGCCCGACAGGATACCACGTCCGACCCCCCATACAGCGTCATCATGCCATTAAAGTAGTTGATGTGGTCATTAGGGTCAGTGGTACCACTGTAGAGTTCAAAGGTGGGTAGTCGAAACCTGGAAGGTAGTGTGGCTGACATGATCTCTGCCGAGAATGGGTGTTGTCCAGGTATGGAATGTGTCTCGCCTTTGGTCTGCTTCTTCAACCCTTCCAGCTTCTCATCCAGGTCGCGGAGTCTTTGATCGAGCTCCTCGTCCCTTGTCTGCCCCCCACGCCTAGCCGGACGTTCGCTGCGGCCCCGTTCACGCTCTCTCCTGGATGTCCCCTCCCGCCTTGAGTGTTGGCGGGATGGTGAATGGTCATGCCGTGATGAACCCTGTCGTGAAGGTGAGGGGCTTTCTTCTCTGTAGGTCCGGCTTCGTCGTGGTATGTGACTTTCTTCCAGTCGTCCGTCAAACACGGACCTCCGGACCGATCTCTGCGGGCTAGACACCCTCGCCCTGGGTGTTGGCGTCCTCCCACGTTCTGACCGTGGTGAGAGGTCTCTTGTTCTCCTGGGATGCTGGGAAGGCTCCCCCCGCTGCGGAGTGGGGGTTGCCTGTCGCGCAAGTCTCTCTGATCTCGCGGCCCTGGGAGATGATCTCCTAGGGTTTGGCTCTTGTTGAGGTATGGACTCCACCCTTGCTGCTGGTGAAGTCCTCCGACGGTGAGATGTCGCACGCTGCGTCGGGTATTCTCGAAAGAGTCGTTGTTCATCGAGGATCTGTCGTTGCAGGTCGTTGATCGACCCACGATGGGCTGGAGCATTGGGGTCAGGTGTCACCTCCACCACCACATCGTTGGCCTCGTTATTGTTGGGCTCGGCGATCACGAACTGGTCATTAAGGGGGATCTCCTCCTCCAGAGGGACATGGTCCTGGTCGTTGGCTCTGCGGCGAGAGCCCTCTGGGGGTGGTGATCCATTCCTTGCTCCGTTGTTGGTGGTGGTAGTCTTCCTTCGTGCCATTGAATGAGTATGGAAGCGAGCTAGTAGCTGTAATGGCTAGCGTCGTTCCCACAGACGGCGCCAATCATTGCGTCAAGAAATCGTCGAGCGGTCCTGCGAGTGCCGTCACCGCAAGTGGACCAAAGGGGTCAATCGAGAGAGAACCGGTGTGGTCCCGCCTAGGGCTCTCCGATGCCAAAGTTAGATCTCCTGGCGCAAACAGGATGAATAGTGATTATTCGATATGAGTTTAGATGTCCCCTATGGGGTTGTGTACCTTTGTCTTTTATAGTAGCATATGGCGGTGTGGAGAGTCCCCGTTTGATTGACGATTGTGCCGTTGAGTGGATAGAGGCCCTGGGTAACGGGGCTCTATCCTGATTGGCCATCTCCCCGTGGGAGGGAGTGTCCTGGTGGCATCAGGATCCTTGGTGGATAGATACCCGCGTGTGGTGATAACGTCCTTGGTGCTTGAATCCGTCTGGATGACGTGACCTCTAAGCGGCGGTCTAGAGTCCTGGTAGTGACATGAGTCTTAGCGATACGATCGGATCGTAGATGGGTGGCCCCCACCTCACGTGACCACGATGTTGTGCCTGGGTGAGGCCGCGGGGTGAGGAGGCCGCGCCTGGGTGAGGCCGCGCCCTGGTGAGGAGGCCGCGCCTGGGTGAGGCCGCGCCTGGGTGAGGAGGCCGCGCCTGGGTGAGGCCGCGGGGTGAGGAGGCCACGGGGTGAGGAGGCCGGCGCTGGGTGAGGCTGTGAGGAGGCCGCGTGGTGAGGAGGCCGCGGGGTGAGGAGGCCGGCGCTGGGTGAGGCCGCGCCTAGGTGAGGAGGCCGCGCCTGGGTGAGGAGGCCGCGGGGTGAGGAGGCCGCGGGGTGAGGAGGCCGGCGCTGGGTGAGGCCCGCCCCGGGTGAGGCGGGAGGCCGCGTGGTGAGAGGCCGCGGGGTGAGGAGGCCGCGCTGGGTGAGGCCGCGCTAGGTGGTGAGGCCGCGCTGGGTGAGGTGAGGAGGCGCGCTGGGTGAGGAGGCCGCGCTGGGTGAGGCCACGCCCGGATGTGCGGCCGCGCCGAGTAGTGGCCGCCCCCGAGTGGTGTTGGGACTCCGGTTCGTTCCCCTTGGCTATGGGGCGGGTCGTCTGTGACACATGGCGGTCGTTGATTGGCCCGGTGAATATTGGATGTATCACTAACCATTACCTATAAATTTAAACTAAACAATATGATCCAATCTTGGTTTAGATACGATGGTGTAGGGAGGAAAAACAAAAAGGGGAAGGGGTATGCAAAAGGTAGGTAGGGGGTGGTGCTCAGGGCTTTAAACTTAGAATCGGTGACGAAATCAATCCGTATCGATTATTGATTCGGATCGAATCAGAATTGATCAAAACCGGTCCAATTAACCTTAAAATCGATCTGAAAGGGTAGGAATCGAGGAATCTCAGGGTGAATATTTCGATTCAGAGCAGCAAAAATCAGAATCGATCAAGACCGACTCCTAATCCGATTCACCAATTTTTGAAACCCTGGCGGTGATGGGCTGCTGGAAGAGGAAAACAGGAAGAGAGGGGTAGATCTCAGGGCTAATTTGGGGTTTTAAAAATAAAGGAAGAAGGAAAGCTGGAACTATGGATTTTTTTTGGAGGAATCAGAAAACAAATTTTGGATTAGAGGGTTTTGAGTAAATATAGGTTTCATATAGGAGAGTGATAATAATTGTCCCTTTAAACTAACGGTTGTTCAACTGTCATCAATATACTCTCAGACATGCACCTTCACAGTTCCCAATGTCTTATGAGCAAGTAGCTTTTCCTATTCCCTAAAATAATTGTAAGGGACCGTTCGTATACGGAAAGGACCATACGGCCGTCCGACACTCCCAACTATAGCCCCATGTTCCTCTGTGCCCCCACTCCCCTACGCTACTGCCCAATCTGCCACCTCCTGCTAACAAAGATACACAAATCTCACCTCTTTTTCAGTTTGGATTTTTCCCTCTTAATTTCCTAAACTACCCCTCTCTTACTCCCAAAATACCAAAACTGCCTCCCGTTCCATCATAACTTCTCCTAGTTTGACGAAACATCCCTGCCCACAACTCTCATTTTACTCTTTTATTCATTTTGTCGTTACACAAGATGGAGCGAAAAGTGAGATGATCGTCTTGCCCTCATAAAAGGTGAAAATTCCACATTTGTTGATACTTCTGTGCAAATTCTCATCACACAGGGTCACTCTCTTTATTTATTATCTCAAATAAATGCAAGCTAAGAAAAAAAGGGAGAATGTTTTCTGTGCTGCAGTGCGGGCTGTGCTCAGGCACATGGGCCTGCCACTCAGGGGGTAGGGTGGTCATTGCACCACCCCCATGTGCCTGGACGTAGCCTACGCTGCGGCACAGAGAACAATGCTCCAAAAAAAAATTAACCAAGATTGTAAATCATTTGGCTTCACTTCGGTTGAAGGTAGGAAGGGTAAAAATAAAAATCAAATTGTTTATCAAACGGTTTCGGAGTTGTGTGGTTGCCCACCATGTTAGAGAAATCAACTCCTGTGCGAACCTCCTAGTAGGATTTTAAATTCTTATCAAGAGGTTCATTTCTATATAGATAGTCTCCCAGACGCACTCTCTTGCCTTATAAGAGAGGATGCCTTTGGGAAGAACTTCTATTGATTGTGAATTCATTTTATTTATATTAATACAAAGCTCCTTTTCTCCAAAAAAAATAAAAAAATCAAATTGTTTATCAAATGATTTTAATATCTAAAATTATAATCAATTAATAAATAATTCTGATAGGAAGGATTTCGCACACGGTAGATTCTCTCATCAACTCCATCAAATAGGTGGGCTAGTAGTTTTTATGACATTTTAGTAAATGCCAATTTGACTGCATTTAATGCAGATTGTGTACATACACGATCGTGCATGAAAACTTTTGCCAATGATTTTTAAGGAATTAAATTGTATGATTTTTGTAGTTTTTGATTTTTGGTTTTTTTGTTGATTTGAGAATTACCAGTTCTAGACCTAATTAGGAATGAATCTATTTTTGAAGCCTAAAAAAGAAATAAAATACTGTTGAGCTTGAATCAAAACATCTAGTATCAAATTGTGACTTAAATATAAAAACAATTTAAATTGATTTACATGATATGAATGCACTATAAAACACTAAAGAGTGTATATAGAATGTAAAAATTAACCAAATTTTATTCAATTTAGTACGTATAATCGGTTTGAATTGGTTTAATGTCGAATCACACCATTTAATAAACAATTTCACTTTTTAAAATCCAAACCTAATCGAACAATAAACTAAACGATTTATTGGTTTCGATTTAAACGGCTCGATTCGATTTTGTTGAATGATTTCATTTTTCAATTCACACCCTCAATCGAAGGTCTGTGGAGTTGAGACGGGTCAATGATAGTGTTGTACTGTTTTAATTTGTTTGGACCTTGATCCGACGGTTTGGACTTTAGACCATTGGCTGAACCATCAAAGCATACGAATGATCAACTGGTCGGACCGTCGGATATGGAAGTGGCATTATCGAGATTTATAAGGCCAGAGAGGGCTTTTCAGGGAAGTGGATCTATAAGAGTCACGATCAGAAAGACTCGATCTGTCCCCTCATACGTGAAGCGTACCACGTTAGGAAAGAGAGAGAAGGACCCGCCTGCTCCTACAAGAAACCGACAACAACCGAACCCCTTTCTGTGTCTCTCCCCTCCTTCCTTCTTTCGTTTACACTCCCCTCTGCAACCCTAGACACAAATGCGCACCAACTTTTTTCTGAAAGCTTCTCAGTAACCGATTCACCATGAACTGAGCTTGACATCTCTCTCTTCGACTTATAATTATGTAGTTTGGGTCTTCAGAAGATTTTATATTTGAGCTGTGATGGTTCATTCTCCTTGAAATTTTCTGGATTTTTTATTATTTTGAGCTTGAAATTTTGAGCTTGAAGCCTAAATGGAGTAAGCCTTCTATTGCTCCTGTTGCTGCAGAGAAATGGAGTGTTCTTCCCCCCTCGAGGCCTCAACTAGAATGATTACGAACTGCGTGTAGGTTTCAGTTTTGGATGAAGAACAAAATTGTGTCCACCTTCTTTGATTTGGTGGGTAGATATCAAGACTCTTTACAGATTTTGGGTTACTGAAGGATTCACTGTTTGGATGCACTTGGATGGTGTCTGCACTTGAGGAGTTCGACAATGGCGAAATGTATTTGGCATATTAAGCTTATATTCTTCACTCTGTTATCCTGTACAGCATTTGAGTCTTTTAAGATTGAAAATCTCTGATGTGATATGTTTAGCTCTTTAGCGTTGAGCTAGTTTTGAAGAAACAGGTAAGAGTTCAGGCTTTCCATCACCGTACTAGTTGCAAAAGACTTGTGGAGGGGAGATTTGATGATTTGGGGAGTAGTGGATCGGATCAGATGATGAATTTTCAGTGGTTCAAGCAGGTACCAAACCATGGTAGATCCGAAAGGAAACTCTCGCTTGGAGAATATAAACGAGCCGTTTCCTGGTCCAAGTACTTGGTCTCCTCTGGTGCAGAAATCAAAGGAGAGGGTGAGGAAGAGTGGAGTGCCGATTTGTCTCAGCTGTACATCGGGAATAAGTTTGCATCGGGGCGGCACAGTCGTATCTATCGCGGGGTATACAAGCAGAGAGCGGTGGCGATCAAGCTGATAAGCCAGCCTGAGGAAGACGAGGGGTTGGCAGTTATGTTGGAGAAACAGTTTACTTCAGAGGTTGCGTTGCTCTTTCGTCTCCAACACCCTAATATTATCACTGTAAGCTCTGTTCCTTCATTGCACACTTACTCCCCTGAATTGTGAGACGAGAAGAATGTTGTCTGACACCCACACTTAAACTATGTCAACTCTGTTTTTTTTACTAATATTTCATTACTGATTTCTTTGGTCATTTCCCTCCATGATAGTATAGGATGAGAAGAATCTGAACTCATCCATGTACACAAAATTGTGTGTTTCTGATTTTCTAATTACTTTATCCTGTTGGACGTATGAACACTCATTTGTCTACATTACCAGTCCGCAGCAACTGTTGCTCCACATGAAAAGGTTGTCTCGCCGTTTGAAACTTAATTTCTTTACTTTATTTGCAAATTAACAGAATGATTCCCTTCTTATATTCATAAAATTTCAAGAAGATGCTTTTAGTTTTCATAAAAATTTCAAAAAGATGCTCTGATTTCCCCTTTTTTTTTTTTTTGGGTAGAGCTCTGATTTCCCTTTACCGTACTTGGTACTTAGTAGAATTCTGAGTTCTTAATTTTGAAATTCTCCAGTTATAGATATATGGCAATTTACGCACAACACTCGTTTATTATTTTATCACCCGACTGCAATACATTCTGCTGTTCTTCTCTTGATACTTTTGATGAACAAACATTTTGAACTTCACTAATGCCCACATGTGTCGCTAACAGATTTAAAGTTTGCTGGGCCAAGCTTCACTGTACAATGTAAAGATCTCTCCAACTTTTGATCAATCCCTGCTTTTTAAAGATTCTTGGACATAAGATCTTCAAGAGGTGTTTTTTCTTTCACTATGCGAAGACAATAAATTACCACAAACTTCAGCAGGCTATCTTCTCTAAAAGAATCACTGGATTGGTTTCTCATGCATTACCTTCTCTGGCAGTCTTTACAAATTGTATCTTATTTCCATCTTCATGTCATCCACTACCCCTCCTGTCTTTTCTCAATGTCACCCTTGCTGCAACAACCTGTCCTGCTTTATTGTAAATTCTGGTTACAAGTGTATGATAGTCTGGATCTAGAAAATGTAACATAGCAACAGGATGTTAACCTTCATAGGTTGTCAAAGTTGTTGAAGTCATATTATTCATCCAAAGTTTTGATCTTTCTTTGCTTTGATGTCCTTCACTTTGCATAATGTGTAAAGTCCACCTAGAAAGGAACAATGTCTATGCTCAGTGTATGTACCCATACTCAGGTACACCTGGAGATCATTTCCCCCTGAATTAAAATCACCATCACAGAGTACCCTTGTCTGGTCAACTTACAGAACTTAATGAAGTGGAGGACCTCACTCCAAAAAGCCAAAACTTGATAAAAACTTTCAGAATATAGCCTCATATGTAATAATAAAAAAATAAGCCCCTGGACAAGATACTGGTTATTTTACGCTGCTGCTAGAAGAAATGCTTGTTCTTGAGTTGTGGCATTATCAGAAACTATGGAGTGGATGTAAACCAGGTGAAAGTCCTGCTTTAGCATGATCTAGGAAAGGTGGATAGGGGTCGGTCCTATTCAAGGCATTTACTACTGGTGGCTGCCCGCAAATTCGAACCCACGCCTTTGTGGTAGCACCACAAGCTTTTTCTTCATCAGGTCTTACAGTAGTTCACTATATATCAAAGCCTAATCTGTTCTACCCATAGTTCAAGATTTCGGTTCCGAGCCTGGTTTCGACTTGGCTCGAAACCAAAATGTTTCGCAAAAGTGCGAAACACCGAAATTTCAGTCAACCTGGAAGGATTCGGTTGCAAGTTTCGGTAGAGGGTTTCGAGGCCTAAATGGCCAAATTAGGTACCGAAAATTCCTAGGAAACCTTATTTTTAGCCCTTTAAACATAGTGAAACCTTTAGATAACCCCCCCCCCCCCAAATGGTAGTTTGACTTTGAACGTAGTTTGGTACTATATGTTGTATACTGCTGCAGATATTCTTTAATATGGTCTATTCCACACAAAATTTAGTACTAGAATACACGTAATTCAATTAAACAACTTAAATATGCATGAGGAATGAATAGACATAAAATTATAAACTATTTCATAATTATTAAATGTTATACATCATGCATGGTTTACTCCTAGAGTCAAAGATATGAATACGAGCAAGTCACCCCTATGCCCATTCTAGAGTCCTAGTACAGTAGTACCACATCGAGTTTCAGGCAGGATCTAAACCACTAGAATGTTATTGCTACTACTTCAAGTTATTTTAAAAACAAAAAATAAAATCTGGCTCCGTGAAGTCATAGATCGGGCTACGGTCTGTAACATATAAATTTTGAAAGCCAACCACCAAGTATTTAGCCAATTTTTTTGCAAAAACTAATTTTGGAGAAAGTGATATACCCTCAACTTTGAATCTTGCACAAATCTTCTAACAACACTGCAAATCGTTGCTTTCAATGCATTCCTCTACTGCCCAACAATTCGTTCCATGTTTTACTGAAATGATTTGGCCAAAAATCACAGTTTTCCCAAGATTTCATGTCGAAACCAGCAGAATTTTCATTTGAAATATGATATTTATTATAAAGCTTAAGTATCGTTTCAGATGAAATTCCTCCGAAACGGTACATGTCAAAATTTCATCGTAACACCCAAATTTCAACCGACATCTTGTATTCCTTTAATATCACACCATATTTCATTTTGACAAATTTTGAAACAGAATTATTTCGCAAAATCTTTAACTATGATACTTCCATGTCTGTCTATGTCAGCTAAAGGTTGCAACTTATATGCAATTTGGGGGTCTGTGTGTGTAATTTAACTGCTTTTATTCCGCTTCATGCAGTTTGTTGCAGCATGTAAGAAACCTCCTGTGTTCTGTATCATCACTGAGTACTCATCAGGAGGCTCACTTAGAAAATACCTCCATCAGCAGGAGCCAAATTCCCTTCCACTAGATTTGGTTTTGAAATTTGCCCTTGATATTGCTCGCGGGATGCATTATCTTCATTCCCAGGGGATACTCCACCGGGACCTTAAATCTGAAAATCTACTACTCGGTGAAGATATGAGTGTGAAGGTTGCTGATTTTGGGATCTCATGCTTAGAATCTGAGTGTGGCAGCAGAAAGGGGTTTAGAGGTACATACCGCTGGATGGCGCCTGAAATGATAAAAGAAAAACATCATACGAGGAAAGTTGATGTATACAGTTTTGGCATAGTCCTTTGGGAGCTTCTAACAGCATTGACACCTTTTGAGGGCTTGACATCAGAACAGGCTGCTTTTGCAGTCTCCGAGAAGGTATACTCACCTTAGTTCCTTGAGCATTGTTCATTTCTACATTAGTGCTAAATAAGAACTGTTACATGCACATGTGCAGAAATCGCCACCCTAAGCGGTTGTTGCTTCTAGAGTAGCTTGCCTATTGTTGTACCTGTATTTTCTGAATTTAATGGGATTTAATTCCTATTATGCCTTATGGATATTTGGCCAACCAACTTTGTTAATGGAAATTGCCACAGCATAAAACTTTTGCTTACGGTATGTGCACAGGCTAAAACTTGACCATTTAACATGTTTGTTTTTCTAAAACTACTACACAAACAAGTGTGCACCTTGGGTTGTTTCTCCATCATTTTTACCCCAAACATTTTAAGCCTTTTTTACCATAAAACATTCTGTAGAACCTGTAGAATGCCAGTATAGATAGTGAGCCACCTGTAAAAGAAAAAACCAAGTAGGAAACAGAGTTCTGACTTCCAAAAGCTCCCCCCCCCCCCCCACCTCCCCCACCTAAGCTATCCACCAAGTCTGCACTGTGAAGTAGCCTGATAAACTCAACTTTTCTCACATTTGGATTGTGAAAAAGCTTGATTTTCAGGAGAAAATGATTTCTCACTTGTTGCATTACCCTCTGGAAAATGGATTGGGTGACATTCTGTCGGCCGGATATATGCCCTTTCTTTTCTTTCCTTTTTCCAACCCAAACATGGAAAATTTTCTGAAGAAATTGCTCATTGTCTTCTCTTTTTTCTTTGTAACTTATCTTGTAGGCATCAAACATAGGAGAAAGAAGACTCTACCCAGATGGATCAGTGACACTCAGCTTATAAACTAAAAAGCTTGAAAATAGAGTACAAATCACTTACTTGTAGCCCTAGAAAGTAATTTAAACTACTTTGTGAGAATGTGGATTCTCATACAAAGTCTACTAGTATAGTTATGGGGAGCAAATTCCTTGCCTCTGATTTTTTTAGTTTTCTTACCTCTTTCATGAATTCTTTTATCACCAAGACTGGAAACTCTTAAATCAAATGAAGGGCAGGCTGTTTGGAGGGACTATTTGTCTTTATTCAAACCTAGAAAATTTCAAAATCTAAGTGCATGATGAACCTTCGCTATATCCTATAAGTACATAGTGTCATTAAATGTATCATTCCATCATTTACTACTATAGCATCCTACAATGAAGCCGTAGATGTGACTCTTCAATCACCTCACAAGGTAACAAAGCCTGACATATTCATGCAGGAAAATTTCTAATTTGATGTTTTGTTGAATTTCAAAATATAATTCTAGATCACTGTCTGCTTCGTAGCTTACATGGATTGGCAATCATGTTAGTGCATTTGTTATCAAAGTTCAACATCTTATAAAGTTAGGTTGGTGCTTGCTCCATTGATCTCAGGGTTGCATGGTTCGTATCCTATTCCACCGGCGTACTGCTCTTACCGCCTTCTCCAAGGCTCTTGGATCTTTCTATGCCCAGCAGCTTAGCCTTCAATCTATAGTACTCGACTCAGTTAGACAAACTGATTGGGACGATGTTACTTCCCCTGAGAAAGTACACAACTTTCTTCAGATTGCAGATTGTATCGAAGATCATTTAAAAGATGTTCTCTTCTATAAAGCATACAAAATTTGTTTATATTTAAAAGCAAAAGAAATCCTTCCCCGGGAAATATTTCCATTTCAGAACGAATAGATAACAAAAAGAAATGGCAAAAGCAAATCTGTGGAACTAGACCCTCAAAGTTCTAAAATATTAAATGTGAATTAACATGAATGCACTGATAGAAGATGAAGCAATTTATGTGCAGATTGCCAGTTGAAGCACACTGCATATTTTGTTTGATGTTCAGATTGTATGATTACTCAAGTAACATGAGAGACTCAATGCATATCTTTCCCATCTTCTGATTTCATGATTGATGGTTCACAATCTGCAAAATTCATTTTTTGCTTTCTGGTATCCTAATTTGGTTTTGGTTGATGCAGAATGCGAGGCCTCCATTGCCCTCCGCATGTCCAGTGGCATTAAGCTGTCTCATAAGTCGATGTTGGTCATCTAATCCAGATAAACGTCCTCACTTCGCTGAGATTGTTTCAATTCTTGAAAGTTACAGTGAATCCCTTGAACAGGATCCAACTTTTTTCACATCCTACAAACCCCCTGAAAAACGTACTTTTCTGCGATGCATCCTGAAGTGTATAACTGTCCGTAGGTTCACTTCTTTAAAAGCCTAACATTCTTATATGGAATTAATTATGCAATAAGTTACCTTATTTTTCTTGAGTGGTTGCTTAATGTTAGGAACAAAAAGACTTTCTTCCATTATCAATGCATTTCCGTAGGTTCACTTCTGTTTTTTGTTGGTAGAAGACCGTAGGTTCACTTCTAAATACATTTGTTTTATGTAGAGCAAAGTTCTAAATCTCGGTTTCAAGATCAATTTTGACTCTGGCCAGATGTATAGGGACAATACTAACGATACTAACCAGATGTATTACTTGTTGTGAAGGAATGCATTTTTTTTTTTACTTTTTCAGCAAAAAAAAATAAAAATTTGACTCTAGCCAAAACTAAGATTTCCCATATTTCAAACGAAACTAAGTCGAAAACTGGTATATTTTTGCAGCAAACTCGAAACCAAGGTTTTCGAGGCCCAAACGGGGCAATTATGAGAACCGGTTAAGAAGCCAAAATGATGGGTTATTTGGCCATTTCAAAAAGGTAGGGGAGAAGGGGAGGTTAAGAGTTCACTTGTAGGGGAGGGGGGAGGAATCAGAGGTTGAACTTCAAGCAAGAGCGTTGGAGTAAATAGGGGGGAAATTCGGGGGAGTGAGAAATTTTCCCTTAAAAATATTTAATTCACAACATATTTTCTTAATTGTGAATATTGGAGAAGTGGTAAGAAAGGATATGCATATGGTAGGGTTCGATTATAGTATGATCGCAGATAGACCCATGGTGCCAATCCCTTGTAGGGGATATTCCTGAGATGTTGTTTTGACTACTGCTTAGACTTTTCTATTTAGTAATTTTATTCTATTTTTCTTTTTTTTCTTTTTTTTTTTTTTTTTTTTTTAAAATGATCTCTTCGGATCCATGTAGTGATCCCATTTAATTGGGATAAAGTTATGGTGGTTGTTGTTGTTGTGGTTTTCCACAAGCTGCCACTGCCGGCATGTAATAGAACCCCCATGCCCAACAAATGGGGGCATGGGAGGGGACGCTTCATGGACTCATATGTCGGGGAGGAGAGGGAATTCAAGAGGGCTGTACACATGAGATTATTAAGATAAAACAATATCCTTGTTCTCCAATCATAAGAACGAGTTATTGCTATAGAGGAGAAATAGGCTGAATTGTGGTTTCTTTTTAGTAATCCTTCTTCTAACCAAAATTAGGATCGATTTTCCCTCCACCCATGGTGAATGAGATCCCATTCAATGAGAGACGGGAGAGGACAGAATGAGTATCGGGAGGATATTTTGAAACATACTAAAACCCTAGGATGGTAGGTGAACCATCCACGCTCTATGGGTGGAGGAAAACTTTGTCTCCAAAACTATATTAATTATTTGGGAGAGGGTTGTCGATGCTAGTGGTATTGGGAACCCACCATTCAGGGGGTGGACAATGGTCCTATAATAGGGTCAAGAGAGGAGAGAGAATGTCAAGAGAAAAAGAAAGAGAGGTGTTGGTGATGTTATAGCCTTGCTGCCAGCTAAAGAACCTTTTCATCAATTCTTTGTAATAAGTTTTCTTAGCTAGTATGTATTTTTATATTGTAAGGCTTTTGTGATTCTGTTATTAAATTAAATCTATCATTAGGAGAAAAAAAAGTTTTCTAGGCTTGAGTCTTGATAAGATTAGAGAGTTTCTTTAGTCTAACACCAATTTTTACCACCTGGAAGGGAGATGTAGCAATATGGATATCCAGAAAATGTTCAAGATGGCCACATTATTAAATTTCATATTCAATTCTATCATACACCCTCCCCATATGTTGGCATCTTCCTTTTGACATTCAACTGTCTTGTCTGTCGACTATTTTTTTGTAAAAACTTTAATTTTTTCATTGAATTTTCAAAATTTTATTTTTCTAGCTTAAACTTAAGCTGAGGGAAGGAACCTCGTTCCAAGGTGGGTTAGGGGGAGTAGGAAGTTGTGGTGTTGATTCTGCTTGAGGGAGAGGGAACTTACTCGGGTAAAAATATGGAGTCTTATTTGAGTCGGATGATATATGACCAAGTCTCGTTATTTTTTTTGGTAAATGGAGAATTTATTGATGAGAGGGGGGAGTACCACCAGTAGCTTCAGCCACACACAGGTCTTGAAGCCACCGAATGGAATTGGGCCAATCTGTGACGTACCCAAGCGACAGAGCCTTCCTGGCTAGAGCATCCGAAACAATATTCATAGCCCTAGGAACAAGGGAGAAAGAAATAGCAGAAAAAAAGGATTTTAAATTGACCACATCAGCCACTAAGTTCTCCACCTCCCAACCTGGTGTTTTCCTGCCTTCGATAAAGAGAATAGCATCCTTACTATCCGAATCCACCAGCAAGTTGTTGAAGCCCAGCTCTAAAGCCAAAACGAGAGCACTACGAATAGCCATGATCTCTCCTTGGATAACTGAACCAAACATCTGAGGGAGGGAGTGCGCCCTTAATACAGCACCAGTGTGGTCTCTAAAAATCACTCCTAAACCTCCCCTGACTGCATCCTTAATGAATGCCACATCACAGTTCGCCTTCACAGCACCCACCGGAGGGGGCAACCACTACAAGCAAAGCTGAGGACCACTGAACCTCGAGCCAGGCGAAGGGTCTCTGTGCCCAAGATCTGAAGGAACACCCGGTTTAAGCACAATGTTGTAAAACTCCAGATAAGCCGTATCAGCCATGTGGAGAACATCAGGTGGAGACCAAACCTTACCATTGAACACCTGTTCATTACGGACGTGCCAAAGGTACCAACAAATAAAAGAGGCTCTTGAGAGAGACTTGCGAGCAAGCTTTTTGTCTTGATTTAACCAAGTATTCCAGCCTTGAGTCCAATCTTTCAAACACGGCCTATCAGCTGGAGGGTAAAATTGAAGAGGGCTTCCAAACCAAACGCTTCGAGCAAAGGGACAATAAAAAAGAATATGATCACCGGATTCAGTTTGAGCCCCATATCTAGAACAATTCGAATCAACATTAACATGCAGAGCTTGAAGGCCATCACCCGAAGCAATAGCTTCATTACAAATACGCCACAGTAGAGCTTTAATTTTCGGGAGGGTATGCAAAGCCCAGATACGATTCCATACCTCATAAGGTGTGTGCTCCCATTGCCGAGATCTGAAAGTGGAAGCTCTAACCGATAGATCCTCCTCCTCCTTCTTTGCAAGCAGTTTATAGGCTGACTTGACTGAGAAACGCCCAGCTCTAGAAGCACCCCAGTATCTCTTATCTTCCCCAGAATTGAGACTAAGAGGAATTTTAAGAATTGCAGTCATATCAGAAGAATGAAAAATTGATTGTAACAGATTGAGATTCCAACTCCTGTTTGCATGATCAATCAAATCTGCCACGACCATAAGACTGCACCCCTTCGGCTTTTGGAATTGCAGTTTTCCATTAGGTAGGGTCGGAACCCACCTATCATCCCAAATCCTAATTTTTGCACCATCCCCAACTCTCCAAATAAGCCCTTCCAAGAGAACATCACGGCCTACAAGCAGACTTCTCCAGCCCAAGAGGGGCGATTTCCCACCTTAGCCTCCAAAAATTCACAATGAAGGAAATAAATGGATTTTAAAAACTTTGCCCAGTGAGAGTCCGGAGAAGACCATAAACGCCAAACTACCTTCGCAAGGAGAGCACGGTTTTGGAGCTTTGAGTCTTTAAAACCTAACCCCCCTCTAGATTTAGGCCTACACAGCCGCTGCCAAGACATCCAATGGATTCTCTTCTTCTCATCAGAATCACCCCAATAAAAGTTTGCAGAAGCTTTCCTTAAAGAGTCATGAAAGGAAGAGGGGAGCTTGAAGTGGGAGCTGGCATAGTTTGCCATAGGAGCAATAGCTGCTTTAATTAACACCTCTTTCCCTGCATGAGATAGCAACTTACCCTTCCACCTTTGGAGCTTACTTAGAGTCTTCTCCTTAATGTCATTAAAAATATCCTTCTTGGCCACCCCAAAATGAGTAGGCAACCCCAGGTACTTTGTCGGGCCATCTCCATTCTTCACCTTGAGGATTCTGGCACCTTTTGATTCTCTCATGGGTTTGCCAAGTCTCGTTATTTTATACCTTAGTCAAGTCTACATGACTTTTCATCAGATTTTTCAAAATTTTGACTTGATTCCGGAGACTCGCCCCAGTCAAAAACCCGATTTTCCAACTATAATATAGTAGACAATAAGCAGCTCCATCGAAAGTCTCGGAGCAACATTATAGCCCGTGTCGCTTACTCCAAATAGAGCAATTGATCAAGAAGAAATGGGAACTCCGAAATTACAAAAGAGAAGATGGAGAAGGGATAGAAATGGAAGAAAAACAACAATAACAAAATGCTTATTGCCGACCTAGAGATTGTGGAAGTCCTCCATACATCGATCTTTTTGGCTCTTGTCGGGTTTCGTGGAAGTCTAACATTAGATCAAAGAAGAGGTAGTAGCATGGTTTAAGGAATCGATATCGGATCGGCTTGATCTACTAATACGATACCGATCCAAGGTAAAAATGTAAATAAAACCATTTCTTTTATCAAAATTAGAGGTTAAAACCGTATGATACAGGCCGATCCGGGTTTGTATCGTATCGGTATCTATCGAGACCGATCCCGATTTGGATAACTTGGGTTGTAGTGGTGTGCTCTATCTTGGCTTTTGTAATTGTATTAAGGGAAGTAGTTTTCTGTGTAGGCCAGCACTCCCATGTGTCTATCTCTCTCCTCCTCAAAACAAGGGAGAGAGGTCTCTTTTCATATGGAGAGGAGAGAGATAGACTCATGGACAATGAACTTTCTTGCTTGTATTAAATAAGCAATTGTGACTTTAAATTTTATTCATTGACAGTTTGGCCGAGTGGTCTAAGGCGCCAGATTTAGGCTCTGGTCCGAAAGGGCGTGGGTTCAAATCCCACAGCTGTCAAAAAATAACTTTTTTTTTAATTTTTTATAGGACTGATTGGATGCGGTTTTATCTGTGGCCCGTTCAAAAACCCATACAGATACTGGGTGAAAACTGTATGGGATATCTGATTTGATCTTATGTTTTGTTCTTTTAAAACGAACCGGTTGGGCACACTTTTAAGCTTTGTTTGACTGCAAAAAAAAATATTAAAAGAAGGGAAATGAAAATTTTAAGTATGATTGTGCAAAAGTATTTTAAACGAGAGTAGAGAGTATCGATAATTGTAAGCATAACTGAGCACCCTCTTTCTATAGCTCTCTCTTCATCATATGAAATGATCTCACTGCCCTTCCATATACGAAATCATTCTGTCACGCATCATCAGTTTGCTCTTCTATGCCACTTACTCAAAGAAAGCTCTCCCCAAAATTGATTGTAACCTAAAGAGACATCATTGATGGTTTGGAGGAAAAACTTTCCCATAGTGTTAGAATACTATTTCCCTTTCTTTATTATATTTTCTTTCATAGTCTGACCATGTGGGATGCATATGGATGATTCTATTATTCTCTCTACCATTGGTGTGATGTACAGATTCCTCCCCATACCATCGTGTGAAACGGATCTTTATCCCCTCAATTTACCTGGCCGTCAATTTCCTTAATTTTATTTAATAAGGGATACGAAAATGACCACCCTACCCCCTGCCTGACCGCACTGCCCGGGTGGATCCACCTCCCCCTATTAGATGGAATTGAGGAAATTAACGGGGAGGCAAATTGAGGAGATAATTTTCCGTGTGAAACCCCCTCTGGCCCTCTCCCTATTTTATTCTTTCAAAGGACTGGTAAATGGGGCTTTTATCTTTTGCCCAGCAGCCCATTAAGCTGGTTGTGGGCTGTGGACTATGGGCTTGGAGCATACAGTCCAGTCTGGTAAGTAGAAAGAGGCCAAACCGTGGCATCAAAATATTGTATATGATGTATGATGTATGATGTATGATGTATGATGTATGATGAGGATTGGATATATGATTGATTAATTGAAGCAAAGGTGGGGTCCACATGTAGTGATATGAGGAATGGATGACTACCTTCTACTCTCATTACAAGATAACAATATTTAATTAAAGAACCACATTAAAATAAAAAATAAAAAAACATTATATTAAAGAAATTTAAAATTAGGAATGTAAGAGTGATGGGGACATTTTAGTTGAAGATTGAATAGATATATTATTTTAAAATCATAAAATCAAATCAATCTCTATCACATCAAACGTTCCATTGATTTTCTTGTGATTGTTGGGATCTCAATATCTCATCAGGTTCACCATCACCCATAATATATTATTCTAATAAGACAAAATAACAATAATAATCATAGTAATAATAATTTATATCTATATTTATGTATTGTTATGTGGCAAAGTGAGCATTATACTCACTCGGCATAGTGAAGTTTTAAAGGCAATCATTTTCTTTTTGAATTTAACACTTAGAAGGTACAAAAGAAACATCTTTTGTTTTTTTTGTTCAAAATTTTCTGCTTTACAAATCTAGGGAACCTCTTAATAAGATTCAAACCACAAAGAAATTAGGCTCCCATTGAGTATTTAGAACGCAGCTTTCAGATATGTTGGTTGTAATGATATTTTTAAATGAGTATTCAAGGTAAATCAATCTGAGAACATCACCAATTCATGTCAAATTCAATTCATTAACAAAGTCCACTAAGACACATTTTCGTTGCAATGATATTTTAGAGTGATTATCAGAACCTTCTCTCCCTTCATGAATTTGACACCCAAACTGAGATTTAAAAAAAAAAAAAAAACCTCAATAAGGAGTCCTAATATTTTAGAGTGCTTAACCCATTTCTTAAACAAATCAGAACATTCATAATCTCGGTTGTCTACCTAGTTTCTATTTAGTTAACCAACGGTTTCCGGTTTTGAACTTAACCGAATTGGTAATAGAACCTATAAAATCAAAAGCACGTCGTTTATTTACAATGTGGTTTGGTTTGATCGTAAACGGTTGGTTCCGATTCCAACAATTGGTTTCGGTTTCGTTTTGATACCCTTAAATTGTGTTGCCTCCTTATGTTCGGTTCTAAGCCTTCTCCACCCCACTATGAGTGTATTCTGGTTAGGGGTGTCCAAAGTCGTCCCAAACCGATGAAATCGAACCAAATCTATCGAAATCAGTCAGTATCAAGTTTGATATAAGTTTATTGTATCATGTTTTAGAATAGAGCTTTGCGACACCACATCCAAGCTAGATCGCACCAAAATCAATCTTAGAAAACTGAACTGAAACCAAACCCAAACCAATAAGAAATTAATATTAGACCGAAATTCATTAAAAACACACACACACACACACATTTTTTCATACTTAGGAATATATTTTCATGGTGTAACTGAACATGAACCAATATCGAACCAAATCGATGCATCTTTATTGGATCATGTTTTGGACACACTCATTCTCACCCCGAAACTGATGAAATCGACCGATTTGACATCCCTAATTGTGGTATATGATGGTGCATGTTCTATTGCGGATTGGAATCGGCTGTTTCGACTCGGAATCAACCGAGGCCAATACCAATTAACCCGAATTCTTCGTTCAACGAGTCCGATCAAGTTAAGCCGAGTTCGATTGATTCTGATCAATTTCCGATCGAGTCTGGCCGACTCGAATCGATCCGACTGCACAATAGTCTATCAACAAACTCTTTAATGTTCCTATCTGAGCTTCCATCTTCATCTACTGCCTCCTTAGCCAGTTCCTTCCACTTCATAGCATTCCTCCTAATCTCTATCCCTCTTTCCCCCTCCATTACTTCCCTTGTGCATCTCTCTATCTCTTCCCTTCTAGCAATACCCTTCTCATCCACCCCAGCCCTCACTCCCACTTCCCAAACATCAGCAGTTAGCTTGGCATTAGTGGTTTGGTCAATCCATTGTGGCACTGCCACCACGGGCACTCCCAAGCTTAAAGACTCTATGGTTGAGTTCCACCCACAGTGTGTCATGAAGCAGCCCACAGCTCCATGAGCCAGCACTTCCAATTGAGGACACCAGGGCACCATAAACCCTTTCTCTGCTATCTCCTCTGCAAACCCATTTGGGAGCTTCTTGTTCTCTGATTCCCTCACTACCCACAAGAAATGGTAATTGCTTTCCTTCAGCCCAAATGCCAATTCCTCCATTTGTTCTTTTTTGAGCTCAGCTATGGTACCGAAGGATACATAGATGACAGACCCAGTTTCTCTATTGTTCAGCCAGTTCATGATGGAGTCTTCACTTGGTTTGAATAGATTGAAACCATAATCTGTGTCTCCTTCAATCCGCTTGTCTGAGTACATAGATGGCACGGTTGGTCCTATTGTCTTGATTGGCCATTGCTTCACCATCCAATTCAATACCTGATTGAAATATAGTAACATCAATCCCCAAATTCAAGATCCCAGTAAAGAACTAAATTCTTAGTTGTGTTTAAAGACACAGAATCATATAACTTCCTTGCATTTGAAAATCCCAAAACTAATGAGAGAATAATTACCAAATTCAAGAGCTAGAGAAACTAAAACAGAGACCCACCTTGCTCTAACTTGTCAAATGTGTAACAGAGTTCAGCTACCAAATCCAAGTGAATCTAATAAAGAATTAACAGAGACCCACCTGGTCCTCTAACTTGTCAAATGTGTTGAAGAGGATGAAATCTGCCTCTTCAAGGTTAGAGAATTGGATCAACATGATGGGCAGCAATGATGGGTAAGATTCCAAATCAGAAACAAAGGATGGCAGATCATTTATTTGAAGCAGGGGAAGTCCATCAATGGACACAGTAGGTCCTGGCACAGGAAGACTCAGAAGGCCATGTTTCACATGGTAATAGATAGAATTCACAGCACAAGACTGAGTGAAGAATGAAGCTCCAGCTATGCCAAGCTTTTTGGCTACATCAAGAGCCCAAGGCAGAGTGGAATCATAGACAAGGCACTTAACAGGAATCCTCTGTTTCTTGATGAGTTCAAACAAGGTCTCTGAGCCGACGGCTTTGAACCGATCGTTGTAGGCTTCGACACTTGCTGCTTCGGCCATGCCACCTTTGTCGAAGCCATCGGAGATGGGTTCGACTGTGACAGTGGTTTGGGTTTGAGTTTGGAAGGTGGAGTGGTTAAGAAGGAAGTGGGTGGTGGCAAGAGTGACTTTGAGGCCTTTGGAGAACAAGCGTTTGGAGAATTGTAGCATTGGGTTTATATGGCCTTGGACTGGGAAAGGGAAGACTATGACTTGGGCCTTCCATTCTTTCCCTTCCTTCTCCATTTTCTCTTTCTTAAGTTTAACCAGAACACAGAATACAGATAGAAGAACTTGTGATAGAGAACACAACTTGTAATGTCTACATTCCTTACTCCAATAATAGAATGGAGGTGTTTTATCTTTTATCTTCACAAAATAGTAAATGGGAGAGTGTTTGTCCGGGAGCATAGTCTACATCAGCAGAAAGCACCCCACGAGTGCCTTGGACAGGAATCATTTCAAGGGGGTAGAGAGGTCAATTCAAGAGAGGGGAGGAGAGAGAAAGAGAGAGGGGAGAGCTAGTGAGGCTACCCTCTCTCTATCTGTATCTTTTCTTCACATGAAATGACCTCGCTGTTCTTTCATATACGAAATCATTTTGTCATACAATCATTAGTGCATTCCTCTATGCCACTTGCTCAAAGAACCCTTTCCTCTACATTGATTAGGGGTGTCAATGGGCCGGTTCAGGGTTCAGGCTTTTTGGTTTCGATGTGACTTTTATAGAAATCGAAACCAAACCATTAAGAAATGTTCGGTTTCAATGCGGTTTCGGTTTCGGTGCGATTTGGTTTCGTGTCGGTTTCGATTTATGATAACGGGTTGATATCGGTTTGGTACCGACTTTATATAACTAGTAAGGTCCGATTAGTGCTAATTTTTCTTCTCTTTCTCTTTTAAGTACATAAAATATTTCAAATACAATGCATCTTTGTATCCTATGTCCTATGGCCTATGGATACAATTGATTGGGTAATCACTAACAAAGGATATGAGATAAAGTGAGAAACTATCACAACACATTTAGGGGGCAATGGGGCATTAGGCATTTACTGATTTACTCATTTATCGGGTTAGGCCGGTTCGGTTTGGGTTCGGACCTAACGGTTCGGACTACCGATGCACCGTCGGGCTAGCCCAAACCAAACCAAACCGTTTGCCTTTCTGGATCCACAAACTGAACCCGAACCATTAAGAGTTCGATCCGGTGTGGTCCGGGCTCGTTCGGGCTGGTTCGGGTCGATTTCATCGGTTCAAGTTGGGTATTGACACCCCTAATATTGATTGTAATCGTAAAAGACATCATTGATAATTTGGCTGAAAAACTTCCGAGAAACTATTTCCCTCTCATATGTGATTCTTTATTATTTTTCTTTCTCAGCTACTCTGACCATGTGAGATCCATATGAATGATTCAATTGTTCTCTCTACCATTGGTGTGATGTGCAGATTCTTCCCCACACTGTCGTGTGAAATCCCCTCCTTATTTATTCTTTAAAGGGGACTGGTGGATCATAGGGCCCAGCAGCATGTGTAGCAAAACCCAATAAGCTCGTTTCGAACTTGATTCACAAAGTTCACAAACCTTGTGACGTCTAATAAATAAAAAATTATAATTTTCCAATCTCAGTCATGAATTATTTTTGAAGCTTTTGTGTACCCACGGCCACGATAGAGTAGATAACATTGAAACTCTTGTTTGCTAAACAAGACATTTTACCATTAATCTAAGTGATTAGCATGTTGGGAAAATATATAACGTCCAAGGTTGAATAAAAGCGAGTAATAACTAATAAGCATGGAAAAGAAGAAAAAAAAATGGGTGGGGAGGGTGAATACAATAGGGGTAAATAGTTTTATGGCAAGAGATAGTTGTTTAGACCAACGCATGGGTCAATGAGAGCACACAAATGGGCTTCACCTTAGATACAAATTTTGATTTCATGGGAGGTACAATTCACATGCTCTTATGTCTAAGCGTAAGAGGCACATGACCAGGTTGCGTTCTTTCTCAATTTTAGGGAGAAGGTTCCTTGATGAGTGTGATAGGATGCACTACCATCTGTCTTTCTCTCTCCTCCTCACATGAAATGATCTCACTATCCTTCTATGTACGATACCATAAGAATGGAAAAGAAGAAAAAAAATGGTGGGGAGGGTGAGTACGATAGAGGTAAATAGTTTTAGGGCAAGAGATAGTTGTTTGGTCCTGTAGTGCCTAGACCAGTGCAGGGCCAATGAGAGCGCACGCGTGAGCATCAACGTGAATGTGATTTTTTATTTCATGGGTAGGGGGCAAAGTTCACGTGCTCTTCTGTTTGAGCATAGGAGCCACGCGACTAGGTTTTGTTCTTTTTCTCATAGTTTTAGGGAGAAGGTTCCCTGATGAGTGTTTGGGTAGGGTGCACTATCATACCTCTGTCTTTCTCTCTTCTCCTCACATGACATGATCTCACTGCCCTTCTATGTACGATACTGTTTTGTCGCATCTTATTGGTGTGCTCTCCTATACCCATTTGTTCAGGGAATCCTCTCTCATATTAATAATCTCTCTCTTGAAAAAAAAAACATTTTATCAACTTCAAGGAATATTTTTGTTTAAAATATAATATAATTTTTAGGCAAAAGGTTTTGTGCACAATTATGCACACAACCGCTGGATGGGGGATGAGGGTCTATATATGGTGCACCTCTCATCCAACGCTTGTGTGCATTGTTGTCACCATGCACGACCGTGCACAAATCCTCTTCCCTACTTTTTTTTTTATTCTGAAAAAGAAAAAAGGGAATATTTATTTGACAAAGCGATTATTGAATATACTAGACATGATCTAAATTAGTCACATGTCAAATTTCAGAGCCTAATTCAATCTCGAACCCCTTTCTTGTATCAAACATGAATTTAGGATACTTTGATTGCTACTATGCACAATTCCATAGTTCTAATCTTTCAAATCTCAAATTTTCACTTGGCAAACTTCTTTTAGCCTGAATTTTTACATTAGAACAAGTAATATTGGGGTCTATTTGTCCATAAAAGAATGTTAACAAGAACATATTCTATCAGTAATCAACCATTGAATAAATTATGGGAAAATATTCTTTGCACTGGGGCGTAGGATATGCCCAAACACATGGGGGGTGGGCAAAATGACTATCCCACTCCCCTAAATGTCCGAAATGGTAGATCAGTCTTGCCCTATGTGTCTGGGTGTAGCCTATGCCCCCATGCACTCCTAGGCAGAGAATATCGCCCTACAAATTATACATGAGAGAATGTAGAGTATACAACAAAGGAAAGGTTTTCCCACGCTGTCAATGGAAAAGAATTTGCACGCTACCACCAATTAGTAGTCTAAACAAAGGTATTTTCTTATGTAGATCTCACATTTTAAAAATAAATAAAGGGAGAAAGAACGTCACCCAGTCTTGTTAAACACACCGCCCCCTACGGCCTAACATAGAAGCGCGTGAAATGACCGCCACACCTCTAGTCATTTGCAGAGTTCATGGAAGGTGCAACGATCATTTCACACGCCCCAATGTAAAGGTGCAGAAGCAGCGTGTGTTACACGACCACATGGCATTCTTTCCCATAAATAAAATAACAATACATGTATGGGGTCTTATTTTTTATGAGAGAGCATGGGAAATAATAACTTGCTTTCCCCATATAACAATTAAGGATTTACATATTTATTATGATGATTTTGAGAAAACATTTGGGAAAAAGCACAACAATACCATAAAATCATTATCATGGTGTTTATTTAACTCTTAATATAAGAATAATTTCATGGACCATTGGGTCTAATCTCATAATGAATAAATTGACAGTTTTACAGGGTTTTTTTTCACCCCAAAAAAAAAAAAAATTGACAGTTAACTCACCATCATCCTTTTTTTGTTGGTAAAACTCATCAATTCACCATCATCCTTAATACATCGGTATCGGTCTCATAAAAAAGGGTAGAAGATCGTTGCCAAGCTGCATGGCTTCTATATAAGTGCGGGATCAATGAAAGCATGTACAGGGGCATCAATTTGAGTGAAAATTTTTTCAATTCAAGGGACAAGCAATCATTTCACACGGTCTTGACTAACTTGACAGATATTTTTTTCTTAAAAAAAAATCGATAAATTTACCCTTATTAAAAACCGTTCCATCAATACAATATCGATCAAGTATCGACCAAGACTGATACAGATCCGGTCAATCCAATACCGATATTTCAAACTATGTTCACCACCGCATCACTTCACCTTAAACAATAAAAGCCCTAACAAACTTTCTCGAAATGTCATAATTGTAGTAGAGGTGAGACTGTGAAAGAAGAAGGATTTAATGGAGCAAAAGTCTAGATTAAATTGTACGGCTTGCCAGTTAGATTTTCCATTAAAAATCATAAAAAGGAGGAGGATATTCTAGGTTGGAGGAAGTATTTCCATGCTTCACGCGTGGTTAAGCTCTGTGACAGAATTATCTTTTTCATTTCCTTCTTTCTTTATAATAATACCCACTTGGGTTCATCATATATTTATCTCTTCTAATATTTTTTTTTTGTTTTTGGGAGCACTAATATATCATTGGATTCCAAATCAATCAACCTTAGTAGATGGGAAACAAATTAGTTGTCACCCAACCTGAAATTTTAAGGTAAATTTATTGGGAGAGAAATAATGCTGCCTGGTTACATGGTCACTATGTCAGTGTCTGATTAGGAGTGCACACTCAGGCATCTAATCTGGGGTAGAGGCATCTTTTTGTGGCACCCCCAGTGTTGGGTGTAGGAAGACGTCAATCGACAGAGTTCTTTGTATGAAAAGAGAGTGTCAGGAAAAGAAAGACAAAAAAGATTAAAATTGTTTGAGAGAGATTTTTCCTTTATTATGCTAACTCTTATTTTCATTGTTTGTACTAAGTTTTAACTTAAAACAATTTCATTTAATGTAGGAAAATTTTTACAGAGAAAAAATTTCATGTAAAATGTCATTTGTATGAAAGATATTTACAACGAAACAGACAGGTCTCTATTGTAAGTTTTCTATTCACAAGGTTTATTCATTTGAATGTAAAATTAAATTTTAAGGTAAAAGATCGTTTAGCTAACTCATGCATCAATATGGGGGCCAATGAAAGCACATACATGGCATGGGCATCAATATGGATGAGATTTTTTTATTTTAAGGGGAGGGTGAACGGTACATTTGCGTACTCTTATATCTAGACTCTAGACTAGGATCTACACTGGCAACACTCTTTTCCCCTAAATTTTAAGAGAAACTTTAAAATTTAAAATTCATATTTAAGGTTTAATAATTTAAGATTAAGAGGTTTAGGTGACCGGATTTCATGGAGATTTCTACAATTTCATCATTTTCAGACAATGGGTTCCGTCCGTTAAGGTTGAGGGTGACAATCAGTTGGGCCCTACAATTAGTAAATTCTTTCAATAGAAAAAGAAGAAAAAAGAAAGGGTTGAAAGGGTTGTTCGAAACCCCACCTTATTAATTACTATTTATTCAATATCAACTATTTAATCTTATTTCCCAAAATGCCCTTTCATACTTTACTATTTATTCAATAAACCCATTACGCGTGATGAGTAATAAATTCGAACGTGAATAAAAAAAAACAAGGAAGATTTTACACTGTTTGAAGGTTTGGGATCCTTCTTTTAGGGTTCATTTCCCGCCTTTTCTTCTATCCGAATTGCAATCGGATCCGTTAAACCAAGGTTTTAAAACACACAATCAGGGATCAGACCGGTTTTTTTACAAAAAAAAACAAAACAAAATTTGGTTCAGATCGATTTCAAAAAACCCTAGAATCGGCTCTTAAATATGAAAACTCAATGATTCTAGGATTTTAAATCATAAATTGATCGTACTCAAAATCGGTTACAACCAATTTCGATTTGAATCATTTGATTTATCGATCCAATTCTTAATTCTTAAAATTATAGGTAGAACCAATTTAATCCCTTTTCTGAACTTGTTATGTGCTTAATTGGATTCGATATAGTGTATGAGTGTTAGATTAGACCAACCTGGTATGAGATAGGTTAAAGAGCTTGATTTAACACGTTCCATCAGCTATGAAGCTTTTGGTTTATCGATCAAATACCTAATAAAACCATGCATAAATAATGTGATGAACAACATGTCCACATAAGTTGAAAACCAATGAAACTACTTCGTGGCTGCATGGACCGAGTTTCCTTCCACCCATGGTGAATGCGATCCCATTCATCGTAGAGTGGGAGAAGGTGGAAATGGGTATCGAGAGGGTATTTTGGAACATTTTAAAACTCTAGGAGGGGTTTGTGAGGATCCAACTCCTCTCCAGGGAGCCCAGTACCTAGGGAGTGCCCAAGGGAGCATCCAACGGTTGGGCTCCATGGAGAGGAGCACAATGCGGTTTATGAACCCTAGGATAGTGGGTGAACCGTTCTCTATGGATGGAGGTAAACTTGATCTTTAATTATTAATTAAGAAAAGTAAGATGCAATTAATAAATCAGGTGGGCTGGTCGAGCCGTGGAAGGGATTGGCTGTCTTTAATAGAATGAATGAAGGGTTCATCGGTCTTTCGAGATAAAAGTTGGAGGTTGTGCCACATAGCAACTTCCAGTTAGGCAAAACCAACAAAAACAAAACAGATGGGCAGTTGCTGGCGGTGGGGGAGAAGTTGCCTTCTGCTTGATTCGACATTCCACCTCTGCAACTCTCTCTCTCTCTCTCTCTCCATCAATAGAGTCTCCCCTCATATATGATAATTAAAACCTTTTGGACTTTTCCAATTATAATATAACGGCGACGAAGAAGAAGAAGAAGAAGAAGAAGAAGCAGGAGAAGAAGAAGAATAAATCTATATTTCCTGAAAGAATATACGATTTGCAGTTACCCATTCTACCCCTAATGCTATCTGTCAAAATTCTTGGTGTCTTCTTCCAACCCCTTCTTCCCCTTTGTATATAAGCAGAAAGGATAGATTTCTGTTCTCTGTCTCCTTCCTTTACCCAAAGACTGGAGAATACAGAAACCTTTCCATTTTCTTTCATCATGGCGAATTGTTAAAGGTATTCTTTTTCTTTTTTTTCCCTTCTTGCTGTCTCTTATTTCCTTTTCTTATTCCTGTTTTTTAGTTTTTTTTTTTAATTTTTGGGTTCTGGGTTTCTGTTATTTTTTTCATTGCATTCGTGTTACTCTTCCATTTTGAGTTGCAGATATTGATAACCTTGTTTTTCCGTTGTTATTCGAGTCTTTACGCTCTTATTTCTTAAAATATTTGGTCTTTTTAATGTTCGATGAAATTCCTGTTCTTGATGTTAGCATTTGATTTGCCTATGAACTTGGTACCAGTTTATAGAGATCCCAGGATTGTTGAACCGAAACTTGTCATTCCTTGTTTTTCTGAATTGGGTCTAATCTTATCTATAGACTAGAGGTCCAAAACTGCAAAAATTTCACCATTTTGTGGTTACAATTAACGTTTCTAAATTCCCAGTGTGAGTTTTCAGAGCTGTGGTTAGGCATTATTTGAATCTGTTGTGACAATTTTCACATTATCGGAAAAAATTATTTGTTAATGGAGTGTTGAATTTGTGCTTTGCTTTCATAAGTTGGTATTCTTTTGCAGGTTATTATTTACTATAATTCAGAGTATTTATTGATTTATATCTACGATTAAGATGCCTGGCATCAATGGAGGAGAGGGGGTGGCGACTGACCTGATTGGCAATTCATCACCTTTTAAGGAAAAGGTAGCTCCCAATAGGTCCCCGAGGAGTCCTTTGAGTCCAGGAAGTCCTCGGAGTGAGGCTCTTGATCCCCATTTGGATGGTGCTGTTGACACCTCTATAGAGCAGTTGTATGAGAATATCTGTGAAATGCAGAGCTCCGATCAATCACCGTCAAGGCGTAGCTATGGATCTGATGGTGATGAATCAAGGATTGATTCAGAGCTGCACCATCTAGTTGGGGGAGATATGGGAGAGGCGGAGATAATGCAGGATGAGGAGAAGGAAAATGGTTCTGTGGAAAAGAAGTCTGGCAAGTTGGGTAATACCCAGTCGACCAGTCCCAAGTCTGCTAAATCTGCTTCTTCAGTAAAATCGAAGAAACCAACTAAATTGAATCCTAAGAGCAAAAAATCAAACAAGCCTCCTATTGACAAACGTGGTGATAACAATTCAGCAAAATCAAATACTGGAGTTGTTTCATTGAAGAAGCAGAGGGACTCTGCTTTGGAAGTGTCAAAATCACAGAAGGGAGCTGAGGATACATCTGAAGCAGGGTCAGAAAACCTAGAGCTTGGGCCTTTTCTTCTTCAACAGGCAAGGGAATTGTTCTCTTCTGGTGATAGTCCCCATAAAGCTCTTAAATTTGCTCTTAGAGCAGCGAAATCATTTGAGAAATGTCTGAATGACAAACCCAATTTAGATTTGGTTATGAGTTTGCATGTCATAGCAGCAATACACTGCAGCTTAGGCCAATATGGCCAAGCAATTCCTGTTCTTGAGCGCTCAATCAAAATTCCAGTCATGGAGGAGGGCCACGATCATGCCCTTGCTAAATTTGCCGGGCACATGCAACTGGGTGATACATATGCAATGGTAAGTCAGCTTCAGAATTCCTTAATGTGCTATAGAGCAGGTTTAGAGATTCAGAAGCAAGTCTTGGGTGAAGTGGATCCAAGGGTTGGTGAGACTTGTCGCTATTTGGCTGAAGCATATGTTCAAGCACTACAGTTTGATGAGGCCGAGAAGCTGTGTCAGATGGCTCTTGACATCCACAGGGAGAATGGTCAACCTGCTTCTCTTGAAGAGGCTGCAGACAGGAGGCTCATGGGGCTTATCTGTGAAACAAAACGTGACCATGAAGCAGCCCTTGAGCATCTTGTTTTGGCTAGCATGACCATGGTGGCCAATGGTCAAGAAGCAGAGGTGGCTTCTGTTGATTGCAGCATTGGAGATACCTATTTATCTTTGGCTCGGTATGATGAAGCTATTTTTTCCTATCAGAAAGCACTCACGATGTTCAAGTCCACCAAAGGAGAGAATCATCCAGCTGTTGCTTCAGTCTTTGTTCGCCTGGCTGATTTGCATTACAGGATAGGGAAAGTAAAAGAGTCTAAGTCTTACTGTGAGAATGCCCTACGGATTTATGGAAAGCCCATTCCAGGAATCCCCCGAGAGGAGATTGCTAGTGGTCTGACTGATGTTTCTGCTATCTATGAGTCTTTGAATGAGCCTGAGCAAGCACTCAAGTTGCTTCAGAAAGCTTTAAAGATGTATGCTGATGCCCCTGGTCAGCAAAGCACGATCGCAGGAATTGAGGCCCAGATGGGGGTCATGTATTATATGTTAGGGAATTACTCTGAGTCTTACACCTCTTTCAAGAATGCCGTTACAAAGCTCAGGGCAAGTGGAGAGAAGAAATCAGCTTTCTTCGGGATTGCCCTCAACCAAATGGGACTGGCATGCGTGCAGCGTTATGCAATAAATGAGGCTGCAGATCTGTTTGAAGAAGCAAGGAGTATTTTGGAACAAGAATATGGACCACACCATCCTGACACACTAGGAGTATACAGCAATCTTGCAGGAACTTATGATGCAATGGGCAGGTATGCAGTCTACTTCCTTCAATGATCCTTTATTATGTTCATTTGCTTTAAAAGCATGTTTTCATCTCCTCACTCTCTCGGACTAACTTCTACTTCATGATACTTTGGTTTTCTTTGCCTTTCCATAACCAATCTTTTTTTATCTCCTCTTTCATTTCCTTCCCTTCTTTCTAGTAAATGCAACGTCAGCCATTAAAGGAATAATTGTGTAGGCATGTCCACAGCCTTACCTCTCCTGATGAATAGAACTACAATAAGGAAAGTCACAAATCCGAGAAACAATTTGTGCTAGATGTAACAGTTTGTGGGGAAAAGCGAGTAAAATTCGAACTTTGAAATCTTTACTCAGGATACAAATTTTTGAGAACATATTTATTGTCAATCTATAAAGATTGAATTTATTCTTGCTTTATATATTTTGCATTTTATGTTTTATCATCATGCTTTATGCAGGTTGGATGATGCAATTGAGATTCTGGAATATGTTGTTGGGATGAGGGAGGAGAAGCTTGGGACAGCAAATCCTGATGTAGATGATGAGAAGAGAAGGCTGGCCGAGTTATTAAAAGAAGCAGGCAGGTTCCGGAATAGAAAATCCAGATCACTAGAAGCCCTCCTCGTAACCAACTCTCTTCCTATAAATGAAGATGGCATAATGGTATGATTATGCTGGTGATGTATGCAAGCATGTATGTAAAATAGAATATTTATATAAGGTATATGGATATAAAAAAAAAAGATTAGGTGATGGGTTTGTTGATTAGATTCTTGTTGGGGTGGTTTAATGGAATAACAGGAGAGGGGATTTTGGTTATATTTTTAATTATACCATTCTTTAGAGTCAATAGGTTGGTGTATTTGTATTCCATTGATTAAAGAACTGAGGGAATTTGTTGGTCACATTATCATTTGTATTCAATTATTTGAAGGAATATACAAGATTCCCTTTCATTGTATACCGAACTGCTCATTATGATATTACAAAATAAATGAAGTATTACACAGTATTTCTGTTAAGAGTTTGATGTGTTACTTGATAAATATTTGATTTTTTTGGAGCATTTAATGGAATTTCTTATTACATCAAGAAATGCTTAAAACTTGAATATTGGTGGCACCATCAAGGTACAGCAGCAGACAATACCAGTATAAATTCATCAGAATTATCAGGATTTTGGTGTTCATTGAATCTATCCCTAGGGAAAATAATTTTGATAGTCATAGACTCTTGGGAAGAGGAATAACAAATAATTTGGATATAATGGAAGCACTTTGATGTTGCTTTTACACATTTTACCTGGATTTTCAGCACCATAACCAGAACAAATCAAAAAAACTTAAATGAACACAGGGAAACTTGTGAATTATTATAAGACGATGCTGCAAAAGACTACAGATAATTAATGAGTTTTATCTTCCCTAAAAGTATATGACTCGGGTTATTTTGTGTGCGATAATGAGCTGAAATCTGAATCTCTATAACAGATTGAGGGATCGGAATCTTATCAGCTGTCTTGAGCAGTGGTTGACTGGCACCAATCCAGCTGATACTGACTGATACCACCAATCTTCCTCAAAGATCAGCCAGTATCAAGATTCAGGCATAATTGAAGAACCTGGGGAAGAAAATGTGTCTTTGGTCCAAGAAATCTGACCATGTAACTAGTTATTAGGGCCTCAAACTTATTTCCCTGTCCCATTGCCTTGGATCCAACAAGAAGAAGAAGAAGAATATAAGTAGCAGCAGTAGAGGCATATATTGGATGGTGTTCAATAGTAATCAAAGTGGACAGGTTCCAATAGCATTTGCTATTTTATTTTAAAATAGTTCCATCTCATGCAATTGACTTTTCACCAAATTGATTCATTGCTTTATTGTAGTAGTTGTTGCCTATAATGAACTTAGGTATAGCCACCCCATCCCAATCCTGTAAGATTCACATCATATGATTAATTTATAAAACTGTATCTTTGGTAGGACATGTTTGTTATATATGAGTTATTGCTCTCAAGTTATCTCTTCCATTCCCTTCTAATTCTTCAATAAATTATTACCCAAAAAGCAAAAAAGGTATAAAGCTTGCAATGGCTAGAGGGTTTAAGCTTCTTAATGGAACTTTACTGCAATTCAAGAGAATCTAATTGAGATTGATGCCATTTTTTCTCACTAGAACTTCCTTGGTAGAAAGAAGAAACTGAGAAGCCTACCAACTCATAATTCTGTAATCCTCCTCTTAGTCTTAAAACTCTTGCCAACACTGTTTTCGTCATCATTAAAGCACCCTGTTCATGTACTCTTGTTAATAATTTCCAGCTTATAACTGCAATTTTAATGCCACAGGATTCCGAGATAGATAATAGATAGGAATGAGGAGATTGAAGTTGAAGCATCTTTTTTTTTTCATCTTTTTAAAATAAGAAACGGGAACCTTCATTATTAATCAACAAAAAGAAACATTCATTATAATTCGAATTGAATACTTACAAGGACTTGGGCACCCTCTCCTTACTACCATGCAAGACGCAACCTTACCCCCACTTTGGGGAGGTTGTTTTCAATTTCCAACCTGCGACTACTAGGTATTTGAGCAACCTTATCATTGCAACGAGGTCCACCCTCTCCTTAATAACTAATTTTTTATTGATGTACGAAGCTACATTGGTGTCGTGGGAAAACCTCTCCCTTTGCCACCTTAGGCACATAAGGGGGAAAAAAGAGAAGGAAAAATGTTCAGGGAGGGGCAGCCGCGCAGACCACGCCTAGAACACAGTTGGAATGAAATGACCGCCACAGGCCCCATGAAAGGTGAAAATCCCCCCGAGATGCCAGCGCGCTCGTTGGCTGCCGCGTGCGTGCACGTGGCCCCTGCGCTCCCACAAAAAAAAGAAATTGAGGGACCTTGGGTGTGATTTAGGTTAGTGTGTGGGACTGACTCTGCATTTTTTGCAAACGTGAGGGATCTGCCGTCAATTTCCCCCAAAAAATTAACTGCAAGACATATCCACCCTGCGGGGTTTGGGGCTGTCGCCGTCTTCCTAATTATTGGGTCCCTTGCTGTGCCGTCGGAGTCCTTCCGGTCGCTAAAGCCGCCGGCGACTAATAATTCGGCTGGCTTCTGGTTTGCATCTATTTTCAACTTCCCTTTGTTTTTATTTTCTTAAATCTTCCCGTTTCGTTTTTCAATAATTCCGCCGGAGTCTATCTCGTCTGTGTGTGGAGTGACTCTTGAATTACAAATCTATAAGCACGTGTAATCTCAAAAATTTTCATGTTTCGATGTAATCCTTTCTTATCCATGTATCCTCCCTTTTCTTGTATGGGATTTTAGTTCTTATATGTATATCTTCAGAGACTTGCATGCTCACTGTTTGTTGAAATGTGTGCAAGAATGGATTTCCAAATTTCCGAATTTTGGAACACTTTTGGGTCTGGAACACTCTCTCCCGTGGAAAAATGATGCTTATTTGAAGAAAAAAAATTGTACAAGACTTGTTTACTTCAACAAGCTTAAATAATGGTCAATCTCATCCGAGATTTGCTCGCTCTTGTCCATTTTTTTCCCTCTTCTTTTGCACCATTTGCATCATACTCTATACAGGGAACATGCGATTGCTCCTCACTGTAAAGCCGTAGAGGTCTCAATAAAACTATTCCATATGACCTTTACTTTGTTTGCCTTCACTAGGCAAAGGGAAGCTGTTCATCAGAACCACCATGAACACTTTGTAGTGCTTGTTACTTGGGGTTGGTTGATGAAGATGTTTGTCCTACTGCCCCAACCTTATGCAAGTTTCTTTGCAAGTGATTAAAAAATTTGATGTTGGGTATTTTTTTCCCTCATTTTCTTCTTGGTTGATTTTTCGCCTGTTTGCTGAAGAGAAGATATACTTTGATTAGTTTGCTTTGTAGATATGCTGTGTGAATGACTACCCAATATGGAATCCTTAAATTGCTTCTCATCAAATGCGTAGCTTCCTCTACCACCTAACATCCTTCTCCTAAATTTCAGAGAGAAACCAATGGAAGAGATGAAGCAATGGACAAATGAACTACAACAATGGATACATCAAGCACTGCATTGGATTCATCAAATACCATCTGTTCAAATTTATGTTTCTATCGGTGTGCTCTTCCTGACGACAGTTTTTCTCTTGTTGGGTATGTCCTACTCTGCCCTTCTTTTGGCTCCCCCTTTTTTTTTTTTTTTTTTTTTAATAATTCTTATCCTGAGTTTTGCTCTGCATGGTAAAAGAAAGTGTTTCTCTTAAATTGATGTATTTATGTAAATGGAAATGAAGAAATAATTCTCAGAAGCTTTCAAATGATTTTGTTGGAAATTTTCTGTTTGGTTTTGTTTATTGAGTATTAATTTTCCCTTTAGTGCTATGCTATGATAAGGTTGAAAGAAGCAAAATCTACATGATTCTCTTCCTATTATGTACTGCTTAGCTCCATTATGGCAATCTAGCAAGTACAAGCGGGTGGGAAAGAATGGCCATAGTTTATGACATATGCGTGAGTGGTGATTCTTTTTCTATAGTGACAAATGGTGAATTATTGCATGTCATGCCATGCCATACACTTGGTATGTGGTAGCCAGGGGGGAAAAAGACCTGCTATCGTGTGAAATGTTCTTAATTCAATACCATTACATGATTTATCTCACCACCACCCCCCTAAAAAAACTTAGTATGGTGATTGGCCAAGCTTTGGCATTGGTTTATAAGGAAAAATGAGCAAGTTTCACTGCTTACATCTTTCATTTATTTTCGATGTAACTAGAACATTGATATTGACTAAGTATTGGAAAAAGTAAATTTTGAAAGCCGAAACGCAGACATAGCTTCAATGTTTATTTCATCCTTCAAGAGAGAATCCTATGAAAGTATTTTAGTTTTTTGAGAGTTGTAAAAGAAAAAAAAAATTAGTTTTTGTTGGGCTCTATAACAAAGGAGCCCCTATCACCAAATCACTCCCACTCCCCACCCAAAAAAAAAAAAAGAGCCGGTAAAAGGATAAAAAGAAAAGGGCAGAACACTCAAACTTGGGACCCTGCTAGGGTTGAATTCTTGAGTTGGACCCACAAAGTTTCATCCATATCCAATCTAGTACACTACTGTGTACATAGATTAAAGATAGACTTTAGAGTCCTCTATTAGATCAATAGAATTCTCTGATGTAATTTAAAAATAAAGTGTTTCTGAATTGATCTCATCTTTAATTTTAAAATTTCAATTTTTCTAGTCCTTCAATGAAGTACCCACCATACCAATATAAATATAAATTTTGACCCATATCTTTTGATCAAAGAAAGGTTCATCAAATTTTATTTTGGTTTTCAGTGTTGATACTTGATTTGGTATATCTGTTTGCCCATTGGCAAGCTAAATTGGTTTCTTATCCTAGTTTGAGTTAATTTCATATTATGTAACATTGTTTGAAAGTTGTTCTTCGAAAAGAAATCAAGGATAGGCTTCTGCCATCAAACAGTCATATCTGCCTTTTTTTTATTATTGCAGCTTGCTTGTTCAGACGAACAAAATATAACACTATTGTGCTTGCTGGGCTAAGTGGTAGTGGGAAAACAGTCCTTTTTCACCGGGTACACTTCTACTTTATCTGTACTGCCCCTTTAGTATATCAGTTTATGTAATTTATGGAGGTTTTGAGATTTTTAAATTTCTTAAATTTTGTTTCCATGCCCATTCTGATACTTTAGTCAGAAGAAAGATAACAATAAAGTATGGGCAAAAGTTTTTCTAGTCTGACAACACTGGAGAGTATCTCTAGTCAGGCACCAAGTTTTGCCACACGGAAAGATAATGTGGCAATTTTGACCATATGGATACCTAGAAAATGGTCTGAATTGATCACATGTCATATACTTAGATCCATCTATATACCTTCCCATGTATTGGTGGATTCCTTTGTATTTTTAGCCATCCATTTCTTTTTGGAAAAGTTTTACTTTTTCATTGAATTTTCAAAGTTTTATTTTGTCACATGGCTAGCTCCGTTTTGGCTGAAACTTGACATGTAAATAGTGAACCTTGGGGTCTATCCGTCTGTGAAATTTGCGCCGGTCTAGAGACACTCGCTACACCTACCAGACTAGAAAAACTACTCCCTAAAATATTTTTATATTCTATAGTGCTTCTTCAAATGTACAAGAAAAAAAAAAAAATTAAGATTTTAAGATTTAAATGTTTAGGAATTGACTCAAATGAGGGTTTCCTGCAATATCTAAGGTTTCAGCGAGGAAGTTTACTATTTGGATTTGAAACTGAGGCCAGGTGCAATCCAACTTCATGATGCAGAATAGATCCAAATGTCGGTAGCTCTGAGTATTGATCCAGTGATATAGTGCATGGGAAAACGATTGTGTCCCCTGTGGGGGACCTAGCTACATCACCCACCCAACTTAATCACTGGTAAAAGTATCTAAGGGCATTTCCTGAAATAATGACTACCCACCCCATGTATTGTCATAAATGCCCCTAGATGTCCCTTCACCCATGGTTGGGTGACCTAGCTAGGTCCTCTGCAGGTGATCCAATCACTACTCTACTGCATATATGTATGTGCTGATGTTTCTTTCATATCTCAGATTACAGACTGCCTTTAAGTTGACTCGTGACCTTATGTGGTTCCTGTACTTAGTAGCATGCACAACTGATGAGTTTAATCCATAATTTTGTATCCCAGTTGAAATGTTTCCCTCTCTCTCTTCCCCCATCCCCCACTTCTGTTTTACTTTGCTAAATTAATCACATCTTTTTTAATCAGGAAAATTCAATTACTATCTTTTTCTTATAGATATTGTATGGAGTAATCACATGTACCCTATCAATATGTGTACCCCTGTTTATTCCATATACTGTTTCTGAATAGCATGATCATTGTTTCCATTCCTGTGCCAGTTTCAAGATGGCTCTTTACCACAGGGTACTAATACATCGTTGGATCCAAATGAGGGCAATTTCGTGCTCTATTCTGAGTCCACTGAGGTAAATAATTTATCCACTGATTCCCTTCAACCTATATTTAATTTTTACCATAGCATGGTTATATATTCAATGACTACTCTTCGCATATTTGTCAATTAGAAGACAACCTAAAAGGTCATTCTACCATGACATAATGATTGGATGACTAGAGTGCCAAGTGAGGCATCCATCTGGGGGACAATTGATTGATTGAATTACTGCAATATCCAATTTCAACAGGCTTTTTGTGGATTTTCTGCCATACTTTCAGTTTGTTACAAAGAGCACATAGGACTATCTAGTTCTATTCAATATCTCATCCAGTCTGTTGAACTTTTGTGAAAGGAATCTCCTAGGTGTGAACCAGTTAATATTATGTGTTCTTCCATTAACCATCCTTGTGATGCATGTGCTGTTTGCTAAGAGTTTTTGTTTGCTTACTTAGTCACTTCAACTTTTATCATGTATCTCCCTTCCATGGCGTATCTGTGCTAAGTATTTTATTGCAATTATATTATTTATTTCATTTACTTCCAACTTGTCCCTCACCTCTTAGATCCTTGTGAGCACATAATAAGAATGCTACTTTTACTAACTTATATCACTTCAAAAATAGATTTTTAACTTTCTCTATGTAATCAAGCAGTTTTTCTTTATCATTCAGTTTGAAATGCCATTGCCAGCCACCAGTGAAATTGAAAGTTAAGGCTTTGTCTTCTTTTATTATATGTGTACAGAAGCTGTTTATAACTTGACTACAAATTCTATAAATTTAGAATTAGTGGTTTAGATACATGATGCCGAAATCTTATATCCTGTGCAGAAGGGGAAAATAAAGCATGTCCACTTAGTTGATGTTCCTGGGCATTCCCATTTGCGACTTTACGAGTACTTGCCCCAAACAGCTGGCCTTATATTCGTTGTGGATGCTTTGGAGTTCCTACCAAACTGCCATGCAGCTGCAGAGTACTTCCTAGCTACAATTTTTTTTAATGATATATATGTTCTTATACTTTCTCTGACATTTTCATCTTTTCCCATTTTGGAAGGTACCTGTATGATATTTTAACGAAAACAAGTGTTGTGAAGCGGAATATCCCAGTTCTCATACTATGCAACAAGACTGATAAAGTGACTGCTCATACCAAGGAATTCATCAGGAAACAACTGGAAAAAGCAATGTAAGGCTTCATGGAAAAACATCAGGAAGCAAGAGATGATGCCCATCAGATAGATTTGATGTGATACTTCGATAAATTTGTATATTTTTTAACTTCTCTTCATTATGTTACAGAGACAGGCTACGGGCGTCAAGAAATGCTATATCAGCAGCTGACATTTCTAATGAATTTACACTTGGTATTGTCGGAGAAGCCTTTGCTTTCTCCCAATGCCATAATAAGGTGACTATTGCAGAAGCATCTGGACTGACAGGTGATATTGTACAGGCTGAGCAGTTCATTAGGGAACACATCAGGCCGTAGAACCTGTTCGATCAGCCCTTTAGCTGCATTTTATGGGGGTGTATTACTTCTGCACAATTTTTAAAAAAAAAAGCTCTTTAGGCCAGGTTTGTCTTAAACACATGCTTTCTCTGCCGATTAAAGGCATTCAGCCATGTAGTCCAAAAGAATTAGTCTGCTAACCATTTGATGTAGGATATGATGGTCCTGTTGATACGTTGCCTTGCATTTACTTGGAGGATGCCTCATTGCTGGGACTTACCAAAGAATTATAATTGATATTGATTAAAATTGGTTGATTAAGCACTATTCTTTAGCTTCAACTGATTTGTATTGTATTTAATTTCTACACTAGCATGCTCAGTTGATGGCAAGAAGAGATGGAAACAATGTGAGCAGATATATGGTGCTTATTAACCGTCACCAAAAGTTACATTGTTTGTTGCACTTGGTCCTCCTATTTGATTGATAATTTTCCCTGTAAGTAAGATCAACCAATTGTTTTTTATTTTCACCCATCTATCTACGGAGCCCCAATTGTACAAAGTCGATAATGCACTCCCTACTGTTCGTGATACCCATCGCAAGACCCCCAAACCTGTAGGCAAGGGATTTCTTCATTCACCATGAGTGAAGGGAAACTGCCTTCAATACAGTATTAAGATTGCACCTAAAGCATTATCTTAGCTCTCCCATAAATGGTATGAAAGGAAGGTGGGAGATCTGACTCAGATGAATATACATACATTGCGGAATAATGATTTTTTAGGGACAGTTATAGTGTTATACAGCAAGGGAAAATGATATTTAGGAGGCTAGACACTACAATGTTATCGAAGATACATCATTTAGTCCTGCCATGTCTATCTGTTTATAGGGAACTTGGATGTCAAATATGGGAAAAATGGTTCCTACACACTTGTGGTAGGAACCTATCCTATGTAACCACTTTAAATATTGCCACATAGAAAGATGATGTGGCCATTTTGACCATTTGGATAGAGAGGTCGTAGTCTTGTTTAATCAGTGTCAAATTTCAAAACTTAATTCAATCAAATATCCTCTCATGTATTGGCATACATCTCCATGTATGTGCATGCACTCTTACGGTATTCTAAGTTTCTAACCACTATTGTGCACTTCCTATACCCTTGGATTTTCAAAGCTTTGTTTTGCCAAATGGCAAACTCTGATACGTTCAAAAATAAACATATGAATAAGGTACCTAAGGTTCTACTAATCCATAAAATTTGAACCCCCATATGAACTACTAGGTCTAGGTGGCATTTGTTGGCATTTAAAGTGGGCATGTAGGAAAGGCTCCTACATCAAGCGTGTAGACAGGGCTCCCAATAATAGAATATCTGGAAGAATTTCTTGCTTTATAGGATCAAAAAGCAGTGAGCTTAGTCCACAGCTTAGATAACCGATATGACATTGCCTCAGCATAACATCCAAGAGCAACATTTTGTAATGGTTGCAGACTTGGCCAGACCAAGCACATGATTTACCCAATTTGGATCCTCTGCTGCTGCCTGCCCGTGCAGCCACCATGCAGCCTAACACAGGCAGGGGCGAAATGACCACCCTACCCATTGCCCTATAGGGCGGTCATTTGGCTGGCCGCACAGGCAGGCGGTGGCAGAGGATCACGATCCTGATTTACCTCCCTCAGTAAACGGAATTAGCCAAACTACAAAGTTCCAGATTTAATGAGTTATCTTGTCAATGATGCTGCTGTATAATTTATTTCATGTTTCACATACTAAAAAGTTACACAGCAATGTCTTAGTGAACATATAAGTGTACCATGATATTGAGGCAAATATGGCAGCACATTCTAAGGAATGATTTAGGTGTGCCAAAGTTAAACAAATGATATTAGGAAACAAGAATGGCATTGAATCAACAAATAAAACACTATATTTTTATCTACTTCAAAGGGAGAAGTGTCCCCACTCAGATACCTTTCTGAAGGTCTGTCACTTCTCTCTCCAATGGTTCCTGTAATTTCCCTCTTTTTTTTAAAATGAATATGATGCTTGTAATAGCCAAATGCTTCATCCACAATGACTTCCAAAGGGACAGCATTTAAACTAAAAAATCTGGGGGGGGTCTAATGAATAAAGGTGAACTCTGGAAGTTAACCACCTTCATGTAGTCAACAGTGCTGTTGCTTGTGTAGTTGTAGAGTACTCCATGTACCCTTCACAGGAGAACAAGGGAATATAACTGTAGGCTGTCTCTTGCTCTCCTCTACATGGGGGAAATCTACAATGAAGTGGAGGCCACGGCTTTCATGCCTTGCAAGTGCACTGCTCACTACAAGTTTCGCACAACAGAAAAGATTCCTCATCTCACATGCCTGAATCCCCACCATTGTTGGCTCCCACCCCTTTCGGAATAGATACTCTTCCCACTCTGTTTCTAACTCCCCAAGCCTCCACTCTGCCATCTTCAACCGGCTTGTTGACCGCACAATCCCCACATAATCCCACATGATTGATTGCAGTTCCTCCCTCACTTCCCTTGTCCTCCTTATGATATCTGACAGAACACTGCTTCCGAGTGACATAGGAACTACTGGCCACGCCCATGAATCCAAAGAAGTGAGCTCGAGTTTCAAATTGGTCTTGTGGTCTATCGAAGGCTGCACAGCCCGTTGTGCAAACACTAGTGCCTCAAGCAATGAGTTGCTTGCCAGTCGGTTTGCACCATGCAACCCTGTGCAAGCAACCTCTCCAGCTACATATAAGCCCTGCACATTTGTCTCTCCATGAAGTCCAGCACGGACTCCCCCACACATGTAATGAGCAGCCGGAACAACTGGGATTGGCTGACATGTTATGTCTAGCCCAAAGCGAAGGCATTCAGCAGCTATGTTGGGGAAATGGGAGAGAATCTCATCTCTGGGCTTATGGCTTATATCAAGTAGCACATACCTCTCATTACGTTTCTTTAGCTGGTCATCTATACTTCTTGCAACCACATCTCTGGGAGCAAGCTCTGCTCTCTCATCGTACAGGGGCATGAACCTCTCCATGCCTAGGTTGTAAAGGATACCTCCATCTCCCCTAACAGCTTCAGTGATGAGAAATGCATTGACACGATTCTCGCTTGGCTTGATTGGAAGGCCTTCATCAGACAAGGCAGTAGGGTGAAACTGCACAAACCTGAGAAACATAAAGAGTAGTGAAGGACAACTCTAGATATGAACTGCAGTCATTCAAAATGGATATGGTATTGCTTATAAGAACCAAAAGTTTAACAGTTAGGTTGGCGATTAAGGAGGTCCATTGAAAGCTAACCAATAAAGCAGGCACAATTTCAAGGTTGAGACTCACCCTCTCACAGGTCAATCCTAATATTTCCTTCTATGCCAATAATGATACCACCTAATTTTTCAGGCCTTATTGGGATATTGATCATTTAGAGAAATTGAACAGCATGCATATTTATAATCAATTGATCCTATGAGGTTCACCAATTTGATCAATCGGAATAGGTATTTACATTAGCACAATATAATTGTTCGGATGGACAAAGATATTCTAAAGCAACTAGCTACTAATTTACTTACTCCATGTTGGAGATTACAGCTTGAGCTCGATGGGCCATAGCAACTCCATCTCCAGTGGCTACCTGTGAACATATATAGTGGATTAATCATTGAAGGTGGAATGATATGATAGAACCATCAGTTACAACACCTCTTTTATTATATAAGATCTACAAATTACCAACTAAACTCTCTTGGTAGAATTTGTTGAAAGGTAATGATGGTGAAAAAAAATTAACCATATGGAAACTGAAATACGACCTAAATAGGGAGTATTAATTTTACAAAATTTTAAAGGAAAAAAAGGGGAAAAGTAGCGTAACAGATCTATAACACATTACATTTCTTTTTCTCTTTTCTTTCACCTCAGCTCTGCTATTCTGCCCCAGCCCGGCTGAGGAAGAGTTATGGGGAGGAACCATCAGTTACAACACCCCTTTTATTATATAAGATCTACAAATTACCAACTAAAGACAAAACAGGGGGGGGGGGAGAGAAAATAAAGTGAAGTGAAGGTCGCTTAACTTTCTCCTCACACAATGCACTCTCTTGGTAGAATTTGTTGAAAGGTAATGATGGTGAAAAAAAAATTAACCATATGGAAACTGAAATACGACCTAAATAGGGAGTTATAATTTTACAAAAATTTAAAGAAATAAAAGGGGAAAAGTAGCGTAACAGATCTATAACACATTACATTTCTTTTTCTCTTTTCTTTCACCTCAGTTTTTTTTTTTAATGGTCAAGAATCAAAAAGGAATAAAGGCCATCTCTGTTTCCTTATGCATGCATTTGATCTCAGTAGGAAAAATGTATGGTGCTAGTAAATCTCATGCAGTGCACATTCCAAAGGAAGCCAGCATATATGCCAGCGCCTCGTAACATTTAAACCTTAAAGACTTCATTACGAACAGACCGGGTTCTCAACATTATAAATGTCAATACAGGTCAGACTTTTCTTTTATTTAGAAGAGAATGATAAAGCTCAAACACAGCATGAGAATGATTGTTGCAAGATGGGTTATATAGACCCTCAAGGATTTGATCAATTATAAACTTTTGAGAGCACTCACAATATCCTCCTAAATTGAATAGTATCAAATGAACTTAGATTGCCCTTTTCAACTGCGTAAATGTCAATAGGTTGACAGCAATGAGCGAAATCCCAAAGTAATTGTTAAGATTGTCTTAGTTTCCTCTTGAATCACATAAGAATCAAACTCTTAACAAATTCATCTGATTGTAATCCTTCAGGAGGAAAGACTAGAAAACCAGGGAATACCAGTGGATTTGTTGTTGAAGGATAGATATGCCCTGCTCCACCAGATGCAATTAATGTCACCTTTGAGATAAATCGTACAACCTGAGAATTGTGTGCACAAAATTAGAACCAGAGAACTACAATCAGTTAATAAAGCTTCAAAGTTACTGGCGGAAGGAATTAACAAGAGAAGAAGAAATGTTGACAACTCCCAGTTTTATTACCTCTTGTGTTTCAGTATTCAGTGTGTCCACGCCATGGCAGAATGTTTCTGAGCCGTCCTGGAACCCATCAATAAAACACTAAGTATTCGTTGTCTCAGGATTTCTTGCCCACTTCTTTTGAATGAATTTAGTTGTTTATTTCTAGGAAAGAAAAATCAGATACAAGTGGGGAACAATACTTGTAGAGAACATTAGATAAATTTCTATTTGCAAGATTTTGCATATATTGATGTGATTAGTGAAAATAAAAGAAAGCTTCACTTAAAAATAACAAGATCTTTTCCAGAAACAAAAGGAAAACCACGGATCAGCTCAAGATGCACAAACAATGACTTTCTCTTCACACTTTCACTATTTCACTGATGTCATGCTAAGATAATTTTTACTTGTCTTCCTGAAGCAATTCACTAATTAAAACATGAAAAGAACCAACAGCGATCTTCAAGAAATGAGCTTTGCTAACCTCAGAGAATCTGTCAGGCAGTTCGCTCACTGCCCATTATGAACAAATAACATGGAATCCTTTGGCATTGGAACCCCGTAAAATAGGGGAATGGAAAGTAAAATGGGTAATTGGTCTGTAAGGCTCATGAGGTTCATAACATGTCAGGTTAGCATTTTCATACAGAAATAATTGATTTAAAGAAACCAATACCTAAAATATTGTGGGGCTAAGTACATTAAGCCATGTATTCACAAGAAGAGGATCGCGGGCAACACTGATTATACCTTAGGGGTTTTCCACTAGACTCATTACAACAACAACTCAACCTTATCCCAACTAAATGGGGCTGGCTACATGGATCCTAGTGAAGACAAGATAAAAAGATAAAAGAAAAGAAATGGAACACCACGACTACAACAACAAATCAGACTTAAACAAGCTCACTAGGGTCGGCTACGTGGATCCTTACCCTCCAATCAGCCCTATTCGACATCATACTTGAAACAAGACCTAAACTATGCATGTCTTTCCTCACCACTTCTCCTAGGGTCATTTTAGGCCTGCCCCTAGCTCTTTTAGAACCTTCAATCAGAATCAGGTCAGTCCTCCGAACAGGAACATCTGAAGGCCTCCATTGAACATGGCCATTCCACCAGACTCATTGCAAGGGTCAATTTTGTCTGAGAAAAAAGAAAAAGAAAAGACTACTATTGAAATGATCCCCCATGCAAAAAAACAAAAAAAGGAATAATTACATCCTATATGTTTTTATCTGTTATTACAATATAGTTTGATGGTTGTTAACAGTTTATTATATTTCATCTTTGGCTAACCATCCATAGAGTGAAAGAGGATCAAATTGTTCAATAACTGTGAGTTTTTTATCTATGGAGATCTCAGTTCCAAGCTGTAATATTGAAAATGAATCCCAACTCTAAACCGTTTGCATGTGCATTTGTGTATATTGTGCATTATATAGTTGATAGCCCATCCACCTGATCCACCAATATGTACCCTAGATTTCTTTTGTTAATATAAACAACTGTTGACATAGCATAAGATGATGCATCCAAATCCAAAGAAACTTATTCTGCTATACTGTAGACTAAATGTATCCCAGAGACCAGATCTCTGCACCACATATAATTAAAGAAAAAAGGTAAACATAATCAAATAAAATTTAAAAACATGCTGGGGAGAGACCTGAGATGTCAGTAAATCTATGGCAAAATGGTGCTCAAACATAAAGATGTTAGGATCATCTAGAACTGCTTTCAATAGTGCCCGCTCAATCTCTCTCCCAGTCATATCTGCTGCATGGACAATTCTATGATGAGAGTGGCCTCCTTCCCTTGCCAGATGCAAGTTCCCATCATCTCCATGATCAAATGATGCACCCATGGAAATCAGCTCTCTAACTCTATCAGGACCTTCTGTGCATACCACCTGGATAAAGCAACTGTACATAAGAAAGACTTCAATCATGCAATGAGGGAAAATGATGGTTTTTAAACACAATTAACGCTTCAGAAAATGAGCATCTAGATCATAGATCCTTCTTTCTTCTTTTTTTTTTCCCTGGAAAGGTGTGTAATTTTGGTGCTAAAAACATGAGTAATGATGAGCAAATGTAAGTAAGATAAATGGCCAAGAATTGCCCCCAATTGGATATTTCCATTGTCTCAGTTTGACAATCCATAAGTACGGGCAAATTGCTTCTACCAAAAAAAAAAAGTACGGGCAAATTGCTACTGGATGGATTAACCATATACATTTTTGGAATTTTATGTGATCTAAAAGTAGGTTTTATAAGACAACAGAACAACCAGGCATACCGTACAGAGCAAATTATTTTTTTCAAATGAATTTGAAGTTTCATTTAGAACAGAGATAATAGAGTGATTATTATACAAACTCCTCTCCAGAAAATCAGTCATTTTGAGAAAAATCCAAAACAGAAACTACATCATGTCAATGGAATTCAGCCAATGTAAATAAAGTCCCTAACAGCTCCTCCTCTAGCTAATGCATCAGCTAAGAATCTCAATCTCAATCTACATAGGATTGACAAATCTAGGTGAAGGGAGAGACGTAGCCAACTATAAGATGAATTCAATGGCAAGGAATGCTACAGAGAAGAATGTTGGACAATTAAGAAACAATTTTGTTCATGGAGTTGTGTTATTGATATGGAGAGGCTGAGATGGATTAGCAGCAAAAGAAAGAACAATAAATCAGAAACAAGTGCAAAGGAACAAATATAGGAGCCGCCTCTGAAGTGATAAAATGAGGGAGTAATAATTGGGATGATTTGGAGAGGATTGCTTAATGTGAGCCTCTCTTTTTTGGCAAATATATCTTATTATTAGATCCGGTAGGTTCAATAGTTCCATAAGTCAGTAAATACATGGAAATGTTGAAACCCAATGCAATGCATGGTGGTGAACAGACAAGCAAAGTGCAAGAAGCTTACCCTAACAGTCTCCTCATCACACAAATAAGCCCCTGCTACAATGGTGTCTCGCATGTGATTTTCTACAGAATCCAAAGGGGATAAAACAGCACTAACACCTCCTTGTGCATAGTTTGTGTTGCACTCATGAGGCTCAGCCTTTGTAATCACTGCTACAGATCCATGTTTTGAAACTTCGAGAGCATAGCGGAGGCCAGCAACTCCACTGCCGATGACAGCAAAGTCAAAATACTTAGTGGTATCATCTCTCAAGCATGATATAGTAATGGTTCTGAGAGGGTTCCTATTCTCACTTATATGAGCTTTGGAAAAGTCATAACCACGGACCCGCAATAACTTGGATACGCCAGCTGACCTGTCACATAATAGGCAATGTCATAACATCACAATTAACAGAAATTTAAAAATGTATTTTAACTGAGAACAACTTTGATAACAATAAATAAAAGCATTATACGTGTTTTAAAGTATTCCAAGTTTATCTGAAATCTCTCTTCTACCACACAGCTAACTTGCAGACTGGGCATTGGAAGTGACTTTCCCAGTTTATCTGAAGTTTGTACAAGGCATCTTCACTGGAGGACATAAGTTTTTTTAGAGGGAAGGGTTTTATTGGATGACAGAAGTGAAAGTGGAATGGTTCTCAGGAGATACCAAGAAAGTCCAGATCAATACCAGGGAAGAGGCACATGGCTCAATTTTGAAAAAATTGACAAACATTCAGTGGCACTCAACCCTAAGAATTCCCTTCAGCCAGTAAAATATTTTTTCCCCCTCACAATACAAATTACAAATCAGAATGTAATTATGCTTGATGTTAACAACCAAACATGTGAAAGATAAATTACTGGGATCAAGATCCTCATTAAACAGGTACCTGAAAAGCTCTTTGTGTATACATCTCCTGAAGGTTACACCAGATACCCAGGAAGCTTGTCTAAAACCTTGTTCCTTAAATGATTTCACACTAAAATGCAATTGCCCACTTCCTGTCACCAGACTAGTCATCTTTGCAGTGCTTCTGCTAAGACAGTGAAAAGTGAATAATGAGAGCAGATATATTTCAATACCAAGTTCTCTATCCAAGACAGGATTTTTCCTTTGTGTCTGAAGATCACAAACAAAAACGAAAGGAACTTGAAGATCACGCAATCATCACAACAACAAAATTAAACTAAGTAGAAAATGAATGACAAACTTGAGTTTGAAGGAATGCAATCTGAAAGTCTGGGAGTACATCTCCCTAAATGGTTCCAAACTGCCTTTGTCTACTTAACAAGTTACAGCTAATTACTGACCTGCTTGTCACCCACAAAAAAGAAAACCATGTGATGTGGGAGGGATGAAGGACTAAGAATGGCAATTGACAGGAGTACTTTGTTTTAACTTTGCTGTCCAACCTGGTTCCTTTTGAGTTCGCTTTCTCCGTTTAATTTTTCATATTAGGTCAATTTTTGAGTGTGTTATGACTAATGTGAGCAGGGGGCTTTATGTTTTTTAAATTTTCAAAATTAAGTCAACTTCTAGTTTGTCATGAGAGAGAGCACGGGGATGCATATTCTACTAATTTTTTCAAATCCAATCAACTTCTAATTATGTTGTGAGAACAGGGGTGTTGCATGAGTTTGTTTGTGTCCATGCGTGTATGCTAGTGGACTGAACAGCTTATAGTTGTATTTAAGGATTTCCAATATATACTATCAATATATTAGATGCATAAGTAAGTCTACCTAATATTCCTGTATAGTATTATTCTAATAATCAATATAATACTAGAACAACTGGAATTAACCACTACTTAGAAGGTACCAGTAGTTATTAGATATGCAGGGATAGCCAAGTAGTTGGTCTCTTTTATTACAGACTATTCGCTTATCATATTGACCATCTCCTCTAAGAGGGCCAATTACATCAACAATCTACAGAAACCCAAGTAAAGAGACACAGGGTCACGCAAACAGGGGAGTTGTACCAGGAAGCAGTGCTAGAAACAAAACCCAGACACACAAACAATCCAAAATCCATTTAAAAGTAGGCAGAACAGACATATAGACAAAATCAACATCACCAGAACATGGAATTCAAAGATAAAACCAATATATGATCCGGGTTTCCAATGAAGAACTCATTGAATGTCGAACATCGACATGAAAGGATAAAAAAAAAAACCCAACTCCAGAATTCATTGAAACATTAAAACAAACATCAGGGCCTTGAAAACTTACGTTTTCCAGCTCCGTTGTCAGTGGTTCTAGTGCGGAATAAGGGCCTTCCAGGTAACCAGGTATCCAATTTGGTTCCTCCGCCTTTGAGGTTCTAAAAAAAGAACGCAGAGAGATTTCGGATCATAGTATCCACCTCTCTAGTTTCTATTCTTTCCAGTTTAAATTCAATGGAGGGAATCGAATAATTCCGAGACGCCACATCTGACTTTGCTCCTTTCGACAGCTCTGTTCGAGAAAGAAGCATCGTCGAACTTCGTGCCATCCTTTTTGTGTGCTTGTGGGCCATACATTTTGCTAAAATTTCTCTGCTCGTGACTCCCTCGCTTTCGCTTTAGGAGTAGGGACCCATTTTAGTTCGTTAAATTGTTACGTAATAGCACCGAAAGCTACTAGGTTTCATCACCAGATCACCCACTTGCCCTTTAATGGCCACTGCTATAAATGGTGCTTCGACCCTTTCTCTACGACTCTACCTTCCAATTGGCACCAACCTGTACCTCACTCGTCATCTCTATCCATTCGAAGCATCCATGACGAATCAAAAAAAATCTCCAGTCGACAGTATCAAGAAGAAATTGATGATAACTCTTATTGGCTCACTGCAAAATCCCAAAAGCTCCAAAAAAACACTGGCAGAAATCAGAATGGGAGAAGCGAGGGGTAAAAAGGTTCAAAGAGATTCTGCATTTTCTTGACACAAAGGACAAACCCATGGTTCAAGGAATCGGTATCGGATATGGTCGATTCGTATTGATATTGGTAGAGATACAATACCGATACATAGTATTGACTCTATTGACTAAGAGTATAAATGTACTTAAAACTAAATTTATTAAATTTTAAGGGTAAAACTGTCTAATCCAGACTGATATGGGCCGTACCAAATTGGTATTATAATCATATTGGTATTGTTCGAGACCGATATAAATCCTTTAGGACTGTGTTTGTTTGCCGGAAAAATTTTCGGTGGGCAAAAAGGGGTGGGAAAATTTCTTACTTTTTCATAGAATATGGAAAATGGATGTACTTTGGATGCATGATTGCATGAGGTAGGATATTAATAAACAAAGTTCTATGAATCAATGATTCTGCCTATCTGTCTAGGTGGTACTTTTATTTATCCTACCCCACTAAGAATGTTAAATGGTGTGGTTTTGATTTTACAGATTGGTTTCGGTTCGGTGCATATTTTGCAAGGTATCAAAATTTATTCGATTTTCGTTATCGAATTAACAATCAGCTTATAGTACCGGTTTACATCCGATTTCAACTTTGTACACTTTAATTCTAATTTTATTCACGTTACTGGGTAATGACGTAACCCACCATGGTACTAGTGATGATGGTAGTCATGGACAAGGATTAAAATAAGGAAGGGATTAAACAATGACCATGGAATACCCTATGATTGATGATGATAACTATAAAAAGGAATTAAAATATAAGGACTAGAGAAAAGGGGAATAAAATGTAAAATAGTTAAGATAAATAATTAAACAATGCTTTTTTAATTCTTCCATCGTATCTATTTGTACTCTTCATTAACATCATTCCCTATTAAAAAAACATCAATTATAAAATGGTTTGTATACGATTTTTATTCGGTTAATCGTCATTTTTTTGTTATGAAACAGAATCGAACCGAGAACAGAATCTACAAAAATCAAAACCAAATCATGTTTTTGCGGTTTGATTCGGTTTGATTGTAAACAATCGGTTTTCGGTATCAAAATTTGGTTTCAATTTCATTTTGACACCCTTTTACACCCTACCCCTCGTATTTGGTGGAACTTTTGTACTATTCATGGAAAATGTGCAATGCTATTTCTCATCCTTCATTCTCATGTTGGTCTACCCCACTACAAATGCGACTCACAATTTTACTTTTTCCACCCCTTTTTATCTGGCAAACAAACGGCCCCTTACTAAAACCCTGCCAACCCATCACCTCTCTTCTTTTCTTTGCTTTCATTTTGTGTTCACTTTATAGTTTCAGAAGTCAAATGGGTAATGTTTTATAAATTTATTTTTTCCCGTTTTAATTCATTTTGACTGGACTTAACAAAATGTTGAAAGTACTTTGGTCAAAATTCTGAGAATAGGGGTTAACAATTTGGATTGGGTGACTTCAAAAGAGAATAAATTTGGACTCTCAAAGTTTTCCTTCATGGTGGGGTGGGTAACTGGGTAAGGGTGTAAATCAGTCGAATTAGGTTTCAGTCAGGTTCAAATGATCACTTGCTTTCGGTTGGTCGGTTATAGGTCAATTCTAAACCAAACTGTCTAGGAAGTTTTGTTTAAACAGTTTGGTTATTGGGCCAACTTGAAACCAAGTTTTGGTTTGATCCGATTTGGTCTCATTTGTCATCTTCTTGTAATCGGACTATTGACAGGTTTGGTCCCATTCAGATTTTTATGAAAATTTTGATTTTTATTTCTTATTGGGTTACTATCAATTTTGATCTTGGTTTTTTATTAGGTTCGACCAGTCTTCGATTCCGATTGGTTAGATTTGGTTTCGATTTCTACTGGATCCTTAAAATCCTAACCTGAAAGCAAGCAGATGTGTTCGTTTGGTTCAATCCGGGCCGATCGATTCCAATATGTCCAATCTGAAATTTGAGACCTTCAACTTGGATTGAACCAAACCGACCACATCATAACGATAGGTATAATCTTCAACAACCACAGTTCTAAAAACAAAAAAATAGATCGGTTGAGCCTGATCACGTTCCCTGGCGATTATAGTAGTTGATCTATATAAGATTCTAGGGTTCATGCTGATTCCAACTGATAACGGTTGAATCGAAATTAACTGAGGTCGATCTCATTGCTGATTTTGCATATTTGAATGAATGGTTCGTAATCTCGGATCGGATCGGTCGATATTGACAGGATCGGATCGGTATCAGTTGAAATCAATCCCGAGATTAGATCGATCCTTCCAGGTTTTACTGGATCGTTCCTTGCATCAGTCGATCCGATCTGATATTTGCCAATTTTTTTCATCGATATTTTGGGGATTTTGGCTGTGTTTTTTTTTTTAACTTTTTACCATTCCAATCGATTTTTAATATTTTATTAATATTTTTGATCGATCCAAGTCCAATCCAATAAAACTTGGATTTTGATCATTTTTTATCGAACCAGACCAAGTTTTATTGATCCGGATCGTTATCCACCATAATCGATCTCGAGTCCGATACCTGGATTTTGAACGTTGTCTTCAACCCATTTTTTGACTCTCATTGGAGCAGAATAATTATCTTATCACCGTGGGTGTCGCAAAAATAATCCAATTTTGACCACCGAAATGAATTTAAATTATTTTCAACGAAACATGCCTTTATATTTCGGTTTTAAGCCAAAACTGGGAAATGGGTCGTCGGTTCACAACTCACAAGTAGCGAATGTTATAACTTGCAAGGCTCTTGCTAATAACATGTGATTGTTAAGACGTCTCCCTTCTCGGCAAAAGACAAAATCGTGTGAGCCTTTACTACTCGAATTTTTATCCGCTGCTGTGCCATCGTGCGGCGTAATAGTGGCCATGTGTGCACAGCGGGCCTCACTGTGCACACATGGCCGTTGCTACGCCGCACGATGGCATAGCAGCGCGACAATGCATAGCAGTGGATAAAGGTCTCATGATGATAAGAACGGAGCCCATCTATCCCTCTGGGTTAAAAAAAACAGAACCAGATCGGGTTCCCGCCGGAATCAGTTGGATTTTGCCCTAACCATAGAATCTATGTACATGAATCAATCGTTTTGATTCAGTCGCCTCAACTTATTTGATCGATCCGATTCCAATTCTTCAGATGTAGCCTTCGAGTCGGCTTTATGTTGATGAAAGAATTCGATCAATCAGAGAGAAAGAGAGAGATATATGGGTTTTTTTTTTTTTTTTTTTTTTTTGATACAAGAGAGAGATATATGGTCAGTTCAATAAATCAGTGTGTTCAATTAGTCTAAGGTCTTAAAAATGGGAAAAAAAAAAGAAGAGTGTTTTAATGCGTTTAAAACATAAATGCTAGTCATTTGCCCATTTTTTTTCCATATTATTGGGAAACAAATGGCAAACTGTGTTTAAAATAATAAAAAGTAAAACGACATTTTACACGCATTTTAAACATGTTTTTGCCACTAGAATGAAAAAGGAGAAAATTGAGCAGATAAGCTTTGTTGATAGAAATCATAGAATGCTTTACCTGACAAGTAAAGTACGAGTAAGGAAGGATCTTTGTATCACTCTATAGTTGGGTTCTCTTAGAAATCTGAACAAAAAGGAGAGGACAGAAAGAAGGCCTCACCCTCCTAATCCTGCAAAGGGTTGCAGCAAACCTGCCTCCCAAGATAAATCAGGCGGACTGTTACTGGTTGCAGGGACAGTAACACTGTGAAGCTATCAGAGATTTTTTGATCATCTGGACTGAGAGAATTCGTGGCCCATTTATAGGCCCACAAGGCCTGTTCGGATGGGCTGCAACTCTTGGGGTCAATGTTAAACCAAGGGTTGCACTCCCTCTTTGATCAGCCACCGATCCAACGGTCGGATCGATCCTAAGCACCCTTTGATCAGACACCGTCGATCCCGAAGTGCAAAGTGCGCCATCAAAGCGCCACATTGCGCCTTACGCACGCGCACGCGCACGCATACGCGCTCGGACGGGTACCGTCCTCGCTCGCAAGTGCACCGTACAATCTCTTCTAGCATTACATGTGATAATAATAACTACTTACTACTAACACATATAAACCCAATGAGCTTTCCTTTCATAGCCGATGTGGGACTAAAAGTCCACATCAATATTTTGAAAAATTCCAACATGTTCATTTTAAAAAAAAAATATCTCATTCAGATCCTTGCCCTGCTCAATTTCTCAGGGCCTCTAATAAGGAGGGTGGATCCCATTCGAACATAATATTTATTGTATTATTTTTTTATTATGATTCCAGTGACAAAAATATTGGTCATATTTTCAACAAAATTCACAACCTTTACCGTGAGGCACAAAAAATTCTATTGACACTGACTCTTGATATTTGAGTTAGGAAGAAAATTTTGGGTCTCACTAGCCTTGCCAAGTATAATTTTATAGAGGTCTAATACAGGCCAATACAGGGTTAGGGTGATGCAATGGACCTGTATACTTAAATAAAATGGCTTTCCAAACTTGAAGGAATGCAGCATATTTGAAATGCTCCCCAAACCAGGGTTTTAGGAATCGGAATCAGGTATGGATCTCAATTAATACCAATTCGGATCATTCGTGTTGGTCTAGATATATATTGGACAATTGTACACATGTCATTCATTTAAAATTTGATTTTTTTGTTACCATTTTACTTGCCTGTGTGAGGCTACACGCCAGCCGCACAGGCAGGCGGCAGCAGAGGATCCAAATTGTAATGTGGATGCAAATCCTCTACAGATTTCTATCTAATAGAAAGCTATCACAAAAACCTCCCATTGGTTAAAATAAACAAGGGGATAGATTTTTGGAAACACATAAAATATGGGGTGAATTTGTTGGTAACCGAAAAAAAAAATTTGGAAAAATGTTTTGTGTATTGGGGGCGCATTAGACACACGGGGTTGGGTAAAATGACCTCCCCCTCCCTAAATGACTCAAATGGCTGTCCTATCCCACCCCATGTGTTTGGGCGCAGTCAGCAACCCCGTGAGCTCCAGGCAAAGAACATTGCCCAATATATATATATATATATATCACTGTGACTTTCATAGTTTTTGTGAGAGAAAAATTTGAAGAGGATTCTAAACTTATTACCATGGGTTCTTGTTGGACTAATGCAAGAGAGTAGGACTATTAATGTGGAACTCATTTGATCGTCATGAGAGAGCATGAAATCCCCTGTTTTGTAAAATGAAAGACATGGATTGCAAAAATGGGGAAAAATAAGTTCTAAGCATTAAGATGGTTGGTAAGGCCTCATATTGCATGGATTGCAATGCTCTCATGAGACTCCAATAGTTGGTGTTATATGGCGAAGGAAAAAAAATTAAAAAGTTTCTGACAATTTGATTGGATTGCAATTCTCATGAGGCTTGCATAGTTGGTGAGATTAGTATCTTTATTAAATATAATCAGAGGGTCCCACATGCAATTTTATAGGTATGTTTACATAGTTTAGTCTCACCCTCTTCAATAAAGGTTTTTATTGGTTTAAAAGTGATATAATATGGTCGAAGATTTCATATACGGTCCTGCAAGCATGCACCAATCGTATCTCCTCTCACAAAGAGTTGGAAAAGTCATAATCCCTCCCACCTATATTTAATGGCTTGAACCTCCCACTCTCTAACATACGACTTACACAATTGTGTATGAAAACTGTCCCCATATAATATTTACCAAAAAAGAAGTGATATAATTTTTTTTTGATAAAAAAAAAAGTGATATAATTAATATTGACCAAATTTCGAATATATTTATATGAACACCTAAAAACCTGGTTAGATTGTGTTTTGGCCATACCTGATCCAACATTCAATGAATTTGGACGAGTTTAGTATCAAAATGATCAATTTTTTTTCTTCCTCTTCTGATAGGTCCTACTCTATTCTATTCTAAAGTAGAGCGAAGGTGTGAAGCAATGGGTTTTTACACATCACAAACTACCAAGTGCGCTAGGCATTTGCGCACTTGTTCACAGACTCGATCAACTTGTTAACCTTCTATCCATTGTATGTGGATCATGATATGTTTTGTAGTTTAGTATATATATTTTATTATTTAATAAAAATACCAAATAATGGGAAGGCTAGTTTAACAAGATGAACTGAGTTGATTTACACCTTCCTTGATTTGCAACTTCACTCAAACTTAATCTAACGTTTGAATCAATTCGATCGGAGTCATGTTTTTATATGTGGGTCTTAGACCCTAATATAAGCGGCAACTCCCTATTGCTTCTCTCCTAAAGGGAGAATTAAAGGTTCCTTAGAGATAATGGTGGATCGAAAAATCCAGTGTTCTTGCACTGTAATGTATGGCAGACTCTATTTCCTGAGGAGGTTGAAGGTTTAGGGAATGTTTCCCCGGTCTCTTCTTATTGCAAGCTAGTATAGGGAGATAAGAGAAGATGAAAGAGAAAATGAGGTGAGCTTCAAAACTCGGGTAGTGTTTGATATGCATTATTGGAATGCATTCTAAGTCAATTTCACATTCTTGAGTGATAAAAATAGTTATTTTTATCATCCCAGAAAGCAAAATCAACCTAGAATGCTTTCCAAGAATGCATACCAAACACAACATTAAATTAGGATGAGATATAGTGGGATCTCAGATTGCATTGTTACTGAATCTTGGGATGGTACTCAAAGCAGTGGAGAAATGCAGAGAGAGAGAGAGAGAGAGAGAGAGAGATTAGAATTTAGGAAGAGATGAGAGCAAATGAATTCTTCTTTTTCTACCAGATTCCCTCATTACAAAAGCTATTTATACAACAATGCAGTTACCGAGGATTTACTTAAAGCTACAGTTGTGGTCCTAACTCCTAACAATACAATTAACAACTTGTACAAAGTAACTGCTCAACTCTTGACATAATCCCGAAGCCAGCCAGGTATCTTCCTTCTTCTAACAACTTGTGCTACCTCAGCTTGCACCTCTTGCACATCGGGTGGGTGTCGACATCGCCAATGGTGGTGGCAACGTCGGAGAAGGAGGTGGTGTAGGAGAAGAGGTGGTGGTGATGGGTTGAGGCCTGAGGGGGTGGGGGAAGAGGAGTTTTTTATTGGTTGAGGAGGAGATCGTGCAAGTGTGTACTGTGTAGGTGGAGATGGATCCAGATCCTCTACTACCAAGCTGCCCGGTAGGACCACGCTGCCCAGACACGGTGTTGTTTTCAAAGACCGCCTTACCCCCACTCGGGCAAGGTGTTTGGGCAGGGATAAGGCGGACATTGCACATAGCACCGTGTCTGGGCAGCACGGTCCTGCCGGGCAGTAGAGGATCCAAATTGAGGTGGTGATGACATAGTTTTTTTTTGGGGACATATTGCAGTAGGGCTGCAACAGGGTTGGGTTGGGCCGGGCCTTTTAAACCCTAGCCCAACCCTGAGTCCTCATAGTTGGGCCCAGGCCCGATCCGACCCTGACTCAGGGCCAAAAAAATCCAACACTGACCCGCCCTTAGGGTTGGGCCGGGCTGATCCTGATTGACCTTAATCATTGGGGGGGGGGGGGGAGGGAGATGCATGGGCTGGTCAAGCTGAGAAGGGGAGATGAATGGGCAAATTAGAAGAAGAAGAACAGGGTCAGGTTGGGTCGGGCCGAGCTTAGCCCGAGGCCTCAACCCTGACCCAACTTGACCCTGACTCAGGACTGGAAACTCCCAACCTTGACCAGCTCTCAGGGCCAAGATATCTCAACCTAGGCCCTGCTCGGGCTCAGGGCGGGTCATGGCGAGCTCAGGCCGTCAGGGCCAAACTTGCACCCCTTTAATGGCAGTGTGAATGAAGTTGAAAATATAAAAAGAACTATCCTAATCGTAATTTTTGAAATGATTAAGTACCCTAGATGTAGATATCAGGAATATTGGGGACTTCATCTGTAATTTACCTAATTTCTTAAAATAGAAAAAGGGAAAAATTTCTCAATTTAATTAAAATAAGGCAAATTACACTGCCATCCCTGAGGTTTGTATTAAATACAAAACGACCCCCTGTATTTTTAAATTATACAATCACACTCCCTGAGTGGCCGGGACGGTGTTAAATAATATATTTTAAATACCAATTTTGTCCTCTTCTAATATCCTGTTAATACTCAATGGAAATTCAAACTTTACCCTTTTACCCTTGTGTACAAAACCCTCTTTCTTCTCCAGAAACTCCACTGTCCTCTTCGGCGATTTGCAAGGGATGAACTCTCTGAAGGTAAAGGGCACAAAGACGAGAGCAGATTTCTGCTTGAACTGCCGCTCCAACCTCTGGATTTCTGCTTGCTCTCGGATTTTACCTATCAAGCTGGAAAGCTCTAAAGGTAACTCGTCGGAGAGGTTCCGCCTGTTGAAAACCAGAATCCTGAGCTGCAAAAGTGAATAAGGATCAGATCGGGGTGGTTAGCAGACAGCGACACGGCGTACGTTAGTAAGAAATGCAAATCTGGTCGATCTAAGGAAGTTGACCAAAGGGATGACATGGTCTTCCAAGCTGCAATCCAAAATGCTTGGGTCCCTGCGGAGGATATTTGCAAGATTAGGGCCTGAAATCCCCATGTTAGAGAAAATTTTTATTTTGGGTTGTAAGGTATTGTCAGGATCAGCAAAGAGCAATGATGGGTACATGGTAATGAGCTGTGAGATTTGGGGTTTGGGCAATTCATAGGTGTCAAAAAGTGCAAGGACTGTCTCAGATCTGCTGGTGCTGTTGGTTCCGAAAAAAACCTTTTGACAAGCTACGAAGAGATAAATCTGAGGACAATCCAGAAGGTTGGATTTTGGCATTTGAGATGGATCTTAGAGATGGGCCTTGAAGAATAGGGATATTGGTTGATGAATCTGGATAAGAGCCGTGTCACCGTCTGCATTTCTTACCTCACTAAACCAGAAGAGACAACAAACTTTTTCAATTTTCCCTTTCTTTTTTAGGGCAAATCTTTTTGACCAAATAAAATTTGTGAAATCGCAGAGTACATCAAACCAGCAGACCCTTCACGTCTCCGTTTGGAATTTTTGCTACGGGAAGAGGGGACTCAGTTAGAGAGAGTCTCTGATTTGTTAAAGACAAGAAACTCAAGGCAGAAGATATTAATTAACAACACCAACTGAGGTCAAGGATGAGAGATTTGACGATCACGCGGACCCAGTAAAAAACTCATGTCTTTCTCAGAATTTGAGAGGGCCGGAGAGTTGTAGACGAGGAAGGAACAAAGGGAGAGGGAAGGGAGGGTGGGGTGTGGTGTGGGGTGTGGTGGTGGTGTTAGGTTACAGGGGGTAGGGGCGGGTGGGTTGGGTTGTAGCAGGTGGTGGGACCAGTGGGATTGCAGAGAAGAAGAAGAAGAAGGAGAAGGGATGGTGATGGGGTGGGTCCCATTAAGTCTATTTCAAGAGTAAAATTAAAAAAAAAATTGAGCAATTAGGGGTATATTAATTATTTTAAGTCATGAATTATCTATACCGTACCATTTAATATAATTTAGAAACATAAGGAGTTGTCCTATATTTAATATAAATCTCAGGGGGTGACAGTGTAATTTTTCCATTAAAAATAAGATCCGCATTTGAACATGTCGTGGAGTAGAAGAGAGAAACACGGGGGAAGGGGGAAAGGGGAAAGGGCTCATAATCCACTTTTCTCAAATCACTCACCATCTCAGTGTCTCCTCCCTCTTTTGATTTGGAGTCTCGAATTCCGAGATAAGCTGTACACTCCCACGCAGAGAGAGAGAGAGAGAGAGAGGTATGGGGAATTTTCTGGCCAGTTTTCTGGGCAAGGAAGAACCACCACCACCTATGGTTTTGGTTCCGCCCCTATTTGATTTCCCTCCTTTGATTTCACGTACCAGGTGAACACAACAGAACTTCATCGTTTATGCTATTTTTTCTTTTCTTCGTTTCCTTTATTTATTTCTCTGGGCAGGTGTTTCTGCCGACTTCCTTTGGAAAACAACAATAGAACAGAAACGAAATGTTGCTGAAAATAGATCAATCAGGATGAACATTCGATATTTGTTTTATTATTTATCAAACAATTGCTATTAATTCTCAATTTTATATTTTCTTAAGACTGCATTGGATTTCAGTGTAACACTGTCATTTGGAGTTCTCTTTATGTCAGGAGTGAGAAGCAAAGATTATTTCAGGGAACCACTTAAAAAAAAAAAGACCCATAAGTTGAATCCAGTACCAGTTGGTAGTTTTACTATTTAGGTTATAGTAATTTATAATGTTACAATGGATTAGCACAGAGAGAGATTAATGTGCCTGAAACTGTTCTTTGAATATGCTATGTGTGGTTTTCATAAACTTGTGGACAGATCAACATTGTGCTCCTGTAGGCTATGTTTTGTAATACTTTATTTTCATCTCCTCTGTAGTACTGAACGTCTGAACCGATCAAGTTCTTGTTGTCTCAATGTTCATTTTCTTTATGACCATCCCGTGTGCCTATTTCATACTATTTGTATAGTGTATTTTCTCTATATCTGTTAATTAAGTATTGTGTCATGTTCACATATTATATTTCTAGATTAATCTAACTGTCTAACCTTTAAACAAAAGAATAAAAAGGAAACATTCAAGTTCTTGTTGTCTCAATGTTCATTTTCTTCATGACCATCCAGTGTGCCTATTTCATACTATTTGTGTAGTGTATTTTCTCTGTATCTGTTAATTAAGTATTGTGTCATGTTCACATATTATATTTCTGGATTAATCTAACTGTCTAACCTTTAAGCAAAAGAATAAAAAGGAAACACTATAGAATGGTTTAATAGATCTAAATCATTTCAAATTTTCAACAATTTTGCTTTATCAATGGACCTATTCCCCTTGAACAGACTGTAAAGGTCTTTTCTTGAACCTTTATCAATCCCTAACATATGGTTTATTTTGGTTGTCCAAGCAATCTATATATTTGGCAGCTTTTTGATTCGTCACCAACTAAAATTTGCTCTTACTGGACAGTCTTCACAATCCCTTAATTTCATGATAGGTGGTGGCGTGGTGTCTGGAAACACTAGAAACAGTAAATTTTTTATATTGTCGTTAACCAAATCATGCAAAGTTCACCAATTAGATTGATCAAGAGCTGGAACTTGACAATTGGTTCCATTACATTGCTTTAACGCCTTGATGACAATAAACGCCGCCACTTTTCAGGTCATTGTTGATACAGAGAACAGGCCCATTTGCCCATGCAAGCCTTTCCATAATTTCCCTTCCTCATATTATACTAGTTCTAATTGTGTATTGTTACTGAATTTTTAAAATTATGCAGGATGTTGGAATCATCATATGACTTGTTATTTGGAAAGCTTGCATTGAAATGCCTTTTCGAGGACTACTTTGAACAAGCAGGGCATTTTAGCACAAGAATTATGCTAAAGCCAATTGATGATCCTAGCGTAGATCTGATTGCAACTGTATCCATCAATCTTATAGTTATTTTTTGCTGACTACTCAATATTATTCCGTGTCTACTATTTTCTTTTCATTTATTATTCTATATCTAGTATTTTGGCTGATATAGTCAAAGGTTTATCTGAAGAGATGAAAGCGATGAAGCAACAAATAAATACAATGTCTCAGCCTGGGTATCTCACCCTTACAGCCTATCTCAGGACAGTAATGTTGCAAAACAACAATATCTTTATTTTATAAACCGTGGGAGGCTCAATGGAGCTCTTACATATTTATAGCCTTATGGCTGAATAGAAAAAAACATACTCAAATTATGACTCAAAATAGAACTAGGACTTCTAAGTTCTTACTAGGATTCAAACTTGCACTAGGAATCCTAATTTGAATTACAACTCAATAAAAGACTAACTAAAAGATCAAATAAAAATCTAATTAAAACCCTAACTTCAACCCACGATTTAGTGCTGATGTAGGGGAATCCCTACACCTACCCGATGCCTACTCTACTGCTGGTGTGGAGAAGAATCCCTACACCTGCGCCTGGTTTTGGACAGACAAGTTACACCAGGACCTCATCTTGAATGTCCCTGGTTAAATCATGTATGATAGGCACAAACAAATAAGGGCTTAAAGTTGACCCTTGATGTAACCCAATTGTAATTGGGAATTCACTACTGTGACCCCCCCCCCCCCCCACGCTTCTCACACTAGTCACCACGTCATCATACATTTCTTTAATTATGTCCACATACTTACTCAAAACACTTCTCTTTTCTAATACTTGCCAGATTAACTCCCTAGGTACCTTGTCATATGCTTTTTCTAGGTCAATAAAAACCATATGGAGATCCTTCTTGCAGACTTTAAATCTTTCCATGAGCCTCCTAAGCAAGTAAATAGCTTCTATCGTGGATCTACTTGGTATAAAACCAAATTGGTCCTCCGAAATAGTAGATTCTCTTCTTAGGTGGGCTTTTTTTTTCTTATATATTTAGAGAACATGAGTGGTCAAAATATAATTCATATGGGAAATGTGTGTTATGATTAGAAATAGTATGACCTTATGAAAGAACCCCCCTCAGTTTTTCTGTTATTATATTGTTGTTATTGTTATTAGGGTAAGATCCCTTAAGTTGATTCTTAAGGTTTAGTTTTTCTGCTATTATATTGTTGTTATTGTTAGTGGGTTAAAATCCTTTAAGTTAGTTATTCAGGTTTTTTGGGACTTTGACTTTAACTTTCTTACTGACTTCCATCTTTCTGACTATGCTTGATGAAAATCTAAAACTTTTTCCTCTTATTAACTGAAATATAATTTTATTCCTTCATCTCTTTGCATGGAACACATATTATGACCTTTTTCTGGTGGTGTAACTATTTGCTTTTTTTTTTTTGAAAAACCAAGTGAGAATTTCCACCATGGAGATATGTTCTTCTTAACCTGTTCAGGTTTCAGGTCCACTTGATCATAATACTAAAGAGAATATTGTGGGAAATGCTTTGTTTCGGTGGCAAAGGTAAGGATTGTAGCTCCTTCAGATCAACCATTCCTTCAAGTTAATAACATTTAAGAATGAATTCAACCGGTTGTATGTTGTTTCCTTATGTGGACAGGGATGTTGATGATCCTCATACATTCATGGATCTCTTTGTGTCAACTTCTCAACCGTAAGAAAACAGTTTAACAAAGTAGAGATATCTTGTATTCTTTTATGTTAGAGTTAAGATCCTTTTCTGTTACTATTTTTGGTGTTATTCTTAACATTTTCTGTACATCTTCTTACTTAGGATTTTGCGCATGAGGTCATGTGCTTATTATCCTAAATATGGATTCGGTGCATTTGGCATTTTCCCATTATTAATAAACAAAAGGTGTGTCTACTTTATCTGAGGCATGGTGATACGACATTATGTCATACGTGCTGAGAATTAGCTTGTATATATAATTTGTTCTCGAGTGGATTTCTCTTGCAGGGTATGTTCAGAAGATTATGGTGTTACGGGCTTGAGATACGGGTCAGGAAATTTATCTTTTGGAGCTACAATGATCCCCTTCTATTGTATGTGACTGGTATGAGTTTGGTCTTCTCATTATTTTCCTTAACTTCATTGGCATCTGTATTGTAAATTATGAAATTTGTTTCATGTCACTATATGCTAAATCATGGTTTAAGGTTATCCTGTAAGATTCCAAGTCCTGTGGCACAAGAATTGGCAACTTCGATCAAATGTTTACTGCAGATCACAGTTAAGTAGTTTGATTTGGTTGATAGGATCCATCCCCGTCTGTTTGGGAACGATTGGGACTGTCCTAGACCTTCCTGACGTCTTAAAACATTGTGCCATATTGATTGCCTAATTAGGACTTAAGGTCCAGCAGATGATAGCCAGTGAACAAAGTAGGCTGTTTTCTATTTAGTTGAGTCATTTTTGTAGCATATGAAATGTGTTCTATTTATTATCACCAAAAGAAAAGGAAAGGGAGCCGTAGAGAGGGAAGGAAAAGGAGAGGGAGGGTAGGAAGGAAGAGGATCAGTCCTTAAATGTATTATAAATTTTGCTGAGAGATTTATGCTTTAACAGTTCTATATTTTGGGAGCTCTTGCTGGCAAAAAGTATTGATGTTTGCAGTGTAACATGGTTCTGTCCGTTATAGAAGATTTACTTGCTTGCAAGCTTAGCTTCTGGCTTAAGTCTTTCCTTAACATGTTATTTAGATATGCATTAGTGCTTTAGTGGTGATATGTCATCATTGCAACCGCAGCTGCTGCAACTGGTTTTATGTCTATCTTATTGTTGTTAGTTGACGGGGATTGTAGATAACCAAGGTTCTCGTATTGGACGTAAGGCTAAATGTATTGAACTAAGATAGGGTCTTGAAGGAGATAGTTATGAAGAATCAGTTTTAGAGGGTTGTGTAAAAAACTATTGGGGGAATAAGAAGTCCCAATGGGACTGAAAGGGGGAAAAAGGATTGATGATAGTCTATGGATGGACAGATAGATCTTAAATAATATCAATGGCTGCTGGACTGAGAAACCAAAGAAAATTAGGTTTCAGAAGAACAAAAGAATGAAGAAGAAACTAATTTCTGATGCAATCCCGGGTCACAAAACCTTGTTTTGGGATTTCTGTGGACTCACAAGAATACTAGATAGCTCAAATTAAGAGTTTAGTGGCAAATCTGTAAATATTGTGAAGTTCAAGATCCTTTAAGAGACAAATAAACTCAATGGCAGAATAGTAATCAAACCCAAAAGCATAGTTCAAAAACTTGCCGAGATCTTGAGAAACTCAAGCTGGTCTAGACGAGATAGCATGCGAAATAGAAAAATGCAATGTTTCGAAAAACTCGTCTGTGATATCGAATATTTCGAGAAATCTCGAATATTATGAGAATCTTGACCTCATTAGTACTCATAGAGTCATAGTATTGTATTGTTGGGACTTGGGAGTTGAGACGTGGAAGACTAGGATAGTAAGGTCTCTATGACTTATGTATTATTCATTGTACTTGGGTTGGGTGTCTATGTGTAAACAGCTTTGATATGAATGCTTGAGTGATTAGAATCGATCACCCAAGCCCCTTTATTTATAATAACTTGAAGTAAATCTGATCAAAGTACAAATAGGAATAATAACACCTCAGTCCTAGTCCTACTAGGAATTCCTAATACAACTAGGAATGCGAGAATAGGACTCGGCTGAGGGTAAAACAATAAAAATAAAATAAAAGTAAAGAATCTAATCTGACTAGTACTACTCCTAACATGACTAGGACTAATCCTAATCAGCTAGGACTAGTAGGACTAATCCTAATCAAACTAGGACTATTGGGTAAGCAGCCTATTTCAACACTCCTCCTCAAGTTGGAGCAAAGATGTCGATCATGCCCAACTTGACTAGATTGGGATGAAACAATTTTTCAGACAATCCTTTGGTGAAGATATCAACAAGTTGATCCGCAGATGTCACAAAGGGAATACAAATCAGCCCAGCTTCGAACTTCTCTTTGATGAAATGACTATCCACCTCAACATGCTTGGTACGATCATGCTGTACTGGGTTGTGTGCTATACTGATGGCAGCCTTGTTGTCGCAGTACAACATCATAGGAAGACGAATAGGAACACCAAGATCTTGTAGCAAACCTTTAAGCCATAGTAACTCACAAATACCTTGTGCCATAGTTTGAAACTCAGTTTCGGCACTAGAACGAGCAACCACATTTTGCTTCTTGCTATGCCATGTAACAAGATTTCCACCTACAAAGGAGCAATACTCAGAAACAGACTTCCGATCTGCAGTACCAACCCAATCAGCATCAGTGTATGCTTCTATCTGTAGATGACCATGAGTAGACAAAAGAATTCATTTTCCAGGAGCTGACTTCAAATAGTGCAAGATACGAAGAACAACCTCCATATGAGAAGAGTAGGGATTATGCATAAACTGGCTCACAGTACTCACGGCGACAACAATGTCAGGACGCGTGTGTGAAAGATAAATCAGCTTCCCTACAAGTCTTTGGTACCGGCCTTTATCAACGGGCTCGCCCTCTTTCTCCTTGAGTTGAACAGTAGGCAAGGTTCGAGAACTCGCGAGATCTCGCCGAGATCTCGCCGAGTTTCTCGGATTTTTGAAATCTCGAGACGAGATTGCTTGCGAGTCTCAAAAGTGCACTATCTCGGCGAGATCTCGGCGAGATCTCGCCGAGATCTCGGATCTCGGTTGGATCTCGGTTGGATCTCGGTTTCAACCCATTATTTTAACCTACCTACCACTTAAATACCTTACCTAATTGGACAAAACTCGACATATCTCGGCGAGATCTCGGCGAGATCTCGGTAAGATCTCGGCGAGATCTCGGATCTCGGGTCCAAATCTTGGGTTGACCCAAAGTTGAGGCTTCGAGTTGAAAAAAAAAATGCACCAACTCGGCGAGATCTCGGCGAGATCTCGACTCGTCTCGGTTTTTCCAAGAGTCGAGTTGGCACCGAGACCCGAGTTTTAGTACCTTGACAGTAGGGTCCATAGGAGTATCTGAAGGATGATAGCCTAGCAACCCGGTCTCAGCCAATAAGTCTAGGACATACTTCCTTTGGGAGAGAAAAATGCCTTTAGAAGATCTGGCTACTTCAATCCCAAGAAAGTATCGTAGTTTCCCTAGATCTTTAATCTCAAATTCTTGTCCAAGGAAGGTCTTCAACCTTCTGATCTCATCACTATCATTGCCAGTAACCACTATATCATCAACGTAGACTATAAGAACAGTGAGTTTTTCACCAACCTTCTTTATAAAGAGTGTGTGATCAGCATTACTCTGCTTATAGCCCACAGAAATCATGGCCTTGTGGAACCGGTCAAACCATGCTCTAGGTGACTGCTTCAGACCATAAAGTGCACGCTTCAGTCTACATACTTTTCCTTGGTTTCTGTCACAAGAGAACCCTGGTGGAATGTCCATATACACCTCCTCATCCAGTGTTCCATTTAGGAATACATTTTTTACATCTAGCTGCTGCAAATCCCATCCAAGGTTGACTGCACAAGATAATAACACACGAACAGTATTTAACTTTGCAACAGGTGCAAAAGTTTCCTGGTAATCAATGCTATATGTCTGAGTAAACCCCTTGGCCACGAGTCGTGCCTTATACCTATCCACAGTGCCTTCCACCTTCTGTTTCACCACAAACACCCATTTACATCCAACGGTTTTCTTCCCAGGTCGAAGAACCACAAGCTTCCTGCCAATTGTTAGGAATACGAACAGAAGAAAGAGAGGAAACAAAGGCACGACAGGACGGGGAAAGGGAATCATAAGAAACAACATGAGATATGGGATGCTGAGTGCAAGTTCTGACACCTTTGCGAAGAGCAATAGGTAAGTCAGGATCATTACCAGGTGGAGAGGCAGGTTCTGGATCTGGGTTTGGCAATTGGATGGGTACTGGAGCAACAGTTGATTGAACCTGCTTATGTTTCCTTGCATAGGTCTTCGCATTACTGGCATCAATCCTCCTTTGAAATTCACTAATAGTCCTCTGGAGAGGAGTCTGGACCGGGGTAGATTGCTCCCCCTGAATAGAAATGGTCTCCCCCTGTATAGGAACCTCTCCCCCTGATTCAAGGGGAGTACTAGGGGCAGGCCGAACTGGTTTAGACTCATGGTAAACAGACTGAAGTGGAGGTGGAGAGTCAATAGTCAGCACATCTTCACTAACACTCTCCCCCTGAAGAGGTGAGGACCCATAATATGGAACATTTTCATGAAAGACAACATCCATGCTGACAAAAGTCCTGCGGGATGGAGGGTAGTAACATTTGTACTCCTTTTGGGTAGCAGAGTAACCTAAGAAAATGCAGCGGAGGCTACGTGGGTCAAGTTTATCAGGGGACCTTGTATCCCTAGCATAACAAACGCAGCCAAACACCTTAGGTGGGACTATAAAGGAAAAAGAGCCAAGTAATAGCTCAATAGGAGCTTTTGAAAGAAGAACCCGACTGGGCAACCTATTAATTAAATAGACTGCAGTAAGGACAACATCCCCCCAATAAAGGGAAGGGACATTGCGAGCAAACATAAAGGCCCTAGTTTTTTCTCTCAGCCACACCATTTTGGGCTAGAGTGTCGACACAGCTGGTCTGATGGAGGATTCCATGTGCAGCAAGGTATTTTTGGAATTGACCTTCCATATACTCTTTCCCATTGTCACTCCTCAAAATTTGAAGAGTGGCATTAAACTGGGTTTTAATCAGTTGATGAAAGTGTTGAAAACATAAAAAAACTTCACTCTTTGTGTGCATAAGGTATACCCAAGTGAACCTAGAATAGCAGTCAATGAAAGTGACATACCACCGATGGCCAGTCAGGGAAGCTTTCCTACTAGGCCCCCACACACCAGTATGAACAATATGAAATAAGGAAGAGGATCTTTTATTAGAAATAGGATAAGTTGAACGCGTCTGTTTAGCCAAGACACAAGGCTCACAAAAAAATTCTTCCTTATTACAGTCTTTAACTAATGCTGGAAATAAATTTGATAAAGTATCTAAGGGGGGATGGCCTAGTCTAGAGTGCCATTTATGTAAATCAGAAGAGAAAGATGCCGAAGGTAAAGCTTGAGTAGGATCGCCATCAAGCAGGTACAATCCGCCATGCACTTTACCCGATCCAATCGTCTTCCCCGAGACCAGGTCCTGAAAAACACAGTGAGTGGGGAAAAATGTCACTTTATAATTCAGGGATTTAGTGATACTGCTAATGGAAAGAAGGTTAGTTGTAAATTTGGGAATATGCAACACAAATGACAGTGTAAGGGAAGGAGAACAACCAATGTCTTTTCCCTGAGATGGAGGAGAGGGACCCATCAGCAATTTTGACTTTATCCTTACCAGAGGCAGGAGAATATGTATTAAAAAGGCTAGAAGTACCTGTCATGTGATTAGTAGCACTGGAGTCAATGATCCATGGAGTGGATACTACTGATGCACAATGACCAGCAAAAGAAATACATGTACGGGCAAAGAAGGAACCTGAATTGGCAGCAGACGTAGTAGAGGCAGCTGATGTGTTCAACATACGACGCAAAGCCTGGAGTTTTTCCGGGGAGAAACCAATGTTAGCAGTGGGAGTTGGAGCTACACTTTCAGTATGATTGGTTTTGTTTTTAGACTTAGCATGACCACGTTTGGCCTCAAAATCAGCTGGCTTCCCATGTAATTTCCAATGCTGAGCCTTAGTGTGATATGGTTTGTGACAATGCTCACACTTAACAGGCTCTTTGGTAGTGGTAGTGGAAGCAGCAACACTATCAGAAGAAGCAACAGGAGTCGGACCAGCAGTCTGTAAGGTTGATCTCTCAACTTTAGGAGTAATCATCATGGCAGCCCTTTGTGTCTCTTCACTGTGAACATAAGAAAAAGTCTCCTCTAAAGTAGGGGTGTCAATGGGTCGGGTTGGGCTGGGCCTGCCTAAACCCTGACCCTAACCCTAGAGGCCTTAAACCCTGACCCTGACCCTGACCCAACCCTGGCAGGGCCAAGAAACCCTCAACCCTGACCCGACTGCCAGGGTTTTCCCTAACCCGGCCCCGCCCGGCCCCACCCTATCGGGTCAGGTTGGCCATGATTGACCCTGTCTTGACCCTGTTTTGACCCTGTCTTTACTAAATGCATCTCAATCAATTTTAACAAGTATTTGCATCTGAATTTGTTGATGACTAGCTTCTTTCAAGCCTATATAGGGAAAAAAAATGAAGGAGAAAAAAATTTCAAAGTGTAGTCCTGGAAACATATTCAAGTCTAAAAGATTGGGAAGATTGGATGGTGGGGTAATTGATTGCATGTAGATGATGCTATTAGGATTTAAAACAGCAATGAACAGCTCATCCAGTTTCGCTTGTCCTCAATCACCCCCAACTTCCTCTTGCTATCTACCCAATATCTTTTTTATTAGAAATGCATGTAATTGTTTCTGTATCATCAAGTAGGTGATAATTTCTCTAAAGATATCATAGCAATAAGAGTTTTGCAGGTAAGGCGATGCAGAGCAGTCCTAATATAGCTAGGAAAATACAGTCAAGTCACAAGTGTATTACCAGGATACTGTTACAATCAAAAGACAACAAATGGACTTTACAAAGATCCTAACCATTCATGCCTCCATTGACTTTTCAAATAATGGATTCCAAGGGGAAATTCCAAATGTGATAGGAAATCTCACTTCTCTCTACGTTCTTTACTAACAAAGAAATATTCTCCTTCCCCTTTCTTTTGGGAGCATTAAACAAACTTTCAGGAATTCTCTCGAAACAAAATCCCTTGCACAGATAAAATTTTGTTTCTGGCGATTAAGAAATTGAAGGAAAGAGAATAGCGATCCGAGTTGGAACTGCTTTAGTTTTACTTTAATCCCAGCTTGAAATTAAAGCTGTAACTTTTAACTCACGAACAGAACGATTTATTAACTTTCCTGATGCGCTAACACAAAATCTTTTCTTGTTTCAGATGCAACAAGTGATGGAAACAAACAAAGTCCACACGTATAACTTTCTTTGTAGCTCAATCTCTATTCTCTACTACAAATACAGAAACCTTCCGAGGAGCCAAAACCAGGATCTCTGTTTCTGAACGATATCCCGTCAAACAACGAACGAACGATCTCGGGAGGAGAAAAAAAAAAAAAAAAAAACTAGAAGATCCCCGAAGTTTCAAAATTTGAATCACTAGCTTCCTTCCTTCCTTCCGTGAAACAAAATAGCTGAACACAATATCACAGAGGAATCCCTTTCAGAACTGTTTATCCTCGGAGGCAGGCCTTTCAAAAAGATTAATGCGATTTTTGCCTCCTTCCCAAGATTCGATCTTGGTCTCCAAAAAAGTAAGAAAGAAAACCTGGGAAGGAGGTAGAGGAAGAGGTGAAATAGAGATGAAGGGAAGGATAATTTCGAAAGGGTAACAAGGGTACGACATAGCAAGGCCTCTGCATTGACTGTGTTTTGTTTTCCTAGCTATATTTGAGCTTGATAATTCCAATCATAGCTTAGCTTGGTCATGAACATACCTGTGTCAAGAGAGTACCGTAGCAGGTCGAGTGGAGGAGCAATGCCTTGATCGTAGCAGGAAAGGAGGAAGTGCTGAAGAGTGAAAACGAAATTGGATGTCTTAAGTGGCGCCTTCCTCAAGGATGAAGAGTGAAAACGAAATTGGGTATTAGGGTTCACTAGTTTACCCTCAAGAGATGGGCGTTTTTGTCTTTTCAGTGATAAAGTGATACACTATTATAACTCTACATTGCCTATACCTAATACAGGGTCGGGTCCGGGCCGGGCTGGGCTAAGCCCGGGGTCTTATCCCGGACCCGACCCGACCCTGCTAGGGTCAGCCAAAATCTCCACCGTAACCCGTCCTTCGGGCTGGCAGATCAAGGTCGGGTCTGGGCCGGGCTCAGGGCGGGTTCGGGCGGGTTCAGGCCAGCTGGGCATTATTGACACCCCTACTCTAAAGTGGGGAAAGGAACCCGTCCAAGGACTTGCACTCGAATAGGGTCATAGTCATCATTGAGGCCAGCCAGAAAATCATAGACACGGAATTGGTTTACATAGGTGTGGTAGGCAGTAATATCAGCAGTAGTAGTAGGTTGGAATCGAGCATAATGATCCAATTGCTGCCATAAACACTTGAGGGCAGCATAGTATTTAGTAACAGACATCTCCTTTTGAGTAGTGGTTTGGAGTATCTTCCTGATTTCATAAACCTGAGCACCACGTCCTGATCGACCATAAGTTCTCTTGACGGCAGTCCATATCTGAGTAGCAGTGTCAAGGAGGAGATATTGACTGGATAGATCAGTGGTCATAGAATTTAAAACAAATGACATCACCATAGCATCGTTCACAACCCATTTAGTACGGGCAACACCTTCTTCAGCTGGTTGTTTGGTGGTGCCAGTAAGATGGCCAGTGAATCCCCTACCAACCACAGTCAAGGATAGTGATCTGGCCCAGATTAAATAATTTGTACCATCAAGCTTGATGGCAACAGCATAGGGAAGGAAGTCATTCCTAGTCTGACCATCCCCTCCAGAAGTAGTAGTAGTTGATGAGCACATTTATGTGTGAAATCTTAGGGCATAAAACATATATTTTACCACATTGGACAGAGTTACTCGGTGCTTTCTTGTGCTTTTCAGGTTTTAGGTGAATTCTTGTGAAAATGGAGGAGATGATGCTAAGGAAATGTTTTTAAACTGTTTAGATGTGTTAATGGCTTAGATGCGTAGCCCATCGAATCAGCTTCGCAATGGTTCAAACGGCACTTGATTCCGAGTTGAAATGAAGAAGTTACGGTCGTTTCCATAACGAAGTACGAAAATGGTCTGTAGGGGTTTATTTGTAATTATTGACAATCGGATAGGGACAAAATGAAGCAAAAGTTCAGATGCCAGGGGTCTTAACGTAATAACCAGAAGTCACATTTCTTGTACCCGAAAGATTCCATTTGGAGGGCTCTGGACAGTCCAACTTCAACTTGAGATATCTTGGCTCCCGAACTCCAAATTGGACGAAATTTGGGTTTATTTTGGGTGATTTTTCGCAAGGAACACAATGGTGAGGCCTATATAAGCACCCCATGCTCCACGTTTTCTGAAGGACAGAATGGGTATTTTATTTATTCTTGAAGGAATCCTAGTCATCACCCTTACTCTCTCTCTCCTCCAACTTCTCAAGGGCACTTCTAGAATTCTACTTGGGATAGATTTATTTTGAAAGATATTCTCTCACCTATGGAAAGTTGAAAAATCAAAGATGCTTTGATTTTATTGCTTGGAGAAGATATCTACAAAGAAAAGGAAGCACTTGTTAGAATTGGAAGTTTATTTTTCTAGAAATACAAGGTCTATGTAAACAATCTTCTCTTCTTCTTCTTTCTATTTTTTTCTTTTTTCTTAGGATTCAAGGCATTGTAAAAGAGGAAGGAGAAGAGAATATTCTCTTTTCTTAGGGAATATTTCTCCTACACTTCCCTCTTCTCTCTTCTCCTCTCTTCCCTTTATAAATACCCCTTGCCCTCTGGGTTGTAAGGAGTTAGTTTTAGTTCAGTTTTTAGTTAGTTTCTAGTTCAATTTTAATTCAATTTTTTAGTGTAATTTTTATTTCATTCACTTAGTGAAATTTTCTCTTCTTTTCCTATTTTTGGCTTAAGTTCTTAGTTTTGATTTCATAAGTCTAGTTTAATGATTGTAATAGTTTTAGTTTAAAGCTTCCTAGTCTAAGTTCCTATGTTGATGACAAGACATGGAGATTTAGAAGAAGAAGCCATGGTGAGTTTATTTAAGTATTCAAGCACATCAAGGTATCTCATTCTCTAAACCCTTAATCTCATTCTCCCTTTCCTCTATCTCTCTCTATCTTCTTCTTCTTCTCCCTCTATTTCTTTTATTTTTTTTATATGGTTGTGGTATGTGGATGCACTTTTATTCCCTTATTTCTTTTTATGTGATTATGAAGTGTGGCTGCGCTTTTGTTATTCCTTTCAATTCGCTTTAGTTTGATAGGTTAGATGCTCAAGTGTTAGGACGCCAATTTAATCCCTTAATTTTGTTAGATGCTTATGAGTTAGGATGCATTAATTTTCATTAGTTTAATTAGTTTAATTTAACACTTTAATTTGGTTCACTTTGCATTACTTTTAAGTTAATTAAATAGAGTGTCGTATATCTCCTCGTGTTCGACCCGTAGCTACGATTGACCCGTACGCTTGCGGTATTATTTTAACTCAAACAAGTTTTTGGCGCCGTTGCCGGGGAGATTATTGACCACTTTATTTTTTTGATTTTTAAGTAATTCGAAGTGCTTTAGTTTCTTCTCTTTGTCCTCTTTCTTTTTAAAAAAAAAAAAAAATTTTGAAAACCTCCTCTTGTTTCTTTTCTGTTTCAATAGTGTGCGCCCAATCTAAAGTCCTTCATATGCCCAAACCCAGCCAATCTTGGTTCCCCTTGATTCGTTGGGTGGTTTGGATTGGCATGTGACTTATCTTTGGAGGTGACCACTCTTGATAACAGGAAAGCGACATAGTGAGAGCGTTGGAAACATAAACGTATAGTAGTCCTCCACCCTACATCCGAATCCATTTGGAGTCGCCCGTAGGTGGCTCGTGAAGACTATACGGGTTCCCTTGCTGTCAACCTATATGGCAACCTTACAGCTTTGGAACCATTGTTTCGATTTCTGAGGGATAGATGCACTATCTACCTTGGGCTCCCTCTTGTTTTTAGTATTTTTTTTTTTCTTGTCTTTTATTTTTCTTTAAACTTTTTTTTATGGGAGACTTCAATTTGGGATAGGTGTTTAATTTAGAATAATGGGAGATACACTTCCAAATAAGACTTTGGGGGAAAGATGGACCTATGCTAAGGCAACCATGATTTTGGAGGAAACGTTTAAACAGGTTAGGGAAGCCAAAAGTAGTGAGAGAGAGAACAATTTTGCACCACCCCAGTACAATTTTGCTCCCCAACCCAACTATGGGCTTTCGGGAAATTTTGATTGGTCACTTCCCCAGACAATCCATGTTATGGAAGGATGCCCTAATCTTTATGGGGGTAGCTATGGTGATGAGAATGTGAGTTCTCAATTTCAATACAATTCTTTTGGCACTTACAATCAGGGGTGGAGTGATCATCCCGATTTTTTGTGGGATCAATGGAATAACCAAGCTGGACCACCCAATTTCCAATATCATGGTCAGTTTGGTCCTCCAATGCCCAACCCTCCATTAAATCTCAATGTGCCACCTCTCCTTGAACCATATCACCAACCCCTTGAGTTTCAAAACATGGGTGAGGAGGCCAGACTGAATGAGCTTGAGAAATACATAGACCTTCTCACAACAGGCCAAAATGCCATGGAGAAGCAACTCTCTCAACTGATAACCATGGTGCAAGAGGAGGAAACGGGTACATTACCTAGTCCCTGAACCTAGTCTATGCTACTGCATTCTGTTCGAATGAACCGCCCCATCCCAGTTTAATGATATTGAAAGTCCACCACCCCAATTTGAGGTTAATGAGAGTCACTCCCAACAAGATGCTTTTCATGACAATTTATTTGTTGAGATTGAGTCTCCTAAAGATAATGTGAAGCGAGGTTTGATGAGCTACCTGGGGAAGTCCACCTTTTGCCTGAAATTTCTGATTTTAGTGAGCCTAGTGAATTTATTGATTTAGAATCAGATTTTCATGATAACATAGAAAGCTAGGAAATTCGATCTCCCCCTCTCTCTTTGGAAAACTTAGATAATTGTCATTTTGAGGATTTCATTGTCTCACATGTTGATTTGTCCAAACCTCCTAGGTTTGACGATTTTATTGAGGAGGACAATGTTAGTCATAATGCCTTTCAAGCATATTTCCATGATCCTTATTTGGCAAACCAAGTTATGCAAATAGCCGATAGTTATATTGCTAGGATTGATTTGAGTAAACCTCCAATTTTTTATGATTATTTAGATGAGGTTATTCATAATCCTTTTTATGCTTATTGTGATCCGTTCTTGGTTGATTTTTCAAAGAATGACAGGTATTCTACATTGCAAATGGAAGAGAAGGGAAGGATTTATGGCCGAGTTTTAGTGCCTTCATTTTCCACTGTCCCCATGAGGACAGTTTTTCTATTGGATATTTCTCGGTTGTGCTTAACTTTTATATTATTTCTCGCTTTACTAAAATTCATGGTCAAGTGTTTTCGGTCCAAGCTATTTCTCCATTTATTGGCCATGGATTGAGATTTTTGTTGCTGCTCCTAGCACTTTTTGTAGAGCTCATCATTCTTCATGACCCTCTTTTTTGATTATATCTGGTAAGCCCCTTCATCTCCTCCCTTGTCCTTATTTTTTTCTTTTATGCATGCATTGAGGATACTGCATGAATTAAGTGTGGGGGGGATGTTGGGCTTAATTGGTGAATTTTGATTGTGACAATAGTTTGGTTTTGTGCATATGTCTCTTTGATTGCAAAGCGAGAGAAAGAGGAAATTAGGTGTTCTAGCATGCGAAATAATAAAAAATCCCTTTTCAAGGACGGTAATTGGTTTGTATTCGGTGAGAGGGATTGAATTGAAAAATATGAGCGTTATTTCATTTGATGGCTAGATTCCTCTATGTGTTTTATGGACCCTTTGATCTTTTGGCTAGTAGTTGAGACCAATTTGTTTGTGGCAAGGCAAGGCATGAAAGTGGAAGTGAATGAAAAAAAGAAAAAGAAAAAAAACAAGGAATAGAAAAGAAAATGGAATTCCTTGGGACTAGACAGCACTGTGCCTCATGAAGCGGGTGACTTGATCGAAATTCCTTGGAAGGAAACTCAAAAAAAAAAAAACTCTTGCATCAATGTCTCAATGTCTTATGGATATATGCAAAAGCGAAACTACCAAGTATTTGGGTGTCGTGTATGCTCCACCATGTCATTCGGAGAATAGTAGTGGAGTAGAAATAGAGTTTGTGGTTGAGAAAGAAAAAAACTTTTGCCTTAATGCCAAAAAAAAAAGTATGGTCAACAATACTCAATGCCTAAGTCTTTGGTTCCATCGATGCTATGGGGGTTTACTTGAAGGTGAGTAGTGTTCGGAAAATATGAGGAGATCCCTTGAACTTGATGCATGCTTGTTACTTGAATTGATGTGGGGTGATAAAATTCAAGTGTGGGGGAACCTTTGGCTCTTTGATCTTTAGTTGAACACTTTTTGGGATTATGTGCGCTGTCCTACTTATGCCATGATTAAAATTTGCAGCATTCATTTACAATTGAATTTTGGGTGTATATTCACTGCAAACACCCATGAGACAAAACTCATCCACTAGGGGTAACCTAGGGGTTTAAAGGCTTGTTGCACATGCTAAGTGCAACTGTGATTCCTACGAAAGTGAGTTAGGATTTTTGCATTCTAGGTTAGTTTTTCTTTTGTTTACTTGAGGACAAGTAACGTTCAAGTGTGGGGGAATCTGATGAGCACATTTATGTGTGAAATCTTAGGGCATAAAACATATATTTTACCACATTGGATAGAGTTACTCGGTGCTTTCTTGTGCTTTTCAGGTTTTAGGTGAATTCTTGTGAAAATGGAGGAGATGATGCTAAGGAAATGTTTTTAAGCTGTTTAGAGGTGTTAATGGCTTAGATGCGTAGCCCATCGAATCAGCTTCGCAATGGTTCAAACGGCACTTGATTCCGAGTTGAAATGAAGAAGTTACGGTCGTTTCCATAACGAAGTGCGAAAATGGTCTGTAGGGGTTTATTTGTAATTATTGACAGTCGGATAGGGACAAAATGAAGCAAAAGTTCAGATGCCAGGGGTCTTAACGTAATAACCAGAAGTCACATTTCTTGTACCCGAAAGATTCCATTTGGAGGGCTCTGGACAGTCCAACTTCAACTTGAGATATCTTGGCTCCCGAACTCCAAATTGGACGAAATTTGGGTTTATTTTGGGTGATTTTTCGCAAGGAACACAATGGTGAGGCCTATATAAGCACCCCATGCTCCACGTTTTCTGAAGGACAGAATGGGTATTTTATTTATTCTTGAAGGAATCCTAGTCATCACCCTTACTCTCTCTCTCCTCCAACTTCTCAAGGGCACTTCTAGAATTCTACTTGGGATAGATTTATTTTGAAAGATATTCTCTCACCTATGGAAAGTTGAAAAATCAAAGATGCTTTGATTTTATTGCTTGGAGAAGATATCTACAAAGAAAAGGAAGCACTTGTTAGAATTGGAAGTTTATTTTTCTAGAAATACAAGGTCTATGTAAACAATCTTCTCTTCTTCTTCTTTCTATTTTTTTCTTTTTTCTTAGGATTCAAGGCATTGTAAAAGAGGAAGGAGAAGAGAATATTCTCTTTTCTTAGGGAATATTTCTCCTACACTTCCCTCTTCTCTCTTCTCCTCTCTTCCCCTTATAAATACCCCTTGCCCTCTGGGTTGTAAGGAGTTAGTTTTAGTTCAGTTTTTAGTTAGTTTCTAGTTCAATTTTAATTCAATTTTTTAGTGTAATTTTTATTTCATTCACTTAGTGAAATTTTCTCTTCTTTTCCTATTTTTGGCTTAAGTTCTTAGTTTTGATTTCATAAGTCTAGTTTAATGATTGTAATAGTTTTAGTTTAAAGCTTCCTAGTCTAAGTTCCTATGTTGATGACAAGACATGGAGATTTAGAAGAAGAAGCCATGGTGAGTTTATTTAAGTATTCAAGCACATCAAGGTATCTCATTCTCTAAACCCTTAATCTCATTCTCCCTTTCCTCTATCTCTCTCTATCTTCTTCTTCTTCTCCCTCTATTTCTTTTATTTTTTTTATATGGTTGTGGTATGTGGATGCACTTTTATTCCCTTATTTCTTTTTATGTGATTATGAAGTGTGGCTGCGCTTTTGTTATTCCTTTCAATTCGCTTTAGTTTGATAGGTTAGATGCTCAAGTGTTAGGACGCCAATTTAATCCCTTAATTTTGTTAGATGCTTATGAGTTAGGATGCATTAATTTTCATTAGTTTAATTAGTTTAATTTAACACTTTAATTTGGTTCACTTTGCATTACTTTTAAGTTAATTAAATAGAGTGGCGTATATCTCCTCGTGTTCGACCCGTAGCTACGATTAACCCGTACGCTTGCGGTATTATTTTAACTCAAACAGTAGTTGTCTCTGAATCACCCATAGTTCAGGTAGAAACCGATCCACAAATTTGAAGAAAAAAAAAAATCTTCAAAAAACTGAATCAATTCTGAAGTATGGGTTTTGAAGTGGCAGCAATTGCAGCCGTCAGAATAGGCTGAAACTTGGATCGAATGCCCTGCAAGTGGTGGAGAATAAGCCTGCAAAAAATCAGAAAATTCTGATGATGCAATAAGAAACCCTAATAGGGCTGGTTACAGTATCGAGTGAAACCTTGGGTTTTGAAACTGTATGAGTTTCAGCCGTCAGAACAGGCTGAAACAAGGATCAAGTATCTCCCTTGTAGTGGAGAAGATTCCCTTAAAAAATTGGCCCCTTTGGATGAGCCAATAAAAAGCCCTAAATTTTTTAAAAAATTTAGGTATATCTGAATGTAAGTAATTGCAGGTTCGAATCAGAGGTGGATTGGATTCAGATCTGCAATCTGAAATAGGTAAGGAGTAGATCAGCAAGTGCAGGGATCAATCTCCAAAAAAAACAGAAATCCAGCTTGAATAATGTAGCAGCTTGATCTCGAAGGGTTGGAGGAAACCTGCGGCAGTTTCAGATCACACCAGTGTTTGTATAATCTTCAGCGAGGTGTCATTGAGCGCAGCAGCTAATTCTTCATTGAATCACCTCAACGATGCTGCCCTGAATGAAATAGAGAGTCCGAGAGAGTTGGAGAAGAAAACAAGAAAAAATCGAGGGGGAGGCTGCTCTTCAGATCAGAGATGGCTTTGATACCATGTAAACAGCTTTGATATGAATGCTTGAATGATTAGAATCGATCACCCAAGCCCCTTTATTTATAATAACTTGAAGTAAATCTGATCAAAGTACAAATAGGAATAATAACACCTCAGTCCTAGTCCTACTAGGAATTCCTAATACAACTAGGAATGCGAGAATAGGACTCGGCTGAGGGTAAAACAATAAAAATAAAATAAAAGAAAAAAATCTAATCTGACTAGTACTACTCCTAACATGACTAGGACTAATCCTAATCAGCTAGGACTAGTAGGACTAATCCTAATCAAACTAGGACTGCTTACCCCAATCGGGTAAGCAGCCTATTTCAACACTATGTAATATGCATTGTGAACACTTCACTGTATCTTGTGGTTTGTAGTAGAAAATTTTAGTTTTTAACTATTTCTTAAATAATTATTCGATATTATGTGTCTTCATCCATTATTGCATAATTTACTTGTTTTACTTGCCAATTATGTCTCATGTCATTCAAACAATGTGTAGAATAGGGAATATTACATTAAGGGTTCAGCCTTTACTGACAACCAAGGGTGCAAATCCAAAACACCAAATTGGGTTTTTTTCTTCTTCCAATTTGAAGCTTTAAATATGTTTATTAAGACTAAAACAAGCTCCCCTTAAAGTTTTGGAGCCAATTGTGGCTATTTGCCCACTGAAAACATAGTTCCGAGAAAAAAAAAAAAAAAAAGAAGTCTCGCCGAGATCTCGAGATTTCGAAAAATTCAACCTGGTCGAGATGGTTGTTTGAGATGAGTTTTCGAACCATGAAATTAACACTGTTCATTAGATTTCCCCCTCCAGGGGCAATTCAGTCATTTTACATTGACTGTTTATTGGCATACCGGAAAGCATGGGAAACTTCCCAAATCTATAGATACAAGGCCCCTACGCCTCAAAGGATGCTCATCATTGTCAGACAGCCTCCGGGGTGAGAAATTGAGGTGTCTACCAGGAGGGAGGCAGAATAGAAAGATGGAAGAAGGATAAGAGAATACGAAAGAGAAGAATTACAGTAGAAGAAAAGAAAGCTAAGAAGACTCACCTGATAAAGAAATCAGCAGACTCAAAACAGGGAGAATAGAAAAGGGGTAGGGAGAAATGTACGGTCAGCTCTTGGCAGCCACCCTAATCAAAATCTCATTCCGTTATTCATTCTAATCCCATCATAGTTTACATGCATATGAATAAGAAAATATAACTCCTACAAAATAGAAACTACTCTCAAACAAGGAAACTGGTATTTCAATCAAACCCCATATGTTGCTAATTCCAAAATTAAACATAATAAAATAAAGACTACAATATTATCCCCTACCAACTCCCTTTGGACTGAAAACCAGTTTTGAGACCGGTTCGTCTGGATCTAGGTGTCCAGATCAGGTCATGCTGGTCCAGCCATGATTTGACATTGCATCATTTTCTTGGGCCACTGGACCCATACCCTATCAAAACCAATCCTGAAGCAAACCAAGCTGTTGTAACCCAAACAACACCAAAAAAACCAGACAGCATGACTGAACCTCACAATCCTTATTTGAGCGAAAAATACAAAAGCATTCTTGGAACCCATTTGTGAAATAATACAAAATGAACCAACATAGCAACATATGTGATCAGTATAGTTGAGTTGTTCACCATAAACGAGTCCACTTCACACGTGAATCCCTTTCTCAGGGGAGCTCCCATGTGGGCCCACACCTTGCTTTTTGCTCCTTGTAACTACTATTATTTTTATCTGACCATTATCAAGCTAAAAAAGTATGTAGCTTACTAAGGGCAAACCTGAAACATATGGCTTTGGCAAAACTGAAATTTGGATTTAATACTCTAAATTCATTACAGTTTTGGAAAACTGCAATCTGAACTTGGACCCTTGGTTGTTGAATTCAACTAATATTAAAGAAACAAGTTCTAGAAATAGATTTTTGTGATTAATTGCATTATTCTGCTCTGTATGTAGTGGGAGATGAGTTTCCAAGAAGTGCTTGGTTGGTAAGCCGAATGGGAAGGCTAACTGCAGGGGTTCAATACAAGCCACTGTGTGAGTTCCGTTCATACATCCTCACATTCAATGACTAGGGATGCTGCTCTTGAGAAATTTGCTTTCATCTAAATGGACATTGGGAGTATTCTCTCACTGCATTATTTTGGTTTACCCTTGATTGCACAATTGTTAGTGTTGTTTTGATTACTATTATCATATCATTTTTCTATTTAAGAAACCTGTATATTGAGGGAAGCTGGAGAACACTTCCAATCTGTTAATGTGTACATTCTTTGTGGTTGTGATTGTCCTGTTGTGAAGGATATTTCTATTACTTCGTGGGGATGTGGATTTTGTAAGGAATCATATATTTAACTTTCAGAGTAAAGGTTATGCTTATCTCTGGTGTTTGTCTGGGACTGTTAGCTACAACTATTTGTAAAACTGCCTGAATGTTCCTGAATACCTTCACAGATGCCCTTGATTGTGCTTTTCTTTGTATGGTTTAACCTTCCCAGCCCTTATTAGATAGTAAACTTTTTAGTGGGATTCCAAATCCAAGGCAAAGAAGAAACTCCAAATCCTGCTAATACCCTATGATGCAGTACTGACTTAAGAAGCCAAAACTGTAGTACCAAAACAGAATATTTTCTCAGGGAAAAAATTTTTAGATTAGGGAGAAATCTCATATAGCAAAATCAGATGATGGTCAGATTGGAACAAAATTCGAATTTTGTTCTCAAGGTAAGGAACCCTTGCTGAAAGTTTCAGGGTGATCCAACGGCTGGTTCTGAAAATATGGATCAATCCTAGTGATACTAGGAGGGTTATTTCATTCAATTCAAAATTCAGATTATTGTTTTAACAGCAGAATTATAATAACAGACAAACATTGTTATTATGAAATAAATCTCAGAACTAATAACCTAACAGCTATGAGAATGTTGTTTGAGGTGGCATGGCCATGTTCAAAGGAGGCCTTTGGATGCTCCAGTACAGAAGGGTGATTTGATACAGATTGAAGGAACTAAAAGAGCCAGAGGCAGAACTAAAATGACCTTTGGTGAAGTGGTGAAGAAAGCCATGCATAACTTAGGTCTTGTATCAAGTATGACCTCGTATAGAGCTGATTGGAGGGCAAGGATCCATGTAGCCGACTCCATTTAGTTGGGATAAGGCTGAGTTGTTGTTGATTCAGCAGTTAGATAGATATGAATTTAAATCTGAATACAAGGGCAGAATTGGAGGATACTAAATATCTTCAGATCAGCAGGTTTGTCAACAAGAAATTCTGGCCGATGCCAAGATGATGAACAGCTATGCACAAGTTGGGGATGATCCGATGGTCAGATTCCCTACCGTAATTCATGTAAAAAAACACTTGCGTATCAATTCCTGGACAGAACGTAAAGTTGCAGAAAATCAGAAGAAACTTATTTGATCAATGGAGAAGGAGAAGAATAAAGAAGAGACTAGGCACCCGGGGTTCTCACAGCAAGGTGTATGGAAGGATCAAACACCAACCGAGACCTTGATCAAACAACAAGGGAGAGCATACCACGATAGGCAGCAAAGACAAAGCTTTTCATTAATCAAAATTTGTGTACAATGCTGAACCCTTGACAAACTTATATAGAAGACTCAAAAACAGACTCAAGCACTAAAAAGGAAAGGCCTAACCTAATCCCTAACTATTAGGTAACATATACTGACTAGGAAACTGAAATAATAATGGAAGCTGACTCAAACAGGGCTGGACTTATAGTAGCCTAATCTAGCCTAACTAAAACACTTAATGACAATAAAATAAAAAAATAAAAAAATAAAAAAATAAAAAGAAATGAAGACACTTAACTAATCATGTGCACTAACATTACCCCACTTATAGGCTTATAGAACTATAGAAGAGGCCCATTACAATAAAAAACTCAAAAATAACAATCCCAAGGCCCATAGAACACAACCATGGGCCAAGATAAAGTATTCGGAGACCCCATTGGTCCCATTGGACACCCCTAACTCATGAAAATCAGTATATTTTTCTTAAGTGCATCAATGTGCATTTCCATAGACGTGTATCAAGACTAAAGATTCTATGCATAAATTTATGTGGTGAACTGAATCATGCGAAAGGCAATATGGGAAGTTACATGCATCGAACGTTGTGGTGAAAAGACCAAAACATTGGACCCTTGGTTACGGGATTCAACTTTTTTTTTTTCTTTCTAATAAGTATATTTAGGTTGCATGGGTTGAGCACAGTGATGCAATCCACCCTTCCATGCAGAAATGGCATTTGATTTCAATTTTTTGTTCTTCCATTTAGCTCAAAATTATTGCTTATGGATTTAATTCTGTATAGCATTGTAGCATTGTTAGTATTGAAACTTGGGAAGATGACCAAATATTTTCATGTTGCTGTCCTTTGTGATGATTTCTTTATTAGTGAAAGACAAAGGTGGTGCAAACTTTAACAACTTAAAGAATTGGAGCTGTGCAATTGGCTATGGATTAGGGTCAACTAGTCCTTTGAGCCCATCTTTCAATTTTGGCCTTGAATTTGCTAGAAGTTCTCAGGTACATGCAAGTATTTTTCTGTCACATTTATCATTCCTATACTTTACTGATTTAAATCTGGTTATGTACTTGCGTTCCTGGCTATTGAAGGATTTGTAGCTGGTTTCTCCAAATTCCTTGTATATCAATTATTAATAGTATCAAAGAAAGTAACATAATATGTAGATGCGACATTATATTCAAGTTTCTATTCCCTTAAACTGCAAAACACTTTAGAGGTTGAGGACTTCTCTTGGTCAAATGCACCATCATAGTTGTCACACGGTATGTAGGCGATCCTAGGTGTTGTAGGGAAAAATTCAAGGCGACACCATGGCGTCAAACCTTGACAATTTTGTGCACCATTGAGCGCTTAGCTTTTTTGCCATTATAAATTTTTGAGTGGGAAATGGTCCTTTCCAATTTACCAATACGTTGTCGGTGCTTTACCATATATATGGATCCTGCTTCATAAGAGAGAATTTTTACAGTCTTAAATCTTTGATCAAGGATACATACCACAATTTATGGTGCAGCCATACAGGTGGAGAGTCCATGGACTATGTCCCACCAAGCGGTGGATCTAGGCATGGAATTATGGGCCTCCACTTTTTATCTATCAATTGATCCATGGTCTTTGTCAAGACTAGTAAGACATGCTTTTTCACATGGAATGGGCAATTGTTGGATGGGCATTATCCATCGTTTAATTTCAAGTTTTTGATTTCGACCTTTTTCCTATCACTACTACTCATATTTAGTACATGCATCCCTTGTTCTAGCTCTAAATTGGAAAGTATCATTTCGGACTCTACGTTTTTTTGCTCTAAGCCTATGACCCACTAGGTCTGTAGGTTTAAAAGAAGCTTTTTTATGTTTGCTCCATCTAGTTATATAATACCATTTTGTTACTTGCCACCGTCTTGCTTTTACATGAATAGTTTTAGTTGACAAAAGAACATTTTTATGCTTCCAATAATCATGTTGTACCCATATATTTTTGGTGTATTCACCAGAGTTCGAGATTTAGCTGACAAAAGAACATATTTATGCTTCCAATAATCATGCTGTATTCATACATTTTTTCTGTGTCCACCAAAGTTTAAGATTTCGGTCCTAATTGAAACCGAAATGGCACTGAAATATGGTCCAGTTCGGTGAAAAAACTGTATCATTGAAGACCCCTCAATTTGCATGCCATATCTTTTCAGCCAATGTTGAAACCAAAATAAGTCACCTAAATTTTGACATTTCAGCTGAACTTTCAAACCATGGTATTTTTTGATGTTTCCATTTTTCTTTTAAAGAATTTAAATGGGGTTGGGTTTAAGAGCTTGATGACAACCAAAAATTCCCAAATATCAATGATAATTTTCTTGGCATAATTTTGAAAATGTTGTTATGTTAGTGGTTGGTTTCTTTAATTAATATCAGCAATATTTAGGTTGGAGACTTCTAAAATTTCCAAAATTTTGTCATTGATTGGGGGAGATGCCAAAATAGAAATTTCGTCCCAAAATAAAAAAGCTGAAATGAAAAATATTTCTCAAGCTAATGAATTGTCCCTGAATTATTATTGTTGGTTATCTATAGATTGTAAAGCCAAAATGATTAAATCTTTTAAATGTCTGTATGTGTTTGTGTGTTTTATTTATTTTGTTTCCAGGGTTTATTTAACTTTATTACATGTTTGCTCGACGAACTACAATTCTCATGTGCAGTACGAAACCCAGATCGGCTCATAGGCACTCCGAAAGTGCCGACGAATCTGATGCAATTGTAGAACTAGCATTAAGGAAGTTCTTCGAACGAATTAAGGAATACAAGCTAAGGTTGAACCCTCAGAAGTGCGTGTTCGGAGCAACAACAGGGAAACTCCTAGGATTTCTTGTCAGTGAGAGAGGGATAGAAGTGGATCCCAACAAGATAAAGGCCATAACAGAAATGCTAGCACCAAAAACAGAAAAGAAATCCAGGGTTTCTTAGGACGAATTCAGTCAATGGTTGCCGTAGGTCGGAAAGTCAGGGAATTGTGGAATCCCTTGCTGGTTCCTTCCTAATCCAAGTCCTGGAGAATATCCCATGTTGTTCATCATCTTCAGAATTGTCCCATTCCATGCGGATGGGTAGTCCTAATGGTCATTAGGATCATTGTTCCAAGTTCTATGGGGTTTGTTTGGGTCAGGGTTCGTCCAGAGTGGAACGTCCAGTGCCTGTACAGCACGAGAATTTTGGATTTACCCACCCGATCTGGTTCTGACCGGAACTGAACATATGTCGAAATACTTATCGATCGAAGGTCTTGACACTCAACTTCTTATCCACACGTCTTAGAAGAGATAAGGACACTTTATAGAAAAGCCCTAACCCATAAAAGTACAAAAATTCCACCCAATAAGCCCAAACTACCCACCCGGTCTGGTTCGGACAAGAACTGAACATATGTCGAAATACGTATTGATTCGAAGGTACCAAGAATAAAAAAAATTCCATTGCATGTAAAGCTGGTTATATCTAAGTTGAATATTGAACTAATATATTTTATGATGAAAAGCTTCCTGGTCTTCACAGACCATATGCACCTAGTTGTGCCATATGAAGGGCTATGTGGTGTTCTGATAGTAGGATATTTAGGAAATGGTTTGGGTTGGCCATGTGTCAGATTCCAACCTCAAATTCAATCATTTATCCTTCCATATATGCCCATGCACCCTCTCCTTAGTCCTGAAATTTTAAATGCTTTTTGCCACTTGACAAACTCTATTTTGGGTGAAACGTACATGTCAGGAAGGGACTTACAGTGTCTACCTTTCCTTGAACTGCCATGTGGCAATAAATGTGGGAGATCAGGAAACCTTTTCCCTTTAGTATTTTAAAAATTAACAATTTGATTGGTTGTTGCCAACAGGGATCACCCATTCCGAAAGGGTATGGGACCGGCAAGGTACTAAAACTCGGGTCTCGGTACCAACTCGGCCCTTGGAAAAACTGAGTTGAGTCGAGATCTCGCCGAGTTGGTGCATTTTTTTTTTCGATTCGATTCGATGGGTTTTAGACCTAGTTTGGGTCTGAAACTTGGTATTCAACCTATTTTAAGCCATTTTAAACATAATGGCAGATGTTGCAAAAACAAAGTCCAAATATGAGTTTCAATTCGGACCATAGGTTGATAGGCGATGACGTACTAAATACCCTACTCTACACATAATTTAGTAATAGAAAGCAAGCAAAACATTCAATTAATAGCTAAACAACTTAAATAAGAATTAGAAATGTTAAAGTGATACATCAAACTGTTTAACAGTGTGTTACAACCATCATTACATAAAATGACTTTGAATCAAGTATTCGGTCCCCGCTAGTGTCACATAGTCTTCCCATGACATAGTGTTGCTGTAATGTTGCATATAGTGCTCCACAGCAAGCATATAAGAGTTCTATCGAGTTAGGTAAGTAAATACATAGTAGATAGGTCATTTCCATGGGTCAACCCAAGATCTTGACCCGAGATCTGAGATCCGAGATCTCGCCGAGATATGTCTGTCGAGTTAGGTAAGTAAATACATAGTAGAAGGGTCATTTCCATGGGTCAACCTGAGATCTCGTCACCGAGATATCGCTGAGATATTGCACTTTTATGTATCATATGCCATCTCGTCTCGGTTTCTCAGAAAACCGAGAAACTCGCCGAGATCTCGCCGAGTCGAGACGAGTTTTAGAACTATGGGGACCGGCTGTTATGTGCAAAGTTGTATGCCACTTCTGTGGTGCCTGCTGAGACTGTATTATGATTCGAAGACCAAGTCAGAGACTACTGGGTGTCTCATAGAGTGACTCTCAACGACGACGTTGAGACTTTTCGATTAGAAGAATGGATATAAATGAATAGATTATGTTAGGACAGATTGTAGGGTAGGTCCTGACATGTTTGGCATCGACATCAATTCATCTATAGTGATGTGCTTTTTGGTATTTGAGGAATGTTGATGCAAGAGTTGTATTTAGACTTGGTATTGTGTCCAGGATGCTTTTGCAACTTTGAATGAGCTTAATAGGCCTTTGCACTGATATGTAATTCTCATGCTAGCTTTGAAATACAAGATGGTAATTCATGAATTTTCTAAGCACTAATATAATGACCTTTTCATGTACAACTCTTGAACTGCAGATGATTGCTTCATTCTATCAACATTTTGTGGTTCAGAGACGGGTATGCTTTTCTGCCTTCTCTTTAATACTTCTATCAACTGGACTTCTTTTCCAATTAATCCTATCTCTATGTGTATATTTCAGTATCTCCAACTTTGTCAGGGTTAACCGGTTTGCTCTTTGCAAACACTTTCCAGAGTCCATGTAGTCCCTATTATTTTTCTCTTTAGGATTAATGAAACTCTTTTTTGAACACTTCCAGAGTCCACGTAGTCCCTGTTCTTTCCCTCTTCCTCAGAAAAGAAAAAATCAAAAAGTAATATAATCATTTATAGACTAGTACTTAAAATTGTCTAACAATAATACTTGTATTTTTCTTCATAGAACATTTACCTAGTTACTGCTAATGTTCTCACATCAATTGAATTAACTGAGACTGAACTTGATTTGAGAGCTTGCTGTTCAATTGAGCATTAATGTCCAAAGTTACTAGCTTTTTTAATTTTTTTTCTTATGCAAATTTAAAATACATTGTCCACCTGTTTGTTTGCCAGAATCAGAATCATCTGCGGCCTTGCAGGTTAGAGAGTAAAGACTGGTGAAGTATTAACTTGTAGGCTGTTACCTGGACACTTCAAATTAGGAACTGCATCCATGTGCAACACATGTTGATGCAGATTCTTACAGACACATCATTACTTGTATCACCTGCCTACTACTACTACTACTACTACTAATAATGATGCAGATCAAAGGTATTTGAAAAAATTCCAAAGAAGGAAGAAGAAACTGAGTTAGCTCACAAGTCCACTTGCTGATTCAACTCAAACTGAGTTAACTCAGCTGGTTCAGCCAACTGAGCACCAGATTTGGTATTTGTTAAGTAGTATAGTCTAGTCTTGGTTTATATTATGTGGTGTTAGGTTGGTTTATATTGTGAGGGGTATTTTGGGTATGATGTGATATGACTTAAGTAGACTTAAGTAGGTAGGCTGTGGTTGTATGGTACGACTCGACCCGATGGATTGACTTGTTTGGAGGAGTATTTATATGTTTTACCCGTCTTGTTGTAAAGTGAGTGAAATTTGGGGATTTTCGAGTTAGGGTTTTTGGGTGAGAGCTAGCAGCGCTGTTTTGGGTGTTCTGGTGGGATCTCCATTTGTATCTTCTTCCATTTACATAGTGAATCATCTTCAGCTTCGCCAATGCACGTAGCACATCGTATTGGTGTGTGAACTACGTTAAATCTCTTTGTCATCTTGCTCTGTTTTTGTTTCTGTTCGTTTTTCTTTGGTGTTTGTTTTAATAGAAAGAGATCAGTTTATCATGAAGGAAGTATGACCTTGATTTTTTGAGTGAGACAGAAATGTTAGGCTATAAGCCTGTAGATACACCTATGGATCCTTATGTCAAACTTGGAGCGTCTGATGACAAGGAGTTTGAAGATAAACATCAGTTTCAGAGATTAGTCAGCAAACTTAAATATTTTACTGTGACCCTGATCTGGTATCTCTTTTGTTGGTGCAATTAGTCACTTTATGTAGACACCTAAGCAAGTTCATTGGGAGGTAGCTTGTCGTATATTGAGATACCTTAAGGGTGCAGCAGCGAAAGGCCTTATTTGTCGTCGTCATGGTTACACTAATATTGTTGGTTATTTTGATGTTGATTGGGCTGGTGTTAATGGTGATCGGTGATTTACTATAGGCTATTGTACCTTCTTTGGGGGTAATCTTGTTACATGGAGAAGCAAGAAACTAACTACTGTGGTCCATTTGAATCTTGAAGTTGAGTATTGAGCTATGGCTCACAGTGCAACTGAGATGATGTGGCTTCGGTCCTTTATTCAGGAGCTTGGCTATTTGGTCAACAAACCGATGGAGATGTTTTGTGATAACCAAGCGTCCATTTGCATTTCTAATAATCCAGCTTTTCATGAGAGGACGGAGCATATTGAAGTAAATTGTCATTTTGTTTGGGACGCAGTAATGAAAAGTTAATCTCCGCACCTTTTGTCAGCTCTCATAGTCAACTTGGGGATTTCTTTACCAAAGCCTTGTTTCAAAATGTTTTTCTACAAGGATGTTTCAAGCTGGGCATGGGTGATGTCTAGTTTCGGTTTATGTTATGTGGTGTTATGTTGGTTTTTATTGTGAGCGGCATTTTGGGTATGATGTGATATGACTTAAGTAGATTTAAGTAGGTCAGTTGTGATTGTATATGGGTACTTTTAGTTCTAATTTAACATATCCCCTGCCCCACGGTTTAAGCAGATTGCACACAACTCAAACTGTGGGCAAGGTTTCTTCTTCTTCTCTATTGCTGCTGGTTCTTAATGCCTTGATGTTGTCACAGTACTCCCATCATGGGATACTTTTAATAGTTCATTTGTTTTATTTAAGTAGTTACTTGTATTGGTTGGCAACCAACTAAAGAGTTCCAACTCATTAGGACTTTGCTTTATTTTCTTACTTGTAATAGATGAGTTCCAGCTTAAGGGGGACTCTATCTTATCTCCTACCTTACCTAGTTGTTAGAGCTCAAGTCCAACAAGCCATCCTTTAAGGCTGTACTGTAGGGGGGGGGTTATTTATAATTTTATTCCTTGTTAGAGTCAACTAAGACTCCTTTTTACCTCTTTTATAAATTTAAAGGGGGACAGCCTACGATTTGATGATGAATCAAGTTGGGTATTCTGCCCAGAATTCTATGTTAATTCAAGATCTTCTATTGTGGTGACTCAGTGGATGTGATTGGTGGTGATTCCCAGTCCTTTCCATCTCTTTATCTTATCCTACTTTCTTTCAGCATTCAACTAAGTACTCCATTGTTTTCTGCAACTCCATGTCCTTTCCAATGATCTCAATAACAGTGTTTTTTTTTTTGGAGTTAATTTGATTCTGCTGCAGTCTGATTCTCATTGTTAATTTATTGCTGCCATTCATATACACATATGATCTGCCCCAGACCCCGCAGTGGCGGGAGCCTCGTGCACTGGGTGCGTCCTTGTTCATATACACATTCTTGACTCCATTAAAATCCTTCAAACTAGGGATTGAAACTGTAATTTTCAAGTCTGATTTGAGGTGTTTTAATTGAACATGGAATCTGTCCAATCTCAGCGTCCAACTGATGAATTTATCTGATGTTATACTATGTTATTCTCCTCTATTGGATCTACCTACAACCTGGATTTCATCTAGATCAGAGTCACTGATCTGCTGGAATCTGAAATCTCTGATTCTGTTAAGACTTGAGGTATTTCAATCTGATGGGACTCTTCTAAAACTGTCTATCAACCCATCTGATTCTGTCCCAATTTTGTAGAACTGTTACTCTCATTATCAGAAACCCTGGACCTTATTATTACTTGCATCTGGGTTACTGATCTATTGATATTGAATTTCCTTTGAAATCTGGTATATTTCTTTGGTCTGCGATTCTTGCATGTTGTTGGTTTTCTGAAAGCTAGTGTTAGGTGGATTTAAACCCCATCAAATTGTCTATTGCTTCTACAACTCAAACAAATGTACAGAAAATAAGTACTATCGTTTGTACGGACAGTTGCAATTTGATCTCTTTTTATAGCACTCGTAAATAATTTTAGACGACACTAAGATGGACACAATATGTAAAAGAAGATATAAAATTATATATATATATATATATATATTTGATCCTTCCATAACACTGATAGAAATCATTTATAGACAATTGTATGATATGAAATGATTAAATATCTAAATTTTTTTTTCACAAAATCTACCCAAGTCTCTGAATCCTGTTTTTAGCGCCTTGCTGAGTCCAAGATGTTGCTCCATATTGAATTCTGATACCTGCACCCATATTCATATGACACAGATTGTAGGAGGTCCTAAACTAGGCATAGTGTTTTAATCAGAGGGTGTTTATGGTGAGTTTTAATTGGTTATTTTTTTTGGACAATAAGCTTCTTTGATGTTTGCTCTTGGTCTCTGATGATAGGTGTGTGTTGTGTTGTGTTGTCTTTCCTGTTTTGAATGATTTACACAATGAGTCATATGGCTAAGTTTCAAAGGCCCTAACCCTATTTTGACCTCTTATTAACCTTAAATTGAGCTACTTTTTATGTTCAATTCTTTTGTTTTTCCCCAAGGTTGAATTTCAGGTCTGTAGTGAATCCAGCTTGCTTTTCTGATTCTTGTTTTTACACCCTTGTAGTTGAACATACCTGACAAATCCAGTTGATTGATCTTACCCACCAGGTGAAGAATCCATTTGAAGAAGATGAAATAGTTGGAATCACAAACTATATTGACTTTGGCTTTGAGTTGGAGACAAGGTACATGGGCTCTCTGAGTGGTGAAATGAGTAGCTAATTGCAAATCATTGTATTTAACCATGGTTCCTGAGTTCAGTTTGATCTTATTCTGAAGCATTGGTGGAGCTGAGTCATCAAATAGTGCCCAAGATGCCACCTTTCAAATAGCTGCATCTTGGCAAGCGAATAAGAACTTATTGGTTAAGGTAACATTTTTTACTGATTCTTCTGATTGTGTATGATTGATCAATATTGTAGTTAAAGTATCACCAAGACCATGACTAGTTAGTCAACTTTTCTAGCCAATAGTAAGTTGATCACTTGACTTGTTCTGTTCTTTTACTACCCACTTTAGCCGGCCAGAATGCCTGCTCATCTTGACTTTGCTGTGGATTAACACTGACATAGTTTCATATTTACAGGGAAAGTTGGGTCCTATTAGCTCGTCAATAGCTTTGGCATTCAAGTCATGGTGGAAACCTTCCTTCACATTCAGCATTTCAGGTACATTTAATTGGTAGTTTTTTTTAATGGATACCATGAAAGGGGCTCTTCAATGTTTCATATATTAATTTTGATACTGTGACCTCATTCTTACTCTTAAACAATGAGAAAGGAGTGGTATTGTCTTGTTGTTTTCACTAAGTTTAAGATGGTTTTGATTTCTTGATTAAACTTTTGGTGAAAGTCTGCCAGCTTCTCTTACTGCCTTCTCTTCATCATGTGAGTTTAGGCAAAATTAAGCCCAATACACATTCATCATAGTAACAAGAAAGTCTCAATAAAAAAGAGAAATAGAATGTCAAATTGACTATATATATGTAGGTTAGAACAGATGGTCCAAGATAATTTTTATGGTGGGCCTTTTTCTATGTAGAGGTTAAGAAGCAATGGAATTGGTAGTAACATACTAGATGTTCTCTTTAACATTTGATTTTTCAGTTACTTATTTTGATTTATCTTTATATATTCGCATTGCCCTCCAGAAAGTTTTGTCAAAGATGGGCTGATGTTTAATGGAAGAGCTTAGCTTGCAGTCGAGAAAACATGCAACTCACAAACCAAAGTGCACTTTAAAGATTTGAATGTACTAACCAAGCACTTGCATTTCTCTGCAGCTGTTAGAGATCGTAGGCTGGAGAAAACTGCATTGGGATTTGGACTCCGTATCGAGGATCTTCGAGAAGCCAGGTTCAATTCAACCCTGCTCCTTCACAAAATAATATGTTTATATTTGTCATATTTTGGCACTTTCCTGTGACATGTTAATATGGTTACTCTTCTTTGTTCGGTTCCACCTACTTTTTCCACTGTCTTTTTCCACTGTAGTCAGACAGAGATTGAATTAGCTCAAAGTTTGTTATCTGTTTGCTTAGTAGTAGTTGGAGTTCGGGTTGTGTGTGCTACTAAATATTTACTTCATTTCAATCTTTTTATTTCAGTGGTAGTAGAGCCTACTGACATAATTTTTTCCCCCTTCAATGTAGCTATGAAAGAGCTGATCCAAATTATGTAATGTTGACGCCGAACAAGGAGCACTTGGCACAAGGTATTGTTTGGAAAATGGGGAAAAGGCCAATGCTACAATCAGATGTAGACACTGGGAATTTTGACAATTTACCAAGGGAACTGAGACCCCTGGGAAGAATTTTGTAATTTTCTTCTGTTTTCTTTTCAATTTCTCCAAGCCGGCCACAGAATTTCTATGAAACATTTACGAATGGTGGAGCATTCCAAGTATCCTGTGTTGGATCCTTTCCTAACTGACTCGTCAGAGTAATCTGAGGATGAATTTGGGTCATTACAAAAGCACTGGCCTAGGAAGTATTCATTTTGTCTCTGGACATGGTAAATGGTGTAACTATTAGCACATGTTAGGTCTTCTAGATGTTTTGGTGGGTTATCTGTTGCTGCGCTCTTAAGCTTGTCAGGCTAGATATTCTGTCAAATTTTGGATTATAGAGTTCTTGAATATAAGCATGATGCAGCCATGAAAAGTTGGAGATCAAAGAAATAGGACTTTTACCCATAATTGTACTCTATGCATACTACCAATTATTTCTCTAGATTTATTTGTTCACTTGTATGGTTGAATAACAGGGTGTCAGTGTTCACAGTATCTCATTCTTCTGCTGGTCGTTACCGGAGAAGATAATACCAATCAGATCATCGCAACCACTGGATGGTTGCCATCTTCTCTCATTAATTTTGCAGATGTTATTTGTCTGGTTTCCAGAAGCACTGATAAGTGCAACATTTGGTCTGCATTTTCTCACACTATTTCTTCAATGAAAAGTCTCTTCAATGCCATTACTGCAGTCTCACGGAGTCATGTTAAGGTAGGATTCAGATATGAAACTATGGCCTATGGGAATTGCATTCTTGAAATGAATGTGTAAGGCAAGGTTTTAAAACTAGGAATCAGCAGGCAGATTGGATCGAAATCAGCCGGAATTGGTCCCAATAACCCTAGAATTAACCCTTAGATCTTAAAACTCGCTGATTCTAGGGTTTCTTGGTGTGAATTAACTGATTCACATGTCTGATTCCCGATTCTTGAAACGATGGTGTAAGGTTTCAGTAGATTCTGTGGTGCATGTTATGTTCTAACTTATGACCTGATTCCTAATTGAGCATATTTGGAGATTATGACAGACGGTTTGTGCATCATATATATATATGGGAAAATTACATATACCTCCCCTGTACTTTGCCCTAGTTACACGTTTCTCCCCTTGATTTTCCTACCTTACATACGATTCACATATAGTTTTTCAATAATTGCTGATTCCTCCCCTGCCATTAGCATCCGTCTGTTAAGTGTTGACATGGTATAGTTAGATTTTTCATAATCCCTAAACTAGCTTTAGATCCTTGTGATATGACTTTTTTACCCTCCTCCTTCATCTTCCTCCTTGTCTGCATTGCCATGGTCAACGGTCAAGCCCCGACGGCAACGCTAACTACCACACCACCAACTACTCTGGTCACGCCAGTTTCATCACCACCTCGAGCACGCCTAAAATCCCAGCCCCAGTAGCAACACCAAGAACGACACCACCGACGGTAGTTTTAGCTCTACCAGTGCAAGCTCCCAAGGCAGCTCCACCAACACCGACGGTTCTTGCTTCAGTTGGAGGGATTCATTGTTGAATTAAAAAAAGGGAAAAACATAATTACAATTTGGTGATAGAAAACCACACATTTTGCCAATTTGAAAAATTTTCAATTCCAAGTTCCAACCTTGCTATTGGACGAGTCACGTTAGATTACAGCCCAATCATCACAATGTGATTATAATTGGTTGGGTTTTCTTTGAGAAGAACAAGAAACAACGAAGCGCTCGAGAAACCCAAAATTCATACAAAAATGGATTTGAAGACGAATATGGTCTATTCGTTGCTGCCTCTTTGTAAGATATTGGGTTTTGTTTGATCGAAAAACAAAAATCTGATTGGGTTTCAAGTAAATCTTGGGAAATCCAATTTTGAGCTTCACCCGAGAGCCCTACCAAGAACTTTTAAGAGATTCAGGGGTCCAAAACAGAGGCTAGCACGGCTTTAGAGACGTTATCTTGTGTGGAATCGTTTCATCTCAAGATTAAGAAGCTTCATCCCATTGGCATCTTCCAATGATGTAATGGAAGAGATGAAAGTTGCAGAAACAACAGAGTTCAACAGATTTTATTATCACATATTCAAGTTAGACAGATGAAAGCTTTTATGGTTTCGGAGATCATTTTCTCATAGAGTTTAATGGCAATAGAGTACCCATTTTTGTTCAAGAGCAGGGCATTGGAAGGGGAGAACAACCCATCTCCCACTTCATTCAGAGGTTTTGCTCATCAGGAAACCAATCCAAGCCCTAACCCTCCTCCCAATCCAGCTCTTGTGTCAGTGGTGAAGAAGAAGATGAATCTTCCAGGAACTCCAGGTGAGCTATAGCTAGCTATGCCCTTTGGCTTCTTTTTCTCTTTTTTTGGGGGTGGGGAGTTACGTTATGCAGCTTTCTACTAATGGGTCACTTTTAATTACTGGGGTCATTTGATGCGTCAAAAACATATCCAAACGCCGAGGTGATAGCTCTATCTCCTAAAACGCTCATGGCCACAAACCGATTTTTCTGCTAAATCTGCAATAAAGGGTTTCAGAGAGATCAGAACCTCTAGCTTCATCGGCGAGGGCACAACCTGCCATGGAAGCTCCGGCAAAGGAGGAGCAAGGAGGTTCAGAAGAGGGTATAACAGAGCAGAAACGATAGGAGCTATACTCTTTCTTTTTCTTTTTTCTGTACAGGTTTTGGGGTTGGGGGTTTTGGTGTTTAGGGTTTTCTGTGGTTTTCGATCTTCCACCTGCTTGGTATATACCACTCAGGTGAACAATCAATCTTCCACTCGATCTATTATCAAATCCAAGTTTGATTATTCTATTTCACCTCTTAAAGCTTTTTGAATTGTAATTTACTAACATTTAATTGAAACATAATCTGCAGATAGAAGGGTCAACATTTAGTGCATAAATTTAAAGTTTTAGGGAATAAAAGTCTGAGAAGGAGGAGGCGGCGGTGGCAGTGGTGGCGGTGGAGGAGGAGGCAGTGGCAGTAGTGATGGCGGTGGTGGTGGTGGCGGCGGTGGAGGAGGAAAGAAATGGGTGTTTTAAGGTTGAAGATGATGAAAAGGGTATTATTGTAATTCTGCTTGTGGTGTTTTAGAACAAGGGTAATATTGTCTCTTCAAACCACTAACTAATAGTACCCTAACACCGTAAGCCATAAGGGGTCAAAATGTAAGGTAAGAAAATCAAGGGGAGGAACGTGTAATTAGGGCAAAGTACAGGGGAGGTATCTATAATTTTCCCTATATATATTGATACTTATTAATATCGCGAAAGCCCGATATTAATATGTATAAGGTGAATCGGGCAAAAAGTGGTTCAATTTTGAAATTACGCTTGATACCATTCCGATACGGTTGGATTTCAGCCAGTCTCTATCGGTGTTGTATTGGTAATGGCTGAGACTGATATGGATACCGATACCTATAATAGACTACCCAAACATAATCCACTGCCCCACACAAACCCAACACCCGGACCTTTATCCCCTAAGGTTCGCTGACTGGTACAGTTGTGTGGTTCCTCTCATAGGGGGAATGAAATGACCATTCCATCCCCTGATCGAACACACTGTCCGAGTAGGATCCACCCCCTTTTATTAGAGGAACTAGAGAACCGTACCGGGTAGGGGAACCGTAGGTGATAAAAATTCCCAACACCCAAAGTTGTGGGGCCCGCCGGAGGACTCTAGCCGTGGCCTCTTCTTTCTCATCAATGGAACTCTCCGGTCTCAATGCAAAAATCCATAAAAACTAAACTAAAACGGATAAAATTTTACATTTTGTATTAGAATGAGATGAATTCGCAGCCGATCACCGATTCCGAGGCTTCTTAGTAGAAGCAGCTGTCGCTGCAGGTATGGCCACTCATTCATTCTTCGTGTCCTCTCTCTTTCACACTTACTCCTCTGCAACCAATCCGACTCCAACTAGAAAGACAAAGATTCATCTCACTCTTCTCAAACCCAATTCCCTCTTCCACCATCTCCGTTTCTTCTCCCCCGTTGTCTCTCGCAGAGAGACCCATATCGCAGCTAACAACGCCAACACCAACCCACCCTCCTCCTTTTACAGACTCTTTCACACCATCAATAATTCTTCCCCTTTCTCGTCTGCCTTAGAATCCCTGTTTGTCTTCTGCACTTCCCTCGCACTCTCCTTCTCTCTCTTCATTGCTGATGTCGATGCTGCGTCCGCCTTTGTCGTCACGCCTTCTCGAAAGTTGCAGACAGATGAGCTTGCTACTGTTCAGCTCTTCCAGGAGAACACTCCCTCCGTTGTCTACATCACTAACCTCGCCGCCAGGTACCTTTCCCCGCTTTTCATTGCTTCATCTTCGCAACATTCCTGTTATTTCTGTTAGCTTCGGATATTGACATTTTTAGTTTCCTGGGTTCGATGTGTAATTTAGGCAGGACGCGTTTACGTTGGATGTGTTGGAGGTGCCCCAAGGCTCTGGTTCGGGCTTTGTTTGGGATAAAAACGGCCACATTGTTACTAATTATCATGTGATTCGTGGTGCGTCCGATCTCAGGTTCGTTTTCTTTGTGGTGATCCTCCATAAATTTCTCTGCGGTTCTTCTTTGTCTGCTTTCGCCATTTCTCTTTTGAGAATATCCACTTATTTAAGTATCTTTGCGGGTGAGTTATTTTGCGCGATGGTGTTGTCAATATTACATTGCTGTGTACGTTGGACAACCGTAATTATTTCTAGTCGTCTTGAGCTTCTGAACTGTTTGGAAGGATATAAAAAATTTAATGAGCGGTTTGGTCAATCTGTGAAATCTTTTTCAGAATTTTGTATTGAATTCTGTTGATGTTGATTGTAATCAATTGCAACACACTGTAGGTAGTGTTTGGTTGTGCCATACAATGTGGGCAGCTCTAGGCTCCAAGCTGAGCGGCACCATTGTCCAAGTCGACAACACATGCATGCTATATCATTTTTACGACCAACAAAAATTTCTGAGTATGCTAACAAAATTGTTTAAGCAACTTCCTTGATGGTTTTATGAACTTGGATTGCTAAAAGGCCTTGACATGATGTTGGGGATCCTGCTCTCAGTCAATCCTCAAGGCATCCTTCACAAAACTTAAAAAATTCTATGCAACAGTATTGCTGATTTGGCAGGGAAAGAAGACGGTTAGATACTTAGGTTGCCAAGAGGCAAGGCCTAATTTTTTATTCTCACCCACTTTAAGGGTTGCAGAAGAGGGAATGCAATGTTACTGAACATGTTACAACAATCAAAGTGGTAGCAACTCCATACTGTTGCCTTGGATGTCAGCATTTCTTCACATTGACAATCTCACCATATAAAGGGTGGTATAGGAACAACAATTAAGATGATGGGGGCTCTTTCGCATCCTGTAACCAAGTTTGCAAGCACATGCACATCTCCCCCCCAAAAAAAAAAAGAAGAAGAAGAAAACCTCCATTTTCTTTTACAAGAGAAATCCATGGTTTGTAACGTAACAGTTATTTGACTTCTGTGGGGTGGCAGAGTGATAACCAATCCAAATTGAGTGTTTCAGCAATGTTTTATTTTATATTAAGGGGGCTCCGAAGCTGTAGTGATTATGGTATCCGTCCTCACTTATTTAGAATAAAAATATCCTGCAAAGAAGAGTTTAGTTAGTTTTGAAGAGTGAAAAGCACATGAAGAATCATGTGAATATGATAGAGAATACATAAAGAACCATCCCCCCTTTTATAAACTTGAGGTTCCTATTGGTGCGAGGCTAAAGGTGTTGAACATTAAGAATTCTGCTATTGTTTGGTGGGTAGAAGAGGGAGATATTAATCTATCAGTTGCAGATTAAACCTCTAACCGAACATATTGAGTAGCATTCCTATTGACTCAAAGGAGAATAAAGGAAGATACCCCTAGCAAAATGAAGTGGTTATGAAGCCCAAAGAAATTGGGTAGGTTGGATTTGAGTCCTGTTAGATTGATGAATAAATTTCTCTTGGTTAAGTGGCTTTGGAAATTCAATGTAGGATAAGTGGCTCTCAGGAGATCCATATTAGGTCTAAATATGCAAGTAGTAAAGAGGATGGGATTCTAGAAGAATTTCTGCTTCTTGTGGCTTGGGTGTTTGGAAGAATATTATAAAGGATCTGGACATGCCCTAGCTAGTTTATTTTATATGGCGAAGAGTGGTGGTTGTGGTTCTATGGTGAGCTTCTGGAGGATAATTCTGTTGGTGACAGGCCTCTGGCTCCAGTATTTCCTAGCCTCTTGATTCTGGTTTGGATAAAAATGTTGTGGTATAGATATATATGGATATTTTAATGGTAACATCTGTTGGAACCTGAACTTCAGAAGCAATTTAATGGTCTGGGAGCTGAATGATTTTTCAAACTCGTTGCAGACTATTTACAGAGTTTCTTTGAATGTTCTTCACCTGATTGCAGAATATGAAGGAGTTGTGCTAATGGTCAGTAGTTGTCTGATAAAGAAGATGCTGGCTCTGAACATAGAGACAGACGTGATTTGAAAGTCAATAGCCCCCACACAAGTTCAGGTGTTTGTTTGGCTGTCTTTTCCAACAAATTACTTTGTCTGGAAGCTTTGTTGAACAGAGACTTCAAGTTAGGTCGCAAATGTTAACGTTGTTGCTGCTGTATGGAGATGACCGGCCATCTATTTCTGCATTGTGATTTTTCAGCATTGGTATAGAACTACTTTGGGACTTATTTGCTGCTGAACAGATTTCTCTTTTGTTTTAATATGATTTCTACATCCTGGCCAGTTCTGGACCTTAATCCTAGAAGATACTTCTATGGAATTTGGTTCTTCATATGAGGCCTGCACCACCAGCCAACAATGTACCGTCATGGTTCCATTTTTTGGCTGTGCCAAATTGTTTGTCCATGATACAAATTAAATAGTTGGTTCATTGGAAATTCACCACTTTGCCCTTGCATTTTGCATCATATTCGAAGGCATTTTGTCCCAAGTCATAGAAGGATAATTTTAAAATAGGAGAGCTTTTAATGCTTTAACCACACTTAAGCTTTGGGCTTTTTCGAAGGGTATGGTCATTGTGGGACCGAGGGAGTAGCTAATTTACTTGTGAGGGAAAAAGAAGCTACATTTAATTGTGTCTTGGTTGGGACTTGAAGAGATTTGAATAAGTTAATATCCTTCCATATACTTACCTCTTCTGTGAGAATGAGAATTGGATATCATTTCGCTTTTTTTTTTTTTTTTTTTTGACATTTTGAGGTTTATGGTGTACAAAATACAGATATGTATTGGGACTTGGACTATTACTTTGTACTTTGTCTTGGCTTGTGTCCAAGCTTGTTTATTTCTGGATGTACTTGCATTTTGTTATTTTTCATGTATTTCAGTTTTGTTTTGGGAATTGTGCATACAAGTTATAGACTTTTAACTTTTTTTATGATCTGTTCCAACAAGTTGAGCTATTCAATCTTTTAACCATGCATCTTCTTTGTCTTTGAGAGCTCCTAGGAATCTTTACTCCTGAATATAGATAATTGTCAGCATTGAAATCAATGTTAACTGTGCACAGGGTTACTCTTGCTGACCAAACAACTTATGAGGCAAAAGTTGTTGGCTTTGACCAAGATAAGGATGTCGCTGTTTTGCGTGTTGATGCACCAAAAGATAAACTGAGACCCATACCTGTTGGTGTCTCTGCAGATTTGCTTGTCGGCCAGAAAGTTTATGCTATTGGAAATCCTGTAAGTATGTTTTTTGCTACACTAGATTGTTTAATGCTTTTGATGTCTGTTCCTTTGTGTTCTTCGTTCTTGGATCCAATTGCATTACTATTAGTTGAACCAAACGATTTTAAATGAGGTCCATTCATTGGCGCACAAGAGGATGTGGTTCACGGATCAAGTGGTTGCTGGATCAACCCAGAGGGACAGAAGGATTTGGACACTTGGCAGTTCATGAGTGTTCAGTGAACTCCTAATTTCTCTCCTCCTTTAGTTCCTTCCTAATTTCTTTTGATGCATTGAGCAGTTATAGAACCAGCAGATAATGGATCCAACTCAAACTGTTATTGAAAATTTATAAAAAAAGATAGAGAAAAGAGGATTGTTCACCATGAACAAAGCTTGGGTTTGACCGTCAAACTGCTTGAAAGAGAACCATTTCACTCAAGATATGCTGATTTCAATGCTTTACATAGGTAATAACCAGACACCCATGACCCTGCAAAATTTTAACGTTCTCATTTTTAAGAAAAACAATTCTTAATAGGGTTCCATTGCAATTTTAGAGATGATTGGAAAAAAATGGTGAGGAATGACATGTGTAGTTTAGGACTAATAACAAGTATGGGTTTGAATAGAGCTGATTGGAGGAAAAAGGTCCATTCAGCTGACCCCATTTAGTTGGGATAAGGCTGAGTTGAGTTGAGTTGAATTGTTGCTCTAATTGCAATTTTAGGAACTCCAACGAGTGCTTCACCTCTTTCCTAGATTAAAATACTAATTCAATAAATAAACCCAAAACAAGACTTCTAATCTACCATGAGTGCTTAACCCCTTTCCTAATTTTTAGACAAATGAAAAATACTAATTCAATTAAGGGAGAGGTTTCCCCAAAGTGCCAGAGTGGGGAAATCTCCCATGCCACACCAATGGCAGCATGGGGTCCACATGGTCAGGAAAAGGGAGGGAAAATAATATAAAAAAACCCATGTGAGAAGGTGTACGATACATTGGCTGCATCAGAGATTTTTTTCCTTCAATTAATAAACCCAAAACAAGTTTTTATCAAATTATATTTCTTAAAACAGAAATTGTGTCACAAATTGACACTCAATTAGAATTTAGAAAGGTAATCATAACCTTTCAAATGTAGATTGGAACACAAGACCATGGTCTGTTTAGTCAAGTGAAATAAGCTCTCAACTTAGCACATCAAAATCATGCTTACATGAATAAGCTTTAACTATCCAAAATTAAGCCTGAAGAAGAGTGATGAAAATAGCCAATTTCTTATAATACCATACTTCCAAACACCAAAACTGATTCTATGGTTTATCAAACCATAGCAATTCTTCTCTAGGATGCTCCAGCATCATTTTTCTTTTTCAAAACTTGGATGTGGGGAGTGTAAACCATTTGTTGTTTTATGCTTTTGAATCTCGTATGGCTTTCTTCAATGGTTTGGTAAAGCAATGCTAATCCCGATCTAGTGAAGGCCAGTGGGAGATCAGCTTGCGATAGGATCTCAGGTATAGGGATAGAACCATGTTTGAGAGAAAATGAGATAACTCGATTTAAAGTTTAAACAATTCTGATCAGCCTGAAATTCCAGTCAAATGAACAATACAAGAAGTAGATCGAGTCTGTAAAATATGATCGGATGGACAGATTTGAGGTAATGAGAGAATCCTTTGGAGGCTAGGATTCTTAAAACCCAGAAAACAGAAATTTTTTATTGCAGAATCTCTTAAACAGGAACTGAAACTGATCTGCAATTGTGGGAAAGAAAGAAACAAAAGAAAAGATATGATCAGGTTATGATGAGGAGACTTGGTGGTGGGATGATGAGGTTCAAGCAGCCATTAAGACTAAGAAAGCTAGTTTTAAGACATGGCAAAGGAATAAGGATGCAGAAGATCTGCAAAGGGATAAATTTTCCAGAAATGAAGCTACGAAGATTGTTGGAAAGCAAGGACGAAAAAATGTGAAGATCTTTATAACAATTTGAGCACAAAGGAAGGGGAAAAAGCTATCTATAAGATAGCTAAAATGAGGGAAAGGAAGAGCAGAGATCTCGACCAATTTAGATGTATTAAAAATGAAGATGGTGAAGTACTAATAAGGGATGATGACATTAAGGAGAGATGGAAAGAATATTTATGCAGCTTACTAAATGAAGACACTTCAATTAATAGTGTCCCGAAAGGCTGCATTACCCATCAAAACACCACATGTCGTAGATATATTAGGAAAATTAGGTTGTTTAAATTAAAAGAAGCTTTAAGGAGGATGAAAGTAGGCAAAGCACAAGGCCCAGACGAGGTCGCAATAGAAGTGTGGAAGAGCTTAGGAATTTGTGGTTTATCTTGGCTAACCAAGTTGTTTAATAAGATTATGAGCACAAGGAAAATGCTAGATGAATGGAGGAGAAGCATTGTGGTTTCAATTTACTAAAATAAAGGTGATATTCAGAGCTGCAATAACTATAGAGGCATAAAACTATTGAGTCATACTATGAAATTATGGGAGAGGGTTATTGAAACTCACCTGAGACAAGAAACTACTATTATGGAGAACCAATTTGGTTTTTTATGCCAGGAAGATCCACGACAAAAGCTATGTACTTACTTAAAGACTCATGGAAAGATCTAGAGATTGCAAGAAGGATCTCCATATGGTCTTTATTGACCTAGAAAAAGCTTATGACAAAGTCCCTAGAGAATTAATCTAGCAAATACTGGAGAAGATAAGTGTTTCAAGTAAATATGTGGACACAATTAAAGATATGTATGATGGTGTTGTGACTAATGCAAGAACTGTGGGGGGTTCAAGGTAGTGAATTTCTAATTACAATTGGGTTATATCAAGGATCAACTTTAAGCCCTTATTTGTTCCCCTTATCATGGATGATTTAACCAGAGACATTCAAGATGAGGTTCCTTGGTGTATGCTTTTTGCTAATGATATTGTTTTGGTGGATGAGACAAAAGCAGGGATTAACGCCAAGTTGGAATTTGGAGATCAACCTTGGAATCAAAAGGTTTTAAGATAAGTAGAATGAGACGGAGTATATAGTGTGTAACTTTAGACTTTAGTTACACTAGGATAGGTATGAAGTGGTGAAAATTGATGAGGGAGATTCCGTAAAGTGATTATTTTAGGTATTTGGGTTCAATCATAAACAAAGAAGGTGATATAGAGGATGATGTTTCACAGAGAATTAAAATAGGATGGATGAAGTGGAGAGGTGCGTCCGAAGTATTGTGTGATCAACTTATTCCTTTAAAACTTAAAAGGGAAAATTTATAGGACAGTCATATGACTGGATATGATGTATGGTGCGGAATGTTGGGCAGTTAAGAAGCATCATATAGATAATCTTTGTGTAGCAGAGATGAGAATGTTGAGATGGATGAGTGGCAAACCTAGGAAGGATAAAGTAAGCAATGATCATATTAGAGTTGATTTTGGAGTAGCTCTAATACATTATAAGCTACGAGAAAGTCATTTGAGGTGGCATGGTCGTGTTCAACAGAGGCCTTTGGATGCTCCAGTACGGAGGAGTGATTTGATTCATATTGAAGGAACTAAAAGAGCCAAGGGCAGACCTAAAATGACCTTAGGAGAAGTGAGGAAAGACGTGCATAACTTAGGCCTTGTATCAAGTATGACCTCGAATAGAGCTGATTGGAGGGCAAGGATCCATGTAATCGACCCCATTTAGTTGGGATAAGGCTGAGTTGTCATTGTTTGTTGGTGTTTATTGTTCAAGTGTTGATTCCCATGTATCATAAGTGGTTGAGTCTTCTCCTCCCTGCACAGTTGCCTGGGTGGGTGGGTTGAGGAGGTTAAGTCAACCTTCTTCAACTTTTCTGCTAGTGTCCTGGATATTTGATCTCTAGGTAGAGGGCAGGATGTACATGTTGGACTTATTGTCAACATTATCAGGATTACTGCCCTGTTTCTTCTTTTCTATCAAGGACAGATCAAATAAAAATAAGAGAAGGAAAGAGGAGAGGGTTAAAGATCACACTTAGGCATCCAAGAGGATTTCTAGGTGCCTAGACGGTTGTAGGGCGCCTTGCATTGGTTTAAATGGTATCGAACCAGGTTCTGGCACTTATTTATGCCAAATACCATTTAAGTAAATGTCATATTTGGTATTCCATTTACTTAAGATATTATTCATAAATAAGCAAATACCCCCCTATTTGAATCTAATAAAATAGTTAAAAATCAAATTCCAAAAGGATAAAAAGTCAACCTCCTAGTTCAAGAACAAAAACTGGATTTTTGGCGGTAGGTGAAATTTTCAACTTTCTAATGCTGGGGTTTTTCTCAAATCTAAAAATTCCATAAATCTTAATATGGTAAAACATTGCTAAAACCCAAAAGTGCGGTAAAATATTCATTTGTTTTGATATCTAAAAAATATTTTCATTTAGAGCGATTTTGACAACATTCGTGCACACCAAATAAGGTCTGACTAGAACATAACTCCTTCAATACAAATCAGATTTAAGCAATATTGGATTTGTTGGAAAGCTGGTTTCATGCTCTACCTAATACAAAAAGTCTCATGTAAAAATAAAATCATTTGATCAATCAAATTTCTTAGAGAACAAGAACATTTCTCTATTGGAATGCGATTTAGGGAGGACCTCAAACGCCTTGGATCGCCTAGCGCCTTGACAACTATGACCATAAGGCTTGAGCTTGGCATGCCGTCCAAGGTGGGGCAATGGCAAACCCTACCTCAGTAATGTAGTCCTAGATAGGTAGGAGACCTACTAGGAGCCAGACAACCAGGACCTGTAGAATTGCTGGTTCGATGGGGGGCAGAATTGAGGTTTTAGGTCAAATTTAGGGTTAGGGTTAGGGTAATGGGGATGAGTCTTATATGGTAAAGCTAGGCAGGTTTAGGGGAGTCTAAAGAACTAGGTTTAATTGGTTTTGGATGAGTAGCAGTAGTTTAAATGCAATTGGGCAGCAACTAGGGTTAGGGTTTTGGGAAATAGGGAAGTGATGGAATCTAGGGTTTTATGGATCGATGGGAATCGATGGGGATAGATAGGGCTTAGGTTGGAGGATTAGAAGAAGAAGGTTGAATGCTGTAACAGTAAACTACTTACTTAAAAACTAATCTTCAATGGTAGCAGCAGCTTTGAAGATGGATAAGAGAGCCTCCCGATCTTAACAGATGTAAGGAATCGATTGGAGATCCACCAATCCCTTCACCTTGATATTACTCATAAGACACGCACAATGGAGCAAAGGCAGCAAGCATAAAGCTGAGTTTTTATTAATCAAATTCGTATTCAATACTTGCCCCCCTTACAACCTTATATAAAAGACTCAAAATTAGACTCCTACACTAAACATGAAAGGCCTAATCCATTCCTTAACCTACTAGGTAACTTAAATTGACTAGGAAAATAAAATAGACTCAAAGTAGAGTCCTAATCCAGCCCAACTAAACAACTAAAAGAAAAACTAATAAAATCACTTAAATTGAACCACTGGTTCAAACCAGTTTTGGACCGGTTCAATTTAAAACATTAAAACATGAAAATAAACTAAGTATAGGGCTAATCCCGTATGCAACTCATGTACCCCAACTTTAGGCCCATAAAAGTGACCTATTACATTAAAAGCCCTTGGGATCAAAGGCCCAACATATATATATCCCAACTCTAGACTCTTTTTTTTTTTTTTGATAGGTAACCCTAGACTTATTTCTAAAGCAATAAGCCCATTTCAATGATGAATCTGCATCACTCAGCCAGACCCAAGCAAGTGAAACCACCCTGCCTGTTATAGAGCAGAATCAATGTACTTCCAATTGCAGTCTTGTTGCACTTGGTTACCTTGTTGTGCCCAAAACCCCTTTGATCCCTTCTGCTGCCATGTCCCCAAAAGCAGATGTTAAATCCACCCTCTTTTGGAATTAACTGATAATCATTGACTGTATAATTGCCTCTGCAGTTTCGCTTCCGACCTCTTTGTTTTCCTTTAAATGATTGACAAGCTAAAAAGCATGTTGGTCTCCCCCATCTGCCAAGTTTCCAACCTGTGACTTCCAAAACAGGGACCAACTCATCTTTTATGTTTGTTCTGGAAGGTTGTTGTATACTGTGAATGCAAAATTCTTTTAGTATTTATATTGCTGATGAAATCTCAAGTAACTAGAGGATTTACCTTCTGTCTGTATGTTTTGCAGTTTGGGCTTGACCATACACTTACAACTGGTGTTATCAGGTAGGGAAGGCTCTGCATTTCATGTTCCCATCTATGCATTTGATATTTTCCTTTCTCTTCTCCCCCCCCCCCCTTTTCTGTTGAGTTAGTTATTAATAATGTGTATATGCTGTTCTCTTTGATTCATTTGTCTGCCTTTATCTGTAATGTGTTTTTGTCCTCCATTAAGTTTACATGTATCCCCCAACCCCCCAACTCTGGGTTATGTCTGTTCCTCCCCCCTCTTTTGGTTCTACTCTGTTCAACAGTCTGAGCTTTCAATTGATACGATCTTTTTATGTTCTCTATAGTGGACTTCGTAGAGAAATCAGTTCTGCTGCTACAGGTCGTCCTATTCAGGATGTTATACAGACTGATGCAGCTATAAACCCTGGTAACAGTGGAGGGCCACTTCTTGATAGTTCTGGCAGCTTAATCGGGATAAATACTGCTATATATTCTCCATCGGGTGCATCTTCTGGTGTTGGATTTTCAATTCCAGTTGACACTGTGGGTTATTAACTCTTCCTTTTTTTTCCTACTTTCAGTTTATTATAGGAAAATATTGTTAAAGTTCTCACATAATCTTAGTTTGCAGCCTTTTTTTTTTTATTGTGGGGGGGGGGGGGGGATAGGTAGGCCCCAAGGAGTGGAACTCATGACCTCTTGATTGCGAGGTGTTGGTCCTTGCCAACTGAGCTACCCCCTTGGGGTTCTTAATTTACAGCTTTGGACACATTTTCTGTTGAAAAATCAAAAAAGTGTTCCCTTACCCATACTATATGTGAATAATCTGCGCTTTCATTCACTTCTCCAGGTCAATGGCATTGTCGACCAGCTGGTGAAATATGGGAAGGTTACTAGACCTATTTTAGGAATCAAGTTTGCACCTGATCAGTCTGTGGAACAACTTGGTGTTAGTGGGGTTCTTGTTTTAGATGCACCTGCAAATGGTCCAGCTGGCAAAGCGGTATATTCAAATTCTTTTTCCTTTACTAGCTTTGAATCTCAATAGCACAGCTCTCGTGCAAGCACAACTGACTCAAGTCCATTTTGCAGGGTCTACAACCAACCAAAAGGGATGGCTATGGCAGACTTATTTTGGGTGACATCATAACATCTGTGAATGAGAAAAAGGTCAACAATGGGAGTGACTTGTACAGAATCCTTGATCAATGTAAAGTCGGTGATGAGGTAGGATGCTGGTTTCATTTCTTCGACTCTGATACTCTTGTTTCCTTTGCATAGCAAACTAGAGAAGGGAATTGGTAAAATGTTCAGGCTTGATTTTTACACTAATAAACATGTCCCTGCAAGGGTTTAGATACATGTATTCAAGGTGAAGTACTACTAAATCTGCTGAAAATTCTTACTTAATGCTGCAAGAAGATAATGTTGTCCATGCCAGGACTTGAAGTCATGCTACAAAGTTTGACTCGCAATGCACAGTGGTAAAACCTAGCAGTCCAGAGTTGTCTCTTTTATTTATTTATTTTTTAATCTCCGAAATGTGGTCCTAGACTACAATGTTACAGAGGTGCTCCATTCTTTTTGGCACAAGGTGAAGACTGGAGACTCGAACACTGATCTCCTGGGTCCTGGCAATAACATGCCGAGCAACCAAATTCAAGTATTCAACTGAGCTTCTTCTGTTCTTCTAACGTAAATATGTACAAAAATACCCTATTGCAAGTGGGTGACTTCTAATTCATGCATTCCATGAGGTTAGACCTCTGCCGTAAGTTATGCATATAGAGCCATCCCATAATGCCACAAGGTGACTTCTGAAGTAGCTTTTAATTTGCCCCTTCCAGGAGGTAATCTCAATTTACTGGTTCAAAGTTTTTGGAAACATTGGGCTTTCTCATTACTTCATTTACAATTGTCTTCTCCAAGACCAAGAAACAAAAATCCATGTTCTGTAATCTATTAATGTTGAGCTGATTTCTTGCCTTTTGGAGTTTTAAGTAGGTCCCAAATTGACATTTCCCTTCTAGAAACCACGAGAGTATTGCTTAATGAAATATATAAATTATTTTCAATGAGACAATTCTTTTTACCATATCCTGTGCCATTTAATTACCCCAAAAATTTGTTTTTCTTGAATTCAGGTCATCGTGGAGGTGTTGCGTGGTGACCACAAAGAGAAGATACCTGTAATTCTTGAGCCAAAGCCTGATGAATCATAATATTGGTGTGGGAATTTCATCATGGTATTGGAGGATGTTGTAAACTTCATCTTCTATGTAGGGTATACAAATTTAGGTGGCAATTGTTTTGTGCATCAATTGGATGGCAATTGAACTGAGGCTATTGTTGTACATATCCCACTTATAATGTCTATATCATTAGTCTCATTTTGTCTATTTGCTGCAAATCAACAGTCATGGTTCTCATTTATCATAATTTTTTCTTTCTTTGCAGCGTCGGTTTTTGTTGGATATTAGCTAGTCCAAACCCACAGCGATGTGAAAATAGCAGCAGTCTGTGCAAGTGCACAATTGAACTCCTAGATCTGTATTTTCATGTGTGGTGGTGCACAATTGAACTCCTAGATCTGTATTTTCATGTGTGGTGGTGTTCAGAAGGGGTAGATCTTACTGCAATGCATTATGAGCAGTTCAAGTTGTTTGGGAGTGATTTTTATCTTTGACCTAATTGGATCCACAATTCAAACGTTTGAGGTTTAATTGGAGGCTGGGAAATGAAAACAAATGGTTACATGTGGAATTAAACGATTCCATTTCAACAATGTTTTAGACAGCAAATCTGTGGCGCGTCGACTTAATTATTGAGAGGGGGTCGCTGGAGCTAAATTCCAATTCAATTAAGGTAACAAAGAGTAATTATTCGATACTGATAAGTGTGACATGGGATGGTCATCGGGAACAGTAGGGGGTATTATCGACTTTGTATAGTAGAGAAGAGTAATAATTACCTTAGATTTTTATTTTTTTTGGTAAAGAATAATTACCTTAGATGGGTGGCCTAATACTAGCAAGAGAGGGGAAAAGCGGTCCTTGTGTGTCTCACTTGTGCATGGGTGGTATTTCCTATCGTTTGTATGCCTTCTCTATCTTCTTTGGTCGTGCGGTTTTTATTTCATGGTTGGCTTGCCAATTGAAATTTCCTTGATCACCCCAGTAGTTACATGGCACAACAATGGGAGGTGCGAGATCGGTTTCGATATATAATGATAAGAAATGTGTGGGAGATTTTAAGAATTCTGACAAAATTTATTCATGTGTGGTACCTGAAGTGAAGAACAAAAAGCATCATTTAAGTTGGATAAACCTCAAATGATCCTAAGCCGAACTTGTTCCTTTTAGTAAGGGACTTTCTTATACACATATTTTTTGGGAGTAAAATATTGACATCTCAAGATATCAAACAATTTGTAGTCTTACTTTTTTAATTTATTTGTAATAACACTTAATATTTTTTTTCTAATGAGAAGAAGTCTTATTATTTCACATGTGTACTTGAATTTGTGCAAAACGATAACATAATGATGAGTTACTTTTAAATTATTTTTTAAATCGAATTCCTTATTCATATGAGCTCCAAAGCTATGTCATTCACCAACCTTACAATGGCAGGAGCCTCGTGCTTTGGATACACCCTTTTTATTTATGAACTCCGAAAAAATACATAAAAAAACTCCACAGTTCGTTTCGGTTCGACCGGTTTCGTTTCTAATGGCCGGTTTGGTTCCGGTTCTAAATTGACACCCCCGTGGTGTAGCGGTGTGGTCATCCCATTTAGTTTCCAAATTCTCCTCCTGCGGCCAACTGTACGAATTACGAAACTCAAGGAGGCGGAGCAGTAGCTGTACGAGTGTCAACCGTAGTCCGTAGAAGGAACCGCGGCTTGTATTGCCGGGTGTCGCCGCCGTCCCTGTGCGTTCTTGTCCCTCTCCTTCCTTCATTCTTTATTTCTTTCTTTCTCGCGTAACTTGAAAGAACAACTAAGACAGGAAACTACAGAGGTACCACAGTCGCCCCTGTAACTCCCCGGCTGTCTCCCATCGCTCTCTGGTGAGCGGGGTCTGGCACTCTTCTGCAACCTGGTTTATTTTTTTTTTAGTTTCTAGTCTGCACTATTGTTGTTACTGATCTAATGATTTATGTTCTCTCTCTCTCTCCCCCCTTCTCAGTTGAGCTCTTTAAGTTTGAATCACGTTTTTTAGCAGTAGCAATGACTTCTATGCATGAACCTCTTTTAGAAGATTGATTTTTATGCCCCGGCATCGCCTTGTGTTTTTTTTTTTGTTTTTTGCTAGTTTATGTTGAATCTAACAGAAGGATTCCTTGTTAAAAAGCAAAAGTAGAGACGTTAGAGGTTTTACTAAATCACGGAATGTTTTGGACTTTCATTAGTACACCCTTCTGGTCTTAGTTTTCAAGTTCTGAAAGAGAGAAGGAAAGAAATCCAGTCAGTTACTAATAAGTTCGATAGCTCTACAGGGAACCGTTAGCGTGTTTTTGGCAAACAGATATGGACGGAAAGCCCTCAAATTCTCCCAATAGCTTCATTGATCAGATGGTTGTGAGTATCCTCATCTACACTCACTTGTCGGGGTGTGCCGAAGGCCTTCACCACACAACCCTTCAATTACATGAACCTTCCATTCCATCAGTTAATTTTCTGCTTTTACAGTGTTTTGTATCTTCTGATGCTATTACCTTTGTTTAGGTTCCTGGAGACGTGGTTCTAGACCTCTCAAGCATGGCTAACCAAACCATTAAATTGGGCGGAGGACTGCGTCAGGTGTGTTGTAGTCCTATTCTTTTTTTTATTTACATTGTTCACCTTTGATCAGTGTATAAGGAAAAAAGTTATTATTTTTTTGTGGGCTTTTATGATAAGGGCTTAGGTTTATTGTGATAGAACAACAATAGCATCTCGGATGGCTTCTGGCATTGGACTTCTGGAATGCATTGGGTAATATTACCCTTAGGTTATACTGTTCGTCATTCGCCACTCTCTTGAGGACAAACTGCATTGTACAGAAGGAAAGTGGGGTTGAGGGTTGAAAATTGCAATCTAATTGGATGTGCTGTGATTAAATATGTTCCTTTTTTTTTACGCAAGTTTCTTCAAACTTGAAAAGCATATAAATTAAGGTACCGGAATAGAGACTTCAATATTGACCCCCTCCCCCCCCCCCCCCCAACACCAAAAAAAATGTGAAGAAAAGAAAAATAAAGGGGGATTTGTACTCTTGAGTAGAAACTTGGGTGTTTCCGTTTGAATTTTACAAGAAGTATATAGCAATTGAATAACTCCAACCTAAACCCAAAAGAAAAGTATGAAAAATAGTAATGTTGAAGTCTATTGAGCCCCATTCTTGAAGAAGCTGATTTGATGCACTGTAAGGAGAGTGCTTATTGTCCACTTTGTAAAGAAGGCATACAGAATTTATGCAAACAACCCCGTCTGTTAGGAAAATGACTTAGTTGAGTTGAGTTTTGATTAATAGATTGGTAGCAACAAAAGTTCACTGAAATACTTTTTCTAGACTTCCGCTGCCCAGCCTCTGGCAGTGCCGCCCACCCTTTGGGAGGTCCCACTCAGTCATGGGACGGCGAATTTTGGCCCCGGTCCTTGCTTGAACCATAGTTCGGTCTCTCTTTTTGCCCTTTTTAGATCTTGTTTTAGGCCCCCTTTGGTCTGTTTTGACCTTGCTTTGACCTAAAAGAACTTGGTCGAATTATAAAATGAGTTTATCCATTTCTAGGTCAGATTTGCTACCGTTTGGGTAAATATCTGGGCAGTAAACTCCCAGCACCAAGTCACATTCTAGGAGATCTGGAAATAACAACGATGGTTTATGCTATTTGATTATGTTCTTTTGCTATTTTTGATATTTGTATCGATCGCTTGGGAAGATAAATACCGGAAGTACCTTTTCTGACCTGCTCAGAGTGGTGTGCAGTACGAGAGTGTGTTGCTCTATGTCATCTGAATAATAGAAGAATAATCCTGTCTTTTGATTTTATTACGAGAGAATGGGGGTAGGTGTTTGGATCCAGTCCTCATGTGGGTAAGATATTGATGGTTCTCTCAGGGCTGGCTGGCACAGGGGATTCAAATACGGCGGAAATTAGAACCATCATTCATGGGTTTCACCATTTATGCTTCACAGGCATGGACTCACCTAGTGGTAGAAGGACATTCAGAAGAATGGTTGTCTTGCAGTGAAGAAAAGAACCTGGAGGCTGGCACACCTTATTAGGAGAGCTAGATCTTTGTGCAACCCACGAACATCTTTGTCATTTGGCAGCCAAGATCTAGTGGCTCCCTTGCAGACTTCAGCAATGCTGGAGTAAGGAGAGCATGCCAATTCTATTATGAGGATAGTTTTGAGTGTGGATGGTCTTTCAAGTTTGCGGGGTTTGTGTGCTTGGTACTGCTGTTTGTTATTTTTATATATGTTTTCCTTTTTTTTAGATTGCACTGTAGCCCAGTGCAAGTCCTGCTTTCACATGGTCTGAGGAGGGATAGACTAGGGTTGGACCAAATCTTTGTGGCATTTATTGCACAAAGTGCTGGAATAAAACTTAAATCGTGTCTACACACTGCATCCCTGGCCTTTAACCAATATACCAAGTGATGACCCTCTTTTCTTGATTCACTAAAAGGGAAAAAAAAAGAAGAATAATCCTGTCCTACTGATATGGCAGCTTCACTTTCGTGATTGACGAAAAAATTAAGAAAAAGAATAATATTCCTACTAACTTGGATACTTGGACTTAATAGAAATATTAGTTAGTCCATGCTTCATCTACTTCTTTCTTTCACATGTTTTCATTTTTCTTTAGAGATTGAAATACCATGATCTAGTTTTGAAAGATTGGCAACTCTAGTATTTTGTATTTACTGACTTGAACTGAATTTTATGGGCTGTCGTGGGGTTATTTGGATAATCCCTTATTAACTTCTGAAGAAATCTATGTTACTGTGTTTACGGTTTACATGTTTTCTTAGTTCTGCTGATGTCAAGAACTTGTCTGTCTTTGTTTTTCATCATATGTGAATGATAAAAAATGGGTGAATTTTATATGGTTAACTGCTTTCATACTCCCTCACTTTCTTTTCTCTCTTTGCATTGATACAAATTATATTTGAGATTCATCATGGATACAACAATGTACAGGAAAGTGATGCTATTTCTGTTATGAAGGCTGGGAAGCTAAAGTTCTCAAGGCCAAACAAGTACTGGGTTGAAAGCTCCCAGAAGAGGGTGAGTGCACTGCTGTGGTTGTTTTGCTACATTATCAGAAAGAGAATCTTAAGGTACTCTGTATCATAGCAAGTACAATAATCATGGTACCTAAGTATTTTCATTGTCAGATATGCACCAATTGTCATGAGACAACCTTATGACAATATTATGAAACATTGAAAAAGTGTGATTGCGCATAGACTTGGTGATGCTGGAAGGCCTAGGAACCTTGTAACCCTACTGGATATGATGTGGGAACATTTGCATTCTAATTTTGTTACTTTACTATTTGTAGTATTTTTTTTCTTCTATTTTTTGTAAACTGTGTTATACTATTCACGGTAAACATGAATGTTTTATATTACAGTAAGCTTGAACATTACCATTTATAGTAAGGATTTTACTATCTTTAGTAAATAGTGGTTTCTTAATTTATAGAGTTATTTAGTTGAATTCAGAAATTTAATTGAGGCTGGGTTCTCTATTTTTAGTTGTTGTGTGAATCTTAGGGTCATAGAAGTAGTTCTTCAAGGGCTCAGTAGCTGTGCAGTCCCTTTGATAGTTGCTGTAGTACAAACACAATGGAAAATGCAGTTCTCCAGCTCTTAGATATATCATTGAAATTGTTTTTTTTTTGGTTCATCTTTTTTTTTCGTTAACTAGAATGCTCCTGTTGTTATCATCTGTGGTTGGTCCTGTGGGAAGGCCTAGGTTTAGTTAGAGATAGGCATCGAAGAGCTTTAGTTGAAGCTAATTACTGGTAATCCTGTTATCTGTATTCCTTTTTTGTGTGTTGTCCTACATCAGGTTAGGCCCATGCAATAGATAAAACAGGATACTTTTTCCCTTCCCTGTTGTATTCAACTCTAATTGCCAATTGTATGTTACATTCCTTGGTCACAACCTCTAGTTTTGATTCAGTGCTGGCTTTTGTTTTGCAATGGAGGAAACATGTGCTAATGGTTGGTAAAACAAAGGGTGGGCTTAGCAAATTTGACTGTGTTTTTGGGCACCTTATACTATTAGTGAAGTATAATATTTCCTTATGACTTTTTTGCCTCATTATTTTTATCTTTTCCTGTGATCATATATGCAAACATGTAGGCTTTTTGGATTGGTGGGGGACACGACGGATACTCATTAGCGAGGAATGATTGCCAGAATTGAGTCTGGCACACTGACTTGAAATTTTTTGAAGAGCTCAGATTTATATGTTTTTTTCTACAAAAACTTGCTATTTCATGACGAGGGATCAGAAGTTTATTCTTTTTATAATTTTTTCTTCACTGAATCTTTCTTGTGTTGTCTATTACCAAACAAAGAACTTTCTGATGTCCTATATAGTGATTAGATAAGCAGGTAGTCCCTATGGAAGGAAATTATGTGATTGTTTCTTTCATCTTGGCCTTGGGTCCTGGCCAGCTTTAAGGCCATCAAGTTTTTTTTTGAAGAAAAAAATTGTGATTCTGTTGGGGAGGGGGTGTTCTTCTGTATCATCATTTAATAGATCATATTTTTTGAAATTCTTATTTTCTCATGCAAGAGTAAGAATTATTAGCAATCACAGAGGAATGCATGGACCCGGTCTCTCTCTCTCTCTTTCTCTCAATGTAAAGATTTCCATTAACCATAAAATGGAGTATTAGCTGCCCCTCTATATGTTGGGAGGCTAATCAAGGATAAACTGGCTGGCACATTTATAAGGAGGTTCCCATTGGAACAAGGAGAGGGCCCGATAATCATTCAACCGCAGTTGAAAAAGCGTGTTCCCTTCAGATAACATGCACTGCAGGTCATCCTCGGCCTTCTTCGTTTTCAATGGAAAACAAATTCAATCTCGATCTCCGAAAGTGTTTTGCTCCCCCTCTCTCCCCTCCGCTTCGTTGATCCTTTCCTTTTGTCCGTAACTTAATGTAATGTTCACTCTATGATATTCTATCTTTCCAAGAGTACTACCCTGTGTGTAGTCTATGTCTGGGGAGTCAGGTGTGGTAGAGAGATCCCCCACTTCGATTCCTACCCCGTTAGCATCTCCAATCCGAGATAAGGGACTACCCTGTTAGGTTTTTTTTGGTCCAGAGCCGGCCGGCCTGTAATGATAGTTTAGTTATGTATCTGCCATCCATATATAAGGTAACAGGATTGGTGTATAACTATTATTGGTATTATCACTGTGCGCTTTTTACTTCAGTTTTAGATATTATATCTTTTGATTTTTTATTACTTCTCATAAGACGTGGTAGGATGGCAATGCTATTGTTTTTGAAACATGAAAAACTATTATATCATTAAAATGCTTTGTTTGTCAGGGTAAAGAATGTTTTCTGTTGTGTATTGCATTTCGATCCCATTGCTTTTGTCTGAAAATTCCTGATTGGGGGGGGGGGGGGGGGGGAGTAACCCTTGGACTAATGACCTGTTATAATTTTCAAGTGCTATCCTGTAATTCTCATTGCTTCTGTTTGTTTTTCTAATCTTCTGTTGCTTTATTTTGTCTGTACAGTACGTTCCTTGTGTGGAGGATACAGTTCTTGGTATTGTGGTTGATTCTAAGGCAGAGGTCAGCATCTTTACACACACTTTAATGTAACTTTGGGGTCTCATGTTTTTAGTGGAGGGATTGTTATGTTCTGCCTGTTAAGCTAGGATCATTAGTAGAATGCAGAAAATTAGTGCTATTAGTTTTTTTTTTTTTTTGGTTCTTTATTCAATTTATGAGATTAGGGCCATAAGGCAAAACTGATTTGTTATTATTTTATTTACCAGTCAAGACAGTTCTAATTTCACCAATGACATAGACTAACAATTCAGATCAGTTTAGCAACTCCCTTGTATGGTCCCCAAGGAAAAAAAGTTGAATCACACCAGTCGGACAGGTTTTGACCCTCCAAAAACTGACCAAAAGATAGGTGACAAAAATAGACCCAAAGAATTGCTGAACGACCTTTGAATCTTGAGATGCTCCCGCATCAAAGGCCTAATGTGCAAAGCCGCAAACTGTTGGAGATAACCTGTCTTATGGGAATCAAGGTCACTATTCAACCTTTAAGTGTGTAGATGCAGGATGGTTCTTGATAGTTGATACTGTTCTCAGGGAGTCTGTTATAACTGACCTTGGGTTTCTAAATTCCATAATCACATTATCTTCTTTCTGCAATAACTGACAGATTCCTTAGAAAATGGCATTCGTTTGATAATTAACTAACAAAAAGATAGCAACATAATGTGATGTTAACTTATAAATTTGTGAAAATTTTTTAAAAAAAAAAGAAAAAGAAAAAGAAAGAAGACATGAGAAATATTAGTTTCCTCTCCCCTTTTTTTTTTTTTTTAATTATTTTGCTTTGATTTCTGAATCTCTCTCTCTCTCCCTCTCTCTCCCCCTCCTCCCCCATAACATGTGGCCCTTAAAGATGTCCATCTTGATTGGCTTAATGCATCCAGCAATGAAGTCCTTGTTGCAGCAGTTATATTTGATTAGAGCATTTTGTCTTATCTGCCCTCTACATCCATTTATGCATTTTGTTAGTTTTTTTTTTGTTGTTACTTTGGCTCTGTTTTCCTGCAAGCAAAAACCATCCAAAAGGGGGGAGGGGGGGGGGGGAACTGAAATCCTTTTTTTTTGGGTACTGATTTTCCATCATAATTTTCCTTTTTATGCATTTTTTTACCTGAAAACAAATAGAGCCTTCATGCTTAACCCCCCCCCCCCCCCCCCCACCAAAAAAAAATAAAAATGAAAACTCTATGAAATGAACCAAGCGATGCTGTGTGAACCCATATTTTCCTTCTTGTAGAGTCAAATGGGATTGCAACGTCATATTCACCCCCCCCCCCCCCAAAAAAAAAGAAAGTATTTGGCATCACTGTTCCTTTCTTTAAATAGATTTTGATTAAATACATGGTCTGTGTTCCTTTCATGGACAGAACTTTCTTGTGGACATAAAGGGACCTGCATTGGCATTTCTTCCAGTACTTGCTTTTGAAGGGGGAACAAGGAGAAACATACCAAAGTTTGAGGTATGGTTTTGCGCAATCTTGAATCATTTAATTCATCGATTGGAGAATCTAGTGTAGTATATTGCTCCCTTTAATCTCATTAATTGTCAGAGAAATACTCTATTACCCATTTGATGTCTTACATTGGGTGATTAAGAGGAATTGGATTTGTAAAGCAAGGGTTTGGAAGAGCTAACTAGGTTTTATGGTATACTGTAGAAGGTGAATGATCAGCAACAAATATTAAATAAAATAAAGAAAAATAATGGAAAGAAGGAAGTAATTGGAATCTCATCTACTTGAACCTGTTTACTACTCTTGGAATTCACAGCACCATGGGATCATTACTTTGCCTAATTCTATTGACAAAACTCATGCCAGCAGCAAGGTGATATTAATTTTTCCAATATCCACAGATCCTGTTCCTAATTGGAAAAGCTAAAAACAAAATCACCTCAGGCAAGCCTATTCTTCTCCTCCCCCCCCCCCCCCCCGCGGTCCCTCTTTTTTTTTTGGGGGGGGGGGTTGGGGGTGTTTGGGGGGGGAGGGTGCACAAGCTAACTATTCATCTTAACTGGGATGAAAAACTGAAAAACAAAATAGGACCCAATTGAGACCTCAAATGAAGGTGCAGAACAAACCCAGCGATTCAAAATTATAAAAAATCCCTAATGACCATAAACAAGACAGATGAAGATGCTGATGATAGTGATGGCAAGCGTCAGTATTGCTTTGTTATTCGCCCCCTCTTGGCTACACAAAAGGTTTCCGATGAGGAAGAAAAAGATTGACGTTGTAACTGTATTTTTCAGACCAGGGTGTGATGCAATGAAAACCTGTGTATGGTAATTGACCCAGGCAGTTGCTCCAACGTTGTCTTTGAAGATGCTGTTCGCAAGTTGGGTTTGAAGGTGGAACCTCATCCGAATCCCTACAAGGTTGCGTGGGTGAAAAACACAAATCTCAAGGTTAATTAAGGGTGTTTGCTCATGCATTCCATTGGTGGACTGATTGATCAGGTGCAGTGTGATGTGTTCCCTTTGAAAGTCTGCCACATTCTTTTGGGACGCCCATGGTTGTATGACAAGAAAGCCTAGCACTGTGGTTATGAGAACACATATTCCTTTCACCATGGTGGACTTAGATGAAATTTCTCCCAGCAAAAGAAAAGATCTTCCATCTATCAAACTTAAGAAGACAGCTGGTACATTTTTCCTACGGCGAGTTGACTCTTTCCTACGGCGAGTTGACTCGGACGGCATTCTTGGGCCTCATCCAAACTTGACGGAGTCGAGTTCCTTTTAGAGGAGGAGAGCTGGTGCAGTTGCTCTAGCCTGGCTAGACAAACGTGAACCACTTTGGAGGCCTAAATCAAGAACCGGTCTTAAACCAGTTTTCTGGTCTGGCAAGGGTTGGTAGATTACATAGGAGATTTATTTCCATTTAATTAATTATCTTTGTTTTAGAAGGCTGGGTAGACTACGTAGGATTTCCTTGGTAGTTTCTTTGTTCGAGTCATTGATTACTTTGTAGTATCATGAATGTTGAATAATGTATACTAGAATACCGTGGGGGTATTCTGGTCTTTTTGGTGTTTTATTTATTCTTTACTTGTGTATTTATGAGCAAGGGTAGAAATGTACTTAGGGTTGTGACACTGTTCACGTGAACAGTGTTTGCCCTTGTAATCTCTTTTATTATTATAAATAGAGAGCTTGATTGATCTCATTGATCATTCAAGCATTCTCCAATTTTCTGTTTTCTTAACAATGAACTAATACCCTGTCAGTATTTTAGTATAACGTTCTTAAACCCCATTGGATTCACAAAATCTTGAGTATCGTTGTGAAGGCTGTGAATAACCTTTTTCTTTTGATGTCAAAACAGAGCCCAATGTCCACATTTTGTTACCCAACGCCTCACTCTGCACCAAAAAAGAAAGGAATTGTAATGCCCTATTAGAAAAACAATGGAGTCTACACTTTGACGTTGTTATTCCTATTTTAGGACTTCGCTTAAAAGACCGACTCTTTTCTGCAACAACTGATTCAAATGATCATTTGATTAAAATTCCTAATAGGTAGGGAATACAAAGAGATAGAAACTTGAATTCGGTGAACTTATTTTAGTGACGTCCAAATTCTCTTTCTTTTAATGTCTGGGCCTAACATGCTCCCATGTGGAGGCACTCAAGTGGTGGGCTTAACAGTTTACTTTTATGGGCCAGTTGATTGAGCATTCAATGCCTGATTGAATGGCAGCATTTGCCTGCTATTGGTCTTCCTGAGTTTCCTAACAAATAAAAATGAATAGAAATGAAAAAAAAGGCACCTGTGAATCTATCTCTGAGGAAAATTTGGAAGGCTCAGTCTTAAATTACTGGTGTTACAGTTAACATGTTGGCAACTTGTAGACTAATTTGAGTGCTAGCACCATAATTGTCAAGGTGTCGCCTTAGATAGTGACCTGGCATGCCTAAGGTGACAGGTCACCTTTTGTGTGCCCAAAGTGATCCAGTCTAAAAGTGGGGATGGAGAGGTAAAAGGATGCAAAGTGGGAAAAAAGGAAAAGGGGGGGGGGGGGGGACAAGTGGGAGACAGAAAAAAAGGAAAGAAAGGGGGAAAATGGGGTTAGGGGAGAAGAAGAAGAAGAAAATATAAATGTGAACAGGCATGTGTACCTGGGGTGGGCATAATTTTTGTCCAAATAAGGTGCTTGTGTTGGGTGCCTTGGTCTCACCTAGGTATCGTCTAGGTGTCTGGCCGCCAGCTTGGCTTGCCTTGGCACCAAGACTACCATGACTCCACAGGTATTCTGGTTTCTATTATGGTACAATTTGAAAAACTAGAGAATGTTCTAGTCCTACTTTTCTGATAACAAAACATTTAAACATGATCACTAAGACTTCTGGACATTGTTTGGAATATCAAGGATTCTAATCTGGATGCATGTGCATTTCCTTTTAGGTTGCCAACTCATTAGCAACAGGATGTACTCATAGATATTTCTTGTCTCTTCCCAAACTTCTACAAGATTAGTCAACTTGGGATCGGATTGGGATTGGTAGAGTCTGATCAGATCCTGGATCCAGAGTTTTTAAAGTCCTTGCAGTTAAGGGCATCTTTGTTGTAAATGTTCTATTGCTTATCACTTGTGTCTTGTGATCCTCATGACCAGGAAACTAGTGTAGCTTGATTCTTGTCTGCATTTTATCTGCCACTAGAGTTCACAAACTTCTACGTTCTAACATATGGTTGTATTGCCACTCCATCTGCTAACCAAGTGGTCTATTTACTTTGTTTTGCAGGTAGGTTCATTGCTTTATGTACGTGTGGTCAAAGCTAGTGCTGGCATGAATCCTGAGCTCTCATGCACTGATGGTACTGTATTTTTCTTTAGCTTTAGTCTTCATCCGTGCATTGATTTCTGTTACTCATGAATAAATTAATTTAGGATTCAGGTCTGATTAGTTTGTGACCATTATTCTAAATAATAACCTCTTGTATTCTGTGTGAAATAGCAAGTGGTAAAGCAGCAGAATTTGGCCTCCTGAAAGATGGGTACATGTTTGAAACATCAACTGGCCTTTCACGAATGTAATTTCTCATTAACATTATGATTGCTCCTCTCACTTAGCAGTTAAGAGTGTCATGGAATTAAGCTGTGTGGTGTCTGTACCAAAATTTTATGACACAGTCTTATTTCTTTTGGGCATAATCAGGCTTCTCAGCTCTCCAACATGTCCTGTTCTTGAGGGTCTTGGCAAGAAGCTATCATTTGAAATAGCTGTTGGGCTAAATGGCCGTGTCTGGGTAAGGTTCTTGAACTTTCTGTTCTGCTGATCATCAGATTGGATTAAATCAGTACAGCTTCATGATTTGACATTGTCATACTTGTGGTTCACATCCATTAGAAATTTCCAACTTTTCCCTTGAAGGCTGTGTCTGCTAGCAAGTAAAGGGAACTGAAGGAAGTAAAATTAATTTAAAAATGAAAATTGGAATATTTGTAATTGTTAATGTCTTACTCAAAATCTTGCCCGATATGCTAATTAAACTTTTCAATTGGATCTTTATTTTTCTATTCAAATCCATGGAATTTGGTTTTAATGTGAATTTTAATTACTAGATTTGGAATGTTTTGGGTTAGTTACACAATAACTACTGATAATGGTTATAAAAATTTTCATTTTCATTTTTTGTTTTAATTCCTTTTGCCTTCCCTTCCATTCACTTCCAGCCATAAGGAGGCAGGGGGCGGGGTGGGGAAAACTAAAGCGTGTCCAACATTTTCTGATCATGAATGGATCAGATGGTTGTGGAGGTACTTCTTCTCACTAGTATAGTAGTATTAGTGATGGAAAAACCTGCCTTTCCTCTACTTCTTATGAGCAATATTCTGGAAACTTCAACCTTCCTGGGCAGGGTTGTCATAGTGATTCAGATCCAAGCATCCGCAAGAAGAAGCAACCCTAAGATTAGGGCCAAGCGTTTGGAGCCTTAGTTTAGTTTTTTAATTTTTAAGTTTCCATAGTTTATTTTTGTTAAGTTGTCCCACCCCTCCACGATTTCTATAGAGGGAATGGTTTATATTTGTAATAGGATTTCAGCCAAGGATTCAAATTCCTAGGCTGAATAGGTATTAGGCCATTGGCCTCCAAGTTATAAATAAAACAATCTTGGGAGGCTCCCCCACAATTCAGATTTTCAAAACTCAATTTTCTGTTTGCTGCCTTGTGGACTCTATCAAGGTGAAAGAGATTGGTGGATCTCCAATTGACTCCTTGCATCTTGTAGTTCGGGAGGACCTATTCTCTATCTTCAAGCTGCTGCCATTGAAGACCTGTAGGCTGCAACTACATGTAAGTAGTTTACAGTTTTAGCAATCACATCGATCCCCATCATCAATCCACCCTTCTTCTCCTAATCCTCTAAACCTAGTCCCATCGATCCCCATCATCAATCCACCCATAAACTCAATCAATCCATCAAACCCCTAACCATCTACATTCTGTCCAGCCCTATTCCACCACCCAAATCCATTGATATTTTAACCTTAGCTCCTTTACATCACCCCCTACACCCGACCCTAACTTCTGGACCATTCCCTCAGCTAAACCCTAATTCCCCTCAACCTCTATTAAACCCAAAACCCTAAATTACAGATCCATCACATCCAGCCATCATCTAACCACCCAACCTTGGCTGAGTGACCTTCTCTATCTCGAGAGGACTCGACCTAAAGTCCTAGTCCTAACTCCACCTCTAAACCCTAAATTTCATCTCTCCCCTTCCCCTTCCCCAAAACCCGAAACCCTAATTTTCTGTTTTTGAATTTCTTATTCAATCATCACTAAACCTAGCTCTTTAGACTCCCCTAAACCTGGCCAGCTTTACCATATAAGACTCATCCCCCTTACTGTAACCCTAACCCTAAAATTGACCTAAAACATCAATTACATAGAGTAATCAATTTACCTTTCAAAAATGAAAGATTCCAGCCAACCTCTGACCTAGACCTTGTATGGATCAATAGAATGGGTGGATTTTAGAACATTCATCATTTGTAGTAAGCTCTCCCTCTCATATTTTATTCTTTTCCTTTGTTCATTGTGACATCTTTTAGAGGTTTAGTAGGACTGGCAATTCCACCAAATTTAGCAGGGCAGGTGCCACATCTACCCTGTGGCAACTTAGGTAGCTCCTATAAAAAGGACAGCAAGTAGGCTCCGCCTTATCCCGCTTGTCACTTTTCTGTTTCAGTCCAAACTTGGAAGGATTCTGCTTGTGACATTTCAAGCCCCCTTGTTTGCAATTTTGACCCAAGAGTCCACATTTCTGCTGCTGAAAATGCAGGGGGAAAAGTAAATACATTGTGGGCAATAATCTTGAGATGGAGCCTCAAACTTGTCATGGTGCCAATTCTAAGGTTCATCTATCTAACCCACGGTTTTGATTAGTGGCACCAGCCTCCAACAAGACTCAAATAGAGCTACCTGTTGTGCTAAGCATATAAAGACATCTGTCCTAGGGGGGGGTGGGTACCTTATTTGGGATGGGTTTCCACCATGCCATGACCCAGACGCCTTGTCACACCTGCTAGAACGCTGTGAGAAAATGCCATGAATCTCCAAGAAACTTCATGGGATCCTCTGAAGCATAAAAAATCTGCAATCTGAAACCCTACAACTTAAACTTAAACGCTATGAAACCTGAAAATCTGCATCCTTTAACCATGAAACTCTAAACCTTAATCATTGAATGTCAAACCATGAACATTATAAGCCATGAATCTTGAACTCCTGAAACATGAAACAATGAAGAACAATGAAATCTGAAACCCAGAACCTCTTCAAACTTGATTGAAGCCAAACTGTGAACATGAACTGTCAAGAAATCAGAGAAAAATATCCATAAAAGGTGAGTCTTATGGTTGAGATAGGCCATCAAATTTGACACATGGACTGTCTTTGCCATCATCCATCTATCTAATAGTCAGATTTCATGAATCATCAGTTGATGTGGCCAGAAAACAGGGCTGTGATGGAGCACTTTTTATTATTTTTTGTATGCGAAATGGCTGATACCCCAAGCATTGGCTAGCCCATTACTTTGAAAGTTTTTTTTGGTGGAACCATTACTTTGAAAGTTATCCTGTTGCTAACCCTGGGATTGCCAATTAACCCTGCTTTCCTATTGAAAGTAATATCCATAAGTCATATCAGTTTGCTTTGGTATTTAGGTGAATGCTGGCTCTCCTTCCACTGTAATCCTTGTTGCAAATGCAATCATGAACTCGGAGTCTCTCAGCAACACGAAACAAAAAATTATGGTGGAAAAACTTCTCCAGAAATTTCAGTAATGCCAAGTAAGTCAGTCCACTGCAAATTATTTCCCTCTCTAGCTCCTCTCTCACAATTCCTGTCCCGGAGTTTCATGGAGTTGAATCACTGGTGTCCTCATGGCATCCGGGTTTGTATAGGCTGGTTTGGTGTCCTTGGTATCACATCCTCGACATTTATTGCAATAGTGCATTTTGGTGTTGATCAAGGTAATTCTTTTCCATTATTTCCATTTTTTTTCTTCCTGTTTTAGCATTTGTGGATTGGTCTTTAGGCTGCATTTGGTTGTCTAGTTATTGACCAAAACTGATCTTAGGGTCGCATATGCTGGTGTTCTCCATTGGAAAACTCTACCTCCAATCGTACCCTTAGATAGGTGAAATTTTGAGTGTAATTAATTTCTTCAATGTATTATTGTAATAATAATAATTTTTTATTTTTTATTTTGTGGCTTTGATCTATGATTTGGGGATTTAGGAGTTCAAGTAGTGTTTGTTTCTCATTAAAAAAATGGTAATGTTTTTGCTTCGATCAATTGCCAGGGCACAGACTCTGCATCTGCCATGGGAGGTCCAACTGTTGTAGGGACGAAAAAGTTACAGATGGGAGGTCCCAACTGTTGTAGGGACTAAAAAGTTTACCTTTCCAAGCCTTATCATTTTGTTGGGAGATTCTATTACAATAAAAATTGGGCAAGAGATCTCTACTTGGTCGCATGGTCTCTACACAAGTGTCTGGGCCAATGGGTGAGCATGCCTGGGTATCTACCTAGGGGGCAGAGGTGTCATCTCACGGTGCCTTGTGAGAGGGTGTAGGAAACACCACCAAGTAGAGTTTTCTTCCCCCACTATGCCTAGTGAAGAATGACACTTCATTATTTGCCACATGGCAGTACATGGGTTAGTCCATGTGATAGAGGACAAAACAAGCATCTCATTGGTACAATTTCATCTTAAAATGGGTAGAGGAAGTAGCTAAAATTACAAAACGTGTCATTTGTTTTTATATTTTTTATTGTCAATCTCCATTTGATGACATTTTAGTAATTTTATTAAAATTTTGAATCAGAGGTTGAGCAACTTTCTGTGTATTTTGCGCAACAAATTTTGCTTCTTTGCTTATTTTGGACTAAAATTTTTGCCATTGAGATCTGTGGGTTCCTCTATTACATGGACTAATCATTTACTGTCTGGTGGCAAATAGTGAAGCATTATACATGACTAGGCATATTGATGCTTAGGACCCTTTAAGGTGTTTATACGAATAAAATAAACTTTGTCAAATCTCTATCGAAACACTGAGGCAGTGTTTGGTATGCATTTGTGGAATGCATTCCAAGTCAGTTTCACATTCTTGTTATCGCTCGAGAATGCAAAATCAACCTAGAATACATTTCAAAAATGTATACCGAACACAGCTTGATTCATTTTAAAACGATATCGAAGTTGGTCTATTTGTGGCATGTGTCAGCCCTAGCTGATTTGCTCGCATGGAAATATAGTACTTTGGCAACTACTTAGAAATTCAACTTTAGCCTTATTAGTTGATCATTGGTAGGAAATAAAATAATGAGGGTTAAAATTCATTACATGAGAGGCCACATGATCAAAATCTAGATTTGACATGAGATTTGTTCATGGGGTGCATAATACATCAAACGCTTAATTTGCAGATACAACCCTCAGTTCCACATGGCTCAAAATAATTCTCATAAAAGATTATAGTAAAAACTGAGTGATTGAGTTCATAGTTTTAAGAATCGGTATCAGATTAGGTTTATTGGTTGATGTCTGTCAGCGTCAGCCGTAGATACCGATAGGGTTTAGTATCGACTCGATTCAACCCAATGCAGCTGATATCTGTATCGTCGTCAACCAATAACAAAGCCGATACCATGAACTACATCTATGGTTGAGTTCTCAATTTTGATTTTATAATGTCTACTGCTCAACCACTGTCTAGAGAGGCTGAGGATGGATGAATGCATGTTCATGGTTCTAGTATTATTATGAAATGGTTCTTTTTTTTTTTTTTTTTTTGGTAAATTTATGAAATGGTTTTAAACTCTAGGAATGCCAAATACGGTTTACAAAAATTTGTTTGGGTAAAAGTTAAGAAAAATAGTCCAGTTTTAGGGATCAATTCACACTTGCATATTACATTTTGCCACATGATTAGATAATAGATAGGTAATGAATTATATCAATCATATGACTCACTATGTAATGTTGGTCAATTATTTCAATAATCCTTAATATTAAAACAATTTCACAAAGAAAACACCTTTTTCAAACAATGTAAGAATTTAGAAACTACAACCATGTGTAAGAGCCTTTATTAGTAAGATTAAAGTCTGGAGTTTAGAATTGATCTTTACCATAAAAAATAAAAATAAAAAAGGGAGTTTGGAATTGATAGAGCAATTAATGCCTTGATTGATGAATCAGGCTTAATTGGTTTTGGATTTGATAGGTGATAGATTCTGAGTTTTAGGATTTGGGTCAGTCTGCCGATTCTGATTCAGATTTTGATACCGAAATTCATTAGAAATAGATTGGAAAAGTTAGATTCTGCCCTAACCCTAAAAAATACAGTACTCTATATCATCTGGAATGGGATCCATCTCAATCAATTCCAAGCTGAATCGACCAATTCCGAGTTTTAAAACCCTAGATAGATTAATATCACTAATATTAGATATTGAGATGGAATGAAATGATGATGATGAAGAAGATGATAGAGACATTGTGTGGCTCTGGTTGTTTAATGGTATGTTGTGAGATTGAGAAGTGAGAGGCAGGGCAGGTGAGCAGGTCTGAGGTCTCTCTCTCCCCACATGGCACAGTTGTGCATTTTTGTAAGAAAACAGATAAAAACCATTGCCCATAAGAAGCATTAAATGCTGGGCTATCACTATCATCACCCATTTCTATTGATTCAGATATAACAAAAAACAAAAACACAAACACTTGGTGGTTGTGATTGAGAGACGATCGATGAGCTTCCCTGCCTCCCTCTTAACTCATTTAATGCTCTTTTTCTTACCCAAAAAAATTTAATGCTCTTTTTGTTTCTTTATGCAATTTCTTGGCTTTCATGGTTTCATTCATCATTCATGGCCTGGTGATGAATGGACAACTTTCTGGTTTTGTTAGTGCCTTCCGTCCATGACCCATTGGCTAAAATGCCTTATCTTGGTCTCTAGGTCTCTCCATTGACCACCAAATCAAACCAAATCCATCTGGGTATTTATTGACCTGGTCACATGAAGAAGAAGAAGAAGAAGAAGAAGCAGAAGAAGAAATAAAAAGTGGCTAGGTTTTCTACTAAGGTCTTCTTCTTGACTTTACCTCCATTTTTTAAAACGAGTCTTTAAATTCATCTCTCTCGAGTGAGAGCCATCATAGTTTTCTGGTGCTTCAGTTAGAATTTACTGTTCCATTCACGGGTGAGGTGCCTTCACTAAGCGGCTTTACAGCTTTAGTACTCTCTCTCTCTCTCTCTCATATCCGCCCGTGATAATGTACTTTTCTTTTTTCGCATCAAAGATTTACAGCATTTGTCTATGTGCCAAAGGGCTAATGCCTAGGGATGGATGATACACACATTTTCATCGTTTCAAGCTAAAAACAGAAAATAATGTTCACATATAAACCCTATTACTCACTCTCTCTCTCTCTCTCTCTCTCTCTCTCTCTCTCTCATCACTGATCATGTGGATCCCCTTATATGCGTTGGGCTTCTTTGTCGCGCTAGCGTGACAGAGAGTGTAGCACACATTCAACGGCCTACAGTGCTTGGGCACGCAGCCCAACACCCAGGGATGGATGATACACACATTTTCATCGTTTCAAGCTAAAAACAGAAAATAATGTTTACATATAAACCCTATTACTCTCTCTCTCTCTCTCTCTCTCTCTCTCTCTCTCTCTCATATCACTGATCATGTGGGTCCCCCTATATGCGTTGGGCTCCTTTGTCGCGCTAGCGTGACAGAGAGTATAGCACACATTCAACGGCCTATCGTGCTTGGGCACGCAGCCCAACACCCCATCTGTGTGTTGGGCTGCGTGTCCAAGCACTATGAACCGTCGGATGGTGCGCTACACTCCCTGTCGCACTACATAGGACCCAAATCCCCTCTATGTAGGGTTATAGTGCATGCTATTGGCATTGGTATCGATTGTTGATATGGATATCGAGTCTAGATCTTAGTTAGTAAGTTCGGGAACGGTTATTGAACGGGAACGGATACGTTCAGCAATTAAACGGACTAGACAGCAATAATACTTTTCAAAAATCCAGTATAATAAAATGCATACGGTAATAATACGATATGTGTTTAATACGGCCGCTCTATAAGCAAAAATACGAGCATATATTCACTAAGTAATAGACATGCACCACCTAATAAACAAAATAATAGTATATAGACAATGATTTTATCAAAAAGAAACCTCACAACTAAAATAAACACAATATAATATCCCCAATTACATCTCATAAGATTATCATTTAACAAATCAAAATATTAATAAAAGTATCTCATCCGACATAAGAAAAAAAAAAAAGACATAATGTGTTATAGAACTCATCTCTAAGATGAACTAACCTCACCAATGGAAGTTCATTTGCCTCTGCAATCACCAATTTACCCAGCTGCAATTAACCGGCCACCTGAACTGAAATGAGAACGGAGATGAAGAAGATAAATGGAATGGGGGCAGTCAACGGCTAGGGTTCGAAGAGAAGAAGAACAAAATCTTATTATGCGAAGGTTTTGTTTTGCGTTTTTTCTTCTTTAAGTTTTGAGTTTTTTTTACTATAACAAAACTAAACTTAAATAAAAAAGTATTAAACGTGTTTAATACATGTATAATATGGATGCACTTAAAAAACAAGTATTGTACCATATATACGTTAAAATATGTTTTTTTGAATTAAACATTCGGATACGTGTATAATACGCGTATTATATGCGAACTTACTAACTAAGGTCTAGATCGGATGAAGTTTCAAAAAAAGTAGAAATCTATCACAATCGATATTGATACGATCTATCTGATATTGAAACCTAACATTGTGCCTATATATGAATCAGGAGACACTTTTTCGTGTGTGTCTATTGGCTTGGTGTGGGAGATGCTAAACAACATAGTGAATTTCTTTGCTCCCAGTTAACAGTTGAAGATTAAAAACTCGGAATTGTAACATAGGTCAGCCTTTATTAACTCTAATTCAAATCGGGTTAACATAGGTTTAGAATCGATTGAAAATTGGAATTGGAAAGAAGAAGCAAAGATTTGCCGCATAAGATCATTTCTCATGGTTTTTATTTTATTCTTTATAACTTTACTTCTATATCTGGTTGGGTTAAGATTATTTTGTTGCAACATAAATTTTTGTTTTAGGGGTATATGGATTTTGGTCATTCGGGCTCTCTCCAAAAAGCACAGGTCAGAGGACTCCTCAAGAGACTACAGTCTACAGGGGGCATTGCAGATGGGGTTCCAGACAATAGAGATTTGGATCAATTCTGCAGGGGTGATCGGTGAATTGACTTTGATATTACATTACAATATAGGGGTCTAAATTCTATATTAAACTTTAGTACCGAGTTTTCTAAGAGGGGTTTGTGAACCCTAAGATGGTGGGTGAACGACTTCTATTTTTTTTTTTTAGAATTTTTTATTCAAATACTTGTAGTTCTTGATTACAAGAAGTAAGTTTCATTGATTTTTTGCTGTTTTATTGAGAAAAAAAGACCAAACATAGAATCACAGGGCATCCATGATCAATTCCAAAATAGAAAGTAGGAATCTAAAGTATTATTGAATCTAGGACAGTAGGACCAATAAACCACCCTTGCACATGTTGTCTCGAAACGTACCCGCCCACCATGTTTTAGATCATGATGATTTTTTTTTTTTTTTTTTTAGTTTGATATAAAGCAGAATCTGGTTAACTACCTACATGGGGACGGGTGGAGACAGATTTGATCCCTCCTGGGGGCTTGGGTCCCACACCCCCATGGAGGGTTCAGATCTATCCCCAGCCATCCCATAGAGGGTAGCAGATCTGTACTCTATAAAGCAAAGGGAGAGAGTTCCCTTCTCTACCAATGTAGGGAGGAATTTGCTATGTGTATGCCACACCAATGAACCAATGAGTGTTCTCTAAAGAAAATATTCCAAAATGTCATCTGGTCATACAATGCACGTTGCTCGGACACAAGGGTACACAAAATGACCACTGTATCTTGATTTTTTTCAACTTTCCAAGGAATGCGGCGATCATTTCGCACACTATGCCTGTACACAGGGCAGTGTGGGACCGGGTGGCGTTATTTCTCCAAAAAATCTATACAATTATAGACAAATTATTTGTCCACGACGACAAATTATGGGCTTATCATCTGGAACTGGAGATTTCCTAGAGAAGGGTGGATAACGGTTGGTGTCTGGTTGGTAGGGTTCCCCCAAAAACACTCACACAACCCATTTTTAATTGTTGATTGTCTTACTCTATTAATCAATTAATGGGATAGGTACAATGTGACCATTGTTAAATCAGTTCCACAGATTTTGATTTTGATTCTGTTGAAATTGTTTGAATTAATTAATGGGATAGCTGTAATGTCACCATTATTAAATCAACCTCCACAGATTTTGATTTTGATTCCGTTGAAATTGTTTGGAATCAATCGGGAATCGGTTTAAACCCTAAAAAAACCTGATATGTTGAATTGGGTGGAGACAAGAAGTCGAATTCGAATCAATGATGTGATTCTGGTTTTTTGAATCATGAATGTGACAATTGAGAGATGTGATATATAATCATACTTAGCAAAAATGGAAAACGAACTGTGCGAGTTTTAAACGATAAAAAATTACAATTAGACGGGCAGAAAATCAAAGAATCGTAAAAAATGAAAAACAAACGGTAAAAAAAAAAAAGACAGTACTATTCTCATATAAATTGAGAGATTTATTTGAAATACATGTTTCAGTTGTGCAATGTGGTTTGGCTATAGTATTGCTCATTGTTGTCAACACAGCCAACACACTCATGGAGTAATGCATATTTAGTTGGAATTGGAAGTAGATGCATTAATTCGTAACTCAATTTTGGGTCTGTGCATTGAGCTAAAAAATAAATGGAGATGAACAATATTCCCTTTTGTTATAATTATTTGGCTGGTTTAAGGGTTTAACTTTGTTTGCACCCCTGGAAAAGAAAAGATCAACAAGGCTGATACGAAAGGGATATAGATTGCATATCGGTATGGTATCGGATGATTTTGCCTCTAATTTTTTAAAAAAATAAAATTTTTTTGATCTTTTTATCCTATACTCTAACCATTATACCAATATAGGATTGATCAAGAATCAGTATTAGCCACCATTGCTATCCAGTTCTATCCGAACAACATGATTTTAGTGCAAGGTATCGGAACGGGTATTGGTCAACTTGAAAATCGATTGACTATAATGGACAAATTTGCCCCTGATTTTTTTTGGAAAATGGATTTTTTTTTTACTATTTTATCCCTTATCCGTATTGTGTCATCGATACAGTATCAAGATCGATCACTTGCAAAAACCGGCATACGATACCCATACCTCAAACCATGCTGAGCGAATACCTAAAAACTATGGGTGACAACACCAGTCATAGAATTTAAAAATTCCAAAGGGGTAAAGATGGAAATTTAATAATATTGAATGATTGATTGATGGATTGATTAATTTGGTGGGGGGTGAGGAGAGAACAAAAACCAAAAGCACAGTGAGGAGAAGAGAATAAATTCTACCGTTGCAAGTTGCAAAGGTTGAAGAAGAGTTGTTTTCCTGTTACTACCACGAGCAGCAGCAGCAGAAGAAGTCAAGTTGACGAATGAGTGAATGACAGAATACTCACATGGATGGTGAGAGAGAGAGAGAGAGAGAGAAAAAGAAATTTGAAAAGGACCCATCCATCACAGTGAATCCAAGATGTGATTGGTTCATAAACCATTAATGGTTTATTGCCGAGCAAATACGATGGTTTGATGAAGACGATGCATACGCAATTAATTCTATTTATCCAGAGCCCCCCAAGAGAGAGTCTGATAGATCTTTACCCTCCTAAGTTCTAACCATTCATCAACAAGTGAAATCTTACTCAGCGACTTGAAAAAAGAGTTTGCAGAAATAGTCGAAAGTCGTAACTGATGATTACGATGTTTCGATCTATATATGTTACAGATGTTCGCTACAGTTTGTGTTCATGTCCCCGGTGCGTGGAGCTGACGTGGCATTTTCTTTACATAGTAAATTGAAGGAGAAGAAATGTCGGGAAAACTCTTCTGATGTATTTTCAAGGAGAGTCGAATACTTGATCGATCTCAGAGAGAGAGGTGGGGTCACATATTTTAATTTTGGGAACGTATTCTTTGTCTCAGAGTGTAATCCCTGCGTCAGCATAGGGCCACTGAAAGCGTGCGTAGAAGTGGAATTTCCACCATTCATGGGGGTGGGGTGATCATTTCATTCCATCTTGTGTTTAGGCACAACACATACACTCCCATACAGAGTCCTTTTTTCCTTTAATTTTTTTAGAGATGGATGGATGGGATGACTCACATCTTTTAATTTTGAGCACACCAATGAGGTATGAAGGAATGGATTTGAGCATCAGAGGCTACAGGTGCAACGGGATCATTTCATGTGAAGAGGAGAGATATGCTAATATTACTCTCCATTGGCCGCTTAGAAACATTTTTGCTAATTTAATTAATGGAGAGGGTTGAATATGCCGCTAGCTTTTGGTAAACTATGAGGTCTTTTAAAATTCCAAAGGGAAAGGAGAGAGAATGACATATGCTAGGCACCCTGGCAATGTGTCCAATCTTTTCCCTTTAATTAATTAAACAAAATGAAATATCAAGACATTAACGAACACTATTGAGTTTGTGCTGTGCCTTCTAAGTAGTTTCTAATAGTTTTCGGTCCAATGAACTAATCCTAAAATTGTCTCATTTATTAAATGGCTCCAAAACGAGAATCCAATCCAATTAAATAATAAGATGGTTTGGTTTCAAATATTCCATGAGAATTTTGGGCAGTAAAATAATTCCAAAATTCTTGAGTATACAAATAAATTATAAGTTTTGTACAACGCCAACTGAATAATAAAATTGCACCCTCTCACATATCACTGGTCATGTGAGAGGATGATATGTCATAAATGCCCCTCCTTCTTTTGTCAAATTACAAAAGAGATTCCCTTATTCGTTCGAAACTATACTCGGACAGTGTAAGGAACCCTATCCCTAAATATTAATATGCATTATAAATAATTTTGGCAGTTTTGGTTTCAACTGATTACTTATTGGTCTTTCAATTATGAAATTATTGGAAAACCTGCTGGAACTGTCTCACCCCATTTAATAATTGATCCCAAAATCAGCTCCCATAATCATCCCATTTAGTAACGGAACGGATCGATTACAAGCAGGTTCGGGTTTCAATCCCCAATCCCAAATTGACACTTTTACTGCCCTCAGTCCTCCCACCTGGCTTTTAGTTTTCAGATTTCCATCCACTCCACAATGATGAATGACCCAATATCCACCACACCCCATCCATTCCATGTGCTCATCTCATCATCAAAACCAAATCCAAATCAACCCCTAAGCCCTCCCGGGTTTAGGCTGTGTGTTCAAGCACTGTGGGCCGTTGGATGTGCTACGTTACACTCCTGTGGCGCCACAGAAGAATCCAACGCAAACCCTCCCTCCCCTTCCCAAATCTAGAAAAAGAAAACCTCGAAAACCCTCCATCTACAGTAGCAGTACGATTAGAGACACTCTCAGGTACTATATAAACACATCAAAAAACTTCATTCACATGAAGCTTCAGTGAAACCTTACACATCTCTCTCTTTCTCTCTCTCTCTCTCTCTCTCTCTCTCTCTCAAGTCTCAACCATCGGCATCTGTTCAAGTTAATTATATAAAGCTCTGCTCCAAATGGAGGAAGGGAACCACTTTAAGAAGGGTCTGTGGACGATGGAGGAAGACAAGATTCTGATGGATTACATAAGGGTAAATGGCAAAGGGCGTTGGAATCGAATAGCCAAGGTCACAGGTGAGGCACTACACCATTAACCCACACATTCTAGCTAATTCTGTTCCTACACAGAAACATTTTCCACCGGAAAGATTGAGTTTTTGTTCTTAAAAACTAGCTTTTGTTGAATGGTGAAACAGGTTTGAAGAGGTGTGGGAAGAGTTGCAGGCTAAGATGGATGAATTACCTTAGCCCTAATGTGAAAAAAGGTGATTTTTCAGAGGAAGAAGATGACCTCATCATTAGACTCCATAATTTACTGGGGAACAGGTTAATTTTCCATTCCTTTTTTCTTTGATTCAAACATTCTGTAGCTTGGCTGTGTTGGTTTCTTTAACAGTAGAAAGATTCTTTTCTTATGTTCTCAAATTAATTATGTTGTTTTGAGGTTTCTTGTTGGCCTTTCTTGCTGTCCTTGTTTGATTCTTGTCCATTTTCTTCTTGTTTTCCTTCTTTAGTTCCATTGCTTGCTTGAGCTTTCTATATCACAAGCTCTTAGCACTCAATTGGAAGCTAAGCTTATTAGTTAGTCACCCATTTCATGTTCATTCCAACTTCCAAGTATTCAAGACTTCAAGTGCTATTTAGCCCAAACCAGAGTGGGCTGGTTGGGTGGGTTGTTGACCCGCTGACCCATTTTAACCCCATGGTGGGACCCCATTATGATAATTCACATCAATGATTGATGGATTCCTACATTGAAATCTTGGGTCCAATTCAATTTTCACTTATTTGATTCCTTCGGACCCTGTGTCAAATGGGCTGGAGATTTCACTTCATTGGTTCTCTAACAGAATCTGGGTCTGGTGGAGTTGCATCTTTGTAGATGGTCACTCATTGCGGGTCGGGTGCCGGGTCGAACAGACAACCAAGTGAAGAACCATTGGAACACATACTTGAGCAAGAAGCTTGGGATCAAGAAGAAAAAGAACAAGGTTGGAGGCCACTCATCACAAAAACCCACTAGAGAATGTAGAGAAGAAGTGGAAATTCTGAGCAGGCCCCATTCGGACCCGAATCCAAAAGACCCGGGTTTTGGCAACAGTAGCAGCGGAGACATCATACACCAAACCAATGAAGGTTCTCAGCTGGAGGGCGTCGACGGAGGTCCAAATGCACTGGTACCGGAGATAAGTGAGTGTTTTGTGAGTTCCTTCTGGTTTTTCCATGATAATTTAAACCAAGAAACACCTAACTTGGTTGAACTTTTAGCTGGGTATCCGATGGATATGGGTTGGCCCGAGTTGTAGCTTTCTAATAATTTCTCTCAATCACAATTTCACAAGCCCCTCTGGTGCAGGAGAAGTGAACAATAAGTGCATAACTTTTTTCTGTACTTTTTCCTCTTCTCACCGGCATTGCTTAAAAAAGCTGCATTCATAGAGTTCTTCTCTCTGAAGTATTTAGGTTTAATTGAAGTGGGAAATCATGTTTCTATGCTCATCTGTAAGCGTCGGGGTCCTCCACTGTCGAGCTGCTCCTACTACCCTACCGTGTGCGCCCCAGACATAGCAAGGCGGTGAAAAGACTACCTTACCCCTGTTCAAGCGTTTTAGTTTGAATAATAACAAGGACAAAGTTATAACTTTTGAACCTTATTTTACTAGTGTTGACAATTACTAAGATATTAGATGATGAGAAACAGGTTCAGTCACTACCTGCTCATAGCTAACCTGATTGCTATTTGAGACGGAAGATGATGAGAAACAGGTTCAGTACCTGCAAGGCAGGGGAAGAACACAGTAGATCGAGCAGATTCAAAGTAATATAGTACAGACCAATGAAACGTAGCGACTCATCATGTTCAGAAGCATAGAAAGGGACTTTACAAAAGTGGGATCCACCTTCTCCTAAACAAACAGTACTGTGTCATTTCCCAAATCCCAAAATCTCTAAAAATTCTCATACTTGTACCGCATTGGATTTTTATCCTCCAAAGTGCAGTGATCACCGTCCGATGCAAAATGCATTAAACAGTATTACCATTGTTAGTTAGGGTGACACAATCAACAACTACCTTCATTTTAGTACCTCTAAATAATCGAAGTGTTAAGCATTTAGGCTTACTAGCTTTAGGGGAAGGGTTCGATACCACAACGGAGTGCAATTTTACACCAATGAGAGGGGAAGGTTACAAATCATCCAATAGAGTTGGGCATTTAATGAGAGAGGGAGAGGATGTGGGATCCATTGGCCTGCCGGTGGGATGTGAAAGGGCATGCGAAGGATACTGGTATAGTGTGGTTCCTTTTCCCTTAAATTTAGGGGGAGGGAGGGTTCATGAATCGTTATCCTTTCTTGTTATTGAACGGTGTAGTACTGTATCATGTGACACAGTAGAGGCCATGTGACACAATAGACCCCACATGGTGCACATGACCTCTGCTACCGTCGCATGATGCAACACTGTTCTATGCAATAACAATAAATGCATAGGATAAAAATTCAGGGTTCATTGCTATGCCATGGTGCAGTTTTGCGATAATAAGATGGAAGGATTATGAATCATCAAATTAGGGTGGGCATTTAATGAAGAGAAAGGATCTGCAAGGTGAAAACAAAAAAACAATCATAGTTGGCTTGTTGTCTTGTTGGGACTCTTTAAAAGCTAACAATGATCGCTCGTCAAATCATCGTAGATGGAGAGATTCTATCTTCATTATGAGTAAGGAGAAACTTTCACCAGCCGAATTTTTCACATTGTGCATCTAAATCCAAAAATCCAAAATTTCTTAACTTGCTATAAAATCTTTTTATTTATTTATTTTTGAATGAAAAATAGATGGAAATTACTTCATTAATATTGTCGCTAGCATAGCAACAAAGGAAATACATTATATTTATTTTTTCAGGGGAGGGTTCCTTTCGATGATCGTTTGCAATTTCAAGCAAAGAAGGGAATTACATCCAATTGGAGGTATTTAAACTTCGGGAGAAAGAACTCAATCTGGGAGTGTGGCCTACAAATTTGGATCGTCTACGGCTTGCCTGATCTTAGCAGCCATAGCAACGCCTTAATGAGGCGGGGTGCAATGACCGCTTTGCCCTTGCCCGAGTGCCTTGCCTGAGCAAGGGTAAGGTTGTCATTGCACCGTGCCTCATTAGTGCGCTGCTATGGCTGCTACGGACAACAGGCCTTAGACGATCCTGATCCGTGGCCTACACCATCACTCCCATAAGTCTATCTCTCTCCTCCCTATATGAAAAGACATCTCTACCCCTTATTTTGAGAAGGAGAGAGATAGACACATGGGAGTGCTTGTATAGGCCACACTCCTGCACAGAAAACCCCTTAAACTTTTTATAGGGGGTTGAAAAAACTGGCATTATATCGTAGGAATCTTAACCGTTATTTTTCGAAAATAAACCAACACTATAAAACTGATCCCAACTCTATCAAATCCATGGCTTAGAAAACAAACAAAAAAAAAAAAAATTACAAAAAGAGAAAACCAGAAGAACGAGCAACTGAAGAAATAAGCCAGACAACGACACCAGAGGAACCCAACCACAGCCAGAAGTCATGAAACTTACCCAGTGCAGTGCACTTCAAAGCGCTTAATTAATTTCTAATGGCCAATACTAAAAAAAGGGCGTACCTCGTACCTAATGCGGCATTGCAGGGCTTGAGGAGGGTTGTAATGTATGTTGCCTTACCCTTGCTTTGCGAAGAAGTTCTTTCTCGCGATCAGCCGTAGACCAGGTGGCAATGGAGCACCCTTAATCTTGCATCTGGGCACAACTTCTAATTAATACAAAGGGGCGACCTTATAGTTGAGAGTTGATACTGGTCACAAACAAATATCCTTCAAAAACTAAAATAAATTTTAGGGAGAAAGAACACTACCTGGGTGCATGCAATATACTGCTTTTGTGCCCAAACACAGGGGCGAGCAAAATGATCACTGTGCCCCCATGAAAAGCAAAATTTCTCGGCGGTGCGGTGGTCATTTTGCATGCTGGGTAGCATACCACATGTGCCCAGGTAATGTTCTCTTTCCCATAAATAAATAAATAAATAACAAACAAAAACAAAATATGTAGATACAAAATGAAAAAAAAAATTGTAAAGTTGAAGAATTATTTATAATCATCCACTTGGGATCCACATGGGTCAAAATAGAGAATCCAGATCAGCTACCCACATGGGGATGGGTGGGGGGACCGATCTGACCCCTTCATGGGGCATGCCTCTCAGTCAAAATAGGGAATTCGGATCAGCTACCCACATGGGGATGGGTGGGGACTGATCTGACCCCTTCATGGGGCATGGGTCCCACACTCGAGAGGCGGATCCCACACCCCCATGGAGGGTTCAGATCTGTCCCCACCCATCCCCAAGTGGGTAGCAGATCTGAACTCATAGATAGGAGAGCGGTATTAGTGTGGGTCCCACGTCTTATTATGCGAGGTAACACATGCAAAAATCTGCACTCCCGCATTGTGTGCTTCTTTTTCCCTTATTTGAATTGGTATATTATGTACAACTAAATAATTGTAAGGGGATTTTACACACACAAATGCATCATCTTAATGGACCATCACGGCATCACCAGAATATGAAAATGGGAAGTTAACACCCAATTGTGATGGAGCCCAGCCCAGTCCAAACTTCAGTTCTGCACACCAAAAAATGCCCAAAATGACCAAAGTTTTTTTTTTTTTTTTTTTTTTTTCCAAGGAAGAATTCCTCCTCCACTGGTAAAGGAAGTGATCTCATGATTGAACTCTTAAGTTATCATTACACTTAATATTTATGATGTCGAATCTACCCTTTCCCTTGCCATTCTAAATTCTAATGGTATCGACAACCGATACCCATGGTAAAGGAATTCGGTGAAGAAAAACTCGATCCATAATATAGTAATGTAAAAAATATTAAAAGGATAGAGTTTCTATTCACACAAAAAGCCCACAAAACAATTGGACTGATTCTCTTCACTTGACTATCGGTGAAACAAAAGAGGAGACAAAGCTCCAAGGTCTAGTGGGCCTATATTTTCAAGTGACTGGAGAGGATGACTGGCAAAGTGACATCATATATAGGAAGCTTACTTGCGACCATGGATCGCTTACCCGTACGTTTTACATATGGTTAGGAAATAACATGTGCCCTTTTATTTCCATAAGTATCCTAACATATTGTCAGTAAGAGTGCATGAAAGAATATTTATGAAAACAAAAGGATACACGTCATCATCTAACCATGCGTGAAACACACTTATAATGGTAAGTATTAAGATGGTTATGGTTTATTTATTTGTTCCTTATGAAATGGACAATTGTTGTGATATGGTTCCTCTCACACCTACAAATACAATTTATGTGCAGCTCATGGGTTGAAGATGAAGCGAAGAAAAAACCAAGCATGTGCAGATTAAAGGTTCTTGAGGAGGTCAAATGGAGGTGGAAATGGGATATAATCGAGTGTGAATGTATGGATCTGGGATGTGGTGGGAGGGATTGCAGTGGTTGCAACATCCCATGTGGAGCTCACGTTACATTTCCTTCGCACGGTACTAAGTGAAAAGAAATGTTGGAAAAACTTTTCGGATGAACTTCCCAAGAGTTGAAAACTTGACTTGTCTACTTTGATGCCATATTTGCTACCATTTCATCAAAAAACTTAACTTATTAAGAAAGGACAGCACAAATGTATACGTCAACAATGGGGGAATAAAATAAGCATGGGGGGTAAAAATGTCAAAAATAGTATGTAGAAAAGGAAGATACATTGTTTTGGGTAATTTTGAATTAGACATCTTTCTTTTGGTTATTAAAATCAAACATTGAGTAGGTAGTTTGGTATTACCAAATCTAATTTTGAGTAATCTTATAATTTCCGCCCCCTGCCTCCCAAAAAAAAATTTATGAATCTTAAAGTGAGTAAACCCTCCTATGATTTGTTGGTAAAATCAGACGGTGACCAGTCGGCAGCTTCCAACTCAGTTCTACCTGCAATAGCTGCCCTGTGTGAATCTCTTTCCCATATCTTGATTTCCTCTTCTCTCTCTATTAAGGTGAGGTAATCTATCATATAAGGATTTTCTATATACACTTGTAGAGGTGTCATTCAGACAATCCCTTCATAAGAAGAGAAAAGAAAGGCAAGATTGGTAAGTATTTTTTATCATTTTAGATAGAACAAGAGATGGTGCTGAGATTATAGTAACAGTCTAAAATTTTGAACTTCTACTTGTATACGTTTTCATTGTTAACTGTGAACTACGCCATAATCGTTTGTTCCCACACTTTCAAATTTCTACACCGATAATTAGTAGCCATGAAATATAGTTAAAATTCAATTCCAAATATATGATAGAGTTATAGTCCTACATCGGTTTGTTCAGGTCTTTGATGCCTTCATATACTTGAAGAGCTCTTTTCACTCCTAATGTCTTGAGGTTTTGAATTGAACCTTCCAACAAAAAAACAATTGATTTCATTCATAGGTGTGTAACTTTGTCACTCTCTACTCATGTGTAATAGAGTAGAATTCAAGAAATAGTGAAACGTTAAATATCTTGAAGAATGATTGCATAGCCGAGAATACATGGAAACACTTGCCAAACATATGGTTGAGTGAGGTCATCATTTAATTTGATCTTCTTGGCATAAGTTGATCAAAATGGACGAAAGAATCATCGAAGTAATTTTTTGGTTAATTTTACAATCGGGAGATATGCCATTGGCTAAAATAGCTTTTGATGTGATGAAATTTTGATGTTCCCAGCAACCAAGGAAATGGGATCTTAAAGGGTATTTTAGAAAATACTAAAACCAAGGAAGGTATTTATGAATCCAAAGAGGAAGTGAATTATTCCATTTCCTTGGTTGCCAGCAGAGTAGCAGGAACATTTTTTCCCCTTTTGATGCGTTGTCTTTCCCTTTGAATGTGACATGTAAAAACTGGCCAAAATGCAAATTCCATAGTTTAAAAAAAAAAACTGAGTTTCTCTTCACCATAACATCCCCTAGGAGGAGATAAAACCTCTTTATCCATGGGATCTAACGCTCCGATTAGACCATGGGAATTTATAATCCTCAAAAGTAATTGTACCAAAAAATAAAAATCCTTATAAATAGAGGGTGGGAGATAATAATGATACGTTTACTATTTCATAAGTCCAATCATAATGTTAAATCACTTTGAATGAAGAGATTCTCCCTTCACCCTGGTGACAAAAACTTTCTCCGGTCAAAATTCTCCATAGTTCCAAAAATTGTCTTTTGAACATGAAAATTCTTTGTCAAATCTACGGGAGATTCAGAATTTATAATTAAGACACTAACATCATATTCCTTTGCCTAACCTTTTCCTCTTGCCTTAATTTATTGGATTCATTATTTAATTACCTAAGTCTTATTTGACCTTTCAATCATCTCTCTTTCACCAAGATAAAGTGCTTTTTTTCATCTGGTATGTCCAAGATAAAGTACAGTGGGCTTTCTTTTTTTTTTGTCATGAATCAGACAGACACAACAGGTGTCTACAAAAAATATTTCATTCAAAGGTGGCACGTGCATTGATTAAGAATGCAATCGTAAAAACATAGACAGTGACGTCTTTTTATTTTTTTAGGTGTTGGGTGGACAGTTGAATTCTTAAGTGGCATCGCATTTGAAAGGATAAATTTTCGAATCAAGATGTACAATTGATTCGAAATTTACTTCGTAAAGTTGAACACTTTTCATCAATTTCATCACAAAAGTTGCTTGACATGCCATAGAGGATCCGAATCCTCTACTACCAAAATTCCTACTTTCATCCTACTTCTAGTAACTCACAGTACGCCACCTCGCCTGATCAGCATCCAATGGATGATATTGAATAAATTCAAAATATTTTAAAAAACACGGAGCCCATTTTGAACTACCGATGAACCCCAAAACAAACCCACCTACTGGTTCAAACTCATCCAAACCAAACCATCAACACTCAAACCAAACTAAAAATCCCCTAATCTGAGAACCCTGCAACCTCTCCAACGGACAGACATTTTCTTCTTCAGAAAACTCAGAAGAGTTCCATTGCGCACATCTCAGTTGATCGTAGAATTCTTCCATGGCGCACTGAAGACCACGAACGAACGACAGAAAGTGCCAAGGTCAAGGCATAGCAAAGAAAGGGCAAAGTGATCGAGGTTATTAAGCAAACTCAGAAATTAGAGTATTGGATTTTGGTTCAGATTCTCTTTAACTAGATTAATCTTCACGGGCAAGGCATTCTCTTTGAATTCGTACTGAAGAGAGAAAGAGAGAGAGAGAGAGAGAGAGAGAGAAAGTTGTAGATAGGAATCCAAGAATAGAAAAATACTCCTCCTCTGCTTCATCCAAACTGCCAACGGTACACCGGAATTCGTAGGGAGAAAGCTCTTACATGGCGTAGGGAGAAAGCCCTTAATCAGCTATTGATTGAAGATTTCCCTTCTTCTTAATTCCCATTCTTCTATGGAATGTGACGATTTGATTTTTCTCCAGGAGATAGCAGAATTTCCTTAGATAAAAAATTGAAGATCTAGAAAATTTTCAGGATAATTTTGGCGCTGGTTCGAGTTATCCAATGAAAAATCTGATCAACTTGTCTCTCTTTTTTATAATTTAAATATCTGCAGAAGAAACAAAGGCAAATGCTATATTAAGAACCACCACACGCCATAGTGGGTGATGGCTGTTCTGAATCTGTAACGTGAAGGAGTTTATCTATCTATATATCTTCTTAAGAGAGAATAGAGAAAGTTTTAAGAGATAAGACAGAAAAAAACGAGCGGAACAGCCATTACTCTTCAGTGCTCAGAGAACAATTTAACCTTTTTGACCAAAAGTCATAAGACTGAAACTGAAGTTACATTATGTTTGGATGTTTTCCCATTAAATTCTGAACTTTCAATTCTTCTATTCTGTATAACTATGGCCTTGCTGAGGTTCTTATCTGATTTATCTCAAATATGGATAGAACAAAGTGGTCAAAGTTCGAAAGTGCCAAGGTCAGTTCGTTCATGGTCTTCAATGCACCATGGAAGAGTTTTACGATCAAATGAGATGTGCACAATGGAACTCTTCAGGGTTTTCTGAAGAAGAAAATGTTTGTTCGTTGGAGAGGTTGCAGGGTTCTTAGATTTGGGGGATTTTTAGTTTGGTTTGAGTGTTAATGGGTTTGGTTTGGGTGAGTTTGAACCGGTGGGTGGGTTTGTTTTGGGGTTCATAAGTGGTTCAAAAAAGTGTCATGTGTTTTTTTTAAATATTTTGAATTTATTCAATATCACCCGTTGGATGCTGGTCAGGCTAGGAGACGCACTGTGAGCTACTAGAAATAAGATGAAAGTTGAAAATTTTGGAAGTAGAGGATTCGGATCCTGACATAGAAGGGGCAAGAGCAGTTTTGGAAGAAATACCATATCTCCTACCCGTAAAAACTAGAAGCTAATGCACATAATTTTTATTTTTTTTTGCATTATCTAGGAAAAGGGGTTTGGACTACAATAAAGCCCAAATTTTATTTATATATAATGAGAATCACAAGGACAATAACACTGTAACGAATTAAGTTGGTAAGGCTCTTTCCACCTCTCAAAAGGGGTGATAAAGCATGTCCATTAGAGCTTCCAATGCAGTACTGAAGCGACATCCCTTACCTAGTAAAGAAGAGAAAAGCAAAAGCTAGGATCAATTCTCTTCGACATAACTTCAAAATGAACTAATGAACTGAAGAAAGGAGAAGCTCGATCTCCAATTTTATTTCATTATTGTTATTCGATCTCATAGTTTTAATGCCTATAAGATTATTATTCATCAAAGGCAAAAATACAAACACCTTGACGACAAAAAGCAAAGGAGGGTCACTGACTATGTTCATACAGAGAGAGAGGGTGAGAGGCCGAATTCAAGTCCCCAAAGCTCAAAAGTTCCATTCACGAAATCGTAGTATCCTCCCTTCAACGCCAAAGTTTTCTTCACCAAACCGTCTCTCACGAATGGATAAGTTAGAAGGTTACTCAGTGATACGTTCACCGCTTCCTGCATACAGTCCAACAAACACGAGTGTTACTACTTTAGTTTCTGTTTCTCTTGCCCAAATATAGATTCAAAACATCAAAAAATTAATTGTTTCCCTTCCCTAATAGGATGTTCATGGTAGATTGGGATAATCCCAGCACTAACTTGTAGGAAAAATGTGAACCTAAAAAGATGAAGAAGATGAATAGAAATCATAAACAAACAATCACACAATGCATATAAGAATTTACGTGGTTTGGCAAGATTGTCTAGGTCCATGTTGAGATGAAATATGTTTCTCTATCAATAGAGAGTAGGGTTACAATCGTTCATCCTTACACCTAAGGGTGTCAAAACCTAAATTGAACCGATCAAACTGGCCCAGCCCGGCCTGATTGAGCCCGATCCAAATTGAACCGAGACCTTATCGGTTCAGTTTCATTTTGTGGGTTAGGGCACCATTCGGTTTGGGTTAAACTGATAGGCCACTGATGGGACCATACTTGAACAGAACAGAACATTGAAACCGACCCCAAACCCTAGAAAACCCTACCTAATTCATACCCAAAACCAATCGATCTATACCTGATTTTCAAACCGAATTAAAACCGCTAACATAAAACGAATCGAACCAAGCCGAAAACTGAAAAGTTCTTATTGGTCCGACTTTGATTTCCTTAAAACTCACACCAAAATCGAAAAACCAAATCGAACTGCCCAATTGACACCCTTACTCACACCTCTAGATTAATTGCTGAGAAAGAACCATCGCTACAAATATATATAGTGAAATCCTACTTTACCAAATCAGATTAAACACCATGCAAGACCCAACCAACTGACCCAATTGAATGTTAGGTTAAATTCGTGTGAGTGATGGGTGAGATTTTGGATCGTGTGCTTGGTGTAAAATATTGAATTGTGCACTTCAAAATACAGTTTTACTGCCAGACAATAAGTCGAAGTGGTTATCATGTAATTAAGTTAAAAGTACATAAAAGAAAAGAATATGATAATGGAACCGAGGGGATTAACCTTTTCGCATTGCGTGCATAAGTCGACGAGAGGCAGACTGCCGTTCTCTGACTTCACCTTCGCTTTGGCCGGTGAGCAGATTTTTACCCACGATTCTATGAAATCACTGCACATCCAAAACAGCCAAGACCAGTTTACCAACTATTGAGTGCTGATCGATTTTCTTTTTGGGACTTAAACCCAAAAATGAAATTTCTAAGGGGAAAAATAAAAAGAGAAGGTCAGGCTGTGTGGACTGCACCAATGCAGCAGCACAGATGAGCCCACGTTTAGAGGTATTCAATATGGGTGGGATTTTTCATTTTATGGTCATTTCACCTTTCAACACAGCATAACCTGATCGAAAAAGATCCTGTGCATCTAGGCAGCCGGGCTGCATGTGCAGCGCCAGGCTCAAGGCAGTGCACTTTGACCGCCTTAACCCTGCACATGTAACCCGGCTGCCCAGATGCACAGGAGCCAGGTCCTAACCTGATAACCTTCTTTTTCCTTTTGCAGTAATACACATGAAAGAGGGTTCGCTTTATAAATGGCGTAGGAAAGCATCAACGAAGAATGATAAAATGGCTTGGTGCAGAGAGGGGCAGATTTATGAGAGAGAGTTTCCTTTCCATGTGACAGAGGGAACACACCAGTGAAAAAGATTAAAATGGTTTTTCTATACAAAGAGGGGATGAGAAGTCATTTCATGGGAATCCCATTTCATTTGAGGAGAGAATGTAGAAAAACTTTTCCAAATACCTAATTTAGTTTAGAGCTGTACCCGCACTACCAGAAATCTAACTATAGCAAAGGTTTTTGACGTGGGTGACCTGGCTTCCATCGGCCATGTGGTGGGATCTTATGGTTAATTCAACAATTCATGGTTAATATAAATGCCAACTGGTGCTGTGTGTGTGTGGTTGTGTACTTGGGTTCAGACACAGTCTGGTGTGAAAAGACCGTCACTTCTCTGAATCTTTCCATTTTTTAGGTTGTACGGTAGTCTTTTTGCATAGGGCGATATCTAGGCGCAGATACACACCCACACACAATACCGATTAACGTTTCTTTTCTCAATAACAGATTAAGTAGTTTTTTAAAGGTAATAGTATTGCCTGAAGTATGAAGTATCTCTTATCCAATAGTAAAGTTGTAAACAACATAATGTTTGGGGGACCTGAGAAAACCATAACACACTCCCAATATCAGTATTCGAAACTCAGTAGACAAACCTTTTTTTTTAGATAAAATTTTCTTCTACTTGTAAAGGTCAGTTCACACAGCATCCTAGGGTTCAAACCTGACCTAAGATTTTTGTATGTTAAGAAAACTGAGTCTCTTTTTTTTAGAAGGAAAGAAGAAAAAAAGATAAAGGACTTACGTAGAACTGGGGCCGTCGTCAGGGAAAGACATGAGACCCTTTATCCCACCACAACAGCTGTGTCCGATGACCACGATGTTTTCTACCTGGTGGAATCAACCAAAAACAAAAAATGAGTATTGATCATAGGTCACCCTACCTATATATATAGGAGAGAGTCCCACAAATAAATGGTTATTATGTCCTCTCGGAAAGGAGGTGAGAGATTCCACCCTTAAATATAATTTTGTTTTTGTTTCGTAAAACCCTTAAATAGAGAGCTTAAGAAAAGCTATACTACTAAAAGGGCAAAGAGGAAAGAAACGAAAAAGATGCCCAACTATGTCTATTTTGGGAGTTGGGTATTCTGTATTGAAAAGGTTCTTGTGTGGAATCGGCTACAGCTACGATTCGTGAGGTTGAGGCTTATATAAAAATGAAGAAAAGAAATAGACATTTCCCATGACAGTTTAGGGCAAGGATCCTACAACTACTTCATAAAAAAAACAAACAAAAAAAAGAGAGAATATTTTTATCCCATGTGGGTTTCGCATCCTTACAGAGTGAGATCTATGTAGGATGGCATCCCACGTCGATAGAGAATCCAAACTAATATAACCATTTCTCTTTTTTCCTCTTGTGAAATGATTTTGCTGTCCTTTTATATATGAAATCATTATGTCGCATCTCATTGGTGTACTCTTTTTTGTCGTTTGCTCGTAAAACTTTCTCCCATGAAAAAAAAAAGTGAAAAAAAGAAATTATTCACCTTGAGATGCAGGACAGCATACTCGACGGCTGCTCCAACGCCAGCGTATTTAGTCTGTCACAGATAATTGCCTCATTAGCAACAAATAGAATGGCCAACCACAAAAACAATACAATCCAAAGAGAGAGTTCAAAGAGAAGATTACTATTAACTACTTTTGGGGGGGGGGTGTGGGAGGCCTACCTGGTCGAATGGGGGGACCATGTTGGCGACGTTGCGGACCACAAAAGCCTCTCCAGGCTGGAAATCAAGAACATGGGAAGGGCACACACGGGAGTCCGAGCAGGCAAAGATCATGAACTGTACCAAGTACCCGAAAACCCACTATTTTAATTACCCATATTTATTCTTCTTTATTAATACATTAATTAATAATGCTCTAATTAACAAACCCATGCTCGTGCTGTCACCTAGAAATTAATTGAGGTTTGGTATTTTGGAGACACAGATTAAGAAATACCTTTGGGCTTTGTCCCTTGGCCAGTTCACCATACAACGCGGGATTCTTCCTGCAAATATGCTTCACATGTTACCCCTTTCATGTTTCCTTTATGAAACTTGAAGCTAAAGACATGTGTTTGAACTTAATTGGAGCTCATATTTCCTTTAAATCTTATCCATATCATCGTTTCATCCACTAAGATTTAGCTAATAGCATTTTTTATTTGAGAAAAGTCAAATTTGGGTAAACCTTGGTTTTATGGTTCAAAGTACAAATGTAAAAATTCAATTTTTTCATCAATAATTCCTCTCCTCTAATTCCCCCCTACACATCATCTGGGTCAGAGAATTATTTCAGATTAAAATCCTCTATCGTGCGGGTTTGAGAGCTCAACATGTGGAAGAAGCTTCATCCAATAGTATGAGTCAATGCAAGACATTTTTTTTTTTTTTCTTCTTGACCTCGTCACCATTGGATGTTGCATCTTCCACATGTCGAGCTCTTATATCCACACTTCAATGTACCAGAAAATTACAACACTGTAGAAGATTTTTTTTTTCCAACTATTTCCTTAAGGCTTCTAATTCATGCTTAATATGTTCTATGACTTAATTGAATTATTTTTAAACATAATTCACCTGGTTGTTGGTGTTAAGGCATGAACTGTGGTGGTCTGTTTGGTGGAATTGGAAGGTAGTTCTGCACCTACAAGAATAGTCCCCTATGACTGACTAGTGGGTTGGTGAGTGGTCCAAAACCAAAAGTGAGGTGCGTAGTTGTAAAACCTGGAAGGTAGAGTTCTTCACGAGTGGTTTAGTGGATTGTACAAAAGTGAGAGCCGTGAAAGTGTCAAGTGTAAAGTGAATCTATCCAAAATTCTAAATTCGTGGTACCCGCAACTACACTTTTTCCCATCAAATTGGGGGTGTCGGGGCCGTACTCACATCAGGCCAGTCACATTGATTCTCGAACCAGTTTCGGGTCGGAGCCGGGAATTGTCTCAAAGCATATCCATCTTATTATAGATAATTTTTGTAAAAAAGAATTTTGTCTGAGAGTGTTGTCTACGTCAGCAATCTTATGAGTCTATCTTCCTCTTTTTCATATGAAAAGACAATTTTGTCCCCATATTTTAAGGAGAAGAGAGATACACATGGGAGTGCTGACATAGGCTACATTCATGGACAGAAAACTACTTTCTTTTTTTTTATACTTATCTCTTGTTTTTGGAATAGTTAGAAAACCCATCCCCCAATCATCCAATTCTATTTAATAATCAATTATTTAAGAGAGGGCAGGCTTGGTGCATAAAGATTGCTCCATTATGATCAAATGGTCATGGGTTCGACTCTAGAAATACGTTTTCTGTGAAAGGAGGAGTAAGACTGCTTACATTATGACCCTCCCTAAATCCCGTAGGAGATGTGGTGTTTCATTGCGCACCCCACATTGGCCCAATTTATATGAATGGTTGAGGCTTTGAGTGTTTAAAACCATTAAAAAGTTGAAACCGAACCATTCCATTATTAATCAGAACCAAATGCTAATTTTTTAAACATTTAATAAAAAAAAATTATCCATTAATAAAAATGAGTCAAATCTGGGGAAGGGTCAATTCCAAAACTGTCCACATTTACACCCTTAACGCGTTATCCCATAAGTAAAGGTAAAACTTACTCGTATTTCTCCTTCTTGAAATGGATGAACCCGGTTTTCATCCTCTCCACCGGATTAAACACTGGACTATCCACTGTTTGCAGCTCCGCCGTTATTTGCTCAATTTTTGCAGTGGCCACCGCTTCCAGGTCTCCTTTCTCACTATAACCGACAACCCCCAAAAAAGAAAGAAAGAACAAAGAAGAAAGAGTTAAAATCGCTATTAATTAATTAATTATTTATAATAAAAAAAAGAAAAATTAATGAAGACGGGAAATATGACATTTGACGGTCCAAGTGGGGACAAACGGTAGCACAGAACGACATGCGGCTGACGTTACACCTACTCTTACGGTGCTCTTCATGGAAACAAATGCGTTTCTTTTGGGGGGTTTTCCAACTTTACAGTGGAGTTTCTAAGATTAATTAAATATTCCCATATTCATAATTGTTGAACTCAAAAAAAAAAAAGTCAAAGCTTCCTCTTTCGATTTTGCGAATTAACCTCGAAAGACACAAATTAATTCCAATACCTGAGAAGCTTCTTTAGTCCTGCAATGGCTGCCTCGTATGATTCGCTCCCCATCCCTTCTCTCTGCAGTTCCGATGAAAAAAATTAATAAATAAATTGAAGACAACAAAAAGAATTATATAAACAGTTCTCTCTACTAGTTGATTATATATAAACTCCGAAGTCCAATGTGTGCGAGAGATTCTAAGCTTAATCGCCCATTGAAATAGGGAAGAAAATGGAGATTCAGTTCATTTCGGATCGAATTAGTACTTTGTTGGAGGTTTTCATCAATCACCATAGCTACTAAGCTGGAGTAAAAACTTTTAATCTGCTTTAGATTCGCTACCGATTCGTAAAACAGGAAAAAAAAATCGATAAAACGGAAATCGTTGAAAGAGAAAAGGATAAGAAGTCAGATTTGAAGGATCATGATCAGAGAGATCTAGAGAAAAAGAAATCAAAGAGAGATGATTGTTGCTCTTCAAGTTCATCGATCAAAAAGGAGATACAGTAGTTATGGAAATCGTTAAGAGATTGCAGGACAAATAGGAATTCACCGAAAATACGAATGGAAACAGAAATCTCACTAAGAAGGAAAGCAAATCCTGGCTCAAAAAATGAAAATTCAGAATTATCGTAATTAAATCGAAATGAAGCTGTACGAAACCTGAAACGAATCTAAATTGAAAATCGATAAAATGAGAATGAACTCTGAATAAAAAGTGAAAAGAGAGAGATGAAGGAGTTTCAGACAGAATTACAGAAATAAAAAACAAAACCCAGGCTGAAACAAACCTGTGTTAATCTGTAGAAGGATATTCCCTTTAGCCAAATTTTGTTGGACGAAGGGAATATGGTGAAGAGCGGATCAGACACCGCAGTCGCTACTTTAGAAACTGCGCCCTTTGAAGAAGAATGGCCTAAAGCATGTGACTCCTTTTATAGTCCAACTACATGGGGAATCTACTAACCATGGTTAATTTCTAACTTAAGCTAAAACCAAACTGAGTAATCCGGCTTCCGGAATATTCGGTGGGTCAGTCAACTCATCCATTTTTTCAATGATTGACACGTGGTGACAACTTGGGAACGAAAGATCTTGGTCACTTATTTGGTGGACGGTGGGCCTCAGGACCATTATTCATTTTCCTAATCTCTACGTGGAGGATAAGTTTTCTATCCTTTTGGTCCCAATGGGGTCCACTGGGGTGGTAAGTTATCATAATTGTTTCCTACACTGGTCAACGGGATTGTCTGTCATGGGCCTCATGGCCCGTCCAGTGGGCTGACCACTTAAAGGACCCCACACGAGGTTCCAGATCAGCCAAATTGCGGCTCTATTGAAAAGGTGAATAAGTATCACAATTCCTTAGAACCGCTCACATTTTAGAGGTAAAAAAGAGCGTATTCAATGCACAATACTTAAGTCATCGCAAGGTTTGGGGAGGATCATAATGTACGTAGTTTTACCCCTACTTTCTCGAAAAGACTGTTTTCAAACTTGAATCCATGACCATTGGTTACAATCAAACAACTTTTACCATTGCACCAAGGTCCGCTCCCTATTCATGGTTAAGAGTTCTATCCCAAAAAAGTATCTGGCTTAAAGAACCTATATATGGGAAAGAGATTCTCTCTAGTGCGCCTGCCCTCCAGCATGCAGAGACACTCATGTTTTCCTAGTTTCTTCCAGCCATGGATGTGCGTTGCAAGGGTTGACACGCTAGGGAGGCTATGGATCCCTAAATTTGTTATTGGCCGGAATTAGAACTACTAAAACATATTTAAGATGCGTATTTAATTCTAAATAATACCTATTTTTTATTATTTATAAAGGATATCATAATTGTTAAGAAAAAAAATAAGGATTGACATTTAATACGTTTGAAAAGTTATTTGTATACTTAAGAATCCTATTGGACCACAGGATTCTTAGTTCTCAAAAACTTAAGGGGGGGATTATAAATGTTTTAAGAAATATAAAAAATTATCATTAATTTATTATAAAACAAACCGAAATATAAAATTGAATCACTAGATGAGATATCCATTAAGAGAAAAAGGAAATAATAAATGTAGACATTATATAATACAGGCCAAGAAATTGATTAATTGATGGAAATAGGGTATTTCTATAGGGGAATTATGAACATAAGCAAACCCAAAAGACTTGAGGGAAAAAAAAAAAGATGTTTGTCCACAATTGTCGCAGAAGGTCTTACAGAGGTATCGGTCATGCAACAGAACATCATACACTTTCTTAATTTTGCAGCCATGGTGGTCTCAAGGGTTCTCCTCCCTCAACTGGTAAATGAAAAAAAAATAAAATATGGGTAGTAGGCAGATCAGGGGAAATGAACCTCGCTTCGTAGTTTTTTTAAAAAAAAAAGATTAAATAAATTGGAATAAAATTTGTGAAATAACTCAAGATTTCTATTCAATTTCAATTTCTATATAATTAGATGCGAAAAATCATACCAAGATATTCTGCAAATTTGAAAATAATATTTGAAATTGAAATAGAAATCCAATCAAATCGAATCCAAACTTAACCATACAATCTTTTATTTAATCAAATTATCCAAAATAAAGATATATATTACTGAAATGCCATTAAAAGTGCCCATTCTACATTATATCCTATATTTTTCACATTTTTACCTTGACCATCGCAGCGAAAATGTAGATGTTGATTGGATTTTAATCCTCTTCAATTCTCTAAAGCGTGTAGTGCGGTAATTCAGGGTGGAGATGTCAACACTTGGAAGCTTGTTCATCCAACAGTCTGCACTCATTGACTTCCATTTTTTCTTTTTCTCAAGCTCGAGCTCAACACCGTTGGATGTCCGAACTGCCAAATGTTGACATCTCCACCCCAAACTGCCGCACTGTACAATTTTAGGAAACTGGAAAAAATTATTTTCCATGTTAATTAGGCGCACCACAACCATACTATAGGTCTCCCTTGGACTTGCTATGACCATCCACCACACCCAGCTCATAGAATAACAATGACTTTGAACCTTTTTATTTTTGGCATTGCCTTGTGGACCAAAATACCAAAAATGTTTATAGGTGAGGGATTGCCATAGAGGCTTACAGCTGACTTGTTGAAGACATTTCAGTAATATACATCTTTATTTTTTGGACAAAAATTTCCTCCACCAATAGAAGATGGTTCACCTATAAACCCCTCCTATGATTTTTGTATGTTCCAAAATACCCTTCTAATACCCATTCCCGTCCTCTCCGGCCCATTCACTGTGGGTGAAGGGAAGAGAAACTCGGTCCTTTTTCTTAATAAAGAACACTAGAATGCAATTTAAGTTAAAAGGATATGAAAGAAAGAAAAGAACCAAGTGGGAGGAAATACCAATGCAGGAGTAATGATAGGAGCTGGTGCAGCAAAAACAGGCTCGTTTCTAATAAGGGTAGGAGGAGAAGCAGAAGAAGTAGCAGAATTGAGCTTACAGGAAATGGCAGGGCTAAATGATTTCCTAGGTAGGGTTTGAGAGGTCTTTGAGAAACAGGGAGAGGTGATGAAGCACGAGTTATACAAAGTGGTCGACATTGTGCACAGGATATCAGAAGTTACAGGATTTATACTAATATCCTTGAGGATAACGAAAATGAAAGTCCAGTGAACGAGCGGTTCTACTCGCTAGATGAGGATTGAATGTTTGAGGTTGAAGATCCATTTACCCTTTCTCATTTTAAGAAGTTAAATATGATCGTTTCTACTCGTTCCTATTACGTCCCATTAAGTGTTTGTTGTTTTGTCTGTGAGAGATATTATTATTAGTATGGCTGCAAACAGAAGGATAGGGACTCGGATAGGATATGGGCCATTATATCATGGTATGAATGGCACCAATTCATTAGCCACATTGGGCGTTGGTTGAAACTTTGAAAGAGATAAGGTCTTATCCATTTCAATGGTTTTGGTGGTTGTAAGGCTATTCGTCATCTCTCAATGTGTGTTTGTTGTGTGTCTGAAAGAGAGATATCTCGTGATTGCCCTGGTTAGTGAATGTGACTAATGTTTATAGGCCTCATTACGTCCCGGTGCAATGAGCAAAATATGATATTTTCTATCGGTTCTCATTAAAAAATCTTGGTTAGTGAATGTGACTAATGTTTATAGGCCTCACCACATCCCGGTGCAATGAGCAAAATATGATATTTTCTATCGGTTCTCATTAAAAAACTCTTAAATCAAACGTTCGTCAGATTATTTGTGCTGATGGAAGTTTATGGTATTAAATATAAGAGAAAATGTTCTGGATGCACCCAGACACATGGGGTGGGTGAAATGACCACCCAACTCCCATGAATGGAGAAAGAGCATCGACACTAAATATAAACATAGAATTGACTTTATAAGTTAATGTCAGCATCATGTGAAATATGATTAATTATGTTTACATGATAACTAGATTGGCCCTACCATCACCATTATTAATATTGAAATTTATTAGTGTTTCACAGGGAAATGATCCTAAGAGGTAGGATTCGTGGGTAAGGTTGGAATTTTGGGGAAAAAAACTTTTCCTTTTAAACCCAAAAAAGGGAAGGGATTCATGTACAGTCGCATGAATCACATCGAAGCTTCGTCAAATAGGAGGGAGGGGGTTTAAGGTATTTTGATAGTCGCATGTACCTATTCAATGGGTTTATATGCTGCCATTCACAAAACCTTTGGCCCCAATAAAATTAGTAAAATTGTTCATAAGCAAGATGAGTATAACATATAAGGGACATTGCGAAAAATAATTTTTTTAAATTACAACATAAATGCATGTTGAAGCTGGTTCAGATTGATCCAAGCCAATGTCAATCCATTTGGATCAAAATCAACGAGGACCAATCCAGATCCTGATTCCGAGTCTTAAACCCTTTGGGTGGGGCTATTTTTTTGTGGTATATAACATGGGTGATTCTATACCCATTGTGTATTAGCCATTAGGGTTGTCATAGAAAAACCTTAAATTATTGGAATCAGACAATCAAAAGAAGGTTACATGTTTAAACTTAGGAGTGATAACCGAAAGAAATAAAAAAAATATATAAACAAGAAGCAATTAAGAAGGTAAAACCATTTTGATTTAATACTCACCTCATAAAGAGGATATATTTCCAACAACGCTCAACTCCTTCCTCCATTCTTAGATCAGAAACTTTTCCTTTATTAGATCCTTCACCAAAAGAAGTAGATGGAAGAAGGGAACCCTCTGCCATGGATTATGAAACTCCTCTTCATGTATAAGGGGGAGGAAAAAGGAAGAAGCATATATATAAATGGTGATAGCTAGGGGAGGTTTTGATGATTTAATTTTCTAGTACTAAACGTTAGGTTTGACCATGTTATGAAATGGTAATGCTAATAATGGTGACATCTCCTTGTCATGTTGTAGAAATTTTTGAACTCATAAATTATATAAATATGGAATTGAATTGTGTACAATTCAAGCCTCAATAGCAGATGTTTTCATATTATATAGAAAGCTCAATATATGGTAAACTAAGAAGAAACTATGTTGTCATCATATTGTCATCTTCTCCTCATTCTTGCACAACTGAATGACCTTCTGATGGAACCAAATTTTGCTGCTACCCGGGCTTGCAACCAACAAAATGGAATCTAAAAGGGTATTTTGGAAAATATATACTAGAATCTAAGAGGGTGTTTGTGAATCCAAAGGAAACGTGAATTATTCCATTTCTTTGGTTGGGAGCCCGGATAGCAGGAATGTTCTTGCATCCCGAGTAGCAACAAAAAAAAAATTTCCGACCTTCTCGTCCTGGATTAATCTAACTATCATCTTTCTTTTTTCTTTTTTTTGGGGGAGAATGGGATATTATATTAATAAGAGTAAAAATATAGTTACTTACAATCTAAAGAATTTCTTCCCAGTTGCACCATCCCACAGATAAACAGTGAGACCCTCTGGGAGACTATCGATACATAAATGAATTTTCTGGCATGATTGTAGAGACCCGGCTAGGAAGTCAATGCATTTGTTGATCTCTCACACATGGTGCATGAAGACACATATTTGAAAGTACCCGCACAACACGAAAGCAAGTTGGTTTGAAATAACTCATTCCATCACAACCCTTTGCTTATTAGGATTATTAAGTCCCCTGGTGTTCCATGCTCCTAGCTTGATCATTCAGAGTTGGGAGAGTTACGTTGGAGCATTGCACTTGGGTTGCCCCACCCCGGACTCCTATCTCGTTCTCTTGCAAGGCTGTAAATCGATTCCTATTACTGATTGCATGTGTCCTAAGTCCTAACAATCATCCATTGCTTCTATAATAAAGTAAGTACGTATGTGAACCTTTACCCAAAAAAAAAAGAGTATATGTGAACCGTTCATAAACCATTTAACGCAGTTTCACCTTATATTTGTGGTTTAAAAAAATAGGATTATTTGAATGACACCTCTATAACTGTATTTAGAATAAAAATGTTATTGGTTTGGTTTTGATTTATTTTAAAACATGAAAAATAGAAACTAGGACCAATCAATTAATAAAAGGTTTCCCAAACCCATTTTCAGCTTCTTCGACTGACTCTAATGAATTCTTATCCAAATAATTCTTCCTTTCTAAAATATTTATTTGAGTATGTCTTTCATGTTAGGCTATTACGGTTAATTTGCAAACAAACATCATGATGTGAATCCCATACTTTTGGTCCCGACTTAATGAGATTTTTTTCAACAACCCATCTTATTGGCCTGAATTTAGTCAATCAATGTTGTCTTGATTTTCTATACTTTATATATATGGTGCTACACGAATAAGACAGCATGTTTATGATACAAAGTTTAAGGTATTTCCATGTACATCATATATTGTGATTGCATGACTAAGTTGAATGCTTGGTTGACCATGTTTATAGGGTTTTACTATCCGGCTAAATTACAATAAATCCGAGTGATCGAATTGGTTGGCCAGACCGGTTGTTTATTAAACGCAAGTGGTATGAGATAAAGATTCCATCTTGTGACCAAATTCTTTGGCCTTGCCAGTTGTCTATTAGAGAGAAATGGCATTGTATAATATTTATTGGTCAGGTACATAGTCTAGTAGTATTTATGCTTGTAATTATGTACATAAAAAGTTGTATTAGAGGATTGGTCTTTATTGATATGCTAAATTTAATATGCGAATAAAGTTGCATGGATTAATTAGAATGTAAGTGTTAGAGTTATAGGCTCAGTCATCTCTATAAATTCTGTTTTCTTGATTTTGCAGAATTTTTTTAATGGGGTAGTAGAAGAGGGAGTGCAACTTGTAGGGAAGAGAGAGAGACAGAGTGAAATATGGAAACTAGATAATTAAGAGGTATGAGTAGCCGACCCCATTAAGTTGGGATAAGGCTGAGTTTGTTGTAGATAAGAGGTATGAGTAGAGTGTGAGTAATTTAAATGGAGTTGTAGAAGGAATGAGACGTGTAGGGGAAGAGAGTGGAAAATGGAAAGCAAGAGAAAAAGAAAAGTAAGAAGTTTTTTAGTAACTTATGAAGTCTACATTGTGCTAAATATGAAGAGGCAATGAAGAAATGTGTATCTAAAATCAACCGCAAAGAGATAAAAATGAGAAAAAAAGGGTCTTAATGCAAAAGCAAAGTGTGCAATATTTCCCGGCTCAGGTGGAGACGGACAAACAACTTGTCTCTCTCTCTCTCTCTTGAAGGATTTGTGTTCTTCAGAACCTCGAGAAAAATGGGATTTCGAGGTATAAATTATTGATTTGGGGTCACTCGAAATACAAACAGAGTAACGATAGCACAAATCTCGAGGTGGAGGTTCGACAAAATGCCAAGACAGGTGGAAGGGAGACTCACACACACTCAAAAGTTGGGAAATGGACAAAAGGGCATCATTCCCGAGGTTGAAAACATTATTTTCATCAAAGGGAGGGTCCTATATTTATAGAGGTCCCGGCGGTTCAAGTACAACTACAGGGTCAAAAAGGCATGAAAACATTCTCTCACCCATTTCTTCATAACTCACAATTTTGTAAAACAATAATGGCCACCACCCCTTTCTCCTCTCCTCAATTTATGTCTGCTGCAACAGTGCCTAGTAGTGTCGTCCGTATCCGCCAGTTAACAACAACTATGGTCATTTGTCGACGACATTTATTAGTGTCGGCCATTATCCGAATGACAGAGTTTCAACATTTATTTTGTAAAACACAAACTATAAAAACAGAGTTGCAAAATCTAATTTCAACAAGCAATGAGCAGAGTCATATGGTGGAAAATGACGACATCTATAAGCTGTCCAATAAGACAACGTTCGATGACGATGATCCCTTTTACAATGTTAATCCTTTAATCATCCCCATACTTTTTGTAAAACTCATATTTTGTCCTTTACCATGCATATAAACTATACTGAACAAAAGACAAAATAAATCCTCAAAATCCAACATGTACCAAGTCATAATGTAGCTGCTTACCTATGAATATGGATTGCGACTATGCTAGTGCGGCCAATTGGCCTACGTGCAAGGCTGTGATTTAGAGTCGTGATTTTCCAATCAAAATCATTACAACATCTACCATCACTACCATCAAAGGTGAATAATGAGTGAGGGCCGCTCTGATACCAAATGTTATAATTGTAAGATGTTGGTACGCAATAGGACTCCAAACCTTATTTAACTCAAACCAAAATCCTAATAACATCGAAGCTCATATAGTAAACATTGTCGACATTACATATCAACCCATATGTTTTCGCTATCCACTCTAATCCGTCAAAGACCCATCACAAAACTTGATAAATTACATCACGCTATAAACTCTTAGCCTAAAATACAGATTTAGAAGCTTGAAGAACCCAGCAGGCTAGGTCCTACGACAATGGTTGTCTTGTAATAGCTTTCAGTAAATAAGCATAATTGTAGGCTCCATAAAAAGTAACCCATCAGAGTAACCAAGTATTATAGAAAAATCAAACCAGACGATAACATCAACTTATATAGGTCGAATCAACACTCTCTTTTCTGTTCTTATCAAAGTCAATATCTTGTTGTCTAAGAAGATCAATGGAGTCAGAAATGGGAGGATTACTCAAGGCATTGAACTCTTTGAAAATAAACTGCCCTATAAAATTGCAGTTGTCTCCGACACCAGGAAGGTTTACATCAAAGTTGTGTAGAGTAATCCCAAGTTGTATAAGGTGAGGGAATCAACGTTGGCCCTGAGAATCTTTAGGGAATCTGACAAATGTGAGATGTTCTTGGCTTTAGTAGCATTGGCACTAGGACAAAATACAATCCTTGGGAGCTCAATGTCTATAGGCACAGAAGGGAAGTATTGGGTGCCTGATGCAATTCGAACGAACTCAAACTCTAGTTTGTGTTACCAAAAAAAAAAAAAACTGAAATGGATGGCCATAAATGTCTATTACCCCAATTCTCAAAATGGCAAATGGAATTGGCTAAGAACATGCATATAGATCTTATTAAAGCTCAAAAGATAAGTTACCTATTCCGGAAAGAAAACGAATAAGATTTGGAATTGGACACAAATCAGAATCATCCATCAAATCAAAAAGCCAAGGAATCACCCATTCATAGATATCGGACGGCTGGGCAAATTTTGGTGTTGATGGGATTGCTTTCATTGGATGGCTATGATTAAACATAATCTAACCCAATTCTCCTTCTTTAAGACCTAATCTAACCCAAATAACTTCTTCTTCCGATGATAGTCTTCCCTAGTCTTCCCTCTGTTACTTCCATGACTGAAGATCAGAATTGAGTCCTACTTCATTTTCAATCACGAATATACTACCCATCAAATCTTCTAAGAAGCAGGAGCCATATGTGGGTCAAAAGATTTTGCTTCCATCAAGTATTATTAGGGTTTTCTTCCTCCGAAAGGGCTTTCACCGCCGTTGAAGAAGAAGGCAGGTCTGATTCACCCTTGTGACTATTTCAATCTGGGTTCTATCGCCGGAGATCAAGGTTATTGAAGAAAACAAAGAAGAAGAGACATCATTTGTGATCTTTAAGAACTGAACGAAGAAGAGGCATCAAAGAAGCAACGCAGAGTCGATGTTGGGGGTCCTCACCCATGATGTTTAAGATAAGAGACATCAAAGATTTAATCTTTCTCTGTGTCTACTCTGTTTGAAGCCCTAACCGAAGAAGGCGAAGAAGAAGGGACATCCAAGAAGCAACGCAGAGTCTCTCAGAGAGTGCATGATTTTATTTTCTGTCGTCGTGATTATTAGTTCTCCGCCGCAGTGCGTGTTTCGTTCTCCATCGCAGTGTGTATTTAACTCTCCACCTTAGTGCATGTTTCGTCTTCACACCATGCTCATCGGATCCCCCAGCGAAGAAGACGTCGAAGCCTACGACGATGTCGATGATGACTCCAACGGCGAGCTCAGGTCCAAACGTAACCTGTCTCTCGAGCATCACTACCCTCCGACAACAGATCTCTTTAATCTGGCCAAGGAATGCCAAAAGCTTGCCCTGCCGACCAACGCTGGAATCTTCCTCCACATCTGGTTCGTTTGGAATGATATTGAACCCCAGTGCATAGACAATACAAGCTTTCCTCCTTCCGGCACTGTTACCTTTTGTTTTCTCTAGATCTTCAAGCATAAGGCCGTGGTTCCCTTGCTTACTGTCCACGCCAAGGGTCTCTTCGACTTCCACCGGGGCAGGGGCGGCATCTTTGTCTTCATCTCTGCCAATGGTTTCGGGTGGGCTCTTGACCTGCGCGACAAGGATGGCGGAAGCCTCATCGCCAGGGGACATGGCTGATGCTGATGGAGTTTCAGTCCCTGCAGTTGTTGGAAATTTTGGCAATGCTAGCTGTGAGCAACGCCGAGGAGTTTGGTTACGCTGGTTCTGGCGTTGGTGTAGCCATGGAAATGGCCAGCTCCATTACCCCTCTCATCGTTCAGATCTTGTGGCCCGATCATCGTTCACCGAAGCTCCTCTCAGCGCGGCAGCGTGGGCATGATGGTGCAGATCTTTTCGACACCTTTGGGGTCCTTTCTTTTAGCACGAAAGTGCATGAGCTTATCAGTTGCTGTGTTGACAGCTCTTTATCTGGGGCAATGGCTTTCACCCATCCCCTGCTTTGGATGACTCAGTCTTTGGCATACGAGACCGGGTCACTTTCCGCTTCGTCGGTCTGGGTTCTGTATACCCAAACCTTCTGTTGGTCATGCTACCTATCTTTTTTTAGTATCTTTTTATGTATCCTGTTTTCCTGTTGACGTTGGGCGTGCGTGAATGAATAGCCCTGTTATCTACCCCAAAAAAAAAAAAAAAAATCCAATCATATGCTTTTTAATTGTGCAGATTGTTTTATTGGTTTTGTAGAAAAGGAAATATAACTTGTAGGAAAGAGAAAGTAAAAAGCAAAAACTAGATAAGAGGTATCAGAGCCCAGTAGTGTACAAGTAATTTAAATGGAGTTATAAAAAGATTAAGACATGGGGGAAGAGAGTGGAAAATGGGAAGTTAGAGAAAAAGGGAAGTAGAATATTTTTTAGTAACTTATGAGGATTGAGTTATTACGTTAATATCTGTTTTTCTTTTTATGTATGATTAACTAAAATCCCCCCAGCATATCCAAGGCTTGCCTTGGTGGTTGGTACTTCTCTTTTGGAAGAGTTCTTCGGGGTCTTAGTGGATCAAGTCCCCTCGACAACATTTAAGCTATAAAGCTATTAGTATCTTCTCCAGGAAGCAAGAAAAGTGAGTCACCAGTTTTGATATCTAAGTTATAAAATGTGTTCAGTAATGTAAGCATGTGATTATTCTTATCTATAAGGTGGTAAGGTTCATTGGCATCATCAATTAAGTCATTCTCAAGTGCCATTAAATGTAAGATCCTGATTTCTTTATCAAAATCCATTTCCATTTTTTTTGTTCTCCCTCCATACCAATGATTAGATTCACTGTCACACTTTGTTGAATGCCTCGACTTGTAATCTTGAGAGTGAACTTGGGCTGTTTATCTATAATATATTGATCAATTGCAAGATTGTCATTCATGGAGAGGTTATGACTCTCAAGCATCTCACTACGGTGAAGTAGAGATATACCTTCATAAATCCTATTATTCAGAGTTAAAACTTGTACGGTGCTAGGAACCTCTAATTCTAATAATGTTTTATCTGAGAGCACCACCTGAACATGAATTTGTTGGGTAGTAATCCTTCTATGAAAGTCGAGATTGATATGCTCGCCCAAATCTTCTGGTGGGTACACATTGTTAGTCATCAGTAATAATATTTCCTTGATTGAGAGAATTTGATTTTCAAATTGACCATATTTGTGCAGCCTCCTTCAGATGTCTTTGGTCCACCAAAATTTTTCCTCAACAAAGGATATTTCTTCTTTCTCACTTTTGTCAGTCTTGTGCGTCATAGTAATACATCCCACCCATATTGTGCTATGTTGAAGAGTGATCAATAGAAACAAAACTACTAAAACAAGAGACGAATTGAATTGCCTTGGATCGATTGGAGGGATTTTTGTTAATCATAGATAAAAAGAAAAACAGATATTAACGTAATAGCTCATCCTCATAAGTTACTAAAAAAATATTCTACCTCCCTTTTTATTTCACTTTCCATTTTTCACTCTCTTTCATTTAAATTACTTGCACACTACTGGGCTCTGATACCTCTTACCCAGTTTTCACTTTTTATTTTCTCTTTCCTACAAGTTGTATTCCCTTTTCCACAACATCATTAAAATAATTCTACAAAATTAAGAAAACAGATGATTGAGTCACTTCTTGCACAACAACAAAAAAAGTCAATAGTGATTGTAGATGCCTGGTCTCACAAACTGGAGTTTGAGTTCTTTCGGATTGCATTAGCCGCCTAATACTTCCCTTTTGTGCCTATATACACTGAACTTCTAGGGGTTGTATTCTGTCCCAGCGCCAACATTGTAAGGCCAAGAACATCTCATATTTGTCGGATTCCCTCAAGATTCTTAGGGCCAACGTTGATTCTCTCACTATATGCAACTTGGGATTACTCTCAGTAACTTTGATGTTAATCTTCCTGATTTCAGAGACGACTGCAGTCTTATATAGCAGCTTAATTTCAAAGAATTCAATGCCTTGAGTAATCCTCCCGCATCCGACATCATTGAATTTTTTAGACAACAAGATATTGATTTTGACAAGAATAGGAAAGAGGGTGTTGATTCGACCTATATCTCTCAGTTGATGCTCTCGTCTGGTTTAATTTTTCTATAATATTTGGCTACTCTGATGGGTTACTTTCTATGAAGCCTACGATTATGCTTATTTACAGAAAGCTATTACAAGGCAACCATTGTCGTAGGACCTTGGTGGGTTCTACAAGCTTCTAAATATGTATTTTAGGCTGAGAATTTATGACATGAAACAGGTGATCAAGTTTTGTGATGGGGTCTTTGGCGGATTAGAGCAGCTAGCGAAGACATATGGGTTGAAATGCATTGTCGACAATGTTTACTGTACGGGGTTCGATGTTATTGGGATTTTGGTTTGAATTAAATAAAGGTTAAAGTCCTAGTACATACCAACATCTTGTTGTTATAACATTTGGTATCAGAACGGGCCCCACTCACTATTCACCTTTGATGGTAGTGTCCATGAACACTTGCCGAATACCATAGATTAAAGTAAAATTTGTTTGGACTTGTTTGATATATGTGGTGGTCGATGTTGTACTGATTTTGATTGAAAATCCATGACTCCAAATCGCAACCTTGCACGTAGGCTAATTGGCCACACTAGCACAGTCGCAATCCATTTTCATAGGTAAGCAGCTATATTATGGTAATTGACTACAAATGGTTGGGTCACTTCCTGCACAACAACAAAAGAAGTCAATAGTGATTGTAGATGCCTGGTCTCACAAATTGGAGTTCGAGTTCTTTCGGATTGCATTAGCTGCCCAATGTTTTCTTTTTGTACCTATAAACATTGAGTTCCCAGGGGTTGTATTCTATCCCAATGCCAACGCTGCTAATGCCAAGAACATCTCACATTGTCAGATTCCCTCAAGATTCTTAGGACCAACGTTGATTCCCTCACCTTATGCAACTTGGAATTACTCTCAGTAACTTCGATGTTGATCTTCCTAATTTCGGAGACAACTATAGTTTCATATATCAATTTAATTTCAAAGAGTAATCCTCCCGCATCCGACACCATTGAATTTCTTAGACAACAAAGTATTAACTTTGACAAGAACAGGAAAGAGGGTATCGATTCGACCTGTATCTCTCAATTGATGTTCTCATCTGGTTTGATTTTTCTATAATATTTGGCTACTCTGATGGGTTACTTTCTATGAAGCCTATGATTATGCTTATTTATAGAAAGTTATTACAAGGCAGCCATTGTCGTAGGACCTTGGTGGGTTCTACAAGCTTCTAATTTTGTATTTTGAATTGAGAGTTTATAGTGTGAAACAGGTGATTAAGTTTTGTGATGGGGTTCTTAGCGGATTAGAGCAACCAGCAAAGATATATGAGTTAAAATGCATTGTCGGCAATGTTTACTGTATGGGCTTCGATGTTATTGGAATTTTGGTTTGAGTTAAATAAGGGTTGGAGTCCTAATGTGTACCGATATCTTATTGTTATAACATTTGGTATCAGAGCGGCCCCCACTCACTATTCACTTACCGAATAACATAGATTAAAGTAAAATTTGTTTGGATTTGTTTGATATATGCGATAGTAGATGTTGTACTGGTTTTGATTAGAAAACCACGACTCCAAATCGTAATATTGCACATAGGCTAATTGGCCACACTAGCACAGTCGCAATCCATATTCATAGGTAAGCAGCTACATTATGGTAAGAATAAAATACACGTACTCCCCTGTAATGCACCCAATATTCCTCGTACCCCCTAAGCTTCTGATAAGTCCACGTACTACCCCTCAATATTCTGCGTACCACCCCTACTTTACCCCCCTAAAGCCATTTAAGTCCAAAATGCTAAAAATGACCAAACTACCCTTTCTTCTATCTTTTCTAAAATTTGAAAAGACCTAATTGCCCTGACCTATTTGCTAAAATTTGAAAAGACCAAAATACCCTCATCTTTCCCAAATCATCATCTTCTTTTACCATGTAGATACCCACCACCACCACTTTTAGGACCATGGAATGGCGAATATACACAACACACACCACACGCACACACCTGATGTGGGACTAAACCCTATTTTTTTTCTCATTTTTGTCTCTTTGAGTTTGATTTTAAATATACATTTCTTCATTGCCTCTTCATATTTAGCACAATATAAACCATTAAAGCAAATTTTTTTAGTGTAAGTAGTAACGTGCATCTATAAAGATATTATGTAGTTCTCTTTGATGTAGTTAATGCATAATAATCATTCATATATTAATATTGCATGTTGGTATAAAATGTGATATATTAGGAGAATATTCGAATTTTAGTGTCTAATAGAAAAATCGGCTCAATCAGGCGAGATGAGTGAATAATACCTTCCCACTCTCGTAACCTGATCTCTTACCTAGACTCTGACCAGACCATACCATATGTAATCATTTATAGCTTTTTCCATTCACCATGGATGGGACTACCCCTTTTTGGGTCATAGGCCTGAACCTTAAGTGGTGATTCCTTCTATTTTTTTCATACTTATTATGCTTATTCCGAACCGTTCATTGCCAATAGACCCCAAAGTTTGAACCCCGCCTGCAAAGTAGATAAAGACTCTCTCCGAGGTCGCGGTACCAACACCATGGTACCATTTAATCAGTTTTACAAACCACAAAATATACATGCCATATGTCACAAAATGAAAATAGAAATGTCCAATAGTGTGCAAAATTAAAACAAAATAAATTTATGTTGAGCCCCTTTATTCCAACACTTGCATCGATAGTTTGCCTCCATAAGTGCTCAAATAAAGTAACTTGTGGAGATTTAAGTTGGAAATAGAATTGCAATTGGTCTCCTACAAATTGCAACTCAACAGGAACTACAATTTGCCAATTTTTGCTTTTTGTAGCTTTCTTCTGTTGTACAATTTGTAGAGAAAACTGTTGATTCTTCTGTATGCATGTCTTCTGGCCTGAAAATTAGCTTTATGACTAGTTCAAATTTGTTATCTTTCAAGCTCATAAAGCAAAAAATTTATAGGTTCGTTTAGAGTTGAAGATAATGGACCGTTTGGAGAAATGGGACTTGGGCCTACTCATTGAGGCCCAGCTATTTCTAATTTAACTTGGGCTGGTTGGGCAGTGTAAGACGATATGGGCCTCGGGCCAGGTTCAAACTGCCCACAAGGGCTAGCCGATCCAACCCACGTGAGAGGAGAGAGATCAGGCCACTTAAGTGGCTGAATCTCTCCCCCCCCCCCTCTTGCAGAGTCCAAGAGTGAATCTAAAAGGGGGGCAGGCCTTAGGGTTTTTGCTTTATATAGACAGCCTCTAACCCTAATGCCAGTTACACTGAAAACCTACTTTGAAAGTTCTCTCTCTCCAACTTTTGTGTTCTCTTTGAGATTCTATCTCTTCCCAGGGATTTGTGGTGTGGAGTTCTCTTTGTGAAAAATCTGACCAGATATTCAAAGATCGTGATCGTAGATATTCGCTCGTGTGCTTGTAACCATAAGCTTGACTTTTGATCCTTCTTCTGCTACGTTTCCGTACACATTCAGCTATGATCCAAACTCTGGTTTATTTGGATCTTGATCTATGTGAACTAACAGGTAGAAACCAACATAGTCCCAGGCATGAATTCCTCTTCAGGCTTAAAAGATGAACTAGGTTTGTCTGGGTTTGCACTGGCCTAACGATGTTCTCTAAGAGTGTTAACCCGCTCGGTTTTGGTTAACTGGTTCAAGGAATGAAGGGTAGATCTCAAATCAAAACCAATGGTTTTAAATGGTTTTTACTGGTTGCAGTTTCAGTTTTGTTGCCAATTCGAATTGATTTGTGTATTCAATTATTTCCGATTTATTATCGATTTGAGTTAAGGGTTTTGTTATCGGCTCAAGTTAATACTTCTGGGCCAAATTGGGAATGAACCTTTTCTGAGCCCAATAAAATTTTTTTATGCCATTGGGCTTGAAACAAGGTATCTAAGCACAAATTATGACTTAAGGAACCAAAACAATCTAAATTAATGGGTATATACAAGAATGACCGGACTAACCTATTTTTCCAATCGGTGTAGTATGTAAAAATGGTTCAATAGTGTATCGGTTTTAATCAGCTCAAAATGATGATTTACTGGTTCAAAACTGAACCACACTGTTTAATAAACTATTTTACCTTATAAAACCATAACCAAACCAATCCACAAAAGGTTTATCGATTCCAGTTTTAAAGTTTGATTCAATTTCGGTTCGCAATTCACACCCTTAAATTGTCATCCATCAACTAGGTTTATCTATTAAAAAAAATGAGGGATAGAGAAATTCATGTAATTTATATTCTATTTTTTTTTATGTTTTTTTTTTTTGGGTTGGGAGTTGGGAGTTGGGAGTTGGGAGAGGAGATGGTGAAGAGACAAAATAAGAAAAAAATAATAATAGAGAGAAGAATCCCATGTTGTTAGTGTAGGAAAATTTCTACACGCTACACCAACAAGTGTTCTAAAAAGAGTATCATCCATATGGGATCCACATTTTCCGAACAAGTGAAATGATAATACAAAATTCATGTGAGAAGGAAACTGCATATTGGCGTCATGAGTCATGACAATCTTTTTTACAAAAAATAATGGATGAAATATTTTCAGAAAAATGTTGGGAAGATGTCAAAAGAGGTGATTCCGATTGTTGATGAACAGGGCAATGTCTGGATAGGGCACTTGTCAAATTTCTACAGTGGAATTCAATCAAGTACCCTAGTAGGTATGGCCATGCATATGATTGGAAGTGACCAGAATCAGTGGGAATCGAGGCTCAAATCAGTTAGTGCCGATTCCGATCTGAATATGATCGGAAGTGACCAGAATCACCCGAAAAACAGAGTAGAATCAATGGGAATCAATTGGATTGGTCACAGCTAGTTCCAATCCGAATTGGCCAATTCACTAATCCAATTCCATTTCTTAAAAATCATGCCTAAGATGGCTCAAATTTGAATTTATGAATGTTTATTTTATGCATGTTACTCTCTTCTCTATCACATTTGCCATTTTAATGATTAATTTATTTAATTAATCCTGTTATATTATAGCTTAATAAATCGTAATATTTTATAGCATTGTATAATGCCATTAATATACGGATCTTTATCACCCCTAGTACTGGGGGATCCGGTGCACATCATGCGTTGGGCACCACCCATGTGTATACGGTGGGACCCATTATGCACACATGGGCGGTGCCCAACCGCACGATGCGCACAGGACCGCCCCCAGTATTGGGGGCGATAATTTTCCTTAATATACACTAAGTTTTCATTTTTCTCTTAATAATGGACACGTTTCAATAAACAATTAAGATATAAAAGCTATTTCAAAATAAGAATTAAAAAAATGCAAATAGTGGAAAAATATTGCACTAAGTTTGAACTCTTGAGGTACCAGAATGTTGAGGAAGATACGGTTCGGCTCTTGCAGCTGGCCACACTTTGTTTTGCTCTGCTTTCAGACAAACACCCCTCAATGCTTGAGGTAACAAAACAGATTGAGGAAATTCAAGACTTCATCGTCGCTGGCTTTGGCTTTCGCGCCCTCGGTACTCGCAGTTTCTATTGTTTCGTGGTCGACCCCTTCACCGTGAATTCTTGTTGGTCCTGGTCAAGGACTCCCCCATCCGCATCTGGCCTTCCAACTTCGCCGTCACCGATAATAGGTCGGAATTCGTTAGGATTTGTTTGTCAAGCTGGCATCTGAGAATGTGGGGACTAGACAGGCTATCGGTCATCTTTTTGGGAAATTACATGGCTTTGTCTGCCATGGCCATCTTTATTCACAGGGACACTTGTCATGTGCTTAGTTGAATTGTAAGCTGTGATTAAAGTCTTTTCTGTAGGAAACTGTTGGGCTTGCTCATACCCTAGCCTGGAAGACCTTGTCAATTGCATGTACGACAGATTGATCATACTCCACTCCTTGATTTTGGACTCTTTGTATCTAAACCTTGTGTTTGTCATGCTTTTTATTTGAATGAATTTTTAGTTACCAAAGAAAAAAAGTTTCAAAATATATTCCAAATTTTATAGCAGAATTCTGGAATGCTTCACAATAAATTTTGTTAAAAATATAAGGGATGATGTTCTCTGTGCCGCAGCACAGCCTGTGCCTAGACACATGGGCTGGATATTCAGGGGGCAGGGTGATCATTTCGCCCATCCCCATGTGTCTGGGCGTAGCCTGCGCCCCCGGCACAGGGTGCATTTTGCCAAAATATAAATGAGAAAATTCCCATGCGAAATCTTCAAATTTTGGATTATTTTGTTATGGGTCCACAAAATAAAATTCTAAAATTTTGGTCAGTATAAAACCTTGTAATTTACTAATGCAATGCCCGAGATGTGAGGTGTAGGTGGTGATGATCACCCCTGAGTATGCGCTATCACCCTTGGCGGGCACTCCAGGATTCGCTAACGCTCATGAAAACCTGGGTTGGTCGGTCCTCCATTCATTCGACCGGAGGCAAAGGCACCTCCATATAGTTATTGTCCATGGTTTGGATCGCTGATTTTGATCAAATCATATCAATATTGGCTTAATCAAATTTCGATTCCTGTTCTAGACGATTGAAAACGACCAATTTGTACTGGATTTCTAAGATTCAGGCTAATTCTGATTGATTTGGTGCAGACACCAATTCCACTTACTTGAACCAACCATGGTGTTGAAGACTTGACATATCGAGCCATAGTGGGGTGAAGGACCCGAGCTGCTCTTGGTCGGATGGATGTCTAATTGAAACAGCGAAGCAAAATTATAAACAAGAGAGAGAGCGACCCTCTAATGTATGGTACCGTTTTGTTGCAACTCATTGGTACGTTCTCTTTGTTGCTTGTTCAGAGAAACCTCTCCCATATAAAAAATATATAATTTTATATTTAAAAATACATAATAATATATAAAAAAAATTATGCATAATTACGTCATATACCCAGTCAATTACATTTCTTGCAAACAACCGCTAGCTCCGTTGATTGGAGGCATTGCAAGTTGAGTGCATATCCCCCAGGAGGTCAATGGACTCCTAGATTGCATATTGTGCCAAAAGGCACCCCCTAAATTTTTATCCTCTCCTGTTACTGCACGGTGTAGTACTGCATCGTGCGGTGCTGTAAAGGCCATGTGGCACAGCGGGCCCCACATGATGCACATGGCCTTTTCAGTCGCCGCACGATGCATTACTGCACCGTGCAATAACGAGAGAGGATAACGATTCCCCCCCCCCTGTGATTGTAGATTGTGGGCTTGTCTTAGCTTTCCCCCTTAGCTTGTAGTTGGCCTGTGGGCCCTTGAGTTGGATAGACAAAAAAAAAACAAAACTGCATTTCTTGGTTTCTCCTTATCAGGGTCAATCCGGATTCCAGACCAATTATCAGGGTCAATCCGGATTCCAGACCAATCCGACTCAATCACGACCAATTAGGGCTGGGCTGAGCTAGGCCAGGCTTTAATCTTAACCTGACCTCAAGGGCTCAGATGGGCCGGTCTTGGGCTTGGGCTGTTGTTTTAAATAACCCGGCCCAGCCCTATTCTGTAGCACAACAACTCTTGCCTCTTTTGGCAATTTGTTTTGGGTAATACACTAATAAGTAAGGAATTCAGAGTAAATGATCAGACGGGCCTGATAATGTTCGCCGTCTGTTTTCTGATATGCTCCGATATGGGCAAAAATCTCTGAAGCCTCCGTCTCCCGTTCAATTTCCCCAAATTTAACATCTTCGTCACAGGTAGTTATCGTTAATTACTTCTCAAGTTGTCTTCTTCAATCTCTATTCCTCAGGGATTAGAGATTCAGAACTTCCATTAACTTCTGTCCGTGATTTTGGAGAGATCAGTTTATTCAAAAGAAAGTCAGTATGGGTTCTGAATCTGCGACTCCCCCAAACGTTTCAGATGATAAACCTCAAAACCAAGGTGATATTTTTTTGGTTTTCATTAGCTTCTTCTCTGTTGTTTACTCACGCTCTCTTTACTTTGTTGACCTCTTTGGTTGCTGAAATGAATTCGATGTTGTTTGTTGCAATCCAACGTTAAAGGGTTGCCCCCCCCCCTCCCCCTCTCTTCCTTTTGGGGCGAAGGAGCTTTGTTTGAGAGAGTTGAGAAGTTCTGACAAATTTTGAATGATATTTAATGTTGATGCATGTTTGAATTCGTTTTCAATTTCATACAATTGGAGGCAACGAGTGAGGAGAGAAACACCTGAATCTTATAACTGTTGGAGCTCCTTACTATTGAAATATCACATAATTTAGTTAACCCACTTCCAATTTCTGGTGCCTGAAAGATTTTATGTTGATTTCTCTAGAATGCTTCTGGATTAGCTCTGTTGCAACCCTTCATTAGCACTCTTTTTATCGTCTTTTTCAAGTATAGCCTGTATGAGAGTAAAATTTTATTTTGCCTCTGCTCTCTTTGTTTTCCATGGTGTTGTGCAAGAGTTATTGTAGTCAGAAGGTCAGAGCTTAATGATTCATCTGGGTTATCCGTCATATCAATTTTTTTTTATGTATCATTTTGCTGTGCTAGGGAAACTTCCTCTGTTTCAAACTGTAGGGGTGATGAGGACATCATCATTCTTTTGGTGGACAAGAAGTTCTAAGTAAATTCACGTTTCTGCTCTGACGGTATAGCATTTTCAACAGGGTGAAAGCTGTAATGGGTGTTGGTACGTTGTCAATAAAAGTCATTAGCTTTGGGTACTATAGCCCCTTAGGAGCTATTCTCTCCTCACTCCAGTGGAAGAGTTCATTCCATCCCTCAGTCAGCCGGCTGCAGAGCAGTGTGTGAGGTCAAAGACCAAAGCAATGTCAAATTATTTGCAGCTATGTCCTAATGTTGGTCTCACAATGACTATGATGGGAATTCTGTGGATCTTATATTTACTATCTCCATTGAAGTAACTCAGTACCTTGAACTGAGGACAGAGTTGAAACTTTAATATTTCTTGGGTTTCCCTCTCTCCTTACATCTCAACAGCGTTTCTCTTCCTACACCTCAATTCCAGCAACAGGGCTCCAATTGCAGGATGGTGCTTGAGGTTATTTGCATCTCATGACTGTTGTCGTCCATCTTATCCATTTTCATGTCATCAAAAGCTTCACTGAGCTTTCCCCTTTGATCATTTCCTGTAAAACATAAAGGGGAAGTAAATTTTTGGTTCATTATGTCTTCTAAGTTAATCCATGCATAAATAAGTTCCTATGTTTTACATTAATATTGCTTTCTATTGACATTTATGATTTTTTTATGCATAAGTCTTACTTTCTCTTGAAAAAAAAAAGTTTGTACACATGAGACTTTCTCTGTCTTTGTTATATAGTGCAGTGGAAATGAAGGTTTCTTGTTAATGTCTTTTTCTTCCCAAAGCCAGTATTTTTCTTGTTTGCCTTCATGAATGGACTAAGATGTCTGAAGATGCAGAAACATGCACATGTACTCTGATCAATCTATCTATGTAGAATGTGCGCTTCATGTGCTTTTCTATGAGCATCCTTCACATAGAAAATATTTATAATGTAGGTTCAGAGCTTCAGAAACCTATGGATGGAAATGGGCAAGATGTCAAGGGAGAGACTCAGAAAGAAACTTCATCAAAATCAGTGTTTGTGAACTCAGAACCGATGAGAGAGGAACAAGTGCAAAATGCTGTTAAATTTCTATCACATCCCAGAGTTAGGGGTTCTCCAGTCATCTACAGGCGTTCTTTCCTCGAGAAAAAGGGCCTCACAAAGGAGGAGATAGATGAAGCCTTCAGCCGTGTACCTGTAAGGAATTTGCTTATAGCCTATGCCTTGTTCCTTCTCTTTCCCCTTTAAAATCATGAGGACACTTTAATGCTCCTCTCCTTCTCTCATGCCTAGGCTTTTTGAGTGATATTTCTGTATGAATTACAGGATCCGACTCCAACTGTTACAAATGTGCAGCCGGCTACCTCAAATCAAGGTAAGAAAGGAAAAAGCATTCACACCTTCATATGGATGTTGAGATCCTTGAGCTTTTAATGATAGCCCATGTCAAGGGCTTAATTCCACCCACTTAAACAGCAAAAAGGGTTATGACCATCAGTTCTTCTGTGATGCAAACTTAGCTAGCCCTCGCATTTGAGTTGACATGTTATTCTCTTATTGTATTGTTGGTGACAGATGGCCAGTTGAAGTCATCTGCAAACATGCAGGCACAAGTCCCTACACAAACTCCACAACCTGCAGCAGCTGCTCCTACGGGAAATATTGTTTCTACAGTGGCAACCATGTCAAAGTCACGGTTTCATTGGTCTCATGCTGTTCTTGCTGTAGGTTTGCTTGCTGCTTCTGGAGCCGGATCTGCCTTGTTTTTTAAGGTATTAAAACACTATTTAATCATCACACTGATCATGCAGCGCACAAATGTTGACCTACTGAGCTATATGCAAATTTGATTTACAAAGAGCTCACTCAGTGTAGCTTGGGTATGGGAATGGTTACAAATAACTCAAACTCATTTAATTTGAGTTTAATAGCAATGAGAATAATTTCTTTGCTCATGATTGAGCCATCAAGTCATTCCATAAGTAAAAACTTTGAGATAAGGATCCTCGGAACATGCTAACTGTAATTTTTAAAATAAAATTTGGAGAAAGTGTAGGCTTAACTTTCAAGAAGTACCTGCAGTTGAGACTTAAGAACATAAATTGAATACAGAATACGATTCATAAGTACTTTGCATTAGTGACTACCAGATAATTGTTCTACTGTGATTTTTTCCATAGTAGAATGTTAAAAGCTTCTAAATATCCTACATGTTTTACCCATTTGAAAATGGTTCAAATGTGGCTGCCAATCTGACAGTATATTCCTATGTAGCATGCTATTGTCCCTAGGTTGAAGTCTTGGATTAAAAAGGTTGTTTTGGAAGACGAAGAAGAACGTGATGTTGTGAAGAAAAATAATTCAAAACCAAGTTTAGCTGAAGAAGCTGCATTAGCTGCAAAGGCAGCTGCAGCAGCAGCTGCTGATGTGGCCAGAGCAAGTCAGGAAATGTTGAACTCCAAAAGTGAAGGTGGGGTATATATATGTATTTATTTATTTCCGTTCTTTATTTTGTAATTAAAATGAATCTCAGACCTTTGTGTATCCTTTGGTAGAGAAGAAGTACTTTGAGGCCTTCAGAAGTCTGTTGGATGTCCAAGTAGAGGAAATAAAGTCTATGAGTAATGCTATTCGAAAATTGGAAGCTACAAGTGACATTGGTCTTTCATCAAACAAGCAAGTAGTAGAACATATTCAATCTGCATCATCGAATGGTAGGTCATTTCCCCTTTTTCTTCCTAGGAATTGCTTTAAATTTCTGCAGATTCCTAGTATGCTCGTATTCCATGTTATTCATTTATTAAGATGCTTGGGCCATGGATTTTTCACTGTTTGGGTGTACAATATATTTGTAATTTTGGTTATGAACACACTTTTGCATCCCCGCTAATGATGTGGTCAATGACACGTTAGAGAGATGCCTCTGAATTGAGCTGTTAAACAAGCCTAAACAATAAGTTGGTCTTTTTCAAATGTCTTGACACAAAAGCCAGTGCCTGTTTAATATGCCTTTGGGCTGTTATGGCTTTCTGACAATTCTTGCTTTCAAGCGGGGACCTCATACAGCTTTTAAGCACTTTGTTGAATTTGTGTCTTGTCCTTAGATTGACTAGTGATGGAAATTTCGATGAAAGTGATGATCCTAACTGCTTTCTTTCAGGCTTCCATTAATATAGGTGCAATCTTTGTAGTATTTGTGTGCCATTAAGTGGGTCATCTTTTTTTTTTTTTGGGTAAAGATTAAGTGGGTCATCTGACCAATGGGCTTTTCAGCGTTTTCTGGTCAATGTGGAGGTAGCTCTTATTATTGATCTCGGAGGCCAAATAGCGTGTTAACCCAATAGGTCAACCATCCATTCTTTTCCCTTATTCTGTTGAGTGGGTTGGGAGAGGTGGATGGGGTGTCTCAAGTTACTTCATGTAATGCGATTCTTTGCTCATTAATCTCTGTGCTGTTAACTACCATAATTCTTTTCCTGTGTAAGATGAGTCCATTTTCTCAAATTGGGTATTATTATATTCATCTGTGAGAAATATGCCAAAAGGTTCATTAGACAAAAACTTAAATTTATTAGGATTCTCTGGTCCAATTCCTTACAACCCTTCCTCTTTGGGGCGTCTTTTGGTTTTCTGGGAAAAGAGGACAAGTAGGAGAGAACGAGAGAGAGAGAGAGAGAAAAGAGGAGGAGAGAGAGGGGAGAGAGACTTATTTTGGACTATTAACTCCCACTATACATTTGCTTACACATTGTTTTTATATTGTGCTTACTTGAATAGCAATATACCTCATGATATGCAACGTTTTCAAAGATAAGAGTTTCAAATTCAAAGACCTTGTATCGGAAAATAAATCATTTTGTAGCACCTTGCATCACAAGACTGCTTTGAGCTCTCAGCAAGTTGCCTGTCAACTAAGAAATTGATAAACTCTAATCTTTTCATTTCTTTGCTACATCAGGGCCAACAAACACATCTTGGAAGACCCCGCTGGCTGGCCAAGAAAATTCTAGAGGTTCTGGTTCACTCACAAATTCAATGGTAAACTAAGAATATCTATGGTCTGAGAATGGGTTCGCTAGCTTACTTACAGAGATGCTAATCTTCTATCTGTACTTGAGTTGCTCCAAGTTGAATTTCTAACCAGTTTTTTATGCTTATCAGCAATCGAAAGTGAATGGTACATCGGACTTTGACTTAGGCTCAGGTTGTTATTGAGGATAAGTATTGATTTACTTTGAAATCTTTTTTCATCCTCGAATAATTTCTTCCAATATCTTCATTCTCTTATGATTGGAGTGTTTTGAGCAGTGAGGCCTTCATCAACACCTGCATCTATGGAGCCTTCAGTTGCACCACATCCAAAATCATATATGGAGGTATCTAACATGACTGAGCTTCTTGTTTCTTGCCGATATGGCTAGAGTGGATAGTTGTAAGCATATCCTAGCATTTTAGAAAATAATTAAGAAATCTCGATCTGGCTGTGTTTTGGCTGTTGAACTTGACAGAGGAGCCTTGAAAGAGAAATTATATACTGGGATATGTATCTCGTTTTGGTTGTCTTAATGTGTCCTTCCAGTATGTTATTTTTCTTCTATTGTATCTTGCTTGGAGGTCTTTCCATTTTATGCAATTATACCGTTATTCATTGAAAAAAAGTAAAATTAAAGATTAACAAAAGAGAAAAAATAAAGTTACTTTGGCATTTTTACTGGATAAACCTGTTTCCAATGTGACCAGTAACTCAAGGTACAAAGGGAAATTGAGACGAGGATCCACAATTCAAAAACACAGGCCCTGGTCTTTCCAATGAGACCAGTAACTCAAGGTACAAAGGGAAATTGAGACGAGGATCCACAATTCAAAAACACAGGCCCTGGTCTTTCCAATGAGACCAGTAACTCAAGGTACAAAGGGAAATTGAGACGAGGATCCACAATTCAAAAACACAGGCCCTGGTCTTTCCACCTTAGAAAAGTAGGCTAACCTGAAGAGTGGTCCCTTCTGTCTTGTTCTTTTTAATTTTTTCACTGGCAGAGGCATTCAATGCTGTAATTTGGACCCCTGGATTTAATACTTAACAGCTATGAAAGGCACTGGCTTTACGCCTGCTGATAGCTTTCATATGTATCAATTTCCATCTTTTTAAGACTGGTATCATTGATCAATTTCATTCCCCTTTCATTTCTTTCTTCTTTTCTGGTAATTTTCCACTTCCACAGTCATGGTATTGTGTTAAATGGACTGGACTTGTATCTGAAAAATAGTAATTATTTTTTAAACAGATGAAAAAAGAAATTATTTTAATTAATTGTTATTGAGAATCAACCATAAGTGACCTAAAGCAGAATAGCAACAGACAAGATTGTTTCACCCATGATAATTTTTAAACTTCCTATAATTGTATGAACAGAGTTTCTGATAATAAATCCAAACATACCTGAACACGACCAATAAATTTGGGAACAGTCAGGTTACAATTGAGACACAGCTAAATCCCTATCCAACACCTAAATATTGGGTCAGCCATATTTCTAAGAGTGGGCATTGCGTTGTAAAATCGGATGAACGGTTTCGAGTTCTAGAGTTGGGCCACAACGTATCATTAGGGGTGAGGCGGCAGCGTGCTTCTCGTGCCAAGTCGAGATCTTTGCCCCAATTCTCCTTAGACTTAAAGAGTTCCTGTGTGGGTGGATTCCCTATTCAGTGGGCTCTAGATGTTTGATTCTGTTCTGAAGCATTATTTGTCTAAAAGAAAGAAGGGAAAATGATCTTGTGAAGCCCTGGGAGAAAATAGCATATGATCAGATAGAGCTTGTGTCAAGCCTTGTTCTAGTGACCATTTGTGTCATGAGCACATAATACTGGATATACTGGGAGTTGTGGAACTAGTGATGCATGGGTAAGGTAATATTGAGTATGATCATGAATAGCATGGGCATTACTGTACACTTTCTCTTTTTTTTTGGGGGGGGGGGGGGAGGGGAGAAAATACTGCACTTATGATATCTGCTTTGTCATTTGGTTCTTTCTCATTTTTGGATTCAAAATTTCAAGTAATGCACACTATGGGTTCTGAAACTTCTCTTTGCAGATAATGGCTATGGTGCAACGAGGGGAAAAACCCCCAGGGATCAGAGTAATTTCTCCCCCATATATTGGATTTCTCCAGTTTCATTGGATATCAATTATAATGTTCTCTAATTCTGGTCTGTTTTCAGGAGATAAACGATCTGCCTCCCAACCCTAATCAACTACCGTCGAATCCTCGATTAGCACCTAGAGCAAAGGTTTGCCTTAAGATTCCAACCATTGCATTTATCTTCATAGAACTACATACAGGGTGGCTTTGTTGAATGGAACAGGAGATAAGTAGATAACTGAATGAATGAAATGATAACTATCAGATTTGTAGTGAAGATAAATTATTATTGATGATCTACTCTCATATTCAGAGAGGACCATAGAAGCATGATGGACTGAAGTCTATCCAATGTCATAGGGAAGGCCATATCATTTGCTCAAGCCATCCAATCCATGAGATTTACCACTTGGATGTGCTACAGAAAAAACAAGTTTTATGTTCCCATCATAAGATAATCAATCAGGTGTCTTCTTTCTGGTGAGGCCAAGCATATTTTTCTGTTACGACTGTTCCAAAGCCTGCACGAGATCTGAATTTTATGTTTATGATATTGAAGTCAGTGGAATGAATTGGCTATAAACACTGAGTTGGCACAAGTTTCGTAACAGAGTTTCCATTTACAATGATTTCATCATTACAATAATGGAATGTGAATATTGATAGGAAAATCAGCAGCTAAGGAATGTGATTGGATTTGTGTTCATACCCAATTCATGTTATTTATTTATTTCATTTTTTCCCCTTGCTTCTAAACAGCCATGGGAGGTAGGTCAGGCTCAAAACAACCCCAGCTTTGGTTCTCTGTCCCATACAAATGGTGAAAGCTCGAGCTCCAAGGAACAAGAGAGCAGGTCTGGTTCTCAGTTGAATGGTTACGGTTCAGAACCTTGGTGGCAACGGAAAAACGTGAGGATCACAGAAATTGAATCTGAGGATGATCCAAAGACAACCTCAAATGGCGCAGTTGGAGTGACTAAACAGCAGGTGCCTCAGCGTGTGTGGGTTCCACCCCAGCCACCGCCTGTTGCGATGCCTGAAGCTGCTGCTGCAATCCGACAGCCAAAACCCTTGATTCAGAAAGAACAAGCAAGCAATGATCAGATAACTGTACACCCTTCAGATGACATTGATGAGTTACAGAAGGTCACAAAAATCTCAGAATCAGGAGGTCAACTGGAAATCAATGGTGAGCGTCCAACCCTGGACTCATATGAGATACAGGAGCAGGAAATAACTGCTGAAGGAAACTAAAATGAGACCAGACTTCAATCAGCCTGTGGTGCTACCCATGACTTACAGCTTAAGCAACTTTCATGCTTAAATTAATCACAGTGATGGACATGGTATATAATAATTTTGATTTTCTACAAGTGTAAAAGAAGGGGAACAGAAAACTGATATATATATATATATATATATATATATGTCTCCCATATGCACACTATTTCTGTCCAAAACACGAGAGTTTGTTTTGTGTACTGTGTGAAATGTGAATGAAAGAGTCTTCAAAGCTACTGTTGGTGGTTGTGATTGTTCAATAAGATGATTAACGTGCTAAGAGGACTACTTCATGGTTATTATTCATGTTGGTGTTTTTAATAACTGTGTAGACTGGTAGTGTTTGAAGGGTTACCTTCATACACTTGTACTGTTTTCATTTTTTTTGGTAGGTCCTACTTTATCCTATTCTATGGGGGAGGGGAGATGTGAACCAAGTGGCTTGAACCCGAGACCTCCTGATAGCAATGGGCTTCCACACATCACATGCTACCAAGTGTGCTAGACACTTGTTCACATACAATTATACTTCCTCGGCCTTGGGGGTTGAGTAGATTCCTGAACTATCTTCCAGTGTGTCATATGCACGTTATGTTTTTTTTTTTTTTTCTTCAATCATCGTTCTATACACTGATGACATAATTGATTTTTTCAAACAACTTTCAAAATATTATATTGAAAACATAGTGAGATGTCGTAGGGAATATATCCATCATGTTAGTTGCCAATAGACATCGCCATGTGGTAGAAAACCTAACAAAACAATCAACAATCAAAAAGGGCAATTGTATTCTAAGACCAGTCCATAATCCATACTGGGCTGATACGCTGATACCTATAGAAACTGGTCAAAGTTTGGGCCAAATCTGCCAAATTTGATCAGGATAAGAGGCAAGATTTGATCATAGGCTTAGGGAATGATAATCCAAAAGTTTTTCGTCACTCAGTAGACAAGGAAGAATTTCTTCACTACCAGTGACCTTATGATTGGATTCTTGGATCATCATTATATTCACACACCCGGTTAACGAAATAGAAACTATACCATGGTTTTAGGTATTGGTCTTAGATCAGTCTTATCAGGTGATCTATATCGGTATCAGATGACACCAATACTAATATCTGGCTGATATCGTATCATTGCACAGTATGATCATAAAGGTATTATGGTCAAAATACCCTATGCTATTGGTATTGGTATCTTTGAGGGTAAAACTTTTTGTTACATTCGATATTAACCGATACCATCCCTCGTATCGATCTGATATCAACCAATACCATCCCCCTTATCGATCCGATACAGCCGATACTCGATACCTAAAACCATGAACTTGGTACGAATGCTTGGCTTGTTTTGAGTTACAAGATTGCCCTCGCTAGTAGATTTATAGTTGTTACTTTAATTTAATTCAGTTTTAAGAATTGAAAAAAAAAAAAAAAAAAAAAAATTCTAGACAGACACGCTTACTGAAGATCTCCAAACAAGCACCCTCAAATTTTATCTAATGTAAATTATATGGCAACTCCAACTGTTGGATACAACGAGAATGACCTGATTTGGCCACATGTCAAATTTAATATTCAAATTCAATCATATACCTTCCAAGTCATATATTCTATATCCATGCATCGTTTCATGGTTAATTTTCTTTTGACTGAAACTTAACGTGTGAACCACCTAATATCTCTTTTATCTTCTTTCTTTTTTTTTTTTTTGGGGGGGGGGGGGAGGTAAGAGATTGTTGTCTGATCGTGAATTTTTTTTTTTTGGGGGGGGGGGGGGAGGTAAGAGATTGTTGTCTGATCGTGAAATCCTTCCATCAACATCGGGTCAATGAGAGCATACACAACAACATCACTATGGGTGGGAAATCTGACTTCATGGAGGGTGGGGTGTTAATTTTCCCCTCTCTTAGTGTCAAGGCTTAGGGGTCACGCAACCAGGTAGCCTCTTTAATTTTCTTTTTTTTTTTTTGGTTTATTGATCTAATACCGATTCATTATTGATAGTTTCAACATCGAAACTGATACCATGACCAGTATCAATCTGTATCGACTTAACAAAAAAAAATAAAGAATGGAAGACAATCGGTATCAATCCCTAGCCAAATTGTCATAATGTCATGACACCATATCATAAAATCGTCACTATGGTGTCATACTATCAACTCATCATATCGCTGCCATTTTGTCATATCATCAAATTGTTAAATTGTCATATCGATATCATTTCGCCATATTTATGCCATTACATTAAATTGCTACATCACCATATCAGTATATTATCATGGAGTCGTCGTCCTAGCGTTAAATCGTTGTTATGGTGCTATAAAGCTAAATCGCTATCATGGCATCAAATTGATATTAGTAACGTGTCAGTGTTCGTCATTGCATCAATATTTGTATAAGTATTAGTGTTGTTCGATACTGACACGATCCGATATTTTTTTTTATATTATCATCATCTTAGTATCTCATATCCGACTGATATTGGTGTTAGTCGAGACCCAAGAGAGATAGCATATTTGTACCATAAGATCGATATAAGAGGGAAAAAAATTCCTCTCCAATCCCCTAAAAGTGCAATGCAATTTGGGACTAACAGTTCAACAAAGATGTTAAATCCGATAATGCCGAGCTACAGAAGAAAGAAAAAAAAAATCGATCAATTAATTTCAGCATTATTAGATTTAACATCTTCCACGTGTAGAACCCAGTACTTCTCAACTTTACCGCATTACCTTAAGAATTTGAGAGAATTTTAATCCAATCAAAAGAGGGTTTTGACGTCGGCAGAGAGAGGAATAAGTTACATTACATTAAGGCTTGAGAGAGAGAAGGGAAAGCGGTTGAGACTTGAGAGTAGGAAAGAAGAATGGATATATATATATAAAAGGCGGTAGAGAAGAGACGACAAGAGACTGCGGTTGAGAAAAGGCCATCTGACTTTCCTCTGTTACGCGTCGGATTAACGGCATACGAAAACCCGAAGTCGAAAATATCTTTTTCCAATACAAATCAGTAGATGAAGCGATTCTCTCTTCACTATAGATGAAGACAAACTGATGTCTGGGTCCCCCTAGAGCTAGAAGGACGAAGAAGGGAATTAACTGTCAACGTTCCTCTGTGCGTGAAACCAGACAGAGAGAGAGAGAGAGAGCTTAATAAGATTATTCGAAATTTGGAAGATTTTCCCACTACAGAAGAAGGAAGAAGAAGAAGAAGAAGATCCTTTTGTTAATGCGTTTGGTAAAAGGCTCATAACCAAGAAAGGCTTATCCAGACGAGTGGAAACAGTATTGGAACAATGGAACAATGGAACTGGAAGCTTCATACGCTTTTATGGGTAGATACCAATCTGTAAGTTGAGAAAAGTTCACGGAAACCCTTACCCGATATATTATAGAAACCACAAGGTGGAGACAAAATATTCTCATTCCCCCAAAACTGTCATTCCCTGTGTTACGTGAAAGCTTGCAATTCGGCGGCAACCAACGTCATATGCCACCACACCTCTCCTGATCAAACCCCAGAAACGCCGTCCTTGTCAAGCAAACTCCATTTCCACGAGAAAGTCTGAAACACAAGAAAAAAAACTAACTAGTAGAATAGAAAGTAGAGAGATGATGGGATAAAAGTACAAAACCAGAGAGAATTAATTGTATAGCATAGAAGGAAAATGGAACCTTCAGCCTCAAGAAAGAAATCATTAACTGATGACCGATTCCCGCTCTCTTTCTACTACAGAATCGCTGATCAACTTGTGGACCAGGTATGTTCTTTTTCCCTCTTTTTTTTGGGGGGTTTGTTCTTCTTTTCCTTCCACCAGTTTTGCCCTTTCTTGCTTGGTCTCTCACTCCTTGCAACGGAGATGTTTTCTGTTCAATTAGGCTAAGACCTTTAGGGATGAACAAAGAGTACATGATCTTTACACAACTCTAAGCAAATATTGCAGGTATGTCTCCCCGAATCCTCTCTCTTTCCTTTTTAACTTTTGATTTTCATATCTGATTGGATGGAACATATTTTCCTCAAATTAAACTCCCATGACTCTTTTTCTGTTCAATTTGGGTTTTATGGATATTTGGGTTCTACTTCTTGTGCAGACTGAGCACTATTAGATTAGAATTTTATTAGCTCCTGGGTTTTCTATCCCCTCCTTCCAGGAGTGTGGTGGTGTTTTTGCGTTGATTTAGATTGTTTTTTGTTGTGGGGTACTATCTAAAATTGCCACATGCTCTGTTTCTCATCCATGAAACTGTGATAAGAGAGGGGACTAGCCATTTATTGATGTCTTCTAATAAATAAGGTTGTTTTGAGCTATACAGACTGCAATAAGGTAACTGTGGTTCACACACCTTGTAAACAAAATTTCACCCCTTCGGAAGTTTTGGTATAACCTTATTATTCTCCTAGTTTGGAGACAGTTCTGACAATTAGAAGACTTCTTTTTTCTCTCCTTTTCCATAAATATTGGGAGTTTTGTTGTTGAATGTTATGAGTAGATCCCCATCCTCATTTTGTATGTCAGCAATTCTATGAACTTTTACAAGTTAAAATTATTATAATCTATGTTCACAGGCTTGCTGGGGTGTTACCTCAACATAAGGGTTACACAACCTACTCTCCAAGAGAAAAGCTCCATCACAAGAAGGTATATTTTCATTTCCTTACCACATGGTTTATGTTAAACTATATAAAGTTCTTGGCAATATATTTTCATGGCATCATTTTCTCTGATCTTAAATACGGGCAATATTATTCAGAATCTGTGAGTTATGATTCTTTGTTTTATTGTTCATTCAATTTTGGATCAGATATATCAAGACTTCATCCAGGAACTAGAAATGTTGAAGCCTGTGGTTGGCCGTGATTTTTGGTCTCAAAAGAATAATTCTCTTTCAAGCATTACTGAGAGGAAGGTACAAACAGGAATTCAGTGTTGTGCCAGAACAAATCAAATGCAAATTCAAATTCTGATCTGTCATATATTGTGAAACTATCACGAGTGATTGCTTGGTTGTCTGTGTTTTACACCTCTGTCTCTTCTTTGGGGTTGAGCAGAAGAGACATGGTTCTAGACTTTTAGCTTTGTTCTATAAAGTAGAGATTTGTGAGAGAGGGATAGTGTAGTTCCTTTTTCCAAAGCCCAAGTTATATATACCCCTTTAATTCATAAAGGAACTCTTTCTTATGAACTATAAATTGTCCCACAGGTAACAAGTTGCTGTACTGTAGGAACAAAAAGTCAGAGGTAACACTCTTCCTTGTTCAAGAAATGTTCACTCTCTTTAGAAAACCTATGTGCAACAGGCAAAAGAGGGTGTATATTGAACATACTTCCAGATAGGGGACTCTCATGCAAAGCTGGGTCTTTTGTTGTTCCTTGTGACTTCTTTTCAATGTATATTTTCTGTGCTATATGACAGTCTCACCAGAGCTTATGAGGAAAAAACTGGGTTGGCATCTGTTTTTACAGTGGATACTACCACTGCAAAGGATCGGAATATTAACGTGCATACTGTTACGCTGTCTTCTCCTTCTCCCAGTCTTTCCTATGTACATAGCATGCCTTATGCTGGCCATGTTTCACATCTCAGTGTTGCTGATTCAGAAGATGGGGTCTCAAACTCCTCATCAAATGGGACCTCAGAATCCAGGTTCCTTCAAGATGTACATATTGTAAGTACTCAACTTTCTTGTGTGTGTTCATTTTTCTTCCACCTCCCTCCCTTTCACTATTACAGTTCTACTCTATCTTGCATACAAGTTTCTATTTGTAGTACAGATCCATCTGTTTGCCTTGAAGAAACAGGCAATTAACTGTTCAATAATTTTTTCTCTCCAGTCAGCAAGGTTGATGGAAGATTTTCTTGAACTTGCTAGAGAGAACACGGACAAGGATCTAGAGACCTGTGGGATTCTTGGTGCTTTTCTTGTAAGATCTAGGAACTTATAAATGATATGTTTTATGTTGTTATTAGAAGCAGTTGGTCTACCTTCTTGTATTTTTCTTAATTACTCCCCATCATTCTTACATTCTGGGTTAGTGGTACTGACCCCCTGCTTAAGACATCAACATTGACCAAAATTACCTCTCGGATGTGTTGTTTATTACCATCTGACCATTTCATTCTTCTCAAGGGCCACACTGCAGTTGTTTTGACCGCACTGACCATTTATTTATGTAGGCCCCTAAAGGCATTTATTTATTCTTTGGGTATGTTCTACTAGTTGGAACCTGCCAGACTAGCAGTATGACTGTGAATGACAAAATTGTTTCAATTTATTTCCTCCTTTTCCTTTTTCCATGTGGTAGGGATAGCAGGTGGGCGAAAACGCATTAATCATCATTCTGAAACTAATTTACATCCCGTATTTCCTGTATGCAGAAGAAGGGGACCTTTTATGTAACCACTTTAATAGTTCCTAAGCAGGAATCTGCTTCCAATTCTGTAAGTTTCTGGGGATTAAATCCAACTTGATCTGGTGCAAACTTTATAGCCCAGTTCCAGGCATGACCAGTATTTCGTACTGCAAAGATGCCAAAAATTTATGTCAAGTAACCACTCTTGCTGGATGACAGTGTCAGGCACTAAATGAGGAAGAGATTTACGCCATACAAAATGAGCAGTCACTCTTTCCCATAGGCTGGATCCATGTAAGTGTCATTTCTGTGATATCTGTTTTTTCTTTTAGGATGGATCCATGCTAGCTTTAAGCATGGTTTCAAATTTGTGAAGTTTCCTCATTGTTTGTCGGGGGTATTTTAATTCTTCCTTGGCTCAATTGCAATGCTTGTCCTGATGCAATGTTCTTTTTACTGCATTATGGTACATTTTTCCTTCCTAAAGTCTCTTGTTATATCAACGTGGTTTGGGGGAAAAAGAAATATATCTTCTAAAACATCTGTATGTTAAGCATCAATACAGAGTTATTTTTCATTTTTTAAGAGGTCAGAGATGAACAATTACCATTCATTGTTTAGGTGTACCTCTAGCATCATCAAACAGAGGCATTATCTATTCTTATTTAACTATCAAATTGAGTTACAGTTAGGGTCGTAGCTGTAAAAATATACTGTAGAGAAAACATCAGGAGTACACACCCAACACCATCTTCCTTATTTTTTTCAATGTGTGTTCTTTGAAGATAATTTTGCTGATCTGAACTATCAAGTGCCAAATGATTTTGCATGGCATATATTTGGCTGTTAAAACTAAATTCAAGATGTCAAAACTTGATCTTGGACAAATTTTGATTTTGTTGAACTTCTGACTTCCTCTTTATGAGTGTATTATTTGACACTTTTCATAGTAAAACTAAAATGAACTTATTGAAGGTTGAATTAAAAAAAGAAGAGAGTGACATCTCAGATATTATTCCCTAGGGAAAAAAGGTTTCTGGGTTTCAGTGAAATGTTTGAATGACTAATCAAGATCAACAATGAGATCTTTGGAGATTATAAGGATAGCTTTCAAATACCTATAGGCACACAGTAAGTTGTTCCAAGTCAAACTTTATCCATTTGAGAAAACTCCAATGCATGGGCCATATATGAATTGATATCATCAGATGGGACTCTTTTGGCATTAAATATTAGCATCAGTTATCAAATAACTTAAAAATTTGTGGTTATCACACCAAGATCCCATTTTCTTGTATACTTGTAATGATTGAATAAGCACTTCTTGGGAGGAAGTCGGAGTAGCTGTTCATGCGTATGTATTGTATAGAATTATGGAGAGATAGTACAGGAAATTGAGCTTGGCTGTCAAAGAAAAGAACTTTTTAACAAGAAAACAGCTGGAGACATGTATTCTTGATGGAAGGCTCCTGTTATGAGAACTAAATCTAAGCCTCCAAGGCTTTTTATACGTTTGTCTCAGAACCCCTTAAAATTTTTTCTCACCAGAAAACATGTTGAAAATTAGTTATTTTTTCTATTTCCTTTTTCATTGGCAATAATTATATTAAACTCAAAAAGCCTTAGAGAGTGATACAATCCAAAAGGATCTGAACCACACCCCCAGGGGGTTGGAGGAAGAAAAAGAACTGGTGTTCTTATTTGCCTATTTCTGAATCCGCCAACAAGCTTTGTGAGGCAATTGTTACATTGTATCTCTTGCTATGAAGCCACATATGTTTTTCATAGTTTATTTTATTGTACTCAATTTCTCTATATATATTTTTTTCAGACGCATCCTTCTCAGAGTTGTTTCATGTCATCAGTAGATTTGCACACTCATTACCCCTATCAGGTAACCTTTGACTATATTTAGCTCCCCTTCTCTCACATGCTATTGCAATCATATTGTTGAGATGTGTTTCTTGTGAGTAAACAATAATGTCAGCCTTGATCAGACTGTATCTATATTAAGCAATATATTTTGAAACCAGCACAGGCTGTTCGATTTAATTCATCTGTTGAGTGGTGAACTCACAACTAGCAATTGGTTGATCAATGTTAGTTCATATACACTGCCATTATAATGTAATATAATTTTAATTATCAAGTATACCTCCATCTTTCCGTATTGTTATCAGAGAATAAATTCATTTTTGTGAATTGCTCACAAGAGAGTTGGAGTTGGGTATAATACAGCTCTGCTTTTGGGATCAAACAGCTATCTAAAGTTACCTCTACTTGACTCCTGTGCAGGTAATGGTGCCCGAGGCTTTTGCCATTGTCATGGCTCCAACTGATACCTCAAGGTGCACTACACTTCACCTGAATGCTGTAGTTTAGTAACATAACATCACATATCCCCTCTTTTTTTTCCTTTTCAATAAACGTGGGACTTTGACAGTTAATTGGGGGACTTGGCAGGGTATAGTGTCTGTGTATTTATAGTTGACATGCACACTTGCAGATTTAAATAGATGGATGGATACAGAAATGATACATATCTTTTAGATTTTGTATTAATGACCATGAAAAGAGAGGGAGAGAGAGTCCTGTTAGCTGAACACATTTCACAGTGCAATGAACATCACAAAGCATTTTGAGTCTTGAGGCCCCTGAATAGGGAATAAATGAACTATATGTTCTGAATTAATTACTGTTGTAGAAACTCTTTCGAAATATCATCTGCCCTTCTCCGACTGAACAGATGTGGAGAAGTGTATACAGATAAGGTATTAGAATTGTAGTATTATGAATGTGTATAAAAAATTCAAACCAAGGGGAAACAGCAAAATTATATGTTATTCACATTGATTGTTTAAATTTTGGACTTGTTCTATTCTTGGTGGTTTTAATTGCCAAGTTTGTTTTCCTATTCTACATTCCATCCCTGTCCCCCCTCCCTTTATTGGTACTTACTTCGTATCATACTCATGGGTGTGTGCGTGCACACATACATGCACACATTTTATTATATTATGTAGGTCAAATGCATTTCTACACCTCTCAAAGTGAAGCATCTTTTGTTAATTCTGCTATAACTGACTTTACATTTCTCATGCTATGAACCAAGAACATGCTGTAGTGTTTTATTAAGTCACTATTACAGACTGTTTGCCGAGGCTTATACCGCGGTATATTTTTTATGACAGGAGCCATGGAATATTTCGTTTGACTGATCTAGGTGGTATGCCTGTCCTGAAAGAGTGCCCAGAGAGGGGATTTCACTCTCACCAGAATCCACCTGATGGTAGTCCACTATATGAGAACTGCTCTAATGTTTATATAAATCAAAATCTGAGGTTTGAAATCTTTGATTTACGTTGATTAGTGGATGCTTATGCTAGTGCAAGAGGATGATTATATGACAAAGTCCTTTGAGTTTATTGGGTTTTATGAGTTCAGTTATGCTTCCAAACCAAACTGGCCAGAAAACTGTGTTTATGTAATATACATATTTGTAAGTAATGCAATATGAACTCTCTATTTTGCTATTCCACTACAGAATGTTATTGCAGATGGCTGCTTCATTCAGGATTCAAATATTCTTATGTCCTTGTAGGAATTTGATTAATCTATATTTTATTTGGAAGAGGTTTTTCTAGTTTGGCAAGGCAATAGAGTTTCTCTAATCCACCCCATACACCTCTGCCAAAACTGAATTGTCCAAGTGGCGAAAAGCTATGAAAATCCAGTAGAAAATATAAGGAAACATGTCAATACCTTAGAGAATGTATGAGTCACCAAGGATAAAGATTTCTATGCCGACCTAGGTTTCGACTAGCCGAAACTTAGTATTTTTTGGGTAAAACTCGATATGCGATAGGCTGGTCGAAACTACTGTAACTAGGTTGGTTGAAATTGGTTAAAATTGGTCTAAACCAATCGAAATATGGTATGTTTTAAAACTTCCCGAACATCTTGTCTCAGACTCGTATGAAGCCGAGATTTGTTTTCCATGTATATGACTGAATTTGAGTTGGTAATTTGGTATGTGGCCAATTTAGACTATTTTCTAGATATCCACTATCAAAATTACCACATCACCCTTTCTCGTGGAAAAACTTGATGCTGGACTAGAGAAACTCTCTAATCTTACCAAATTAGATAAAATAACCATTGGATAGAGGATGCTAATTAGAAACAAAATTTGGTACTAGAGTTTCCACTCTGAAATGGTTCCACTAACATCTCTTCAAATAATACATGCTTACATGACAAGATTATTGTGGACAATACATCTAAAATCTGGTCAAATTCAAAATTTCATGTTGACTCTTTAGTAAAATTATCAGCTAAGCTCTCTCCATTTGGCCACTCTAGGAGCAAGCACTTATGGCCATTATGGAGTAGTGTGCACTAAATTTGGGCATGCTTCACATGGTAGATAAAACCATTTCTTTTTTTTCTACTTTCTTTTTTTGGGTGCGGGGAGAGGGATAGGCACACCGCAGTTGTGCAGTAAACTAGTGGTGGCATTAATGTGGACGTGGGATGCGGAATGGGGTATCAAGTATTATATAAGAAGGGTAAGGGGTCATATTCAAAGGAAAATTATCCTCTCCAATTCCCTTAAGCTTAGTAGTGCGACAGTGTTAGGTGGAGATGCTGACACGTGACATCTCGGACATCCAACAGTCCAAGCTCATTATTGACTATGTTGAGCTTGAACCATTGGATGTCTGAATTGCCACATGTCGGCATCTGTACTTAGCACTATCGACCTTTAAGAATTGGAGAGGATAATAATCTCATTTCAAATGAGGGAAGAGAGAGACATAAGGTGCTAGCTTCCTGTGCATTCTTAAGAAAAGGGTAAACAGAAAGGTTTTGAAAATTGGGATCAGATCGGGGCATCTCAAATCTGGTCGAGATCCTTGTATGAAAAAACTCGGCATTAAAATACTGATTTTAGGGCCTATCCAATGATCCAGTCTGATTTTAATCCGATTCGAATCGAAATTCGGCCCGACCAATAAGGTAGCGACACCTATAAATTGTAAGAGAAAGGTGAATGGAAGGAGCACTTTCGCGGTATCATCACGTAAAAGAAACAAGATCATGGAAAAGTCATGTTCGTCTTCAATTCCCATCCTCATTATATATATGTGGATAGTGAGACAAAAAACAAGTCCTCCAAGGGAAGGCGTCATGGAAATGAAAAGAATCCATTATTTTTGTCTAAAAAAGAACTCTGAAAACTCCGTATCCAGACATAAAAGGGTGTGAAATGACCATCATACCTCATAAAAGACAGAAATTCCACTTTTGTTGATGTTTCTAAGTACGCTTTTATTGGCCCCTGCATTGGTGTAAAGGCCACACTACTTTTCAAAGAATCTACCTTCATAGTCTAGATTTAATAATAATATGAGAGCGGGATTGCTATCACGCTGCATGGCCCTTGCACCAGCACTGGCCAATGAAAACACATGTGAAAACATCCAATAGAATGAGCTTTTTCATTTCAGTTGGGGGAGGGTAGTCTTTTCACCTTTCTTGTGTCTCGATGCAGGTGCCATGCAGTTTGGCAGTGTTTTTTTTCTTTTTTTTCATAATAATAAACTGAAAGGCAAGAGATTATTGCCTGGACCTCTAGTGCCTATACTAGCACGCTGACCAATAAGAATGCACACAACTCAAGAGCAAGAGATGGCATTTTTTTATTCCATGGGGGGGCAATGCAGTACTTTCACGTGTTTATATGTCTAGGTGCAGGAATCACATGACCAAGTAGCATTCTTTTCTCTCTATCGAAATAAGAATTAGTCGTCCAATACTAAACGTGTTAGATGAAGCTTATCATCTAATTACATCAGTTGATAATGATGTGTACAGCTTAATATGTACCTACCTTCAAGTCAATTTAAGCTTTGCACATGGAATACATCATGTGATAAACTTGGGAATTAAAAAAATATGGATATTGCTCCTTTCACCATCACTCATGCGTACTCGTTTAATTAAAATTTGGGGAAATAATTGCCATGCCACTTGGGTTTAGTTTTCTTCTCACATGATTTTTTTATTATATTTTTTTGTTTTGTAAATATGGATTTCAAATGAATGCATGATATCTTTTTTAGCACATTCCTCTACATGTTGTTAGCGTGGAGAATCCTCTCCTTTATATATATATTTTTAGGGAGAATGTTCTCTGTGTCGGGGACGCAGATTGCATCTAAACACATGGGAATGGGTGCAATGACCATCCTGCCCCCCTGAGTGGCAGATCCATGTGTTTAAGTGTAGCCTATGGTGCAACACAGAGAACATCAGCACATTTTTTTAACTTACAGACAATCCATTTGGGATTCTAAAAATAAAGTGTGTGAGCCACATGGTACAAATCAAGTAGGTTGTCCTGCCAAACCTGGCAACACAGCCTTATTGCCATCTTTTTTCCGCGAATAGTTGGGATGCTAGGTTTGGCAAAATGGTCCACTAGATGTGTGCCATGTGGGACATGATTAGAAAGTTCCAATTATATGGAAATAAGGTCCTTTTTAGATTAGTCTAACTCAATCATATAATTCATATTTACTAGATTGTTTCTCGATATTTTCAAAGACCAACCTGTTTGGACTGTAAAATGTCAGACTATCAGGTAGTAGGGCAGTGCATTTCACCTTACCTGCAGGCTGCAGCCCTCCTCTAGTATATACACTATAGTTCTGGATATTTAGAAGTTGAAGTCTGCTTCTGTTTCAAGCTCCTTTGTGCATATTTGTAGATCTTTGAATGTGATGATGGCCCCATCGGCGGCGTTGGAAGTCTTTTTTTCCTGAGGACCTTTTTGTTATTTTAAAGCAATTTCTGTTTGATTTGGAGGAACAAAATTCTACCTGTTGTGAGGTCTTTGCATACACACTCCAAAAAAAAAATCTAACTTGTTAGATTGTATCATTGACTTTTCAGATAGACTTTGACCCTTTCTTTCCCCACATATAAAATTTTGAATTTTTTTTGGTTGAATATAAACTTTGGATTGTGGCATAAGTTTGGTAGCGAAATGAGGAATTGTGGGACACATAAGCTGCATCACAATCTTTCTGCAATTGCTCATTTAATTAGATAAATTCATTTAATAATCAACTTACACCCTAAACTGACTAAGAAGCCATTTATCAAACAAACAAAGGTACAAATAGATTAAACATGCTTAGCTCACAATTTCAACCCTTAAAAGTAAGTCATTTTGGCTCTGTATGAGGCCAAAAAGCATGAAGTCCATCTGTAAGGGGAGTAATAATGACCCTAGATTCATGGGTTTTCACTTTATCTTTTTTCCTGAAAATTTTCCTCCACTGTGACTAAAAGAAAACCTACGATCAGACAGTCATTAATACTCTTTGTATAGGACGAAAGCTCAAAAATGCTTATTCCCCTCATTATGATCATCATCTCATCCCCATTAATGCCCACAGAGAAGAAATGTCTCATTCACCGAGGGTGAAGGGAAACTGCATCCAACACTTTCTCCTACTTTTAAAAGGTAAACAACAAATTTTTATTTTTTTTTTGAAAGATTAGAAGATCAAAAAACAGGGTTGCTAGCTAGATCTTAGGGAGAAGTTGATGATGCTGGCTGTGCATAAGGGTGCAAGTTTGACCTTGACAGTCCCAGCCTGAACAAGATTTGGGTTGAGATACCTTAACCCTGAGGGCGGGTCAAGGTTAAAAATTTCTGGCCCTGACTTAGGGCTGGGTTGGGCTAGGTCAAGATTGAGGCCTCGGGCTAAGCCCGACCCAGCTCAACCCGACTCTGTCTTCTTCTTCCTGTTCTTTCTTCTTATTCTTCTTTTTTTCTCTTTTTCCTCTTCTTCCTTTCTTCTTTCTTCTTCTTCTTCTTCTTCTTCCCAGCCTGAGCTGCCCATGCATCTCCTTTCCCCCATGGTGAAGACCAATCAGGGTCAGCCCAGCCCAACCCTGAGGATGAGTCAAGGTTGGATTTTTTTGACCTTGAACCAAGGTTGGGCCAGAAAACCCGACCCCTAACCCAACCCTGTTGCAGCCCTAACCGTGCATGAGAGACAATGGTAATTAAAACCATAAAATTGCAGGAAACAAGAGGAAACCCTTGCAATGCACGTAGCTTACTGTAACTTATTGTTACAAAGATGTTGAATACATAGCTTAAAAGATGTTTATTAAAAAGCCCTAAGCGTTAACATCCAACAGCAAGACAATGAAAAAGTGTGGAAAGAGAAAAGAGGAGAGAGGCATTGACGTTATTTATCTTCTTCTTGTGATGGACTAAGTTTTTAAAGTCTGAAGTCTAGACATTCAATATGATGGAATGAGTTTGAAAAAGTCAAAATTCTAGACAAGATTTCTTGAACGGTGAACAATCGAACCTTGTTAGTCAATATTCCAATTTTTATTTTTTTTTCACTAGGCCTATATCTAAAAACCCTATTTTCTTTGATTACTTGTTTAATTCGAATATGAAATTCAATCCTAGAAATGCTTTTTGAGCAAATAAACTACAGCTTGCGCAAGAATTAGGTCAACTTTCGTTGTCTGGTGATATCGTATATAAGATCATAGTTAAAGGAGTGATCTTTTCTTCTTCTTAAGCCTGTGCATCTTGGTGGCAAATTATGGGTTCGTATATTTTCAGACAAATCGGTTAAAACATGCACCTTAAAGCTGGAAAAGAGAACAAAATAAAAGAGATGGCTAATAAATGTTCTCGCCCGAAGGCACAGGATGCACCCAAACATAAGGGGAGTGGATGAAATGATCACCCCACCCTTGGATGCCCAAATGATCATCCCATCCTCGGCTCCTGCCCCATGTGTCTGGGTGTAGCCTGCACCCCCGTACACTTTCGGTCAAAAAACATCACCCCAAAAGAGATAGATCTCAATTTCCTCAATAGATTTGACAAGGGAGAGATTTTAAGGTGTTTGAAAGAAATGCCTATTTTCATAATAAAAAATGTAGCACAACTAAGCAAGTTATCTTTATATAAATATAAATGAGTGAGAGGGCTCCCTACGCTACTAGTGTGGTGGAATCTCTCACGTTGCACCGATGGCAACGCATAAAATAATATCATTCACATGAGACTCATATGATCAGAAAAGAAGAGAAAAATTAACATAAAAAAAATTCACACTGAGAGGACGTATGATACATTAGCTATGTGGGAAACGTTTTCTTACAAATATGTAGTGCGAGAGTGTTGTAAGAAACGTGAGAGAGAAAGGAAATTAGGTGAATATAATGAGACAAGTAAAGAAAAGTATTTTCAAATAAAATATATTTTTTGAAAATCAAAGAGAAATAAATATTCAAAAATACTTTGGAAATCAATATTTTACTCTAAGAAAAATTTAAAGAAAACCAGGTGCAAGAAACACACCCTCTTGTTCATGAGGTCACAATCATTGACCCAGTCCAAACACAAACCAACAAAACATGGTTATCAACCCAATTAATAAACATTGTTAGGATAAACCATTTTAGCTGATTTTTAAAGCAAATTAAGGTACTAATATGCAAAATTTTCAAACTTCTGGATCCTCCAAATAATTTTGTGTTAAGAATTAAGATTTCCGATCCCCTCAATATTTTGAGACTTGTATTCCACAATTTGATATGATCACGTAAGTATTGGTGATCCAATCACTATTCTAAAATGGTATTATCTAATAAGGACAAAGTTTTCCTCTACCCATAAAGGACGGTTCATCCACCATCCTAGGGTTCACAAACCCCTCCTAAAATTTTAGTATGTTCCAAAATACTCTCCCGACCCTCGATGTAAGGGATCCCATTCAACAAGAGTGGCGTCTAATTATGTTGCCTTATTTAAATAAAAATTCACCCTTTAACTATACCCAACTCAATCTTAGGGGCATGGATGAAAGTCTTCTACCAGCATCAATAGTGTCATAAATTAACAAAACTAGGCTTACACTAACACCAAGTGGAGATAAATTCTTTACTCCACTAACTAGAACTGGTAAACTTACAACAAAATCAACTTCTTAATGCCTACCTCTTAAGCACATGGTTTAGGTATTGGTATTGAATCAGCCATATCAGTCGATTCGCATCTGTATTGGCCAATTGTATCAGTGATATCGGTATTGATTGATCGTATCGGTGATATCGGAACAGAGCAGGGTAAAATTATGGGGAAAAAAAAAAAAAAGAGACCAACCCATATTGGTATCGAGGGTGATCGATACTGACACCAATACCGTGAACTAAATCTCTGTTTAAACAATGCCAACCTGATTGTTTTGGTGAATTCACATGACAGGAATAGATACCATATATTGTTTCAACACCTTTTGACTAGAAAGTACATTTGTAATTTATCTGAAAATACTTTGATAGGACAGATGTGGTGGGTATGCCATAAATCAGATATAGTATTCTCCAGTTGTAAAGTGTAAAAAGTAAAATAAAATTATTGATTCTCAATTTCTAGTGTCCATCATTTTCAGTCGTCCCATTCTAACCAAACAGCCCCTAAAAAGATAAAGACAAGTACTAGGTGGAGGAAAGGCTGTCAATTGCATGATTGAGCTCAAAATGGCTTGGTTTCAATTGTCAAAAAAAAAAAACAAGGGTGCACCCTGCATGATGCTTCCGCCACTGCAGGGTTTGGGGAGGGTCATAATGTAAATAATTTTTTTCTTACTTTTGCAAAGAGGTTGTTTCCAAACTCGAACTGGCCTGTAATCACTTGGTCACAATGGAACAACCTTACCATTGCACCAAGGTCCACCACCCTCTTAAGGGCATATTAAAACAGGATCAAGTTTTTCTTTATCCATGATGAAGAGATTTCCTAGCTTAATTGTCATACACTAAGATGATAATTATGACCTTCGATTTCCTTCACTGAGTCCAATAAAACCATTGTGACCGCGATTCTAGTCTTGATATAACAATCATATTTTGGGATTTAGATATTGCTTTCTTGATGTATACGTATATATACATCACATGGCGTCTTAATAAATTAAGTGGATGAATTATCAATTAGTAATATGATTAAGCGATATAATTTATTTAATATGTTATAATATGTTACAAAGAGACAAGGGGGAAGTATAGGACTTGGGAAATTAATGTAACCCCTTGGCTTATCTCTTCTTGTGTCTTAATGGCATGTCATTTGACTTTTTCTCTATCTTAATTGCAAGAGAAATAAAGGGGCTGCAAGTGAAATCAAAACAAAACCAAAATGAAAACTTTTGTATTTATTACCTAATATGATTATGTAATTATAATGGAAGTGAACTGCGAAAAATATTGACATAACAATTTTGAACCCTTACGTGGATTTTCTAGTTGCTTGCATTTAGACTCATAATTTATCGTGTTTGGTGGTTGCAAACACCATCTTTCATTGTAAATCCATCTCAACTTTCGACCAGGAGTTTCTCCTATTGCTTAATAAATTTATCCTTTCAATTAAAAAAAAATTTATTTGTAATTGACTCTGAAACATTCTAAATCTGACGACTAAAATTTATTAAATTCTACAACCAAATTCTTTAGACTTTTTGAAGGAAAATAAATATTTATGTAAAGTATGAAACCATATTTAGTAAGAATTTAAGGTAGTTTCACAATCGCAATTAAAATTTTTCTTTTTCATTGTAAAATTGATTTTACTTTCCTTCCCTTGCAATATGATAGAGCCTAAATTCAATTTTATATATATAAAGGAAAGAGAATGCTATCTGGTCATGTGGCCCCTACACCAACATGGGGGCCAATGAGAGCACGTGTAAGGGCATGAACATGGATGAAATTGTTTATTTAATAAGGAGCATGATGGTAATTTTGCATGCTCCTATGTTTGGGATAGGGGTCATGCTATCAGGTAGCATTCTTTTTTCCATAAAATAAATTCCCAAAATAGGGATGTTTGATTAACCAAATAAGGGAAAATTATCCTGGTTGTAATTCATAATATCATTCCATGTTAAAAATAAGGAAGAAAGTTTTTTGTGGGGGGAGAGTACCGTCATGCTCAAACACAAGGGACGAAATGATCGCCCGCTCCCCATGAAAGGCGGAAATTCCATCCGCATGAAACCAATGTACGCACCCATAAGGGCCACTCTCCTCCACAGAGAACACCGACCCTAAAAATAATTAATGAGGGCTCCTATAAGGAATGAAAGAAATAAATGGTGGTGAACCAATTAAGGGAAAATGACCATAATATATCTTCTTAATAAAGTAATTCATAAAATAAAATTATTTTCCTTTAAAAATAATTTTAATTAGATTTTTTTTGTGGGGGAAAAAAGAGAGCAACAACCAAAATACTAATTAAACAGATACTTATTTCTTGGCTAATGATCCATATATAATTTAAAATATTTCTTTGGGTAAAATATAATAAAACAAGGGTAATCATTTTTCCATAAAATACCATAACTTCTTATTTCCAAAAGCATGTTATTAAGAAATTTATCTTCTCAAGCGCAGTGCACCTCACTTAAGAATTCAACTGTCCACCCAGCACTAGAGAGGTTAAAAAGACAATACTGCCCATGTTTTTACGGTTGGGTGCACCACACTTGAGAAGATGAAAATCCATGTTATTAGTGATTAATTTTTTCTTTTCTAATAAAAAAAAAACCCTAATTTTTTTTATTTTTAGAATAGCTTCTAATATCATGTAATTTTTCATTAAATTAATCAGATGATGATATTGGATTTTGAATAAAAAATGCCAAAATCAGTCTTAAGGAAAGGAGTAATGTAAATTAGGTAATAACGAGGGAGCCAACTGTGAAAACAGAAATGGATATAAAGTTAATAATAAAGGGGGCCAACTGTAATATTAAGGCACGACAAGTTGTCTGGTTTGTTATCTATTTCCCACGCTTCAGTCCTTATTCGAGAGTTATAAAACACGAACACTTCACAGTGAGTCGTCCACGAGCTTGGTTTAGATCCCCCTATCTTGTCTGTTTATACTCTTTCTTATCATCTTCTTGACCCTCTCTTGTTTTGAACATATAATCAAAATACATAATTTGTTTTGTTCTCCAAATCTGGTGTTGTTCTTCCTCCAGTAGTAATGGCTCTGAAATTCTCTTCGCCGATGGAAGTCCGGAGTGTTTCCTTTCTGGATTCTAGTAAACTCAACCTTCATAGGTTTAAAGGTTTGATTTTTTCCCCTTCTCCTTCTAGCTCTTTTGCAACTTCTTCTGTCTCTCTTTTGCTCTTTCTTTAGCTGCTTGAATTGTACTGTTTGACTTTATTTCATCGTTTCTGTTGATTGCATAATCAGACGAGCTTACTTCAATTTTCTTTGTTGACTTAATTTGGCCAAATAATGGTTTCTCCATCGAATTGAAGTATAATTTCAGCATATTTCAGTGTTCATTTACTTATTAGTTCGGTCCGGCATTTCCAATTTTGTGCACAGTTCGATTATTGATTATATTGCTCTGCTGGGTTATTCATTTGGTTTGGTTTTTCGACTTCTTTGTATTTGTAAGAAGGATTTAAAAATTGAATTTGAATTCACGAATTTGGAGTTGCTTTGAAGTGTAACAGTACAGGTCTTGTTGTTTGGATTGGTATATGAATTCAGGTATCTATTATCGTGCTACTTTACTTTATGGTTTCAAATAGTATTTCTCAAAACCATTACAAAACATGGAGAGATTTTGTGTATTCTGAGATTTTATATTCCAAGGATTTTTCACCTTGTCTTTTTTTGTGAGGAGGTTGTTGGCTTGGAAGCTGTATACTTCTTTCATGTTTCGATTTTCAACAATCTATTGTTGCTTGCATATATGCTTCTTACTGGCAGAATTGATCTGTTTGCCTTAAGGTTTTGTTCAATTATCAGTTGAACTTGAAATTTTGGTCTTCTTTGAATTTGCAGGGGGATTTGCTTTCAAGAAAAAGGATAATGGACCAAAATTTGGTGGAAAAGTTTGTTGTTCAGCACAGCCACCTCCTCCAGCCTGGCCAGGACGAGCAGTCCCAGAGCCAGGACACAAGATTTGGGATGGTCCAAAGCCTATCTCCATCGTTGGATCCACTGGTTCCATTGGAACCCAGGTACTATATCTCCAAATATGTAAATAAATTATTTACTTTTACACTTGTATACATCCCTTCCTTTAGAACTTACTTTGTAAGTGTCTGGGTCTTCCATGCTACAATTCCTTTACTCATAGATTAGTTTAGTTTCCTTTTTCCGTCTGTGTACTGTAATGGATTCAGTTAGACTTAATTTTGTTAGAATTGGTGCCTTCTATTTAGTCCTCATAGTTGAAAAGCTTTGTTGTCCTCATTTAAATTTTCTATTTTTCTCCGTTGAACAATTTTGGGATATTTTTTAATGTGTTGCTTTCAGACTTTGGACATTGTTGGTGAGAACCCTGATAAGTTCAGGGTTGTGGCTCTGGCAGCTGGTTCCAATGTGACACTTCTTGCCGATCAGGTGATGACATTTCTAATTTTAAATTTCTGGAAAAGTGTGAGGTGGTTTTAAATTTCAGAAGCTGTTAAATCAAGTTTGTTTGGTGCTCATTAGTTTTTATGAATTTACAAAATAATAATAATAGGTGAAGAGATTCAAGCCTCAGTTGGTTGCTGTTAGAAATGAATCATTACTTGCTGAACTCAAGGAGGCTTTGGCTGATGCCGACTACAGCCCTGAGATCATTCCTGGAGAGCAAGGTGTTGTAGAGGTTGGCTGCTATATTACACTGCTCTAGCTTCTTGGATTGTAGTTACAAAATCATCCATTGATCTGCATTGCTTTCATTCATCCTCAGGTTGCTCGCCACCCAGATGCTGTCACAGTAGTTACAGGAATAGTAGGTTGTGCGGGTTTGAAGGTAAAGGCTGAAATCCCTTTGTTTGACTATCATTGCTTTTTGGTATATACATTACATGGATCCCACCTCTTAAAGCTTTGTCTTGAGTGCTTGTGGGCCGTCCCACCCCTTAAAACTGTAGGGAAAGGAGCTTTAAGATAAAAAGAGCTGGAAATATTTTCAACCTCTGGAGAATGTATTGCTTTAGCACCTCTAGTTAATGTATTTGTTTAGCACCTCTAGTCACCCTCGACAGTCCCTTAGGTTGCTTGCTTCTTAGAGAAAGAGGATGTAACACATCTACATATGGTGAAGAAAGAGAAGCCAAGCAAGAAGAGAACCCATATCCTTGCTGAAAAGTTCAATCAAGAACCAAACTAAACGTCATCCTCAATACAAGAAAGAACCTGAATTGATTTCATAAAATTGAATGTCAAGGGCTCCAAGATCAATATAGTGGCTGTCCCAACTCCCTACCTAGTTAAAATAGGATGATTAAACACTAGCATATGCTTGGGGATGGGAGAATCTTCAATGTCACACGATCTTAAATACATTTAATTTCACTAAAATACCCATGTACTGATGAAAAAAAGAATAAAATCTATTTAACCAAAATAAAAAAAAAGGAATAAATCCTATAAATCAAATAAAGGATAGATTACACTTACCTCCCATGAGATTCCCAATAACTAGAGTAGCCATCCCTTGGGTTTCTGACTATTTACACCTCCCTTGAGTTGGCTAACTAAACTCTAAGTGAAAAATTGAATCAATACTGAATTTTGTTTTAAAATGTTCTTTAGGATTATCAAAAGTCTAAACAAACTTATTTCATGATGACAAAATATACCTCACACTCTTCTTCTAAATCCATAATACTCTCGACCATGTAATTTTTGTATTATTCATTGGAATGATTGGATAGGTCCCAAAAATAACATGGTTTGTCCTTGATCATGTGAATATTTCCAAGACCAGGATCCATTCAGTGGCCGCTCTTGGTCCTTAAAACATTCATATGCAATCTGGAGGAGGGTTCTTACATGGGTTGGATTTTGAAGAGTTGTGAAATTTCTTTGATAAGCTGTTAATTTTCTTCAGGTGATATTACGATATAACTGCTCTGGGTTACTTAAGGATGAGTTTGGATGGCAGTAAATCCTTAGGTTAAAGAATTGTTTATTAGTTGTTTTGTGCGTGGGGGTCTGGGGAGGGTCATAAGGCTGCGTACATTATGACCCTCCCCAGACCCCGCACTGGGTACACCCTTTGAGTGTGGGGTTAAATCATAAATGATTATGACAACAAGGAAAGATTGAATCAGGGGATTTGGTGACATTGTAGTATTTTTTTGGGTATATATACAGTGTAAATGAATGGAATAAAAGCAATAAAAGGAGCTGCATTACATTTCTAAATAAGAGAAATATATATTTCCATGCTATAGGATGTGGTGGTAGTTTGTTCCCTGTCAAAACTCCTATCCAGTTTCCTATTTCAGTAAATGGTAAGATTTGACCTAAAGCTACTAAAAGTGACTGCTAAGAGAGTTTAATGGATTATTTTGAGTTTTGGAGTGAAATTACAGAACTGTGTAGAAGTTCTGATACAGGTGCAACATTAACACTTAGGTACCCAAATATTGCGGGTCATAGATTAGAAGTTAAAACATACTCGGAAGGAACCAGTACCATTGACTGTTGAAGTCAAAACATTCTCTGCATGCAGCATACTTCGTATGATGACCCTGTTTACATATATCACTTATCTGGGAAGCTGGGGGTAATCTTTTTACTGCATCCCCAGCAATAGACTCCTCATATGTTTTGGAGAACGAAAATAGGGAGAGTCAGGGTTGATACCATGGCCTGGTAATGTTGTGCCTCAAAGGATTTCTGATAATGCACATCTGTTCGGACTGATTCACTCACTATTGAGGAGAAGCTTTTTATCACTTGTCAGCATTCTTGGTAGAATGTGGTGACCTCTTGAGGTTGTTTCATTTCAGCTTTGAGGGGAGGAGGCCATGGGTTGGCATGTGACTGCCACATTGGTGGGTGGAGTTTGCTAAGCTCCACCTAGAGGAAATTATGATGTGGAGCTTCCTTTTAGTGGTTTTGAAGAAGAAGAAGATGGTAGGAGGAGAAAGAGGAAGATCCAGAACTTTTATGCAGGGCAAAGGAGGCTTCTCTAAAAGTGATCCAAATTAGTAAGACTGGAATTAATTTAGTGCCTTTGTGCCCTTTTCCCTTCTCTTCGCTTGTATCTTTCTTTTTCCTCCTTTCCCTATAAAATTATTTTTTCTGTCGCCGACCAAAGAAAACGTTGGCATTAATCAAGTGCAATGTTGCTCCGTTTGGGCCTGGAGGTACTTGAGAAAGCCTGAGAATTTCTTTCTCACCTCACAATTGTGGCTATTGGGTAAAAAAATTGATTGCATTGATCACCTGGTCAAAGCATTGCAATTTTTTAATCAATGACCATGAAAAACTAGATTGCAACTTGAGGGTGGGCCTGGGTGCAACGGTAAGGTTGCTCCATTGTGACCAAGTGGTCACAGGTTCGAGTCTGGAAACAATCTCTCTGCAAAAGCAGGGGTAAGGCTGCATACATTATAACCCTCCCTACTCCCTAGACCCTGCAGTGGCGGGAGCCTCATGTACTGGGTACACCCCACGTTTCCTCACCTCTCTATTACTTGCTCCTGTTATTGCTAAAGCTTTCTTATTAACAATCGGAGAAACGTTGTTCCAAATAACTTATGGATTACTTTTAAGAATGCATAACTACACTGACTTATAAGAATGAACAAATAATGGAAACCTAAGCCATTTAGCTGACCACTGCTCCTTTATTGTGTTTGCAGCCCACAGTAGCTGCAATAGAAGCAGGAAAAGATATAGCACTGGCAAATAAAGAGACTTTGATTGCTGGAGGTCCTTTTGTGCTTCCACTTGCTCGCAAGCATAAAGTGAAAATACTTCCTGCTGATTCAGAACATTCTGCCATATTTCAGGTATGAACGTGTTTTCTTACTGGTATCTCCACCTCCGTCCCCAATCCCCTGAATATATATCTGGTCCATAAATTGGGGTTATAAGTTTGAGATTCTGCCATCTCATGGTGGACGTCCTTTTTGCAATGATATGAGAAGGAAATTTTTGGGTATTTACTGTCTTTAACAATTTCATGTTCATGTAAGATGCATCCTTTTGGCTCCATCCTTTTTTCAATGCTGATTAGAGAAGCTGAGAGTGATATTTCTGTCTCCAGTGTATCCAGGGTTTGCCAGAGGGTGCACTTCGTCGCATTATTTTGACTGCTTCAGGAGGAGCTTTCAGGTGTGAAGTCATAACACAACTTGAGTGTTTCTTTTTCTTTTTTTTTGGTAATAAACTTGAGTGTTTCAAACCCCACATAGCTTGCCACTTTTTAAAGGGAAAGAAGAAAGCAAATGTAAAGAATGGAAGATGATTTTCCGGTTACATACTTTCACTTTGAAAAGTGAAATGACTTGATTAATATTAAGATGCACTTATTTATGCTATATATGAATTAAGAACATGCTTCTAAGCACTTGATAATTCTGGCACTGCATGTCACCTAAATTCCTAACCTGAAAGTTGGTAATTATCTTTCTCAATATGAACTCTTTTCTCATTGAGAGGAAGTGAGTAAAACAATTAGATTTCAGTCTATTCATAATGGTTTATTAATTTGGAAAAGCACATATCTTTTACACTGTACCTTCAATTATAAAGCCAACCTTTGGAACCTAGGGCTAACAAGTATTTGTGGTTTCCGCAACAGGGATTTTCCTGTTGAAAAATTGAAAGAAGTGAAAGTTGCTGATGCTTTAAAACACCCTAACTGGAATATGGGAAAGAAGATAACAGTTGATTCTGCTACCCTTTTCAATAAGGTTTTCTATTCTTTCCTTGTCGGCTACTTGCTTTCTAGATTTTTTTTTTCATATGTTATGTTACCTTCTAAATTATGCATCCTCTGAGGTCCTAAAGCCGTGCAACCTTTTATTTCTTGCACACCCTTTCCCCTATTAACAGGGCCTAGAAGTAATTGAAGCCCACTATCTCTTTGGGGCTGAATATGATAATATTGAGATTGTGATTCATCCACAGTCAATCATACACTCGATGATTGAGACACAGGTTCATTTCTTGCCTTTTCCATCATCTAGCTATTTCTTTGATAATTTATTTCTCTCTTTGTTTTTGAATATTTGATATAATTCTAAGAGGATACATTGAATGTATTAACGCTTTGCAAAAAAATTTTTGGATTTCTGGAGGCATTGGAATTGAAGTTACATGAAATAGAAATTTTGATTTTAAACACTAGATCCTCTGTGCTGATAGATTTGGATTTCTTTTTCTTTTTTCCAGGATTCATCCGTCTTGGCTCAGTTAGGGTGGCCTGACATGCGTTTGCCAATACTTTACACACTATCTTGGCCAGACAGAATTTACTGCTCTGAGATAACCTGGCCTCGTCTTGATCTTTGCAAGTAGGGTTCTCTTTCCCTTTCATTGTATTATACTTCTACTTTCAATATTGCAGCAGCAAATAAGTACATTATTGCTAATCTTCAATAAAATAAAAAATATATAAAAGGGCGTACCCAGTGCACAAGGCTCCCACTGCGGTGTCTGGGGAACCTCCGCTTCGCGGAGAGGCTATTTCCCGATTCGAACCCACGACCACTAGGTTGCAATGGAACAACCTTACCGTTGCACCAAGATCCGCCCTCTATGCTAATCTTCAATACAAAGAACAAAAAAAGAAAGATAAGAAGGATAAAAATCAATTACGAAATTAAGGTGACAGCTTTTCTAATTCCTTGGAATCCCTTCATATGCTGTTCTTACCCAGTGTCTTCAACTCTTTCTTTCTTTTTTGAGCTGTTTTTTTTTGTTTAAGCGTTAATGCTAAACTTGAAAACATGATGTCATATTAATGGTGTGCATCTATCAATCATAGGCATATCCCAATAATTCAACTTAATGTCGTGAGAAAGGACAGGCTTCTATTTTTGGATGATAAATGGCACAAATTTATACTCATCCTCTAGATAAGTCGTAGCCAAACTAATGGATATTTTCTCTCTTGTCCAAACCATATTCATCACTTGTAAATTTGTAAGCTTGCAAATTGATCTGTTCGCAGTGTTAAAAGTCCAGTTTATACTCATATTTGAGTTTGATGTTAACTGAACTCCTAGGACAATCATAGTCGTTATGGAAAGCATTTTTCATGAAAAGTTTTTGTTGCTGATCGGTAAAGAGTTACTTGGAATAATTTGAATCCCTGGTATTATTAGGTAATGGAGAGCCAAGTTGAACTTTTGGTTAGTTTTATTTATTTTCTTTCATATTATTGTATTTGAAATGGAATGATGCAGGCTTGGTTCCCTATCATTCAAAGCTCCTGATAATGATAAATACCCATCTATGAATCTTGCCTATGCTGCTGGACGAGCTGGAGGCACCATGACTGGGGTTCTTAGTGCAGCAAATGAGAAAGCTGTGGAGATGTTTATTGATGAAAAGTACGTACTTTTGTGTCATGATTTCTCCCCCCCCCCCCCCAATTTATCCGAGTGACTTATTTTCTCTTGTTGCTTGTCTCTCATCGAATTTCTTCTTTTTCGGTTCTCTCTTGTCTAAAGGCTTATGTCTTCTACGGAGGATCTGAAGAATTTAAAATCACATTTATGTTCTCAGAATATAGGAAAACGTTTCTTTTTGCTACAGAAATAATCTCGCAACTTGTCACTGAAAATTAAACTTTCAAACTAATGCTTGAACGAGTTCGAAATCAACTGCAAATATGCTAGCTTTTTTTCCCTACTAGTTTTAAACTTCAGCATGTGTGTTAAACAGATGTGGGGTTCTATGAAGTATCAAAGAATAATATCCTGTGATAATGTTATTTAGAAGCATGATTCACTGAGAAAAAAATATTATCTAGATTCATAGGAGCACATTGAAACTATGTTGTATTTAATAATGGTAGAACCTAATGGTTCCTTCCTGACCTAAAGCTATCTGATCAATAAGAACAATGCTGGTGAAAATGCTTGTTGTCACTTAAAGTATCTCGATAATCAATATTTTGGTGCTACCTATCGTTGAAGTGTATCTTCATTACTATAGTGTTTTGTTGAAAAGAAGAAAATAATATCTACAGAGAGGAAAAGAGTGTTGATTAAACTAGGTCTGAGGAGGGGTGCAAATGCCTCTTCTAAGAATGAAGAAATAAAGTCCTTTTCTGAAACAACTGCATTGTCTACACTGTATGCTGTGGGTTTTTTGATCATCTCAATGACCCTCAGTTTGATTTGATATGGCTTGTTGCTTTTTCAATGTTACCAAATCTTGGATCAGATATGCTGGAATACTCTAAAATAGCTTTACCTATCACAATGACCAATGCTGCTGATTGCCTGATTTTCTTATAATCTTCAAATTCATCTGCTGCTGATGAGTATGTGGCATGCCCCTTTCAGAATCAGCTACCTGGATATTTTCAAAGTTGTGGAGGAGACATGCGATAAGCACCAGGCAGAATTAGTGGCAAGCCCATCTCTCGAGGAGATCGTACACTATGATCTGTGGGCCCGGAAGTTTGCTGCAAATTTACAACCATCATCTGGCTTAAGTCCCGTCCCTGCATGACTTGCAGCAAACCTTACATAACTAAGACAATCCTTTGACTGGGATCTGGTGACCTTCAGCCTACAATGGGAATTATGGTGGAGATGCATTTGAAGCTGAAGCAACTGTATTATAATTCTCGATGATAACAGCAGAGCATCTCTAAATGTATGATTGCATGCATTAGTTTCTTGTTGGTTAACAGAAAATTTTATTTGATGTCAATAAAAAAGGGAAATTTTGTAGTAAAAAAAAAAGAAGAAGAAGAAAAGATGATGCATTTCAATTTAAAAAAACAATAAAACATCTCTTTTACCTCCTCTTTTCAGTTCTTTTGGATTCTCCTTTATGTTGGTTTAAGTAGTGCATAAATATGATGTTATAAATCACCTAAGATAAAAAAAGTGCAATTAAAACATAACCCTTTGAATCTAACTTCTTAGGTAAAATGTTTAATGTTTGTTAGCTCTCAAATAATGGACTATAACTTGGGTATTAAAATCATTTAATCCAATTATTAGTAAGGCGGTGGTCATAGATCACCAGAACAACAAAGACAAGGCTTCTGTTGTGCCCCTACTCGAGTAAGGCGTGCGCCAGAACAAGCTGAAAAACTACAGTGCACGCGTTAGCGCAACGGTGCTCGTAGATCAGCTTTACTCCGCCTAAGTGCTTGCTGGATTCGTGCACTAGCTGATCGTAGACCACCGTTGCGCGTTAGTGATCGTAGACCAACCTTTTCTTGCTGCTGGTCTATATTGATTCTGACTTGAAGGATCTCTTAGGTGAGAGCTGGTAATAATTCCCCTCTATCCTCTAGGGGAGTGATTCTAAGGTGGAAGTGTTTTCTCCTAATCACTTCCAACACTAAAAAGACTTACCCAGTTCATGAGGCTCCTGCCACTACAGGGTCTAGGAAGGGTCATAATATATGCACCCTTACCCCTGTTGTTTCCAAAGTCTAACAATTATCACTTTCGACGATATACACCCAAGTATTTGTAAGGATATTGATGTAATATCCCTTCATATGTTTTAATATAATCCTACTTGTATTAAAGCTCAGGCTGTAAGGGGTAATCTAGTAATTAGTTCATCTGACTTAAACCCTAGTTTCCCTATAAATACTAGCTGGAGGTAGTAGCCAGGGTATTCCAAACTCGATATTCAGAGTGTAATGCTTTAAGCAACCTTGTGCTTAAACCCTAAACCCTAACAGTACTTACCACTCAGTACCTATCTAACCTTCTTATAGGTATTTCTATGTTTCATTCTAGTATTTATTTTATCTATTGAGGGCTAATATAAATCTTTATTGAGTGATAACGTGGTTGGTTGGTAGTTCTTTTTGATCCACCATTGCTTCTTGATCGAGGCAACTTATCAAAAGCAAGTCACGGGGTATGCCTATCTGAAACCCTAAAAAGAAGAAATTGAAATTGGGGGACAGCCTAATCTCATCCCACAAAAGTGACAAAACATGGTACTTGGTGCTCTACTAATTCTGTCCAACCACTCTCTTTCTCTCCATCTTTTCCTTCCAAGTTATTAATTTGTCACAGACAAAAAGAGGAACAGAGGAAAATGAATCAGGATCTTTCATTTTAATGGGTAATGTATGAACTTGACCACCTAGTCACCTACAATACATAAATAACAAACAACTGCTAGTTTGGTTGGTTGGAGGCATTACCGATTAAGTGCATGCCCTTCAGGAGGTCAAGGCATTGACTCTCCTGGATTGTATCTATGCCATAAAGGCACCCCTTCTACCTCCCCTCCCCCTCCCCCTCCCCCTTCCCCTTGGTAATTATAGGATTCTGTTGGTTGTGTTTCCTTGTGATGCTACAATAGTTGTAGCACCTAAAATAGAGGAAATATAATTGAATTTAAGCCTGAAATTTTATACTTAGCCAATACAGATCCCTTCCTAAGTTCCTAGATATCCAATCTGAATTGCCATATCACCCTTCTACATGACCCAATTAGGTGTATAGTCTATAATTCCATGGTAGACTTCACATTACAGGAAAACCTTTTAATGATCAAGCCGGGGTAGAACATCTTTTGCCCTTCGTGAAAATTTTTTTCTATTCTATTAGATGTTCAAAGCTTTCTTCAACATTTTCAATTTGCATCATGTTAAATTAAGCAAAATAGATCTAGATTTAGTATGACAGTGTGAATAATTTATTATCTTCTGTTTGATTTATGGGAGAAAGAACATTATCTAGACGTGTGCAGTGCGTGCTTGGCCTCTGCATCAAGAGCCGTGCAAAATGACCGTTGCACCCCCATGTAAAGGCAGAAATCTCTGAGGACATGATGGTCATTTCGCATGACCCTGTGTGCGCCCCCATGTAAAGGCAGAAACCCTTGAGGACATGATGGTCATTTTGCATGACCTTGTGTCTGGGCACAGAGCCCACACGCCACGCATGACCAGGTAGCATTCTCTTTCCCTTGATTTATAATGTTTATTTCATTTAAAAAAGAATTTTTTTGACACCCCCAAGTTATCAAATGATTTTTTTACCTTTTTAGTGTACTACACATTTCTTTCAATGAAAATAAAACTTGTCATTTCACATGTGTATTCAAATTTTGGAGAAAAGTTTCATGCATGGGATGCAGGGGCCACGCCCAGACACATTGGGGGTGAAAATGACCGCCCCACCCTCATGAATGGCAGAATTTCCACCCCCAATGTGCCAGCGCATACTATCGTTAGACACATTGGGAGGTGGAATGACTGCCCCGCCCCCATGAATGGTGAAATTTTCGCCCCCAATGTGCCAACGTGCTCACTATCATTGGTTGACGCGCGCATGTAGCCCCTATGCTCCCATGTAGAGAACAATTCCCCTCAAATTTTTTGGACCAATTTCCCTCCACCCACGATGAATAGGATCTCATTCACCGAGGGGAGAGAGAGGGCGGGAATGCGTATCGAGAGGGTATTTTGGAAAATACTAAAACCCTGGGAGGGGTTCGTGAACCCTAGGATGGTGGGTGAACCATCCTCTATGGGGAGGAAAACTTTGTCCAATTTTTTAAAATGACATGAAGATATCAATATCAAATAATATAAAAAATTGAAAAACTCTTTTTTACTCTAACTTATACAATTTAAGGAATTTTACCAAAAAGAAAAAGAACTTTAGGAGTAAGACAAGGAGGTAATCAAAATAATGTTACATGTTATACGTATATCTACTTAAAATAAAAAAATAAAAAAAAAATTAATGTAAAATAAGGAAGTAACCTTTTTTTTATTGCACCTTATATGTTATTACTAAATGTTCTTTAAGTCGGAAAAAAAGTTTCAAAATAATTTGCGTCATTATTTTTACACATTTTTTAGTACATACGTGAAATGACAGATATCTATTCTCGTTGAAAAAAAAAAATGTACTATATTATTAAAGGACCAAGCTTTTATGCATAGTAATATACGATACACAGTCGTGTCTTTCAACTGTCGGATTGGGATAGGGACGAAAATATAAGAATATATCTCTTCTCTCTCCCTTTCATCAGTTGAACGCATGACCATGCATAAAACCTTTTTTACAATCTATGGGTAAAAAAATAAAATTATAAATTATTTGGTACCTTAAAGAGTATCAATAAGAAAATGAGTAAACATCTAGTAGACCCCTAGGTTTGTTCACCTATCTTGTAGCTCCCCAATAATTAAAAATTTACTTACAGATCCATATGACAGACAGAATACTTATTCCGTTACAGTCAATAGGTCAAAAGTAAAGGAGACAAGTTTCCAACACTTGCCATTCCAATCCGCTATTATTTGTCATGCATAAGTTTAGTTGGTGCTCAAGCTGAGTGGACATGATTGTCCACTATAACAATTCAAAAATCATTTGAAAGTTGATTATATTTTATTTGGGGAAGCAGTTTTCTGTACAGGAGTGTGGCCTACGCCAGCACTCCCATGTGTCTATCTCTCTCTTCCTTAAAAAAAGGGGCAGAGATGTCTTTTCACATGGGAGGAGAGAGATAGACTCATGGGAGTGCTGGCGTAGGCCACAGTCTCGGACAAAGAACTTTTTCCTTTTATTTGATATGGCACCCCATAAAAGATATATTTTGTCTGAAATTTTTGGACAGTTAAAGAAAAGAAATGAGGAGAATAAATAGAATGTACCAATAAATGTTGACACAAATAATGCCTATCATCCTAGTTATAGAAATAGATGATATCATTAAGGTTTAAAAACCCAGAATTAGGGATTGGATCAATCTGAATCGGTCAAAATTATGGTCAGACTCAGTCGATTTCGATACAGACTAGTCCAACTCCGTATCAACTGGTCTTATCCGATTTTTAAATCCCTGGATATCGTGGAAACCATTATGAGGATATTGATGCCTCCAACTTTTCCATACTTAGTAATGTTATTTTTTTTAATGTAATTTCATTTATATAAAGTAAAATGAAATATAATAGTCAAATATGGAATGATTTGAAATTAGTGACATAATCATATAGAATAATGAAGGTAAAAGTTTCTTTTTAAGTTATAAAAATCTTCACTTTTCTTATCTTTAATTTCCCAACCATAATAAAAAAATATATAATTCAAAATGATTCATGTTATATATGTCGCGAATTCTTGCACCTGTGTCGAAGAAGGACCTGCTCCGACATTTTTTGTGGCGACTCAAATGAAACTTTTTTTGAGATCTATGATTGTAGCAGAGGGCTTGGGCCTAGCCCATTCACCCCCACGGTACAATTCGACGCAATCCGATGGAAGAGTATCTATATTCTTTACCCGTCTTATTGTAAAGATGATATAGACTTTAGGGTTTTCGATTTAAGATTTCTTGGAGAGAACAATATATACTGCCGTTTTTAGGTGTTCTTGAGAGATCTCCATTGTAACTTTCTCCGATTTACATAGTCAAACATCTTCAGCTTTGCCCGTGAACATAGCACACCATACTGGTGTGTGAACCACGTTAAATCTCCGTGTCTTCTTGCTTTGTTTTCATTTTTGTTTGTGTTTTGTTTGGTGCTTGTTCTAAAAGGTCTTATGGTTTAGTTGGACACAGGTGACCAATCTACTAGGTGGTTTGTCTAACCTAACCCACACTTGAATGGTCGACCTTAGTTGAGCATGGTTCAAAATATAGTATTGGAGAGGCCAAGACCGATATCATATTAGTGTAACGTTTCGTCGTAAGGGTAAATATATACATAAAAATAAGAGCAAAAATATTCGATAAAACTCAATATGTATCCGTATACCGATATTTAAAACCATGCAGTGGAGTGCATGTTTCGGTTCCATTTTTTTAAACTATGGTCTTATCTTCAGGAGAGTACAGTCTACAGTGAACCCCATTCATGGATCTATCGCGTTGGTTACAAGGTTTTAAAATTCGAAATCCGGAACGGTCAGAGAGTATTCTTATCTGAATCGGATTGGAATCGACCTGAATCGGTTTAGAAATAAAAAATTTAAGTTATTCTATGTTAAAAACCGAATCGGTTTAAGAATCGAGAATTGATTTATGAATTAGATCGATTCAAGATGATTTATAAAGAAAATGACTAAGAATAGGTCGATCCGATTCCGATTCAGAAAACAACGATTAGAATCGATGGAAATTGGGAACGGTGTCAGCCGATTCACAGATCCGATTCCCGATTTTTAAAACGTTGGTTGATTATGAACTCGGTTTTTCAATTACTCCATTATTTTTGGGAGAGAGTCTCCTACGCTCAAAGTTTGGGGGGGTTCTGGTGGGTGTTAAAGTTCATTCTGAATCGGTCAGACCGATTAAACTGATCGATCCAAGTTGGACCAATCGAACCGTTATAGGTTTGGTTTTGGATTAGAGTTTTATAGAACGGATAAAACTGAAATTGAACCAGTTGGATTAAATGCACTGACCGGAATCAAAACAGACTAAATCCGATACAAATTTGAGACCAAGTCAATTGTAATCCGAAAACAAACCAAAACCCCAAAAACCTAGGATTTTCCCATTAAATTCTTTATGTATACATGTAAACACAAAATCGGATCGAAGCAAACCCGATAGTAAGTCAATTACAAATCGGCAACAAAAAATCAATAAAAATTGGATCAAATCAGACCGAAATCTAAATGAAAAAACTTCCTTATTTATTTGTTTTGGGCTGAGTCAGTAACAAACTGAAACCAACTCAACCCATTCAAAACCGGACCAAACCGATTCAACCCTTACAAACGGTTCACTGTCAGCGTGAAAATCTTTTGCCTACCAAGCTACGTCGATCATTTGATTCTGATAGTGCCTGATTCGAAATTCCAATGCTTAAAAAAGAGTGTGAACCACCGAAACCTGAGGTTGAGAGATCCTGGGTGGGCCAGTGTGGATTCGGTTTGGTAACCAAGAAAAATTAAATTGGGTCACTTTCCAGGGCTTTTCTGTAGTTTGGTTTGTCTCTGTGTACTATTTACTTTCCAAAAAGTATGTAAATGAAATGGATAGTATGTGAAGGAAATGGATTCTTAACCCATAAGAAACAAATCCCATACCTTTAATCAACTTTAATTGCTTCTTAATTTGTTGGGATTTGGGACATGCATTGTAGTTGGTAGAAAGCTTAAAAAAATGTTGAATCCCAATTTCCAAATCATTCTCTCACTAATTGTGGAGGGGGACGATGTAGAAGAACTATCATTCATAATTAAGGTCCCACAGATTATGATCAGAAACCATTACTTTGAAATCTTTTGGAGATAAGTGGTAGAAATTGTACATCAAGAGTTCAAGTATGATATATGGGATTGAGCTCATCTCCAGGGAGTCCAGCACCCAGGGAGTGCCCAGGGGTCATCCAGTCATTGGACTGCCGCACACAGTTTGACGGTTGACTGTGCACACGATGGGATGTGTGCAGCATAGCCAGCTGTTGGATGCCCCCTGGCACTCTTTAGGCACTAGGCTTCCTAGAGAGGAGCTAGATCCTGATATATGGGAGAGGGTTCTGTAAGCAAGTAGGTTATTCTACTTCTTCTCATTAATTATCTAATTTTTTTTTTAAATAAAAAAAGAATTTTAATCCCATGTGAAAAGGCGCAATGTACGCCTTAGGTGTCACACCCCTATCCCGACAAGGGATAAAATACAATATCAGGGTATGATTGGGGTGACACGCGTCATCCCACCTCACCGCCAGGATCTCGATGCAGTGGCCAACTCACAGTCATAAACCAATATTATAATACAATAATATTAGAGTGCGAAAGATAAAGGAATATTACATTTCCAACGGTCATAAAATAAGCGGAAGCGTTTACAGTAGTTACCTCATGTTCACACGGCTAAGTGATACATAAATAGTTTGGATGGATATCCCGAATGATCACAGCATAACTACCCCAAAACAAGTATAACAATAAATATTTATATAAGGCACGTGGCTAAAAAAAACAAAAGAAGGGAACAAGTCCCAAGTATCAATACACCGTAGGCACAATCATCATGGGCAACAATCGCCATGATCCTCGACCACGGTCTCTGGCTCCCACAAGAATCATCCGCATCCAAATCTAAAAAGAATGTGTACAGGGGTTAGCTCCACCGAGCTAGTGAGAGAGAAAAGGGGATGCACAATCACAAATAGTCCATGGTGCATGCTTATTATTAATTCATTTACCACCTAACACACAATGCTAAGTCAATGGGTATATGCTCATCGCAATAACTCGGGAAGACATTGTGGATCCTTCCATTCTCACCACAATGCAACCTCAATTATTACTATGGAGCCCGCCGTCGTAGTCATCACCACCCCGAGGCGGAGACCCGATAACCATTACTACCCCTGGCCTGGCCTCTCTAACTCTCCACGCGCGCAGGTGCTCGCTACCCAACACCTAAACCCCTGTTGGTAAGGGTCGTAGCATAGGAGCCGAGCCATTTACCACCTAACACACAATGCTAAGTCAATGGGTATATGCTATCGCAATAACTCGGGAAGACATTGTGGATCCTTCCATTCTCACCACAATGCAACCTCAATTATTACTATGGAGCCGCGCCGGTCGTAGTCATCACCACCCGAGGCGGACCCGATAACCATTACTACCCCTGGCCTGGCCTCTCTAACTCTCCACAGCGCGGTGCTCGGCTACCCAACACCTAAACCCCCTGTTGGTAAGGCTCGTAGCATAGGGAACCGAGCCTAACCACGGATATACTACATGAATCCTATCGTGTTGAGAGGTACATCCGGGTGTGTCAACGTCCCATTCCATCTAACACCGGTACCAAGACAACACGGCGCATACGAGCAAGAATGAGATGCAATATACAATTCCACGTATACGGGGTTCCGGTGCCGTACTTCCGACCGTAACCCAACACAAATCCATATCATCCAAATCATCATCATCGAATAAGAATAAATGCAAATATGCAATCATGCTTGAATGATAATGTCACAATATAATTCATAAATGCATGAATAAGCAATAGTAAACAAGCTCAACATCACCCAAACCCACTCACCAATTACTTCAAATGGAGTTTGTATAAGCGCAACGATTCCCGCTCAAAATCACCCCATTGCACATATGTTGGCGCCTATGGAAGTGAATAAGAGTGTGAGAGAGTGTAGGGGAGGCCTCATAGAGAAACCCCATAGTTTACATAAGTTATAAGCCTTAAAAATTGCATCGGAGGCAACGTCGGACTCAGAGGCTTGCCTCCGACCTTGCCTCCGACCTTCCCTGCAGCTCGGGACACATCGGAGGCAAACATCGGACTCACGCAGTCTTGCCTCCGATGCAACCCAAGTGTGATTTCAAGGTCTTTAAAAGCCCGGGGTTGTCCCATTTGGTTCTCTAAGCCTCAAGGGACAAGGGAGGGGTGTCTTAGAGTCTATTTGGGTCTTAGAAACACCCAACATTCAAAGATTTAAGGGGGTTTAAAGGATCAAAAGCTCAAAAATCCAGATTTGGGGTTTTCTTTGGTGGTTGAAGCTTTAGAATCAAATAGATTCAAAGAGGTCAAAATAGAGGTCTTAATAGGATTGTAATGAAAATAGGAAAGCATCCTACAAGGGAAACTACACATGACTCGAGCTAACCCTTTGGGTTTCAAAAGAAATCCCCATCTTGGGGCTGCAACCAAAGAACCACCCAAGCTCAAGCGAGCAAGGGGGAAAGAGAGAAAAAGGGGGAAAAGGGGCACTTGGCTTACTGGTCCGAGATACACAAGATGTGCCCTCTTTAAAGCTCCAAACCCAGCAGCCATTTCCTTCTTCTTCTTCCCTTCCTTCTCCTTCTTCTCCTCCTTGCCGCCTCCTCTCTTCAAAGCTCTCCTCTCCTTTTCACGATTAGGTTAGGAAAGAAAAGAAAAAGAAAGACTAAGGAATAGTCTTACCCCTCTCTCTCATATAGAAAATCACTTTTATTGGCCTATTTGGATAAGGCCTCATAAGTGTAGGCTAGGGTCTGTTTGGATAGGGTCAAACAACCATTCATCCCTACACAAGCTTTAAAATCCCTAATTTGGGCCCCAAGGCCCACATAAGGTCAAGTTAATAAAAAGGGGTAAGGGTAGGGTCAAACATGACAGGGCACCAATAGTACCTTAGCCATAGGGTCTCACCCACAAGGGTCCTTGTCGCGACATTGGATGCGGGGTCGGAGGCGCCCGAGTAACCTTGCCTCCGATGCGAGTAGGAAGGTGGTTCCCACCATAAGAGGTCGGGGCCTTTGGACCACACTTCGAGGGCTTTGAGAGGGCAATAAGCACACAACAAAATTTGGTCAACTACTTACCCCCGACATGTCAAGGTGCAACCTCCGTGGTCCCGACTAGTTTCCACAGGCAACCTCGTACTATGGTCAATATAGTGGGTTTGACCACCGGTGAGAACAACTCACCGGCATACGTGGCGTGATAACTACACGTCACGGGAAGAATTAATAATTAATTATACTCCCGGTGCGGGTATAACATTCTCCCCACCTTACAAGAAATTTCGTCCCCGAAATTTGAGGCGCCTAGGGTCTCAAGTGATAAGGGCTGTTGGATAACAACATCCCAAGTCACCCACATCTTAAACTAAGTCAAAGGTCGGGTCAAGATGAGGCGGTGCCTACATGTCACCGCAAGTCGGGTTCCACAATTCTCTTTTCCTTACGGGTCACATTACCACGGGGTGTGGTTCACAATAACCCTAGGAAAACGGGGTTCCAACTACTAAGTTAAGTCTCAAGGAACAAAGGTTCCCTAGATCTTCCGGACCAGGTGATACCACTCTAGCCTTCACTACTCTGGTCATTCTTGGGTTACGAGGATTTAACCGTCCATGACCCAACATAGGGTTTACATTCTGAAGGCTTTAACATCTGGTTGTCTCATTACCTAACCCAACTTTAGAATGATTTGGAATATTGATGGAATCTCCTATTGTTCACTCCCGATGGGAGGAACGCATTTGGTGATCCATTACCCCATTCATATCTGTCGTTGGAGAAGGTCTTGTTACATCCCTCGAGTTTGAGCTTTCACAACCTTTAAACCTACTACACGTTATCCCGGGGAAGAGTCCACATCAGTCCTCTTTCGAGAACCAATAACCCTTCAATAGTTTTGGTCCAAGTCAACTCTTCAAGCAAGTCTCAATAAATTAACCTATTCGGTCATTAAATTCATTATTCATTACCCTAAGGTTTGGTCAACCAAGGTCGGGCTCCAACTAGTTTCACAGAAGGTCGAGGTAAGTCATACTTATAGTACCGAGAGAATCACTCTAGTCACACAAGTCCAAGGTTCTAAGGGATATCTATATATATATTTATCACACCAATATGTAGGCATAGATTCAATAATTACATTCAAATTCCTATGGACATATCGTCATCTAGGTCAATCCACCGAACAAGAAGTTCTCGTGTACGGTTCGCTAAGTCTTTTCTTTGGAAAGTCGAATCACGGTGTAGGACTTTCTCTATGAGTCTAAACAAGGTTTGGATGGACCAAGTAAAGTCCAAATAGAGTCATCACTAGCTTGAGGTGTTATGAGTGACTTCCAAATACACGTGACCTTCATGGCTTACTCAAATAAACAGCCCAAACCAGCCTATTACTTTCCTTTTCTAGTACCTACCCACGGGTTTAGATTCTACGCACCCCCTTAAGGGTCTCTACCCGCATAGATTTAGGTTTCCCTATCCATAAGGTTTGAGTCCTTACATTCATAGGGTCTAAGGATCTTCATCCTCAAGGGTAACTCTTCTCCTTTTAGGTAAGAGAGGAGTCACAAGGTTACCAATGCTGCTAGTTCTTATTAGTGGCCCGATCCATACAAGTCCTAACCTCTTTCAATTTTTTAGGTATTAACTAGACTCATGTGGTCCCCACAAATGGGTCACACAACAGGTGTCCGATCTAGGGTATAGGCACAAGATCATCACATATAGGTGTGGTCAAAAGGTCTCCAAAATAGGCTCAAAATCTTAAAAGAAAATCGGGTGGACTCACGAGCGACGTCGGCACTCGGGTGCATTCGTGGCTCCTCCGTGAAAATAGGTAGAGCGGACTAACGGGCGGATGTGGAATGCAAATCCGTTCGTTCGTCCGGTCTGAAGTCTCAAAGGCCGAGAGAGTTGAAGTCAAACGGATCTACGGATGGACGCATGAGTGTGGATCCGTTCGTTGATCCGCACGTTTTAAAATGATAATTTTAAGTTTTATGCGGAGCGGATTCACGATAAGTGGCTTCGCTCGTTCGGTCATTTGCAGAAATTTAACATAACAGAGCCGCAAGTTTTAAAACTCACTTTTGGCTCCAAAAAAGGAACATAACCGCAGGGAGAAAAAGCTCTGAGGGACTTCCGTTCAAGCTTCCCTTGGGTGGTTTTCTTGTAATCTTAAGCCTCAAGGTTTAACTCTCACTTGTTCAAGATATGGCTTTCTTCCCATTCCTACTTTCTCTTTTCTTGGATTTGGGATGAATCATTTCAAGTTGTGATCATGTCTTGACTTTGCTTGTAATACCATGACCATGTACACCAAATCCATGCCAAACCGATTGGAACTAGGGTTTTGGGTGTAAATCAAGTCCTATTTGATCGATGGCACTAAGTTGTTGGATCCTTGTTTGATTATTGCATCTTTTATAAATTTTCAAGTCTTTGCAAGCATTTTAGAGATTGTTGCTATGTTTGTCAAGTCTAGTTGAATTTTACTAGGATTATGTTTAGGTTTTGGTTGTGGTAAAGTCCTCAATTCACAATATTTTGGGAAAACTCTCCAAGTTCAAATCTAATTTTTTTTTTTTTACATGCCATAAAATCTCATAGAAAATTATCATATTGTCTTATCTTCAAACATATTTTCTTGTATACATGATTGTTGATAAAATCCTTAGAATATTTCATCTTCTCTTTTGCCATATTTGATTCGGTCTTACTAGATAGGGCTTAGCTTACATTCTCTGAGTTGTCACAAACCATATTTACTTGTTTTCCAAGATTCAAACTTCCAACCACAAAATCTGAAAAAATTTCTTTGAAGTTCAAGGCATGCTCCATGATCGAACAAGTCTACTTCTTGTTTGAACTTACTACTTTGTATAAAATATCATGTCCTAGGCATAATATGACCATGAATCTTCATTACTTATCATGTCATTCACATAATGGCCATGCCTTCCCTTTTTCCCAACTTCTTAGATCACAATTGGATAAAATCAGAATTTTCTAGCCTAAGAATCCTGCTGTAATTCAATTTGCTTTGAAAGGAAAATCAAGGGCTAGGTTTTGAACTTCACAACCTTACATTGATCATCTACTTAGGCCTTAACATTCAAGGTATTACTTTGCTATCTACTTGGCTTTTGGCTGCAGGTTAAAACAATCAATGGCTCCAAGAACACGGCGTGCATACGTGGAACAAGTTGCACCAACTGTCCTAGATCCACTATGGTTTCAAAAGATGGAGGACCAAGAGCTTTACCAAGACTACTTCCGCTTCAAAAATCTAGTGGAAGGGGCGGAATGTAGTGTTGGATGATCTCAAAGCATACAAGATGGAATAGAGATTCGAGGCATTGGGGTGGACCGACATTCTCAACCTCCCTGAATCATATTACCCAAAACTCATCGGATATTTCTATGCAAATCTGAACACCGGGAACCCGGGCACACAAAACTATCGGGTTGTTTCATATGTAAGGGGGGTTCCTATAGCCTTCACTGCAGCATAGTTGGCCGGCATTATCAATGTCTCCATTGGGGAAAAGAAGACCTACTATTCACCTGGAAGGAATCCCTACTCCTTCATTAGGCGAGAGGTAGTGACATTCTGTCGGCCATCAGGCGACTAAACCTACGAGTGGTGGATGGCTTCGATGAGGTCATGAAGCAACTCTTCGACCGGACTCGGCGCCTAGAGGGTATCGAGAGAGGGGTAGATGACATCAACACCTTTCTTGGTCGCGGTGGTGGCGGTGGTGCAAATGACTAGCCCAGCTTTCTCTCAACAAATTGAAGTTATCCCGGATCAGTTCTTCTAGTTCTTGTCTTAGGATGAACAACTGGGAACTTTTAGAAATGATAGACTTGTATATTTAATCCGAGATAACCAGAATCAAAAGTTTCGAATTGGAACAAATGGGGTCTTGCATTACGAGTTGGGAAAGGCACGATTATGCCCAAACAGAGAATCTGAAACAATTATAGTGTTTAGATTGGTATCTTTTGATTGAGCAGGATGGAGTCATATATTTTTGTTGGAATGGATGAAATCATGAATGTTGAAATGGGAAGGATATGATTGCCTCCCAAGAAGATTTGGAACAATTAGATATTTGTAATTAATCTTATATGTATCTCTATGTAGTTAATTAATTCTTTCTTGTTTAATTCATTGTTGATAATTGTGGGTGATTATAATTGATTCATTATTGTTTATGAATTTTAACATATAGTTGCCCATCTATGACCTACTTAAGACTCAACCAAGCAATTACATAGTTGTAGCTTAACAGCCTATGGTTCAAGTCCTAAGTTCCATGTTATCTATTATCTTCTAAGTCCTTGTTTCACTACAATCAGTCTTCTCCTATGTCTGCTCACAATCATTTATGTTCTTGAAGATTTTTAATTTAGAACCTAATTGTGGAGAGTAAATCAAGAGTCCGCAAGACTGTGGTTGGTGCAGAGCATCATGGCTCTGATACCATGTTGTCACACCCCTATCCCGACAAGGGATAAAATACAATATCAGGGTATGATTGGGGTGACACGCGTCATCCCACCTCACCGCCAGGATCTCGATGCAGTGGCCAACTCACAGTCATAAACCAATATTATAATACAATAATATTAGAGTGCGAAAGATAAAGGAATATTACATTTCCAACGGTCATAAAATAAGCGGAAACGTTTACAGTAGTTACCTCATGTTCACACGGCTAAGTGATACATAAATAGTTTAGATGGATATCCCGAATGATCACAGCATAACTACCCCAAAACAAGTATAACAATAAATATTTATATAGGGACGTGGCCCAAAAAAAACAAAAGAAGGGAACAAGTCCCAAGTATCAATACAGCCGTAGGCACAATCATCATGGGCAACAATCGCCATGATCCTCGCCACACGGTCTCGGCTCCACAAGTAATCATCGCATCCAAATCTAAAAAGAATGTGTACACGGGGTTAGCTCCACCGAGCTAGTGAGAGAGAAAAGGGGATGCACAATCACAAATAGTCCATGGTGCATGCTATTATTAATTCATTTACCACCTAACACACAATGCTAAGTCAATGGGTATATGCTATCGCAATAACTCGGGAAGACATTGTGGATCCTTCCATTCTCACCACAATGCAACCTCAATTATTACTATGGAGCCCGCGCGGTCGTAGTCATCACCACCCAGGCGCACCCGATAACCATTACTACCCCCGGCTTGGCCTCTCTAACTCTCCACAGCGGGGTGCTGCTACCCAACACCTAAACCCCTCGTTGGTAAGGGTCGTAGCATAGGAACTCGAGCCATTTACCACCTAACACACAATGCTAAGTCAATGGGTATATGCTACGCAATAACTCGGGAAGACATTGTGGATCCTTCCATTCTCACCACAATGCAACCTCAATTATTACTATGGAGCCGCGCCGGTCGTAGTCATCACCACCCGAGGCGGACCCGATAACCATTACTACCCCCGCCTGGCCTCTCTAACTCTCCACAGCAGTGCTCGCTACCCAACACCTAAACCCCTGTTGGTAAGGCTCGTAGCATAGGGCCGAGCCTAACCACGATATACTACATGAATCCTATCGTGTTGAGAGGTACATCCGGTGTGTCAACGTCCCATTCCATCTAACACCGGTACCGGCACAACACGGCGCATACTGAGCAAGAATGAGATGCAATATACAATTCCACGTACATGGGGTTCGGTGCAGTATTTCCAAGACCGTAACCCAACACAAATCCATATCATCCAAATCATCATCATCGAATAAGAATAAATGCAAATATGCAATCATGCTTGAATGATAATGTCACAATATAATTCATAAATGCATGAATAAGCAATAGTAAACAAGCTCAAACAGTCACCCAAACCCACTCACCAATTACTTCAAATGGAGTTTGTATAAGCGCAACGATTCCCGCTCAAAATCACCCCATTGCACATATGTTGGCGCCTATGGAAGTGAATAAGAGTGTGAGAGAGTGTAGGGGAGGCCTCATAGAGAAACCCCATAGTTTACATAAGTTATAAGCCTTAAAAACTGCATCGGAGGCAACGTCGGACTCGCGGGCTTGCCTCCGAGCCTTCCTGCGAGGCTCGGGACACATCGGAGGCAAACATCGGACTCACGCAGATCTTGCCTCCGATGCAACCCAAGTGTGATTTCAAGGTCTTTAAAAGCCCAGGGTTGTCCCATTTGGTTCTCTAAGCCTCAAGGGACAAGGGAGGGGTGTCTTAGAGTCTATTTGGGTCTTAGAAACACCCAACATTCAAAGATTTAAGGGGGTTTAAAGGATCAAAAGCTCAAAAATCCAGATTTGGGGTTTTCTTTGGTGGTTGAAGCTTTAGAATCAAATAGATTCAGCAAGAGGTCAAAATAGAGGTCTTAATAGGATTGTAATGAAAATAGGAAAGCATCCTACAAGGGGAAACTACACATGACTCGAGCTAACCCTTTGGGTTTCAAAAGAAATCCCCATCTTGGGGCTGCAACCAAAGAACCACCCAAGCTCAAACGAGCAAGGGGGAAAGAGAGAAAAAGGGGGAAAAGGGGCACTTGGCTTACCTGGTCCGAGATACACAAGATGTGCCCTCTTTAAAGCTCCAAACCCAATGACCATTTCCTTCTTCTTCTTCCCTTCCTTCTCCTTCTTCTCCTCCTTGCCGCCTCCTCTCTTCAAAGCTCTCCTCTCCTTTTCACGATTAGGTTAGGAAAGAAAAGAAAAGAAAGACTAAGGAATAGTCTTACCCCTCTCTCTCATATAGAAAATCACTTTTATTGGCCTATTTGGATAAGGCCTCATAAGTGTAGGCTAGGTCCTGTTTGGATAGGGTCAAACAATCATTCATCCCTACACAAGCTTTAAAATCCCTAATTTGGGCCCCAAGGCCCACATAAGGTCAAGTTAATAAAAGGGGTAAGGGTAGGGTCAAACATGACAGGGCACCAATAGTACCTTAGCCATAGGGTCTCACCCACAAGGGTCCTTGTCGTGACATTGGATGCGGGGTCGGAGGCAGCCAGAACCTTGCCTCCGATGCGAGTAGGAAGGTGGTTCCCACCATAAGAGGTCGGGGCCTTTGGACCACACTTCGAGGGCTTTGAGAGGGCAATAAGCACACAACAAAATTTGGTCAACTACTTACCCCGACATGTCAAGGTGCAACCTCCGTGGTCCCGACTAGTTTCCACAGCAACCTCGTACTATGGTCAATATAGTGGGTTTGACCACCGGTGAGAACAACTCACCGGCATACGTGGCAGTGATAACTACACGTCACGGGGAAGAATTAATAATTAATTATACTCCCGGGGTGCGGGTATAACATTAGGTCTAGAGAATCTTTGCCCAAGATATATATGACACGTCCCTGTTGTAGAAATGCTTTAGATTTTTTAAAGATGTCATGAAATCTAGATCACCTACCCATATGTGAACGTTTCATGTAAGTACAGGTTTGGGTTCGTGATGATACATATTTTTTGTTTTCTTAAATGTTTTTTCTAAGCATTTTTAATATCAGCATAAAAAGACATTTATAAAAACAAAAGGACAAGTTGTTAGAATAGTTTGATCCAAACAAGGACAAAACCATAAAAGCCAGCATCTTCATAAGGCGTCTAGAACATAATCAAATAAATAATAGAGAACAGGGATAGAACCACTAACCTTGTTTCACATCCTGAAGATGATCGCAGTAAAAAATAAAGACCAAAGATCTAGGTGCTTCCCCTCTATTCCCAAAGTAATTGGCTTGATGAGAATACCGAATGCACAGAGATGATGAATACTGAATATCTCCCTCTCTTTCTAGAATGCACTCCTCAATAAAGATTGAGAATTAATAATTGTGATGGGTAGAGGGGGAACCTAGCTCTCTTTATATAGTAATTCCTATAGGGTCTCTCTCATCATAGTCCTAATAGGAATCTATCTGGCCCACACTAAGCCAATCCACATTAGACTTCTAATACAATTTAATGATCTTCCTAATTGACCAAAACTCTAATTAACCTGATTTAAGATATTTAATATTAATTCATATAATATTAAAATATTAATCCTAATAGAATTAAAATTCTAACACAAGTGTCATCACAAAACCATTTGTGAAGCATTCACATCCATGGAGATAATCCAAACTCGATGTCGTGTGTATTTCAATAGAGGTAAATTAATCTTTTGGACAACTATCTATCATATTTGGATGGATTATAAGAATTTGAGAAGATTGGACAAAAAAAATGAAGTACAATTCAACAAATTTGGGATTCTATCTACTTGGAAGTTGGAGACTAGCTTGACCTTTCATGTTTGATCTTGTTTGGATTCCTCTAGAATATATGTATATTGTTCTTTCTTGGGACTTTTCTATCCAGTTGTACTTCAAAGTTCAAACATAGACACATTCCTTGAAGGTGATTGGTGCTTGTATTTTTTTTCTTTTTCCCCTTTAACACTTCACCTCTTTATATTCATTTATGCTTGTTAAATATAATTATATTATCCATCGAAGGGGAGGGAATGGATGAAAATTAAGAAGAGGAAAAGGAAAGATAAAGAATAAGAGAGACTTGAATTGGACTTTGAATGTTAAGTGGAAAATAGAGGCTTACCCCAGTCTCCAAGCTTGCTTTTGCTTTCTAGCAATCTTGCTTTGCCAAGAAGGTTGGAATTTGCAAGATATTTTTTTGTGTATGTTCTTTGTTGATGATATTGTTTTAATAAATGAGATAATAATGAGATTAAGATTAAATTTGAGGTATGGAGATTAGACAATTTTCAAACACCATATTGTTTTTGTCCTATTTTTTGAAGAGTGTGGGTCCTTATTGGGACTGGACCCAAAAACAAAGGGAAGGTATCGTATTGGTTTTGACACCAACATAGATGATCCATATTAGTATTGTTAGCCTTCGATCTTGATACTGTATAAGTGGCATGGTACGGATCAGGGGTATAACAGTCAAAAATCCAATTTTTTAGAAACATTAGGAATAAATTTATCCGATACAGCTAATCCATGTCGATCCATATCGGTATCATAATTGTTTTAAATGTGATTGATACAGTGAATACCAAATAATTATCACCTCCAATTCACGGGCACTTCCAATTCCTCCAATTCCTCTAATAGGGGGGAGTGGATCCCACCTTGGGCAGTGTTTTCAGACAGGGAGTAATGACCCAGTGATACCCGATCAGAAAGCATGGGAAGGTTCCAATTTTTTTAACTATGATCTTATGGATTGATGGAAAATTGTAGAGTCTATAGTGAATACTAATCATGGATCAATGGCATAGTCTTTGAATTACTCCATTTTTTTTGGGAGAGAGTCTCCTACACTAACAGTTTTGGGGGGGATCTCCTACCCTACACTCGTTTAGTAGGGGATCTATATCGTTAAGGGTGTCAAAGTTCAGTCCAAATTGGTCAGATCGACTAAAACTGATCAATCCAGCTGGGACTAACCAAACCTTTATCGGTAAAGGTTTGGTTCTGGATTGAAGTTTATGGAACCGTTAGAAACTGAAATTGAACCAGCCGATTGAATGCACCAACCGAAATTGAAACCATACAAAACCCGATAAAAAACGAGATTGGGCCGATAAGAACCCAATAAGAAACCAACACCCCAAAAAACCCAGGATTTTCCCATTAAGTTCTTTATGTATGCATGCATGTAAACTCAAAAATCGAACCCAACCAAAGCCTATAGTAGATCGATTACAAACCAATAACAAAACACAACTAAGAAACCAGACCAAAGCGAAACCAAAAAACTTCTTTATTGGTTTGTTTTGGGTTGACCCAGTAACAAACCAAAACCAATACAGCCTGCTCAAACCAGACCGAACAGATTCACACCCTTACAATCGGTTCAGTATCGGTGCGAAATTCTTTTGCCCACCAAGCTAAGTCGATCATCTAAGATACTAGTGCCTGATTCGAAATTCCAATGCTAAAAGGTGTTGGGTTCCTTTGTAACGCGACACATTGTGTAGCACATATTCGACGTTATGCAGCGCACGGGCACATAGCCCAACACCCACCTATGTGTTGGGCTACGTGCCCATGCACTGCAGACCGTCGGATGGTGCGCTACAGAAGACCCAAATCCTAAAAGAATTGTTTGAACCACTGAAACATGAGGTTGAGAGATCCTGGGTGGCCAGTGTGGATTGGGTTTGATAAACCAAGAAAATTTGAGTCACTTTCCAGGACTTATGGAGTTTGGCATGTCTGTGTCACTGTGTGTATTAATACTCCCCAAAAAGTAGGTGAAGGAAATGGATTCTTAGCCCATAAGAAACAAATCCAACATCTTTAACCAACTTTAATTTCTTCTTAATTTGTTGGGAGTTGGGACATGTAGTTGGTATAAACTAGCAAATTAAATGTTTTTGTCCCTAACATCCAAATCATTATTTTAATTGAGGAAGGTCAAGGTGGTGATATAGAAGAATCAGCATTTACAGAGACCCCACAAATTATGATCGGGAGCCACTATTTTAGAATTTTTAGAGGGTAAGCGGTAGAAACTCTACATCAAAAGTTTAAGTATGATATATATGATATGTCCCTATGCAAACAGGCTTTCAACATTTGAAAACCAGAGATACCTACCTCAGAGCCCACAGGTGTCATAGAACATTGGAACTAAGGGTGTCAAAATGGAATCAAAATCGATTGTCGGAACTGGAATCGATCATTTACGATTGAATCGAACCGAACTGCACCGTATAAAAATGACGCTATTCTAATTTCATAGGTTCTTTTATCGGTTCAGTTCGATTTAAAATCAGAAAACCGTCGATTAACCGAATAGAAACAAGATAAAAAAAACCGAGATCAGGAATATTCTTATTTGTTTAATAATGAGGTTAAACACTCTAAAGTATTAGGATCCTTATTGAGTTTTTTTGAATTTCAATTTGAGTGTCAAATTCATGAAGGGACGGAAGGTTTTTGTATGAGCATGTCTTAGTGGACTTTGTTAATGAATTGAGTGGGGTATTGATTGGTGATATCCTTAGGTTGGTTTTCCTTGCGGTATTTTGCGGCCTTTAGTAATCACTTAAAATTATCATTGCAACTAACATGTCTAAGTGAACTTTGCCTACAATTAGACGTATATGAAACAATATAATTTCTCTCATATAACAAAGATATAGAAAATAAAATTAAAGGGTACAAAGGTGAAACCGGTATTACAAAACGCATGTAAACCAGATAACAAAAACAGGATAAAAACTGTTAAAACCGCACCGTATATAAAATGATTCTGATTTTGGGTGATTCTTAACCGGTGCAGTTTTTATTTCTACCTTGCAAAATGTGCACCGAACCGGACCCGCACCATTTGACACCCTTAATTGGAACCAGATCACCTACCCATATCCGTATGTGAACATTTCGCATATGGATTTGCGACGTTACATATGTTTTTTTTCTTGTTTTCTTAAATTTTCTTTTAAGTACTTTTAATGACATGTGCAGCATGGAGAGACATTTATGAAAGCAAAATGACAAATTTTATCACGAAATCATACGTGAAGCATTCACATACATGAAGTCATGGGGGTGATCCATACTCGAGGTCTTGTGTATACCAATAGGGGTAGTACATTTTTGTAAGTATTACCATTCAAAAGGGGAAAAATAGTACTACCATTAAAAAAAAGAATGAAGGGTGATATCAAATTGGTCTATTTTCAGCTCCAATTTAAGAAGTGTGGGGGAGGATTCGCTATGATGCCAGATGCAATTATGCACCAATGAGAGGGGAGGATTATGAATCATTCATAGAGGTGGGCATTTAGTAAAGAGAGAGAGTGTAAGGTCCACAAGTGAAATGTGAGAGCGTGTGTATAAGAAACTACATACATGCGTTGTTTAATTGTTTGGGACACTATATATCTCTCTCTTAAATGCTTTATTCGGTTGGTATGTTATCATCGATGTATCAAAGTAGGGCCCTAAGCCTATGCCTAGGAGGAACGATGTGTAACTGTGTATTTAATTTATGTGAAGAACACTGTAAGCTGTGTGGCCCTTATGCAAACGTAGGGGCCAATGGGAGCATGTGCATAAGGGCATCAATAGGATGCGATATTTTTTATTTCAATAGAGTAGGAGCGTCATTTCATGTGGTCCTGTGTCTTAACGCATACTGCATGAAACTTAGCAAATATCATTTTTCCTTAATTTATAAACCAAATGCAACATCAAAAGAGACCCGCATGAGGACCCTTGATTTTGAAAGAGAAATGGAAATTAATGAATTCAAAAGAGTGAGTTTTAATGGAAATTTGAGAACAATTCCTTTAAAGTTGGAGCCAAGCTAGGGCTTGAAGTCCATGTTAGGTTTTACTTGGATTCTTCTAGGAAAATTCATATAATTCTCTCTTAGGATATTTCTATCCAATTGAACTCCAAAAATAGTAATATTCCTTGAAAGTGATTGGTGCTTGAATTAAAAATAAAAAAAGAAAATATGGATGAAATTTAAGAAGAAATTAAAAGATTAATAGAGACTTGACTTGGACTGGAGGAGTGAGTCTCCATTCTCCACACCTGCTTTTGCTTTATCTTAATTTCGCTTTTACCCTCAGTCTTGATGGTTGCTCTTTCACTTTCTAACTGTTCCCACCACCCAGAATTCTACACCTAAACAGAAAGCAAAAGTGAAAGAGATAGAGAGAATTAATGGAGCAATCAAGTTCTCAATCTCGGGCCTTTTTTCACTCTACACATTTTCCGAGGCTTAATTTTAAGGACTTTTAACTTTTTATTGAGATTTTGCCGTTAATAAAACATCAAAATCATCTGGGCCATACTCTTGAGGCGCCTAGCACACTTGGTAACATGGGATGTATGGAAGTCCATTGCTACCACGAGGTCTTTGATTCAAGTCTTATGATTCACACGTTTTCCTGACCTAACTCAATATCGTATCTATCTCAATAGAGTTAAGTTAGTCTTTTGAACAACTATCTATAACATTTGGATGGATTATAAGAATTTGAGTAGATGGACAAAAAATTGAAGTACAATTCCACAAATTTACTTGGAAGTTGGAGGCTTGTTTGGATTCTTCTAGAATATTTGTATTTTGTTCTCTCTTGGGATTTTTCTAACCAGTTGTACTCCAAATATACGAACATTCCTTGAAGGTGATTGGTGCTTGTATTTTTATTTAATTTATTTTTTTTTTATCTCTTTGGCCCCTCCTCTTCTGGGATACCTCTTTATATTCTTTTCTGCTTGATAAATATAATAACATTATCCATAATAAATATAAAAAACCAAAAAGGGAGGGGGGTGGATGAAAATTAAGAAGAGAAACTCTCAAAAAGGAAAGTAAAAGAATAAGAGAGACTTGACCTCTGGACTTTGAATGTTAAGTGGAATAGGGAAGATTACCCCATTCTCCACTCCTGCTTTTGCCTCTCTCAATCTAACCTTCTTTTTAAGACTAATTTTTAAGATGTGGTAGATTCTTGGACTAATTACTATACTTCCCATGCACTTGCTTTATATTTACTTAAAATTTTTTATTTTAAATTTATTTTCTAATTTTATTAAAAAGCAAAATTTCATCTCTCTTTCTTCATTAATATTAAATACTTATGCATAGGGCCACTGCGTCTTTCTTCTTCTTCTTCCTCGCTTATTTAGCAATCCCTAGGTGGTGCAAAATATTTGCCTCTTCGAATATGAGCACTGGTAACCATCTCCCCAATGGCATCAAAACCGTTCAATTAGTTTTTGAAGACCAACTCTACTGGTTTGTCAACATCGCAAATAATCTGGCAGATGCCTCTATATCAATTATTCACACCCACTTTTGCAAAAGCTTTGAGATTCTAGACAAGGAGGACTCGAATATAAAATATTCACAGGTTTTCGCCTCATAGCATTTTTCGTTCTTGGAATTTGTATGATTTTTCTTGCTGTATGCTTTTTGCTAATGATATTGTTTTGATGGATGAGACAAAAACAAAGATTAACACTAAAGTGGAGGTATGGAGATCAACCTTGGAATCAAAAGGTCTAAAAAATTAAGTAGAACAAAGCCAAAATTTGTGGTGTATAACTTTGGTCACATTGAGATAGTTAATGAGGTGATGAATATTGATGAGAGGAAGATTCTACAAAGTGATTATTTTAGATATATGGTTCATTATTAAAAAAATAAGGTGATATAGGGAATGATATTGCCCCAGAGGATTAAAATAGGATTGATGAAATGAAGAAATGCATCTGGAATGCTGTGTGACTAGCTATAATATGTATGGTGTGAAATGTTGGATAGTTGAGAAGCGTCATATAAATAAACTAAGTGTAGTGGAAATGAGGATGTTGAGATGGATGTGTGGCTAGGTAGCCATTCCATCCTGAAATCATGTTCTTCTCTTTCAGGTGTTTGGAGTTTGAATCATGCTCTAAAACTCTAATGTTGCAATCACTTATCACTCCATCAGGAACAACCCATGTCCAAGATGGCTGGTCCAATTGTCGACCACGACATGAACAGGTACCCCAGACACTAGTTCAACGACTCAAAATGTTAAATCATACAGAAAAGTACTACATACCTAAGAATGAAAAAATTTGATGCTTTTTTTCACCCATACTGAAGAAATAATTCCTTCATCATGGGCATCGGTACTGTCAGATAACTATAAAGGAGGGTAATTTCAACTTCGTCAATAAAGGTGAAGGTAATGATGACCTAAGAGTCTAATCACGAAATCACTTCACACATGTTGAAAACATTCTCTCTTTTTTTACAAGTGAAAAAAAAAAAACAACTTTTGCCAAAGGAAAAAAAAAATCATTTAGCTCTCTTGACAGTCCTTTCAAGACGGATCCACCATTTTGATTCACATGAAAGATTTGTCTTGACGAACTGATTGTTAAATGAATTGTATGTTTGATCAATTAACAAAATATCAAATTTGTGATGGCCTCATCTCAATCATATGACACATCATGTATAAAACATTTGAGTTTTTCTAATTTCAAACAAGAAACAAGTTGGAAAATTTTCATTTCAATTGATGTGGACAGTACCTTTGTTAAATTTTGAGGCCCAAAAAAAGCTGCGGTTGCAGATATTTTGGCATCAAGACAAGCTTCTCCTTCTAAGGTCAACTTAGAGAACCACAATGCCAACCAGATTTTTTTTATTTTTTTATTTTTCTGGTATAACAATGCCCAACCAGATTGAGTCTTCCATGTTTTGAGGTCACTTAATTGAGGCAAAATACTGAATGACCTAAAATCTTAGGGGCTTAGAACCTTAGAGGATTGGGTGGTCCCCTAGCTAGTTGACTGACTAAACCAGTTGGACCATGAAAGAAGGGGGGGGGGGGGACACAATTCCAAATCCAATGGGCAATTCCAAACCCACAATATATATGACCATGTGGGGTCTCTAGAGTCCAGCCTTGAACAGTTGGAACTTAAAGAATAGGACATTTTAAGGCCATACCCATATACTACTACTACTCCTCCCTTTGACTGTAGAAGTTTCCATCAAGAAATGGAAGATTCTGTACAGCCAAGTCAATCCATTTTTTGCTACTAAACTAAAATCCAGATAAAATTATATATAAATTTATCAATATATATCATTTACGTAAAGCCTTAACAAGTGCTTAAACAACAACTAATCTCTTCTTGGTTTACAGTTAACGTACAGATAGATAGATTTATCTTCTAAGATCTATTTATCTCTACTTCTAGAAGGGTTTACTTTTAAAATACGTTTCAAATTAGGCCCTCTCTACAAGTTTAGGCTTTATCCGGCTCTTCCTGACTTTTTGCAAACGGGAATTTAGTTTAGGATATCAGGGCACCGCGGTCATCACCGATCAATTGGCCTATTTTGCCCCCAAGATTCTGATAGTCGTATTTGCAATGGTAGGAAAGAAGAGAAACCCTTTGTTACTTTTATAGACTCCTTAGAAACTCAAAATTAACTTGTCAAATTCAACATGTTGCAGGGTCCAACTTAAAACCTTATAATGTCAAGAGAAGATATAGCTCCTTAAGTATTTGAAAACTCCTGACATCTCAATACTCTCTCACGTATAGCTTAGACATATTAAAACCCTAAAACTTAAGACGCTAACTCGAGATAACTCCTCAAATATATATTATAGAAAGGAGTAGCATGTCCCCTTCCTTTTAGTGGAAAACCAAGAAGAAGGGATTGCCTTAGATCAACTCAACCATCAAGTGGGGCATGGGGGAATAGAAAAAGAAAAACAACTTTAGTTAACTTCAAAAACGGAAGAAGTGCACCCTAGCTATATAGAAATATTAAGGACTTCGAATAAACCAATACTGTGGGATTATAACTCTATAACTCCTAATTAGTGGGTGTTACATTTCAATCCGAACCAATTGAACCAACTAAAACCAACCTGTTGAATCAAGCCGAACCAAACCTTTTATGAAACCGATACAAACTAGATTGGCCAAAACCGGACCGAATCCAATAAAAAAATGATAAGAAATGTGTTAAAATGTTTGGTTCAACTCGATTATCAAACCTGTAATATCTGATAACAAGAAACAAAATCGAACCAGATTGAAACCCAATATCCTACAATTGACATTGGTTTTCCCAGTCCAATCCAAAGGGACTTAAAGTTCTCTGCACCCTAACCACCCAGACACATGGGGATGAACGAAATGACCTGCCTGGCCCCTCCATGGCTCAAACCTGTCTTTATCCCACCCCCATGTATCTACAGATGCACTCTTGGACAAAGAACGTGGGCCTTATTTCTATATAAGGCCCTATGTGTCTATTTCTCTTCTTCCCCAGGGTAATATACCAATTCCAAAATATATATATATATATATATATATATATATATATATATATATATATATATATATATATATATATATATATATATATATATATATTTTGGAGAAATAAGGCCCTATGTGTCTATTTCTCTTCTCCCTCAAGGTAATATACCAATTCCAAAATATATATATATATATATATATATATATATATATATATATATATATATATATATTGGAGAAATAAGGCCCTATGTGTCTATTTCTCTTCTCCCTCAGGGTAATATACCAATTCCAATATATATATATATATATTTTGGAGAAATAAGGCCCTATGTGTCTATTTCTCTTCTCCCCCAGGGTAATATACCAATTCCAAAAAATATATATGTATATATATTGGATGCCGATTATGGGTTTTGAAACCCTGTTTTGGATGTTTAAGGATAGTTTTGATGGAGTCGGTAGAAGTCACCATCTGCACAGCTCCTCATCTTTTCATTTTCTCACTGATTCACACCTCTCACCTGAATTTTTGCTTTCCACCTTCCACCTAGCTTTCACAATTAGTAGATACTTTGTTGGTGGGGCTTGGTCCCCAAACCCAATTACCCAATCAAAAAAAGAGATTGAAAAAAAAAAAAAAAAAAATACAGAGAAAAAGAAGCTAGAAAAGCCCAAAAAGCAAAAGCAGAGAACCTTGGCAGCAGCAGCTGCCTCAGATACTACCAATTCATTTCATCTTCCCCCAAGAAAGAAACAAAGAGAGAAACGGAAGTAAAATCCTAAAAGCATGGCGTTACCGTGTGGGGTCCTTACTTCCACTACCCCATTATACTTCTTCTGCAACTCTTCCACTATATCCGTATTTTGTGCCGCTACATGCGTACACCAATAACCTCTTTCGAACCCCACCAGAGATCAGAGAAAGAGTCTCCGAATTGTTGGAGTTCGAGAAGAAAAAAATAAGCAAAATCCCTAACTCAAAGTTGCAGGAATTTAGAGAAGAAAACATAATCAGGGATCTTTGATCTGAGTTTCAAAACTAAAATTCCTATGTAAATTGTAAATTATTTACAAGAGAGAAGAAAAAAAAAATTTAAGAAAAATACACACACACACATTATTATTACTCTAAAAGGGATGAAGGTTCCTACTCAATCCATTCACGTTCGAGAAGAAACCAACCAGATCTTGTCTGTAAGGAAGATAGGAACGTCGACGGTCATCTTCCTTTAGAGCTCTGTTACGCACGTAATGAACCTCGTGAGCAGATAAAGTGTCGCCGGACACTCCCTTGGCTTTCACTTTGCCCTTCGCGGCGACCTTATCTTGAGAGGAATTGTAGTCTGGGTTGGAAATGAAGTTTCTCCTCTCCTTCGGATGTAGTTGCTCAGCTTTCTGAATCGCCGCCTTGTCAGCGGTGACTTTTTCAGTTTTGTCATTGTTTCTCTTCTTCACGAACTTGGACGAAGACAGGAAAACGTAGGTATCCTTACCATCGCTGTTACTCCGGGGAAGGAAGTCTCTGAACTTCCACCGCTTTGAAGATCCAGATCCAGTGGAGTTACTCTTCTTGCATCTATCCGGAGAAGCTTCAACAGATTTCGGATTCCAAACACAGTAAGTTCCAGCGGGAATACCTTCAAGTTCGTCGGCTTCGGAAGAGGAGGAGGAAGATGGATGGTTATCGTTATCATTATCGTTATCGCGCTCCTCTAACATTAACTTTCCGAGTGGAAGACGAAGGGGTGAGGGTTTTTTGGGAAGAGGCTTGGAATCATCGTCGGCGAAGAGAAGATCCCGATTGAAAACCGGGTAAACTGGACGAATCTGGCCGTTGTAGAAGATCTCGTCGGCAGAAATAGGAGAAGAAGAGTCAGGATCTTTCCTAACGACTGCGAATTCGAAATCATCGCCGTCGTCGTCATTGTCGGCATCCTCAGGAGTTGGTTGATCGTTGGAGATCGGAAGTTCTTCTTCGTCGATGCGATGTATGGGTAGGGAGGAGTCCTTGTCCTGGGTGAATTCTTCAGTGACTCTAGCGGCGATCTCTGCAAGTCTGCTAGAAGAGTAACTGTTGAAGCTCGGAGATTGGGAGAGAAGTGGACTCTGATTATGCATAGCTTGCATTTTCGATCAAATTAGAGAGATTTCTTCTCTCTTTCTCTGAAAATTTCTGATTTCTTCTTTGATTTCTTCTTGTTGTTGGGTGTTAAGGGTTATAGCTTCTTCGTTTCCTACTTTCTTTTTTTTTTTCTGGAAGGCTTGAAAGAGGTGGACGGAAATGAGGAATCTATTGTTTGTTTGGTTTTATTTATAGGACATGAAATGTGTGATAAAGAAAGAAAGAGAGAGAGAGATGGAAGGTGAAAGAAACACAGAGAGAGGTTCGTAGGTTGAGGGGACCCGGCCGCGTGACGTGACACGTAATAATTTTCACTATTTTGTAGCGATGACACGTGTTAGATAGAGAAAGAAAGAATGTGGGTGACCAAATTACCATTTTCTCATTCTACATTCCACAACCGCGGTTTCTCCATTAAAAACGTCTAGAAGCACTCGTCCATCTCTAGAAGCCTTCCTTCGTTTTCATCCTTCTTCTCCAAGGAACTTGTAATTGTAAGCGGTGGGGTGGAGCGCAGGGGCTATGTACGCATGGCAGCCAATGAGAGCACGCACTAGTATCTCGAAAGTAAAATTTTTGCTTTTTATGAGGACGGGTGAGTCACATATTTTTAATTTTATTTTTCTATATCTTTTTTGGAGTTATGAACGTTGGATCACAAATCAATAATGAGTCATTGAGGTTCGGTGAGAATTTAAGGGTGTCAATCGATTCGTTTTCTAGTTAATTGGATTGGTTTTGGTTCAATTCAAAATATGAATGATTGAAAATCAGAATCGAATCATTCCGGTTAATGGTTAACAAGTTTTATCGGTTTGGATTTTGTTGTTTATTTGAATCTTTATTATTATCGATTCACGTTAATTGCCCTGAGCAATTGGGATCGAACCTATTTTTTAAGTCCAATAAAGAAAGAAATCTTATGTTATTATAATTAGATCACATCATCACAGATCTCTACTTGGTTGCATGGTCTCTGTACAAATGTTCGGACAATGGGTGAGTATGCATGGGTATCCGCCCTATAAGTAGGGAATGTTCACGTACGTGACCATATGTGAATGACTCATAGTTAGAGGGTGCTGAGGTGTCATCTCACGGTGCCCAATGAGAAGGTGTAGGAAACACCACCAAGTAGAGATCTTTTGCCCATAATATAAATGAATGGTTCAGATTTATCTAACGTAACGGCTAGCTAATTGTAAAAGGTTCCATTTGTCTTAATTAATTTGTCGCCTAGCTACTTCTGTCTTCCTCTGCTTGCCGTTAGATAAAAAATACAGGTGAAGTTGATAGTTTTAGATGGACCGTTGATGTGGCATATCCAGAAAAGAAGAAGAGGGTGCAGATGATTTATCATGGGGCGATGAATTCGAATTTTTATCCTATGCAGTAACTGCAAGGTGTTGTACTGCATTGTGCGGCGACTGCAGAGGTCATATGCACCATGTGGGGCCCACTGTGCCACATGGCCTCTGCTACACCACACGATGCAATATAGCACCGTGCAGTTACAGGAGAGGATAACGATTCGATGAATTCCTAATCTTTTTACTGCCCAAAAGGTTATTAAACTGGAAATCGAATCCAGTTCGGGTCAAATCCGATTCCGATTCTTGAAACCTTACAATTATTGGATCATGTTAATGCGATGTAATGTAATCATTTTCATTCCTTTCTTGATCAAAAAATGAGGCTTCTACATATGGCAAGTGGACTACTAATTTATTTAATCAAACATTAGCATTAATTTAATTAAATTTTAATTAAGTTAAATCTAACTTTCTTCATCTCTTGTCTGTAATCTTTATTAGTCTCCACGGCTGGCCCTGCGCTGGCCCGCTCTAAAGACTAAAAGGTCAAGAAGGACTGGACTCTCTAAGTCAAGGGCTCCACTAATTGACTTTTTTTGTTTAGAGAAGCATGCTTATTGCATGTCTATTTTAGTCTTTTTAATACACCTAGCCCAACCAATAGGCTTATACCATGTGTTGCGATTGCCCAAAGAACCCAAAAAAAAAAAAGAAGTATTTTTGCTTTTAATAATTAATCATCAGGCAAGCCTATGGGCCCAAAACAGGCTTTTCCAGAGGCAAGTCCCACAACCCCATAGAGGGTTCAGATGTATCCTCACCCGTCTCCATGTGGGTAGTAGATCTGAACTCGTTTTTCCTTTGGATAGACCTACACAGCTGGACCCTACCAGCCGCCATAAATATCCCAACCCAATTTTTTTTTGAAAAACAAAAACTCACTTTTTTTATTCTTTTGAGTCTTTTTAGGGTTTTATTTATGGGTATTTAACTATTTATAAATATAGGAAGGAGAGATGAATGTTTCTAAAATTACGAAATAAATCTAAGTTAATCATTTTTATTTATGTTCCCACTTAGAGTTGGGAGAGTGCACTAATTAGTATAATGGTACACATGTATTGATATATACAAGTGGGAGACAAGATGTTCCCACTTGTATAAGAATGGGAGATACATATAAAAATGGTACACATATTACTATTTATCCATATAAGAATGGGAGATAGATGTTCCTGAAATTATAAAATAAATCTGAGTTAATCATTTTTATTTTTATTTTTAGTTTTATTTTGTTTAGATAGACATCAACACAAAACGAGGTATTTGATTTGTTTATTAAAAAAAAAACATTTTTTTTTTACATTGACACATGGTAGAAGGCATAAAAAGCAAAACTTTACTAGATTTGCCTGGTGTCAATGAAGATGAGCTTGATTAGGCTAAATCAAGAAAAATCTAAAATTTCTTAAAGCAGGAACTTAACTATACCCTAGTCAGACCCTTAAATTTTATTGATAAAATGAAGATAATTAATAGAACAAAAGGAAAAAAAACAAACTTGAAAAAAACCAAAAAAAAAAAACAAAAACCAAGCACCCTCCCAATACAAAGAAAAAAACAAGAGAGCAAAGAGGACTTTATAGACCAACCTCCGATACAATTAATGAAAGCTTAATTTTTCATCCCAAATCATATGTTTAGTAGAATCTTAAAAATGGTTGAAATCATTAGCTGAAATAATAGCCGATAATGCTCAAGAGATACAATATCTAATACCATCCAGAATGACCCTCAGTTCAAATACATTACTAGTACATATAGCTTAGTAGTGAGCATAAATGAAGTAAACTGAATTGTTCCTATATCTCAAACAAACTCTTTCTCCTCCTAGTCTAGGATTACCTTCAACAGCCCCATCTACATCTGTGAAGAATAATCCTTAACTAGTATTCCATTTAACAAAAAACATCTTTCTTTGTTTCACTTTAGTGAGTGGAATCTTAAAAAAAAAGACAACAATTGCAAATCTTGTTCATTTAAACCTTTTGATCGAGAGATGTTTACCAGGAAAAAAAATCTCTTAAGAGAATACCAGGCATTTTGAATGATAGACAACCATTGTAAAACATTTTTTATCACCCAACTTGAGGGATTTGCTTCTAAAATTTTGGCTAGTCGGTACTTATCATCCAAAAAATTATATGCATAATTCATTTCCCATATTAGGTTTAAATTAATGTAGAAAAATATAGATATTATGATAATTTGTGAATTTTCATGCATAATACGTTCATAATACGTTTTCAACAAGAAATTACATCATAGTAAATTCTTTCATAATTAACATGCTATACATAACTTTCTATAGTCAATAATATGTTGAAGAACCTAATTTATTTTTTAGTTCATAACAATTACTTATAACCTGGTAATCATTTGAAACAAATAAAATTTCTTCTCTCCATGATTATTAGTAAGAGGAGCATGATTATATGACCATGCCTCGATCTATTATGTTTAGAAAAAATAAACAGGTCCCTAAAATATCTTGAGGACTGTCCAAATGACATCTCTACAAGTATATTTAGAACTTGACACCTTTTGATTGTCCTTTGTTTTATTTCCATAATTCTTTAAGTTAAGGGTATAAGAGGTTCTCAAAAATAATTTGAAAATGACTTATCATTATGTTAGTTTCAAAACTGTCATTGTCTTGCATATTTTTTCGAGTAAACATATGAAATGACATTATTTACCTTCATTAGAAAAAAATTATTATACTAAAAGACAATAAAAATAAGATTACAAATTATTTGACACCTTAAGTAGTGTCAATAAGAAAATCACATATCTAAATTTTATATATAATACATGAATTATTAGATATGATCAACAAATTATTGAATTTTCCAAAGGTATTAACCCAATCAATATTCAAAATAAAAAACTTCAAATTGACTTGACCCAACTATTTTGGCGAATGGTGAAAGGGCAATTGATACCTTTTGGTGCCAATGGGAAATATCTTTTTGTATAATGCATCAAAGTAGCCGTTTGTAGCACACACAAAAAAGTTTAATTATCCCTCTATTTCAATAAATTTACCATAAATGGTATAATAAGAAATAAATTGTTGATAGATAATTCACATTGGAGATTATTATATTGCATATCGATGCATGCATGTTAGGAGTAAGACTCAAAGTAAACTTTGCAAGAGGACTGCGGAAGCATCTACTCATGATGGGTCATAATACAGCATGTTGTAATAAAAAAGAGATAGCTCTATAAGAAAGATATCCAAGTACTCAAATGCAATCTTCAAGATTGGAACCCTAAAAAAATCAAATAGAGAAGAATTGGATTTTCGAATAATGTTCTAGACCCAAAATCTATTCTAAGAATACATACCAAACACAATGTAAGATTGGTATAAAGAATGCATTTTTGAGCTGTTGCTTGAATAGCATATAAAAATCACATATTCATTATATATATTTTTTAAAAGAAGGAAAAATATAGAGATTTATTAAGTAGTTGGAGATTTGCAAATTAAAATCATAGTATTATTAATGCCTTTACCTTAAACAACAATGAGTTGTTTCTTTTTTTGGGAGAGGGGCTGTTAGCTGAAATTTCAAGCAAATCAAAATAGTAGCTTTAATTTTTATTATCTACAAGTAATAGTAGAGAGATATGCTCTCTGATTATCAAAAATTATAACAATACAAATTTTTAGTATATTTAAATTATGCAAGGCTTAGCAAAAACATGACTGAAAGATGTACTTGGAGCTGTTACATAGAGAACCAATTCCATTGCTAAAAAAAAAATTAGTGTAGTCATATCTATTAGACAGAAACAGAAAAGAGAACAAAATTAAGAATAGATCTCTTACCGTATATGATTTTTCATATTTACCATACATGTTCATATCAATCACTGACTAGGATAATTGATCCTTGATTTATTCTTTTCTATCTTAGCAGCATTATCATAGGACTAATTGGGGTAATTGATCCTTGTAAACATTGTATATATTTGACTCTTTACATCAATGGAAGATACACAAGAATTTCAATTCATTCCCTTACCATACGTTTAACATGATATCAAAGCCTAGATTGATTCTGGGATTTGCATTTCCACCATGGGCGATTCAGCATCTTCTTCTTCCTCTTCATCTGCCATGGTCGTTCCTACCCATTCCCCTTACTTCCTTCACTCATTTGATCAGCCAGGCACAACCCTTATCACCTCACTTCTAGATGGTGATAATTTTCCTATCTGGTTCGTCCAAGTCACTTGAAGGATTATCAATGTTCGTTTTCCCAGCCTCAATTACCCTCTTCGGCAATGGTCCAAGGTACTTCTCATTCCCTTTACAACTATTTACAATATATCCTTTTTTCTTCCAATCATATTGCCTTTCTAACTTCTTTAACCAGCACTACTGAACCTACCACCTTTGCTAAGGCTATGAGATTTCCACAGTGGCGTGATGCTATGCAAGCTGAGATCACTGTTTTATCTGAAAATCATACTTGGTCATTGGTTCCATTGTCCGCTCACAAAAAGCCCATAGGCTCCAAGTGGGTATTCAAGATTAAAAGGCACTCAGATGGTTCGATAGAACGCTACAAGGCTCGTCTTGTTGCAAAAGGGTACAATCAGGTGGAGGGTGTCGATTACCACGACACATTTGCCCCAATCGCTAGGGTTGTAAATGGATCGGATTCGGCTTGGATAGTGCTATATCCGCATCCGCATCTGATTAGCTATCAGACGGATTCAGATAGTGTTAAACGGATACGGACACGGATACAGATCGGATATTTTATCCGTTTACATGTAAATATATCTTTTCGGATAGCTATAGCCTATCCATATCCGCATCCGTTTAGCTTTCGGACAGATTCGGATAGTGCTAAACGGATACGGACACGAATACAAAAATGGATTTCGGCTATTCATTTACACCCCTACAGTGGCAGTCGCCAAACTAGTTACTGTTCGCACTTTGATTGCTCTCACTGCTGTCAAAGGCTAGTTTCTCCATCAAATGGATGTTCACAATACATTCTTGCATGGTGACCTCGATGAGGATGTATACATGACCCCCCCCTCCTGGATATCGTTGCAAGGGGGAGAACTTTGTTTGCAAGCTCCACAAATCTCTATATGGCTTGAAACAAGCTTCTCGCCAATGGTTCTCCAAGTTCTCCAATAGCTTACTACAGTTTGGGTTCCACCACTCACAAGCCGACCACTCCTTATTTATTCTACGGCGGGATAATGCAGAAGTGTTTATTGTGCTTTATGTGGATGATATCATCCTCACCGGTTCAGATGCCAAATTAATCACTGAGGTCAAGGATTTCTTATTTCAGAATTTTCATATCAAAGACCTTGGACCTTTGAAATATTTCTTGGGCATTGAGGTTGCTCGCTCCACCAAGGGTATATACCTCTCCCAACGAAAATATACCTTGGACATTCTCAATGACTCTGGTCTTACTAGTGCCCGCCCTGCAGATACCCTAATGGAGCAAAATTTGCGCCTCACGGACACCAATGGTGATTTATTATCTAATCCCTCAATCTACCGCCGCCTCGTCGGGCGCTTAATCTACCTTACGGTCACACGACCCCACATCACTCACACAATCAACATTCTAAGTCAGTTTATGCATGCACCTCGACAACCACATATGGATGCAGCCCATCAACTACTTCGGTTTCTCAAGGCCACCCCTGGCCAAGGTTTATTTTATTCTGCCACATCATCTCTTCTTCCCCATGGGTATTGTGATTCCGACTGGGCGACTTGCCCACTTACTAGACGCTCGATGATTGGCCATTGTATTTTACTTGGATCTAGCCCTATCTCTTGGAAAACAACGAAACAATCTACTGTCTCCCGCTCCTCGACTGAAGCGGAATACAAGGCTATGGCTGCTGCTACATGTGAAATAGCTTGGATAAGTTCTCTGTTAACGGACCTGGGTATCGTTTCCTCCTTTCCCACCCCATTGTTCTGCGACAATCAAGCTGCCATTCACATAGCATCCAATCCGATTTTTCACGAAAGTACAAAACACATCGAAATCGACTGCCATGTCGTTCGAGAAAAACTCCAACAAGGATTGATTCAACCGACCAAGATTTCCAGCACCAACCAACTTGCTGATCTGTTTACTAAGTCTCTTGGTCGCGAACCATTTCAAAAGCTTAGTTCCAAGTTGGGCGTTTGTGACATCCACGCTCCAACTTGAGGGGGAGTCTTACCGTATATAATTTTTCCTACTTACCATACATGTTCATATCAATCACTGACTAGGATAATTGATTCATATCAATCACTGACTAGGATAATTGATCCTTAATTTATTCTTTCCTATATAGGACTAATTGTGGTAATTGACCCTTGTAAACATTATATATATTTGACTCTTTACATCAATAAAAGATACACAAGAATTTCCATTCATTCCCTTACCATATGTTTAACAAGATCATGACAAGGTCAAAAATAAAAAAATTAATGGTATCAAATTTTTAATGTACATTGTTATCATCAAACAAGCAACACCTAAATAATTATGATTGATCTCTACCAATAAAAAAATAATAATAATTATGATTGATCATTGTTGGAAATATATAGATAAATGTTATTAATGATTATATATGATATCTTAGGTGAAAGACAACACTTTTCAATAACTTGCATGTGAAGGAAAGTAAGTTTTGGAATTTCAAAATATTGAAACAATTTCTATTGACATAAAGGCTGATGTCATTTACATACATGATCTAATTAATTCAAAAATTCACACAGAAAAATAATCCTCTCCAATTCTTTAAAAGTGTGCAGTGCAGAAATGCCAAATGGAGATGTCGACATCTGATAACTCAGACATCCAACGGCGTCGAGTTCGAGAAGAAAAAAAAAAAAAATCAATAAACTCAGACCATTGGTTGTTCGAGCTGCTAAGTGTCAACATCTCCACCTAGCACTCTACACTTTTAGGAATTGGAGAGAATTAAAATCCTTCACACTTATCACCGCTTGTATTCTTTTCGAACCTTATCCATCTTAGGTTGGTTCTTGTCCTATATAGCACAAGAAAACACATTAATTAAAACAAGGTGCAAATCAAGTTCGATCCAAGAAAACATATAATTAAAACGAAGTGCAAATCAAGTTTGATCCAAGAAAACATATAAATTAAAACAAAGTGCAAATCGAGTTCAATCCAATAAGAAGAAAAGGAAAAATATGTTCTAACGAAAAATAATAATAAAACATCAAATGTTGGATTACTTCAGAAATATAAAACAAGATAATCAGCATATGAGATAACCCAGTTTCTTGAGATCAGGACTAACCAATTTAAAAAAGAATATCAAATAGGAAAGTCACAAACAATGAACCAAGGTTCAAGTTAGCGGAATCAGTCGGAATTGGCCTGAACCCAAAAAACCTTTTTTGGATCAATCGATTCAAATCGACAACAATCAAGATCGGACTCAGTTGATTCCAATTTGATCAAATCCGATTCCGGTTCTTTATACCCTGATCTCAACTCACATTTGAGCAATATAGTTATCAAGTTGTCATTGTAATTAATTATACATTAATGTTTGGAGAGAGAGGGGACCATAGAAACGAATTTAAGTAATCCACATGTTTATCTAATAATTTTCAACTTCACAATTTTGTGTGGTTTGTTCATACATCTACACAAGGTTTGAAGCAAGAAGATTGTTTCAGGTATATCAGATTAACCTATCTGAATCAGGATTGGTCGATATCAACACCAATCTACATATTGGATGGGAACTCAAATGAGACAGTGCAAACCCAATGAAGAAAGTTGAGTACTTGCAGGGGCAATGGGATTGGCAAGCACAATGATGGCCAACGCCTCCTTTACCGAGGCTTAATGAAAACTCAGTTCACAACATATTAAGAAACCATGGATTTAGGAATCGATATCGGGTTGACCGATCCGTATCGATATCAAATATCAATGATACCTGACCAATTCTGGATTTCTGGTTCGGTGGTATACCTAAAAAAGGGAGGGCAAAATGGTAAAAAAAAATGATATCGAACATCTTGGGAGGCAAAATTTTCCGAATTACTTCGATACGATCGATCAGTATCAATATCGACAACAATCAATACCAATGTAGATACTGAGAACTAAATTCCCAGATGAAGCCCACTTGCGTGCACGTCACATAGGCGGAGATTTTATGAAGAATCACTTCGTATATGAACAGAGTGACAACAAACTAAATAAGAATTGATCAAACCCCAACCATATTGTCAAAGGTAAGGTTCAATTAACCTGTCTTTTTCACTACTATTAGAATCTGAGTGCTTGTGAAGAGTAGAATCCGATCCTTTTTTATATAAAAAACATGTCTTAATATTAAAGCAGAGTAAAGCATTAAATACTTAACTGGAAATAGTGATATCTACAAGGACCCTTCGGCTTAATATTTCTCCTTCTACCCAACAATTGTAAGATGCTAGTTCCTGGGTCACATTTGACCAATTTGAGTTATTAAGATAGAAAAAAACCAAATACTGACCACTCCATGTGTTAATTGAGTAGCAAAATTATAACAAAATGGGTTCCACCTTAAATAACAAATTTTATTTAATGAATATTCCATCTCAATATCTAATAATTCAGATCCAGAGAAATATTCTATTCATTTTATAAATAACTACAGAAGTCACTTTCACTATATTTCCAAGTCTGGACTCTTAACATTAAACCTACCTACAGTAACAAGAACTTCCACAGTTTCATTTGCCAAAAAACAAAAGAGGTTAGATAAACACTTCAAGAAGTAACAAAGCATTAGCAACTCGTTAGCCCTACCTCACAAAATCAAATCCTATGCATATATGTGACGCAAAACAAGTGTGACTGCTTGCATCAATAGTTAGATTAGCTTCTTAAGACTTGTGTCGCATAGTGTGGCTGTGGCCGTCCACTGGCACTTGGACCGTACCAAATGTCAATGTTTTATCATATTAGCCACACAAATTTGGGGAACTCTCAAAATGACTACCTTTCCTGAGGCACAAGATAACCACTGACCTTCACACTAGCAACTACTTCCCCCACAATTTTGCCATATTCCTTAAACACACCTCCTGCAGGAAAGGGACCTGGTTCACTGTTTCATGATCAACACTGATGGTAACATTCCTACCCTGAAAAGAAATCATAGCCTATGCATTTAGTGATGACAAAAACAGCATCTGGGAATTCTTCCATCTCAAGAACAGTGTGCCTTGGATTCAGTGAGAACACCTGAACCATAGCCGAGGAAAGTCTAAAACTCCAAGCCACCACTAAGATATGGACCCAATCTTCTCTGCATCACAGCACTCTGAAGAGAATATATATAAGTTCAAATAACATATCAAAGCTTCATTTGTTTAGCACCTTACATAAGACATGTTGATGAGACTACTGTTTCATGAGTTTCTCGCCCCCGTCTCTCCTTCAAATTCCAATTTCTGTCTTTAATCCCAGAACAGAGCCCAACAGAACTTTGAGCCTCTTCGCCTTCTAATCGTGCTCTCTGAATTTTGTTGTGGTACGTAGGACAGAATTGGATTTGAAAAGCCTTATAGGAAAAATAAGGCACCAATGCAGATACAACAACACAGAAGATAATCAACCAGTAGAGAGGAATCGGCGCACAAGCTTCCACGAGGACATGGTATGCAGTTGTAGAAAACGTTGGTGGAAGAAAACCATAAATAACCAAGAAGATGTACCACAAGAAAATGCTACCCCAGATGAGAAAATGTTGGATCCATGTGAAGTAGTTGATGGCAAGAGCCATCTGGCAGTTTACAGTCCACACAACACAAGTGTACATTAAAACCCCGAGGACTTCATACCCTGCCACTTTTCCATCTCTCCGGAAGGCCTGGTGAAGGACTGAGCTGGTGGTGAAGAAGAAGATGATAACAGAACTGGTAACCGCATTAAGCATCCAACCAAGTATACGAGCCCAGCTGAAGAGGATGTTCTGTACACCTTCTTGATGTAACAGAGGGTACTGTATAACCGATTGAGAAGTGAGAATATATATGGGGGGAAAAATAGAAAATGAAAAAAAGTTCCTCCTGGCTAGAGTAGGAGATGATGATGAATGATGACAGGAAAAATGATGTCCAACAGACGACCATTTACTTTACATAACAAATTTGTCGGATGTAATAATGAACTGGTCGAGCAATTTCCCACGTTCACAACAAAGTGTTGGAAGAATAATATAATTATAGTTAGTCAAATAACTGAGTAACTATGTATTTGAAACATAAGCCCTAGTTCCCTTTATAATGATTTCATACTTTTGTCTTCCAATAAACCAATAAACTAACCTGCATGTATGATTTCTCTGTTTGCAATGAGGATATACTTCTCCTAGGAACCTTTTTAGCTTTTACTATTTGCTTTATATCGATCCATGTATTAAAGAGCTAAGTACATGAATTGTGTACCTTGAGGCAGAGGCGTGCTGAAACATCCTGATCAAAGACACCAAGCGCAATTACAGGAAGGGAAGTGAAGAAGACATTGTAGGTGGACATGTACCAATCATTATAAGCAGGTTGGCCGGAGAAAGAGGCACACGCCTCAAACCAAAATAAAGTTAAACCAAATGTTATGTCTTTGTAGAAAAAGTAGCATATCTGCAGGCACAAATAAAAAGTCACTACGTTAACCTCACATTAAGAATATTTAATAATTGACGACCAAAATCCTGACTTTTTAGTGACAAAATGCCACTCCTCTGAAATTTTCATTCATGTAAGACTAGAAAGAAAACAATCACAGTAATTGTTTTCCTCCAGCTTACTACTAAAACAGGAGTTGTTCTCATTCTCGTTTACAGTTTTCTATTAATGAATTTTAATGTTAGATAGAAGCAGTAATGGTTAGTTAAGAAAATTGCCCAACCCAAATTTAATGGGCTTCCATGAAAACATCACAAAGAAAAATAATGTCAAAAAATAGACAAAGAGTCATCAAATTAGGAAGCACTATTATGTAACAATTGAAATTTTGATTATCTTCCAATGCTATTATTGCTTGATTCAAGATGGGTTTGAAACCAGCAGCTTTTGCATTTCTTTTCTGAAATTATATTTAAAATTTCATTTGTACCATTGTTACCAAAATGTTCTTGTTTCTTTTTATCTTCGAGCAGAGAAGTTCTGATCTTGAATTGTACTTCTAAGATATTTCTTTGTAAACTTTAACATAAGTTTTATCTTCTACTTCTTTGCACTAAACTCTTTCCATATTGAATTGTTCAAACTGTGTAGATTTCTAATGAAGGAATTTAGAATTTTAGATTTCTCTATACTATTTATAGCTGCTGAATTTAATTGATATTTGTTATATGGACTTCCTTGGGCATTGAACTCAGAAGATAATGAATTTGTCATGTAGGTCTTTACTTTCTTTCACCAAATATGTGGTGCACTTCCCCCACTCCCAGCCAAAATTACATACTTGATTTTGGTGTTTGATGGTCCAATTGAGAAAAGAGGGTCTCTATGACAACTGAATCCATTTTATCTCGTATTCCCAAAGTATATTGGAAGGATACATACTTTAAAAAAATAAAAAATTCATAGTTAAATAGTTAAAAGTAAGTTACTAAACAACATCATTATGTGGACCATCAAGTCAGGAACAGGGTGCACTGCATGCTCAGGTAGTGCTACAAGGCAAAACAAATTGGGTACGGTGCCCCTGGTTCCTATGCATAGTGCTACACCTCAACCATCAGATTGTGTTAAATGCCAGTTTACCTACTTATACTCAAAGGCTGAAGCGAGGATTATTTTTACTTCTAAATATAACTTTTGAGATTTCCCAAATACCAAAACAGTTCCACCTGTCATACCTATTGAAGCTTTCCATCAATGACATTTCTTTTCTTTTCCTTTTTTACCTCTAGCTAGTGTATACTCTGTATAACAGAGGGTGAGCCTTGAAGCAATGGTAGGGTTGTTCTATTGCAACCTCGTGGTCATGGGTTCAAATCAAGGAAACAGCCTCTCTGCGAAAGGGGGGGTTAAGGCTGCGAACATCTGCCGCTCCCCAGACCTTGCAGTAGCAGGAGCCTTGTGCACTGGGACGCCTCTTTTTTTTAATATATTTATAGGCTACGTGATATTTTGACTGTTGGTTAAGATTTTGGGCCAAATATTTTTCGTGTCCTTTTAGAAATAGGGTTTGAAGTGGTGCATATTTAAATCTCAGTTGAGGTTCTGGAAAATTTTTAGCATCCAAATAAATCCAAGGGGAAAAAAGAAAGTTCTAAAACTCTAATATTCCTATAAATTTTCCTATTTCTCAGCTTGCCTTTCCTATTTTGCCTAGAACTCAAATATAGTTCAGTATGGTTCCCCTTAAAACCGGATCAAAAACTTGAATTCCAAGAGTTTCACTGAAATTTAAAACCTAGGACACTGTGATTGAAATTGTAGGTCACAGCTTTTACCATCATGGCTATTCGCCTGTAACACCAATGGCCATGCACCAGCAACAGACGCTCCAGAAAACGAAACTGAGCTATTGCAAAATCACTAGCCATTACAGCCTGCAAATGAAAACCAATCCAAATGAATATATTGACTATCATTTGTCATTTAACAAAATAAGTTGATTGAAGAAAAGATGTTTTCATTATCATATAATGTCATTCTTGCAAGAAGAGGATTATACTGGGATAGATAGATCCTCTTTCATCTCTTTTCGACCCTTATTAAAAGACAGAAATAGGCATCCATAGGATGTTTGGCAACTAACTGGGTGGCACTATCTAGGTAAATGGAAGGTGCCACACTGCAAGTATATTCTGAATGTTGTTTACAACCTTGTGATAAGCAGAGAAGAGGCCACAAGGATCAGACTCACTGGATATGACCTCATAAGCCATTCATTTTTAAATTTTAACTAGAAAAATCAATATTATTCTATTACTCCATTCCGCCACCTATAAAAGAACATCCAGTATACAAAAATCAGAAGAAAAAATTATCTTGATTCAGCTTTCACATGGCTGTATTTTCATGAAAAGGCGGCCTCAAAGATGGCAAAGTTAGTGTAAAGATAAAAAAGAAACAATTTGAGACCAAAAGCGTCCAAGAAGTGACATAGGAATTTTTCCTGAGAGGTAGTCTTCCCACTCCCAAGAGAGGAGATTTTCCAAGGAGCACCACTACCCTTACATTGCGTATATCTTGTACACAGTACAACCAACCTCTAAGCCCAATTATTGATTTACAGTACCCCATCATAGCAATAACTCTCACAAGAAAACCCTAACTGGAAATTACCAGACCCCAAGTCCCCGCAGATTACAAATGCCAATCTCTTTCTCCTAGCAAACCTTCAGTTGAGATTTACCCACTAGCAGTGCAAGCTAAAATGTAGCAGGACAACAACCCAACTGGCATACATCATACATATGTTGGCTTGGGACTCGAGTCAAACCAGAACACACATCATTGGAGCTACAACATCAATATAATCACTATCGATTAGAACGGAACCAACCAAAAATATACAGAAGAATCTCAGCCAACTGTAGATGATAAGCAATTTGCCACGCAAAAGTACTCAAATGATTATTCAACCAAGTCATACTAAGCGAGGGTAATGGGTTTATGCCATGCACTAGATGAACTCACAAGAATGTCTTAAAATTAACCTATCCTAAAACTAAACTTGAATGGGAAATTTTTATCAAGATTATGAGCACCATGATTCTAAAAATAAGGTGAAAGACCTAAATCTGAAAGGATAAGTGCATTAACCATAAACAAACAAGCTTAAATACTTCAAACCAGTCAATGGGCATAAAGTTGATAACTTGCTCACAGCTAGCTGAAACGAATTCCAGGTTACATGACCTTGGGCTTGTTAACAGTTAAACAAGCATTTCATAGATTTCAATATTACATAGCTAGTCCAGTCAAAGGCAGAGATCAGAACTAGTTTTGGAACTAACTGAAAATGAGTAATATGAGATGAGTGACGAAGATGTGTCCTATTGCTGTCTCTGTAAATGTTTTGCAAAGATCATAACTTTGTGAAGAGTCCTACAAGTATAAAGACATATCATTAATTGTATATTTTTTAGAATACTCACTCAATCCAAATTTCCTTTTACTGTCGATGAAAAAAAAATGGTCGTTTACCAAAAAAAAAAAAGAAAAAAAAATGGTCTAGTCAATACTAAACTGAACATCCAACTACTGTTCTGGCATCTACCTTTGCTTCTCTGCCACGTGAACTACCGAGGTATAATATATAGAGATAACATAAACAGTACATTACCAGAAAAAAACAAAAGAATCTTCATGAACAAGTATGTACAAATGATTAGATCAGGTAGTTATTAATAATCTAAGTTAATTTAACATATTTCTCAGCTTTGCAGAAACATAATTTCCAGCGTATATGTAATATATAACTTTGGTTTCTATAATTTAATGAAAATAACTTTAGAATAGTTAGTTTGTTAGGAACACAATTCAACTCAACTACGTCTTTTTCTTAATAAATGGAGTTGGCTACATGAACCCATTCTCACCATTCAACCACATTTAAAGCTGCAACCATATTTGTTTCACTTCTACCCAAGTAATCTTCGGCCTACATCTAGTTCTTTTAGATACTCTAATATGAAAACTATCACTCCTCACAGTGCATTCAATGGCCTCCGTCGTACATGTCCTGACCATTTCAAACGACTCTTCTTCAACTTTTCATCTAGCTGGGCCACTGTTAAATCACCCCTAATCTATTCATTAACTCTTCTAGTTCTTTTAGCTCCTCTAATATGAAAACATCACTCCACCTCACAGTGCATTTAATGCCTTCCATCGTACATGCCCAGACCACCTTAAACAACTCTTCTTCAACTTGTCACCTATCAGGGCCATTGTTAAATCACCTCTAATATATTCATTATCCCTTCTAGTTTTGCCATTCATCCACCTTAACATCCTCATTTCAGCTATACAAATTTTATTAATGCAAGTGTTGTTAGGAACACAATAGCATATAATACATATTTTTAGTGTTCAAATTTTCAAATTGAAACTTGAGTAAGTAGTCATTGGAGGCAAAAAAATAAATAAAAAAAATTGGGTATTCACAGAATTTATTATTTGATAATTGAACTTAACAATTTGAGACAGTCAAACATAATCGTTTGGTATAACAAAGAAATATGATGACACAATATTCATATCATCAAAGTTGTAGGGTTTGTGCAGTTAGATATCTCACTTCAATTATAATGAAAAAGAGAAAGAGATGTCTAAGTTCGGGAACAGCTCAGCTTCGCCCACATCATTGGTATATCACCTAGATGGTCAGGCATTTTTACAACATTAATCAAGGTTTTCCAGCACCTATTGAAGTAGAAGCCACCCACATCCGTGCTCCTTTGGAACACATGCCCAAACCTACTATGTCACAGGTTTTTAACAGTAGAATCAATATTTACATGTATAATCCCTTATAGAAACTTGCAGCGTATCCTGCTTTCAGGTTGTATGTTTTCTATTTTTTATTAATAAATTTTGGTTATTTAGGAAATAAAATATGTCAAGAAGAAAACAGAACGGAGATACCATAGGAAAGATTCCATTAACACTTGGAGACCTCCCCAAAAAAAAACCAAGACCAAAAGCATGAATGCCACACACACACAAAGACCACAGAACAGACTCAACAATGTAGCGGCATCTGATTTCTCATTAGGAAATCCCTCTAGACAATATTAGATTACACGAAATTTGCAAGATACATAATAATAGATACCCTTAAGACAAATTTAAACTGAAAGATTTAGAGGATACCCTCCCTAATAAAGAATATAAGAAAGATCAATATGAAATAAATGACACACTAATTCTTTGTTCTAATAAGTTAAATATATATACTAATTAATGAGACAAAAGACTCTTCATATCCATAGAAACTACGATAACCTGCATTCCCTCCACACCGCTGATGCCAACACCTATATCTGCTTCTAGAAGCATGCCAACATCATTTGCTCCATCACCAATTGCTAATGTTGTTTTACCTGTTGACTTTTTCACCAATCTGGTAACCTGCATGTCTTCTACATTTCTATTAGATTATTTTAACATCAATAACCGAAACTGATGATTCATCATAAACTGAAACAAATTAAATTTTAAAAGAGTCTGTGAGTCAACAAGATGAAGCAGCACTTACAAGTGCTTTCTGTTTTGGTGAGGAACGACAGCAAATAACAGATGCACAATCGATTGCAAGCTCCAGAAACAAGCTCTCTAGATCCTCCGCAAGAGCAAAAGTCAAAGACTTACCATCAATTATCAAAGCAGATGAAACACGACTTTGTCTAGAAGAAACAACTTGAAATTTTCCTTCCCGCATTTGCATCGTCACACTCTCACGAGAAGCCTAATAAGATCAGAATTATAGTATCAACCAAAGATTCCTTCTCCCCCTTCCCCCCCCCCCCCCCAAAAAAAAAAAAATGATTGTTCAATCATTTCGTTCAGAATCCTGGCATTTTGCATACCTTTGCAATGGCTTCCTTGTCTCCTTGTTTCTCCAAGGCAATGATATCTGGAGTATCTAGTGTAATCACAATTTGCCTCATCCCTTCCCTCAGCAAGCTACATGCATACCTGTAGGATATCTTTGGGTTATTATATTTCTGAATGGATACACAGACCTCATGCTCGCCACACTATATTAACGAGAAATGGATTGAGAGCTTAGCAAATCAGACCCAATATTGACTGCAGTTTCCAACTTGTCCCCAGTTAAGACCCATATCTTAACCCCAGCCTGGGAGAGCTTCTCAATGCACTCAGGAACCTGTACATTCAAAGAGGTCATCAGTTCAAAAGTCAACCTTCTATTCATGTACAAACTTCTTCCTAAACAAGATTCTAGCAAGATTCCATTGTTTATAAGCTTTTGTGTTCTTATGCAAGTATATATATATATAGAAGCATTCTCAGTGGAAGATGTTAGATATGTTACAGACTTACGGAGCCTCTGGAAGGTATTTATACATTTTTACCCTTGTGCTTGTCTGTGCTTCTAGCTAGGGTTGTTTGTAAGTGCATGCTTTTCAACAGAAAATAGATATAGTTAACTTTTTTTTTGTTGGGGGGGGGGGGGGGGTGTGTTATTCCAGCCCCAAAGCATAATGTGTAATCAATTGCAGTTATAGGATGAAGCATTACTTAAGAGATACCACCCACATAGCAATTTTGTGTGCAGTGCTCCATTACTAGTCAAAAGAAGTTTCAAGACGACAATTGGATATTCACCCCTCTTTGCAGTTTGTCTTCCACAGCCGTAGCACCAAGAAGTATCAAATCCCATTCAATCTTATCTGCTGCAGCATCTACCAGTGCATCTCTGTCAGCAGAAACAGATGTTTTGGCCTTTAAGAACTCCTCTTCCCACATTGTGTACTCTTCTTCAGCCAGTTCACGATATGCAATTATCAAGGTTCTTAAGCCTGCCGCAGCATATATGTTAATATGATCTTTGGTCTCTACCTCAAATATCCGCCCATCATTTGAGAGCCTTTCAAACATTACACTGGACGCAATCAGAAAAAGACAAACTTTTGTATCAAAACATCTTACTATAAGTTTATGGATTCATTAGCACAGAATATATAAACGTAGGACATCAGACCTGTCTGCACCCTTGCAAAGGAGTAACAACTGATTCTCTTCATTCCTCACTATCACGGACATTCGCTTGCGGGAACTACTAAATTCTATGACATGAAGAAGCTCGTACGATCTGGAATTACTAAACCAAGTCAAACAAAATTTGCATAAAGAATTTCTAAATAAAACTAGTTAGGCAAGTGGAAATACCAATATCCAAGAAAACGAACCTATCAACCTTTTTTCCAGTCTTAGGATCTAATTCATGCAACTTTATCCTATTCTGTGTCCTTTCATAGAATTCAAAGCCAAGCTCCTTTGCAGCTATGACAAACGCAGCTTCATCTGGTGACTCGGCTTCATAAGAAATTTCACCTGACTGCTTATTCACATCAGGAATGGCAGTATGGCAGATAGCTAACACACGAAAGAATTTCTGTATGACATCAGCATGAGGTTCATTCATCCACCTCCCTTCCATGAGACGTTCGTCCATGAAGTTGAAACCCTTGATTGACTTTCTTGAGTCCACAATATTGCCACTATGCTTCTCTATACCAGACGAAGCGTCAACAGATTCAAGAGCACCATCTTTTTTCCTTCTTGTGATAGCCTGCTCCACTTCAGTAATACCACGGCCATAAGCGATACCAGCTATGGAGCATTTAACGAACTCCATAGAGTTGCATGTTAAAGTACCAGTTTTGTCAGACAGTATAGTATCTACCTGACCAAGTTCCTCATTCAAATTTGAAGTGCGAGCACGGGCTGGCCTATCTGTTTCCTCATAATACATATCCTGGTCTTGGTTAATAAATATGGTCTGTAAAACCTTCACAATTTCAATGGAGACATACAAGGATATTGGTATCAAATATCCATACAACATAAGACCCGTCAAGAAATGGAAAAATGCTGCAAAAGAAGCTCTTCTTGGGTCAAAAAATACAGTTGTAGAATCTGGTCTAAGATACCACCTTTTATACCTTCCTCCACTAATATCATTCTTAGTTTGAACACCGAAAAAAACAGATCCAACAGAAGAAATCAAAACCAGGACACCGAAAAGGAAATAGATTATCTTATCCATTTTCCTTTCAACCTTACTCCTCTTTGAAGGAGGATCTGTAGCATTCTGCATTACTTTTGTGTCATGACCAGTAAAAATGACCACTCCATAGATGTATTCAGTGTTTCGAAGCTTTGAATCTCTCAGAAGAATTTGCTGAGGCGAAAGAGAATACTGTTTGCCATCATAGTACAAACTTCCTATGAAGGAATACAAGTGTTCATTTGGGTCCTCACATTTCACAACTGCTTTAAATTTCCGGAAGTACTCATCATGCAGAGCAGCTGTTGCCTCCAAACTCTGCTTGACTTTTAAATTCGTCTCACCATCAAGGTTCATGGTCTCAACATAACAAATCCCATCATCATAACTTGAAGAAAGCAGAAGCAGATCAGCAGGAAAGAATTCATCTTTCTCCACCATGACAAGATCTCCAACCTGGAGATTCTTCCACCTAGTTTCATGAAAGGTATGATCCTTTTCATACACTTTGACCTTTCGATTATTTGCCTCTATATCCTGGAACCAATATACATTATTTGAATTGTAATAAAGATTAAAAAGGACAAAGTCAAATGCGGTAATCAAGACGACAGCTAATTATTGATTGGAGACTATCTAACAGAGGTCAAGCCCATAAACCATCCAAGAGAACAGCTGGCACACAAATAAAATACACAAGTCTACAAGGTGCAAGCTACAATATGACAGTAATCACTGCTGTTTCATGCATCAGTTTTAAAGATGTATCTGCTTCCATATATGCATCAACAATTGGATAAACCATAACTTCAAAATAGATAAACCCATCGACAACCCAAGATATATAAACCTTTCAAGAGAAGGCCAAAAATTAAATCAGTTAAGCTCCCCTCCTTTCTGAAGGCTTTTGGCACTTGTTCTTTAATTTTCTTTTTTCAGTTATTGCCCTTACACCAAGGCAATATAACTATCCTAATAAAAGGGGGAAAAAAAGACGTGCCGGGGGGACATGAAGAAATGATATTAATAAATGTAGAAGCAACATAAAGGATTCTTAACCACAAGAAATGATTGGCTTTGTTGAGTTGGATTGGATCGAGGATTGACACTTCGACAAAGGACTTGGCCTCTTCTTCTTCCAAATTTTAAACTCTATGTTATCATTACACCTAGAATTTTTTACATATGACAGTAGAAAAGGGGACAAGAAGAAGAAAAAAAAAGATTGTTAAGTATACCATGCACCATAAGTGTCATGGCAACATGATGAGCTTATTCCAGATATGTTTTCCATATCCTGCTTATGTTTCCTTCATCTTCTGGGTACAGACACCTTGATGCTCGCTGGTTACCTTAGGCATTAAGACCACACTTGTCAGCTATGTGCCGCCTAGGGTGCACATTGACAATTATGTAACATTTACACTTTCAACTGATTTCACTGAATTTTCATCCCCTTAGCAAAGTAGAGTTATAGTGATGGTGGTCTGAGAAAGTAAGCACCAGCCACACACACACACACAGAAGAGAGAGTGTGTTTATCAGAAAGTAGATAAAGATGGAGAGGGATGTATTTATAGGCCTGGTGCAATAGGCTGCTTAAGAGAGTGAGAAAAGCCATGGATGAATATGAAGAGAGAGAAGCAAATAGGTGCAAGAAGTCCGGCGACTGGTTTTTGTTATCAAGAGGTGCATGAAGTCCATTAACCTTTTTTTGTTGTCTATTTATTTTATGGGAAAAAGAACTCTGTCCAGAAGTGTGGCTTACACCAGCACTCCCATGAGTCTATCTCTCTCCTCCCCATATGAAAAGACAGCTCTGCCCCTTTGTTTTAAGGAGGAGAGAGATAGATACATGGGAGTGCTGGCGTAGGCCACACTCCCGGACAGAAAACTCCTTCCCTTATTTTATACCCTTTTTACCTCTAAAATATCCCCTCTACTTTTAGTGCCAGGGATATCTAAGAGAACCTAGAATTGGCACAGCTGTTGGATAGTTAAGGTGTGTCTGAAAGAGTTCCTATGTGTATCTTCTTCTTCCCCATGATGTGTGACACTCTAAAAAATTAACTTTCCATTGCCACCACAAATACCAATGCTTTAAAACTTGACTACACCCATTCAGAGCTAGAGGAGATTGTTTATCATAGATGATTAATTTTAGTAAAAGAGTGTCTGAGACTGTTATGTGCGTCTTGAATTCTTGTACCTGTTTCGAAGTTTGCCCCGCTCCGACATTTTTGGTGGCAACCCGAAAGGGAAATTTTGTGAGGTTTGTGATGGTAGCGGAGGGCTTGGGCCGATAGGTACGACCTGGCCCGACTTGGACGAGTATTTCTTTGTTTTATTGTCTTGTTGTGTAAGCAAGAGAGAGAAGTGAGATTTGGGGATTTTTGAGTTAGGGTTTTCTAGGGAGAGTTCTTGCTGCGACCTTTGGGTGCTCTTGACAGATCTCCACTGTAATGTTTCTTCCCTTACATAGTGAATCATCTTCAGCTTCGCATGTGGATGTAGCACATCACATTGTTCTGTGAACCATGTTAAATATCTGTGTCATCTTTGCTTGAATCTGTTTTGTTTCTTCATGTTTCTTGGTGTTTGCGTTAACAGAGACCATCCGAGCCGGTTATTGATTATCATTCTATCCTACTATACTTTCCCTGGTAAAAGCTCAGGCTATTTCCATATTTCGCTTCTTTGCTGTCTGTGTGATAAGTTTCTATTTTTTTATCAAAGCATGTTAGGACATTTTATTTGGGTTCTAATTTTTAAACCTGGTGTTAGCTGTTGCTTGCCTTAGCACTGAGACAGATTTTAACTTTACCAATGTGAATTAGACCAAGAAGAAAGATGTTGAAGGTGAAGAAAGTAACAGAAAGAAACAAATTAATTCCATAATGGGCAACATCCATTGCAGACCACTTTTAGAAACTGAAAGCAATGTGTCCATCATTGCTGCTACAGGAAACTCCATCACCATGAGCTCCAAATTTCATAATGAACTTCATCTGCTACAGATCCCTTTCGAAATTTGTCACCCCATGCATTAGTGCATGACCCATCAATTTCATTGTTATGTGCCCCTAAAACTCCCTTCTATAATCAACTCTCAGCTACAATATTTGGGAGATCAAATAAGCTTGACCAATTATCAGCATCAAGTTTTATTGGTTATATAACTTTAGCGGTTGATAGACCATGAAAGCATCATCTTAACTTTTGACGATACAGTACATGTAGTTGTTAAAAGATATATAGACATTAACTAGTGTTAAATTTGGGATCAAGCCATTCTCGCATGTTTATGGAAACTCTTGGATATCTTCACAATTCTGAATGTAGCATTTGGTCCATTCTTAGCCAGTTTTTGTCTGCGAATATTTTCCCCTCGACACCAAAGTTAGAAAATTTGAATTTGGACATGGATTATACCACCCCCTCCCCCCCCCCCCAAAAAAAAAGGACATGGATGGACAGTTTTTAATATCACAAGTCCAATAATTTCACATTAAGACGGAATCGCTTACAACTATATGAAGCAAAAGCATTATAAGATTCTCCTCCCGTTATGATAAAAGCATTTACAAGAATTGCCCACTCAGGTGTGCTTAATGAAGGAAACCTCATCAACTACAAGGGGGACCTCTACTTGAACCAGACAGACAACCTCCAAAAGGGTTAGGATATTCATCTCCATGGTGAGGGTTCAAACAGCCCCCTTCTTTTTTAATGCACTGATAATGGTCAGTTATATGAGTGCTCTAATGCCCTTATCACTGAGGTTTTTTAATATAAATGTTAACTTTGGAAGGGTAAAAACAAACAGATTTAAATCTTCTAGCCAAGAAGAAGTCAAAAAAGTTAATCTACCACAACTGTGATTCATGCCAAATATCAGAAATTCCCAGAATCAACAGAGACCTAATTGGTTTTGCTTCAAGCAATTAAAAGACGGTAAAATCAAATTTTGCTAATTATAATCCAATCACACCCATAATGTGTTAGGTACTCAAAACTATAGAGCTGAAAAGATTTAAAATCTAAGATAGCAAAGTTACCATAGATTACCTGCTTCCTGCGCCTCCAGTCTTCGACAGCCTCCTTGGCCATCGTAGCTCCAATCACTATCACAAGAGGTACAACAATGCTACCAGCCCGGTAAGGCGCCAAAGGACTAAAGGAAACACAAGCTACCACAAGAAAGTATAGGTTTGCAACCCTTCTAAACTGCTCAAACAAAGACTTGGGGATGAAATTAGCTGCCGTATACTTGGTGGTGGATACATAGTTTCCCCTGTAGTTAAGCTGTAATGCTTCAGGGTTTTCAGGGTCGTTACAGTAGACCACTCTCGAGTAACCTCTCTGCCCTCTCAGGGAATGATCATCCTCAGTCGAAGAACGGATGCACGAAAACGAGTAGAGTTTGCTAAAGAGTATCCCTCTCCTCCGGCCACCCCGCATTTTCTGCTCCCCACTGATAAGAAATGGTGCTTAATTCCTTGTTCTGCTAATGGAGAAGAACCATCAATCTCCTCTCAAATTTCCATTGCCATGTCTCCTCCATTTCAGAATATGATCCGTAGAAAATTAAGAGGATTGGAAAGGGATGTCAGGCGGACAAAAAGTACGCTAGATGAAACACCCGTTTGAACATCAATTGTTGACAAAAACGCCAATTCCCTAAACAACTAAGAGAAACTAAAGTATTCACTTTCATGAAGAGATCATTGAGGCCTTTAAAAAAGAAACAACAGTACAAGAAGAATAAGCAACAGTTTCGAACAGAATTTGATGACAAAGATGCCAATTCCCTAAACAACTAAGAGAACCTTAAGTATTCACTTTCCTGAACAGATCTTTGAGATCTATAAAAAAGAAACAAAACTCAACAGCTTCATACACATAAGCGGGAATTCTTGAGTTACCAGACCATAATATTTGTACAAAAGAAACTGAGCTGACCACCTATAATACCAAGCTCAGACGATGAATTAGCGAGAGATTCTCTGAACATGGAGAGAACATAACCGAATTGCAGAGAATTGAACAAAAAAGAATCCAATAGAGCGAGTGGATTAATTCGAAAGTTGAACAAAACCCTAGAAAACGGAGATTCTAAAGATGATTCCTTACTTGAGGTTTAAGTTGAAGAGATTTGTTCCTTCCTCAGTCAGCTCAAACACGGTATTACAGACACTGAGAGCAAATCCATCCATTTGTACATTGTAAAAGATTGAAAACAAAACATGGTTTCTAGTTTTCTGCGTTAGCGATTTTGAAGCGTCGCATTATTATCGCTTCTGTAAGTGAGACGAGGTTGGTTACCGTTCAACTGCCCCAAGTGCCAAGACGCCATGGTTTTCCTTTTCTCATACCTTCTTTTCGTTTATCGTATTCAATGCTTTACGAAGAAAGGAAATACAGACTTACAGAGTACGAACAGGGATTCTATTTTACTTCTGAGATACAAAGAACCATTGGTGCTTTTTATATGTCCACCGTAAGATTAGAATCTCCCTAATCATGTAAATTCCGATTGGTACACCTAGATACTCATCCAACTGTAAATTAGCTCGATAGAGCCATAGAGGTGCTTCCTTTCGTTATAGGGAAATTACATGTTTCCTGAATTAATTATAAATTTCTCCAGGTAAGTTTTTCTTGAAATACAGAAGTCAAGAACTAACGTTTCCAACACTCGCAGACACGTGTCAACTTCCTCGTCATCAATCTTCATCTTTAAGGAGTCTGAGTTCTGAACAGTGAAGTTACCGTACGGAAGTACCTCTGTACATGCGTTATGATCTTTGATGTGGTGGGTTGTCTACTTGTCTACTTGTCCTAACTCCTAACATGTCAGAATGAAAGACAATAATGATTTATAACCATTAGATTGAAATCTTTTTGTGTGATAGGATCTAAGAGCGTGCGAGCGTAAACCCCGCCATAGAGATGCAGAATCAATTCTCAATCATGGAAACATGGCGGTCGGTGCAACCACCGGGGACAAAGGAAGGAGACTACTCCCCCAGTGCTTATCACAAGTCAATGAGTCAAGCCATGATTGGAATTTCATGGAAAACGAAAGCTTTTGAGGGTTTAAAGATACTCTGTAATCATCGATATAGTATTTATCTTCTACCTGATCCTCTGTTATCCTTCCACGTCCCCACAACAGCTATGTCGTATCCAATCAGGGTTTACAAATCTGGATTCGGGCGGATTGTCCCGGCCCATCCCGAATCGGTCAGATGGGTGAGATATGCTCTAATTCTAGTTTTTGGAAAATGATCAACCGGGTCAGAAGACTCGGACCATCCAGAATCAAGATCGGGCTCCACTAATTTTCAATTTTTTGAAACCCTAAAAAAAAGCATATCCAGTGCTCAAGGTTCCCACCATTGCAAGGTTTGAGGAGGGTCATAAATTACACAATCTTACCCATGCTTTTGTAGATAAGCTTTTTCCAAACTCGAACCCATGACCCTTTTTTAACCCCATGTTTAATCAAATTTAAAATTGTCAAGGGCATAGCGTGTTTACTCATGGTTTTATAAGATAGTATTGGGATTGGTGTCGGTCTACTGGTATGATTTGGTCACATCAGGACAAATCTTTTAACTTTAAGGAAAAAAGACATTACTTGATCATGTGGCTCCTACATCAAACACAGGAGTGCACGTAAGTATCACCCTACCCTTGAGAATTCAAAAATCCCATAATGTTGATGCTCCCATGCACACTCCCGATGCCCCTACGTGGATACAGGTGCTACACAGCCAGTCATTAATCTTTTCCCTAACCCCTAATCCCTAATGTTACTTAGAATTTTATTTTTAAACAAGTTTATCCTCAATTAGAGTGTGATAAGATAATATTGAACACCGCCAGTGACACGCGCAATCCAATGCCCTTTTTTTCTATACGATGGTTTTGTGTACAAGCGTTAAATTCCCAAATAAGTTGAGGTGTTAGTGGTTTAACAATAAAGGGAAGAAGTCAAGGGTAAGGTGTAAATGGGTGGGAAGTGGGAAACATGATGAGAAGATTCTCATCATGGTATGCCAAAGATGACACATGAAGAGAAGGTTCTCAGGTATTTTAGAAAGTTCATAAATAATTTGAGGATTAAGTAAATCTTTTCAAAAAATCAAACTATATATTGAATATAAAATAAATTTTAAACATTTTTTTTTTTTGTGAGAATAAAAAGATATATTACCTAAAGAAAATATTACATCTAAAAACCTATATGAGTTTGTCCGTTTGTACAGTAATGAAAGATAAGATTAGAGAAGTTCCGAGTTGCCTCAGCAAAGGTCAAAAAACTTTCAACGAGATTTCAAGGGATTGGGTGTGTGTGAGGGTTTCGTAGGAGATTGTAGGGCTCCTTGTTGGATATCCACACATGCTGTATAGAGATTCGTTCAGCCTTTGCTCTTTCCCATCCCTATAGCAATCCTGGATGTTCAACTTCACGCAAATCCTGTGTTAGAGTATGACCTGTAACTAATAGAAAATCGTGGCCATGAAGCAAAAGCTTAAAGGTTTACTGGGCTAACTTAAGAGCGAGTTCAAAAATTCCTGCAACCAATAAACCATGTGATTTCAAAAGAGGGTTAGTAGGCATATGCAACCATAAAGGATCGATATTACATTGCAATTGCTCCATTATGGTAGAAGACTTGGTAGGGGGTCTGATATTCATATCATCAGCCCACTTAAGAACATTGTTAATGATAAGGAGAGGATTGGCTCACAAGCCACGCATACTGCCTTTGTTTCTTACATCCCAAATGAAATAACAAGTAATAATAAAAATAGACAAAATCCAAATAAAAGATTATTTATTAGGAGCAAAGTTGTTAAAAGCAGAGGCACGCATATGCATGATAGATGGGGCTGAAAGATGCTTAGTTCTCAATCCCAGAGGACCACAAACCCAAACACTCTTAATCCATTCACATGATATGAAAAGATGCCAGATGGATTCATCGTTAGTTCCACAGAAAACACATGTAGGGTCGATTGGCATCCATTTGGAAATAGAGGTTCTAACAGAAAGTCCTGCATTTAAGACACGTCAAAAGAAAAATTTAAAACGAGGGTGGATATTAAGATGCCTAAAAAACTTCCACCATTTAGGGAAAAGTTGGTTGCAAGATGGTGGTTGGCTGAGGTATGCAGCTGCCTTCTTGGTGGAAAACAGACCATTCGTTGATAGTGAACATCTCCATACATCCTCAGCAAAAGAAATATGAATACGCATAATGTTACGAACAATAGTAGGGGAGAAGACTGAAAGTAACTTAGTTCGATTCCATTGCAAATTTGTCATAAAATCAAAGACAGCAGTTTGTGTAAACATAGTTGTACAAATTGGGGAGAGTAAATACCTGATAGAGAAGGAATCCAGGGGTCGTGCAAGCATGAAGTTGAGGATCCATTCCCAATAACCCTTTGAACCATATTTTTGAGTGTGGGAAGGGTCTTCACTATACTATTCCAAGTTCAAGATCCTCTCTTTGATAGAGTTTTTGGGTCAAAAATAGAAGATCTAGGAAAATACTTGGCTTTGAGAACCTTAGCCCAAATACTCGAGGGTTGAGAGAGTAATTTCCACCCAAGCTTCAAAATAAGGGCCGGGTTTTGAATAGTGGAAATTTTCGGATTCCTAAACCACCATCCTTTAGGGGTTTACATATTGTATCTCAACCAATCAGGTGGCCCTTTTTATGACTAAGATGGTCATTATTCCAAAAGTGGAGGTAAATGGAGTCTAGTTGTTTGCAAATCTTTTGTGGGAAGAGGAAGCTAGACATGAGATAGGAAGGGGTCGAAGCCAGAACTGATTGGATAATGATTCTCCTCCCTGTAAATGAGAGGAAATTAACTTTCCAGGAGGACAGCTTAGCTCTAACCCTTTCCACAATCATGTTAATATCTTTGCACTTGGATCGAGAATGTATCAGCTTGGTCCCAAGGTAAAGGGAAGAGGGTGACATTTCCTTCATCTGAAGGATGGAGCACAAATTGGCACAATGAGCATGGTTGACATTCTTACTGAAATAAATTTCACTCTTGTTAAAGTTAATCTCTTGACCAGTTAGATCAGAGAAGAGTTCAAGAACAGATTTGATTGTAAGAAAATCACCAGTTGTTGCTCTAAAGAAAATAAAGGAGTCATCAGCAAATAGTAAGTGAGAGATTTCAAGTGCAGACCTGACTACCTGATTCCTTAAAAAAACCAATGTCTCAGGCACCCAATAATCTAGAGAGAACCTCCATAGTGAGGAGGAAAAGGTAGGGACTTAAAGGACATCCCTGCCGAAGCCCTCTAGAAGGCTTAAGATACCCAACAGAGTTACCAACAATTTTAAAAGAGAAAGAAACAGTCGATATAAGAGTGGTCATAAGTGAAATCTAGTGTGCATCAAAGCCCAAGAAGGTGAGAAGATTACTTACCATTTGCCATTCAACCCTATCATAGGCTTTCGACATATCCAACTTAATAGCTGCATAACCAGACCTACCTTTAGTTTTTCTTAAAAATGTGAAAATTTCCTAAGCAATAAGAATGTTATCAGAGATTTGGCGCCCAGGAAAAAAGGCAACTTGGAAGGGGGAAATAAAAGAGGAGAGAAGGGGTTTCAGGCGCAACGCAATGATTTTGGCTAGAATTTTATACGTGACATTGCAAAAGCTTATTGGCCTAAAATCAGCAACAATTGAGGCCTGGTCAGATTTAGGAATCATGCAAAAGAAAGTATGGTTGCACCCAAGAGGAATAGAGGTAGTAGAAAAGAACTGATGAACACACATAGAAATGTCCTCCCGAATAAACTCCCAAAAATGGTGGAAAAAGTAAGCCTGAAAGCCATATGGTCCCGGGGCTTTGAATGCTCCAGTAGAAAAGACAGCCTTTTTTATTTCAGCCAGGTCAGGAATGGAGGCAAGGGAAGAGGCATTGATTATTTCAGAGGTTGGGGGTAAAAGGCATTGTACAATGGAGGAGTCAACTTTTTATCGTGGATCTGAGCAATTTCAGCCTTTCTCGTGGATTTGAGCAATTTCAACTTTTTATTTTTGTTTGATAGATAGGATATTTTGGGTTTAGATTAATGAATCGAAATTCCTTTCACTTATGGTGAAAAATAATTCTTCCATTATGAAAGACCTTCCTACATGAACCACCTCAAAAAACTCTTCTGACGAACTATTTTACATTGTAATACCAATCATTTCTTCAATTGCAGTCATACGATTATCATTCAATATAACCTCTACGAGACTCTCCATTGATCAATACTATAAATTTTTAATCCATATAAGTCACGGGGCTGAAACCTTGTGGATAGGTTGACCTACTGTCCACTTCTCACATGTCAAATTTATACTCTTTGGTATAGTTTAAATTTATGTTTATCAGACACATAAACATAAATAGATGTGTTTGGTATGATTTATGACCCCTATTTCTCATTAAAATAAATCAATATAAGCAGAAATTCATAAACAGCTTAAAAGTTGTTTATGAATTGTCATAATAAACTGTTAGAGTTTGGTTATGCGGGTATCATTAATGAACATGAGCAGAATTTCTATTTAAGTGAGAATAAATTGGTAAAATTAACAAAAATTAGAACAAAGCCTATTTTTACATCCCTCTCTCTCCAACCCCCACCCCGCTCCCACCATAATACATAATATATCTTGACTTGAGAATACCAAACCTATTTTTCATTATATAATCTATTATGTCTAGTAGTAACCAAACGATTATTATTTATAGCCCATAACCTATTATCACAATTGATTATCCATAAATATGTTATAAATAAAATATAAACTATGCCATAGAGAGCATTAAAGGCAAATCAAATAGTCAAACAAAATTTGAGACTACTAAGAGGGTGCATGAGATTGCAGTAACCATATAATCAGAATTAGATAGATCGAATCAGACCATATGAATCAAAATCAGCCATAGACGATCTTGATTCCTTCTGATTCAACACAACCAATTCTTGGTCCAAAACCCTAGGTCACTAAGTTTTTCAGACATGAGGACCAATTCCGTAATTTCTTTTAACCGATTCCAATCCACGTGTTTTGAATCTTTGACTAAAGTAAGTGCATGGACATATATGAAAATGTAAGACATTAAATGAAATATATAGGTAAATTATTGAATTTGAGTATGAAATTTGACATGTAACCATATCATTCATCAACATGGCATGATACGCCTGTGCAAAGATTCTCTTGATGGCTAAGCCGCTATGTACCAAATGATCTTTTATCTAAGTTTATGGTGGAATATCAATACCTCTTTAATTAAAGGGATAAGTACGAGTACCCCCCTGTAATGCACCCAATATTCCTCATACCCCCCTAAGCTTCTGATAAGTCCACGTACCACCCCTCAATATTCCACGTACCACCCTGCTTTATCCCCCTAATGCCATTTAAGTCCACACCAGGTATTAAATGCTATAAAATGACCAAACTACCCTTCTATCTTTTCTAAAATTTGAAAAGACCTAATTGCCCTGACCTATTTACTAAAATTTGAAAAGACCAAAATGCCCTCATCTTTCCCAAATCATCATCTTCTTTTGCATACACACCACCACCACCACCGCCGCCACGCCACCACCACCACCCACCACCGCCACCACCACCACCACCACCACCACCCATTACCACCACCCACCATTAACACCATCACCAACCCAACCCCTTCATTCTTCTCGTTCTTCCCCCCCAAACAACTAAGTTCCGGAACCCCTCAAATCTCTCCACCCCATTTTCCTTTTTTTCTCTTTCTTTTCCAAGTGCAACGCATCTCTCAAAATCTTTCTTTTCCGTCCGTTTAGTTTCTTCAAATGGCTTTCGTTTCATCTCTCTTTTAAGAACAAAAACCAGAGAGAGATAGAGAGGGGTGACGAGGGAGAATACATTCACGGAGAGAGCAAGCGAGACCTCTCTTTATAGCTCTTTCTGGGTTCTGGCGTTCCTTTTTTTTTTTTTGGAAGAACAAAAAAAATGTTTTTTTTTTTTTCCCTTTTGTTTCAGCCACCGACCTGCGAAGGGCGATTGATAAATCTATCGATCTTCGTAGCCGATCGTTATCCTCCTGTGTTAATCAGGTACTGGTTTCCTTTTTTTGCTGATTTTAGTTTCGATAATAAGTTTTCTTAGATTTAATGGGCTATAATTCTGTGGTTTTAGGAGTTCCGAGGAAATTTACGATTTTTTATTCGAAAGTATTTTGACGGTAAATAAGGACGGCGACACTCGTTTAGAGTTTTCTCAACGGTAATGGTCTCTTCCTTTTTTTTTCGAGAGAAAAAAATCATGTGGTTCATTCGGTGTTTGCTTCTCTTGTATTTGTTGTCATCCATTTGTCATGAAATGTTGCGTTTTGATATGATTCTCCCATCAATGAGCGGTCTTGTTGGTCATTGACTCTTTGTAAACTTTGGTTACTTTGTGAATTTTTGCATGTACTTCACATGCTGGGATGAGAGACAGTAAGGTGGGTTTCACGATGGGATGGTGATGGTGTTAATGGTGTGCGGTGGTGGTAGTGGTGGTGTAAAAGAAAATGATGATTTGGGGAAGATAAGGGCATTTTGGTCTTTTTAAATTTTAGCAAATAGGTCAAGGCAATTAGGTCTTTTCAAATTTTAGAAATAATAGAAAAAATGGTAGTTTTGTCATTTTATAGCATTTAATATCTGGTGTGGACTTAAATGGCATTAGGGGGATAAAACAGGGATGGTACGTGGAATATTGAAGATTGGTACGTAGACTTATCAGAAGCTTAGGGGGTACGAGGAAAATTGAATGCATTATAAGGAGGTACGCGTACTTATCCCTTAATTAAAAGTGGAGAGTGGCGGAGAAAACAAAATACATATCCAAACAAAAGACTAGTGGCTTGGTTACTTAATTTTAAAACATTTCTTTTTGCCTTGTGTATAGTGCTTATTGTCCATCGCCAACCCAACATCAACATCCATGTGTAGCTTTCAACCCAAAAAAAAAACAAAAACACATCCATGTGTAGCTTGGATCGAGGGAACGCCATCAATTTAGCTAGTTCCATTTGGTTGGATATAAAGTGAAGTGAAAAAAATAATAATAATACTAATAAAAGAATTACTAGGATGTTTGTTTGGAATTAAATTTTTTTTTTTCGGTAAACGTTTGGAATTAAACATCCATTTTAGTTAATCCAAACATTAAAAAAAAAGTTTAGATTTTTTTAAAACCTGAAAATTTAATGTTTTAGATGATATTTGCCTTGAAATTAGTAGCCATATGGTTGATTACTTGGTTGTAACGGTTTAACTTAGATCCAACCCTATGGACCATTTTCGGTTCAATGGTTCATTATTGAACTGGGCATCCAATCCTTCGATCACTTGGTCATTACTTAATTGTATTAAAAGTCTAATCAACGATAATATAGTGGATCCTGTTATTGGTAAAACCTGATTTCGGTCTAGAAGGTGGTTCAGAGTATCTTCAGAAGGCCGTTTTGGCCTCGAAACGAATTTGGATAGCCTAAAAAGTGCGTACATCATTGCCTAAGACAGTGAGTAGTGTAGAACTTGTGAGATCTTCGAAATGATATGTATTTCGACATATGTTCAGTTCTGGTCCGACCTTGACCAATTGGTCATTTTTGGGTTATAGGGGCATTTCTGTACTTTCTAGATTAGGGCTTCTCTATATATTATTCTTTTATTTGGAAAGCCATATGTTGAGGGTTTGTAACATTTCAAAGATAGTAAAATTCATTACGTTGCTCGGCATTGGATGTAGCTTCCCATCTTGGGGTGAACCACGTAAATTCCCTGTGTTGTGTGTTGCTTCTTCTCTTTCATTTTTTCGTTTTCTTCTGCAAATCACCACTTTTGGGCGTTCTTTCTTAATAGATCCAATGGTCGTAAAAAATGTCGATCAAAATAAGAAATGATCATATTAGAGTTGATTTGGGAGTAGCTCCAATATATAATATACTATAAGAAATTTGTTTGAGATAGCATGGTCATGTTTGACGGAGGCGTTTGGATTAAGGACAAACCTAAAATGACCCTAAGAGAAGTGACCTCGAATAGAGCTGGTTGGAGGGCGAAGATCCATGTAACCAGCCCCATTTGGTTGGGATAAGGCTGAGTTGTTGTTTTTTTTTTGTTATGCAAAGAGTTGTTTTTATATGTGTAGTTGAGTTTTGTATTTCTACATATTCAAATTGATATCATTTTATCAAATGAAAAAAATGCACATACCTACCTTACTCGTCTCAATCGCACACGACCATGGTTTGAGGTATTAGTATCGGATCACTCATATCAGGTGATTTGTCTTGGTATTGCTAGCCATCGATTTCGATATCGTGCCGATTGTCGATATTGTATTGGTGATACAATAAAGACCAAAAGTAAAATAGTAAAAAAAACCTGATGTTTTTAGGAAAATCAGGGGCAAACTTGTCTGATACGGGTCTAACCATGTCGATACGTATCAGTATTGTATTGATTTTGAAGGTGATTGATGCTTGATATGATATCGTGCACTAAAACCTAAAGGTAGCGACGGAAGCAATTCGATCCAATATCTATCTAAAATTTTATAGCCAAGGATCTCAATAAACACATCCATTAAATTTAAACAACAGGGATTCGTGGTTACCTATAACACAGATGACATATTCCTTCTAAGGAACGCAACACTCGAAGTGTGATCTCCGTCAAACGCATCATCTTCAATAGTTGAATCCCAATCTTGAAGAAAATAAGACTATCTTTTTCTCTATTTAGTTGTTTCCTCTAATTTTTATGTTGTGCAATTAGGGTTTCACCCACAATTTCTCTAACATATAAAAAAACAAGTATGAAGATTACAATCTGACGTAGCTAAGTGGTATAATCCTAAAAGATGACACTATAAAAGTTATAATTTGAAAATCTTTTATGGTAAAAATTTTTATTACACTTTCTATCTCACACAACCAACATCCACAATGGACCTTGCAATCATGAAATAAAATTACGTACTACCATAAAATCTAATCCATTGTTTATCATTACGAGGGTGACTAGACCAGTGACTGGACCCAAAAACATTTGAAACGTTTTTTAATATTTATTTAATATTATAATAAAATTAAATATTTTTTTGCTAACAATTTACAAAACAATTACTAGGCATCGTATTTCAACTAGTCACAATCCATGAACTCTCTTACTTGGATGTTCTCCCTAAACGGGCAATGTAAACCTGAGTGACATCCTTTTTTACATTCATATCTTATACACTGAGCGACCGATGTATAGTTAGACATCAACCATTGAGACACCACAAACGCACAATATACTAACGCAATAATAAGTACCTCTCCGATACGTACAAAGAAAAGAAACTATTGAAAATTCTTTGTTAAACACAACTGGTGGTGAATCATTCAAAAATTTCAATGGATTAGTGTTCAACATATTAAAGTGTATGTATTTATATTTTCAAATCAACCCCATTGAGGAAATATACAATACAACTCTATAACAGAGTACCCAAGTCTATCCATAAATGATAACAAATAATGATACTATTATGTAGTTGTACATTTTTTTACCAAAAAAGAAAAAGAAAAAGTGTAGTTGTACATTTAAAGATTAATTATAACAACCATACAATAACATTACAATTATTTAATTTAATCTCATTAAATTGATTGGATGGACGCATGTAAAATGTACGACCAACAAAACCATGCATAAGACACATAAAAGATTTTTCACCATTACATGACAATTTGTTATCGACTCTTTCATTATTTTATCTTTTACTACTGAATATGCCAAAATTTTCATTTGTGTTTTAAATATTTGTTTTTAACATACAGAAATATTATAGTATTGAAAAACAATTGGTTTGATTTTATTATAAAATCATAGGCCACACTTTGTTGTTATTTAATTCCATTTGAAAGCGCAACTATTAATAAAATATGACTTAAATACAACAAGAAGTGTTATATATGTATGGTAACTACGTACTGAATATTTGACGTCTCAAGTATAAAAAAACAAAGAAGAGCGAGAGAGAAATTGTTTATGGGAAAAAGGTTCTTTGAGCCGTTGGGTATGGTATAGACTCTCTTACTCTTTCTCTCTCTCTCTCTCTCTCTCTCTCTCTTGGCATCGTTGTCTTTCAATGTTCGATATCATTTTAATGCATCTCATTAACGCGTTCCTCTATTTGTGATATCAATTGGTTCAATTTTATTATGAAACCAGAGGCCACACTTTGTCGTAATTTATTTCCATTTGAAATCACAACTATTAATAAAACATGACTAACACTACAAGAAGTGTTATATATGGTAATTAATTACTGAAAAAGGCGTTTTAAGTACAATGAAAAAAGAAGAGAGAGAGAGAGAGTTCTCACATGAATTGGCATTGCTGCCCTTCAATATACAATATCATTTTGCAGCATTTCATTAGTGTGTTCGTCTATGTTACTTGCTCAGAGAACCCTCTTCCTTAATTTATTTAAGCAAGTGAACTGAACATCATAATCCACTTGACATGTGCTCAATTGAGGTAAATATTACTTGAATAGCCCACTTAGATACAATTTAATCTTAGGCCTAAATTAATGTAATGTGACGTTTTAATTAACGTTCAAATTTGACGAATGTTTATGGTTTACCTCGTAACAATCTACTTATTCGGCAAAAAAGGGAGAAAGAATGCCACCCGATCGTGCCAGACACATCGCCCCTGCACCCCGACATAGGGGTGCATGAAATGATCGTCGCACCTGTGGTCATTTCCAAGGTTCCAGGAGGTGCAACGGTCATTTTACTTGCCCTTGTGTTAGGTTGAAGGGACGGCATGCACTGCACAATCAGGTGGCATTTTCTTTTCCATTCAAATCAGATATGTTCTACCAAATTTGTGATACAAAGTTTTAATAAGTGGTTGAAAAACCTACAATAAATAGTTTTAGTTTTAGAAATACAAGGTGAGAAGAGGACTGATTTCTTTTTTTTTTTTGGGATAGAAAGCGGACTGAATTTAACATCAGGCTAATACAATTCATACAATTCATACACTATGTATGCAGTGATTAATTTGACGAAAATCAACTCCCTACATGATTCATGTAGTTCATTTATCAGTTGTTAAATTGGAAAACAATATAAACAATTAAGAGATTGATTAATTTTGAGATCCAGATATTAATAAGGGGTGATGTTCTTTGTGCCTCAACGCAGCCTGTGCCTAGACACATGGGCCTGACATTAGGGGGGTAGGGTGGTCATTTTGCCCACTCCATGTGTCTGTGTTAAGCCTAAGCTCCTAGTATAGAGAACATTTGACCTATTAATAAATAAGAATAAAAGGTTGCCAAGCTACTTGAAGTCTGTGCCAAACATACGAAAGACAAAATGACCATGCCCCGATCCTCATAAAATGAAAAATCTCACTCTTGTTGGATGCGCTTCCACATGCACTCTCATTGGATTCCTTATTAGTGAAGATGCCATATAGCCTGACAACGATCCCCTTCCTTATAGGGGAGTGTGGCTCTGTTTGTGTCGAAGCCAATGGGAACACACACGGAAGAATCATGGAGGGTAGCATTTCACCTTTCATGGGGTGGGGCGGTCATTTTGCCCTCTCTATGCATGGGCGTAGGTGCGTAATGTGTACACTTTCTCCAAAGAATATTATTTTTCCTAAGGCTCCGTTTGATTCGACGTAAGAGTTTGGAAAATTTTACCAGCCTCGAAAACCTTTTCCCTAAAATCTTGAAAACGTTAGGGTAAATGAAGGTTTAAGCAAGTGATAGGATTCCATGATAAAAATCACGAGAAATGTAGTGACAATAGACTGCTTCGTCCACCTACCCAAGTCACAAGGCCTCAACCTGCTTAGCTGGGCCAACTGCAATTTTTTATTTTATTTTATTCTATTTTCCCCCTCTTCTCGCTTCCGTATCGTCCTTTGTATTATTTATTTTTCAATTTTTTTATCTTCCGAACGCGGAGATGAAGAGCGGCTACAAAGAGATATAAGATATTAAGATATCAGCTTCTGTTGGGTTGCGGAATAGGTGATTGCAATTGCAGAGCAGGTTATTTGTTGCAGCTAAACCTTTTCAACTATAAGAGACATTGAGACTAATTTTATAGAGTTTACCTATCTCTTTTCTTCTTTCTTTTTTCGAAGGGAATTGGATTCATTGTTGATTGAGTATAATTGATCAGAAAGGAACTTTTCTCTGCTGCTTAAACCCTAAGTGCACATCGAGGATATCCCTGGAAAAAAAGGTACTTTGTGGCTATAATTGAATTTTATTTACCTTTACGTGAGATCTGGTTCTTCGGTCTATGTTTATATCTCCATACTTCGTTGGATTCATTTTATGGAAAGGTAGGTTTTTTATTCTTATTATGAGGTAAGTTTGACAATTTGTTTTGATGATAAAATTGAAGAATTTTGGTATTTTTTTTTCACTTTTGGTTGCCTCATTGTTGGAATTCATTCTGACTAAATAAAAAAGTCACAGGCTTTTGAAATTCTTCGTTTAATAAGTTAAGGGAGATGACATGATTGAAAAAAAAAATCTGAATTGTGAGGAATCCTCTGTCTGTCGCTAGATTCCTCCCCCCTTTGAACGTTAACCGACTTCGGTAATCAAATGAGTTCAGTTTTTTCTGCAATTTCCTATAGGCGATTATCTTCCTACAGTGAAGTCATATTGCATTAGACTTCCCTGTTTTATCGTACCTCTACTAGAGTGTTTGTTGGTTAGGATGAAAGTTTTGATGACAGTCAGTGAGAATGTGATTCACTAGTGCTGCATGTTGAGGAGTTATTTTGCATTTCTTTTTAAGAGGCGATGAGAATACATCTTGCTGCTTCTTGAAACATTTATAATAATATCAAAAGGGAGATTTCTGCATTCTACAAATTGAGGACTGCGAACATGACCCTTCGAAGAGGACTTGACAAGTGATAGTTAAAATCAATTGCGAAGCTGCTGGAAATAATTGGCAGTGGTGAAGTAAAAAAGAAATAGGCTGGGTCAGTGAATCTGGAATCCTGGACTCTAATAAATGATGGCAATATATTTTTTCAAAAGAAAAAAAAAAAAGAAAAAGGGAAATGATGCAATACTTTTCAGAAGAGATAGGACTTGTTTGGAAACAGTTTATGGAATATGAGTTTCATCCCTACCTGTATGATTCTCTTATAGATTTATGTTCCATTGCTGATACCCCCCCAACCGGTGAAAAGAAAAGAAAACTTGGGTGGAAATAGAGGCCTTCTCAGATGATAGAGAGTTCCATTGGATGAGACTGTACAGCAATTCTGATGTGAAAGTTTTCTCTGTGAGACTCTATTGAATCCTTTTTCCGTTAGCCATGTGTCTACCATCTAGACAGGGTCTATCATCATGCCTTTTTAAGCAAATGAGATGATAAGAGGACAGGTACCTTTCTCAGATTGAGAAGCAAACCTTCCAGATTAAAGTGTCATACACTGGTTAGCTAAGGAACGTTAGCTAGATCTGTTTTCCTTTTTTAACTAGAAAACCTGAGAATTCAAACCTCTCACAAAAAGTGCTTCAACTTTTCTCTTGTATTGAACAGTAGTGATGCAGATAAAACACAGGAGTGGGACCTTTGGTCCAATAGGTTTTTTTGTTGTAATAGGCCTACAAATATGGGTAGGAGGTAGGCATACAAGATTTACTTTTTTAGTTAATCTAGTTAGATTTAAATGTTATCAAGTGTTAGTAGCTGGTTGGATTAGGATCTCTATAAGTCCAGCCTTTTTCAAGGTTTTTTTTTTAAAAAAAATTATTATTTTATACTATCCTAGTCAGGTAGAGGGCGGGCCTTGGTGCAACAGTAAGGTTGCTCCATTCTGACAAAGTGGTCACGGGTTTGAGTCTGGAAACAGCCTCTCTGCGTAAGCAGGGGTAAGGCTGCGTACATTATGACCCTCCCCAGACCCCGCAGTGGTGGGAGCCTCGTACACTAGGTACGCCCTTTACTATCCTAGTCAGGTAAGACCACCTCCAAGGTAAGCTATTGGCTAGAGGAATAGTAGGCTTAGTTTGAGTCTTATGTATAAGTTTGTAAGGGGCTACAGCCCTGCCCACGAATTTGATGAATAGAAGTTGGCCTTTTGCCTATGGTTCTGTGGTGATTTAGAATGCCCTTGTTGTGGTGATTCAGTAGGACCCTGGTGGGATTCCAAGAACCCTTGGTGTTGATTCTCAGGTTGAGATATTGGTAGTGATTCCAGCCCTGCAGATTAGGTGGTGATTCCTGATCATATAATATATATATATATATATATATATATATATATATATATATATATATATAATCTTCCATAATTGCATATCAGTTTCAGTTCCTGTTTAGATGCATAAAATTTCTTCTATCGAGTTATCTGGTTTTTTCTCAAACTTGTGTTCTATCCTTAAACATGTGATCCTGTTGTAATCTGATCTCCTACTGGATTTCATTGATTCGGGATTAGCACTGTATTAACAAGCTTATGACTGTCTTTTTTATACTTGTTCTCTAAAGTAACAATTTTTGAGTTTCTTGTATAGCATTCATGAAGAAATTAGTTTATGTTCATCCAACTAACTTTGGAGCTTATGGTTGAGTTGATCTTTTCAGTTAATGCTGAGTGCCCTTGTCAAGTGTACATGGTTTATGTATGCTATCACTTCCTAGGTGTATTGCCTTCTACTTGATTCAATAGGTTAGGCATGGACTATCAACAGACAAGCATTGAGATTGAAAAGAATCTTTGTTTCGCGGGGGAGGGGGTATAGTGTGGTGAAGGGAACATTTAGAAGGTAATTAAAGAGATATGATATATCATAGTGCATACACACTATACACCATTGACTATAAAAATAACCAAAATATTAAAGGGAGAAAAGAAAGGGGGTAAGAATCACTACAATGCATTTGATTTTTTTTTTAAAGTATGTGTGTGTGTGTTAAGTAACGATCTATTGGTAATCAAAGAAAACATACAAGTGGTGTTACAGCAATGATGCAGAATTGGTACATCGATTGAGTTTCAAACTGGGTCTATACCTGGCCCATATTATGGTATTATTTAATTCCAATTTCCCTGCCTATATTCTGCCAGAGGATAGCCATCAGCCAGCATTATTTTTTTTTTTTGGGGGGGGGGGGGGGAAGAATATAGCTATCGGTCTTGCTGATTGAAGGGGGATTAATTCCAGGTCAATCAGATTTATTTGGAGATAATTTTGAGAAGATTCTGTAGGATCCATGCCAGTCTGTATTAAAGAAAGATGCTGCCAAGAATCCATATTGTGTGAGATTTTTGGTGGGGCCCAGCTGTTTAGCGATGTGTTGGTTTCCTATAATTTAGGATTTTTATTGTATTGCTTATCTAGTCCTTTAATGTAGAAGGGGTTTTCTAAGAACCACCCTACAGTAGAGTCGAATCTGAGTTGGAGATGAAAATAGAAGGTTGGCCTCAAATTAGAAGGTTAGTGTTGTAGAACAATCCTGCCAACAGGAGGGCCTGCAAGTCTGCAACTGGGATCGAGTGGGCCTGTTATTTGTCTGAAATTGTCCTCCAAAACCCTGCTGAAACAGGGCTCAGGTTTCAGAGAAGGGATGGCTCGAAGTTGCTGGAGAAGATGGACAGAAAACTGAACTGCAGGGGGGTGCCTCGATCCTTCTCTGGTGATGATCAGCAGCAGCAATCCTTGGAGCTTGATTAGGGAATTAATTCTGGTCTTCCAACACCTTCATCAGCAGTTGATTGCACTCACACAATAGCAGGAACAGTAGGGAGTCGAATAAGAGAAGAAGTAGAAGATAGGAGAGAAGAAGAAAATAAGAAAATAGAAGGTAAAGGGGGATAAGGAGATTTGGCTCTCTCAGCCCGAGGGATTTTGGTTCTCACCAGCCAGGCCTCTCAGCCCTTCATCCACATAATAGGACAATAAAACTTTGCACAAAAGGCATATTCTTATTCATCATAATCGTTGGTGTGGGGGGGGGGGGCGCGCGCTCTAAGGGCATTACATATTTATGGGCAGCTATGCTTCCCTTACAAGTAAGAGAAAATTAGAAACTTGAAAGAAAAGGAAGCAAACTAAAATTAGAAACTTCTAAATAAAAGCAAAGCCTACTTTCTAAATCTAGAATTAGAAACTAAAGAGCTAATGTTGCTAAATAAACAACCACAAATATCTAAGAGAATAATTCTAAAAATAGAAGCTAAACTAAACTCTTAATTCCCCATGCATGGACAAAATTAACCCTTCTAAAAAGTCTTCACACCATCTGGTCCTGGGCCCCACAGGATCTTTTAGTTGTATTCTCACCAAGTCAAATACGGGGCTGTGACACTGTTCACGCGAACAGTGTTTTGGCCTCTTTTTCTTCATATTTTGATCTACATAACCTTTCGTCTTTAAAATTGTTTCCTTTTTAATTAGATTTGTTTATGTAATTACTAGTTTTTATTCCTAAGACTCTTTCTATTTCAGTTCTCTAGATAGATTGGATTTGATTTGTAAGTAGTTTCCAATTAGGATAATGTCTAGCTTGTAAGGGGATCCTTCCCATGCAAGGAAGGATTCAATTGCTGTAATCGATTAAAGGTTATAAATAAAGGAAAGCTGCTGGATTTCAGTGGCCAACAAATTGAAGAAAAAAGAAAGTTTTGGTTTTTAAACCAATGCTATGCTGTGAGATGCAGTGGGGAAGGGTGAGATGCCTGTACCTCTGAGTGGGTGTGAGTGGGATAGTCATCCTACCCTAACCTTCTTCTTTGTTTCTATTTCAATCGATTTCATTGTATGATCTGCTACAAGTTCATCAATTGTTGCCCAGTTTTTTGAAGACCAAATCAGCGTTAAACTTTGTTCAAGAAGTCCTGCCTGAGGCTAGGTCTTTCATGATCCAGCTCTACATTAAGCAACAACAACATCAGCCCTCAGCCCAACACTCAACACATCATAACCACAAACATTTCGCTCTTATAAGGGAATGTCATTTCCATGACACAGTCTTGGACAAACTACCCCTTGTTTAGCCAAGTCATCAACAACTTCATTTGCACTTTGTGGGTTTCACTAAAATTAAACCTGTGTTGGAAAACCTAAACCTGAATGGGTCTTATGAGAGCACTGTTGAATATTCTACCATGAGGGGGAGAGTTAGTGTTAATTCGAGGGTAGGAGAAGTCTAAGTTAGTCATTTTTATTAGTTAAGTCTTTAAGTCTTGTTTATTTACCTTGGTTTTAATTGTATTTTAACTCTAAGTAGGATCCTTAGTTTAATATCACTAGTGGGCCTAGGCCATGATAGGAGGATTCTGAATCCTGTCGTGGCTCTAGGGTTTCCTCATTTCCCCCTTCTTCTCTACCATAATCTCTATCCTTTCTCCTCTCGCAGGTACTGGTTTCAGATCCTGTTTTGCTACATGGTCTTAGAGCTGTAACAAGTACCTGCTTTCTCCTTTAGATCTGTTTTGAGAGTCTTGCAAGGGTTTTCTGGTTTGTGGTGTACAGCCACCTATGCTGTCCTTTTCTTTGTGAAACCCTAGTTGATAGAATATATAGACATTGGGTTTCATATACCGATGAAGATTGATGCATTTGTCTGTAAGATCATACCTGCAGAAAATCATATACTGTCCAAGCATAGGAGTGGCTGTTGGAGTCTCCCGGAGCGTGGAGGTGATGTCTATAACTCAACAGGCTGAGGTTGCTAGCCAACCTATTCAAGACAATGTGAGGAGGCTCCAGAACATTGCTTCTCTAACTTGCGGATGAAGGTTTGATGGTCTGCGATCTGATTATTCGGCTGCTGCTAATGTTCTCTCACATGCGTACTCCTTCCATCATTTGACTCTTCTGTTATGATCTATTTCCTCAGATTTCAGACCAGCCTTGCAACCATCCCTGATTCTATCTCAGGAGGCTTTTTTTTTTTTGAGTTACCGTTTGCTGATCCGGCTGCTGCATCACTTGGAATCAAGAGGGGCTGGAGTTCAGAACCCTGCCCCAAATTTTTAGCCCCAACAGAACTCCATCGAAGGAGTTCTCTTCTTCGTGGTACATACTGTTTTTCGATTCTGTTTTCTCGGACTGAAACTCGAATCTGGGTTATGATCTCTCCACCAAGCACTGTTTCAGTCGATTACAGTGAGTCTTCAAGTGGCTGATGCACTTGATTGAGTGTTGGACTCAATAGGTTAGGGAGTAAGGGACTTACCTTCGGATTCTCGAAGTCTGTCCGACCCTATTTGGGTGGGATGGTACATCTGAAATCAATCTGGTCTTCTGCCCCCTTGTTCTTGTCGTAAGTTTGAAAACAACCTTCGTTGGTTGTTTATTTTAAACCCTTACTTTGTGATTTCCATAACTACCCCTCCCTTTATTTCTAATTCAGCACTAATCCCTATTTTGTGTTTTTTTTGGATGGATAAGAAATTAATTACCAAGAAGAGAGAGGAGAAAACAACTTACAAGGCCCTGACTTTACAAAAAAGGAGAGTCAAGGGGCCGAAACAATAGAAGGGGGAAAGGCCCAAGCATCAACAATCAATCTATTTTCCTAGTCTGTCCCTTAATAATAAATACTAATCTCTTTTATATCCTCTCTTCTTTACCTACCAATTTAAACCTTGGAAACTTCTAGTTATTACAAAATTTTGTTTACAGGATTGCCATTACATTTCTTCTCTTGGTTACCAACTATTATATGCTTGTGCTTTCATATGAAGATCCAGACACTGGATTACCACCAATTTTGTCTGATCATTACACTTGGGCAAAATATCTGCCAGATTGGATTTGTTTTTCTTCAGTTCCTTGATAACCTACTAATTTGGTGGGCATGCTATATATGGTGCAAATCAGCCATTGGATCAACTCAATATTTTGAAGATTATTGCTATTGTCTGCAAAGAGCATTTGACCAGAATTTGAGAGACATCAAGCTCTCGGGGTTTTGGGTTATTATTTTTTACTATTATGCCCTTTTGTATCTTGGAGTTATTTATCTATTTTGATCTGATCCGTTGCTGCTATTGCGGCTGCCCTTGATTATGGGATTTATTGTTATTTCATGATGCTGGTTATTGCTGCTATATGATGATGGGTTACCCTTGGTGTTCTACCCTGTATTACTTGTTCATGTGTAGTGCTACACGTGAGGGGAAGATTGGAGTTATCATCTGATATTTGATTATTATTATCTGTTCATGTCATCTGCTCTAGCCTCTAGTCATCAACAACATGTTTTCTTATGAATATGGTTACTTCTGGTTTTCAGCAACGAGATTCTTATATGTGATTCCCAGCAACCTGCTGTGTGATGTGGTTCCCAACAACCTTATGTTGTGTGATGTGGTTCCCAGCAATCTTTTGCTGTTACTTGTGGTTCGCAAGTCACAACTCACAACTACCTTATGTTGTTATCAGTGGTCCACATCAATCTATGCTGCACTTTTACCAATGGTTTGCAGTGACCTATGCTCATTATATAATGTTTCGACGATATTTCGTGAAACGAACTGACACATTTCAGTTTCGTAGGTTGTTGAAACAAAACAACCTGCGATACTGAAGAATTGCAATGTTTTGATTGAACTTTTGCAATTTCAGCGAAATTTCGACCATGTTTCGGTTAAACCCCTTGTTTAAAAGGCATGGTTTCGATCAAAGTTTCGCAGTTTCAGTGAAATTTTGATCATGGTTTGAATTTTGGTATCATTTCGCTAGTTTCGACTCCAAAGAGGGAACCTTCCTAGACAACCTCAGTTTTTGTGATTTTTGGCCAAATCACTTCCATATCTTTGTAGTGAACCGTGAATAACATTTGATAATTATGAAATGGTTTCTAATTTTATGTTTATTCATTCCTAAAGCATATTTTAGTTGTTTTAATTGAATTATTTGTGTTCTAGTACTAAATTCTGTGTATACAACATCGGACAGTGTACCACGTACACTTTCAACTTAGGGTCCAAAATCCAAACTACCATTTTGTATGTGTTGGTTTACAATCTAAGGGTTCTACTATGTTTGAAGGGCCTAAAACAGGGTTTCCTAGAAGTTTTGGGTACTAATTCGGTCATTTGACCCTCAAAACCATCAATCAAAAATAGCAACCGATTGAAATCTCACGGTTTCGCGAAATATTTCGGTTTCGAAGCTTGATCGAAACCAGGCTTGAAACTGAGACCTTGAACCTTGCCTATGCTGCACTTTCATTTGTCTTCTTTGAGAAGATTACTACTTGCCTTCCTTGGGAAGAGCTTATGAAGTTGTTGTTGTTGCTGCTATGATATTTTTGGCTTGCGGCTGCTATTCTTTGCCGCTTATTTTGTTTGTTGCTGGCTGGATTTATTCGACACAAATATTTTTTTCTACAGCTGTGCTGATGGCTGATGTGCTAATGATTGTATTGCAACTGGAAGGTTGTTGCTGGTCACGGGCTTCTAAAACTGATATATCTATCAAGTTTGGTTCTGCTGGTTATATCTATCTTTGTTGTTCCAAGCTGGAGCCTAGGATATATATGCTCCAGCTGGAGGGGGAGTGCTGAATATTGTACTGTGAAGGGGAGAGTTTGATGTAGGGATTTCGGTTGTCCCTACCAGCCCCAGCCCAAGTTGCTCCAACAGGTACCATCTCAGGCCCAAGCCCAAGACCTACCAACCCCCTGGCTGACCCTGTGGTTCAGCCCCAGCCAAGCCCAGACCCTGCGGATGGTCTTGCCAGGCTTCCCTAAGCCTGCAGTCAAATGGTTCTTTTTTGGTTTATTATTAGCCTTGCTTGGAAGGCACTAGAATAGTATTACTTATTTTTAGTTTTTAGCACTGAGTTTTTTTGTATTCCTTGGAAGCATTTATGTTACTTTTCATGTTCCTAGGCTATAGTTATTAGGAGTTGTTACTTATTAGTCTTTTCATATTCCTAGATTCATGTGTTATGTCTTTAATATTTTATTGGTTTTAGTTTCTAGGTGTTGGAAGTCCAAAAGTCAATTAAATGTAATTGCATTTGCATGTAACCAAGAGGCATTCAGCCTCCATCTTTCGGCTATATAATACAAACCATGGGCTCTCTAGAGGACACCAGAATTTTAACAAAAGAAATCTACTCTTGAAGGACTATATCCTGTGGACTCAGGTGGGCTGTGGATTCAACGTTTGGCCTTGGTGGATCTCCAAGTGCTGGGCTCTAGTGGATCTCTAGTTGACACATATCTATCTTCATTTACCTTCGTCAAGTTCATCACATCAACCGTTTCATCCTCAACCTCCAACATCAACAACGGTACTTCAAATCTGAACCTGAACTTCAACCAAGGATCTAACCTACTCAACCTATCTAAACCAGTCTATACCAGTTCTGTACTTCATATTCAGCCTGTCCTATACACCTTAACCAGATCTGGGTGTGTGTTTCCTTCACCAGTGGGATCCTGGTTGCTTGACTACTACTCTTGCATCAGAGTTAGTGTTAAGTCGAGAATGGGAGAAGTCTAAGTTAGTCATTGTTATTAGTTAAGTCTTTAAGGCTTGTTTATTTACTTTGGTTTTGGTTGTAATTCAACTCTTAAGTAGGATTCTTAGTTTAATATAAGTAGTGTCCCTAGGTCATGATAGGAGGATTCTGAAACCTGTCGTGGCTGTAGGATTTCTCTCTGTCTGTACTGTAATCTCTCTCTCTTCTTTCTCCTCCTTCTTCCTTCCTTTTGTACACCTTAACCAGATCTGGGTGTGTGTTTCCTTCACCAGTGGGATCCTGGTTGCTTGACTACTAGTCTTGCATCAGAGTTAGTGTTAAGTCGAGAGTGGGAGAAGTCTAAGTTAGTCATTGTTATTAGTTAAGTCTTTAAGGCTTGTTTATTTACTTTGGTTTTGGTTGTAATTTAACTCTCAAGTAGGATTCTTAGTTTAATATAAGTAGTGTCCCTAGGTCACGATAGGAGGATTCTGAAACCTGTCGTGGCTGTAGGATTTCTCTCGTTGTCTGTACCGTAATCTCTCTCTCTTCTTGTCATCCTTCTTCCTTCCTTTTGTAGGAACTGGGTTCAGGTCCTGTTTTGCTACAAGCCCTATGGTGCCAAGTTCCTGAGAGGGTTGGATCATCCACCTTATAACATTGGCTTATAATGGTGCAACTATAAACCCTTTGAGATCAGCAAGTTTACCCCAACTTGAAGTGCCAAAAACTCTGCCCTTGTTGAATCCCTTCCCATGCTGATATACTTATTAAAGCTAATCTTTTAATATCATTTGGCACATATTGCTGCACAGAGGCATCATTAAGATATATATATGGGGAACTTGTGACCATATTGAGATGCACTAATTAAAATTTGAACTATATAATTTTTTTATTTTTTATTAATATTTTCCTTATGTTTTGTTGAGTTCCTGACAGCACTGGTCAGTTATACAGTTTGATTAAAGAAAAACGTTGGGTCTTGAGATTTTGATCGTGGCCTATTACTTGATGAAGCTCACTGATTCTAGTACATAACCTTCATTCAATCCATTTGATATACTGAAATTTCTTTGCAGTCCCATGATTAACATGCTGCAGAATTCATATTGTTGTTTTAGTAAGATTATTACTTTTATTTCAACCTTGTTTTGTTGTTATTAATATTGAATGTAACTTGGTGTCATGGACAATGCTTTCTAACTCATGATATTCTTTGGGTTGTAAAATAAGCCACTATTGTTGTGCCTGTATTGCTTTGTCAGCTTTTGCATGTCCTTAACATTCATTTATGTGTCTATCTGAAGGAGATTTAGAAATTCAGAGTTGGATAAAATTGTTGCGATGATTTTGCAGATTAGATTGGAGACTCTACTGTGTCTCCCTTCTCATGCATCCAGTTCTCTGCAGAATGCTTCCTGAAGTACTGAATTATGCTGGATGATGTTCCTTCTCAGGACATGCCTGGTATGATGGTTAATCAAATTCAGGATAAATAGATGGCTCAGAGTATTTTCAGAGTATTTTTGAATGCTTTGGCATGAGAGAAGGATATAGGCGGAGAAGATCAACAGATGGAGAAATAGTTTCATATTTTTTCTTTTAATTTTGTTTTGAATGGAGGTAAAATGCTATCGTTTTGGCAGAGACCTCATGTTAGCTTAGCTATAACCTCATTTTTTACGGTCATTTATGTTTTTTAAAATACAGGAGTACAGAGACAGTTAATGATGTGCTATAAAAAGGAAACATGGAACATATTTCAGACAAGAGATACCCAGTCAATGCAAAAGATTACAAGTTGTATGAGGAAGTTGGCGAAGGAGTCAGTGCTACTGTGTACAGAGCTCTCTGCATTCCATTCAATGAAATAGTTGCTATCAAGGTTCTTGACCTGGAAAGATGTAACAATGATTTGGTATGTGGGATTTTTTGCGGCTAGTAACTTAAGATATTTAATTTAAACATGCATTTGGTTGGTATATTTTTGTGTAAATTTTGTTCAAATACTGGTTTTCCCATATTGATTAATGTTTACTGGCTCTTATTTTTCTTCTTTCTATATTTTCATGCACGCTTTGTTTATAAAGCAGGCTACTGCTCATCATTGAGTTGCTTTTCGTGGTAATTATTCAATCACCCGATTCACCCCAAGCTTTGGGATTGCAATACACTTCCTGTCGCAGTGTTGATTAAGTTATTAATGCAATCTGAAAAATCCAGATTATGGATCTCAGATGCAAGCAGACGATAATCAAATTTGTGATCAGATCTGAGATAAAAGAGGCAATTGCCTTGTTAAGGATAGAAATCATATTGATGAAGGGGAGGGAGGAGAGATGAGATTGACCATCTTGGGATGAAGAATAAGAGACGAAATCGGGTATGTGATAGTGTGATACCAATCCCAGGTGCATTGCTCAACAACACCAGAACTCTTAAACTCATATTCTTTACTCAAATCATCTCTAATTCATGTGGTTGGTATTACATATATAAGGACCTAAAATTCCTAAATTGTCTCTAAAAAGGAACTCCCAATCACAAGCACACATTCAATAAAATAAATTAACTCAAAACAGAATTCTATCTAGCTATTAAGTATTCTAATTCAACTCAAACACTTAACTTTTATCCCCACTGTATGGGCCTAATTTTTAGGCCCATTATAATGAAAATCAAAAATAAAAAAATAAAAGGCCCAACCTATAATATAACTTCCCGAAGGTCAATTTTAGTCCATTGAACTGCCACCGGCATCTTATGGGCCTCTCAAGTTTGCTTATAGGCCTTCATACAAGATTACATGGAACAAGAACTCGGCTAGATCTTGTAATACCTTGCTTTTTTGGAAAGACGAGACACGATGAGTGGCGAAATGGCGGGTTTACTTATCTCGGCCGAGATCTCGGTTCACTTATGTTCTTGGCCCATATAAAATGTGCAGATATCGACTGAGTCCAGTTGAGATCTCTCTACTCTTGCTGGTCTCGACAAAGAACCCCAAAAAACCCAATTTGCATGGTTTTGATCCCATTTTCCGCCGAAAATTCGTCGGATTGCATGGAGTAGCTTCATCCAACATCAAATTTGCTACATCTACAACAAATCCAAAGAAGCTCAGGATGAGGACATGAGTATGAAGACCATGCTTGAAAGTTCCGGAAGCATGAGTATAAATACTACTAGTGAGCATCAGTCATGGCATGCATCTCAGTCTCAGTATGACTATGAGTATGACCATTAGAGCACCGGTTCCAAATATAGTGGCTATGGTTAGTTTGGGCAGCCAGAGTTAGTGCACTCTGCACATGAATTCGACAGTCGGAGCATTGGGTCAGGTTTTGTGGACAATATATTCATAGTCCCAACCCAGCCATACATGCCAATAGTAGTTCAACAGTCTAGTGGCAGTAGCAGTGGATCGATCTATCGTCACTGCCTCTTCTATAGCCTAGGATTGGTACCTTCTGTTAGTTGATGACAACACTTATATGAATTGTGTGGAAGACTATGTGCGACTCTTTAGCAGCACTATGACATGGGAATCCTATGTGGCACGTTCAAAGGAATACTTCATTCGGCAATATGGCTTGGGATGATAGATGTATATCTTGAGATTGATGTATTTTACACTTTTACATTTCTAATGCTTATTTAAGTTGTTTTATGTTAATTGTATGCTTTGATTGCTTTCTATTACTAAATTATGTATAGAATAGGGCCTAGTAGTACATCGTAGCCTACCAAACTAGGGTCCGAAGTCAAACTCTTATTTGGATTTCGATTTTAGACAATCTGATTGTGCCATTGTGTTTAAATGATCCAAAATAGGCTGTATACCAAGTTTCATGACCAAACTTGGTCAAAATCCACCGAAAGCATCTACCAAGTTCAAAAAAAAAAAAGCACCTACTCACCGAGATCTCGGTCCAACTTGGTTTTCTGGCTGGGTGAAACCAGTACCGAAACTGAGTTCTCGAATCATGCTGGATTAATAGCTACTCCAACTGCATCAGTTTCTGTTGGTTGCTACACTAATTTAATGTTTGCTTCCTATTAATAGTGGGAAAGTGTTCTTTTTCCCACTCTTGAGTCAATATGCCATGCTTCTAAAAGTAATTACTTGGAGAATCTTGCATCTCTCTGTAGATGAGAGAGAATATTTATTTCACTAAATCTAGTAACAAGCGCATGTATTTTATGTTTATTTCTCTAAATCTAATTTTATGTTTGCTGCCTCTTGATTCACTCAGATAATCAGATTTCAATTAATATCAACTTTAATGTTACAATTAGTGGATGCATAAAAGATGGTTGGCTTACTAATAATGGTTGTTTCATTGCTTAATTTTTTTTAATTAATACAGGATGGCGTTCGTCGAGAGGTACAAACCATGAGCTTGATTAATCACTCGAATTTATTAGGAGCACATTGCTCTTTTCCTAATGGTCGAGACCTTTGGCTTGTGATGCCATACATGTCTGGGGGATCATGTCTTCACATAATGAAATCTGCTCATCCAGAGGGTTTAGAGGAACCTGTTATTGCCACACTATTACGTGAAGTTCTTAGTGCTCTTGTTTATCTCCATGCCCACGGGCACATCCATAGAGATGTTAAGGTATCACATCTAGTTATTATGTCATGATACATTTAGTTTCTGCATTTCATCATCTTAAACTCATAAGTAATTAGTTGGGTGTTGGTCTGCCCTAAGAATGTCCACGTCTGTTTTGAACACTGAAATTTCATGAGGGGAATGTACCCAACTTACAGTGTGTGAAAGGAAGCATTTTTTTATATATAATATTGAATGTGAAGAAAATATTTCTTTGGCTTTTGGGAGATCATTTTTACCATATGCTGTTTCTTGTGAAGTTTAAGTTTTTCTTGAATAGGAGCCCATTTTGCTTTATGTTTCCTTGTTTAGGATACAAATGTTATGACAAGTTCTGTTGGCGGTGTGTACCTGAACCTGGCATTTTGAGATACTTTAATGTCATTTGTAGCATATGGCGTTCTGTGGTTATCAGAAGTTCCTTCTTTCTTCTCTCTTCTATTTTGTGATGCATTCCATTCTCTTTATTTGTTTTAACCTTTGAATCTATACCTTTGCAGGCTGGAAATATATTAATTAATTCTAGTGGTGCTGTCAAGTTAGCTGACTTTGGAGTATCAGCATGCATGTTTGATACTGGAGATAGACAACGCTCAAGAAACACTTTTGTTGGAACTCCATGCTGGTGCATACATTGTTATTTTTGTCTCCCCCACCCAAACTTTTCTGCTTACTAAGATCCTATTGGAGCCATGATGGATGCAGATTTGTTTAAATTAAACTTGTTTTGACAATTGACTTGCTTCCCCCGCCCCCCTCTTTTGGTAAATATCTTTTCTAGGATGGCCCCTGAAGTAATGCAGCAATTGCATGGATATAACTTTAAGTGAGTGGGTGACTCGTCTGATCTGTAATCATTTTACCTTTATTGATATGACAAACTTGTTATTTGTAAGTACTCGTTTTAAGATTAGCTTTATGTAAACAGAGCAGATATTTGGTCGTTTGGAATAACAGCCCTTGAACTTGCTCATGGTCATGCCCCATTTTCAAAGTATCCGCCAATGAAGGTGAATCTCTAGCAGTTCTCCATATGCTTATTGGGGGAGCTCAATAAAACTTAGTCCCTTTTCTTTGCAGGTGTTGCTGATGACATTACAAAATGCACCACCCGGTCTTGACTATGAAAGGGACAAGCGGTTCTCAAAGGTTTGGGGTTTTCAATTGAAAGTTGAAACTACCTCAAAGAAAATTATGAGTATTGTTTTGAAAGTGTTATGTATTTGCAGTCTTTTAAAGAGATGGTAGCTGCTTGCTTAGTGAAGGATCCAAAGAAGCGTCCCACTTCAGAGAAGCTTTTGAAGCACCATTTCTTTAAAAATGCACGTTCAAATGAGTATCTTGCACGGACCATTCTTGATGGCCTTGCTCCACTTGGTGAACGTTTTAGAATGCTGAAGGTGCTCATACTGGTTGTAATGTCTGATTGATAAGCTCTTTTCATTTCCCTAGTTTATAACTCTTATGCGTGCTATGGTTATTTGGACTATGTGTTTGCAGGCAAAAGAGGCTGATTTTCTGGCACAGAACAAGGTGATGAATGGAGATAAAGATCAATTATCACAGGTAAACAACCCAATCTTCTCCACGATTAGTTGTCAAAAAACTCACTTTGCTTAAGAAAATTGTATTAGATATTTCTCCTTCATTCTTTTAGCATGTGTGGCTTATGATTGTCTTCGGTTTGGCTGGTGGGTGTCATTTTTTATGATCTCTGTGTATCGTTCCAGCACTAATGCATTGGATCTGTGAGCGATTCTCATTTGTCTCTCAAATGAAAAATAAACAGGTAAAAACAAGAGAGACCTGCCATTCTCCCCTGACCTTATTATATTAAATGAATTTCCTTGCCGTAAAATCTGGACTTTGAAATGTAACAGAAAGGGACATGCAATTGAAATTAATCTTGAATCAATTTGCCTGAACATCATGCGAGATGGCCTGTTGCATATGTCAAAAACATAGTTTAACTAATTTAAGCACAGGTGTCCTAATTTCCGTTATACCAACAATTCCCTTATATAAGATTTGTAGTGCCAAGAATCTAGTGTAAGACTGAAACCAGTCCCAAAAAAACCCGCAAAATACAGAAAAGAACTAGGCCAGAAATTAGAAGGTTTAGGGTTTAGTCAAACCAGCCAACAGATGTACACCTCCTTTGGATCGAAGGTAGAGAGTGCTAAGGAAGAGCTGCCTTCAAAGTTCGAATCGATTCTGGTGGCCTGATGTGAGGATATCAGTGAAACACCAAAATAGAAGGTTAAGGAAAAAACCTTCCAAAATAGGCTGTGGATGTTCCCAGCTGCAACTGAAGGTAATATTTGGTGTGGTGACTCCTTCCAGCAAGTTTGGGTCGATTGTGATGGGTGGATTGATAAATGGAAGGGTGGAATGAAAACAGAAGGTGAAATCAGAAAATTAGAAAGTGTGTGAGAATGAAAGATTGAGACAGTGAGATGGGAGGAAGATGGAGGTCGATTGATGGTGCTGGTAGGGTGAATGTGTTCTCCAAAAATCAGCCTAAGTTGATGGCTGTTGGGAGAGTTAAGGATTCCTCAAGTATAGCTTCAAATCTGGAAACACTGGCAGCAAGGAGAACTTGAAATCTGCAGCAGAGATTCAGCAGCAGCAGCAACAATAAGGGTTCGAATGGTCTTCTGAACAAGGAGAAAGTCTTCACAGGGGCTGCAGTAAAAGAACTCGAACAGGGAAAGGAACAGAGGGATAGAAGGGGAGAGGGGTAAAGATAATTTGGCACTCTCTGCCAGGTCCCTCGACCCTTCAGTACTAGCCTGAGAAAAGACTCAAATTGCTGAGCAAATTGCTGAGAACAGCCTGTAAATTATATAGAGGGCAAAGCTTGCTCCTCAAGAAAAAACAAAAAATAGAAACTAACTTCTTAGAAAAAAAATTGACTTATTTAGAAATAGTACCTTCTAAATACTGGCTACTAATTTTAGGAAATAGAAACTAGCTAGCTAACCAAGTGGGGACCACTTTCAATTACTAATTTGGCCCTCACTGGTATTACAAAATCTTGCCATTGACTGGACAAGTATGCCCCCACGATTCTGGGTTTGAGAGACCCAGCAACTCCTAGCCCAGTTGGGCTGGCCCAACTTTAAGTTGGTTGGCCCTATGGCCCATTGGGTTGTTCCACCGTTTGGTGAAGTGGACCAGCCCTTCTCCCATGCGTCCCCCTCTTGTACTGCTGGCCAAACAGCTTGGCGCTTCTGCATCAGCTCCCCTCCTCTTAGAAACATTCATCTCCGATGGATGGAGGAAGGACATGTAGCACTAATATAGTTCCAGGTCAAGGCGCTTGAAATCATCCGCGTCGACCCATGTGCTGTCCTTGTTTGGGCGATTCTTCCACTTGACGAGGAAAGAGTAATAACCCTTACCACCCCTCATCATAGTATACTTGTCATCAATTACTTCTTCAATGGCAATCTTCTGTAGGGGAGGCAAATTGGGGCAGCCGTAGAGCATGGGCAGAATCTCCTTCGTCTGAATGATGCCCAAGATAGAGAGTAAGGTCTGCCACGTTGAACACGTTGCTGATCTTCATGTCGAGTGGCAGTTCTAGCATATATGCATTGGTTCCAATGCGCTTCAGTACTTTAAACGGCCTCGTTTTTCTTGGGTGCAGCTTGTGATTAGCACCTGGAGGATATCTTTCCGCCACTATGCGCACCATGACCATATCACCTAGTTGAAACTCAACATATCGACGATGGCGATTGGCGGCAGCTTGGTACCCTTCATTGCTGATTGCGATGCGGCGTCGAACTGCTGCTTGCACATCTGTAATAAGCCGTAGAAACTCATCAGCCTCAATGCTAACTCTCGCTTGAGGTGGCAAAGGCACTAGATCCACTGGTTGCTTGGGCTGCAATCCAAGGACTATCTCAAATGGTGTTCTTCCAATCGTCCGGTTAATAGAGTTGTAAGCAAACTCAGTTGTGCCAAGGATAGAGGGCCAAGTCTTCTCATGATCACGAACTAGGCAGCGGAGAAGATTCCCTAAGCGCCTATTAACTACTTTGGTCTGTCCGTCCGTTTGAGGATGGAAGGCTGTTGAAAACTTCAACTTGGTGTTTGTTTTCAGCCACAAGGTCTTCCAAAAGTAACTCATGAACTTGACATCCCAGTCAGACACAATGGATTCAGGCAGGCCATGAATACGCACAACTTCCTTGAAGAAAATCTTTGCTACGTGGCTGGCATCCATGGTCTTTTTACAAGGGATAAAGTGTGCCATTTTGGAGAAGCGATCCACCACGTCAAAGATTGAATCATATCGCTCATGGGTAGGAGGTAGACCAAGGATGAAGTCCATGCTAATGTGCTGCTAGGGAGCATGAGGAACATGCAATGGTGTGTAGAGGCCGGTGTTCTGCTTATCACCTTTGGCTACTTGGCAAACATGGCATTGCTGAACAACATGCTGCACATCACGCAACATATATGGCCAGTAGTACAAATCAGCCACCAGTGCATAGGTTTTATCTTTGCCAAAGTGTCCACCCATGCCGCCACCATGGAGCTCACAAACAAGGTGCTGCAGCATAGAAGTATTGGGGATGCAAAGGCATGTCCCTAAGAATAAATATCCGTCATGCAAAGAGTATTTAGCATCTTGTCCACCTTGCTGCAATTTCTGAAAAATATTAGAAAAATCATTATCAGCAGAATACTCATCTTTGAGATGCTCCATGCCAGTGCTGTGGGCTGCAAAGTTGTTCACCATAATGACTTTCCTGCTTAGCGCATCCGCGATCTGGTTTTCTTTTCAAGCCTTGTACTTCCAGTAAATTCTTGAAGGTAGGAGATCCATTTAGCATGGCGATTGGTAATGGAACGTTGAGAGTGAAGATATTTCAAGGCCTCATGATCTGAAAATAGAATGAACTCCTTGCCAATCAAGTAGTGTCGCCAATGCTCTAGGATAATGAATCTCTGGTAAAAAGAAGCAAGGCCATGAAAGCTGCGAACTTTGGTCAGGGTCTTGGGGATAGGCCAATCTACCACACTTTTAATCTTCTCCGGGTCAGCTTCAATGCCTTTTGAAGAAATAATAAATCCAAGGAAAATTACCTTGGCGACGCCATGGCGTCCACTCCGTCCAGGCTCCTTGGTCGCCTTGGACGCCTTGAGCGCTATGGTGGTGTCGCCTTGCTTTTTGACCCTCTAAAACGCCATGGTCGCCTTCCCGCCTTGATAACTATGGGCAGCATTAAAGAGCATTTCTTGAGGTTGATGTAGAGCTTCTCATCGCGTAGCACTCTCATAACTCGCCTCAAATGTTCAAGGTGCTCTCCTTGGTTGCAGCTGTAGATGAGTATGTCATCAAAATACACCACGAGGAACTTGCTGATGAAAGGCCGTAGGACTTGAGTCATTACCCTCATGAAAGTACTTGGCGCATTGGTGAGGCCAAAGGGCATAACCCTCCACTCATATAGCCCATTTTCCACTCATCGCCAGGACGTATACGGATTTAGTGGTAGCCGCTCTTCAAATCTATCTTCGAAAAGATAAAAGCTCCGGTCAACAAGTCCAACATGTCATCCAATCGTAGAATGGGGAACTTGTATTTGACTGTAATTTTATTTATGGCGCGGCTGTCAATGCATATTCTCCAAGATCCATACTTCTTTGGCGTCAACAATGCCGGAACAGCACAAGGATTCATACTTTCAACAATGAACCCTTTGTGTAGCAGCTCATCTATTTGTCTCTTCAACTCCGCATGCTTACTTGGACTAAGGCGATAAGTGGGCAGATTTGGTAGCACCAATCCAGGCACTAAGTCTATCACATGCTGGATACCTCTCATGGGTGGTAACTTAGGCAGGTCCTTTGGCATGAGATCTTCAAAATCAGTCAACAGGTCCTTTATAGGTTTAGGAACCTTCACTTCTTTTGCTGGTTCCACTTCTGTTGCAACAATAGCTAGGATCAGGCCTGTCTCTTCACTTGTGGATAGGAATTCACTGTGGGGAAGTGCCAAAAGTTTCTTCTTTCCAGCCTGCTGTCCATTATTTTGATGCGCCTCCTTTTGTAGTTCTTCCTTGGGTGGCTTGGTGGGGACTTCAAGATTTTCTGCCTTTTTATTTGGGCTGCTCTCAACTTTGGTTTCATCATAGGAATGTTAAGGGGGTTTAATACCAATGGCTTCCCTTTGAAGTCAAAGAAGCATTGGTTCTTTGTGCCACTCACCATAACATTGTTGTCATACAACAGCGGGCATTAAAGCTGCATATTGGTGAGCACCATAGGAATCACGTCGCACCAAACATCCTCCTCGTAACCTGAAATTTTTAGAGGAATAGAGCAGCGTTGGTTAACCTCTAAAGTGTCACTATTAAGCAAGGATACCTTATAGGGCTGTGGATGTGGCTCCACTTTGAGTTGTCCCTCCACCACAAAGGCTTGTGAAACAACATTTACACAGCTGCCACTGTCGACGATGACCTGCACTGTGGTTGGCCCGCTGGTCATAAGTGTATAAAAGATATAGTGGCGCTTCCAGTCCTCACCCTTCTGTTCAGCAACCAGAATTCTTGTGACTACATTAACCTCATAGAGGTTGTCTTTCCCTTCATCATCCCAAAGGGCTTCATCATCGTCCCCTTCTTGGCCAGCATCGGCAGCCCATATGTGATCAATTTTGGGCTCACAAATAAGCATCTCAGGGTTGTTCTCAATCTCTGAAATAACAGTGTTTGTTTTACTCTTCTTGGGGCAGTACTTGGCAACATGCCCTATGCCATCACAATGAAAGCAACGTGTAGAACTTTTTTCCCTATTAAGCATAGGGGCCTTGCCTTTTTCTTGAGCAGTGTAGGTCGTGTAGGCTGTCCACTAGGCCGTGAAGGTGTGCAGGTCTTCTTTAGTTTAAGAAGCTTGTGCATTGTAGCGTCTTGGGCTGCTTTCAACAAATCCTCAGCTTCAAGGCCTTTCTCAAAACAGTCATTGAGACCAGTGATTGGTACTACTCCAATTTTGTCAGGAATTTCAATTTTAAGTCCCAATTTGAAACAGGACAGAAGCTGCTCCTCCTCATCAACTCCAGTGCAGGAAACCAAGTTATTGAACTTGTCTATATACTCCTCAACTGACATGGTTTCTTGTCGAAGGGTGTTGAGCTGATCGTGCAACCTTCTACGGAAGGTGGAAGGTAGATATTTTGCCCTTAGATGGTCCTTCATCTCCTCTCACGTAGTAGGCTCATTATGTTGGCAGTGCAGTCTGTCTTCGGTGTTCCTCCACCACTCCCTTGCTGGTCCAATTAGCCTTGTACGGACCAGCTTGAGCTTACGTTCCTCCGTCAACGTAAACCAATCAAAGTAATCGTCAAATGCACATAGCAATCGTAAAACACAACAGGGTCAGATTTCCCGTTGTCTCGCAGCTCCAGCTTGACCTTGTGTTTGTCGTCTCGCTGTCTAGCACCATAACCACCAGCTTCTTCATCATCCTAGTATTGGTTGCATGGTATTCTTTGGGGCAGACGAGGGTAGTTAGGATGAGGTGGGTGTCTGCCTATAGTAGGTTGACCTGACTGTTCTTTCATCTCCTGCATATCAGTTGTCAATTGTAGAGTAGTCCTCTTCAAGGTTGCCATGTCTGCGGTCAACTGTTGAATAGCTACAGCCAGTTCATTATCAGTCAACGGAGCATGGAGAGGATTGTTGGAACTCCCCTCATCACCCATAGCTCTGATACCACGTACCGTAAGATTGAAGCCTGTCCCAAAAAAACCCATAAAATACAGAATAGAACTAGGACAGAAATTAGAAGGTTTAGGGTTTAGTCAAACCAGCCAACAGATGAACCCCTCCTTTGGATCGAAGGTAGAGAGTGCTAAGGAAGAGCTGCCTTCAAAGTTCGAATCAATTCTGGTGGCCTGATGTGAGGATATCAATGAAACACCAAAATAGAAGGTTAAGGAAAAAACCTTCCAAAATAGGCTGTGGATGTTCCCAGCTGCAACCAAGGGTAATATTTCTTGTGGTGACTCCTTCCAGCAAGTTTGGGTCGATTGTGATGGGTGGATTGATAGATGGATGGGTGGAATGAAAATAGAAGGTGAAATCAGAAAATTAGAAAGTGTGTGAGAATGAAAGATTGAGACAGTGAGATGGGAGGAAGATGGAGATCGATTGATGGTGCTGGTGGGGTGAATGTGTTCTCCAAAAATCAGCCTAAGTTGATGGCTGGTGGGAGAGTTAAGGATTCCTCAAGTACAGCTTCAAATCTGGAAACAATGGAAGCAAGGAGAACTTGAAATCTGCAGCAGAGATTCAGCAGCAGCAACAGCAGGGTTCGAATGGTCTTCTGAACAAGGAGAAAGTCTTCACAGGGGCTGCAGTAAAAGAACTTGAACAGGGAAAGGAACAGAGGGATAGAAGGGGAGAGGGTTAAAGATAATTCGGCACTCTCTGCCAGGTCTCTCGACCCTTCAGTACTAGCCTGAGAAAAGACTCAAATTGCTGAGCAAATAGCTTCAATCTTCATTCAATAAATCGTGGGGATGGCTGAGATAATAGAAGAGTTGGTAATGTCCAAGCAGTTTTAGACTGTAGTACGTGTAATGAGGCGTGGCTGGATCAGTTTCAGAGGTGCTACCAATGAGTCCTTCTTTGGTGCTCGTCAGATCATTGTTTGCCATATGTGATGATATTCCAAGGCCAAAAAATACTTTGTTCAGAATGCAGCAGTTTGGGGAAGATCATGAAGACATTTTGAGGTGGTTCGGATCTCTTATGATGTTCCTTTGAGGGGATCTCCTATTTACGTTGTGGTTGGAAAATTGAAGCAGTTAAAGGGTCATTTAAAGGCTTGGACTAAAATGGCTTTCCCATATGAAGATATTGCAGTAGTCAAATCTAAAGTGGGTCTGGAAGATATCTAGGAACCTATTAAGATTGTAGCTCTTGCTAGTGTGCTATTTGACATGGAGTCTGTTGTCCGATTTGAGTATTAGAAGGTTTGGGCTGAAAAGTCAAGAGTTAGATGGTTAAAATTTAGAGATTGCAATTTAAACTCAAGGACAACCTTATCTGCAATACCACCGTTCAGCAACTCCTGGTCTGAGTGCAGCAGTCCCTTCTGTTGGGTTAGCTTCTTGTAATAACTTGAATCAAGCGCCAAAGACACTTCATCGTCGAGGGACATGAGTTTATCATCTCCTTCTAATATGGGGCAGACGGACTTGAGTGATTCGGCAAAACCCTTGTTGATGTTTTGGTCATTGTAAATTCTAGAGTGAAAATTGGTCCACCTTGCAAAGCCGATGGTGTGTGCCCGTCATATATGGCTCACATAAAAATAGTTAACAACAAACCAAACCAAAACATGCATATATATATATATATATATGGTGGTCTGAGTGAGTAAATATATTATATACCTGATAGAGCCACCATATCAGTCAAGGTTAGGCCTTTCACTTGGAAGTTGGAGATGAGTTTCTCCAAACTGAAAGATGGGCCAGGCAAGTCGGACACTGCTCCTGAGACATTGGCAAATGCTGAGTCCCTCCTCCCTAGAAGTACAGTCCACCTTGGTCCACCCAACTGAAACAAACACACAAGAAGAAAATAATATCATTGTTTAATGTTGATAATACTATTGAGCTAGGGATCAATATCAAAACATGAAAGAGAGATGTAATTAAAAAGATAAAACTTACGAGCGCAACCGATTCTGTTGCAGCAACAGTGAATATGTCGGCACAAGATATGACACCTGGACAGAGAGACTCCAGCTGTTCTTTGATATTGTCTATGACTTCAACAGATAGGTTGCTTTCCCTCTGCATTGGGCATGTGACAAATTATGGGCACACATCAATCCATTGACTCACCATTTAGTGAATTATTCCTTAGAATTTTCAGTCATTAAAATCAACTGTTTAACATTGATTTTTCATCCTGCTTTATAACTTAAGTGAAAAAATTCTTTTGCTTACCTGATGAATATAGGCAATGGTGTAGACATGTCCACAAATATTTGGGCACCTACTTAGCCGCCTCATAGTAGACTTGAAGGTCATGTAGATGAGTTTATCTTAATGGTTGATGAAACGAACACTTGTCCACAAACGAATGCGCTTTCCTTTTTCTAACAAATTCATTTAATTTTTACCTCTGATCATTGTGTAAAACATGCTTTGCACCGACTTCCTACTAGTCCATAAAAATACATCTCTTGGTCACCTTGCAGCAAGAATATATACGAGGAATCAGTGAATGGAAATTTAATCTGGAAGATTTGAAAGCTCAAGCTGCTCTTGTAAGTAGGTGTATTTCCTAGTTAGATGTTAATCAATTCAATCAATGACTAATGGGTCAAAGATGTTTTCATTGGTAACAATGGCATTTTATTTTTTACTGTTTCACTGGAACTGGATTTTTTGCAGATTGAGGATGATGATGGGATTTCCAATATGAATTATCCAGATGCGAGCAGCAAACAAAAAGAAGGATATGATGATGCAAGTTCTATGCCAGAAAAGCCATCACCTGAAACTGTGAACCATTATAATGCTACACCTGTTCAGGAGGTATGGTACTTGTGTTCATAATAGGCTTTCACCTACGGAGGGTGCTAATTTCAGAGAGAGTGACCATTAGGAGTGCTGGAGATCTGGCCTGAGTGAAGCCCAAGCAAAAAAGTTTTAACCCTGGGCCATGCTCAGGTTTATGAAAACTTAAAGGGCGTACCCAGTACACGAGGCTCCCGCCACTGCGGGGTCTGGGGAGGGTCATAATGTACGCAGCCTTACCCCTGCTTTCGCAGAGAGGCTGTTTCAGACTCGAACCCGTGACCACTTGATCGCAATGGAGCAACCTCCCCGTTGCACCAAGGCCTGCTAGGGTTTATGAAAACTATTGAAAATAATTTCTGGAACCTATGTAACACGCATGTGGAGAACTATCATACCTGTCTAAAGTTAGAACTATTATCCCCCCTGAAAAAAAATCTGAAGTTCGAACAATAATGTCCTGAAAAATCACAAGATATGTATGTAGAATTACTTACTGTTTGTATTGTTCGTCTCATAATAGAAGTCAATACTATATTCATGTATAATTTCATATTTAGAAGATTTGGAAGGGTTCAGGTGACCTAAGACCTGAATGCAAGTCAACCTGGAGTTTTGTTTTCTTCACCTGGCCCTCTTAACACCTGAAAAGTCCAGCCAAAGCACCGGTTTTTTGGCCTTAGGCATGTTTGGGTAGACTAGCTCAAGTTTACACCCTGATTCGTAAATGGTAATATAACGTCTCCCTTGTATGTTCCAGGACGGGCTTAATGATCTTCAGGATGTGGAAAACTCACTTGCTTCATTTCCTATCCGTCCTCTTCAGGCACTTAAGTATGTTTATTTTTTTTCATTAGTGTGTTATAGATATCCATTTCTTGGATGGAAGTTTTTTTATACTTTACACAATAGTCTCATGAATGATTTGTTTTGATGAAAGTAACTTGATATGGTCTTCTATGATTCTGTTTGGGTATTTTTAATAACACACTCTGCCAGTGATTCAAGACATGCATATGGATGGGATAAGAAGAATCACTATCTGAATTTTATGCCTATTTTATATTAATGTTTATTAATTTATGCAGAGGTTATTTTGATGTTCGTGAGGATGATATTACCACAAGCAGCCCAAAATGGAAAGATGCTATCCAATCCAATTCTGATCAACAGTCTCAAGTGCAGTCATCATCAAGGGCAGAGGACCAAGATAGTTATAAGTGTGATGGTGAGAATCTGGAAAGAAGTAGTTTTTTACCAAAATATGTGATTCCTGGACATCAGAAGTTCTTCAGTGGTTCTATGCTTCCGGACAATGTTCTTTCCCCCCATAAAAAAGTTAGTGGGGATGGAGACAGGTAATGTTAGTACATTTGAAGATCCACTGTTGCAATCAGCAGTTGTTGTAATCTGTGTACTTATTATTTAGTTTTTAATTGTTTACAGCAGATCATTTTTTTTTTGGGTACAGCAGATCTTCAATTGTTGACATGTTGAAGAACTAGTGATCATGACTTGCTTTATTCTTCTACCCTGATTCATACAGTCATTAAAATCGTTCACTTGCATCCTGTGCAAATGCAATAGAAAGAAAAATAAGTGTGAAGCCAGTCATTTTTTTTTTTGGGTGAATTATAAAATGTATTAAAGTCCCAAAAAGGGAAATAAAAGTCCATAAGGACAACAATACAAGCCCATAAGGCCAGCAAGAAACTAGATGACAAAAGCCCACATGGGCATGTCCAAAGCAACACAAAAGCCACCCCACATGGGCAAGACCAATGCAACACAAAAATCCACATGGGCTTAAAATAAGAGCAATGAAGCCCGAAAGAAAGAAGAGGGGCAACAAAGATAATTCCAGTAGGGTCCCCCAAACCCTAGACAACTGATCTCAACACATCTTCTTCCTAGCCGCCAAGAGAAAGTCAGGAATCACCGGCAAGAAGGCAACCAAGGAGGAGGGGCGCTGGCATTGCGGAGGGCCACGGCCAAACGAGCAGCTGGCCTAGCGAGGGAGACCGCCATGACGGAGGCCGCCGGCCTTGCGGAGGGCAATGACGAAGAGGCTGCCAGCCGAGCAAAGAGGCAGCCTTGTGGGCTGTGGCCTTGCAGCTGGCAGTGAAATGGCCGAAGGCCGAGCGAGCCAGCGGAACCAGCAGGAGGGAGGCCAAGCGAGGCTGGCGGATGCAAGACTGCAGGCCAAACACACAGGAGACCGATCAGCGAAAGGTTGCGAGCGCTGGTGATGCAGACGACGACGGCGGAGGAGCTGACAAACAAGGGAGAAGCAGGGTCGAACAAAGTTGACGGAGAAGCTTGACCAGCGAAGCGGATACCAAGCGGGTGCTGCCAAATCGAGCTTGGGATCCAAGGGAAACGGCAGGCCTAGCAGAAGAGGCGACCTGCAGGGCGGCGACCTTACAAAGCGAGCGCCCAGAGACAACAGTTCGAGAGACTTCAACTTGCGCAGTTAGTACCGAACAAAGGAAGAAAAGTGAAGAAAGGGGGAGGAGGAGGAAGAAGAAGAGAGTGAGGAAGAGAGAAGGAGAAGGGAGAAGGTGGGGAGCAGCCCAGCCATACAGCCAAGCTGCTCCAAAGCGGCGGCCAAGGGTTTAGAAAAATTCTCGGAGCGTTAGGGTTTCCTGCGTTCGGAGGAAAGAAAGAAAAAAATAAGCCAGTCATTAATCATTATATCTTTAAATTAAAATTAAGAAAGTATGCTGATTCAAACCGATTGATGGAACCTTGTTAAGCAAAAATATTGTGCTATCTAGATCCATTTTACCCTCTTAAGGTTATCATGAAGCCTCATGCATATTTCAATGACATGCTTTCACTTGTGTAAGAATGTTTGCTGATTCAAAGTTGTTGATGGAACCTAGTTGAGTAAAATATTGTGATTTCTAAATCCATTTTCCCCCTTGAATTTTGTTTCTTTCTTAGTTTCTGTTAGCATCATGAAGCCTCATGCGTGGATTATTATTAGTCCTCTCAATTGCATGATGCAAGCGGATGAGCTACTGATGCAAATCACGTCCGGTGGAAGGAGTTGAATTTTCGGATTTGGGTTTCGTTCAGTTTTTTTTGGTCAAGTTGAATCCGCAGTTCAATAAGTTAAGTCCCCAATGGGTTGTGGGCTAAGTAATTTTTAGTTTTCTATTGTAACAGGCCTATTATATAAGCCCAAATATTAGGGATTTAAGGCCTATACGAGATTAAGTATTTAGTTTTGTTTTCTTCGTTTCTAATTCCATGTAATAAGTTACTTAATGGTTAAGATAGATATTAAGTAGAAGTTTCTAATTTTGTTACTTTCTATTTTGTAGGTAATAACTATTGATCCTCTATAAGGATTCCATCTTTGTTTCTATTTTATATGCTTTTTATTTTCCTTGTAATAGCTAAGGATCCTTTCCAAAAGGATTCCTTTTTAGTGTTTGTTTGGCAGCCAAGTAGCAAATATAGTTTCTATTATTTTAATTAGTTCATTGAATCATTGGTCATTATAAATAAAGAGCAAAAAGCACACTAGCCCACAGATTTGATGTTTGAGAAAATTATACTCTATGTGAGTGTGTGCACTGTGGTGAATCAGTCACAGCCATAGTTAAAATCTTGTTTCGGTAGCCGGTAGGCCATTTCGGCCTGACTGAAATATCCGAAATACCGAGATTTCGGCGAAATTTCGGCGAAATCTTGTCCTTTTTCTCATGATATTTTGGTTGGCCGTTTCGGTGGGTTTTTTGGCCAAATTAAGGCTTGATACTTCATGGAAACCATATTTTAGGCTATTTAAACATATATAAATGTTCATATTGCAAAAACAGTCACCCAAAGTGGTGTTTTGGATTTGCAGCCTTGATTGGCAGTATACGGTCAAATCCTAATGTTTATTTACACATTGTCTAAGTAATAGAAGATATAATAAGCAAGTTAAACAAGTAAATAATACAAATATATAGTCAATGAAAATAATTAATTATTGGCAAAAAATTATGTTCGACACCGTTAGGCCGTAGATCGGCCAATGGTGTTTAATATATATTTAATTGATCCCCATCCAATTTACATAACCCCTAATTTTTTTTTTACAGTTTTGTTGTAGGAAAATAAAAAATTTGAAGCAGAAAAATAAAAAAAATAATATATATATAAAGAAAAAAAAATTCGACACCGTGAGGTTGTAGATCGGCCTCCGGTGTCTAACATATAATAAATTCATCACTAACCAACATGTATTGATCATATGTTTTTTCAAAAGACATTTTTGGAGAAAGGGGTTTTACCTGAAATAATGGAGCATGCTTCAATGATGTTTTCCCAAGTGATTCCGGCGTTGAAGCGGTGAAAAATTGAAGAAGAAATCACAAAACAGCAAAAACAAGCTCAAAAAGTCGAAATGGGAGCAAAAACCAGTCTAAAGAGCTCCTGGTCGAGAGTCACGAGACTTAGTTTTTTTATACTTGGAGTTTGTAACATCTGTCCGAAATTCGGTGAGATGCTACAAACATTTGAAATTTCAACTGAAATAATGCATTTTTCTATTTCAACATGACATCTTGTCTCGGCCTGGCCGAAATTCACAAAATTTCCGAAATTTGGCTGAGATTTAGCACTATGGTCACAGCCCTCGTGGTGAAGCCTTGGAGGGAGGGTGGTGATACCCAACCGCAGGCCATAGGTGGTGATACCTGTTGATCATATCCTTTTCTTCTTTTCTCCCTTCTCTTTTGTGTTTTCTTTTCTGTCATACACTGTTCCGGCAAGCATTCTAGCAGTCTAATACTCTAATTCCTACCGTGGGTATCCCTAGGTGAGTTGCAACCTTCTACTTTGTTAGTACTTAATCTCTAACACTGCTACTTAGTCCTGTCATATTCTGTTAGTTGGTTCCAGCACTGTTATGTCTGTCATATTCTGTTAGACAGAAACCTAATTTGAACTTCAGCCGATAGATTGCAAGAATCTGTCCATCAGTTTGGGTTTATATTAAACTATGTTACTCTCCTCCATCCCTACTCCATTCGACATAAATCTGGTGTTCATCGGATGGCTGGTTAGTGAGTTATCTCAGTTTTCTCTACTTCTATTTTACTGTTTTTGTGACTTACTAATTTCTGTCCATGTCATTTTCTCATCATCCATCCGTTAGAGTCCTTTGTTATTTTTACCACCTAAGCAACCTCATAGACATCAGATTCATCGTTTTAGGGTTCTATTTAATCAAAATTTCTGTTGTGTTTTGGTTCACTGCGATTCTGTTTCTGTAGGTTTGTTAGCGTTGATTTGTTTTGGCCTACCATACCTCATCAGCTATTTTGTAATGTGTTATATCCTCTATTCATGTCTATCAAGGTGAACTCAGGGTTGAGGGAGACTTTCAATGAGAGGGAGACTAGAGGTGGGCTGTGGAGACTTTAAGTTGCCACACTTTCCTGTTGACAATAAGGGTCTGAAGATTTCCTAGTAGGAATTAAGTGACGCTGTCGAGACTTATGATGTCTTACACCTTGCTCATTTGACTTTGGATTTTCCCTAGATAGTGGCAATGAATAAGCGTATTCGTTTGAGATAAGATGCATATGTTTCATTCTTTTTTGTGATGTTTTATTTCTTTTTATTTTCATCTAAGAAGGAAAAGAAACTAGAGCAGCTTCTGCTTGACTGTGGTTAATCTATTATATTGCAGCAAAAACTTCACATTGGGATTTGAATAAGCGGGATCAAGTTTCTCCTCTTATAATGGAATCAATTGAGCTTAGTCCCTCCTAGTGCAGGTTCCACAACTTTCAGATGCTGTAGCTATAGGAACCCTCTGATGCAGGTGCACTATCTTGGGCCGACCCAAATGCATTTGGGTATCCAGATGGAGATGAACCAGGTCCAGTTTGAGTTTTGGATCTAGTAGGATTTTAGGAATTTACGTTATTTAGGGAAATAATGTCTTTTAGTTTATTTTATTCTGTTTATTTAGAAGTTAGCTACATAGGGTATTTGGTTTCCCAATTGTTCTTAGTTTCCTTATTTGAATAAGTTTCCTAGTTAGAGAGTTAGTCTTTATTTTTAGGAGTCTTTTATTTCTCTTTATATATGGTGTAATCCCCCATCGTTGAATAGATTGAATAGAATGGAATAGTGAAGTGTTTGTGAGTGCCTGCGTGGCCAAAAGTGCTTGTCCGATCTTCTTCTTTCCCGCTCCCTTCTTCTTGTCCGTTCCTCTCTCCCCTGCAAATCTGATTTCTTCTCAGATATTCCCTTCCTCCACTGGCCCTCCACCAATTTTGGTATCAGAGCCAAAGGATCCATCATCCTTCCCCATCAATCTCTTTCATTGCATTCCCATTAATTCTGTTTTTACTTTACCAAGAATTGAAACCCATCCCCTTCCTCTATACGATCCATTTCTTTTCCCCTGTAATCTCTCCCCATCGATTCCCACTGCAACAACACCCCACCCCTTTTGTTTTCCCTGTTGTTACAGCGAACAAAAAGACAAAAAAAAGTGGGAACTTCGAACCACTGAAACCCCATCCCCTTCCTGCAGCAACCACTTCCTTTTCCCATCTATCGCTGAAACCCTACCCCTACTCATCCTTTCAATTCCCAGTTTTCCACTTCACAGTAGTTTCGTTTAAAAAAAAAATCTACTGTTGGAAAAACAGCCTCAACCCTCCCTTTGGCTCCAGCAGTTAACCCCCCCTCAATTCCACAGCCCATTTCTTCTTCGACAAAACCCAGCAACCCAAAAAAAAGAGAGAGAGAGAGCGAGAAGAGAAGAGAATCGTACCTGGTTGCTCCTGGATTCCCGCCTCTACTCCCTCCTGTTTTCCCTTCGTGTTTTCTCCATCACTAGGCCTCTTCGCATCGCCAATAGCAGCGCCTTCCTTGCAGTCTCCCTCTCTGGTTCGACAGAATCAGACTCCCAGTCAAACACGGTAAACTTTCTTTTCCCCTTCTCACGTCTGCCTTTCTTATCGATTCTACCTTGTTTTTTTTTTCCTTTCTGATTTACCCTTCCGTATTCTGGTTTACTCCTTTTTTTCTTTCACTTATTGGTTTCCAAGATTACCCTCCATCCTTCTCTCATACATATTACTACCCCTTGTGTTCCTTTTTGAACTTCCATATTACAGTTTTGCCCCTATTTAGGAACTTCTACTTATTTACAATTCTGCCATTATTGTCATAAACTTCATCAATTTACTGTTTTGCCATTAACTCATGATTTGATTATCCTTTTATTTGTGTACCCTTACCGATTCCGAATACAAACATGGCCATGGACTCCTTTGTGTTCAAGTTTAGAGTGCACTTGCCCAATGGAAAGCTTGCTATGTTGTTTATTGATGAAGGGCAAAGCTACAATTTCGTCTCACGATCTGTGGTGGATATGTTATCGAAGAACGGCCAGATCATTATTCACTTTGCGGATTATGTATTCGTCAAATTCTTCGTTTCTTATTATTGTGACGGTGTGTATTATGATTTATGAGGTGTTCGATTCTCCTCAGCGTATTATTAAATTGGGTCGAGAATAGTTGGGAGAACAAAAAGGCATCGTTGATCGTGCCGGAAACTTTGCACCCTACATCCTTTTCACATACCCCAGACAGTCATTCTTCATGGGTTAGTTGATGATGTTTGTTCCAAGCCAAAAGAGGCAGCACTAGGGATACAACCTCAACCCGAACAACAGATGTGGCAATAGAAGACGAGATGATTGTGGATCAGTAACAATGGACTCCAGTGCAGTGAAAGCTATTCCACATCATGAGTTCGTACTTCCCCATGATTTTTCAGCCATGGATGCACCCCCAAAGCTTCATATTTTGGATTTTCTTCAAGTTGTAGACTTGGAACCTATAGCCCCCGCTTGTGAGCTTTTATTTCTACCATTCTACAAAAGTCGCCCACGAGTTTTTCTCAACATTGGGGGAATTGATCCAGGTGCACTACCGACCCAAATCCATTTGGGTATCCAGATGGATATGAACCGGGTCCAGTTTGAGTGTTGGATCTAGTAGGATTTTAGGAATTTATGTTATTTGGGGAAATAATGTCTTTTAGTTTATTTGAAGTTCGCTACATAGGGTATTTGGTTTCCCAATTGTTCTTAGTTTCCTTATTTGAATAAGTTTCTTAGTTAGAGAGAGTCTTTATATTTAGGAGTCTTTTATTTCTCTTTATATATGGTGTAATCCCCCATCGTTGAATAGATTGAATAGTGAAGTGTTTGTTAGTGCCTGCATGGCCAAAAGTGCTTGTGCGACCTTCTTCTTCCATCCTCCCTTCTTCTTGTGCGTTCCTCTCTCCCCTGCAAATCTGATTTCTTCTAAGATATTCCCTTCCCCCACCGGCCTTCCACCACTCTCTGCCTAGAGAGAACTTTTGCTCCTATTCTAAAGTGAATATGATGGTGCTTGAAATGTGTCTTACTAATACCTCATTCTCTCCATGAAAAGCCTAAATGTTTTTTTAATGATCCACGTAGTGGTATTTTGATAGTTGATAATTTAGTGAGTTGTCTATTTTTGTTTCTTTAGAGGAAAAGCTTTTAATGCATAATGATACCATCTAAACAAAAGGGCGTACCCAGTGCATGAGGTTTCCGCCACTGCAGGGTCTGGGGAGGGTCATAATGTACGCAGCCTTGTCAACTGCTTTCACAGTGATAACATCTAACTTGGGTCTTGAAAATTTTGCAAGGGAATATGGACATCTGAAATCTCAAACTGAGCGGAACTATAGTGGTCAATTATATCGTCAAAAGAGAGACATGGATAACCTTCCATATGGTACGTCATACTATGTTCATTAATCAGAAAGTAATTTTCGAATCTTGTCTCATTATTATCTCATTTATTATAGATTATTCATAAATGATAATGCATAACAAATATATTCCTAATTGTACATCTATGCATTCAGCGGAGGATGCACCAGGAGCAGTCGTCCAACGTAAGGGTCGGTTTAAAGTAACCTTGGCCGATCTCAGTCAAAAGGTATACTACCTGAACTGCTGCATCAAATGTTAGAATGCTTATCTATAGTGCTAGAATCACGTTCAACATCAGCATTAACATTGCTTAATGCACTTGTAAGCCATGGTTATTTAGTTTTGTTAAGATTGGTCCTGCATGGAGTAAAAATTCATGGCGGGTTAATAATAGCTAGTAAAGAAGGCCCAGCTCCAAGTTTTTCAGGAACAGTGGCATCGACTCGACCCTTTGCCTTAGGATTAGTCAGTTCTATTTCTCAATGAGGGCAGGGAAGGGATATAACTCAGCAGTAGAGTGTCACCTTGACATGCTGGTAGTCATTAGTTCGAGCCTGATTATCCCTAAACCCAATGTAAGTTTTTCTATTTTGACTTGCTCCCCCGCCCTGATCGAATGATAATGGATAAGACCATAAGAGGATTCTGAACTATTTATTATGAATGTCAGTGATATGGTAATCCTGTAACTTCTGAGATGATGATCATAGTTGTCAAGGCGTCCTAGGTATCCAGGCGCCTTCAGGGTGTCAAGGTGATGCCTCACCTTATTGGGTGTAGGTAAGGCGATCACCTTGGCCACCTGGGCTCACCTTGGTCTGCCTTGGTGGCTGGGCAGGCGCCTTATGCTGTTTTATGTTTTTTTTTTTTTTTTTTTTTGGTTATATAATATAGATTCTTTTCCTAACCTTTGTATTTGCACTTTTGCAGTGCACATGATTATAATGTTGCGATACATGGAATCATTGAATCTTAAACCTTGTTATACTGTTGTATCTGGTTATGCTGTTATATTTTCATTGCTAGTTCTCTACTAGAATCAATTCTGATCCTATCTGATATATCGAATATCATTGAACTAAATTACTAAATATCTTTTTTGTTCAATTTATATTTAACACTGGTTTTTACTGCTAGTTTGTTGTCAATGACCGGTCAGTGTTACAACAGTTTTTTTTTTTTTGGGGGGGGGGGGGGAGAATGGAAAATTAATTGAGAAATTTTAAAGCAGAGTACAAAAACAGAGCCAAAAGGCAGGACAAATATGGGACCCCAATCTAATCACCAAAAACCAGCATAAATGATGATACATAAAAAAACCGGGATGGGGAGAAAACATCAATCAAAGGATGATACATCAAAATCCGGGGGAAGTAATGATTGGCAAAACATAAATAATGATGAGAATTGGTAAGACATATATAATGATGAAGCATCTCACAACGTGCCTATTCACGGGAACGGTCCAAAAAAATCTTCCTATTGAATTGGTCACTTGGGTGTATGCCACATAATGAATTCATACCATAGGGAGGGGGGAATCATTGGTTAAAGAGCTAAGCATCGTATGTTCTTTTCTTTGTACCAATGCTGGTCAGAGAAGAACAGAGCGGCAAAACATCAATAAAAGGATACACTAAAAGCTAGGGTGGGTGAAACACCAATCAATGGATGTTAATTTATATGCAACTCCTGGTTTCTTTGGTTGGCTGTTAATTTATTATGATGTTTATGATGTGTCTATACTAGATATATGGAATAGGGGGAAAAACACTAGGGCGTTTCGGCGCCCTTCCACCGCCTTGGTTGCCTTGGTGCCTTAACTATGATGATGATGACAATGATAATGGTGGATGATGGTAGTATGCTTGCCTAATTAAAAGTCTTACATATCTGCCTTATGTCACCTTGGATGGTACCTGAATTTTGTGGAAATTTTGTACACCTCACCATCTAATCTGGTAAGTTTCAGCCCAAATGGATTTTATTCATTTTGCAATCTTGCCATATGAAGTTGCTTGGAAATGGCTGAGAAGCAAACTTTGGAGATTTTGGTTAATGGCTAAAAATACAATGGAAAAAGTTCAATATATTGAAGTCCATGATTGAGGTAGGGTCAGGGAATTGTTACATGACCAACCCGGTGCATAACCTGCTTGTCTAACAGTTGGTGGACTTTGAAGGCAAACTTGCTTTCGTTAGCCATGCAAAGGTCGTTTCCCTAATATAATAATAGTGATAAATTAACGGGGTGTTTTCTACATGCCTTGTGTAGTAACCTTTTCCAAATTCAGTTTTCATGTTGTCAACATCGTCATCTAGTCATCTTGATGCAGCTCCAAGAAGGAAGAAGAAGAAGAAGAGGCCCTGAACTAAGGGTTTGAATAGGGAGCCGTACGTTAGGATTTATATTTTCCATACTTAGTTATTTTTCTGTTTTTTGGATTGAACCGGTTTAGAATTGGTTGCATCCAATTGGTTCAATGGGTTTAATTTAAGTGAAGTGTTCCTATTGGTTAATAGGTTCTTATATCCTATTGGCTAATATAGAATCTTCTTTTAAATTAGTTGTTTTAAGTTAGATTCTTTTATTTTAAGTTAGTAGGGGTAGTTAGGACATTTTATTAATTTAAATTAGTAATTTGAATGTGATTAGATCCCTTCCACGATTTAGGTGAGGAGGAGGTTAGAATGTATTAGGATTTGGCCTTAGGCCTTTATTATAAATAAAGTGGATCGTGGGAGGCTCCCCCACATTGAGATTTGAATTAAAAAAAAAGACTTTCTGCTGCTGGCCGAGTGCTACTGCTGCTGCTCCTTGGAGTGTTGCCTTGTGGATCTATCAAGGCCGAAGGACGGGTGGATTTCCTGTGACTCCTTACGCCGTGACGGCTGGGAGGTTCTCTTTGTGAAGGTGGTTCTATCCTTCAATGGTAGATTTGCTACCGTGGATATCTGCTGTAAGTCTACATTTAAATATCTGTTCCCATTCTTCTTTCCCCCCATTCGATCCCTCTTGTTTTTCTATTTGAAATTCTAAAACCCTAGATCATCCAAGTCATACCCAGCCATTATCCTACATCTGTTTCACACCAAAAATCAGATCACAGCCTCCCCGTACCAATCCCTCCACTCGACCAGACCTGCAGCCCATTCTAATCTGTCCAAACCCTAAAATCCCCCAACTCCATTAAACCCCCAAAACCCTAAATTTCCAGATTCAGCAATTCTAACCATCAAAACCCTTCCCTATTTGGATCGAACCTTCCCCTCCCTATTTAGTAAACTCGATCCCATTAAAAACCCTAGTTTTGGTTGTTTTTCCTAATTCTAAAACCCTAACCCTAATTCTACAGGAATTTAAAACTGATCCAAATCCAATTCTTTTTATCCTATAATGACCCCCTAGACCTGCAGACTAAAACCATATAAAACCCATTCCCAAATTCCCATCCTAAACCCTAAGTTTACCCTAAACAGCCCCTAATCAGCCCCAAACAGCAGGCTTAGCCAGAACCTGATTCTACTTGGCTCCTAGTAGGATTATTCCCTATTCTAGGACTACATTACATGTGTTTAATTTCAGATCAATATGACTTCTCTACATGTCATTATAATGCTTTGATCAAAATTTTTGGGGTTCCTTAACCAGTATATATTATTTATTATTTTATGATCTAGATTATGGATGATAGCACCAGTAAATTACATCTAGATAAGCTAGAGAAATATCAGTTTTTTTTCATAGTATTTGATTTTGCTTCCCCCCCCCCCCCCGCCACCCCCACAAATTTTATTTTTTTTTTAAATTTTCTTCTTCTCTCATCTTTCCCTTGTGTTTTTTTCTTCTCAGTTTAACCATGTAGTGAATGAGATTATATATTATAATTACAGAAAATGCATAGAAATATGAATATTTGGTAGTAGCATATATGCTTAGTTTTCTTTATTTTTACTAGAAATATTTCTTTAGAAATTCTGGAATCTTAAAACACTAATTTGTATGAAGTTTTCAAATGAAATATGTTCAGGGAATACTTTGGTGCTTTTGATTTTGCTTCCTTCGAATTAAACTCACTTGTACCTTTTTATTCAGAAAAAAGTAGTAAAATAAAGCATAATGATTAAGCCAGCTACTTCTGTTTCCTGGTTTGCTGCACTTCATTGCATCTTGTATGTGGGATAATTTACCTTGCCTGGACTATATTTTGCAGCCCTGGCCATTACTTTAATTTGCACTTTTTCAACATGGTTTATTGCATGAATTGAATTACTTTCGTATATTTGGGTTGTATTTGATCTTCTCCCTGGAGATGTAGCAGATTCATCATCAGGATATATCTGTATGTATATTTGTTATCTTTCAGATGCTGTCAGATGGGGATTATTAGCTCATTGTCTTTTACGCAATTGCTTTGTAACCATTGCCACTTTGTTTCCCTTCTTGTTCAGAATGCTTCTACAAACTGCTTGGTTAACCCAGTTTGTGGAGTTCCAAGCAGTTCCATGACCCCTACTGTTTCAGCCACTTCAGTTTGTCCGACGTTGCAATATATGTTGCAGCAGAACACTAGGCAGATGGTGTGCATCGACAAACTCTCCTCTCTATTTATTCACTTGATCCCTGCAGTTTACTGTGGTTTCTGGTTGATATTTACAGGAAGAAATAAATAAATTGATGAAATATGTGGAGCAATCATCTGGTAATTCTTGTCTTTGTGTTTTTGTCTCCTTCAAATCATTGGCATATGATCTTCATCTTAATCTTGGTATGTCTTTGTGTGCTTGTCATGCTCTTCACAGGCCATCAAGCAGAGTCTTCTGATGCAGGCCGTACTGACCTCCTACAGGTATCCACTGCTCTCCATGCTTGAGAACCAATAAATAAATGCTTCTACTATTTTTGTTAAGGAGCATTAGTTTGCAAAATCTGTTTGTTAAATGAGATTAGTGAATGCGATGGCTTATATTTCAAACCATGGTACTAAATCTCGTTTCGTTTCGGTGTTTCGGTCTGACTGAAATTTCCAAGATACCGAAATTTCATCGAAATCTCGGTCGAAATATGGTATTTTTCTGTGGGTGTAAAATGCCAAATGTCCGAGATTTCCGAAATTTTCGAAACGAGATGACCGAAATTACCGAGATTTCCGAAACAAGATGACCGAAATTTTCATCGAAATTTCCGAAATATTCGAAATATTGCATTTTTTCATTTCGGACTTGCGTTTCGTTTCGGACAGGTCGAGATACTTGAAATATTCGATATCTCGACCAAAATTTCGTGAGTTTTAGTACTATGTTTCAAACTATGGCCTTCCACTCTTTTGTATGATATGTTTCCCTCTTTTGAGTGTACAGTTATGTTCTCTGCGTCGTTAGCGTAAAATGTTCACCTAAGAAAAAACTGACATCACATATTTTAGTGCCTGTTAAACTTCTCTCTCTCAAATAAATAGAAGGAGGATGGAGCAAAAGTCGGGGATAGGGAGAAACAACAAATAAAAAGGATGATACATCAAAACCCGGGGGTGGGGGGAGAAATAAGAGGGGAGATCCCAAGAAGAGTGAAGATGCCTATTTCTCGGATTGTCTGGACTTGCAGTACGAATGGGCAGAAGCCTGTTTTGAACCTCAAAGAAATGGCTTGCCAGATTTGCTTAATAGTATGAGATAAGGATGCCCATCTTCTTTTATTTTTTCCCCACCAAACATGATGAATCACAACACCAAAGGCAAGCTTACCAATGTAGTCACAGGTTGATTTGCCACTTAAAATTTTCAAGCTCCACTTACATTCACTTTGAATGGGAATGATATTTCTATGATGGGGCCAACACTTATTGAGGACTCTTTTCCAAACTGATATCGAGAAAGAACAAGCGAAGAAGAGATTTCCACATTTTCTTGAGAGTCCCAGCAAAGGCAACAAGTGGAGATTGACAGGTTTCTTTTGAGAAGAAAAACTTGAATAGGAAGGGAAGAAGTCGATGCTCTCCAAACAGTCTAACTATGCCTAGGAATATTTGAGCTAAACCATACTAACTTGCACCAAGGAACTTTAGGAGCTTTGGATCTAATCAGATTCCAAGCAGAAGCAGAGGTGAAATTCTTCGAAGTGTTGGGAAGTCATTGGACAAAATCACCTCTACCAGTGGGTCTCAACAGGGAAGGAAAAAGATGAGGTTGAACCTGCTGATATCAGCTAGCCATGAATCCTGGCTGATTCATCTGAGTCATTAATGTATTTATTAAAACAATGGGTGGTTTATGGGCTAAGGATGCTTAAACTCATGAATTCCTTGAAACTAAGATGACAAGGTAATTGACTGCTGTTATCATTCTCAGATGAATCTTGGCTGGCCTGAGTCATTTATGTATTCTTATTAGAGAAAATGTGTAATGCCAAAAGGAGACTTGACATGAACTGTTGAAACTAAAGCCGTGTTTAGCAACACTTTTGTTTTGCTGGAGCACTGCTGCAAGAAAAGAGTATGTTGATAACCAACGGAAAAGAGAGAGAGAGAGAGAGATCAAATGTGGCCTAGAACGACTAATTGCTTGACCATTGTGCTGCACACTGTTTTATGCTCATAATTTTATTGCACAAGGTTTTCTGGACTACTGTCCTACTAGGCTTAGCAGGATGGGTGCTCAATCCGTGACATTGGTCAGATAGTGCCTGAAAGACTGGGCTGCCTGATTTGAGCTATGTGGAGGGCTGATATGATGAATCTGAACCAGTGGATTGATACCCTCTGGATTGTGGATTGGTTTAGTTTTCCTGTAAACATCTGACTGCTGTTAATATTATTTTTTTTACTACTGCTAATGCAGATATTTCCAGCTTCTGCTAGGGAAAAAGAATTACAAGCTCATGTGATTCATCTGCAGCAAAGGTATGAAATGAGCCCTTTTTCTTTATATTTTTTATTTTGCTTACCATTAGTTGGATTGCTCATCTTTACTGAAATTACTCTTCGATGTCAGCATGGAAAGTCTAGTTGAAGAGTTGCAGAGACTGAAGATAGTAAATGCTCAGGTTTGCTTCTCTCTGTTAGTGTGCAATTAATGAGTTTCATTTAGTGCTTTCCTAGAATGGATCAACGCTTGCTCTCTCCCTAAGTAAATGATGCTCATTAGTCTTCTCCTTCATTGGGTGGCTATGCCCTGCCACTTCAATGTTGAAAGCTAATTTTTATGTCACACCTGAGTGCACAATCCTTACCATCTTGTTGTGCGTTACCTTTGGAGATCAATAGAATCCTGTGCATTGCTCTATAAAAGGAATTGGAAATAAACTGCTCGTTGGGATGGTTTTTTGATGCCATCTGCCTGTCCCATAAATCAATTTTGGCTAATCCCAGAAACCTTGGTTCCTGAACAACTGAGAACATGCCATCGTTCAGAGAGGGTGCTAGGTCCCACTTTATTCACTCTGCTACGAACCATTTGAAGCAAGAAGCATAATGTAACATTGAGAATATTGTCATATTATGTCATTTTCTCCCTGTGTGTTTCTGTCATGTCTTTTCTTTTCCATGATTGGAAGTGTTCCCAATTGACTTCAGTATCCTAAGCTTCATGAGACATTTTAGTTGATGAAATATTATATGAATGCCTTTGTTTTGCAGTTAGAAAGACAATTGAATGCTCTGCAGAAGAAGCAGGATAAGAGGAGGATTGAGAAAGCATGAAGAGCAGTCATGAGACTCGTGACACTCCCAATCAATTTTGGTTTCCGGAGCGGCATGCCATTGATCCATCCAACTTTTCATGACATTAACTAGTCTTCATGCTCTGAAATTAAAGCTATCTACATCCCTGTGGTTTGCACAGCTAGAAAGACAGTTGAGTGCTGTGTAAGAAGCAAGAACGGGGTTGAGAAAAAGAAGAGCGGTTAGGACACTCTCAAGTCCCAACCCATCTTTCGTTCTTTTGTCGGAAATATCTTATTTGGAAGGGAGGGGGAAACCGAGTTGGTTTTCCAAGAGTCAGGCTTCATTTGCTTTAATTGTATTTTTATTGTACAATATAAGATCTGGGTGAAGTTTGCGCCCCCAAATTTTGAGATTGTATTTTGGTATCTAAAAGCTCCACATAGATACCCTTTGTAATTTAATGACTAATTATTGTATTTATACTATATTTTGGGGCAAACTCTCAATTCCCTCGACCCCCACTCCAATAGGAGAGAAGGTGTTGTGGGGGGGGGGGGGATTGGGAAATCCTTTGGATAGAGTATTTACTCTCGCGGAGAGGATCCGTTCTCTGGTGCAGAATCTTCGTGCGGATTCTTAGGCTCTGTTTGGTTACATGTGAGGTTAGTTAATTAAAATATGGTATGAGAGGAATCAGGTGGTCTGGGAAAGAAATGTTGTCCTATTCAGATCCTAGACAAGTTCAATTCTTGGACCTGTGAATGCAATTCATCAGTCAACCCATCACAGACCATAGTAACTTGTCTCATTCTCCTAATGACAAGATAACCCTCTCCATTGATAGGCTGAAACAGTTCCTTGATAGCTTGTGGACTTTAGATCTTGATAGAGATTGTGGCAAAGAGAAACCTATCATCATGGAAAGCTGGATGGTGTATTCTTCTTTTTATTGCAGGCAAAATTTAGCTTGAAGCTTGAGCAGGTTCAGGAGAATGTAGGTGCGCTATTGAAGCAGAACTAAGAAGAATCTGTCTAGCTCCTGAAATGGTGAAGTAAACAGAGTTTGAACATTTGTTAGTGGTCTCGGATTTTCCAGAAGGCCATTATTTCTCTTAACATTTCAGGAATGAGAGTGGTCATGGTCTTCTTCTTTCTTCACATTCAGTGAATCACAGTCACCAACGAGGACTTTTTTCCTGTTTAATAACTCCTCACTGTCTCACTTTTGTTAAAGCTACAATAGATGAAGGAAGCCACTGTTTCGCACGTCAGCTCTTCATCCAACCATTTTGCTTTTGATTTCTATGCACTATTTGTTGGGTACTGAGATTTTGGGGTGCTCACCGTAGGTTTTTTTTCCTCCGCATCCTCGCTGTCTCCTTCGTGCTTATCAACTCTGAATTTCTCGACACACTCCAAAAAAAAAAATAAAAAAATTACATGATTAGCTACTTTTGGATTTTCATCTACAAAACTGTCCACCCTATGTTTGAGTTAACATAAATATACAAAAACAAGTTTAGTTTTACAAAACTAGACAAAACAGTGACTCTCCTTCCTTCTTCGGCAGATCCCCTTTGAAAAAATCTCTTTTATTTTTCCTCTGTTACTTGGGGTAGCAGAGAATGGCGGTGGCTGGGACAAGGGTAGGGTTGTAGGGAACGGAGGATGTCAGGGTGAGAAGGCAATGACAGGGGTAAAAATATCTAAAAAAGTAAGTGTGGGAGGGAGAAACACTATTTTGTCCAGTCTTGTAAACTTTAACTTGTTTTTGTCTATTTTTGTTAACTCTAACATAGGGTGGACAGTTTTATAAATGAAAATCCAAAAGTAGCTAATCATGTAGTTTTCCCAAAAAAATATATACATATATATTTTTGTTATTCAAACATAACAATATATAGTGCTATGGGAAAAGGAACGCTAACCAGTCTGCAGCATAGCCGCAGCGCGTACTTATGTGGACTCGGCTCCTGTGCAGCACCCTGCTCGGGCTGCACGTGCAGCGCCAGAAACAGCGAGGCATGAAGAGACCAGGCAGGGGTGAGGCGGTCTTTTCATGTCTCGCTGTGTGCGGAATTGCACTTGCAGCCCCGGCAGGGTGCTGCACAGGATCCTTTTGGTACTTATGCACAGACACAGGCACGTAATCCGGTGCACCCCTGATCCTTTTCATCTTTTCAAGGGTGTTTCGATCATTTTGTGCACGACTGTGTCTAGGTGCAGATACACACTATGCTGCGCAACCGGTTAACATTCTTTAGCCATATTGTTATACACCGGGAGCCTAGTGCATTGGGCACGGCCATTTTTACTTGTCAATCCAAACCGCATTGTAAGAACTTGACCTCCAGAAGTGTAGGTGGAGAGGGCTGTTCCACAGACCCGTAATAGCCCGATTGGGCAGGCTGGTTTTCATGAAGGCTCTCGGGGGGGATGCGAGGCTTTATCCTACCAGTAATAGTTCGAGGCTTGTGAAAATATATCATTTCTTGATATGGAGCCCACAAGGGGGTCTTGGATATTACTGTCCCAACATCAAATGCTGGATATCTCACGCGTAGGCTTATTGAAGTAGTTCAACACATTGTTCCGTAGAACAAATTGTGGCCTTTGGGCTACGGGCAAGCTCCACTCTCCCGTGGCTGATAGCACTTCATTATTGGAGGGGTCCTATATAAGCGGTGGAGCATGCGATTTAATTCAATGCAAAACGAAGAATCTTACCAGGACTTAGAGATGTCGCGATTTTAGCTTTTTAATGGTGATTTTCCAAGATAATGTCAAGTTTGCAAGCTCTTTAATTGTTTTTTTTTTTTTTTTTTTTTTTTTTTTTTTGGGTAAAGAGTTTGCAAGCTTGAAAAGTAATATTTTGTTGTCTGAATAACTAATAATCAGGTCATGAGAAATGCAAAGACGGAGATAGTTTTAGATTTTTCTATGAGCTTGGAATGGATAAAGAATATGGGGAATAGGTGATGAGCTGAACAAAAACATTAACAATCTTCAAGAATCTAGATAAATCTTCAAATAAGAAACTTATGGAAAAGTCCTAAATTGTTATCTTGAAGGGGAAATGATAAGCACCGGGCCTATCCAAGGAATAAGAAAGGGAATAACATAGCAAAAGATGGTTTTACAAATAATCTATTGATAAAATCACCTATGCTACTTTGATATTGACAATGATAATCTGTACTCCTGCCTTTCCAAAGCAACCATAAGATAGTGAAGACTAGAATAATAATCCTATACTCAGACCATTCTATTCAAGGAAGCTCCTGTATATAATCTTTTGCCCTTAAAAGTAATCAAGCGGATTAGAAAACCAAAATAGCCTTAGAACAGTTGCATCCAAAGAAACAAATTATTAACAGTTTCTTCAGTTTTAATCTTAGAAGACCTCTATGATAGCTCAGCCCGAATGGGTAAAGCAGCAGTTAAGCATGTCCAAATGAAAATCTTAACTTGTTTAAGCTTCCATATTGCTTCCAGATGTGATCCATTTTCCCCCTTATACCCTACTTGAATGTTGAAAATTGAAACGTATCTGAACTCAATCCATCTATTTAACTTCCATTACTACAAGCACAGAATTAGACATTAGAAGGTGCCAGCTGATCCAGTTTGATTGTACCTGAATTGCACCCTCCTCTCCTTAGCAGCTATAGTTACAGCCCACCGTTCCCATTTGTATTAATAATCCTGCAGAAAGCAGCACCATTAAATCATCTCTTAAACATGTGAAATTGATGTTTAGAGAAAAAAAATTGAATGAGAATGAAGACAGTCAGTTCCTAAGCAGATTCTGATTTTATTTAAGCCATGGTTTATATCTTCCCACCATCATATTCAGGTGTTTTTGAACTTGATGAGTACTCAGTCATGTATCCTTAGGAACTTATTGGGCATTCACACCCAATCAAATAGTACTGATTGGGTCCCGAAAGCAGGACATAAGCAACCATTGCGACTTCCTTTGGGTGAGAATTTCCATCTTGAAGCAGATTCAGATATAACAAGAACTGTACAAGACTGTGGAATGGCGGATATACACAACACACACCAGACTCACACCCCCGATGTAGGACTAAACCCACACACCCCGTGCACATAGCATGATTTTTAACAAGAACCGTACTTGGAGGATCTATTAGCAAATCCCACTTCTCTGCCCGTCGTAAACACAAAACCAGCAACACACTTGTTCATTGTCATGGGAGCAGGGAACATGTTACCCTGGTTTGCAAGTATCTCTCTGCCAAATTATTTGTGAGAATGGATAGGTAGCCGCTACTTAGATTTGTCTATACACATCAGTGATTAATGTATTCTTTCATTGTATGAGGATCGGTGCCCCTCTATTCTTCCCACCAACTTTACAATCCTGCTTTGTGCTAGGATGCAATCAACCAAAGAAGTATAGGCATCAGCTCCATTTATGTCAAAGGAAGAAACCCCATGGAAGGCGGATATCAGTTTGTTCAATGAAAATTTCTTTCGAAACTTTAATCCTATTTAATTGTAAAAAAAATGTTACTCTGGAAACAATTCATTTCTTGGTGTAAAAAACCTCCAAATGGAGAGATTTGACATAACAGAAAATCCCCAATAGACAAACACCACCACTTCTGCTACATCTTTGGAACAAGATGCAGTGAAATGCCACTCGGGCATCAGCACTGCATTTATGTCAAAAGGAAGAAAAAAAAAAAAAATTTCCCCACCACAGCCCCCATTACATCTTCAGAACAAGTCGGAGTAGAATGCCCACTAAGGCACCTGCTTCCTTAAGCTGTTGTTTGTTAGCTGTTTAGTCAAAACTCAAAACCTATAGATCATTTCATTTGGCTGTACATGTAGCTGCCTTTTCTTTCCTCTTCCAAAAAAATTGTTTGTATTGATATAACAACAACCAGCCATGTTTCATGTGTATTCCAAGTGTCTTCCGCATTACTTTGAGCTCCTGCTTGGTGAACAGCCTCCTCTTGCTTTGAATTGCTGGAGTACCAAAAAAAAAAGAAAAGATATTGATCAACTCGCTTTGAAGTGTCAAGGAATAGATAACTCCAGAAATAAGAAAACCAAAAATTATAGTTCAACCGAAACATTAAAAAAATTATCACAACATATATATATAGCCAGCTAATCCTAAGTAGAGCTCAAACCTGTAACTGAAGATCTAACCTTTTTACCAGTAGTAATTCCTATTGGCAGGATCAGAAGGTCAGAACTAGCACCCACTGGATCACAGGGACTTAGGACTGTACTCTATCTAAATGAGGTCACCACAGTCCCATGTGTCACAGAGGACTTGGATCAATTCGATAACTGTATATTTTGTTGCCATCTTGAGACCTTAAGACACAATATGAAGCCAAAGTGGAGATCCAATTCACCTAATCTGAGTACTATGACCTAAGTATGACATCGGAGTGTCATGCTGCATAAAAAAAATTAAAGATCTACGCATGGAATTAGAAACCATAAGCTTAAGGGAAAAGCAATGTATCAAGCGCTAAGCTAGAAACAGACACTAGGAATAGAAGAATGTTAAGAGGAGCAAATGGAATGGACATATATGAATTCCAGCAGCATCCAGACCTGCTATCTTCCAGACTCTATGCAACTGGAACAGCTTTCCAATCAGAATACCCCCAACACACCATCACAGCATATTCCTCATCATCTACACTGGGAAATTAATATCCCTACATTATGATGGAACTTGGAAATCCTTTCCTACAGTTATATATATATATATATATATATATATAATTGGATAAATTAACGAAGTAATGAAGAAAGAAGGATCCTCTGGCTAAAAAGGCTGGAAAAAATGAAAAATACAGTAAATAAATTGCCACTGCTACAACTATTGAAAGTGGGATCTCAAATCAAACCCACCTACAAACAAATACAATTTCTTTGTTGAAAGGACACAGAATTTCCAATCTAGAAGCAAGTGGCATCACAATCTCAATCTAAATGAAAAGGGTATTTTCCCAAATTAAGTTGTCAGTACCTAATGACAACTTCATAAGATATGGCTCTTCTCATGGTTTGGTTCCCCCCCCCCCCCCCTCTCCAATTCTAGGAATTACATCACATACTGAAATTTAGTACTGTTAACCTGTAGTAAGAACGGAAAGAAAATTTATCAACCAATATTGAAAATCCTTCTAGCCTAGTTAAACCCATCCTATTTGGACACATGATGTGGATCGAAGCATGAAGAAGACCCCTCAAAAAAAATTACTGTTCATGTGAACAGTACCTCGTGACACAATGGTTTGGGGGCTGATATGGACTGCTGGCTAATAGTTATCAAGGCGACCAAGACGTTGGAGAGGGCACAAAAGCTAGGTGACACCAACAAGGCAGACCAAGGAGCCTGGACGCCAAGGCGACATGGCTGGCTTAGAGGAGTTGATTTTTGGTATTATTTTTATTATTAGACAATTATTTAGTTTCCTATTTGAGTTGTAATCCTAATTGGGAACCCTAGTTAGAGTCTAGTTTCTCTTTTATAGGTTTTATTAACTAGTTTCTTACTTAGATTAGGATTGGTTTGTTTAGTTATAAACACATGTATGTGGCTGAACAGAAAAGAGACGGAGATTGCAGAGAAGAGTTTTTGATAAGCTGTGAGATGCAGCAACGGTGAGAAACTGTGGGGTGAGAAACCGTGGGTGAGAGGATGATGGGCTGAGATAGCTGATCCTATACCCCCCCCCTTCTACATCCCTCTCTTCTTCTTTCCTAACCTTTGAAGTTCTTCATTTGTAAACAGAAAATAGCAATAAAAAAGAGTTTTAGTTATTTAATTTTATTCCTTTATTGTATTGGTCCTGCTGCAACTGATCTCCCGTTGGTTTCCTTGGTTCAAGGTCAATTTTGCATTAACACATCAATTAAATCACAGTTGCTACCAAGACAGCCAAAAGAGAATCCATAACCTAAGACAAAGTAGGTCCAGTAGAGAAAAATCATGCTTCATATCCATCAAACACACTGCAATTGAAAAACAACTCAAAATGATAAAGAGTGTTTCATGATAGGAATTAGACCTTGTTTCTGCAAGTTTTGATTACTGAAACAAGCAATTTGTCTCCAGCTATTTGCCTCACTCGCTGTATCAGATGCTGCCGAGTGATCTTCTTCTCCTGCACCAAACATCACAACATTTAAATACAAAAAAGAGAAAGGAGGCAGGGGACAAGTATTTTCATGATTGAAGACAAAAATGAAAATTCAGATGCGCTTTTGCTTACTCGGTATTCGTTGTGATACTTCTCAATGAAAGCAACGGAAGTGGGAGGCAAGAACCTCGAAAGTACAGATATTAAATTCGGAAATGGCATCCAAGCAGATGTGGGTTTTACCACATGCTCTTGTGTCCTTTGAAAACCTACACAGGCGGGAGTTACATACAAGATGAGCCAAAATGAACTTCTAAACCTTCAGAAGTTAAATAGGAATTACATTACATTCTAAACAGAGTATGCTACCACAGAGGTCCAACAACACACCTTTCAAGCAAGGAGGAGCCCTGAAACTTATGACGTATTCAGGCAAGATATGACTGTTCATGTGTGTACTCCAAATGATATATCTCTTCGGAGCCGACAGATTATCGACTCCAGAGTCAAACTCCTCAGAACTAGGATGGAACTGCTCAGAACCAGGATGGATTTCCTCCATATTTCCCAAGATCACACGACAAAGAATCACATGTCGCAAACCACTTTCATCTAGAACAGAGGCCATCGCACTGTGAACAGAGAAATAAATCAAAACTCGTACGGTAGGATTTTCAATTGGTGGTAAATGAAAAGGAAAGAGAACACATAGAACAAGTAATGGGGAAAAGATAAATTTGAGTAAACTCTGTTAATTTAACGCGTACCTCTCAATAGAAGAATTCTCCGGAGAAAGATAAAGACCACAGTCATCCAATCTGCTGTTCTCAGAGTTTCCAAAATGATCAAATCCATCGGAAACGATCCTATGAACTCCATTCCTCGAAGTTCCATACCAACCATATTTAATATTAGCATTGCCATTGCATTTCAGAGACATCGCTTCCGAGAAGATCTTGAACGATTGAAGTCGAGCTTTTCTGTGAAAACTAGAGAACAAATTCTTGTGTACAGAGACAACCTTAGTATGTCTTCCAAGAGATCCCAAACCCAATATGAATTTATTCTTGATAATGTCGTGCTCTTTATCTCCTTCTTCCAACTTGATCAGTCCATTTCCTGCGAAGGATTCGAATTCCGGAACGGTGGAGGTGGAACCAAAGACGCCACTTTCAGAATCCGAAACCGATATATCCTGCTCATTGGTGGTATCCGATACCGAATCTCCGATATCTTTTTGATCCATAACTTCATGTTTCCTACGTCTTCTAGAATGGTCAGAAACTGAATCCCTACATCTACTACTCTTAAACCTGCCATTCCTTCCCACAGCAAGAGGTGATAACTGGCATTTTGTTTCGCTAATCTCCATAACACAGCAAGAAAGGTAACTAATGAAAACCAAAAGCGCTTACTCAATCTTGAGATCCAAAAAAACAAGAACTAAAGCCTAAAAAGCCACAGAATTCCTTGGCATCTGAAAGCAACAACAACAAACAATAGAGAATCGAATGTAATTAAGTTTATCCAAATCAGATTCTTCACCAAACAATGCAATATTAATCGAAATACAAATCAAACTCGAAGAAATCCGTACAACAATTAAGAGATTCACGGATATCAAAACTCGTATAAACAGAGATCTGATTATAAAGCGAGGCTATAAACAAAACTAATATCAAAAGAAACAAGAAAGAATGAGAGATGGAGAACAGAAGAACATCTACGAACCTGTAATGAAGAGCGAAAGAACGAGAGAGAGAGAGAACAAATTCTGATTACTTGATGGTTAAGAATTTAGTTTTTTCTGAAGAAGAAGAAGTAGTAGAACAAGGAAGGAAGGAAATTGATTAGATAAGGAGGAAAAATAAAGAAAGAAAGAAAGAAAGCCGTTGTTATACAGTATAAAAACCGCCTCGCTCTGCCGTAGGGTTTACTTTGGCGGTGCGGCGCAAACTGATTTCTTGCCGTCGTTTATTTGTAGACCCCAAAAGAAAGAAATAGAAACAGAGAGAGAGAGCGAGAGAGAGAGAGTCGGTCGTTGTGACTCAGAATCAGACGTGGTTGGTAATTGGTTATTAACGTTTTCTTAATTTTTTGTATGGATAAGGAGTTTACTTTTATACCCTTGAGAATTGAAAGATAAACGAAAGAAGAGTTTCCTTAATTAAGGAGGGTAGGGGGTGGATCGGGTGGCTGACGCGGGTCAGAGGTAGACGATGACTTATTCGTGTTTAGTTTAAGGGTCAAAAGGGTTTACTTGGGAAAAGGTAATCCATTACTTGTCAGGCAAGTGTTTGGCGTGAACTGGAGAGGGATTTGGAGATGGAGCGACCGTCCATTACCCGTTGCCACCTACTCCTTCTGTCGGTATAAGTCAGCCCATGGGTTCACGTAACCGTCTTTTATGAAAAACATGTGCGTTGTGGTTAGTTTTATTATTACAACTAATTTAATACGTTAAAGTTTATATAATAAATATGAAGATTCACGTAGGTTGTGGTGTATTCGAACTGTCAGCTGTTAGATTGGAATCTCATTAACCCAATAATTATATATGATTTTATGCCGGATACAGACAAGGGTTCGTTCGTCTGGAAACAAGTAGTAAGTGACCGAAAGTAAGAACAAGGGAATTGGAAAATGGGTGAGAGATCGGAATCTGGTCGTGTAGTGCCTGCATCAGCACGGAGTTCAATGAAAATGCTTGCATAAGTACCACATGAGACATGATCGATTTTTATTATTGACCATCCATTAATTAATGTCTTGAAACTTCGACCCTCTCACATACATGGCTTACATAGTCGTGTATGAAAACTTTCTCCTTTATTATTTTATTTTCAATCAAATGCTCACTACGAAACTTCCGTTTTCTTTTTCATAATATTTTATTTTAGTTTAATATTAATATTTTATTAGAAATTGTCTTTATTATTTGGGTGACATTGAAAATGTCTTTCTTTCAGCCAGGGTGAATGGAAATCCATTCATGGGTTTAGATGCATGCAGGAGGTATCGGAAGATATTTTTTGGAACATACTAAACAATTATGAGAGGTTTCTTAACTCTAAGATGGTGGAGAGAAACTTAGTCCGTATAATATTCTTTTAATTGTCTTGTTTTATTCTGGAAAGTTCAAGAAATCAAGGTGAAAAAAAACATTAAATAAACTGAAAGTGTACTTATTAATATGTCATTGTTTTCCACATTTTCCGACTATACATGTAAATTAGTAAGATTTTACATTCAATGAAAGAAGTGTATTATATTAAGAGGGTTGCACACACTGCCAATATACCACAAGCTAGTGCCCCTTTTCTCTCTCTTTGAAATGACTTCCCTACCCCTCCTGTCTGATGCCCGATCATCCCATGCCCATAATGGTTTCACTCGTTAGATTATTGCATGTGGGTGGTGTGCCTTTCCCTCTCTAGTAAAAACAAAAAAAGAGAATTTTCATCCACCATGGGTGAAGGAGAAATTTATTTCACTTTAATATTTTATTGAAAATTGTCTTTCTTATTTGGATGACTCCGAAAATTGTCTTTCCTTCAGCCACGGTGAATGGAAATCCATTCATGGGTTTAGATGCGTGCAAGAGGTATCAGAAGGTATTTTCGGAACATACTAAACACCTACGAGGGGTTTCTGAACTCTAGGATGGTGGAGGGGAACTTAGTCGATATAACAACATTCTTTTAATTGTCTTGTTTTATTCCCAAAAGTTCAAGAAGTCAAGGTGACAGAAAAAAAATTTAAATAAACTGAAAGTCTATTTATCATTATGTCATTGTTTTACACATTTTTCGACTATACATGTAAAACAGTTAGATTTTACATGTAATGAAAGAATTGTATTATATTAAGAGGGTTGGGTACACTGCCAATATACCACAAGCTAGTGCCCCTTCTCTCTCTTTCTCTCTTTGAAATGACTTCCCTACCCCTCCTGTCGAATGCCCCATCGTCCCATGCCCTTATTGGTTTCACCCGCTAGATTATTGCACGTGGGTGGTGTGCCTTACCCTCTACAATAAAACAAAAAAAAGGAGAAAATTTCCATCCACCATGGGTGAAGGAAAAGTACATCCATCTAGGCATCTAGCATCTTAATAATTCTACTACTCCCTTATGCCCATCCCAAGGCAATGATACCCATCAATGAAGAAATTCATCCTTCACTACCTTTAGAAAATACAATTATAAATTATTTGACTACTTAAAGATTGTTAATAAGAAATTCCGATTATGATGATCGATTAATCAAATGTGCTCTATCTATCCGATGATTGGATTGGTGCTAGTCTAGAGAATTTTTTCGCTACAATTATGATGAAAAAGAAAATTGAATTTGTATGGTACAATTATGAATTATGAAGATAGTTTTCCTTAACCAATGGTTGTGGGTGCCTTCCGATGGACAAGAGGAACAATGAGGATAGGAGATTTTTTTTGGACTTTGTACAGTAGGGAGTAATAATAATCTTAGATGAATATATTTTTCTTGAGAAAAAGATCTCTGTCCGGGAGTGTGGCTTATGCCAGTACTCCCATGAGTCTATTTTTCTCCTTCCCATGTGAAAAGACACATCTATCCCCTTGTTTTAAGGAGGAGAGAGATAGACACATGTGAATGCTGGCGTAGGCCACACTCCTGGACAGAAAACTGCTTCCTATTTTTCTTCCACCTAGTGTAGAGGAAAACTTTCTCCATTTATTTTTGACAATAAATAATAGACCAAGTTTCCCTCCACCCAAGGTGAATTGGATCTAAGGGGCGGGAGAGGATAGTAATGAGTAAAGAAGAGTATTTTGGAACATACAAACACCCTAAGAAGGGTTTGTAAATCCTACGATGATGGGTGAACCATCCACTACAGGTGGAGGAAAACTTTGTCTGTAAATAATTACAATTTATGACTGAGAGTGAAATCAGAACTTTACCTAAAATATAGTTACCCGATTAGGTCTTACCTCCCCCAAAGGCCCAAACCCCTAATCCCCCACCAACCCCTAAAAAAAAGTTTAAGGGATCCAGAGTCACATGAGGTGAGGCTCCACATGCCTAGGTCACCTTGAAATGGTAAATTACTAACCTTTGAACAGTGTCTGCTTTGACTAATGCCATCTTTAGAACTCGCCCATTAAAACCAAACAGCATTGGAGGGTGGGACACAGTGAACCTTTAACCTTCTATCTTGTCCAGCTATTCTAATGGTGATGGATGAAAAGAAGCTTGGCCACTGTCCCATTTCCAAAGTCTTGCCTGAGAAACTTGACAGCCTGGATGAGTTCTCAAAATGAATTTTGAAAATTAAAAAACAGGTCTAAAGCTGTTTCACATTAAGTTTTGAGTCTAGAACGTATTTTGAAACGAGAAAATAAAAAAGAATTGGATTTCAGAATGCATTTTAGATCCAAAATCCATTTTGAATGCATAAAACACCGGTGAAGTACATTTGATTCAAAAGCCATTACAAGTTCCAAATGTGAACACAGATATTCAGCTAGTAAACCTGAAACTTAGCCAAACCAATTCAATTATTAGGTGCAGGTAGACTTGATAATCAGACTTGAATCGTTACAATTCATCAATAGATAAATGCAATCAAAATCACTTTATGCAATAAATTCAATTTATTGACAAATATCAAACATGGGAATTTCTTATTGTCACTCCTTAATCCTTAAGCCTTAAGCCTTAAGGTGTTAAATAATTTATAATTGTACTTTTTTGCCCTTTTAGTATAAGACAGTTTAATTTTTTTTATTTAATAAGGGTAAATACTGTTATTGTACATGTGTATTCGAAAAATGTGTGAGACAATGATAATTTTTGATAATGATATGATGACAGTTTTCATACACGGCCGCATAAGGCAAGTATGGGTCATGATACATCAAATATGGGGGGCATTTGGTCATTTTGACCCTCTATTGTGAGAGGGGGCATGACTGTACAAGTGTGCACGGTCATGCATGAAACTTTTGCCCTAATGATATAATGATAAATAATTTTCAAATTATTTTTGAAGAAGATTTTTTACCCTCGACTTAAAAACCGTTTGGAAATAAAACAATGAACAATCAATAGAAGGTGTCAAGTCTTAAATACCCCAATGAAGGTATCATTTAGACAATCCCATTAAATATATATATATATATTTTGATGCTATTTAGATACTCTAAGTATTTGGAATAGGTAGGGTCTCTTTTGGAATCTGGTTCATCCATATATAGAACTTTTGGTCAATCTCAACCATAGTTCCAACTTTCCAGGTTCAGATGTACGTGGAGATATTTTGGGGAACATACTAATAAAACCCTATAGGAGTTTGTGAACCCTATGATGGATCCATGGTAAATGGAAATCTATTCACTACGGGAGTTCAGATGTGTTGAGGGGTATCAAGAGGGTATTTTGGGAAATATACTAAAAGCCTATAGAGGTTTGTGAACCCTATGATGGTGTTGCGTGTGGAAACCTCCGATGCTTGGTTCGCCCACGGATGAGCCTGCAAAGACCAAGTGATGAGCACAAGAGAGCCGGTGTGGCTCCGGCCTAGGACTCTCCGATGCTCAAGTTAGATCACCAGTGCAACAGCGTAACAGCTAGTAAAAGTGAGATGAGCCATAGAGCTCCATACCTTAGTATTTATAGAGGGAGATGAGCCGGTTGGAGGAGTCCTAATATGGTAAGAGTCCTTGTTTGGTAAGGCTCTTCCAGCGGAGCGGAGTGAAGTGGAGAGTTTCTTTCGGGGTCGGACTCTTGTTAAGGTAAGAGTCCTCATGGGAGTGTGATTCGGTATTGTGATGAGATCGTGACTTGATTCTTATCCCGTGATTCTCGGGTGGTGCTGACGTGGCCCCGCGATCCCTGGTGGGATGTTATGGTAGCTTCTGTGGAGGAGGGCTCGGCCTGGGAGGTCAGCCTCAAAGCTCGGCTTAGGAGCTCGGCCCCGGCCTGTATGACCTGAGGGTCATCACTAGTTGTGTGAGCTTGGCTGCACTATGATGCTCCAATCAATACCGACCTGAGTAGGCTCGGACCGTGGGGTCTGCGGGCATGCTGCTCAGCCGCGATGGGGGATCTTTGGGTTGGTACTGGTCTGTCATACCGTGCGGCCAGAGATTGGCCGAAGAGCTCGGCCTACTAGGTCGGCTTCGTCCGACCCGTACGAGTTTGGCTCAGCGTCCGGTTGACTTGGATGTGTCCGACGAGCTCGGCCAAACAGTAAGGTTCGTCGAAGATCGGGTTGGCCCGATTTTCCACTGAACTCGATTCGGCCATGTGACAACCTCTGATTGGTGAGGTGTTTTATGCCTTATCAGATGGTGTGGTGAACCATCCCATTCTCCATTAATAATTGTCCACAAGATATGCTTGGATTGAAACTAACATATGAGAATGATGTGGCCATGTGGGCATCCACAAGATGTTCTAAGGACCTATCAAATGTCAAGTGGGAGCACTTAGAGATATGTTTTTTGGTAAATGGTAGCTTGAAAAGATGATTAATTAATTTCCTCAAATGTACACAAGGGAAAGAACTATTTATAATTATTTTATTGTAATTATTGTTGTGGTAAAAGTTTTTCAAGTATTATTCTTGAAATATTTCTAAGAAAATTGGACATGCACACCGGTGAGTTGAGTTCTTCTGTACATACGTTCACATACACATAAGTGTCAACACCTGTCTCTTTTGCTTCCATAAATATGCGCCATCTCGCTCTCTCTCTTGTACTCCCATTCGTTGGACGTGAAGATTCTATTACACGCTGATGGGCTTGACAACCTCCTCCACTGTTTTTATTAACTTTAAAGTCATGGAGGAAATGAACGTGGGAAGTTTTGGGCTTGATAAGGAAATGAGGAAAACCCACTAATGATGAAAGCGAACAGTAGTTTGTCAATAAGGGGCAAAGAGGAACAACATTATCAGTATCAAAAGGAGAGAGAAGATGTTGATGTAGATCGATTCCGCCCAAAGAACCTTTTCCCTCAAGGTATTTTAAGTATGGAAGTGGGGATAAGAAAGAACCCTCTTTAACTATGTGGGTTCTTGTCTTGGGGAGGAAGAAAACAAATAAAAGTGTACTGATAAAGGGAGGGGGGGTGTTTGGTTTGGTTGTGAAATGGCCAAATCAATCCTACAGAAGGAAGAAGATGAAAAATAAATTCTAGAAAAAGACTTTGACGTGTACTTTTGTTCTTTCTTTATCTTTGTAGAACTATATATATATTCCTTGGTGGGCTAACCCTACCGTATATTATATGTTCTAATAGATGATAATAAGCGACTCGATGCCCATGCGTTGTGGGTTCTGACGCATGAGCATATCTATATATGGATGATGAGATGGAAGAATCATTCTCTTTCTTCAAAGTTCAAACCCTACTGTGATTCAAAAGGCTCAAAAAGATATAGGTAGGGACTAGAGTCAAACCATACCAACCACAACGTCCACCGTCCGTCTTCACCGGATAACCTCCTTTAGTGGTGGAGAGAATGTACCTCCATGGTTTTAGTGCATGATATCGGTATGGGTATTGGTCAACTTAAAAACCGATACAGTATCGGATTGGCTGTATTAAATAAATTTGCCTTTGATCCTCTTTTAAAAATAGGTTTTTTTGACCGATTTATCCCTTATCCATATCGTAAAACCGATACAATATCAGGATTGACACGATATTGTGCAAAATCGATACGGATTGCCTGATACAGATGATCGGATAGCGATACTTACAAGTTACAACCATGCGTACCTCTGAGTAAGGGTATTTTGGCAATATATGAGGAATCCCTTTTTTCTTCCGATATATTTTTTTTTTCATTCTTTGGGCATTACACATCGGTTTTTATTTATTATGATTAATTTTATCCGAAATTTTACTTATTAGTGAAAAGAATCGCCACAACATCATAGTACTATATGCCTCTCGACATATGCAAGTTGATCCGGCATGTTTAAGGTGTGCAGATGCTATAGAATTAGGTGACCATTGATTTTCCATTTGCAAGGAGTGTGTGGTTTGGATGTCCATTACAATAATCCCGTCGATCGACGCTCACACTAGTTGCGCAGTTGGAGTGATCTATTCCGTCTAGATAAGAGGAAGACGCGTGATTCTCTATCTAGAGCTTCTTTTGTCTGTTGTTATCTCTGGCGAGCGCGTAACAAGCTAGTATAATGGTAAGTTGTGGACTCCATGGGAAGTTATATCAATGGTAGAGAAAGCTTACCTGGTTTCTAGCAACTCTAATTCGTCTGGAGTAAGTTTCCCATGCCAACATTGGGAGCTTTCATCTATTGGAGTTATAAAGATTAACTATGACGCTGCTTTAACCAAACAGTTTTTCAGGAAGAATCAGAGTAAACAAACAGTTTTTCAGGAAGAATTAGGTCACAGAATCAGGGTAACCAAACAGTTTTTCAGAAAGATTCACGTCACAGAATCAGGGTAACCAAACAGTTTATTTTTCCGAAATACAAATCCATAGAAAGTCCATCTAGAGATCCTCATTCAAAATCAATACATGCTCCCACAGATTTACGCAACCAAACACAGTGTTATGGGTCTCAACGGAAAGCTGTTTCAATTCCCCCCATCGACTTGGATCACTCACTCAAGGTGAAGTCCTAGCGATTCGCAATGCACTAGTGATGGCCATGGAAGCAGGTTTTACCCAAGTTCAAGTTGAGACTGACCCTTAGAGATGCCGTGGATTTTATTTTTGATATCTGATGTGCAAAGGCTCTCTTCTTCTTGCGCCTCCATTTCTTTTTCATATAGTCCACGGGCTTATGAATATTTTAGCAGATACCCTTGCTAGGAAGGCCTTGTCTCTTGTATATGTGACAGATTGGCCGCAATCTATTCTGTGGCTTCATGATCTTTGTGTAAAAGAAGCTATTGGTTGTATACACTTTCCATTTCAGTGAAGTCTTATTTTACCAAAAAAACAAGAAAAAAAAACACAAAAATTTGCATCACATGAGATTCTTTATTATTCTCTCTCCTATCAGATCATGTGGGCGCATATTGATGATACCATTCTTTGCACCTACAATGGTGGGACATACATATTCCCCCAATTGGATTCATGGGAAACCCTATTTATCCTTTTTTTTTTTTTTGGGTAATTAGGAAAACCTTATCCCTTTATGGGAGAAAGAACGCTACCAAGTTGCGTGCGGTGCGCGGCCACTACACTCAGACACAAGACTGCATGAAATGAGCACCGCACCCCCATAGAAAGGCAAAAATTCTTTAGGGCACGACGGTCATTTCGTGTGGCTTTGTGTCTGGGCACAGTGGTCACGCACCGCACGCAACTAGGTAGCGTTCTCTTTCCCCCTTTTTTTTTTTATTTCAAACACCATTATCCCATAATTTTATAGGAAGAAGAATATTGCTAGTTGACGTGAACCCTGCACTAGCGAGGGGCCAATGAGAGGATGCGCATGGGTGTCAACTATGGGCAATTTTTCTTTTTGTAGGAGGCAGGGTGATCATTTCAAGGTGGTTGTGTCTGGGCACAGGTTGCATGCGACCGGGCAACATTCTTTTTCCCTAATTCTATTTTAGGAAAAGAGAAGCACATGCCTCTAGAGTACAGATTCTAATACATAAGCTGTGGTGTCCAGATTGATATTCTCGATACCTGGATCTAAGTTTGAATCATGTATCTTCTCTTTTATTCCTAGAGATTTAAATGGCATCGTCCATTCCCTAGCCTGGAAGGCGCTCTCTTTGGCATGTAAGACAAAGTAGCCACTTTCCAGTTCCTGGCTCCAAGAAATTTGTTCCCAAGAAACCTCATGTTCCACATGCCCCCTTCAATAAATATTCTTTTTTTTATTTTGTGGTCAAGTGCCTAGTGCACTTGGTAGCTAGTGGTGCGTAAAGGCCCATTCCTACTAGGAGGTCTTGAGTTCAAGTATCTTGGTTCATATCCTACATCCCTCCCTACCTATCAAAAAAATATATATATTCTTTTTACCAAAAAAAAAATTGATATTCTCAATTATATGGGTGGGTCTCTTGTGAATGATATCATTCTCCAAACTCCCATTGCTACGATATACAAATTCTTTCTTACATAGACATGGTGGGAAACTATCTCCCAATTATTTTTTGTAAACACCCTTGCTCCTTACCCTTACCTTAACAGGAAAAAAAAAAAAGTATTTTCCTTAACGGGTTTGGTTTGACCAATCCAGTCCATAATTGATTTGAACGCTTATTGTAAAGCCCATAACCGCGTAGTTGGTAAGCGTTATGTAAAGCAGTGGTGGGTTGTGGGTTGTGGGTTGTGGGTTGTCGGTTGTCCCCCTCCTTGCTTGCTGGCCTCACAGAGTGTGTGTTGGGGTGGCTTTATTATATGCTTACCATCCACTTTGGATGGTGGATTCAGGTTTGATGGTTCAAAATATTGGAATCAGGTATTGGTCTTCATCGATTCCGATTCCGATTTGATTTCGATTTATAGGCGGATCCATTGATTCCATTTTGATCCTTTTTCTCTTTATGCTTGACTAACTTTTTTTCTGAACTTGTTCCTCCGGAATAGCACATCCACTTTTTGCTATGTTGTCATGTCAGAGGATTTTAATCCTTTCCAATTTGTAGCAGTGCTAGGTGGAGATGTTGACACCTGGTAGCTGTCGCATCTAACGATTCAAGCTCATTGATATGGACCATTGGATGCGACAGCTGTCAAGTGTCAATATCTCCACCTAGCATTTCCGCACTGCCACATTTTAGGAATTGGATGGGATTAAAATCCGAGGGATGCATGGACATACATAGGAGGGTATGTCATTACAATGGAGAGTAAGTAATTAACGAGATTGAGTTTTTTTTTTTGGTCGTGTAGTGCTTCGCTGTGTCAATCTCTCTCCATTTGCAATAGAAAGCAAATATAGCATTTCAAAGGAGGAGAGATAGGTGTTAGTATATACTACGCAGCTTGACAATGTTCTTGTTCTCATGATTAAATTTGAGTTTGAAATTTTAAATGTAGTCAATTCAGGCCATACCCTACATATCTGGAATTTAGAATTTTCAAATCACCCATCCACATGGCAAGAAGTATGTGCTTGTCCATAAAACCATTTGGATGAACTTGTCTAGAAGCCATTATTCAATCAAATTACTCACCTTGTATGCACTCATTACCTTGTATCTTGTACTTGTTTATAAATGTTGGGATTTTCTACCTGTCACCTCTTAAGGTATCAAATAATTTATGATATGATTTTTTGCCCTTATAAGACATTTTTTTTCAATGAAGGTAAATCCTATCATTTCATTTGTATACTCGAAATCTGTGCAAAGACAATGACAATTTTTTGATAATGATATGATGATAAGCATTTTATTTTTTTTAATATCTTTTTTACCCCAAAACTAAAGAACTTTTGGAAATAAGACAAATGGTCAGTCAAAAGAACACCACAAATTCTAAAAACACCTATAGAGGTGTCATTCAGACAATCCCATAATTGTTCATATGATTTCATTTATTTTAAAGGCAAAGGCCTTTTAAACTATCCAACTAGGAAGGTCTTCCTCCATGGTGACTTACTTTGCCATGTCATAAGGTGATGTGGTAATTCCAACCATTGAATAGATAGAACATTATGTATAAATTGACCACTGGTCACATTTCAAAACAAAATCCATCTGAACAATACTCATCTGTTTTGTTTTTTCACATATATTTTCAGTTGTCCATATGTTTTAAAAAATTACATATTTTCACGTATTTTGCAAAAGTTTCTTAAAATTATATTTTGTCACATGGGAAATTTCGTTAAAACTAAAATTTGATATGTGAGCAAGGGATTTTGGGCCTTTATTATTCACAAAACATGGGCCTAATTTGAACTACTACATGACAAATATTAGGGCTGTCTAGAAAGATCATCCTGCGTGGATCATGTAGGGCAATATAGTCTTTCGCTTTAATATGTAGAAGAGACAACATGTACTCAAACTTGACACATAAGTAGGATAATATGAGACTTTGCTTATTACTGGAATTGTAAATCATGCTTTTTGCACCAATAGAGGGAGGGTGACGAAGGTATGAGATCATGGGTGACATGCGAAAAGGCATACCCGAGAACCTGCACACTAACGTCGTGCGCTTCTTTTTCCTATTTTATTTTAAAAAAAGTCATGAAATAATAAAAGGTAGACTAAAGGGAGAAAACAACTTTATGAAATCTCTTTTATACGCCTTTTTTATCAGCACACGATGCGATAAATGTCAAACTACATCTCAAAAAGGCAAAGATTAAAGCTTAAATCTAGAAAAAAAGATTTTAGAAATCCAATCTATTATCCTTTCCTTGCTTACCACTTAAGTATGTGGTGACATTTTACCAAAAAAACAAAAATGTTGTGACAATACACACTGCATTTCTTTCTTTTGATACTCTATCGTTTGAAATACCATAAGGGATGGGGAATTTGTAAAATTAAAAAGACATGTGTCGTCATGAAACCTTACGTAAGCCTTCATATATAAAGAGCTAATCTGAACTCAAAAAAAAACTTCTTCCATGGATGGATGTCATGATCAGCCACCTTAGAAGATCCAAACTCCAAAATGGTTCCTAGACCTATTTCAACCGAGTTTTAAGGGTGATCAGTGAGTCAACTATGATTTTGTCCTAACAAATCTCAAGTCAACTCGGTCGATACGATCGATCTGATCTTGATCCCTAATTTTATAAGTCCCTTAGATTAGATTAGCTGACTCAAATGTTCTCGTAATATTTTCCCATTATTTTCTCAAATTCAATTTTGTGAAATGTAAGAAAAATTGAATATTCCCTCAAGTTTAACTCTTGGATTGGGCCTCAACTTTGCTTTCTCTGGTCCTAGGTGAGGCCCATGAATATTTCCTTACAGGCTGAAGCTAGGGTCCAAGCCCAGCCCATCAGAAGACCTTTGCATGCATGGCAGTAAAAACTTTTTTGAGCTAGCCCATTTAAAATCATATTTTGCTCAACACTTCGAGGGAAGAACCAGGGTTTTAAAAATTGATTGGAAGCGCTGAAATCAGCCGATTCAAGTCCAACTGAGTTCGGCCATGGTTTAAGGTATCGGAAATTGGATCAGGATCGGGATTGGTCTCAGTCGATATTGATCCAATACCGATTTGGATCACCTTGAATTGGTCCGGATTAGATGGAATCACCTCTGTTATTTAATAATTTTTTTCAAGAACTTTTTTACCCTTGGATTGTACCAGTGGATTGATGTCAAATTGATCAATATTCGATATCAGCCCTCGGCTGATACCGATCTATTTTACAAGTGTGCTTGTGTGTATTTTTTTTTCAAGTACACATGTAAAATGATTGAATTTTATCTTCATTAAAAAAAATGTATATTACATTAAGAGGGAAAAAAAATGATTACAAATTAATTGACACCTTAAGGGATGTCTTAAGGTGTCAATGAGAACATTCCAAAATCATCGGAATAGTTTTTATGTTTGAGCGCATCCTGCGAGGTGGATTCCAGGAATCCAGATCCGGATTCTGAAATGAATGTTTATTGTTATGTATATGCATCATATAATATAATAATTAAAGTCTATGTATTTTGACATCAAAGCTATGTTATGAATTTATAATATCTGATGAAATGACATCAATGCAAGTGAAGACATTGAGGCACAAAAATGGTGTTATGAGAGGCGTTGAGGCTTCAGTCAAAAAATGACCTGACACTAAAAAGGGTGTTTTGTGAGACGTTGAGACTAAGAAAGATAAAGAACATGTAACTTATGAGATGATGGAAATGATAAAAGAAACATGATTATTCATGTACAAAGGCAAAAGAATGAAATCTCATAAGTTATACATGTTGAATGAAAATGTTATGAATGTTAAACATTGAATGAATGACATGATCATACACCAAAATCTGATTCATATAATTTTTTTACTTTCTTATAATATGCAATATATGATAATTATACTTTAAATTAAACTACAATATATGGATCATCAGGATGCAGAGAATGCAACTCCTGTCTTATAGACTCTATATATACTTGCATTGTGCTTAGTTGATAGCTAGATAGAAAGGACCTCCCCAGTTGCCTTGACTAGTCTCCCCAAAACAGCACGAGAATCACCAAGGTTTGGCTATATAGAGGGTGTCACGGCATATTACACCAACCAAGCGGCAATATCCAACAGATGCAATTTGTGGTTTCATTGGCCACTGTTTGGTAACAAGAGAGAAAAACCCTTTTTTCTGTTGCTTGAAATCCCTTCTGTATCACATCTACTGACATGGCTTGCTACTCATAAGTAAACCTTGAAGGATAACCAATCCTGTAATATAGGATTGGTTATCCTTCAAGGTTTACTTATGAGTAGCAAGCCATGTCAGTAGATGTGATACAGAAGGGATTTCAAGCAACAGAAAAAAGGGTTTTTCTCTCTTGTTACCAAACAGTGGCCAATGAAACCCCAAATTGTAGCTGTTGGATCTTACTGCTTGGTTGGTGTAATATGCAATGACACCCTCTATGTATCCTATGGACTTGAAAATCTTAGTATTTTAATGGGATTGTTTGAATGGCACCTCTATAGGTGTATTTAAGAAAATGTAATTTTCTTCTGATTCCGAATAGATCTTTAATAAATGGTGAAAAAAAGTTAAAATAATTTGATAGTGATTTACCGTCATGCCATCCTCGAAAATTGTCATCGTCTCACATGCTTTTCAAGCACACATGTAAAATGGTAGAACTTGGGAGGTTAGATTTTATGTTCACGAAAAAGAAAAATGTATGTTATAATCAGAGGCAAAAAAAATGATTACAAATTAGTTGACACCTAAGAGATCGTGATCGTCTATGGCGCGCTGCCCGTAGCAGTCTGTGCGGCCCAAACACATTGTCGCGCTCATTGTCCGCCTTACCCCTGCCTCACACCTTGCCCGAGCAGGGGTAAGGCGGACATTGCGTGCGGCGATGTGTCTGGGCCGCACAACCGCTACGGGCAGTGCACCATAGAGGATCTGAATTGCACTTTAAGGGATGTCAATGAGAAAATCCCTATTTTACCCCCCCCCCCCCCCCAAAAAAAAAAAAAAAGAAGTGAAAATCCCTATTTTAAACTCTAGCGATTCAAGTTAGACAACCTAGATTTCCCAATGATCTAGATATGATTACGAACAAACGATGACGCTATCTTATGTGATCTGTGATCTTAGCCAAAACCCCTTTTTTTAAGGGTATCAAAACCTAGCCCGAACCGTTTAGACCGATCGAAAAAATCCAGACCGAACAGATCCGATCCTTATTGGATTGGTTTTGGACTGGGGTATTGCAAGATCGGCTGAAAATCGAATCACACTAGACCGACTAATAACAAATCGAAAACCGAACCAAATGAAACCGACAAAAAAAAAAATTGAATATAAGGTTATGAATAGGTAGATTGATTATCCATTGATTTCAATATTAGTGAGTAATCTTTTGGTTGTAAGGGGAATTGTTACAAATCAATGAGCATGAGGTTATGAAAAAAAGAAAATTGATTTATAACCATGCTTCTTCCATTGATCTCCTTGTTTACTATACAAAATTAGTTGGTTATCAAAAAATGATTTGATAGTAGGGTTCTTTTTGTGATTTTAATATTAATTATTTTCTCAGTGACTATTCATTGATTTCAATTTTAATTGTTTTTCATTTACAATTAATGATAAATAACTATATGATTTGTAACAATGATTTTGCTACAAACTCTATTTATCTATTGATTTAAATATTAATTATCTTCTATTCTTCTCCATATAATTTATTCTTCTTTGTTTAGATTACAGCATGAACTGATGAACATATCAAATCAAATTTTATTTTTTTTGGTTGTATACTTTTTTCGTTACTTGAGAAGGTGAATTGAAGTGTTTTTATTGAATCTTTCCTCACTACAAATTATAAATTTAAGATTTCATTATGGCTCAAACCTGAAAACAAATCGATTTAAACCGGTATTAACCTGATATTAAAAACTCGAAATAAATCAAAACCGCACCAAATCAAAACCAAAACCGATCGAAAATTGAAGTTTCTTAACGATTTGATTTTGATCTCACCATTCTCCCCAAATCCCCGTGATAATTTTTATGTTTATAGGTATGTCAGCTTAAACTACTGGGGATAAATTCGTCATTTGAAGTACCAACGGATCGTTGGAAAGAAAGGCGCGGTGTCTCAACGGTACGATCATTCAAATATTTAAAAAAGTAGTTATTTTGTTCCTTTTTAGTCAGACCAAAAAAAGAGCGCGAAACTATAACCGGCATTTAATCCAAAAAAAAAAAAAAACCAAACTATAACTGGCGCCGGGTGCGCACAGACGTGTTGATACTTGATACGATGATTACGTGGCCGCAACAGAAGGAACCACGCGAATTACACGCCCCCGCGCACTATAGACAAACTGTGATGAGACTTGGGAAGTTTGAACTCTTTAAGATTTATAAATCCTCGTAGCTTTGCGCGGTAAACCGAGAATTGAGGAGAGAACATTAAAAAACATACAAAGGAAGAGAGCGGCGGTTAGGGTTTCTGATTGTCATAGCTAGATTTAGAAATGGATAATCGAAAGGAGTTTGTTGGGTTGTTTCTAGTGAAGATAGACGCATATCTGGTGGTTCCGCCGGTTCTTGATAAGGTTACGCGAATAATTCTGAATGGGAGGCACCAGTTTTGCCGGAATCTTCAGGGAAAGGGAAATTTCGTTTGATGATGATGACGACAGACGATATGCGATGCAGATTGTGGGAATGTTAGCTCATACTACTTCGACCAGGTTCTGCATCTCATAGCAAAACAACTTAATTCTTGAATTTTTTGGATGATTAGAATTTCAGTTTTGGAGTTAGAGCTTTCCATAATTGTTCGATGATCTACCTTAAAGAAAATAGCGATATTTCTGTTTCCCAGGGTTACTTGGTTTGTTCTGTATGCCTCATATGTAGATTAAGAACTAAAAACGTAGGGAAAGATTCAGAAAGATGTTAGATAGCAGGGGAAAACTATAAAAAAAAAAAAAGAAAGAAAGAAAGAAAGAAAAGATGGAAAATCAAAATCCAGGGAGAATGTTGAACTCGGAAGAATCCTCGGGTTCCAAAACTGAAACTTCTCCTTCTCCCAATCAAAATTCATCCCCAGAAGATGACAAATCTCCACCTACAGATTCGCCTGCTCCACAAAAGTCACCGCCACCCGCCGAGGAACAGAATTCTCCCCCGCCTGAATCACCAAAGGCCACCCCTCCACCAGATAGCCCTTCATCTTCGTCGCCTCCAGCATCTACCCCACCAGCCGATTCCACCCCCTCACCACCATCGGATTCTAGTTCTTCACCACCTCCCCCAGCAGAGAGCTCAAGACCTCCAGCATCTCCACCCCCAGAAAGTTCAGGCGGCTCTTCAAAGCCTCCACCTGCATCGCATCCTCCCCCACCACATGAGTCTCCTAATTCACCAGTGCCACCTCCGCCGGTGCAAAATTCTGCTGCAGCTCATCCTCCTCCAGCTTCCCCTCATCACTCCCCTCCTCCGCCCAGCTCTCCTAATTCACCTGTGATTTCTCCTCGTCCTCCATCTAATTCACATAATGCATCCATACCAACCCCACCTGCTTCTAATGTACCTCCTCCACCAGCTGCAGAAAACTCGGGATCACCACCAGCACAAATAACCCCCCCTCCATCAGCTGAAAGCCCACCCAAGGCTGTCGCATCCCCTCCACCACCTGCAACATCAACCAAAACTCCCTCTCCCTCTAGTGTCCCATCATCTAACTCAACTACTCCAGCTTCCCAAACTCCAAATCATGTCCCAAAACTATCCCCTCCTAAAAAATCATCCCCTGATTCTTCCACCTCTTCCCAAAGTGGTGCCATTATTGGATTCACAGTGGCAGGAGTGGTGATCTTTGCGTTCTTAATATTCTTCTTTGTGGCAAGGAGGAGGAGAAAGAAACGAGAAGAGGCTTTTTTAGCCCAATACAAACCTGCACCCAATAACTTCTCTGGACAACCAGGTAAAACGCTGGCCATCTTAAGTTCCCCACAAACCTCCTCCCCCCAAATTCATGATTTTGATGGTCTAATGTTCAAGTATTGTTATTGTAGATGGGTATTACTATCACTCATACAAATATACAGGGGGGGCTTCTGGACAAACAGATCCCTACTTTGGTGGAAAACCCCTGGCATCTCCTCATGCACCAGGAAATAGTTATATAAGCAATGGAGGATATAGTCCCGGACCTCCAGAAGCAAATGTCATGGGTGCTAAGTCATCGTTCAGCTATGAAGAGCTAATGGAAATAACAAATGGTTTTTCTCGGAAAAATATTTTGGGTGAGGGTGGGTTTGGATGTGTTTACAAAGGTTGGCTACCAGATGGGAGAGTAGTGGCAGTGAAACAGCTCAAGGCTGGTAGTGGACAGGGGGAGAGGGAATTCCAAGCAGAAGTTGAGATCATTAGCCGTGTTCACCATCGGCATTTAGTCTCTTTGGTGGGCTATTGCATTGCTGAACATCATCGATTGCTCGTCTATGAATTTGTTCCAAATAATACTCTTGAACACCATTTGCATGGTAACTTGATTATTGCTAAAAAGAGAAATCTGTTTTTCCTTACCTGATATGTAGGTGTTATACTATCCTTTCTTATGAAATGAAATCAATGCATGCTTTTCAGGAAAAGGAATCCCTGTGATGGAGTGGTCTAAAAGACTTAAAATTGCACTTGGAGCTGCTCGTGGGTTGGCTTATCTTCATGAAGACTGTGAGTGACACCACTGCCACCATTCACCCGCCCTTTTTATAGTACTTCCTATCTAATGAGGAAGCTTTGTCTTTTCATATCATAAGAACATAAGGAATGCACTCTATACACTTAATGCTAAAGGTGTTATGAAAATATTATGTTGTTTTATTTAATTTCTGTAATGTTTATCTAGAAATTGCATATCCTATATAGGTAGTTCATTCGCTCACATCCTCAAAATCAGATGTGGCTCAACAAATCATCAATTTGGGGTTTCAATCAGGAATTGTATAGTTCAATCTGCCAAAGGATATATGAATGAATTTTACTTTGATGAATATTATTCTATTACAGCCGCTTATCCTAAAAGCTCGAGCTGTTACACAAGGGCACCAACAATGTATATCAACACCTCCTGCACGTGCAAGCCCACATATACACACCTGGCTCTGTATGTGACACTATCACGTGGTGGCCCCATCATGTGGCACCAAGGGTGCAAAGCGTAGCGGAACAACAACACACAACACAAACCCCTCATAGTTAACAGTGGTCGAACATCCGATCTCCTAGATCTGATACCATGTTATATTCCAACCAAAAATCTCAAACCATTAGGTAGATGGACCAACATGTATATGAAGTCACACCCAAGGTCCCAGGCAAACGATGTGGGACAGTAACTCTATAACTCCCAACACGTCCCACATGTAGGTAGAATGAGACGAAACCATACACGTGGAAAGACGCACGAGGGAAAGACAGCCAAGAGATTGCTCTGATACCATGTTACAACCACTTATCCTAAAAGTTCAAGCTGTTAAGTACATATTTGTTAAGGCGCCTCGGTTGCCTTGCATCCAGGCCCCCACCACTGGCTTGGGTTGCCATGACAACTATGGTTAACTAAGGGCAACAACAATGTATATCGACAATTTCTCATGATTAACGTGACTGTGGACTATGATTTTTCTTCTTTTTTTTTTGGGGGGGGGGGGGGGGATGGTGTGATGGAGTATAATACACCCTGTCTACAGATATTCAAATATCAATATATTTCCAATATTACTATGCAATGCAACTCTATATATGTTTTCTATGTAGGGTTTCCTAGGCTTTATGTTTAGTTATTTAACCATATGTAGATGCTAACACAACCTGATATTCTGATTACTTAAGCTGCTTCTCCAATATTTATGTAGGTCATCCAAAAATCATCCACAGAGACATCAAATCAGCAAACATACTGTTGGATGATGTCTTTGAAGCACAGGCATGCATATTTCACTGCGCCTTTTTTTTATTTATTATTTTTTCATTGTATGTGCTTCTTAACATGTTGTTATGTCTCAAATTTCAATTTAAATATTTGACCTGACACCATTTAAACTGCAGGTTGCAGACTTTGGGCTTGCAAAATTAACAAATGATACTAATACACATGTATCAACTCGTGTTATGGGGACATTTGGGTAGGTTACAGATTGTTTTTCAATTAGTACTTAAAGTAATTTTAATTGGTAAAAGCTACATTCCAAGTGATATGAATGATAACTAGAATAAGCATACAGAATACTGGGATATATGGCACTCATGCAGAGGGATAAAGGACCAACCAGTAAAATAGATCTCCCCTCGAGTTATAATAGATTAAAATATCATATAATTTGTTTGCAATCATCCAGAAAAGTTGGTTTTAAACTAGGAAGATCTCTAAGGAGAGACCCATCAAATGACAGTTCGTGCTCCACCTGCAGAATGTCTTTTGGTATTCCTGTTATTGATGGTAAATCTGGTTGTAATACAAAGAAACAACCTGTACTTTTTCTCTTTCCAGTTATCTCCAATTAATGCTTAAATAAATAGATGAGGTTGGTACTTTTTTCCAATTTTCAAATTGGCTCAGTTTTGCTTACCCCAAAAATGTCTTTCAGGTACATGGCACCGGAGTATGCGTCAAGTGGCAAATTGACAGATAGATCTGATGTGTACTCATTTGGAGTTGTGCTTCTAGAGCTTGTGACAGGGCGTAAATCTGTTGATACATCTCAGCCTATGGGGGATGAAAGTTTAGTTGAGTGGGTATGGCTAATGCAAGCAGTCATGCACAAGCTTGAATTACTCAATAAGAATCAAAACTGCACTTAACTCTAACTAAGCATAAAATAAGATTTGTAATACATTTAGCAGAGAACCCAAGATAGATGATGAGAACCCATTTCCTGAAAATGGATCCCCATGTCCGAAACTCATGATGGATATTGTCAGGAGCATAGTTTAAAAGCTGGACTGGATGTCAAATCAGAAAGAGGTCCAATTCCTTTTTTACCCCGGCCAGTTCCTTTTAAATGGTGCTTGACTGGTGGTCCAGTCTGTTCGTTAAAACTATGATGACAAAGCTGTGTAGTTTTAATCAATTCACCCTTTTGAAATGAACATTTGGATAAAAGAAAATTAATAAACCAAAATATTGTTCTTGTCATGTTATGCTGATATTATAAATGCAAATGGTACAGTTCATGTGTGTTTCCATTATCTGCACTTGATTTTAAATATTTCTTATTTTGCCTGCCAATTTTTTTTCCCCAAAAATATAACTATTAGTTATGATTATTAATTTTTTTTTATAGAGTGATAAACTTAAGTGATAAGGAGAAGCAATTTCCTTGAAATAGATCTCCATGCAAACTTCTGGGGGCCATGAGTGTTTTGATCAATGTTCCCTTTGACATGAGTATTTGGAAAATGGAAATGAATTTATCTTTTTTTTTTTTTTTTTGTGTATATTTGTAATGTGCTTCCATTTATTAACAGTGTTTTGCCTGTAAAAGTAGATGTATTTGTTATTTTTCATTCCAAGAAATATGACATCGGGTTATTAAAGTCTTATTCAAATAACTGAGACAGTGTTTTGGTAGAAAGGTGCTGTTTGCAGCCAGGAAGGTCCAAGAAGAAGCATGACATAATACCCTTGACTACTGATCCAGGTTCCAATTTTCGAAAGAGGATCTCTGAGTACTCTCTTGTACATCCATTTAAGCCATTTAAAACTTTAATAAATTCTTAAGCACGTTATACCCTAGTTAGCAAGTGTGCATATCATTTATTTTATTATAAGAAAACTTCATGTTTCATTTTAAAACATGCTCCATGTAGAGTTGGCTATTATGGTTTTTTATAGAAAATAAAAAAATATGTGACTACTACGGAACTTCAATTATGCCAAATCTTTGATATTGAAACTAAATTATATCTTATTTTTTCCCCTTTGATATTCTGTTATGTGCTGAATTTCCTACTGGGCAATCCCCTACATCTTTCTGTGTCCAGCTTAATTGCAGAGAAATAATTATCATTCAGCACGTACTTGGTAGTGATTTTTTGAACTACTTGTCTCCTACAATTCTACTTTTCTTCCTTTGAACATCTTTCATATTGATTTTGGCAGGCGAGGCCACTATTGAACGATGCCCTTGAGTCTGGAGATTTTGAAGAAATTGCAGATCCAAGGCTTGAACATAGATATGTGGAGAGCGAGATGTTTAGGATGATTGAGACAGCTGCTGCTTGTGTACGCCATGCTGCTCAAAAGCGACCCCGAATGGCACAGGTGATAAAAGCATATTACTGTTTTCAGCTTCGTCCTTTTTAACTTTGTTTGCAATTTTTTATTCCTGGCATTTAGGATTTGAAAGGAAATAAAAACCTATGAGACTAGCATACTCAATGTGCAATATGCAGATAAAGCTTCGTTTCAGCATTAAATACGTAAGGCTTGAATAAGTAGATTCTCCATGGCTAATCAGAATTGAAAGAGTGATTACGAAAAGCTGTAGTAGTAGTAGAGTGGTATAATAATAATAATAATAGTAATTAATATTTTATAATAATAATATAGTGGGATTGATAATAACAATGATAATGAAAATAATGACAACAGTGGCCACTTTGCATTTCAACTTGCTTTCCATTCACTTCTATGGTTCCTTCTACATTTTCCTTTTCTTTTGGCTTTGATGTGCATGAATTGGTTGAACTAACGGTCTATTTGTTTCCTTCTTTCAGGTTGTGAGAGCATTGGACACTGAGGGTGAGATGGGAGATATCTCCAATGGTGTGAAATTTGGCCAGAGCACAATTTTAGAGTCGGGCAAGCACTCAGCAGAGATTCAGAGATTCCGCAGGATGGCATTTGGTAATGGTGATAGCTCTGAATATAGCATATACAGTGGGGAGACCAACTCTAGAGAGGTGCCACACAAATCCCAAAGTAGTGCTTCGAGTGAGTACTCCAGTGGTGGCAAACTCATGCCATAAACCAACCAAATGTGTGGTGAGAAGAGTTCCAACAACGCACACTCCACCAATGAAGCTGCCATACTGCTTCTAAGATTCTACATCTCAAGGGGTACATACATTTGTGCTGTCCAGTTGCATCTGATTCAGGAGGTTCCTTGGGAGCAAGAAATTCTTTCCAGTAGCTAGAATTCTGGAACCACAATCTTCATCTCAGCATGTTGGATGTTCACAACAACCAATTGCTGTAAACCCAACTCACTTGACCTGATTAGTATGAGGGTTCTTTTCTCCAAACCTGTCTTTCAGCATTCTTTTTTGTCCTACCTGATTATCAGAGGGGGGGGGGGTTTGAGCTGGTAGAGTGGTTTTTTTAATTGTATTTATGAAAAAGGTGGCCATTCATTGTCATTTTATATCAGTGGAATATTATGTTTTAGTAAAGGAAGACCTTTTTTTTTGCTTCTCCCATTTGTTGTCTTGAGAAAGTTGTGGTGGTGAATTTAGTGTTTTCACTATGATTTGGTGGTACTGGCCTTGTCTAGTCTAACTTCCATTGGCTGATGCAGAAGCATATTATAGTTCTTAAAATTTCCAATTTGATTTTTTGAGGATCACTAACTCGGGGGTTGCTGTCAGAGTTTCTTGCATTTACCAATAACTGAGCCTACGCAACAAGTCATCATCAGGTAGAAGATTTGGTGCCCACACGATATTTGAAGATGGACAATATGTGGAGTTTAGTTTTATTGATGTCAGGGATTAACCTTTGTTGTTCACTTCTTACATTGTGAAATGCAGCCTACCTCCTGTGCCATCCAGTTTTTCAATGGTGGTGACAACAAAATGCAGGGATAAAGCATCTCAGAGCCTCAGGCCGTTGGTAGGTAGGAAAAAAGGAGGGGTAGGTAGCTGTGGTTGTATTCAGGAAAGAAAAAGGGCAAAACAACCACAGATGATTATTTCATGTCAATGCCTTCATCTTGGATGCTTTCTCCTGCCCCTGCTTTGGTGTGGTACCAGATGGGAGGTTTCTAAATACACTACTCCAATTTGTTGCAAACCTATTCTCTTCCTATTGCAAAATATTTCTTTTTTAAAATTGGGATTTGTTTTAATGACATCTTTATGTGTGTATTTAGATTTGTAAATTTCTTTTGATGGCCCCTTGTTTTATCATTGGGAGAGGATCTCCAGGACACCCAGTGTCGAGGGGGAATCTGCACGTCACACTAATGGCTGTCCTAAAAAAGGTATCATTTACATGGGGTCCATATATTCAAGAGCAGAAGAAGAAAACAAAAAAAAATATCATGTAAGAGGAAAATTGCATTCTCAATCTCAATCTGGGTTACAACCCCTTCTAAAGAACCAGGGGTAATACAAGGTCACAATTTTCTACATAAAGGATCTGATTAAGAGATTTTAACTCGCTCAAAATCAGCTCAAAACCAATGATCTATAGCCAATAAAAGAAATACCCAAAAGATTTCTGTCTTTAAGTTGAATCCATGGAGATGGTAATGCTGCCTCTGTAAAATGCATTCCATCTACCTACCTATTGGGACTGCATCTTATAGCTTGAGCAACATTTCTCTCACTTGGTGTGCTTGAATTTCCTCAGACTTTGCCTTACAAGTAAGAACAGTAGCTAACATGTCAGTTTGAGAACCAATTTTAATGGAAATCATCTCATCCCAAGGTGTTCTTGTAATAAATTTTAGACAAAATTTTACCTCTGCATTGAGAACACTCGAAACCTTGCCTCTGAGGGAAACAACATTGAGATCTGTTATCAGAAAACCTAACCCATTCATGGCCTCCATTAGCCTACCAAACCCATCTTTTCTCTGCTCGCAGCACACCCTAACATTGAACTCCTTTGCCCCTATTTTCTTCACTTCCACTTCAACCTGAGCACGATTCTATGAAAAGAAGCAAAAAAAGATAAGAATTTAAGATAAAACAGTAGCAGTTAGAATGATCAATTTTATGTGTTTCGTTTCAAAATATTACTAACTCGCTGATCTTGGGCTGGCCTTCCCATGACCTTTACACTTGAAGAGCCATGAGAATAATGATCATTATCTTGAACCCTAAGCCCAGTTGAGTTTGGGATCTGTAGATGTAAACTGCTTTTGTTGTCTTGCTGCTTCTCTTCCAATTCCTTCAACTCATCATGTAGCCTATTCACTGTTCCCTGTAATTCCTCTATGTAATCTATTGCGTCTCCCAGGATTGAGGCATTATCCATCTGAAAAAAAAGTGGAAACATTGGCATGAAATATACTATAAGAATCAATACCATTAAACCCATGTCACTAAAATTGAAAAAAAATAAGAATCAAATGAAGTGATAACCTTGGTGATCTTGGGAACCAGAGCCCGTAGAGTGAAGAGCCTATCTTTGATTCTGTTCCTCCTGTTCCTTTCTGTAATGAGGTTCTTTGATGGGTATGGTTTTCCTTCCAATCTCTTGCAGGCCTTCAATCTTCCTTTCTTATCCATAACTAGTTCACTTTTGGAAACCAAAGAATATTCAGCAAAGCCAAGGGAATGTTGTGTTTTGTTGAGCATTAATCCCAATTGATACTTCGAAAGCGCCTTTGTAGTTGGAGTCCTTCAAATAGCTAGCGGAGGAGTGCATAGGAGTAATGGGATAGTAATTAAGGTGGCCAAATGTGTAAAAGCTTCTGGCATGTACGTTGTATGGTACTGTACAAGCATGTTCTCTTGCTCAGTTATCCTCGGATTTGGCTCCTCTACGGCTCAGGGGTGCGCCGTGCATCTTGTGGCACGGCACAACAGCTCATCATGTGGGCGAGCTCCCCTTTGGACGGTCTGGATTGAGCAGGGAAAGCTGAGCATGGTGCACATGCAATGTACAAGAGGATTTCTGGATTTTGAAATCCAGATTTCCAGCTCAATCTAGATCGTCCAAAGGAGAGCTCACCCACGTGGCGAGCCATGGTACCGTGTCACAAGATGTGCGGCGCACCTATGCATCGTAGAGGAGCCCGATGCGTTAGTTAGCCTCGGCCCAAGCCTCTCAGAAGCAAGGTTTTAGGCATCGCCGCATCGGTGCCAAATTGTATCAATATACCGATATGTATGGTTGGTATCAATCACGAAAGTGTTTTTTTTTTTTTTAATTTCAATTGATTCCAATGATAAGTATTGGTACCATATCAGTTTTAGAACTACCCGATACCGTTCCGATATTGTGAAGTAAAACCCTACTCAAGAGTTAGGACACCGAATCAAAAATCCGCAGCACTCTATATTTCTTTCAAGGGTTTTTATAATGTTTAACCAAAAAGAAAATGAAAAAAGGTTGCATAAACCGCCGGCATGCACTGCCCTCTCACCGAAATGTACGCCTTTCTATTGAAAAACTGTGCCCCCTCCCATACGAATAATTATCTCCTCCAATTTGTGGGCACCTCCAATTCCTCTAATAGGGGGGAGTGGACCCCACCTTAGGCAGTGTTTTTGGGCAGGGGGTAGGGTGGTCATTTCCGCTCCCATGTGAGGAATTGGAGGGGATAAGGATTCCTCCCATACCTCCATTAGTTGGGCGTGAGGATTCCATGAGAATAATAGTAACGGGTTAATCTGAAGTTTGAACCCCACACTTAGTTTTGCCACGTGAAAGAGTGTTGTGGTAACTCTAATTAAAATATAACATAGTAAAATTTCATTTTCGAGTTCGAGTCTCCTGAATGGTACCTTCCCCCTCCCCCTAAAAAAAGTAAGATATATATATATAAAAGCTCCCAATCCCAAAAAATAAATTTCGATTTCAAATTCAATTATTTACCCTCTCATTTGTTATCATCTGATCATACCCTCTCATATATGTCTAAGCAACCTTCTTGATTGTCTTAAAATTATCAATTCCTTATTTTTCCACTTGACAAACTCAGATTAATTTGAAATTTGATAGATGAGCAAGGATAATGAGGTCCACCTATTCACAAAATTTCAGCCTCATCTGACCTGCCATGTGGTAGATCTAAGTTCCCATTGAAGAGATTTTTTCTTAATGTCAGAAAAACCTTGCCCCTCATATGTATCTTGTGGTTTAAAAGATGAGGCTTTACATACTATAAAGCAAAGGTTTTAGATCTTAAGAAAAAACTACACATCACCTAAAATCAATACTCATATAATCATATCCACTTGTACATTATTGTACCTCACTCCAATCAATGGGAACGGTATTCTTGGTCTGATGGGTTCAAAAGAAAACCTCATAACATCTACCACATGGCAGATTAGATTAGGTGAGGCTAAAATTTTATAAATAAATTAACTACATGATGACGAAGTCTCTTGTTTATATTTCAAGTTTCAATCCAAATTAAATTGTCTACATTTCATAACAAAGTATTTAAACATATAAGAAAGGAAATGCTAATACATGGGAGGGAAAGGATAGGATATGATTAAATTTGAATCTGGGAAAGAGAAGAAGATTTCAATTTTTCAAGGTGAGAAGTTAGAGAGAGAACAAGAAATAGGCCTGAGGGAGGAGTACTGATTCTTGGCTTCCATCACCCTAATCCTTGGCTCTTGTCAGAGCAATCAGAAGGAGTCATCGTTAGGCATTGTTGCACTTTTTTGACCATCCAGTACACTAGAAAAGCCAGGGGTAACATGGGTGACAGTTACTTGTAACCGCATGTACAGGACCGCCCTTTTCAAAGACCCAACCACTGTGTCTTTAGGATAGAGTTTTCCTTCACCGTCACCAGATGAAGGTTCACCACACACCATCTAGGGTTCACAAATTCCTATGAGGTTTTAATATATTTCTCAAAATATCCTTTCATGCGCATAAAAAATACGATTTAATTCTAATACAATTTAAAAACAAAAATCAGGAACCAAAGCAGTGAATTGGCTGATTTTGATCAGACATTGATTCGAACAAAAATCAGTCATAATTTTAAGGGGAGAGTTTGAATTTAGCTCGTCTCCCGGGAGACGTGCGCCCAAGGTGCTGCCAAGGGGTATCCAACGGTTGAGCTGTGCAGTACATATCTCGGTGAATGCATAGGGATATGTGCCCAACGGCTGGCAACACCCTGGGCATTCCCTACTCCTTGGAGACGATCCTAATCCCTGTTCTATCCGGTAACATGGCAAAGTGATCATTTTGTGAGGGCCTGTGCTTGGGTGCAGGAGCCACGTTGCCAGACAGGTTCCTTTTTTCCTAATTTTAAATATCGGTATTGGAATTTCTATTAGTTTCAGCCAATACCAATATGAATCGTATCAGTCCGTTTTGCTTTCAAATTTCTTTAAACAGATGATTTTTTTGGGGACAAATTTGTCCTTACAATGAACTGTAACACTAATAGAGTATCGACCTCAATCAATACCGATATTTATCTGCTGATATAAGATACCAATGTTTGAAACCATGGAATTGCCAGACATTGATTCGGATCAGAATCGATAAAGAGGTTTTTATTTTACCTTCAAACCAAGTGATTTTCTGGATGAAATTTCTCGGCTAACCTTTGCATAAATCAACTGAAATTTGGAGGGAAACTCACTCTTAAATTACATCTACTGGAATCGATTTTCGGATTACTATTTTCAAAAATGGAATCAAGTATTAGATCGATTAGTATAAATTTCATAATCGGCCCAATCCATACCATTAGTAGATCAAGCTCACTCGATATCAAGAATTTTCACCTCCTACAATCCATTTGAAGTGAGTTTCAATTTAGCGAGTAAGACTTCGAGTTTAGCTGTGAAAATTTAATATGTTGTATAATACACCATAAGGATCTCCAGTTTTTATGTAGAACCCAACTTCAAATTCATAATATTTTGAAAAATGAAATAAATTGACCATAAAAAAACGCTAATATTTACTTTTTCAGAAAAAAAAAAAAATTATGAAAAAAATATAATAAAATAGGAAATAGAAATCTATATGTTAATTTGATTAAAAAATATTTTTTATCATTAGCATATTCCAAGGGGCGATTCCGATTTTGATCGATTTGTATCAGAATGGACATTTACCGATTCAACCCTTGATTTCATTTTTTTCATAACCTTGGTTCTAACCTAATCAGGCCTGTTTGGTTAAAAAGGTTTTTTTTTTTTTTTTTTTTTGGGGGGGGGGGGGGGGGGGGGGGGTGGAGCTGGTTTAGTGGATAGAAGGGTTTTGGTGAATGAGGAGTGGAGTGGAAATGAGGAAATACGTAAAATTCTCAATAATTTGAAAAAGGAAAAAAGTTTTGTACAATGCCGATTCAAAAATGAAATTACGCACCCCCTCACATATCACTCTCTATTCATAAGAGGAGTGATATATCATTAATGCCCTGCCCCTTTTGTCATTACCCTACGCTACTAATGATGATTCCGCCATTTGCTCCTAATGGCCTTGATTGTCCAATGGCAAGGGCTCACGACAATTTTGTTGGTCTTCCCTTTACCAACAATGAAGAAATCGAAAACCAAAACTCTCTTTCTCTATAGGTGTCTTTCTCTTGGACTTCTCTGGATCGTTGGAAATGGACAAAATATTTCTATATGGACAGATAACTGGATTCCTACCTCTAGGAATTTTAAAGTTCTTTCCTTTAAACCAGTGGATTGTCCTTTGGAGAAGGTATTTGAGCTGATTGACCATAGAACAAGGACTTGGAAAATTGATCTTCTGAATACCTTCTTTCTACCTACGGATATAAAAGAAATTCTCAAAATCCAACTTAGTCTTTATCCACAAGAAGATAAGTTGGTCTGAGGAGGCTCTAAAACAGGTATTTTTTCTGTGCGATCGATGTATCATCTTCTTACTAATCGCAGGGATTTAATATCTCAAGATAAGCCATCTTCTTCAACAGCTACAATAAATAATCAGTTGATGGAAGACTCCTATTGGAAATGAATTTGGAATGCTCAGACTCTTCCTGAGATTAAAATGTTCTTATGGAAGAGCTGTGCTAATGGAATTGCAACAGGAGAAGGCCTTCTGAAGAGAAAAAACCCTATCAATCTGTCCTGCTTACGATGTGGTTATCATGTTGAATCGGTGGGTCATATTTTCCTTTCATGCCCTTTCTCTAGAGCAGTATGGTTTGACTCTTCTTTGGCCCATTTAACTCCACAAATTGAAAATCCTTCTTTAAAGGAATGGTTTAAATGTTGGGATACCATATTTCGGGAAGACAAAAAGCTGGCTCAAAATCAATTTTCGCTAGCATCTTTTATCTTTTGGTATATTTGGAGAGCTCGTAATGATCTCATATTCAAAAAACATCATTGGTCTCCTACTGAAGTTATTAGAGTTGCAGAAAAGGCTTTTCAAGAATTTTGGGAAGCAACAATTATGGTTGGTAATAATAATCATCCTTCTCTAGATTGCTCTTCAATTCAGCAAGGTTTCTCTAGTTCTCCTTGGACTCCTCCACCATCCAATGCTATTAAAATCAATTATGATGCTGCCTGGAATAGTAAGGCAAAACATGGAGGAATTGGTATTATTATTCGGGATGAGTTCGGCCTTCCTATTTCAGCCTACTCTTATGGTCTCCAATGTGAATCACCAATTATTGGAGAAGCATGCGCTATTCGGTCTGGACTTCTTCTTGTGGCTACACATGGTTTCACCCGCGTGATGATTGAATCGGATTGTCAAAATCTGATTAATCAGTTATGCGGTAAATCACATGTGGAGACTGAAATTTATAACATCTGCCATGATATTTTCTGTTTACAAAAGTCCTTTGTAGTTTTTCTTCTGTTCCAAGGTCCTCCAATTCTGTGGCAGATTCCTTGGCCAGGGCGGTCCTATCGATTGAGTCTCCGATTATGTGGCCAATTACCTCTCCGTGACTTTTGCAAATTTGTAACGCAAATGCTACTGCTTTTAATGACTCTTTTCATTAATAAAATTTCCTTCTACCAAAAAAAAAAAAAAAACTCTCTTTCTCTCTCTAACATTCTCACCCAACCAAACGAAATGAGATATAATGTTACATTAATGTTCCCTCCATTTTTTACTTTCCTTGTTATCCTTTCCCACTACATGTGTAATCCACATGTAATAGGATGGGATAACAGATGAAAGGAAAAGGAGGGAGAATTATTGTAACATCCCACCCAATTTCGTTTGGTTGGATGTGAAAGTTCCTAAATAAGGAAATGATGAAATGAAGAGAGAAAGCAAAATACTCAAGATCATATCCTTTAGAAACTAGATTTTTATCTACTAATTTTCCCTTTAAATTCTCGACACATGACATGTTTAAATCCTATGATTAGACTTGTTATAGCATTCACCCATTCAACCCTAACCTAATCGGAGTTACTCTCTCTCTCTCTCAAACGATGACAACCAATTTCGACAAAAACTTGAGACAATTCCCTAGGGGTGTCAACCGGTCATAGTCCTTAAAGCCTGCACGGTGATCGCCTGTTTAAATAATCGGGCTAGGTCAGGCTTCGGGCTATAATCGGGCTAGTGTAATCAGGCCTTAAACGGTGCAAAACCGAACTATGAGCCTATTTAAATTTAAACGGTGCAACCTTAATAACTATGAGTGAAAAAGAAAACCCTAGGATACAAGAATAGAAATGAGTGGAAAAATGCATTGAGAGCAGTATCATTGACTATGGATCTATGTTTGAATGACTATCAACAAATTTGGGGCATATAAGAATCAAAATATGTATGTTCCAAGAGTTTTTTTTTTTTTTGTTTGGTTGATATTGATTCATGAATGGTTGGTAAATGGATTAAAACAACAGATGGGTTTTCTTCAATGGTATGATAGAAATCAGAAATAGGATCCCATGGAATGAATCATGTTGGAGCAAACAATATTTACATTTCCAAACTTGATGGTTAAGTTCATTGACCTTTGAGAATGAGTGGCAAAAAAGTCTAAAGGGTCCGGTGCCCAAGATGGGCTATAAGACCCCACATCGAAACCGCCTGATTACGTGCCAGGACAGGCAGGGCTTTAGTTGGACAAGCTGATCAGTTCTGCCGAGTCGGGCCTGGAATTGACATCCCTACAGTTACGCCACTTCGTTCTTCAGAAAAGAAAAAAAAATTTGAAAGAGAAGAAGCCCTGCAATTCTAGTTGGGAAAAAAACCTAGTCATTGAACTGTCTCTGCAAAAATCTATCTAAAGAACCCCAATTGTGGTAGAGACCCAGTTGTAGATAGCATCTTCTTCTTCTCATTTTATTATTATTTTTTTCTCAGTTGCAGATAGTTGTATATCTACCACTACCACTTTTCCATTCCTGAACCCCCTTTTTTTTGGTTTATCTTCTCCTACCTTACCTTACCTATCACTGATCCTCTACACTTTCTTTCAATTTTTTTTCTCTTCAATCCACTGGGGTTCGATCTCAAGTGGTCGATTCTACCAGCGTTTAATCGAGTACAACCGTGGAGAAGATCTATACCTTGCTCGTCCATGCCTTCAATGCGGAGAATAGGGAAGGGATTCTGAATCTGAGCTTGGCTGATGGGTCATGTGGTTGAACCGATGGAGATTCTGTTTGGAGGAGATTGATTCTCTCGTTGGCATCACAAGACGATGGCTTCTTCTTATGGACCGACAAGGAGTAACTCAAGGATTTGCAGGGTCCTTTCTGCCTGCGCTGGTTGTCGTCATCTCCAAGAATCACAGCAAAGAGAGAGAGAGAGAGAGGAGAGAGGGAAGAGAACGAATGAAAATTTTAGATTAGTTTAAATTCGGGTTGGATGGGTGAATATCGTAGAATTTAAACATGCCATGTATCGACAATTTAAAGGAAAAATTGACAAAAATGAAAGATGTCAGAAATGTAATCCTTCAAAATCCGCAATTCCTGGATCATATCCTAGCAACTTAATTACCGACAGAGATTGAGAAAGAGTCAACCATGGGTGAAAATTGTGTTTGGCAGCCCTTTGCAACAACATGGTTGAGCTTTTGGCCATGGCCTGTTAGTTATCAAAAGTCCGATTGATTTCATGGGCCTTGTGAAAAAGTGGGATGGAAAAGATACGGACCCAAAGGGAAAACTTAACGCACCCAGGTTTTTGATTTTGTTTCCAACTCATTGTATCCAAATGTATGCATTTTGCCATGTTTGCGGGAAAGTCCTCATTGTTCATTTCCACCCCCAACAAACAAACATGGCCTAAGTAATTTTTATTAAAGAGAGTTTTTTCTTCACCGATGGTGAATAGTTTCTTGGAGAATCAATGGTAATAATTACTTTCATTGTTGTGAAAAATGTCACCAAAATGCTCAAATTCTACTCAAGACTCCCATCCAAAGGCCATAAAGGTGGTGGGTAAAGAGAGAGTAAAAGAAAACTAAAAATAGATCCAATTTTCCTTCATGAGTCACCTTTGACGGTTGGATAAAAGAGTAGCCTTGGAGCAGTGTCAAAGGCATTTAGACCTTCAGCAACAAGGGGAGTAATATTATGTTATTACACTGGTGGGTGAAAGTTCACAATGGGAGAAGAGAAAACTCTCTGAAAAAACTTTAAAAAAATAAAAAATGAAGTTTTTTTATATCATGAGTAAAAGAAAAATACACTCATCTAAGATCATTATTACTCTGCCTCCTACTAGACGTAGTCGAAACTATCCCTCTTCCCTCATGGTAGAGAAAAATTTTCTTTATTTTGAATTCAATTACCTTTCAACTATAATGAAGCACAATCTCTTGACCTCAAGTCATTACGATAATGATATATGTATCATTATGAGGAGAGGGGAGGGATAGTTTCGACTTCGTCTAGTAGGAAATAGAGTAATAATGACCCTAGATGAATGTACTTTATCACCATTTTTATTACTCAATGTGTTTCTTTGAACAAAACATTTCCACGAAAGCTTCTCTCTCTCTCTCTCTCTCTCTCTCTACATTCTCAGTCACCACCATGGTTCTAATCTCGGATCGGATCAGTATTGGTCAAGGCCGATCCCGAGATTAGACCGATACAACAAGGTTTGATTGGATCGTTCCCTGGATCAGCCAATCCGATTGAATTTTTTTTTTTTTTTATATTATCTTGATCGATACTGACCTATCCCAACTAATATTGACCGATCCGATCCAGATAATATCGGTCGATCCGATCCCAAGATCAAAACACCCACCAATTTTGGCCGATACATGACCGGATCCATAAAAAAATGATTTTGGGAGTTTTTTTACCGATACCGAGTCCGATACCTGGATTTTGAACCTTGGTCACCACTCACCATTCAGATCTCTTTCATGGGTAAAGCTGTTTGTAACCGAGGTGGTTACAACAAATTTTGTAACCTCTCTTTTCTAACCCTTGCTTCTCTCTTTTGAGCAATTTAAAAAAAGGGATAGATAAGTAATTTCACTTTTGGCATGACTAGGCTTAGCTTGGATGAAGGCTCAACTTGTGTCAAAGCCACTGGCTTAACTTACTTGAGCCAAAACTTCGTCTTCTCTACATACGATCCAATCAAACATGACTGAGGTTCATCTTACTCAAACTTCCCCTCCCCAACCCTTTTCTTCCCCGGCACCCTCCTCTACCACCAACAGCACCCCTGCCCCCACCTTTGTTCTCTCCTCTCATCAGCTACTGTCACATAGTTCTTCCTCACCCAATCGATGAGCAGCAGCTCATCTTAAGACCACGTTTTGATGGGCCTCCATCAAAACATCCAACCTAAACAGACGCACCGGCCCCTCTTTCATTTATCATTAGAAAACTAACAAGAAGAGGGCAGGACAGTAAAGAGATCATAAAATAAATGAAATAGAGAAATTCACCTTTGATGAATCCTCCTCTTCGTTCAAAACTCCTAACGAAGGAAGATGGAAACAAAGAAACATAAAAAAAAAGGGAAGTAAATCAGTGAAGGTTAGAGAGATTGCAGGTTACCTCTGAGTTATGAAAGCCAGCTGCTAAAAATCCCCTTAACCATCCCCCCCACCCCCACCCCCACCCCTGCTGCAAGAAGAAACGAACAAAGAAAGCAAATTAGTTGTTTCCGGTACTCTCATCAAAACCAGGCAAAACATTTCTTCCAAAGAGCAAAAGTGTAAAAGAAATTGAAATTTCCATGGGAAAAAAATAGACAACGAGAGAGAAGAGCAAAAAGGTAGTAGTTTTAGCAGACGTGTTAAATCGAGTTAAATCCTGCAATTGAGCAAAGGTTAGCAAGTACGAATGGTCCTTCTCCAAAACCCTAAACATTTGTCTCCTCCAGATGAACAAATTCACCTAACCTTTCCCCAAATCAGATAAGTCTCGATACAGTAAACAAAACAGCTTTATGGTCTTTGAAGAGAGCCATTCCAGTAGTTTCTAAAAGCAAATGAAACTTAAACAGCGTTAGAAACGGAGAGAGCGAGAGAGAGAGATTTGGAAATCTACCTTCAGGCTTCAACCATGACACCAAGAGAGACAGAGAGCGAGCTAGATTTGCTGGATTTGCAGTGAAACACAACGGTAATTAATGAGTTCTTGTGCTGTGCTGTGCTGTGCTGTGCTGAGCATTGTTATAAAAGAGGTTGCTTTTCAGAAGCAGAGGAGGGTTGGATCATGGACTCATGGGTCATGGGTGGGGTAGATATCGAAAACAAAAGATTTTAAAGATTGAATTTTTATGGTATAGGGCCTGGTACAGAGAAAGGACAGAGAACACTTGATGAACACCCACACGCCACATGAGTTGTCTCTTTCGGTTTCGGAGAAATTCCAACGAAAAAGAAAATCACTTCATCTTTAAAGGAGATTTTTATAAGAATTTAAAAATAGATTATTCACTACAAAAGCAAAAGCAAAAGCAAAAGCAAACGTATTAAAACTAACGAACACTAACACATTATCCAAGATACTTTTGTCTCTCTCTCTCTCTCTCTCTCTCTCTCCAGTCTCCCTCGTCTTTTTTAAATTCTTCTTCATTCAACGATCCCATGTTTGTTCCCACTAGGCCTAAGGTCAGGTGTAAGTTTTGTCTTTGAATTTGAACCCGCCCTGAGCAAGGATTGGGCCTGGACTGGGCTTTTCATCCCCCAGGGTAGGCCTGGGTTTGGATTTTGAGGCCCAACATCAGCTGTGTCAGACCGATTCGTTCTTAAATTTTATAATTATATATTAATTATGGGAAAATAATGTTACCTGGTCATGTGTAACACACAGCTCCTACGCCTAGACATAGAGTTGTATAAAATGATCACCATATCCCATGGAAAGGCAGAAATCCATGAGGGCATGACAGTTATTTCGTATAGTATTGTGTCTAGGCGCAAAGCTGCGTGCCGCATGCGACCAAATAGCGTTCTCTTTCACCTATTAATTATTAGTATTGTAGACCTTAGTGCAATAGGAAGGTTGCTCCATTGCGAATTAGTGGTCTGGGATTGGAGTTGGGAAACAGTCTCTCCATGAAGCAGTTGTAAGGTTTGGTAAAAATCCTCCAATGCGGGCTTGAGAGCTTTACACGTGGAAGATGCGACATCCAATGGTGCCAAACTCGAGAAGAAAGAAAAGAAAAAAAAAATGCCTTGCATCGAACTCGCATCGTTGGATGAAGCTTTTTCCATGTGTTGAGCTCTCAGGCCCACATTGTAGAGGATTGTAATCCGGGTAAGCCCGTAGTGACGCGAACCTTGTGCGCAAAGTATGCCTTTTTATATACTAATTATTATATATTACGTTTAAAACTTTAAGCCTTTAGGATTATTTTTAAGAATGATTAATATCCCAGAAGCAGAGAGATACACTTCAATATAGAGACTTAGAAGATCTACGCCTCCAGCTCCCCATTAAGGAAAGGAATCTTATCAATCCTTGATACATAGAAGTTTGCCTAAAACAGACTCTCCAAGAATAGTTCCCATTCCTAAAGGGAAACTACTAAATCAAGCTAATTCCATATTATAGAAGAATCCTCTTCTCCAATCCACACCACCTAGGGATGTAAACGGATCGAATTCGGTCGGATAGTGGCATTATCATATTCGTATCCGTTTATATTCGGACGGATTCGAATAATTTTCGGATAATGATTTTTTGAATACAGGTTCTCCTAAATGGATATGAATAGAGATCGAATACGATTTTTCGACTATCTGTTGACATATTTACCGTTTTATGATGCAGGTTAGGTTTGAAACTTGAGAGTTCAGTTATTACCCTTTCTTCTACTCTTCTTAGTCTTTTATTCTCTTACGTTTTTTACTTTTGATTTTTAATAGATATGTAATTCCATGTAACACATTGCATAAAATAATATATATAAACCAATAACAAATCTAGAAAAAGAATCACATTATCTTAATTTATAAATTTATAAAAATAAGATAACAAAATCCAATAAGGTAACTTAAAAGGATAGACAAACACAGAGTTATATTTCAGATATTTTATTACCGTTGGACTGCTAAACGAATCGGATTATAATCGATCGGATAGGGGGATTATCATATTCGTATCCGATTAGTTTCGGACGGATTCGGATTTTCCTAAACGGATACGAACGTTGATCGAATACGGATTTATAAATATCCATTTACATCCCTAACGCCACCAGGTCATCAATATAAATAGCACTCTCCTCCAAGGGGGCAAGGTGTGTTACAATTCTTACTTCACACTCAGAGGAGATTGCTCTACTATTCCCTTTAGCTGTGAGGAAGCTAACTTAAGCATCGGAGAGTCTTTATTGGGAACAACCCAGCCCTCTAACGGTATCTTTTTCTTCCATCTTCCACAGGTGACGATCGAAGAGCAACTCATGACTACGGAAAGTCAATTTTCTGCCGCAACAGCAACAAAACAAGGATAGCTAGGATCAATCAGAGTCAACACGCCCTTGGCAAAAATCAGGGCCAACCCGACCGGCTAGCTCAATCTCAAGATTAGTTAGGGCCAGGCGGGGCTGACAAGATTGGGCCTAGTCTAAGATATCTCAACCCAATCTCAAGCTTGGATTGGACTTGGGTTGAGCTAAGAGGACTCACAATTGGGTTGGGGTTTTAAAATACCCAACCCTGTTTCAACCCTAGTTCCCACATTACAAATCTCTCTCTTCTATATTTAATCCCTTGTCTCAAGTCCGAAGAGTAAGGTTAAGGGACATTTTTTCCAACAAAAAAAAGGTTATGGGACATTTTGAATTAGTCAAACCCTCAGTTCCTCTCCTTTTTCGTACTTATTTCTATCTTCCTTGTTTCAACCCTACTTCCCACATTACAAATCTCTCTCATCTATATTTAATCCCTTGTCTCAAGTCCGAAGAGCAAGGTTAAGGGACATTTTTTCCACTAAAAAAAAAAAAAAAAGGTTATGAGACATTTTGAATTAGTCAAACCTTCACTCCCTTTCCTTTTCCATACTTATTTCTTGGTGGGATAAGCAGAGTAATAGATGCTTAGTGATCAGTAAAATATTATTAAAATAAAGTGCAATCAGTAAAATTAAATAATCTATAGAGAATAGATTCCAGTCAGTGTCGGAAAGCTCATTTATATTCATGATGAATATTATACTTCTTATTTAAACCCCCCCCCCCCCAAAAAAAAAACTATACTTTTTATCCACTGGTTATTTATTTATTTTATTCTACCCAAAAAAAATATTATTTTTATTTTTTAACAATCCAACTAGTTTTAATTTATTGATTAAAGTTTTGATTCATATGCAAGTAAGTATCTTGTCTTAGGTATCTGGCCTCTGCTGTGCCGTTGGATGTGCATCATCGTTTCGTCGGTACGGCAGAAAATCCTGTTTCAAAGATATTCTTAAATAAAAAATTAAAAATAAAGAAAGAGGAGAAATAAGATAGTCAACAGAGACCTGGATTTGCATGCCCATATAGTTTTGTGACATCAAGATCTAGATCTAAAATAAAATAATGAAATTTGATATGTTGGTTTTTGATAAGATATTGTGGTTGTTAAACCCATAAGAGCTTCCATGGATTAACCAGCTAATGAGATACATGGAATGATGATTTGATAAGATAGAAAACATTTAATAAAAAAGAAACGGTTTGAATAGATTACATGTCAAAATTTATAGAATACCTATTTCAAAGTTTATATTAACACATAGCTAATTTTGATTGAGTTTAAATTTGATAAGTAATTGAGTCGTCGCATGATAGATATTAGATCTGACCACCTATAGCATCATATGGTAAAATAAGCTATCAAAGGTCTATTAGAGTTTAAATGTATGAAGAACTAGTAAATCAAAATAACTTATTAAGGTATTATACACTATTTAATAAACACTTAACAATCATAACCACTCCTACTCAATTCTAAAATGTTTAGCTTCATAGGCTAAGTAGAGATTAGGCTTGCCACAAATTTTATAATAGATCCATGAAAAGAGAGCTAACTTAGCTTGTCTCTTATAATCAACAACCTAAATTGGATTTATATAAGAATTAATGAAGTTTACCACATTCACAACGACAGACAAACATGAAATTATTTTACCAAATGTCACATGGCATCTATTACATCACGTGGACAGATGATATATCCCTTTTCAAATTCTAATGCAATCAAATACCTCATTTTGTGGGTTCAAGTCGGGAAACAGTCTCTTCTATAGACACTCTCCCAATTTTTAGTTGGAACGGTTTAGATTGAAAAAATTGTAAAAAAAGATAACTCTGATTTATCTTGTGATTTTCGAAAACTTCAATTTTCTTTGTTACGCGGAAAACTACCTATTTAATTTATAAATAAATGGCTTAATTTAACATTGTTGCATCAATGATTAAGTACCTTGCAATCTCTTAGATAAAGGGAGAGATTTTCTGAGCAAGCGCAAAGAGGAAGTGTGATAAAATGGTATCACAATTAGTTGGAGAGCACCGAGGTCATTTCATGTGAGGAGATAATAGACACAGAGGTGCTATTATACCATGCCTCGGTGGCTCAGAGAACCTATTCTTTAACATAAAATAAAAGCTTGAGAGCACTCGAGGATTTTAAACTTAATATCAGGAGTTGAATCGATCCCCACGGATGGCTAGAATCGATCTCAAAAACCTTAGTATCAGCCCCTCAAATCTGAAACCCAGTGATCCACTCCTTCCTGGATGGACCAATTCCCATTTTCGGATCAAAGAACCCACTACAATGTGGTTTAGTTGGTTCCAAACAAGGCTTTAGGTATTGGTATCGAATTAACAAAAACCGAACTACTATTTGGCAAATACCAGAGGATTGGGCTCCTCTCCTGCACAGCATGGTGTGCATCACACATCATGCAGTGGGGGAAGCCTTGATCCACATGCCAACACGTCGGGATGTGTGCTGTTATGTGGATCGGAGCTCCCTAGCCACACGATGTGTGTTGGAGAGGAGTCGGATCCAATACCAGATCGGTGATATGGTACAAACATTTTCAACATACGGTACGATACCTAACTCGGTCAAATCCAATACCTAACACCCTAGTGCAGTAGTGCCTCCAAAGTTGTAACATGGTCCCACTCATGGTTTGATGTATCGGTATCATATCATCCGTATCGGGTGATACATACCACTAATCCCGATATCATATCGGTGACACCATACGGACAATTAGTAAAATGGTAAAAAAAAATCCATTTTTACTAAAGAAAAATCAAGAGTAGATTTGTGATTTATCCGATATAGTCAATCCGATCCATGTCATGCCGATACCATATCGGTTTCGGGTTGACCCCGATAGCCATGGTCCCACTTTCACTTAAAACTCCCATTATGAATTATGAAACTCAAGTTGTCCACTTATGCTTCAGTCCTCCTCACGTAAAAACAGGTGCTCACATGTGCACGATCCCTCCATTTCACTACGTTACAAGAGTCTATGCACGTGCGTGAAGAGTCGAACGACACTACGGCACAGTCAGCCCCACGTACTACAAAACATGACAGAGAGAGAGAGAGAGAGGGACTCTCCGACTCTGTCTCTCTCTGTGTGTGTGTGGATGGGCCGTGGGGATCTCCGATATTCGCTGCCATCGGGAATCATGAAACCATGGGTATCGGAGTTCTCTATTAATCTTCTTCTTAAACAAATCTTATCTACCAAATTTAACTATATCTCGTTAACCTCCTCCACTAATAATCCTAATAATAATTAGTATAAACAAACACAAATTTTTTTTTGTCACACTCGCACCGAGAGATTGAAAGCGAGAGCGAGAAGGGGCTAGTCTTTGTGGGTGGCGGAGATCCAGAAATGCTAGAAAACGAAAGCGACATCTCAGATCGGATCCTCCAAGGTCCTGTTCGTTACTTCACAGGGAGATAGATCACCAACAGTTTGAACTCAATTTCTCTTCTTCTTATTCTTCTTGGATTTCAGATCAATCATCAATCTAGTAGTTGCAGAAGAAGCTCCGCCCCAACATTAATTAATTCACTAGAAGACCTTAACTCTACTTCCGCTCAATCTCTCTCTCTCTCTCTCTCCTTCTCTGTTAATTACTTTCAAAGGTAACCTTTTTTTTTTGTTTCTCGATTAACTTTCTCCTTCCAATATTATTTCACTTAACCACTTCTTCTTCTTCACCATTGATTCTCTTTCTCTTATTCTCCACAAATCGAGTAAATTAGGGTAAATTGGATCCAATCAAATTTACATGGTTTGCCCATTGGTTTGACCATTGACCTCGATCGGTCGAACCATCTTTGCTTGATTATTTGTGAATCACAAAATTTAATTCTCACGAAGTTCAATATAACTGGGAACTGCTTCACTACCCATTTCCCAGGAGAGAACAAAAAAAAAACATTGGTGATACCTTCTTTATTGCTAAGATGGACTCGAATCATTGATTTGCGTCACCCTTTTCCAATTGAAGAATGATTCAAGAATCAATTCCACTTTTCTTCCTCCTTTGTTCAGAAATCAGAATTTGAAAAGCTGGGGTTATGGATAAATCCACTGTAGAGTGTAGACTGTAGAGAACGAAACTACTGATGGTACCCTTCCCCTGTATATTACTGAGGTTTTTTTCTAGTCAGAGGAACTGAAAAACGTCAGTCTTCTTGAGTCCTATCTTTTCTTTTCTCTACAACATTGCAATTTACACATGGGAGAGTAACAGAAGTGGTAGGGACGATGGTTTGTAGGTAAGCCGATTTAGGTCAGGCATGAGAGATTGCCCAAATTCAAGAAAATGCAGTAAACAGAAAGTCTTTCACAGATTTGGGTTTTAAGCTTTCTACTTCCAGGTGCTATTTCTGATGTTTCGGTGCTTTTGGTTGTTTTCTTTGTTCCTTTCCGTCCTTCCCTGTCATTACTGTCCTCCTCAGTCCCTGACCCTCTGTGCATACAATACCTTTATTCGATAAATCATTCATAACCCCCTTCCCTTTTACTTGCTACACAACCTGCTTCTCTGCCTCAATTTTGCAAAGTGGAGAGTTATCATATCAATTGCCCTCTCGTCCCCTCTCCCAATCCTGTAAGCTTTCATGTCCATTAACAGGGGAAGCACACCTTCCTTGTTGATGGGCTAATTTGTCTAAGCTTCTGAGTTTGGTTCTCATGGTGGGATTCATGTCATTCAATTCATTGAAAACCTAACGTTGTCAAATTTCCTGATACCGGTGGTTTCTGCTACAGTACCAAAACAGACAGGTTTCTTGCTCCACCCCTTCTTCCCAGAACAAATTCATGAAATTTCTCACTCACTCGTTTATAGGAGGAAGAAAGAACGAGTCTTTTTAAGTGTTCGATCAATAGCTTGATTTTGCAGGTCGGCACAACTCAAGAGATTCAATGGGTGAAAATCCAGATCGCTTTTCCCGTAAGAACCGGAGCACTGAAGGGTCAAATGGCGGAGATACGAGGAATCGTCATCTGGTTGACGATGGGGCTGGAGATGTGATCAAGTGTTCTGGAAAGTACTGTAGATCGTGTACAGCCAGTTTCATGGCGGACTGTGTTGCCATCTGCTGTTGCCCTTGCGCAGTGGTAAGCTTCTTGGCGCTTGCGTTCGTGAAGGTGCCTTGGATGATGGGTAGGAGATGTTTGGGGTTAGAGAAAAAGAAAAAGAAGGGTCACGAATCTGAAGGGAAAGAGAGAAGGGAAGGGAAAGAAAGGGATGGATTGATTGAGAGAAATGAAAATTTGAGAAAAGAAAGGGCAATGGAAGAGGGAAAATGTCAATTCCAAACCGATGATGAAACAGAGCAGAAAGAAAATTTCTGTGCGGGAATTGAAGCTGAGAGTGTCTGGATGGAGTTGTACCAGTTGGGTCATTTGGGTTTTGGTAGAGTTTCTTTCTCTGAAACCAAGGAGAGAAAAACTGTTTGTAAGAGATAAAAAAAGGAAGAAACAGTCTTTCTTTCTCTGAAAATCCAACTGTTTGTAATAGAACTATAGAACAGAGAGGAGAAATTCTGGAAAAAATAATAGATTTTCTGCACTGTCTAACTTTTCTCCTGAGATTTCGTTATCGAATATCCACGAACTGGATATAGAGGATTAATTAACTGTTCAAAATTTAATTTCGTTTACTTTTATTTTTCTGCAACTAGCTTTACTTCAGAAGCCCTTCAAATGCAACTAGGATTTCTGCCTTGCTCCTATTCATTTTGACCAGACAGTGGACCAATGTACTGTTCAAACCGAGCTAGTACTGTTGCCTAACTTGATAGCCAATTGTGGTTCAAATGTTGTCCATGCTTTGCCAAAAATAAGTTCCTAGAAACGATCATGTGGTCCAAGTAGTTTTAGTTTGGCCAGAAAGACCAGGTGCGCCACCAAGTTATGGTGTTTAAGGGGATAGACGCCCTAAGGTTGGTACTACAGCCAAGGGTGATTCACTTATAATGGATGATGGTTAAGTACTTATCATGATAAGTACTTTGGTTTACCCTTTTGGGAGATTCAAGAAAATTCTTTTCTCATCTATTATGGAGAGAAGCTTGGACTTGGTCCTCTGTAGCGTGACCCAGTGTTGGTGGTGTGTTGGGTTGCATGCCTAAGCATTGTGGGCCATCGGATGATGCGCTATACACTGTGTCACACTACAAAGGAGCCCCACGCGGGAAGCTTGATGGTGGTCTTGATTTTTGGGATTTTGGAGTTTTGATATTGCTTTACTTGCTAGACAATGTTGGTGCATTTTAAATAATTCTGAGGCTTTTTGGGTTAAGATCATTAAAGGAAAATATTTTCCCTACCGCTCATTCCTTTAAGCCCCCTCAAAGCCCTCCTCTTCTTGGGTTTGGCCTAGTTTATTGAAAGCTTGGGACCTCTTATCAAAAGGGCTTTATAGAAGAATAGGAGGGATGTAAATGGATCGGATTCGGCTCGGATAGTGTTATATTCGCATCCACATCCGATTAGCTTTTGGACGGATTCGGATACTGCTAAACGGATACGGATATGGATATGGATCGGATATTTTGTCCGTTTACATGTAAATATAGCTTTTCGGATAGCTATAGCCTATCCGTATCCGCATTCGTTTAGTTTTCGGATGGATTCGGATAGTGCTAAATGGATACGGACACAAATACGGAAATGGATTTCGGCTATTCATTTACACCCCTAATGGTAATTCTACTAGTATTTACTTAGATGCTTGGGTCCCTTCTCTTGTATATGGTAAGATCTTGAGTTCTCCTACTAATGGATTCTTTCTTGTTTCTGATCTCATTGATTCCAACTTTGTCTACTGGAAGGATAGATTGACAAATAATACTTTTTCTTCTGTTGAAGTCTATGCAATTTTAAGCATCCCCCTTAATTCTTCCCTTGAAGCTGACTCATGGTTTTGGTCTACCTCTTCGAATGAATGTTTCTCTATTAAATTAGCTTACTATTTGATTCTCCATCTCCAAAATTTATTTGATTATCCAGACTCTGGCACTACGAGAAATCTATTTTGGAAGCATCTTTGGAAACTTGAATTGATTACTAAACTCAAAATTTTCCTTTGGAAATATTGGAATGGTCCATATGATCTAAGGATGAGGAGACGTTTATAAATGCTCTATTTCACTGTGAGTTTGCTTGTACTTGCTGGAAGGCCTCTCCTTTCAGAATTGAAACTAGTAATCTCCAGGGTTCTACTATGATTGATATGATTCAACATTATTTGAATGCATCAGATCATTTTTCAAGCCCCAAAGATGCTATTTCTCATTGGGTTTCCATTTTAACCATATTAACCTTTCTCTCTTGAATGTTATACAGGGTTTCCTCCATATTGCCTATGAAGGAAAGTTGATGTTTAATAGGAATCAGTTTAAGTATCATATTGATCCTCCTACGCTATGCAGCCGGACAAAAAACTCAATCTCTTTTTTGGGAGAAAGAACACCCACCGATCGTATAGCGCACGCCGCCCTTGTGCCCAGGGGCACACGTAATGATCGCCACACCCCATGAAAAGATGGAAATGATCAGGAGTGTGATGGTCATTTGCTCGCCCCTATCTATTTAAGTTTTTTTTATTAGTTTTGGATTGACTACGGAGGAGTTAGATAGATTTAGAGTTTGGGTTACAAGTTATTTCAGCTTCATAGTCTAATTGGCCAATAATGGTTTGGCGAATCGGTATTGGATCGATCAGATTGGTATTGATGGAGATCGATATTGATTCTTGACCATTTCTGTATCAATGGATTAGTATGGATAGGGGTAAAAAAATTCATTTTTTTTCAAAAGAAACAAGGGTAAATCTGTTCGATCCAAACTGGTATCAATCGAGACCGATAGCTATACCAATACCAACACTAACACTTTGTGGCCAGTTGTCAAACTTCGAGCCCTAATTCAATCAGGTCTATCTTGGATTTTTTATCTTAGCTAGTATTTTAAATGGTATAGAATTGTTTAAAAAATTGTGTGGGTGTGTTTTTTTTCTTTTCACTAGTTTTTTTCCTCTTTATTTTGATTTTTGATACTTGACAAAGTCAGGTACGGTTAAATTTTTTTTTTTGGGTAGAAAGCAAAGTTCATTATTTATAGGGTGAGAAGAACGCCTGGAATCTAAGGTACAAAGCTTAGTTAACTAAGGACTGATAATTGGTCAGCTTGTCTCACCAGAGCAAGCAAGAGCCTTCCTGGCGAGGGAGTCAGCCACGTTGTTAGTCTCCTTGGTACTAAAAGAGAAAAAAACTTCCATGAAATAAGACTTTGCCAAATGGCAAATATCCTTTACAATATGGAAAGATTCTAAAGGGGGAACCATAGTAGAGGGGGATAAGATGTAAGAGATCAATTTGTTGCTACCAGTCTCCACCTCTAAAAATTCAAAACCTTCTACAATTCCCAAGAGCATTCCTGACCAAAGAGCAAGAGCTTTAAATCCTTGGTACATGAGTATAAAAATGAACCGAGCATCCCCTAATCATAGACATTTAAATCCTTGATTGAACCCAAACTAGATATTTGTGAGCTGGAAGTTGTGACCATGAACAATAGGGTGTGGAATTAATGATGTACACAAAATCCAATCATACGGTCACACCACTGGTGGAAAAAGAATTCTTCTTTTTTCTATGTATGAATTAAAATATTGGGAAAAAGTACACTATCTAAGGTGGTGTGGATTGGAGAGGAGGATTCTTCAATAATTTGTTTTGCATTTTCTTATCATTTCTTAAGACTCGTTTGATTAGATGTGAAATGAAGTCAAGTGATGTAAATTTAAAACCTTAAAAAAAAATTTGAAATTTTTTTGTAACAATTAATAGAACACATTTTAATAAACTAAAAAGTTTTATATATAGCAATTGAATTTTAACATTGTCATTAAAAATTTCAAATGATATTCTGAATTAAAATGTTAGGGAAGTAGATTTATGTTCGGGAATGTGACTTACACAAGCACTCCCATGTGTTTATCTCTCTCCTCTTCAAAATAAAGGGGCAAATGTGTCTTTTGATATGAGAAAGAAGGAGATAGACTCATGAGAGTGTTGATGTAAGCCACAATTCTGAACAGAGATCTTTTTCCCAAAATGTAATTACCATATTTAATATATATAAGATTCGGGTTCTTTACTACCGCTACCGCCTGCCCGTGCAATCGGCATGCAACCTCATATAGATAGGTGCAAAATGACTGTCCTATCCACTGCCCGAGCACCTTGCCCAGGTGGGATCCACACCCTGCCTTTGTGAGGCTACATGCCACTGCACAGGCAGCGGCATCCAAGGATCTAATTGTTTGATATATGGCTGAGAGATCATTGCCTAGTCGGTTACCAAAAATAATCACTGTCTAGTGACTCTAGTTGTGTTAGCCCCTGAACCATTGTGCGAGCCAATGAGAGTTTAAGTAGGGGTATATACATGGAAGAGATTTTTTAGTTCTCGGGGGTGGAAGGGTAATTTCAGTCCTCCTGAGCTTTAACGTCAGACGTCCAACTTCTATTCGATGATTAAAAAAAGATCATTTCTGTGAGGAGGCAACATTGGAAGCATTAGATAGGAATCTTATCATTCGCATGAATTGACATGGATCCCATCTGTCGGCAGAAACCCAGAAATCTCCCTCTCACCGCTCCACGTCCATGCTGTGGTGCTCGAGAGAAAGAGACAGAGGCGGTGAGGCACACACCTTTCAAGAGCCGAGAAGCTGTAACTGTCCAGCAACCCTGTAAGTACTAAGCAGAAGCATCGACTGATCGATCAATTGATCCCTTGAGAGAGAGAGAGAGAGGGAGAGCAATCAGCAATGGAAGGAGTGGAATCGGAGCCCACTCGGATAATGATTGCAGTGAACGGGTCTTCAATCAAAGGTTATCCACATCCGTCGATTAGCAGCCGCTATGCATTCGACTGGACTCTCCAGAAGATCGTCCGCTCCAACTTCTCCGGCTTCAAGCTCCTATTCCTCCATGTTCAAGTCCCTGACGAGGATGGTAAACTCTCTCTCTCTCAATTTTTCATTCATGTTCCTTCTTTTTCAGTTTTTTATGTTGCTCTGCTTTTCTGGATTCTGGTTTTTGGTACTTTGGATCGATTGTTTGGGTCTTAAAAAATGTTCTTTTTTTCACTTTTATTAATTTCTTCGTAACTTTCTTCGAGAACCCTGAGCCTACCTTTCCTGATTCCTGAAATATATGTTCTTTTTTATTGGGGTGAGGGGGGTGGGGGAGAGGAAAGCCTATGGCATTATTTATGTACTTATTCTGGAAAAGCAGATATTAGTGCGTACCTAAATTACAGTTTGAATTAAATCAGTTCTACAAGCACCATCAATTGGAACCGTCTGATCCACCTCCTGTAGATCAGTAATCAATCCATTTAGTTGGATGTCCATTTCCTTTCTGATCAATCTGAAGCTATTGAACCTTATTAAAAAAAGTTCTGAATGGATGAAATTTCCTGAGAGTAGCATGTGCTGTATGGTTAAGGTTCATCTTATGGTAATCCGGGGGACTTGTTTTAGGATATGTGAAAAGTTTCTATACACCAGCGGCTTAGAGGGTACCCTTAGGATATGACCCAAAACATTTCATTTCTTATTTGGTTTTAACAACAATTAATTGGCTGTCTTTCCCCCATTTATTTTTCATCTCTTGTTTCATCAGCTCCTCCTTTTCAACTCGAATCTTTTGATGGGTACAACTTGTCTACATTGTTTATGCTGAATGAGACAAACTGATTCATTTTCTAATTGTATAACTGTATAAGGTTCAGCAGGGTAAACCAGCTAGTTATTGGTGATAATTATTCTTGTAGTTTGGTGGGTGTTATAAGTGCTGACATTAGATTAATAACATTTTGGAAGGGAATTCATGGGCTATTCTGAGAAATTTGTGGTGGGAGATCTTGATATTTAGTGATGAAAAAAATTGAAGATGCATGCCAAATTCAGTCAGAATTTGGCTATTTAGTAAACCTCACCTTTCACATGGTGTATGGGACTATGGCACCAGTAATCATGACCACCTTTGATGGATCTTTGTGTTGTTACTCTTCTAAATCTTCTTCAAGTAATCGGTCTTTGTGGGTTTTGTTGCATTTCAGCGGATAAGTTTTAGATTTTGAATTCTATTCTATCCCCACAATTTCATCTCCCTAACTATTCTAGGAATCAGAAAATAATGGACCTTTTTTCTGTTTTATTGAGAATATCAATTGGAAATATTGCTAATTTAATCCAAATATGTGCTTAAAGAGTATTATCACCTTTTGCACATCTAATTCTCTTGAGGTCTTGAATATCATTTCAGATTGTCGAGTGATTATTTGGGGCCATATTTTTTTTGTTATACTCTTAGCACTTCCCATTTCATGTGATTTGCTACAGAAGTTTGTTGATGTTTCTAGTAGAGGTCTTATGCTGATGTTATGAATGATATAGGATTACTATAGGTGTATGATCTTCTTATCCACCCAGGTTTGGGTTTAGCTTAACTCGGGCTGTATCTTTTGTTTATTTATACTTTTAAGGCTTGATTACCAGTTCGGTAGGTTAAAAATAAGGTTTTGCAATGTTAGAGCCCTTGCACGTACTATGATCGTTATATATTGGATTTATCATACTAATGTCACATGCTAATTATCAAAGGCAGAACTAACCAGATGTTGGTTTTGAATCTTTTTCTTATACCCTATGTGGTTGGCTAATGTGATCTACCGTGGAAAGGGCTTCATGTTTCCTCATTATGCTGTGTTACCCAGTCCTCTGTGGTAAACAGTAAGAAAAATGCTTGCGTGCTTTAAGTCAAATGTGATCCATAGGAGTCAAAGAGTTCAGATATGTTTTGGATAACAGCTAGGATTCTCTTTCTTGGTGTGAATGATGGGGAAGAACAGCAGAAACTAGGTAACAATTTGTTCTTCCTTGGTATGGAAGCTTATTGAATCCCTTGATCTCAAGGTTGCAACAAGAAGCACCATTGGCTTCCTATATTGTCATGATCCCTTTGTATTCCTTCTTTCATTAGGTTTGCAAAAGATAGACTGACATGTATCATCTATAACTTCATACAACAAATTTTGGTTGTCTTGCTTGGTTGGAATAATTCTAAACAAGCTGCTCCTAGTACTCCTCCCAACCATAACCCCCAGTTATGGTTTTCTTATTCTATCAAATCCATCTTTAGTCTCACCAGTTTTATAGTCTGTAGTTTTGTTCTCCTTGTACAATGAACTTAAGATGCCATTATTCCTAATTGTATTAATATAATTCCGATATGAATAGTTTTCTTTTTTTAAATTTCAATAAATTGCAATGTATTATTTATTTTTCCTTTCTATTAGCTTGTTCCAAACTTATACAATTATGATGATAATTTTGAGAGAATTACTAGTTAATAGTGTATTGATTATGTTTGTGCTAGGATTCGTTGACATGGACAGTATTTATGCATCGCCTGAAGATTTCCGTGATATGGAAAACAGAGACAAGATTAGAGGGCTTCACTTGTTGGAATACTTTGTCGGGAGGTGTCATGAAATTGGGGTACTGAAAAAACATCTTCCCTGAGCTCATATGCTGATTTTCGACCTTTTTTTTTCCTTTTCCACTTCATTCATATTATAAATTGTTCATTAGAGCCTTGGACTTGCAATGATTTTACACTGTTTATTTTCCAAATATTATAGAGCTGCTTGTAGGATCCTTTTTTGAATCATGGTTCAAGAAAAGGTGATCCCAAGGAAGTGGGTCTGCCGTGGGTTCATTGGAATTTTTAGCTTCAATCGTTTCAAGCTGTCTATTAATTTTGCAATATTATGGAACTGTTTATAGGTTCCTTCTGAATCATGGATCAAGCACGGCGATCCCAAGGAAGAGATTTGCCATGAGGTGAAGCGAGTAAGGCCTGATCTTCTGGTTTTAGGAAGTCGTGGGCTTGGCCCTTTTCAAAGGTATATTTGGGGCTTGCTTCATCTACATTCCTAATGTCCATTCATCAGTCCAATACATAGTTTTCTTTTTTACCTACCTCTGTTTCTATGTGATCAAGCAGATGGAAGTTGCCAATATGGCACGTTTGATACATACACACACACCCATTTCTTTCATTTGCACAATTTATTTTCTCAGATAAATTATCTAAGAGAATATTTCTGTTGAATTTGATCATAAAAAACAATAAATAGTAGTTTGGTTTCACTAGGGAGAAGGAAGTGTTTTGGTTTATATTATTTCCTAGTTGTTTGGTCATGTTGATCTGTTAGATTGCTTACCAGGAAAGTTTCTGATTCAGAGCCAGGTTATGGTGATCACTTTGTTGATTTTCTTTGCACAGGGTGTTTGTTGGAACTGTGAGCGAATTTTGTGTAAAGCACGCAGAATGCCCTGTGGTTACGATCAAACGCAAGGCGGATGAGACCCCATCAGACCCTGTTGATGATTGAAAGTTCCCAATCTTTACTCAAATTTGTAATATTTTTAGACAATATTACATGTTACATGACAAACACAACCATACATTTCAAAAAATGAAAAACAGAATAGAGCTTTTTGATGGAAAAAGCTACAGATCGGTTTCATGAAGAGTGGCATATGAAGGAGCTTCTTTTTCTCACTTGTCATCCCCTTGTTCTAGGTGCTCCATTTTCTCCAGCTTTGAAGCCTTCTCTGGTTTCGAAACTGTAACTTGGTATAGAGTCCTTCCTCCCTCCTTCGAAATTATAACCTGGTATGGAGTCCTTCCTCCCTCCTTCGAAATTATAACCTGGTATGGAGTCCTTCCTCCCTCGTTCAAAATTATAACCTGGTATGGAGTCCTTCCTCCCTCCGAATGTATAACCTGGTATGGAATCCATCTTCCCTCCATGGATAGCTGCTTTGGGTGCTGAAATACCCTTCTTGAACCCAAATTCCAGGTCACCACCTTCTGTTGGGTTGAAGGTATGGTCTTGTGACTCTTTTCTGGGCTTTGGGTGGGTGTGGTCTTGTGACTGGCGCTTATGCTTTGGACGGGAATAGCGTCGGTTGCAGAGTCGACCAAGGAAGCAAGCAATGGCTGATACAACAACGATCACAGCCAATACAATGAAGACTGCCCCAAACGAGCCCTTGGAATTGGAAGAAGGAGATGGTGTGACAGTATTTGGGTAGACAAACAGTGGTGGTGGAGGTGGCATAACAAGCGACATTTTTTTGGTTTTGCCTCTTGGAGTGTGGGTGTATGGGAGGGTTAGAGAGGGAGATGATGATATAGGTAAGAGGATTCTTTGAGTATGAACAGAGGTGATTCTGAAAGGATTATAAGACCATAGAAGTAGCAAGTAACACCGAGAGCTGCGAGTGGAGGAGAGTTTAAATGAATAAAATTGAGTGATTAATGGAGTTTTTTAAGGTCAAAAGTGATTATGTGGCTCCTTCATCTTTAATAAAGACAAAGGCAAAGATATTCCTTTCCTTCACTTTATTGAAGGAGAAGGTGGGCGTTGCAATAGCTTGGGGACAAGAGAAAGGAGGTTTTTGCAGTCCTTTGGACTTGTACATCACCTCCAAAGATTGTGAGAGGAACAAGTTTGATTTTTTTCTTTTAATTTTATCACCTAAATGGTCCATGAGAGGAGGGAAGGGATGAACTCTTATACAAGTTTTCTTACAGAAACAGAACAGAAACAGAAGTAGATTGATTGGCCACTTATGGTGGAAGCAATTATGTTAGTGGGACCTCTCTATATTGGGTATAATGTGTGATGCTTGATAGACGGTTCCAGATGATGGGTGGCACTATAGATTAATGATTACTTATATGATGGTATGTATATTAGCCTTTGATTCTATTCTATACCCCCCCCCCCCCAATGACCCCAACAAATATTTAAACACTTAGCTTCAATGATTTGAAAGCAGGAGTTTCGTTGGGATTGCCACCTTCAATCATAGTGGGTTTGTGTATCTTATCTGATTCCAAGAATGATCTTTGGTCTCGGTTATGGGGGTTGGGGTTAACTACAAATCTTTGCTTTTGTTTCAAATTTTTCTCTCTTTTATCAAAAAAAACGGCTCTCTCATTCAAATCCTAATCTAAGTGCTACTTTGCCCAACTCTTTGTCTCCTAATTATTTGCTATGTCATTAGTTCATTACTACAAATCTGTCTGAACAAATTCTTCTTGTTTTATGTTTAGGCTTGGAGGGTATATTTGCCTACCAAAAGCCAGCTTCTAGGAGGGGAGAGGGATCCAATAGAATGTGTCAGACTGGAATCCCTTTTTTTCCCCTATAGCTCCAGATGCCTGTAAAGGGTTAGGGGAGAGGGCTTATTGGTTTCCTATACTAGATAGAGGTGGTAAAGATTTCAAATCAAAATATTTGGTTGGTCTCGCATTCTTGCCTCATTAAAGTTGGCTTTTAAGCTGATAAGAACGTCTGGTTTTTTTTTTTTTTTTTTTTTTTTCAAGTTTTTCGATGGCATATAAGGTATAGGGAAAAATGAGAGTATTATGGCAGAATATTTAGATTTGGGATTCCATTCTCGTACGAGAATGGGTGTGAGCTGCCTAGATGGCATCCACCATGTGGGTATCTAGGCGGCTCACATCCATTCTCGTACGAGGATGAAAACCCAGTTTGAATATTTATGACCCTTAATAGATGTATTTTTCTTGCATTATGAATTTTTTTTTTTTTGGGTGCAAAAACTCCTAAAATAGAAATTTGTGACAGAAAGGAGGTTACAATAGGCACAGAGTCATCTAGAAAAGAAGACTCGCATAGCCCTGCTCGAGGAAAATAATTTGCTTGATACCGAGAAGGATGGTTGAAATTGTTCGACTTAACCATCTCTACTCCTCAGTGTTAAGCAGTTTTCAAGCCAAGTATAATTGCTAAGGTCTCACCAATTATTGTTGGAAGTAGGATAATGATGCTCTTTCATCAAACAAAGAAGCTGCTTTTTCTTTTTTTTTTTTTTGTCATTTAAAAGAATGCACCATAGCCCATTGCCTTTATCTTAGAAGAAAAGGTTGCATCTCAAAGAATAGAATAGTGTGACATCCATTAGGGAGATCAACCAATGGTTTGTGCTGGGAGTCAAGTAACTGAGCATCTAAAGAGCTAGAGATAAGGGATAGCACTTCCCCTACTTAGGCTTTGTGTATTTTATGGAATCCTACCAAAGTATGGATCCAAGACACACCTTGTAGGGTTTATGTTTGGTAGAAATTCATACATCTCTTCTAGGTGTGTTGTAGAATGAGTACTTGAGAGAAGAGTTTCTTTATGGCCACAAAGAGGTTTCTACACAAGTCATATTGTTGGATTATTTTTCTTGATCAAATTTTCCAAGTTTTAGTAGCACCAGCCCATGGTGGCAGACTGACTCTCACAAATTTCTCGTAGAGGTAAATAAACAATGAGCTCAGTCAAGAGAAAACCGGAGTTTATGGAGCCTCTTGGGCTCTCATGATTCGATTGGTCTAAAAGGGCACAACACGTTACGAGTCATCAATCTAAAAAGAAAGGGAGAGGATTCCCCACAACACTAGTGTGGAGGGCAATCCGTATGCCACACCAATTGGACTCACATGGTTTGAGTAAAAGAGAGAAAATAATAAAGAACTCCATGTGAGAGAAAAATAGTACTCTAAGCATCGTGAGAGACTTTTTCCAATAATAATAAAATGTTAGAAGAATCTACGAGATCACGAGTTTGTGGAAGCTTCATACTATTGTGATTCCTTTCTAAGAAATGTTAGGAGGATCCTACGGTCACCTAATAAACACCTAAAATTAGATTGTGCTTCATGATATCTCTAGTTTTCTTACATCTTTTCAAGGAACTTTTATTCCATGAGGCCCAATCCAATTTTTATTTTTTTATTTTATTTTATTTTATTTTATTGGGGTGGGGGAGGGGGGGGGGGGTTGTCCTATGGTCACTGAATTATTTCCTTTTCTAAATCATTCCATATTCCTTGTTATGTACCTAGTCCACAACATGGTTGGTATCATTTAGCTGCTACTAAGTCATAATTTCTTGCCAAATTGCAAGCATATGTGGTTTCATGTGATAGAAGATTTCACACTCGTGTCAGTGATCAAATTCTAGCCCTAACTAATTAAGAAGGGAAAATTATAAAAAAGAAAGTAAAAATTTTACAAAGTTACAAGAATGTCATTTTATATTAGTTTACATTAAAAGAAATTTCATGGAGGAGCATTAACACCATGAAGACACAATACCTAATTCTCTCTCTTAGTCGAAATCCCTTACCGATGAAGACCACGAAATCAGAGTCCCTTTCAAGTCTTCTTTCTCCCCACCACCCATCTATCGCTACTTTTGCTGCTCAGACAAAGAAGGAAACAAGGTCATGCATATATCCTTGGAGAAAAAGTTTTACTTAAAATCAAACAGTCTAAATAGACCATGTGTCCAATTTCAGCTTCAAATCGAACCATTTAACCTCTCATATGAACTCTAATATGAATTAAAATCCTCTGCAATTCGGGATTGAGAGCTTGACACATAGAAGATGCTTCATCCAACGGTGCGAGCTCGATTGACCCACTTTTTTTTCTTTTTGAGCTCAGCACTGTTGGATGTTGCATCTTCCACGTGTTGAGCTCTCAAGCCCAAACTGCAGTGCACCGCAAGATCGATGCACTATAGAGAATTTTTTTTCCCTCTTATATTTCATTTTTTTTTTATATAAACATATGCACTCTTATATATCCACACATCCCTTGTAGTCTCACGCACCTTCTTGGTAGTTCCTGAAATCTTTTATGCTTTGTTTTGTTTAATAATGTACTTTGATTAAATTGAAACTTGACAAGTGAGTATGAGACCTCGAAAACTATTTGTCCATTTCAGCTTTACATGATAGTTTTGCCCTTGATGAGTTGCCATCTACCAAAACCGCTCCATTTGGTTTCTGACTCGTCACTACTCAGTACTCACTCAAACCCAAAAGCTTCACAACTGTCGCGTAGTCTCCCTCACCTCTAAATCCATATTCACACGTGCAGTTCAACATAAAGTTGCCAAACTCAAATTGAATTCCTCGATCACAAGTTGATTGATAGAGAGGACCCGGCTGGGCCGGCCCATCATCCCACATTCTTCCAAACATGACATATCTATCTCACTCAATGTATTAAAACTAGGGTGCAACTGGGTGTCACGTAGTCTCTAAACTCTCTCAATCCGCATTCACATATGTATTTTTATGGGTGACTAGCGCAAAGTATATGAATTACAAAGATCAGACAACCAAAGAGTGAACATATGTCAAACTGTCATTATTAATCTCTTTTGGTATGTGATGAAAAGAAATCGAAGTAAACAAGTGGTAAGATGCCCTTCTACTCAAGTTTCCAACCTTATAATTGGGGATTGATTTTGGCACACTCCAATTGAGACAAAATTGTTATCACACAAACCACACACACCAATCCCAAAAGATTGATTAACTTTTAGGACTGTAGAATGACGGATATACACAACACACAACACACGCAAACACCCGATGTGGGACTAAACCAACGCACCCAGTGCATATAAGGGTGTCAAAACCAAACCGAAACCAAAAACGTAACCCAAAACCCAGCCGAATTAATCGAGCCAAGCCGAACCAAATTAAATCGGTTTGATTTCAGTTTAAATGTATGATAATTTAATTCGGTTTGGTTTGGTTAGGTTTCGGTTTCATGTCCAGACCCGTCGATTTGAACCGAAACCGAACCGAATACCCATTTATTCCCAAACCGTATATCTTTTAATATCTTTTGGGTAAATGATAATTAATAAAGTAAGTAAAGTAACCAAAACAGTATGCACCAAAATCAAAATGATAATATCTTTTAGAACAGTTACTTTTGATGTGTTTCTCTAATTATGATTTTATTGATGTGTTTTCTTTTGGAATTATAATTTTGATGTGTTCCTTTAAGGTTTTGTGAACATTTATTTATACAAATGGAGTTCCTTGAGAACATAGCAAAGCAACAATAGTGGATGAACTAGCAGCGTATAAAAAATGGAACCATATTTTAAAAACAGAATTAAACCTAAATTAAAATCATTTTTTGAAACCGAATTAGAACCTAGACCGAACCGAATCGAGGTGTTTCGGATTCGGTTGTTAGTCCCAGAACCGACTCGGGTTTCAGTTCGATTTCGGGTCACACCCACAAGGCATGGAACCGAACCGAAACCAAACCAAATACCCTAAACCGAGCCGATTAACACCCTTAAGCGCATACATCCTTTTGGTCTATATTTACTCAAACTTCATTATCCCAATTTTTTATTTTTATTCCCATAGAAAAATAAACTTTCACTCTCTTTTACCCTGATAGTTCAACATCTCTAGATAGTTCAATATCTACCTTAGATGCTCGAACGATCAAGAAAATACCCATGTTCAGTGATCTCATTCCAAAATCTGTTATTATCGATCTGTTTGGCATCCCTGTTTCATTTCCGTTTGTAGCTTGTAGGCACTTTTATAACCAACGTTCCACAAATTGTCAAGTTGGAATCAGATCAGTCAAATCAGGAGATTTTGGATGTTTCGGAGCGGTTGATTCTAGTATCTTTAGGACTAGATCGTTCATTTTCATATATAAGGAGCCGATTCTAAGGTTTTTGGGATTGATTTCGGTTCTCTCCATCTCTCTCTCCCTCTCATACACACACATCAAACTTGAATAAGTTGGCTTTGTAAGTATGGACTGAGCAGCAGGATATTAGGGATGAGAGTAATCTCGGCCGTATCTCCAAACGCTTGTATTATGGCCCGAGAAGAAGGGATTTGGCTCCTGTCCTGCAGTGGCGGGAGCTGGAGCGTCTAACCTGGCTAAACGATAGCAAAAACAGGGGTGGGGTGGTCATTTCACAGGTGGGTCCCACCTGGGCCGCACATGTGAAATGACCACCCCACCCCCTGATTTTAGGTGGCTTCCATGGGCTGGACGCTCCAGCTCCCGCCACTGTAGGACAGGAGCCAAATCCGAGAAGAAGACTCCTACCATCAGCACATCATTTAGTCAATATGGTTGAAGTTCATGGGAGGAAAAAATGATGCTATGGGGTGGGGGAGTGTGTGTGTTGCACAGCAGAATTGCAGACTCTGTAGCACGAGAAGACGACGAGAGGGCGTGGGTCTTAACACTTTATGGCTTGAGAGACTCGGTCGTTTCTGGTTTTCATTCAGACATTGTTATCTTTTTTTTCAAGTCTTTACATCGTAGCCAAATAGTTTAAATTTCATAGATTTAACCTCAGATTTGGTATGATTTCTATTACTAACTTCGAATTGATTTCATGAAATAGTCAAGAAATTGAAATTGTTTTGGTTGCATCAAACTGAAATATTTCAAAAATAAGAAATTCATTTGGTAGTTCAATTTCTGAAAATAAATTCTCTATATTTTTTTAGGAGAAGGTGGCAGGGGTGGGGCCGAGGCCATAAAGGTGGCGGTGGCAGTGATAATGGTGAGACCATCACGAGAAGAAGAAGGCTGGTGTTTTATTTTTAACACAAGAATTATTATTTTACACCATCAAATTAATCATGTGCTCAATATAATTGGAAAATCAGGTTTTGAGTGGGGCAACTCATCCGAGTTGAGTCAAAAATTTTGAAAACCTGGTCAAGCGTTATGTAGACTAGGTTGGAGTAAAAAAAAGACAAGAATCGGTCGCAACTCATCCGAGTCAAATGAGATTTGATCTTTCATCCAAATCACAACACATTTGACGAGTGCAGTCATTTAAAAAAAAAAACCCATTAATCTATTCCACTTGAGTTAAATGGTAAAAACCCTTGAGTCCTCCAATTTGATAGCTCTTTAAGGGCAAATGAAACCCTAAATCCCTCTGCAATTTATTGATGGCTAACAACCGTGAGACTTTTGCATTTGATTATCAAAATATTTTTAAACTAAATGAAGTAAAGAATGGACTTGTATAGAACTTTAACCACAAGAAGAATACGCATCTATTTAATCAATCACATTGTCCTCATGAATGAACCCCACCCATTTTTTTGGGTGAGGAGGAGGATTCCATTTCTGTTTTTCGTTATGAACAACTACACACTTTTAAACAACAACAATAACTAGAAAAAAAAAAATAAAAAATTGATGACCAAAAAATTCATAATATATATAACATAAGCTTCAAGAAATTTTTACCAAACTTTTCAATGAAGAATAGTAAATTAACTGCAATAGATTTTTTGCCTTGTATTTTTCTGATGTTTTCATATTTTTTTTATTTTTTTACTAATTTATACATATTTATTATATTTAGAATTAAGAAAAACATGACTCATCCAGACTAGGTTTGACGGATTATTATCCTCTCCAATTCCCTATTGGTCGGCAGTGCGACAGTGTCAATGTAGATGTCCAACACGTGGTAACTTGGACATCCAACGGTCTAAGCTCAACATAGTCAATGAGCTCGGACCATTGGATGTCTGAACTGCCATGTGTCAGGCATCCAAATTAGCATTGCCGGGCTATAGGGAATTGGAGAGAATAATTTTCTAGGTTTGACTAAGCCGAAACACCAAGTTTTCTAAAAGGCGAGTCAAGTCAAGTCAGAAAATCTAATTTTCAACTATGAATTGCTCGTTAAAGAGCAAGAGTGAAATGAATTTCAATTTCAAAATTGAAAGAGGTCCTCAGTTATTTCATAATTTTTCTACTCTATCTGATTTCTAATAATTAAAATAAATTACAAAAATCAAATTAAACAATTTCTAAAGTAGAAATCATCCCATGAAATTGAAATAGAAATAGGAATAGAAATCATACCAAATTAGGCCTACAATCCTACATTAGCTTAAGATTTTACCAAAAACTACATTAGCGTATATTTGAGAATGTGGGGGTGCACCCAAATCACTGCCCCCCTCATTAATCCATCTAATAATCCAACTCAACCACAACCACAGTAAATTGAGCGGAAAAGAGCGGGGGGGGGGGGGGGGGGGAAATAAACAAATAAAAACAAAATCAGATATTTTGTCTGGTTTTGGACTTTCAAAGAGACAAACATACACCACCAGAAAGTGGGACCCATCTCCGGTAGGAACACAGCATAGAGAGAGAGAGAGAGAAACCAAACAACCTCTGACGGGTGGTGGTTCTCTCTGTCGGCTAATGAATGACTCACCAGGTCCCACCGATGCCACCGTTGTCCGAAGTGGGACCCACTTCCATGACCCAAATTCCAACAAAATGACAGAAACAGTAATCATTACAGCATCACAACAATAACCAGCTTTGATTATAATACAGTTTTATTACAGATCCTGTCCACCGCCCTCCCAGATTCGTTTTAGAGATTCGTCCATTCCCACCTTGGAACAACCTTAATTTAATTAATTTCTTCCTCATATTCCATATCATATATAGTTCCTCCCTCGTCAGGTAGCCGCAGTCACCATTTTTGAATAAACCTTACTTCCTTGTGTACACTTTGCACGCGTTTGAGGATTAATTCTTCTTTCCTTTAATTTAATCACAATTTCATTCCACAATTCTTTACTATTTTGTATGATTTTATTACACATGGGTTATTAAACGAATCTCACCAACCCACTTAATCTAACCTGGGCGTATGTGTTGCGCTGCCCCTACACTCAAACACAGGGGTATACAAAATAAAATTTCACTTTTCTACGGGATCACGGCGGTCATTCACATGCTCTCGTGTCTAGGCATAAAAACAACGCATTGTTAAAAGAAAACATTTTAGATTTTAAGCCTGAAATCCTAACTCCACAAAATGACCTAGAACACACATATATAAATCCATAATATAGAGGTTGGGAGTACCATTCACCTTTTCTATGTTGAAGACGATTGGACTATCGAATCCCTTGTTGTAATACAGTCGTCAACGCTTAGACTTGAGTCTTCCACAACCTTTCGTTATTTTTTGAATCTCTTCTTTATAGGAGAAAGAGAAGAAAATATGACGAAGACTGCAAGACTGAAGACAAGTATAAATAATACTGTCCCAATCCTAAACTCATTTCCAGAGTGAGTTGGATTGGCCTATCTTAATGTATGACGAATTGAACTGATTCATACATAGACTCACATAAAGTGACTAACTTAATAATAAATTAAGCCCATAAATAAAAACTTCTAACATGCATGGTATGGACCCAAGTAGCATTGTTTATTCCATTCATTATATAATTAGGTAATCATAAACATGATTATTATATATATTTAATTATTATAAAGTTATAGGTAGCTAAGGTGCTTGGTTCTACTCTAGTCTGCCATTTCAAGCTTTTTTGACCGATTAATGGAATAGTATGACTAAAATGGGGTACACTACACTCCCACTCCCACTACTAACAACATATGCTTGAATTACAAGTTACCTCCAGCTATATTATATTATAATAATTTCCTCAAACGACGTGAAGCTCATGACTGAATCACTGTTTTTGTGTTTTTGAAGTTTGAATTTGGAATGTTTTGAGAAACCGAGGTTGATATTGAGTGGGTCCCTTCCTGATCATCGTTAGAAGAAGAAGAAGAAGAAATAGTACTACTACTACTACTAGGATAGGCTACGCTAGGCTACGAGTACTTTTTGATCGAATCCTTCTTCTACTTTCAATGATGACTTATTAAATATGATTTAACTAATAACATTGGCGCAAAGCCAACTTCAACTCTATGAAAGAAAGAAAGAAAGTAAAGAAGTATCACATTTGTCACCTTTCTGAACTATTGTTCCCTTAATACTTCTTGCATTGTTGCAATGGTTTTAGCTTCTGATTGAATCATTACATTTCAATACCTAAATCTCGTATGTTCATTTGTTGTCAATCTATAATTGTAAACTGGAAAAACGGTAAAACAGTAACTATTATAATACATGTTTGCCATCTTATGGATTTCAATTCTAATTTGTTCACTGGTCTGCCATTGTAAGGGTTGTAAGATTAAGATTGTTTATGAGATTTCAATTCTAATTTGTTAATGTTAGGAATTAACAATGCAGTAGAATGATAATTAACAAAAGAAAAATCGAACAAAGAGATCACACAAACACAGATTTACGTGGTTCAATGATAATCAGAGGTTCCACTATTCTGATGAAGAAAATACAAAATCCGCACACCTCTATCTCCTTACAAGATCAACCCTTTAGAACATCTCAAAATAATGCATGAGGCAGATAGCAGCGAATTCTCAATGGTGCCAAAATCTCTCAATAAAGCAGCTAGGTCGTATCGCCTTACTCATAAAGGGGACTTTACCCTCATGCCAGATGGCGCAAGTAGTCTCCGCAGCTATACTATATTGAAAGTACAAAATTACCCATCAGTATAAATGACTCCTAAAATTTTGATTCCCCAACCTCCAGCTCACTTTGCGATGAGTAAGATTCTCGATATTGGAGAAAAATCAATAATATACTATGTGCCTAATGAGACTCAATCTAGTATATGAGCTAAGGATGTCAAAACCTAGGCCTATCCGATAAGATCGAGTGAAATCGATCGAAAAAAACCTGGACCAAACCAAACCGATCCTTATTGGATTGGTTTTGGGATAGGGTATGACGGGACCAACTAAAAATCGAACGACACTGGACCGATCAATAACAAATCGAAAACCAAACCGAATGAAACCGATAAAAAAATCATTGAGTATAGAGTTATGGATAATTGAATTGATTTCAATATTAGTGAGCAAATTTATGGTTGTAAGGGGAATTCTTACAAATCAATGAATATGAGGTTATGAAAATAAGGAAATTGATTTGTAACAATGCTTCTTCCATTGATCTCCTTTTTAAGTGTGGGGCTAATGAAATATTTAATGTAGTTGAAAAGAGAAAGAAAAGAAAATAGGCCCAAACCAAACCCAACCCGATACCAAACCAAATCCAAACTGTTATCATAAATCGAAACGACACAAAATCGAAATCGAGCCAAACCCGAAAAATCTTTATTGGTTTGGTTTTGATTTCCCTAAACCGATTGACACCCCTAAATTATAGATCGTTAAATTGAGGCAGGCTACTATGAACCCTAGGACTTGATTTAACACAGTACCCGTTAAATTGAGATCTAAATGGTCTCCCTATGAGATTTGTTCTTACCAACAAAACAAAACAAAACAGAGAATTGAAATGTCATCAAGTTTGTCGCCATGGAGGAAGAGGGAGAAGAGATGCACGTGCCGCCGAAGCAGCCGTCGAGAGACACGCGGGAAGAGAATCTATGCCTTGCTTGTAGATGGAGGAATGTGAGAGAGAGAGAGAGAGAGAGAGAGAGGGGGCAAGGTAGGTCCGTCTCTGTCTCTCTCTGTTCTTGTTCTTGTGCTTGTTATTGTTCTTCTTCTTCTTCCTCCTTATGTTATTGTCAGTGAGGAAGTGGGGTTAGAGGGTTGAAGGAAGGTGGTAGGCCCAAAATTGAGTGCTCTTTCGGTTTGCTCTTTTTCGAGGACCCAAATATTCCCACAATTCTGTCAACAACAACTAAGTAGTGACATAAGACATCGCCGTGATTTCTGACGTGCTCTTCCAACAAAATTAAAGAATCTAAAACCAAATCCCACGCCCACCACTAATCCATCCCCCCCCCACAACCAACGGCTCACATTTTAAGTCAATCCAAATAGGGTCTTACTGTCCCCACTCACAAACCAAAACTCTGGACCCATTTAGAAGAGCCACCGACGAACCAAATACCTCTGTAGCATAGACTTGTCACTTGTGTATCTCTTGTGTTTGTGTGATTGTGTGTGAGAAAAAGAGAGAGAGAGAGAGAAGACTAACTTTTTCTTCCTTCTTATTCACAGCTCCTCAGCTATCATACAAACCAATCCATTCCCACTCATTGTCCTCTATCTTCATCCCCTCTCTCTCTCTCTCTCCACTCTTCATTTCTTCCTTCCTTTCTCTTCTAATCTTTGCCTTCTCTCCCTGATAACATCAAAACCTTAGCTTGTTCTAGAAAATAAAATGAAGTGACTTTGAAGAGACTAAAGGTCTGATCATTAGTGCAGTGTTGATTTTGTCTTCTTTGTTGAATGGGCATTTCTTCTCTCCAAGTTTGTATGGACACCTCTGAGTGGTTACAGGTACACACCATTCATTTGTTTTCATTCCTTACCAAATCAAGAAAAAAATTGATCACGGGGACCATTTTCTTCTCCTTCAAACAATTTGCCTAACTTTATCTCACATTTTGTTCTCTTGAAAATTAAATTTAGGGCATGACACAGGAGGAAGCAGGAATGGATTCATCTTCATCACCTTCTGGTGATATAATTGCATGCTCAAGGCCTTTGATGGAGAGGAGACTAAGGCCTCCACATGACCAAGCTCTCAAGTGCCCTCGCTGTGATTCAACACACACCAAATTCTGTTACTACAACAACTACAGTCTTTCCCAACCTAGATACTTCTGCAAGACTTGTAGGAGGTATTGGACCAAGGGTGGCTCTTTACGCAATATTCCGGTCGGCGGTGGCTGTAGAAAGAACAAGAAGGTGTCTGTCAATAAGAAGGCAACTGATAATAATCAACCACATAACCAACACCCCACAACCCCTTCATCCTCATCATCTTCACATGATGCCACTGATCTGCACTTGTCATTTCCTGAGTTTCAACTTTCACAGTTCACCAATCTTTGGGGTCACCCAGCTGGGAATCTTGGGAATCCTGTTCTAATGGATAGCAAATATAATGCTCTGTTAGAAAACCCTCCTAGACCTGCTGTTGATTTCATGGAGAGTAAGTTTGATGCCATAGTTGGGAACCCTAGAAACCATGATTTCATGGGAAGTAGTGAGTTGGGTCTCTTAGGTGGCCTTGGAGATCATGTGGGTCATGGGTTCACACCTTCTAATCTCCATGGTTTATGTTCTTCATATGAGAATGGGCTTTGCCTAGATGGGATCAACAATGCCAGTGTAGTAGATACTTGTCAAAGGCTAATGCTTCCATTTGAAGCAAATCATCATGAGGATCCAAATGCAGTAGAAATGAAGCCAAACAAACAGCTCTTGTCACTGGAATGGCAGGATCAGGGTTGCTCTGAGGTTGGAAAAGATTCTTTTGGGTATTTGAACAATCTTGGATCATGGACTGGTATTATGAATGGATATGGATCTTCTGCAACAAACCCATTAGGTTAAATTAATCCATTTACTTTTCTTACTCTATTTCCTAGAAGCATGACTGTTTGAAAGAGACGGCTGTGGAAGGAAATGTCTCTCACTCAGTCGATGTTTCTCTGATGAATTTTTTTTTTTTTTTTTGCTGAGTTCTATCATTAAATGATGAGTTGTGTCTTGGATAAGACATTCAAAGTTGTACGGTTTTGTTGTAATACCGAGGAAGATATAATATAGCTTTGAGAAGAATGATGTGTTTGTTGTATTTCTAGGAAGGAAAATTCTCTTTGAATGTTGTGTCGTTTCATGTGATTCTCATGTGTCCTTTGTTTGTGGGTGTCTTTTTGGGTAAAGAGAAATCTATTCAAACTCTGAGCCATAGAGTGAAATTTAGTCAAAATATCTTGGTGAGTAAGAAATCTACGGCTTTGGATTCCGTAGATCAGGCTAGTTAACTAGTAGTAGTTAAAATTGAAATGTATTATTTGAGTTTGGGATCGAAAAGTGGGCCAAGAAGTTTTCTTGCCTCAGTATGAAATTTTAGTATAAAAATAAGGGGAAAGTTTTCATACACGGCTGACACAGCCGTGTATGTGAGAGGGTAGAAGTTTCAAGGCATTAATTAATGGGTGGGGGTTTATGATTTTTCCAACTCTTTGTGAGATGGGATACGATCGTCCATGCATGCACGATCATGTATGAAAACTTCTCCCTAAAAGTAAAATATTTTTATAGATAGGACTTAAAGAGAGTTGATTTCATGACCTCCTAATTGTGAGTTGTTAGTGTTTGCTAATTGAGTTGCTCCATTGGGATCATGGGAGAAACTTATTCCAACTTGGTACAAATCCTGCTTGAAATCATCTATTGCACCACCACACCATGTGAACCAAGCATGGATCAAGGTATTGATATTGTATCAACCGATATGTATCAATATTGCCGATACCTGATACTGATACAGATCAAGAGTACTAGACAATAAAGTAGTTCATTTCTTGAATTTACAATCAATACGGCTCAATCCATATTGTATTAGTATTGGTTTCGACGGTGACCAATATGCCACCAGTACCGATACCTATAACCCTGGGACCAAGGGCTCTTGTTAGTCAGTGGGTGAAGAACCCTCGAATCTAACAATTAAACTAGCAAGTTATAGTAATGTCTTAGCATCTTAGGGGAACTGCCCTCTTAGGTGAAGGATTGTGCTTGTTTGGATTAAGCTGTATTTCTAAGGCAGTGTTTGGTATGTATTTTTGGAATGCATTCTAAGTTGATTTCGCATTCTTGGATGATAAAAATAATTGTTTTTAGCGTTTGAGAATGCGAAATCGACCTAGAATGCATATCAAACACAGTCTAATATGGATAAAATTTTGCATAGCGGTCCAATTATCTGACGTGTTGTCCATGTCATCATCTTTCCGCCTAGTAAGCTTTGGCCCATTTCAATTTTAGTCATGTAGAAATAAAGTATTGAAAATTAGTTGAAATTTCAATTTTAGCAATGTGTCGGAAAAAGGAAATTAAGGGAGTCAAAATGAAATCGAAACCGTTTATTGAAATCAAGCTGAGTAGTTTATATCGAAACCGTGAAACCGTTTAATAAATGGTTCAGGTTGATTTTAAAATTGAGACCGTTTAGTTTAACGGTTTAAATCGAATCGAACCGTTTAAATCGGAAAAAGAAATAGTAGTAATATATAATGGATTAAGCATTAATGGTAACAATAAATAATTAGTAAATATATAATGATACAAGTAAACAATTATTTAAACAAAAACCATAAGATTTCAATTCATACTTCCATTTCAATAAATAAATATAAAAGACATGTAATTAATGGAAAGTAGACATTTGAATATAAAAAAAAAAAATTTAAAACCTTATAAACCGTTTAAAACCGCAACCGTTTATAAATGGTTTCAGTTTCAATATGTGGAACCGTTTAGTAAACAGTTCGATTTTGGTTTCACCTAAAAAATTTGGACCAAACCAAATTGAACCGTTTATATCGAAACTGAACCGTTTAACATCCTTAAAGGAAATAGAGAAGAGAAGTAGGGACGATCTGAAAATTTCAGGCAAAAGGTTCCATGCACGGTCATGTACTGTGCCTGTCCCTCTCTGACAGGAGGGGGCATAAATGACAAATAGCCCCCCATTTCACAAATTCATAACCCCTTTTCCCCTCATGCGGCAATGCATGAAAACCTCCCCCTAATATGTATTTGGAGTCCCACCTGAATACCTGATGGTAGGGGTGTCAAACAATCGGTTCGGTCTGGTTTTGATAAGGCTGAAATACTTTCAGGTTTTATTTCGGTTCTCTCTTATTAGGCTTTTATCAGTTTGATATCGAATCGGTCTGGTTCGGTTTAACATGTCTATATAAACTAATATAAAGAAAACATGGCTTTTCTGGTTTCCGGTCTTTAATTGGTTTTGTATCGGTTTCAGATCAATTTTCAATTTCGGTGCAGTCTAGTTTTCAGCCAGTTTCATGATACCCTAAACCGAAACTGACCCAATAGAGAATCGGTTCTGTTTGGTTCAGGTTTTGCGATTGGGTTATTTCTGTTTGACCTATTCAATTTAGGGCTTGATACCCCTATCTGATAGCCAAAAAGGGGTTGGTGAGGAGATTCACGCTTCACCATAGGATCGGGGAAACTTGATCCTATTTGAAAAGTCAAATTCTCTCACCATCCCCTCGTGGTTGAATTAACTCTGATTCTGTTTTGATAAGGAAAAATTGAAAGAAAAATCGGTCGGTCTACTGCTTGTGAACTCAAAATAAGTCAAAAGGACAAGGAGACGGCCAAGATTTCACTTGCAGGAATGAAATAGGTTATTAGTGGTCCAAATAACCAAGTCATGATCTATTAAGAAAACAACACCCAAAATGACGATTTACAGAAGAAATACGAAAAATAGAGAAGAACAAGTACACACACAAACACACAAGATTTACGTGGTCCACCCCAAGATGGAAGCTACATCCACGGCCGAGCAACAAAACGAATTTCACTATTCTCTGGAAATGTTACAAAACCTCTCTTGTAGTCCTCTTAGAGATAAGAACATTATATAGAGAAGCCCTAACTTGAAGAAGTACAAGAATACCCCTGGACCTAGAAATTGCCAAACCAGACAGGGTCGGACCAAAACATAACGTATATCCCAAAATATACCGTTTCGAAGATCTTGATGAACCCAACACAACACCCTATCTCTGGCAAGAATGTATGCCATTTTTCGACAATCCAAGATCGTTTCGAGGCCGAAATGGCCCTCCAAAGATCTCAACCGTACATTCTGGACCAAAAAATCAGGCTTCACTAATAACATGATCTAGGTCCCTACTTCTACCACGTGGCAGGTTAAATTAAACTGAATTTTGTGGACTGATAACCATAGGTCCCCTGCGGACACGTCAAGTTTTATCCAAAGCAAAGTTGATCAAGTGGCATTATATTATTATGACTTTTTAACAAATGCCTCTTTTAAAAATACCCATTTGTCCAAATGCCCCCTACAACTTTTCTAATTGCAAACTCCTTCTAATTTCAAAACTTTGTATCAATTTAATCCAGTCTAGGTTAGTTTTAGAGGATTTAATGACCAAAATGCCCTTATGATAAAAATCAACCAAAATTAAAAAGTAAAATGATCAAATTGCCCTCATCGTCCCCAAATAGTTTAGGGTTCAAATTGAAAATCGAAAAAAAAAAAACCCTAAGACCAGAACCGTATGTGAATCCAAAATGGACTTTCAGATGAACAAAATAACAATAAGTCAATAACCAAGAAGGCCTTAATAACCCGATAAAGCCGAGATTCAATCCTCGAAGGCGAATACGATTTGATTGTCCGATTGTCAGTCTGGATAAGAGAGACGAATCCATTGGTGATCCAGATGAGACCATTGAAGGCTTGTTGGAATTTGAGAAGATAAACACAGGAGAGCCGACGAGCGTTCAGACTACGGTCTTTCTCCACCGAAGTATCAGCAAGACCGATAGGACTACCGATCTCAACTGTTGACCAGTTAGGGTTTACAGATTCTAATTAAGAACAATGCGTGATTCCTCTCTTTCTCTTTGTTCCAGCATTCCTGAAACTCGTAATTGGGTTGTGGAGACATAGGCAAACGAAGCAATTCAAGATCTCTTTCTCTTTCTCTTTGTCTGTGTAAGAAGCATTTCAGTCTGTGGGTATATGTGATTCTGTGGAATCCAGTGAACGGAGAAGGAGTGGGAGGAGAGAGAAACAGAGAGGGAAATTGGAGGGATGCGGTGTCGCTAAATTTAGAAAGAGCCCACCACATTTACCGGGCATTGTTCATTTCTCACGTATTATAATACGGTTTTTTCTAATTTTTAAATTTCTGCTAAGAGAAAGTGGTGATTAATGCCTTAATTGGGTGAGAAAAGGTAGCAATAAAATCCAAAGCTAAGCTTTGAGTTTAGTTTAGTTAAGAAAGAACCACCAAATTTAGCAGATCTGCAAAAAGATGGAGGGAAAGAACAGATTGGATTCAAATACGGTTCTGAACATTTCTGTTAGGGTTTTTTTCAATTTTAATATAAAACCCTAAATTATTTGGGGAAGATGAGGGCAATTTGGTCACTTTACTCTTTAATTTTGGTTGGTTTTTATCATAAGGGTATTTTAGTCATTAAATCCCCCAAAACTGACCTCTAATGTTCCAGACTAACAGACTGGACCAAAGTGCTACAAAGTTTTGAAATTAAGGAGAATTTGCAATTAAAAAAATTGTAGGGGGCATTTGAACAAATGGGTATTTTTTATTTTTTAGGGGGCATTTGTTAAAAACCCTATTATTATTATTATTTGTTTTTTTTAGCGAATTACATGCACCCCTCCTTGTTTTGGAACCAATTACAAAACAACCCAACTCGTTATTTGAACAATTACATCCATACCCATAAAGGTTTACGGTGTTAGTGAGGTATTAGCTTTGAAATGTAAAGACCATTTTTACCCTTATTATATCTTGAACTAAAATGACAAAATTGAAATACCATTTTTACCCATATTACATCCTCCAAACCTAAGATCCCCAAATTGATTTTCAATTAGGATTTGCTACATACCATCTCCGGCGAAGGTGAAGAAGATAGAACTCTCCCACAGACCTCTCCTTGCCCAGCAACTCTCTGGTGAATGGTGTACCTATCTTCTTTCTTCTTTTTCTTCTTGACTTCTTCCTCCTCGTACAACTCCGCCCCCACCCCTGCTGCCGGTCCAGCCTCCCATCCCTGTCCCCACCCATTTTTTTGGTTCCACCATTATTAAACTCCAACGAACTATTCCCCAACCCAAGAAGGGGAACCTATAACCTCAAAATGTCCAAGAAATATTTAAAACCTAGATGGGGTACATCTCAAAGACAAGAAAACCATGACAACCCATTTGAGGTGTAGTTCCAATATTTGAATGATGATCTGGTCCAAAGATCGATCGAGGTCTCTCCTAGGTTAGCTTTGATGATTCCCAAATTATTGCCCTAATCTAATCGATAAATTAAAAGTAATTAGAAAAGTAAGATTTCTGGAATCAAGAATTGCATGTTTAAGGTGATAATTAAGTAGCTAGCAAACAACAATTCAGACAGCCCCAAACTTCTGGATGAGTGTAGATCCTAGACAGGGCTTTGATTTCCCAAAGTCTTGGAGAATTCAGATTATTGACTCAGGTTTAAATTACATATCAGTATATATTAAACTAGGACATAAAACAGAGCAGCTGCTGGTTTGATGAAACAGACGGGGCTTACTTATAAACCCCATAATAATCCAGGGGAGGTCCATGTAAATGTCCAAACAACAGAAGGTGTTCTGTAATTGGTTCAAACACGAGGGGGGTACATGTAATTCTTTTTTTTTATTTGTTGGTGGTTGTTATTAATAAAAAAAAAAATTGCTTGAGAGATGCATAGGGGGTATTGAAAAAGATTGGTTTCTCTCTTAGAAAACAAGAGAAGGAAAGCTCAGCAGTCCTACAAGGTTTTCTGGTTCAAAGCTTACTTGATATTGCCTTTGAGACTCTTGGAAAGTGTCAAAGGACTGATGGTGTATTTCCATTACAGAAACTGTAAGCAATTGATTACAGGAAATAGATCACAGAGACTAGCATGCTAAACGACCCCAAAGAACCAAACAAGTATTCCTACAACTGAGTACATTCATGTTATAGCCACCCTACAAAGGAACAGAGATTCCTACTAACTCTATTCCACAGCAGCCTAATGGGAATAAATAAAGGAGAACATGGGTAGAAGGCAATGGCTCCATATAATACAGACTTTGAACTAAGACGAGAAAGATTCATCCATTGTGCTTAACTTATTCAGAAGGCATTTAATCTCACCTTCCAAGTTTGCTTTCACCTTGGGTGATAGTTTGTCTCCTGATTTCTCCAGCATAGATGTCATCATCTCAAGATTTTGTTTTATAAAAACGAGAGGCGGAGCTTCACCAGCTGCCGGCATCAGCCTCGAAGTAGATGGGTTTACTGAGGGTTCATTGCCTTCAATGAGCAGAGGGGTTGGTTGCAGATGTGAGCTCCCATCAAGTTCTACTGCCCCAGAAATGGCTGATGAATAGTGAAGACGGTAATTGACCACTGCATGTCCAAAGGGACTGACCTTTTGGGAACTGTTGAAGGCTTCTTCTGCATCAGAGCTTCTCATGAAGGCAACCCGAGCACAATTTGAATCTCTCAGTACTTCCGTTTCTTTCTCATTCAAAGATCCAAACCTACCAAATATCGTGATCATATCATCCTTGGAAGGTAAAGAGAATCCCGGGGCAAATGTCAAGAGAAGAGCTGCTGCTGAAGATTCATCTTTGGTTTCCTCTTTGTTAAGATCCAGCTTCAAACCTGATGTGACAACAACTTGTTGCAATTTACTTTTGGCATTCCGTGAAACAGTTTCCCCTGCTTTTCCCCTCTTTCTTTTAGATTTTGGTTCAGAAGATGGATGAACTGTTGCCTGGGAAGCTCTGCACTGCTGCTGAAGATTCATCTTTGGTTTCCATTCTGTTAAGATCCATCTTCAAACCTGATGTGACACCAACTTGTTGCAATTTACTTTTGGCATTCCATGAAAATGCTTCCTCTGCTTTTCCCCTCTTTCTTTTAGATTTTGGTTCAGAAGATGGATGAACTGTTGCCTGGGAAGCTCGCACTGCTGCTGAAGATTCATCTTTGGTTTCCTCTTTGTTAAGATCCATCTTCAAACCTGATGTGACATCAACTTGTTGCAATTCACTTTTGGCATTCCGTGAAACTGCTTCCACTGTTTTTCCTCTCTTTTTTTTAAATTTTGGTTCAGGAGAAGAATGAACTGTTGCCTGGGAAGATCGCACTGCTGCTGAAGATTCATCTTTGGTTTCCTCTTTGTTAAGATCCATCTTCAAACCTGATGGGACATCAACTTGTTTCAATTCCCTTTTGGCATTCCGTGAAAATGCTTCCTCTGTTTTTCCCCTCTTTCTTTTAGATTTTGGTTCAGAAGATGGATGAACTGTTGCCTGGGAAGCTCGCACAGCTGCTGAAGATTCATCTTTGGTTTCCTCTTTGTTAAGATCCATCTTCAAACCAGATGTGACATCAACTTGTTGCAATTCACTTTTGGCATTCCGTGAAAATGCTGCATCTGTTTCTTCCCTCTTTCTTTTGGATTTTGGTTCAGAAGATTGATGATCGATTGCCTGGGAAGCTCGCCCAGATGAACCTGGATTACTCTCCAAGGACTTCCTTCTTTTACCAGTTTGATCAGTTGCCTGGGAAGCTAGCCCAGATGAACCTGGATTACTCTCCAATGACTTCTTTCTTCTACCACTTTGATCAGTTGCCTGGGAAGCTTGCCCTGCTGCTGAAGATTCATCTTTGGTTTCGTTTTTGTTAAGATCCATCTTCAAACCTGATGTGACATCAACTTGTCGCAATTCACTTTTGGCATTCTGTGAAAATGCCTCCTTTGTTTCTCCCCTCTTTCTTTTGGATTTTGGTTCAAAAGATAGATGATCGGTCACCTGGGAAGCTCGCCCAGAGGAACCTGGACTATTCTCCAAGGACTTCCTTCTTCTACCACTTTGATCAGTTGCCTTGGAAACTCGCCCAGATAAACCTGGATTACTCTCCAAAGACTTCCTTCTACAACTTTGATCAGTTTCCTGCGAAGCTTGCCCAGATGAATCTAGATTACTCTCCAAGGACTTCCTTTTTCTACCACTTTGAACAACTAGCTGTTCATAGTTCGATTCATTACAATACACAGAGCTCCTAAATCTGGAAAAGAAACCCTTGAATGTATCAAAACGTTGACTCCCATCTAGATAAAAAGGATCCAAAGCTATGGTAAGGAAGTCTGAGAACATTTCGTCTATAAATGTATTGTCTTCCACGAAAATATTCTTGTAATTGACACTGTTCGGTGTTCGAGGGCTTAAGTTACTAGATGTCTTGCGTCGAACACCACTCTCCTTAGAGAGCTTTTTCTGAGAAGTCTGACCACTACACCTTACAGTTGGAGGGGTCCCAGCAAGCTGATCTGTAGCCCTGCGGATGCATTCCTCTACGGAGGAAACCATTTTATCCTTCGGAGACTCTGTTTCAGAATCCTTTGAAGAATTCAAGCTTTTGTTTACCCAGATTAGGTCAGTGTAGGGAGGCGACAAGTACTTGCTCTTCTTCCTCATCCTTGGGGAAGAGCTCACCCCAGCTACTTTGGCCCCCGTGTCATCGTTGTTAATGCTGGAGCTTTCCTTGTCTGCAGTTGGGGGAGATACTAAAAGCTTACTTTTGTTCAGCTTCTTATTTTGAAGACCCATATAATCACCAGTTGAATCTTCTGCTGCTATATTAATGTCATCTTCAGAGCTCTCCCTCTTCTTTTTTGAAGTTGAAACCGGTTTACCTGAGAGAATTTCCCCAGCAGCATCACTCTCACCATTCCGATGTTCAACATCGACTTCACCCGCCAAAAGCTCAGCCATGCTTTTTTGCTTCTTTCTTTGATATAACTTATCATCTGAAATACCTGGCCACCTCTGAGATGAGGTTTGGCATGGTTTGATGACCCCATGACTTGCTGGTGATGAAAGCCAGTCTACTTCAGTTGGCTGCAAGATTAATTCCTCCGTCAGACCATCTACGACGGTTTTATGCATTTCTTCATTTACAGCAAAATCTTCAGTACCAGAGACATCCTCGCCTTCATAGTACATGGGCAATTGCTGGTAACCTTTAGCACGGAAGAAGGCTGACAAACGGCTACGTAACACTGTAAGCTCCAGTATACTATTCACTGAAACAACCTCTGCAAAATCCCTTAGAAGGGCAAGCAATTCTGCAGGTTCGTATAGAGTGACTGTGAGTTCACCAATCCCACCGTCTGGTACAACTACTCCTTCCCTAATTCCAGCATTAACAGCCAATGGTCTTGCAATTTGGTTTCGGATTTCCTCTGGTACACAAGTGCAGGTCATCTCCAACTCTACGCGCCTGCCAATCTCATCCACAGCCTCCTCGACAGCATTTAGGAAGCTCTTAGAATTGCTTTGATTTGACATAAGTTCAAAGTTCTCCTCAAAAGGCTTTAACTGAGACGGATAACACCAAGCAAAGGTGCCATCGCCAAAGTATCCCACCAGCAGACGGTCCCTCCGATGGAACTTTGCAGCATACTTTGATGCATCTGAAGGATCATAGATCTGCCCAGGCCACCATGGGTGACTTTTAATTTTGGCCCATACAAAATCACCAATAGAGAACTCATGTTCTTGATCATTTGCTACCTGCTCCTCTTCTTCTCCTTCATCTACTTCTTTTTCTTCCCTGCCTTCCTCACTGTTATTCTTCTTGGTCTCCACCATGGGAACAGACATTCCTGAAATTTCGTCGCCCGGATTTCCTCCATTATCAGATAACAAACCCCCTTCCTGCTTAAATTCGGTGTTTTTATCCCCATAGCCCCTCTCACTCGCCTCGCATGAACCATGAGTCTCTACAACAATCGGTTCCCCTGAAAGTTTAATCTTCGCAGCAGAGTCGCCACCGTTCCATCGCGAAGAACCTTCCTCTCTCGACAATGTCTGGTCACCACTGTCCTTCTCATTTACTGCTAAACTGTCCACTCCAAGAGTAACATTTCCCTTCACATTCTGGCGAGCAAAACCAAACTCTTTCCCATTCTCTTGGGACTCTGAAGAAGCTGCAGTCATCCGACTTCCACCATCTCCGAGCGCATGACCTCCCAAAGTTCCATCTTTCTCCTCCTTGTCGAGCACCGAAGTCACCCCTCCACTCGCATCAACCGTTCGAGCCGTCACATCACCGTCCTCACCTTCGATATTGTTAACAGAAACCCTAATACCATTCCCTTCAACTCTGTCCAATGGAATCTCCGACAGCAACTGTGATCCGGTCAGGGTTTCATTCGAAACCCTAGATCCAACTTTGACGATCCCTTCTACTAAGATTTGAGCTTTAACTGGTTCCAACGCAACACTGCCCTCAGCTAGGGTTTCTGTGTTTTCCATTCCCTGGAAAATGTTTCAAAGTATCTCTTAATTTCACCACCAATCTCACATGGATTTCACAATTGTAACAAAATTAAGAGAGAAAAAAACTAAAAAGAAATAATTATTCTCTTATCTGTTCCGAGGGCTTCGATTTTCATGGAGAAGTTTGGTAGAAATCGTAATAAAGAATCCATTAAAAGTAAGAGAGAGAAGAGAAGCAACCAAAAACAAAAATTTTCCCTTCAATAAAATACGAGAGAGAGGGGGACGGTAGTGTGGAAAAACGAGAGACGGAAGCAGAGACAGTACCTGAGGTCCTGAAGACGAAATTGATGGGTTTTGCTCCAGCGATCCAAACTTCCGTGGAATCTGCGAAGAAATCGATTCATGTAATCAGAGAAAAAGAAGGGGAGAGGGAATTGGAGCACAATAGAGAGCAGAGACAGAAGAACAGTAGAAATACGTAAAAGGGGGAGTGAAATTAAATTATCGTCGCCTCATATCGCGATATATCGACGATAATTGCTGAAAATATTGGAATCGTTAAAGCTCATTATGTGTCTCGTTGTATGTCTTTACTGGTGGTTTCCACGTTTGCAACAAAAAGTATTTATTGGGCACATTCATTTAGGATGAGACATTTAAAGCTCGTAGTGTTGGATTGGAATCTGACTTGTATTAGTGTTGATCGTAAATATCAGTTGCATCCCAATCCAACGGTTGAATTCATTTGCCTGTATTCCAGCGATACCGATAGGTGACCAAATTAGTAAGAGTCATACCGAAGAAAAAATGGGAGTATCGGTATCAGTCAATATGTTGATTTAAATTCTTGACTGGAGGTGTAGGGGTGTGTCGGTTATTTCGTGTTTCCTGTGTCTAGGCTCTAGCCGTAGGGGTAGTGTGATTTACACGATTGAGAGTCTAATCCAACGAAGCAAGGATAGTTTTGGTCATTTCATAGGTGGGCTCCACTATGAAATGACCAACCCCCTTTGTTTTTTGGTTGTTTTTGCTGGGCTGAATCCTCCAACTCCCGCCACGATTGGAGGTAAGGGTGTCAATCGGTTCGGTTTCGGGTATTCGGTCTGGTTTCGGTTCGGTTTCATGCATTATAGGTGTGATCCAAAACCGATTCGATTTTGTACTTGCAACCGAATCCGAACCCTCCCTCGGTTCGATTTAGTCTCGGTTCTATTTCGATTTCATAAAATGGTTTTCATTCGGGTCTCATTTGGTTTTTACTGCAATATAATTCGGTTCTTGTATATGGTTCCTTTTTTTTAATGGAATGACAATACCATCAAACCTTCAAATTGACAATACTACTTTGTTTTTAGTAAATTTCAAAATGTCTTGTCGATTAGATATTTGGATCGTTCGGACTTAGGAAAAAATGGAACATTTGAATTTGAAAGAATTGTAAGATTAACTTGAAGTAAAAGAGTAAGACTAAAATAAAAGCAATAAAATAGAAAAGGGAATATGAAAAACCAATCGGTTAGAGAATTAGAGTTATAATGATAACAATTACCAAAAACCAAATATGGTTTTAATGACTTACTTACTTTAAATCTTTAATTACTTAATTATCTTATTAAATATCTTTTACCCAATTAAAAGAAATAGGGTTTGGGGATTAAATGGATATTTGGTTCGGTTTCGGTTCAAATCAATGGTTTTGGACATGAAATCGAAACCGAACCGAACCAAATTAATATATCCAATATTTGAACCGAAATCAAATCGAATTAATTCGATTCAGCTCGGCTCGGTTAATTTGGCTCGATTTTGAATTCGGTTTTCGGTTTCGGTTAGATATTGACACCCTTAATTGGAGGAGAGCCATATCCCCCAAACACAGATTATTTTCCCTATGCACAAATATTTTTACCATTTACTTATTTTAAATATTGGACATAGGGAAAAGTTTCTTCAATTGCCTTCTAATAAGGAATCTGTTGAAGGTGAACCTCGTTTTGCCACATGGAAAGAAGATATGGCAATTCATATCCAAAAATATCTAGGGAATGTCTAGATTGATAGTTTTGCTCAAATTATGTTATGGGAAAAAGTTTTATGTCCGGGAGTGTGGCCTACACCAGCACTCTCATGAGTCTATCTCTCTCCTTCCCATATGAAAAGACACCTCTACCCCCTTATTTTAAGCAGGAGAGAGATAGACACATAGGAATGCTGACGTAGGCCATACTCCCGTATAGAAAACTGCTTCCCTTATGTTATATACATCTTTATGTATGTCCATGCTATTAAAGGATGGGGGGATGCCAAAACAAAATTTGATAGTTGGAAATGCATTCTCGCATTCGTTTGGGTATTTTTCAAAATTCAAAAGCGAGTTTCAAATTATCTTTGTTGTGTCACAAACACAAAATCTCTAAAAGTTCTCAGCATTTGTGCATGTTTCTCCACTCAACAATGGAGTCTTCCTTCTTCACCAATGGATGCTAAAGTTCAAAACCTTAGGTAGGAGTGGAGAGAAAAGAATTCAAAATTTAATTGTAAATGTACACGAGTGATTTCTCTTCTATCCTTAGCCTCATTATAAAGAGAGGAGAAACTTGAATCTCAATGAGGCCCACTAGACAAGTGTGGGATCCTATAGGGTGATCCATCTAGGGTTGTTGCCATCCACTTCTTAATTACTAGAATATATTGCAACTTAAGTAATCAGCAAACTATTTACCAATTGTTTATCCCTAAGTGGGCGGTAATATAATACCCATATAGTGACTAAAGAATTTACCTCTTGGTCTCTCCGTTTAACAATATCACCTGGCAGATTAATGAGCATGGACTATTAACATCGTTAAAAACCCTAAGCAGTCGAATATATTTAAGCAGGGTATCTCAACCGTGAATTGGACCTAAAACTTTGATAAATATTTTTAAATAAATTTATTCAAATAATAATAATAATATTTTAATCCATTTGTAAACGATTTATAAAATTATACCATCAAACTCTGAATTTTATCCAATAGCAGTCAATGGATTTCCACTTTATATTCTCCCTGTTTGGGAAAGAGTTTCCTTATTGAAAATCTATCTCATTCACAGATGAACATCATAAATTCAGTGCACTGGTGTTTACCCAAAAAAAAATAAAAAATTCAAGTGCATATTGATACATCCAATATTCACCGGGCCAATCAACGACCGCCACGTGTCATAGGCGACCCGCCCCATAGCCAAGGGGAACGAACCGGAGTCCCACACCATTCGGGGCGGCCACTACTCGGCGCGCCACACATCGGCGCGGCCTCACCCAGGAGCGGCCTCCTCACCAGGGCGCGGCCTCCTCACAGCCTCACCCAGCGCGGCCTCACCCAGGCGCGGCCTCCTCACACCTCACCTAGGCACGGCCTCACCAGCGCGCCTCCTCACCGAGGCGCGGCCTCACCCAGCGCGGCCTCCTCACGCCTCACCGGCGCGGCCTCCTCACACCTCACCCAGCGCGGCCTCCTCACCGAGCGCGGCTTCACCCAGCGACATCATGGGCACCGAGGTGGGGGCCACCCATCTACGACCCCGATCGTATCGCTAAGACTCATGTCACTACCAGGACTCTAGACCCTTAGAGGTCACGTCATCCAGACGGATTCAAGCACCAAGGACGTTATCACCACACGCGGATATCTATCCACCAAGGATCCCGATGCCACAAGGACACTCCCTCCCGCGGGAGATGGCCAATCAGGATAGAGCCCCGTTACCCAGGGCCTCTATCCACTCAACGGCACAATCGTCAATCAAACGGGGACTCTCCACACCGCCATATGCTACTATAAAAGGCAAAGGTACACAACCCCATAGGGGACATAAAAACTCATACTGAATAATCACTATTCATCTGCTTGCGCCAGGAGATCTAACTTTGGCATCGGAGAGCCCTAGGCGGAACCACACCGGTTCTCTCTGTTGACCCCTTTGGTCCACTTGCAGGTGACGGCACTCGCAGGACCGCTCGACGATTTCTTGACGCAACACATATAATTGTCTATTATTGGTAGCCTTAATCTTTGGTACGCCAAAAGGCACAACACCCACCTACAACAATGAGAACCTCAAGTTTGGAGAACAACGTACCAATGATGAGAGTTTGTGAAACTTTTACAAGAGACGGTTTTCCATGTAAGACTCCATAATGATCTAGTTCGATACATAGAACATATGAGTATGCATAAATCTCATTCACAAGAAAATATACAGTGTAACAACCTTATGAATTGAAAGTCTAGTTTAGTCCCAAGTTGCAAATAGTTTAAAGGTCTAACTTTAAAGCACAAACATCACACATGATGAAAATTATATTAATTAAACAATTAATATTGGGTTTGATAGGCCCACATATCCAACACATGCATCCTTTTTGTACTCCCAAATCTTTTAATACGCTACTATGTTATTTTGGAAGCTCTGTTGGTTGAAACTTGACATGTGAGGGACTTTGGGGCCTACCCTGACGGGCGATGCGCAAGTAATTGCATTCAACTATCACATATAAAAACTATAGCATAAGGAACTTGATGAACACATGTATAACAAAAATCTTTTTAGGGTTTCATGGATACCTAGAACGAACAAGTGGCACACTCCTCCAAAGGAATGTAGTACGAGGTCGTGAACTCTGTTATGACAACACCTTCAATGCTCTAAACCCTAGCTTGAGGAAAAAGAAAATTTTTTTTCTCTTAAAAAATTCACTCTTAATTGTGATGCGCAAGTTAGGATTTGAGCCTAATCAATTCTTTTATAGAGAAAGCTTAGTTAGAGGATTCCAATCTAACAGACATTTTTGTGCCAAATGGTATGATCATAAAAGGTGACCCTTTAAGTTATCAATAATTGCACCAAATGACATATCTACAAAAGGCGTAACTTAAAAACCTCAGTGGTAGAAAAGTTTCATTACACTTAACCCTGCGCACTCACAACACTCACAATAGGCCTCGCATGCATGGAATAAAAACACTGCCATGAATCCTAATTCATCATCCTTAAAACCGTGAGTATCAAGGTTATTAACCAGGTCAATTTATTTGAAACATCCTTTAAGTAATAATATTACATATAATATTACCCAAGACTCGGATTCCAACCAATCAAAATCTGACAACTCACATACTTGGATGTTCACCCTAAATGGGGTGCAAAATCTTTATTGAGGTTACCCCTATTTGCATTTATACCCTACACGTGAGTGTATGGTGTAAAGTCAGTCCTATCGGTAGACATCCACCATTGAAACACGGCGCATAAATATACACACAATAGAAAGTGACTCTCAAGTACGAAGCAAGGTTCTAAAACTCGAGTTTCGACAAGGTTTCGACCAGTCAGAAATCGAGTTCGTCTCGGTTTCGACCATATCTCTGTCGAAACCTCGGATTTTTTCCCATTGATGGGGAAACCAAGGTTTCGACCCCAAAACAAGGTTTTTTAGGTCTGATTTTTTGCAGGTTGCCTATTTTTCACATTGTGAACATAATCCATGAATTATATTCACAAAAAAATCACTGAAAATGGTAATTGTGGTTATTAACCCAAGTTTACTAACGCATGTGCTAATACGATGCATTTTAGATTGATTTCATATCAATCTTATAATACAAAATCGGCATAGAATATATTCCAAGAATATAAAACAAACACAGCCTATATGTACATACAGTCATGTTGACTTGATGTCTCCTTAGACTAAAAACTTGACAAATGAGGAAATGATGTCATACATAATATTAGAATCCCAACTGAATTCTTCTACATACCATTAGATCAAGGACACCCAAATTGAGAACCAATTTTCTGTTTTCAACCGTAAAAACCCTAAAACAAATGAAGAAATAATAACCAACACAACAAAATAGTTTCTTGTTCTATTTTCTGATAAAATAACGATGTGCACTATGGTGTATATAAAACAATATGATGATACTCTTGAAATGGAAGGCGAGAGATACGTAGATATCATAAGCCACAAAAGTATATTAGTAGGGGTAACATGGTCAATTCACTATTGTTGGCTTATATCACCACATCTATGTAGAACCGTACCCTCAAGAAACTTTCTAGGTTTTATTAATGGGGCCAAAAAAAGAGAACGATAGAGAAGTCACAGGTTTGTCTTGAAAACACCACCCTCTTTGCTTTTCTCATAATGGGGTCAAAAAAAAGAACAAACAGGAGAGGAAGAGAGAGGTAATTAATTAAGTCACATGTCACCGAGCAGCTTATGAAGTCTGATGATGAGCTCTTCTTCTTCTTTGGAAACGTTGTCTCTGTTGAAATCTAGTCTCAGGTAGTTCAACCATGAACCATCGCAGCCTGCAACTCTTCCCGCATCGCTTCAAACCTACAAAACCATGACAATAAGCTTCATATATATATGTAGTGATGAAGAATAAAGAGGTGCAATAGAACAAAACAGAACAGAACAGGGAATAGAGAAATTAAAGCTGTGTTTTTGAGGGAGATCTCTCAATTTCCCTTCTCCATGAGTGTTAATGTAGGTAGTAAGTATCCGATCCTCGCGAGCCATGCTCCAAAACATAGGAATGAAGAAGAAGATGCAAAAATACAGAATAGGAGAAGAAGATAGGAAAAGAAGATGAGGCTGTCGTTAGTTTGAATGGGAAAAAGAAAGATAACAAAGTGTAATACGGTTCTGCAGTCTAAAGTAAAGATGCTTGGTCTATGTATTGCTAAAACCAAGGAAAAAGCATATCAATTGGCCCTGATTTCGACTATTTTGACTGTTTTAATCAGGTTTCGAACGAAACCTAGTCGAAACGATCGAAGTCAGATCGAATTATGAGATTTTTAAAAATTCCACTCCAACTTGTTTCGAAGCCTATCGAAACTGAGACAACTCGACGGTTTTGACATGTTTCAATCGAGTTTTCGATCCATGATACGAAAAAAAAAAACTACTAAAAATTCTCATAGTAAAAACAATAGATAGTGTACCATTCGAAAGATTCAACGGATCACTGCTCAACACATTAAAATATCCACATTTATATTTTCCTACCAATGACCATAATGAAAATATGCAATGTGGCAACCCTAAAACATAGTGTCCAATTCCATCAATAGTTTTGAACCATAAGGGTAAAAGTTGACTATGCACATAAATGGAATCACAATAAGCATATGAAATAAAATGTAATAATTAATTTAATTACATTAAATAGGGTTTGATAGACGCACATCAAATATCAATAATTCCAAAATTCTTATAAAATTACAAGGTTTGGGCCCATCTAAGTTACCACATAGTAGAAATTCAAGCTGTCTGGAAAATTCTTCGCCATTAAGGAATCACAAAATTATAAATTTCTTTGGATATAAATGTCAACTGATTGGTTATTGAACGATTTCTACTAAAAATAGAATAATTATCGAAATAAAAGGATTCAAAACTTCATGGATCCATACATAACTAATTATTGAGACATTTTATTTTGGACCTAGTTTTTATGCACGGTCATGTATGTATATGATTGTGCACGTCTTAGGGGCAGAAGTGTGGTCATACATCTCCTTCTCTCCCTCATCCAATGGTTGAAGGCACGATTGAATATGTACATGGTTGAGCATAAAACTTTTGACTTTTTATTTTTTACTCTTTTGATTGCTCACTTTGGTTATATTCATATACGATCGTGCATAAAACTTTTTGCCTTTGTTTTTCACTCTTTTGATTGCTCATTTTGGTTGCATAAAATTTTTCGTCTTTTTTATTTTACTCTTTTGATTGCTCACTTTGGTAGCTTACAGAATCCAAGCCAAACGGTCCACATAGTTATAATCAGGCATGCATTTGTAATTGGTTAGATTTTCTGTCCATTATATGTACGGGGTAGGATCATAATTGTGGGGATTAGGGTTTTTTGGGTTCCCTATATATTGTCTCTATGAGAAAAACCTAAACACAACCAGAAGGGAGATCACTTTGTTAGATGGAGAGTAGTGTACAGAATTTTTCAGATTTAGTGAAAAATCTTTGGTTCTATCAGGTGGATATAAGCATCATGCTGAGCCACGTTAAATTCCTTGTGTTGTATGATTGTTTGCTTAGTTTTTCCTTGTGGTTGCATATTCGTCCCTAACAAGATTGTTGGGTAGGGGTGTCAAAAAAGCCCGCTCGGCCCGAACCCGCCCTGAGCCCGGCCCTGAGCCCGGCCCTAACCCGACCCTGATTTTTCAGCCCGAAGGGCGGGTTAGGGTTTAGAAATAACTTGACCCTGACAGGGTCGGGTCGGGATCGGGTTTAGGCCTCGGGTTGAGCCCGGCCCGGCCCTACCCGACCCTGTATTGTTTTATAAGCATATATATAATATATATATAGATATATACTTTTATATATACAATATTTAATTATATTATATATAATAAAAAACACTCAAAAGCGTCAAAACTGAAAACCCTAAAAGCAATTCTTTTAATTCATCCCCATCTCTCCTCTTTCCCTTTCGAAGAAACCCCATCTCTTTTCCAGCGGACTGCAATGTCACTCTTGAAGACTTTGGATTAGCCTCAATCGTTTTCGTTTGGACTTTGGAGTTTGGAGAAGGCTGACGAGCAGAATTGCAAGGCGAGTTTGGACCAACCAGGTATGTGCGATTGTTCTTCTTCTTCCATAGCTCTCTCTTGGTTCTGTCTCTCGCTCTCTTCTCTTTGCTATTTCTCTTTTTTATTTGTGTTCCTTTTCACTGGCTCGAACCCTAGAAGGGGTTAATCAAAGTTTCAGAGGGAAAAAAGGGGTGGTGGGCATTTTCGTTGGAATCGACAGTGGTTTTTTTTTTTTTTTTTTAAAGTCAAATGGATGGGGTGATTTTCAGTGAAAATTGAAGAGGTTATCTGGTTTGGGGTAAGGAATTGGATGGGAATGACTTTCTTAGTGAACATGAATGGAGTGTTGATTTCGATCTGGTTTGCGGACTTGCGTACATGGTATGGAGTATGCATTTGGAGCCCATGAGTACCCAACAAGTGGAGTGTTTGAGGTGGCCGCCACTAATCCCAATCGTCTCCATCTTCATCTTCTCCTTATTCTTCATTCTGGTTTCACGGTGAGCAATTTTATGAGTTTTTGTTGTGTGGATTTGTTTGTTTTTTTTGTTTAGATGAAACTGTTGTGTGAATTTGATAGTTATCGGTTTAATTATAAGTTTAATTAGCGTTTTATTTTGCTGTCTTTTGATTCATTTGCTAGAATATTTCATTTGATTGAATAATTTTTATGCTTTAGTAGAAGATTAAAGTCAGGGACAGGGTCAATCAGGGTCAATCAGGGCCAACCCGACCCTGGCAGGGTCGGGTCAGGGTTGAGGGTTTCTTGGCCCTGCCAGGGTTGGGTCAGGGTCAGGGTTTAGGTTAAGGCCTCTAGGGTCAGGGTCAGGGTTTAGGCAGGCCCGGCCCAACCCGACCCATTGACACCCCTATTGTTGGGTATTCATGCGTAAAGCAAAAAAAAATAGTTTCACATCAGATATAAAAATATGTCTAACATGAGGGGTTTATAAGGGCATGGGTACCCTTTCCATAACGACTAACTTTTAAAAATGAATTCTACCCTATAAAATCCCCACAAGTGGTATCAGATTCGGGACGTAGAAATTTTCGTTTGGCCAAAGATTCTCTGGTTTAATCTTAGGTTTCACGCCAGCACCCGCGTGGAGGGCACACCGCCCCTTCATTCTTTTCTTAAAAATTTCACATGTTTCCATTTTTTAGTCCAGTGACCCATTTAACTCAGTCTCTATTCTTTGTTCATTGCCTTAATTCTACAAGAAAATCTTCGTCATATCCCTTCATCTATCATATTTTGTTTGTCTGATGAGGATGTGTAAGTACCGTGGTCCTCAGGATGAGGGTTCCTCAGTCTTTTGGCGACAATGATTGGCTTCGATGAATAACGGCGTATCGTTCTGATATATCATCATGGGGATTGGGATCATGCTTTATAAGGGAATGGAGTCGCCACCTAGGATTAGGGCCTAGGACCTAATGGGTGTAGTCCCATCCGGGGTTAGCGAAAAAGGCTACGTGATTCCATATGGTTTGGTCAGAGATTCAGGGTAAGTAGTTAGGTTACGAGGGTGGGAAGGTGTTAGGCACCCACCTCGCCCGGATAAACCGATCTTTCTACTCAATGCTGATTTTTGAATATTCTCCCTTAATAATATATCTTATACTAACATGTAAGGCTAAGTTATGATGCACTAATCATGACAAAGAAAGAAAAATCATTTACTATGTACACTAAAACGAGTTACTTTAGTTGTCTACATTATGCCAAAAATAATGAGAGAAAAAGAGGCAGATACCTGTCTAGAAATGCAAGAAATAAATGAAAGCGCACCGAGGGTAAAATATGTGATGTCCCACAGCTCAGGTGGAGACGGACGATCGACTTGTCTCTCTCTTGTCGGACAGAATGAGGCTATACGAGATGAGTTTTATCACTCAGACTTCGGGCAGAGTAACGACTATATAAGAGATTTTCGTTCTCTGTATACAAACAGAATAACGGCTGTGAAGAGGGTTTTTTCGTTATCTGTATACTGACGGGATAACAATATCTAAGAGCAGAATCGCTCTATGTTTGGATGGATAACCGAAGGATCTACCCACGTCGAAGAACTCCACTCACTCACATACTCATAAGAGAAAGACGGAGAAAAAGAGGGTGAAAAAGGGGCAAAACAAGCCCTGGAGGGTCTCCTTACCAGAGAAAAGCTTCAAAAATGAGGGAGGGAGACCCTCCTATTTATAGGGAGGGGTCCCCTCTCTCTCCTGGCCAGATAAGTCATCCACAGCGCCGTGGAGATGTCCACAGTGCTGTGGGGGACTTTTCCACGGTGCCGTGGGTGACGTCAGCAAGCTGATGTCATACCCCCTCGTGGCGCCGTGGAAATCCGATACACATCCCCAAGGTGCCGTGGGAAGGAGTCTACGGTGCCGTGAAAGGAGCCCACGACGCCGTGGGGGCGCAGTACCATTTTTTCTTATTTTTTGGGTTTTTGGCTCCCTTTTGACTCTTCAAAAAATTTTCTGTCCGGGGGTTCCGCCCCTCTACACTCTCCGCAGGGGGGCTGTCTGCCCCTCCAAACCCCTACGGCCCGCTAACCAGCTAGCGGGACAACCGTGGTGGGGGAGGGTGAGCAGTACCTCCTTTAGCATTTGGTAAAAGGGTCTTATAAGTCATTTTAGCGATGTTAAGGTGATTTGGTTTAGATGTAGGGACAAGAGTCTTTCTTAAGAGAGATACCGATGTCTGTCCGTGTCCTGTTGTCATCATCGCCGGGGGGTAACAAAATTCAGTGTCTACAGGATGTTCAATGGGAGAAGCCTTATCGTATTGTATAAGTCACCCCCGACACTGTTTTGAGTAGTTTTTTAATACACGAATTTAATTTTGGTAATTTGATTAACATAAAGATTGGATTGGTAAATTTGCAAACTCCAGTCCATTTTTGAGTAATCCAATTTTCCCAAAGAAAAATCCACTGCTCAAAAGAAAGCAATATTATCCAAACTCACACACATGGTTTTCTATAGGGGTGTGAATCGGTCGGTTTGGGTCAAATTTGGTTCAGTTTGAGTGGTTTCGGTGTGGAATGGTAAAACCAAAACCAAATCAATAAGGAAAGTTCGTTTCTGGTTTACATCGGTTTGTTATTGAGTAGGTTTTCGTTTCAGTTTCGGCCCAGTTTGGGTTTAGTTTACCATACACATTTGTATAAAACTATAAGAAAAATATGATTTTTAATGGTTTCGAGTTTTTATCGGTTTGGTTTTGATTTTATTTTGGTTTGATTTTGGGATCGTAATCCCCAAACCGAAACAGCCCAATGAGACTTCAGTTTGGTTCGGACAGGGTTATTTCGATTTGGCTAGAGCCAATTTACCCGGTTCAGTCCCAAGTAACTTTGACAACCCTACTTTTTCTAGATTTCTCTATTCTAGCTGTATTAATTATTGTATGGGCCATTCTACTCAAAAAAAAAAAAAAAAAAAAAACAACAATTAATGTATGGGCCATAGAAAGTACATATTCAAAAGACTAAGATTTATATCCATTATTTTTGACGAATCTCTCCTTTGGTCTTCCACCTCAACCACTTTTAAGAATTAAGAAATATTAACCAAAAAAAACAAAAATAAGAAATGCCATCACATGTCACATGTTGTCACTCGATGCTATATCGGTCATTTCATTTTCCTTACCTCAAACAAATAATTAAGAGAAATACAATGCTACCGCATAGCTCCTGTGTCTAGATAGAGGAGTGGAAATTTACGAGTTTGGTTCCTCATATGAGAGTCAAATCATATTTTAACTTTGTTTCTATAAAACCCTTCCTTCTCTTGTAAATGACAAAAATAGGATAGATGGTTGAATCTCACATGTATGTTCATATGTTGATATGTACCGAGACCTGGGTGCACTCTTATCTAATAGTCACGCAAATAATTTTTTATAAGCTCACTTGCCTAAACATGAAAATAAACAAAATTACTATCTTAAACCCATGAAATAAAAAATATCATCTTACCCCTTACGTGATCTCATTAGACCCCACACTGGTGCATAAGTCATGCGACGAGACAGCTTAATCCTCATCTGCCGCTTATGTGTGGTCGGCCGATAGGATAAGGATATTAGAACATCCAGAGCGTCAGCCGTCAAGCGTCAGCCATCAAGCGTCAGCCGTCAGCCGTCAGCAAATAATTCTTCAAACCCTCCCCCAAACCCGCACCATATTCTGGTAGTGGCCATGAAATGAATTGATCTAAATTAGCGAACACGTGAAAATAGAAATATTGGTAAAAAAAAGAAAAGGAGAAGTTTGCCTACACGGCATCTCTAGACTAACAAGAATATCCGTCACAAGTCCCAACACAAATTTGATTCGATAGGGTTCAAATAATCTGAATAGATAGACCCTCAATATCGTAGGTTAATTGACTTTTAGGACCTTGGAATGACGGATATAAATCTTCAATGTCCTTATTTCTTATTCATATGTTAAGTTTTAGACAAAATATAATAAATCAAGAGGAAAAATTACAGATTTGAAATTTAAATGTTAATTTCGCAAGAATGAATGGATGTTTATAGAAGTATATGTGATTATTGAATCCGAATATGAAATTTAATATGAGATCAATCTACATCATTTCTTAAAAATCCAAGTGGGTGAAATTGTCACATCCCTTTTTATGTGTATCAAATTATTGTAATATACTAATGGGAGAATGTTCTCTGTGCCGCAGTGTAGCCTACGCCCAGGCACATGGGCAGGCTGCACTGCGACACAAGGAATAGTGCCCCAAAATACTAAAAATACTCTTAAGACTCTTTTTTTTTGGGGGTAAAGAATACTCTTTAGACTTGTTGATCTAGAAAAAAGTATACCTAGAAATATGTTTGGCTTCACTTAACTACCATTCAATCACGGACTTAGTATCATCTTTGAGAGATGAAAGGTCTCGAATATCCCATTCTTTTTGTCACTCTCTATGGTAAAAGTAATCCTGTGATATTTCAAAGTCTAATATAAATAAGGAAAAAAGAACATTACTTAGTCGCATGGAGTCTACGCCGGACATATGAGCATGTGTCTGCCCTCCATAAAATAAAAAATCTCATCCATGTATATGCCTTTGTGCTGGTGCAAGGACTACGTGACCAGACAGAGCAATCTCTTGCCTAATAATAAATACCTTATTGTACATGGTTTTAGGCTATGATATTAGTCTCAACCGATATCACTTCAAATCCAACAGTTTTACCCTTGATTTTCAATAAAATTTGACTTTAATTACTTTTTTGCCCTTAGTCTGTCCAATGGATCAGTATCTATATCGACCTTTATTGATATTGATACGAATCAACCAATTCAGTTGATTCGATACTGATTCCTAAGACCATGCACATGCATCTGCATGTATGTCTATGCTTGCTTATGGTACTTCTACCCCTACTTCATTCTCCCATAATTCTTGGTAGGGATGTAAGCAAATCGTATTCGGCTTGGCTTTATTACTATCCAAATTCATTTACCGAATGACATATCCGTATCTGATCCGATATCTGACAAAATTTTATAAACTAATATCATAATCAAATTCTGGAGTTTATCGAATATCTGGATATTATCAAAACCGATAAACTATCCGATTACTAAACGAAAATCTGACCTATATTGATTATAGATTTTCGACTCCAATTATCGATTATTGACTCCGATTATCAAAATATCTTTAGAAAAGTGTTTATAAATAAGGGTAATATTGTAATATATCATATGTTTTTATAGAAATATTAAACTAATCGCATTTTACATTCGAATAGTAAATTATCTGGATATAATCCAATTTGAAATGAAACTATCTGAATCCAAATCTGATTATCTTTGAGATGGAGTCAGATATTTTTCTTTAACTAAAATTTTAGTAACAAAAACCTTTAAATGGATTCATCATGATCGAACACGAATTTTCAACTATCCATTTACATTCTTAAACGAATCCAGATCCTCTGCCGTAGTGCAGATGTGGGGTGCACATATTGGCTTCTCCTGTGATGTGCACCCCACATCTTGAGATTGAGCTCCTTTTATCCCGCGCACATCGTCCAATTGAGGAGACTTCGATCCACATGCCACTACACCAAGATGCGTGCGGTGGTGTGGATCGAAGCCCCCAACCGCACGATGTGCGTTGGACACCGTCCGGCGCACAAGTGCGCGAGCCAGATGCCCCCCGCACTAGAGGATTCTTATTTAATTTTAACACGTTAAATCTGTTTTTTTCTGGGGAGGCCCGGGAGGGGGAGAGGGTTGGAGGAAAATATTACTTTTGACTAGACTACAAATAGTTTCTTCGCGACGAAGGAAAAATTAGAAAATTTTGGATTGACTGATTAATAGATGGATCCTATAAATAAAAGCAAAAGCAATTCTTGGGAATCACTGAAGAAGTGAAGAGTGAAGAGTGAAGAAGGGTTGTATTTGAGTCGAGTCTGGAATGGCGATGGAAGAAGGTGAGAAGATGGCTAATGGCAATAATGATCACGAAATCAAATCGCTCCTCTCATCAACAGGGAGGGATTTCCTTATCCGGAACAACGGCGAACAGGTTTTGCTCTTTTCTTTTCTTTTTCCCTCTTCTTCATATCTTTTCTGATTTCTTTCTTCGTGATTTCTAAGAACAAAAATGGTCACCTTTCTCATCTTCTATGGTTTCACTATTCAATCGTTTTCCTTTTTAATCTTCTTCTTCTTCACAGTTTAGACCCGTAACGATCTAACCCTGAATTTGATGTTTAATTCGACCTTTCCGGAACCCTTTGTGTAGGTTTTTAACCTATTCGATGCCATCCCTCTGGGCAAGAACGCCTCTGCAACTCATCGAGTAGAGTTTTAACGAGAAGAAGAAGATTAAAAAGGACAGATCAGTCGGGGTTTATCCACTTTCACTTTATTCTATCCCAGGGGTCCTACCTTGTTGTCGGAAACTGCTAAAGTAGATCTTGTCTTTTTGATCTCTGTAATCTGTATCGGTGGAAGAAGTAAATGACCAGTGTATCTAAAATCCATTTGGAACCCCAACCCCAAGTGAGATTAAAGTTATTTAAATGATAATAAAGAAACATCTTTTGCCTCATCTAGAAAGAAATTCTGGATTTCTAATGGGGAGAGCCATGGTGTTTCCAAAGCATGTACCAAGCGTTCTGATCAGTTTTGAATCTGCAAGTAATTTCCCTCTTTGATATGATTAATCTCAACCTTATCAGCAGATCTTTCTTTGTTTATTTGTTGAATTTTAATCAATTATTTTCCCTGAATGAGATGTCTGGGTCTGTGGAACACTTTTAAGTCTTTTTTTTTCTTTCAATTAATCCGAAAAGGTTTGATCTCTGAAAATATTTCAAAATTTTGCAGGTGAAATGTGACGATTTGAGTGGGAAGAACATTGGGCTATATTTTTCTGCGTCATGGTGTGGGCCATGTCGACGTTTCACTCCAAATTTAGTGGATGTTTATAATGAACTCTGTCCTCAAGGTAATTTTGAGATTATATTTGTCTCGGCTGATGAAGATGAGAATGAATTCAATGAGTATTTCTCCAAGATGCCATGGCTTGCAATCCCTTTCTCTGACTCAGAGACACGTGATCGGCTTGATAAATTGTTCACGGTGACGGGGATACCCTACCTTGTAATACTTGATGGGAATGGCATAGTTGTTACCCAGTCTGGTGTTCCGATCATACGTGATTATGGAGTGGAAGGGTTCCCATTTACAGTAGAAAAAATCACAGAGCTAAAAGAGCGAGAGGAAGCAACCAAAAAGGCACAGTCATTGAGTTCTATATTGGTTTCACAATCTCGGGACTTTCTAGTTTCAAATGATGGGAAGCAGGTAAATCAACGAACAACCATTTTCATTTCTTCAAAATTATTTAAAGAGTGTTAGCTTTTTATTTATTTGTGTTACATGAGTTTAATTTTACTAAAATTTGATCTAAAAAATTAAGTTTATTTGATGAATTTTCATTTCAGGTTCTAGTCTCTGAGCTTGAAGGAAAGACAGTAGGTATATATTTCTCCTTGTCTGGTTATGGTTCATGCATGGAATTTACTCCATTACTAGTCGAAGTTTATGAAAAACTGAAGGGGAGAGGAGAAAATTTTGAAGTGGTCTTAGTCTCCCTTGATGATGATGAAGAAAAGTACAAGGAAGACTTCCAAAAAATGCCATGGTTAGCATTGCCTTTCAAGGATAAGACTTGTAACAAGCTGGTTCGATACTTTGAGCTTGAGACTCTTCCCACCCTTCTTATAATAGGGCCGAATGGAAAAACTCTGAATCCCAATGTTGCTGAGCTCATAGAAAATCATGGAGTTCAAGTATACCCATTCACACCCGAAAAGTTGGAAGAGATCGCAAAGATAGAGGAGGCAAAACTAGAAGCACAAACTTTAGAATCAATTTTGGTTCTGAAAGATCGGGATTTTGTGATTAGTAAAGAGGGCACCCAGGTAAGACTTCTTCGACTTGGATATTTGCTAACATTCCGTTTAGCCCATGAATTATATACTCTTGTTTTGTTGCATTGAAGGAATCACCATTAGCAAATTGAACTCCCGAATTCTACCTTTTCATTTGGTAACTTATATATGATTTCACTTGGGTTTTATCTTGATCTCTCTTGTGTGATTGACCTCAATCAAACTATCTTTCATTTCAGATTCCGATCTCTCAGCTTGTTGGAAAAAACATCATCCTATACTTCTCTGCAGAATGGTGTCCCCCATGTCGTGCTTTTCTACCTAAGCTGATCAATGCTTACCACAAGATCAAGGCAATGGATGATGCATTTGAAGTGATTTTCTTATCTAGTGATAATGACCAAGCTTCCTTTGATGAATTCTTTTCAAAGATGCCATGGTTAGCCATCCCTTTTGGTGATGAAAGGAAAAAGTTTTTAAGTCGCAAGTTCAAGGTTTCTGGTATCCCTACTGCAATAGCCATTGGACCCACTGGCAAGACCATCACCAAGGATGTCAGGGAACTTATGATGGTCCATGGGGCTGATGCTTATCCTTTCACTGAAGAACGCTTGAAAGAAATGGATGCAAAACTTGAGGAGCTTGCAAAGCAATGGCCTAAGAAGGTCAAGCATGAGCTCCATGAGGAGCATGAACTTGTGCTTATTCGATATCCAATATATGGTTGCGATGGGTGTGGGGAGGATGGCAATGGCTGGTCCTTCCACTGTGAAGATTGTAATTTTGATCTCCATCCAAAGTGTGCTCTAGAGGAAGACAAAGCAAAGAAAGATGATGCGAAAGATGTTGATGCCGATGAAGGGATTGAGCAAGCTTCCAAGGAAGAATGGACCTGTGATGGAGAGGTTTGCCGTAGGGCTTGAGGAGTTGATATTACCATAAATTGATACTTATGGCACTATGATCTCTATTTGCTTGTTTTGTTGTAGACCTAATCATCTTAGTTGAAATGTATTCATAGGGCTGCTCTGTATTTAAGCATATATATAGGTTTGGTTGTGTTGGAGAATAAATGATATCTAGACAGGTTTGGTAGATTGGTTGTGTTGGATATGAAATGCTCTCTTAGAATATGCTGACACTAATGCTTTAAATGGGAAGATGCCGAGGAAGAAAAAATGAAGTGATTTGCCCATGGAAAGAGATTCCTCAACTTCCTTTCTTGGTTTTGTTCGTCTTTTGTGTGGGAAATGTTTAGGGGATTGTTAATCCCGAGGCTCTATTTGGTTAGCAAAAACGGGAAACGGCAGAGTCTAACGGTACAGGTGTTGAATGTTGCATGTTGCAAACAGACAGTCAAATAAAATGGTAAAAAAAACAAAGAATAGTAAAAAAGGAAAACGGATGGTACATGTTTTAAACATTTATATTTTTTAAAAATGATATTATTTTCATATAAATTGAAGATTTTTTATTTGAAATACATGCATAAAAAATGTTCAAAATAACTGTAACATCTAAAATTAATCTATATATATATATATCACAATCCATTGTAATCTCCAAGACATGTCATCTAATATCATCCATTATCAATTCTTAATTCATACATCATAATGATCAAAGTTGAATAATATGGTTTGGTTATGGTGTTGTTCATTGTTGTTAACAAATTCATGGAGTAATGCATATTTACTTGGAGTGGGGGGTCATCACTTTGGAAATCTTTTTCAGTAAATGCATTAATTTGTAGTTCAATTTTGGGGTCTGTGCATTGATCTTGAGTTGAAGGTGAATATAGTTTTTCAAGTCATTTTACATTGGTGAAAGAAACAAGTTGATCTCAAGAGAGAGAGATATGATCAATTAAGTGTACCATTGTTTAACAAGTTCAAGTTCTTAAAAAATGCTAAACAGAACAGGAACATGTTTAAAACGGAAATGATTATCGTTTGCCATTTTGATTGTATGTTTGGGAAATATTTGAAAAAAAAAATTTTAATCGGTAAAAAATAAAAACGTATTTGAAATGGTAAAAACCGAAAACACATTTAAAACCGTTTTTGCTATCAGAGTTTAAGACCTACCGTATTAGTGGATAAGGATCAATATCGACGGAACATAAGGATCAAGGGTAAAACTGTAAAAAAAAAATGATTTTTAAGGAAAACCGGAAGTAAAATTGTTCGATCCAAACTAATCCGTGCTAACTTGTATCGATTTCAAGGATAACTGATCCCTCGATCCCCGATCCCCGATCCCCGATCCGATACCGTGCGAAGAAAGAAGCGAAACATTTCTCTTTTATTGGATTGAAATGACCGCTGCTTCTGGAAACTAGAAAAGTGGTTTTGGCTTTTTTTTTCTATATACAGACAATACAACAAAGATAGAATTCAACCACAACAAGGGGCAAGGCAAAGGGGACCTGGCTCCTGTCCAGCTGTGGTGGGAGCTGGACAGTTCAGCCTTGTTAAACAACAACAAAAATAGGGGTGGGATGGTCATTTCACATGTGAGACTTGTAAGATTTTCATAAGGTGGGCTGGCATAGTCCTACTTTGTTTTAACAAAATCGATTTAGTTGTGTTGATGAGAACTATCTTAATGGTATGAGTCCAGTTACTATGTGTGAACCTAAAGTATTGTTTCCTTAATAGGAAAGAAACCCTAGTTTTTATGCAGGGTTGGTCCCTACCCTCACCACTATAAATAGTTATCATTACCCCATTAAGTGACTAACCTGAGAAAACCTAAAGTTGAGTGAAAGAGGGTAGACCAGACCAATACAGTTCATGTGTGACAGAGATCATCAAGAATTTGGCTTCTACAACCAAAGATCCAGGTACGCCAAGAACACCTCCGTAATTCATTGTATGCTCATTGATCTCCATGAATGTTCCGCATGAATTTTTTTTTTCCATCAGGGTTCAGATGAGACCCACCTATGAAATAATCACCCTACCCCTATTTTTGCTATCGTTTAACGCTCCAGCTCCCGCCACGGCTGGACAAAATCCTTTTCCCAAAACAAATAATGTAGGGATCATTGAAAGGATAAGAATCTGTATACAGACTGTTTACCACTCCTCGTTTAAACTCATTGGTCATAGAACTAACCAATAATTTCCTTGCACCATGAGATCTTAGCCCTCTTAATAAGGTAGAAGTAGCACCAAGGGTGACCACCATGCGACATAAGCTACTGAACACTTCATCTGTTAAGAGCTTCTACAAGGACACCACCCTAGAAAACAGCAGCAGCATTCTTCCAAATGAAATCCTCATTCCTAATCTCAGATTCTTCATCACATGAAAAGTTGTAGTAAGACTTTACAGAGAATTGACCTCCAGGTCCATGTTTATGCACCAGCGGGTCGGGTGTGGAGGGTATCTCTACACCCTGCCGGGTGGCATATTGGATATGGCTAAAATTTTTTTGACAGGTACATTTTTAAGTCTCTTGCTCACATATCAAGTTTCAATCTAAACGAGTCTACCGAATGGGAAAAATAAAGCATTGCGCTATTCAAGACTAGCCAAAATATGGAAAAAGATTGCATGGACATACAAGAGAGAGTATACAATTACATGGGAGGGTATATGCTTGAATCTGAGTCTAAAAACTTGGATGTGTGGCCAATTCACACTATTAACTAGATATCCATATGATCAGCATCGCCTCACTTCCTTCCAAGTGGAAACCAGTTAGGTGCTACTGTATACACTTACTGGTGTAGAAAAACCCTCACTGCTAAGGGAATGTGATTATGGCGAACTGCAAATAGAAAATAAAAATTGGAGAAAGTTTTTCTATACCCGTAGTGTACGGTTCATCCACCATGCTAGGGTCCTAAAACATCCTCTTAATTGGACGAAGTTGATAATACCTTATCCTCGTTGCACGATACCCTCTCCCACCCATCCGAAAGCCGCGGTCAAGAAATTCCCTTTCACCATGGCTTAAGGAAAGCACTGTCCATAAAAATTTGACTTAATTAGAGTTGCACCTTTAAAAGTACAACTTTTTTACAATGAGGGGTTTAGTGGGGGTGGCGGAGAGCAATATACCAATTGGAAGAGAAAAAATCCCTACAACACCAGGTACTATTTCCCTTACATGGGATTCTTTATTATTTTCTCTTATTACTGACCTTATAAGATCCCATGGGCAAAGATACAATTTTCTGCACCGCCATTGTTTTGGTATGCAAATCCCTTCCCAGCCTCATAAAAAACCCATTCCCTAATTGGAATCAAACTTTCGAAAGTACCTGTCAATGAGTAAAGTCAAGTTACAGGTCCTGTTCATTTCCATTTGCTTAGTCTGAAATTAAAATGGATTTCATTGATCCTTCATAAAGAAAAGACATAAATTTGTGGTGGATCAATTTACCAAATACGTACATTCAATTCCTTTTACCCAACACACCCCAGCCAAAGTACCACCTTTTTTTTTCTAATAAAAGTGAAATTTATTCATTATGCTAAGGAGCACAGATTGGAGAAATAAAGACAATCATATTTTAGGAACTAACTCAAAACTAATTCCTACATTAAAAAAGAAAAACCTGATTTAATTCTTAACTAATAAAGTAATTTAAATCGATCAGGAAACTAAAATAACAATTCTACACAGGGCACATGAAATGACCGCCACATCCTTGATCATTTCCAGGGTTGAAGGAAAAACATTGGTAAGAATCAATAAGCTCACCGTCTGATCTATCCATCTACCTAAACAATGAATACAAAGACAAACAGAACCTTGTGACTAACCCCAACCCCCTCCCGTGTTAAAAGGTTTTTCAATAAACAATGTATACAAAGACAAACAGAACCTTGTGACTAACCCCAACCCCCTCCCGTGTTAAAAGGTTTTTCAATAAACAATGTACACAAAGACAAACAGAACCTTGTGAACCAACCACCCCACCGTGTTAAAAGATTTTTCAAAATTGTATAAGCCATTTGGGGCATTCCGAGAATCGAACTCGGGACCTCTCGCACCCAAAGCGAGAATCATACCACTAGACCAAATGCCCAGATGAATAATTATTAAGAACCTAAAATTAAATAAACCTACTATAAAAATGGTTTCTAATACCCTCTAAAACTTTGATTAGGTGGTCAGCCAGTAACGGCGTAGAGCTTAACCGCCTTGTACAATTTGTTTGGGAAAAGTTTGAATTTTATTGTTCATTAAATACTCATTTAAATTATTACCAAAAAAAAAAAAAAAATACTCATTTAAATTTTGAACTATAACCATTTGACCTAGATTAATTTTTTTAATCCTTTATAATATTTCTCATTGACTAGATGATGGATTATGCTATAAAGGGGGTGGTAGAGCTTTTTCATATGTAACTTTGAAGGTCCGTATTAGGTTTTTCTGTAGGAAGCCCAAGCATCATAGCCTGAAGTCTCTTTGTTTGTGGGGTTGTACTTTGGCTTCTACTGCTTGTACTGATTGTGGATTTTGTTTCACTCTTCTGCACATTAGAAACCAGCCTTCAAATACCATTATGTCCATTAACTTACTGGTTCTCTTTTTTATTTCTATTGGAACATAGTTAATATACATCTGATGCAAATTTCTGCATAAGCATGCATATATTGATGTATGCATGAATGCCTGAGGTTGAATGGGGAACATAAAAGTTCATCTTTATTTCAGTATCAACTTAACTCACCATAACCAAGCCTTAGCTGAACTATTTGAGATTTTGAATGGTGAACTTCAGCACAAATGGCGTAAGAATCAATATTAAAACTCAAAGTTCAGAGATAAATTAAATTTAACATCAAATATTTACATTGCATGAATAAGATGATAAGAGTAACAGTAAGGTATTCTGGAACTTGTACACCCTTTGCTGCTACAACATGAATGTTACAGTATTAAATAAAAAGATAGCTCTAGGACTTTCTAAACAGCAAGACAAATTACCACCTGAGGCGTGTCTTCCCGTACCAATATGCAAACAGTGCTATTGAGGCAGCTACAACTACCCCAGCTGTTGCATGCCAAGTGTACATCGGCTTCAGGAATGCAAGACTCGAATTGGTAATATTGACAGGTGGTGGTAGTGGTGGTGGTGGTGGTGGTTGCCGACTAATTGACAATGTGTAATGCAGGCCCTGTCTTTCTAGCTCTGCAATGTCAGAAACCAGTGGCCGGAGCCTGGTGACCTTAGCTATAGCCTCAAACTCCTCTTTAGTTCCACCTTCCAGGAAAGACCCCACAAGTTGACCCTTGTTAATCCAATAAGCTCCAAAAGATTTCCCAGAGAAATCTCCATAATGAACAACCTCCCCTACATTGTCTCCATAGAACTGCCACGACAATGTGAAGACTCTTGAGTAAAAGAATGGTAGGTAATCCAAGTCACCAGCCTTGTCTGGTGCCATTATTGCAGCAACAGCATGCCTTGCTGACTTCCGTGCGGAATCAACATGCTCAAGCCTACGAATCTCGCCAAAGAGTTTGACTGGAAAAGCTGCAACATCTCCCACAGCATAGACTGAACGGTCACTCGTTTGCATATGTCCATTCACTTTGATCCCACCCTTCTCCAAAGTTAGTTGGCCCTCAAAAAGACTTGTGTTTGGATGGCTTCCAATTCCCACCATGACCATGTCTGCCGATAGTCTAGTCCCATCTCTAAGGACAACTGCTGTCACCTGTAATTAAGCATCCTCATCCCCATCCCCATCCCCATTTAATGATAAATTGAACAAGTATAGAGCAATAATCTGATGTATGACAAGAAAGACCACGAAGTACAGGAAATGGAAGAAATCAAAACAATGTCTACATTATTTAGATTTCACTAAACTTTGGAATCTTCAGCAGGCAACGATGGAATATAACTGAACCTTCCTCTCCTCCCCCCTCTTACCAAGGAAAAAGAAATAAGGAAATAAAAACTTTAATTTTTATATTTTTTTTGGGTTTGAGGGGGGGGGGGGGGGGAGATGCAGGGGATAATAATTGTTGAACTGAACCACCAGCACAACCTTTTCCCATTAGATTTAGTAAACATAACTCGGACCAATTAATAGAAGAATTGAATGTGAGATGGACACTCATTGAGTCGTTTGTGAACCCAACTGAGCCCTACCCACTATCGAAATGCCAGCTGATATGGCCCAGGATCCTGTCTGGGTTTGATGCAATTTAGACCCAATCAGACTCTTTGCCACCCTGTATGCATGCATAAGGTAATGGGGAGCACCATATCATAATTACACTTAAAGGATCTTTTGGACATTGATCTGAATTCTAAATCCTACGAGTATGCGAATGAAACATGCAAATCCAGGCCATACTATCCAAAACCCAGATGTTATTAGGTATCTCCTTAACAAAGTGGCACAAAATCCTTATTATTATTTGGGTTTCTTACCACTAACTATTTGTTAGTTTATATTGTTGGTGCATTTTTTAAATTACCATAAATTTGTTTTATTTTCCTTTTCTATTTTATTAGCATGTACATTTTGATCTTCACCAGTAAGCATAAAGATGTCTCAGTAAGTTAGGTTCCCAGAATGTACCTTGTTTAATGCTTAGGTTAACTAATCCATTCTTAATTGTATGCTAGATGAGAACCTGACAAACTCTCCCAGCAAATAAATTCACTATTGCACTTCAATATATACTGGATTTACCAATACATCAGTGATAAACTTATTGTTAACAGCCTTAGGAATTGAATGCTTGAATGACCTAAATCGATCATCCAGTCCCTTATTTATAATAATCTCAAATTACAATCAAAGTATGAATTCCCCCCTAGTCCTATTCCTATTAGGAATTCCCACTACAATTAGGAATCCCAAATAGAGATCGGATAGAAGGGAAAAAACAGAAAAGAAGTAAAAAGTAAAACATAAAATAACTAAAACAATAAGGACTAAATTACCCCTATCGGGTAAAGTAGCCCATCTCAACACTCCCCCTCAAGTTGGAGCAAAGATGTTGATCATGCCCAACTTGACTAGATTGGGAAGAAACAATTTCCCAGACAATCCCTTGGTGAAGATATCCGCAAGTTGATTAGCAGATGTCACAAAGGGAATACAAATCAGCCCATCTTCTAACTTTTCTTTGATGAAATGCCTATCCACCTCAACATGCTTGGTACGATCATGCTGTACTGGGTTATGTGTTATGCTGATCGTAGCCTTATTGTCGCAGTACAACATCATAGGAAGACGAATAGGAACACCAAGATCTTGTAGCAAACCTTTAAGCCAGAGTAACTCACAAATACCTTGTGCCATAGCTCGAAACTCAGCTTTGGCACTAGAACGAGCAACTACATTTTGCTTCTTGCTACGCCATGTGATAAGATTTCCACCTACAAAGGAGCAATACCTAGAAATAGACTTGCGATCCGCAGAACCAGCCCAATCAGTATCAGTGTATGCTTCTATCCGTAGGTGACCATGTGCAGACAGAAGAATTCCTTTTCCAGGAGCTGACTTCAAATAGTGCAAGATACGAAGTACAACCTCCATATGAGAAGAGTCGGGATCATGCATAAACTGGCTCACAGTACTCACGGCGACAGCAATGTCAGAACGAGTGTGTGAGAGATAAATCAGCTTCCCTACAAGTCTTTGGTACCAGCCTTTATCAACAGGCTCACCCTCTTTTTCCTTGAGTCGAACAGTAGGATCCATAGGAGTATCTGAAGGATGGCAGCCTAACAACTCGATTTCAGCCAATAAGTCTAGGACATACTTCCTTTGGGAGAGAAAAATGCCTTTAGCAGATCTGGCCACTTCAATCCCAAGAAAGTACCATAGTTTCCCTAGATCTTTAATCTCAAATTCTTGTCCAAGGAAGGTCTTCAACCGTCTGATCTCATCACCATCATTGCCAGTAACCACTATGTCATCAACGTAGACTATAAGAACAGTGAGTTTTTCACCAGCCCTCTTTATAAAGAGTGTGTGATCAGCATTACTCTGCTTATAGCCCATAGAAATCATAGCCTTGTGGAACCGGCCAAACCATGCTTGCGGTGACTGCTTCAGCCCATATAGTGCATGCTTCAGCCTACACACTTTTCCTTGGTTTCTGTCGCAAGAGAACCCTGGTGGAATGTCCATATACACCTCCTCATCCAGTGCTCCATTTAGGAAGGCATTTTTTACATCTAGCTACTGCAAATCCCATCTAAGGTTAATTGCACAAGATAATAACACACGAACAGTATTTAACTTTGCAACAGGTGTAAAAGTTTCCTGGTAATTAATGCTGTATGTTTGAGTGAACCCCTTGGCCACGAGTCGTGCCTTATACCTATCCACAGTGCCATCCACCTTCTGTTTCACCACAAACACCCATTTACATCCAACGGTTTTCTTCCCAGGTGGAAGAACCACAAGCTCCCATGTGTTATTTTTCTTCAAGGCTTCCATTTCTTCCATCATAGCTGCCTTCCACTTTCCATCTGATAGAGCTTCTTGCCAATTGTTAGGAATACGAACAGAAGAAAGAGAGGAAACAAACGCACGAAATGATGGGGAAAGGGAGTCATAAGAAACAACATGAGATATAGGATGCTGAGTGCAAGTCCTAACACCTTTGCGAAGAGCAATAGGTAATTCAAGAGAAGGAACATTACCAGATGGAGAGGCAGGTTCTGGATCCGGGTTTCGCAATTGGATGGGTACTGGAGCAACAGTTGATTGAACCTGCTAATGTTTCCTTGTATAGGTCTTCACAGTACTGTCATCAATCCTCCGCTGAAATTCACCAATAGTCCTCTGGATAGCAGTCTGGACCGGGGTAGATTGCTCCCCTTGAATAAAGATAGTCTCCCCCTGTATAGGAACCTCTCCCCCTGACTCAGGGGAAGTACTAGGGGCAAGCCGAACTGGTTCAGACTCGTGGTAAGCAGATTGAGTGGAGGTGGAGAGTCAATAGTCAGCACATCTTCACTAACACTCTCCCCTTGAAGAGGTGGGGACACATAATATGGAACACTTTCGTGAAAGACAACATCCATGCTGACAAAAGTCCGGCGGGATGGAGGGTAATAACATTTGTATCCTTTCTGTGTAGCAGAGTAACCCAAGAAAATGCAGCGGAGACTACGGGGTTCAAGTTTACCAGGGGACCTTGTATCCCTGGCATAACAAACGCAGCCAAATACCTTAGGTGGGACTACAAAGGAAGAAGAGCCAAGTAATAGCTCAATAGGGGCTTTAGAATTAAGAACCCGACTGGGCAGCCTATTAATTAAATAGACTACAGTAAGGACAGCATCCCCCCAATAAAGGGAAGGGACATTGCGAGCAAACAGAAGAGCCCTAGCCACCTCCAAGAGGTGGCGGTTTTTTCTCTCAGCCACACCATTTTGGGTTGGAGTGTCGACACAGCTGGTCTGATGGAGGATTCCATGGGCAGCAAGGTATTTTTGGAACTGACCTTCCATATACTTTGTCCCATTGTCACTCCTCAAAATTTGAAGAGTGGCATTAAATTGGGTCTTAACCAACTGATGAAAGTGCTGAAAACATGAAAAAACTTCATTTTTTGTGTGCATAAGGTAGACCCAAGTGAACCTAGAATAGCAGTCAATAAAAGTGACATACCACCGATGTCCAAAAAGGGAAGCTTTCTTACTAGGATCCCACACATCAGCATGAACAACATGAAATAAGGAAGAGGATCTATTATTAGAAATAGGATAATCTGAACGTGTCTGTTTAGCCAAGACACAAGGCTCACCAAAAAAATCTTCCTTAGTACAGTCTTTAATTAATGCTGGAAATAAAGTTGATAAAGTACCTAAAGAGGGATGGCCTAGCCTAGAGTGCCATTTGTGTAATTCAGAAGAGAAAGATGCAGAAGGTAAAGCCTTGGTAGGTGTAGGATCTCCATCAAGCAGGTACAATCCGCCATGCATTTTACCCGATCCACTCGTCTTCCCCGAGTCCAGTTCCTAAAAGACACAGTGAGTGGGAAAAAAAGTCACTTTACAATTCAGGGATTTGGTGATACTGCTAATGAAAAGAAGGTTAGTTGTAAATTTTGGAATATGCAACACAGATGACAGTATAAGGGAAGGAGAACAACCAATGGATCCTTTCCCTGAGATGGAAGAGAGGGGTCCATCTGCAATTTTGACTTTATCCTTACCAGAAGCAGGAGAATATGTATTAAAAAGGCTGGAAGAACTTGTCATGTGATCAGTAGCACCGGAGTCTATGATCCATGGAGTGGAAACTACTGATGCACAATGACCAACAAAGGAAATACCTATACGGGTAAAGAAGGAACCTGAATTGGCAGCAGGTGTAGTAGAGGCAACGGATGTGTTCAACATAAGACGTAGAGCTTGGAGTTCTTCCTGGGAGAAACCGATGTCAGCAGTGGGAGTTGGAGCTACACTTTCAGTGTGATTGGCTCTGTTTTTAGACTTAGCACGACCACGTTTGGCCTCAAAATCAGCAGGCTTCCCATGTAATTCCAACACTGAGCCTTAGTGTGATATGGTTTGTGACAATGCTCACACTTCACAGGCTCTTTGGTAGTAGTAGTAGCAGCAACACTATCAAAAGAAGTAACAGGAGTGGAGCCAGCTGTCTGTAAGGCTGATCTCTCAACTTTGGGAGTAATCATCATGGCAACCCTTCGTGTCTCTTCACTGTGAACATAAGAAAAAGTCTCCTTTAAAGTGGGGAAAGGAACCCGACCAAGGACTTGCACCCGAATAGGGTCATAAATCATAATCATCATTGAGGCCAGCCAAGAAATCATAGACCCGAAACTGATCAACATAAGAATGATAGGCAGTAATGTCAGCAGTAGTAGTAGGTTGAAACCGAGCATAATGATCCAATTGCTGCCATAAACACTTGAGGGCAGCATAGTATTTAGTTACAGACATCTCCTTCTGAGTAGTATTTTGGAGTGTCTTCCTGATTTCATAAACCTGAGCACCACTTCCTGATCGACCATAAGTTCCCTTGCCAGCAGTCCATATCTGAGTAGCAGTGTCAAGGAGGAGATATTGACTGGAAAGATCAATGGTCATAGAATTCAAAACAAATGACATCACCATAGCATTATTGGCAGCTCATTTAGTACGGCAGCACCATCTTCAGTAGGCTGTTTGGTGGTACCAGTAAGATGGCTAGTGAGTCCCCTACCAGCCACGGTCAAGGATAATGATCTGGCCCAAATTAAATAATTCGTACTATCAAGTTTAATGGTAGCAGCATAGGGAAGAAAGTCATTCCTAGTATGACCATCTCCTTCAGAAGTAGCAATAGTCATCTCTGAGTCACCCATAATTCAGCCAAGCAGGAAAAAAAATCAGATCTTTAAAAAAAACTGAATCGAGTGTGAAGGATGGGTTTTGAGATTGCAGAATTTTCAATCGTCAGAATGGGCTGAAACTTAGGTCGAGTTTCCCTCTAATAGTAGGGAAGATATCCTTAAAAAATTAGCTCCTTCTAATGAGCCAATAAAAAGCCCTAAATTTGTCAAAATTTAGGAAAAAACCTGATTGCAGAGAAATCGCAGGGTTGAATCAGAATTGGTTTTGATCTAGAGCTACAGTCTTCAAACAGGGAAGGGTGTAGACCAATAAGAGCAGGAACCAATCTCCACAAAAGCAGAAATCAAACTTCAGTTGAAGGGATAGCTCGATCTCCAAGGATGGAGGAAACCTGCCAGCAGATTTAGGTCACACCAACTGTTCTTCGATCTTGAATGAGGTGACATTGAGGGCAGCAGCTAAATCTGCATTAGATCACCTCATAGTTGCTGCCCTGATGGAGAGAAAGAAGCCGAGAGTGGTGGAGTAGAAAAAAATGGAAACCGAGAGGGGGAAGAAACAGAAAACCAGAAAAAACTGAGAGAGGAGAGAGGAGGAAGAACCAGAAAACCAGAAAAAATTGAGAAAGGCTGCTCTTAGATCAGAGTTGGCTTTGATATCATGTTAACAGCCTTAGGAATTGAATGCTTGAATGACCTAAATCGATCATCCAGCCCCTTATTTATAATAATCTCAAATTACAATCAAAGTATGAATTCCCCCCCAGTCCTATTCCTATTAGGCATTCCCACTACAACTAGGAATCCCAAATAGAGATCAGATAGAAGGGAAAAAACAGAAAAGAAGTAAAAAGTAAAACATAAAATAACTAAAACAATAAGGACAAAATTACCCCTATCGGGTAAAGTAGCCCCTCTCAACACTTAATCATCAGCTGGAAGGAGATATTAGAATAATCTGGTCAAAGCAGTACTTTGATTGCTGCCTTATATGGCTCAGACTAAGTGTTGCCAGGCCCAAACTGATGCAGAACAGGGCCTCAATGAGCAACCATCTAAGTGAGCCTGGGACTGAAGATAACACCAAAAAGAGGGAAGACACTTCTTGAAAGAAGAAAATCATTATACTTCTCTCCCGAAATAAGATTAGAGACTCTGACCTTCTACTACATATGACCAAGCCTGTAAATAGAATTATTGGTGAATATTTAAATGAGAAACCAAAAATCTCTATTCCCAAATATGGTAATCCTCTTATTCTTGTCTATGAAAATAGATAGATACCCAAACTGATGCAGAACAGGGCCTCAATGAGCAACCATCTAAGTGAGTCTGGGACTGAAGATAACACCAAAAAGAGGGAAGACACTTCTTGAAAGAAGAAAATCATTATACTTCTCTACCGAAATAAGATTAGAAACTCTGACCTTATACTACATATGACCAAGCCTGTAAATAGAATTATTGCTGAATATTTAAATGAAAAACCAAAAATCTCTATTCCCAAATTTGGTAATCCTCTTATTCTTGTCTATGAAAATAGATAGATACCCAAAGTTTAAGATATTCACCCAAATCCCAAGATAATATTTGTTGGCTGATCCTAGACAATTATGCAAAATAAGCACCTTCCAAGATCTTTAAGATACACTGTTAAAATGTTTTGCTGATAGCCTGAAATCATGTGATGGAAGGACTTGCTGACCTAGTGCTTCTGAATGGTTAATGATGGCAACGGTAAGCGGTTTCTTTTGGGGGAGGGAGGGACATAATTCATTCGGAGGGGGGGAGGGGGGAAGACATTGCTTTTATTGTTAGCTCCCACACACGAACACTGATTCAACATAATTTTGTCAAAACCCATTGTGCTATTGACTAGAGCTGTTGACAACTAATAAAATTAACAACGTGATTCATTGAATCATTAAGTTCACTGCAGAATAAACACCATTTCAGAAGTTTGAGCTTGTCATTCATTAAGATTAATCTAGATTATTGATCAAGATAGAATATGTAGCAGCATGAGAGTTACCTTCCCACGGGAGTCATTTTCAAATGATGACAGCACCGTTCCCTTTATGAACTTCACTCCCTTTTTCTTGTAGAAGTCCTCGTAAAAAGTGGCAATTCTTGGGGTAAACAAACGAGCCACTACATTATTCCGTACAAATTCAGAATTTTAGATGAAATATAATATTAATCTCAAAAAAATTAAAATTAACATCTTATATTGTCAACCAAACAGCAAACATATAATAAGAATTTATAACGGACTCTAAGCATAAGTTTCCAGAGTATAATAAATAATATTTTGTGAACTGCCAGGAGTGGAAATAACTGCAACAACCTACAAACCAGGGAAACTTAGGGTTTGCACAAAATTCATCTCCAACCCCAGACTGACTAGAGAACTGTTACAAAAATAACTGCTCTTTTATTGTGAATGTAGAAGTAAAGCAGAAGTCCTAAATGACAAGATAAAAATAATATAAAAGAAATGAATCCTCCATAGAAGTCTAGCTCCAATGTGACTGGCAACAGAAGGGAGACATTTGTAACATGAGGTTGATTAAATTGAAAACTTCCAGGTGATCCAAATCAAATTGGAATCATAGAGAATCCAGATGTTTCTGGATATAGATCGTTAAAAACAAAATTCAAGAATTACATTGACCAAAATAGCCTCTATAATCATTGCAAACCTTTGACGAGACTTGCCCTTGTAAGAAGATGTTAAGATATACCAGAATACCAACCGTGGGGGTATTCTGGTCTTTTTCCCTTTTTATTTTTATGTTATTATTCTGTTTTATGTATTCCTAGATTCCTAGTCATATTTCGGCTAGGACTAGGGCTTCCTTTTTTATTGTTTTTACCTCAGCTGAGTTCTATGTTGGATTCCTAGTTGTATTAGGAATTCCTAATAGGATTAGGACTGAGGCAGCATTCCTATTTTACTTTGATTAGTTGTAATTCAATCTATTATAAATAAAGGGCCTGAGTGATCTATTTCGATAACTCAAGCATTCTCCCAATTCTCTCTTCTAATATGGTATCAGAGCAGGTCTCTCTGATCTAGCCTGGTTCCTAGCCCCCCATTCTTCCATTGTCCTCTTCTCCATCCTTTTTCCACTCGATCTCCATTCCCCTCCCCCCCCACTCGAATTTCTTCACTTTTTTCTGTTTTTTCTTCTCCAATTAGGGCAGATCTAATGAGGTGATCTATGGAATAGATGCTGCCCTAATTTATCACCTCACCAATTGATGATTTAAGAAGGTTTTTGGATCAATAGCTGCTGCCCACAGTTCTGCGATTTTTTTTTTGGAGTTCCCCCCTGTTGAAGATCAGATTCTCCTTGCAATTAAAGCTGGTTTTCTTGGGATCCAACACTGCAGGTTTTCTGGACAGCTGCTGTATCTGTTTCTCTTCCCACCATTGAGGCATCTTTCCATATCGATCTCCTCTCCAGGTTTTTGAAAAACATAAAAACCTGCTACTTCTCGATCTGGTTTGTTTCTCCTCTCTGCGTGGGCTGTTGTTTTGGACATATCTGCATCAACTTTCAAGGCTGCTTCTGCAGTATTTTCTCACTGTTTGAAGACCCCTGAATCTCAATCGATTTCTCTTCTAGGGTTTTACTCAAAACCCTACCTATCGATTTTGGATTTAGGGCTGCTTGTTGTTGCCAAGGGATTCATTCATCTATGAATTTGTTATTTCTGTTTTTTGCTGCCACTGTTTTGTCTGCAATATGGGGGACTCAAAAGTGACCATGGCCAACTTTGGAGTTGATTCTCAGCCGCGGACAGAATTCCTTCCTTATGCTGCATTTTCTTGGGTTACTCTACCACCCAAAAAGGGTACAAATGTTATTATCCTCCTGCCCGTCGTACCATGGTCAGTATGGGTGTTATATTTCACGAAACTCTCTCCTACTATTCGTCCCCACCTCTTCAGGGGGAGAGTTCTAGTGAAGATGTGTTGACCGTTGACCCCCTCTTAGGCATGTTTATGAGGAGTCTACTCCTGCAGTTCCTACCCTGCCTACCCCCACCCTTCCCTGTACATCAGGGGGAGATATTCCTACATAGGGGGAGGTTCCCCATTCTCCTTCAGGGGGAGATGTTCCTGCACAGGGGGAGGTTCCCACAATTCCTGCTCAAGGGGAGGTCACCCCAGTCCAAAGAACCATTGGTGAATTTCAGCGAAGGATTGATGCGACAAATTTGAAGGTTTTTTCAAGAACTAGGGAGCTTCAATCCACTGTGACACCTGTTCCTGTCCAATTGCCAACTCCGGCTCCGGAACCTACTTCTCCACCTGGTAATACTTCTTCTTTGGATCTCCCCATTGCTGTTCGCAAAGGTGTGAGAACTTGCACTCAACACCCTTTATCTCATGTTGTTTCTTATGATGCTTTGTCTCCATCCTTTCGTGCATTTGTTTCCTCGCTTTCTTCTGTTCGTATTCCTCAAAATTGGCAGGAAGCTCTTACAGATGGAAAGTGGAAGGCTGCAAAGATGGAGGAAATGGACGCCTTGAAAAAAAATAACACATGGGAGCTTATGACTCTTCCACCAGGGAAGCGAACTGTTGGATGCAAATGGGTGTTTGTAGTGAAACAGAAGGTGGATGGAACTGTGGATAGGTATAAGGCATGCCTCGTGGCCAAAGGATTTACTCAGACATATGGGATAGATTATTAGGAGACTTTTGCTCCTGTCGCTAAGCTGAATACTGTTTAAGTACTATTATCTTGTGCAGTTAATCTTGGATGGGACTTACAACAACTTGATGTGAAGAATGCCTTCCTCAATGGGGGAACTCGATGAAGAGGTTTACATGGACATTCCACCAGGGTTTTCTTCTGACAGCAATCAAGGCAAGGTTTGCAGATTGAAACGTGCTCTCTATGGGTTGAAACAGTCCCCCCGAGCATGGTTTGGCCGTTTTCACAAAGCAATGGTTTCTGTAGGCTACAAACAGAGTAATGCAGATCACACTCTCTTTATCAAGAGAGTAGGCAAAAAACTCACTATCTTGATAGTCTACGTTGATGATATTGTGGTCACGAGCAATGATAGTGTTGAGATCAGTAGGTTGAAGACATTTCTTGGCCAAGAGTTCGAAATTAAGGATCTAGGAAAACTAAGGTATTTTCTTGGGATTGAAGTTGCCAGATCTTCCAAAGGCATCTTTCTGTCCCAACGAAAGTATGTCCTAGACCTGCTGACTAAGACTGGTTTGCTAGGATGCAGTCCTTCAGATACTCCTATGGATGCAAATGTTCGTCTCAAGGAAAAGGAGGGTGATCCAGTTGATAAAGGGCGATATCAAAGACTAGTGGGAAAGTTGATTTATCTCTCTTATACTCGTCCCGATATTGCTGTTGCTGTTAGTCTTGTCAGTCAGTTTATGCATGATCCCTATACTTCACACATGGAGGCTGTTCTTCGGATTCTTCACTACTTGAAGTCCGCTCCTAGGAAAGGAATTTTCTTGGCTCCCCATGGTTACCTAAGCATTGAGGCGTATACTGATGCTGATTGGGCAGGTTCTCCAGACCGTAAGTCTATTTCTGGTTACTGTTCTTTTGTGGGTGGTAATCTTGTCACCTGGCGTAGCAAGAAGCAAAATGTGGTGGCCCGTTCTAGTGCTGAGGCAGAATTTCGTTCTATGGCACATGGTATTTGTGAGCTACTCTGGTTAAAAGGTTTGCTACAAGATCTTGGCGTTGCTATTCGCCTTCCTATGATGTTGTATTGCGATAACAAGGCTGCTATTAGTATTGCACATAATCCGGTACATCACGATCGCATGAAGCATGTTGAGGTGGATCGGCATTTCATAAAGGAAAAGTTAGAGGAAGGCCTTATCTGTGTTCCTTATGTGAAGTTTGCTGATCAGCAAGCTGATATGTTCACCAAGGGACTGCCTGGACGGGTCTTTCATCCTAACCTAGTCAAGTTGGGCATGCTTGATATCTTTGCTTCAACTTGAGGGGGAGTGTTAAGATATACCAGAATACCAACCGTGGGGGTATTCTGGTCTTTTTCCCTTTTTATTTTTATGTTATTATTCTGTTTTATGTATTCCTAGATTCCTAGTCATATTTCGGCTAGGACTAGGGCTTCCTTTATATTGTTTTTACCTCAGCTGAGTTCTATGTTGGATTCCTAGTTGTATTAGGAATTCCTAATATAGGATTAGGACTGAGGCAGCATTCCTATTTTACTTTGATTAGTTGTAATTCAATTTATTATAAATAAAGGGCCTGGGTGATCATCTTAAAGCTACTATAAACTTGTGTGTAAGAGATGATTATTAGAAAAGAGTTAAACAAAGATGATTAGATACAAGATGTAATTAACTTGTAGAGTACTGCTATGACCAAAGAATATGCTAGCATGGGTTATAAATGGTGACAGGAAACAACATTGAAAAGAAAGTTGATACTTACTGCAATATGCCCCAGGGAAGACAATGGTTACATTTATCTTATTTATTACCAAAGAGGCAGCACACTCCATGCCTATGTAGCCACCACCAATGACAACAGCATTACCACCAACACAAGATTGCATCACACTAACAAGCCTGGTTGCATCTGTTATATCTCGCAAATAACACACATTTTCTGCGCCTGATCCATTCACTCCAATTTCTTCAAGCTTCAAAGCCTATACCAAAGAGATAAAACTCAAATAATACTTATCCATTACTTTTTACTACTGAGGACTGAACCGCTCTCAAAAAATTTGCCTCACCACAATTTGGCAGAGGTTCAATTCCCAAACCCCAGATTTTCTACCAATATTTTCTAGTTTTTTAATGAAAACCTTGCACTAAGTTTTCTTTATATAATACAGTCCTTGTGAGACATTCAGAATATTCCTAGTCAAGGCACAAGATAGGGAATGACATAATTGAAAGATCAGATTCGGTACCCGAGCACCAGTCGCTATGATAAGAATCTTATAACTTATAGTTTCTCCAGCAGCTGTTAGCAAAGTCTTCCGCTTTACATCAGCAGATTTGACTCGAGTTCCAAGAACCAATTCAATTCCTGGAAATGATGATCGCAATTAGTGGCTATATTGAAGAAAGACAAATACATAAGAGTTAACCAGGATCAAACTTTCCTTCTGCTGATAAGATGTAGTTGAATATATTGCTAGGACTGACAACATGGTGGTCAAAGAATTCTTTGACCAGTAATGAAATATATATTTATTTTGAAAAACATTGAATCAAAGAAAATTCCATGAGATGCAACATGAAGAGTTCCCATCAATGTCAGCACCATTCATAGCACTCCAATGGCTAAACGATCTTCACGCAAATCAGGGTACAGAATTTTATTCCAGTTAGTAAAAAGAAAAATCCTGCAAAGAGACTGATCCCTGGAGCCTAGGTATAGCTGTTCTTCTGGAAACACTAAAAGATGCATAGTTGTTTTCTTGTAGGAGGGGTTGGGAACCATAATCCAACAAAGCAATAAAGAAACGTTCAGAATCCACATAGACAGCCCAATACCTAGCCAGTGTACAATTAGCATATAACTAACTTGAAGCTTAGCCAGTTAGCCTGTAGCCTCTATAAGAAAAATCCCATCAGTTGAGTAATTACTGATTTAGGGTGAAGGTCAACATGAGCTCTCCACTTGGACTTACATTACCCAAGGGGAATTTCCATGCTTCATTTGAATTCAAACTCCAAAAGTTTAGGTGATTGGTCATGGGAATTAAATCAGGGAGAGAACACAACTAACTTCCATGATTGTCAATCGCACCATTTTATCCAATGAAATCAGGTATTTTCACAGAAGTTTGGATTCTTGAGGAACCAAACAGACACTAATCCAACTTCCAGCATTGATTGAGTTTACAAAAAAAAGAACGCCCCAGTGCACGAGGCTCCCGCTACTGCAGGGTCTGGGAGGGGCAAATGTACACAGCCTTACTTGCTTTGCAAGAGAGGCTGTTTCCAAGTTTTGAACCCACAACCAACAGGTTGCAATAGCACAACTTAACCATTGCGCCAAGGCTCGCCCACTTCATCGATTGAGTCTACTAATACTGCTATTTCCGATAAGGAACATATAAATTTAAGACCCTGAAGTGAACAATGGCTCAGCTGTATTCAATTCTCCATCACCGATTGGACCACAAAAACATACAGCATCATGCATTCCGACCTCAAAAACACTTCCAATACAAGAAAGAATCAATCAACTCATTGAGCAGCCATTCCACCCAATACATAGCCCATATCATAATTAGGATTTACCTTCAAAGCCTTCTTTAATTCTGATACACCATGCCCCAGAGATGGCCAAGAAATACCAGCAACATTATAACTTATCCCTTTTAGGCAAAAGCACCAAAGAAATAAAGAATAAGAGGATACCCATGTGACTGTCTTGGCCTCCAGGCGCCTTGACAACTATGGTCCAAACAATTCCTAAACACCAAATCTATTTTAATCAATTTGGTAGAGATTGAGGGGGTTGTTAGATGTCCTCGGTGCACCAGCCCTTCCAAATGAATGTACCTCTGGTTGGTCCTAGAGTTGCTCAGCATATTATATTTTAAGAGACTAACTGTATCAAACATTTTGTATGCATTTCAGATTCAATCACTTGTATCATGTCAAAGAAGCATAGTCATATATCATTATTATTTCAAGTAAGTCATAGGTACAATGCTGAACTTTAGAGATCAATTGAAAATTTTCTTTTCTTTTATTCACAACTATATTCTTCCTACAGTTATGTTCTTTTAAGCTATCAAGTGATGGGTTGACAAACATCTTTTGTTGGATGACCAGCTGTTCCTTACTGGCCTAAAACAAGCAGTAAAAGAGTCCGAGATATAATCTATCATTTAGTTATGAGCCTGTTCAGAGTTTCTGTCACTTTCAGCTTTTGGCAATTTCTTGTATAGGGATCTTTGGATCTTTTCCAATATAAATTTTCAGAAATTCCACATTAAAGAGTTATTCATTCTCATTTTCTTAGGCCATCATATTCTTTTACCTTAATCTAGCAAAATAAGAAATCCAGAAAAATGCGAATAACCAAAATTGAGTATTCAAGATGCATATAATCGCATATCCAGGTTATGAGCATTTTTTTCTTCTCTATCTGCCCAGGTAAGGAACATCCAAGTTTAGACATTATGTTAAAGTATTAAAAAAAATCCCATGTACAAGTATCCAGTAGTATTGCAACTCTATGGTGCAGATTTTATGTTTAGAAACCTCAAGCTACAACGTTACAATGACTAACATTAATCTAAGGACTTAAGAAATACCAAGATTAAGAAACTAGAGACGCAAATACTGGCATATCCTATTTTAAATTCACACAGCCTGAATAAATTCCAAGTAAATATCCATTTGTACTGCATATCTATCATCAGTGTTTATAAACCTTAGAGACAGTGTAATTACAAACTTACAATGTTTTCTTACAAAAACCTCAAAAAGCATATGCATCAGTATCCTCTAGGCTAATTAGAAACCAAATTCAAAACCAACAGTTAAGCATCAGTCTGGTGTAATCGTTGGACGAGTTAACTATTTCTTTATCATGTACAGAACAATTACTAAAAGTTATTTGATATAAAAAAATAGAGATACCAAGAATCCAAGATGCCAAAAGACTACCTACATATCTCTTCTAAATGAATCACACTAGAAAATGATATATTACAACTAACATCTTTAACAAGGAGGACAATTGGGTGATGCATGTCATCAGAACAATTACCATGTTCCTTGTACCATTTTGGAGTCAACCTTTCCTCATTTACGCCTACACATGTGTGGAAAGATGGGAGACGTGCAGGATCTGCAAAGGATCACAAGTCACAACCACATGCTAGCACATAAACTACATGTCCATGCATGCATCAACGAGAAGATTAAATAACAAATGTTCAGCTATTCACAGATCTTGTTTTCTCCCCTATTACAAATAACAGTTTCATATTGAACAATGATAAAATCAAAATGCAAAGAAAATATAAAGTCACGCATGCATCAATATGATTTTCTCATTTCTAGGAATATACGTCAAATAACTAAGACCTAAGTTCTTTTCCTAACCAAAGTTTAGTCCCTGATACAAGCAAGCCTCTGAAACTCCTGATTTCTGATTTTCTTAAGGCTCACCTAACATATTGATGTGTTTATCCTCCAGGTTGACACAGAGGTCCAAGTGTAAATTTATGGGAAGATAGGGCCTTAAACATTCACATTTATTTTCCACAAAGGACAATCTATATGTTTCATGTTCTCTAGAAATGCCTCTAGTGCCTACAAAACAAGAACTGCATTTTTCCCCTGATAAGTAAGAACAGGAACTGCCTTTTAGTGTTCCGTTTAATGCCAAATGTGTTTTTCATCCTCAAGGTTTTCTGATTGAAATATCTATGTTCTATGTATGAACGTATCAATTTGTTTCACAGAATGTGAAGACATGAATTCCTCAGAAACTATTTATAACCTCCAACAAAGCTGATTGGAGGGTCAACCCCATTGAGTTGGGATAAGGCTGAGTTGTTGTTGTTTAAGAGTTTGCATATTTTTACCCTAAAACTATCACTTAAAGACCACAATTATGGCTAAAGAGTACTTCTAAAAACTGTGGAGTAACTTCAATAGTGTTTGGCATAGCCAAATCTATATTAAAAGAAAATAAATGACTAAGAGAAAGAGGTGGAGTGGAGTTTTTCAGGTTATTATGTCATATTTCATCCGAACTCCTAACAGACTCCCTAACTAAATAAATGGCATGGGAATGCTTTGGCTATTCCACTTTGTTAAACAGGACAGGACCATCTATAATTGAAGTTACTGTACTGCACTGCACAGATTCTTCAAAATAGGGACTACTGTGTTAATGTGTATTAGATTTTGACACTCCCTGAATAAGAAATATAAAGCTGGTGAGCTTATAAGTTCTTCCATTTCCAAATGAAGCACAAGATGTTAATGATAGATGTGGAAGAATCAAATCATTATGCTATTTTGAGGGTTCTTTTAGCTACCTTCAGGAAGTAAAAAGCCTTTACTTAGTGCAGGTCTTTCGTAAGGTGCAACCTGCAATAAATGAAATGAAGTGGTATCATTAAGTTGAGATAAGGCTGAGTTTGTTGTAAGTGGTATCATGCTATAGATTACGTACTGAAAATTATCAAAACAATTCTGAAAAGGATAATGGGGACCACCAATATAAGACCAGCACTAAAACATTGTATGGAAGCACTGCTGAAAATTTTATTTCATCCATTTTTGGGCAAGCTAATTGAATATAAATTTCAAGATATATTTTCACAAATTTACATGCAACAAGTTAAACAGAAGCAGAAGAATGGCAGGAATTCATATTCTCATCCATTTCAGCAACTGCAACACAAAACCATGATTATAATCCCATACATGAAGGATTTGTATAGCCTGTGAAAGTGGAAAAAAAATGTACATCATATTTGACAACTTCTCTGCCCGATGTTAACTCAAACATGTTCCAAGGTCATAATCCAATGTACAAAAGCAATAAGGAAAGGAATTCATCAGGTTCACCCAATCAGATAGGCTTTTTGCTAAGACAACTCCTTGGATGAGTGATGAATGGTAGTCACAATGTAGAAAAACAGCAGCCACCCGGTTTGTGTTTCTCAGGTTGCTGACACATAGTGTTGGCCATGTTGTCCATCTCTCTGGTTTATGGTAGAGATGCAGCCAACTTGCTTGAAGCATGATTGGGATTTTCAGTTTAATGGTCAAGTTAGCTACAAGATGGGAACCGACTGTCAACTTAGTATGCAAAGCAGTTCCGCAGCATTACAAGCTAAGAACAAATTTACTAATAGTCAAGTCTCACTGGTTTCCAAAACAGATCTCAAAATGTATGTAAAATGGCTAATACCCAACTTGAATGAGGAATTTAATGATGAATAAAATCTTACTCTCTTAAAGAAGAAAATAAAACAACGCCAGTAAGCTGGAAAAGATTTTCATAAAAACCACGAAATTCACACGAGGAAGAGATACTCAATATTATACCTATTCCAAACAAAATTTTTACAGTTAAGTTAAAGCTCCTAAGTCCTAGCCTATTATATCTCTAGCAAACCCAAACCCAAACCCAATTCAGGTATTGCTTTAGCACTGGACCTGACCGAACGAGCACTCAAAACAGAGAGAGAAAATGGAAGGTGGAAGAGCATTACTGTCTCTTCAGAGATGATGCAGAGTTCACCATGAGAGATTCCTCTTTTTGAAAATTCGAGAGCGGCATAACCAGCAGCAACACCCCCACCAAGAATCACATAAACGAAGGCTCTTCCCATCTCTCTCTCTCTCTCTCTCTCTTCTATATCTGTGTTTCTCAGTCTCAACTCTCAAGAGTCTCTCTGGAACCTAATAAATCCTTAACTCCATAAATTCAGGAAGTTGTGTTTGAGTGGGTCTGAGGATGACGAGAAGATACGATTCTTTGAGTGATTTACTACGATGTCTCTCTCCAACAAACAATTTTTCATTCTTTCTCCTCATTCAATAAACAATGATCTTTCCTTCTTCAATCCTTGGTGTCTCAGAAGAAACTACCAAAACGTCGAATCGCTCGGCAAGCAAGCAAGCCAAGCCAAGCCAAGCCAAGCAAACCAAAGCAAATCTATAGTTGTCTTTGTCGTCCCTTGTCAATAGTCATGGAGCTCTTGTATGGCACGCGTCAGAGTCAGACGCACGGGGGATTCCGCATGGAGAACCGTAGGATATGAATCTTTCTTTTTGTGATTGAAGGGTAACCTATAACCCTTGGATTAGAATCTCTTGATTTCCTCATACAAGGCCTACCCTCGTAGATGCTATATAGCCTCCATTGTATATGATTGGTGGCAGAAATAAGAGATTCCACAACAACGTTTGATTTAATAGACCTTCATTCTATTGACTATTATCCTCTTATTGGATGGATGAATCTGTAGCAGGCATGGTTCGTAATATCGGATAAGATGATCCGTATCGGTCGAGGCAGATCCCAAGATTAGACTGTTCTAGGAAGATTTTACTGGCTCGTTCCTTGGATTGGCCAATTCAATCCGAGATTTAAAAACCCATATTTTTTCTCTGTCCCTAGTCTTTCAAGCTGTGATTCATAGATTTGGGATTTCAAATCCGCAAGAAAAAGGGAGGGGGGGGGATCTTACCATTTTTTACCAAGGAATAGATTAAGGGAAAGTCTTTCACGCTGCAAGTGAAAGGGGGGGGTTGTTCTTACAAAACTTGGAGTTTTTTTCTCGATAATGGCGGTAGTGGGTGAGATCGTTGTATCAGTTATAAAAATATTTAAAAGTAAATAATTTACAAAACCATCACCGAACTTAAAATATCATCTAATCACTACAGGATTACTCTCTCAAGATATTCACCATATTTGAAAAGTGGGTTCTATGTTGAGCATCTCTTCCATTTATAGATTAACATTTTGAATCCATCACATCGATATATAACCAGTGTAAGCTAAACCCTTGGTACACTAAAGTGCACAAAGTCAACTACAACTAAGAACCTCTCAGGTATGAGAATCAAATAACTATTGAAGAGTCTCATTACTTAAACATCTAATGTAATTCCATGCAAAACTCTCAAGATGATCCAATTCGATATACATACAATATGTATAATCACATTTATAATTTGAAATCACATTCTAAAACTATACAATGTCACAACCCTTTGAACAGAATGCTCAATTATCTTTAGTAGTGAACATTTTTAAGATGTGACTTTAAGACAATGAGTCTCACATAAAATAATAATACAAATTAATTTAATGGGGCGCTGTTCTTTATGCTGCAGCACAGCCTGCACCCCAGGCACATGGAGGTGGGCGCAATGACCACCCTGCCCCCTGCAAAGGCTGCCCATGTGCCTGGATGCAGGCTGCGCTGCGGCACAGAGAACATTCTCCCTAATTTAATTTAAACACTTTAAATTGGATTTGATGGCACATAAATCCAATAGCTCCTAATGGTTGCAATATCATTGCAATGTGAGATCAATTAGGCCCCAAATTTGTTTAAACCTTAATTACTTACATAATAGTGCAAGCAAAAAAATGGCATATTGCATTTGCTTTTAAATAAAAATAGGAAAAGAAAAACTTTGCTCACATCTATATAACCTGATCATTACATCTCGTTTGACAAACCATTAAAAATGAATTATAAGTAAACTGGAAAAAGGGAGAGTTTATAAAGAGCATCACAGTGTTGTATTAATTGTACTTTCTACAGTATATAGAACTGAAACTTCCCTCTCTTTTATCTATGATCAGAGATTGGCTCAAAACCAGCAACTTGATCTGTTGGATCGCCGAAGATCACAAGTTCCAGATAGATTAGTTAGCCAAAAGGAAGGAATCTTTGACAATTGACAATGATGCGCAAGGCGATTTTCTCAATTGACTATATCCTTGCCATCCTGTCTCATTTAGTACAGAAAATTCAGAACATTGGGACACATGTCTGAACTCTAATAATGGAAGCTCTCAGCCGGCTGGTTCATATCGGCAGACACAATCATATATATTTCCTTTGATCAGTTTTTCTGCCAACCTCTGATTCTTCACCATTGCAAGCTGCAAAATAATTTTTTTTGTATAGAATAACCATAACTGTCAGAATCATGCATAGATGAATCAAGTACAGCAATAGATAGAGCTGTACGCATGTCATATATCTTTTAGGACCAAGTTTCTTTTCACCCACGGTGAATAGATTCCATGTTTTTGTTGCAGTTGGATGGGACTCTTAAGGACTGCGTCGGAATTCGTACAAAATAAATTTTTTTTGGGGGGTGGGGGATTATGATCCTCGATTCTCTTCACCTACTAAGAAGGTCTAGTGTTGTGTTCGAAATGGACCCAATAAGATTGACATCTCCTGCCCCCCACCCCCCACCACCCCCCAAAAAAAAAATCTAAGGTTATTACAAAGGCTCCAGACTTTGGAAAAGTAATCTAACCAAACTTTTTCCAGATCCAGGTTAAGAACCATCATATTGTGCATTATGAGTTCCAACCACCCTGCATTTGTGTCACAATGCACAAACACATGCATGGATGACAGTTTCCTATTGCTCTCAAGCTGTTAAAACTTACCTTAAGGGCATCACATTTAAAACGAGCATTGAAATTTGTATGGAGAGCACGGCCCATCCCTTCCAAGATTATCTGCATGGTACAACAATACCAAGTAGAAGATATCAATAAGCTTGGTCTCTATATCAGACTAGAAAATCTTTTCTGATATCGACTAAGAGAGTGAAAAGAAAATTCACATTGATCAGTCCTGAAGTGGGATGAATTTGATATAAAAGCTTTAATATGAATGGAAAACAGAGCTTGACTAGGATAATAAAAAAAGGCAGTAGTGGTCTACCAGGTCGGCCTCTTTTGCAGCAGCGGCTAGCTCTGAGCTGACCTGGTGGAGATCAATGCATGGACTCCCACATCCATTCTCAACAACCATTAAAGGAACTGAGGATGAATTCTCTTTTGAACCATCTTGGATAGTTATCATTGCATCCACAAGCAGGCCTCCTGCTTCAGCAGCTTTCCTGAGGATATCACAATGCTATAGACAAGAAGAATTAGTTTATTTGTTCAGATTGGTAAACCAACTTCGTCAATAAAAGAAGAAAGGATAAAACTAAAATGCATCAGAAAGAGAGAATATATTCAAAATACCTTTTGGGAGGGATTTTCATCACTAAAACCACTTTTAATTGTTTTTTTAATCTTATTTTAATGACTAATGCTGAAAGGGACCTTCCAATGGACTGTCAAATGTCTCTTTGATCTATTCCTAGGCAAACCTATGAAACATTATATGATTATAACTGTAGGTTTTGGATCAGGGTTGCAATCCAATTCAGAACCAGAACTCTAGTGCAATATCTGTACCTTCCCCTTTTTGCTCCACTAATTTTATCAACAGACTCATTCTGGTTACCCACGAAACCACACTGAAACCCCAAAATTAAAAGATTTTGTCAAAATTCCCAAAACCCTGGACCTATGTAACTTGGACCTTAGAACATGGAGCAGAGTGGTAGGAAAAGAAAAGAAAAACTCTGGAAAAGCTTCATAAGCTAATAGATTCAGTACAGTAAAATAACATAATGTTCAAATACAGTGGCATTAATGCTTAATTCAATGAAATACAAGGTACTTCCCTCCAACAGCTTCCATTGAAATGGACATTTTATACTGGCTCAAGAGCATCAATATTCAAACAGGCTCCATTTGGTTGCAAGTAAAGGGAAGTGAAATCACTTTTTGAAAAGAAAAAGGGAAGTTTTTTAATCATGATTGTATAACCTACCTAAAACTCTTGCCATATTTGGTAAATATATTTTTAGATATAAGATTAATTTTACTTTTCAAATCAAAGGAATTTGATTGTTTGATTTTAAAAGTAAAGTGAAATTTAATAACCAAATTCGGTATGTTTTGGACTTAGTTACACCATCATGTGAGGTAATCATTACAATAATTTCCAATTTTGTATTGATTTGATTCACTTCCCTTCCCTTTATTTCCCTTGCAACCAAACAGAGTCACAGTGACTTCTTGTGGAACAATCGACACCGGAATCACATAAAAGAGAACAGGACATGGAGCTCTTTTAGGCTGACATTATATTTTTTACTTCTCATCTTCTTTCTTTTTTCTGAGGTTTTCTTTTAGTAGTTTATGGATTTACATAATTTCTAATTTTATATTTTATTTTATAGCTTTTCCTCCCTTTCCTGAATAGTTTCTATCAAGTTCCTAGTTAAACAGAACTATTTACTTGGCAATTCCCATGTCCCTTTAGCCTGCTAATTCTATGCATATATTTAGTTAAAATTTAATAGGGACCACCTGGGATCTCTATATATTTGAATGTCTAAGTAATGGGCATGTGATATGAACTTCTGAAAAAAAAAAGTGGATAAAAAGAACATAAAAGAATCACTTTTTCTGTATTCCTTTATACTATTTTTGTTCTTAATATATTTTTTTTTGATGAGACTGCTGTTCTTAATATTCTAAATAAAATTTCTCTATATCAAATGAAGGTTCACATTTGTCTTAATCATCTTGAAGCATTTCTAACACTGCAGACATTGAGAGTTTTTAATTGGAAAATTTTTATAGATAAATTTTTTAATTGGATATTAAGATATAAGATAGAGAAGAAACTTGATAAGCGTTTGAATATAAAAACCTTGGCAGCCTCAGCTACAATATCAGGAAGTTCCATTGCAGTCACATCATTTAGTGCAGGAAGGGAGTTTGCAACCAGAACAACCTACAAAAATATAGTAAATTTTACAAATAAAAGTGATATACAAAGAATCTGCAGAACAGAATTAATGCCAAACTAGAGCATGCTCCATAATCCATATTAATACAATGACCTTCAAATGCAGCACCCTGTCATACATAAATTCTGAGGAGACCATAAACAATCCCTAAACTTAGTGAGCATGTCAAATGGGATATAAACAATCCCATGATTGTAGCTGAAATTTTGCAGCGACAAGCTTACAATAAAATTACTCACCTACAGTCTCCTCTGTATAACAAGACAGATGTAAGTCATTGGACATGTTTACAAATTTTCTTGCACTCATTTCATAATGGAAATTCGGTAAGAATGTTAACCAACTTAAACAACGTTAACTCAGCCAAGTAGATCTGGACATAGCCCGGAAGATGGTGGGTTGGACAAGTTGGACCAGGGAAAGAATCTAAACCCTTTTTACTAGCATTGCAAACAAACCTACCTCAGTTCCACGGCGGAGCAGTTCCCGTGCCAGTGGAAGCATCCCTAGTACAATATCAGCACCAGAGTTGTCGACAAAGAGCAATGCTCTTTTATGTGGAGGTGGCTTCTTGTCTACAGAACCAAGTATTCTTTCCTTGAAGATGTCAAAATCATCTACCTGCAAGAATGACAAAGGACCACTTATCATGTACTGAAAACTTATTTAGGAGTCACAGCAAATAATGAAGCACCATGGTTTCTTAACAAGTTATTCTGCCACTTGCCCGCCAAGGTCGTTGCATCTTTTTGCGACTCATACGATATATTTCAATGATAGTTCCTTTATGATAGAGATCGACACAAGCACGGGAACCCCAATCAAAAATATTTGCAGCAAGAACACCTTCAATAAGGGCAAGCAATCTTGAGTCCTACAAATTAAAAAAAAATTCAAAATAGTTAGTAGAATGAAAAGGGACAGAAAGATTATGTGGTTTACAAGGAAGCCACCACCTAAATGAACAGTAGTTTCAACCCCAATCTCAAATTTCTCTTGTTTGTCGAGAACGCTGTAAGCTCCAGTATATTTTAATTGCGAACATAAGATATGATAACATGATAACGAGAAAATAAGAATCTGCAAAACGTCCAAGGAGGAGAGCCATTTAACTACACCCCAGCCCCACCCCCCCCAAAAAAAATAATAAAATACACATATATGACACAAGTGTTGTATTTTGCTGCGTTATGCCTTTATGTATGGTCCAAGACACATTAACAGGCTTCTCCGGAACAAAGGGTTTTATGCCATTGACCCTAGGTCAAGGACTTGTTCTAACACCAAAACAACACAATTGCTTGAAGTTGCGGGTAGATGACATAATATCAAATAAATGACAGAACCAATTGTTTTCTTTTGTCCCCCCCACCAAAAAAATTCAACCTCATTTAGGGGCAGAGGATGTAAGCTCACATTGAAACATGATCGGTTCTGGAAAAAATGTCATATCCCTAAATGCCTAAGCAAAAAAAACTAAACATTGTTGTATATGGGCCAAAATAAATAAATAAAAACATAACTGTTGTTGTGTGTGTTGATAGACATTGTTGTAGCCCTTACTTATAGCTCGAGCTTATGGGATAAATGGTTGTAACAATAACTACACATACCTCACTCATACTATCAAGCTCCATGAGAAGGTCAGGTAAAACAGCCAGAGATGCCTCATTTTCCCTGTCACATGCAAAAGAGATAAGGAAATAAAATTTAAGAAATATTAAACATCAGCAATTGAGAATAACATGTACAGACAGAGTAGATGCTTGTATCATGTATCATATGTCTACATGTGTTAGTGCAAGCTATGTGACTGATATCCGTGAAGCAACAAGTATACAAGTCACCATTTCCATAGAAATAAGCATGAAAAGCATATGACTGAGAAATCCATATGAAACTATGACAAAGGAAAGCAAGATCCAATTGTGTAATGTGTATATGTGTGGCTGACCAAGCAATCATCTCTGTAGACTACAGAATGAAAGATAAATAGTATGATGTAACTACCTCTGTTTTATGCTTCTGTAGACATCAACAAACTGGAACTCTCTCAAGCTTTCCTCCCTTAGTTCCAATAGGTTGGCCAGTCCCAATTTTCCATAAGCAGCAGGCTCCTCCATTAACCTATTAGTCAAGTTAAAAGTTTGTAAATGAAAATTATCGAATGGTTGAATTCATGAAAGGTGTGCTCAAAACAGTGATACTTCTGAATGAAATTGATAATATTATTGCAATAACATTCCAAGCCTTGATCAGCTATTTGGCGGTTGGAATTTTGTTGCTTTCATAGATTTCTTTGTGGCAGCTTGGGGGAGGGGGAAGGGTGCCCATTTCAGTTTCTTTATTTTCTTGGACCAGTGCTTGGTGGACCCAGAGACTCTGGCCATCTTTGGATGTATAATCTCCCAGTAGGTATTACTTTGTGGCGAGGAAGTTGGAACATAAGACAAAAAACTTGTGTTAAGCATTCTTAAAGTTACAACCCCCCCCCCCCTGCAATTAACAAAGAGTATAGAGCATAGGATTAACACTGCTTCAAAGAAATATATTATCCAGAAATCTTTCAGACCTATGGGAAAATATATCAAAAAATAGGAATATCTAAAAAATATGGGGGATAAGACATTGTTAGTGTATTGCCTTCTAATGAACAAGAAGCCTCAGTGACTAGAAAATGCATATCATAGAGACTTATACTAATATATTAGATATCTTCTGGGCAAAATGTTGATATGGTTTAATGATTATCAGAATATCATCATCTCACCTCTGTTCAGGACAGGATGCCTTTTTTATCAACCATAATCAATAAAAAAGGACGTGATAGATTCTACAGTTCTATAAAGCTGATGGTAAACTGTCATTACAGTCTATAACATACATGCCACTCACTCACTCAGAACCTATCCAACACCTCCTCAGCAGTGATGCTTGTGAACCTCCATGGCTTTAAACTTTTCCATGTATCTGCTCAATCATTAAAAGAATGTATTTCCCCATGAGGGGAGTGGGAGCTGAAAAGATTTGTTCTGAAGCTAAATTAAACAAAATGCACAATGCAGTGTATAAGGGATTATTTATATGGAACTATTACCTCCTCAAGTGGGCAGAGAATGCATGAGCAAATGCATCACCCATTCTTTTAGCATCATCAGTTCCCCCTTCACTAGCAACTGCCTATGCATATAAAGATCACATGATTAGAAAGCAATTCTAGAAATTATCATACATCAGTGCTCCAAAATATTCATGGGGTAGACCATAAATTAGATAAAGTTCCCATCTCCCCTAAAAAAAGGAATAAAAATAGAAAGTAGTACTAATATTACAATCAAAAGCTCCAAATATCTGGGACTTGAAATTCCTTAATGGTTTTGGAATTTCAAGAAAAAGGTTACCTCTTAAAGATATATGGTGTCATTATTTCTTCAACTATGATAAGCTTTCAAAAGAGCGGCAAATGGCAAGACTGATGTAGATAGTGGGAATTTTCTTTCTTAACTGTAGTACAGTCGGTAGAATAAATTTTAGCATTATAATTTTCAGAATGCATTGGACTTTCATAATTCAAACGATAGAAGTTTAATATGAGCTGAACTGCTCATATTTGCAAAACCATTAGGATCGCCTAAGATAGCTTCAAGATAGCAGATGTTATATATCCAGAGTGCTGTTCCCATATCGGCTAGTTTTTATCCAGTAAAAAATTAGAATACAACAGGGAAAATGTGAATTTTATTGTGTGCACGGGAGGTGGTTATGTAGATGGGGATGCTATTGTAGCTTTTATTTCTTTTTTTCTTTTTTTGTAGGGCGTAGGATGTGATGGGTTCTTCTGCAGCTCGCTTTGCTCATTGGGTTTGAAATCTTGGGTTGGGGGTTGGCTGTTCCTTTTTTGTCATTCGTAAATCTTCTTTTATTTTCTTATTAATATATTTTTCCTAAGATTAGAAATTAAAAGAAAAATCTGCATCAGAAATCTTGGTGGTACCAAGGTGTCAGCAGCAAGGAAGCACTGCAAGTCTCGGGACCACACATACACATACATGATATGCCTCATTTGGGACAGACTTGCAGCATTAAGAGCTTAAAAAGAAATATTCCAAGTGTATAAGAAAAACATATATACCTTATCAACAAGGTCTGGCAAATGCTCGGACAACACAGTGAACCAATACCTATAGAAAGATACAGTTCCCAGGTTAACTAAAGAATGTTACAGCCCACTTTAGATTTTCAAAATGGGATCTGCATTCAGTGGGAAAGGAATTTTCTCCAATAGAAGCGCAAATGCATATAGTTTGTACTTACTCAAGCTCACTGTGATCAGATAGATCAATGGTGTTAGGTTCATACCTGTATTACAAGAAGTAATTATAATGTGAGGAGAATGGGAAGCAAATGGATGAAGCTCTATCTCACATAATAGAAACAATACCATGAGGAACAGAAAACAGTCAGAGAAAAACCAACCATCCAAAACAATAAACGTAAATTGGAGGCAGCAAAATGTACCTCCCCCCCCCCCCCTCTTCTAAAAAGGAAAAAAAAAAACTCTTATAAATAATCATACACTTGCAGGGACAATAAAATGAATTGTGAAGGATTAGACAAGGAGAATTTTTTTTTCTATTTTTAATTTCTCCCAGATGAAGTAAAAACACTGATCATGTTCTAAGATTTCCCCTTTGTTCTCTTTCTTGTCCTTAGTGTAGTTAAGTGATAAGATGTACATGGTCCTACAGTACTACTAAGAAGGATGCCAAAAGAGAACAGGAAACATGCCAAACCAGTAAACACTAAGTAAGCTACAAGGGTACGTCACAGTCTACATGAAAAACAACAATCAAAAAGTCAAATCTCCATGAAGAATATATTATTGCATATTTGCCATGATACCACCAGGAAAGTTCTACATCTCTTCTTGCTACATAAATATTATAATAACAGATGGCAACCATGTATCAAACACATCACTATTATAATAACACATGGTAACCATGTATCAAACTATTCATAAGTAACATTAATAATGGTTTTATATTGAAAAACTATTTATATAATATAGGCAGCAGACTAAGAAAAAAAATACTACATACGTCTTTGGGTCTGCCAGCAATGGAAACACCTCCAATGTAGGTACCAAATGAAGCACACCAACGTTTAAAGCAGCACTTGCATCAGAACGCAGAGTATTTCCTTTGGACAAAGGTACCTCAAAGCCACCAGGGCCAGTGGTTCCCAGGGGAGCCATTGGCACGGGGGCAATAATTTCAGTGCTCTTCTGCGCAAACTTCTCCATCCATGAAATCTGCAAATGACATCCACAACTTGATGTCTATGAGGGGTTCTAAGAGCTAATTTAACAGAGAGAGAGAGAGAGAGAGAGTGAGAGAGTTCTCAACATCAGGAAAATGATTATGGAGAAACCATCAGGTTTAAGATTTTTCTCGATCTATTAAGATATTTCTTTTTTCACATTCTATAGTAACAAAGGGTAAAAATGACAGTGATGACCCATCCCCTTGAAGGGTTTTCCTCTGTTCAGAATATATAATAGTTTACAGCCTTCTGAAACCCACAAATTCGTGGGCCCTACTAGTGTTTTGTTAGAGCTGAAAGGGCTATGGATTGAGATGAACATAGATCCAGAAAATAATTCTCGAGTAATTTTTCGCAAATTTTATTTGCACGAATTTTGCATACTAAGTGGCTTAGCCTCATTATGCTCCTCTTTGTCATTCATAGAACTTACTCCCATTTTGTTTTCTGTTCTGGACCTACCCAGCCCGGGGAGAAGCTATCTAAGTGCCGTGCAGCTTTGCTGGGCCTGGGCTGAAGCCCTATGATACCATTGTAGCTCCACAGAAATTATTGATTGGCATGCAGCAAATCAGTAAGTACATTCATGTCTAATTCCTTAACTTGTTCTCAGCTTTGATTAGCATAGAATAAATATTTGGTGTTGAAGACTGATTTTCTCATCATCAATGTGAACCATACCAAATTTATGCACTGCTATGCTTCACTGTAGGTGGGTATGTAAGAATAAGAGACTCTACATTTACAGTTCTTATTGAAATCTACATTTGTGCATATCTCGTGTTCTGTATGATTCTGCTTCTTGACTTTTAAATGAATACACTTCTATCGGATATCACATGCATGTAGACAACCAGCATCATGGTGATGTAGACAAGCTGATGTGTGGCAAGCATTATGCTAGAAGTAAGCATTAGAAGAGGGCTGGTTCACTTATCCAATTGGTGGACCAACAATTGGGCCATAGTGTCATGGCCATTTCGTCCAGCACTGTTCGCATGGCCTACGGTCTTGGCATAGGTGGGGCTTGAGAGTTAGCCATGGCATGGGGATGATGCCTAAAGGCATTTTTGTAATTAAATTCTATGAGTATGATTTTTCAGGGGGGGGGTAATGTCTCCTTCTGGAAAAGTACAAAAAGCATCCTAAAATCACCCATTTGATTGAGTATGCTACTAATAGATCTCTACCTCTTATTATAGTGTGTACTTCCGGAGGAGCACGCATGCAAGAAGGGAGTTTGAGCAGTAGTTTTGGAACAGTTAGATAGAGGTTTGTGATTGCAAACGGCTTATTCCTGGCTTCCCGCCATATACGGACGGATTGACTCCCCTTACTCAACATAGGGCCCACACATAGGGGAGTGATAGGTTGTCAAGGTGTACAGCCTTTGGTTGCCTGCTCCCTATGCTAGTGGCTTGAGGCCCATTGTCCTGCTACACACTTTGCTTAGTGATCCCCTTAAGATTGCTAGGTTGTAATGTTTCCCTTCAATTAACGGAAGTGCTTTGTCTTCCTACCATCTGTGTGTCTTTGCCTTGCTTTCCTCCCTTCCTTTTGTGGCTTGTTTAGGCTTACTCATAGCATCGCGTGCTAGTGAGTGCCACACGGACACCCAATTGAGTATGTCAGTGACAGTTGGTATCAAAGCCACATCTGATCATAGGAGAAGCCATGGGCGAAAACCTATAGACACAGTCGAGCACGAGGACTCACCTCGATGCACTCGAGGCCCAAATGCAAACACTTAGGGGGTGGTTAGAAAACCTACCCACTCTAGTAGTGAGGGTTGCTATCCTGGGGCAGGGCAACAACTGCTCGTTGAGAAGGTGGACGCCCTTGATGAGGGGTATACACAGCTCTCTAATACCCATGGTTCAAAATTTCGCGATATATCGGCATATTTCGGAAATCTCGACACTACCAAGACAAGATGGGCCTACAAAATGAAAAAAGTTAAACTTTCGTGACATTTCGGTATATTTCGGTATGTCACCAAAATATCGCCGAAATGTTACAAACCCATCACGTGACTCTTTAACCCTTCGACTATAAAAGCAGAATCTCGCATATCTCGGTCGAAATTTCGACTGAGACCTTGCAGAGACTCTCTTTTGTTCCTTCTTTTTTTTTATCTTCCAAGCCTCTTCCAACTTGTTCTTCATCATTTTCGACGGATCGTCGCTGGAAACACGTCGGAAACACCTCCTAACATATTTGTGAAGGCTTTTTCACTGTTTAAGGTAATTTTTTTCTTCTCTAAAACTATTTTTTTGAAAATACTATGTTCAATACTAGTTGGATGGTGATGATATTATTCTATGTTAAACACCAGAGGCCGATCTACAACCTCACAGTGTTGAAATTTTTTTTCCATATGTATTTTATTTTTTTAATTTTTTGATTTACAAAATTGATTTTTCTACAACAAAAATAGGAAAAAGTTTTGGGTAATATAAATTGGATGGGTATCAATTAAATATATGTTAGACACCAATGGCCGATCTATGGCTTCACGCTGTCGAAAATATTTTTTGCCAATAAATAATTAATTTTATTTTCGAAAATTAAGAAAAATATTTAAAAAATAAAAAAAAGTAAATAAATAAGGAAAAATATGAGGTCTTGGTTTGAAAAATCATAAAAAAATATGAAAGTAATTTATACATGTTTTTGAAGTGCATTAGATATATATTATGTTTAATCATTTCGATTTGTTGTGTTAGGTCAATATTTATATGAAAATTATTTATAAAAAAATTATTTTTAATTATGAGAAAAATATAAGGATTAGGGGAAAATATTAAATAGCTATACAATTGTTTTCGTAGTCTCAAAGTCTCAATTGAAGTGCTTCTACATTAAGTTTTTTATTATTTGTTTTACTTACATTGCAGTAAACAAGTATTATTATGGCGGATCGTGAAAGACAACGTGCGAAAGGAAAGCAGAGGGTAGGAGAAAGTAGTCAACAAAGGGAGCAGAGGGAGCAAAGGCCAGTGAGGCAGCCTAGGGGTGACATTGCATGGTTACATGGAGTACTAATTGATGGGGATAAGAGAAAATCACAATGTAACTATTATCACATGCAGTTTTTGGGAGGTGGGTCCAGTACACTTAAACAACATCTGACTGGAGGATCTAAAGATGTTGTAGCTTACCATATGGTCTCTACTAAAGTAGCTAGGGAAGTTGGTGAAAGTTTGAGGGGGAAGATGAAGAGGAAGGCTGACAAGCATAGGGTAAGGGAACAACTTGAGGAGGCAGTGAGGAGTTCAATGGGAGGAGGAGAAGGAGAATACCATGATGATGATGATGACAATGATGACCCATCTATGTGCCTACTAATATACAAACACCACAGGAGGCTAGGATTTGTTTTATGAAAGTTGTGAGTTGTGAGTTGTGACTTTGTGTATTGAATATTGAACTATTGACTATTATGGAGTTTATGAGTTATGACTTATGAACTTATGCACTTATGCCTTTACGAGTTTAAAGTTTAAACTAAAGGCTACATTTAACTTTGTTTTTTTGTTTCATTGCTTTGTTTAAATTTCTTATTATGTCTTTTAGTACTTAAACAATGTGTATTTAACTATTTATACATCAGGGTTCGACCGTATACTGTCAATCAAGGGTGCAAACCCAAAACACCACTTTGAGTTCATTTTTTTGCAATATGAAGGTTTAAATGTATTTATTTAGCTTAATTAAGGGTGTACATGAAGTATCAAGCCTTAATATGGCCAAAAACCCACCGAGATGGAGTGCCGAAATATGACAGAAAAAATACCATATTTCGCCGAAATTTCGGAATATTTCGGAAATTTCGACCAGCCCGAAATGGCGAGATGAGACGAAATTTCGAACTATGCCAATGCCATGGAGATGTGCTAGAAGAAGACACAAGGGGCATAGTGGCAGCCCTACAGGCTTCAATTGAGGAATTAACAAGTTGAGTCAACTTGCTAGTGAGGGCAGTTGGCTCTAGTGATGCCGGGGTGATAGAACCTCGTCCTCGTGTGAAGGAACCTGAGCCGAGCAAGTATAGGGGTGCTCGAGATGCCAAGGAATTAGAGAATTTCTTGTTTGAGATGGACCAATACTTCCGCACCATAAAACCAAATGAGGCAGGCAAGGTGTCGATGGCTACGATGCATCTCTCGGGAGATGCAAAGTTGTGGTGGCGCTTGCGTTACAATGCCATCCAAAAAGGGTCCTGTACTATCAACACGTGGGAGGACCTAAAGAAAGAGTTGAAGAGTCAATTCCTCCCTGAAAAGTGAAAACGTCAACTACCTTTTTCGACTTAAGCTTCGCTAGCTGTAACACACTGGCACAGTATGAGACTATGTCAAAGAATTTATGACCTTAATGCTTGACATCAAAGACATGTCTGAGAATGATAGGGTGTTCCAATTCATTGAGGGCCTCAAACCTTGGGTTAGGACCGAGATGCACCGACAAAGGATATAAGACCTTGTGTCGACTTATGCAGCTGCCGAATGCATAATGGACTATGTTCAAACCCCTGCAAAAAGGGCTCCTATGTCAACTAGTGGGGGCGGACGGTTCGGAAATACCTACAACAACAATAGATATCAAGGTGAAAGGGACTTTAGTTCCAATAGGTCTGCTCCCTCCTCAAAAGGCTCCATCGTTTCGACGGCTGGGTCAAGACCAACCTCACGGTGTTTCTTATGTAAAGGATCACACAGAAGCCAAGAGTGCCCATATAAAGAAACCCTCAATGTTGTACAAGCTTCATCTCCGCCTGTTGTGGAGGTAGAAAGTAGGAGTGGTGAGGATGATGAGCCACAAGTGGGACCCATCGACTGTCGTATGCCTTAAAGGGACAGGTTGATGAGAAGAAGGCTGCGTCCTAAGGGTTGATGTTCATTAATTCCAAAATCAATAGAAAACCCACTATAGCAATGCTAGACACAAGAGCCACCCACAACTTCGTCTCTAAATCATAGGCAAAATGACTTGGTTTGAACTTGGTGAAGGACTTGAGTTGTACCAAGGCCGTTAACTCCGCTGCCCGACCAGTGATTGGCACTGCTAGATCTGTTCTTGTTGAGATGGGGTCTTGGTTTGGACATACAAACCTAATAAAGATATCCATGGATGACTTTCAAGTCATCTTGGGCATGGAGTTCTTGCAAAACCATAAAGCAGTGCCCATGCCATGTTTAGAGTCTTTATGTTTGTTCAGAGACAAGCCTTGTGTTGTTCCTGCTATAACCCATAAAAGCACTAGTGGGACCATATCAGCCATTCAACTAGAGAAGGGGCTGAAGAGGGGGGAACTCACCTACCTAGCTGCCTTGAAGGTTGATACTGATGAGATAACCTTGAAGCCAGTACTCGACAAAGTATGTGGCATTGTGGCATATTGAAAGAATTTGAAGATGTGATGCCCTTGGAGCTGTCAAAACACCTCCCTCCTCGGAGTGCTATAGACCATGAAATTGAGCTCCTCCCTGGAAGTAAACCACCTGCAAAGGGTCCCTATTGTATGGCACCGCACAAATTAGCTGAGCTCTGTAAACAATTGGATGGGGTACTTGAAGCTGGATTCATTCGACCCTCCAAGGCACCGTATGGGGCTCTAGTACTCTTCCAACGTAAGCATGATGGAGCTTACAATTATGTGTTGACTACAGAGCTCTCAACAAGGTCACCGTTAGGAACAAATACCCTATACCCTTGATTGCTGACTTATTTGACCAACTTGGAGGAACCAATACTTCTCTAAGGTTGACCTGAGATAGGGGTACCACCAAGTTTGAGTTGCAGAGGGTGATGAGCCTAAGACCACTTGAGTCACTAGATATGGCGCCTTTGAGTTCCTAGTTAAGCCATTTGGCTTGACCAATGCCCTAACAACTTTTTGTACACTGATGAATCAGATTTTCCATGATTGTCTGGACAGGTTTGTGGTGATGTACCTTGACGACATTGTGGTGTATAGCTCAACCCTAGAAGAGCATCTTGAACACCTTAGAAGGGTCTTTCAACTGCTGTGGAAGGCCCCGACCAATGTTCGTGAGTTGTGGTCATTCCTAAGGTTGGTGAACTACTGCTGGTGATTTATTGTTGGATACTCTAGAAAGACTACTCCATTGACATATATGCTGAAGAAAGATAAGCCATGGGTATGGTCTAATGCAAGTGCTCGAGCCTTTGAAGAACTCAAGCTTGTTGCCACCTGTGAATTAGTTCCTGGACTCCTCAATGTGACCAAGCCTTTTGAGGTGCGGACTGATGCCTCAGACTATGCCATTGGTGGAGTCTTGGTACAAGAAGAACACCACGTTGCCTTTAAGAGCTGAAAACTATCCGGGATCGAGCGACGCTATACGGCTCAAGAGAAGGAGCTTTTGGCAGTGGTACATTGCCTCCGAGTATGGAAGCACTACTTGCTTGGGTCCAACTTTGTAGTAAAGACCGACAACGTAGCAATGTCTCATTTCATGACCCAACAGAAGTTATCACAAACAGGCTCACTGGCAAGAATTCCTATCTGAGTTTGACATGTCCCTTGCGTACAAGCCTGGCCGGAGGAACAATGTGGCAGACGTTCTTAGTCGCAAGGCCGAACTAACAACACTACAACAAGAGCCAAGGCGATACACAAGCCAAGTAGGCACCAACTTATTGTTGAAGATCAATCAAACTCCCTTTGGTCTCTGATAAAAGCTGGAGGAACCAAACGGTTTTGGGAAGGGGATGGACTACTTTACACCAAAGGCAGCCGTCTTTAAATCCCTCGGTCTAGGAACTTAAGGAAGGAGTTGATTAAGGAATGCCATGACACTTCATGGGCAGGACATCCTGGTGGGCGCCACACCTTTACCTTGCTAGAAACAGTCTACTATTGGCCCCGCATGAGAGACGATGTGATGGAGTATGTCAAACTTGCTTGGTGTGCCAACAAGACAAGGTTGAGAGGAACAAACCCTTGGGTCTTTGGGAGCCATTGCCAATACCCCAAAGACCATGGGAAAGTGTCTCTCTTGACTTCATTTGTTCCTTGCCAAAAGAAGAGGAGTATGGATCTGTGCTAGTGGTGGTAGACAGATTTTCCAAGTATGCAACTTTCATCCTTGCTCCTACCCACTGCACAGCGAAGGAGATAGCTTTCTTGTTCATGAAGAATGTGGCCAAGTACTGGGGCATCCCTCAAAACATTGTGAGTGATAGAGATCTAAGATTTACCGGGAAGTTTCAAACTATTGGGATCTCAGCTAGACATTGCATCAAGTGGCCACCCCCAAACAGACGGCCTAACAGAGTGATTCAACGCCCTCCTCAATGACTACTAGCGCCACTTTGTGCAAGCCAATCAGAAGAACTGGTTGAACTTGTTGGACATTGCACAATTTTCCTTTAACCTACAACCGAGCTCCGCCTCGCTCAAAAGCCCTTTTGAGCTCGCCACTGGCCAACAACCATTAACACCCCACATGTTGGCTGTTGGTTACAAAGGAAACAATCCTGCAGCCCATCGGTTTGTGAAGGATTGGGATGATAATGTCAAAATGGCTAAGGCTTACCTAGAGAAAGTCGCTCACCGCATAAAAAAATGGGCCGATCTAGTAAAGGAGACCTGACAAGTTCGACATTGGAGACATGGTTCTTGTGAAGCTTCATCCAGAGCGACTCAAGATGCTTCGAGGCACAAATGAGAAGTTAGTACGTTGCTACAAGGTCCCTTTCCCATCATCAAACAAGTTGGCAAAGTCTCTTATCGTGTGTAGCTTCCCATCTGGCTCAAGCAACTTCTTCCAGTCTTCTATGCCAGTTGCTTAAAGCCTTGTCATCCCGATCAGGACGACCCAGCTCATAACATTTCGAAGTTTCCTCCAACAGTAGTGAAGTTTACCCCAACAAAGGATGTCGAATACATTGTAGCTGAGCGACGAAAGCAGGTTCTACCCAACAAGCCTTCATTGATGGAGTACCTAGTCAAGTGGAAGGGCTTGCCAGAGTCCGAAGAAAGTTGGGAACCAGTGACATCCCTACTGAGTTGACGAGGGCGTTAACATTACAAGTGGGGGAGAATGTCACGGCCGTTTCATCCAGCGCTGTTCGCATGGCCTACGGTTGTGGCATAGGTGGGAATTGAGAGTTTGTCATGGCATGGGGATGGTGTAATTAAATTTCTATGAGTAGTTTTTCAGGGGGGGTCATGTCTCCTGGAAAGTACAAAAAGCATAAAAGCATCCTTATAAGGGAGTGACAGGTTGTCAAGGAGTGCAGCCTTTGGTTGCCTGATCCTATTCTAGTGGCATGAGGCCCATTGTCCTGCTACACACATCGCTTGGTGATCCCCTTTAGATTGCTAGGTTGTAAAGTTTCCCTTCAATTAATGAAAGTGCTTTGTCTTCCTACTATTTGTGTGTCTTTGCCTTCCTTTCCTCCCTTCCTTTTGTGGCTTGTTTAGGCTTACTCATAGCATCGTGTGCTAGTAAGTGCCGCACAGCCACCCAATTGATTAGGTCCGTGACAATAGGGCCAACCAGCCTTGATCTGGGCCAGCCCACTTGGGCTGGGAGTTTGTTGGGTCTCTCAAACCCAAATCGTGGGGGGTAGAATAGTCCTTTTTTATTGTCATTCTTTAAGTACAAGCTGGTTGGATGATGGGTGCTTCATAAGGTGGGGACCACATGACAAGAAGAATCTTCAGTGGGGGTCCACAAGGAGAGGAGGCCGGCTGCTGGACTTATAGAAGACTATATTTACTTTCTAACTCTTTGAATCCTAGTTTCTAATTTCAGAACATTGTCAAGTTAAGTTTCTAATTTCTTGTAACTTGAGGGGCAAGATATTGCTCCCTATTTATATATAAGGCTTTTAGAAGCCACCCCCATGATTAATGAAGTTGAATTGATATTGCTTTGTGTAAGATTTCTTGTCCTAGTATGAGGATGAAGGGCTGAGAGAGCCTGTCTGAGAGAGCCGAAACCTTATCCCCTTTTCTCATATCTTCTATTTTCTTCTTTCTTCATTATCTCCTCTACCTCCATTGAGTTCTGCTTGTGCTGCTCTTATTGACTGCAAAGCTGCTACTGGATAACACCTTGAACATCCTGCGGATCTGCTCCCCAGCCTTTGTTTTGTCCTGAAGCTTCAAACTCAAACAACTCTGCAACAAGTCCTCTGATCCAGTAGAGGCTTTGGGGGCTGAACCCTGTCAAGGAGTGCTCCACTCGATCCCTTGTTTGGAGTCCAAATTCCCACTGGTATGCAAGATCTCACATAACCTTCTAATTTTGAGTCTGCCTCACATCTCAGTTGTCAGCCATCAGAATTGGCTAAGTTTTGGAGCAAAGGTTCCCCCCATCACCTACCCCACTCGATCCAAGTTTAGTTGCAACCTGCTGACTAGTTTGGTTCCTACACTCAATTCCCTGTTTACACCCTACCTTCTAATTTGGTGACCTGCTTCTACTTGTGTTTCAGGCCATCCAAATCAGCCACAACTTGGAGGTTTAGTTGACCTTACCAGGGCCTATACTCGACCTTGATTCCAGCCCCAATACTTGGCTGGTTGCAAAGAATCAGACCACCTTTTAATTCTGGTTTTGAACCTGGTTTAACCCTGTAGTTGGAGTTGGTTACTAGTTGACTGATTTACTATATTGTGGGTATTTGGGGTTAGCTTGCTATTCTAGCCTCACATTACCTGGAGCCCATTGTGTAGTGGGAATGTTAGGATCTCATTTATGGACTGCAGTTAGTAATAACTACGACACAGAATCTCCAATGAAGCAGAAGCATTTTTCCCTGATAGGATCATAACTTCTCTCCAGTTTTCTTTTTTTTTTTGGTCATTGACTACCCAGTCATCAACTAGAACCTAGAGCCCCGGGGTAGGCAGGGGGGGGGGGGAGGGTTGAACACCAGACCTTCTGCATCTTACACCAGACCTATATCTGGCAGAGCCCATTGACCTGCAGTTCATTCCCAACTTCTCTCCAGTTACACTCATGGAAGTGTGTATTTATACACAGTAATGAAGAAAGGAGAGAGTTTAAACTTCGATATGATGGAAAATGAATGATTATAAGCTCACTGGAGGCATTACCCTCAGCTTTGGAGCTCATCAATTGTATTAAGTGATTTACTCTGGATCCCAAGTAGTTGGGTTAAGGCATTTGTGCGGCTGAGTTGAGCATGTAAACATTTGACCATTGACCTGTTTCCTACATACTGAATTTCGTAAGCTATTTGAAGGTGCCATCAACACAATATTCTGGATTCTGGTGGCAGCAAAGCGTGCAAAGAAACTGAATCGGGCTAATTTTTGGAGGCACATCAACGACTCTATACTTGAACTTTTGTAAATCAAATTAGCCTTGAAATCTTATTTATTCATGGGCAACGTCTTTTTGAACCAGTACAACGAGGAAGAAGAAGATGATTATAATCATTTAGGTCTAAATGAAACAAATGTAGAACAAAATGACAAGAAGCTAATAAATTACAAAGAATATACAAAAAAAAAAAACTCTGCTGAAACCCCAGAAGAATTCATAAGACTATTTTCTAACTTTAAATATCACCTAGACCTATTTGACATGATTTCATTTGTCTTGCCATGTTGGTAACACTATAATTTTAGCACAAGACACCCCTTTTGGCAACAGTAACATACTAGACTGAAGGTGTAGTCCCACCAGGGCCTCTTCGAGTTCATGTTTGATGCCTCACATCTGTATCTCATACCAACTATATTGTTGATGTCTGAGCCACATAAACATTACATTGTATACTTGCCTTCTCTTTCAAATCCCCAAGTGGTGGACCATGAATTTTTCCTGCTACGTAGGGTGCACCCATTGGGAATCGTTCCACTAACTGATGGGCCATCAAGTCATCAAGACCATGCTTTTCGTAGCTCATGAATGCACCTAAAGCTCCCAAAAACCCCTCATGCCGCAAAAACATTGCCTTTGCCTGACCTTTTGACCTAAAAAGTTAAGTTGAAATATTGGGTTGATGAGTGTGAGAAAGACACAAGGACGTTACATCAGGGCAACATAAAATCATCGCAGGAAAGAAAAAGGTTGTGAAACTCAAAACTCTTCAAGGCTTGATAGAGTAGTTCTAGTCCTTGATACTCACCAGAAATTTACTGCAACTGAAAGAGTGTCCATGGTGTAAGCATGACCTCGTATAAAAAATCCTCCGAAAAAGATACGCTTGATCCCAAACCGAAGCGCATTCAAGTATGAGACCTACTATGGAGGAAGCCAAATCAGAAACACTGCAATAAAAAAAGCATAACCAGATTCATCTTTTTACAACTTCAGCTAATCTAGCTCACATGCTTGTGCAACCCCCCCCCCCCCCACCCTCTCTCTCACAACACTCTGCATGCGTAAAACACACAGAATATTTGCATATTTGACAGAAAATATCAGATCTTGGATCAGGGTTGCCACTCTCATTTATATCAGGTCAGATTTCAAAGAAGTATATCCGAATCCAATTCAGTTCAGTCTAAATGAAATGTTAATAAATAAGTTACCATCCCAAACACAATTCCAAATCCAAACTTTCATGATAGCCCTTAAAGCTTAGTCTATATTATGTGAAAAAACAGACTCTATGAAGCTCACCTGCCCAATATTATATGAAATCATTCGGAGGAGGGATAAGGAGATGTCTTCAGGTCTGTAGTCCTCAAGCTCCTTGTTCTCATAAATTGCCTTCCCAAAGCTAGAAGCAATGGTTGATGCGGACAGTCCAATCTGTGACCATTTAATTAAATAAGAGTAACTAGGTAATTCTAGCATAAAAACAGGAAAACTTGCATCCTAACACAATATTCAAAACCACAAATCTAACACACATAACTATCTATAAATTAAGAAGTACAACCATCCAAGACCAAGAGAAAATATCTTACTAATAAAAAAAATTAAATTCCTCTGACTTGCTGATAAAGCATTCACTCTTCAGCTAATCCAAAATACACCAATTACTAAGTGCAAGAAATAGGTCATTCCGCAACCCACCTACCCACCCACCCCACCCCCGCCCAAAAAAAAAAAGTCCCATCTATTCAAATATTTGGCTGTACGAATCAAGAGAATGGCAACCTGGACTCCACCTTATGACACACAACAATACCCATTCAATTGGGGAATGGTGCGAACAGAAGATATGATGACAGACATTTTTTTACTTCAGTGCTAATCGAGATGTCTACAGTATAAATATGACTCATAAGATATAAATATATCTGCTCTCAGCTTCTGGTCCATATACATCCAAGAATTACAAGTGCATTGTACCACAATATCAGTAGTATTTTGCTTCAGTTCTGAGCAACTGTGTACATATACAAAGTCTAAAGTATCAATACGTATCCTAAGATACAGTCTGTTAGATATCTATTTTTGGCCTATGGTCACAAACACATGTGACTTGTCAAAAAAAAAATTCCAAGTGCATTGTACCGTAATATCAGTATTGACTGAAAAGAATTGGTAACCATACATGTAGATACACATGGAAAAACATCAATACTTAAAACAGTACTTTAGAGCTATATTCTCTTTCAAAATTCCTTTACTGGTTCTACAATCTCCAACATTTTCTTGTCATGTTCATACATTAAAGAGGTGGGGGGCATCAAGTTGAACGCAAAAAAATTATTAAATATGCATGTGAACTAAATTTCCATTCAATTTCTTTCATTTAACAATAGATACGATCTTGTTTACTACTCACAACCACTAGTGCTCTTGTTCAAATCAAAAGGAAATGGGGAAAAATTGAATATCCCCAAGATACAAGTGTACAGAAAAGCAGAAACTACCCTAGTTTAAGCCCACATATCTCTTAGAACCTTGAAACCAGCAACCTATTTCTAAACACAACCAACCCTACTTGCATGACATAGGGGCTAGATGGCCCTTCCTGCAAGCTGTGATGATGATTGCCAAAAACATTAACCAAGAAAGGTTGATTAGACATTATATGAAATACAATATGCACAGGGATATGAATAGTGTATCCTTTAGATGTCTAGCTTCAACATTGGTGTCCAGTGGAAGGGAGGTTGACTTCTAAGGCTTGCTTAGGCCTTTTTCACAAATATATGTTTTCAAATTAGGATCTCTCACCCCATAACTTCATTTCCCAAGTACCAAGAAAAAATGAGGAGTTTATCAGCAGAGACATCTTTTTAGAAGAACCTATAGGTTTCCACCTCTAGGGGGGGGGGGGGAAGATATCTCAACTGTTTTTCAAGGCTTTAGCATGGCTACAGTAATAACCACACGTCCACACCCGCAATTTAGTAGCTTAATTCACAAACTGTGATTTCATATAAAATGTTAACTTTAGTCTGTTCTCATGCATGGCATTTCATCCATACTGTTTTATCCCAAGATATGCATCCTAGAGTTGGCTTATTTACACAAAGTTAACATATTATATTTGAATAGATACCTTGCAGGATTTATACCTTGGAATAATCCATACCGCCATAGATATCTCCAACAAGCATGTCTATTTTTCTATTATCTCCTCGCTGACTCAACTCCAGCAACTCATCAAAGCTGGAAGTAGAAAAACAGAGGTGAGCATTAAACAAGAAACTAAAGTTGAAGCTAGAATATCATGGAGACATGGACAATACAAAATGAGTTGGAAGATCATAAGGACCTCTTGCACTTTGTCAAAAGTCTTCCCAAGCCCCAGTATGTTCCACCACCAACATTTGTCCCACTAACTCGCTGAAACTTTCCCTCTCCATCCACCTAAACAACCACCTCAAAACAGTGAGCCCTTAATTCTTTTAAACCTCAACAGTAAAATAAGACGAGGAAAGCCATGAGCACAACCTTGATCATGCCAACACCAGATCCAATATTAACAAGGAGATACGGGAACAAATCATTATGGTCAATTTGCACAAATTCTTTCTGACCCTCCATGTGTGTGAAAGCTTCATGTCGGATTGCCTACTCAGAACACAAGTAAAATGTCTGTTGAGATTCTTAATTGAGTACAATAATCCAAGAGAATAGTGGAAACCATGCAGTTGAGGAGATAAAAATTCAGCATTACATTGAAAATAAAATATATGCCCCTTTCTGTAGTAGACACAGTGTTTCTCAAGATGAATGGACCAACTAGTAACTCCAATAAACAATCTCAATATGCTAAAGGGAACTGGAGCACAAAAAAATCCTTTAGATATTCCAGTGTGCATCATAGAGCAGAGACTGCCAAGCTAAACTCTTTACTGTTATTTTCACCAGTAGATACAATCGATCATTTAACCACATCTGGTAATTCCATAGTTTCAAGGATTTGTTAATGGCAATCCAGCAGAGAGCCAGTTGGGGCTATCCAAGTCGGTGGAGGGGTGTCATGTCGATATATCGATATGTCGTCCGCCATGGTGATCATATCGACATGTCACCCACCATGGCGATCATATCGACCATGTTTTATTTTTTATTTTCTCTATTTTTAATGTCATTTAGTACGCTATAATATATACCCTATAACATCAAAAATTAACATGAAAGTGTACTACTAGTCTACTATGGTTTAATTCATGAAAGTGTAATATCCATTAGTGTATATGAAATCATGGATTATCAAATAATTGATAGCAATAGTCTTACTGATAATAAAGTTGAAAAATCATGAGAGTTGAGATATGATTCATATGAAAGTGACTACAAAATTAATAAAACAAAAAAACAATTACCAGAACAAAATTTATATTGAGTGAATAAAGCTAATAAACAATCTATCTAAATAAAAAAAAAAATTTGCTGATGTGAATATGTGATTGTGTATTAGTCAATAGTGTATTAGTGATTTCTGTTTGATGTTTTTTTTATTTTTTTTATGTTAAGGAAAAAGCATTAAAATAAAAAATGGTTTAAAAAATTAAGTTTTATAATTTGAAACAACCATGTCGCCCGATATGGCCATATGTCGTGATATGGCGTCCAGGAGGCCATATCGGTCGATATTCTTACATCATCCATATTGGTGGTTGATATGCCTACTTCTCCAGCGATATGATGCCATGGCGACGCCATGACAACTATGATTGAAACATTGTACTAAGAGTTCTCAGTTGGTCAGGCAGTTTCAGTGACTAGTCAAATAAATCAACTGAGGATTGAGCCCCCAAAACAGGTAGAAGGCTGGGCATTTTTCAGACATTGGTTCTTATATTCTTGTCACTGGCTATGTATCATATATAGCTTTAGGATCCACAACTATGTGGTCATTATATAAAACTTAATGTCTAATAGATTAACACATAGCCAAATCCTCATGTTATTGCACTTGTTACCCCCTTCTCCTTCTTTTTTGCAAGACTCCCTATGTACCAGATTAATTTTCTTTTCTCCTCTCCAATGAACCCCCATGTGTCATTCTGACAAAGTTCCCTTAACTGTTCACATGGGAATAATCCTGAATCAAGGATGGTACATGCAGGATTTAAAGTAGCCGTACGTGTCGTATCTTATCGGCAGATAAATATCGGTATCGGTCGGTACCAATACATCTTTCTTTTTTAAAAGAAAATGGTTTGTCTCGGATTGTATCGAAATGTATCAGCCGATACGGGCTGATACGATACGATACGACCAATACATATTGATACCATCGATACGCTTGGTAAAGGGTTCCGTGGGTGGTTTAATACGTATCGATTCGTATCGATCGATACGGCTCGATACATCTCAAATTCTCACATACCGATACCATCGATACATTCCATAACAAAACCCTTTTCACTCACAGACTTGATACAGCTCCTATTCTAACGGGAAAATGAAGGAAAACTCTCAACCAAGAGTCTAAAATCTTGTATTTAATCTTGGTTTTTCACACTTTTGGACTAAAAAACGAATCAAGGAGTGCTACAACATCATTCTTTGCATCATCTGATACTCTTCATGGCTATAGATGATTACAACATGTAAGAAACCTCATCTTTTATAATAGTTTCAATTTAATGCACTTGTTTGGTTATACATTATTTTCCATTTTACTGTTTATGCATGATACTTGCTATATATTGCTATACATATATATATATATTTGTTCCAAAAGTGTATTTCCATGTGCATCTTGACCATTACTATGCGTATTTGTAGTGTTTGATACGTATCACCGATACGATACGCCTCTTAAAATCACCCGACCGATACAATACCCAATACAGATACTTTAAACCTTGGGTACATGTGAAGTGACACCAGCATATGAATGCCATAAAATGAAAAAATGATAAATACAAGAACAGATAGGGAAACATCATCTATCGTACTCACACCTTTATGGATTTGTAATAATGGGAGTCAAATGTGAACTTGCCAAAGGGGGAAAAATTCAAGCCAATTTTATGCATATTCAAATATCCTCAGGACATTAACAACATCATTGGGTTCCAAGAGAGAATAAAAATGTGAGAAACTAAAGAAATTATATGTTATTTAGTTCTCTTTGAAATATTCATAGAAAGAATATAGGAAATGAGAACTCAAGACAGAGAAATCAAAGAAGGTTCGTATCCACGTAGAGATTGGGGGGGGGGGGGAAGAAAGAAAGAAATCAAAGGATACGTACCAAAATAATAAATATCATCAGGGTACTACCTTAAACAAAAAATTAGCTCCAGCCACCAGACAATCCATTTCATCTTCCTTGTCAAGACTGACTCCAAGCCTCTCTTTGAAGAGGTCTGCAAATTTGTATGCTCCACCACCTGTGGCCTTCACCCAAACATAACTAGTAAATAGATTTACGTGCATTAAAAGCAAATAGAAACCCACATATCTAAGTAAAAAAACTCAGATCATTTTTATCTTAAAATTTTCTATTTTCCCACCTTCGAAGTAATTATGTCTATAAAGTGAGGCTTGCAGATTCAAAGGACACAGTTAGTAATGAAGATAGATCCAAGAGGACAACATGACACTACAGTGGAGTTTATTATCATCATTCCCAAGTTTCCAAACTACAAGTTTGGGGAAGCAACCGGATGAGTAAGAGGGGGGGGATGACAGAGTGGAAAAAGCTACTCTATTAATTTCTTTGTTTGGAGAATCGGTGAATTTGTTTGGCAAAGGCTCCAGGTTTTTATCTGTTGGATCAGGTGGCAAGGGCATGTGTAGGGAGGTCCAATCTTATTGCACATTTTGGGGGGTATTGCCATGTTTAATGAGTAGCATTTCACTGTTTTGCAGCCTTTTGTCTCTTCTTAAGCCCTGTTGATTAGCATTGTTTTCTTCTTGCTATTGTTTAATGAACTCTTGTTTCTGATCACAAATAAGATGACAACAAGATCATGATTCAGTAAGTTAAAAACGAAAGAGGTCGCAAGAAATTTCAAATAACTTTCCTCCCCCACACTCCACCCCCTTCCTTTCTGTGGGGTATGTGTGTGTTGCAAAGAGGTCTAAAAACGTGCAGTGTCGTACCATGACACAAGCTTTCTCTGTTATGACTGGATTTGCGATTTGTTACTCAAAATCAACAAAGAAACAATCCAGCATTTTGACATGAACATCATTTCTCCAACTAATTAGTATCCAGGAGCTCTTCCCAGTGAACCAATTTCAGTAGATGGCTTAAGGGTCTACATTCCTACTCATTTTCATAGCTTGAAGGCTAAAAATCCTACTTAGATGTAACAGGTAAATGTTGGCCTAACATAGTTGAAAATCAGAATGTAACAATGTCCAAAATACAGCAACACAAAATTTACCTTAATAATTGCATTATCATTAGATGGGACCATGGAATTCCAACTACGTGAATCCAATCCTGTTCATAAAGAAAATTACCAGAATCAACATAAACAGAAATTAAAAAAGAAGTATTAATGGAATAAGAAATTATGTTTTCAAGATATATCTGGAAATTAAAAAAAAAAAGTAATAACAGCCAATTAGATAGTTGCACCACAATTATCCCCCAATAATACTCCATTAACAGAGAAGATGAAAAGAAAATTGCAATACCACCAGTGTGTAGCTGCTTCGAAGCAATAAAGTCCAAGCATTCGCTAATCTTAGATGTCTCAAACTTCACAAAATGCAGTCTTCCACCAAGAACAGGATAGCTCATTCTATTACTATTTGAAACCCCTAATCTCTCCTTCAACGACCTCTTCCTCTTATCATCAACTAAGCGATCCTCATGTCTTGAGAAATATACCAATTTGATCAGAGATCCTGCGGGTAAAGCATAGAATCATCAATTGATCTACATAAAATGCACTGTAAAGCATCAACCATAACTGTCAAGTCAGATAAGGTCATTCCAAAATGAGAAAACAAGGCTATAATTAAAGTCTACTTATAGTCTGGAACTGGCAATTTGAAAAAAAAAATGTATACATAGTTAAATAAAAACCACATGATGAAAAATCCTTCATGATATCCAATAACAAAAAACCAAAATTTACTGGGAGAGGAATGAAATTGAGCAGAATTTTAAATTGTACTCCTAGAGTAGAATAAGAAACCCATCACAATTTAAACCACAAAGAACTCAATTAAGCAGCTTCAAATTCATTCACAACGCAAACCAGAACATCCCCACCTAAGGATGGCAAATAAGATGAGAGAGAGAGAGAGAGAGAGCAAATGGATACACCAAATGCCATTCGAATATCAACTAACACCCCCAAAGACCCACTCCAAAAAAGGGGATTGCCATGCCAAATACAGAATTAACTTGGGAGAGGGAAGAAATTTCATCAAACAAACTCAGAAAATGAAAACAAAATAATGATCCGGATAAACAACAAATACGCGCCAAAAACCAGAACAATTTGAGAAAGAAAAATAAAGCAGCACCCATAATTCAGTTTTAAGAAAGGTAGAAGTGGTAGGGGAACAAAACAACAAAAAGATTCAGGCTGTCGCAAAATATAATCTTAGAACATTTTCTGAGATACCCACTTCCAGGAATGAAAAAAAATTCCATAGACATTTCCAGGAAGAAGGCAAAATAAAATCGGCCCTAGTAAGAGAGTGGGGAAATAAAAATAGAACAGCTCACCTCCAATGTCCAAAGCCAAGCGAGATATGTCATCAGACTGGTTAGGCAACAGAATTGTTGGGTCTCTCTCCTCGAAATTCCCCTGGATTGCAGCACCGCTGAGATCGAGCTGAGACCGAGAGCTCAATCGGTGAACTGAATTCGTGGCCGTCATCGCCATTTCACTGCCCTCCGGTTTCTCACCTTTCTCCACCTTCTGCTCACTTCCCTCTTTTATATTTATGGTTTCAGGAACTGAGCCTTCACTTGAACCAGCCATTACCAACTTCCTTCCACTTTGCTGCCTAATCCCAACTGTCCGCGCAAGCGTATTCTATGGGTCTTGCTGTCCTACGGTCAAAAAAATAGCAAATTTCCAACAAAAAAATAAAATAAAACAAAAAATTGCAACAAGAATTTATCAGAAAATTAAATATAACAAGAACATGAAAGAAGAACGAAACCACATCACTATTAAAAGAAAATCAAAACTATGTTCAAATCAAATAGCCAATCGTGTAAAACATGTATTCGATCCAACCAGTCAACTTGAGAGACTGAATCCGCATGACATTACTGACTTCCTACTATTTCGTATATATGATCAAAAAGGAGTCTTCTTTGGTGTGTGTGTGTGTGTGTGTGTGTGTGTGTGTGTGTGTGTGTGTGAGAGAGAGAGAGAGAGAGAGAGAGAGACGGCCTAATGAGACAAAAGTAAAATATGGTCCAAACCGCCTACCCCAACTGTCACTTTCGCGGGATTTTTTCACTCTCGATCACAACTCAGAGATCGAAAAACAAAAACCAAAAAAAAAAAGGGGAAAAATTAGGGTTTATGGATCAAATGACTGGAATATGCCATTAAAAAAATTTCAGCATTTCGTCTCCTCAGAACTCAGAAGGTTAAAATATCGAATTTTCAAAGGAAGGAGATCAATCCGAGATTGCGTCCTATCTATCAAATCAAGCTCTGACGATGATTCCCAAGTTTTGTATCACAATTGGGATAACAAAAACCCCACTGTGGATCTGGTTCCATGATTGGACCACTGAAAATCATTGTTTAGGAATCTGTATTGGGATAACAATGCAAGATTGCAACTTTCATGTTAAAATCAAGCTTCTGACTTAAAATTCCTAATTAGTGGTTTTAATCTGCGTCTGTAACTTTTGGCTGTAGACCTTGGGAGTATCCTATCACATCGTTCATGATTGGGATTACATCACCATTAATGTCAGCAAAAGAGGGTATGGAATTAAGTAGACGTAATTTACAGGTAGACTTTGATCACCAACCAGATATATGTCTTATCCACTATCATTAGGACACAAAAGTGGGTCATCCCTCCTCCCTCCCTCATCCCTCATCCCAAATTCCAAATCCCAAAAATAGAAGAAGAGAATTGGTGGAAATCCCACCCGGTTGATACTTGTCCGTATTTTCTCGTTGGCCAACGTGCATATGCGGGTTCTAGAGGCCTAGGCAATATTCTCTTGTCCATAAATAAAAAGACATGTCCAATGCTAAGCGTAAGTGCAATGGAGCCACGCTATGACCCATGGTATGAAAATCTATGAAACTTATAAATTATAATTCATTAGTCCTTCCTCTGTGATTGACTTCCGAAACAAATGACACAGGCTCAGTGACATGTACACCCAACTTTCTACACCTATGTATTTTGGGTTTTTAGAAATGTCTTTGTGTGTGCTTTAAATGGCAATGGATGGAACAATTGTTGAGTAGTAGGCGTACATGGAGCATAATTGTCCTCAAATAAATAGGAGAAAGCTTCCCTTCATGGTGGACGAAAAGCCTCTTAAGCTATAACATTTGATCATTGGATTGAATGGGGTAAGGTGATTTTCAACCACCTATAATAAGGAGTGGGAGTTTAATGATGAAATTCATTGTTTTTCCTCACCTTAATCTCTTCATTCTAGTGGTGAAAAAGTTTCTTTAATAATAAATAGGGAAAAGGTCCTCTATGTCGGTAGCTAGCTTGAAAAGTAGGGGTATACACAGATAGTTGAAAATCTAAAATTGATTTGCATTCGTATCCATTTAGGAGATCCAAATTTTGATGATACGAAACATAATCTATATGATTGGAATAGATATCCAATTATTAGTAAAAATTAAGTAGCTAATGATCTTGAGGGTTCTTGAAGAATCAACAGATTCTAGAGAAAGAAGAAAAGAGCTAAGACAATTGAGAGATATGGATTGAGAGAGAATTGTATCCGAGCGAAAAGAAGGTCCGGATTACATGAGACACGATATAAATAATAATCGAAAATCCATATTCGATTCGCTTCACTTCATATCCGTTTAGGGATATCCATATCCGGTCAACGGATATCTAGATCTGTTCACTTCCAATCTGTATTTTATCCATTTACATCTCTATTAAAAAGGAATCTTCAAGCGAATTCTTTATTTTTGCCACAACACTGAGTGATATGATCATTTTGATCATTGAATATGTAGATAGTGGTATCAACTATCAATTGACCACATGTCAAATTGTAGAATCTAATCCAATCAAATATCCTCCCATGTATTGACATACATCCCCATATTCTTTCATGCACATTTTATGTTAGTTGTGCAACTTCTATGCACTCGCTCAATCTTCGATTCTTCCAAACCCTAATTTGGCTACCTATAATATTTTGATTAGGCTGAAACTTCACATATGAGTAAGAGACCTTGGGGTCTATTTTATCCACACATTTTAGGCCCCACCTAAATTGCCACATGACAGAGCACCCTAAGTCACTTTTGTGATGGAAGAGAAAAAGAAAAGAGTACAAGTCACTGGCTAACCCACTAGGAAACCATTGACTCTAATAATTTGAAAGACCTTGAGCTCGCATTAGGGATGACAGTTCTAAGAACTTGAAGAAGAAGATGTTTATGGCATAGTAAGGAAGATTCAATCTGCCTTCTTGAGTAAGTACATAGTCTTGAAAAAGACATTAAAATCACTAGTCAACCAACTAATGACCTGAATCTATCAAGTTTTGATGAAATTATGGACTTGCATTTTGTATATATTTGTGTGTAGAAGGCAGACTTAGATTTTAATATTTATGCATGCAACTAAGTGGAAGGCATATATAAAGTTCAAAATTTAAATAAAGATATTGTTTTGAAGGAGTAGTTATTTGACTTCATGTAAGTGGACGAAATACAAGGCTGGGTTTGGTAATAGATTTTAGGTCTAGAATGCATTTTGAAACCTTTTTTTTTTTTTCCGCTTGAGAATGTATTCTAAATCCAAAATTCATTCTGAGAATTTATACCAAACCAGCTTAAGAGTCAAGACGTTTGACCAAAGCTTTGTTGAGGACTGAGATGGAAATTAATTAAGGTTGTGTTTGGTATGTATTTCAGAATAGATTTTCGGTCTAGAAGTATTCTGAAACTTGATACTTCTCTCTCTCTCTCTATAAATATTTTTGGTAAGATACTTCTCTATATTTATGGCTTCGAAATACGTTATAGACCCAAAATCTATTTTGAGAATGCATACTATGCATAGATTATAGATTTGATATGTGATTCGGTCCTTGACCATGTATTGCTATTGAGCTAGTCTTATTTTAATTTCCAACCCCTCATTAATACTAATACATTTGCCTCAAGTTTCTCTGCTTCTTCTTTGTTGCTTAATCATAAAAGACATTTGTTAAGAATTAACAACGTAGTAGAACAATGATTGCAATTAAAAAAAAAATCACATACAAAATACAAATGATTTACTTGGTTCACCCAAGATGAGCTACGTCCACGGTCGAGTGATAAACTAGAGCTTCCACTATTCTGTCACAGAAATTACAAAACCCTTAGCACACTTCACCTTGTGAGATAACCTCCTATATATAGCATCTTGCACGTTACAATATAGAGAAACACTAATTCTCAAAAATGCAAAATTGCCCCCAGTAAAAACGAATCCCAAAACCGATAGTATTGAAAAAAAAATGAATAATACTTTCTAGATTAGATAGAGATCAAGCTTCACCAATAACAACCTTAGCCATGCATGTCTACTCTAAATGGATATGCACAACACTCACATCTCCCAAGGTTTGGCCTGGTAAGATGTGAAATATTCAACTCAACTCAAGTAAGTCGTAGCCCAACTAAATGGGATCAGCTTAAACACAAAAACAGGTGGTGAGATCAGCTAATGTAAATTAATGATGATGTGACGTTAGGATTAAGTTACTTAACTAGGGTTCAATGATGATATGCCGTTAGGATTGGACGTTGTGTTCATCATTAATTTCCACTCCTATTATTCATGATCGGAATTACCTTTCTCTAATCCAATGAGAGGGCTAGAAATATTTTTTTCTTAAGAAAAACTAAGTCCTTTTGAATCCAATCAAAAAATTTAAAAGAAAAAGCCCAAAAAGGACTGGCCACACTATTGTTTCCCATCTTTATATACAGTGAGTCTAGCTCTAACATAGAGTACGTAGTAGATCCAAGCATAAGTTATGCTTAGCAGATATGCTCATAATGCACCTTCTATCATGTTCCTGTCATTTAGGTGGTCCATCTAAGAAGGCCTTTCTCTATGGTCCATCAAACTAATTTTGACATGTGACAAAATGATGTAGCAATCTTAAATGCTCACAGATATCGGCACCGGTATCAATCACAATATCAATATCGATATGTATCAATCTTATTAGGTTGTATTTGACTGATATGCATGGGATCAAAACATCATTTTTCTAAAAAAAAGGGTTACTATACTGTATCGGCGAATGCGTTCGATTTGATACCGATATCTAAAACCATGTTGTAAGGATTAAAGCCAAATTCAATTATATAACCCACGTATAAACATTTTTCCTGTTATTTTGGTTGTTTATTTATTTTCAACAAATTTTTAACAATTTATGAAACTATTGTGTAACAGATTTAAAAAACTTTGTTTAACCACATAGCCAACAGTGGGGGTCCTAACCCCTATCTGTCCTTAAAATTTGGGCACCACTCAAACTGCCATGAGGTAGATATTAGGGCGTAGAAGATACTAGAGCCCTTTATTTAATGCAAAATAATTTAGATATTGTACATTGTTTGGATCCAGGTAACAAATTTACTCAATTGTGATTATTAGATTGAATCCAACTAGTTAACATTTTTAGTCTTCTATCTGTTGATAATTTTGTAAAAGCTATTTTAGGCTTTGGTATGCATTCTCAGAATAGATTTTAGGTTTAGAACGCATTCAGAAACCGATTCTTCTCTATTTTCCTACTACAAATGTGTTCTAAACCCATAACCTATTATATTCTCTCATTATTAGGAAAGGGTATGATAACTTGAAGGCCCATATTTGTCACTACGCTAGTGACAGAGCCATGGAACATGGGCATGGGCTAAGAAATAAATACTAATATCAATGGGTCCAATTGGGCTTATGTTGGCCAACACCAAGATGTATTCCCTTAGTATCACAAACCCAAAGCCCATCAAATTTATATATTTTTTTCCTCTTAGATTTCAATGTAAAACACTTAATTGTGAGATATTAAAGGAGGAATATATTATTGAAATGAAATATAAAAAAATTGGAAAACCAATTCCATTTAAAATTTTAGGATATTGTTTTGGCAAGATATTGTTGGTATCTTGATCATTGATAAGGGAAGAAGAACATGGCCCGATCGTGTGGCCCTTGCACCTGCGTTAGGGGCCAATGGAAACAAAGGGTTTTTTCATTTTGTAGGGGGTGGGGCGGTCATTTCAACGGAGGCTGTGTTTGGATGCTGGGCCCATGCGATTGGCTAGCACTCTTCCTATATCAGAGAAATATAAATAAAATTCACAGATGATATTTAACTATTAGGGGAAAAAAAATGCTGTCAGACTAAGTACTGCACGCTAGTGCTTCACTGTGTCTATCTCTCTCTTTCCACGTTTAAAACCCTTATTTGGAATCTGGAGCAGTAGAGTACGAGTAATAATTAATAATTCTCATGTTCTTACAAAGCCTACCCCCATCCATTGGCCCTTAAACCTTCGACCTTTAGTTTCCAGTTCTAATTTTGGTTCAATTCCATGGTCGAATCACCATACAGTAGAGAACCAATTAACATAAAACTTTTTTTAATTAAGATAGAATGTGATAAAATCTCCAATTCAATTGGTACAGTAATTGGTTTGACCAGTGTAATGGTGACCGATTCACAAGTTAATTATGGCGCATTATTCTTGTAACCCTTTCAGCAGAAGCCAGTATCTACCTTTCGGAACCTCTCTTCAACAAGCATTAATATCATATCATTCCGATCCCCTGTTACCATCCAGTCTCTCGATGGGAAAATACCTTACGTTTGTCATGTTCTCTATTTGTTTTATGTATTTTGCTTTCCTTTGCTTGGTATTGGACGCGTATGAATGAATAACATCCTTTCTATCAAAAAACAAAATTTGTAGGTGCAAACTTGGAATAATCTCTTTCTCCTTTGGGTTCACAAATGCCCTCTTAAGTTTTAATATTTTCCAAAATACCCTTATGAATTCCAAATAAGGGATTACAATTAGGGATGTAAACGGATCGGATTCGGATCGGATACGGATCGGATGTGATCGGAGCCGGATATTCCCCGACCAATTCGGATACCTCTAAACGGATTCGGATGCGGATCGGATTCGGATTTTCGACCATCTTTACATCTCCGCCTTGTGTAACCCGACCTTCCTCCCCTAGTGGATACAATTCACTCTCAATCCATATCTCTTAGATCATGATTCTCTTTTCATCATATTCTAGAACCTATTGAATCTTCAAAACCCTCAAAATCATTATTTACTTAATTTTTATTATTAAGTATTTGGATTTTTTTGGACGGATTTTAATCGGAGTATTCGGATTATTTCCGGATATCTCTAAACGAATACGGATGCCCCTAAAGCGGACACGGATGCAGATTCGGATTCGGATTTCGGTTATCCATTTACATCCCTAATTACAATTGGGGCAATAGGAACATAGCTGCAACCTGGGCAGCAACCAATTTTTGTCCTGCAATCACCACCTTGTTTTAAAAATCGGTTGATCTTGACTCCAATGGTTCCTTGTCCAAAATCTAAGGTTAGGGCAATTTAGGACGAATTCCAGTCTATTTTGATCCGATCCAAATCTCAATTCCAAGTGTTTAAACCTTGACAGTGAGCTTAACATGCCCATGTGATATATAAAATCAACCCACTTACGACAAGTTGATACATGGCAAGGTTAGAACGAGGAACTCTAACTTCTACAATATAGATTCACAAAAGTCAATGTTATAGTGTGCCAGAGATGTCAGGCACGCCACCCTCTCGTGGAAAGGTCTATGCACACTGTCCTCGAACAGAGAGGCCTAGACATTCCTTCGTCATGCTAAAAAGTCAGATTTATACATCTGCCACTTCCCCTGTAAATAAAAAGGTGAACCTCAAGATAAATTCTTGAGACAACATTCGTAAATTATTCCATTCACTACTGCTCTCTTACCATTCCAAACTCTTATCTAATTTTTAGATTCTAATTTAAGCATCAGAGAGTCTTCAGCAAAGTCCAACTTTGTCCTTCTCTAATTGTGCTCACTTCCATTCAGATTTCAGTGACAACGCTTTCCAATTCACATTAAAATAGAAAATGGATTAACTACATCACTAAATCCTAGAAAGACAGTAATCCTTGTTTTATAGGTAAAACGTACAAAATCAAAGCACCATCCACTAGCTAGCTAGCTAGCTTCCTATATCCGATTTCCCCCATTTCCTCACGTTTGATGTGATAGTTTATTGCCGACCCATTATGTGATATTTCCTTGTCTTTCACGTGGCCATTATCTCACTTCCCTCAACTTTCTCCACATATTTAAAACGTGAAGAAAACAAAAAGTTACAGTACCAACCCCATTATTACGTTGCGCAACTTGTTCCTTTCGTATTTTCAGACACTCACAATTGCCCCCAAATCAAAGGTACTTTTTCTATTTCCTATATATAATTCTCTGACGAAAGGGGAATTCATTCTCATCTTCTGCAAATGAATGCCCCTTCATAGATGAGATGAGTTCGATCTCATCATCCACAGAGAGAGAGAGAGAGAGATTTCAATCTCATCTTCTGAAGATGATATGAGATGAGAGATGAGTTGATAAAATGGGTTGGATAGATCTCATCATCTTGTGCATGTGAATGAGGTTTAGCTCTCATCTTCATATAAAACTTGTTCTCATGTGGGATTGCTTACATTGTTGTGACAACCTTTAAAAACCAAAGGATAATATTATTCCACATCAGCAGAATACCTAACTTTTGCTTCACATAGAGGAAAGAAAAGCCACCAGCTGGGTCATCAGGTCAAGTGTCCTTAACTTGAGTTTGAAATAACTATACCAATCTAGGGTTTGCAAAAACCCTTAATAATAATAATAAAGATCACCACATGGTGGTTACACTACCTAGCTTGGAACCAGACATGGATGGACCTTTGGTTTTTGTTTTACAATTTTTTTCAATGATATAGTGAACATGGTTTTATTGTTCACATGTGAGCACCTCCCTTGTTACCGTTTAAAGAGTTTGGTTCATGTCCAAGTCAATATTTGCTTGGCCATGCACGAAAATGGATATATAGTTAGGGTTACTTGGCTCTCTCTCTCTCTCTCTCTCTTAAGTTCAAAATACTTACTTGGGTTTAGACTTCAGACACATCTTTCATCCACAAGCCACCAACCCAATTGCCTAAACATTAGTGGAAAAAGAAGGAAACCTATTTACTTCCTTATTCTTTCTCAATCTTTTCTTCAAAATAAAAAATTTTCATTTCTTATGGGAAAAGAAACTCCTGCCAACTTAACTAAAAAAGGGTATATCCACTGCATGATGGAAAATTATCTCCTCCAGATCTCTGCCCAGCCCAGTTCCCTAGTCCCTTTAATAAGGGAGGGGGTGGACCCCACCCGGGCAGACTGTTCAGGCAAGAGTAAGGTGGTCATTATCCGCCCCCTTATTAGGGAAACTGGGAAACTGGAGGGGATAAAGATCTGTGCATGAGGCTCTCCCGCCACACAACCGGCCTTACCCCATTTCGCAGAGAAGCTTTTGCTCGACTTAAACCCACGACCATTAGATCATAATGGAGCAACCTTATTGTTGCGCCCGTGTCCGACCTCTTCCTACCAACTTAACTGTTAACTCCAATTAGGGCAAGTATTAGATTAACCACATAATTATACTAAGAGTTCCATAAGAATCCATAAGACATGAATAGGTTTAAGTTCATAAGAGTCAATTCTTAGGGGAAACATAAAGTCAATTAGCTTGTTTTGATAAGGAAAAACTAAATTAATTATCATCTAAATAGATTACTCATGCCCTTTTCAAGATAAAGTCCCATGATTATCAGATCTAAACCATATGAATTAACAAATCTAAACCCCTTTTTTTTTTCCCTCAATTTTCTTGTTGTTGAGATAATAAGCAAAAACAGTCTCACTTATTACAGTATTTGGATTTAATAGATACTGTGTCTCTCTATTATATATTACAACCCAGAGGTGGACTAGTAACTAACATTGAAAATTCTTAATAGTATTACTATGGACATAACAGCTACTATATATAACTTCAAACTATAAAAACTTATATAAACTATAAAAATTTTATTTGTTCAATCGTTGTTAAGTAACTGCATAGACCAGAGATCCTCAACACTTGGCCAGAAGTTTTCATTTGATTCAGTAGGTAAAGGAACTGGGAAAGCTTCCAAGGTTCCAGCATAAGATGATGGTGAGTAAACTTCCATTCCATCTCCAACTTCATAAATGTTATTACTTGTGCTAGTAGCTTCATTGTGGTTCAGTTCATGAGGATTATTCTGTCTTGGATATGGTTCTGCTTGCTTAATATGCTTTTGAATCCTTGTTCTCCAGTAATTCTTTATTTCATTATCAGTTCTTCCTGGAAGATGTTTTGCAATCTTTGACCACCTGCAAGGTAGAGAGGTATATATATGTTTGTAAATGAAGAAAAGCTAGCTAGGAAATCTATAAGAATTTTCAAACTTTGGGTAGAAACCAACAAATCATAATTTATTAGATTATTTACAAAAATACGGAACTACTGATCAAATAAATAAAGCTTTGGTTTTCAAATATTGTGAGATAATTTCCTTTACACTACCCCCATTAAGATGAGCTTGTCTCAATGGTAGTCCACTATTTTAGCCACGTGGTAGGATGATGTGGCAATTCCCACCATTGATGGGTTGTAGGAATTGAATTTTCCTGCTACTTGGGTTCGCAGCAAGAGAAATGAAATCTCAAAGGATATTTTGGAAAATACTAAAACCTAGGAGGGTAATTTGTGAACCCAAGGGGAAACTGAATTATTCCATTCCTTTGGTTGTGAGCCTGGGTAGCAGGAAAGTCCCTGCAACCCGGGTAACAGCAAAAAATTTTCCATTGGATAGACAGATCCAAGTTTGGACCAGTCACCCTCAAATTTCATAACCTTATGTAATCATATACTCTTCCATGTACTGGCACCATGCACGTACCTTCTAATGGACCTCGCTCTCCTCCAGCCGTGGTGGGAGGTGGAGGATCCAGTTCAGCAGAAACAGGGGGGTTTTGGTCATTTTATAGGGAGGACCGCCTGTGAAATGACCCAAACACCCCTGTTTTTGCTCGACTGGATCCTCCAGCTCCCGTCACAGCTGGAGGAGAGCCGAATACCCTTCTCATACTCCTTATATTTTCAAAGCTTTATTTTGTTAGACTGGGGTCTACCTTCTTCCCCAAAATATGGACCTCATCCAATCTGCCGCATGGGATATATTTGAGCAGTTGAAATAAGTTTATCTAAACGGGCAGTTGAGGATACCTATGCACTAACATTATAGGGTTCTTATAGGAATTTTCAAAAACACACATTCACAGACTACATAACAGTGGCAATAAAAATTATGTGGTAACTGATTCAGCTTCATTTACAGTTAACATTGACAGTAAAAATTGCAGTTGCATCAGCAAAAATGAATGAATGAGGTTTCACATCAGATAATTACCAAGTAAGTAAATATTGATCATTTCTCTTCTCAAAAAAAAAAAAAAAAGGGTTAGTATTATTCAAATTCTAAGCATGTATGTGGTCCTAGAAATTACATTCTTTCCTCCTCATATAACAGATACATGGACCATTTTTTTTTTTTTTTGGTAATAGCTCTTTATTTAGTAACGTAGAACCTCATGGCTGAAGATTACAGAACTCCAAAATCCATAGATCGAAAATAGGTCATACTATCCTAGAAGGTAGCAGTTATAATCTAGTTCAATTATGGAAGTCATAGGATATGGTTTGCAATTCAATTTCTAAGGTTACAGTAATCATGATTTTCATCTTTCACTTATTTAGGTTTAAAGTTTTAATCCCTAAATAAGCACAATTAGACTTTAAGTTGTTCTATGAGACAAAGAGAGAGAGAGAGAGAGAGAGAGAGTAGGGTCACAAGTAAAACTGTAAGAGGAGTTGCTGGTAGGACCCTAAGGCAAAGGACTAATGCCCTTTGTCCTGATTTTCTTCAAAAGCCAAACCATGCATATGATTGCTTGCGAGAAAATGCCTACCCCAATCATAGGAGAAGAGCTGAATCGAATCTTCTTTGATGAGGAAAGTTCACGTGCCAGTGATTGAACTGGGCAATCCTTGAAAGGAAAGCTTTTATTGTATGGATCATGTGTCCATGGCTATCACCCCTATATGTAGGAATTAATTTGGTCGACAAAGGGCAACTAGTACACTTCATCCGAGAAAACCTTGTGGTCTTTGCACTTTCTAACTAAATTAAGCAAAGAAAAACTAATATTTTTATGAATTTTTATCCTCTCAAGTGCAGTCTAGTGCACCTTTAAAGTGCATTGGACAGTGCACTGCACTTGAGAGGATGAAAATCCAATATATTTTACGGAATTATTAAATCTCATCTCATGAAGATACCAAAAAGGAAAATTTATCTTATGTAACATAGAAAGGAAAATAATAGCGCATTTGATGGATAATAGTTATGTTTGGAGTTTAGTCCCACATCGGTTACTAATTAGCCTACAACCCCATATGCATTTGGGAGTCCCCTTTATTTACAAGTTCAAACTTTAGGGACCTGCCAGGGGGGACTGTTGGGAGATTTTAGTCCCACATCAGCTACTAACTAGTTTACAACGCCACCCTTGTACACTTGGGAGTCCTTATAGGCTCTTTCTTAATAAGCCCTATTCCATCTCATGCATGTGGCCCAAGAAATCCTTTTTATGAAAAGAAAATCTAATTACTAGTTAGAGGTTATAAGGTTAGATCACGCCAAACAGGAGTAGATATACCAAGGTCTCACATATTATTAACTACCCTACAACCCCCCCCCCCCTCCTTTATACACTTGGGAGTCCTTACAAGCCCCCTCATGCATGTGGCCCAATAAATCCTTTTTTATGTAGAGAAAATCTAATTACTAGTTAGAGGTTAGTTATGACATGTAAGGTTTGATCATGCCAAACAAGAATAGAGATCAAGAGGTCTCACATATTATTAACTACCCTACAACCCCCCTTATACACTTGGGAATCCTTACAAGATCTTTCTCAATAAGCCCTACTCCATCCCTTGCATGTAGCCCAAGAAATCCTTTTTATGAACAAAAAACCTAATTACTAGTTAGAGGTTAATTTAAGGTTAGATCATGCCAAACAGGAGTAGAGACCAAGGTCTTAAATATTTTTAACAAGATCAGATCCCGAATTTGACCCTTATTTGGATGTAAAATGCAAATTTTCGCGTAAATATAATTTGCATGAAAAATTTTACAACAAAATAAGTAAACCCTAATATTTTTTTTAAAAAAAAAAATCTGATTTCTTGAGTTTAAATGAGAGAGAGGGTGATTGCACCAAAAATGCCAAGAAACCCACGTAATTTGCACCAAAAATTCAAAGAACCCACGTAGATTAGTAGATTCTCCTTTCATTTACGCAGCAAGTAAGAAGGGAAGGGCCTGAAGAGTTGAAGAAGAAGAACTATTAAGCTATGGTCTCACCTGTTTCCCCACCTAGCATGTAGTTCCATGATCAAGAGCTGTTCTTCAGGTGTAATATTACCTCTTCGGACGTCCGGCCTCAGGTAATTCAGCCATCGAAGACGGCAGCTTTTTCCAGTACGTTTCAAGCCTGAAAAAAAAACTGACCTAAGGATAAGGTTTTAATGGCCATAATATACAGAGAAGAGGTTTTTTACCTGCCGAACGTGCCAGTGTGTTCCAAACTCCTTCACCATGATTAGCTATGTAGTTTATAAGAATGAGATCTTCTTCCATGGTCCATGGTCCTTTCCTTACTTCTACTTCTTGGGAGCTGCTGCTACTACTACCTCCTTTCTTATCCATCTTTGAAGAACTTAATTGGAGAAAAAAGAAGAGAGAGATAGAGAGAGAGAGACAGGGAAATGTCTTGGGGGACTGGTGGGTTTGAAACTACTAGCTAGGGTTTATATAGAGAGAGTTTCTTTAAATCAAACTTGCCACATGAATAAGTCTTAATCATCAAGATTAGAGGAACTTTTAACCTAACATTCGAAGCAAAGATGTACGTTTCTTAATCAAATCACATGGAAACCACAAAACATGGATTTAGTGGTTGGAAAATACATGAGTCTGCCTCATCTATTCATGCTTAAGGTTATGTTTGGTTGCATGTAAAGAAAAGTAAAATCACTTTTGAAAAAGAAAAATGAAAGTTTTGTGACCATAATCGTGTAACATACCTAAAATTTTTACTATATTTGGTAAAAGATTGAGTTTTCCTTAAGTCACGATGAATGGGGAATCCATTCACCACGGGGCTTCAGATGCGTGTGGGAGGGTATGTTGGGGAACATACTAAAACCCTATAGGAGTTTGTAAAGCCTAGGATGGTGTGGTGAACCTTCACATGCGGTGAAGGAAAACTTTATGCTTTGGTAAATATAGGAGAGGGATCGACACACGGTCAGAGTATATTGACATCTTTCACAATAAGCCAATGAAGGGGCGGGGAAGGAGAGAGTGCATTTTAGTGGGTGTTAGTTTTTCATACGAGGATCCACATGGTTATTGAGGGGAGAGAGAAGGACGAGTGTTATAATGACTATTGTGTTTTCTTCTTCCAATTTTTTTTTTTTTTATCTTTCCATTCATTACTTGTGAGACCTTCTCCCCCTAATTCTTTCCATTCTACCAATGAAAAATCTATAATAATTCACAAATTCAGATTGGCCAATTGTTCTCTGATAGCACCCTCTCCCGTAGGGATTTCTCGATTTCGAAATGTATCATATCCTTGGGTAGTAAAAAAAAAATGGGATGTTGTATTTCCAAGATTGGATCCCATATTCAAATGAATTTCGTAATCATAAGAAAATAGGGTTTTTAGCTATGAGCTTACCAAAAGAACAATTGGGATATATAGCTTCCTACAGGATCTCCCCCTTCCCCCCCCCCCCCCCCTCTTCTTTCAAAATTTAATAACCAAATTTTGTATGTTTTGGAGTTATTTACATCATCATTTGAGGTAATAATTACAAAACTTCCACTTAGATTGATTTGCTTTCATTTCCATTCCCTTTATTTCCTTTCCAACAAAACGAAGCCTAAATACATGATAATCCTATTTGGATGACTTCTATAAGTCCACAACTAAAGCCTTTTAATCTTATTTAATTTGGTCCAATTTATATTGTTTATTGGATCAAGAAGAATAATAATCTAATTGCATATATAAATCTAAATTACACGGCTCTTAATAGAAATTAAAGGAAAGGAAAGTGAATTTTTCAAACTTAAAAAGAAAAAAACTTTTGTATTCAATACCTGACATGATTATATTAGGTTAATTACTATGGGGCCTTAATTAGGTGCATGTTGGAGGATATCAGGAGGGTATTTTGGGGAATACTTAAACCCTATAAGGGTTTGTGAACCTTAGGATGGTATGGTGAATTTTCACCTTCCGGTGAAAGAAAACTTTCTCCTTAATTTTAACTGTGCATTCAAAACACATGAATTTGGAAAATAAAATAAAAATTACATCTAATAAGTATCATTACTAAATATAATAAGAAATTTGAGTAGTTAATGTAATTTCACTTGGATCATATTCTTTTTTAGATTTGAAAATTTCATTTCCCTTTTCTTTTCTGTCCTTTCCTTTCCTTTAATTCGCCTTGCAACCAAACGGAGCTGTAGGTGGGGCTGACAGCACAGTCCTACACCACTGCTAATCATGATTGTGGTTATAGAAAACTCACTACACATCCATATGATCTTGATCATCCCATTTAGTTGGCACATATATATATATATATATATTTCTTAACTTTGTATGCTATCATGGTTGCACATAATCACTTCTCCTTTGGGTCCTTCTAGACTCGTTTTTGCTTCCTGTCTTGTTAGAGTACTTCGTGCAGTGGAGATAACGTCTTGTCTAATTCACATAACATATAAAGATGGAAAAATGGACACTTGCCTAACTTCAACTATCAAAAGATCTCTCTCTCTCTCTCTCTCTCTATATGTGTGTGTGAGGAGAGAGAGAGAGAGAGAGAGAGAGGATGGCCACACAAGACCAGAGTTTTAATAAGATACAGACAATGAAGAAGCTTAAAATTCATTTAAAACTGAAGGACAAATAAATGTGAGTTTAGGAAGTTAATGGACAGAGAAAAGGTGACAAATGTGATTCTTAATTAAAGACCTATTTAATCTCTTATTAAAGTATTTAAACATTGCTTACTTTACGCGCGTAATCGAAGCTTATCTTTTCTCGACAATTGATCTGGTATGTGTTTCCTATTTCTTTGATCCTAATACCTAAATGTTTCACACCGAATTGTGATAGTCAATCCGAAATTTAAGGGAAAAAGAACGTTCTCTGATTGCGTTCCCCTGCACTTACATAAAAGGTAAAATGATTTTCCTACCCCTCTTATTGTGTTACTATGTGTGTCCACGTGACCCGGCAACATTCTTCTTCCTAAAATTTAAAAATCTTAGATCTCTTTTTTTGTTTTTCTCCAAGAAAAGAAGACATGTTTAGTCGTGAGATTATGATTAGAGGAGAAGAAATGGTAAATTATTTTATTAGCAGACTCATCACAAGTAACACATGCAACGAACTTATTAATTAGATGACAACTAATGGATCTCACTCGGATCATCACAAATATATTTCCATAATCTTTCTTTTTATTTGGATTTTTTTTAGAATTAATATCAACTTTATTAGAAATTGAAAAAATAGGGGAAGGGGGGGGGGGGGGGACGGGGGGCGGGGAGGGGAAGGCACAGACGCTGCTAGGTCCACAAGCTACATCTCAAAGACAAGTCTCAAAAGATGAGAAGTCAAACAAAATAATGAAAAGGCGGCACCCTCCAACAAAACTAAGAGGCTGGTTCAGGTTTTTGTACGAGAATCTTGAGTCGCACAGATGGAATCCAAGTTTGATAATGTGGTTCAGGTTGTACGAGAATGGTTTTGATACAAGAATCTGATCTGCATTCCAAAAAGCAAGTTAAGAAAACTCCAAGTCAGGTTGATGACTACACTAAGGAGAATTGACCGAAAGCAGCCTTAATTCGAATGAAGCAACACAACCTCCAATCCTCACCTCGTAATCTGAAAAAAGGTTTTGGCTAGATTCCTCTCTTTTGAAAGTAGGATCCAGATCCTTTATGGCGCAGCTACTCTAACGGCCTAAGTAGCACAGATACAACTGTGCACATAATAACCGCCTTACCCCCGCTCTGATAGGAACCTAAAAGAAGAATTTTCCTGTGAGAGAGCAAGTACTCTAAAGTGGTGGCTATTCTTTTCCCTAAAAAGTTTTAAGCCTATTAAGTCTTCAAGCTAGCTCCCTTATATAAATGCAGAAGTAATTGTGGGACCAGCGTTACCATATTTGCTTAATATGACATATCTTTACATGCATGCAGCCATGCAATGGTTCATTCTTTTGAAGTCCTTGTGTATAGTGGAGATGGGAGAGATGGTCGATGGAACAATATGGAATAGATGTAACGGGTGGTCGGGTCGGGTGTGGTTGAACTTGTTCGTGCCACACACTTTGCAGGGATTGAGTGGAGAACCGTACGTTTAATCCTAACGCGGCTGGTTGTTTTGTGATAAATAATGGTGGATTTGAGTCCAACCAAGATGAACCACCTATGCCCACTTTTCTGGTCTGGCTTCCGCCACGGTACCGTCAATCCCAATTCCCGATCATAGTTAGTTCAAACAGGAATGATAAAAAAATGGAAATGAATGATACGGGTTTTAAATGGTATAAAATTGTAAATAGACGGTAAAATAAAACGATAAAAAAATAGAGAACAATAAAAAATGAAAAAACGGACGGTATGAGTTTTAAACATGTATATTTCAAAAAAAAAAAAAATGGTACAAGAAAAACGATACTTTTCTCATATAAATTGAGGAATTTTTAATTGAATACTTGCTTCGAATGTTCAATTGTAACAAAATTAATCCATACATATTACATAACCCATTGTAATTTCAAGACATGTCATCTAATATATATCATCAAATATCAATTCCCAGTTCATACACCATAATGTCCAAATTCTTGTTGAGCAATGCAGTTTTGATATTGTATTGATCATTGTTGTCAACACAACCAACACACTCATGGATTGATGCATGTTTAGTTGGAATTGAGAATCATCACATAAGAAACCCTTTTCAGTAAATCATGAGTTTGTAACTCGATTTCAGGGTCCGTGCATTGACCTTAAGTTGAAAGTGATATCATGAGAAATGTTTCTTTCGAGTCATCTTTACGTAGGCGAAAGAATCAAGTCGATCGAAGAGAGAGAGAGAGAGAGAGATGGATGGTCAGTTAAGAGAGTTAGTGCGAATGACAAGCAATATTGCATAAAAACGCCGAAAAAAGAGGTCATGAGTTCAAATCACCTTGGGGCCTATCCCCATCCCCCAATTCCCCCCCCTCTGTATTATACAAGCTCTTAATCCCAAAAAAAAAAAAAAAGCATAAAAATGTCAAAAAAAAAACAGAATTGTGTTTTAAATGTGTTTAAACACGTTTAAAACGGGAATGCTTGTCATTTGCCTTTTTTTCCCATATGTTTGAGAAACAAAAGACAAAACGCATTAAAACAGTAAAAAACGGGAACACATTTTAAATGGCATTAATTAACACATTTTTGCTAATATTATGGCGCTCACGTTTTTTGGCTTCGCAAGAGTGCGCAGGCCACGCATCTGTGCACTTCCGTTTTACTGCTTGCTGCGAGAAATCTCGCTTCCAAGAGGCGAAGGGAGCCTGATCCCGACTACTATAACGAAAGAAGGGTGAGAATTGCATTGATTTTGGAATCTAGATTCCAAATCACATGCTGTAAAAAAAAAAAAAGATTTCAAATCACATTTACCAAAAATGCGTTCAAAAAATGGAAGCCAGATCAGGTTCTCGTATAAGAACCATTCTTGTACGCTAGGGCGCACAGATGGAATCCACCCTTAGGCGCAGGAGAATGGTTCTTTAAAAAATGCTCTTATGTGGATTGTACGGAGAAGTAGTACTCCGACCAGGCCTGCTTCTGATTGGCCCTGCTTGATGGAAGGTGTCGAACACATTGTTTCAAAAATCGAAAATTGGATCGGTGAATCCGCCCATTCAAATTGGAATTTGTTGTAATCGATCCTGATTTTGATCAATTCGATATGGCCGATTCATGCCAAGGAACTCTAGAATCGATGAATTTTCAAACCCGAGGGCTGATTCTAGGGTTTTGGGGATCGATTCTAGTTTATTCCAATCCAAATCAATAAGGACCTATTTGATTCCATGTTTTGAAATGCTGGTCGAATAAGTTCTGGTTATTTTTTTGCAAAAATGTTTTCTGTCTGGAAGTGTGGCCTATGCCAACGCTCTCATGTATCTATCATCTCTCTCTTCCCCTTGTAAAATGATATCACTGCTCTCTATTGGGGGAGGAGAGAGATAGGCACAAGAACACACTCTAGTACAAAGAACATTTTCTAGAGAAAAATGATAAAAGAAAAAAGAAAAAAGAAAACTCCTATATAAGAATGCATAAGAAATGGCATAGGTTCAGAAACACTTATCCGCAAATAAATAAATAAATAAATGTTTTATGCACATAGAGGCCATGTGTTACGATTATGGGGTATAGGGTGTAATTCGTGTATTCAAGGAGGATAATATGTAGAATGTTTTAGGTGGCTGAGGAGTTACATACGGGTAAGTAATGGAGAAAAGTTAAGGAGAGTAGTAGCAACGATAACCTAATAGAAGAAGTCTTTGAAATCCCTAATTTATCTCGTTACAGATGATGTAGACTTTCTCACTAAAGCCAAGACGTTAGGCTTCATCTGTAAAGCCAAATATATTCCATATTTTCTCCCTCATATCTTCTATCTTCATTTTTAATTTCTTTTGCCTTTTTTTTTTTTAATTTTCTCTCCACCCATATTTGTGCACATAACATCTGGTATCAAAGCCAACGATAAGAGAAAGGGTCGAGAAATTGGAAGGCGATGTGAGTTCACTTCACATTGGACAACAAATCATTGGGAAGCTTACCGAAATCATGGAAAAGCTTAATGATTTGTTTGACAAGCTTATATTGTGTACATCAGGCAAGAATCTAGCAATGGAAGAATCCTCAAGCAAGGTGAGGATATCATAGGAAGAGGTTGTAGCCAATGCAATTGAGTTGCTACCAATTGAAGCATCAACAATGGTGCACTCAGAGCAGACAAAGGTAAAGAAGAAGAAGAAAATGAAGTCCAAGTGTTGCAAAGCAGGCGCCACTCCCTTCAAAGTTCATACCTTTAAAGCCATAAAATTTGTAAAGAGTCGTGGAACGCCTATGAAGCAGGAACTAACAAAAGAAGGTGATGTCATGCCTAGGGATGGGTCCGCAAGTCGTGAGGTGACCATCACCCAAGACGGTCACACTCTTCTTGCTTCTGTACTGGGGTTTACTTTATTAAGATATGGGATCTTGGTGGCCTCTTATTTTCCTTAATTTCATTGTCTTTGAAGGCAAGAACGATTCCAAAGCGGATTGAAGGTTACGATTATGGGGTATGGGGTGTAATTCATGTATTCAAGGAGGATAATACATAGAGTGTTTTAGGTGGCTAAGGAATTATGTACGGGTAAATAGTGAAGAGAAGTTAAGGAGAGTAGTGGAACGAAGTTAGAGGAGTTGATAGGGAATGGAGAGTTTGTTAACTAAGAAGTAGTTGTTTATTCTATTTGCTAATGTATAGGAGTGATAATAGAAGAAGTCTTTGATTCCCTAATTTATTTCTCAAGAGATGAGGTAGGCTTCCTCACCAAAACTAGGATGTCAGGCTTCATTTGTAAAGCCAAAAATATGGAATCTCCTATATCATCTATCTTCATATTTATTTTTCTCTTTTTTTTTTTTTTTTTCTATTTTCTCTCAACCCATTTTATGCACGTAACACCATGGTGCTTTTCTATTGGCCAATTTGATTAATGGATGGTTCATCATGTATGTATTCCTTCGCTAAGATGGTGATAGTATTCATCATAAAATAAAAAAAAATTAATTAATTTTCATATAACCATATATGGTGATATGGCATAGAGATGACAAAACATCATTAATGTAGATTTTGACTATCCAAAATGCCTTTTATTCTATGGAGGTTGGAACCAAAGGCTTTGCCCAAGGGCAATACCATCATAGTGTAAGGCTTAGTGTAACCAACCGGGGTTACACCATGCAAAATCCTAAAATATTTTTTTTACCATGTAATCTAAAGGTTTGAATTGCACACTGAAACTATTTACCCAAATCGAATTGAACTGTGTAAACTAGAACTGATAAGCCGTTTATTAATTGGTTTGATTTTATTATTAGGAAGTGAAACTATTTATTAAACAGTTCGGTTTTGATTTTAAGAAGTGGAAACTGTTTAGACCATCATTTTAAATCGATTAAAATTGGTTTAGTATTGAATCGATTAAAATCGGTTTACTATTGAACCGATTATACATACTAAACTAATAAAAATATAACTGGTTTGTCCTAGCATTTTTATATATATTCTTTGAGGATAAAGTTTTCCTCCGTATACTATACTGATAAAAATAAAACTGGTTAGTCCTAGCATTTATATATATATATATTCTTTAAGGAGAAAGTTTTCTTCCACCCATAAAGGATGGTTCACCACCATCCTAGGGTTCACAAACCCCTATAGGATTTTGGTATATTTTCAAAATACCCGCCCGGTATCCTCTCCTACTCCATGGTGAATGGGATCCCAATCACCGTGGGTGGAGGAAAACTCAATCCTTCTTTAATGTTATCTAGTTCATTTAAGCCATGTACATTACACTTTTAATTGTTAAAATAAAATTCGTCAAAGTATTTAAGCTTGTATTTGGTATCCATTCTTGGTATAGATTTTTAGTCTAGAAAGTATTCTAAAACCCGGTTCTTTTCTCTATTTTCTTGTTTTCAGACAAGTTTTAAAGCATTGGTATCAGGTATTGAATAAAAATATTATTTTAAAAGATGTATCATATTGTATTGAAGAAAATATACTAAAGATATACATGAAAATGTTTAGAATACATGCAAAATATAGTTTTGAAGTATAAAATACTATAAATAAGTAATATGTAAAATTTATCATGTATAAAGAGGAGAATAAAGGATGAAGCTTCTTACTTGTATTAATACAAAAGAAGGAAAAAAAAAAACCATTTTCAGTTTGAGGAATATTAATGGTTTAGATACACACATAAAAAGAAGTTTGATGCAATCATTCAGGTTATTTTTCACTAATCTAGTCATTCATTGCAAAATACGGCACTAAAAATCAATGTTTGAGCACAAATTCAAAGTTTTGATAAAAAAAATTACTTGAGCAAGTATGGTTTCAATCCTTGATTGCAGATTGTTTAATTATTTAATAATGATGAAATCAACACTACTATAGTTATTTTTGCCGGTAGAAGCAAGAAATCAAGTTGATTTTGCCAAAAACAAAATTGATTACAATGTCTTACAGGAGCTCTTGACAAGCATTTTGAATCATTATTCAAGTTCTATAGTTTATAAAAGATGTATCAAGTGTATCAATAAGTATCAACTATATTGGGTGACATATCGATCCTAAACAGCTCATACTTTTTTTAGGTATTGTATCGGTTCTATATCGTATCGGTACCTTAAAAATAAGATAGGTATCGATTAGTATCAACGGATGCATTAAGATATTTGAATCTAGGTTCCAAATGCTCAAAAACTACTTTAAGAATGCATATCAAACATACTCTATGAATAAAAAAACACATGTTTTGACCAATGATGGTTGATGCATTTAACATTTCCACTACGTTTTCTCCCGGCCAAGTTTTCCTTCAGCCATGGTTAAGTGTGTCCATAGGGTATCATATAACCTAAAAGAGTATGTTCGATCAATTGTAAATCACTACAAGAAATTGGGTCTACGACGGCGTTTTTAAACGCCGCTATAGATCCCAAAAGCGCATTGTATCATTCAACAGCGTTTCTACTTTGTGCCGTAAGCGTCGGCGAAGGTACCGCCGTTTTGTACAACGGCGTTTTTGAGTATTGTGTAAGTGCCTTTACCGCGGCGTTTTCTAATAAGCGTCGTGGAAAATGTCCTACAACGCGTTTTTAAAAGTGCCGAGGTAGGCATTGAATTCCTAATTGTTGCGGCGTTTGTAGCAAATGCGGGGCTTAGTACACTAAAGCAGCGTTTATAAAAGCGTATGTAGGCAATAATATTGAGGCATTTGTTAATAAACGCCGGTAAATGAGGCCTGGCTTTTTGTTTTTGCCGAGCGTTTTTAAAACGCCGCTATAGGTGCTATTTTTTTTTTAAAATTTAAGAATAGCTTCGTATCTATTCCATTAACTTGTTTCAAATATAATAGATTCATTACTTACCTATTTCATATATAATGCATTCATCCATATTAATCTTTTCGACCACTTGTTTCATATAGAACACATAAATCCCACAAAATAATGATTTTACTAATGCCAAGATATATTGAACTATGTAAAATATCCATTAAACATAAAATAAAAAGCGAGTCTAAAGTACTAAGGTTCCGAATCTTGCAAAAAGACAAGATCCCCTCCTACACACGGAATCCATAGTTCTAAGGTTCCAATACTACAAAAAGATAAAAGATCCCCTCCTACACAAAATCCATAGTACTAAGGTTAAATCTTGCAAAAGACCACAAAGAGACCCCTTCTATAAAAATTCATAACCCAATTAGCAAGTAAAATAATATTAGTTCATGGATCTCTGAAGCCACCAAAGTTATACTCCCGGTGAGGAAACCAAGCCCAAAAGTGAAATTCAAGACACGAACACCATCTCCATCCTACACAAAACCATCAAATAGCAATATAAACTAATTAGTAAGGCGAAGGTGACAAGAGGTATGCACAAGTACCAATAACAAAGTAAACAAAAAATTATAGGGACAGGATAAACAATCCAATCAACCATCCTTCACGGCTTGTATAAATAAAACCTCTTCACGAATCTTCACACTCAAGCCCACACTCAAAGCCTTGAATTGTGCAACTTTCCTAGATGTTCTTAAGCTGGATAATTAAAGCTTGTCTCAAGGAGAAGTAAGCATTAAAAAGTAGCATTACTTCCTCTGAAACCTTGGAATTGCTTACATAGAGACAAGAATCATGCTTCAATCGGAAAATCTTGAGAATACCCAAATGCCTAGCGATTTTAGATTCAATGAAAATCAAGGAAATAAATGCATTTACATACACATGCACACACATGCACACAAATCTTGAAATACACGAGAGAAAGCTGAACCGGAGGTCCAAAAAACAAATCTAACACGGATCATACAATTTCAACCATTTTCTATCTTCTCGATCCTCTAATGCTATCATGATCTTGGATTTTACAACACAACAATTACCGAAATTCCAACACGTCTATGGTCTCTTCTGTGCGAAGCGATATTACTTCCCAAGAATGTCAAAATTGTGTTAACATAGCAAGTAAAGATATCACACAACGTTGTCCCAATCAAGCGGTGCAATAGTATGGTATGATTTATGCATGTTAAGGTACTCCGATCGGTTCATCTTCTCAACTATGCAAGAAAATCCAACTTGGTATTTGTGGAATGTGAATAATGTGTCAAACCCATTCAATTTAATCGGACTTTGGCAAATTTAATGAATGACCTTGTGAACCAAGTTGTCTTTGGTTCTTCCACTCGAATGTTTGATTGAATTTGTGAATTATACAAACGACTTTGAGAAGACTCATGGGTTAATTCGGTGTACTCTGATATATCTCGGAATGATGCAATAGATGCTTAGTTGAAGTTGTTGCTCATATCCCAAATTGTTGCAATGCAAAGCAATGTGGGAGAGTTCTCATGCCCAACGTAATTTGAGGTTTGAGCTCAATGATCCTTTCTATGAATCAATATTGCTCCAACACCTCCATCACCTCCTTCAACTCCTCCTCCTCTTTCCTCGCCTCCACCTAGCAAAAGCGAGTGATAACACGGGGTATGTTATGCTTTTAGGAGCTCTAGTTAATCTTGATTGAAGTTTCATTTTATTTTTACTTCTAATTTTTTCTATTAGAAGCAAGATTGACCCCCCTCCCCTCAAACACACACCATTGAACTTCAAGACTGTCTATTTTTTATATGTAAGAAAAAGAATAACAAATGCAAGTTTGACTATTTCTAAGATATGTTCCAAATTAAAGACCTAATCTATCATCAAATAGAGCTTTCACTACAATACAATTACTTATGGTTGCGGGAATATGAATCTTGAATTGCCATTAGTCTAAGGTTTCTTGGAAGAATTGATCTTTGGATACTATGTTATCAAGGATTTAAATTGTGGAAAGTGTTGAGGTATAACATACAAGAGAAAAATGAATGCAAGGTGAAAACATATTTAGCTCACTATTTAGGCAAATTGGCTTAAGCCGGTGCGGGGTTTGGGGTTTGTTTTCACATGCGCTTGTTGTTCAAAGTTGGGGTTTGTTAAAGAGTAGGAAGCGATTAAAGAGTAGGAAGAAAGCTGTCAAAAGAACCCAAATCAAACTCAAAACTAATCCATGCAACAGTTCAAATGAAACTCAAATCTTGAAATCTTGAAAGCATACTGCTCAGATAGACGGACAAAAAAAAGCCAACTAATGCAATGGCCTCAATTATCAATTGTTCAAATGAATGGGTAAGTAAAATCAATATATATAGTACTTAGGATAAAAATTAAAATAAAAAACCAACAAAATTTCGTAATTTTATTACTTACATAAGTGAGTTGAACTTTCCGAACTACTTCTACCCCGAAGTATTTGAGATAGATCAGCTACAACACGTTTCAAATCAGCAATTTCTTCCTTCATCATTGCAAATTCTCTTTGTCTTTCTTCTTTCTCCGTCTCTCCTCAATATTTCTTTGTGTAAGGCCAAGAGTACTCGGCTTACGCCTAGGCTGCACCGCGCACTCGGCTGGAGGATCAACGCCAAATGCTTCCACAAATAGATCGTTTTGGACAACACTCGTCTCTCTCATTTATGGGGGTAGTTCTTCCAATTTCTCTTCAAACTTATCCTATAAACCAATGTATAACAGGTTAACAACGGACATTCCAATAGATACCCAAGAATATGCATAAATTTTATAAACATTATTAACCTTGACAAATACTTACTATGATATCTCTTGTCGCCTGATTTATGTATGCCATCTCTCCTTTGGTGGGTTTTCTTAAACACTGCACTCTAGTAGGATCGCACCATCGGGGTGTTCAAGCGCTGAACAAGCGGATATCATAGTTAGATTAAATATAATCATATGCCTTCAAAAAGTGTAGTTCGGTTTGGTGCCAAATAATTTTTCTAGTGGAGTAAGATTCCCTATCACAGGGCTTGGTAGATGATTGATAAGAAAATAAGCAGATTTAAAAGCCATATCCTAGTACCGAAGAGGAAGATAGTTGTGGGCTAAAAGAGTTAAGCCCGTTTCAACCACGTTCATGTGTTTCCATTCAGCGGCCCCATTTTGTTCATGCATGTGAGGGCATGATAAGCAATGAGCAATACCCAATTTTGATAACTCAGTGGATATAGTGTGATATTCACCACCCCAATCAGACTAGAAGGCCTTTATTTTACGATTAAACAATTGTTCAACATGAGTCTTGAATTGAAGAAAAGCCTGAAGAGCATCATCATTTGATGATAATAGATAAAGCCAAGTGAATTTACAAAGATCAACAATAAAAGAAACATAATAACAAGAACCACCATAAGACAAAATGGGGACGGGACCCTAGAGATCCGAGTGAACAAGCTCCGGTGGAGCGTGAGAGACGGATAATGTAGGATAAAGGGGAACTTGTGACTTTTGCCTGTTGACTTGCAACACAAAGCGGAGACAAGGCTTTCTAGGACATAAGAAGTCGATTATGAAGAATAATATAGTGGGTGCTTCATGTAGACGGATGCCCAAGGCGACCATGCCAATAATCCACGAGAATCACGCTCACTAAGAAAAGCCACTTTATTTGGAGGCATAGATAACGAAGCTAATAGAGACCATCACTGCTCTTGCCATGCATAAACATCTCCGTTGTAGTGGGATCCTTCACACGGAACCAAGTTCTATGCTCTTGCAAGGCATTTTTGAGAAGCATAGCTATGCTTCCCTGCCGCGGTCTTGCCTTAGTGCCTCAATTCTTACTTTCCTTCGTTGCCGCGGTTTTCGGTTTTCTTCCTTGCCGCGGCTTGCGCCTCGGTGCATCGTCCTTGTCTACCTTGGCTTTAGCATACCTCTCCTTTCCATCCTAAAGCTTCATGTCATGCTCGTTCTAAATGAGGGATGACCCATCACTATCATTGAAGTTTGATCAATACTAGAGTCACCCTCCTCAATATCCTCAACCAGTAACACACTTTGTCTTCCATAAGCACCCACATTTTTTTTATTCTAGGGAATTGCCTTAGGATTTCACTTTGTACATGGAAAAGGAATACATGTATGTAGAATATAATATTAGATATACACATTAGCTCATATAAATTTTGAGAGCATCTTCTCTCTTCATATCTCTTATTTGCTTGCTTCTAAAATTTGAAGTGCATACTCTACCTTTCAATAATTTATACTTTGTAATATAACATTAAGAACCATTAACTATCAATCTATCATAACATCGGCATCAGATACCCTTCCACTGCTTAGCTATTAGCAGAGAACTCCTTATCACAATCCGATCAGGTTGCATAACACCCACCAATAGGAGCATCCAATGCCAATAAATGTGTTGTAGGACAACACTCTAGGAACAGCAAGATGAGTGTATAACATTCTACACCAAACTTAATTGCTACACAGAAAAAGATGAGTACTCTGCAAAATATCACTCAATAATAATGAAGTTTAATGTCACATTCCAAGAAGAATGCTAGAAAATATCAAACTAAAACCTTGCCAAATATGTCTTTAATTTTATGGTCTAACTTATCACAAGGAATGTTAGAACATAAATCGTACGATAAAAATGACCACCCATTATAGGATCGGGAAAGCACCGTTTCAATGTGGATCAACTTGCATTATATGGCATGCTTAATTTTCAAGACAAATAAACTCCTTAACCCCTCTAGTATCTACTCAAGTCTTTCACTTCTTTACCTTTCTTACAAAGCTCTCAACATTGAAAGAACCTAGCCTACAATAATAGGGATTGACCTTTGAGAGTCCATCACTTGTTGGTTGTGGTTTTCTCAACTCATCCAAAATCGAAACATTTTTCTTCATTAGAAAGCCATAGAAGAAACATGATATGCTATTTCTCTACCTCAAAACAAAACCACGACATACGGGGAATCTTGATATGCTATTTCTCTACCTCAAAACAGAACCACGACATACAAGGAATACGGTGAAAGGGATCGTATACTGAGAATGATAAATATTCCAGGGTTGAAAGCACTGTGCCAATATTGGCGTTTGTGTTTAAACCTTTTGGGAGGACTAAGGATGTCTGAGTTTCCTTTAGTTGAATTTGATTAGCATGTGAAACATTCTTGATATTTGCTTGGGCTGTTGTGCTCATTGAATGCGGGGATAAGAAGAGTTGGTGGCTCAAGATGCCTAAGCATTTGAAGAAGGTTCTGCATTTGTCTAGCTTAAAGAAGAATCTCTTAAAGTATCTAAAAATCTTTCTATTGCGAGACATTTTCTAATACATGTCTCCTATTTGATAGGACTTTGCTACTAATAAGGTCGAAAGAAATATTGCGGTATTATTTTGTATATCTTTTTTACTTTGTAGAGTCCTCTTGGTGTTGCATTTCAAGCAATTCCCACAAAATATTTGCCATTGGAATAAGTGGAGCCTAAGACATGTAACAAATTCTAGAGAAGACACGACTAAAACGAAATATCTAGGGGTGGAATGCAACATTATTATTATATTCAAAGAGTGGCCAAAAATGAATTCAAGGACATGCATACTACACTATAATAGAGATTTTGATTTAAACAAATTCCACAACATGGAAAAGATTTCCAAGAATTGACTTATTAACTAATATTTTTATGAACTCCCCAATGTACAAGTTGAATGACCAATTCCAAAACCCAAGCACTGTTCATGGATTATAAAAATTACCCTCCTAGATTAAATCTCAAGGGTTAAACTATTAAGAATAAACTAATATTTTAGCTCTTACAGAGGTTTTCCAAAGTAAGATGCGACATCTCACCTTAATGGTTCATCTTCTTCCTTTCTTTTCTCTCTTTCTTCTTTTCCTTTCTTTTCTTTTCTTTCCAATACCAGTGGTTGAGATCCCAAACATGCACACAACCACACTCACAACTTACTAGGACATGGCAACCACACACATACACACAAGAACACACATGCACACACATGCAAACATAAACACAAGTAATAGGATCGCCTCCTCTTCTCCTTATTATTTTCATTCTTTTCTCTTCTTTTCTCTTCTTTTCTCTTCTTTCTTACTTTTCTTTTCAGGTTAGTAGCGTGGTGAGGCCACTTGAACCTCAACCAAGCACCCAAACACCACAAACACACACACTCACACACTCATACATACAGCCTAATGGGCAGCCACATAAACACCCAAAGACACACACACTCTCGCAACCACTTGGGCAGCAACACACATGCACCTGGACTTACACAACCCACACACGCATATCGGTCTCTCTCGTGTGCTGGCCAAGCTCCTCAGCCCCACGATCTAGGAATTTAACCGGGCTGATTATAGCCCTTTGATTGAAGCATATTACCATGAGGTTTTATAGTCGAGGTTTCCAAAAGAATACGACAGCTGTGGCAAAGGTAGATGGACCACAAGAAAGGCCACTTGTTACTTCAGAATGACTAGAATTCGGTCTCGGTTCAATCATTCTACGAGGTTCATTATGGAAATAAAATGGAAAAAAGAAAAGAGAGCATGAATCATATTGCTCATATCAATCGAGAAAATATTGGTCAAAATGAACTCGAATTGCATGAGAAATGAAGACTTGAGATTATACATTCAACAAAAGTAACTATGAATCAACAAGTCGAATTCCTTCAACAGAATAGCCATTCGATGGTCTCGTGGCATTTGCCATGCCGGACCAAATTCGTTCCATTGTCCACAAAAATTCAATTAGATGAGAAGAAAATGGAGAACTAGGTAAAAACACATGAATCGTCTCCCATAGCTAATACCCTAAACATGAATTTCCAAAATTTTCTCCAAGCTGAATCTCATAATCAAATAGGAGAGAAGGCCCAAGAATTTAATCAACTAAAATGTAATTTGAGGAAGAATCTTACTTAGGAATGAAGAAAATCAAGGGAAAATAGGTTGGATGTTCACTAAAAGATAATTCGGCGACCAAACACTCGTGAATCGGAAGCTCCAAGGGCATCCCGCAGTGAATCTCTATTGAATCAACGACTTAAGCATTTCGCGAGTCGGTTCCCGGATCTGGTTTGAATCGAGCAAAACCTCGATCATTCCAATCAAAAACCTTGAAGAAGAAAGCCTCAAACTCCTTTTCTTTCTACTCTCTCACGTTCTCTATCCTTTTCTTTCTCTGTCACTCACGTTCTCTCTCCATTTCCCTCTTTCTCTCTTCTTTTCTCTCCCACACCGCTCGATTTACCTTCTTTCCCACTTTATATTTGCCCTAAATCTCACTCCCTCCCTCTTGTATTTGTCGGGAGCGGTGAGAGACGAGATCACACGCGGTGCGGTCGCCGTAGGCAAAGAGGAGATCGCGGCGAGAGAAGTCCGGAATAGTGAGAGAGTTGACTGTTCTCCGTCGCTTGATAGAGGAAAAAGAGCGCTGCTCTGGAGTTTGAAAAGATTTTTTAGAAAACTTTGAGAGAGAGATGTAGAGAGCGGGGGAAACAAAAAGGTTTTAGAGAAAGAGACGGGAAGCGCGGGGAAGTGAAAACAGTTTTGGGTTTGGAAATCTATTATTTTATACGGCGTTTGTTTAAAAACGCTGTTGTATTGCAACATACAACGACATTTCTTTGAAAATGCCGTTAATAAGAATATTAAATCACCCTTAAACGGTGAGCTACGGTGGCACTTGTTAAAGAAAACGCCGCGGAAACTAATTTGTTTAACGGCAATTGTACACAAACGCCGCTATATACTCATATATGACGACGTTTGCATCTATACGCCGTTATACCTTTATATATCACGGCATTTTTAAGAAAATGTCGATATATCTTCATATATGACGACATTTGTAAAAAATGCCGCAATAGCTCAACCCAAAGTGCCGCCGTTGCACCAATTTCTTGTAGTGAATAGGGGGATGTTTTAAGACCCTAGAATGATGGGTTTTCCTTTACCGTGCAATCAAGGAAAACTTTGTCATTTTCTTTATGTGTATTTGTTTGTTTTCTTTATAAAATTAAATAAATAAATAAAAGGCATGGGAGAAGAGAATGGAAAGAAGGGAGAATGACCAGAGCTACCTGAGAGCTACTTGATTATTATTTTTTCTTTTCTTCAACCCTCTAGGTAATAAAATTAATGGACCTAATTTCCTTTAGGCTACGTTTGGATGACAAGAAAAGAAAAAACATAATGTGACAAAAATCATGATGATGCAATGATTGTTTTATATATGTATCTTTCTCTTCAAATTCAAATTTTTGTTGAATTTTTTCTTTTCTTGACATCCAAACATAGTCTTACAGACCCACCTATAAAATCGAAGGTTAACACAATATAAACCTTCTTCTAAATCCATTGTTTCAAGGATCGAGATTGGATCAGGTGTATTGGTTAGATGAGATCAAGATCGGAAGTCATTGATCGAACTAGTGGAAACCAGTCATTGATCGAACTAGATTGAACAAATCATATTGAGATCAATGGGCACTGATCTGATCTCTGATACCAGTTTTTATACCATTGCCTAAACATCAAACAAAAAAGAACACATTAGTTTGTTAAATTTCAAAGTGGGGTGGGAAGAAACCTAATTAAGAACTAAGAGTTCATGTTACAAGAATTTTTCATCCACTTCTTTTAATTGATTGATTTGTCATGTTTGACTAAAAAAAAAATTAAAAACAAGTACCCATCAAGCTTAATCACTATATATAAATAAGGGTTTCCTTAATCTCACAGAAAATGACTTCACAAGTCTATCCTATTAAAAGACATCACATGGGATTCTAGGAATTATGGCCATATAAAATATGAACATAAAACTTAAAAAATATTTTTAAGCATGTGATTAGACAATGAGGTTTACCCAAAAAAAAAAAGTGATTACATTGTGAGGCTCACAAAATCTATGACTTTAGCACTTTGTATAAATATACAAATTGGGGGGGGGGGGTTTGGAGAGAGAGGATATACCCACTGGTGTAAGTGCATGATTGTAGCTAATATCCTCTTGTAAACACTAATTTTCTTTGTCCAATAAAAATAATGATTATAAGCAAAATTAATTTACCATTGTATTTAATTAAGGATACTATCGTACATTACATATATCACTTTCTAATGTTAGTCATGAATGGTTAATTACTATTAGACAATATCAAAGAAAAAATAAGGAGAGAGTTCCATACGATGCCAATTAGGGGAGGAATTTGCATTTTACACCAATAATTGTCCTGAAAAAAATATCATCTATATGAGATCCACATATTCAAAGTGAGATGGAGAAAATAATAAAAATCCATATGAGGGAAATTTGCACTCTGGTGTCATGGCAAACTTTTTCCCAAAAAAATATATTGTTAAATATTAGTTTTCTTATTCAACGACATATTTCCCTTAATTTCACAAAAAGAGTACATACAATCCCCCTAGCTATCATCAATTGAATATTGTTGTTATATGATTTATAAATTCTACCTTCACCCCAAAATATGTATCTCTATTCTTTCAAAGTTTCTTTTATTTTTTTCCCCGCTAAAGATTAGTAAGATTGTTTTTGTTAATGAATAGATAAGAAAATATACACAGGACTAATGTCTATGCATACCCAAAAACTAAGAGAAACCAAAAAATTGAATTGTGACCCCATCTTCGACAATACCATCAAGAGTCATCAAAGACATGACACAAACAGACATAAAATCTAATAGGACACAATAAATTGAATCAACAAACAGACATAAGATCTAATAGGATACAATAGCTAGATTGAATCATTTCTCCACCTTCAACAATGCCATCAAAAGACTTCTATCAAAAAAAAAAAGACAAATCAAACAGAAGTCCTAAAAGTAAAATGACTTAATAGTCAAACCAAAATCTGGGCCTAACTAGAACATTCCTTCAAAGTTTCTAGGTCATGTTACTAAGTTTAGGCAAAAGGTTTTATGTACGGCTGTGCATGTTGCATGATGCACACATACATGTGATGGAGATGAAAGGTTGGTTGAAATGACCAAAACCCCCCTAGATTGGTCGTGCATGAAACCCATCTCCTTAAGTTAATTTTTGTTCGAAAACCATAATTTAATTAGACATAAAAATGGATTAAGTTTGATCAAAATATACTGTTACTATACCCATTTAAAACAAGTTTATAGTTGGATCTAATCTAACTATTATTCAACAACTACAAATTAACAAATAAACTTACCTCCTTTATGAAACTCCACTTACTATTCATCAATAATAAAAGTGTTACTCCACTTAGCTTAAAATCCTCAAATAATGGTCTTCAAAAGCTGTCCTTGAAAGTAAAAGTGTCTCCCATCTTATATGAAAGAATTGGAAGTCCAAATCGTATTATACACTTCAGTTAGGCAGGTCAGCGTTGCGCGTGGCAGTCTTGATGGAAACTAAGATCAGCATTTCCCCATCACAAGAAGGGTTTGGCCCAAGCAAAGTTTTCTAATGCAATTTGGACTGGCTATCTTTTTTAGTTGCTTTGTCCCTAAACAGATAAAATTTGTCATGTTATGCAAAAGTTGTATGGAAGCATTGCCACCTTCAGGTAACCCTACTTGTGGCTTTTAATGAGTCTTCCTTCTACTCTTGAGTCTATCTCACAAGGTTTCACAACTTTTGTTCTCAAGGAAAATTCTCCGCTCCAATAGATTGGCCATTATCCAAGCCTTGGTTTCTTGGATCTGGCTTTTCTCCAGGGAGCCCAGCATCTAGGGAGGCATCCAACAACATTGGGTTGTTCAGCGGGTCTGGATGTGTTATTGGTGAAGTCTAATTTCGGTCCAGAAAGTGGTTCAGAGGATCTTCGGAGGATCATTTTGCCCTCGAAACGATCTCGAATTGCCAAAAAAAGGCGTACATCACCACCAAGAGCTGTGAGTTGTTTTGGGATATATGTTATGTTTTAGTCCGACCTTGTCTAGTTTGCATTTTTTGGGTCTGGGGGCATTTTTGTACTTTCTAGGTTAGGGCGTCTCTATATATTGTTCTTTTCTCTGGGAAGACTGAGGTGAGGGTTTGTAACATTTCAAAGATAGTGAAATCTGTTTTGTTGCTCGGCCGTGGACGTAGCTTCCCATCTTAGGGGTGAACCACGTAAATTCCTTTGTGTTGTGCATTGTATGATTTCTTATTTTCGTTTTCTTCTACAAATCACCACTCCTAAGCATTGTTTTCTTAACATGATGCACGTCGGGCACACATCATCGCATGCCCAATGGCTCAACATTGTTGGATGCCTCGCTGGGCACTCCCGGGCACTAGGCTTCCTCAAGTAGAGCCCAACGCGGGTTTCTTGATCTATGTACTTGGGAAGACTCGTGCTCCACTTGCTCTCGTTTTGAATAAATTACATTTTACCCAAAAATAAAAAAACAAGAAATTTCTCCGTTGAAAAGGTCCTTTTCTTTGTCTCAATGCCGTACTTTTCTATCTAACTGGACTTCAAGTCAAGCATTGCTAAATGACAATGAATGCAATAGCTGGCATGGCAGGACAACTTCTTCAACATTCTAGGGAATCCTTTGATGATTCCTTTCATGATAAGTGGGATCATAAGCCAATAAGGGTTCAAGTCATTAGGGGTGTCAAAACCTAGTCCGAACCAATGAAACCAACCCAAAACGATATAGTCTAAACCAAAATAAATTGATCTTTATTGGATCGGTTTTGGTCTGGGTATTGCATATCTGAACTAAAACCAAACCGATATAATCCAACACCAACTTGAAATTCATTGAGAAAGATAATTTTATATAGGAAAGTAATTTTCTGTCTAAGAGTGTGGCTTATGCCAGCACTCCCGACGTATGCCAGCTCTTCCATGTGTATATCTCTCTAGTCCTCAAGACATCTATAGAAGCCCTAAAGAGGGGAGCTCAACCTTTTTTCCTGTTGTTTCTGTGCCTTTTGATAATTAGCTCCAATGAGGTGAGTTGCATTAAAGCAATTATGGTTCTAAAGACTGATTGCCATGTTTATGTGAATACTCCTTAAGTAATTAGTTGAGAGAGGTTAAGAGGCAAGCTTCCTTTGGTTGTCTGAGTTCATGTGCACCTCATTGAATTGTCTACACTCTATCCTCCCAGCATGAACACAAAGCTTCAAGATCATAAGGAGTTCTTTGTGATAGGCAATTTAGCAAAGAGACCAAACTTGCTTCTTGTAATGTCAACATTTTCAAACATTAAAAAAACCAACTGTGTCACCTGCTCCATATGTGGAAAGGGGAAAAAAAAAAGCTGGGCCTTCATTTGTTTGCTGATTCATGAGAAGCTGTCTTGTTTAGTATATATAAAATAAAAAAAAAGAGTACCCAGTGCATGAGGCTCCTGCCATTGCGGGATCTAACGATGGTTATAATGTATGCAGCTTTACCCCCGTTTCATGGAGAGCTGAGACTTGAGCCCGTGACCACATGATCACAATGGAACAATCTTACCGTTGCACCAAGGTCCACCCTCTCCAATGCTTCTAGCTACTTGTTGAGTATAATGTAAGGGGAATAATGTTTTTTCATGTTCACCATTTTGAACCACATGGAGAAGCTGGCATTGGAAGTGTAGTATGACTCTTGCTTTAGCCATATGTCAAGTTTGGGTCTAATTATTCATAAATTTTAGGAATTCACCAAAAATTGTCCGCTCAAGAGAAGGCTATCTAGATACCCCACATTGTTGTGTTCTTATGTGGTGGGATGATGTGACAATTCCAACCATTTTTTGTTTTTTGGTAACCAATTCCAACCATTAGATAGATGAGGCATGGTATAGATTGGCCACGTGTTGGTGTTGGTGTTGGTGTTGGTTATAGTCAAATTTCAAAACTATTCTCTTTTAGAGAGAAGGTGAAGATTGGAGAGTTGAACCTATGACCTCGTAAAACCTACAACAATTGAGCATTGAGCCGGACATTTTCACAAAATTTGGGTCATGTCCAACATGCCCCTTTTGGAGTGACCAAATGCCCAAGTACCTTCATGTTGTCAATAGTGAAACCAACCTATTGAAAGTGATTGGTCAACCATTTTCAAACTTTTACATTATTTTTCTTTCTCAAAAAAGAAAAAAAAATAAGGGGAAAGATTTCGTATCTGAGAGGGTGGGAGTTTCAAGGCATTAATTAATGGGTGAGGGTTTATGACTTTTCCAACTCTTTGTGAGAGGGGACACGACAGTGCATGCTTACACGGCCGTGTATGAAAACTTCTCCCAAAAATTTATATTGCCATTTATTAACATGTATATTTTTATTTAAGTAAAAAAAATTCATTTAAAACTCTGTTTATTTCTTGGTCAATAAAAACTTCACAGAAATTACCAAATAGATTAGTAGTACCTCAAGGATTGATAAGGCCGGCCCATTCAAACCCAGATCAAATTCATGGGCTATTTTCAATTTTCAGCTCTCCCTGGCTTTTCAGCCCACTACTCGTCTATCAAGTCCAATTCGGAATTTTCAAAGGGGACGTTCATGTCAACCTGAATCTACAGTGTCAACTGGAGCTTACATTCTATTTTCCTGTTGAAAAAAAAAAAAAAAAACAAAACTTTATTTAAGGAGAGAGATAGACACAGGGAGTGCTAACGTAGGCCATACTTTCGAACGGAGAACCACTTCACTTTTTCTTCTATCAAAAAAAGATCTTTGATATACCCTAGTACCGTCTCTGTCTATCTCTTTCGTTTTCCCATGAAATGACTTCGGTGTTCTCTTATATACAAAACTATTTTGCCACACCTAGGGTTTTGTCTTTTTGATAAACACCTAGGGGTTCAAAGCCTTGATTCGGAATCTAGATTGATCCCAACCAATTTTGATCCAGGCCAATTTTGATCCGATCTACATCAAAATTGGCTTGGAAAACCCCAGAATTGGCCCATAGATGTTAGGGAATACTAATTAAATTGATATTGGCTAGGCCTCAGGGATTCCGATATAATTTTTAAATCATTGGTCACACATTGGGGTGGTCTTTTATTACGTTTGCCTAGAGAACCCTCTTTCTTTATTTGTTTTTGAAGGGGAGAAGATTTGTGCATGGGAGATTCTCTCTTATCGCTCGTTTATAAATAAGGGTTTTGGATATTTCGATGGAGGCTTTTGTTCCCATCCAATGGTTTTGTGCATGACTGTGCAGCTTTTGCGTTTATTTTAGGGTTAATTTTAAATGCCCCCCTTGAAAATGGCCAAACGTACGATTGTCCCCCTGAATTTTCACTAATACAACGTGCCCCCTTGCTTTCCAAACTAAGTATCACTATAGTCCCTCCCGTTAGACAGAGACATTATGTGCTAATGTGTGACATTTTTTATACATGGTTAGACCATTCTGCCCTTGGTAAAATGAAATGACAAAAATGCCCTTACTTTAAAAATAATAAAAAAAAAAAAACTGCAACCCATCTTCCCCTGAGTTGCAGGTATCCGTCAACCCCCATTTTCCTTCCTTCTGCTCTCTCTCATCGATCAAAGCACCCTTTCTTTTTAGGGTTTCGACGTCACACCTTTCCCTCACAAACCCCTCTCTTTTTTCTTTTCTACATTCTCAAATAAATCTAATCTCACCTCTTTTTACCGATTACCCCGATACCATTTCTCTCTCCCTCTGTTAGTTCTTTTTTTTTTTTGTGTTTTTTTTCTTTCAATTGAATTTCGATTCTTTTTTGGATTCGTGGATTAGGATTTGGAGTTTCTTCGATCTGGGCTTGTATTGCATTTGCTTTGATTGTGGAACCCATGTTTCAATTGGGAGATTTTCAGTTAGATTTAGGGAAACTAGGGTTTGTCTTTTTGGGTAATTGATGTTCTTGCTGAGCTTATTGAATTAGTACATTGTAGAATAGAATTCTGCGAATTTTCTTTCTTTCCGTTCGTTTTTTTTTTTTTTTTAAAATTTGTGATTTTGTTTCCTCGGTTTTTCTTCGGCGACTTCTGTGAGCTGGATTCTTGCTAATTGGAGCTAAAATGCGATTCTCTGTATATCTTAAATACTTGTCACTATTCTGAATTGGTTGGTCTTCAGCAGCTCGATTATATTCAGGTAATCTCTTTTTATGGGTAAAGTCCGCTGATTTTATTGCAGCTAAAGAGATGGGGATGGGCTTTTAATTTCTGATTTAGTTCCTTAATTTACAATTTTTTTTTCCCGATTTCAGGGGTTCTCTGACTTTGCAGCTTCGATGATTTCCAGAAGACGGTTTTGATTTCTCTCTGCTTTCTTGCTAATTTTGTTCTTCTGTGATCAACCATTTTTGCATTTAGTTCTCGTATTAGTCTGTCGTTTTTTACTGCTAATGCGGTTGAGAAAACGAAGATTGGAAGAAATCGAAGAAGGAAAGAAAATGGGGGTTGAAGCATACCTTTTTTTTTTTGTTCTAAGGGTATTTTTGTCATTTCAGTTTATCAAGGATAGAATGGTCTAATCATGTATAAAAAATGTCAGACGTTAGAACATAACAGTCTTAGACTAACGGGAGGGACTATATTGGTATTTAGTTTGGAAAGCAGGGGCACGTTATATTAGTGAAAGTTCAAGGGGGTTAACCATACGTTTGGCCATTTTCAGGAGACATTTGGAATTAACCCTTTATTTTAAAGGAAAAATGATTCTTGTCCAGAGAGTAACCTCTGCTAGTGACCTTTGTGTTTTTCTCTTCTTCTCATGAAATGACCTCTCTGCCCTGCCTCCTTGCCTTGGGAAAGTTGGGATACCTCAGAGTTCAGAGGACGCTGCCTGCCGTGTAGGCTACACCTCGGACATGAAATGACTAAAAAACAGCTTTGTTCTCCTTTCTACAATTCTGCATCGCGATCCCAATCCTTCTTCCTTGTTGAATTTTGAGCGCCAAAGTACCGTTAGTTTCGCATAAACAAATCAAGTCAGTTCTGGCGAGGCGGGGTCCTCTCCAGTCATTTGAAAGCACTGGTATTTATTTGGAAGTGCAGGGTTCATATGGTCCTATGGCCAAATCCCTCCAGTACTTCCAAGTGATTGGAGAGGATCCGTACTCATTCTGTGGTAATTATTCTCTATTGTATAAATAGGGACGAAGTGAATATACATATATTTACAAGCACATTGGGGATTTGCAAATTGCGAAGCACGAACTGTAAACTTCTCAGCTGCGCGGGAATTTCTCATCGGAGGAAAACATTCCATGGAGGTTTCCAACACTCAAAGCCTTTACCAAAATGTGCGTTAAATTCATTTTGAATCTTAGAAACTCTTTTTTTCTTCTGCTTATACTTTCTCTGATTGTTCTTGTTCTTCACCTCTAATTTTTTTTTTTCTTTCTAGTTAATCTCCTCTGCCATCCAAAGATGCCGGATAGCTGAGGATCTTTGCAGATTAACGGTTGTTCTTAAACGCATTCCCGACTCCGATCCTCCGCTCGTCAGAATCTCATGTAAGGAACCTTTTGTCTGGAAATGTTGTTTCTTAAGCTTTCCTTATTATTATTATTTTTAATACGTTCGTCTAGAGAAAGTTTAATAACATAGTTTTTTATTGATTTAGAATGATCGAGGAAGTTTTCTGTAAAAATTTATGTTCTTAAATTTCCTGACATGCATTGATGAATACAGTTGGAACTCACCTCTTAATTCAGAAATCCGAGGGTTTAAACAGTCAGTAGGTGCTAAGACCGCTGAATCATTTTATCGCTTCTTAGCTAGAAGATTTTAAAGAGAATAGAGTCATTTAGAATGGATAACGAGTTCTGTAAATTTATGAAAATATCTTCCTTTCCATATTTATCAGTTTCAGATACCGGCATTGGGAGCTGCTTGGAAGAGTTTCAAAACTTGAAGTGTCCGAGGAATAGCGTTTCTGACGACAATTTCGGTACGTGAGAATTGATTAAACGTTATCACAATATATTTTCTCTTTGTTGTTGATCAAAATCATTGGATAATGTTAGTTTGCCTTGAGATTGCAATCACGTGCTGTTAGATAAACGTTGATGTCATTTTGGCCGAGGAAATTGAGTGGTCTCACTCGTCAAAAGTGGTTGTAATTGCCTGCTAATAAATAAGGTAGCAAATTCTCGAATGCTGCTTCTTTTCTGATGCTGGAAATTGGAACTGGAAAATGATTGCCCCTCTCCGCAATAGATAATATTTTAGTTACAGGCTTTGGAGGGGGGGGGGGGGGAGAAGAGTCGAACCAGCGGCCTCTCCCTTGGACTTAGGCCAGCACTCTACTGCACTGGCAGCCACCACCACGACGCCAAGGTGCTTCCCTAGTTTGAGGCTCAGAGCATAGCAATATGTATTTATGCCCCAAGATTCGGACAGAGTCTAGGAACTATTGTATGTAACAATATGTGATCTATGTCTCACGAGTAGTGCTTGATCACAGAAATGAAATAGATGGTAAACCTGTTGCTTTTGACACATCTCCAAAACAGTACCAATTGGGTCTATCAGATGAAAAGACCTTTTAAGTGGCAATGCTGGCTGTAGCTTCAAGACTTCGTCAACCATTCAAAATGACATATTACATGGTTCATAGACAATTTTGTATCGTATGGAAGGATTGATTTTTCTATACCAAGTTGAAAAGACTGCCTATTGATTTGGTGTTGGTGAGCATTTGCAGTGAAGTAAGACTTTTATGCATAGAGACTCGACATATTGTTATCAAAATCTATTCGTGCAAGTTGTTGAAGAAACTCTGGATAATTGAGCTAGAGCTCTTTTGATCTGTAGATGCATGGCAGGAATATGTCTGAGTTATTAATTCATTTAATTTGATTCAGAAGCAAGATTAAGCAAGTTCATTTTTTTCATGCAGATGGAGTGCTTTCCGTCACAACTACAAGTAAGTTTTTCTTCTTTATAGTTGTAATCGCATTGATAATTGATCTCTTAGGTCCTTGTACAGTTCAAGAATACAAATTGTCAGAGTAACAGTTTTCCCGTGCCATGATCAAGAGTTCTACAGATTGCTGCAACACGTTATTTCTGCTTCATATAGAGCAAAAGTTTGTAGTTGCAGGCTTAGTGACCATCATTCCAGTCTCCAGGATTATAGTCTCCACCCCCCCCCCCCCCATGTATATCTCAATTCCTATCATTTTATGATTTTCTTTATGTGGAGAATACTTGGCTGGTACACCTAGTGCTTTTCCTAGGGTTTCTCCTAATAGCTAAAGATAAAAAATGAGCACCAGAGTAGCTAATAATGACAGTAATGGCCAAATAGATCTCTAGCTAGATAACAGAAGGCTTCAGACTGATAGCTAGCATGAACCTTCTGACAAACCCATTTAAAACAAATCAGGGGGAAGAAAGAATGTGGCACAGTGGAAAAGGATATGATGATGAACTGAAAATAGATGTTCTAAATAAGGCTTCTTTGACTGAGTGATTATTTGTGAGGAATTTCAGGCACATGTGACTGCAAGATTTTTCACTACCATATAAATTTGAAGGAAACTGTAGCTGCGAGAAAGCTGACAAGGTTGCCTTCAACCCCTAAGAATGGGGCAAAATTCAGGCAAGCATCTTCTGAAACAACACTTGGGTGGTTGCTTTCTCATATTTTCTCCCTCACAACCAGTTGGAAATTCTTTCTTTTCCTTCTTTCAGTGGAACTGAAGTATCTCTGTCCACTTGCGAGAGCATTGAGGAGTTAATAGAAGGGATCACTCACTTCTTCCAAAAGGTTTGGCTTGCTCCATTATGGGATCCAAAGTTAATGCATCATCTGCCTGGTTCAGCAGGTTTTCTTTTAGTCATTTAAACAACCATGTGCCACAACATTACCACTCATGCAAGTGCGCATGTGCACACAGACGTGCATGCGCACTCACTCCTACACTTGCAGGAAGATTATATGTGAAGTTATGGAACTGCTTATGGGAAACAAATGAGGATGAAAGATAGAGGTATTAACTATGAATTTATTATTGGAAGCAATAAAAATAATAAGGGCTTAACTCTTAAATTATTCACCCTTCAGTTAGGTGGTGACACACTATGAACAGTCAAATTGCACTGAAACCCCTGCAAAATTACAAATTCTTGTAGCTTTTGTTGGAGCCATGGTTTAGTCTCTGGAGTAAACATAAACAATGTAAGCCTTTGCAACTTCCTATCCTAGCCAACAAAATGAAGTTAATGCAAGAGAATTCTCACCACCCTAGTTTTATGGGGATTAGGAATCCAAAATCAATGAGGAAAGAGAATTGAAAGTCAAAGCAAGAAGAAGTTGATGAGAAGGCAATGAGTTGTATTCAGTAAAGAACCAATCATTGTATATTTGTATCCTCAACTATATATAGACGAAGAGAGAATTGGTGGAAGAAATGCATGGCAAATATTCAGCTAACCAAAAATTTGAAGATACCTATACTACCCAAACACTAAAATGGAAACCAACCCCGATGATACAATTACCAGTACATCAGAAGCTACTAAAGTTAAGTGAAAAACATTACTATAGTGTATATATTATTAAATATTAACATTATCATCATTGGTATCTCATTTTTTTGTCCATCATGAGTTAATGGGTCATGATTAACATCTTTTTCTTATCAAAATCCTTGTTGGTTCCAAATTAATAATGTTATTTATTTATTTATCTATGCCCTTGTTTATTGGCCTTTTGGATAATTATATTACATCTTAGTACTTGTAAGAGTACTACCTTTTCTCTTGGCAGTTATTTAAATACTCTGTTCATGAATCCTATGTTTTGGGTTTGTTGAATCAAACACTCTGATTTAATGTCTGATTATGAACTTTTGTATTGAAATTTTTTCAGATGCTTACGAATGTTATGTTTTATTCGCTGACTGCCATTTTATTTTGCAACTGTTTCTGCAGATGCTTATCCTAAAAATTCCGGTAAGTTCAGCTCACTGACTCATAATGCTTTTTTATTGTTCAATGCTTCATGTTGATCCAAAATATCTTGTATTCATAGGACTTTTATTTCTCATTAGTTCTCTTCATTTCGCTGTGGTGAAAAGGGATGTAATTTTGCTTTTTTCAAATTTTATTTTGACCATTATGGCCTCATTAAGCAATGAATTTCTCGAATGAATGTGCTAATATGTTATAATGGTATTATGGGAAACACAAAGAGGGTGGGGGGATTGAGTTATTGACTGCCAACTTTCAAGCATCCTTTTCCTCCACACTTCATATCAGAGCACTTCTTGTTGCTCATATTTTCCATCGTCTTGGCATTGATTAATACTCTGTAAGTATCAGCATATTGTTTTGCTGCCTAACTGAACAATTTTGTATATTCCTTTGCTTCCCTCAGCTGTGCAGTTAGATGATGACTCATACAAAATGAATTGGTTGATTTTAATTTTGTCCAGAAGGTAGCAGTTGAACTGGTAGTTGAACGAGCCAATGGCCATGGATCGGGATATGAAAATCTTCTTTTGGCGGATGAGGGCATTCTTCTTTCTCTTCCCATATCAAATGTTGAACGCCTGACCTCAGGCCTTGAAGATTATGTTCTTAAGCATGGAAATATGTTTGATCAACAATGTTCTTCTTGCTTCTTAAGTAGGTTAGTTTCGCAGAAATAGCTGCCCTGTACACTTGCTGCTATCTATCTCTTTGCTTTTCTGGGCTGAAGTTTGAGTTGCTATTTGGTTTATGACTTATGCTCATCAACCTTGACTCATGCCAATAAGTTTTAGGAAATTGATAGTCTGTCGTGGAATGGCACTATTTCATAGGGTATGTTAAAAGTTTAACCAGTTTAAGGGTACAAATCAGGCTCAATTTTTAACAAATATTATCTGGGCTGCGCCTGGGCTCAATCTGGTTCAAAACTTATCAACTCCCCAACCCAGGCCTAGCCCTCTTGCACCCCAAAACCAGTTGCATCATGATTGATATGTTGAGGGTTGATGTCTTGTATTCTGTAGACTGGGTTTTGGGCTGTCTCCGAAGGGTTTACATGGGGGTAATTCAGGAAATTTGAATCTCTTTATTTCTCTATAAATTTATGCAATGGTGGATTATTAGGGTTACTGGGAATTCTTTGTAAACACAGATAGGCATGAGGAACAGTGCTTGTAACCCTTTCTCCGTTGTTAGTGAAAACTGCTCTCATCTCACTGAAGATGTAGGCACCTTGCCGAACCGCATAAATACTTGTGTTGCAAGGTGTTTCGATTGTGTGTGATTGTTTCTTCTTTCTGTTTATTGAATTTTCTGCATTGTGAATAGGTTTCAGTTTCTACATTATGCATTACCAATGCTGTTAGAGTGGTGTCCCTGACCTAGCCTAATTATTTTGTGAAGCCCCACAAATACCATCTCATTTTCCTGAGAGGTATATGTTTCAATACATCAAGCAATTAATTTATGTCCTGTTTGTATCCATGATGATCAGCAATTGCTTTATTAAAGCTGAACCTGCCTATAAGAATCCTCTTTTTCTCATTAACATCAGTACATATTGTAACAGTATTGAAACTAATAAACCAGTAATATCAGAAAAAGAAGAAAGAGAGAAGTTGATGAAATTCTACTATTCAGAAGAGAGCAGAATCGGTGAGTACAATTGCACACCCCTTGATCATATATATAATAGGTTACAGCCTAGAATCCTAGATATAAAAGGAAACTGAATTAGATAAGAAATAGGAAACAAATCTATCTAGAATCTACTAAGAAATAAACCCACAAGCAAGATATACCGCCATCTACACATGAGTGTATACATGACACATATGTACCCAAATGGTACACATGGGTCATGTACCCCTTACAACTTATATCGGTAGACTTTGACACTCCCTCTCAAGCTGGAGCATATAGGTCAACCATGCCCAACTTGAAACAGTTCTTACAGAAGGCGGGTCCAAACAGAGGCTTGGAATACATATCATCAAGATGATCAGCGGAGGAGACAAAAGGTGTAATGATGAGCTTTTTCATGACAGCACTCCACACTAAACAACCATCAACCTCGATGTGCTTTGTCCTTTCATGAAACACCGGGTTGCTGGCTATGTAAATAGCAACTTGGTTGTCGCAAAACATCTTCATAGGTTTCTTTTTTTTTGGGTGAATTCACATCTTCATAGGTTGAGTGACCGGGAAACCCAAATTTTGAATTAGAGAGTTTAACCACATCAACTCAGCTGTAGTATTAACCATAGCTCTATACTCGGTCTCAGCACTGGACCTAGCCACAATGATCTGCTTCTTGTTACGCCGTGTGATTATTATCACAAAAAAATGTGCAAAACCTTGTAGTAGACCTTTTGTCTTCATCAGCACCAGTCAGTCAGCATCAAAGTATCCTACCAGATCAACACTCTAATGAGGACGTTAAGTGAACCCCTTTCCTGGTGATGCAGTTAGACGTTGGATCAAATAGGGGCTCTTCTTTGAGGTAATTCTCAGCTTTGTGGGCCCATAGCGACCTACAATCTTGGTTAACAGATCTGTAGTTGCATCACTTGGAGCCCCCTTCAAATATCTCAAGATTTGACAAGCTGCCTCCCAATGTATCTTCTTCGGTGACTGCATGAATTGGCTAATAACCTCACCTGCAAAAGATATGTCGGGGCAAGTAACAGTTAAATAAAGCAATTGCCCCACTGGCCTTCTATACTGGTGTAGATCATCAAAGTCTTCTCTAATAGTAGTGCCAAACTTCTGATGGGAATCCATAGGAGACTCAATTGGTTTGGAGGCAAGCATACCAGTTTCAGATAACAGGTCTAGCACATACTTTCGCTGCGACAAGCTTATCCCTTTCTTACTTCGTAGTACCTCAACACCCAGAAAATACCTGAGAGCACCCAGATCTTTCAACTGAAAAATGCTGATGTAGATAAGCTTTTACTTCTGCAATGTCAGATGTATCATCTTCAGATATTATGATATCATTAACATAGACCACCAATATTCCATGCGGCAAAAGAAACTGTTGGTGTGGGAATGACAAATTTATGTTCCTTTGTAGATGTTCTGTTCAAATATTGGTGTCTAGGAACAGCAATTTGTCATTCCCAGACCAACAGTTTCTTTTGCCACATGGAATATCTAGTAGGGCCCAACCTCAGGGAACTTGTCCATGCTATTATCTAGTCATAGGTCAATTCTTCGCCCAATTTTTGACTTCCCCGTGTGTCAATATAATGTATTGCAAGAGATAAATCTATATTCTATTACGTTTTTTTTTAAAGGAGAAAGAAAAAAGAGTTAAGTCTGTTTGATGAATAGGGGCAAGATGGACCACCAAATTTGAGATAAGCTGTCCGTATCTCCCACATTGTCAATGTGGGGAAAAATAGTATATATTTTATGAGTACATTTTTGGCCCTATAGAAAACTCTGAATGAAGCCAACTCGAACCTTCTCAATTTTGTACAGCAGTACAGATATTATGGTTTATCTGTAAGTTTGTATTTTTTATTTCTAAGTCAATCAAAACCCACTGGCAACACATAGCATACTTAACACGTTACTATTGAATTTGTGGATCCGTACATAATGTCTTGTCTTCTTTATATTGGCATAAATCTTCTAGATATGATTTATATGTGTTAATTCCACTTGTTAGGGAACATTTGAAGGTTGGAAATGGAGTAGGATGCCGTACAGAAAGCGCCAGAAGCACCGGACAGGTGGTGGAAGCTGTAATTATAATAAGTGAATTACCAGAGCCATCAAGTGATTCAAGTCCGTCCTGCTTCAGGGCATGCAGTGCAAGAACAGAGGTTAAAAACATGTTACTGAAATTTCTTACCTTCATATATTTGTTATTGTTTTATGATATATCAACTTAAAAATAATCCTGGTATTGTTTTATGACTTATTGCAGGTGATAATTTATTAAAATTGAGTGCTCTCATTTGAAAAGTATTTGATCAAGGTCTAATAAATATCCAATTGTTTCAACTTGAATGGACTGGTTGGCCTAGGACCCAATGGCAATTTCAGCTGTGATATCACTCAACCTAAAGCCAGTTAAATCCATCAAGAGTGTCTGCAGGTCTTTGCTGAACTGTTTGTCCCAGGCAGTTGACCATTCAAGAAAATGCAACCAAAGAAAAGAAAATTAAACAAAAGGAAAGGAATGCATAGATAATTTGAATTATAGTCTTAAAAAGGAGAAAAATAAATAAATTATCTACTTGAGCTTTTAACACAAAGTATGGAAAATTTAATTTTTCTTCCCATGAAAGAAATTCTGGGAAGAAACAGCCTCTATGTGAAACGGGGGTAAGGCTGCATGCATTATGACCCTCCCCAGACCCCGCATTGGTGGGAGCCTTGTGCACTGGTTATGCCCTTTTTATGAACGAAAATTCTGGCACATCCATATATCTCTCTGCTTCTGGTTTTAAGACATTGCAAAATTTTACTCATTGAAGGAAAAAGACTTTGACAGGATAATGGTTGCTGTAACCTCAATATAAGGTTTTCCTTCTTCTTTTTTTGTGGTGGAAGGGGGGGGGGGGGTGGGGGGGAGATCATTGAAGGTCCTTCTTTGCTCAATTGCATGGTTGTACAACTTGTACCCTAGCTGTTTATATAATTTATTTCTTTGCTAATGGGAATTGCTTTACAGGTGTTATATTTCCAAGAGTTCTCACCATGTTCTATTCCTCAATCATCTCTAGATGGATTGACAAGTATTGACTGGAAAAGTTATGGTTTGGACTTGGGAACAAATGTTTTGGATAGCAATGGCTGCGCAATTCTAGAATGGGAGAATTTGCCACCATATACCCATATTGATATCGTCATCCACTGTTACCATAAGAAATATCCAACATAATATTTAATGCATTATTTTCTTAGATGTCCTGAATAACTGCCATGACATATTTTTGAGTTCCCACTCTTGGGTTTAAATGTGCTTAGCCATTCCTTGACTTGTTGCCAAGGTCACAATAATACAAGCACAACAAAAGACTAAAGGTTATAAACACCTTGTAAAGAAAGCAATTAAAGTCGCCTTGGATGGTTTGAAGCAGAGGTATAAAGGGACTCTCCTCAGTGCACATGCTGTTAAGGTCTCTCTCTCTCTCTCTCTCTTTTTTATATATATATATATATATGGAACCTACCTACATTGTATTTTTATTGTTCATGTTAGTAGTCCAAGCAACTTCATTTGTGGACAACCATGTTGTTGACTGGCTGTTGGACTTTGGGCTCCAATGCTCCATATAGATTGAGAATGAACAGAAGATCACTGAAGCATTGCATGGATTGTTCCTAAATCCTAGTTAGTAAAAGAATAATATAATATGTACTCTTATAAACTCTCATGTTGTAGAAGGGTGTCCCTTTTTATTTTTTGGGTGTGTGTGTGTGTGTTGGGGGGGGGGGGGGGGGTGGAGCTCTCTTGTAATAGAAGGTAATTCTTTACAGATCAAGGAAGGAAAACATGACTAGTTTCCTGTGAACTTATGGATAAAAAAGCGAAAACTGAAGAACATAATTTACATTATCATTCCAATTCCCTGTCATTTTACTGGTTAACCATATTAACATTCACAATGAAATTTGTGATTTCTGCAAATATTTTTTCTTTTGCTTACATTGTTTCATTTGATGAACTTTTTTCCTCAGATTTGCAGTTATGCCCCTGATCTAGCAAGAACAATCACTGGCCTGATTCTGTCATCCAATGATAGAGAGTTCCAAAAAGAATGCTGTTCTCTCCTTGGACTTCAGCCTAATGTGATTGAGGAAGAAAAGAAAGTTGAAGATTGCATCAAGGAAAAGATTATTGCCATTATAGAGATAAATGATAAAAAGCAACAGAGACGCACAGAATTTGCACCCCTCCTCTTTGATGGTGAGAACATTCATGGACCAGAGTTCCTTGATGAATATCACGAAGGTGAGGATGGCTATAGTATCTTGGATCTATAAACTAAAATTTCTAACATCAAAATGTTCTTGCAAAATGAGTCTTTTATAATAACCAAGAAATTATTTCTAGCACATCTTGCAGATCTTCAAGCATTTATTAGGATGCAATAGTAGCTTACATCCTATATACATCAAGTTTAAGTTTACAAGAGAGTTTTCTACGTTCTAGATGCTTCTATGATGCATTATTGAAGAAACCAGAGTTAATCCTAATTGGCTCCTTTTTCGTTTTCCCTTTTCTCTCTTTCTATTAGTCCACCACTTGAGAGTAAGGTGTCCACTCTTATAAGTCTGGAAACTTCTTAAAATTGCAAATGCGTATTCTATAGAACAACTGGGTACCTTTGATGTTCCTTATAAACTCCTTGGCAATTTTTAAGGGGCATTGATGAATTCGTTTTGTTGGGATAAAGCTTGGTTGGGTTGGGGTGGGTTGGGTTGAGAATTGAGACCACCTTTGCTATCTCACCTCACTTTTCAATCAAATCTCTTCTTTAGTGCTACACAAGTTTTATTTGTTACTGGTACCCTACCTCACAAAATGACCAACCAAAATCCAAGGGAATTCCAAGGTTGACCCATTTGTGTATTGGCTAACATTTGAGTGGTGGGGTATATTCGTGATGGGTCCCTCATTCGCCGGAATTAGTATTCGGGGGTCGAAGGGAACCTTCTTCCTTAAATTATTTATCATTTTTCTCTTTTTTATTCTTTTTTTTTTGTGGGTCAGGGGATTGTTGGGATGGTTTGGACCAAGAATTGTGCAGCTTTATGCACTTAATAATAATTTGTTTTGTGTTAAGCCCCACACCGGGGCCAGCAAAGGGGCCACTGAGCCACATTTATTACTTCACTACTGTACTATTACTAATAATTCAAGAAGGTGGAAACTGGGAAGATAAGAACTCTTGAGCTTCCCTGGACTTACGTTAGGCCCATCTCTCTAGCCGCCTTCAACTTGTAGAAACTTATCCTCACACCTGATAATCAATAAAGCAGTGAAACTGTGACAAACCAAATATTAAATCCAACTTAGGACCAAGATTTGCTTTGTTCTATTCTATTTTATTTTCATAGATTTGGATACATTGAAGAAACAAACGAATGTAGCATATTATATTTAAATCCATAAGTGTTCTACAAAAGACAAAGAACACCCACACCCCCCCCCCCCCAAAAAAAAAAAAAAAGAAAAAAAAGAAGAAGGTTAAAGTAGGAATTGGTCCACAGAAAATTGTTTAAAGGTATTGATTAACTAAAGATTCGAGATTCTAATTTTCATTACATATTATTAAATAAATGATATTCGGCACTTTCAAATATCTTTCTTTATTGTTTGGCAACATAGTTTAAGCTTGCCTTTTTACCCATGTACGATGTGAATGATTTTAAATAAGAAAAGAGGAGATTTGATAAGATTGTTTTTCCTAGTGCCTTAATATATATAATTAGCTAATGGGTGTCTGATACTATCATTATCAGTTATTTCATTTAAGCTAAGTGGTTTCTCCTTCATTGTTGATATCTCATTGACTCGATCTTCCCAAGTTTTAGCACACTTTGTCAAATGCTTAGGAACCATCTGTGGGTTAGCAAAGGCTTGAGAATGTGCAAGTTGAATCTTTTGGATCAAGGAATGCTAGCACTACAAACAAGTTCTTATGAACATATGAAGTTTTTTGAACACTACAAACCACCCATTTCTTGAAATTTTGCAGTTATTTTCATATTGTTTTAAGACATTGTATCATTTTGTAACTGAAAGGAGTAAAAAGGGCATATCTAGTGCACGAGGTTCCGACCACTCCTTCATTTTATAAGTGAAAGGAGTGGTTTATAGAATTCATAGACCTCCTCATCCTTTTCTAGATGAAAAAGGGGGTAGGATTGAGTCGATGCACATGATAATCAGCAAATCAGTTGAACTGTGACGAACCAAATATTAAATCCGAAATAGGACCAAGATTTGGTTTGTTCTTTTCTATTTTATTTTCATTTGGATAGATTGAAGAAACAAACTTGAATACATACATGTTCCACAAAACAAAAGAAACCAAAAGGAGGAAAAAAGGGGGGTGGGGCACACAAGACTGGTAGATAAAAAAGTTTTTAAAGGTATTGTTTAGCTGAAGATTTGAGATCCTAATCCTCATTATAAAGTTTGAAATAAATATTATTTTGTATGTTCAAATATCTGTCTTTATTGGTTGGCAACTTTTTGTCTAGACTACTTTCTGACCTGTGTGATATGAATGGACTAAATTTACCAAAAAAAATAAAAATGGACTAAAATAATAAAAGAGGACATCAACTTTTGAGTATATTGTATCCATGTCGGTGAAGTCTTTTTTTTTTTTTTTTTTTTTTTTTTTTTCTGTTTCCTAGCGGCTTATGCGCAAGTTGAATCTTTTGGTTGAGGAATCCTAGGACTACAAACAAGTGGGTCCCATACAAAGTACAAACATGGCAAGTAGAAGCCACCCGTTCTACTCACATGTAGTCCTTGAAATTTTTAGTTATTATTTTCATATTGTTTAGAGCATATTTGAAAAATCGGGTTTTGATTAGAGTGAGTCATTTGAATCGAGTCAAAATTTTAGAAAATCTGATCAAAAGTCGTGTAGACTAGGTTAGGATAAAAAATGATGAGACTGGGTCATTAACTGTTCGAGTTAAATAGTACTCGATATTTTTACCCGATTCATGACAAACTCGACGAGATTAATTATTTTTTGAAAACCATAAAGTTGGTTCACTTTGAAACTGAGTTGAGTAAAATAGTAAATCTGAATTTTAAAACAGTAAGACACCTTCAACTCCTTGACTCCCTTATCTTATTCAATGATGTAAACTCAAAACTACATTGATATGTGAGTCATTGATTTTTATTTTTATTTTCTATATTTTTCTATTTTTAACTAATTTATACATATTTATTACATTAAAAAATAAAAAACATGACTTGCCTTGACCGATTTTGACAAGGTCGAGTCACCAGGTTTTTCTGAAAGATGAGTCGAGTCAGAAAACTTGGTTTTTCAACCATGATTCAGAAAGTTCATAGATCACCTTCACCTTCATAGTTTTAGGTTATCACCCAACTGGCCCTAGAGGTGGGCAATCATACCCTATGTATTTTTGTCTGTCTTGAGTGTGTGTATGTGTGTTTGAGAGATGATGAAGAGTTTTATTGCGAAATACGGAATCAAGTAAGGAGGACCATTAATTTTGGGATTTCTTGGGGATTCACTCACCATTATAGGACCTCAAATTTACATTGATACCCCTAAAAATACAAAAGTATACAAAATATCAAGTCCCTCTTCTACAAACCCAAAGATACATCCAAGGAAAGAGGGGGGAAAAAAAAAAGAGCCACTGGAGAGGGATATAAAAATGGAGTCAGCGAGCAATAAATACTCATGACATTGTATTAATCAGAGAGAGATGAAAATAGTCCAATTGGAGTTTGTCTGTGAATCCCCTAGATAGTGTGATACATGCATGCTCCAAAATGTAGAGCTTCCGCCACTGCGGGGTCTGGGTAGGGTCATAATGTATACAGCCTTACCCACGCTTTGCGGAGATGCTGTTTTTAGAGACTCGAACCGATGACCACTTGGTCACAATGGAGCAACCTTACCGTTGTTGCTCCAAGGTCCAACCTCTATAACTTACCTATCAAATACATGATAGTAATACATTTTTTTTTTTGAAGGGGAAGGGGGAGGGGGGGAAGGGGCTGAGAGAAATGATTTGTGATATATATACATATATATATATATATATATTTTGTGAACAAGTGTCCAGCGCATTTGGTAGCTTGTGGTGCGTAAAAACCCCATTGCACACTTTCGTCCTCCATAGAATAGAATATAGTAAGACTGATAAAAAAAAAATTTTGATACATGCATGCTCCAAAATGTAGAATACTTGGTACTGATTTTGGGCCTTTGAAGTAGTAGTAGTAGTTCAGACCAGACGAGTAAACTCCACAAAATTTTGTGTGGTTCCAAAAAGTACAAACCCGGCAATGCTGATGAGATTGGCCAAAATCCATGGACTTCCCCTCAATAACATTGCTTTCACAATCAGGAAAACCCTAAAACTGCCCTTGGATTGCACTAGAATATCCAAGCCTTGGGAGTGTGTTTTTTGCAATTATGTCTACCGGATGGGTTACCACAAGCTACTTATATACATTCCAACATGAGAGAACAAATGTATACAAAATCTCCTGTAAACTTTATAATATGTAGCATTACATATCTAAAGAAGAACTAAACAGAAACCCACTTTTACCAAAAAAAAAACAACAGAAACCCACCTAAGAATTTAATTCATATCATCTATACGAGTTTGTTTAAGCAGCTGAAGGTGCTGGAATGTAAGAAATCTCAGGCTCAGGCATGGTAGCTATGATTGTTGGCCTACAAAATGTCTCTCCCTCAGGTTCAGGATCCTCTGGCTTGAAGTCTAGTGATTTGTCATTGTAAACTTCCCACCATTTTTCCACTAGCATCTTAATGTCTTCTCTGTCCATGTTTGCTTCTTTACCAGTGAACCTCCATGGCTTTGACCCCTATTTTAAACACACAATAAAGAAAAAGGTTAGTAATGAGATTCAGTATTAGATACAGAGATTTATAGAGTTCCAAGGTAGAGTCAATAAAGAGTACTCACAGCTGCACAGTAATGGACCACCTTAACTTTGTCCAGCTCAACATTCTCAGGGTGGCGCCAGAGCATGGCTAGAACTAAGTTGTATCCCAGAGGGATGGGCTTTAACATATGATTGAAGAACATGTTCAAGAAATCCTAAATGGACACAAAGAAATGTTTATTAGAAGTAGAAACAGAAGTAAGATTCTTATTATAATCCTTCAATTTCCCTTAAGAGAATGATCTATGAGGCTTAACCAAACACCCACCAATGCCCTTAGGACTGTCACAGAAGTTTCAAGCTAATCCTTTAACTATTTGACTAGGGTTCCTGAGTTCCTCACCCTCAAGCAATTACCATCAAAGATTTTGATCATGGTAAAGTGCTAATCACCACCTGTCCTATTTTTGTCATTTAGAAAGGAAGAAGGGCTATTTATGAAAACTAAATAAATATGTGATTGGTTCTAAGATATACGTTCACCTACACGTACGTGCAGATGATCCATGTTCATCGAAGTCGACCCTCAAGGATCATTTATTCTTTATCTCATACTCATGGAGAATCTTCTCTAGACAACTTTGAACCAAATGTTGGAGAGTAGGCTCAAGACAGCCACAAAAATTATTCTAAAGAACTAGAAAATATTCTTCTAGGATTTTATTTAGAAGGAAGGACCGAGTTTCCCTTCATCCATGATGAAGGGTGGATTCGATCGCAATCCAAGGATGGTTTCGATCCTATACGAAGTTTAATGATGAAATTCATTGTTCACAATCCAATCATAAGATCACATCACTTTGGATGAAGTGGGTGGTTAGAAGATGTGATCATGTGATTGACTCTTGTGTCATCATTAACTCCTCCCGTGGTAATCTGACAGTACCGATAGCCATGGTGAGAAGATTCTGGTTTCACCATGGGTGAAGGAAAACTCGATCCCCTATAATCCATTAGACCATGACTTACTTGTTCTGCGAATAGCGTCGGTGTCGTGATTTGTAGATTCTCAAGAAGTGATTCACAAGTTAACCGGCTAGGCTCGAACACAAACATCCCAGCATTGAAGTACAAGGAAGGTGGTGAACCCATCTCTACTGGCCATTTCACCTTATCAGGACATTGTTGGCAATACCCAATAGAGTATTGTGGTGACTTACTCCATGCAGGCTCACAGAAACAATCCAATACAGCGTAGAAGTATCCATCAGGTGCATCAAAGAGATGATCGATATTCTCAAACACTTGTATATCAGCATCTAAGTAAACCATCTTACTATACTCTTCAAACTACAATAAAAAAAAAAAATCACATAACATGTTTGATTAAATGCGTTAAAGAACATATCACCTTATATAGTATACATATATATATTGATTCACTTACATTCCATATACGAAGCTTGGAGTAGTTGATGACATAATAAGCATGAGCAAATTGTGTTTGGTTCTCAGGTGGGTAGATGGGCTCAATTTCACGAACGATACAGCCTTGAGACCTCAAGATCTCACGGTGTTCCTCAGGCACATCAGGCAAGATAGCCACCACTAAAGGGTAAGCACTCTTCACCTTACGTAGACCTTTTACTAATCCCACCACTCCCTTGACATAATCACCCTTACCGGCTAAGAATGTTACGTAAGCCCTCTTAGAGTAACCTGTGTTAAGAATCGTAATCTTGCCGGAACCCGAAAAGACGTCGACGGGAACTTCTGGTGGAGCCATAATTAGTTGTTGCCGCCGGCAGTGTGGTGTTTTGAGGAGCGTTGGGGAAGTGAAGTAAACAAACTCGATCAGTCTTTGCTCCTGAGCTTCACCATGGAAGTCCTTCCACTCTTTAAATAAAGATAAAATGAGAGTTACATGAAACCGAAATGATACTAAAATGAAACTCAAATGAAGCTTCTCGTGGGGGGTCTATGCTCCAGGTTTTTTTCCACCGTCGATCTAGCCAAAGGAAGGCTGAGATTTGATGAGGGTCGTCGGTGTTGTTTGTAGAGGACGTCGTTGTAGTGAGATATCTCATAGAGGTGAAAAAAGGATTTCTTTCCTCTTCTTCTTCTTATCTTGTGGAGGTATGGAAAGGAGGGGGGAGGCGTCAAGTGGGCGTCATTGTACAAGAAAAATGTTAAGAAGAGACAAAAAATTTCCTGCTGCCCCAGGTGCCAAAATGGAATCTCGCTCTAAGGGTATCTTAAAAGATACAAAAATCTAAGGAATATTAACGAATCCATAGGGGAGTAGGGGTTTATTCCATTTCGATGACGACCAGCGATGGGCAGCAGGAAAATTCCTATTACACGATTTGCAGGAAATTCTTTTTCTTAAGAAGGAAGGATTGGCATCCACGAGGACCGGAATGGCTACAGACGTCAGTATTTCTTAATTTAGCTCGTCTCTAGGGATCCCAGTTTCCGCCAGCCGTAGGGTGTGTCACACACATCACTAGGCATGCATCGAGATATGTGCAGTATAGCTCAATCGTTGGATGCCCCCTGGGCTCTAGTCTCTCTGGAGACAATCCGGATCCAATATTTTTAGCCTACTCTCTCTTTGGTGGAGTGTGGTTCGGAATTTCGAGATCGTTCAAAGCTGATATTGTTCGAAATTTTGAGATCGTTCAAAGCTGATATTGATTCAATACTGATTCATATTGGTCAAAATCGGTCAGATCAGTTAGAAGTGATAAAAACTGAGTTTTGCTGGAAATTGGCAAATATTGGTTAGAAAATTAAAAAAAAAAAATAGGGAGAAAGAATTGTCACTTGGTTTTGTCATACACGCCCCCTGTGTCGTGACACAAGGGGCACGAAATGATTGCTGCACCCCTGGTTATTTCCAAGGTGTCAGGGGGTGTGACAGTCATTTTGCGCACTGTTGTTTCAGGGTGCAAAGGCGACGTGCGCTGCGAGACCGAGTGGCATTCTCTTTCCCAAAAAAATTAATAGGAATGTTATACATTTAGTCTAAAATTAAACAATTTGAATCCTCTACTGCCACCTACCCTTGCGATTGGCGTGCAGCCTTACATAGGCAAGGCATGGACCCCACATGGACCCCGCCTGGGCAGGGTGCTTGGGCAGCCATTTCGCCTTGCTTGTGTGAGGCTGCACTCCGGCAGCAGAGGATTAGATTCCAAAGTTTAAAAAAACACATATTGTAAGCCAAATCATGAATATAAATGGAAAAAATAACAAAAAAAAAACTCAACCCATTGCACGCTTATCAGATCGGATCATGTGATCCGATTGATTCTCCTAATCCAATGACCCATCCATTAATGATTCGTTCAAACATCGTTTATATCTTAAGATTGGATACCAATCCGATTTGATCCAGGCAAATCAACTGATCCCGAGATTTTGAACCGTGAAAACGGAATTTTTATCCTCTCCTGTTACTGCACGGTGCAGTAATGCATCGTGCGGCAGCTGCAGAGGCCATGTGCACCATGTGGGGCCCACTGTACCACATGGCCTCTGCAGCGCCGCACGATGCAGTACTGCACCGTACAATAACAGGAGGTGAGGTCCTCTATATTTGGAGACAAAGCTTCCGGACTCTGCTAAGTGGGTTGAGCATAGTTACAGGCAATAGCCAATATGTCATCTTCGTCTACAAGCCGAGCTTACCTATTTGGACCAAAGTAATTAGGAAGATGCGCCGCTTCCATGTCGGCATAATTTTTTTTCACATTTGATATTTCAGAATCCTATTCCAAAGCAATAACTCTTAAGCGATCCTTAACTTAAAAAATGCAATCTTTCTGAATGGCTATTAATAAGAAATTCATGATCAATAAGAGGAGAGTGATATTGACCTTTGCCTCTCCACTTCTTAATTATAATTAAAAATATTTTTGAGAAGGATTATGTTCCACATTTGTTCATTTTTGTTAGCTCCAAACGTGTTCCAAAGAAACTAACAAAACATCAAACAAAAAGAGGCAAGAGAAAGTCATTCTTGGTGGAGATAGGCATAATCATCTGGACAAATTTTTCTAACCATGACTAAGTTTCACTTTAGTCATATAAGACTTCACCCACCATCTTAGGGTTCACAAACTTCTTTTCAGTTTAAATATGTTTCAAAATACTCTCTCGATACCCATTCTTGTCCCAGTGAGATCCCATTCACATGAATGGAGGGAAACTCCGTCCTTTGGTTTTTATTGTGATCTTTTGAAAACGCCATTCTGCTCTTATTACGATTGTTGGGATGAAAAAATATAAGTGGGTGTGATTGAAAAAGGAAAAAAGTAGTTGGGTTTCATTTTACATGGGTTGGTTGGTTCAACCCAAAGCCTTAAGATGTTAAGTGGAGGGAGCTCTTCAAGTATTTGAAGGCACTAAAGACGTGAACAAGTCGTCTCACACTCCCATATCAATTACGTTTAAGTTTGTAATCTTGGGTGTCTTCATATACTAGTTGGACCCTCTACCAATTAGGGTTGCAACAGGGTCAGGTTGGGCTGGACTTTTTAAAACCCCAGCCCAACCCTAAGTCTCCTAACCTGAGCCCTGGCCTAGCCCAATCCTGACTCAGGGCTTGGAAAATCCAACCCAGACCTGACTTCAGGGTCCGGCCAGGTTGACCCGCCTTCAGGATCGGGCCAGCTTGACCCTGACTGAACCTGATCATGGAGTGGTGGAAGAGAGAGATGCATGGACTGGATTGAGTTGGGCTGGATCAAGGAGAAAATTATCGATTTTACATAAAATAACACTATAATCAAATATATTATCACTTATTATCTTCATATATAATATATTATATTATATTAAAAAAATATGTTTGTCATTTAAAGTTTAAAACAAAAAAATATATATTTTATAGTATAACTTAAAATAAGGTTGGGTTGAGCCGGGCCGGGCTCAATCCGAGGCCTCTACCCTGGTCCAACCCGATCCTGACTCAGAATCAGAAATTTTCAGCCTTGAGATACCTTCAGTCTGAGGCCAGGTATCTCAACCCAGGTCCTGTTCAGGCTCAGGGCGAGTTCGACCCGACAGGGCAAAACTTGCACCCCTACCACCAATAGTTCAAGATTGTACGTTTGAATGCAATATGATATCAGAGCCGCCTATGATTCTTTAGCTTTTTTTTCTTGTGTGTCTTTTCATGTTGGCATCTCATTCCACACACAAGCGAAGAGTCGATTATACACCACGTACAGGGACCGGATCCGGGTCCTAAGTGGATGTTTAAATTACTAGCTAGAATGTTTAAAAGTATTGTGTGACTCCTCTCCCTTATCATCTATATATCACTGGCGTCGTTATCCACATTAGATATTTGGAGAAATGAGTGGTAACTGACTGGTACGTAAGCCCATGGAATAAGAAAATATGTAATAAAATGATTGGGTACACAGAGCTCAGAGGACGGGGAGGGAAGACAACCACTCCCCCCTTTCCACCCACTCAAATTGCCCCACGTGTACGGTCCGAATCACTTTTAGTTGAAATGCCAAACTTCTTGTCTGACCCTCCCGACCTTTCTAATTCTCTAATTCTTAAGGGGTTGAGAGGTACCCACGTGTAAGGTGTAACCAATAACCATGAAGTGTAGAACGGTGGTGGTGAGCCAACAAAATTACACGCCTTGCCCTCCAAAACAAAATTTTCTACGGGAGAAGCTTTGGTGGATGACAATTGACAACCCACGGGCAAAAAACTGTGGCTCTGTGTTTAGGTCTGCCATGTGGCAAATCAATTGGGGTAACTAAGAAGCGTATCCTAAGGTTTCTTCTTCATATGTTAATTTTCGGTTCAATCAAAGTTGGCCATAGGATTACGAAGGGTGCATGCACATATATAAGAAAAGATTGATGAGATTGTAAGGGTGTCCAAACCTAAATCAAACCGGCCCGGAAGCAATGTCTTACCGATTCATCTTTGGCTTATGTGTTAGAGCACCATTCGGTTTTGGGTCGGTTTGGGCTAAACGGGTGGGCCACAATAGGATCGAACATGAACCGAATCGAACATTGAAATCAACTCTCTAACCCTAAAAAACCTACCTAATCCCTATCCAAAACCAATCTATACCTGGTTTTCAAACCAAATTGAAACCGATATCACAAACCGAACTGAACCCGAAAAACCTTATTGGTTTGGTTTCGGATTCACTGTATCAAACGATTTGTATTGGTATCGATACAGGTTAATCTTGAAACCTTATTAATCCCATATCGGTGGAATGGTACGATTCAAGGGTAAAACTGTCAAAAAATTATTTTTTAGAGAAACCAAATGCAAACAGTTTGATCCGTGCTGATCTATATTGGTATCGTTTCGATTTTCAAGATGATCAATACCCGATTCGATACCATACACTAAATCCATGGATATGATGCCGATTTAAGTTGTTTCCTAGACATCTCCTCTTCTTCACGTAACAAAGCAACTGTACCAATCTATCATATGAGAGAGAGAGAGAGAGAGAGAGAGAAAGAGAGAGACCACACCAATCCATCACACCCAAGGTTCAAGTAAGTGGAATTGACAATCGGATTGATCTGTTTCGATTTTGACTCAATTAGAATCGATTGGGAATCAACGTAAACCTTAAAAATTCAATACAAATCAGTTAATTTGATTTTTTTTTTTATCATTTCTTATCAAGGGCCCATAGGCCACTAGCATGGCCTTAAATTCGATCAAAGTCAATGATGACATTTCGATTCCAATTCCAATTCCAATTTTGATTAAAATTCTTTAAATCATTCTCTCTCTCTCTCTATCTCTTTATAAGCTAGGCAATTCATTATAGGGATGACATTTTTCAAGTCACGTGAGACTGGAGGAAGAGAACGATAAAAAGGGGTTGGTTATTCATGTGAGAAGGAGAGCCTCTTTGAATTGCGCCCTACTTGCATGGGCATTAGAGACAGGAACATCAACAAACCTCGAGAGAAGACTACTTAAGAGTAATTAAGATTGATGAATGACCAGAATCCCAACCATAAAAAAACTTCTCAAGATGCCGACTTGGCTGGGAGTTTGAGATGGTGTCAGAACCTGAGAGGATAAAAATCCTTGAGACTTTGTGCCATTCTTTATGGTACGGGTGGTTAGCCGGGACCATTACAGTTGGATCGGGCTCTTGATCTTCTGTAATCCGAGCGCCCAGGGAGGCATCTAACGGCATTGGACTGCTAAGTGCACAGGGATGTGTGGCTGCATGGGTCCAATATGCATGTTGGTGCACCCAGCAGCCCAACATCGATGGATATCGAAAATTTATCACCTCAATTTGCCTGTTCGCCAATTTCCTCAATTCCCTCTAATAGAGGGAGGTGGATCCCACCCGAAAAGTATGTTCGGACAGGGGGTAGGGTGGTCATTCCCCCCCTTTCTATTGGATGGAATTGAGGAAATTGAGGTGATAAAGATCCCAAAATCTAAACCAAATCGATCTGATTGAGCCAGATCCAAACCGAACCGAAGCCTTATTAGTTTAGCTTTAGTTTGTGGGTTAAAGCACCATTTGGTTTTGGCTCGGTTCACGCTAAACCGACGGACCACCAATTGGCCTGACCGTTGATTTGAACCTGAACCGAACGTTGAAACCGACTCCCAAACCCTAAAAGTACTACCTAATCCTTATACAAAACCAGTCTATACCCAGGTTTCAAATTGAATTGAAACCTATAGCACAAAACGAATCGAACCGAGTCCAAACCGAACTGAAACCGAAAAGTCCTTATTGGTTCGGTTTCGATTTCCCTGAAACTCACACCGAAATCGAAAACCGAATCGCCCGATTGACACCCTTAGCTACAAAAACTGGTCCGACTGTCCCTCGTCTTTGCAAGTGCGAGTGGTGAGAGAGGGAAAAATACAAAAAAAGTCATCAACTCGAATGTTTATATCTTATGTGTATCATGCTCTCTATCTGTCTCATGTATTTTGTTTTCCTTTGTTGAGTAGCCTTATTTTCTTAAAAAAAAAAAAACTCGAATCAGAAGTTGATTTTGATATCCCATATCCGAATTGCGATTACCTTACCTGTGTGCTGCCAACTTCATAAAAAACTCCGTTTGATTATGTTGTTGAAGCTTTGGTTAATCAACAAGCCTTGTGTATTCCTGCAAGTAGGAGTTATGAGAATGTCCTGCTGGAAACTAATAATCTCTTGGTCATCAATCTTCTTAATGGAGTCTCTTCTGTAAATTGAAGAGGCATGGCTTCTTTTATAAAGCCAATCTATTACATTTTCTTATTTTATCTCGTCTCTCCCACCTTATTTTCTCTCTTCTCTTTTCCACATAGGCAACATTCGCATATCCTATCAGTCCAAGGTACAAGGGAAGGCTAAGCTATTACCAAAAAATACAAGGGACTGTAAACTGAGCCTCCAAATGCACTTTACTCATAGCTAAAATCAAACTTAAACTGAATCGATATTAATATATTCGATTTTGTATCAATTTCATTTGGGTTGGTACACAACATCGGAGGATTTAGTTCAAGTGTTATTAATTTAGTTCAAGTTTAGTTTTAAGTGAAACTATCATGTTGATGAATCAAATAAAATTGATAAGAAAATTACAACCTCATGAAGATGGTCAATAATGTCAAATCTGATCTTCATAATATTTTCTACAACACTGACGATTCGTTTCTAAAATAGAAACCAAACCGAATTTCACTTTTCAAAACCAAAACCAAATAAAAAATTTCAAATTAATTCAAATTTAAACAACCAATTTCGATTTGAATTTTGGGTTCTGATTCTGAATTGGATATTGGATGTCAATTTGTTTGTCCTCGAGTGTTGTACAAGATTCTACAGAAAAAAAAAACTTGCACAGTTGAACTACATTAGCTTAATTAACTGAAGATTTCTAGAACGGATCACTAAGATATTCATGGACTGGCCTCGGGCTTGGCTTACCAGACATGAAAGTGTCGTTCACAGAACCAACCTGTCTATTGGATGATACAGTGAGAAGAAAACAAGTATGGCACAAAATCTTGTGAACTTTAAAAGGCTGTAAAGCTTGTAGCAAAATCTGAAGTCACCTCCTCTTCTTTTATTGAAGGAGAAGCCCTCGCAATGAGGGTTAGCCTGCTTGAGGCTATTTCCGAATGCATTGAGAGCATCATTGTTGAGTCTGACTGCAAACCCCTCATCTCATATATCCGAGGCACCACTGCAACTCCTCCACTACCCGTACAGCCTATCCTTTCTAATATTATCCATATCTCCACCTATTTCAAGGATTGTATTTTCTCTTTCATTCCTAGGGAGGCAAATTGTGTCGCAAACTCTCTAGCTAGGAAGGCCCTGTCCTGTACGTGAATGACAGTCTGGCCTCTTTCCACTCCATGGCTGATTGAGTTGTTAGCTCACTCTCCTACGAGCTCTTCATGTTCTCATGAATAGACTTGCCTTTACCAAAAAAAAAAAAAAAAAAACTTGTAGCAAAATAAAAGATACATTGCGCATGTAAATATACAAAGGGATCCTGAGGCAGTGTGACGGAACACCAAGGTTCATACATCATACATTATTTATTATGACAATGTAGTTGACGGCCAAAACCATTTCCACCATGGCACGTACATCTACTAATTAAGCATCAGCAGCTTTCTCAATAGGTGCACCATTTTCCCCCGACTGGCCCCGCTTTGCTTCATAATCTTTAATGGCTGCCTTGATAGCATCCTCTGCAAGCATGCTACAATGGAGCTTCACTGGTGGAAGTGAGAGATGTTTTGCTATTTGCCTGCAAATTTATAGAAAGGAAAACAATTAGAAAGGATAGGAGGTCTCCACAAGAACATACACCATGCATGGCACCTAACAGATGAGCAAAGCACAAAAAATACTAAGAATTGAGTATTATCCGCCCAAACACATTCAACATCAAATACTCGTGAACACTTCCAAATGACCACAATGAAAGTCAAATTCAGCTCTCATCAGTAAATGCCTAATAGCCAACATCCAAATCAGTTAAGTTCTTCTAATGTGCAGTCTTAACAGCTAGGCTCCCAGCTTATTAGACCTAAGACTATCCAACAGACAATCAATTACCCAGTATCCAAGGAAATTGAATATGCCATAAGCAAGCAAAGCAGTTTACGAACTGTTCTCAAACACTTGCAGTGTTAATTGTGACATTTGATGCTGTATGCAAACAAGAATGCAATAAATGCATATGCTCCGCCAGGATCAACACATTAAAAAAATACATCGTATTTATTAGGCAAGAAGATGTGATCGAGTGAATAAAGGTCAACCAGGTGATCTCGAGATTTTAGCGTCACAACCCCTCATACCCGTTGCTGTTAAACTCTAAACATAACAGGAGGTGGTGCCTAAAACTAGATACTCTAAAGACTTGACTACTACTAATAATCCACTAACAAGCTTATCCCAACTACTTGGACAGCCACACACAACTCTCAAGTTTTATTTAAAGCTAACAATCATAAAATCAGGGTGGGAAGAAAATGAAGACTGATGAAGATCTTGTTCTCTTGAATCAACTCCAACACTTCAATTGACTTGAAGCAAAAATTCAATCTCACCAAATTTGGGTCCAAGGCATTCTCATCAGCTGTCATAAGACATGAGGTCGCTCAAGAGAGTATAATTATATTAAAAAAAAAAAAAAAAAAAAACTGTGCCGAATGGTTCAAAGTCTACCACAAATGCTACACAAAAAGTGATAATCCATCAGTTTTTTCCTTTCCTCCCCATCGATCATCTAGATCTCTCCATTTTCAACTACTACTCTCTTACATATAGGAGCATCAAAGAATCTTATTTCTACCACAGAAGGATCACAACATGGCTTCTATGTTGGAACTTGGAACAAAGCCCTCACTGGAAGACATAGCTCAGGTGATGATAAGTCTTACCACACTGATATTGGATGCCACCTTAACTTAGAGTTGGTGAGAGGTAGGTAGGATGAACCCTAGGTTCAGGCTAACCACCCCTCTGATAGTATCCCGAGTAACCCAAACTAGAAAAATCAACAAAAAGTCCAACTTTCTCAGACGAAAGTCAAACTCTAACAATCACTCACAAATAAATAGGATAGATGATCTTCAGAAGATAGCTTAAATATAATAGTCAGATTAAGTCTCTCATTAAAACAGAATCAAATCTGAAACTGAAATTCAGAAAATAAAAGATTTCTAATTAATCACAATCAGAATGTCAGATCAGCCTAAGATTCAAATCGAGTTCCCTTCTTGGCTGGATCAAACAATCCTCAAAGTATGATTTAAACCTAATAGCTAGATAGAAAGTAATTAAAGAAACTCAGGTCTAAAATATAAGACAGGACAGAATTTAAGAGAAATTCAGTAACAGCAAAACAAGTGTATCTGTTCCCAACAATACCCTGGTCGAAGGTCAGTATTAGGGAGACCTTGAATGCCTCCAAGTTTCACCCTGATCTGATGAGTAGTTTCAGGTGATCAAATAACTCAGACTGAAAATAGGTCAAACCAGGGTAATAATAGATTGAAGGATGATGTTTTGAATCAAAACAGAAGAGAAATTAAAATTTAGAAAGATCAATCGAAGACAGATTAAATCAGTACCATACTTAACGTTAAAAAAAAAACCCAGAGTATACAAAAAGAGGAGGATAACAATAGCTTCCCACCAACAAGGTATAGAATTTCACTCCCCTCCAAGGATATCTCACCCCATACTGAATTGCACAGCACTCGTGAAGAAAAATTCAAACTTTATTCATTAAATCGTCTCTGAGCCTTGGCTCTTTACAAGCTATTTATAAAAACTAAAGCATTATCTTAATCTGAACATGAAAGTAAGATCCTATTGCTAAGCAACATAAATAAGAAGCATGTTGATAAAAGAAAACCTTCCCATAAGGTGAGGAAATTCAAGCCTATTAGACAACTTAAAATTAAAAAGAACTAACAAAGCAAGCATTATCCCGTATGCCTACCTTCTACCCATATATTATGCCTATTAAAACGGCCAATTACAATAAAAACACATGGAATCAAAGGCCTAACGCATACATAACCCAATCTAAATCTTAAATCTAATAAAATAAGCCCATTAATGTGAGTTATCTGCATCAGAGGGCATAAGGGATCAAGAAAAACACATCATCATCATTTAGACATTTATCAAACTATAATGAAATACTCAAATAACAACACTACTACTACCTTTCAGAATAGAAGTTGTGTTGTTACTTGAACCTAATGTCTGTTTCTTCAGCTTGTATGTCATAGAAACCTATAACAATTTACTGAAGGCATTGTGTACAAACTAGTTTATTATGTATAAGTGAAGAGCTGAGTCACAAAGGTAACGATTTTAATCTAATATTTGATAGTTCTATCCCGTAGTAACCAAAGTGACAGAAAAAAAAGTCATCCAAACAAAAATGACTTAGAAGTTAGAATGGGTGAGAAGCAAAAGAGAAGAGAGAAGTGAAAACAAAAAGGCAAGAGCAAGAAGGGACAAAGAGAAGACACACCACCAGCTACCATGCTTTTCTGAAACAAAGGGAGACCAGGAAAGGTATGCTGGCTAATCTATGCACAGTTCAGGGAGAGAAAAAAAAATACAATCCAAGAGACGATCGTGACTGGAAATACAAATTGAGTAAAGCATTCAGACTTTTGCTCTTAATAACCAAGCTATTGTCGGTTTATTGTTTATAAGGCAGGTGCAGATCATCTAGTTGGTAGTTCAGTGCAACCTCTCCCAATTTCTTCCTAAATTTCCTTGCCAATTAGTTTCAGCTAACCCAAATCTAATGAACATGCCACAGAAGAACGAACCCGATTCCAAAGGTCAAATATGCAAGCAAAATGTATGGAGGAGTCATGGAGTACTTTAACAAACCAATATATTCTCTCTTTTGTTGGATTAACATAATAGATTGAAATTTTATTAACAATCCTTGGTATGTGGACTGTATCCTTATAACTTCTTCTGAAATTGGCTAGAGATATACTCCAAAAACTATTCTGACCCAAGATATGCACAACCGCCGTACCTTTCCAGAAAATCAAACCCTTTGCAAACCTAATTTTGATAATTTCGAGTCCATGGTGGCAGTTTGTATACCATTTTATTTGAAGGAAAAGGTTGAGCAAACAAGACAGCCAGCTAAGTCCATTTGTCAATCCAACCATCTACACAGGGTACCCAGCAAGGCTATAATTTCAAAATATCTTTCTGGGAAAGAAAAGAACCATCATTTGTGGCTCCTTCCTAACATTGCTGTCGCTGCCAACGACGAGAAAACATCTACATAATTTTTTTATATGTCTCAGCTATTTTTTTTTCATGTGCTTTCATTTTTCAAAGATTTTAATGTAGACCAGTCACAAGTGATAACCAGTCCACAAGAGGATTGTAAACTTCAGGTCCAGCAACAGTAACTACTTCAATCAGTTCTCAGATTAGCAGGAAATTTCAGAACAATAAAACTAAAACAAGAAATCAAAAAAGGGAACAAAAAGATAGGGTAGCCTCTCTCAGACTCGGGTCTCTCACCCACGGCCTTTCACCATATTTTGGTCTCTCACCAATGGCATCTCACCATACTCTCTCACAGAGCAAAGCACAAATCTTTTTTTTTTTTTTTCTCAACCTCATTATTCAAATTTGTGTACAAGTGTAACCTCTTGCAAACTTATATAGAATACTCAAAACAGACTCAACACTTAAAAGGAAAAGCCTAACGCAATCCTTAACTAATAAGGTAACATAAACTGACTAGGAAACTAAACTAATGAAAGAAACCGACTAAAAACATGACTCTTAACTAGACTAATGAAGTCAATCCTGTTTTCCTACTTTCTACCCATATTTTAGGCACATTAAAGTGGCCCATTACAAAGAAAACACATGGAATCAAAGGCCCAACACATTCATAACTCAACCCAAGGTTTATTTCCAATAAAATAAGTCTTTTAAGCGACTCATCTGCATCAGATTTGGAAAATATAAAATAAACTTTGCAACCTATAGGTTTGCTTAGCAACCAATGAAAGTAGCAGGCTCACCATAATGACAATGCCTTTAATATAGAAAGAGTTATACCCCAGAAATGAAAGAATGTGAAACAAAGACAAAAACAGTTCAAGTTTTAGTGATTCCTACAACAACAAAAAATGGAGCACAATTGAAAAGTAATACCTTTATCACAAAATATGTCACGACTATCAATCAAATAATCATGAAAGCAATGATGTCAGCATAATAGATGATTGAATAATAAGATTTCACAATCATCAACCAAATAAAGGACAACGGTTAAATAGAACAAGATGAAGGAAACAAGGGAGAGGGACTTACGTATTTTTTATTGTTAAGACTTCCTCCATTTGTTTCCCCTTTACCCATTCTGTAGCTGAAAAGAGAATGCACCAAGGAATCAGTAAATGGTCATTGCACAAACCAGGTGCTCAACAAGAAATAACCGGGGGAGGGGAACCTAAATATGGAATGTTTAAAGTTTTTTATATCAAAATTTTCCAATAAATATCAACCACGAAACAACAGGAAGCTTCACCCCATTTCAAAAGAAAATGTTAAGCATTATTGAGCTCAATGTTTAATGTTACTTGTCACATCATATAATCCAGGTAAATTTCTGTTTATTTTTACCCCTACACAGTTCGTTTTCGCTTTTTTGACAAATCCTTTAAATATTTTGTAGCTGAAACAAAAATGAACCCAAGAAAATAAAGTCTCGCTCAAGGTATGATAAAATCTAAAGTGTTCAGCAACGAAATTGCTAATGCTACCGAATCGGAGTAACGGAGAACCCCAGAAAAAAATTCCAAGATCTCCAATAGGAAAACGTAAAAATAAATCCATACAGGAACCCTAGAAAATAGCGACTTGTAGAGATACCAACCTACGGAAGAAGAAGCGATGGCTGATCCACAACCGAAGGTCTTGAAGCAGGCATCAACAATCTTCCCTGTCTGTTCATCGACCTTTATCTGAAGCTTCATAACATCACCACAAGCCGGAGCACCTACGAGCCCCGTCCCAACCGTGGGATCATTCTTATCGAAGGATCCGACATTTCGAGGGTTGTTGTAATGATCCACAACCCTCTCATGGTACAGGCGAACCAAAACCGGCGCTTGATTGTTCTTCTGGGGCACCAACCCTAGAAATTTCCTGCAACCTGCCCTAATCATTTTCCCTTCTCTTCCGTAATCTGGATTCTATCTGGTCTCTCTCAAAATTTCAGTGTTCTTCTCACTTTCTCGCAACAACAGAACAGTTTTTAGCTCAAAAATGGGAATACCGGATGGGGCAGTTATATTATATCTTTTATAGACTTTTAGGTTTGTGTGTTTTTAGCACAAAAATTGGGAGATCGGAAGGGAGCAATTATATATAGTTTGTAGACATTTTTATTTATTTTTATTTTTTTGGCAAAGGAAAGCTTTATAGTTTGTAGACATTTAGGTTTGTGGTTATCAAATTGACACCACCTTGCTACACGTGTGACATATGACACAACCCTTTACGAGAATCTTCTATTCTGATCTTCCGATAAGACTTCAGACAACCGACTATAAGCTGGAATTGAAATCATATTAAATGATGGGAAAAAGCATCTAGGATATTTCTGTAAAGGTAGGGTCGGTGTTCTCTGTGGGAAGCATGGCTTTGCCATGCAGGACTAATGAGAGCACACATATTTTGACATCATGGGGTGAAATATTCACTTATCATGGAGTGCAGGATGGTCATTTTACTTCATCTATGACTGGACAAAGGCAATACATTCCCAGAAACTTTTTTTTTTTTTTTATAAATATGTTATATCCAACAAGTATTTAATTAAAAGGAAAGGATTTGTTGTCCAATCGTGTGGCCCTGCATCAATAAAGGTGTTTGTAGATGCGGTTATTATTTTACCATTTTGTGTGTCAGTAAAGAATTTAATCAAATATTATTTAAAAAAAAAGAGAACGCTACTTAAGCACATGTGATGCACTGCCATTGTAGCCAAACATAGGCATTTGGAAAATGATCACCACACCCTCAAAAATTTCAACTTTTCTACAGTGAATTGACTAGCAGCAGAGGAGGCTTGGAGTGATTTATCAAGACCATAGAGGTTCCCAAATCTGGCGATCTGACCATTGAATCGGACTACAAGAACTTCTTCAAGGACTCTGCCGTTGCCATCTAGTGGGCAACCTACTTTCATCATGTCAATTCTACTTCATCTCTAGAGAATCCTATCAGATAGCAGATTCTTTAGCCAAAAGGGCCTTATTGTTTACGCGTGCAATAGTTTGGGCCAACTCTATTCCATGGCCGTTAGATCTCTGTAACCCAGCATTTCCATCCCTTAGCTACACAATAAATTTTACACGCTGCATGACAATTGGAGAACTCTTTCTCAAGGTTTAAAAAATGGAGCATCAAATCGGCGGATCAGATGGGAATGGAATTGGTCGTGGCCAATCCAGCAGAGTCTCACCAAATTTACTCCATTTCCGGCCAATTCCGACTGAATCCAGCCGGTTCAGATTGAAATCAGCACTGACCGATTCATTGCCCGATTCAATTTTCTGAAATCTTAACCTTTTCCTACATAGAAGTCATTTGTAAAGGATCTTCGCCGGAATCGATGGACGTCGATTCATACTTTATTTCGAGGTTCAGACCTGCTCCGACTGGATCAGAATCGAAATCCACGTAGGTAAATTCCGTTGCTGTAGATCTAGAGCCAGAAGAGAAAATGAGAGTATTCTATGAATGAGAAAGAGGTGCATAAGCTAGTTCAATGTGCGGCTTACGGGTTAGGTTTTTCACTATATGTATAATGGTAAAGCATGAAACGTGAGCAACATGAGCAGTGGGAACAGACAGTGGAACCACCCAAGTGTGGAGGATGCAGTGTGCAACTTCATTCTCTAAGCTGCTCAGACGTGCTGCGTCACTGTTTCTGCAACTTCATTTCTCCTGTTGGGATCTAGATTTTCTACAGCTTTTAAATATAGCACCTAAAAGAGACGGATCAGTAACTGTCACAAAGAATCTTGAAAATTCAAAACTGCCAAACCAGAGAGAGGAACTATGAAAAACAAAAAATAAAAGAACTACCGAACCATAGGTCGAAACAAACATAATGGATCACAAAACGTAATCCTCTTTCTGAAAGAGTATATAAAGTACCACCATACATTAACAACCCAAAAGGTCTATAGCTAAAGCCGTCATTACATTGAGCCCAGGAAATAGCCCACAGAGAGTATTCTGGCTAACCATCCAAACTATTACAAGCCTACTACAAAGTCAAGGAAAACAAGGATCCGTTCTCATCACCACAGCCCAAGCCTACTTGTCTTCAGAAGAAGAAAAAAAACAGCGCTACACAGTATAAATCCTGCATTTGTAAACACCCTCTTTTGATGAAGCACAGCATTCATTCACCTCAGGCCTAGCAACAAGCAAGGAGTATAAAACAATTAGATAGAGCAAAGATGTAAAAGCGAAGTTAAAACAGCAAGACAACAGCTTCGATTAACTAAACGGTAATGTTAAGGCTCCATGCCCATGGGCCAAATAGTCAATTAAACTGTGGACAAAGGAAAGGCAGTTCAAGTACTTGCCTTGTTAGCAATGTTGTTGGAGAGCCAGTCCAACCCCTCATAAAGGCCCTCTCCAGAGGTTGCACAAGTACTCTGGATGTACCTGGAAAAACTAAAAATGTTAGACCAAGCAGGACCACTGGAAAATACCTCCCCCAAAAAAGAATTAAGAAAATGACTGCAATTATATCGATTGGTGGGATGCAAGCCAAAAAGGCACTTTACCAGTGACGCTGGCGGAGAGAATGCAGGCCAAGTTTATCAGTGATCTCCGCAGCATTCATTGCATTAGGAAGATCTTGCTTGTTAGCGAATACAAGCAACACAGCATCTCGCAACTCATCCTGAAACCAAATGTATCAAATTTTAGTACACTATTAGAGTGGCACAGCAATAGCAGACATCTTAGGTAGGTTTCGAAGAAGGTAATATACAGCATAATGTCTGCTTTAATGCCATATACCAGTTATGCCACCATACACCAACTACAGCATAGCGAGAGAGAGAGAGAGAGAGAGAGAGAGAGAGAGAGAGAGAATAAGAAATTGGATGGCATGCCAAGGATTTTGACCCTTAGCTATCATGACCTTGGTCCTAACTAGATAATTTTTTCCCGTTTTGTTACCTGGTCTTAGAGAAAAAAAAACCCCTGGTTATTAAACCTACACACCTCATTTATGACCTAGTCATGGAACAGATCCCAGGTCCACTAATGTGACAACAAGGTTGGTATTGTAACAACTATACTAGATCATATAAATAAAATACTATATGTAAACTTTATTTGTTGTCTAGATCATAACCTTCTCCTGATGATGTATGTAGAATGGACCCACACACACAAATTCAAACTCAGATTCCTCACCCTCCCAACCTGTTCTTTGTCGTTTTTTTTTTCAGGACCAATTCTCTTTCAATTGGCACAATGGCAAGGTTGCTCCATTGCGACCTAGTGATGAAGATCTGAAGACCTACTACTGTAGGAAGTCCAACATGGGCCAGCCTATGGTGGCCTAGTTCAAAGCTAATTTTAATTCTGTTTAAACTTGGTTCTTTTATGTTAATTTGTTTTTGGATCAGTCCAAATTGAACAGATGGGTTCAATTTAATTATGGTCCAATGTATGGCTCAATGTTAGGTCAATTTAAGTTATCTTTATTTTCTTTACGTTAGTGGAGTCCGTGTCATCCTAATATTCAATATACAAGTAAAACTTTTAAGGTTGATTGTGTCTAGAACAAGTTGGGGTTGGTTAAGGTTCACCTTACCCTCCAACTCTGATTTCTATCTGTCAATAAAAGGACTTACCCTCCAACTCTGATTTCTATCTGTCAATAAAAGGAAATCAATGGGCATATTAGAGCCCACGATTTTTATAAACAAAGACAAGCTGCAGCTGCTGTTGCTGCTCCTCTTCTCCTTTAGTGAAGAAACCCTTGTGTTTGATCAAGGCTGGTTGGTGTTTGATCTACCCAACCACCTTGCGGTATGAAGCCCGGGTGTTTTCTTTTATTTTTTCTTATTCCCCCATTCCCTTCTCCATTGTTTCAAGTACACTTCTGCTTTTCTGCAATTCACATTCTAATTTCCTGCAACTAGTGTTTTGAATTCGGAAGTCATACACTAGTCTTTTTTTGCATGAATTAGAGTTGGAAGAATCTAGCCATTAGAATAGCTTCAGATTTTGAAAAGTTCTTCACTGTTAAAAATGAACACGATCAGAATTTGGCCTAGATCAGACCTGCTGATCTGGACATATAATGAACTCTCTATTCTGCCCCTTCCCCATTATTTACTGATCTGTACATCAGTATACTGAATTACTGATTCAAATCTGGATTTTACTCTGATTTTGCTGAGATTGTTAGTTTATGTTCAAAATTGTTTGGGCAACTTAATCTCAATTTCTGAATTTAGTTTTGTTTGGTTAATATACTGATTTGCCCCTATCCTAGTATTACTAGGATTATCCCATATTTTCATATATGTCCATTAGGACTGATTTAGAATTTTCAGCAGCTATTCCACCCCCTATTTACTGAACTCGATTCGAGTATCAACCACATCCACCTATCTGATTTTGTGCCATATATTTCTCCAGTCTGAATTCTATTCTTTGAAAAAAGGTCCTGTTATTGGTTCTGTTTTTTATTCAAATTCAATACTACATTACCTACCATTAGGACTGATTTGGAATTTTCAGCAGCTATTCCACCCCCTATTTACTGAACTTGATTTGAGTATCAACCACATCCACCTATCTGATTTTGTGCCATATATTTCTTCAGTCTGAATTCTATTCTTTGAAAAAAGGTCCTGTTATTGGTTCTGTTTTTTATTCAAATTCAATACTACATTACCTATTGGTATCAGAGCATGGCAGATAATAGTTCAAGACTTCCAGACCCACCTGATCATGTGGCAAGAATATTGGAGATGTTTCAACAGATCTCTACTGAACAGAGAAGCATCAATGGGAAGTTGCTAGCAATAGAGATCAAAGACAATTTTATGACAAGAAAGGGAAGACACCCATGACCAGCAACAACAGAACAAAATGTTATCACTGTCAAGAGTTTGGAGACTTTGCAAAAACTTGTCCACAACATCAGAAAGTAAATGCAGTTACTGAAATGGAAGAAGCTAATGATGATAATCCTGATTTATTTCCAGATCCACTTGAGGACCGGGACTTTATTGGGAATAATTATTATGAGGCCTATACAAATGAAGAAAGGTCTTATGGCATTCATGTGGTTAGCCGTATGCCCATATCCTGGTGGCTGAAACCAAGGGGGAAGATTGGCAACGTAACTGCATCTTCTACAGTCAGTATGCGTTCGGGAGATCATACTATGCTGGTCATTATTGACAGTGGAAATTACTTCAGAGGCTTATGTGAAAAGGTCAAAGCTACCAACTGAGATGCATCCACATCCGTATAAGGTTTCTCTTCTGAATGGCAACACTTGAGGTAAATCAGTGAGTTCAGTACTTCTAAAGCTTCATTCAATATGAAGAAGAAGATGTATGGTGCAATGTGATACCTATTCTACCAAAAAATAAAATGTGATACCTATGAAGCTCACAGACATCTTACTAGGGAAAACCATGGATGTATGATAATGATGTGATGATAGGAGGTAAAAAGAACTATTATGTGTTCAAGTTCCAGGGGCAGCATACCATCTTCCACCCTATTAATATCCCAGATGAGATTTGCAAGCATGGTCGGTCATAGAGGACCAATCAGAAGAGTATTGACACTGAAAAGAAGATGCTGGTCATCCCACCGAAGAAGTTCATTCAATCAAGTCAGGATTTTGGAATAATTTTAGCTCTTGTTAATAGAGAACTAACCCCTCAACCAAAAGTCAAGCTCTCCAAGCCTAATAAACATTTCTGATTTTTCAGATTTGGTACCTGATGGGCTACCAAATGAGTTGGCTTCCTATGCGTAACATACAACATGTCATTGATTTGGTGTCTGAATTAATGCTACCAAACCTAACAGCTTACCGTCTCAGCCCTACAAAGCATATGGAGTTAAAACGTTAAGTTGATGAATTACTACGCAAAGGGTTCATTGAGGAAAGTTTAAGCCCATCGTACCAAAATTGCTCAGTCGAAAGAAGGATGACACATGGCTTATGTGGTGGACAACAAAGTTATCAATAAAATTACCACCAAGTACAGGTTTCCTATACGGCGACTTGATAATATGTTAGACATACTCTCTGGAGCCTAAGGTGTTCTCCAAATTGGACCTCAAGAGCAGTTATCACCATAATATTCGCATTTGACAAGGAGACAAATGGAAAACCACCTTCAATACCAAGGATGAACTTTTCGAGTGGAAAGTCATGCCTTTCAGTCTGACGACTGCACCTAGCACAGTCATGAGGATTAAGACAAAGGTACGTTGTCCTTTTATTGGTTGTTTCTTGTTTATGTACTTTGACGACATTTTTGATATACAACAAACATCCAAACGGCCACATTGATCATTTAAGAGAAGTCTTGAGAGTGCTCCGCATTGAAAAGCTATACATCAATCTCAAGAAGTGTTCTTTTATGCTTCCCAAGGTTATATTCTTTGGATCTATTGTCTCTTCAAAGGGAGTAGAAGTTGATCCTGAGAAAGTGAAGAACATTCTTGATTGGCCAACACCAACGACCATTACAGAGGTACAAACTCTGAACAAGGCAAGCCCAAAAGATGACTTCCCGCTACCCCATAGACATTCTAGTGGATAACACTGCAGGACATGCCCTATTGTCCTTCATGCACGGATTTTCAGGGTACAACCAAATAAAAATGGCTCCTAAGGACAAAGAGAAGACGTCCTTTGAAGTTGTTCTTCACTGTTAAAGAGGAACTCGATCAAAATTTGGCCCAGATCAAACCTGCTGATCTAGACATATAGTGAAATCTCTATTCTGCCCTACCCCATTATTTATTGATCTGTACATCAGGATACTGATTCAAATCTGTGTTTTACTATTCTAATTTTGCTGAGATTGTTAGTTTATGTTCAGAATTGATTGGAAAACTTGATCCCAATTTCTAAATTTTGTTTTGATTGGTTAATTTACTCATTTGACCCTCTATCCTAATACGACTAGGATTAGCCCAAATTTTCAGATCGGTCCACTAGACTGATCTAGAATTTCAGCAATAATTCCACCTCTTATTTACTGATGTCGATTTGAGTATCAGCTCCATCCGTCCATCTGATTTTTGTGCCATATGATTTCTCTATAGTCTGAAAATTTTGTTCTTTGAAATAAAGATCCTGTTATTGGTACTGTTTTGATCATTCAGATTCAGTATTACATTAACTAGTGGCCGCAGGTTCAAGTTGGGAAACAGCCACTCTGCAAAGCACGGGTAAGGTTGCGTACATTATAACAATCCCCAGATCCCGCAGTGGCCAGAGCCTCTTGCACTGGGTACGCCCTTTTTTTTTAATTCACTTCCAATTGATTCCTCCTTGTTATATTTCCATCACAGAAGCAGAAGGAACCTTGCCCTGACTTCTAGCAAGTTAGCTTTTTAAGCAAAACTTTCATGAACCATGTAGTTCATTGAAAATTCCTCAAGTCGACGAAACGCATTCGCATCGTCATAGCTTGCACAGTGTCAAGGGAACCTGAGGAGTTGGAGGGGGCCCTGGACGCAAAGCAACGGCTACAAGGTGTCTAGGCATCCACCTAGGTGACAAAGGCACTGGGAGGCCTTGACAACTTTGCCGATTGTGTAGTTCCAAATGGTCCCTACAACCACTCCCCACCCCAAAAAAAATAAGTGGGGGCAGGGAAATTAAGGTGTGTAATTGAGAGATTCACCATTGCAAAGTCCACTAAAAATAACTTAATAAGATTGGGCTAATTCTTTAAATGCTATGGCATAATTTCAATTGAATAAGATGCTCCATCTGAACTTTGGACAACCTTCGCCCAGAACCTCACCATACAAGCTTCAGGAGAGAGCCAAAATCATAAATAAGATGGTACATTGGAAACAGCAAAAAATTACATAGCCTCACTTATACCAGAACTTCCTTAACAATTAATTTACCACATTGATAGGATAAGCTGCATTTGATATTATCTTTATGGAGATACTTTATTGCAGAAAGCATTTAACCATTAACAGCAAACCACACACACCCACAGGTTAACATATGAAACAGAAGTTTCTTATCAAGGAATATTGTTAGCCAAAATGGCAATCATCAATGGCATGAACCACCAAAAAGAATCCTATCACATTCCTACTAGCCCCAGGCTGGCAACAGATACCCTCGGAAAGGACAAATGCCCTTCTAAAGGAGATCATCCTCGCATTAGAAATATATAAGCCACTTCAATTAGACTCAAAGTAACCACAATTCATGGCAATAATTCCACGATCAAGCAAAGTTATGTTTTGATATCAATAACTACCAACCCATGCAGTTTTAAACTCTTATTCAACAAATAACCTACAGCTAGAATAGTCTTTAAACATTACCAAACTGATTTTCAGAATAATCATGCACTACCAATTATGGTTACTTGAGGTTCACCAATCAATAGGTGCTTCCACCAAAACAATATTAAATTTTAAATAAAGGAGCCATGTTCTCAAGTTCAAATATAAAAATTAACTAAGACAATGTTTCACTATGATCATGAGATGGTTCCCTCCATGGGCTCTGATGAAATGCCAAATGGCAACTCCATCGGAGTGAAAAAATTCTGTACATGTCCACATCAACTTCTGTCATAAGGCAAGTTTCAACCCAAACGCACATACCAAATGCCTATCACCACATGGAGTAGTTAAGCTTTGAGAAAAGGTAGAACATGACATGGTCAGGTCCAGAGAGCGACCAACCCATACAACTTTCAGAAAGACTAATCAAACCTCCATATAGAGAGGGGGGAGGGACAATAGCCCATAGAGAGAAGTTATCTCCCCAGCCTGTGGTAATGATTTATTCCACACTCAAATAAAACAATAAGAGCAATTCAAAAAATTCTTTAAGCTACAGCTAGGAACACATGACAGAGACTCAGCGACATAGATTCCAATTAACAAATTGACAGAAACTTGCTTAAGCACAAAATGTCACACGTTGCAAACAAAAAGACAGGAGCCAAGATAGGTTATAACAGGGAAAAGAGAATTTACCTCATAACTAATTAACTACTACATATATTTACAACTGATTTTTCCCCATTAATAACTGATGCATATAGCAATCAAGTTCATCCATGGTGCCGACAAACAAAATAAATACGCTTAAAAAAAAGTTGGCTTAGTAGTAATATACCTCATTCAACATCCTATGCAACTCATCCCTTGCCTCAACAACTCGATCTCTGTCATTGCTATCCACCACAAATATCAGACCCTGTGTGTTTTGGAAGTAATGCCTCCATAGTGGACGGATCTGCAGGATAAAAAAAGAAACTTTTATTAGCCAACATCTGCATCAACATCTGTATCTTGTTCAGCATCAAAAAGTAAAATTATTACCTTGTCCTGACCACCAACATCCCAAACAGTGAAGCTGATGTTCTTGTATTCAACTGTCTCCACATTGAACCCTGAAAATAATAGCTACAGCATAATTATTATGACTCACAATTATATTTGAATTGGACCTAATTTTTTCTTGGTTTGGAAAGTTCCAATTAATTAACTTTACAAATGTAAAAACCTTCCATCTATTGTGGACATCAAAAAATAGTTGCAAGGACATTATATATTTCCAATAAAAGGGAGGAAAATTACAAGAAAAGCCAAGAAAGTGAACTAAATTTTATGACATCTGAAATATTCCAGTGAGGGTCATAGAGTATCTCTAGAATGATCCAAACAATTAAAACAGAGTCAAAGGAAGCAAATAAATAGAGCTTCTAGAAAATTCATATGGTTATTTTGTAACTCTTTTCTACTATTCCCCATGTTCTTAGTGTTGTCTTCTTTCTTGCAAAAAGATTTGGTATGATTATGCATTTTGAGTTCATTACAACATATACACACCTGTTATAACCTACCCAATAATCTACACAAATAAAAAGCTAATTAATGGATAGAACAGAGGAGGTTAAATGATAAGACTATGTTGGCCTTTAGCAAATAGCAAGCCTTTGGTTCATCCTAAACTCCAATATTTTTTATTTACAATTATCATCCCTTAGAAATAGTCCTTTTCCATAAGAGACAAACTACAAGGAACAGGAACCGGACGAAATATGATGCCACAAAAATATACAAATCATCATTGCCATCCACCATGCAGTCATGAAGCAGTGTTTATAAAATCTAGTTCCCTAAACCAATATTTCAGATAACTTAACAAAATACTTTTCATCGACAATATGATTAGACGGAAATGAAATTTGTAGGACTTCTATGTTGCTGATAATTTCCAGAACTGAAAGTTTAAAAACAACCCACGCCTCAATTCAATATGGACAGCAAACCAAAAGGGAAAGTAAATGAATAAGGGAAAATGAAAAAAAAAAAAATACAAAAATAATCAACCCTGCATCAACACAGATTCTATAATCTAAACTTACCAATGGTGGGAATTGTAGTGACGATTTCACCAAGCTTGAGCTTATACAATATGGTGGTCTTACCAGCAGCATCAAGACCAACCATCAGAATTCGCATCTCTCTCTTGGCAAAAAGCCGGCTAAAAAGCTTTGTGAAACTCAGCCCCATGTTTCGTAGTGGCTGTAGGTCCTTTCAAGGTTCAGGTAACAGAAAAGCTAAAATCAGCCAAGGAAGAAACCAAAATAATAAAAAAATATTAAAATATCATCATCGCAGCTGGATCACAAGACTGGAACCATTAACTTCGGAAGATACCATCATTCAAAACGAGTTCAACAAAAATAAAAGCCCCGGCTAGGCTGACATAACATCGAGAAACGTATTAAAGCCCTAAAGCAAGCTAAAACTCTTCAGGCGTCTCTAATAAACCATAAAAGAAGCCCAAGTGATGAATTGAGACAGAATTTCCGTTTGAAATGTTATCCCTTCTAACAGATCTGAGAAACAAGGCATGAACTTCAACAGCAAGATTAAAACGAAACCCTAACACCCTCTCCCAAGCGAAGAAAAGCTCCATTAACAAAACAAAACAAAAAATTAGCTAATGTTAAAAACCATATCTAGATAATCTCAACAAATACACGAAAACATCAAACAGATCCAAACGCTCTCCAAGAGGCAAAAAAATTAAAACAAACGATCCGTTGAATCATCTTAATGGGTATAATCCAAGCCTCCAACAAAACACGCGCAGAAAAATCACCAAATCGACCTCCAGAATCCCCAAATCGGCACAGAAATCATTCAGAGCCCGTGATTTTGAAAGAGTGATGTAAAGTGTAAACATGGAACAGACTATTTGCACGAAATCAGAATTTGAACCTACCGATCACCCGCTTAAGATTGAAATTAACAAATTCAAGATTATCGAAACTTAGCAACAACGGTTGGTTACCTTTGGAAAGCTTCACAGGGGGAACGAAATGGAACTTCAGAGAACGAGAGAGGACGAAGGGGCGAAGTAGCCTCACACCAACGCGCAAAATGAGGTGTGAAAGGTCGAGGATAGACGATTAAGAGAGTTGCCCTTTTTTATATTATGTGGCTGGAGCCTCGAAGGACTAAAACATCCTTTACTTTGAATATTAATAGCGAAATAATCCCTGCTTTTGGAATGTTGGGAAATACGTACTTCGATTATGAGACATATAACCCGTGGGAGGACGAAATCTCCGTAACCTGCTGGAAATAAAAATCATAAAATATCTTACCAAAAAAAATATCAAATATCAAATAGTTGACCTTGACCATCTCGATATGTTTGCTGTCAATACTTGGACGGTGCCTATCACGGTCAACCAAGACCGCTTCCTTTAGAGGCCAAAATTTCGGGTCCACCTTAATTTACGGTTCACTCATGCTAAGTGGGTCACCCGCGACCCGTATGGTGTGGATTTTAGCTAATAAGCATCAAAAGAGTGGAAGCCAAACACGCCTTTTATTTGCAATGGTTCAAATTCAAATGCCAAGATTCTTCAACTTTGCAATAGAAGACTCCTTACCTTAGTCCTTGATGCCTAGGCTCATCGCATGACTTTGACATGTAGGTTGTGGACCGGTCTTTCAAAATTGGCAAATTAGTAGAGAACTAAAAATGGTCGAGGTCAACCTTATAATATAATAACAATAATAAGGGCTAGGGTTTTCCAATGTGAGGAATCCCTTATTCTACACCAATCATAGTACAATAAATGACTAATAGACGACCTTCTCGTGGTCAAAGAGGAAAGAGAGTATCAATATGAAATCTACATGGTCACAATGTGAGAGGACATGAAGAAACATCCACACTATTCTTAATATATGTTTAGAGAAGATTTTTACGCTTTTGTTTCTCATGTCAAAATGAGAAGTTCTTGGTCCACTAATCTTTCTCCCAGCTAAAACATATAGCACTAGAAATTGGGAAAGCTTGAAACCCCCCACTCCCAACCCCAACTCAAAAGAAAATCTGGCTTTTGTTTCTCTTGCTATAGAAGTTGGGGAAAAACTTTCTCAAGTATGTCCTTCAAATTTTTTATTTTTTTTATTTTTGGGTAATAAAAAATATGAACATAAAAAAATGACATATCCAATGCATGAGACTCCCGCTACTACAAGCCTGGGAGAAGCATATGTACACATCTTTTACCTATGCTTTTAGAGAGATTGTTTCATTGATTCGAACTCACAACTACCAAATTGTAATAAAGCAACCTTACCGTTGCATCAGAGGCCCACCTTCTTAATTGTTAATATTTATATAATTAATTAAATTAAATATTAATACTTTTTTGAATGAATAATTAAATGCCAATACTACTAAACACCAAAGAGCGTTAACCTTCGTAAAATACTACTTAAGAAGAAAACCATTCCGAGGCACTCACAATATCAATAATATCACAGCTCAATTGAAGCTCATCTTTTATGGATATGTTCTCAGCCTAAATACATTTTTGGGTGGCATGAATACCTATAAGAGTAGAAAAAAATTTGATGGCTAAATGCACAAGGAAAAGGAGGGTTCAATAGATTCAGAGCAAAATAGTTGAGATATACTGCAAAGATCATTAATGTTGTCAATTCAAAAGTTTTCTATTCTCAGATAGTCATAATTGTGATAGTAACTCTCCATAGATACAAATAGTTGATTATCAAAGAGTTTTCTAATCAACTATCATCTCTTAAAAAATTTTCATTTTGAAATACAAATTTTTGAAGGCAAATTTCCTTCACCTACTAGCAAGGGAGAGGGGTTTGGATGGTGTGCAAAGGGAATCGGAGACTATGGAGGGATATTATCAACTTTGTACTATAGGAGCAAAACATTTATAACCCTTGATGGGCGTACTTTTTCTTTTCTTCACACACTGTAGGAAAACTTTTATCCCGAATTTTTTAATATAAGATGTAAGAAAAACATAGCCTAAAGCATTGAAACAAAGTGATAAACAAGAATCAATGCAAAAGTTGAAATATTTTAAGCAAATGTGTAGCGATTTCTATGCCTAAGGTCCTAATATTCAAATTCCAAGTTGCAACTGATAATAAAAAAGTTGGATTACTGGGACCTTAGAAGATACAAATTACCAAATTTTAGTGTAATTATAATCCTAGTAAATACAAAAAGAAGTGGGAGTAATTGTCGCCTAAATTGACTTTTAAAGATCCGTTGGTAGAGAAAAGTTTCTATAGAAATGCCATCTAGAGAGATATGTGAACAAAGTTTTAGTGACGGGATCCTCTCCAGGGAGCCCAGCGTCCAGGGAGTGCCCAGTGAAGCGTCGAATGGCATTGGACCATTGGGCGCACGAGGATGTGTGCCCAACACACATCTTGATGTGCCCGGCCAGCAACCCAATGCCATTGGATGCTTCACTAGACACTCTCTGGGTGCTAGACTCCCTGGAGAGTAGCCGGATTCAATTTTCCACATAACCTTGACTCCGTTTAATTTTAGTCAAGTATCCTTGCATCATGTAACACAATAAGCTAATTTTTACAAATTTTGAATGACTAGTGTTTCCTCCTCCTTTGTTGTTGGCTTCCTTTGGGCAGAAATTGGTCTTCTCTTTGACAAGCTCCAAAGACTCTTTTTGCCTTTCCTACTGATATAATATGCAATTTACTACCGAATCATTGTCCCCTCCAATTCACTGCTCCCTCCAATTCCTCACATGGGAGTAGAAATGACCATCCTACCCCCTACCCGAAAACACTGCCCAAGATGGGATCCACTCCCCCCTATTAGAGGAATTGGAGGTACCCGCAAATTGAAGGTGATAATTATTCTTTACTAACCCCCCCCCCCCCCAAATAAAAAGTTCTTATATACAATGGATTCTTTGATAGAAATATACAATGGATTACATGATTAAATTTTGCTTCGAAGTTTAAATTGACAAAATGACAAATTTATTGACTTTTAGAATCAGTTTTTTATTTTTATTTTATATATAAAAAAAAAGGCTGCCAAGACTGTGGCACCTATGCTAGACACAGGAAGTGCCCACCCCGTCTCAAGTGCCCACCCTGTCTCATGAAATAAAAAATCTCACCCCTATGCCCACGTGCTTTCATTGGCCTCCGTACTGGTGCAAGGGCCACGCAGCCTGATAGTGATCCCCCTCCCCAATTCACCTCAAGTGATATAATGCATTGTGTTTATTATCCTTCTCTCCTTCTTCAGCTTGGATCCATGCACCTTCGCAACTAGGCTCTTCATTCATGCTTTCTCATGCCTCATGAAATTATTCAAATCCATATTCAGGGAAAAGAAGTACACACTGCCAGTGTAGACTTCCCTATCTTTCCTCATTAAAAATATCACTTTCGTTCCCGGATATAGGTTGACCCGTCGGATCAATATATACGGATAACGTATATATTCTCCCCATATTAAATACGCATTCAATTTTTCTAATTAAAAGTTACACCACTACCAAGTGCTGACAAATCTCCCAATAGTGAGTGACAAGATTAACATCAAATAACATATCAACTAACATTTCCATCAAAAGTATATCTTTTCCCCTTTAGAAATCCACTTGGCAATTGGCAGTCACCCCTATAGGCTATAGTACCTTTCCGCTAGCATTTTGAAGTAGGTATTTAGGCAGTATTTGGTATGCATTTCGCATTCTCGGATGATAAAAATAATTGTTTTTATGCTCTAAGAATGCAAAATCGACCAAGAATGTATTCCAATAACGCATACCAAACACAGCCTTAAACTCAGAATTAGAGATCAGATCAGCGTCAGCTGGGATGGCCTGACCCTGGCCCATTGTTGGCCAATGTCTCAGTATCTCCAGATTGGTACCTGCCAATCCCAAAACTTGAAACCTTGATGTTCGAAGGGTAGGTTGTATTCTAGGATTTCCATGCCCTCAATGCTAAAGAGATGCTCATCTGCACATTTTGTTGGTGGTTCTTCCTGCATCCACCATTGCACTATTGCAGTAAATCCCAAGTGCCTTCAGAAATGTGGTCCCATCTACACAAGCACAAGTAATTTGATGGTTTCTCATTTTGTCTTTCAAACATATTTCATAGAGAAGATGAACACTGACCAATAAAAGAGGAATATACAATCAAACCTCACTGAAGTATCGACTCTAGATGAGTTTGGAGGGGGGAGGGGGAGAGAGCAGATGCTTTTCATTCCCAAGGCCGTTGGAGTTTGTTGACTGGCTTAGGGATGATAAATTTATCACAGAAGCGGTTGATGAGGCAAATTTACACGTCAGGACCCCCAGCCAATCTAACCCCTTTGCCACATGAATGTTGGAAACAGAATTACATAGATCTATTTACAATCAACATACATCTAACCTCTGAGAGCAAGTACTTTCTGTCCGAATGGTCCCTCGTCTGAAAATTTAACAGGAAAAAGAAGTCACCTGATTTTTCAGATGCTGGATGAAATGTTTACAAACATAGAAAAATACTAACGAATTCTTAAGCAAGCTATAAAATAACAGAAAAACGAATTTATAATTCAAAAGGGATCTAGATAACAAAAGCATCCTACACAGACCATGTACAAAGACATAGTGCAAAAATCCATAGAGGTTGGACTCGAGATCTCACATACCAAAACTAACCAAACCAGATGATTCTACCAATGCCTAGCACACTTAAAAGCTAAGAATTATGATGGTTCAGTTAATTTTAGAAAATATAAAAATTAAAAACATAAATTAGAGGGTGGAAACGTGGTTGACTCTAAGCACATCCCCATTGTCACCACAGTACCTAACCATAAGCACCACATAGATACTCCATTTAGGTATTTCGTAGGTCATTTTAGAATCTACTACTAGATTTATTATGCTACAAGCACAATGTTTCAGACAGTAAATTAAGTAAAGAAGTTCTATGCTTACTTAGTTACCTGTTAAACATCAAGGGGTACTGTGACCTCGACGAAGTTATAGAATCAGCGCCCAGCGCCAATACTGAGCCCACTGATGAATGGTCTGAACCATTTGAGGGAACAAGGCACTCACACTCTCATTAATGAGATCCTGGAAAAAATGTATGGAGGCCTCGTCATCCAAGTCCAACCGAAACTTCTCTTGAAGCTACAAGCATCAATAGAAGAAGAGTTGAAAGAGTTAGGGTAACCAGCAAGAATCTGCATATTTCTGTTGGAGGATGCAGTGAACAATCGGCATTCACCTTAAGAATGCCCTTTTCAGGGTCGGAGGCTATGTCAGGAATGTTGGATCCAGCCATTAAGTGGAACAAGTTCAAGATCAGGTTGCTAGATTTCCTTAGGATGTTGTATGCTTCACAACAATAGGATTTGAATCTTGTATAGTACTGGCTGCAGGAGAAAAAATCATAATATATTTAGACGAAAACCATTTAACATACGCATACATGAATGAAGCAACGGTAAGGTTGCTCCATTATGACCAAGTGGTCACGGGTCGAGTCTGGACATAGCCTCTCTGCAAAAGCAGGGGTAAGGCTGCACACATTATGACCCTCCCCAGACCCCGCAGTGGTGGGATCGTCATGCACTGAGTACGCCCCTATACACGAATGAAGTAAGGGATTAACAAACTAATCACAAACAAACATAGTCATTCTGAACAAAATCAAGATTGCCTGCGCATTAACTCCATAATGACTGTTAGTGCCTAGGCATTACAGTTATGGAACCAGCCCAGACAAGGGATATGGCCAATTGAAAAGGCAAGCTTAATCTTAACCTAAATCCGAAGGCCAAGTAGCCACACATTGATTCAAGGTGATTATCATGTCCAAGTTAGGTAAGAGGCCTGAAGGCACACATGTCTTTGTGCACAGCTCCACGAATCACTTTAGGCACATCCCAGAAACATACTAAGCAATGAAATTACAATGACAAAAACTGAACCAACAATGATTTATAACAAGGAAATGAAACCTCTCTGCTCCACCCATAGCCTCAACCATTTCTTTGCACAGTTTCATTGGTGGTGGAAATGGCTTAGGATCCCTACACAGAATGAAACCAAAATCCACATGGAAGAGGCGTCCATCATCCCTAAGGAGAAGGTTGTCAAGATGCCTACAACTCAAAAAGACCAATTTCTTAAGCAATCGACTAAAATTACAAATAGGCAACATAACTGCAGAAGTTAACATAGCTGCATAGAAGGGGGAACCTGAAATTGGTTCGGCATGTATGGAACTTTTTCAGGCTTTTCAACATATTGAAACTGCTTACAACGGGTGCACAGCATTTGCTCGAGACAACATAATAAGTTATTTTCATTTAAGTATCTCTAAGTTAAGCCCTTAAATCAGAAGCACCACCTCTGTGACAGCTTCTTAAAGCTTTTGCTCATGCAGGAACCTAAGCACCAAACAAAGTATTGACAACATTTGATTTGAGGCAACCATGTCCATGGACTTATCTTCAACTGTCAAGAGCTTCTTCTCAAGTAACTTCAAGAAATTCTATCCTGAATAATTTAATTGATAGCATCCAAAATGTGCTACAACATGATATCGCATGTCAAGCAAACTAAATAGGGACTGTTCAGCAAAATAACTAGGTAAATAAAACCAAATGAGAGATTATGGATCCCAAGAAAGCTACTTTTCTTTTTTATTGGGGGGGGGGGGGGTGGCTTCAACTCATTGGTCATGTGCTTGTGTGTGCATATCTCATGCCTGTCCTGACAGTCCAGTAAGGAAAAGAAACAAGGATTTCATAAGAATTAGAGTCAGGATTGATGGAATATGGTGTGCAAAATATGTGGGTTAAATTTGAGATTAAAATGTTGAGGCTTGATGGGTAACGTTAAGTTTTAAAACAATGTGGGTTGAACTGGTGAAATCAAATTCTGATGTGGTTAACAAAAGTCACGTAACAGCCAAAACAGAACTTCAGAGATGGCCAAGGTAACAGTTGTTTGGAGGACAGAGAAAAAAAATCATCTGAAAAACTACTAAGCAAACAAATATTAGTGTTTATGTAGAGTAATCACCCTCTCTGCTGGCCTGCTCTGACAATCCTTCTTAAACCTAAATTTTAAAACTCAGATACCCAAAAATCCGTAGGATCCACAATTACCATATCTGGAGTTTGGACACTTTTCTATAATTTTAACAACCAAATTAACAAATAAAAGAAAACCAGCTCAGAGTAGACCCAAACAAAACTTAAACCACGGTTTAAGGTCTGCATCGGTATCTCCTGTACCGATATCAATACGACACTGATACCATTGCGGTGGTATCAGTACAGGGGAGGGTAAAATGGTCCAAAAAACCAAGAAACGGTATTCTGAGGGGCAAAACAGTCCGATCCGGCCTGATATGGCCAATCTATACAGTTATCTGTATCGGCCAAGACCGATACGGATACCGATACCAATACAATACCTAAGACCTGGACTTAAAGAACAGAACTTCAGAGAAATTAAAAAAAAAATGACTGAACTACTACTCTAAGTGGCTGATTCCCAGAAAAACACATGCCCTTCAATAAAAAATGGTCTCATGGACACATAGATGCTCCTTATGTGGGTAACTTAGTCACGCTCTTCAGCATAAAAAATTCCAAATGATTCCATAAGGTCCAAAATAGACATTAAGATTCTGCTGCCAAAATCAACCATAATGACAATGGTTCATTTTAAGTAAAAGACCAAATGGCCATGGTAGATTTTTTTTACCCTTCAATTTTTTCTTATATTTTCATGATACAGGGGCATCTTGAATGTCCTTTTCAACTCCACCCTTTTCATAGTTTTAACATTCCATAGAACCTCTATAATGGAACTCCATAAATTCTGCAGTAAAATGCAGCAAGGTCTGGTGCCATTTCCAGCACATAGAAGCACTGAGATGATTTCTTCCCATTTCATAGCTACAGAGCTAAAATGAAAAAGTACCTGTCACCAATCCCTAGTATATATGTGATAACAGAGTAGCCTGCACAGCTTTTTATAAATGTTTCAAGACATGTAACTGTAATCCCAAATAGCCCATCTTCATCAGGATGAAATTTCTGCAGATAGCTTATAATACTACGATGCTCTGATAGAATCTGGAAAAAAATAAAGAACAAAATTCAAGAGTCCACTGCAGGATGATACATAATAAAACCTGTAGGTTAAAATCCTTAAAAAAAAAACCACATAAAATGAGGCCTATGGCACAGATGAAGATAAGCAATGAGTATTTATTAGACCCACCTCATGGTAAGATATTTGAAGTTGATGACAAAGAGTGACTTTTTGTACATATAGTAATGTAAGACTAAACCTAATTTAGTCCCAAGTAAACCCCCAAATCCAGAATAGAAACAAGAGGCAGAATTAGAAAGTTCATGAAATCAACCAAACCAGCCAAAGGAATTCTCCCAGCTTTGGATCGAATGATGCTTGTATAGGATAGAAACACTGCTGAAAGTTCCAATTGATTCTGATGGTTGAGCTGGAAGATATGACAGCAACTCCCAAAATAGAAACTAATTCTCTGCAGGCTAAACTAGCCACCAGTTTGGGCTCTAACTTGGATCGAGTGTAGGATCTATGGAGAGAGGGCTCTGCTGCAAGTTTGGTGAAGTTCTGAAGGGTAGAAGTGAAGTTATGGGGGTGGACTGAAAATAGAAGGTTTCAGCCTGTGGAATTGGGTGAAAGAGAAGATCGAGTGGAGGGAATGGAAGGGGGATGTTGTGTTTCAAAACCCAGCAGGGTTGGTGAAGGATTGGGGGAGTTATGAAATTAGTAAGTTGCAACCAAAGGGGTTGCAGAGGTTCAGCAACAGCTCCAATCGATGGAACAACCAGCAGCAGTAACAACAGTGTTGGAGAGGTGTCTTCAACCTTCGAGTGATGATCTCCAGCAGCAGCAGCAGCAACAGCACTCGAGTGGTATTCTTGGCAGTGGAATGATCACAGCAGGTCTTTGACTCGACGGAGAAGATGAAAATAGAAGGTTGGGATAGGTGGATTTGGCTCTCTCAGCCAGGCTCCTTCAGCCCTTCAAGTCACAATCAAACTTGACAAAGGGAATCATATTTGCAATAAGCAGTCTTTCATTCATCTGTAAAATCATGGGTGGGGGGGGGGGGCGCTTCAAAAAGCCATTACAAATATATAGAGGGCAATGCTTGCACCTCAAGTTAAAAGAAAATAGAAACTTAACATAGTAGACTTGCAACATGAATATAGGAACTACTTTAAATAACTAGGATGAAAAAAAATAGCAACAAAATAAAATCTTCACTCTCCAAAATGTGCAGCCGAAATCTTCATGTGGGACACACCAAAGATGCCATTCGACCAGCACTTGCAATTCAAAATTTGTCAATTGAAATTGACATTTATACCCTTCACTTAAAGACTTGAAGTAGCTAATAATTAAAGACTGATCTGCCCCACGATTCTTCTAGGAATGTTCTCACCAAGCCAAATCAAGGGGCTGTGACACTAATCATGTGAACAGTGTTTTGTCTTCTTCTTCATGTTTTGATATACATCATATAGCCTAGTAGCCGACCAAAAGTTCTCAAGATTCTTAAGCAATTGTATGGCACTGATCATTAATGATCATTAAGACAAAGACGTAGGTATTGGTTTATTTGAATTACAACAACGTAGTTGAGTACTAAGAAGTCTGATTTCAACATTATTTGTAAAAAGAAGTAGTCCTGCCTGTGAGGCAACATCCAGACATTCACTTACCTGTGCTAAGGAACTGGATGGTATGAACTCCAGCATTCCTTCATCTTGTCCAGTTGCTAGAACTCTATATGGAGTTAAATGCAGATCAAGATTCTCCAGTTTAAGCAACCGGTCCATTAGAGAAACCATTTGAATAACCTACATAGAAAGAAAGATCACAGATCATGACTGCCACAATACCACATGCCAGCATAGTAGTGGCATACGGAACTATAGACAAACACAAATCCACCAACCCCCAACACTAACAACCCTTTTAGCAGTGTAACAGATAAACATGGTTAGCAGCCATGAATGTTGGTGAAAATTGATGAAGCAGATGAAAATTTAGTATCTACCAATTGGTCCTGCCGAATGCCATCCCCCTTCTTAAATATGATCTTGCAGCTTCCACCATTTTCTGTTCGAAATGTCAGGCGCAGAGGATGCAATGCACTTTTAAAGATTGAATACTCTGATGGCACGATCCCAGTGATGAGCACACCAGGTGCCAGTGGTGATCACATTGGCTGAGAATGCAGCAAAGTATGAGGATATTATATCACACAATTAAGCAGAATCGACAAATCTGACAATGCTGCAACCCCAAAAAAAAAAAAAAAGTATGCAGAAGAAAAATATGTCAAACAAGCCACAGCAATTACTAGATTATGTATTCTTCTGTAAGTCAAAAGATGATGCAAAAAGGAAATTTGGAATGAGGGTTCCCAATATAGAAGGGACCTCTATTTACTGAAGATGTTCCTGAGGAGTCCACTGCATCATTTTTATTCTCTCAAAATATAAGAAAAGATGGTCCAAGCCTCTAGTTGATTCTCTAGCAGATATGATAGCCAGAAACAGGAAACATAAATTGAAAAGGGAGAAGAAGAAGCACCTCTTCAAAGTAGGTAAGTTCACTAAGAAGACCAGTTAGTAACTGTCTTAGCTTTTCAATTTTCTTCTGGGTCCCTCCACGCAAGGATTTAAGTCTCGGTGCGTATCGTATCGTCTCGGCCGATACGTCTCGTTGTCGGTCGTGGTCGATACGATACAGCCGAGACGTATTTTTTTAAATGTAAATGTCTCGACTGTATCGAGACGTATCGACGAGACGCATCGATACGATCACGATACGATCGATACGTATCGATACAGCCGAGAGTTTTTAAAAAATTATTTTATTATATTTAAAAACGATATGTATCGAGACGACGATATCGCCTCTCGATATGTATCGATATGTATCGACCGATACATACCGATACATATCGAGACGACTCGATACGTCTCGGTATGTATCGTTAACTTAAAAAACACATGGCCATTTCATCATTTTCACCCAAAACTCGATTTCTAGCAGTCCAGCGGAAAAAGGTCTTCCCAGCTTTGAGAAACCCTTCCAAAAACACATTTAAACTTGCTTTTTGGGTAAGATTTCTTAAGGGCTTTCAATTCTTTGCCAAAACGAACTTAGAGGAGCTGAAATCACATCATTTGGTGGATCTAACAGCCTACATTCGAATTCAAAAGCTGTTCTTGAAGGGTTAGGTAAGTTTTTGAAAAAACTTGAATCTTTTGCTTTAATCTTTGATTATTGGTATGTTTTTGGTATGAATCAAAGAGAATATGTTAAACAAACATAGAAATTGCATTCTTTGTATGCATTTACAAAGATTTGGTTTCAAATCCATGTTTCTTTGACCATTTTTACCCAAAACCGAAAATTCCTTCTTTAAAATGAATTTTTTTTTTTTCTTCTTAACTTTAAAACAAATGGTAATGTTTATAAGATATGGAGTACATTATGTATAGATGTATGACATCCCAAGAAGATTATACATTTACCCTAAAATCTGTATTTTTTTTTTGGGGTATTTTCTGAATTTATAAAATACTTAAAAAAATGTAAAAAATCTGATTTTTCCATCTATACTCTTTCATTATAGTTTGATAAAATGTATGATTGGCTGAAATAGAATCAAAGACTTAGATTCATATATGTAGTACATTATGTCATTTTTTTTAATTATTTAAAAAATTAAATAATGTGTAACTAGTTGTAGAAAATATAAAAATGTTTAAATATTGTTTATGGCAACTTTGCTAGGTAGTAAATAAAAGAAGATGATGCAATGCATGACATGCATCATAATGTGTGTCTATACTTGTATAGTTGTATAAATAATAAATTATTGATGTGTGGATTTGAATATTGTTTAATATATATCTTATATAGTTATCTACTTTTGTTTGGTATTTAGGACGATGCCGCGACAACAAGACATTGGGTGGTCTTATTGTACCAAAATAAACAATAATAGATTGCATACACAGTGCAACTTCCGTGACACCCAACATCTTGGAGGTGGGGTAACTCGGCAAAAAGAGCACATGGCGGGAGGATATGGAAATGTTTCCAAGTGTCACAGTGCCCTGTAGAGTTAAGCGAGGCAATGCAAAAACACCTTAGAGATTCCAAAAAAATCCAAGCAAGCACATGATGATGTTGATGCATTGGTGAAAAATTTGATGGAAGATTTTGAAGATTATGAAGGATCGGATATGGAAGCAGAGGAGGACCCGAGTTGGTATTGGCGATGAAACAATCAAGACATGAAGCAAAAGAGCAACAATGGAGAGCCGAGCAATTGATTAGAAGTCAATCAACTCGACCCAGCCAGGGCCCCTGTAGATATTGGTGTTGGCTCCTCTTGTCGTCCATCTCTAAGTAAGGGTAAGCAGCCTGTTGGCCTTAGTAGAGCAACCAGTGTGAAGGGATGTTTGACCGGTTTACAAAGAGTGGTAAGGGTAAGAGAAAGAAGAGCCCGGATATCGAGACATGGATCCTAATGTCTATAGAGCAAGGATGCTAGCCAACAGAGGATCAAGAAAGCTTTCAACCCAAAACACTTAGTAAAAGGATAGGCGAGCAATCTCAGATGGTTCCACAGCTTCTATGATTCCACCACATAAGGCCAAAAATCCCCACTTCAAGGCCATGGTAAAGGAGATTCACGGTGTGGGAAAAATGTTAAGCCACCCACACCTCATGAGATTGCTTGGGCCTTACTTGGATGATATTGTCCAAGAGGTGCATGAGTATGTAGAGAGGTTCAAGGAGAAGTGACCACTATATGGAGTGACCATCATGTGTGATGGATGGAGTGGACCAACAAGATTATCCATCATCAATTTTCTTATCTGTGATGGAAGGACGATTTTCCACAAGTCGGTCAATGCATCTAGTGAAATCAAAGATGCCAACTACTTGTACAAGTTAATGGATGAAGTTGTGGAGGACATAGGAAAAGAAAATGTTGTCCAAGTAGTAACTCGACAATGCAGCAAATTTCAAGAAAGCTGGTCAGCTTGCTTATGTTAAAGAGGCAACATTTATTTTGGACACCATGTGCAGCTCATTGCATAGATTTGATGTTTAAGGACATAGGAGAATTGCCCAAGGTCCAAAAGTTGGTTGGTAATGCAAGGAAAATCACCAACTTTATTTACAACCATAGTTGGGTTTTGGCATTGATGAGGAGTTATACACAAGGGGATTTAGTGAGGCTTGCAACAATAAGATTTGCAACAAATTACATTGCAATTGATAGCCTCATTTCAAAGCATGGGCTGCTACGGATGTTCACCTCTCTGAGTGGTTGACTAGCAATTATGCAAGGTCTGAAATTGGGAGATTTGTTCAAGATCTTGTTACCTCCTCAAATTTTTGGGCTGCAATGGGCCGACTTTATAATGTTATGATGCCACTCTTTTTATGCTTGAGAGGTTGATGGGGATAAAGAGCAGACCATGGGTAAGATGGTAGATGCCATGGGACGTGTGAAGAGAAAAATACATGAGAATAATCCAACATCAAACAAGAAGTATTTGAAGATTATATCCGATCGATGGGAAAATATGTTGGTTCAAGATGTTCATCAAGGGTAATCTTATAAGTATATGACTTTGGTTTCATTTTAAACACTTAGTAGTTAGTAAGTTACTATTTATTTATTTATTATTAGAATTTCTAGGTTTCTAACCATCCATTACAAACCATGTGCAAGATATTATTTGAATCCGGATATCCAATACTCCAATGATATAGGGTGTAGACCGGATCTATTGCGTGCCCTAAGGAATGTTGTGAACGGAATGGAGCCAGGATGTAGCGAAGGCCACACTTGCCATGGATGAGGTTAGAACTAAATTAGTTGTATAAATGATTGAAACCAAGAATAGAGTGATTGGTGGAAGTGGAACTAATATATATATATTTTTAATACCTCTCTAGGCTAAGTATTTTCGAGAGGCCACTCGTGGTTTTTGATAGAATGGCTATCCATGCTAGGAGCACACAACGCCTGTAAGTTAGGTTTACCTAATTTATTATATCATTTAAAATTTGTTTTAAGGTTTTGTCTTTTAATATTTCATTTATTATTGTGCGTGATTGGTGGCTCAATTATGGGGTACTAGTGCTCACACTTAACCCGAATTGCAATTGAGTATTATCCCTGACGGCATCCTCTAGTGGCAACGAATCGGAGTACATTCGGGTTGATACACACCAAACCCCGGAATCGTCTCGCTTATTCAAAGTTGGAGAAGCTAGTGTATGTCCATTACAACATGAAGTCAAGCTTAAATATTTAGAGCTGGAAAGAGAAGGAGATGATGTAGATGTCAACCCAATCGACATCAACCACCTACTTGCGATGAAGATCCAGTTAGAGCATGGATAGAAGATACCGATAAGGTATTGGTGATGGATCAATTAAGTGAGGATCGCGCACAACCAAACTCGATCCGTGATAGAGAGCATCATTCAACAGATGGATGAGGATGCAACACGGCCACCATCACAAGATCCTTGTCCTAATGTTGAAGAAAATGAAAGTAGCTCGAAGAAGGTTTAGTCGGGAGGACGAGGTCGGTCATCCGTATGGAGGAACTCAACAACATGTTGATGATGAGGATGAAGACGACGATGGTGATGGTGATGGTGATGGTGGTGGTGGTTCATTGTCGTGCCGCGATGATGATGATGATGATGATGATGATGATGACGATGATGATGATGGTAGTGGTGGTGGTGGTGGTGGCCATGGTGCTGGAGGTAGTGGTAGTGGCCATGAGGCTTCACAACATCGTCTGGGGTTCGATTCACATGTGAGGCGGATACACATATACTACCCAAGATATGGATCATGGTGCCGAGCCTGCCGGCCATAAGACTTACTCGCGAAGCCGCATAAGGGCAAGTCCGCCAAGCGCTCCCACAATCCATATGATAGTGATGTGCTTATGAGTGGCATGGAGTCACTTAGCATTAGTTCGATTATTGGTGCTTTATCGTGCCATGGGCATTATGCATCGAGTTCTTCTTCAGCTATGGACATGGGGCTTTAGGGTATGGAAGTTATGGATACGGAGAGAATCAAGCACAAGCACAACCTAGTCTTGTCGTGACATTAGCCACTCCAGAGCAAAGACACACGATTCTACTATGAGTGGGAGAGTCACTACCATCGTATTTTGACTGGGCTCGAGATTGTGCTTATGTTCGGACAAGACACAACATCATCCTAGTCGCTCCTATTGTTAAAGACCCTTAGGACATGACTTTGATCCACCCCGACATTCTTCATGGCAATAGAGTGACTCTATATGTAAAGAATTTCATCATTTAATCTTTTATAACAATTTCAAAGTGCTGCACTTGTCTCGGTTATTGATTATTCACAATTCTTAGTATATATGCATGATATATGACACAAATTGCTTGTTTATATTGTTTTTTGTGTCCAAAAGTGTATTTTCATGTGTATTTTGATCATTTTCATGCGTTTCTGCACCGATCGATACGTATCTCCGATACGATACGATACGATACGATACGTCTCTTAAAATCGCCTGACCGATACGATACCCGATACCGAGACTTAAATCCTTGCCTCCACGTACATTTCTAACATCTCTCATTATAGAACATAACTAGGCAATCAGTTGTGTCTGGCGCACCAAGCTTTGCCACAATTTGTATCCATCTTCTTCACCATTAACACCAGCTGTCAACTGTGGTAAGGGTAAATAAACATTTCAGGCTAACAGCAGAAGGTTATTGCAACATTAAGCAGCCAAACCAACCTAACATGACAAACGTTTTTAACTACAATTTACAAGCTCTCGAATTTGCCTCGGAGGGATTTCATAATTTAATACTGTTACAAAATATCCACTTCAATGAAAATGCGATATCTCAACATACATAAAGGAGAATCTCTTCTTTTGGCTATATGAAGTGAAATTTTTCATAACAGATTCCACAGATTGGGTAACAGATTGGATAGCTTTCAGTTCTATCTTTGGACTAACCATCTTTTGACTATTTAGCATTAAATAATGAATGTATTGCAGTGATCACTAAACAGTACCAATAGCTTTTATCACATTTTTACCTCAAGTATTAGGATTATCATGCTAAGCAGAGGTTGGGCAACACAGACCCCTTAAAAATGATAAGGCCATACCTTCATCATATTTTCTTCAAGGATCTCGTAGGTACAGTAAAAATGCTTTGCATATGCAGGATCATGGAGTTCCACAGCCACATACCATCGAAGGAAGCTAGCCAACTCAATGTTCTGCAATGCTGTCAAATTCCAACGGAGTCCTTTCAGATGACATCAAGAGGTTGGCAGTAGATTACTGCAGAAGCTTGGCACTTAAAATGATATTTCTTAGAGAGCTAATTTAAGCATACACCGTTGCACAAGGAAATGAGATAGGGGAGATTTATCAGAGCGCTCAAACCGAAGAGCTTGAACCAACTGAAGTAAGTAACACTGACGCTCTTCATCATCAGCTCTTCCAAGGACATTCACAGCATATGCACGAACCTATTCAGGGGGAATGAAAACTGCATAAATAAAAATGTACCAGAAATCCATAATATAAAATCTAAATAAGCATACTTATCAGGATGAACCACAAAAGGAATTTAGTAGTAGTACTGGAAGACCAACTGCATCTGCAACATTTATTGCCCAAGGATAACACCGAAATGCAAGAAATGAAGCCAAAGCACCGAATAATCAGTAAGTATGTCAAAAATAATTAGCAATTTTCAACCTTTACTTGGGGAATGTCCCTGTTTACAAATCTATACTATCGTTTACTCCTACAATTGTTAATGATAAAGAATTTGCAGATAGCCAGATAGTGGGAATTGGGAACAATCACTTTTGCATAAAAATTTTGAGAAGACAAAGAACCTCAGTTTCACCAGGTAACCAAATCTTTTCATAATCTGAATCCTCTGAAATGCTTTCAAGATCTTTGTGCTCCAAAAAAGACTTTTGAAAACAAGTACAATTCAAAAGTAGGCTTAAGTAAAGGCATATGGGCTGGTATTACTTATGGAAAAGAGATAAAAACCAAATTAGTTAATCTTTTTAGTTGTGATGTTGAGAGAAGGCTCCTAAGTATCTTGGGCCACCAATAGGGGAAAACACAAATCAATTGGCTTATGGAGCTTCATGATTGAAAATTCTCCATCAGACTTGAAGGATGGAAAGTAACTACCTTTCATTTGGAAAAATGAATACCTTTAAACAAATATACCACTCAACTCTTCCAACTTATTAATTATCAGTCTTCCAAGCTGAAACATATTTACTCTTCTCCTTTTGCTTATTAAAAGCATAGTCATTATTCATACAAAAATAGAAACAAATTTGATATTCCTAGATTGACACTAAGAGGGGGTGAATCAGGGTCACAAAATTTTCTCCAAATTTATTCCCAACACAGTTGCAACACACCCTTGGTACTCCCAACACCGATGGCACTGTGACTATCAACTCTCACGGTACGGCACACATAACTCAATCTCGTTGATAAACACACTGATAGCGTAATCTCACTTTTGGCACACATGCATACAAAGAAATGCACAAACACAAATGCTGATATGGAGGTCTTCAACCAAAACCTTATTGGTCGGGGCAGTCCCGAGTATACCAATCACACACACAAGCATATGCTCAGCCACATACACTTATTTATAATCATCTCATCAATGGTTACAAAATTAGCAACTCCCAATAGTGTGGGGAGATTGCTTGCCTGCCAATAAAACTGAAAAAAGGAAACTAACATAAAAATAGAAACTTGCCGGAAAATAGAAACTTTAGCTATTGACTCAATAACAATGCAAGAAAATAAAAACTACTGAAATAGAAACTAATAGATAGTATCCTAACAAATATTGGCAGGATCTCATCCAAGCCAAATCTTGATTTTGAGCCCCACAACACTATTCACGTGAATAGTAACTTATGGAACTGTTCACGACTTCACGTGAACAGTACATTTTTATAAATAAAAAAAAAAAATTTCCTGTCTTGGTCTTCTTCATGCTTCAATCTACATCAGAATCTCTTCCGTCTACAAACTCGGGAGCGAGCAGGAATCATGAAATGGAATCTCCGCCAGCGTGCACAGTGTGACGAGTAACACGGAAGAATTGACATGAGAGCCTTCTTATCCCATAGATTGCAGCGCAGGTATTTCCATTCACCTGACCAACCAGAATGCTCGCAAGAGCATCTTTCTCGTCGCCAAATCGTGCGCCTTCAGCGCCTTCATCCAAACCTTTAAATCTGCATCGGTCGACGTGGCTTGATCCTGGCCACTGATATCGCGATTCAGTGTAGCCAATTTCACCATATTAAGTTGCCTCAGCCTTTCAAATTGCCTGAAAAGGTATCTTTGCCATATCTCCCTCATTTTAAGGTACTTTTCGACACAGTTTTCCCCACCATGCTCGTGACGGGGAGGACCTTAACTCCATATATGCATTCTCAGGAAAAAGTTGCTGAGAGCTCAAAAATCCGTAAAACCTCCCATTTAGCTTCTTTTCTATGTGACGTTAAGGAAATTGTCATAACTCCTTTGTCCGACATTGAAATTACGCACTTCCGGTTGCGTTGGAAAGACGACTCAACAAACTATGTTTCTCATTTAGATCTCACTCTGCCAGTTTCACTATTAAGCCTTACAAAAATAGCTCCAAACCTGCCACTGCATTAACCTATGAAATCTCCACTTTTACTATACGGGACCTTCACCTTCTGCTTCCATGTACTGCCAAACACTGTGTAAGGCCATAATAGGCTACCAAATGGCATCATACATGCCCAGATGCCACTGTATACCTGCCAAATACTGTCTGCACTGCGAACTCACTGTCTGACTTGTCCAACATTGCCAGAACACTTGTAAATATTGTGCATCATCCGGAAACCTCTGTGATGTCACCAAACATCATAAACCATTGCCACACATGTCCGGAAGCTTCAGTAACTCTACCAACTTGACTGTACTACCACTGCACTGCCAAGTCACTATCTGACTGCCATAACACTGTACACATCACCAAAACTTCACTGCCAGAGTGGCAGTACTGCCATAACACCCTACACATCTGAACCAACTATGTCATGTCATCACACTGACTGACTGCTGACACTGACACTACCACTGCTCAACTGCCATATCATCACACTAACTGCCATGTCATCGCTCTGACTGCCACACTAACTGCCATGCCATCTCACTGATACTGACAACTGCATGCTGCCACTGCTCTGTGACATCACATCTGTCTATAGCTCTGCGATTGCTGATACTGTACTATCTGTACCATCACATGTACACTGCCACTATGCTCTGTACTCTGCATCAGTCTGCTTTTGTACTTTGTACATTTGCCCACCTATTGTGCCACATCAATCTACCATTGTACTACGGACTGCCTGTGAGTCTGTCACTGACTGTGTTGGCAACAATGACAACACCAACTGCCAGTTGCCCAACAAAATTGATGCAGTAGCAATATCATGGCTGGACCAGCATGACCCAATCTAGAAACCCAGACTGAGATGAACCAATCCCAAAACGGGTTGATAAGGTTTTATTTTGTTATTTGGGAATATTTTTGTAATTGCATTTTATTTTATATTGTTGAGATAGCTATGTATGAGATTTTCTTAAGTTAGTAATTTTTGTTTTAATTTCCCACTCAATAGAAATTAATAACAGAATAGGGAAGAGGGAATGAGGGAATGAAGGAGGATAATTATGGCAAAGGGAGGGAGGACCAAGAGAGATTCACTGTGATAAGAAGCCTTAATCAGATTAGAACAATGAGAGAAAAGAAGGGAAAGTAGCAGCACACGAGAATAAGAGAGAGGGAAGGAGATGCGGCCAGCCAGTAGGCTCTCGCAACACACCACCACAACTCAACTATCTTCTTCAATTCATTCTATTCCCATATTACATTGTTGGGTTACGCAGCATAAATAAAAGAACTGTGGGTTGAGAAACGAAGTTGGAACTCAGCAACTCCTCCAAGGTTTGACCTGATATTTGGGGGATTGAGTCCATGCGTTAGGGAGATTTAAACCCCAGACTCTTAGTCCCGAATGCCCTGCCTGCTGTAAGAACAAAACCACCAACCAATTCAGCTTTCACTAGTTCCACTAGAGTCAATTGCATAACTCTTTCATTGTTTATTTACCTGATTATTTGACCTATTGATGACTGTTTCTAATAGATTTGTGAGTGCAGAATATTATCTCAAAGTTTCAGGTTGATCCGACTCTTGTGGTATGTGTTCCTTACTGCAGTTCTGTTGCTTTTGTCGTTAGGTTGAAAGAAGAAGTGCTGAAATTGCCATTAAGTACTTTTCTTTTTTTTTTGGTGAATAAATAATGTATTACCAAAGAGGAGAAAAAGGACAAGAAGGGGGGGGGGAATATACAAAGGGGAAAGAGGGGGGAAGGGGAAGCGAACCAACTAGCGGGTCCTCAAAATTGAGCTATCTAAACCCCAGGATACAACAATATGCCTGTTCCTTGGGGTGTCCGGGAGGGCCTTTAAAGGCAAAACACGAAGCTTGGAGGAGACATCAAAGAAGATGGCTTTCCAAATCAAGTTGAACGAACGAGAATTGGATGTCCATCTCCTAAGGTTCCTTTCCAAGATAGACCCTCGAGGGGGTGAAGGCCGGCCAGGATTTAGCGAAAGACGGTGGAAACTAGGGTCCACGTAGTGGTCCACTATCAAACAAAAGTGAGGTAGAAGCACAATCCCGTACCCAAAAGCATACATACGCTGGTTAAAAGGGCCCATACATCAAATACACACTACGCTGACAATCGGTATCACGAAACAATTCGCGATTCAAATGCATGCACCAGGGAATAGCTTTAGTAATCGACACTGCGTAAGCAGGAGGGAAGATCAAGGACCACCAACAATGGAACGAGATTACGTTATCCGCTTCTTGTGGGCGGAGGGTCACGGTAGACCGGAAAGCGTGACCACCGTTCAGTCTGATCTTGGAAAGGAACCTTAGGAGATGGACATCCAATTCTCGTTCGTTCAACTTGATTTGGAAAGCCATCTTCTTTGATGTCTCCTCCAAGCTTCGTGTTTTACCTTTGAAGGCCCGCCCGGACACCCCAAGGAACAGGCATATTGTTGTATCTTGGGGTTTAGATAGCTCTATTTTGAGGACCCGCTATTGGAAAGGAACCTTAGGAGATGGACATCCAATTCTCGTTCGTTCAACTTGATTTGGAAAGCCATCTTCTTTGATGTCTCCTCCAAGTTTCGTGTTTTTCCTTTGAAGGCCCTCCCGGACACCCCAAGGAACAGGCATATTGTTGTATCCTGGGGTTTAGATAGCTCTATTTTGAGGACCCGCTAGTTGGTTCGCTTCCCCTTCCCCCCTCTTTCCCCATTGTATATTCCCCCCCCCCTTCTTGTCCTTTTTCTCCTCTTTGGTAATACATTATTTATTCACCAAAAAAAAAGTACTTAATGGCAATTTCAGCACTTCTTCTTTCAACCTAACGACAAAAGCAACAGAACTGCAGTAAGGAACACATACCACAAGAGTCGGATCAACCTGAAACTTTGAGATAAGATTCTGCACTCACAAATCTATTAGAAACAGTCATCAATAGGTCAAATAATCAGATAAATAAACAATGAAAGAGTTATGCAATTGACTCTAGTGGAACTAGTGAAAGCTGAATTGGTTGGTGGTTTTGTTCTTACAGCAGGCAGGGCATTCGGGACTAAGAGTTTGGGGATTAAGTACTTCACATGTTGTTATTACATAAAATCCTCTTATTTATATTGTTTCTGTTTTAACCCCATTCTAACTCATAATTCCAGAAAAAAAAAAAACCCTCTTTCATATTTGCACCAAGGTTTCGGACATAATCCAACATGATGATTGGGTTTCCCCCTCCTCCTTGTTAGGTTTTAGAGGAGAAAGAGAAGAGAGGAGAAAAGCTCCAAGGGAGGCAAAGTTCAAACACGATTTGGTGTAATCTGTTATGTCTCTCAACTTGAGACAAACAGCCTTATATTGAGAAGAATATCTAATTACACTCAGGCCCTTAGCCTAATACAAATAGCACATAAAATAAATAAGTAAGTGTCTAAGTACAAATATACCCCTGAAACTAAGTACTCTTGACACTCCCACTCAAGCTGGGTGGTATATGTCATACATACCCAGCTTGTCTAACATAAAACTGAAGTGATGAGAACTAAGTCCTTTGGTGAATATGTCTGCCACTTGTTCACTTGTCTTCACAAAAGGGGTACAAATAGTCTTAGACTCTATTTTCTCCTTGATGAAGTGCCTATCAACCTCAACATGCTTTGTCCGGTCATGTTGGACCGGATTATGTGCAATACTTATGGCTGCCTTGTTGTCACAGTATAGACTCATAGGTTCTATCGTCTCAAACCCCAATTCTTGGACAAGTTTCTTCAACCACCAGATTTCACACACACCATGAGCCATGGCCCTAAATTCCGCTTCAAGACTTGACCTAGCTACCACAGGTTGCTTCTTGCTTCTCCAGGTGACTAAGTTTCCCCAACAAATGTACAAGATCCGGAGGTGGACCTTTATCGAGAAATAGACCCGCCCAATCGCATCTCAGTATATACTTCAATTCTGAAGTTACCATTCCTAGAAAAGAGAAGACCCTTTCTAGGACATGACTTCAAGTACTTGAGGATCCTGTAAACTGCATCAAGATGTCCCACCTTGGGTGCATGCATAAACTGACTCACCACTCCCACAGCATAGGTAATGTCAGGTCTGGTGAGGGAAAGGTAGATTAACTTACCTACTAATCTCTGGTATTTTTCAGCATCCACAAGCGGTTCACCACAATCTTCCCCTAGCCTGTGATTCTGCTCAATGGGGGAGGAGACTGGTTTACATCCCAAGTAGCTTGTCTCTGTAAGAAGATCAAGAACAAACTTCCTTTGACAAACATTGATCCCTTGCTTGGATCTAGAAACCTCAATCCCCAGAAAATACTTCAATGGACCGAGGTCCTTGATCTCAAACTGTCGAGACAAGTAAAGTTTAAGCTTTGAGATTTCGGCTTCACTATTTCCCGTGACCACAATGTCATCAACATAACAATGAGAGTCGTAATAGTGCTGTCCTTCCTTTGTATAAACAATGTGTGATCAGCTTGACTTTGAGTATATCCGTTTTGCAGGAGAGCTTGTCTAAATCTCTCAAACCAAGCCTTAGGAGACTGTTTGAGTCCATAAAGAGCCTTCCTAAGACGGCACACTTTCCCACTGTCACCAGTATGCTTGAACCCAGGAGGAGGATGCACATACACTTCTTCTTCTAGGTCACCATGTAAGAATGCATTCTTCACATCCAGTTGGTACAAAGGCCAATCAAGATTTGCTGCCATTGAGAGAAGTACCCGAATGGAGTTGTGCTTGGCCACTGGAGCAAAGGTTTCCTGAAAGTCAATGCCATACACCTGTGTATAACCCTTAGCGACAAGTCTTGCCTTATATCTCTCCACGGTACCATCAGACTTGAACTTGACTGTGAATACCCATCTGCACCCAACAGGGACTCTCCCTTTAGGGAGCTCAACAAGGTCCCAAGTATGATTCTTCTCAAGTGCCAACATCTCTGTGTTCATTGCTTCTCTCCATTTTGGATCTGCCATAGCCTCTGCTACATTCTTGGGAATAGATATGGAGGAGATTGTCACAGAGAAGGCTATACCTGTAAGGGAAATAGAATCATAGGAAACAAACTTGGCAATGGGATTAGTACATGCCCGAGTTCCCTTGTGGTGGGCAATAGGAAGGTCCAAGTCTGAGGATATAGGAGTAGAAGAAGGTATACCTGTCTCGATGGATGGAGACTCAGGATGAGGTGATGAAGAAGGATTTTGGCAGGTCTTCTTTATAGGCAGCCATGAAGCAGGATTTCTCCTTTCCTTCGTATACACCAGTAGCTCCCCTTGTTCTCTGTTCCCCTGTACACATAGTTCAAAATCTCACGAAATCTCGATCTAGATTTCGAGAATTTCGACCCCCTCGAAACGAAATGACCCCTCGAATAAAAAAAATACTAAATTTCGATCGAAATTCTCGAGATTTCGAGATATTTCGAGACATTTTCAAAATCTCGCGAGATTTCGAAAATCTCGAGAAAATGCTTTATATACAATACCATGTTTCGATAGTCTCGGTCGAAATTTCGACCAAAACTGAGAAACAAAGCATTTTTCCTCTTTTGCTTGGTTTTTGAAGGTTTTTGCTTATTTCTTCTTCAATCTTCCACTTCCCACTTGAATCCTTGCCACATCTACGCCGGAATCACTTGGAGAACAAACTTCTTAGCACATCTGTGAAGCCTTTCCACTATTTCAGGTAAAACCATATTCTCAAAATTGATTTTTTTTAGGGAAATGCTTGATCAACATGTTGTTTATAATGAAATAAATATATGTTAGACACCGGAAGCCGATCTACGACTTCACAGTGTCGAATTTTTTTTTTGGTATATATATTATTTATTTATTTTTCTACTTCAAAAATTGGATTTATTTACAACAAAAATCAAAAAATAATAGGGGTTATGTATATTGTATGGTGATGAATTAAATATATGTTAGACACCATTGGCCGATCTATGGCCTCATGGTGTCAAAAATATATTTCTGCCAATAATTAATTATTTTAATTTTTGAAAATTATAAAAAATATTTAAAAAATTCAAAAAAATAGTAAAAAATAAGAAATAATATGAGGTTTTTGTTTTCAAATTACTGAAAAATATAAAAGTAAATTGTACATACTTCTTATTTGCTGCCCATTTACATATCTTTTCGATTTTGTTGTGCTAGGCCAATATTTATTTGAAAAATATTTTTAAAAATTGTTTTTAAATATGAGAAAAATATGAGGGTTAGGGGAAAAATACTAAGTAGTTATATACTTATATACTTGTGTTAGTGCTCTTAAATCTTAATTCTTAAACATTTAAAATTTTAAACTAAAAGACTTGATGTGCTTGATGATTAATGAATTGTCTTTTATTCATGCAACAAAGAATTAGTCGATTATGACGAACCATGGTAAACGCACAGAGCGGAGGCAAGAGGGGCAGAGGTAGCCGGCCCGCACCCGGGAGGAGGGGAGCACACCCAGCGCACTAGGGGTGACATTGCATGGTTGCATGGCACTCCAATTCGATGGGGATAAAAGAAAATCCCAATGCAACTATTGTCACATGCAGTTTTGGGAGGTGGTGCCACTAGACTCAAACAACATCTAGCCGGGAATTCTCCTGAAGTGGTCGCATGTCATATGGTCCCCGTGGAGGTATCTAGGGCTGTCATTGATTACATGAAGGGAGGGAGTAAGAGGAAGGCTCGAGAGGGAGAAGGCAAAAGTAGATCTTGAGGAAGCAGAGGTGTACGCGGAGGCCAATCAAGCCATCGTGATGATGATGATGATGACATGATGATGTCTATGTTCCCGATGATATAGAGACCGAGCAAGAGGCTAGGGATTGGAGACGAGCACGGATGATGAGCGAGCCGCTTATCCGAGGATCGGGAGAGAGTCGAGAGACAGAGAGTAGGTGGTAGTGGAGGAGCTAGTACCTCTGAGAGTGGTGCTAGTGGTAGTGGAGGAGCAGTACAAGTGGAGGAGGTGGGTTGCCTAATCCCTTTAGGAGATCACAGTACGAGGGCAGCTCCCCCGCCTCCACCACCACAAGATGACCCAAGATTCACTAAGCACCTGGTGTTTATAGAAAGAAAGGCAACAAACAACCAAAAATCAAGGGAGCATGAAAAATCAAGGGGATGGTGAAGGAATCTATAGCTAAGTGGATGTTATACCATACCATCCAAAAAACACAAGACAAGGCCCCTTTTATCGACTATGATAGATTCCATTCCGAGGCTGGCCCAGGGTATAGGGGCCCACCCCATATGAGATTATGAATGTGTATTTGCCCAACGAAGAGAGAGCTTGAAGACTACATCAATGAAATGAGGGGGCTGTGGGAGAACTATGGGGTGACCATAATGTGTGATGGTTGGACTGGTCCTACAAGAAAGTCCATCATCAACTTTATGGTGTATTGTGATGGGATGACAGTCTTTCAAGTCTGTTGATGCATCCAAGGAGAAAAAGGATGCAAAGTATATCTACAAATCTTGAAGGAAGTGGTAGAAGATGTAGAGTGGGAACGTTGTCCAAATTGTAAAGGACAACGGAAGCAACTACAAGAGCGGTGAGAGGTTGATGCAAAACAATAAGTACCGGTTGTTTTGGACTCCATGTGCTGCCCATTGTATAGACCTCATGTTGAAGGACATGGGAAAGATCAAATTGGTACAACATGTCGTGGACAAGGCAAGGCAAATGACCAACTTTGTCTACAACCATGGGTTTGCACTAAACCTCTTGAGGGAGAAGTGTGGGGGTGACTTAGTGAGGCCAGGCATAACTAGATTCACCACCAACTACATTGCACTCAAGAGTATAGAAACCAAGAAGTCCGGATGAGATCAATGTTTGCTTCAAGACTAGTTCAATGGAATGGGTCCAATACCCATGGTGGTAGGAAGCACAAGCTACAATTTCATCGATGACTTTTGGTCTAAGTTGCATAAAGTGGTACAACTTCTGGACCCAGTGGTCAAGGTTTTGTATATAGTTGATTCTGCTATCAAGGGACCAACCATGCCACATCTATATGCTGCCATAGACTTGATGAATGAAGGTGTTTACAATGCAAATCCACGAGGTAGCAAACACTTTCTCAAAATTATCAAGGAGCTGGAAAATCAACTTATGCATCCACCTGCATAAGGTGTGAGTGTACACTCTTTGTTTTTTATGCAATTACATCTTTTAAAGTTAATTTGAAGGATATATTACTAACTAGTGAATATGTAATGTCAATTTCAGCATATTATTTGAACCCCAAGTACCAATATAGTTATAGGCTTGGGTTGAATAATAGTCTTATTGACGCAATAAAGAAGTAGTTGCAAGTTGGAGCCGAATAGTAACTTACAGGCAATATGCACAATGAGGTAAGTCTTATACGTTATAATTCATTTGGAATTACTCAATTCAATACTAAATAGTAACGAGTCATTACTAATTTTAAATATTTTCCAAATGATTATAGTTGAAGACTTTTAGGGATGCATTGGGAAGTTTTGGAACCGAGAAGTGCAAGAAGGCCGGACACGCGTGATGCCGGTACTCATTAGTCATTACTTCATTAGTCATTACTCAATTCAATATCTTATTCTTTTGAAATGAAGGTGACATGTTTCTTTTGTTGTAATGCAATGAATGGTGGGTGTTGTATGGGGTTCGCAAACAATTTAAGAAAAATAGCAATCAAGGTTCTCTCCCGGACATGTTCAAGATCCGCCGTGAACGGAATTGGAGTACATTTTCTCTCATCCACTCCAAGAGGAGAAATAGATTGGGTTCCGAACATCTCTCCGACTTAGTGTATATGCATTATAATTTGAGGTTCAAGATGCAACACATACGCGTGGGACAAGAGGGTATTAGGGAAAATATCGATCTCGCCGACATTTTCCAGGTGGAGTCGGATGATGAAGATCCCGTTGTTGATTGGGTGAGGGATAGAGGTGAGCCAGTGTTAGATCAGCCTGGAGGTAGACTCGACCCCATGATAGCTGAACATATACAAGCCGATGTGGATGACTTCACGGCTGCAGAGGGGTAGGTACATGCACGGGACGCATTACCCATACCGTTCCAGCCATGGTGGTGTTGATGAGGAGGATGAAGATTGGTCATGTCATCTCGGTGGAGATGGTGGTGGTGGAGATGGTGATGGTGGAGATGGTGGTGGTGGTCCTGGTGGAGATGGTGATGATGGAGGTGACGCGATGAAGGTAATGATGGACGTGATGATGATGGTGATGGTGGTCAAGCATATGAGGGAACTCGAGTCCCGTTTGTGGTACAAGAGCAAGAAGAGGCAATCCGTGCCCCCACCGGCCCCACACCAGCCACACGGCCCACATCGTCCACCTCGACCTACTCGAGAAAACAGCGTGGCAGTCCAGTCCGCCTGGTGGTAGTGGTAGTGGTACTAGTAGGCGGTGAGCTTATGGACATTGATGCCCTATCGACTCTGTTGGTGGGTCGAGTATTGGCGATAGAGACAGAGGATCGAGTGGGCATTTCCGTGCCCCATCTTTTCATGTAGACAAGCAGTCCATCTCCAGACAATCGTAGCATGGTTCATCTCATTCACATCCATGTGGCGAAGGGCATTCTGGGCGCACCTTGGGGCCAAGCCTATATCTTCTCCATCCATTCCCGCTTTGAGTATGACTCCCACTCACAAGGATATAGTGGATCGTCTTTTGTGCATGACTTCTTTTCCTATATCGGCTACCCAACCCACCAATGCGGCCTGATAACCCGTACATGCTCCTGAGCCGTCATAGACTCATATCATAGTGGATCAGTGGGTAGTACTTCTTCACGCTTTGGTGACCTATATCCTAGGATAGGTTACCTTCAAGATGTTGATGATGCAGTTTACATGGCTACGTGGATGACTACACTCGCTTCTTCTCCCGGACTATGACGTGGCATGCATTTGTCCTACATCGGAGAGCAATACACGTCGGCTTCGGCGGACCATGAGGGGGTTGATCCTGGATGGCGGAGTAGTTATTATTAGCAAATTTGTAAACATTTGAGATGAATGATGACTAGTTGACTACTTGACTTCAGTAGCCTTGTAGGGGACAATTGGGGATATTGACATATTGTGATTTGGAATGTTTGATATCATCTTCTTAAATCTTAACTCTTAAGTTGTTATTTGTTAACTTGTTATTGACTTGATGTCTTATGTACTTAATATTATGATTTATGACTTAACTTATGAGTCATTATGTTTCCAACTTAGTTCCAAGTCAATTTACTTGTTTAATGTACAATGTATATGTGTAAATGTGTAGTTAACTAAGTTATACACTTATACATTAGGTTCGACCGCACGTTGCCAATCAATGGTGCACATCCAAAACACCATTTTGGGTGACTATTTTTGCAATTTGAACATTTAAATGTGTTTATATAGCCTAAAATAGGGTTTCCATGAAGTTTCGTGCCTTAACTTGGCCTAAAACCCACCGAAATGACCTATCGAAACATACCAGAAAAATACAATATTTGACCGAAATATCCGAAATTTCGAATATTTCGGATATTTCGGTCACTCAAATACCAAAACGTAACGAGTTCTCGAACTATGCCTGTACACAAGGATGCTCCCCCTCAACTACATTCTCTATACAAGGCTCCCCCTCAACAGAACTTCTCTTTCCCTTGTCAATCTGAAAAGGTGAAATAGGAACAGGATAGGAGATAGGAAGTGAGACAGACTCGGGAACCTCTTCACTTGCAATACCACCACCAAGCGATGGACACTCCCCCTAAAGAGGTGACTGAAAAAAAGGTATGGTTTCAAAGAAACGGACATCTCTGGAGAGAAGCCACCGACGAGTGGGAGGATGATAGCATTTATATCCTTTGGAGGTGGAGGAATACCCGAGAAAGATGCACTTTAGAGCCTTAGGATCCAATTTAGTGCGGGCAGATTTGCTAACATGTACATAACAAATACAACCAAACACCTTTGGAGGGAGAGAGAATGAAGAAGACCGTGAGGGTAGGACATCAAGAGGAACTTGAAATTGTAAGACACTAGACGGCATGCGATTAATAAGAAAGACAGCAGTGAGTAGAGCATCAGACCAAAAAGTTTTGGGAACATGCATGGTAAACCAAAGGGACCTAGCCACTACAAGAAGGTGGCGATTTTTTCTTTCAGCCACCCCATTTTGTTGTGGGGTATCAACACAGGCCACCTGATGAATAATGCCATGGTCAGAAAAAAAGGTTTCCAAACCACTATACATATACTCCCCACCTTTATCAGAACGAACAATTTGGATCCGGGTTTGAAATTGGGTATACACTAACTCATAGAAATTTGTAAATGCAACATGGGCATCACTTTTATGTTTCAACAAGTACACCCAAGTAACCCGAGAATAATCATCAATAAAAGAGACAAAGCAGCGGAAGCCACGCAAAGAGGTAACAGGGGAAGGCCCCCAAACATCAGTATGTATAAGATGAAAAGGTGAAGTAGATCTATTACCATTGGATGTATAAACTGTTTTACAACTTTTGGCAAATAGACAAGGTTCACAATGAAAAACATAAGAGACTGGAAAGGAAATAAACAAGTGAGGTAACTGTTTCCTCATAACAGAAAAAGAAGGGTGTCCCAACCGACGATGCCAAAGCAAAATATCCTCTTGAGTACGTCCACCTTCTAGCCCACAAACATAGGATTGAGGTTGTACAACAGAGGAAGCACCAGTATCCAAAACATATAAGCCACCAGCTTCATGACCACTGCCAATCACCTTCCTCGTCACCAAATCCTGAAAAAGACAATGGGTAGGAAAGAAGGTGACAAAGCAGTTCAAAGATTTAGTCAATTGGCTAATGGAAAGAAGGTTAGTAGCAAAGTTGGGAACATGAAAAACAGACTTCAGGGGTAAGCAAGGTGTAACCTGGATATCTCCCTTACCAGAGATGGAAGAGAATGAACCATCGGTAATTTTTACCTTATCTTTCCCAGAACAAACAGAGTAGGAATTATACAGCTGGGACCTACCAGTCATATGATCCATGGCGCCCGAGTCAATAACCCAAGGTGTGATGTCGGAGGAGGAAGAGGCCTGAGTGCAGTAGAAGTAGGAGCTGGGTGAACCGTCCGAGGTGGGCTACAACCCGGCGAAGCGGCAATGTCACGGGGAAAGAGAGGATGAATCGGCTTCAATGACCCCAACATGAGCCTTAGGCCCCTTCTTCCGCTGTCCCTTAGTCCCCAAGTGGAACCAGGTGGGGGCTTCCCATGGAAATCCCAACAGAAGTCCTTCGTATGTCCAGTTTTACCACAACGGTCACATAAGAATCGGCTCTTTGAAGACCCCTTAGCAGCCCCCTTATCAGCTCCCTTAGTGGAGTCCTGAGGGATGGAAGAAACAAGAGCAGAGCGCTCAATAGTGGTGTTGATACTAGTCTCCATGGCACCCCTATGGGTTTCCTCACTCTGTAGATATCCACACACCTCCTCCAATGAGGGAAGACTAGGTCGGCCAAGGATTTGTACCCTTAGAGGCTCAAATTCAGGATTCAAGCCACCAAGAAGAAATAGTACCCTCTCCTTCTCAAACAACCTGTGTACCTTGACTTCATCATCAGGACACAACTGAAGATCTCTATAGTGATCATACTCCTCCCACAGGCCCACAACAAGACAATAGTAGTCAGAGATGCTTCTATCACCTTGGCGTAGGCTAACAATCTGTTGGAGAAGTTGGTACACCTTTGTAGAGTCTCCAACACGATCAAAGATACAAGCAACACTGTTCCAAATATCTTTGGCAGTCTCTTTACCCATAAACCTCCGTCCAATCTCAGGCTTCATTGAGAAAAGAAGCCAAGCCATCACCAGTGAGTTCTCAGTGTCCCATTTGGAATACCCTTGCTCGGTAAGAAGAGGTGCCTTGATGCTGCCATTTATGTACCCCATCTTTCCCTTACACCTAAGGATCAATTTCATGGATCGAGACCAATCTAGGTAATTGGTATTGTCCAACTTGACAATGGGAAGCTGCACATTGGTGTTCTCATATGAAGGGACAGAGGATGATGCAGCAAGTGGGTCTACAGACAAAGGCAAGGCTTTTTCCTCATTTTTGTCACCCATATTTAACTCAAATCAAATGCTTAATAAGTCCAAACAACAGTATTTCAACCACAGCCACTGCTCCTTGAACACAAAGAAAAAGCAGGCAAAAAAGACCGGAAAAACTGAAAAAGGCTTGTAAAACCCAAACGAAGAAGAAACAGCAGCGGAGCAACAAGGGTAAGTCTTCCTTACCCAAAAACGATGCTGTATGGCCCAAAGAAAGCAGCAAACAAAGCTCACACTAAGAGCTGGATCACTCCAAGAGATCGATCAGCGGAACCAGGAGAAAAACTGCCTGGCCGAAACTCGCATTGTCTCCTCTCGATGCTACCAGCAGATTTGAGCGGATCAAATGAGAAGGAAGAAGACTTCCAAACGATGCTAGAGCATCTAGTTGCTCCCTATTTGGTTGTCAAACAAGGAAGGAGAAGCTTGGTGAAGATACCCCAAGGTTTCCTTCACAAACCAACAAGAACAAGGAGATTGCAGCTCACTCCAGCCTTCCACACAACCTTCAAACTCCAGGAAGAAAGTGCTCTGATACCATGTTAGGTTTTAGAGGAGAAAAGCTCCAAGGGAGGCAAAGTTCAAACACAATTTGGTGTAATCTGTTATGTCTCTCAAATTGAGACAAACAGCCTTATATTGAGAAGAATATCTAATTACACTCAGGCCCTTAGCCTAATACAAATAGCACATTAAATACATAAGTGTCTAAGTACAAATATACCCCTGAAACTAAGTACTCTTAACACTCCTCCCCCCAGCTGTCTGCTATATGGTCTGCTTTGTCGGGGATCCCTAGAAGGCCCACTAGTGGTGGAGATATTGTTTTTTGGTCTGCCTCTTCCTCGGGGCTTTTCAGTTCCAAGTTGGATTGGGATCTTCTTCGTACTCGTGGACCGGTTATTCCCTAGCGCAACTTGGTTTGATTCAAGATCCACATTCCCTGCCACAACTTCACTACATGGCGGGCCCTCTCCCACTACCTCCTCACACAGTCCTTCCTTATTCATAAGCAGATCTCTGCTCCTCCTCATGCTGCCTTTGTTGGAATGCCAATGAAGATGATGCCCAACTCTTCTTCAGCTGCCCCTTCTTGTAAATGATTTGGAGTGGTCTCCTTTCTAGACATTGGCCCCAGAGAAGAAGAATTTTTCCCCTTGAACGTGAATGGATTTGTGCGGACATGTCCTTTGGTGGTAACTCAATATGTGATCATGTGGGTAAGCTTGCTTTTGATGTCACTATATATCACATTTGGATGGAGCGCAATCTCAGAAGATGGACTTCCAAATCAAGATCATTCCAGCAGATTTGGGACACTAATCTCTCTGATGTCATAAACACGTCGTCTGTGGGCCCCTCTAGATGTGTTGATTCTCCTAGAAATAGGCTCATTGTTGCCTCTTGGGATCTCCCCCACTCGTTCTAGAGTGGGTGAGGCTTTGTATTGTTGATTTTGCTATTTGTTTGTTTCTCTTTTCCCCCTTCTTCTAGGGGTCCCTCTGTTTCTTATCTTGTTTTGGTAATGAATTTTTTGTTCACTTCCGATTGTTGAGCAGTTTATTACTTGGGTGGGCGCATAGCGACCCATAATCAGGGTTTTAGGACCCGTGGTAGCATCATATATATTATATATTAGATAACTGATCCAGTGTTTGGAATCATTTTTACACAGATTCCATTATTTTCTCACTCTACTTACTCAATCTTTGATGCACTATCCTGTAGAGTGAAAACGGTTGACCGCTTTTTCTAAACCAACCATTTTTTGGGTTACTGGGGTAGAGCAGAAAATAACACAATCACTAAGCAAAAATTGCACTTTGTTTCTGCAAACTGAGAAATAAAAACATGCTAAATGCACCCCCAAAGCTGCTTTTACAGTGCATCTTACGTGACATTAAATGATACTGGGCTAGATTCCAAATTTCCAAAGCCAAAGGGGAGTAGAATAGAGGACAATGATACATGGCGTTAACGTTAAGGAGTTTCAAAACTGAAAAACCCGTAAGAACTGAAGATTATGTTCAATACACACCTCTTCACTTTCAAAAACAGGAGATAGAAGCTCCAGTGCATCACACACATCAATTGTCTCCCACTCCCCCATCAGTTCTATCGCTTGCTTTGCCTCCTGTAAATATTTCAACATATTAATCATATGCTGATATATTGTTCGACCAAACGGTCAAAAAATATGCCTCTTCCTCAACAAGGGAAAATATCACCAAGAAAATGGCAATCTAAAACTGGTAAGTAATTTCAATTGCATTAATCATAGAACAAGACCATTTGAAAGTTTTTGACTCAACAAACTTGAGGGGCCTCTGAAGGAGTTCTAAATTTGGGCCAGCATGGTTGATCCTGCATGTTCACCTTTTGATAAAACACAAAATACGAAGATTGAACATAAATTTGGAAGATTAAAAGGATAACTTGATATCGGAGTAATGCATTGTAGTGATAGTAGTTTTATTTGGACTTCCTAAGATCCTAGTCCCCATGCAGGGATCTCATTGTGAAGGGTAGGGAAACCATACAAAAAGGATGAGTGTCCTCCAATATAAGGCTCATTAACTGTAACAAATCAATTCACCATGTACAACTCAATAGATAAATCTATTATTATTGAAGGTATTCTGCAGCCTACTAAATGAAGCGATTCCGACTAATAGTGTCCTGGAAGGCAGCATTTACCAATCAAGACACAAAACTTCCAGTCTCACACATAGCATCGGCCATCTCACCAATGTCGAACTACGCTGGTTCACATTTCAAGCTTCCAGTCTCACTCACAGTGTCTCACACCACACATCGTTGATATATACAAAAAATTAGGGTGCCTAAAGTAAAAGAAGCTTTAAAGAGGAAGAAAGTAGGCAAGGCACCAGGTCTAGATTGGGTCCCAATAGAAGTATGGAAGAGTTTAGGAATCTGTGGTTTATCTTGGCTAACCAAACTATATAATAAAATAAGATTATGAACACAAGGAAAATGCCAAATGAATGGAGGAGAAGCATTGTGGTTATGATTTATAAAATTAAAGGGGATATTCAAAGCTCAATAACTATAGAGGCATAAAACTAATGAGTCATACTATGACAATATGGGAGAGAGTTATTGAAAATCATCTGCGAAGAAGCTACTATTACAGAGAACCAATTTGGTTTTATGCCAAGAAGATCCATGGCAAATGCTATTTACTTAGGAGACTCATGGAAAGATTCAGAGATAGCATGAAGGATCTCCATATGGTCTTTATTGATGTAGAAAAAACCCCTAGATAATTAATCCGGCAAGTACTAGAGAAGATATGTGGGCATAGTTAAAGTTATGTATAATGGTGTGGTGAATAGTGTAAGAACTATAGGGGGTCAAGGAAGTGAATTCCCAATTACAACTGGTTTAATCAGCTTTAAGCCCTTATTTGTTTGCACTTATCATAGATTTGATTTAACCAGAGACATTTAAGATGAGGTCCGTTAGTGTATGTTTTTTGTTGATGATATTGTTTTGGGGGATGAGACAAAAGCAGGATTAACACCAAGATGGACTTATGGAGATCAACCTTGGGATCAGAAGATTTTAAGATAAGTATAACGAAGATGGAATATATGATGTGTAACTTTAGTTATACTAGGACGGATAATGAGGTGGTGAAATTGATGAGAGGGACAAAATATAATATAGAGGATGATAAATTTTAAATAAAGAAGGCGATATAGAGGATGATGTTTCACAGAAATTAAGATAGAATGGATGAAGTGGAGAGATGCGTTTGGAGTGTTCTACGGTCGGCATGTTCCTTTAAAACTTAAAGGAAAATTTTATAGAACAATCATACAACCGGCTATGATGTATAGTGCGGAATGTTGGTTACTTAAGATGCATCATATCGATAAACTCAGTGTTGCTGAGATGAGGATGTTGAGATGGATGTGTAGCAAAACTAGGAAGGATAAAGTAAGGGATGATCATATTAGAGCTGATTTGGAAGTAGCTCCGATACATGATATGTTACGAGAAAGTCGTTTGAGGTGGCATGACCATGTTCAATGGAGGCCTTTAGATGCTCCAACATGGAGGAGTGATTTGATGCAAATTGAAGGAGCTAAAAGAGCTAGGGGCAGACCTAAAGTGACTCTGGGAGAAGTGGTGAGGAAAGACATGCATAGCTTAGGCCTTGTATCAAGTATGATCTCAAACAAAACTGATTGGAGGGCAAGGATCCCTATAGCCGACCCCATTTAGTTGGGATAAGGCTGAGTTGTTGTTCTTGTTGTATTGAAGGTACTTTGCGCCTGCCATAGCATAGGTGTATGTAATGCTTCACTAGGGCACTGCTATAAACCACATCTGGGATGAATGGTTTGATATAAACATCATATTCGTTAACTACGCATGTCCTCAATAATTCTAATAAACAAGGTTCACACTTTTGAATTTGTTGGTAAATTAAGCCTTTCATGAATGAAAGATTTCTGTCAATATTCTACAAGATTTTGAAATGGTGTAAAATGATCTGAAACAAAATATTTAAAAGAGCATCCCAGTGCACGAGGCTCCCGCTACGATCTGGGAGGGGCAAATGAACACAGCCTTACCCCCTGCTTCGCTGGAGAGGTTGTTTCCAAGTTTCAAACTTGCAACCAACTAGTTGCAATAACGCAACTTAACCATTGCGCCAAGGGTCGCAACAAAATACCAGCCAAAAATTATTCTTTTTCTGAATGTCCAAAAAAATAGTTATAGATTTGATATAATTATCAATCCAAAATGAAACAAAACACACCAATGTATATGTTTGTGTGTGAAGTACAAGCGTGGTTCGAGAACTCAGAACTCGGTACCAACTCGACCCTTGGAAAAACAGAGTTGAGTTGAGATCTCGGCGAGATGAGCCGAGTTGGTGCATTTTTTTTTCCGACTCTAAGCCTCAACTCGGTGGGTTTTAGACCTAGTTTGGGTCTGAAACTTGATATTCAACCTATTTTAGGCCATTTAAACACAATGGCACTATCAGATTTTGCAAAAACAAAGTCCAAATTTTGACAGCAATCAAAACATTCAATTAATGTAAAACAACTTAAATAAGCATTAGAAATGTTAAATTGTACAATACATCAATCTTTAAACAAATGTTATATAAAATGTGATATGTTAATGTATTCAGTCCCAACCATATCCACATAAAATTCCCATGCCATAGTGTTGTTGTAGTTTTGCACATAGTTTGCCACAACACTCATATAAGTGTTGTCATCAACATATTCCAACTCCCCTATCCTAGGGTATAGAAGAGGCGGAGGCTGTTGGTTTGAGGCATGAGATCCACTGCTACTGTCATATTGAGGCATGTATGGGTATGGCTAGTTTGGGACTGGGAATATGGGCCCAAAACCAGACCCAGTGCTTTAATTGTCAAACTCATGTGTTGACTGCCCAAACTGACCATAGCCACTATATTCGGAACCTGTGCTCTCCTGGCCATAATCATAGTCGTGATGAGGCTGAGATGAATGCCACGACTATCGCTCACTAATAGTATCTATACTCATGCTTCCGAAACTTGCAAGCATGGTGTTCATACTCATATCATCATCCTGAGCCTGTGATTGTAAGTAAATAAACTGGTAGATGGGTCATTTTATGGGTCAACCCGAGATCCGAGATCCAAGATCTTGTCGAGTTAGGTATGTAAATAAACTGGTAGATGGATCATTTTATGGGTCAACCCGAGATCTTGACCCGAGAGATCTCGCCGAGATATGTCGAGTTCTGTCAAGTTAGATAAGTAAATAAACTGGTAGATGGGTCATTTTATGGGTCAACCCGAGATTCGAGATCTCGCTGAGATATGTCGAGTTCTGTCAAGTTAGGTAAGTAAATAAACTGGTAGATGGGTCATTTTATGGGTCAAGCTAAGATCTCGACCCGAGATCTTGTACTTTTTAATATCGTATTCCATCTCGTCTCGGTTTCTCAAAAAACCGAGAAACTCGCCGAGATTTCACGAGTTCTCGAACTATGAGTATGAGCGTGTTTGGATGCTATAATGTTTATTATTATACTCTTAAGTTTAAAACTGTTTATCTTTTTAATATCCTTCAAGGACCTTCATGTTTTTAATTTATAACGAATTTAATTAAAGCACCCGCAGAATTTAAGTATACATTTATAAGAAATTATACTAAATTACTAATATACCATAAAAAATCATCCTAGATTTTAAATTTGATATCTAATTTTTCTTCCTTAACTAACTAGTTGTTTTATTAAATATCTATTATGCCTCTAACAAGCACACATATACATTTAATCAGTTTATAGTTACTCATATATTTACTAAATTAACATAAATTTTTAAATGTATATCATAATCTCCCAACTCTCCTGCGTTTGTAATGAAATACCTATATTTAAAGTATCAATAGATTAGATGATAAGCTCTAAGATTCTCAAAGAAAAGAGTGTCCCAATGCACGAGGATCCTGCTACTGCATGTCTGGAAAGGGCAAATGTGCGCAGCCTTACCCCCTGCTTTGCAGGAGAGGCTGTTTCCAAGTTCTGAACCTGCAACCAACAGGTTGCAATAGCACAACTTAACCATTGCGCCAAGGCTCACCCGCACTCTGAGATTCTGTAACCTCAATAAAATTCCATCTCAGATTCATTCCTTTGTTTTGCAAAAATTCTCTCAAAACTTAGCTTATTTAAGACAGATTAGAATAAATATAATCAACATAGAAATCGTCTATTTATGTTTTCCTTTAAAGCATTATTTCAGAAAAAATTCAACCAAAAGTCCCAAATTCATTACAGGAGTAAAGCTCATTTATTCTATTCCTCACAGTATCTCCAAATTTATGAATTCTTAGCCAATATACTCGACTCAACTAAGCCTTCTCGGTACAAATTATTAGTCAATACATATAAAATATATCCAAGTATCATCAGAGCTATGCAGTATTATGAATACTTCTTAAAGATATTCTAATGGCCTTACACATGAAAGTCAGGTTGAAATTTTACTCAGCAAACTTGCTAACCATACTTTACCACTAGAATACTTAGCTAGGTCCAATCCTATAATAGTCCAATTATAACTATCACTATCATATGATTAATATCTAACCATGCTGAACCACTAGATTACTTGGCCAGATCCAACACTATAAAAGTCCAATTATAACTATCACTATCATATGATTAATATCTATAAGGCGAAGGGATAGACCAACGGTAACTTGGGAACAAATGGTGAGAAAAGATAAGAATGGCCTCGAATTGAGAATGATCACAGTATAAACAGAGTTGAGTAGCGAAACAGAGCACCTGTAGCCAAGGCCATTTAGTTGGGCAAAGGCTTAGTTGACTGAATTATATAGTTTGACAGTATACAATGTTCTTATACTCAAGAACTTCGTGGCTTGGAAAGTTGCTGATCCAGTCCAGTAGCATAAACCCAGACCTCTAAAATCAAGCTTTGAAAGTATACAGGTGATCATAATAGTAAGGTGGGGCAAAGAATGAAATATTACAAAACTAAAATTATTGATACCCAGTGAGCACTAAGACAATAAAAACAAAAGAATAATAAATAGCAATCTGGATATTGGAATGTTAGATGGAAAGAACCAAACTTCAATATTTTTTACCACAAAATGACCCAAGAAAAAGAATGAGAACAAAATGAGCGCATCCTGACCTGAAGGTCACTCCACTCAACACATCGAAGAAACTTGGTGAGGGCCTCTTCTCTGACATCAAAGAGAAACGGAACTTCCACAGCAGTTGCCTCTCATCACCACTCAAGGTCGTTGTTGGAGGGTATTTTAGAATTCTTTGTATTGATCTTATGACAAAGAAAAAGGCATGATTATCCTCAACATAAAGAACCAACAAATAGATTCCAAAAAATATGAAACTTGTGTTGAAGAAATGATAAAGACAACGAAATAAGAGAACAAAATGAGTAAATAAAATAATAGACGACTAGAAAACAACTGCAAATTTTACCACTCATACTAGTGCCTCAGTAAAACAATGTAATTGGAGGCACTAATTTGTTTTGCTTTTGCCACACTTTGAAATTTGAATATGCCTTATCCTGTAGTGTGCGTAACTTAGTTGCAAGTTTCGTTTTGGTGGCCGTTTTGGTTTGGTCCAAAAATGAAATTTGTTTGGTATTTTGACATTTCGATGGAAATTTTCGGTCAATATAATACAAAAAAGCCTCTCTGCAAAGCGGTAAGGTTGCTCCATTGTGACCTAGTGGTTGCAGGTTCGAGTCGGGAAACAGCCTCTCCACAAAGCAGGGATAAAGACTCTGTACATTATGACCCTCCCCAGACCCCGCAGTGGCGGGAGCCTCGTGCACTGGGTACACCCTATAGATCTATATAAAAAAATACCACTCCTTAAAAATATTATCTATATACTGTAATATAGATTTATTGACACTTAAGTACTTACTTACGAAGAGGTTTCTTTGAAGTAATTTTAGTAAATATGAGCTGAAATAGGGGGCAATTTAAGTTATAGGCAATGAAATGAGGAACCTCACTTACCCTAAACTTTTTGTTATAAATAAAAAAAAAAACCCGTTGATTTTGAATTTTATAATAAGGAATCCAATTGACAGTTCCTGTGCATTTGGGCGAAAAAGCTGACGTAGGCCGAAGACCGAAACGGCTGAAAACCCCAAAATTTTAAACCGGAGAATATTAGTGAAGAAATTGATTTGTTTTTGCCACCAAAACAAAACGCTTTGGATTTTTTTGTCCAAAATGAAAATGAAACGAAGATGACAACTAAGGTTTATACAAGGAGCTAATACATTCATGCGACTACAGTAATTCATTTTCCCATGAGCTCCCCAGGTTATATTATTTCTGTAATTTTTTTCATACACGAGGAAATATGAATCAAAATCAGTGCCACTGATGCACATGAGGAGCTCACCAACCATGAAATAGTTGTCATGGAAGCAAGACTTTCACATCAAGTTATAAATGGAACACAACATTGCTCTAACAGTGAGGAAGTTGAAAATAAAATAAGATGAGTTCAAATGATACCAAATAAAGGGTGTGACAAAAGATATGACTGTGATAAGCTTGGAATTTGAGCTTACTTCCTTTCATTAGAGCTTGGTTTGAGATCCTTGTCAATGATACCACGAGTCAAACTCCTTGCCAGTTTGAGCTGCTTATGTCCAGAAGGATTTATTTTTCCCATTTCTGGGTCCCACACAGTAACAATTTCATTTGTTGATGATACAGGAGATGATGAAAAAAAATTCGCTCCTGACTCCTATATGTCAAACAAGTAACAATATCAAGCACCATCATAGAATTCTATATCAATAGATCAAAGTGAACAATGGAAAAAAAAAAAAATTTGTCAGAAAATGGAAAATTAGATTAATAGTTCCATTAAAAGCATTGAGCACATCGCCATCAAACACTGAGCCCAAACTTGATGAATCTGGTATATGAAAACCATCTTAGGTCAAATCAAAGTGGTTCCTACAACTAGAAGAACACTTTTTATCTCCTGAACTAAATCAAGCTAGCATGCTATTCAATAAGCAATGTATAAATACATCATAAATGCATTCAAATTTCAATAGATTGTAAGAGTTCTCTTCCAACCCTATGCATGGTACCAAATCATGATAAAATATTTGAATCATTTACATCATGATACTTCAACTAAATTTGTATATTAATAGACTAGATTCCACTTGAGTTGTTGCGCTACTGATATTGCTTAGCACACAAATTACTTTTTTACATTAACAAAACGATACTATTCCTAATAGTTTTTTATGACAGAACATTTGTGATGCAGTTAAGATTGTTCAATTGGGTCGATTGGGTCAATTGAAGACTTTATTTTGGCACATGGTTGGGTTCTATAGACCTTGGGCTTCTTATTTTTGGGTTTATTGATGTAATGAACCTAACTTATTAGCCCATAAAGTCGGGATAATGTTAGTACACGGGTTAGTAGTTAAATAGAGTGTTTGAATTAGATTAGGATACTTAATAGCTAGATAGAATTCTGTTATGAGTTTATTTACTTTATTGAGTGTATTAGAGTGACTAGAACCACTTTTATGAGTCAAATTAGGAATTTTAGAAGGTCATTAATTATGTAATACATCCCCCATCAATTAGAGATAATTTGAGTAAAGAATGAGTTTTTTCTAAGAGTTTTGGTGCTGTTGAGCAATGCATACGGGATTGGTATCCCAAACTTGATTTCTTCTCTTCTCTTCTGTTCTCTTCTTCTCTCTTCTTCCTCCAAAGAGGATCGATATCATCTCTCTTCCCTTCCCTTCCATCAATCTGATTTCTTCCCTTAACAACACAGTTGCTTCCTTTACCTCAGATCTGATCACAGATTTGATTATTGGGCCTGCTTGCATCTAAGATCCTTAATCTAGATTTTCAGATAGCATCAATCTGGTTGAGAGATAAGACCAATTACTTACTTTCAGGGATTCAACCACAACAGGAGGGGAACAAAAAAAAATGCAAAGAACTATGAATTTGTATTATCTCATAAGGTCAGAAATATCATAGATAGTGAGAGGATTCATAAAGCCCGTGGTAAATTTCATCACAAAAGATATCTGCCATGTAACAAAATAAAGCCCCTGTCAATTTTTGTTCTAATAGAATGTAAAGCTTTGGTGGCTGATACTACAATGGGAATAGGTCAATACATTATGAGCTATATAACTGAAGTTTGACTACAAAATTGACATGTTGAGCCAGTTTCTCTACCTCTTGGAAGTTGGAAGTATTTAAATTAGTTTCTATTAGCAAAATGATATAATTAAAACAAGGGGAGAGGAGACCCCAAAAGATCTTAGAAATAAGAATGTAAGAACTAACTCTTTTTTTCAAATCAAATGTCAGATACATGTGAATATCCCTTATGTTTATAAAATGAGAGGTTAAGTTGTCCAATTGCACCGTAAGCAGTCAATACAATAACACTTATCTAAATTACTTGGATCAGTTTTATGAATTCTGCTCCATGGTTCCACAGTATGTAAGACCACATCAGCACAAGCACTCATGCCTTTCCTCACCACCTCAACCCAGATCGTTTTTTCCCTTCCCCTCATCTTTAAAGACCACCAATTTGAACCATATTGCTCGCTCTCACTGATGCATTGATTTGTCACAGTTACAAAGGTTAGGCCATCTCAATCAAATTTCCCTCATCTTTTTTGCCAGTTGTTTATTGCTGAGTGCCCTCAAATATTCATGTCTAATTCTCTCCTTGTAGTTCATAATCTTTCCAATCAACCATGTCAACATCCCTATTTCAGCTCCACTCATTTTACATATTCTTCTATCTGAAAACATTTTCAGGGTTTTGTTAGAACTATTATGACTACCATTAACCTCATACTCAGACCAAAATGAGCTTTCAGGCTTAATAAAATTAGCACAATGAATTGCTGCCCATGATGTGAAAGAATGATTAGCTTCTGTCATTAGGATTTATATCTTAGATTGTTTTCTTATTAGGATATGGGCATGACTTCGTTTTCTCTTCTTCACAACATCCCCCCCCCCCCCCCATTATCAGCAAGTAAATAGTAACCTATTTACATTTTCACATCCCAAATCACCAGTTTTCTTGAATTCAAAAGCACTCAACAATGAACAACCAGATCCTGATGAACAAGTTCACATTTGGTACAGATACTACCAACATAGGTATTAGGTTAATCCATGCCAATTTTAGTGCAACTAAATTTCAGTTACAAGCACAAATAAGTAAATCATACAGATAGACATTCAGGTATTAGGTTAATCCATGCCAATTTTAGTGCAACTAAATTTCAGTTACAAGCACAAAGAAGTAAATCATACAGCTAGACATTCATATCTCTCTCTCTCAGTGTTGTGTGTCCATACACATAAACAGCATGAGAGTTTCAAAAGAAAATCCAAAATAAAAGTTTAAGGGATGCAAACAGTTTAAAAATACTTCAGCTAGTCAAGGAAAAAACATACCAAAACCATACCTGGAAAACAACTCTGTGTCCAAAACTGCAGAAGTCAACAATCAGGTATAAATGAGAGTTTCCACTTCTGCAGTTCTCTTTTTCCTGGATTTTCTCCATGGCTTTAAATGTTAGACGATCCAGCCAGTCAATACGTTGAATCTGTCCCCTTTCATACTTGTTAGCAAGTTTTCCCAAACATTCCAACTCTCCACACTCATGGCGAGGGACCTGTAGGAAGTTAAGCCATAGTAAAGACATAAGTGAAACTGACTGACAAAAAAAAAAAAAAAACAGATAACAAGGTAGGTGAGGCAGAAATATTGAAATATATAATAAAATTTAAATTAAATCAAAAATTCGAGAGGAAAAAACTATCATCCTAAAAATTAACCTTTCCAGGAGTAGTTGTAGGGAATGATCCATCTGCTTCTTTTCCTGGCCAAAGCCTAAGCTTTTCCTTTCCTGTTTTAAGTTGCTTTTTGCTGTTAAAAAGAAGAATGGTAGCCCCACCAATTAATCCCTCATCCTTCTTACATGAAACATCCCAAGCCTGGAAGTCCAAGAAGATAACGGGCAAACAAATCTCTAAATGTTCGACTCCTTTATATAGAAAATATAATGCACAAATAGTCAAAAAAGAAAAAGGGATACTGCCAATGTAGAAATCGAAGAAGTCATCGAGAAATAGTTAACTGTTAGATAATCAGATAAAGATTATGATGCAAATGGATTAATTGCAACTCTTCTTGTCGTTCCTATAATAGACTTTCAGGTTTTATGTAACATAATGTGAAGTGAACGCCAATAGCTATCTATTGGGATATATTAACTTCAGGAGCAATTAAGATACTAGAACTGAGACATCAGCATTGTACTAAACAAATCTTCAACTATTAAAAAATTATTTTAGTTCTTTATTTGCTACCAGTCATTTCAGGACCCAAAGGAACACATGTGACATGCATCATCAAAATAAATTTTAATGAACTGGTAATATAGCATTGATCCAATTAACCGCAGAAGATATGGTGATTGGAATCTAAAAGGCAAATAGTAAAACCCACCAAAGTAGAGGTTGGATTTTATTCATTCCAAGGCAGTCCTACTAACTTACAGTAAATGTGAGCTGTGAGTGGGCAGTTAAATCCTGATACTTTGTACTAAGGGTGATAAGTTCATTCCAGCAATATGGTTGCCCACTAGATTCCAACCTGCAGTTCAGGCAAGTTCTTCATTATGTAAAATAAACAAAAGCTAGAATTTAGAAGGGAGCAGAGTGGCAAGTAAAAGGATACAAACCCTAAAACCCACAAGTAATATCAACATAAAAGAGAAAAAAAAAAAATCAAAATAATTAACAGTATACAAAGTATCAGGCAACAATTATGTGATAACTTGTTCTCATAGGAAGTCCAAAGGGTGCGCCATCAATGTATAAGGCACACTCAACGTATAGTTGTGCCCTTCTCTCGTCTGCAGGTGAATCAATTTCTGCACGAAGGATAAAAAACTTTTACTAGGAAAACTGTTTTTTCTTTTACCCTTCTCTAACATCAAGGAAAGCCCAAATTTTCATTTTCATTCGTTTCCGAAGCTTTTCCGGGGAATTTTTTTTTTTTAAATACTAATAAGGAACACACACAGCAAAACAGAAATGGAAACACGGAAGCATCACACCAAATTACCAATATTCCCTTACATCGTAAAAAAATATGACTAACAACTGAACATTGTTAAGAATTCGAGAATTGAATGATAATATACCCGAGCGAGAAGACTTCGTCACCGGCAAATTTCCTTCCAATCTCTCAATTTGAAACGTTGCAGGATGATTAATGTCGCACGATAAGAAGAAACGGAACTCATTCCCGCTCATCTCTCCGACCTCACGAATTGCGAATTTTCATAATAGGGTTCCAGAAATCCAGAAAGCAAGAGAACATGGAGACATATGGAACGAAAATGCGCAATTCTGATGTAATTACAACTTTCCTCTCCTCTTACTACTTGAGTTTTTGCTTTCCCCATTACGCTTTTACATGAACACTAAGAAGCTACTAATTACCGATCAAACAAAACGAACAGATCTGTCACCAACAAATCAGCTTTGTCTTTTTGTCCGTTCAATTTTTTTATCAGCATCATAATAAAGGTTTTTGTCTTTTTTGTATGATTATTTTTGTTTTGAAAGAATGTTTTCTGGTACAAGAACATTTTCGTACGTCCCGAACTCGTTTTCTATGGATCACCCCACCCTTGTTGATGTTTCTTCGTGTGTTCTCATTGGTCTCGAGCTGGCACAGTAGTCACGCTCTCAAACATAAAACTTTTTCCCTTTGTGGTAAATGGATCGTTGTGTGGTCTCTACAATGGAGGTGTGCACAAGGACATCTCTTAAGAATAAATTTTTCATTTCATGGGGATGAGGCAATCATTATGTCTTTCGCGTTTGGGTGTACGCTGCATGCAGCCTAGCGCCTTCTTTTCTAGATACCAAATCCAATTATTATCTTTCTTTGTTTTCCTATCCTAGCATATGCGGTATGGAAACCCATGTTCTATCTTGTTTTATAATATATAAATTTTTTTTGATAAAAATACTTATATGAGGATAGTTCAGTGAAATTACATTCACGATTAGAAAATCAAAGAAAACCAACAATATCAACTAATTTTTTTAATAGAGAAGTAAAACGTAATTGAACTCAATCCATCTTCTCCAAAATCATCTACCAACAGCTCACGTTTCCACCCATGAACCCGATCTCTCTCCCTTTTCTTCTTTCCGGCGGAGCAAAAGGTCCCCTAAAAAGACTAGCTTTTAAAATTATCCCCAAAACACTCGCCCTCTCCATCGATCCCCCATCTCCTCTTCTTCATTCTATTGACTGCCTCTCTCCCAGTCTCTCATTCCCTTCACACCGTGCGACGGTCGTTGTCGGACTCTGAATTGAGGCCACGGCGCAGCAACGTGCCACGGTCAAGTCATCAGACTGAGGTAATTAATCTCTCTCTCTCTCTCTCTCTCTGAAACAAATCAGAATACAAATTCAGAGTGACACGGTTGTCTCAAATTCAGGTTATATACACCCTCAGATAGACTCATTCCTTCTGCTTTATAAATTTTCTGTTAACATCATCTCCTGCTCCAACTGCATTCACATTTGGACAGATTTAGCTAACTCTATCATGAGTAGATGTCATAAACAAGAATCCTGATTGCTGCATGCTCAAATCCAGCCAATTTGGTTGACAAGACCATGTGGGGGGTTGTTTGATACGAAATGTTTTATTTCTTCCTTATTTGCTGTAATCGAACTCATATTAGGTGAATCAAAGGCATTTTCTCCTCCAATTGCACCAAATGTGATAACAGTACCTAGACATGAAGTTTTCTTTCTGGGTTCTCTCTCTCTCTCTCTCTCTCTCTCCCCCCCCCCCCCCCCCACACACACACAAAAAAAAGAATGTTTTGATGAATCTGGTTACAGATTTCTCTATTGGTTCATTGCTTATTCGTAGAGAATTTGCCGGTGAGGGGGAAGGGGAGAGTTTCTCAGCTTATCTGATTCTGTGCTAGTTTGGTTGGAGGGCTACAGTAAGCTGGCTTTGTTGAAATTATGTACTATGAATAGATTATATATTGATTGCTTTGTCAATATCAGGCAAGTTGGCTTGTAATTAGCATATTTAAATCTGTTTGTTCTATGGTGTTCTTGTTGTCCACCAGATTTGGATAGTGGAGTTGTGCTTGTCTTGTCAATTCTGATGCTATTTTCTGTGAATCCTCGTCCTAATATTTCTTTCCCCTCCCCCTCTTGGGCTTTATTGTTGGACAGGGTAGCTCAATGGATACTTTAATTGGGTAGCTCAATGGATGCTTACTTGCTTGATCTGCTCTGCTCACATCTTTTGACCTCCGTCCCACTTCCCTCTCATGGTCTCGGTTCTGCAACTCATTTTAGGGCTTTGCTCTGATCGTGAATCTCTGCGTTTTTGGGAAGAAGAAGAGAAGTTTGCTCTGCTCCCCATTTTTTGGGAAGAAGACGATGGAGAAGTTTGACCTAATCTGCGTTTTTTTGGGAAAAGGACAATGAATAGCCAAATCTATTTGGGGATTTTGGGTTTGAATTGTTTAAACCCTAGATTGGTTTAAGGGTAGGTTGGGTTGGGTTCGGTTTGAGTGGGGGTTTAAGGTGGATCAATCATGTCGATGAAATTAAAAAAAATTTTGAATTTGACTGATGTTAGCTGTTGGATGCTCATAAAGACAGGTGATACTCTCATAGGGCTTAGAAGTAGGATGGAAGTACAAGTAGTGGAAGTAGAGGATGTGAATCCATCTTTATCTCTCTGTTTTTATCACTCTCTCCTCTCCACCCCTTATTGACTAACCGTGTCCTTCTTATCGGAAAAAAAAACAAAAACTAACCATGTCCTATGCTCTCCATTGGCTGGATATCCCACCCCATTGGTCGGATTTTAGTCCTCTTTATTTCTAGATCCATTATTTTCTATTATTTTTCCTTCCAGAGTGCGACACGTGGCAATCTTCAATCCAACGATTTTAAATCATTCTCTTGTTTTTAAGTAATAAACTAACTATGGTTACCCAAACCTAGAACCTAATTACTCGGGTCAAGATTAACCAAATCATACTAAACCCATGGTTAATTCAAACCGAAAAACACCCAACCCTAATCTCATCGTGTCTCTCTCTCCTATGCCCTCATTGCTCAATGAACAAAGAAGCTCAACGAACAGAGAACGAGAAGCTGCCGCCGGAATCGTCGAGCTGCGAACGGAGATCCTTTATTTCGTTGTCGCCCCCATCTCACCGGATCCGTCAAGGAGAACCGGAATTGCAGTCGATAGGGTTTGGCTCCCCATTAAAGGTACTCTGATTTTTTTTTTTATAAATTTGGGTAGAACCATTCTTTCTCTAATTGTGTGGACTAAAGATGATCTTTAATCATAAAATTCCACTTTGAAACATCCGTCCTTTCTCTGTTGTTTTTTATTTTTTTATTTTTTTTAATTATAGAACCGTTCTTTCGCTGATTAATGTTTCTTTCTCATCACTGCATTGAGGGGACAAAATTTTGCTCTTGATGGCTCTGGTTATTTGGATGTAGTTTCAATACTCCACTCTAAATGTAGGTAGAGAAATAATGTTATGAATGGGTGGGAATTACTGTGGTTGAAGTGGCTTATTTAATTTAGTTTAGTCTTACAAGGGGAAAGCAATTATAATAATTCATTTATTGATTAAATTGACCATTTCGATTAATGTAATGTGAATAGTTCTAGTAATTCAGTAGGGGTCCTCTCTCTCTCTCTCCTGTGAAATTTTGAATAGAAAGTGAATGTTCTTTTTAGTATGCAGGACTGAGTAATTTTTCTTTTTGATGCATTGTGGAGGTTGAAATAACATATTGTGAAAATCTGTTCTATTTTTGCTTCTCCAATCCACTCTGCTCACCTAAATCCCTATTGAATGCCTCTGCCCTCTGATGATTCCTGTGATGAACCTGTGTGTCCATATTTCACATAAGCTAAGAGAGGTTTGTTGTCTTAAATGAACACTACAGCTCAAGCTGCTTCCTTCAACTCTTGGCCATTACTCTTATCAGTTAAGGGCAGAAGAAGTTACCATAGGAGATTCCCCATCATTGAACATCTAATTTGGGCTTGCAAAAAATTCCATAGGTTCACTTAGGAGAAAATACCCATGGTCCTTGATCCATTTGTTAACTAATTGTACCAGGTGAACTGGGTTTGGAATTAATCCTGAGAAAACTTGCCCATTTCTTGCCTTAGAACTATTAGAACAGGGTTTCAAGAATCGGGATGGGATCGGCCGGATCACAATAGAGCACCCTTTAAACGTTGCACCAAGGCCAATGTGTTCAAACCAAATTAATCCTTTTGTTTATTCTGACATATTTTTTTGAAAGTGAATCCTTAGCTCAAAATGGGAGAGCACCTGAAAATTACCCAGGTTATGATGGTTCGAATCCATCAGGATTCATACAGTTAACACGATTGTGAGAAAATGGCTTCAATAAGAACTTAAAAAGAGGCAATTCTTTGCTTTGGAGTGCATGTGAATGCCTTTATATTTAATATAATTGTAATTGAGATTGTTGCTTTCTTGAGCTGTATTTTTCTTGTTTTTAATTTTGAAAGATTTTGGCAATGGAGCCATGATGGAATCCTCTTGAGGATAGTCAGACTAGCCTGTTTTAGTGGAATCTTTTGTCTAGGGGATCATTTAGATAGTAGAGGCAGCTCTATGATATCCAATCACATAAGAGTTGGTACACTGAGGATCTTCCCATCAACAGGATGATGACTTGGTAGAATGTTGTAAATAACTCTGTTTCTGTTTACTATCATCATTCAAACTATTTGTTTTCATGTCTAATTTTTACAAGGTTTGGGTAAGGTTCATGCTTGGGTGAATGGTCAGAGAGCATTGGTAGATACTGGCCAAGCTTCCTTGCTGATGAAGATGGTTGCAGCATTAACTCTGTGTGTGACTACCGTGGTCCCTATAATGACAGCAAGTGTGTGACAAATTGTGGGCAACCTTCTCAAAGGTATTACCACGTACCACGCTCCTTCCTACATGATGATGAGAACACATTTACTTTAAAAATGTTGATACTTTAAGTGAACAAATCTGACAGAGCTATCTTAACAAGGCAAATAAAATGGGAACAAAAACCAAACAATAGATGAATTAATCAGCAAGAATATGTAGAGTATTTGACATGAAGAAAGGACATATTGTATCCCCTAGTCAAGAAATTATGAGTCTTGGGGGAGTCGAACCACCATCTACTGGGTATAACCCTAGTTGCTCTTCCGTTTTGAGCTAAAGACTCACATACATCTATTACACACTCAGTTTTTTCACATACCTACAAGTGGAGTGCTCTCTTCTCTTCCCTTTTTCTGTTGCTGGTTTATTCTTTCCAGCTCTGTTACAACTAACAACATGTATCAACTAAAACATTACACTTTTTCTTATAGACAATTAAAACAGAGGGTTAATCATCTGTATTTTAAAATAGAAATGTTTTCTCATTTATAACATGTATCAACCAAAACAGAACACTTTTTCTTGATAGACAACTAAAACAGACAGTTAACCATCCGCTTATTTCTCCAACCCTTTAGTCCATATTATCTTTTTGAACAAAAATTATTCTCTTATCTCCAAATAGTTAATACATCCTAGCAAATTAACATTAATTTCAAATCAAACACTTAACTACTACAAAAAAAACACTCCAAACCTTTTGTCTACATTAACACACATATAGGCAACAGAAATTTAATTCAATTCATCTCACTGAGCCTTATCCCAATTGCTATGAGACGGGGTATATATGAATATTTCCCCACATTTTCTGCTATGCTATGCAGTTATGCAGTATATACAAATTTGTAAAAAAAAAAAAAAAAAAAAAGAAGAAGTAGAAGAAGAGAAAGGACGGATGTTTCAAAGTGGGATTTTAGGATTAAAGATCATCTTTAGTCCACACAATCAGAGAAAGAACGGTTCTACCCAAATAAAAAATAAAATAAAAATCAGAGTACCTTTAATGGGGAGCCAACCCCTATCGATTGCAACTCCGGTTCTCCTCGACGGATCCGGCGAGATGGGGGCGACAACGAAATGAAGGATCTCCGTTCGCAACTCGACGATTCCTGCGGCAGCGGCAATAGCAGCTTCTCGTTCTCTGTTCGTTGAGCAATGAGGGCATAGGAGAGAGAGAGACACGATGAGATTAGGGTTGGGTGTTTTTCGGTTTGAATTTACCATGGGTTTAGTTTGGTTTGGTTTGGTTAATCTTGACCCGGGTTAGGTTCTGGGTTTGGGTAACCATAGTTAATTTATTACTTAAAAACAAGAGAATGATTTAAAGCCGTTGGATTGAAGATTGCCACGTGTCGCACTCTAGAGGGAAAAATAATAAAAAAATAATGGATCTAGAAATGGAGAGGATTAAAATCCCCATTGGGCCAAAGAACTCTGTCCCATAAAAAAAAGTTGTCTCACATGAACATAGATGCAACTGTAGAGTGCTAAGCTGACATCATGGCACTGTAGAGTGCTACGCTGACATCATGCCAATGAGAAACACTACGAAGGTTATGATAGATAGACTATTTAACCTAACCTAATATAATCGGGAAAGACAATTATGAAAAAGGGGTGTGTAGGATACCCAAGCGACTCAAAGAACCGAGTTGGCTATATTGCACGTACGTATTAGCGTATGATGCTTGTACGTGCACTGCTTGTTGTATTTTAATGTTAAAAATGTGTTTTAAAGATTCAAATTACCTCTTATATTTATAGGTGGTTTAGAGACATACCTCTACATTGGTAGACAAATCTCTTTGTAGAGACATAAAGAGATGTACCCCTACATTAGGACATGTGTTAAGTATACACTATAAAAAATATGTTATTTTGCCACGGTTTTTTCCGTGGCTAATGCTCAAAAATCCGCGGCCAAAAGTCTTTCACCCAGAACCGCGGCGAAAGCTACTGCAGTATTTGGAAAATAGTCTTCGGCCATAGTTTTTAATTCCACGCATGTATAGAATCTTTAGCTGCAGTTTTACAAAACTGTGGTTATTGTGCATGGGTCTACATTCCAGTACTTCTCTATTGCCGCGGTTTTAAATAACCATGTGTTGCGTGTGAAAACCTCCGATGCTTGGTTCACCCACGAATGAACCTGCCAAAACCAAGCGATGAGCACAAGAGAACCGGTGTGGCTCCGGCCTAGGACTCTCCGATGCTCAAGTCAGTCTCCAATGCAACAACAGAATCGCGTAGTAAAATCCCCGATCCTCGATGGTGTTTCATACCCGGGTATTTATAGAGTGAGGAGGAGATGAGGCGGTTGGGAGAGTCCTAGTATGGTAGGAGTCCTTCTTTTGGAAGGTTCTCTCGCATATAGCGAAGTGGAGAGCTATTTTCGGTGTCGGACTCTTATTAAGGTAAGAGTCCATGTAGAGTGCGATTCCGTGTTGCGCTAGGATCGTGGCTCGATCCTTATCCCGCGATTCTCGGGATGCGCCGACGTGGTCCTGGAGATCTCGCCGGGGTGCTATGGCAGCCTGTGGAGGTGGGCTCGGCCTCTGAGGTCGGCCCAGTGGGGTCGGCAGAGGAGGTCGGCAAGGGAGGTCGGCCCGAGAGGTTGGTCTCGGCCGTAAGCTCGGCCAGAGTCTATGGCGACCAGATGAGCTCGGCCTCGCACCACCGACTAGCTCGCTCGAGTCCTGGCTCTCACAGTGACTTATCGGAGATGGGGTCGGCCGGCCTCTTGCTCGGCCCAACTCGGTTCTCGGACTGAGGTCGGGTCGGCCATGTGGCAGCCTCTGATAGGAGGGGTGTTTCATGCCTCATCACCATGTCTATGTATCATATTTTTTTTTCCTCTTTTTTTTTTGGGTAAATATTCTTTTTCTTATTTTTATTTACAAAATATGTATTTATATTTAGCCGCGGTTATAAATAACCGTAGCTAAATGTAATTGTTTTAATAAAAAAAATTTGGAAAAACCCACCCCTACCAGGTCCGATAGGTGCAGGTTGTTCCGGCACTGCTCCCCTGCCCCTGGTGCACCCTCAGTCCACTCCCGTCCCAACCCGACCCTGCTGCACCCTCAACCCACCCTATCCCATGGCCTGTAGCACCGTCCCATCACAAAGCTCCCCAACCATCACTCGCCCCTGCAACTACCACCACCTCTGCAGGTTGTTCTCAACACCTCGCCCTCGTGCACATCGTTCCCCTGCCCCTTCACACCGCCCCTAACTGTGTAAACAAAATATATATAGTTAGAGAGAGAAGTAAAAAGAAAAAACAACTATTAAACTTACCTCTCCCGTAGGCTTTCTTCTTCTTCTTCCCAGCAATGTGTAAAATAGAAATGAAGAATTAGAGAAAGAGGTCAGAAATTGAAGGGGAGAAAAAAAAAAAAATGAAAACATAACAAAACTTATCGTAGGCTTTCTTCTTCTTCTTCTTCTTCTTCATCTGTTCTTCTTCTTCTTCCCAGCAATCTGTAAAACAAAAATGAAGAATTAGAGAAGAAAACATAACAAAACTTACCCGCCCAATAGCTTTCTTCTTCTTCTTCTCCCCCTCTTCTTCTTCATCATCTTCTTCTCTTCTTTTCCTTCTGTTGGTCAACAAAAAACTTGACATGGAGGAGTAAGAAGGCAGGGAATGAGAGCGGGAAGAGAAAATTTGGGTGGGTTTTTGGTTCTTCAAATTTCACTAATGGTCGTGGTTTTATATTACTATGTCCATATGTTGATTTACGTGTTCGTCTTTAATTGGTTAGTTAACCCCAGATTTTGTTGCAATTACCGTAAACCGCGGCTATAGACTAGTATATTGTCACGGTTATGTCCTAACCGCAGCTATATACATAAATCTTTATTAATATATACTAAAAATAAATAAATAGATTAAAAAACATAAATAATATATATAGTTATATTTATAAGGTAAAGCTCTTTGTAACCAAGCTGGTTACAATAGATTTTGTAACCACTTTTTCATACCCTTGCATATAGGAGAGTACAATATTTTGAGATGGGGATTGTTTTGTAATTGAACTTTAAAGTTTGAGATCATTTCCAAAAATTAGATTCTATCTTAAAATGGAAAGAAGGTTAGTTACGTACAGTGATGAGCTTCTCTGATCTGATATGAGAGGGAGATCTGGCATGTTCCTCCGTCTCTCTCTCTCCGCCCAAAATTCGTCCGTCAATCATCTATCTGTGATCGTACAAGGGCGACCGAAAAAAATTCAGATGAATCCCTAATAGTCGAAATTTCAAAGTCTTGCTAATAGCAGAATAAATTCGATCCTAACACTTGAATGATCTTAACAGTGATTCTTAAAAGTTGATAGAGGGGAAATTTTTGTCAATGGTAGGTCTAAAACCTTACCTATTCTCCTAATGCTTTCTTGTGATTGATAATTTGTTAGGGTTTTTGGAGAATACAAGTTAGATGATCGGATTTTTTGGGAGGAGAAGTTGGAGGGTTTAGGTTTGGAGAATAAATAGAAGGTGAAGAAGAAGATGACGAAAAAGTATTTTTGGGGGAAGAGAGATACATGGCCTGCTCTATTTATCCATGGCCTTTCCCTTCACTATCCGTCTTTGTTTTAACTCATTGCAACTTGCTCGAACTTCGTACGATTGAAAACAAAGTTCGAACAGAAGTTGCGAAAGCTAAACAGATCTGTTTCACGAAGGAGAATGGCCTTGGTAGAATTCTTCATATTAACCCCACAAATACCACCGTCACATGTTTGTCAGCCTCTTTGGGAGAGATGACGGTCTACAATTTACAATTTTGGACCTAATAATTCATTGACACGTCTGTTTTAGGGTAAAAATATGATTACAAAATCTGTCTTGGTTACAAACAGACACCCATATTTATAAGTGTATATGTATCTAGATTTTCTACCAAAAATATATATATCTAGATTTATATAAAATTCTCTCTCTCTCATAATATAAATAAGTATTATAAAATATTTTTCTTTCCTCTCTCTCTCTCTATATATATATATATACAGAGTTATATTTATAAGTGTACATATATAAACTATATCTATATAAATATATAGATTTATATAAAATTCCAACTAACACTAAAATAATTTTTATTAAATATTTGTAAAAACAAATACATAATATAAATACATATTATATATATAATTTTTTTGGTAATATATATATATATACTAGTAAAATTGACAAGAATGTGTGTGTGACCGTAAGAAAGAGAAATAGAGAGAGAGAGAGAGAGAGAGAGAATGGAAGGGGTGTAAGAGAGAGGAATGGGGGGAAATGAGAGATGGCCTCAACAAAAATACAATTTTTTTAACCATTATGAAAAAAATATGGAAGGGGTGAAAGAGAGAGGAATGGAGGGAAATGAGAGATGGCCTCAACAAAAATACAATTTTTTTAACCATTATGAAAAAAATTTCACCCACATACGAAAGATTTCTTCAATGTCAAATTCGATTTCAAGAACTCGACAAAGCTTAAATTCACTGATGTATTATACAATGTAAAGGAAAACAATTTCTTTTCAATACCCCATTCCATTAGCCAGATTGAAGTGGTCCATGGTTTAGTTAGTGGTTCCCTTTATCTTCAATTAACACTAAATATAGGCTATTATGCTGTTATTGGTGAAGTTTGTTCCAATGGAATTCACGGGTTCAAATGCTTTTATTGGGAGGAGTGAAAGATTAACCCAAAAGATTGAGAGGGCAGGACATGGTAGCCAAATTTGATCTACAAGAAAGAGCTGGAAACGGGAAGCAGCAACTCTACATAAAAGGGGACTGGTTTCAGATTTCAGTCACAAACAACTTTAAAGAGACTGTATCAAGTTAGAGCACAATGCTACTACAGAGGGAATTGGGAAAATGTAGGTACTGGAGTTTTGATTGTTTTGATTCTGGCTTGTGACACGTTAATTGGATCATTTGGTGTCAAAAGTAAAGAACATAACTATGTAAGGTTACTTTTGTTTGGTTTGAGAAAAAAGTGAGCAGATCATTCCATTTGCACTCATATTTTCTCCATTACTACATCAATCAAAATGTTGAAAAAAAGAATTTCTCAGTTTTGCCAAGATAAAGGAAAAAAGACAAATCTTCTCTATGAGAATATGAATACAAGTACAACCCGTTAATCATAAAAAAGAACTAAAATTTTTTACAACTTATAGAAATGAGAACAACTTTGTGACTATTTATTACTCTTCTTTACAAAGAATATATCATTGAAGACATAACAACCCATGAAGCCAGAGTGTTCAATTCTATTACTGAAAATAAGAGGGGCCAACGGATCTTTAGAGTTCAAAAGAATTGCAGCACTTTCAGCAAAAGATGTTCTCAGTACCATAGCTAATGGCTTGGAGACTTACAACCAGACATATCTATCATCCAACTCTGAGGGGCCCTCAGATTTCCCCAAAAAATAGAGAACGAGAAAGAGAAAGTAAAAGAGAGTTAGCTATAAAAAGAGGTGGTCTGTCGATGGAGAGAGATTTTCTAATTGATAGGTAAGTACTGAATTTAGATTTATTTCCTATCTCTCTCTCTCTCTCTTTCCTTTATGAGAAATTGAACGGAGCTATTGAAGTGTTAGTATATCAATTATTTCCTTTTGTAAGTTCAATTGAGACAAAATCTATAATTGATAGGTAAGTATTAACTTGAGATTTATTTCATATCTTCTTCAACCATCTTACCTTTTTTTTCTTTTTTTTTTGTGTAACTAATGGCCAAAGGTATCCTATCACTTTGTGAGGTGACAAACAAGAGTTTAAGAAAGAGAAGGCACATGGGGGAGAGTAAAACAACGTGAGAATTAGGGGAGTGGAGAGAGAGAGATAGGCATTGAAAGAAACCAAGATTTTTGGAAACTCTGAAAAACATAAAAACAAAAGAGTGGAAAGATCGATGGCCTCTTTCATTTTCATTTTCATCATTCAATTGGAAAGCAGATCCAGTGGGGAAATTTTGGAAGAAAAAGATTGAGGAAGATGGATGGCATGCACCCATCATTGTTAACTTAATTAGTGGGATTATCAACAACGTCCATCAATCAAATCCCCTAGGATTTTCAGTGGATCCTCGCGGTATTATGTCTATATTCTCGAAATGAAAATTTTCAAAAGCGATGGAGTCCCATGGGTCGGTGGCTCATCACATCTGCTACCCTTATCCTAGAATTTGTACCTATATGTATATATGACCGTTTTCTTTAATAAACTTCAAAACTCCTTTTACATATGTACCATTTCTCTCTGTTCTCGCAGTATTTAGTCTCTCTCATCCACACATGAGTGAGAGAGAGAGAGAGAGAGAGAGAGAGAGAGAGAGAGAGTGAGTGACTGAGTGAGTGTGTGTGTGTGCCATTGCCCTTTGGGAGCGCAATAGCGCACGAAAATGACCGAACTCTGACCGACTTCCTCTGCATTTGCACTGCCTTATGTTTATGTAATGGAAGTTGATACTTGCTCTTTTCATTATGCTGGATCAAAATACCAACTCTTTGAACATATAACATAGCTCTGTTATTAATTTTTTAAGCTTAATTGTGTATGGAGAATTATCCACTTTGTCCAAGATACAAATAGTAACCAATAGAATCAACCAGAGAAGGAAATGCCTCTAGCAATACATTTCCACATTTCAGTCAGATGATAATGCTGCTGAGTTTTGCTGATAACAATACAAACAGTATTTCTATCATAGAATAATGGATAATTCCTCATTTTAGTTATCACCTGTTCATAATCTCTCTTTTATATAAAACATGGTGTCTATCTAAAGTGAACCAACATTAACATGGTGTTGGTTGGCATCCCTTCAGTCAATGTGTGATTAGATACAAGCCCATTGGAAAAGAAGAAATCGAGCATAGTTTTTGATTGATACATGAAATGACAGAGATACATCAACTGCTCATATTGTTCATTTAAAACAACCTTCTTGCATCTTAGTTTATAGACAATCTGTTGCCCCTACATTCCAATCATATTGCTCGTCCAGTTTCAGGTATCATTTTTCTCTTTTACCTGCATAAGAATGTCCCATGACAAGGTTAGCTGCTATTTTTTTGTTGGAACTGGCATATATACGTCCACAAGTGATCCCTATCTCTAGACCATGCATGTAGCCTCTATCAATTCATGAAGAGTTCAGTTATATTTCAACTCTTCAGTGACCCTAATTTCTGAAAACCATAGCTGACACTGATCCATTAGGACTCAGTTTCTCTCCCTCAACCCATGGGGAAGAGAAGTATCTCTTCATCAACCCGATCTGACTCTCTCTCTCTTATTGGATTGGAGAAGGGTATTTCAGACCATGAACAATAGGGTAGCAGTTAATGAACCCAGAGTCCAATCACAAGGGAAATCTTCGTCCAATCCAGCATAGTTCCGCATTTTTCAGTTTTTCTCTTTCTGAGTTTGACCAAGAACTCTTCTTGATCCCCAGCTTCTTGCTCAAATAATTGTTCCAATGGTTCTTCAGTTGGTTGTCTGTTCGACCCGTTCACCGACCCACAATTAGTGACCGCCTTACAAAGATACCATCATCAGAACTGGGACTGGTAGCCTATTCTTATCACAATTCACAACCAGACAAGAAAATGGACAAGACTTCAGTAAGGACACCAAGAAATCTTTTTCTCTTATCAACAGTTAGATTATTTAATTGGGATCCACTCACCAATATGCAGGGTTAGGCCCATCTGGGTAGGCCTTATCCTGTGATAAAATCCACACCTTCTCCAAGCCGCTGTGGTGTTCTTATGTTAGGAGAAAAGAAAGATCTCCCAACAGGACAATACCTTTAAATTACAGAAATTGTTGGACAAATAAGAATGGCTGCTACCATAGATTGGTAAAACCAGACACACAATTCAATGAAATCATACCTTTTAGAGGAGAGTTCTCTCATTACAATGTCAAGAATCTGAAGAGCTTCCTGTGGAGCATCTGCTCGCTTACCACCAAGAAACTGGCCCAAGTGGTGCAAGTCTGCTCGAGCAACAAACTTGATCACCACCTTATATTCTCTTTCCCTTCTGAAAAATTGTTTAAGGACAGAAGAAGTAATTACATTATGATGCTAAGAAAGGAAAGCAAAAAAACAAACCACCAAAAGCCATTGAAACATTATCCAGAAGAGATATTTGATAGGGGAGGGTCGCTTGTTATAATATTTTCTTCTTGCTGAAGTTTGGTACCGATTCATGTGATTAGAATAACAGAATAAACATTAACAAATAACAAATAATTTTCCATGGGTGGGGTGTGATTAGTAGTGATTTAAATAATTAAGCTTTGGTTAATTTTATCATTTATATTGTCAACCTAAAAGCTTGGATCCTCTTAAGCAATGGGTACATGGGTGGTGATAATTTTCTTTATAAATGGCTTTTCAATATTCAAAGTTGTAATATTATTCTTCCTTCTTTTCATGAGAAAGCAACAATCCAGATCTTCTACGGCACGGGCTGCCCCAACGGCCACACTACACAAACACAAGGCGGTGTGTAATGATCACCTTACCCCTGTCTGAGCAACTTGCTAGAGTGGGGGTAAGGCGGTCATTGCGTACCACCTTCTATCTGCGCAGCACGGCTGTTGGGACAGCCCGCCCCGTAGAAGATCTGGATATTCTATTAATGAGGAGTGAATTTGAAACCTATCATACTCTCTAAACCCTAAAACATTTATAAATAATTTTAAGGGATTATCTTGGAGAAATTAAAGAAATGTTACAACTTCCAACCCACTGTAGCCAGGTTAGCTGCTATTTTTTTACCTGCATAAGAATGTCCCATGACAAGGTTAGCTGCTATTTTTTTGTTGGAACTTGCATATATAAGTCCACAAGTGATCCCTATCTCTAGACCATGCATGCCTCTATCAATTCATGAAGAATTCAGTTATATTTCAACTCTTCAGTTACCCTAAAAATTGTGTAAGGATAGAAGAAGTAATTACATTATGATGCTAAGAAAGGAAAGCAAAAAAACAAACCACCAGAAGCCATTGAAACATTTCTTTCGTGTCTAATGAAATCCATCTTGGTTCCAAGACGTCAAAGGATAGAGAGTCCCCAGCAAAGATACGAATAAAGTGAAGGGGATAGGAACAGCTGAGTCAATAAACTTACTTGGGACCACTGATTCCATCATCTTGTTCCACAAGTTTAATGTTGAACTCCTTCAAAGTAAACGGAAGTTCCCCAGCAGTGTATAAGCTCTTTCTTCCATCATAAGCGAGCAATCTCATTCCCAGATCAGAACCTTTGTACAGTTTCACAAGCTCTGCTATAATAGCTCTATTCATAGTTCTGGATATCAATGAGATCACAAATTGATATCAATGAGATCAATAACAGTCATCATAGTTCAAATAATCGATCAAGATTTAGAATATTCAAAGAACTAATATGAGATCTGGGGAAGGGATCATGCTATAATAAGATGTGGATCAAGAAACAGGGATTGTAGGGATATTAATGAGGATCATAATATGTTTTCCACATGCAAATCAAAAACGGAAAAATTGCAGAGATGACAATGGCATAAAATTTATCTAGAAGTACCTTCCTATATTGCATATAAGCAACTCGCCCCATCAACTCCTGTCCACTTTTATTGACATAAACCTGATGATCAAGAGATAATGTCAGTATAACATAAACTCTGAACCAAAAAGAAGACACATTAAGGCACTTAGGCATTAAGGAAAAAAGGAACCTTTCCTACACTTTAATTTCAATCATGCTGCCATTCCTCTTACCCACCACCCAGAACCCAAATGCAGGTGTCCAGGGTCCTAGCTAGGCAAAATGCCCAGGGATTATCCAGTTGATGCTCAGACTATGTTACATAATAGATGAAAATTCGTAATCACAATTGCATGTGTTTTATCCAAAATAATATGGCAGAAAAACATTTATACAAGAAACATGTCTTTTTGTAATATATATTAACTGTTTTTAAGCTATCTAGTTTAAAACAGAAAAAGACAACTTATCAAGCCATATTCCAAATATTTGGGGCCAAGGCGGCCGGACAACACAGGGTTTCAGTTGCAAATATCATGGCATGGAACCTGGAGGGATATAAGGTTACTGGGTTGTGAAGCTGGAGGTTCTAATAAAACAAGGTCAGAGCTCTTGGTTGCAGTGTTCAAGAATGCTAAAGGTCTGAGAAATTAATGAAATTGAGGTCTATAAGATTAATTGAAACAAACAGTTGGCAACTTATCAAAGGTGATTCAAAAAGGCTTGATGATTGCCGGATCACCTCCAAACAAGTAGACAAGTTTCAGACTTTCAGTCATAAAGAGCCCTTATATGTAACCAAACAACCCTCCTTCCTCTTATTCTATTTATAATAAAAGGGGATTTACATGTAAGCCAGTTAACGGATTTACATGTAAGCCAGTTAACACCCATTGCCATGGTTTTAAGTATAAAGATGGATAAGTGGAATACAATGTAGCAATCCAATACCGATAACAATATTATTTCATAAACTTTCATCCTGGATCAGGATGGATTGGCTAATCCTGATCAGGAATGCCATGGCTGATCCGAGTCACATTCCCGAGTTTTAAAATTTTTCCCATTGGCCCTCGTACTATGCATTTGAAAAATATTTAGGAGTGTTGAACTCCGACAAACAAAAATACAAATACCAAGATTTTACACAAAGTTTGAAGATGGCTGTACTCACGAAACAAATCAATTGCAGCCTACATGATTTTTCGGAAACAATCAAAACAGCATTTCTCTTTGTTCTCACACGAAAATCAATGGGTTGAAAAAATATTGTTGGTTTTTGGTGCCTAACATAGATGGTGTTAACAATATTACTGGCCTATTAGCTCTCTACTAAAGAACTTATAGAAGAGATCATGCGTACCTGCAGATACCAAAACAGAATGGCAATCAAAAGGACTCATAAAATAAAAAATAAAAAAAAAGACTGCCCAATCAGATAGTTATCAAGCCTGAAGACCACAATGGATAGCTATAAACCTATAACCCACAATGCCCCTAACTTTAATGAGGGTTCACAACAGGACCTGAAGCAGAATGGTGTTAAGAATCAGATATATCATTCCATCTTATATGAGAGAGTAGAGAACATCATTAAACATCATCAGATCAAAATATTTAATGACTAAAATAAATCCTATTCATTTTCCATAAGTCCTAAATTATAATACAAAGATTCTTCACTTCCTTCACAGGTATGATAGTTTAGAGGTGTGGTATCATGTTGATATATAAAGTGTTAGAACTACATACGTAAAAGAAAATATAGCATTTCTAGTTACCCTTTTCCCATCCTGGCCTATATACCACTGACCAATGGACTGGCCTTCCGCATGAACTGGTCTTTTGCCAGCATTTTTTGGCATGCAGGCACTGCTATTGGGGTTAACCCAATCCTCAGAAGGCTGTGACTTGTGAGACCTCTTTAGCATTAGAACTTTTGACCTTCTTTTGACCTCTTTTTGAGCTTCCTACAAGAGCCTTGTTTCCTGCTCTATCAGGCTGTGGACAGACTCTCTGACCAAATTGACTCCTGAGGTGATAACAGTATACAATGTCAGAAAAAAAAAATTGAAAATGTTGTCAAACATCACAGGACAACATTAGAAGTAAAATATCCTATAACTTGGTGGTGTATTTTATTTTAGTGTAATGCTTTGTTATATATTCTATTTGTGCCAAGGAAATTGGTTTTTGATGGAAGGTTTGCCTCCAAATGGATCTATACACAACCCATACATGTATGTTAATTGTCTTTTAAGTTCCATGTATCATGGCCAAAATGTATATTTGTTACTTGCAATATTAGTAATGAGAGGAATTAAATTACCCTTTTGTGAGCCTGTGGCCTCTTATATTACCTAAATCCACATGTGAAAATTGATTATCAAAAACTTCATTTTTGTGCCATCACAAATACCTTAATGCAACAATTAAATGTTCTATATGGATTCTGTGCCATCAGAAAAAACCTGATCAGAACAAACTCATCAGGCACAATATGGACTTAATTCCATGTTGCTCCCTCTGTAATTAACATAACCTAGAGAGTCCTTGGTTTGGTAATATTCCTTCACCCACCAAGTCTTGCTCCCCCTAAAACTCTCATATGTTCAGGATCATACCCCTTCGATGAGTGCCTGACCCAAAACCTTCTTAACCCAATTACTCTGCTTAAATCAACTCTAATAGCCTTTAAATGTATAATTCACCACCCAGTTCAAAGTGCTGGTTTGGATAGATCCAAACCCATCTGGAGTGGGTCAATGCTAATGTTCATTGGTATGATCAAGCAAAAGTCAGGCATAGCCGCGTTTGGAAGATGGCACAAAACCACCCATTCAGTATACTGGTGAAATCTTTATCGACATAACCGAGTTATGGTCTGCAAAGTAAGGTCCCAAACAAGCCTAGGATGAAGAATTTTGCAGTCATGAAATGGCAAAAGTAGAGATCAGACGCCCTTAGTCCTTCAGAAATGGAAACAAAACAAGTTTATGGAAATCAACAACCACCTTGGGGGAAACTGTGTGGCAGACTATGAGCCTAATTAGCTTTTAATTTGCATATTTATTTTCATTCTTTTTCATCCAATTCTCATGGATCATGAAATTTTACTCCACTGGGGTCTCTAGACATTACTTGCAGAAACTATACTCTTCCGAGCTATTAGTTTCCTTGAATTCAGTGAATGAAAGCCAGGTCCTGCAATGGCAGTATGGAAGTCTTGCTGCTCACCTGTCTACATAATCTAAACAGACTTCAAAAGGTCCGAATAAGGGTTTGGAAAAGTTCAAAAAAAAAAAAAAAAAAAAAAAATCAAACAAAAATATAACTGCTCAAGATACAGGGGAAGGGACCATTAAATGGTGGTGCCGGACAATTTGAAGAACATAACTGCGTCATGTCGAAAGAGGGAAGGAGGGAGAGATACTTACAGAGAGGAGGGGCCGCTGTAATCCACTGGGAGAATCGGAGAGATATTTCGTTGCAATCCACTGAGAAGGGAGAAGACACGCTGCAATCCAATACCCTTAGATGGAGAGTGGAGACTCGTCAGTGAATGAAATCCAGGTCCTGCAATGGCAGTATGGAAGTCTTGCTGCTCACCTGTCTACATAATCTAAACAGACTTCAAAAGGTCCGAATAAGGGTTTGGAAAAGTTTAAAAAAAAAAAAAAAATCAAACAAAAATATAACTGCTCAAGATACAGGGGAAGGGACCATTAAATGGTGGTGCCGGACAATTTGAAGAACATAACTGCGTCATGTCGACAGAGGGAAGGAGGGAGAGATATTTACAGAGAGGAGGGGCCGCTGTAATCCACTGAAGAGTCGGAGAGATATTTCGTTGCAATCCACTGAGAAAGGAGAAGACACGCTGCAATCCAATACCCTTAGATGGAGAGTGGAGACTCGCCAGACTCGCCGCTGCAAGCCTGCATCCGTTGCCGGAAGGTATAAAATCCCCAGGTTTCTTCGGTTACAAACATTTACAAAAGGGATTTAGGGTTCGAGCTTGGTTTGGGAGAAGAGGAGGAATCGAGATTGGCATTGGTCGATGGAGAGAACGTAATCGAAAGACCGAGGAAGAGAGGGGGTGAGAGGGTCGACGATGTGAAGTGGGGAAAATACTATTTGATATAAAATAAAAATGAAAATAAATAAAAAGGTACCGATAAATTATGAAAATACCTAATAAAAGACAAATACATTTGTAAAAAAAAAATGTAGTTAAATCAAGAATGAAGGATTGACCCAAAAAAAAAAAAAAAAAATCAAGAACGAAGGATAAAATAGTCAAGTAAAAAAGTAGCCATGAAGCATGAGTTGGTGCACTTATATAATAGTATATAGTATGATATATATTTTAAAGGGTTTTTTTTTCCCCTTCCCTTTTCTTTCCGCCGCAGCCGTGATTGCTTCCGTCCGCCACTGTGCATGTTGTATCTCCGCCCTTGTGCGTGTTTTCTTCTCTATTTACTCCTCAGCCTTGTCAATGATGAAGACGGCGATGCTGACGCCGACGACAACGACGATGCCGACGCCGCCGCCGCTGACGATGCCGACGATGGAAATCCCTCTGTGGCCATCTCCTTTCCGTCAACGATGGAAGCGTAGCGTCAACGACAACTCCCTTGCGACGAAGATGGTATTTGCCTGTTGTGCGAGATGCAGCCTGCAGACGATGATGCACTCATCTGCAACACTGTCGCAAGTCCTTGGCAGCTTAGGTGTCTACCCTTTCGCCTTGAAACACTTGCCTATGCTTCTTATTGGGACTTTCCAGATTGTGTTCCGATTGTCGGCGATTTTTCGGCACCGACCGTTGGAATGGCCAGCGATATCGTCTGGGACGACGTCTGCGGCAAGGACTGTGATGTCGATTCCCCTGCTTGTAGCATGAATGACCTCGCCCAACCCAGCGCTTGGCCCCCCATTTTATTCTTAGATCTGCTGAACAATCGGTCTGCGCTAGTGGTTCTCAGCTGTTCTTCATTTATGGATGGTGGTGGAAGCCTCATAGGCAGGGGGACATGGCTGATGCTGCTGGAGTTTCAGTCCTTGCAGTTGTTGGAAGTATCGGCAATGCTAGCTGTGAGCAACGCCGAGGTGTTTGATGTGGAAGGTTTTTCTTTTTTAGTTGGGTGGTGCCGAGTTCCACCACCTTCTTTTTCTTTTTTAGGTTTTGGTTTTGCAGGTTACGTCGGTTATGGCGTTGGTGTTGCCATGGAAATGGCCGGCTCCATTACCCCTCTCGCCGTACAGATCTTGTGGCCCGGTCACCGTTCACCGAAGCTCCTCTCGGCGCGGCAGCGTGCCAGCTTGCATGGGCATGATGGCGCGGATCTTTTCGACACTTTTGGGGTCCTTTCTTTTGGCACGAAATTGCATGCTTATCAGTTGCTATGTTGACAGCACTTTATCTGGGGCAATGGTTTTCACCCATCCCCTTCTCCGGATGACTCAATCTTTGGCATGCGAGACTGGGTCACTTTCCGCTCCGTCGATCTGGGTTCTATATACCCAAACCTTCTGTTGGTCATGCTACCTATCTTTTTTTAGTATCTTTTTATGTAGCCTGTTTTTCTGTTGGCGTGGGGCGCGCGTGAATGAATAGCCCTGTTATCTACCAAAAATAAAAAGATATATATTTAAACATATTCAAGAATAGTCATAAAATTATATTTGAAAAAATATATTATAAATAAATTTTCAGTATAAAAAATCATAAAATTAGATAATTTATTGTCAAAATATTGCATAAAATTTATAATATATTACAATAAAATTGTGAAAATAAAAAAATGTAAATAATCCAGAAAACCGCATACACTATTAAAATTAAAATTGGGAACTGAAAATAAGTTCATTTTCACACAACATATTTAAAAAATGATGAAATATTAAAATCGACTAGAATCAACCCAAACCCTAGAAACAAAACCATATACCTCATTGGTCAACAACAATGCGAGGTAGAAAATTGTAAGGGAGCATGAAAATGAAAATATTAGGTATAAACTACTAAATTTTGAAAGGGAGATCCGATGAAATTGAAATCAGATTAGTTGGAGTTCCAGGGAAGAAGTTTTTATTTCTAGGGCCCTCATTGGACGACAATGATGGGTCCGGAAAATTGTGAGGGGACCATGGAAAATAAAATTGTAGGTCTAAATTACCTAATTTTGAAAGGGGGATACAATAGTATTGAAATCAAGTCAATCAAAGTTCCGAGGAAAAAGCCTCATTGGCCGACAATGATGTGAGCTAGACAGTTATAAGGGGAGCACGAATATTTTAAAATATTAGGTCTAAACTACTGAATTTTAATAGGGGGATTCGATGACATTGAAATCCGATCCATTGGAGTTCCAGAGAAAAGATTCTGTTTCAAGAGCCTTCATTGGCCAAAAATGATTAGAGCCATAAAATTATAAGGTGAGCACGAAAATTGAAGATCGTAGGTCTAAGTTTCTGAATTTTGATAGGGGGATACGATGACATTGAAAGCAGATCAATCGAAGTTTTAGGGAAAAAGATTTTGATTCGAGGGCCATCATTGGCTGACAATGATGCAAGCCAAAAAATTGTGAGTAGAGCATGGAAAATTGAAAATTATTAATAATATGTGTGTATGTATGTATGTATATATATATATAATTCTACCAAAAAAAAGTATACATATAATTTATATGTATGTATATTTTTTATTTGGTAAAGTATTGATATATCTATAAAACAAGAAGATAAATATTTTTGGTAAAATATTTTTCATATATAAATATATATGTATATAAAAGTACATATATTTATATAAAATATTATTTCATATATATTTAAAATATTTTTTCATATAACTATATAAATATATAGTTTTGTTTTGGGTAAAATATATAAATATATAGTTATAGTTATTATAAACCACAATTATGTATCAATATATGACCACAGTTTTTAGAAAGTCTGGCTACAAGAGTGGTAGTTTAACATGGTTTATAGAAACCGTGTCTAAGGAACTAGTCAATGACTACGGTTACCAATAACCGCGGCTAAAGAATAGTATGTTACCGCAGTTCTTAAAAACCACGGCTAAATATTGGTATATTACCACAGTTCCTAAAAAATTGCGGTTAAAAAATGATATATGACCACGGTTATGTAAAACCTTAGTATATTTGCAACCCCAAAGTACATTTTGCCGTGTTTGTTGGAAACCGTGGCTAAATAGTATCTTTCGCCACGATTCTCGGCATAAAGACCTCCACCCAAGTGTGGTTTTTGAGCACTTTTTTCATAGTGATATCTTCCTTATCGAAATTTGTATCTTTACACAAGGACATGACTTTGCAATAGGATATGTCTCTTTACCATATGTGGAGGCATGGTTCAGTCACTGATACCGTATCGGTAGCATGGTACGAACAAGGGGTAAAATGGTCAGAAAACTCATTTTTTAAAGAATTTCAGGGATAATTTTGTCTGATACAGCCGATCTAAGCCGATACCATATCAATATCGTATCAGTTTTGCGTATTGCCAATACAAGTGTATCTAAAGAGTACTTCCCCTTCTTTTTTTTTTTCAGAAATGATGCAACTCACTTTTCTCTACTATCTTGTTTTTTTCTCTTACTCTCTCAAAACGTCTTCTTTCTTTCTTTTTTTTTAGCTTTACATGCTTTGAGTTTTCCCTCTTTATTTTGAGTATTTTTGTATGTAGTGTGTACAACCGTTGGGTCCCATTGTCCCAACGTGGCCTAATTGTTTGAAAGCATATCAACTAGATGGCCTTCCAAGGGCCTGTTTCATCTTGGAGGACGTGTTGCAAGGACTTTTTGCATCATAGAAGGCAACAATGTTCTTCAGGAGAGCGGCATTAACACGATTCAACTCTTACTTGTTCATGACGTTGTTACAATATTTCTTACCATGTTGGTGGTGTTACATTGGGGACCATTTATATATTTGAAGTTTTTGAGTTCTCATATTGTAAGAGTTTCTTTTTCTATTTGAGATTTATTTTACTATAGTGCTCAACACCTATTCCACTCACTGTCATTAAGTATTGAGCGTTAACAATACATGTGGTGGAACCGGACTCAAGAGAACCCTATTACCCAAAAGCCATTTTAGGACGCATAGAATAATCATCAGTATGGAGTGTAAGGCCCGGTTTTTGTACCCTTACCAAGAAATGCATTTTTCAAACTGTATTCCAAACATAGACAATTCTAAGGAATTTAATGTCAAAAGGAGCATGACTCAGAAATGCACTCCTTGCTTCTGATGTCGGCTTTCCTGATGGGAATACTTTTTTGTTTTTTTGGTCAGATCCTGATGGAAATACATGTAACTATTTTTATGGATATGGATTTTGTTCCAATAGACGTTTTCAATTGTAGAGGGTGGGCTTTGATGCAATGATAAATGTTGCTTCATTGTGTTCAAGTAATCATGGGTTCGAGTCTAAAAACAATCTTTCTGTGAAAGCAGGGGTAAGGTTGTGTAGATTATGAATCTCCCCATACCCCACAGTGGTGAGAACCTCGTGCATTGGATACACTATACACCTTTTTTTAAACATTCTCAATTGTAAGAAATTTGAAAATGATGATATAACAGTACATTTTTAGGCAGTTATCAACATAGTACGTAATTGGACTCTCATTCGGGATGGGCTAAAAAAAAAAAAAATCTTTATTTATATTCCGATTTCCTTAGTAGGAAGTGTCATTCTGAACTGAAATTCATAAGTCATCTTCCACTAGTAGCCCGTTACAATAAAAAACGGGAGGGATCTATACGTCACACCAATTAGTGTTCTGAAAAAGACATCATCTATGTGGATCCCATATTTTCAAAATAAATGAAAAAAAAAAAAATACATGTATGCGACCTTCACTTTTTGTGAGAGGGCATGTATAATCACGTCCTGGGGTTTCTTGGGGTCCAAGAAATGAACCTAGTTAGATAGACAGACAATTTATGGGGGAGAATGTTTCCTTTGCACATATGTTTGCTTGCAAATACATGTTAGGTGACTATGCATGTCCCTTTTCCATAAAAGATAAAATGGAAGAAGGTCTACGGGGATATAAAAAAAATATAGATTAAGATATTGGAATATAATAGATGATGAGAATGGAAGGCTATAAAAAAATGGTAGAATAAAACCATAAAATAAGGCCTTTGTGTTGCCCCAATAGAGTGTTGCCAGCCTCGATTGGGTTAGTAAATCGAATCCAAATCCTCTCCAATGACATTTAATCACCATAGTTAATCTCCCACCATCCTCCCCACACCCCATGGATGGTGTCTCATGACGTTTGACTATCCATCCCCAAAAGGCATGATCCCGGCCATGGTTTCCCATGGTAGAAAAAAACCATAAAATAAGGCCTTTGTGTTGCCACAATAGAGTGCTGCCGGCCTCGATTGGATTAGTAAAATGAATCCAGATCCTCTCCAATGACATTTAACCACCAGAGTCAATCTCCCATCATCCTCCCCACACCCCCAAAGATGGTCCCCATACCCCATGGATGGTGTCTCATAACGTTTTTCATCCAGCACCTTTTCTGCTTCCCCGAACCACACCTTTCTGTTCCTTATTATCTATTAAATGCGCCCCCAACCTCCCTCCCCTCTCAAGGAGCTCCTGTAGTTCACTCACACTCTCTCTCTCTCTTTCTCTCTCTTGTGTATGTGTGTGTGCGTGTGAAAGAAGTGATGGGAGAAAGTGGGTTCATTTTAATGGTGATATTATGCATTTTGAATGTATTATGGTGGGGATGGAAGATGTTGGATTGGATATGGTGGAGACCCAAGAAGCTGGAGAGACTTCTCAAGGACAAGGTATCAAAGTCACTCCTTACAAGTTACTGTTGGGTGACCTGAAAGACAACATGAGGTTGTTCAAGGAAGCTCGGTCCAAGCCCATGAACAACCTCCCTCCCCTCTCAAGGAGCTCCTGTAGTTCACTCACACTCTCTCTCTCTCTTTCTCTCTCTTGTGTATGTGTGTGTGCGTGTGAAAGAAGTGATGGGAGAAAGTGGGTTCATTTTAATGGTGATATTATGCATTTTGAATGTATTATGGTGGGGATGGAAGATGTTGGATTGGATATGGTGGAGACCCAAGAAGCTGGAGAGACTTCTCAAGGAACAAGGTATCAAAGTCACTCCTTACAAGTTACTGTTGGGTGACCTGAAAGACAACATGAGGTTGTTCAAGGAAGCTCGGTCCAAGCCCATGAACCTATCCCATGATATTGCTCCACGTGTGTTGCCCTTTGATCTTCAAACCATCCAGAAATACGGTATGTTTTGCCTCTAATTTTCACTGTGCAATCGTTCTTTCTTTGGATAATTATCTATGTAACAATGGAAGGTGATGTTTCCAAAAATCACAAGTCATCGTAACGCCCAAGGGTTGCAAGCCTTAAAAGCCCTTATTTTTTTATGGGTACATGAGAATTGATTGTTGATATATGATTGAAATTTGAAAATGCAGGTAAAACTCTGCATTTTGGTTTGGAACAACTCCAAGATTGTATATTATGGATCCTAACCTCATAAGGGACATTATGAGCAACAAGTTCGGTCACTATGCGAAGGTCCAAGGAAATCGACTCTTCCGCCTTATTTTGAGTGGACTTGTAACCTATGAGGGTGAGAAATGGGTCAAACACAGAAGGATTATAAACCCTGCATTTCATATCGAAAAACTAAAAGTTGCTTCTATATCTTTAACATTTCTATCTAATTCTTTTGAATGCATATAATATAATAGATTTACCTCATTTCCTTGGAAAAAAGGATGGGGACCCAGGGAAGAGAGAGAAAGGCATTCCTTTCTTCACTATTTTTAAGGTCATTTTAGGTCTACCTTTGGCTCTTTTAGTTCCTTCAATTCTAAATCAAATCACTCTTTCATATTGAAACATCAAATTAAAGACCTCCGTTGAACATGATCATTCCACTTCAAACAACTTTCTAGTAGCTAAGCATATCTTTCCTCACCACTTCTCCTATAGTCATTTTGGGTTTGGCACTGGCTCTTTTAGTTTATTTTCTCCAATTGGAATATTAAAATAACTCATCCGTTCTAATAACTAGAGCATCCAAAGGCCTTCGTTAAACATGGGCATTCCATATTACATATTTTGTGGTAATGCGCTTTTCCATGTTATTGTGATGGTGATAGATTGTATATCTTCTTCTTTCTTTGTTAAACTGTCAAAGCGAATGTTATCGGCATTTTATACAAGTCTAATGAGATGGTCAGCAAATGGGAAAAATTAGTTACATCAGAAGGGTCTTGTGAATTGGATGTGTGGCCAGAACTCTAAAATTTATCAGGGGATGTCATCTCTAGGGCAGCTTTTGGTAGCTCCTACGAAGAAGGTAAACAGATATTCAAATTACAAGATGAGCAAAGTGAGCTCTTCATCCAGTCTTTTTCGACAGGATTCATCCCTGGTTTTAGGTACAATTCATCTTAATTCCTTCCTGCATCCTTTTTCCTATTGAGCATTACTAACAACAAACCAATATCCATTTTTTCGGATCAATATCTTCTATGGCGTGGGCTGCCCCTCCTGCTGTGCTGTGCAGATACAGAATGGCGCGCATTGACCGCCTTAGCCCTGCCCGAACACTTTGCCCGAGTGAGGGTAAGGCGGTCATTGCATGCAGCCCTGTGTCTGCGCAGCACAGGCAGGACAGTGCAACGCGCCATAGAAGATCTGTGTTGTTTTCAATTGCCCTCACCAATGTTTGTTATTATGTATATAGTTTGTTGCCAACGAAAAGGAACAGAAGAATGAAAGAAATTAACAGAGAAGTGCGAGCCCTTTTAATGGGTATCATCAACAAAAGACAGAAAACTATGAAGGTTGCAGAAGCCAATAACGATGACTTGTTAATGACTTGTTAGGGTTGTTACTTGAATCCAATGATAAAGAAATTCAAGAAAATAAAAACAAGAAAAATGTTGGGATGGACATCGAAGAGGTCATCCAAGAATGTAAGCTATTCTACTTTGCAGGGCAGGAAACCACATCTGTTCTTCTTGTTTGGACAATGGTTGTATTAAGTATGCATTCAGAATGGCAAGTGCGTGCGAGGGAAGAAGTTTTACAAGTCTTTGGGAAGAACAAACCGGATTTTGATGGACTAAATCACCTCAAAATTGTAAGGACTTGCTTTCCCATCAGTTTCAGATACATACAGAGTTTATTAAATTTAAAACAGAGTTTTTCTGAACTTTCCCTAATCCTCCATTGCAGGTTACCATGATTTTGTATGAGGTTCTTAGATTATATCCACCAGTGTTATTTCTTAATCGGTGTACATACAAGAACATAAAACTAGGAGAAATATCTCTACCCCCTGGAATACAACTAATTTTACCAATACTCCATTCTTCACCATGATCAAGAAGTATGGGGTGAAGATGCAAAAGAATTCAAACCAGAGAGATTTGCAGAAGGAATCTGAAAAGCCACAAAGAATCAAGTCTCATTTTTCCCATTTGGTTGGGGCCCTCGAATATGCATTGGGCAACAATTTGCAATGACAGAAGCAAAGATGGCTTTAGCAATGATTCTACAAAGATTTACTTTTGAACTTTCTCCATCATATGCTCATGCTCCTACCATTGTACTCGCTCTTCATCCACAGTATGGTGCTCAAATCATATTACATAAACTGTAGAATCATATCTTCATAATCATCATTTCTTGGTGATTTAATTTATCATTCGAAAATTTCATTGTGAGTTAGTTACTTTGATTGTTGAATGTGTTTTGTGTGGAATGTTAATATCCATATAAATAGAAACAAGATTTGTCTATGCATTCATGAATCACAAATAATACAGGCGGGAACTCGATACATAGCGTTCACCAACGCATGAGAAGAATCCGCGGCTTAATTTGAACTGGCCATGGTTTATTCATCTTTGCAATGGGAAATGGAATCTCTAGCTTTCTCCCTCTAGCTCCCCTTTAAGCCTCTTTAGCAATGGGTGCTTGCAATTATGATAACCAAGTAGGGTAGAGAGAGAGAGAGAGAGAGGACCTAGCCAGAGTCCTATATATAGATAATAGTTCGGATAAGGCAAGATTATAGTTTGAGCCTATCCAAGCCCGACCCGATTAGCTAAATGAGTGATCATGGTGCAGGGCTTGAATTGGTTAAGCCTGGTTAGGCCCAATCGAAATCGACCGAACCCAATTGGTTAACACCCCTAATGACAGCTATACATCATGTACCGACATACTCCCTTCCATGATCACAATACTTATAACAACTCTATTCAAACAAATGTATACGTAGGGAATAAGCTTAAAGGCTACAACTAATTAAATGATCCAAAATAATATCCTACTCTATTAAATAAGTAAAAGTGTCTAACACAATATAGCCATTACATTAAACTTAAAAAAAATCCATATCTATTACAAGATCTGTAAACTATGTAAGCGCTGATGCCTTGGTCATGTGGCGGAAATTCGTCCCGCACTGATCGGTAAGTACGAAGCCGAAGCGTTTAACAAAGATTCACGAAAAAGTAAAAGATGCAAAGACACAGGATTTACGTGATTCGGCACGGTGGCCTACGTCCACGGGGTAATAACACGGAATTCACTTCACTAGTACAAGAAAAATTACAACACACACCTCTCATTCACAATACTATATGTGGGACCACTCAACAAGGAAACTCACTCACAATATAACTCTCACTAATTCCCCAAAGGAATTATACACAGAAAACAATACCCAAAGTTCCCTACAAGTGAAACCCAAACCCAACTCAAGAACACCTCTCAAAGCTCTCTGAGATTACCGTTCTCAGTTCCTGTCTTGTATCTTGAACGCATCCCCCTACCCCTATTTATAGGAGAATGGAATAAGAGAGACAGAGGAGAGAAAACCAACTCCTTGGTTTCTTCGTCCGAATCGGCTTCTGCGTCAATGGCGTAGCCGCTTCAAATCCTCCATTTTCAAATGTAGCCAGCGTAACAGGTGGAGGACGGCGTCGATCATGGCAGGCGCCCTCCTCCTATTCTCCAATTCATACCTGTTTTCTTCTTCATAAATTGCATTGCCATTCAATGCATTAATAACCCTTTGAATTCAAAACTACCGACCACATGAGATGGGTAAGAAATGAGGTGAATATACATTTGCATCTACTATTTATGCATTTGTTGTTTCACTATTCATGACATCATTGATTTATTTTTATTATTCATGACATCATTTTCATCACAGGTCATAGGATCATGAATCATCAGACTTGTCTTGATGTGTATAATAGACACTTCTTGTTTCTGAACAATTTCCTTCACAAAATTATATTCACTCTAATATGCTTTCCTCTAATGAAAGCGAGAATGAGTGGAATCCAAGTATCGGCCTAAAGGATGTAAATAAAGCGGACTCTCCCTTCATTTACGTCTAGATTCAATGGACTCAAAATAAGGTAAAACGGGCGGAGAAGGTGGACAGGGGTGTAGAAAGAAAGATGAAGATATTTGGAACGTAAATTGGTTCACACTGATCCAAGATATTCTCTTGGACCAATTGTCTCAACTATCGACTCCCGCTCTTATATATGCTTATTCTTCCCTACCTTGATAAGTAGAAGTGACAAGATAAGAAAGAGATAGACATGGTTATTCGAGTGAACCAAACTCCCAAGTTTTAAGCAAATGCTTGATTAGTTAATTCATCATAATCCGTTACAAATTGAAAGCATATAAATAGCAAAGTAGCACAAAAACTGACGCCTTCTAACAGTCTTACCTTTCCACAACTACATCCCATATCCTATAGATAAACTGCCACCTCACCTCATCTCATCTCAACCGTAACCGTACACCTCCTACTACTTGCCAAAGACTACGGTAACACTACCATTACAATTCAAACACTAGGACTCCACTTGGACTTCGTTAATCATTCAATGACTTGTTCAATCTAACGGACTTGGCTCTTGTGCAACCGTGGCGAGAGCTACATAGGTGCAGCACAAAAACCACCCCAAATACAGCGGGGTGGTCATTTCACATATGGGGCCCATGTGAGACCCACTTGTGAAATGACTACCTTACCCCTATTTTTTGCTGTCATTTAGCGGTGTTGCACTTGTGCAGCTCCCACCACGGCTGCTTAAGATCTTTTTCCCAAATCTAACACCCCCAATAACTAACTTCCTATTTTTACTAAGATAGCCACTATGTGGCTCACGTAACAGAAACATGTCTTCATGATTCAAGGACATGATCCCAAGCGTTCCTAGCTCCATAGTATCAGACCATGGTCTTTCTATATTTGCTCTATCTTGAGCACCAAGCATGCAATCTCTCTCATTCTCTCTTAGTATAGTATATGATCTCTCTCCATATAGTAATAGATATATTCTGGAATTAGGAGATTGAGTTTTCAAAAAGTGGAATTCTCTCTCCTATGTAATCCTCTCTTCTATATATACTCAAAGATGTAATCTCTTTTCTAAGGCAATAATAATATTTCATTCTAATGCATAATAACCCTATCATTATCCTTGGAAATAAGGCCTTTGTGTTGCCACAATGGAGTGTTACAGGCCTGGAATGGGTTGGCATAAACATGTGGAATGGGACATTATGAACAAGTATTACCCTCACCAATCTAGATGTGGCTTTTTCTGTGAATCGTGATTGTCAGTACATGCATTGCCCTATTGAAGATCATTGGTCCATGGTGATGCGTATTCTACGCTACCTCAAATATATGATTGTATATGGGTTACACATCACCAAGTCCCCCTCTCAGGACCTACAAGCTTTCTCAGATGCCGATTGGATTAGTGATGGTGATGATCGAAAGTCGACCGGTGGATATGCCATCTACATGGGACAAAATTTAATCTCTTGGGTGTCCAAGAAGCAAAAGACCGTTGCACGGTCCTCCACTGAATCAGAATATAAGGCCCTCACCGATGCCTGCACTGAACTGACCTGGTTCCAGTCTCTGTTTGGTGAGTTTGGTCTCTCTACATGTCAAGCCCCCGTGTTATGGTGTGACAATATTGGTGCTATGTATCTCTCGGCCAATCCGATCTTTCACGCACGTACCAAGCAAGTGGAAATTGATTTCCACTTTGTGCGAGATAAAATTGCCAAACGCGATCTTCAAGTCCGCTTTATTTCCACAAAAGATCAAATTGCGGATATTTTGACCAAGGAACTTGGTAGGACAAGATTTTCTTTCCTTCGGGATAAGCTGAAGATTAGATCCCTTGAATCTTCACCTTGAGGGGGTGTATTAGACCATATCCGGTCTTTCTATATTTGCTCTATCTTGAGTACCAACCATGCAATCTCTCTCAATCTCTCTTAGTATAATATATGATCTCTTTCCATATAGTAATAGATATATTTTGGAATTAAGAGATTGAGTTTCCAAAACATGGAATCCTCTTTCCTATGTAATCCTCTTTTCTATATATACTCAAAGATGTAATCTCTTCTCTAAGGCAATAATAATATTTCATTCCAATACATAGTAACCCTATCACTATCCTTGGAAATAAGGCCTTTGTGTTGCAACAATAGTAGAGTGTTGCAGGCCGGCCTGGAATGGGTTGGCATAAACATGTGGAGATCTCATGAGGTTTGACTATAGGGAAAATTTCTTAGATCTACTAGATTAAAAAAAGAATTACAAAATAAGTGTATTTTAAATTTGTTTTACATCCATAAAATTATATTTTAAAAAGATTTACCCAATCCCCAAATCAGTTAGTTTCCGTCCTGCCCAAACTACAAACTTCCTAATATACCCTTTGACTCAATTTTTCCCAAAAAAGCTAAAGCTAAAGCTAATGCGTGTAACCGTTTGTAATTAAAAAAAAAAAAAACCAAAGCACAACTTATTGAACCACTGTTCTTCTTGGACTCTCTTCTTCTTATCTCTAGTTGTCTATGAATGCATCCCTCTCCCCAAACATCTACAACGAAGAAAACTCTTATCTCTAGTTGTCTATGAATGCATCCCTCTCCCCGCAACCTCTACAACGAAAAAAAAAAGAAAAAAAGAAATTGCAACAGGGACAAACAAAGTGAGAAAGAACCAATACTCATCGGGACTAATGAAGATGATTAACGAGTGGAAGACGGATAACGAGATAGAGATAAGTGAAGATGATTAGTGAAAGAGGGATAAGGAGATCGATAGAGATAAAGAAGCATCTAACCGACTTCTATTAATCTTTCAAGTTTCTCTATAGAAAAGGGAATTCAATAAGTTGTGCAAACGGTGGTTTTTTTTTTTTTTTTTTTTTTTTTTAAATGCAAACGATTTGGTTTTTCTTTTTTGTTTTTAATGCAAACGGTTACACTATTAAGGCATTATCTTTAGCTTTTTTTTAAGGAAAAAATTGAGTCAAAGGGTATATTAGGAAGTTTATAGTTCGAGTGGGATGGAAACTAACCGATTAGGAGATTGGGTAAATCTTTTTAATATTTAACTATGTAAAACAAATTTAAAATACACTTATTTTGTAATTCTTTTTTTAATCTAGTAGATCTAAGAAATTTTCCCTTTACTATATCCCTCCCCATAAAGGCATGATCTCGTGGGTTTGTAGCGGTCGACGCAGTCAAATACGTCATGAACATGATCGAGATACAGATTCCGCCCGTTACCTTTTCTGCTTCCCTCCACCCCCACGACACCAATCCGCACCCTTTTCCTTTAAATTCCCCTACCTCCCTCTTCTTTCCCAAGGGAAGAGATGGGAGAAAGTGGGTACTTTTCAATGGTGATATTAAGCATTTTGGTTGTATTATGGTGGGGATGGAAGGTGTTGGATTGGATATGGTGGAGACCCAAGAAGATGGAGAGGCTTCTCAAGGAACAAGGCATCAAAATCACTCCTTACAATTTGCTGGTGGGTGACCTGATAGAGAACCTGAAGTTGTTCAAGGAAGCTCGGTCCAAGCCCATGAACCTATCCCATGATATTGTTCCACGTGTATTGCCCTTTCATCTTCAAACCATACAGAAGTTAGGTATGTTTTGCCTCCAATTTTCTCTGCAATTGTTTTCCACTTTGCACATTTGGTGGGGGCATATACGGATTCCCCCCCCCCCCCCCCACTTTTCTTGTGATTTGCTGATTTTAATGACATAATCTGATAGGATAAAGCTTCTTTGTCTCTTGTCGAACTCTCAAAAGTAGGATGCAATCGGATATTCGAAAATCTGAAGTTGGTTTGCAATCCTATTTATTTAGGGGCATCCATATCAGTTTAGAGATATCCAGAAAAAAAATTTATGTTATTCAAATAGATATCTAATTAATAATAAAAAATTATATAAGTAATGATCTTGAGGATTATTGAAGATTGAACAAATTCTAAGGACTGAGGAAATGAGAATCATGAGACTATGAAAACTAAGAGACATGGACTGAGAGTGAATCGTATTTGTCGGGGGAGGAAGATCTGGGTTACCCAAGTCAGAGATGTCAAAGGATAGTTAAAAATCCAAATTCGGTTTGCAGTATCTGGGATATTCGTATTCGATCATGAAATATCCAGATCCGATGACAGCCGATCCATATTCAATCTGTTTACATCTCTGCTCATAAGGTATCTAATACAGGGATAAAAAATGATTTTCAAAAAGTTCAAAGTTATTTAACGCAGTATTTAATACAACTATTATGTGAAATGACATAATTTACCTTCATAGAAATTTAGAAGGGCAAAAAAGTATGGTTATAAGTTCGAAGTTCACTACTTTGGTTACAAGAAGATTTTCCCTACTTTATAATATATAATAAGAAACTGTCAAGGTTATAAGTTCTTAGTCCACTCGCTTTTATATAGGGATGTAAACAGATCGGATTCGGCTCAGATAGTGCTATATCTGCATCCGCATCCGATTAGCTTTCAGACGGATTTGGATTGTGCGAAACGGATACGGATTGGATATTTTATCCGTTTACATGTAAATATATCTTTTCGGATAGCTATAGCTTATCCGTATCCGCATCCATTTAGCTTTCGAATGGATTCGAATAGTGCTAAACGGATATGGACACGGATACGGATACGGATTTTGACTATTCATTTACACACCTATTTTTTATTTCTTTTAAGGTCTGAAATAAAAATTCAAATTTTCATGGTAAAAAGAAAATTAATTGTTGATAATTGAAATTGGAAAATGCAGGTAAAAACTCTGCCTTTTGGTTTGGAACAACTCCAAGATTATATATTATGGATCCTCACCTTATAAAGGACGTTATGAACAAGCATGATCACTTTCAAAAGATCAAAGGAAATCAATTCTTGCGGTTTTTTTTGAGCGGAGTTGTACTCTATGAGGGTGAGAAATGGGCCAAACACAGAAGGATTCTAAACCCTGCCTTTCATATGGAAAAACTAAAGGTTGCTTCTATAACTTTGATATTTCCTTCTACTCCTTTAAATGCATAAATAATATTCGGGGTGCTGTTTTCTGTGCCGCAGCACAGGCTGCTCACAGGCACATGGGGGTGGGCGCAATGACTACCCTGTCGCCCTGAGTGGCAGGCCGATGTCCTTGGGCACAGCCTGCGTTGCGACACAGAGAACATTATCCCATAACATTCTATGGTAGCTTTTCAATCCATTTTATTGTGATACTAATGGATTGTATCTTCTTCTTTTTTATTAACTGTTAAAGCGAATGGTATCGGCATTTTATACAAGTTCTAATGAGATGGTCAGCAAATGGGAGAAATTAGTTACATCAAACGGGTCTTGTGAATTGGATGTGTGGCCAGAATTCCAAAACTTAACTGGCGATGTCATCTCTAGGGCAGCATTTGGTAGCTCCTATGAAGAAGGTAAACGGATATTCAAATTGCAAGATGAACAAGCCGAGCACTTCATCCAATCTTTTCTAACTGCATACATCCCTGGTTTTAGGTACAATTCATCTTTCTTATTTATTTCTGTTAATTTTTAAATGGGCAAGACTTCTTTGTAGGGGAGCATGGACCCTATGTGTGCACGGGGGCCAATAGGAGTATGTGCGATGGCATCAATAGGGCGGTCATTATCGTATTTTGGGCAAGAATTCGTTGCGGGAGAGTATGACCACTGTTGATGTCGTCGTACACATTCCTATTGGCTCTCGTGCACGGGTAGGGACCACACTCCTCCATTGAGAACATTTCTCTTTTTTGGACAACAGTTTTCTATGGGGGGAGTGTTGCCCCTATACGTACGTGATTGCCAATGGGAGTGCGTGCAACGGCATTAATAGGGAGGTCATTACCGTCTTTCTTGGGGGCGAATTGATCAGACAATCATTTGTCCCTCATGTGTCTGGGCATAGGTGGTATACTCCCCAACTGATAATTTCCCGACTCAAACCCAGGAAGACTAGGTTTCAATGGAGCAACCTTTCCATCGGGCCGAGGTCCACTACCCACTGGCAACAAACCAGTATCCATTATAAATAATGTAGCAAAAGGTTTTTTCTTAGATATCCCAGCTTCTTCAAAAAAAAATGGCTAATGTGTTCATGAAGTATTGCATTGATAACTCATAAATCATGACGTAAAATGCTGGTCATGACTTTTGACCCATTGTTCAAGCTCTCACTCATTTAAATTTTGGGTTAAAGAACGCTCACCGTGTGCAAGGTGTGGACCTTGCGCTTAGACACAACTGAGTATGGAATGACCACCCAACCCCCTAGAAAGGTGAAAATTCCAGGCGCCATGATGGGGCCGGGTGATGTTCTTTAACCCTTAAATTAATTTATTTTTGCACAAGAAAAGTTGATGGAAGGTGCGAAGATTAAATAGTTTTATCCATGCCCTCACCAATGTTATTATGTATACAGTTTGCTGCCTACAAAAAGGAACAGGCGTATGAAAGAAATTTATAGAGAAGTGCGAACCCTTTTAATGGGGATCATCAACAAAAGACAGAAGGTTATGGAGGTTGCAGAAGCTGCCAACAACAATGACTTGTTAGGGTTGTTACTTGAATCCAACAATAACGAAATTCAAGAAAATAAAAACAAGAAGAACGTTGGGATGACCATCGACGAGGTCATCGAAGAATGTAAACTATTTTACTTTGCAGGCCAAGAAACCACATCTGTTCTTCTTGTTTGGACAATGGTTACATTAAGTATGCATTCAGAATGGCAAGTTCGTGCAAGGGAAGAAGTCATACAAGTCTTTGGAAAGAACAAACCGGATTTTGATGGACTAAATCACCTCAAAATTGTAAGGATTTGTTTTTCCCATCAGTCTTAGATACTATATATACCATGCAATAACTTATAGATTCTATTAAATTTAAAACATAGTTTTTCTTAACTCTCTTCTCTTTCTTAATCCTCTATTGCATGCTTCTAAGTATCGGTAGCATATCGGGCGATACGTACCGATTTTTCTAGTCATCGATACTGATACTGTGCTGATACTGTATTGGTAGCACGGTACGAACAAGGGGTAAAATGGTCCGAAAACTAATTTTTTTTAAGGAAATCAAGGGGTAATTTTGTTCGATACAGTTGATCCCGGCCAATACCGTACTGGTATCGTTTCAGTTTTCCATGTTGCTGATAACCATTCCGATACTGTGCACTAAAACCATGCATGCTCCATTGCATTTGCATGTGTTAGCTAGGTATTATACTATTATGTCTTGTATTTGTTTTACCTAGGGATATATGGGTATTTCGATAAATTACATGTATATGGTTTCGTTATAATATAGCGAGGGTTTTTTCTTTGTATTCAATTTGAGAGAGGTGTGAGGACGAGCGGCTATAACTGTATTCTCTATTGATGGAGAAGCAGATCTCATCTCACTGTGGACATAGACAATCTTGCCGAACCACGTAAATCCTTGTGTGCATATTATGACTGTTGTTTGCGATTTCATTCTTTTCTGCATCATTTTAGATTCTCAATTTTCTACAATATGTTACCATAATAGTTTTTTTTTTTTTTCTAAATTTTCTTCCCTTTGTTAATCTTACATTGCAGGTTACCATGATTATGTATGAGGTTCTTAGATTATATCCACCTTTGTTATTTTTTGATCGTTGTACATACAAGAACATGAAACTAGGAGAATTATCTCTGCCAGCTGGAACACAACTAATGATACCAACAGTCCTAGTTCACCGTGATCGTGAATTATGGGGTGAAGATGCTGAAGAATTCAATCCAGGGAGATTTGCAGAAGGAATCTCAAAGGCCACAAAGAATCAAGTCTCATTTTTCCCATTTAGTTGGGGCCCACGAATATGCATTGGGCAGCAATTTGCGACGATAGAAGTAAAGATGGCTTTAGCAATGATTCTACAAAGATTTTCTTTTGAACTTTCTCCATCGTATGCTCATGCTCCCACCACTGTAATAACTCTTCATCCCCAGTATGGTGCTCAAATCATATTACATAAATTGTAGAATCATCTTCATAATTCATCATTTCTTGGTGATCTATCATTACAAACTTTCATTGTGAGTTATTTTGATAGTTGAATGTATTTGAAATAAAAGAGAGAATATAGTTATTGGTGTAACAATTGATTGTGATGTTCCTAGAAGTTACAAGATAGATTTGAGCCATTCGTTTTCATGGTTTTTTAAACCTGAAACAAGAGACCAAAATTCAACTTCAAGATTCGTTCTTATACCTTGGAATTGACTGAAGGAGAAGATCACAATGACGCAATTATCACGAAACACACTACCTGCACCAGCCCTACCTGGATTTCCCAGGGAACAACCATCTATATTGAGTTTCAACCAAGGATCAAGAACTCGGCTTTCGACCTGGTTGAAACCGAGTTTTGGTCGAAACCCCAACCAAAACCAGATCAAAACCTGGTACTTTCTCCCATACATGGGGAAACCTTGGTTGTAGGGGTTTCTGTCGAAACATGGTCAAAACTGGTCGAAATATGGTCGAAACTGTTTAAATGAGGTATTATATAGGCCTGGTTCAAGGTGGTTCAACCATGTTTCGACCGAAACATGGTCGAAACCACCGAGTTTTCATCGAAACCTTGGATTTTTTAAAGTCATCCTTCAACTCGTCTCGAAAACTTGTGAAACCGAGTTAACTCGGTGGTTTCGACATGTTTTGATCGAGTTCTTCTTCCATGGATTCAACTAGCTCAGGGGATAGTATAAGTCCAAAATATCTCCAGCATTGTTAGAGGCCTACGGAGTTGATAGGTTCAATTTTCGAGTCTGAGAAAAATCATTGATCGATGAAATACAGTGATTGAAAGCTGAGGATATAGCACTAAGCTCCCTTCTTACCATATTCCAAATTTGATTTTGGCTTTTCAAACAATCATCAAAATGCCTTTGATTCCTCTCCAGCCATACAAAATAAGGGATTAGAACCCACCCATCTAGCCAAGCTTCCTTCAGGGATACAATAGCTGCTTTTCTGTTCCACCACCTTGCAACATTAGAGAAAGAAGTGTGTTGCTGCCAACTCACACGTAAGGCAACAGAAAAAGAGGGCCAGCTAGCAATTCGACTCCTCTACTTTCGTCTGTTTCTATTGCCATATGCACCCCACACACAAGCAAGGCGGAATGTTCCACCACACTTATGCGTGTGGAGATGCTTGACAGTACCAAGCAGGCGGAAGTAGAGGAGTCGGATCCGCCAGGTAGAGCGAGAAAAAGCAGAGTCCACAAATAGATGATTAAGAGATTCCTCAGATCTAAGACAGAGGTCGCACCTAGAAGGAAGAAAAACCCCTTTGGATAGGACTTTTTATTGTCAATAGGAATCTTGCCTTGGAGATGTTTCCAGGTAAAGATCGATTGCCTGGGCTGAAGGTCTTTAAGCGAAACCAATGAGTTACCAAGCAACTTTTGGATTTCTTTTTCTAATGGCTTCTCACGCTGACTTCACTGAAAGCATACGAGAGGGATAGGGATTCCTAATCCCTACGGCCCTACCTGCCAAGTGTCCATCTCTTAGGAAACTTCCTCTGTTCCTAGGTTGCTACTCAAGGGAGGGAAAAGGTCGAATAAAAATTTTATAAAAATAAAGGTAGAATAAAGAAAGAGATTTAATACCTAATATTATTAATTACCTTATCATATCTTTAATAAAATTAAAGATATTGTTAGTAAAGATTTACAATTAATCTAATTAATTGCAAATCGATCTCTTCACCAAACAACATCACATAATGGATTATAGACATGAATTTAATTACTGTCAAATCCAGTTCATTGTATTTGTCCATACTGAGATTAATTTATTATCATGACCGGACCTAAAAACATTTTAAAAACATTTTTGTGTTAAAATAATAATATTAAGTAAAAAATGACTTTGTAATCTTTTTACAAAACATTACATTGGATCTAGATTTGTTTTCGATCATACACAGGCACTCTCGTTCCTCGATATCCCCAAGAGGATAGTGGATTCCATGTTGAGCACTATTTGATTCACTATACGATACCATGAATCCAATACACCAATATGTAGTCTGAGAGATATTAGTCATTGGTGTGCCAAAACCTATGATATATTACGGCAACAATAAAGACCTCTTAGGTCAAAGGGCCAATCAAATTCTTAAAAAGAAAATATATTTTCTCAATTGCTGGCAATAACACATCTGAGACTCTCAAGTGATTTAGTTCAATACACATACACGTATGAGTACTCACAATTGAGGAGTATGATGTAGGCCCATCCTGCAACGTAAAACTAATTGAAACCCAAATTGATCTGAATCAAAATTCCACCATAGAATTATTTTATTCTCATCATGGATTAGTATTCCAATGCTTCAAGAAATACATCAATCCGAGGTCAGATGAAGAAGATATGACCTAAATGACAGAGGTTGTGCATTGTGTTCAAAATATTGTTTCTACACAAGCAGTGAATTTACGTACATCTTAAGATATGGTACATTTAGAATTTTCAAAGACCAATTCATGAAAGTCGTAGATCATTGAGTGTTCTTTTCAACTCCACCAGAATCAGATTAATCCGACATCGAGAGCATGAGATATGTGTTTTCTATCGAGACTGCACAGTCCAGTCCACCCAAACGAATTCAAGCCTAAGATCAAGAACTTGCCTAAGAAAGGCTGGCCCTTAACTAAGTCGAACTCGAGTCTGTTGGATTTTTAATTATTTTAAAATTAAAGATTCAAAATACGGTTTTGTTGGAGTGTTGATTGCTTCCCTAATAGACACCTAAATAGCCAATAGGTGCCTATTGGAAGACTTGTTTGAGTGGCTAACAAACAAGCCTTATGGGAAAATACATGAGTTGGGACATATCTCTTGGAGACATCCCTTAGGGGTGTCTCTTCCTCTCTTATATAAAGAGAGGAGGTCTTGCTCATTCTCTAACAATTGTTTTTGAAACACATTTTTTCCTTCCCCACCGTAGTCATTCAAATGTCGTTGAATTAGTGAATATAGCCTTTGGACGCCCTTTGTAATCACATTTGGAACCGCAACCTATGTGATTAGAGAGTTGTTTTATCTTGGGGGTATAGATGCATGGTCAACCCAGTGAATTGGGGCATCTAAAAACCTTAAGGAGAGCATTGTTTGATGCGACTCAACTCTACCATTTATTGTTCGGGTTATACAAGAGGACGTGTATTGTTGATGCGGTGCGATACTATCTCGCCATACCAATCGGATAAGTCTTGTATGTACTATTTGTTTATAGTATTTCTAGTCTTATACTTGCTGCCCATGATATTTTACTCTTACAATCTTAAGGTTTTTATATTGAGTATAAGACTATAGAATTGTCTTTTGTTTGCAATTCTGATTATTACGACAAACCGATAAAGATTTATGGGTAAGGCTGTTGAATTTCTTAGTTATTAGAAATTCTCGCATCACAATCGTTCATGGCAGTGGGCCATCAATTTTTGTTGTGCCTTATATCATTGTGAGGGTTTGCAACGGTCGGGTTTGGAACCCACACATTCTCTTCCCAAACATGTAGTTGTTGGTTGATAGTGGTTGATGGGTATTCATGATGATTGATATAGATTGCATGTATGTATAGTTGTTTGTGAGTTTTACATCATCAAAACAAAGAGTTTGGGCTTTGTTGTTTGTGAACCATCATACCGTTTAAATAGTTTTTTAATAGTTTGCCGTGTTTCGTTTTTCTGTTTAATAAACCGTTCAAGGTTTATTCGGATTGAAGAGTATGTCTCTCTTGCATAATGTGTTAACATGTATACAACTTGATTTTTGGTCACTCGGGAGAAAGGATTGAGTACAAGATCTCAATGAGAAAACAATGACTAACAACATGTGTCAATCACTTATCAACAAGAGAGCAATTTTTTTTTTTTTTTTTCAATGTCTTGGTCTGTCTGTATATCGAGCATGAAGAAGAATTGCTTGCTTAATCGTGGGGCTGGTGAGATCAAGGGTCTATGTGCAAAGCAAAGCCGTTTCATCATGTGCAGGCATGCATCGGTTCAACATAGTGGCTGGAACAATTAGTGGAGAAGAATCTACGGATGAAATCATGTGCAACTATTCGGAAAGTTGCGGTTGGTTATAGGAAATTAAAGTGGGATTTTTTATAATCTTATAACCGTTAGTGGCAACTTGCATTTTCTTTCATTTCCTCTTATGTTGAAGTGATGTCTCTCTACTTATGAATGAAACTTGTTTTAAAAATCAGTTCCAAAATTTGTCTTTATTAGACATGGGTTTTATATTATATGTATATTTCAGTTTGCTTTTGAATGGATGGAATTGTCAAAGAGACCATTTCATTCCTATTTTCGCAATGATTAGTTGATGAATGGTGATCACTAGAAATTATGATCGTTTAAAAAGACTCGTGTGACATATAAGTTGTTGGAAACTTTACATGACTTCTCATGAGAACAATACATAAAGCCGCGAACTTGACAGATACATATGGGAAGTATCACATTGGTTCCGATCCGATACATTTGGGAAACGTATATAAACTAAAGGAGACAAGTGTCTCTCAATTGTGCACGTTGGAATGGTTGTCATATATTGTGAACCATCGTGTCGTTTCTTTTAAAGCATAATGGGGTTGTGAGGGCTATGAGAATCGGGTGAGTGTGGATCGATGGATTCCATAAGAACTCATTAGGTGCCTCTTCGGATGAGGTGTGATTCAAAAGATTCGGAGATGGCCTCTTGACCGATACACCTTTTAATAAGAGGTGCATTGTGTTAGAGAAACAATGTTATCATGCATACGGTTATTGGTGAATGGGTATTTTATAATTCCATTTTGATGCTTGGGTCATGATAGTATCCGATTTTGGCTTTTTCTTTCAGTCTATTTCAACTAGCTTTTTTGTGTATACATTATACATATAATAAATGATAGCGTTGTATGCTCCATGATTTTGTTGAAAGTCATGATCTTGAAATTGGTGGATATATCCATGTATTGTATTGGCTAATAAAGCCATGTACCAAATTTGCTAGCTTAATTGATTATCAAATAAGTCAAGTGGCATTATATGATACATATTGGTCGAATGCTTAATCTATTAAGTATTTGTACATGTAATTATGGATATATAAAATTGCATGGGAGCATAAATTTCATTTTATTATCATACTATTTTTGATATGCAAGTAAAGTTGCATGGGTAAGTTAGTATGGAAGTGTGGGAACTACAGTTTTCTCATGAGGGCATTCTCACATTAATTTGGCTTATATCTCTGAAAGTGATAAACCCGAAATGTGGGGGTTATTATGAGAATGTGTATATTTACATGTTGAGTCTCTTTTAAGAGATATATAAAGCCAAGTAGAATGATAATCTCTACTTGGAAATTGAATCTAGTAAATATGTTTAGATTCAATTATGCAAATATTTGAACGATTACCTTGGTTCAAAGGTAGCATGTAAAAACATGTGTTGGTGGGGATGGTTCATGGAATTGGTAATATAAAGCCTAAGTTATAGGTTCCACCATGGTTTTATTTTTATGGCTTCGTAAGAAAGCCGGATCTGGAGCCATAAGGCTATGAATATAAATGATAGATATATGGTGATGACCAAAGCCAAATTGTGTTACGAAATACAAAGGGTATGGTCAGCAGAGAAATAAAGACTACTATGTCTTGATTACATATATCTGGTGAGGCTAAGTAACGTTACCGACTCAATATAGTCGGGACAAGAATGACTAATACTATTATATAGCCTCGACCATTATTTTGGTATACATTTAAGGAATGAGTTTAAAGCTCTTGTCATAGGTCATGTGATGGACACCCAACCTATGTGAAGAGGTTTAACTCCCTGAATTAGGTTCAAAGGGTACAAACGAAGTCACCGGATGACCCGACTAGTACTACTAAAATTTACTCATTCGGTTACTTGGGAAAGTAGTACCACCACAATGAAATGAGGATGAGTTAGATACTCTTAATCAAGCTAAATCCTACGAAATGTGGGGTGTGTTAAGCTGTGGTGCACACTGGCGACCTTAGTGGATGTAGGAGGTGTGGCCGCCTACCAATGAGAGTTTTAAAGGCGAACTCTTTAAACTTCCATGAGACCAAGATAAGGGACAAGGCCGGTTAAAAATGTCCAATTTTGTCATGAACGGGTTAAGTCACGTAAGGTCGATGGTAGGATATGGATGATGAGCTTGTCGGCCACGCCAATGAGGAAAGGTTCAAAAGTCCGACTTCACCCATACTGTAGCGAAGTTCATCGACCTAGTGTAGGTTCAAGTCCGAAAGACACCCGTAACGATGTTTCCTACTATGTTTAATATATTCACTAATTCTGTTTTGTTTTATCGGTATTTTGAATCTGTGGGGGATTGTTGGATTTTTAATTATTTTAAAATTAAAGATTCAAAATACGGTTTTGTTGGAGTGTTGATTGCTTCCCTAATAGACACCTAAATAGCCAATAGGTGCCTATTGGAAGACTTGTTTGAGTGGCTAACAAACAAGCCTTATGGGAAAATACATGAGTTGGGACATATCTCTTGGAGACATCCCTTAGGGGTGTCTCTTCCTCTCTTATATAAAGAGAGGAGGTCTTGCTCATTCTCTAACAATTGTTTTTGAAACACATTTTTTCTTCCCCACCGTAGTCATTCAGTGTCGTTGAATTAGTGAATATAGCCTTTGGACGCCCTTTGTAATCACATTTGGAACTGCAACCTATGTGATTAGAGAGTTGTTTTATCTTGGGGGTATAGATGCATGGTCAACCCAGATTGCAGAATTGGGGCATCTAAAAACCTTAAGGAGAGCATTGTTTGATGCGACTCAACTCTACCATTTATTGTTCGGGTTATACAAGAGGACGTGTATTGTTGATGCGGTGCGATACTATCTGCCATACCAATCAGATAAGTCTTGTATGTACTATTTGTTTATAGTATTTCTAGTCTTATACTTGCTGCCCATGATATTTTACTCTTACAGAGTCCAAGACCACCATTCAGAAAAGGAACCAGCTCAAAATCAACAAAAGTCTTACTAGTGGAGAATCGCTACAATGCCTTAAACTACCCTAGTAGATTGATGATGTGGAGAGATTCTTAGTGGATGATGATGATGTGGCACTCTCTTTCAATACACTCTCTTAAAGATTGCATCAAAGCACCTTGAAACAATCTACCATGTCATGAGAGTCGAGACTAGACCTTATGTCTTGAAACAATCTCTCATATGTCTTGATCGAGACTAGTCCCTATGTCTTAAGTATCTGTTTTCATCTATTTCTTTCTAAAGTCTTCTATGTAATTTCAGTCCTTAGATCTCATGAGCATGTTAGTTTTTGCACTAGCTATGTGCCACTAATTTCTGTACTTGGAATAGGGAATTTTGTGAATAAAAGTTGCTATAAGCACTCCATTGAACCAACATGTGTTCTTCTCTGTTAAACCTATAAGAGTTCAACAGTGAAGACCTTGTAGAGTTTTCTCATCTAACCTAGAAAAGTTAGGTGTTTTTCTTTGTGTTCCTTGCATTCTAAAAGAGTTGTAATAATACTCTTGGAGCTATTATACATCTTAGAAGAGAGGTGTTTTTATCCTATACATAATATCCCTTTACATAATAAAGAAGGGGTGGAAAAATATACACATAGGAGCATGCATACAAAATCACAAGTGAATTATTGCGAAAAGAGAGATACAGAGAGGTTAAAAAACGTAGAGGAAAAAGGTAAAATGCATGGGAGAAGGTGGGGTGTAGAAAGATGAAAATGAAAGAAATGGGAATCACATTTTTATTTTGTTTTCATAAATACCCATCTTCCCCTTGTAATCACCACATCCTCAAACATGCAAACTTGTCTTCATGATGCGAGGGCAAGATCTCAAGCGTTCATTGTTCCCTATTAGGGACTTGGGTCTCATCTTCCATGCGATAGTTGACGTGAAACCTGAGATCAAATCCTGAGAACCCTCGATTAAACGAAAATTTTCACGTCCCGATTTTAATACCACTTGTTAAGAACTTGGGTCTCACCCTCAAAAATTAATCGTTAAGGACAGGGAGCCCAAATACCGATTAACCCACCTATATCTCTTTTCATATTTAATGTGAGATTATTTTTTTTTTGTTTAATGCATAGGTAGCCCAACAATCTCTTCACTAACACTTCGTATAATGTATAATATGAATAGAACGAAAGAGGGAAAGACAATTCTACACCCACAATTGTTTTTAACGCAAAATATATTTGTATGTAAAATTTATCAAAGCAAACCGGTGACTTAGGTGTTAAGAAACCGATTCAAGTTTGAGTGGGCCCCCTGCCCTTTTTCCCGTGAAGAGGAACCCATCAATCACTACCCTTGGAAATTAGGCTTTTTTATTGCCACAATATATAGTGTTGCAGGCCTAGATTGGGTTAGCGTAAACATGTGGAGGTCTCATGTCGTTTGACTATATCCCTCCTCATAAAGGCATGATCCCATCGTTTTTGTAGCGCTCTACGCAGTCAAATACGTCATAAACATGATAGAGACACACATTCCGCCGCGCACCACACCGTTCTGCTCTTTATTCTTTAAATACCCCCACCTCCCTCTTCTCTCTCGTATGTGTGTGTGAGTGAAAGAAGAGATGGGAGAAACTGGGTTCTTTTCAATGGTGATATTATGCATTTTGGTTGTATTATGGGGGGAATGGAAGGTGTTGGAATGGATATGGTGGAGACCCAAGAAGCTGGAGAGGCATCTCATGGTACAAGGCATCAAAGTCACTCCTTACAAGTTACTGTTGGGTGACCTGAAAGAGTTTCTGAGTCTGTTCAAGGAAGCGAAGTCCAAGCCCATGAACCTATCCCATGATATTGTTCCGCGTGTATTTCTCTTTCATCTTCAAATCATACAGAAATATGGTATGTTTTAATTCCAATTTTATTTTCACTGCAATTGTTCTTTCTTTGGGTAACAATGGAAGGTGATGTTTCCAAAAATCACTAGGCTTTTATGTTCTTTTAAGCCCTGAAAATACATTATATTTAGGATAAATTACACGTCACCTCCTGATTTTCGAACGAAACTCAGATCACCCATTGGTTTTGAAAAAACTCAAATCACTCCCTTAGCAGTAACGGTGTTAGTTTGTTGCTAGTTATTGGTGTGAAAGGACTATTTTACTCTTGTACTAAAACATTATAATTAAATTCACAATACACTACTAAAGGGTAGTTTAGGGATTTAAATTTATTTAACTGGATGACATCATCACTTAACAGCATAAAACTAACGTTAGGGATGCTTTCACATTGGGTGTGTGAGTATAGTGTGTGTTGTGTATATCCGCCATTCCACGGTCCTAAAAGTCAGTTAACCTTTTGGGATTGGTGTGTGGTTTGTGTGATTACATTTTCATCAAATTAAAAAAAAGAAAAACCTAACATTAGGGACTAATTTGTCATATTGGGGTTTAAACCAGCGGGTGATTTGAGTTTATTCAAAAATCGAAGGGTGATCTGAGTTTCGTTTAAAAACTAGGGGGTGACGTGTAATTTACCCTTATACTTTATATGGGTAAAATTAAAAGAGAATTAATTGTTGATAATTGAAATTTGAAAATGTCAGGTAAACTCTCTGCCTTTTGGTTAGGAACAACTCCAGTATTGTATATAATGGATCCAAACCTAATTAGGGAGATAATGAGCAACAAGTTTGGTCACTTTGAGAAGATCAAAGGTTTTGGACTCGCACGATATTTTATAGGCGGAGTTGCAGTCTATGAGGGTGAGAAATGGGCAAAACATAGACGGATTATAAACCCAGCCTTTCATGTGGAAAAACTAAAGGTTTCTTCTATATCTTCGACATTTCCTTCTAATCCTTTTAAATGGATACATTTTCTGTAGTAGCTTTTCCATGCTATTGTGATAACATTGCTGATAGATTGTATATCTTCTTCTTTCTTTGTTAACTATCAAAGCGAATGTTATCGGCATTTTATACAAGCTCTAATGAGATGGTCAGCAAATGGGAAAAATTGGTTACATCAGCAGGGTCTTTTGAATTGGATGTGTGGCCAGAACTCCAATATTTAACAGGGGATGTCATCTCTAGGGCAGCATTTGGTAGCTCTTATGAAGAAGGTAAACGGATTTTCAAATTACAAGATGAGCAAGGCCAGCTCATCATCCAAGCTTTGCAAACTGCATTCATCCCTGGTTTTAGGTATAATTCATTTTTCTTATCTACTTGAGTTAGTTTTTACATTTTCTAGAATCAATTCAAATAATCAATATCCATTTTCAATAGCTACACAGAAAGCAAAATTTTTTCTTAGATACCTTAGCTTTTTTTGAACAAAAATGATAAAACTCATAAATAACCAATATATAATTCAAATCATGACATAAAATGTTGTTGGGGTGCGATGTCTTGTATTTCATTGCTTGTATTAGTGGGCTGATTCCAAATGACCGTTAATAGACCATAGAGCTTGAAAATGTACCTATTTAGGGTTTCGTTATATATTTATATTTGTAGTGAGACGGCTTTCTCTATAATTAATCTGAGAGAGCTTATTCTCCAATATTGATAGTAAAGTGAAATCACCACTCATGGACATAGGCAATCTTACCAAACCACCAAAATCCTTATGCGTATTGTGTGATTGTTTATTTGTAATTTTTTCATTCTTTTCTGCATCGTTTAAGGTTCTCGTCTTTTCACAAATGCTAGCCATGAGTCATGACTTGTGACTTGATCCATAGTCAAGCTCACTCATGTTTAAATTTATTCATTTTGTGTCAAAAGAAAATGTGACAGATGTAAAGATATATATATCATTTTTTAATTCTTGCCCTCACCAATGTTATTATGTATATAGTTTGCTGCCAACGAAAAGAAACAGAAGAATAAAAGAAATTCACAAAGAAGTGCGAGCCCTTTTAATGGGTATCATCAACAAAAGACAACAGACCATGAGGGTTACAGAAGCCAGCAATGATGACTTGTTAGGGTTGTTACTTGAATCCAACGATAAGGAAATTCAAGAAAATAAAAACAAGAATGTTGGGATGAGCATAGAAGAGGTCATCGAAGAATGTAAACTATTCTACTTTGCAGGGCAAGAAACCACCTCTGTTCTCCTTGTTTGGACAATGGTTGTATTAAGTATGCATTTAGAATGGCAAGTGCGTGCTAGGGAAGAAGTCTTACAAGTCTTTGGAAAGAACCACCCGGATTATGATGGACTAAATCACCTCAAAATTGTAAGGACTTGCTTTCAATTCCTATATGTTTTAGATATATATAGGGATCGTGATTTTTTATGGTGCGCTGCCCGTAGCGGCCTGTGCGGCCTAGATAGAGTGCTGTGCGTAATGTCCATCTTACCCCTGCCCAAGCACCTTGCTCGAGTAGGGGTAAGGCGGACATTGCATGCGGCACTCTGTCTGGGCCGCATAGGCCGCTATTAGGGGTACAAGTTTAACCCTGTCGGCCCGAACCCGCCCTGAGCCTGAACAAGGTCTGGGTTGAGATATTTGGCCCTAAGGACGGGTCAGGGCTGAAAATTTCTAACACTAAATCAGGGTTTGGTCGGGTTAGGGTTGAGGCCTGAGGCTAAGCTTGGCCCGGCCCAGCTCAAGCCTGATTTAAGTTATAGTATAAAATATGGGAAAAAGTTCTTTGTCTGGGAGTGTGGCCTACGCCAGCACTCCTATGAGTCTATCTCTCTCCTCCCCATGTGAAAAGACACCTCTGCTCTCTTGTTTTAAGGAGGAGAGAGATAGACACATGGAAGTGCTGGCGTAGGCCACACTCCCGTACAAAAAACTGCTTCCCATAAAATATATATTGGTATAATATATACATTATAAACTTTAAATGTCACCCATATTTTTGTATATAATATATTATATATGAAGACAATAAGTGATATAATACCGTTTATTATAGTGTTATTTTATATAAAATTGATAATATTCTCCCCAGCCCATTCCAGCCCATGTATTTCTTTCCCTTTCCCCATGATCAGGGCCAATCAAGGTTACCCCAGCCCGACCCTATGGGCGGGTCAAGGTTGGATTTTTCTTGCCCTGAGTCAGGGTCGGGTCGGGTCGGGTCGGACCTGGGCCCAGCTAAGGAGACTTAGGGTTGGGCTAGGGTTCTATAAAACCCAGCCCATCCCGACCCTGTTGTAGCCCTAGCCGCTATGGGCAGTGCGCCATTGAGGATCTGTATTGTATATATAGACTCTATTAAATTTAGAACATAGTCTTTCTAACCTTTTCTTTTCATAATTAATCCTCCATTAATGCACAGGTTACCATGATTTTATACGAGGTTCTTAGATTATATCCACCAGTTTTATATCTTAGTCGGTGTACAAACAAGAACATAAAACTAGGAGAAATATCTCTTCCCCCTGGAATACAAGTAATGTTACCAATAGTCCTTCTTCACCATGATCAAGAAGTATGGGGTGAAGATGCAAAAGAGTTCAAACCAGAGAGATTTGCAGAAGGAATCTCAAAAGCCACAAAGAATCAAGTTTCATTTTTACCATTTGGTTGGGGTCCTCGAATATGCATTGGACAACAATTTGCGTTGACAGAAGCAAAGATGGCTTTAGCAATGATTTTACAAAGATTTGCTTTTGAACTTTCTCCATCCTATGCTCATGCTCCTGCCACTATAATAACTCTTCATCCACAGCATGGTGCTCAAATCATATTACATAAACTATAGAATCATCATTTCTGGGTGATTACTATCATGAGAATCTTTCTTTGTAACTTATTTTGATAGTTTAATGTGTTTTGTACCAAATATATAATGTTTACATGTATTTGAAAAGGGATTTTCTTATTAACATTCTATCAAATAATTTGTTACTTTACTTTTTAACCTTTTTCTTCTTAATACATTAAATATTTGGGAAAATATCACGTATCTCCCCTGAAGTATGACTTATGTACATTTTCACCCGTGAGGTTTGAAAAATTCCACGTACTTCCCCTGCTTTTCAAACTAAATAATAAAAACACCCACTTCGTTAATTGTAGACGTTAAACGTTAGAATTTCGATTTAAATGGCCAAACTGCCCTCATCTTCTTCCCCAAATCGTTTCTCAAAACATAAAACCCTAAACCCATTTTAAGGTTTCAAAACCCCAGTGCCGCCTTTAGCAGCGGCCAAACCAAAGGGCCAGCCGCCAAACAGTGTTGATCTCAGGTAGCATTTCACTAGGATTTCGCCCAAAGATGAAACGAAATCCACAAACCTTAATTAAGAATACAAATCTGCAGCACCTGCAGATCTTTCCTTAGTCCTAAGAGTAGACGAGGCTGGTAAGAATCTTAAGCCGCCGTTATCGCTTAAGGAAAGAGTTAGGGTTCTAGATGCGCATGCAAAAATCAAACCATGAGTGTCTTTCAAGAAAACATAATTGTAGAAGGGAAACTGTAGAAAAGAATGGAGTAAAAAGTATACCTGATGCTTAGCCTGCAAGACGTCCCAAACCTCAAAACTGAAAAGGGAATCAGTTTTACGGAAACTCGGAAAGAACACAAATAAAAAATTTTAGAGCTCAAAGAAACAGAGAAAGGAAACAAATAAGAACGAAGTGTACGATCCTTCTCTGGTTCCCCAAATTTCAAAGTTCAAATTGAGCTTCGCTCACCCTCTCTCTGCTTGTCTTCACTTCAGTCGTCGTATGGTCATGGACGACGAATTGTGTGATGGACAAACCACAGATCGTTTTCTTACAAAATTGAAAATCCGAAACTCACAGTTGGCTTCACTCTCCAAAACCCTAACTTTGCCCGCCTGAAACCCTTCTCCTCTTCTTTCATTCCTCGATTTCAACCTCCGTCGCAGGCCAAGCTCGCGAATTGAGAAACGGTGAGGGTTTGGTGTTGAAAATTTAAATTCATTTAAAATATTTGATTCAAAATATTTGTATTCTTTATTAAAAGGTTTATTAGAGGGTTTTGTCGCTTTCTAATAGACACCTAAATGACCAATGAGTGTACCTATTAGAAGATTTGTTTGACTGGTCAACAAACAATTCTTACGGAAAAATGCATGTTTTATGGGCATATCCTTTGGAGACATCCCTTTGGGGTGCATTTTCTTCTCCTATATAAAGAGAAGAGTCTTGTCCATTTCTCTAATAATTTTTGAGAAAACTTTTTTGTTTTTCTCTCAGTTTTGTTTCTCCGCTGTTTATATCCAATTGAATGCAACTCTCCGTGCCTTTAGTAGCCTAGTATTTGAAGTGCATCGTTACTAGTTAGCTTTTAACCGGAGCGCTATTTTATCTTAGAGGCTGATTCGCAAGGGCCCGGCTACACTATAGGGGGCGTCTACAGTCTTAAGGAGAGTGACTTTTGTCACAACTCAGCTCCACTGTTTGTTTTATTTTTTTCATGTTTTTCAGGCTTATGATGCGTTATATGGTGCTTGAGATTGTCGTCATTGAACTCGGTTTGTCTACATTAAGATAAGTAATCTAACCCCTTAGTTACATATATATTGATATGTATGTTTTAGAAGATTGTTTCCAACATTTGGGAGATGGAGCGAATAGGTTGCTAGAAAATTTGGGGAAGTCGGAGAGATCTTTGAGATGGGTGGTGAGGCACCATGGTCGTGGCTGGCGCCGATAAGCAAACGATCAAAGGGGATTTTCCCCTATTTTCCTTTCTGGTTTCTTATTTCACGTTTAGGATTGAAGGGTTTCAAACCCTAAACAATTTGGGGAAGAAGATGAGGGCAATTTGGTCATTTAAATCAAAATTCTAACGTTTAACGTCTACAATTAATGAAGTGGGTGTTTTTGTTACTTAGTTTGGAAAGCAGGGGAGGTACGTGGAATTTCCCAAACCTCACGGGTGAAAGTGTATATAAGTCATATCTCAGGGGAGGTACATGATATTTTTCCTAAATATTTTTCAATGAGTGTAAATATTGTCATTTAACCTATGTACGTACTTGAAATCTATGTATTACAACGACACATTTTATAATGATCTAATGATATGTCACTTTCAAATTATTTTTGAATTAAACCATCCATGCAAATAATTGCGAGGGATAGAGAGAGAGAGAGAGAAGTTTAAAAACAAGGAGAAAAATAGGTAAATATGCATGATAGAAGTAGGTGGACGGGATCTGGCTTCTCTCCACGGAGCTCAGCGTCCAGGGAATGCCCAGGTGGGCATCCAACGGTTGGGCTGTGCCACACACATCCCGACATATATACAGTAAACCATCGAGATGTATGTGACACAGCCCAATAGCTGAATACCCCCTGGACACTCTCTGGCACTGGGCCATTTGGAGAGGAGCTAAATCCAGGTGGACGGAGGTGTGGAAAGAAAAATAAAGATAGAAATTTGAGATGTAAAAGATGCAGATGAAATAGGTGGGAATCCTAGATACTTTAGAATGGGAAGATAGTTAAAAGGGGTAAAAGAAAAACCATTCAAACATTTCTTCATATGATTTGAGAAAAAAGATCCCAAGCGTTCCTAGCTCCATCGCGCGTATCCCTATTGTGTGAAAACCTTCGGTGCTTGGTTCGCCCGTGGATGAACCTGCAAGAACCAAGCAATGAGCGCAAGAGGGCCGGTGTGGCTCCGGCCTAGGACTCTCCGATGCTCAAGTCGGGTCTCCAACACGACAGCGTAATCGCGTAGTAGAAAGCAAGATGCGGAATAGTGCTCCATACACAGGTATTTATAGGGTAAGGAGGAGATGAGACGGTTTGGAAGAGTCCTAGTATGGTAGGAGTCCTTCTTTCGGAAGGTTCTCTCGCGTAGAGCGGAGTGGAGAGTTATTTTCGGGTCGGACTCTTATTAAGGTAAGAGTCCATGTGTGGTGCGATTCCGTGTCGCTCCGGATCGTGGTTCGGTCCTTATCCCGTGATTCTCGGGATGTCGACGTGGCCTGGAGATCCCGGTGGGGGCTATGAGAGCTTCAATGGAGGAGGGCTCGGCCTACGAGGTCGGCCCATGGGGTCGGCAATGGAGGTCGAGCTCGGGAGGTTGGTCTCGGCCATGAGCTCGGCTAGGTGTCTATGGCTGACCCGTATAATCTCGGCCTCAGCCACCGGCTAGCTCGCTCAAAACAGGCTTTGTCAGGTGACTTATTGGATATGGGGTCGGCCCAATTTCCTGCTCGGCCCAACTCGGTTCTCGGACTGAAGTCGGGTCGGCCACATGGTAGCCTCTGATAGGTGGGGTGTTTTATGCCTCATCACAGGCCCCCCCACTCATCAGGTGTCGACTCGACGTTGATGAGTGAAGTTTCCTGGACACTCTCTGGCACTGGGCCATTTGGAGAGGAGCTAAATCCAGGTGGACGGAGGTGTGGAAAGAAAAATAAAGATAGAAATTTGAGATGTAAAAGATGCAGATGAAATAGGTGGGAATCCTAGATACTTTAGAATGGGAAGATAGTTAAAAGGGGTAAAAGAAAAACCATTCAAACATTTCTTCATATGATTTGAGAAAAAAGATCCCAAGCGTTCCTAGCTCCATCGCGCGTATCCCTATTGTGTGAAAACCTTCGGTGCTTGGTTCGCCCGTGGATGAACCTGCAAGAACCAAGCAATGAGCGCAAGAGGGCCGGTGTGGCTCCGGCCTAGGACTCTCCGATGCTCAAGTCAGGTCTCCAACACGACAGCGTAACTGCGTAGTAGAAAGCAAGATGCGGAATAGTGCTCCATACCTGGGTATTTATAGGGTAAGGAGGAGATGAGACGGTTTGGAAGAGTCCTAGTATGGTAGGAGTCCTTCTTTCGGAAGGTTCTCTCGCGTAGAGCGGAGTGGAGAGTTATTTTCGGGGTCGGACTCTTATTAAGGTAAGAGTCCATGTGTGGTGCGATTCCGTGTCGCGCTGGGATCGTGGCTCGGTCCTTATCCCGTGATTCTCGGGATGTGCTGACGTGGCCTGGAGATCCCCGGTGGGGGGCTATGAGAGCTTCAATGGAGGAGGGCTCGGCCTACGAGGTCGGCCCATGGGGTCGGCAATGGAGGTCGAGCTCGGGAGGTTGGTCTCGGCCATGAGCTCGGCTAGGTGTCTATGGCTGACCCGTATAATCTCGGCCTCAGCCACCGGCTAGCTCGCTCAAAACAGGCTTTGTCAGGTGACTTATTGGATATGGGGTCGGCCCAATTTCCTGCTCGGCCCAACTCGGTTCTCGGACTGAGGTCGGATCGGCCACGTGGTAGCCTCTGATAGGTGGGGTGTTTTATGCCTCATCACAGGCCCCCCCACTCATCAGGTGTCGACTCGACGTTGATGAGTGAAGTTTCCTGGACACTCTCTGGCACTGGGCCATTTGGAGAGGAGCTAAATCCAGGTGGACGGAGGTGTGGAAAGAAAAATAAAGATAGAAATTTGAGATGTAAAAGATGCAGATGAAATAGGTGGGAATCCTAGATACTTTAGAATGGGAAGATAGTTAAAAGGGGTAAAAGAAAAACCATTCAAACATTTCTTCATATGATTTGAAAAAAAGATCCCAAGCGTTCCTAGCTCCATCGCGCTTATCCCTATTGCTACCCTTTGGAAATTAATAAGGCCTTGCCACAATAGTAAAACGGCCTACATGTGGAGGTCCCATGACGTTTGACACTTTTGACTATATCCTTCCCCACTGTTTTGTAGTGCTCGACACAGTCAAATACGTCATAAATATTGTGGTGTGTGTTGTGAGGGATCTTTTATCTTCTCAATTTGCCAATCCGTATTTGACGGCAAGTACATCTAATAGAGGGAGATGGAAATGACTATCTTACCCTTTGTTCAAATACACTATCCGAGGTGAGATCCATCTTCCTTTATTAGATGTACTTAATGTCAAGTATGATCCGGCAAATTGAGAGGATAAAAATTCTGTGTATATCCGCCATTTTGTAATCCTAAAAGTCAATTAATCATTTGGGATTAATGTGTGGTTTGTGTGATTACACTTTCATTAAAAAAAAATGTACGTCATAAATATGATAGGATTGAGATAGACATTCCACCCAGTACTACCTTTGCTTCTTTCTTCACCACACCATTTCGCTTCTTATCCTTTAAATGCCCACCACCACCTCCCTCTTCTCTGTCAAGTAGCTCCTGTAGTTGAGGTGTTCCAAATATTCTCTCTCTCTCTTTTGTGTGTTTGTGAAAGAAGTGATGAGAGAAAGTGGGTTCATTTCAATTGTGATATTGTGCATTTTGGTTGTATTATGGTGGGGATGGAAAGTGTTGGAATCGATATGGTGGAGACCCAAGAAGCTGGAGAGGCTTCTCAAGGAACAAGGCATAAAGGTCACTCCTTACAATTTACTGTTTGGTGATTTGAAAGAGAACATGAGGCTGCTCGAGGAAGCTCGGTCCAAGCCCATGAACCTATCCCATGATATTGTTCCACGTGTGTTGCCCTTTCATCTTCAAACCATACATAAGTTAGGTATGTTTTGCCGGATCCGACTCCTCTTCTTTCGCCTGCCCGGTACTACCGTGCACCCCCACACACAAGTGTAAAAAATAACTTTGTAAACTTTTTACAAAACATTACACTGGATTCAGATTTGTTTTTAATCATACACAGACTCTCGTTCATCGATTTCTCCAAGAGGGTAGTGAATTCCATGTTGAGCAGTCTTTTATTCACTATACGATACCATGAATCCAAGACACCGATATGTAGTTCGAGAGACATCAACCATTGGTGTGCCGAAACCTGTGATACATTATGGCAACGACAAAGACCTCTTAGATCAAAGGGCCAATCAAATTCTTAAAAAGAAAATATCTTTTCTCAACTGCTGTCAGTAACATATTCGAAACTCTTCAAGTGATTCATACTCACAATTAAGGAGTATGATGTAGGCCCATCCTGCAACGTAAAACTAATTGAAGCCCAAATTGATCCGAATCAAAATTCCACCATAGAATTATTTTGTTCTCATCATGGATTAGTGTTCCAATGCTTCAAGAAATACATCAATCCGGGTTCAGACGAAAGAGATATGACCTAAATGACGGAGGTTGTGCATTGTGTTCAAAATCTTGTTTCTACACAAGCAGTGAGTTTACGTACATTTTAAAATATATTACATTTAGAATTTGCAAAGACCAATTCATGAAAGTCATAGATCATTGAGTGCTCTTTTCAACTCCACCATAATCAGATTAATCCGACATCGAGAGCATGAGATATCCGTTTTGTATCGAGACTGCACAGTTCAATCCGCCCAAATGAATTCAAACCTAAGATCAAGAACTTGCCCAAGAAAGGCTGGCCCTTAACTAAGTCCAACTCAAGCCCACGACCACCATGCAGAAAAGGAACCTGCTCAAGATCAACAAGAGTCTTGCTAGTGGAGATTCGCTACAATGCCTTAAACTACCCTAGTGGATTGATGATGTGGAGAGATTCCTTAGTGGATGATGATGATGTGGCACTCTCCTTCAATACACTCTCTTGCAAATTGCATCAAAGAACCTTGAAACAATCTACCATTTCTTGAGAGTCGAGACTAGTCCTTATGTCTTAAAACAATCTCTCATATGTCTTGAGACTAGTTCCTATGTCTTAAGTATTTGTTTTCATTTATTTCTTTCTAAAGTCTTCTATGTAATTTCAGTCCTTAGATCTCATGGGCATGTTAGTTTTTGCACTAGCTATTGTAAGCTTATAAAATGCCACTAATTAATCATGGGAATCCTAGATATTTTAGAAAATACAGAAATTGGATCATTTGCACGTATTTGAACGTACATCTCATAGCCAATCACATTTTTATTTTGTTTCCATAAATACCCCTCTTCCCCTTATAATCACCACTTGTTCAAACATACAAACTTGTCTTCATGATGCGAGGACAAGATCTCAAGCGTTCCTTGCTCCATCGATCGTATCCCTATCACTGTTAGGGATTTAGGTATCATCGTCAAAAGCTAGTCATCGGTCAAACAAAAATTTCTACGCCTCGATTCGAATACCACTTTTTAGGGACTGGGGTCTCATCTTTAAAAGCTAGCCGTTAAGGAGAGGGTGTCCAAGTACCTATTAACCCACCCATATCCCCTTTCATATTCAATGTGAGACTATTTTTTTTACTTTATGCGTGGATATCCCAACAATCTCTTCACTAGTACTTCGTATAATGAATAGAACCAAAGAGGAAAAGAAAATTCTACACCCACCTTTTTTTTAACGCAACATATATTTTTAGGTAAATTTATCAAAACAAGCCGGTGACTTGGGTACCAAGAAACCGATTCAAGTTTGAGTGGGGCCTCCACCCTTTTTCACGTGAGGAGGAACCCATCAATCACTACCCTTGGAAATTAGGCTTTTTTGTTGCCACAATAAATAGTGTGTTGCAGGCAGGCCTGGATTGGGTTAGCGTAAACATGTGGAGGTCTCATGTCGTTTGACTATATCCTTCCCCATAAAGGCATGATCCCATGGTTTTTGTAGCGCTCGACGCAGTCAAATACGTCATAAACATATTAGAGATACACATTCCGCCCGGCACGTACCACACCATTCTGCTCTTTATCCTTTAAATGCCCCTTACCTCCCTCTTCTCTCTCGTATGTGTGTGTGTGAGAGCGTGAAAGAAGAGATGGGAGAAACTGTGTTCTTTTCAATGGTGACATTATGCATTTTAGTTGTATTATGGTGGGGATGGAAGGTGTTGGAATGGATATGGTGGAGACCCAAGAAGCTGGAGAGGCATCTCAAGGAACAAGGCATCAAAGTCACTCCTTACAAGTTACTGGTGGGTGACCTGAAAGAGTTTCTGAGTCTGTTCAAAGAAGCGAAGTCCAAGCCCATGAACCTATCCCATGATATTGTTCCACGTGTATTTCCCTTTCATCTTCAAACCATACTGAAATATGGTATGTTTTAACTCCAATTTTATTTTCTCTGCAATTGTTCTTTCTTTGGGTAACAATGGAAGGTGATGTTTTCGAAAATCACAAGACTTTTAATTATGTTCTTTTAAGCCCTGAAAATACATTATATGCCTAAGGTAAATTACACATCACCCTTTGGTTTTCAAACGAAACTCAGATCATCCCCTGGTTTTTGAAAAAACTCAAATCACCCCCTATGCAGTAACGGTGTTAGTCTGCTGTTAGTTATTGGTGTGAAAGGATTATTTTGCCCTTGTACTGAAACATTATAATTAAATTTACAATACATTGCTAAAGGGTAGTTTAGAGATTTAAATTTATTTAATTGGGTGACATCATCACTTAATTAACGACATAAAACTAACGTTAAGGACTAATTTGTCATATTGGGGTCTAAACCAGGGGGTGATTTGAGTTTCATTTGAAAACTACGAGGTGACGTGTAATTTACCCTTATATTTATATGAGTAAAATTAAGAGAATTAATTGTTGATAATTGAAATTTGAAAATGCAGGTAAAAACTCTGCCTTTTGGTTTGGAACAACTCCAAGATTGTATATAATGGATCCTAACCTAATTAGGGAGATTATGAGCAACAAGTTTGGTCACTTTGCGAAGATCAAAGGTTTTCGACTTGCACGGTATTTTATAGGTGGAGTTGCAGTCTATGAGGGTGAGAAATGGGCAAAACATAGACGGATTATAAACCCTGCCTTTCATGTGGAAAAACTAAAGGTTTCTTCTATATCTTTGACATTTCCTTCTAATCCTTTTAAATGGATACATTTTCTGTAGTAGCTTTTCCATGCTATTGTGAAATTGTTGATAGATTGTATCTTTTTCTTCTTTGTTAATTATTAAAGCGAATGTTATCGGCATTTTATACAAGTTCGAATGAGATGGTCAACAAATGGGAGAAATTGGTTACATTAGAAGGGTCTTGTGAATTGGATGTGTGGCCAGAACTCCAAAATTTAACAGGGGATGTCATCTCTAGGGCAGCATTTGGTAGCTCCTACGAAGAAGGTAAACGGATTTTCAAATTACAAGATGAGCAAGGCGAACTCATCATCAGGGCTTTTCAAACTGCATTCATCCCTGGTTTTAGGTATAATTCATCTTTCTTATCTACTTGAATTTGTTTGCACATTTTCTAGATTCAAATCAAATAACCAATATCCATTTTCAATAGCTACATATATAGGAAGGAGGGGGAGAATTATTACCTCAATTTGCCTGCCCGTCAATTTCCTCAATTCCCTCTAATAAAGGGAGGTGGATCCCACCCGGGCAGTGTGTTCGGGCAGGGGGTAAGGTGATCATTTCCACCCGTTATTAGATGGAATTCAGGAAATTGAGGGGGCAGGTAAATTGAGGGAATAAAGATCCATACCCTAGCTCTTTTGAACAAAAATGATAAATGTGTTCTTGAAGTATGACATTGATAACTCATACATAAACAATATATAATTCAAATCATGACATAAAATGTTGTTGGGGTGCAATGTCTTGTATTTCGTTACTTGTATTAGTGGACTTATTCTAAATGACCGTTAAGAGGCCGTAGGGTCTGAAAGTGTACCTATTTAGGGTTTCACTATATATTTGTAGCGAGACAGTTTTCTCTATAATCAATCTGAGAGAGCTAGGTATGAGGACAAGAGATTGTAATGTTATTTTCCAATATTGATAGTGAAGCAAACTCATCTCTCGTGGACATAGGCAATCTTGCCGAACCACTTACATCTTTGTGCACATCGTTTACAAATGCTAAGTCATGAGTCACGACTTGACCCACGGTCAAGCTCATTCATGTTTAAATTTATTCCTTTTGTGCCAAAAGAAAAGGTGACAGGTGTCAAGATAATTTCTTTTTTCTATTGTTGCCCTCACCAATATAATTATGTTTGTAGTTTGCTGCCAACGAAAAAGAACAGAAGAATAAAAGAAATTGACAGAGAAGTTCGAACCCTTTTAATGGGTATCATCAACAAAAGACAACAGACTATGAAGGTTGCAGAAGCCAGCAATGATGACTTGTTAGGGTTGTTACTTGAATCCAACGATAAAGAAATTCAAGAAAATAAAAACAAGAAGAATGTTGGGATGAGCATCGAAGAGGTCATCCAAGAATGTAAACTATTCTACTTTGCAGGGCAAGAAACCACATCTGTTCTCCTTGTTTGGACAATGGTTGTATTAAGTATGCATTCAGAATGGCAAGTGCGTGCTAGGGAAGAAGTCTTACAAGTCTTTGGGAAGAACAAACCGGATTATGATGGATTAAATCACCTCAAAATTGTAAGGACTTGCTTTCAGTTCCCATCTGTTTTAGATATATATATAGGGATCGTGATCTTTTACGGCGCGCTGTCCGTAGCGGCATGTGCAGCACAGACAAAGCATCGCGCGCAATGTTCACCTTACCTCTGCCCGAGCGCCTTGCCCAAGCAGGGGTAAGGCGGACATTGCGCGTGACACTCTGTCTCGGTCGCATAGGCCGCTACTAGTGGTGCAAGTGTGGCCCTATCGACCCGAACCCGCCCTAGCCCACCCTGAGCCCGAATAGGGCCTGGGTTGAAATATTTGGCCCTAAGGACGGGCCAGGGATGAAAATTTATGACCCTGAGTCAGGGTCCGGTCGGGTTAGGGTTGAGGCCTCAGGCTAAGCTTGGCCCGGCCTAGCCCGGCCCGACCCTGATTTAAGTTATATTATAAAATATATATTGGTATAATATATACATTATAAACTTTAAATGTCACCTATATTTTTTTATATAATATATTATATATGAAGACAATAAGTGATATAATATATTTTATTATAGTGTTATTTTATGTAAAATTGATAATATTCTTCCCGGCCCATTCCAGTCCATGCATTTCTTTCCCCTGCCCCATGATCAAGGTCAATCAAGGTCAGCCCAGCCCGACCCTGAGGGTTGGTCAGGGTTGGAATTTTTTGGCCCTGAGTCAGGGTCAGGTTGGGCCTGGGCCCAACTAAGGGGACTCAGGGTCAGGCTAGGGTTGTATAAAGCCCGACCCAACCCGACCCTGATGTAGACCTAACTGCTACGAGTAGCGTGCCGTAGAGGATCTGTATTGTATATATGGACTCTATTAAATTTAGAACATAGTTTTTCTAACCTTTTCTTTTCTTAATTAATCCTCCATTAATGCAGGTTACCATGATTTTGTATGAGGTTCTTAGATTATATCCACCAGTTTTATCTCTTGATCGGTGTACATACAAGAACATAAAACTAGGAGAAATATCTCTTCCCCCTGGAATACAACTAATGTTACCAATAGTCCTTCTTCACCATGATCAAGAAGTATGGGGTGAAGATGCAAAAGAATTCAAACCAGAGAGATTTGCAGAAGGAATCTCAAAAGCCACAAAGAATCAAGTCTCATTTTTCCCATTTGGTTGGGGTCCTCGAATATGCATTGGACAACAATTTGCGTTGACAGAAGCAAAAATGGCTTTAGCAATGATTTTACAGAGATTTGCTTTTGAACTTTCTCCATCCTATGCTCATGCTCCTACCACTATAATAACTCTTCATCCACAGCATGGTGCTCAAATCATATTACATAAACTATAGAATCATCGTTTCTTGGTGATCTCAATCATTGGAATCTTTCATTGTAACTTATTTTGATAGTTTAATGTGTTTTGTACCAAATATATAATGTTTACATGTATTTGAAAAGGGATTTTCTTATTAACATTACGTCAAATAATTTGTTAATTACTTACTTTTTAACCCTTTTCTTCATATTACATTAAATATTTTCTAATGAGTGTAAATATTGTCATTTAACCTATGTACGTACTTGAAATCTGTGTATTACAACGACCCATTTTATAGTGATATAATGATATGTCATTTTCAAATTATTTTTGAATTGAACCATCCATGCAAATAATTGTGAAGGATAGAGAGAGAGAGAGAAGGGCTAAAAAATATGGAGAAAAAAAAAGATAAATATGCATGATAGAAGTAGGTGAACGGGATCTGACTTCTCTCCAGGGAGCTAAGCATCCAGAGAGTGCCTAAGTGGGTATCTAACGGCTGGACTATACCGTACACATCTTGGCATATGTACAGTAAACCATCAGGATGTGTGTGGCACAGTCCAATGGCGAAATAACCCCCTTGGGCACTCCTTGCCACTGGGCCGCCTAGAGAGGAGCTCAATCCAGGTGGGTGAGGGTGTGGAATGAAAGATAAATATAAAAATTTGGGATGCAAAAGATGAAGATGAAATAGGTGGGAATCCTAGATATTTTAGAATGGGAAGATAATTAAAAGGGGTAACAGAAAAACCATTCAAACATTTCTTCATATGATGTGAGAAAAAGATCCCAAGCGTTCCTAGCTCCATCGCGCGTATCCCTATCACTACCCTTGGAAATTAATAAGGCCTTGCCACAATAGTAAAACGGCCAACATGTGGAGGTCCCATGACATTTGACACTTTTGACTATATATCCTTCCCCACTGTTTTGTAGCGCTCGATGTATTTAAATACGTCATTAATATTGTGATGTGTGTTGTGTATATTCATCATTTTACGGTCTTAAAAATTGATTAACTTTTTGAAATTGATGTGTAATTTGTGTGAGTACATTTTTATTAAAATTTAATGAAAAAATACGTCATAAATTTGATAGGATAGGGATGCAGATTCCACCCAGTACCTTTGCTTCTTTCCTCACCACACCATTTCGCTTCTTATCCTTTAAATGCCCACTTCTCACTTCTCTCTTCTCTCTGAAATAGCTCCTGTAGTTGAGGTGTTCCTAGAGGTCTCTCTCTCTCTCTCTCTCTCTCTCTCTTTTTCTTGTGTGTGTTTGTTAAAGAAGTGATGCAAGAAAGTGGGTTCAGTTTAATGGTGATATTGTGCATTTTGGTTGTATTATGGTGGGGATGGAAGGTGTTAGAATCGATATGGTGGAGACCCAAGAAGCTGGAGAGGCTTCTCAAGGAACAAGGCGTGAAGGTCACTCCGTACAATTTACTGTTTGGTGATTTGAAAGAGAACATGAGACTGCTCAAGGAAGCTCGGTCCAAGCCCATGAACCTATCCCATGATATCGTTCCACGTGTGTTGCCCTTTCATCTTCAAACTGTACGCAAGTTAGGTATGTTTTGCCAGATCCGATTCTTCTACTTCTACCTACCCGGTACTACTATGCGTCCCTACACGCAAGCATGGCGGCAAGTACTGCCTTACCGTCGCTCGGATAGGGGTAAGGCGGTACATTCCGCCTTGCTTTTGTGTGGGGGGCGCACACGATAGTAGGGATAGGCGAAAGTAGAGGAGTCGAATTGATCTGCTTCCGATTTAAAATTTTCTTTGCAATTTTTTTTTTTGGTTTTATGAATAGTTATGTAACAATGGAAGGTGATCACAAGCCAAATCTTAGCGATCTATTTTTACTATTTTTTTTTTTTTTTGGAAAAAAGAACTCTGTGCAGGAGTGTGGCCTACACCAACACTCCCATGACTCCATCTCCCTCCTCCCCATTTGAAATAAATTCATTTTTTTTTTCTCCCAGGTTCCTTGCCCGGTATGGTTGTTCGGTTCTTCTCATAGGGGAGCCGAAAATGACGACTTCACCCCACCCGGGCAGTGTGTTCGGGCAGGGGGTTAGGTCGTCATTTCAGATCCCCTATAAGAGCAACTGGACAACCGTACCGGGTAGGGAACCCGAGAGGATAATGAACCTTATTTTGAGGAGGAGAGAGATAGACACTTAGACACATGGGAGTGCTGGCGTAAGCCATACTCTCGGGCAGGAAACTATTTTTCTTCTTTTTTTAATCTAGAACGTTTGTTCCCAATCTGAGTTGGAAGAGTACACAAATAATGTCATAAAGTATTGGTACACATGTATGGACATACACGGAATGTGTGCAAAAAATAAGAAATCATCAATAGTATAAGTAATGGATCTGGTACGGATTTGGTTCTTCTCTTTTTCACTCGCTTTTAAGTTCTTTTAAACCCTAAAAGAACTTATATTATTATGGGTGAAAGAAAATTAGTTGTTGATAATTGAAATTTGAAACTGCAGGTAAAACCTCTGCATTTTGGTTTGGAACAAATCCAAGATTGTATATTATGGATCCTAACCTAATAAGGGACATTATGAACAAGTTTGATCAGTTTGTGAAGATCAAAGGAAATCGACTAACGCGGCTTTTTATTGGTGGACTTGCTACCTATGATGGTGAGAAATGGGCCAAACACAGAAGGATTATAAACCCAGCCTTTCATGTGGAAAAACTAAAGGTTTCTTCTATATGTTTGACATTTCCTTCTATTCCTTTTAAATGGATACATTTTCTGTGGTAGCTTTTCCATGCTTTTGTGATATTGCTGATAGATTGTATCTTCTTCTTCTTTGTTAATTGTTAAAGCGAATGTTATCAGCATTTTATACAACTTCTAATGAGATGGTCAGCAAATGGGAGAAATTGGTTGCCTCAGAAGGGTCTTGTGAATTGGATGTGTGGCCAGAACTCCAAAATTTAACTGGGGATGTCATCTCTAGGGCAGCATTTGGTAGCTCCTATGAAGAAGGTAAACGGATATTCAAATTGCAAGGTGAGCAAGCTGAGCTCTTCATCCAGTCTTTTCAGACAGCATTCATCCCTGGTTTTAGGTACAATTTATGTTTCTTATCTCTTTTCCTATTGGGTATTACTAGTGTTGCACAAAGAAAGGTGCCCGAGGGTGTTCCTCAAACACTACAACCTTAAAACTAGATCAGACTAGAAACGATTATGAAAAACGAAGATCACTCTTTAGGGCTTCTTGATTTCTCTATTGATGAAATATTTCAATCGAATTACATGGGTGCAAGGACCCCTATTTATACAAGTTTCTCTTTTCAGCCCTCTTTCTCTGAACCTTTCTTGGATCCGCCAGATGGCTTTCCTTCTTTGTAAGGTGATTCCCCTGTGCTTGGATTAGGAAACCCTTCAAGAAAGGGAGATCCTCTCCTCAGATCCCAGGATCCGGAATCTTCTCGTACGCGGATTACGTTTACCAGCCTCCATCCACTAGGGCGCTCCAAACAGATCTTGTTGACGTATCTAGACCAATACAACGGTTTCGCTAGTGGTCCGATCTATTCTACACGTGGTCTAGTGGCTTGGACTCCAAGCCACTCCACGTGCCATCCTCGGATTGGGTAGATAAAATATGGTGTATCAACTAGCAATAAACCAATATCCATTTTCAATTGCTTCATTTGATCCTTGTCCTCACCAATGTTATTGTGTGTACAGTTTTCTGCCAACGAAAAGGAACAGAAGAATGAAAGAAATTGACAGAGAAGTTCGAACCCTTTTAATGGGTATCATCAACAAAAGACAGAAGACTATGAAAGTCGCAGAAGCCAACAACGATGACTTGTTAGGGTTGTTACTTGAATCCAATGATACAGAGATTCAAGAAAATAAAAACAAGAAGAATGTTGGGATGACCATAGAAGAGGTGATACAAGAATGTAAACTATTCTACTTTGCAGGGCAAGAAACCACTTCTGTTCTTCTTGTTTGGACAATGGTTGTATTAAGTATGCATTCTGAATGGCAAGTGCGTGCGAGGGAAGAAGTTTTACAAGTCTTTGGGAAGAACAAACCGGGTTTTGATGGACTAAATCACCTCAAAATTGTAAGGACTTGCTTTCCCATCAGTTTCAGATACATATAGAGTTTATTAAATTTAAAACAGAGTTTTTTCTGAACTTTCCCTAATCCTCCATTGCAGGTTACCATGATTTTATATGAGGTTCTTAGATTATATCCACCATTGTTATTTCTTGATCGGTGTACATACAAGAACATAAAACTTGGAGAAATATCTCTACCCCCTGGAATACAAGTCATGTTACCTATAGTCCTTCTTCACCATGATCATGAGGTATGGGGTGAAGATGCAGAAGAATTCAAGCCAGAGAGATTTGCAGAAGGAATTTCAAAGGCCACAAATAATCAAGTTTCATTTTTCCCATTTGGTTGGGGCCCTCGAATATGCATTGGGCAACAATTTGCGATGACTGAAGCAAAGATGGCCCTAGCAATGGTTCTACAAAGATTTGCTTTTGAACTTTCTCCATCCTATGCTCATGCTCCTACCACTGTAGTAACTCTTCATCCACAGTATGGTGCTCAAATCATATTACATAAACTGTAGAATCATATCTTCATAATCATCATTTCTTGGTGATCTATCAATTGAAACTTTCATTGTGTTTTATTTTTATAGTTTAATGGGTTTTGTACCAAATTAATATACCAAGTTTACATGTATTTGAAAAGGGATTTTCTTATCGATACCCTTCAAGGTGTCAAATAATTTGTTACCATACTTTTTAACCTTTTTTGGTATTACATACAATATTTTTCAAATAGGGTTAAATATTGTCATTTAACCTATGTACTCAAAATATGTGTATGACAACAACGCTATTTGATAATGACATAATAATATGTCGTTTTCAAATTATTTCAAAAAACCCTTTGTACCTTTTAATTTAAAGAACTTCTAAGAATAAAATACGGGGTAATTAAAAGGTGTCAAGTTCTAAATACACTTATAGAGGTGTTACTGTTAGCAACAAAAGAAAGAATATAGTTATTGTTGTAACAATTATTTGTGACGTGTCCAAAAGTCACAAGATAGAGAGAATTGCCAAATAACTTGAAGTCATCCAAGTTTCGCAAGGAGGCTGTTTCCAAACTTGAATCCGTGACTACTTGGTCACAAAGGAGCAACCTTACCATTGCAACAAAATCCAACCTTTTTGTAGGATTTTCTACATACCCACTTTAAATATTGTCACATGAACAAATAATGTGGCTATTCTAGGTTGGATAGAAAGTACATAATCTAGATTAATGACGAATAAAAATCCTCTATAGTGCAACATCTTGCTGTGCGGCCTCCATAGGGTGCCATGTGGAGATAGGGAATCGTGTGGTTGAGAAATACTTAGATGAAATACCCATAGCTATGACCCGGTTGAGATTTTACCTGCCCGAACCCTGAAGAGAAATCGTGTTGAAAACGAGAACAAGGTTTTAATGGAAAATAGAATCCAAACCCCGTCTCTCAAGTTCGATGAGAAGGCCTGAATTGAATCCAAGCTCAATGGTTTCAATGGGTTTCATGGTGTTTTTTATGCAATGAGAAACATGAGCTCAATGGGTTCAAGTTTTGCAAGGAGGCTGTTTCCAAACTCGAATCCATGACCATTTGGTCACGAGGGAGCAACCGTACCATTGCAACAAGACCTAACCTTTTTGTAGGATTTTCTACATACCCACTTTAAATATTGTCACATGAACAAATAATGTGGCTATTCTAATGTTGGATAGAAAGTACATAATCTAGATTAATCACACGTTAATGTTCAAAGCTTAATTCAATCAAGGGAAGGGGTTCTCTAAGCAAACAACAAATTTTGTTAATATATTTTAGGGTAGAACACCACTGGATCATGTCCAAGGCGTGGACACTACGCCTACACACAACCAGGCATGTAATGACCGCCCAGCCCCAACCCCTGCCGTGGCGCGTGGAATTTCTGCCTTGGATTGGGGGTTGGGCGGTCATTCCATGCCCAGCTGTGTCTTGGAGTAGTATCCATGCCTTGGACACATCCGATTAGTGTTCTTTATCCCTATATTTTATTTCTATTTTAAATCTATTATCTAAAAAAAAAAAAAAAATTTCACGAACACCCCCTATAAGTATATATCGTATATCACGGATACCTAAAAAATGTCAAAATATCATAGACACCCCTTACTTTATGACTTTGTTTCAACTTAGTCCACTCTCTTAGGTGTGTGCAGTTATACAAGTCAAAAAATAAAATTCAACAAGACGAAGTTAATGTAGGCCAGGCAGCGTCAGCAACCACAACAACAAAAAACAACATCACACTGATAATTCATTAAAATTGTATTAAACAGTAAAATTGAAAACAAATCTTCCAGAACAAACCCCTTCCCCAACCAAAAGAAAAGGATCTTTTGCAGAAGCCTACGTCGTGAGTCTTTAAACTTAAAACCAAACCTGATAAATGACCATGCATTTGTAGCTCTCGCAACTCATCTCTTCTTCTCTGCTACATCCTGTCCTGCAGTCTTCTTCCGTCTTCAGAGCATGGAAATTGAAGAAAAAATAGCGTTGATTGCAGAAGTCCCGTTCCCTGTTCTTGCTTCTTCCGCCTTTAGAACAACGAAGACAATGAAGAGAATGATTTGTAATTTGGGGTTTTGATCCTTAAGGGTGTTATGGAAAATTCACCTTGTGATAAGGTTATTTTCGTCATTATAAGTAGGTTGGTATCCCACTCTGGCCAAAAGAAAATCCAAATGAGGGTAGTAGATTGATTTGATTGACTCAGGTCGAATTTAGAACATTCCTCTCATTAAAACTATGTTAAGATTAATGTTCATCTTTTAACACCATTGAAAAAGAAAAAGAGAAATCATTAATCATCAATACATTGGGTTTTTTTTGGTAAGAATCAATACTTTTGGGGTTTTCTTCAAATGCCCTCTCTCAAATTATCTAAATATACAAATGCCCCCTGACCTTTCACTAATTTTTAATGCATCTCTACGTTCCAAACTATATAACACTCTAGTCCTCCCCGTTAATTTGGGACGCTATGTTTTAACGTTTGGCATTTTTTAAATACGGTTAGACCATTCTACCCTTGATAGGGTAAGGAGACAAAAATACCTTTACCTGAAAAGAAAAAAAAACCTTCAACTCTTTTCCTCAAATCGTTTAGGGTTTGAAAAAAGAGGGAAAAATTGTTGTGGGCGTTTTGTTCCTCGCACTGTTCTGATGGACCTGGAGCCTGGGACGATGGACAGCCTCCAATCAGGCCCTTACGGTCAGATCTTTAGGCCTGATAACTTTGTCTTCGGGCAGTTCGGCATCGAAAATAGCTGGGCGAAGGGACACTACATGGAGGGTGCAAAACTCATCGATTCTGTTCTTGACGTTGTTCGAAAGGAAGCCGAGAACTGCAACTGCCTGCAAGATGATCCCCAAAGTACTACAATGATTCAATCTTGAGATTGAGCACAACAACCCAAACAGTAAACTCTAAACTTGAAAAATCAGAATTTAGGAGATTTTCAGTCACCGTAAAACAAAGGCTCTGATGAGCCTCAAAACCTGGTCCGAATCCTCTTGGGTGGCCCTTAGATGCCCCAAAACATGGGAGAAATCTGATGTCAAATTCTCCGATACAGCCAATCTACAAAAGTGTTCCAAAAAAGGGCTGCCATCAGGTTTATCTTGGTGATCTCTGTTAGAATAAATCGATCTGAATGGGAACAAAATCCCAAAAGCCAGGATCTCTATAAGGCGTTCAATAACACAATCAAATAAATAATAAAAAACAGGGATAAAACCACCAACCTTGTTTCGCATCCATTGTGATGATGATTGTAACGAAAAATAAAGAACAAAGATCTAGGTGCTTCCCCTCTATTCCCAAAGTAACTGGCTTGATGAAAATACCGAATGCGCAGGGACGACGATCACTGAATATCTCATTTCTTTCAAGAATGCCCTCCTCAATAGCAATTGAGAATAATAAGTTGTGATCGATAGAGGGGGATCCTAGTTCTCCTTATATAGTAATCTCTATAGGGTCTGACTCATCACAGTCACAATCTCTTGTTGTGAGTTTGACTCCAGCAGTAGTAACAACACAATATTCAAAGGAGATGAAAATCCCTCTCTATCTCAAGTTAAATCGAATTTTAGTAAGCACACAAATAATAGATGATAACAATACTTACTTGAGAAGGAAAACTGAACATAGAGAGGAAGGACAGCTTAGGCTTTCCAATGATCAGGAGGACCATGTGGTGGATTCTGATGCCTCAACCGATGATGAGCACGGTTCAGGTCTTTCCCATACACTGTTTAAGAAGAACATGATTTTTCCTCTACGTCTTTTAATCTGGTTAAGATGTTTCTTTGGATATCCTGTTTCTTGTGTAAAAATCTGTAGTTTTCTCCTCTTTTTTTGAACTCTGATTTGGGAAGGATGAATAGCAGGTTTTTCTTTTACTTTCAAATAAGGGTATTTTTGTCAGTTTTCCTTATCAATTAGAGTGTCATGTAGTTTGGACAGTAGGGGTGTATTTAGAATTAATAAAAATTCAGGGGGGCATTTGTACGTTTGGATAATATGAAGGGGGTATTTGAAGAAAACCATCTTGATTCGCCTGGAGAAATGCGACTTCGCTTTTCAAGACGGTAGTTGTTCGTTGCTTCACTCGACTTTTATAGTTCATTCCTCCTGCACCACCGCCTTCTTCTCTTTCGTTGTTCGATCCAATTGTTTCTTTGAGCTCCAATTGTTTGAGGAAATGCGGAAGAGATGATTTCGTTCATGCCGACTTCGAATTACTTCATCTTATCTTCTTTTTCCGTCGAACATTGCCCTAACTTCCGCTCTCTCTCTTTCTTGAACCACCCAAGAAGATTACCACCTTGTGTTTCTTTTGGTCTCTCTCCGGCGAAGGAATGCTGTTCTGCAGTGTCTTTTGGTCTGGAAAGGAGCAGTTTCGGGACTCCTGTTCTCTTTTTCCAGAGGAACTCTCCCTCTGGTTTAGTCCGGCGGTGCAAGAGTTTTGAGACTGAGGGGGGATTCTGATATAGAGACAGAGATTTTGGATTTCATGGTAAAATCTGATAACCCAGTCGTTTTTCCGACCAAGAAAGATTTGACTAATGCTGGGAGAATGGATTTGGTGGAGGCCATTGCCAAGCAAGGCGGTTGGCTTAAATTTGGCTGGGACTCGGAGGAGGAGGACGAGGAGACAGTTCAAGAGGATGAGTTTCAAGGTTCAATTCTAATAATGGCAAAAGAAGTTGAGGATGGTTCAGTTCATAGAGCTACAAGAAGCTTGAAACAGAGGTTTGAGGGCGTTCAAGTTGGAAGTTCTGAGATTGAACTGTCCTATGCCTGTCTTTCTTATCTGGCTTCTGCTTCTGATGAATTATCGTGGGGCTTCTATTTTCATATTTCCTTTTCTGTTTCTTTATGCTTCTGAAGATTCTTGATTTTCTTTCTGGGGCAATTGATTCAGAGAATTCTTTTATTTCATCCTCTGGTAAAGGCAGGCTGGGGTGGATTCTGGGATCGAGGGTATCTTGAGCCGCCTGGAGAAAGAGAGAAGTCTGCAATTTGGTGTTGGCTCTAGAACAAAAGAAAGTACCTCTTCTGACACGAGGAATGAGGAAGAAGATGACTGTCAACCGAAAGTCCAAGCAGAAGCGGGTATGTTAGATCTACAAGTCACTATGAATTGGGGTAGTGTTCATAGCACCATAATAAATGACAGAAAGTCCATGGATGAAAGATATACTCCCTGTCCCTATTTTGGTTCAGTACTTAAAGTGTTTTTAAAGTGAATTTGAAGGCAATACTCTCAGCAGCCTTAGTGTTTATTGTCCAGTATGTATTGACTTCAAAATGTAACCATTCCATTTTTTATTATTCCAATAAATACTTCTGGTCATTATTGTTTAATCTTCTTAAGGATTGCTACTCTTCTATTGAGTATTGAATGTATATGCCCCATAAAGAGAGGTTGTTAAGTGTGTACACGTGCATGTAAATCTTTCATTTTAATGTCTTAAATGATTTTATTTTGATTATTAAGTAAATTGACATTCTGAAACTTGACATCCAGTTTTTGTCACCTTGGTAAAGACAGTTACGGGCCTTGAAAAAGCAGCAGGTCTACATATTTGAGAGCCAGTGAGGAGTTTCTAGCTGATTCTCAGGACGTGCATATTCATAACAGATATTTTTCAGACTCTGATGGCTTTGAAAGCTCATTTAAGTCAGCAATGTGGAGAAAATGGAGCACTCAAAGGGCAGGGTTTTCAAATGCTAAATTTGAAGGTATCCTATTTCCAAGTTTCTGGAATCTTTTCTGGGCTATTTGAATCAATTGACCCTTTATTTTTATTGTATACATTATTTGCAGCTGCTGACGTTGTTCCCATGGACGATGTGATGTTCACAAAAGCAAAGGATACAAATGATACAAGTTCTGTAACAAAAGAACCAGTTTCTGGTGATAAAAAGAATGTACCCAATGATATACGATCCTGCCTTCAGAACCTGGATGCAGAGCTTTCTTCTGTAGTTTACTTTATTGAGGTCAAGAATGGATGCACTTGTTTTGCATAAGGTGGGTGTTCTAATTCATTCTTTTACATTTAAATGTTGTGAATTTTTTTTATACTTATGTAAGTTCCATTTCGCTACTCAAATATTTGTTTCCTTTTGTTTGTAGCTTGGCTTATAGATGATGTTAATTATGTTCAAGTATTGCTGGATGATATGTATGTTCCAATGAGCTTTCTTCTGTAGTTTACTTTATTGAGGTCAAGAATGGATGCACTTGTTTTGCATAAGGTGGGTGTTCTAATTCATTCTTTTACATTTAAATGTTGTGAATTTTTTTTATACTTATGTAAGCTCCATTTTGCTACTCAAATATTTGTTTCCTTTTGTTTGTAGCTTGGCTTATAGATGATGTTAATTATGTTCAAGTATTGCTGGATGATATGTATGTTCCAATGAGCTTTCTTCTGTAGTTTACTTTATTGAGGTCAAGAATGGATGCACTTGTTTTGCATAAGGTGGGTGTTCTAATTCATTCTTTTACATTTAAATGTTGTGAATTTTTTTTATACTTATGTAAGCTCCATTTTGCTACTCAAATATTTGTTTCCTTTTGTTTGTAGCTTGGCTTATAGATGATGTTAATTATGTTCAAGTATTGCTGGATGATATGTATGTTCCAATGAGTTTTGTCAACCTGTCCCTGTTTCTACCTAGAAGCAGCTGATAGAACATGTAAAAGAGAAAAAGAAGAAGTCCTTCGAATGTTTAACTAAATATCTATTTGGAAGTCTAAAATCTTACTACTGTTCACTTCATTGAATTTTATTTTCTGCTGTTGATCTCAGAACGTTCTCTGCCTGACATTCATACAGTGGATAGATGTCCCCCTATGCTTGACACTGTTCGACTCATTCTGTTTGTACATCTAATATACCAACTTATTTTATTTATTCCCCCTGTACCTGTGATCGTTATATGCATTAGGTGCAAATTGCCCTCTTCCTATCTGTCTTACACTTCATTACTCAGTATGGACTTTATTACTATGTTCCTTCTGCTTCTTAACTCTATTGAGGGTTGTATCTTTTGTTGGTGCTTAAATTCTATGTTTTGCCTTGAAATGTCAACTTTTACCTCCTTTTAAGCTTCTTCTAGTCCTTACAGACCCTTCAAATTGCACCAAATCACTCCGCTCGAATTGATGACTTCCATCACGTCGAGAAATAGAACTGACTAATCCCAAGGCAAAAGGTCGAGAAACTCAACGCCACTATTCCTGAACAACTTGGAGCCAGTCCTTTTCACACTAAGCTTATAAACAAATAAATTTTTATACCTAACCAAGTTTTTAGGAACCATATTCATCCCATTACTCATAAAATTTAAGGACATTCTTATATATTATTAGTTGTAAATGGGAATTTATTATGCTTATGTTGCACCATTTCTCGTACCAGTCTTTGTTTTAAAATACTCTCCATTCCACGATGACCATCTCCATTGGAAAAGCCCAAATTCTCTGAGTGGTTGATTAAAGAATTAACCCCCCTTACTTTCCAATATTGTCCTTCCATTACTTTTGATACCAAACCCAATTAAGTAATAAATGTAATAGGTAATGTGTTATACTTTTTAAAAGCCCATTACTTAATGTGAAGATGGACAAACAATTTGGGGGCAAAAATGGGAAGGACAGTGGTTGTGCAATGGAGTATTAAAGAGGAGTTCTATAATAAGCCCCTCCCAAAACCAAATAAATTTCATCTTTCAATGCTTTCATAGACAATACCTCTACCTGTTCTTCATTGTCTAATCCATTTAATATTCGTTGATTCATCCGGGTAGTCATCTGATTTCATAGACAATACCTAACTGTTCTTCAATGCTATATACTATGTAACTCTTCTGTTTTGTTCTCTTAAGCGGTTTTTTTGTCCACTAATTGTTGAGTTTCGGCTCTCAAGCTTTAGCCCAGATTCTAGTGCTGAAATAGCCACCCAAGCATTCCATCAATTCCACATCTTGAAGGCAGCCCAACGCCTACTCTTGAGTCCAGTGGCAGCCATACATCTTGCTTTGATTTGTATTTTCTGCTACTTCCTATTTCTGATCTCGCTTACCAATTTGTTCTTTTAGTTGCTAAGTCTAATTCATATTTCTATTTTTTGTTTCCACTTGATATTCTATAGTTTAGTTACTGTTTTCTGTACTTACTAAAACAAAGTTTCTAATTTCAGCAACTTGCTATTTTTGTGTCCTTTTGATTTCTCCAAATTTCTGACCATCGGATTAAATCCTAACTTTGGAACATCAATCTATACCTCTTCTAGGACATTCGATTGGAATTTGGACCTGATCTGAGTCACCTTGGCCATATTACTGGATTGGTAACTAGATTTATAAGTAATTGAATCAGTTACACAATCAGTTTTGGTAATGATTACAAATGTTTTGACAGGGATTAGAAACCAACACATGATCTATAACCGCAGCTGAAGTTAATAGTCAAACCGGAGATTGATTCAATTACTTATAAATCTAATTTATGTTTCTATTTTTTGTTTCCACTTGATATTCTATAGTTTAGTTACTATTTTCTGTACTTACAAAAACAAAGTTTCTAATTTCAGCAACTTGCTATTTTTGTGTCCTTTTGATTTCTCCAAATTTCTGACCATCGGATTAAATCCTAACTTTGGAACATCAATCTATACCTCCTCTAGGCCTTTCGATTGGAATTTGGACCTGATCTGGGTCTATTTTTTCTATTGTGACCTTCTCATGGGGTCTCCATGGTTCTTGTTCATGTGCTTTGCAAGATTTTGTCAGACATTTCACATAGTAATCTCTTCTTTGGAACCCCTCAAAAAAATTCCAGCCAAGGAAAGAAAAACAAACACCAAATCTGAAGTAGCCCCACTTAAACAAACCCTTCGAACGGTAACAACATCTCACAACACTTCAATGTACCATATAAGGTATTCCACAACCATTTCATAATTGGAAATCATCGTGCATTGATTACTCCTCCACACCTAAATTACTTCATTAATAATGTGAAAGAAATTACTCACACCTCCCTGGGGAGGTAAAAGATTAAAAAAAAAGGGAAATTATAATATAAGGCAACTAGTTAACAAACTAGTTCCTAAAATACCCTTACTACCCAAACTCTAACAATATATAGCTGTCCAAGCTGCCTACATACCCTTACTAGGGATCAGGTCATTATGTAGTTCAGGAAAAACATTATGTGTGTGTGAAAAGGTGGACTGAACTTGAGTATCAAGTTTCCTACATGCCCTCAGTAGGGATTAGGTCGAACGTAATTCCAAAAGCTTGATTTTAGGGTTTTGAGTGTCTATTCTTGGCAAACGAAGTCCAATGCAACTGACTGGATGTTGATGTTGATAGGACTCCCACAGACCTGTACCTGTCTGGTTAGGCAGGAGGGAAGAGAATCGAGCATGGCTCAGTCGTTATCCGGGATCCAGGCGAAAAGCTTCTCCTCCTTCCAAACCATCTATTCTTGGATCCGAAAAGATTCCATTTTGAAGGCCCAGACTAGCCTACTTATGGAAATTTTGGTATTATGATGGCATAAGAAAGGTATTTTGAGAAAAAATTGGAAAGAGTATGTACACTATGGCATATTCAATTAATAAACTCAAAAGTAAACTAATTAAATAATCAAAAAAGGGGAAGGATAGAGAAACTTACCAGTTTGGCCCAAAAAGGGCCTCATCGACTTAGTTTGGCAGAGTTCCAATGCTTGCCTAGCTTTGGCATATTGAATCCATCGATGGATTAGTTTCGCAAAAAGTACACTCAAATTGGTATACTTGTGGTTCCAGGTAGTAGTGTACACTATTCTTGGAAACCTGGGTTCGAAAGTAGGACTGACACTTATTTATGCCAAATATCGTTTAAGTAAATGTTGTATATTTTTTCATTTCATTTAGTTAAGATATTGTTCATAAATAAGCAAATGCGCCTTATTTGAATCCAATAAAAATAGTTAAAAATCAAATTCTAAAAGGATAAAAAGTCAACCGTCAGTTCAAGAACAAAACTGGATTTTCGACAATAAGTGCAATTTTCAACTTTTAAATGTTGGGTTTTTGAAAGGCCCTCAGTGGCTAGACATTTTTTATTGTTGAACGATCGTCACATAAGTCCTTTCTCTTTTTTTCTTCCTTCCCGCATCTTGTTCTTGTGTAGTTTTGTTTTTGTGAGATGTATATATGGCTGTAACTGCAAATTCTTATCGTCTTTTTCCTAATAAAATTCTCTTTTGCCTATCAAAAGAAGAAAAAGTTGGACTCAATAAAAATAGTGTTGTGATTTAAATCCAAACTCCAAAGTAGGCAAGAGAAGAAGTTGGTGACAACTTACAATCTATGTAGTGTTGTGAATACAGCTGGATCTTATTACCGGAAAAAAAAACAGAAATACAGCTGGATCTTTCAGTACGGACCTTTATCCCCTGAGTACGGTTGTGCGGTTCTTCATAGTGGGGCTGAAATTACCATTCCACCCCCTAACCGAACACACTGCCCGGGTGGGGTCCATCCCCCTTTTATTAGAGGCACTACGGAACCGTACCGGGCAGGGGAACCGCAGGTGATAAAAATTCCTTTCAGTACTAGAGATAAATTGTGATCTTCAGTTTTGAGAGGGATCTGGTTTTTGTTCCCCTCCTTAGAGGGATGTAGTCTACTATTTTCAAAAATTGCCTTCTAATATTTTCTCAATAAACTGTAGAAGATATGGAGCGGATAATGTAGACACTGAATTTTGTCACCCTAAAGGACCCTTCGGACATAGTTGTTGAGTGAATTTTGATCTCGGTTTAATCCAAGAAGTACTGAAATTCACAAAAAATTGGCCAAAATTAGATTTTGCCAGTGAAGCCAACCTTTTTTGCCGGTGAATTCTGCAAAAATCAATGCAAAACCATAACTTCTGGACCTCGAAGCCTTGGTTTCGAGTTGGCTTGGGAAATTACCAGGTTTCGACGGAGATATGTTTGAAACCTGGTATATCTCGGTTTTTGGCTGTTCGAAACCGGCCTTGGCACCGAATTCTTGAACCTTGATTATATGAGACCAGTTCCTGACATTATTATCAAAGATCGGACAGATAACTTAGGGAGGACAACAAATGGACTTAGTCTCTGATACCATGTTGGAGGGTACAACCCAAAACCTTAGGCATTAGGTGGAAATGCCTCCTCAAGTATATGAAGACACCAAGGACCGAAATTAACAGATGTGGGACTATACTCCCAACACATAAGTATTGTCATCTTCATATTGCATTTAGTGACAAAATTCTGCTGTTGTGTAGCTGCATTACACAATAAGACCTGGATATATAAACAACAGAGTCCGGACCAGCTTACCCGATGCTTTTCCATGGGAAATCTATGTGGAGATAGATCATGGAGGTGTATACTCGTGAAAGGAAGTCAGGTACAGGTGTACAGCTACGAGTTCTCCTGTCATAGTTGGCAATCATAGTGAAATCTAACGCAAGAAAAAGTAAAAAATTTAACTGCTTCAAGTTTGGGAGATACTATTCTTGTTTTTTCCCTTTTAACTTTTTCTGTTTAGAATCATTCTGAGTTGTAGAAGAGGAATATTTTATATAGAATCAGTGTTTTGAGGGACCATTGGACAAGGAGTTCCAAATGCCACCCATCAAGCCTAGTGGTCTGTCTCACCCCAATGATTGGATGTCCTTTGAGTACTGTTGATTGGATAATGAACTGCCCTGTCCAAATGATTGGATTATTTGGATCATCTGAAGCGGATGATTGGACTGCCAGGCCATGGGTGGTTAGATGTGTACACCATGTTAATTATTTGGTAACATGCAATGAGCAGATTCTAACCCAAAACCTCCAGAAAGGTTTACCAGCCCTCCTTCTATTTCTCATGAAATGACCTCTCTGCGCCCCTATGCAGGGAGAGAGAGAGAGAGGGTGGGTGTATCTTGTTGTCACCAAATTGCTGAAGTGAGAAGTTGTAACCTTCTTTAGATTGCCTCGCCTTATTCCCAAAAGTTATTATTATAGGGGGATAAAAAGGGCTTTCAAAATATTTGAAAGTGACTTGTCATTATGCCATTATTAAAATCTGAAAAATGTTTCGAACAGACATGTGAAATGACAGGATTTACCCTCGTTGGAAAAAAAAAAGTGTGTAAGGTTATGACTTGTTTTTTCACCAACCCTGGTTATTACAAGTTTTTCCATATATATATATATATATATATGGTATCTCACCATAGTCTTTGGACAGTTGAACTGGGCACATCACCACCAACAGCCAGGCCAGGACATTCAAAAGTCCGGTTTGGCTTTAAAATCATTCTATATGATAGTTCATAAGGCAACACTTAGGGCAATTAAGAGCTTTTGAGCTCCCTTTTGTATTTATTTCGTTCATATGGCAGTATTTTGGAATTAACAGCTTTTGAGCTCCCTTTTGTATTTATTTTGTTTCTGTTTATTGCTAGCTGTTGGCATTAATATTTTGAGAAATAGCTATCAGGAGTGAGATGGGTTAGTGGAAGCTATTGTCAATAGTAATTGTTATAGAAATTCAGAAATTGCACAATTGTGGGTGCAATTTCTGAATTTCTATAACAATTCATAAAGAATGTCTGTGTATTCCACCCCCCTCCCCGGCGGCACCACTCTCTTGCCATTGCAGCTTAATTGGTTGTTCTTATATTGTAGGAAATTACTGCAAGGTTTGGATAAGGTAGCAGGAGTATGAGTATCACATCTACTAGGTTTCTCTGCTTTTGTTACTCCTTCAAGTTTTGATTGGGATAATTTTCTTATTCATGCCCCAAAGTTGAAACAAATTGGTAAGGATTGTCCTGGATCTCATCTGCATGAATCATTTAGCATACAGAGTCGATAAATTATGAGAGGAGTCCTCAGGGTGCCTGATTTGCCAACCAATCAAGATGTTTTGATGGAAAAGCTTGAAAGATGCTCAAACTTAGTTCAAGACTTATTAGTGCAGCATCCAACGATTTGGTGGGGCATGTTGGTCTAAGAAAACCCAGTCTTGTAGAATATTTGGGGTGCTCTTTCTGTTGCTGTGAGAGTTTCTTACCTGCTTCTGTGAATTGACCATTGTTGATGCTGTACCTTTTTATCTTTGCTGCCAAGTCTTTAAACCATGTTGTAAGTGAAAGTTGCTGCCTTGATAGATGGTTTTATTGTATGAGTGGCGTTTTGAAATTGAAATCTAGGAGGTTAACTCATGTAAATCCTAGAGTTCGTGTGCTACTTATTTGCTTGATTTTGTCTTTATTGATGTGACTGCTATTTTAAGGGAAAAGTGTTCTGCATGCATGAAAGTTGCTGAACATCTGATTTCTTCCTTCTCACAAACTATGCTGATACATTTTAAAGACAAATATTTTCTTTTTATCATGTGCATACTATAATTTTATCAATATTTATTACTCCATTGCCTCCTCAGATAGTATGATTAATCAAATGTGAGCTAGATATAGATGTGGAAGAGTTCTTAACGATTGGACCCCCTTAACTCTGCTATTTTACCTTTGTATTTTTTTTGCCCGCTACTTTTGGTTCAAATATTGCAATCTTGCTGTGATCCTCCATACTATGAACTCTACTTTTCTTTTAGTTGTATAGGTCAGTGTGAGATTATCACAAATATGAATGCACTCATGAATATGCTTCTGTGCTATTCCCTTCTTATGGGTGCTATTTCTTGTTTCCTGGTCTCTGCCTCACCAATATACTTGCAGCAAGTGTTTCATGAGTGTTGCTCTTCATTACCTCGTATCATCGGATGTTATTCTGAAATTGAAACATCAGGTGTTGCCATCTCCTACTTATCTGAGAAAATTCCTGAAAAAGCAGAGCTGTTGATACTTATTTGTGGCCACATGATTGAACAATTATGCTAATGCATTCTCCAGTGATGAAATATAATATTTATGGGGATTGTGATCAATTACACACCTAGCAAGCATATGACCTTGGCACCTCTGATAATGGGGAAACCCATCAAGGGAACTAGGCTACCTCATACACTACACTGTAGACTTCTGGGAATATAACAGAGCCTGTATACACCTATTGGAAAGTGACGCAATCTTTCAAACAAGAATCCATAGGGACTGATATCACTCTTAATATATGCTCTCTAGCTTACAGATGATGGTATCAAGGGGTCGGCAAAACACAACCACACATATGTATACACTATAATATCCTAGCTAGGCTCAGCAGTAATCATGATCGGATTGAATCCGGTTGCTAGATGGCTTGCCAATCTGCAAACAGCTAATTGGTGGCACTGTGGGTGTGCTCAGCTCCCCAAAAGTCTGCCAGCAGTAAGGTTCATACAAATGATATTTTTCTTGGATTGGGTTTAGCTCTATGGCTGTTAAAGTGACTTCTGTACATGGTAAACTGTCGCTGCATGCAAAATGCACTGGTTTTACTGTGTATGTTCCTCGTATTCTCTCGTAGGTGATGCCTGATAGAGCCACAGCCGCTGTTTGGTTCTTGCATGTGCTCTTGTCACAGTAGAATTGGTCGATTACAATGGGAAGCTGTACTTCAGAAACCTGAATGTTTGAGAATAGTACTCCTTGTACAGAGCCTGACCCACCCTGCAAGGAAAAGACACTATATCTTTCAAAGTTTTGAACCAAAAACTTTTTAAGGACAAATTTCCTTCCAGTTTTTGGTAGGGGTTTTCAGAGTGGTCCAAACAATCAAAGAATATAGAGCCTTTGACCCATTCGTCATATTCAATAATTGCACGTAAACCACAATCAACCCCCTAGATTGAATTATATTAACTCAGTGAATTTCACTGAATCGGTTGAGTTCAAAGATGGATACATGTCACCCAGTTATAAGAGGCTGTAAGGGAGTTATTTTGGTAGATTTACCTGCCATGTCTTGATTCTGACACCAGTCATTGTGTTGTGCATCATGATATCTCGAACAGTGATGTTTGAGACACACGCTTTGGTGTTATCCTTTCCTAGACCTCCGATGCTGATGCCATGCCCTGGACCACAGTTAACATTGTGTATGTATATGTTCGAGCATCCCGTCTGGATGGAGATACAATCATCTCCTGCATAATGCATAGGAGTTTTTTGTTAGCAGAGTCTCAAAGCGGAAAACCATTCACTTCTTACGGAAATTTGTCTTGCTAAAACAGATGTCTCAGATAAGTTGGTCATTCCTTGACTTGGCTCTTGGGATTTTTTTTTTTTTTTTTTTCAGCTGTAATTTTTCTTTCTGGATTTTATATTTGTTCTGATAGTATATTTATGGTGATTCTTATTCCAGCCATGACTCTGCTAATTGTGATGAAGGTACCATCAACCTTCGAATTGGAATCTGAAGGGATTGCTTCCAATTCACTGGCAGGTAATGTTGGCAAAGTGGATTTCAGTATACAGTTTACAGTGGATAGCTAGTTAGCACGTGAGAACATGCTGTCCGAGCCGTTTTGCTCCACCTTCCTGCGGACAATATTGAAGATAAGGAGAGAAATATACTCCTTTAATCTTTGGCATTCTTAACAGTATAGATTGGTTTGTAATTTGTCATGCAAAGTAATGCAGGGCCACACTTTGGTTTGGCTGTGAACACACTTCTTGAGGCTCAGAAGTCACAGGTTAGCTGGTTGCTATCGATGGTTGACCTTCAGACTAAATGCAGCACTGTCAGTCTGGTCTGTCCTAAATGTTCCAGGTCCACTTGATCCTGAGAGCCACATGCCCTGAAGTAAGAGATGTTCTATTTCTTTTATTGCTTCTTTGAGCTATTCGGAAGGGGTAGGAAAAACTGTCTTTTTTTATTATTTAGTAAATTGTAGTAGCTTAAAGACAAAATTGTAAAAGGGTCGAAGAGGACAAAAAGATGGGGATAGGAGCGGTGGCTACAAATTCCTGTTCTTGGAACATGAATATGGAAAAGATTAGACAATACAATGAAGGGTACTGCCATGTCGAGTGTGTAGGACCCAGAACCCAATCCTAAATGGCTAATTTGGATGGACTATTGATGGTTCTGGGCATGACATGTGTCGATAAGTAATGGCCACGAAAGCTTAATTTTGGAGACTCAAAAAACTCTCTAGGAGATAATGTGTTACCAGGTGTTTGATTATATACCAGTTGGACTTTGAAGCATTCGTGATGTAGTTTCTTTGTGATTATTCTCTTAAGAAATCTTACCATAATTTATGTGTTTTTAGCTATTGCTCAGGTGCTTGATGCTTTGGTTATGAAGATGGTTAAAAAAAAAAAAAAAAACAGAGCTAGCCTTCGATGAGTATAGGATTACCGCAAGCGAGGTTGGTGCTGTAGATTAGCACATCTTTTGAATTCTGCAGGTGGATTCCGTCGGTGTTGAGGCTATCTCCGGGGGAGGAGACACTCATGTTAAATACCTTGACCCCAATGCAGTTGTCAAACTTGAGGTGGCACTGAGGACTGTTCTGGATCATTATGCCCATGATCGTCACATCAAAACTTCCATAGAACCTCAATGCCTGATCATCATAATATGTACTATACATAATGAGGATGAACTATAATATATCATGCAATATTACCCTGGAAGATCACTGGAAAAAACAGTTATTACCGTTGGTTTGAGATTTGGCATTTTCCCACCAAGTTCACTGCTGCTTATCTGCAAAGATGATGACAGACAAATTCTCAGTTCTCTCTCAACAATGTGAAACCCTGTGCATTAAGGAGCTGGTGGGTTCATTGATATTTACCGGAATTTGGGAGTTGTTATGTACTGGATCTTGGTCTATTGGAATGATTAATCTCGTTTCATCATCGATCGGATCATCCAATGAATCGTCCTTCCACCAGACTGAACCTCGGCCGTCAATGATACCCCCACCTTGGATGGTTATTCCTTTTAGCTTGGAGAATAAAAGCCATTGATAGAGTCCAGTACCCCAAGCCTTGGAGCTTGTAGGAGCGATTATTGTACCATCAAGCTGTAGCGGATCATCAAATACAAATAAAATTAGAGCTCCAAGGTGAGGTTGTTGCTTCATGTTTGATGTTGATCACCAATCTTGAATTGGACATCAATGGCAGATCAGAATATTCGAAATCAGGCATTGTTAACCGATTCAATCCAGAATCGGCGATACCGTTTCCGATTCTACTACTTTGCAATGGATGATATACTGCAACTCACCTGAAAAACAATGTTTGGTTGACAGTATGGGCCTGAGAATGAAATGGGTCCTACAAAGAAGACGAAATCTGATGGCACCATGACCGTTGATGCCTCCACCTTACAAGCAGCTGCCCATGCAGCTTCGAATGCCTGTGTTGCAGAATCAAAAACAGAGAACAAAAAAATTTCACGACATCAATAACTACAGTTATCTCTTTCTTATCATTGAAAAAAAAAAAAAAAAAAAAAAAAAACTAATTCTCTTTTTAATGATTAACTGCTTCTAATAATTGCCTTATCTGGTAGTTTATAAAAGGAAGAGAATTTGCATATATTCTTCGAATCTTGACCAAACTGCAACAACGATAATATAATTTTTCAGTGGGCCCCATCTGATCTTGGTTGTCAATTTTACTTTGAGTTGGACTCACGGGGTCACGTAGGAGAACGACTCACAACTGTTGAGATGGGATCCACTCCATGTGGGGGTACGTGATGGTTCGGATCCTGCTTGTCGTCTCCGTACTCTTTATTTTAGGAGAGCTCTTAGATCTATTATATCGTGTATTAGAGCTTATACACCTAACTTTTCCTCTAGCATATATAGACAATAGCAACGGACAACTTACAACTATCTCGACAAGCTATTACCCCAAAAAACAAAAACAACTAGCTCGGCAAATGCGGTTTTTGGGTCGTTGGCTTCAACTTTCAACTGCTAACAACTACCTCGTGATTATAAGGAATTCTGTTAAAGGGACTATTTTGACCAAATTACCCTTAACTTATGGAAAATGAAATGGCATTCTCTTAGACCAGAATTATCTCTGCTATCAATTCTGAGCTTAAGTGAATAACAATGAAAGAAGAAAGAGATCATCACCTTTGTGTCCTCTGTGTTTCCATCTCCTTTAGCACCGAAATCTAAAACGTTAAAGACGGTAGAACGGTCGCCATTGTATCCTTTCGCCGGTGGTGGTGATGGTGGTGGTAGTGCCGGAGTACGTCCTTTTTGTGGTGGCGATGGAGATTTTGGCTTTGTGGGTTTTGATAATTTCGGCTGCTTACTTGTGCCTCCATGGATTCCATGTTGGTAATGGCTACTAATACTACCATGGCTCTTAATTTTCTTCTCATAAAGAGAAGCTGAGGCATCCTTGCTTTGCCTCCAATGCTTGCCTCTTCTAGCATTGCAAAGCTCAAGGCTAGAACACCAAACAAGGAAGCATATGAGAAGGAAGAATGTGAAGCTTTTAAGACCAAAACCACTCATTTCTATGTGTATGTGTGGTAGAGAGAGAGAGAGAGAGAGGGCGGCAGAGATAGAAAGAAGGAGATCGAGGCAGTGAAGAATAGATAGTGGAGTGAATGGAGGAGTAGTACTTAGTTGGGTTTAAATAGAGAGCAACTAAAATTTATGACTAAAACTGTTTGATAAAGATAGGTTTTAAATCTTTCATTCTCTTTTCCCCCAAATTTAATTCTTCTTGTATTAATTATACTTTATTATTTTTTGTACTTTCTTTTTTTGTGATAATTGGTTGGGATTATTTATTAAACACAATAGCAAAAATTCTCATTTATCTTAGAATATATACACATGAGGAATGAGGAATGAGGAATGCAGCCACAGAACTTTCTAATGCTCTTTCTTCCATTAAAGGTTGGGCTATCCTTCTCATCCATTACTTCTTTTTTCCTCCATTATTTTTCTTCTTCCCTTTTGGGTTTCAGTTTTGTTTATTTATGGAGTAGAATCTATGGTTGTAAATAGTTCATATAAAAGCCAAGGAGACACACGTGAATGGGTCTATAGCTTGGCAAGGGCACTGATTATAACAGCTCTTCTTCGTCACATGCAACGTTCACGGGCGATAGTTTTGTACTTTGTCTTCTTAACTAGCAACAAATGCCCGGCAATCTCTCTCTCTCTCTCTCTCTCTCTCTCTATATATATATATATATATATATATATATATATATATATAGAAAATTGATTTATATGTTACATCTTATTAATACCGTTGAATCTTTTTAGAACACTCTGACTTCACTTAAAGGGACATTTCCCTCTCTAGTGTATCTGATGCATGGTTCTAAGAATCGGTATCGTATTGCCTGTATCGGGCGATAGGTATTGATTTTGCTAGTCATCGATATCGATACCGTGTCAATACCGTAACAATAGCATGGTACGGATAAGGGATAAAATGGTCAGAAAACTCATTTTTTAAAGGAATTTTAAGGGTAATTTTATCCGATATAACCGATCCAGGCTGATACCGTATCGATTTTGCATGTTGCCGATACCCGATCCGATACCGTGCACTAAAACCATGATCTGATGTTAATATACAACGCTAGTGTGTGTATATATATATATAGGGAGAAAGAACACTACTTGGTCACATGGCCACTCCCAGACACAAAAGCACATAGAATTACCGCCCTACCCCCTATGAAATAAAAAATCTCATTCATATTAATGCCCCTACGCATACTCTCATTGACCCCTGCATTGATGTAGGGGCCACGTGACTAGGTAGTGATCTCTTGCCCATATATATATAGAGCAAGAGATCATTGTTTGGTCATATAGCCTCCGCACTAGCACGGGGCCAATGAGAGCGCACGCAGAGGCATCAACACGGTTAGGATTTTTTTATTTCAAGAGAGATTGGATGGTTATTTTGCACACTCCTGTGTCTAGGTATAGGAACCACGTGACTAAACTGCATTCTTTTTCCTATATATATATAGGGGAGAAGATACCCTACACTTCCATTACTACTCAAGTACAATTTGGGGCGAATGAGAGAACCCTCTTTAGAATCTGACAATAGAAAGAGAGGCCTTTATGACATATCACTCCCTTATATGAACAAATATACATGAAAGAGTGCATTTTTATTTTTGAACCAACATTGTGGAAATCTTTTTGCCACTTAGTAAATCCATTTTTCTAGTCACCCAGGAAAAATGATAAGGAATAATTCAAATAAAAAACTGATTTTCTATCTTGATTTATAGGTGTGGTTTTTTTAACAATCTACATATTTTTTCCTTTTTACTTTTTTTTTTTTTTTTTGGTTGAGATTTTAACATTCTAGTATTCTACATAAAATCAATCAAAAAAGTACACCTTTTTGTTGTACTACCGCACTAACCTTCTTAAGAAAGAAAGAAACCGCTCCACGCCCACAGTTTCATTTCTTTCTCCAACAGCATAAAAAAGGTAAGCTTTCAACTATCGTTACTTTTAGGGTGTGAATCCCAAGGAGCTCAGCAGGATTCAGATCCTCTTGGCCGGGCGGCTGCGCACATAGATAGAGGTGAAATGACCATCCCACCCACTGCTCTAGTCTCCTGCCTCGATGGGATCCACACCTTATCTGTATGAGGCCACCAAATGGCCCCTCAGTTGTCTGGCCGTAGAGGATCCAAATTGACCCATTAATAGGCTTTATCTAATTAATCAACATTATTGTTAGATCAATAAGATGTAAAAGCCTACTTATCACCATATGTAGCAAAAATGGAAACGGCAAAAAAATGGAGACTTACAATTAGAATAGATATGTAGTAGTAACGGCTATAGATTTTCATGATTTGATTTTAATTTCAATCATGTTAAGATAAATCATGTGCATTAACAGTTCTTGTGGGGAATTTCTACCACAAATTCATCATTAAAAACATAATTAAAAATTGCTTGGATATAACCAAGAAAACCGGCAATAAATGTGGGAAAATCTTTGACTATGTTCTATGAAAGCATAAAATCTTTTGAGCCTATCATATGGATTTGATCTAACTAAAAATAACAAAAAAAATAAATAAGGATTTGATGGTGTGAGACTTGATTCTTATTCAACATTCTAATGGTTTTAATGGCTACACCTATTTTCAGCATTCATCCATCCTTGAAGTTCTTGATCAGTACTTTCTGTTTTCTTCTAACCGGAAAACAAAAATAGAATGTTTAATAATTATCAAACATATCTCTAATTATAATAGATGTTTCGAGGCTTTAAAATGATTTTCGGTGCTGACCGGAGGAATATCATCAAATAGTATAAAATTATACTATTGGCTAACAAAACAAACAAAGAATTATGCATGATTAGATCTCTTATATATTATTGGGGTTTCATGTAAAAACAATGATCCCACATTAGATATGAATAGCAGACATATAAGGACTTGAACACTCTCTCCGTTATAGTTAACTTAACTTTTAAGAGTGAATTCTACCCGAGAATTTCAACATATATGTGAATAATATATGGGGCCTTGTTCTCTGTGCTGCGGCACAGGCTGCGCCCAAACACATGGGCCTACCACTCAGGGGACAGGGTGATCATTGCGCCCACCGCCATTGTCTGGCCCCCGGCACAGAAAACATTCTCCCATAAATAATTTATTGCTCACTTGCTTATCTTGTATGGTAAGGGTTTATACACGCATCACAGTTTCTATCTTTTCCTCTCTTTTTGAAGAACTATTTTGTGGCTATCATCAATGTACATTGTATAGAATTTTGGAAAGATAGGATTGAGTAGGACCTTCTTTAGCCGTCTTTTTGTGTTTGCAAGCTCGTGAGCTTTGGGTCCCTCTCGTGAACTTCAAACACTCAATATTATTATATAGTTAGGTTTTCCTTTTATTCTTTTCTTTTCCACATAAACAACTAACAGACTAAACACATGCATGTCAAGCTCCTTCTAATTTGGAAATGAAGCAAAGAGATGTTTAGAATTTTACCCTAAATTTTTATTTTTTTTGGGTAGAAATTTTACCCTAAATATATCCTACCAATTGATAGATCAAAACTAGAGGTGTCAAAAGTCAGCCCGACCCGGTTGGACCGACTGAGAAACCAAATCGAATCCCCTTATCAGATGGTTTTAGACTTGGGTTTTTAGAAATTGGCGCAAAACCAAAACCGACCGTTAAAGACCTATCGAAATGAAAAACTGACCAAATTAACCGGAGGAAAAACTTATAAAATTGATAAAAACTTATTGGGGTGTTTTTCTCTGTGCCGCAGTGCAGGCTGCGCCCAGGCACATGGTGGTGGGTACAATGACCACTTTACCCCCTGCACAGGGTGCCCATGTACCTGGGCACAGCTTGCACTGCGGCACAAAGAACATTCTCCCAAACTTATTTTAGATAGGTAGTTTTGGATTAGGGGTTTTTTTGCAGTATGTATCTTTACGGGAAAAATATATCTGCAAGGTTGCATAGCACCTCTGTCTAGACACAAGGTTATGAAATGAAAGCTTTGCCCCTCGTGCACTGTGAAAATCCCACCCATGTTGATGCCCAACGCATACTCTAATTGACCCTCACGTTGGTGTAGAGCCTACGTAGCCTGATAGCGACAAAATTTGAAGCCAAACCAATAACAACCTGATAACAAATCGATAAGAGTCTATTAAATCAACTTGTAAAAACTCAGCTGAAACGACTGAAATCAAATCTCACCTTAACGGTTGGACTTCGGTTTAAACCACTACATATGAAAAAACCGATTTGAACCAACCGAACCGACCATTTGACACGTGTCCTTAATCAAAGCCCACCTGTGAAACAGTATATATACTAACAGACAATTTCCATGTTCTTTGGTATTCATAATTTTACATCTACATTTAGTTTGAACTGATGATCACTAGCTAGATTCACTATCCCTATGACATGGTCCAAGCTTCCAAGGCTGCAAGAAAGGAAAAACAAAATTATTAAAGAAAGTTAGAAAACCTCATATGACATGGTCAACAGGAATAGAAAGAGAGTCACGGATCAATCTAATTTTAAATGTCACAAAGAAGTGAAAGAACAAAGAGTCTTATCTTTGTTTTCCAAGGTGGATTTTCTTATCGTTGGTTCTGTTGTTGTTGGGCATGTGATGATTTCTTAAGTAGCAGAAGACAAAGGTCGGCTGGCTGTACTCTTCCTTCTTTTGTTGGTATTTGTGGGCTACTACAAGTCCTAGCAATCACGGATCGATCTCTTCTATGCCTTCTTGAAGTTGCCAAATTGTTTAGATTCATATTTAATCTAAAACACTTATAGCTTGAGAGCTCTGTAATTGACTTCAGAGTTTATTTAAGCCAACTTGATAAAAGACCGAACTGAATCAAACTGAAATCGAACTCCGGTTTAATGGTTTAATTTGGTTCAACCAAGTATCAACCTAAACCCGGGCCAAAATGATTGCTCCGCCTCTCATGCTTCAATGTGCGCAGCAATAGGGGTGGGATTTTCATCTTTCATAGGGGTAGGACAGTCATTTTGCTCGGAGCCACACTCCTCGACATAGTTCTTTTTCCTAAACATAATATGGGAAAGAGAACGCTGCTTGGTCGCATGTAGCATGCAGTCCTTGCATCCAGATACTGGGCCACGCCCTTGCCCTCACAAATTTCCTCTTTTTTATTGCTCCAATGTAAGCTTCCATTGGCCCTCACGTCAGCATAGGGGCCATGCTCCCGAACAGAAAACTCTACCCCTAATAATAATAAGGGAGATGGTTCTTTGAGCAAGCAAGCCAACAAGGTATACTACTACACCTTCTCACATTATTTTTTTAAATCGTTGTTTGTCTCTCCTTATAATATGACGAGGTGCAGTGTATGATGCCTTAGGCTCAAAGAGACTTTTCCCTAATAATGATAAGAGGAAGAGTTTTCTGTCTAGGAAAATGGCCCCTGCGCCAACACAGGGGGCCAATGAAAGTGCACAGAGAAGCATCAATAGGGGTGAGATTTTCACCTTTCATAGGGGTAAGACGGTCAGTTTACTCAAAGCCACACTCCTCGACATAATTCTTTTTCCTAAAAATAATATGGAAAAAGAGAATGCTAGTTGGTCGAATGCAGCACGCAGTTCCTGCAGCCAGATACTGGGCCACGCCCTCGCCTTCAAAAATTTCCTCTTTTTTATGGAAGGCAACGGTCATTTTGCACAGCCTTATATCTAGGCATAGGGGCATGCCGCAGGCAACCAGATAGCATTCTAGTAATATAAGGTAAAATGATCATTTTGTGATTAGGTTTTGTCGGTGGCTTTCTCTTTTCTTTTACTGATCATTCTCCCTTAATAATATAGAATAGGGTGAGATGATCATTTTGTGATAGGATTTTGTCGGTGGCTTTCTCTTTTCGTTTAGTTGTTAGCGACAATGGCGGATTCAAGTTGGCCATCAAATCCCACCTGAAGCCCAGGTACTAATACATAGATCCCATAATAGTAAATTTTGCAAGTAAATGGACATGTTGACAGGGAGGAAGGAAGGGGGATATTATTAATCAAAATCTCTCTTTCCACTCTCATGTGATAGCAAACCCATGGAATTTGAGAAAAAAATCCTCTGCAGTGCCCTAATCTTGTGGTCCACTACAGTGCAGGCCTAATAACTCCTCATGTGAAAGTTGTGACATCCAACGGTGCCGAGCTTGAGAAGAAAAAAAAAACTTGCCTTGCATCTAGCTCACACCGTTGAATAAAGCTTCTTTCATGTGTCGAGGAATTTTTATCGTTTACGATTCCCTGCCCGGTACGGTTCCTACAATCCTCTAACAAGAGGGGGTGGATCCCACCCAGGCAAAGTGTTCGGTCAGTGGGTGGAATGGTCATTTCGCCCCCCTTATTAGTAAATTGTAGGAACTGTACCGGGCAGGAAACCATAGACGATAAAGATCCTGTGTCGAACTCTCAAGCCCACACTGCAGTGCACCACAAAATGCCCGCACTACAGAGGATTTGGATGACATTCTTGTAATTTCACAAACCCATTTGATCTCCTTCTTTCTTTAGTTGGGGTCATGGTTTAAGTAATTGTTATCGGCCGATACTGATCGACCCATATCATTCTATCCAACGGTTTTATCCTCATTTTTTATGATTTTTTTTTTCTAACAGAAGTACCTATAGTCGCATGGATGCTAGCCATGTTTGAGATTTCCATTTCAATTTGAGTTAAAACCAAAATCTTTTGAATTTTTTAAGTTGCGATCAAAATCTGGTACATTTTTTTTTTTTTTTTTTGTTATTTCAGTGGCCAAATGGCTATATTTTGCTTTAAAAAGAAAGGCTTTATTTTGGTTAGAAAAAAAAACCCTAATTACATCTCTAAATAGATTTGAACCTTTTTATTATTTGAAAGAAAAAAAAAAAAACACATAAAAAAATAGTAAACGGTTATGGATCCTAAAAAAAACATCTCTCAAAGTCATCACAACAACTTCATAGGTGTGCATTAAAAAAAAACCAACCTTATAATGGAACTTTTGAAATTTGATGAAATTTTATTAAATTATGCTTCAAATCCACCAAATTGTTGAAATGGATATTCCATAGTTGACCTTCAAGCCTTGATTCAGTAACCAAAAAATCTTTAATTTTCTGGGAAAAATAAACAAAATCTAAAAACTTTGTCGAAATGTCATAAAAAATTTGCCGAAATGACCAAAATTTTGGTCAAAATATGATATACATGTAGAGTCGACCCCTATTTTTTTGCGTATCCCTTAAATACCAAGGCAACGTTTGGTATGCATTTTTGGAATGCATTATAGGTAGATTTCGCATTCTCAGATGAAAAAATAGTTGTTTTTATCATATGAGAATGCGAAATCAACTATTCAAAAAATTCATACCAAACACAGCCTTGATTGTCCAATTACTTGAAAATAAAACTAGGTATAAGCAGGCAAAAATCATAAAATATAATGGGAAGTTGGGAGGATAGTCCCAAGGATCCTCTTGTCGAGTATCCGCTCAAGTAATTGTTTGGTTGCATGTGCTTTCAGCTTTTAGGGTTTCAAAGAAAAATATGGGAGAATAGTAGGAATGTTTCACTTTCGGATAGGGAGATAGTCCCCCTCAAGGGGCATTTGCTGTCCCCTTTTACATGATCTCTTGTAACCAGGGATTTGGGAATCGGTATTGGATACGGTATCAATTCGGCTGATATGAATTTGAATCGACCCATGTTGGACAGATTTACCCCTGGTTTTAGTTAAAATTTTATTTTTTACCATTTCAACCTTGGTCCATACTAATCCATCGAAATGTAATTAAACAGAAATAGATTATCGATCCCTCACCATACTAATATGAATAGACCAATCCAGCTGATCCAATGCCGATTCCTTGAGCCATGCTTGTAACTTCAGCCGGATTTTATTGTGGGAAAAAGTTCCCTATGAGTCTATGACACTAGTATGACATTGCCTTTTTATATGGGTTTTTTTAATTATTATTTTCTCTCTTATATCGCTTTAAAATGGACCTCTTGTGTATTATTTCAAAAAAAAATCCTCAGCAGTGCCTTAATCTTGCGGTGTCTTGCAGTTCGGATCTGAGAGCTCAACACGTGGAAGATGCGACATCCAACGGTGTAGAGCTCGAGAAGAAAGAAAAATAATAAGTGAGTCAATCGAGCTCGCATCATTGGATGAAGCATCTTCCACATGTCGAGCTCTCAAATCTGAACTGCAAGGCACCACAAGATGAAGGAATTGGAGAGAATTTTAATCCGATTATTTCATTCTCCACACTCCCATTGGTGCTACGTGAGAGATTTCCCTCACCCCACCCCCACAAGCATTGTAGGAAACCCTCTCCCTTATTTTATTTATTTTTCCTATTCTTTCTTTCTCTTTTTGGGTGAATTACTTCTACCATTCTTCCCACTAACCGAAACCAAGCACCTGGCGGTGAGAACTCATTTCAAGGTCCATGGCTCCAAGATCTTGTTCACTATTTAAAAATGCCCGGTTCATTATGGGAGAACACAAAATGAACCGGTCTACCAAGCCCCTTTCTTGTGTTTACTTGTTCCCTTATAACAAAAAAATGCTAAAATATAAATAATTTTTAAGGAAATAGTATCATTTTCCTTGCAATCAAACACCGAAAATAATAGATCATATAAAGTATATTTTACTTCCCAAGGAAATATTTGCATTTCCCTTGCAACCAAACAGAACCTAATTATATAACTATTGTAAAACTCTAGATTCTATAGTTTTTTTCTTTTTTTGGTAAAAGATTCTAGTAGAATTTACTAGTGTTTTCCCTCAAAGTTCAGAAAATTATCCTCTCCCATTCCTTAAAGTGTGGTAGTGCGACAATGCTAGGTGGAGATGTCGACACCTGACAGCTACTGCATCCAACTGTTCGATCTTATTAATATGGACTGTTGGATGCAGCAGCTGCCAGATGTCGATATCTCCACCTAGCACTGCCGCACTGCCACACTTCGGAATTGAAGAGGATAATAATCCCTTAAGTTCAGTTGGATGTGCTGGACTGGCTGGGCCAAGCCCAAGCCCAAGCCTCGTCCTGTATGGTTTTAGTTACAGCCCAAGGCCCATATGGAACATTTCAATGGTTTGGTTGTAAGTTAATAAGTGAAAAAGATGATTGGTAGATCTTTTATTTTACTTCACTTTTTGCTAATTTCACTCATAACCCCCTAATTCCACACACAAAAAAAAAAAAAAAAACAACAAAAAGCACAGAGAGATAGGGGGTATTATAATTCTAAGCTTAAATTTCCTGGATTGCTTAATTCTAGTTCCTGCCAAACTTGGCCAATTTATAAACACTTAAGCAATTATTTCTAGGTTTGATTCCATAGTGTGATTATTAGATGGATTAGAGTTGAGTATGCTCCAGCCCACCAAATTCACCAAATTTTGTAATTGCTCACTTATGCAATTTGTCAGAGTGAAATATATTAATGGGAAAAAGTTTCCCATGATGCCAATGTACTATTGTCCTCTCACATGGCTGTTTTTTACTATTTTCTTTTTTATCAAGGTGAGGTGGGCTCCATATGGATGAGATCATTCTCCACACCCCCATTGGTATGGTGGTGTGTGGCGCGGGTATGGTGGTGTGTGGCGCGGGAGATCCCTCCTCCCCCCCCCCCCCTCACACAACATTGACATAGTGGGAAACCTTTTCTTTATTAATCTAAGAAGGAAAATACAAATTTTAGTAATCATTATTTGACAATTAATTAAAATCTTATCAAGAGCACACAATTACTTGGAGAGTAGGGAGAGAGACAAATCTTGATTAGTGATGTTATGACTTAGGTTAGAACATCTATTTATAACCAAAACCCTAAGTCCCCCCCCACCTTTTGCAATCTTTCACTCAAACAAGGAAAGGGGAGAGGGAGTTGTTCACAATTTCACATAAAGAAGACGACTCCCTCCCCCTTGCTCGCGGAGTCGCGGGTTGAAACAAAGCTTTTTTATAATAAAAAAAATGAAAACTGTTTGGTAACTATTAGATATAATAGAGTATAAAGTGAGAAATCATTTGGCAAGTAGTTATGTGTAAACCATTTTTAGTGGTAGGTGAAGAAATTCCCCCTCACCAATCTTCTTTTCCAAATCAACACAAAACCGTTAAGGGTGCTCCATCTGAGTTTGGTGGTTCGTTTGAAGCTTGTGGGTGCTCGATCTGAGTTAGACGGTGTCAAATTTGAAGTTGTGGTTTAATTTATGCTTTATTTCCTCTGTTCTGGTTCAGCAGGAGCTCTGTTCATCTTCGTCTCCATTGGTTTGGTTGGTGGGTGCCATCGTTCTAACCATTGGGGATCTATTCGATGGAATGAAAAGAAAGATTGAGGAGATCGATGGGTGCAATCGTTCTAACTATTGAATCAGAATGACTAAGGAATCAGAAATATATGTGATTAATCAAGAAAAATCGTTCTAACGATTGCATCCACCGATCTCCTCAGTCATTCTGCCAATCAGAAAAATCTGTGATTGGTCTCTGCCAACGAACACCATTCTGCTAATCACAGATTTTCTGATTCGTTTGCCTTCTCAGGCGGCGGTAGAGGATGGGATTCAAGGAGTGGAGGCGGTTGGAGGGGAAGGCGAAGATGTGGAGCCTGCTGCTGCTCCAACCTTTACTCGGAAATCATATGCGTCTGCAGTGGGTAAAGCTACTTAGGGAAGGGCTTTGTTGCTCTCATAATCTTTCCCCTCTCAAACCGTTGGGATGCAGCAAGGGGTAGGGGCGGGTGGGGTTGTTTGGGTTACTGCAAGGGATGGGGATGGGCGCGCAGGAAGAAGAAGAAGCAGAAGAAGATGAGGAAGAGGGGGGCGGTGGGAAGAAGAAGGGGATTTGGCTCCTGTACAGCAGTGGCGGGAGCTGGAGCGTCCAGTCCATGGAAACCACCAAAAAATAAGGGGTGAAGTGGTCATTTCACATGTGGGGCCAAATCCAAAGGAGGAGAAGGAGGGGTCAGGAAACTGAGGACTTGACTTTTTAATTGAAGTACATAAACTTGAGCGAAAACATGAAGAAAAACGTTTTTGGCTATAATCCAGTCTATTATCATTTTGGAGGTATTTCCATTTATTTAAAATAAAAATAAGTTTAAAAAATATTATCAAACACATAAAAATATCAAAAAATAAAAATGAAAAATGATATCAAAAAGATTCCAAATAAAGAGAATATTCTTTGAACAAATGTCATAGGAAAACACACCAATGAGATGCAATAAAACGTATCTTATGTAGAAAAGAGAAAGATCATTTCATGTGAAAAAGGTGAGAGATAGACACAAAAGTGACAGTGTATCTTGACCTCACAGCTCAAAAAACTTTTTTCTAATAAAAAATATTAGGGAAAAGGCTCTTTGTGCCTAAGACTTATCATTTTCTATTTTATTGTGTATTTAAATAAATAAAAAAATATTTATGTGAGAGGGTGGAGAGTACTTTGTTTGCTCACATATCCTTCTCCCGTAATATTATTGGGGGAAGCCGCGAATGTATTCACACACGAGAGACTTTGCCGTTGACTCCATCAAATAGGGGAAAGGGGGCGTTCATATCATTTTGGATAGAAATTTATGTCAATCTAACTACAGTTAATGTCGATTGTGCATTTGTGCACATACACGGCCATCCATAGAATCTTTTGCCTTAACATTGCAAGGAAAAAGAAAAAAGAGAATATCATCTGCACGTACCAACAGGTGCACTTCAGAACCAATCACATTTTAATTTTATTTTTATAAAAACCCATCCTCCCCTTGTAAATGGCAAAATAGAACAAGTGGTTGGCTCTGTTCACCTGTTCGTACGTGCAAAGGAATCGAACTCGGAAAAAATTCACCCCTTCATCAGTCACCTCTCACACCCAAAAAGTAAGTTTATGATGAAAACGATTCATATGCCTTGATTGATCTGATACAGTGGCATATGTGAGAATTGAAATTACAACCTTACCCCCTGTCTTTTGGACTAATGATGGAAATTATACCTGTCGAGATTACAAACTTGCCTCTTTTAGGCTGAACTTCCTTCGAGGGCATTGTTGGCATTTAAGTGAATGGATGGGAACGTTCGTCACCGTATTTGGCTGGATGCTAGAATAGACTAGCATTGTTGGCATTTATAAACTCCACGTGGCCTGCCAACGTGTTAGTCCATATCGAAAGAGTTTACATCAAGTGACATTACTACCCTTGTAAACAAGAGTTATTCCATTCTACCAGCGACAAATCTCAATATAATAAGGACAATATGGTAATGTTAGAATTTACATTTAAAACCGGATAACTCACTTCATTATCTACCGAAAGTCTGAAACAATGGAAGGAAACGTTTACCTAAAAAACACAGCGATGGAAGGAAATTAATTAATTAATTAATGGCTAAAATCATACGAGAAAAATAAGTTAATCACTAGGGTAATGATTCCGTGTAACAGGGAGCTCCAAGGTTGGTTCTCCTTTAGACCGCTAATTTGACATCTAACGCAGATCTGACGGTTTCGAATATGTGAGGGTGCACCGGAGAGAGCAATCATGGAATCAAGGCCCCACCAGGATACAGAGATGTCGGCGTAAGTTCTAGTCAGCAATGTAATAAACTTTTCGAATCAAAGAATACCACGTGTCGCACTCGAAGTTTGTGTGAAATCAGTGTTAGGACATCTAAATCCGTTTTTAAATTGAATTTAAGAAATCTGCTGCGTCCGCTCTGAGCTGTGTGATATAAAATTGGGAAGAGATATACAGGTACGAACTCCTTGGTCAAACCTGGAAGAAAGATCTCTGAAGGTGGGAAGACTTGGTCGTTTAATTTATTTTCTTTCTAGGGTTTCTGCATTTTTCCTTTGCCTCAGATAACTGGTGGAAGCTTCAATTTCATTGTGTGTGGTGGAAAATGGGAGAAATTTACAGCTCAAGGTACGCCTCTGCAATTTTCGCGTGATTTGGACATGGATTTTGTCGCTTGTCGTTTCATGTCTGATCTCTTTTCTTGTCGTTGTTTCTGTTGTCGTTTTAGGGTTCGTTATCTGCTACTTCAAAATAGGGGGAAAAAAAGAGATGATTTTCGTTTTGTGTCTGCTTCTCTAAGATATTAGTGGTTTTTCTCTAAGTGTGGTTGTGCTTCATCGATGAAGTGGATTATATTAGTTCTGATTTTCTATTTTCACTCTAATTTCTCCTAGTGGGATGAAATCTGAAACTGCGTTAGATAACGACATTTCATTCCTTATCGGGGTGCTTGCGTTAGTGTGTATATGTCTGTTGTGGAAACTAAAGAGTGATTGAATTTTAGCCCTTTTTTTTTTAATGGTTTCTCGGCGTTGAATCGGGTGGTGAATTCGACCATATGTTCAAAAATCTAGAACTGTTGTCAACAAAACTTTCATACATGAGCTGCGAACAATTTTCCTAGACCCGCAGGTTTCATTTTGATGTACATGATCGACTCTTCTATATACGCCATTTACTGCTTTCAAGCTTGAAATTCTTAGATGGAAGGGATACAAGGTTTGGATGTATTCATATTCATATTGCTCCGGGATGACAACACTCACTAGCTCCTTAGTGTTTACTCGTTCTTAAAATTTAGGAGATTATGGTTCATTCCGTCATATGTCCATTCTTCTGAGTGACTTTTCTCTGTTATTTTTTACCATTATCCTACGCTCAGAATCCTACGCTCCTTCTGAGGGTGGACATAGTGCAATTAACCATGAAGGTGGAAGGGTGTCTGTGAATGAAAGCAAAACAGGATGCGGTTGTCTCAGATGTGATATGATAAGTTAAAATTGCTTCAGAATAAATGTTTCCTTTTGATCTTGAGGAAGTTGGACAGTAATTGCCCCCTTCAAGCATACCTGCCTCTCCTAATGTACATCAAAATTGGTTTTATATTGGGCCAATGAAATGGTTTCTGACAATCGATATAAAAGTATTTTTAATTGTTCTTCTGGACTGATGTGGTCAATGGCTGTGTGAATATTTGGAAAGATATGACCAAACTAACTACATGACATACGGGGTGTAATGTAATTGTCTATTTGGGTGATCCTAAATATTCTCTTACAGTCTTACCTGAATGGCAAAACTATGCCCTCTTAGTCATGTAGTTTGAGCATCGCCATGGACCAGCTTGTCTAGTTGATTTCAAAGAACATACAAAACATGGGCTTAAAGTTCAAATTTCTAGGCCCCAATTATTCTCTCTCCTTGTCCTATGGGTTTTGAACTTGCCGTGGTTCCATCACTTAGGATTAACTTCCAATTAGCATGTCAAAGCTTTCATAGCCAAAATCTATCTGTGGCCAACTGCTTGATTGTTTCTAGATCAGCCCTTCAATTCAAATACCCTCATAATTGTTTCTAGATCTGCCTTTCAATTCAAATACCCTCATAAGCTTGTGGAGATTACAGTATTTAGGGTAGCCATCAGGACATTATGTACCAGAATGGCGAATGACTCCTTAACTCTTGGTGAAATATGGAGAAAGTTTGGGATTTTTAGGCCCAGGCATGAGAATCCTTAGCAAAATAAACAGAGCTATTTTTGGAAATTGGGTGTAAATGTATGTGGTTGTGATGTACGGAAACTAGTGCTCTGATGCCTACTGAATTAGGACCTATAAGGCTAGGGCCTGATCTTGTAATTTGTGGGTTTGAGTATTAAAATTTTTTTGGTTTAAGGTAGAGATGGAGAAAGTGGTATAGTTTTTGGTTGATAGATGCAGATTTTGCAAATAATGGAAATAAAATATAAATCTGAGAAGAGAAAATTGCTCTATTGGAATCATAGTAGTATATTTGTGTGATTGGGAGTGGTTTTGAAATATTGCATCTTCTAGATATTTTTTGGTGCAAACCAGCTAGCAAGGAAGCAATGACTGTAATTTATTATTATCAAGGAACAATTTAGGAAGGGCTCATTGTTAGGCATTTGAAAACATCTCTAATGACATCAACATAATCAAAATAGGAAAATTTGAAATTGAATTGGGAGGGGTGGGAGAGGGTTAGGCTTAACTGCTTAAGAGTGATAGAGCTGGTACAGCATAGTCAACTTACTGAGCCTTTAATCTTTACTAAGTTTTTTAGGGGGGTGAGGGGACTGAGAATGTAAAGCTGGTCCACAAGAAAATAAATTGATTAATTGAGCTCCCATACAGAACAAAAATGTTAAGAACACCAAGAGTAGATTTGAAATTCCTTGAATAATATATACTTAATGAATCCCTTATTTATTTGCCAAGACTGGTTTTGCATTCCAGGCTGGGCCTAAGCAGATGGTATAAAAAATTGAATGCAGGGCCATCTGGCAATTGGGCCTAAATTTTAAGCTAGTATCAGCCCTTAGTGCAGATTGGAGGATGTATGTTCGCAATTGATACTGTTTTGGATTTGATGATCCAAATATAGGAATAGCTGATCCAATGCATATACACTTTGTATTACTGTTGGTTCGGCCAAATCACTAGCTATTATAGATTTGCTTGGTCCCATCTGATACCAATATGGATCAGATGATCTGGCCAATCTGATATCGACTTTTAAAGCATGGGCAGGCTAGTTTTTGTACTTTGCATATGTGTGACAATATATATTACTCCATGCTCAACCTTCTTGTTTCAAGTCTAAATTCTGCCCTATTTTGAACATAATTCTAGCGGACCTGATCTATGAGGTGGACTTTGGCTTAAGGTCAAGCTCAAATCCACCCTAAAGTGGCTGTGGCATCCATTGCCACATTTTCCATAATGGATCCAAGAGTGCATTGGTGGGGCCCCTCAATGAAATGAATCCATTTCTTTTAGATCTGCATGGTTGAAGCTCTTCCGTGAATTATGCTTCTATCAATATTCCTTTCAAGAAAAAATCAATCTTAAGTTTTGATGCTTCGTTGCACCACATATCTCCAATGACATGCTTGTTGAGGTTTATTATTGAAAACTCTAGGAATATGATTATGAAGTATGAAAATTGCAGGCTAGTTTGAGGAAGTATATAAACCGTTTTGCATATCATTACTCTGTCAGGACCAAGGAAATCAGTGTGAGTTTGTGAACAGTTTTGCATCATCTGGTTCTTTAAAGCTAATCTTCAGCTCACACTTATCTGGTTGACAAAATATGATGTCAAGCTGCTGGATGTTGCACTTCTGATTTTTTCTATAGTATTCTCTACTACGGGTCCTAGATCTTAAATTCCTTACCGCGTAGAGCTTGATATAGATCATCATCACTGTCTCCTGAATTACAGATGGGCTGTTTTGGGTGCGCTACTTTCTTTATGTCTTCTTTGAAACTTCAGTTTTGATGTTCTTTTCTGATTGAGCAATAATTGCATCATCAAATTTTGTGCCTGCACTTTCAGCCATGTCAAGTTCTCAACCAATGGTATTTTCAATTGTGTACAAACAAACTTATGTTGAGCTGGTTTTACTACAATATGGTTCCACCATACTATTCCTTTAGTTAGTAATTTTCTTCCAGTTTTTTTTAAACTCATGAGCATGCTTTTGCATGTTGCAAACTGCTTAAAAAATTTCACCAAACAAGAATATGCTAAGTTTGCACGGTGAAAAGATATAATATATTCCAAGGGAAAGATAAGCAGAAAATTGATCTTCTGGATTTTATTCAATTCCTTGGTTGCATTCAACTTATACATAGAATTTCATTGCTAACTTTATGGATCATAGCATAGCATGGGCTTTCATTCCTACTGATATATTAAGACTTTGTTGAATTTCATGCATAGCTGCCGAGTTGGGATCGGTAAGTTCATTTAATCATCACCATGGTTCAAAACTTTCTACCTTTTTATTTTGGAATCAAAAGAGTTTTGAACTACCATGTCTTTTCACCATCAACTGATTTATATAATTGTCATAGTAAGTATCCAGTCTAGCAAATTATTCTTCTTCTGAGAGTCATGGAAGAATATCATTGTCATCAGCATCCCATTGATTGTTATCAAGTTGTCTGCCATAAATCCTGCCATTTCAATCTAGCATGGTTACTAGGACCAGGTTTTTGAATATTGAGTTTAGGACTTGACTTGGTCTGAAATTATTATGATGGGACTGCATTATGATGCCAAATTAATTCAGCACTATATAGTTGTATACCAACTGATGCTGACCTTGTCAAGGTAAGGTTTGAGTACAATAATTCAAAGGATTAAGGCTCTTGAAGGGTGGGTGAAAGTGGATAGGAGTAACTAAGGTTTTCATGGAGAACGTAGTTGGGTTGTAATGGCATAGGTTTGTAAATTCCATTATGGATCTCACCAGCATACATCCATAACTTTCCAAAATTACATATAATGCTCAGAATCATCATTGAATAAGTTCATCTGATAGCTGGCTAAAACCCTCTCATGATGTTAATCAAATTAAAAAATCAAAGCCTACTAATAAGAATATGGTCCTCACCAATATGTTTTTTAGGACCGAGTCCCCTGTTTAGGCTTTAGCTTTCTTTGCTTTTGTCTGTCTTTAGGCTTGTTTGCCCCCTTTTCATTCTTCAATAAAATTTATTATTATTTAAAATAAAAAATAAAAAAAAAGAATATGGTCCTGTCCATTGTTCTAAAACGTGGATTGGTCTGGGTGGTGAGACAGTCATCCAGGCTTGTATTTGGGTTGGTTTGGTCATTTCTCTATGGAGTTTCAGAACCCGGACAGTACCATTTGAAAATTCTGGTTTTTGGCAAATTGTGAACCCAGTCTACCCATTGAGTACGTTTTATTGCATAGTAGTAGTCATAACTAAATTGACCCTTTTTATTTCAAAGGAAGGTGGCATTTATTACCCATTGCCAATTTGGGTGCACTAGGTCACCTCTTTATATATAGAATCACAATTTCAAAACTTTTAAATCTTTACCTTCTTTTCGAGAAAATAGATATGTGTTTAATGGATCATTATTAAAAAACCAAATAAACTTTTAATAAGAGAACATGGCTGTTTGGGAATTTACTGCTAATGCTAAATTATATAATAGCTGTTTTCCAAAGTATAGTGCCAACGTTTGTGGAACATGCTATACGTGGCATTTTCTCTTCGCTGACTATAATAGGATGACCTGTTTTATACTGAGAATGATTTTGGGTCTGCTTCTGGGTTCTATTTTGTTAATTAATCCAGTATCATCATAGATGACTGATAAAAAACAAATACAATCAGAAGTCAGAACCTTATGACCACTAGCCTTCCTCCCCCCTGCCCCCTTTCTTTTGGGTTTAACATTGCTATCTTTTGTTTTTCCGTTAAACAGCTTCTGAGTTGCTGTTGCCAAAGTGATTGTGCTTTTGAATATAGTTAAATGACTAAGTTTTTTTTTGGTAAATAAGTTAAATGATTAAGTTGGCACAAACAATTTTGCTGTTTAAATAGAAACATCCTAAAGTTAATAGAATTGCCTCCTTAGAGTTTATGCTGTATCTGGCCAACAAGCAATAAAACCCGATGCTTGAATTGGTGAACAAACATATAAATACAGCCATCGATGATCAGCCATCAAATTTAGCTGAGGATGTTCTTGTTAGTCGTAAATATTAGCTGATATCTCTTATATATTGTTTCCTATTTAGGTTGAAAGATGGATTTCGTTGAGCTGAGGGAAGGAATCATCTTTTGAGCTACAGAAAGACTGCTCCTGTGTGTCTTGATCAATATGGCTTCTGCTGGCATAGCCCCTTCCTCAGCAGTTGGAAAGTCTGGTGGCAATACAATGTCTGTTGATAAACTTCCGGAGGAAATAAATGAGATGAAAATCAGAGATGATAAGGTAAAATTTGATGTCTTATTTTTTTGTTGGGTGGGTGGTGGTGGGGGGTTGGACAATTTGTGGATAGTATCTCCTCTAATATTTTATGTTTGCCTTTTACAATTTATGTGTATACACTTTTTTATGGTAGGAAATGGAAGCTACTATAGTGGATGGAAATGGAACTGAAACAGGTCACATAATTGTAACAACAATTGGTGGTAGAAATGGTCAACCAAAACAGGTATATGCTCATGACTGTTATTATTGTTTCTGGTTTACGGTTGAACTTATTCTCATGTGTATAAAAAATGAAGAATTGGATCACTGGGTTGAACAAATATGAACTTCATCGCAAAGTGGCAAGTGAACTATTCCTTCTAGAGAAAGTGAGAGTTTTTGCTCGGTAAAGGTACCCCAAAAACAAATCCAAAAAGAAAATCATATGTCAGGAAAATAAATTTTGGGGCAAAGCCTTAACAAAAGGTTGGAATTTTTTTTCGTGCAATATATTTTTGGAGAAATGAAACAGTGGTGATGTTAGGCATACGTGGAAATTCTGTTGCTAAAAATGGACCATCATCCATGGGTAAGTATCACATGCTGTGGATCTTAGACAAGAAGCAAACCAAACTGATCACTGGTGAGTGACTGAAACTTAAGGTGCATATATCATCATTTGAAGTTTTGATGGTGCAAGCGTGCATGAGCACACACAAAATGCCCTTAATTTTGAGGTACCAAACAAGAATCATTGTAACTTCGCCGTCCGAAATCGGAATTCCACTATTCAAGTTGAGTTTCGAAGAGGACTCGACAAACTGAAATTCTTATGTTTAGTACGAAACCGAAATCAGCTCATAGGCACTCTGAAAATAACGACGAATCTGCTACAAGTGCAAACCCTAATGAAATGAAAATTTTGGATGCATCTAGCTTTCACCTGAGGGTATCCAAGGCGGACAAGCACTGTCGAACACTAGAATGAGGTTCCCTATGCTACCATGTAAGCCCAGATACTCCTGAATCACCGCCAACATGCCGAATCACTGCTGAATCACTAACATAAGCCCTGTGTGGATTTTTGCGAAGGCTATAACCCACCTCTTTTCTCCTTTCCTGTCATTCTGGTACAAGTCCCTCTTTCTTGGGATCCCAGGAGGATGGACTGGAGTTGCTTCTAACCTCCGACATTATTTGCACAAAGTGGCTACCCCCAGACTAGAACCTGCATCTTCATATAGGTAGCTAAAATGTTTTTCCATTACAGCAAGCAACGCCCAATACTTTTTTCCTCTATTCATTATTCCATCAATTGCTGAAAACTAAATGAAATTCATAAATACTCAAGATCTAATAAATCAAATAAATGAAAATGAATCTTCAAATCAACGAGTTTTTGCCTCTCGAATATCCAACTGACTAATTAATTGTTTATAACCGACTATTTTTCTTTGACAAATAAGACAACAGCCGTTGACGTTTTCCCTTTTAGTGATAGAGAAACGTACAAGTTAGAGCATATGCTCTCACAATGACAAAGTTTGAGTTTTCCCACTGTAAAAATGGAATCATTTTCCATGTATCATGGCTTTTGTTCTCAAGTTTTCTTTATCTGTGCCTCAGACAATAAGTTACATGGCCGAGCGCGTTGTTGGACAAGGGTCATTTGGAATTGTATTTCAGGTGCTATCTTGTTTTCTGGTCGATATTCAGTTCCTCCAAATCATCATTTATTTCTATTCAGTCCTGGTAATCTCATTTTGCAGGCAAAATGCCTAGAAACAGGAGAAACTGTAGCAATCAAAAAGGTTTTACAGGACAAGAGATACAAGAACCGTGAGTTGCAGACAATGCGCCTCCTTGATCACCCCAATGTTGTGACGCTCAAACACTGCTTCTTTTCGACAACGGAGAATGATGAGCTTTATCTCAATTTGGTGCTTGAATTTGTACCTGAGACTGTGTATCGTGTAGCAAAACACTACAGCCGGGCAAATCAGAGAATGCCTCTGATATATGTCAAGCTCTATACTTATCAGGTATTTAATATTGAGTCTAAGACCATATTTGGTGCTGATGTGCTTGATAATGGAAAGTATTTTATTCTAAAATTTATTGCTCCTTGACATCGTACAATTTCATGATGTCTTAACTATGTTAGAATGAGTTCTGCTTTTTGTTCTTGAGTGACATTTTCTGGTCTCTTGGAGCAACTGATGTGTAGTTGATCAAATTGATTTATCTTGTAATGCCATCATCACAAGGTAGAGGTAGGATGACGAAAATAAAATGTTCTAGAAACACATGGTTTTGTTTGGTTTGATCTTAATAGTATTCTATATCTTTATGATTATTAACAATTGAATGATCTTACAATTACCTTAACTCTTCTATTATTTTCCTCTTAGAATCTTAATATGTATTGCTTTACTTTCTCAAGTTCAGTAAGTAGGGAAGTATCTAACTTCTGATAACTAATGACAGATCTGTAGGGCATTGACGTATATTCATGGGGGTATAGGAGTTTGCCACAGAGACATTAAACCCCAGAATCTGCTGGTTTGTTCAGAACCTCAGACCTTCCCTTTTAATGAGTAGATGCTTCTTATTGATATCCTTTTGTTCCCCTCTGCAGGTTAATCCTCATACTCACCAGGTCAAACTTTGTGACTTTGGGAGTGCAAAAGTGCTGGTACGATATTTGCTTGTTCTGTATGTAGCGACTTTCTGTTAACTTATTTAAGTAATTAAGTTCTTATAGAAGGTTTTAAAAATTAAGGTGGGTTCTATATTTCTAAGTGCTAAAATTCCTGAATCATTTTTATTTCGCAACGGGTGAAATTGTTTTTGCAATTAGTTGGTGATTCCACCTAATGACTGTGTATGAAGCCAGGAGTTCCTAAGATAAAATTTCAATGTATCCTAGGAATATTAGAGGACTCAGTTTGCAATGTGTAAATCTTATTTTGACACTTATCCCTATTATTTGTTGCTTATGAACATTTAACTAAGTGATAGAAACAGAGAGTTGATGTTTTATAAATGCACACTTGCATGTATCCAAACCTCCAAAGTCTTTGGCGTTTTGGCTTGTCATCTTTGCATTATTTGGTCTTACACTTCAGTGAGAACAACACAGATCGCCTTGCTGCCTACTTCTAGTTGAATGAGCATCGATTTTGCATGTGAGGGGAACTTTATTGCAGGTTCTGGAGCTTGTTGATTGTAATAATATTTTTGTGCTCATGTTTCTGTAACTTATACAACCCAAGATCTAATACTATGCTGTCTTTTAATTTGTGAAAATTCTGTACACTAGCAGGCGTAGAGGGTACCCTACTCCATCACCCAAAATTTTGCCACTTGGAAAATGATGTGGCAATTTCAATCATATGGATATTCTAGGTAATGGTGTGGATTGTCCACACATCAAGTTTCAGATTTAGATGTAACCATATCCCCTCCCATGTATGTCCAAGCACCCTCTCTGTGTGCCTCGAAGTTTTCAAGGGTAGTCTTAAATTCTTCAATGCTTTATTTTGCCCCTTGGCAAACTCTCTCTGGGTTGAAACTTGGTATGTGAGCGTGAGACATCCGAGCAATGAAATTCTAGGTTTATCCAATGTGCCACGTGACATAAGTTGGGGTGCTGGAGTAGACATACCCTCTAAACCCACTGGCGTAGAGAACCTGTCCCACATTTGAGAAAAATACTGGAACTGTGCATATACCTTGCAGTTCTACCCTTGTCAGGTTCTCTTTACTTCAATTATATTTTCCTGTCTTCACACTGTGGTATCAGGGGCATTTTTCTATATTATTGGTTCCTGATGTGTTTGCTTGGGTCTCTCCTTTTGCGTCCTATAGCTGTTTGCTTATCCAGCCACCATTCTTAACAGGTCAAAGGCGAGCCAAACATATCATACATTTGCTCACGTTATTATCGGGCACCTGAACTAATATTTGGGGCAACAGAATACACAACTGCAATTGACATTTGGTCTGTGGGTTGTGTCCTTGCTGAGCTGCTTCTTGGACAGGTTTTTTACCAGAAGCTACATGCTCTTACTGTTTTTTTTTTTTCTTTTTTTTTTTAAATATTCTGCTGTAAGCATTGAACTTTTCTTTTCTCTTGTTCTAATTGTGCCAAATTTGGATAGCCTCTCTTTCCAGGGGATAGTGGTGTTGACCAACTTGTTGAGATAATCAAGGTAAAACTTTCTTGTGCCTGTGAACAGTAGAATAATATTTCTGTTTTAGTAGGAACTAATCTTTTGATTAGCCTAACTTGGCAAATTCTTATTTATTTGATCTTTTCCTCTTTTCTAATAGGTACTTGGTACACCTACCCGTGAAGAAATAAAATGTATGAATCCAAACTATACAGAGTTTAAGTTCCCACAGATCAAAGCTCATCCATGGCACAAAGTGAGCACTTTTTATCCCATTTGTTATATACATTGGGCTTTCTGGCTTTATTTGAATATAATTTATAAGTTGATTCTTTAGATATTCCACAAGCGCATGCCCCCAGAAGCAGTAGATCTTGTTTCCAGACTTCTTCAGTACTCGCCAAATCTGCGGTGCACTGCCGTGAGTATTTTCAGTTTTTGCTTTCAAAACATTTGTTTATACTGTCCATGAACCTGAGTTCAGCCTTTTATGCTCTTTCTATTGCTTATGATAGTGCTTATCTGACTTCATTTTGTATATTTAATGCAGTTGGAGGCTCTTGTACATCCATTTTTCGATGAACTTCGTGACCCTAATACTCGTCTCCCTAATGGACGCCCCTTGCCTCCACTTTTTAACTTTAGGCCCCAAGGTTCTCTCATTCTTCATTAATCTGAGTTTCTCTATATTTATTTCTGCTTCGCTGTCTTTCGGCATCTTTGAGTCCTCATTCTCACTGACGATACAAATCTGCAGAGCTGAAAGGAGCATCTCTAGAACTTCTGGCAAAACTGATACCAGAACATGCTCGCAAGCAGTGCCCCTTCCTTGGTTTCTAGACCAGAATTACTTGATAGAAGGTATGGAGCTGTTGTGCTTGTGTACCGTATATTTTCACAGTTGGGTTTGAAGGAAGTAAGGAAGCCCCTGCTTGTTCTTTGTTTCGGTACTTCGCATCCTTTCTTTTGTTGAATAGAAATGGTACTGAAGATGGGAGTTAAAAATCTTGTTTTACCCAAATATAGCTGTTTGTTAACAAGAAAAAGCACCAATTAGTTGGAGGTATTTATTATGAACCTTCTTTGAGTGAAGGATTGTGAATATTTTGAACCTCTATTGTGCTTTATTTTCATGTTATGTGGTGTTTATACACATCATAGGCTGCAAGTTAAGTCTCAATGACTTCATTTGTGATGGGTCCTACCGCTTCTACCTGTGTACTGCAAGTGATGTCTCAATGACTCCACTCCAAGCCTTTCTTGTTCAGTTATTTGCAAAAGCCCATGTAGGGAAAAGAAAGGCTTCACTGCTCCCTCTTTGTAAATGAAGATCTTTGACTAACGATTGGGTTGGCCGAGTTAATACTTGGAGTCCTTTTATTATGGTTATTGGCTACAACTAGGGATGTAAAATGGATAGTTAAAATCCATATTCGATTCATGTTCATATCCATTTATGGGAATCTATATTTGAAATTTTGATTTTTATAAACTATTTAAATCCTTTCGAAAGCGAATCGGATGCGGATATGGATATTTCAATGACATTGGATATTATTTTTCTGGTTGAAGATGGATATTATTTGATTTGTTTAGGTCTGAATATAAAAATATGGTTAAATAATAGTTCTATGAATAATATTTTATCATACTAAATTACCAATATATCCTTATCAATTCATAGCATATTACGAGTAATTAAATGGGAAAAAAAAAATCATGAGACCATCTATGTAGTTTTAGGGGAATCTGTATTCGAAAAATTGAATACCGGATACTATACAAATCTGTTTGAAAACTTATGGAATGGGGATATAGATAGTGAGATTTGCTTCGAATTTGATCCGTTTACATCGGTAGGTACAACAGATGGTTTTAGTCTCACTCGTTCACATTCATAACTACAATAGATGGTTTTAGCCTCACTTCATCAATAGAATTCTTCAGCTATGATTTGATTATTCGGCTTGATCTAACATATACTTTTTTTTTAATAAAAGATCTAACATAAGTGATGTGACAATATCCTTTTTTTTATAAAAGATCTAACATAAGTGAAGTGACAATATCAAGGCATTAAAACCAGTAGCAGTAATGGAGACAATATCAAGGCATTAAAACCAGTAGTAGTAATGGAGAATAAATAGAAGAATGAGAGAAAGAAGAACAAAGACTGGGAGGAAAATGTTGCCCACGGTTTGAGTTGAGACATTTATTCAAACTGTGGGTGTGAGGATATATTTATATAAAAAATAAGAAAAAAAGAATGCTATCTAGTTGTGCAGCGTGGTATGTATCTGTATGCAGGCAGCCTTTCGCAAAATGACCGGTGTATCCTTGGCCCTTTCGGCCTTTTTAGGGGGTGTGTTGATTATTTTACGCACGGTTGTATCTGGATGCAAGCCGTGTTGCATGGTTGGGTGGCGTTCTTTATTTCAAAAAGTAATGCAAATAAATTACTTATAACCACTGGCCTACTTATGACTATGCTATAATACCCAAAACATCAAAACACCATGATACTCAGGTGATGGAATTTTTTTTGAAAAATTAATATTCATCCATAATTTAAAATTTTCTTTTGGTGTGTCTTACATGCAAGACTACCTGTCAGAGCTTCTCTTTCAAAATGGATGTCCGTCAAGATTACATGTATATTCTGTGGTTCTAATAATGAATCAATTTGGTATCTTTTCTTATCATATGATTGGACTAAGTGTATCTGGGATTCTGGCCCCATCGGATTGAGAACTGAGCGTCTCCCTGATTGGACCTTTATCCTCTGAGGTTCGTTGACCGGTACGGTTGTGCGGTTCCTCTCATAAGGGGGCTGAAATGATCATTCCACCCCTTGATCGAACACACTGCCTGGGTGGGGTCCACCCCCCTTTTATTAGAGACACTAGGGAACCATACCGGGCAGGGGAACAGTGATAAAAATTCCTCTCCGCCCCTTCATTCACTCATCTTTGTGCTTCTATTCTTGGCTCTAATGCCTTTGATAAACAATCTATGATTTATTTTTTTTCGTCTTTATTACTACATGTTATTTTATTTGGTGCGTAAGGGACAAAGTTATTTTAGGAACTTCAAAGGCTGACCCTATGTTGATCATTAGAGATATCCCCCCCCCCCCCCCCAAAAAAAAAAATTGTTACATGAATTGGTTTCATCACAATGCACACATTTTCCAAACCTTCTTTCAATAGCTGCTAATCTTAAAATGCAACTTCCTGGTTTAATTGACAGAGGAATATATGAATCAGACTTTAGAATAACAAGTTGGACTTTTTAGATTTTGATAGATGGCCAGGGTATGCTTACAGATACAGGTAGTCTTTCAACACAGGATGCAAAGGAAGCTGAACTCTTTGGACTCCTTCAAAGATGGAAATGTGTTATGAAGTCAAATATCAAGATCAATCAAGTTTAGTTTTGCAACAAAGACTTTTGTGATCTATTTAATCCTACAAACTTTTTTCGTCTACCTTGGAATCTTGTTAATAGCTATCTTAAACAAGATGATGTTACAGATAACTTTACTAGTGTAGAATTTAAGTGGTGTAACTATGAAGATTATCATCCTCTTCCATCATATATATATATATATATGTATAAACCCCATGCCTAGCTTGGAACATCTTTGTGGAAAAACATAAATAAATCCCAAGTTGACTATGAGAGCTAACAAAAGGAGTGGAGATCAACTTCTTTGTCATAGTATCCCAAACAATATGACAATCTACTTCAATTAGGGGTGTCAAAACCTAACCCAAACCGAAGAAGGTTAATAAAAAAATTTAGAACAAATTAATTTTGCATATAAGTAGATAAAAATATTAGAAATTAGAGTATGCCTTCTTTCCCCATAGAAAATGATCTCTTGCCCATATATATGTAGCGCCTGCACGGCTGCACCAGCGCGGGGGCTAATAAGAGCATGTGCATCAGCATCTGATTGAATGAGATTTTTTAGTTCACTATGGGTTGAGTGGCAATTTCATGTGGTCTTATGTTTGAGCGTAGGAACCACACGACCAATTAGTGTTATATAGACATTTTATTGGAAAAACTTTCCCACAATGCCAAGACCCAAGAGTGCAATTTCCCTCTAATATGATTTTTTTATGGTAAATTACACATCACCCCCTGGTTTTCTAACGAAACTCAGATCATCCCTTGATTTTTGAAAAAACTCAAATCACCCCCTGGTTTAAACCCCAATATGACAAATTAGTCCCTACCGTTAGTTTGATGTTGTTAAGTGATGATGTCAGTCAATTAAATAAATTTAAATTCCTAAACTACCTTTGACCAATGTTGAAGATGAAGGAAGGGTAGTATTGTAAATTTAATTATAATGTTTTAGTACAAGGGTAAAATAGTCCTTTTATACCAATAACTAATAGTAGACTAATCGTGACTGTAGAGGGGGTGATTTGAGTTTTTTCAAAAACCAGGGGTTGATCTGAGTTTCGTTTGAAAATCAGGAGGTGACGTGTAATTTACCCTTTTTTAATTATTTTCTTTCACTTGTTCTAAACATGTGAGCGAAGTGGATGATACCTTTTTCAGGACAACCATTGGTGTGACATGCAAATTCGTCCCCTTAGTGTAACATGGGGAACCAACATCTCCCTATGTATATATAAAAGGAAAGATTCCCCATAACACCAATGTAGGGGAGGAGACAGGGAGAATCTCATATCACACAAAATTACATTATGTCTATCTAACGACTGGTGACAATCATGCACGTAACTTTTTATTTATATATATAAGTAAGCTTGAATTAAGGGGGAGGAGGGAAATTTTTATCCTCTTCTGTTACAACACGGTGCTGTAATGCATCGTGCAGCGGTTGCAGAGGCCATGTGCACCATATAGGGCCCATTGTGTCACATGGCCTCTGCAGCGTCGCACGATGCATTACAGCATCGTGCTGTAACAAGAGAGGATAACGATTTGGGAGTTGGGAGGGGTTGCCTCATCTTCATATTTAAGAAAAACAGAATACAACAAAACATAGCACCATGGCCCCAGCCTGGATGGTTCTCCGGATTGTCTTATATTAAAAATTAGGGTAAGAGATCGCTGCCTGATTGTGTAGTGTCTGATCAACATGGGGCCAATGAATGAAAGCATAAGTAAAGCATCACTTTATTGGGGGCTGAACGGTACATTTATACAGTACTGTGTCTCGGGGTAGGAATCACGTGACAGACCAATTAACGTTCTTTTTCCTAAAAAATATTTTCAAAATAATCTTTTTTTGAATTTTTTTTTTTTTTTTGGAAACAGGAGGTGTATCCTTTTTTGAAATTTGATTGATAAGATAAGTGTCTCGTCTTAAAACGAATCCACCTGTGGCTACCAATTTCCTACCACATGGCAATTGGAGATTGGTGAATGTTGACTTCACCTTTTTTTGATAATAAATGTTGACTTTACACATAAGAAGAAAGATTCCTTATGAGCTCATCTTCATATTATTAACTGGATTCAACTCGACTCTCATAACTTTAATTTAAAATCCAATCCAAAGATAAAGAATTCTAATCCCACACGTATGTTTGTATCATGTGCTCTACAATGGATTCCAAACTCTATACTATAATGAGGCACATTGTAAATATCTTGGGATTAAAATTCTTTTCAATTCCGTCATCCCCAATTGCGGTGCAGTTTGAGGCTGAGAGGTTGACACTTGATAAGCACACTTGATAAGCTCAACATTCAGTGATTTGAGATAGTTTAAATCATTTTTTTTTTCTAAGCTCTGTATCATTGGATGTCGCACTTACCAAGTGTCGAGCTCTCAACTCCGAATTACACCGCGTTACACTTTGAAGATGATTTTTTTTCCGTATATCTTGAGAGTAAGGTTTTAATTCACTGTATTGTTTACCGTTAATAACAATATCTATATTGATATTACAAATTAGTTATATCGGGTTGATTTCAATACAAAACCCCCTTTTTTTTACCATAAATATCGTTTATTGATCGTGTTCATGCTGTATCAGTGTTAATTACCAGCAATACTGGTACATATTGACCAATACAAATGCCGATACCTAAATCCATGGCTGAGAGCATAGTAGCCATGTGTATGTGGGGCTTGAACTCCCCTTACAAGGAATTGGCGTGTGATTACACATCAACGTTTGTTCATGTATAATTTCAGCCTAAGAGTTTGCTGCAGAGCAAAAGAAAGCATTGAAATATTTTGGATTAAAAGGGAATTTCACTAAACATCGATCCCCTCTGGGTCGCATTCGATGGAAAAGAGTAATACCATGTTGGTCTAAGGACAAACTTTTAGGTTAGTTTCACTGTTAGATAAATATAAATGGGACAGGGTTCTCTGAGCAAGTAGCAGAGGGGTACGTACCAATGAAGTATGATGGAATGGTTTCATATAGAGGAGAGCAGCAAAATCATTTTCATGTGATGAGGAGAGAGAGACAAATAGAGAGGGTGGTACTGTGTATCCTCCCCTAGGCTCAAAGAATATTTTCTCTCTATATATATAGGGTAGTGGTTTTCTACAACACCAGAGTAAGCAATCGTGACATTGAGAGGTAAGAGACAGATTTGTTCAATAGGAACCCATATTTTGTTTGAAGAGAAAGTGTCAATGTGAGTCACATGGCTCATTATGTTAGGGAAAGTGGGACTGAACCCTACTCTATCATTGTGGAGATCTGTTAGGTTTTCTAAACCGACCACAAAGGGTACACTAGTATTGTACTTGTGGAAATTATCCTCTCCAATTCCCTATAGCTCGGCAATGCTAATATGGATGTTTGATACGAGGTAACTCGGACATTCAACTGTCCGAGCTCATTGACTATGTTAAGCTCAGACCGTTGGATGTGCAAACTGTCACATGTCAAACATCCATACTAGCACTGTCACACTACCGAGCAATAACGAATTGAAGAGGATATAACTAGACCCACAAGGTGTTAGTGACTTAGTGTACCTTCCCCGATGGCTCAGAAAACTTTTCCGATATATTTTTTTAGAGCACAGTTGGATAATCTTGCTTATGGTATTTTATAATCAATATCCAGCATATTTTTAATTATCTTCGGCTGTACATCATTAGGTAGTGTTTGGACGGTGAAGAAAAAGCTTAAAGTGGACCCCACAAAAAAGTAAGAGATCTCGTCCCATTATGCAAAATTTCTAGCCATCTCTCAATGGGATCCATGAAATGGTTGGTCTCATGTCTCAATCCTACATCATACACATGAGTAGGATAATGACAATTTTTTTTTATTTAATTACATTATAATTAAGGCCAAATGTTATTTGTGTCGGGGCGCAAGATGCGTCCAGACACATGGTGGGCGAAATGATCGCTCCATCTCCTTGAGTGATCAAAATGATCGTCCCATGTGTAGGGCCGCAGCCTACGCTCTTAGCCAGAGAACAATCACCCTATAATTAATCACTTCTAATTATTTCAAATCAGATATTATTTTATCTGCTTAAGTACGATTATAAAAAAGTGATTAAATTAAAGTTTATAAATAATATTTTATAGGGAGATGGTTAGGTATGCCGCCAGCTTTCGATAAACTAGCGGCATACACCAATCATAAGGCTAGACATTGTAGGGAAGGGGGTCTTTTCCAAAGGGGGAGGAGAGAGGATGACATATGTTGGGCACATTACGGTGTGCCCAACATTTTCCTTATTTTATAATGGGAGAGGGTTGGGGAAGCTGCCAACTCCAAGTAAACTAGCAATCATGCCCAATGGGGAGGGTTGGATGAAGAGAGCAGGGGGGTCATTTCCATGGGGGGTGAGAGAGAGACAGACACTGGCTGGTTAAGCCGCCCGCTTACCGACCCTTTTCCCTTTTATAATACTAGAATACATTTAACAATTCATTGTATGTTATAAATAATTAAATAAAAAAAAAAAAAGGCAAGGGACTCTACTTGGTTGCATGATCTATACACAAGTGTTTGGGCCACTGGGTGAGCACGCTTGGATATCTATCTAGGGGGCAGAGGCGTTATCTCACGGTGCCTTGTGAGAGTGCGTAGGAAACATCACCAAGTAGAAATATTTTTCCTAAAAAAAAAACAGATTCATAAGAATATCTATGAAATTTCAAACATGACACCTTTTTTTTTTTTTTGGTAAACCAAATATGACACTTTAACATCAATCTTTAGTGGGATAGTAGATTCACTCCTTCACCTTCTCGTCTTCTCTTTCATTTTCTCCACGTATTCGTCTCTCAACATAAACAGTGAGACCATAATATCGCTCCCTCCAAACTCATGACTTTTTCTTCTGTCTCCAATAATTAGAGGTGTAAATGGATAGTCCAAAATCCATATTCGATATGAAAATTATCCAAATCCATTTATATACGGATATGGATATGAATACGGAAACAGATAATGTTATATTCAATTCAATTTTCTTACATCCAATAATACTTCCCATACTTTTTAGGTATGGGAAGTGAGAATCGGTGAAAAAGATAATGGATACGGGAAGTTCCGCATGGAGCCATGGAATCCGGACTCCCCGGAGCTGGGCCAAGTGGAACCGTTAGTTATGGTCCTTTTATGGAGGCTCCGAACTGGCCAGAAATCAAGATTACACTTTAGATGTCAGAGTTGCTGCAATCCATCAATCTGGTAGGGATTCTGACACCCCAGCCGATAAAAAGCTAGGGGCAACTGTTGGGAATGCCAAAGTTGTCTTCTCTCCTAAAGGTCCCAATCTTCGAGAGCTCGAAGAGCTCGCTTCGTCTGCTAACTCCTTTTTTTGGTTCTAGGTAAGAGCTTTAGGGTTTCTTAAGAAGTTATTGAGCTTTCCTTTCACTAATCAATTGTTTAATTTCTCTTATCAAGTTATTAAGTCTTCCCTCACGGTGTTGTAAGTTTTGTTTTCTTCTTTTGTTTAACTGTATGACTTCTATTTGACTCTTTATGTTATGTTTAGAGTTTAATCTGGTTCCTGGTTCAGGTTACCTGGAATCCACTTAAATTTGTAATCTCAATTGATTGTTTTGTTTTATCAATTCTTTTTCTGCGGAATTAAATGGTCAAGAATTCAGTTTAGCTGATTCTATATATCTTACTATCCAACTGGTCATTCAACATACTCTTCTTCTTTTATAAGCCGAAAAAGATTTGATTTTTAGTGCTTTTACCGTATCTGATGTTGGGTTTAATTATATATTTTTTTTCTATAAATTGATTTGTTTATTTGATTTTTTTCTGCGACTTTCTGCTAGTCGAATTATAAGCTATAGAAGTAGTATATATCACTACTGCCCCAAAGTTGTCTAATGCAAATCATCATCAACAACAACAATTCTGGTTATATTGATATGTAATATTTGATTTTTTTTTTCAATATGAACTTATTCTTTATCTTTGCAGGGCTTGGGTAGTCACCTTCATCAAATATTGGGAACTGCTTAAGAGTCTGGTCTGAGATGGGATCTGAGGGGCCTCCTGCTATTACTCTACATGTCACTGGATTCAAGAAATTCCAAGGTGTTGTTGAGAATCCTACAGAGACAATAGTTAGTAACCTGCAAGAGTTCGTGAAGAGAAAAGGATTGCCTGCAGGAATTACACTTGGTAGCTGCACTATTCTTGAGACTGCGGGAGTTGGTGCTCTGCCCATGCTCTACCAAACCTTGGAGTCACGAACGGATTCTTCACGCAATGAACAAGTCATTTGGGTTAGCTTTAATTCTGCAACACCCTTCTTTTAGTCTAGTCTGAAATGAGTTATTTTTATGGTTGTGGTCGTTTGGAGCTTCACTTGGAAGAGCTGGAGAGTGTCCCGTTCAAATGTTAGTTTAGAAGAAAACTATATATTGAATGGGAAGTAGTTTTCTGCATAGGAGTGTGACCTACCCCAGCACTCCCTTGTGTCTATCTCTCTCCTCCTTAAAACAAGGGGGTAGAGGTGTCTTTTCACATGGGGAGGAGAGAGATAGACTCATTTGAGTGCTGACGTAGGCCACACTCGCGGACCGAGAACTGTTTCCCATATTGAATATTGAATTATTGATTTTCCCAAAGTGTGGCTACTAGCCTACAACAGGCCTTTGTTTTCATGAAGTAGGGGGAGAGCAGATGGCGAAACATGTTAAAGGGAATTAGTCGAATTCATCAATGAGCAGATATAGTTTAGAAAAACCACCCAAATGGCACTTTTAGTGGGGAATGGAGGCCACAATCTATGCTCTGGGCTGGGTAGAGATAAACGACTAAGAAGCATTTCCTGTTCTCACTGTTGAGAGGAAGATTCTAGGTTCTAAAAAATGAGGATAAAGCTGAATGTGACCTAGGCTGAAGTGATGAACAAAAACATGAGTGCTTATGAGGTTTCAGCATGGGTTTCAATAGAGTAGGGTGGCAAAACGGCATTTCTGTAACGAACAAAAATTGGTTGGGATAAGATTTAGTGAGTTGATTTGTCAAAAATTAGAGTGCAACTATCATAGTCACATTTTGATGGAAAAATCCTATTAATTGTATAGAATTGATTTAGGGATTGTCCTCAGAAATGGAAGTGGGAAGATATTCTGGTAATGAGCCAGTTTCTTTATCAGAAAGATAATTCTGAAGGAATAGTTGGATTTGGTGGATTCGACCTCTTAGTTCCCAGTTGTTAGTTACATTATTTTTTAGTTTAAGATGTTTTAATGAACATGATTATGTTAGAAAATTAGCAACAAATTTGGAAAAAGAAACTTAAATTAAGATAGGAGTGCGTTGTTAGGTGTTAGCTTTCTGAAGAAGTTTTTCCCTGTATCAAGGAGTTTTTATATATGAATGGAGACTACCATACACTATAAACACCATCAGCAGTAGCCATATGTATCCAACAAGCTGAAAATGGAACGCTAACTATCAATCTAGCAAGCTTTCACACTTTTTTTTCTTAGGGGGGGGGGGGTGTGGTTTGGAATGAAGGTGGATTTCTAACCCAGGCCTCAGGGATGACACCCTGCAGGGTTTACTATTGAAATGCACAGGCACCTTACTAGTGAGCCATTATTCAATGCCTCCGGCTTCCATTACAAAGCCACCAGCTTCACTTAGATTCTGCCCTATGTGCTCTATATACCATTTCTTTCATTTTCATCTCTCTTTTTTTTCGAATGCAGAAGTCTTCTACCATCATTAGCTTTTCCCATTTCCAATCTTGACCCTTCACTGGCACACTTGTTGCCAAAATGTTTTGCCGTTGCTTCTCAGAATTTGCATCTAGTATTTATAATACAATAGGATAACACAAGACAGATTACATGGCAAATGTGGGTACTTTTAAGTAAGTGTTGTACATTGGTCTTCAACTCTTGGCGTAACCGTTTGCTTTTTCAGTGTTAGATTCCATACAAGAAGTTTGATCTGGAGGTGATTTGCAGAAAATGTGATCCAGGCAACACCTATAGCAACTTTTCTTGCAACTAGTAGGAAAAAGACAAAAAATATTATTTGTGTATCATGATGTAGAGATAGGTGTAGAATTGGTTTATGCAACTGGTTTGGATAACACCAGAATCCATGGAACTTTAGCTCACTTTTTGTAACTACAGTAGCTAATCCATGGAACTTTAGTTCATTGTTTCAGAATGATCATTTGATGTTTCAAATTAACGTTAATAACAATATCCATTGTTCTCTTGAATGCTTGGTTCTTTCTTCCAGGTTCACTTTGGAGTTAATAGTGGGGCATTAAGATTTGCCATTGAGCGACAGGCAGTGAATGAGGCCACTTTCCGTTGTCCAGATGAGCTTGGATGGCAGCCTCAGGTGGATATCCTTCTTCTTAGCATAGTGAGCGTTCTTCTATTTGATATTGAAATTAAATTGTCCTGTCGGTTCTCACTGATATTCTGTTTCACCATATTGACAGCAACTCCCAATAATTCCAGAGGATGGGGGAATTTCTCATACAAGAGAGGTAAATTTAGGATTGTCTTTGTTGGAATATTTGTTGCAATTTACTCAAAGAGAGCAAATTAGGCTGTGGAATTAATATGATAAATCAAAAACACATAAAATTGATGTGGTTTACATGGACCTTACGAATGTTGTCCGTGGAGCTTTACAGAAGTTTGTGGGACTTAAGTTCTGATATAAGTTGATCATTAAACAGCATTTTTACCCAGTATGGCATTGAGTTGAAGTCAAGCCTCAAGATCGTAGTTTGACACTTTTATGGGCATCGATAGGGACATTGTATACACCTATCAGTAGGGGTGTTTTATATTTTTAACTAAGGGTATAGTTGTCCTATTCTATACCAATATGGGGTAGTTTAGTCGTTGTATTGGTTTTTTTTTTTTGTTTTTGTTTTTTTGTTTAAATACTAGTATTGTTTATCACTTGATATAATGGTACAATGGCTCATGGTAGGAAGCAATTCAACCTAACCGTGAGTCTCCTTCCCTTCCATTGATCTTCTCTTCTTCCTTCCATCATCTATTGATTGTTTGCATGATCTAATACTGCTACATGGTATCAGCGCATATACAATCAATAGGTCCATCCTCACCTTTGTTTTGAGAGTCTTCTTTGTCTTTTTTTCCCTATGGTTCACAACATCTATGATGTTCTTTGCTTTGTTTGAAACCCTAGTTTATGAAACGTGACAACTAGGGTTTTTAATGCCAATGAAGACTAATACAAGAGTACATCATCCTGGTGCATGAAGACTTGTTATTGCTGCTGTCTTCTACAACCTGCGGTTACTCTGCTTTTTGGTCCTTCAGCTACACCTATCAACTAAGGATATCTCCCCATCTACCCATCAAGTGGTTGAGATTTTTTGGGGTCTATTTCTGTGGCCAAAGGTTTCCCATTGCTCCAGGTTTGATGCTGATCAGATGAGTAGGCTGTTGATTCTTGCAAAGTTGCTAATTCTGAAATTTTGAAGTTTCTATTTGGTGCAACTATGAATTCTCCACTTCCAGCTGTTGGATTGCCCTCATATTTTGGGCATCTTTTCTATCTGCTGTGCCCCCTACTCGATATGTTTTTTGGCCTCTTCTGAGGCCCCAGTTTGCTGCCAGCAATTTTCTCCCTTATTAGTGCTTGGTTCCTCATGCGGTTTTGGTTCTTATTGGCTGGTTTGTTTTCTCCTATTGCTGGTCATCTGGCTGTTGTCTGGAAGTGGTATATTCATGCCATTTTTGTGATTGTGGTGGTTCTCTGACTGGTATTTCTGATTTGCAGCTGTTTGTGTACTCTTCTGAGATACTTGATTGGCATTGGTTTGCTAAAGTTCCATGGATTCCGCTGTTGTCCTCTATATTTTTAATAGGGAAAATCTTGTTGTAATCGAGGTTGGCAACAACAAGATTGTAACCTTACTTTTTGCCTCTTGTCTTATTCCCTAAAGTTATTTAATATAGTATTTATATGCAGAGGTAAAAAAGGTGTTCCAAAAAGTTGAAAGTCATTTAATGCTGCATTTAATGCAGTTTATAAATGAAATGACAGGACTTACTCCTGCATAAAATAAATTTTAGGAATAAAACAAGGGGCGAAAAAGTAAGGTTACAACTTCTTAGTCCACCTACTTGGTGACAATAAGATGCACCCGTTTTAATATCATGGGTGACTCGAAACCTCCTACAGACAATGTTAATGTCCAAATTACTTCCATTAAGCTCAATGGAGCTTTTAATTAGTTGCTTTGGGCCCAAGCTGTTAAGGTGTACATCAATGCAAAAGGGAAATTGGCACATTTGACTTCCTCTCCACCTTCCTCCATTGATACACAGTACAATTATTGGATGCGAAACAATGATATACTTCTTGATCTTGTATGGTTATGGAACAGTATGGAGCCAGCCATTGCTGCCAATGCTATGTTCCACACTACAGCCAAAGACGTGTGGGATGATTTGAAGGAAAGATTCTCCCAAGACAAATATATATTTGTTGTTTATGAGTTGTATGAGAAAATCTTCACTTTTAAACAAGGAGATCAGTCTGTTAGTGAGTATTACAGTGCCCTTAAGGGGATTTGGGGGGGAACTCAATGTTTATCAACCTCTCACCACACTAAATATGGTAAACCTCAGTGGGCACAACAAATGGACAATACAGCAGTGTCTAATGGGAATTTTGGCATGGTTGAATCTACTGACTCTACACCTGGTACTTGAGTTAATTCATCATGGTCCTCGTCTCGTGATGATCTGGTCACACAGTTACCAAAGCATGTCCAACAGCTTGAGTCATCCCCTTCCTCCTCATTTAGGTACAGGTGCGATTCTTACTACTTTGTCCCCTGTCAACGGATTAATCGCAGGTGAAATGTTGGGATGCATCGAGGAAGGCCTGATGCAGAAGCAGTTCCTTGGGACCTGATTAACCTGTTGGAGGATCCATATGAAAACAAACCGGGTCCAATTGGGTTTTTAGGTTCAATAGGATATTATAGCTATTCATTCATTTAGATTTACTATTGGGATTTTATCTTGTAATCTTTTATTTAAAATGGGCTACTTAGTGGTAGAGTCCTTTTCATACTTCAGTTTTAATAGGCTAATTAATAGTAGAGTGATTTAGGAATTTAATTTTCAGTTTTAGATTACTATTAGGATTTTTTTTATTTTTTTTTTGCTCTTTAAATACGAGGTTGTAATCTACGCAAGAGGTGGACTGAATTGAATTTTAAAGATGGTTTTACCTGCGGGATACCAATTGTGAGTGTGTGCTCTCGTCTTCTCCCTCTCTTCTTCAGTTCTTCTTCTCTCTAAACCCCTCTCATCTCTCTCTCTTTATTTCTCCTTCATTATTACCCTCCCTCTTTTATTTCTGTTCTTTAAATACCTGTACTGTTACTCTGTTTCTGGCGGAATCAGCCCCATATTGTTGGGTTGAACCCCTTCGTGTGTTGTCTTCTCCCACCTGAACTTTGGTTCCCTGATACTTATCCCTGGAGTGATTCTGCAGTTGATCTTAGGTAGCGAAATAGCAGGGGAGCTTTGTTGCCACGTTGATCACGCTTTTCAGGTGAAGATGAGACCGATCAAAAGCCATTTTTCGTTAAGATAAATCGATTCCTAGACAAAACGAAAATAATAACCTCTATGCCGGTGCATCGAGACAAGGTTTTGAACTTTGGTTTATGATCATTGTGTTTGTTGCTTGCATTCAAGAGAGATATAGGTTGCTAATCTTCGCCCAAAGTTTCAGTTGAATCAGTGATCATATGAGAGAGATATGTGTGTGTGTGTGTGCGTGTCTGTGTGTGTGTGTCTGTGTGTGTGTGCGTGTGCGTGTGTGTGTGCGTGTGCGAGAGAGATATTGCAGCTTCTGTTGTCAGTTTCTCTAAAGCGACATGCAAGAACTGGTGCTTTGCACACCTTTGATGCTTCAGTAGGGTGATCATCAGTTCATTCAATTCAATATCAATAATGCATTATAATTTCTAAAGTGACATGCAAGAACTGGTGAAAGTTTGGTTTGCACACATTTGATGCTTCAGTAGAGTGATCATCAGTTCATTCAATACAATATCAATAATGAATCTTACAAGCCTCTTTCTAGCCTTAATGGGTTGCTGATTCTGTGTGCAACCTTGAGGTTGGAGGTTCAAGGCTTGGTGAGAAGGGTTGTATCGTAATGGACATTATCCATTATTCATGGGGAATACTCAAGGTGGGATGATGCACTGGAAGAGGTTGTTACCTTCCTAGCTATAAACATGTGGAAACATGCAAAAGGTGTTGGGAGCATCTGCTTATAGGCAATTCCATTCATAATAGGATAAAAATTACAACCATTTTTTGGGGTTCATTTGGCCAATGTATTACCAGGTTGGGATGGTTGGTAGTTTCTTCTTCTCCAATAACTCTGATGGAAGCAACTCTGCTCCCAGAATCAGTTACCGTACCTTTTGTTGGAAGTAACTGACATGGTAGCATAACAAAAGGGGGTTTTTTTTTGGGTGGGAGGGGGGGGGGGTGTTGGTGTATGTTTTGTCTACTGCATTTTTACTTTTCTAATCATCTGCTTCTTACCAAATTACTGTTGGTGGTTTGGTGCTTGAAGACTTCATGTTCTATTGATTCGATGGTGAAGTTCTTGAAGAAGAATGGTTATGATGTGGCAAGCTCCGATGATGCTGGCCGATTTGTGTGCAACTATGTCTATTACCATTCACTACGGTATGCTGAGCAGAAAGGTCACAAGTCACTCTTTGTCCATGTGCCTCTGTTTTCAAGGATTGATGAAGACACACAAATGCAGTTTGCAGCATCCCTCTTGGAGGCTTTTGCATCTACCAGCTGATCATACTTGTTTCTTAGTAAAGTTTTATCATCTGCATTTTCTTGTTTTAATCTGTCTACTATGTAAATCTATCATGTCTATTTGTAAAATAAAAGACCCGTTCTAACGTGAGTGGCCTTGTGCTTATCCTTTGGAACTTGGGATAGTAGTGGTTTCGTCGGTGTTGTAGGTTGTCAACTTGTCATGCCTGTATAGGACATAAACATTCAAACTGGTTCTCTAAGAGTGATGATTAGGGTTTCCCCTTCTTGTTCCTTCATTCTACCTGTGATTGTGGAATGGTGTTTGATTTTTTTGTCTCGAGGAAAAGTGTTAAATCTCCATTAGGATTCAAGGATTAAAGAATCTATACATTTCAACTGTATTGCTCGATACAGATTGGTTTTGCAATACAGGCCAGCAGATATCGGTTGGAGATTGGGCCAGATCGGTCGTACTGGATCAGGATTGGTGCTCAATCCTGACTCATGCTGTTAGATAATGTTTGCTTGTACACAGAACTGTAAAATTTTCCCCATCTTGGAATTGGATCGTCTATTGGTGTGTGTTGGAGCCACCTCTACTTTGTGTATGCAGCTTCATTTTGTAGCAAATGCTTTGGGCTCTGAAATTTTTTAATGCGGCAGCCAATAAACGAAGCCAATTTCTGCTAGTCCAGTTAAGCTGTGTGTGGAAGTGTAAGACTTTGTGGGTAAGTTATTGCTTTCATTCACGTATGAGTATAGATATATACATGGAGATGGAGATGGAGATGGAGATGCAAATGATTTCTTGATACAAGCTAACCGATTTCCTTTATAGTACATAAAAAACAGTTCATGCAAGATTTGGTCAACAAGGAGTGTCCTTATCTTCTCCAGAATTGATGTGGCTAACATTCCCCCCTCAAACTAATGGGACATTATGCCATAGTTTGTATAGCAATTTTTTAAATCTTGGGGTTGTCGATCCTTAGGTGAACAAACCCGCAATCTGATCTTGGGTAGAAATATATTGAACCTTCATATCCTTTCTTGTTACACAATCTTGGATAAAATGGTAATCAATTTCGATGTGTTTTGCTTTAGAGTGAACTAGAACTCTGCGAAGTATATAAGAGATGCAGGGTGGCCTAAATGGTGATGCCACACGGCTGAAGATCACACTTGCTCCACTGATTTCTGAAGAAGAAGAAAGAAAGAAAAGTGCTACGACGTGGACATATCTGATGATGCAGACCTGCTTGTGTGCAACTACTTCCACTATCACTTGCTTCGGTTGCCCACACAACAACAAAGCCGTAGGTCTTTTTTCTTCCAGCTCCCGCTCTTTTCAGGAATTGATGAAGATACCCAGATGGAATACTCTGCAGATCTCTTGGAGGCTCTTGCATTCTTCTGCTGACCCTCCATGTTATCATATATTTATAAAATAAAAACCCATTGAAATTTGAATCTGGCAACTTCTTGTCACTTATCACAGTGGCACACCCTTTATCCTACCTTCTAGTTACTCTAGTACCTGGTAATGCAAACAAGAAATCTACAATCTTTAGCAAGAGTTATCACTACTTCCACCCTGAAAAGAAGTTGCAATGTGGACGTTTACTCTTACAATCGGTCGGTCGACGATTTGACGAAATCTGGTCACTTAGATTCAGCTGTCCAGCTGTTTGAATCTATGCCAGCCCGCGACGTTATTTCATGGAATCTGGCCATCGCTGGCCACGCTCGCCATGGATTTCCACTATTGGCTCTTGATCTTTTCAAGGCAATGGTTTCCCAAGGTGTTAGAGAAAGCTCGTCCACATTTTCTTCCGTTTTGGCTATTTGTAGCAACGCTGGGTTTCATCGAGAAGGCTATCAAGTGCACTGCAAGGTGATTTTACTTGGGTTTGATTCAAATTTGTTTGTTGGGTCTGCTCTCGTTAATCTGTATATGTCTTCTGCAAACCATTGTATTGCCCTGAAATTGTTCGATGAATTGCCGGAGAGGAGTTTAGCCACATGGAATTTGGTTCTCCGCGGGCTTTGTTGGTTGGGTCGTTCAGATGAGTTGTTAGAGCTTTACCAGAGAATGGAGTTAGATGGTATCAAACCAAGTTGTGTTACTTCTTGTTATTTGATCCATGCATGTGGCATTGGAGGGTACTTGAATAAAGGAAAGCAGCTCCATTGCTATGTGATAAAGATTGGATTGTTGCAGTCAAACCTGTTTGTTGCCAATGCTTTGGTTGATCTTTATTCAAGTTGTGGAAGCTTGATTGATGCAACAAAGTCAATCAAAATCATCCCTGCAGACGACATAATTTCTTGGAACTCAATTATATCTATTTATGCTGATCATGGTTTCTTTCCTGAAGCTCTTGAATTCTTTACTCGGATGCAGTCATGGGGAAAAAAACCTTCAGTTCGTTCATTCGTTGCATTATTGAATTTAGCTAGCAGAACCGAGACTCCTCAATTTGGAAAGCAGGTTCATGGGTACGTTCTAAAACTGGGATTTGATCATGGAAATGTCTATGTTCGATCTGCATTGATCGACATGTACGGGAAGTGTGGAGAGATGGAGAGCTCAGTATCCTTGTTCGAGGAGAGTACAGAGAGAACATTGGAGTGTTGCAACTCACTTATGACTTCTTTGTTAAATTACGGTGCCACTAAGGATGTAATTGAGATGTTTGGGTTGATGATTGATGAGGGAGTGGAATTGGATCAAGCCACTTTTTCTACGACACTGAAGGCATTATCATCATCTGCCTTGGTGAGTTTAACAAGCTGCACATTGTTGCATGGCTGTGTAATAAAGTTGGGATTTGAGTCTGATATTGTGGTTTTGTGTTCTTTGATCGATGCGTATTCGAGATGTGGCCATGTCGAACTTTCATGTAGGGTCTTCAAACATATTCCAGTTCTGAACACCTTCTGTTTCACGTCGATCATTGCTGGGTTTGCTCGAAACGGTATGGGTAGAGAGGGACTAGAGACATTTGAGGCCATGATTCAGAAGGATGTGGAGCCTGATGCCATAACATTCTTGTGTGTGTTAACGGGTTGCAATTACTCTGGTTTGGTAAGAGAAGGTCAGTTGGTGTTTGAAGCAATGAGATCTGTTCATGGGCTCTGCCCAGACCAGAGGCATTATTCATGTATGGTTGATCTTCTTGGGCGAGCAGGCTTGTTGGAGGAAGCAGAAGAGCTGCTGAAATTCGCTACAGTCAAGGGTGACTCAGTTATGTGGAGCTCATTGTTGAGGAGCTGCAAGGTCCACCGAAATGAAAAGGTGGGAAGGAGAGCTGCAAAAGCTCTTTTGGAGCTTAAACCAGACGATCCTGCAGCTTATCTACAGGCCTTGAGCTTCTATTCTGAACTTGGGGATTCAGATACTGTTGTGAGAATTAGAGAAACCTTGGGGAGAAGAAAGATGAGGAAGGACATTGGCTACAGTTGGATTGAGCTGAACACTTATGGTTACCCTTGACACTTTGAACAGACTAGCAATCTACAGAGCAGCTCTCCAGATTCCAGAATGAGAAAAGAGCTTAGCTTGATGATCATATCTGGTAAATCCGGGGACCCAATAAGTTTGGGATATATTAAAAGTATAATTCAGGATTAACATTTAAAATTATGGCAAAAGTTTTGGCATATAGATGAAGTTTAAATATGTTTGGGGCAAGAGAACTTTGCCTAGGCCTCTAGAGCCTGCACGTGCATGCTGGCTAATAGGAGCGCATGCGCAAGCATCAATCTAGGCAGGATTTCTGCCTTTCAATGGGGGCAGGGGGATTTTGTGTCTTGGCGTAGGAACCACACTGACCACGCAACCAGGTAGCATTTTGTTCCCCATGTTTATGTAAATTATTAACAACCTGTAACCTGTTACCAAAAAAAAATAACAAATTGTAAACCTCAAAAGGCAAACGAACTTGAAAATATAGACGGAATCAACTCAAGTTTCATACAACTGTAGGATTTTGCTTAAAAATTAACGCTTTTAATGTCAAAATAATTTTTCATTTTTTAGTGGATCCCCCTGCACGTACGGAAATTATAAATGGAAATCCCAATGTCACTTAAGTAGATCTAGATCCTCTACTACCGAGCTGCCCGGCAGGACCGTGCTACCCAGACACGGTGCTGCGCGCAAAGACCGCCTTACCCCCACTCGGGCAAGGCGTTTGGCCAGGGGTAAGGTAGACATTGCGTGCAGCACCGTGTCTGGGCAGCACGGTCCTGCTGGGCAGCTTGGCAGTAGAGGATCCCAATTGCGGTTTATATGGACTATGTATCTTATGTTTGGTTTATGCTTGTAAGGGTGTTTTCAGTATTATGGCATAGTCTTAAGTATATTGGTGGTTATAGGTTGTTTGTTTACATTATTTATTGGGTCGATGTTCTCTGTGCCATAGTGCATGCTGCACCTAGACACATGGGACCAATATTTTCGCCGTTTAGTGGGGTGGGGCTGGCATTTCGTGCACCCCCATGTGTCTGGGCGTAGCATGCACCCCCGGCACAGAGAACATTTTCCCTTATTTTTTATATACATATATCCTCACACTCAAGGTTTGAGTGGATGGCTCATAACTCAAACCGTGGGCAACACTCTCCTTTCAATCTCTGTTCGTCCTCTTTTCTTCTCCATTACTGTTACTGGTTTTTAATGTCTTGATATTGTCACATGGTATCAGAGCATTAAGATCCAATACCTTTAAGTTTGAGTGTCCTTTTTGACTTCTCCACCCTGGTTGAGTAGATCATGAAAAACTATGGTCTCCTATTATCCTGAAAATTGGTTTTTCCAACGACATTGAATGATCTCCTTTAAGTGATGCTGCAGTACCTCTGTTTTTTATTTTTTGTTTTTTTTTTGGGAATTTGTAGTTGAGTCGAAGAACATATATAGAGGGGGCTTTAATGCCCTAAAATCATGCGAAGATATTACAAATATATCACAAGTAATATCTGTAATATCTTGTTACCTTGTTTTTCTTAGGATTTTTGTGGTAGATTTTCTTCATGAAATTTCTAAAGATCTTACCATTAAATTTGTCTACTTTTTTGGAGCATTGAAGGCACTCCTCTTTTGGTTCTTAGACTTGGATTGTAGCCTAATCAGAGGCTTTGATTTATTGGCATCACATTTCCCTATACAACACTAGTAGTACTATATTACTAGATTTTGTTGGGCAGCATCGACTTCATCCCTAGTTATTAATCTTAGTTTGTTTCAATGAAGTATGTTCTTGATTTTCTAAGTGAGACAAGAATGTTAGGTTGTAAGCCTATAGATACTCCTATGGACTATCATGTCAAGCTTAATGCATCTGATGACAATGATTGAAAATAAATATCAAAATTGAAGACTTGTCGACAAACTTATAAATCTTACTGATTTTCATCCTGATATTTCCTTTGTTGTTGGTGTAATTAATCAATTCATGCACACACCCACCTTTAAACCCAAAGTAAGGAATCATAAGAAGGAAAAAAAACCCCATAGACATGCAATATTCCAACAGTTTTGACATGAGATTTGATTCATAGACATACAATATTGAACAACTTGATTGTGAGCAAAGGTCCATGGAGAAGTATTTTTCTATAACTTGCGAGTAAGAAGCTAGATATCAAAATCTAGATTTTTATAGATATCTTTTTGGTAAGAAACAACTAAGAAGTTTTTTAAGTTGTTGTAAATCAGTAATTTCATCAGGAAAATTATTAGCGAATTGGATAGTCCTATTTTTGGGTAAATCGTATCATAAGAGATATAAAAGTTGAGGAAATCAATTTATACTTGAAAGAATTTGATTTTTCTAGCACTTTAGCAGCTTGAAATAAATCTTAAAGATATTCCCAATATTGATCAGTGCTTTTAGAAAAGATTAAAACATCATCAATATAGATAAGACAAAAAGAAGAGTAAGGTCAGAAAATGACATTCCACTCATAGTGGTTGTCAGAGACATTAAAGTAGGTTTTGTAACAATCTATTTTAGTAATTTCAATTTGACAAAAGCTAGACTTCATATCAAATTTTGAAAATATTTGAGATCCTTAAATTCTGGTCATCAGATCATGTTTGTTTGTAAGGAGATGCCTAAAGCACTAGAGATATTTATTTAAAGGTATATAATTATTTTTTTTCGGTAGTAAAAGGTGTGTATAATTTTTTGCAAATCTTAAAACACCATGTTCCTTTTCTGCAACATTATTTACATAAAATGTAGAACAACTCCATGTAAAAGAGCAATCATTATTTGAGTGAGTCAAAATTTTCTTGAGTACATAGTTTTTTATATTCATGGGAATAGCTTGAGGCCTAGTAGGAACTTTAGATTAATTAATTATTTTTTATATCAAGGTATTTTGCATATGTACTTCTTATGATCTTTGTACTTTGTTTTCTTTATAATTTGTATTTAATTTTTTTTATAAGATTTTTATGTTTAGTGTTTTTAAGATAATACAAAATATTTTGTATCGCTGTTTTTATAATATATTGTTGTCTTCCATATATCTCATAGGTGCATGAGTCTCGTGTCTCAATTGATATCAGAACCATGAGATTGTCTCCTGTTTTTTATAGCAAAAAAAATGACTATGACAATTTGATCTTAAGAGAAAATAAAAATGAAAATACTCTTCTAAAAAAAAAAAATTTTAAAAAAAAGAGAGAAGAAAAAACACACACATGTCACTATTCACATACACACTAGCATGTGTCATCACGTGACAACAACAAAAGATTTTTCTCAAAATAATCAGGTGTCAACACCATCTACAAAAGCAAATATATTCTTCTCCAAAGTTGGCTTCTTCCTCACTCCATCAACCAAATGAAATGTTTCACTCAAAAAAAAAAAAATTAGGTAATATGTTCCACTCAAATATGTGAGTTGTCCACCACCAACAAATGAAGTGTTTTACTCAATAAATGATTTATCCACCTTCATCAAAGAAGATTCTCACTCGTCTAGTGACTTATCCACTTCCTACTCAAAGCATCTATAAACTATCTCAAAAGTCTATAAATAGAGAAGCTCATTTTTTGTGATGTCTAACAAAAAATATACTTTTGTTTATAATCTGTATTTTACACTTAGGAGAGGGTTAGGCATGCTGTCAGTTTTTTGTAAGCTAGCGACATACACCAATCAAAGGGCTAGACACAGGAGGGCAAGAGGGCGTTTAAAGCATGCGAAAAAAATCAGAGCCCTAGTTTCGTTTTCCAAAGGAGGGGGAGAGAGGAAGATACATGTTGGGCACCCTGGTAGCGTGTCCAACCTTTCCCCTTTAAACTTTTATTGTAAGACTTTTATATTTAGTGTTTTTTTTTTTTTTAGTGTAAACTTATGTTTAGTGTTTTCAAGATAATACAAAGACTATGTATCTTTGTTTTTATTATCTCTTGTTATTTTCCGTATATGTTCTGAGTGCATGGGTCTCATGCTTCAATTGGTATCAGAGGGCCTTAAAAAAAAATTTACCGAGAAAAGTGATTATGATTGCTTGATCTTAAGAAAACAATTTTTTATTTTCTTGATAGTTATTCTTTAAAGACAAGGTCATGGTTCATAAATCTTAAATGTCGAACTTTAACTGAATTTAGATGATACAAAGATGTTTTTTTTTTCTTTCAAAAAGTTATTTATTAGAAGAATGTGACAATGTGTTTTGGAAAGATTAATAATCTCTGGCCTTCCTAAATCCTTCTAATGTAAGCCTCAATTAGCTTTCTCGAACAAAGGATCGGGAGAGTGATAGAACAAACAATTACAAAAGGCTAAACAGGACAGATTCACACCCTGTCGGTAAAATGGTGAAAACTCTCAACTCACAACTTGTTTTGTGGTGATTCAAATTGAAGATTCGAGATAAGAAAAAGGGATACAATTTTGATGAAAAAAGCTTTGATTCTCGGTGTAGGTTATCCCAAATTGTGTTACAAGTGACGATAATTGCAAGGACATAAAAATAACTTGGATGGAGTGAGGAGTAGAGCGACTTACTTCTCTTCTAGGATGCAAATCAACTCTATTGGTGGCCTACAACTCTTCTAGATGTAGGTGAAGAATAAAACTTCTACTCTTCTAGAAAAGAGAGAAACTTTTTTAAAGGTTTCAATGGTTGAACTCTTCTAGGTTCAAAATGAAGAACTCATTATGGTTTTAACAAAGTGCTCAAAGCAATTTTCATTCAAAACTCAAGTCTCCGTTACAAATGAAAATAGTGAGGCCTTTTGTAGGAAAATACAAGAAATCTTAAAAATTACAGCAACATCTTAGCCTTTGATTCAAATGAGGGTCAATGGTTGAGATCAAAAGAAAAAAAGAAAAGCCCTAAATATTACATAGGAGAAAGCACTAACATAGGAGACTGCAACATAAGGGGGGCTTCACTTTGTAGTTTTCAATAAAACTCTTGGGAAGTGTATGTGAAGAGAATGAACCAAAAGATCATTGGAAGAAGTGTTGCCACATCACCAAGCACTAAGGAATGAGAAGAGATCTAGAGAGACTTCTCATAAGATGAAATCCCATACACACAGTCAGCCCTGACACACTTTACCAAAACGGCCATAAATCCTTATAGAAATATAAAATCATGCACTATTTTTTTTTTTGTTGGAAAGTAGATTTTTATATCTTTCCATTCATATAAGGTTCATGGTCTAATTCCTTCGGAATTGGTATAAGTGCCATTGTGAAATTGACCCAAAATTGTTGATTGCAATTGTTATTAATTAATGGGATAAGCCCCACTTGCATGAACTCCACTTGCATGAGACTTTAGTTTTACTTAGACCATTTTTCTTTTAAAGGCTTTTGTATCTTCTAAGAGTATGTCTATGGTCCATTTAAGTAAAGAGATGGTTAGGGTCAGCTACATGGGTGCGGGTGCAGCCTGCATCATCTTTATTGAAAAAATTGAAATATCTCTTAAAATAATTTGTTAGTAAACCTAAGAATAAGTAATGTGTTTTTTTTTTTTGTAACTATACGTGTTTCATACCTACATGGCTACATAGTTTTGTCCAAACTATTGAATCTTTTCAAGTCATCAGATTTTTTTTTAACATGATTCGATGGGTGAATGGTGATGATCAAGAACCTTGATACCTATGCTTTATCCTGATAAAACACTTCTCAATATTTTGATAGTTCTTCATTATGTGAAAAGAGATGCGACTCTTATTGTTTATGCCAATACTGGGTTTGTTGTTAATGCTTGTCTCGACATTAGAGAATATGTCAAATTAATGGTACCCGACCTTTACCCAGAAGAAAACCATTTAGAACGATGAGGGAGCATTTGAAACCTATGGCTTGCCACTACAAGCTAAAGCCAATGCACCAACTCCTACACTGGAAGAGCACGTACACCTTGAATGTTGATCCTATAACAGCTCAAATCGGATAATCTTACCCCTACTTTTCATTAAAAAATAGGTTTTTTGACAATTTTACCTCTGATCCGATATCGATACCCGATCCAAGATCAGCCAGGTATCAGTAGCGGCCTTGACCGATATTGAAACGATCCAACTGATCCGATACCAATACTTCAATCCATGGGGAGAAGGTGACAATAATATTTGACCATGTTTCAAATTATGTACGGGAGGCAGATTCCCTGCACCGATAATGAATGGTGAATCTCTTATCCTTATGTCTCTATCTTTAATAGATGAGTATTATCGATTTCGTACAGTAGGGGAGAGAATGACATGGCCATGCTTAAGTCATTCTCTCCCCTAATGTAAATCAAAATCTAATATCGAAATCGGAACTGACTGTTTACAATCGAACCGAACCACACCGTAGAAAAATGATATGGTTTTGATTTCATAGGTTCTCTTCCTAGTTTGGTTTTGATTTACATCGCAAAATCGTCGATTCTAAACTGAATAGGAACCAGAAAAAACGAATAGAAATCGGTACCTCTAACTCGATCTAGCACATACATCAATTGAATTGATAATAAAATACTGATTAATTTAATAAGCAACAATTGTTGCATCATACTTGAAACATAAAATAAGTAAAATGTCTTGGGATTAACTATATAATATATAGGAAAATTATCATCGTTACCCCTTACACCCTTATTTTAATGCAACCCCACTAAGTACCCAAATATCAAATCCAACCAGAAAATTAACGTGGGTTAACTATGTGAAATACAAATGACTAACATACCCTCTACACTAAAACATAAAAAAAAAAAGGTTAACCTATGAAATGCATAAAAAAGATTATCCATGTTTCTCCTAACTTTCTTACCAATTTTACCCTTATTTTTCCCCACCTCTCCTTCTTCGATCTGCAATCCCTCTGGCCGCACATGGTACACTGACTACACCCCACCCTAGACGACACACCACCGTCGTCACCCTCAGCTACATCCCCTCAACCGAGACGAACCCTAACAATTTGGGGCAGCACCTCACGGGAAAAAGAAAAAAAAAAAAAGAGAAAGAGGGGAGGGAGCATGAGCTGCATGCCATGGGCAGCGCCCATGCAATATTGCCTCAAATTTTGAAACTCTAATTCAACTCCAAAAACATAATTAAATCTTTTCCCCATCGTGGGAGTGAACAAAAAACTTGTGGCTCTGATACCATTGTTAAGAAATTAATATTCCCATGGATACAGTTTGGATCTTACCTGAACGGATCTGGGAAGACAATGGAAGAACGATCAAGAACCAAGCTTTAGGTTATGAGCACACGAACAGATCTTCTTGAATCTCTAGATGTCTTGAAAGGTTTCTCCACAAAGAACTCCACACCACAAATCCTTGGGAAGAGATGGAATCTCACAAAAAACACAAATACTTGAAGAGTAGAGAGAGAGAAAGCAAAATTTTGGTTTCCAGTGTTATGGCCTTAGGGTGAGAGGTCCTCTATTTATAACCAAAAACCTTAAGACGCCACCTTTAAGGCTCACAGTAGGAATTGGCAAAGAGGGTGAGGGGGAGGGGGAGAGTCAGCCCCTTAAGTGGTCGGCTCTCTCTCCCACGTGTGGGTTGGGTCCGGCTTGGGTCCGGCCTGCCCCTTGTGGGTGGCTTGGACCGGGCCTTGGGCCCATGTCCGTTTTACACATGCCCTCTTGCTGTCGACTGCCGTCAATGGCTGCCCTCCGTCTCTCTCCAAGATTCTAAACTAAATGTTGGGGGGGGGGGGAGAGGGGTGGGAGGAAGAAGAAGGGATCGATGTGTTTGGTTCTTTTATTTAATAAGGGTAGAATAGGTCGTTCATACATTAATAAGGGTAAAATTGTCTTTAAAAAAAATTAACTTGCATCATTAATTAACAGTTAAAAGGCTAACCACGTTAGTTTCTGGATTGGATTTGATATTTGGGTACTTAGTGGGGTTGAATTAAAATAGGGGTGTAACTCAGGTGGTGGAGCTGATAATTTCCCTAATATATATGTTCAAATAGAGATTGAAAATGATGGCTCATGTGAAAATGGATTAACAAAACCTACCCCTACCTGCCTATGGAAGAAATAATTTGTTTGCTATGTAAGAGTGGAGAAAAAGAAAAAATGAAAAAATAAAGAATAGGAATAGAAACTAAGGAAGGGTGAAGATGAGATTTTTATTTATTTATTTATTTTTTATAACATATAAGCGTGAGAAACAGAATAATTGGGGGAGATAGAAGAGAATGGGGAAAAACAGGAATATTTAGGGATTGAAATGTTGAGGTTGTCTTCTTTACCTTTTCTTAAAATCGGTATTACAAATTGCATGTAAAATGATTGTGAATTGAATAACAAAAATCGAATAGAAACCAGTAAAACCAGACTGAATGCAAAATGATTATGATTTTGATTGATTTCTATCTGCTTCAATTTTGATTTCACCTAGTCAAAATATAAACTACATTGCAATCGAACCGAATAATCGAAACTGGACCGATTGACACCCATAGCCATGATTTTAGTGCACAATATCGATCACCTTCAAAATTGATATAATATCAACATGGATCAGCCATATTGGACAAGTTTATTCCTATTTTTTCTTAAAATATGAGTTTTTCTTTTACTATTTGACGCCTTGATTGTATTGTTCCACCAATCCAGTAGCAGCTAGGTATCCATTTCACTCTCCTTCATAATTGTATAGTACCGACCTTATGGACAATTCAATATGAATACCCCAAATCCTAAATATGGCCACACGATATGATGCGGGTGGATTTTTTTTATTTTTTGGTAGAAACGAGATGGGTGGATGAAGTGATGAATACTTCGTGGGTGGAGGAAAACTTTATCCTTATAAAATGATATGAATTATTGAATACCCCCACTTAAACATTGGCACGGTTTTCAAAAGCTTTAAAATGGAAAACTGACAAACAGTCAAAGCATATACGTTACTTTCAAACTTTGTACGGTGAAAACAGAGAATCGTCTGTCTCTGGTTTACAAGTACGGTAGTCACGAGACGGACTCGGACGGTCATTCTAAGTCAGAAATTTCAATTTTTTTGAGGGTTTGGGCTTTGGACAAAGTGCCACGTCATTATAATGAAAGTGGGGCTATAGCCCAACTCGAAGTCTTCTCATCTAAGTTAATTTGGTTTGGTTCCTGCTGAAAACTTTTCTCTCCATTTGGACTGGAGACGGTAATGAGGTGTCAAAAATTAACCCACATCCACATCATCTGAACTGATCCTCGATGATCGATTCCATTCGTTGAAGTTCGAAACCCACCATCAAACATGTTGAGCTCAAGGATTGATCAATTAAAATTGATTGTTTCTTATGCAAGATAGTTTTTGATGGTCGCTCGATTGGAACTTAATGAATACAATTTTTAAATCCATTTATAAGGATTTTTGGGAGTGTCGTTTTCCCAACACTCGCATGAATCTATTTTTTTCTTTTCCATGTGAAAAGACACATCTATCCCTTTGTTTTGAGAAAGAGAGAAATAAACACATGAGAGTAGAAAAATTACTTTTCATTTTCCATTTATAAATCATTTATGATTTGATTTTAGCCCAATTAGTCAATTTTTTATCAAAAAAAATAAATTAATTAGTCAATTGGACCATTTATGGATTGTTATCCAATCGACCAAGTAAAAACGTGTTCATGCCCTAATCTACGACATCCGATTACCTAAACAGATAGAAATGTTGCAGAACCTTAAATTGGTGGGGATGGATTATCTCAAACAAAAATCTACTTAAACCTACTCCAGTACTCCACTGAGTACGTGCAGAAGCCAAATATTATACTTGGAACAAAAGAATACTGCCAAGACTGACACAAAATTAATGAAATGACCATCGCACCCTTCATGAAATGAAAATTTTCACCCGTATTGATTTTGGATGCCTCGCGTTGGTACAGGAGCCACGCAGGATAGTCAGTGATTAGTGTCTCATACTACTTTTTCAGACTCGAGCTTCAAATTTACCTCTTGGAAATGGATCCTCTGCGGCGAATTTCTCTGCGGTACTTGATAAAGGACAAATAAAGAGGGGGGGTACGACCAATACGTGGTCGCCAAATGGCAACATATATGAGTATCAGTTACCAACCCGCGCTCCGGTGTAATTCTGTCAGGCAGTCTCAGTAATGACCAATTTGACTCGCTAAACCCAATTTTCACACCTTCGCCGGTTTAACTTCTCTTTCTCTCAGTCTTTCTTTTCTTTTTCTTTAAACCGTAACGAAGAGTTCCCTCTTTTCTTTCCGAATCTGTGTTCGGCGAGGTGAGACGGTGAGAGTTGCGTCTGCAACCCACCATCTTCCTCGAAGAAGTCATCAATTTCTCATGCTCGCGAGCCGCGACTCTCTAGGAGGCATCATGTGCAGTGCATGCATGTGGATTTCTTCCTCTCCTTTCCTTTCTGACGCGACCTTGGCTCGGTTTCAATTTCTCTCCCTTTCTGGTGCGTTTTTTTGTGTAAGTGTCGGTTTCTTTGTGGCACAAAAACCCTATTTCCTCTGCTATGGAAGAAAACTTTCGGCAGAGTGAAATGCAGTGTCCATTCTCTTCCATCATATCTTCTCCAACAACTGAGAAGTTCTTCGTTAACTGCTGCAAATTCTAATGTTACTCGAGTACAACATTTCTCTCCCTTTGGATTCTTTTGTTTCGGTAGGTCTTAGTTTTGTTTAGTCTGTGATCATATTATGAGGCTTTAACCCATTTTGATGCGGAAAAGCACCGTAAATTCGTTTTGTTTCACAATTTTTTTCCCTTTCTTGATTTCTTTAACCCCTCATGTACTTCGTTCTTGGCCAAAATGTTCTAATGCATTGGAGTAATTGAGTTTTTATTTCTGCCCCTTGTTTTCCCCTTTAAATTTGTTCGATTTTCTTGATTACATCATTGGTCTTATTATTGTTGATTAGAAGTATCGAGTTGTTCTCCAGCGGTTCTAATACAAGTTGCTTCAGAGTAATCGCCGTACTAATGTCTGTCTGCCCTCTAATTGAGGTAAACTTGGATAAATCAAACATTGCCGGTGGCCTTTCTTGCTAAGGATTAGTTGAACGATAAGCTATACAATTGCAAAGGGCTGAAGGGGAAACCAGGTATGTCACTTTAATTAAGTGTTAACTGCAAGTGTTGCAATTCACTCGTGCTTCTGGAACAGTTTCTTTACTTATACTGATTAATATCGTAAGGCCAAGAATATTATCAAAGAGTGTGATTAACCGGGGGGGAGAACTGACAAGTTGAACTGAAAGCTGGGAGACTGGAGGTTGTAAGTATATATAGTGAAGGAATTTTATTTGCCGTCCATATTTAAAATAAAGTTTATTAGTTTCACAAGTTCGTCTTATGTTGATTCCTATTTTTTTCCTTACACCTGTTTCTTGAACAGTTTGGGAACTTCTGATTGGGAAAAAGTTGATTGTAGTAAAATGGTGATTTTCTCCCCTTAATCACTTTAATTATTTTACACCAAAATAAATAAATAAATAAAAGCATTACTGTCGTTTTACATTTTATTCCTGCTTTTTCATCTTCATAATGCATTTTAATTTGTACAGGATGAAAATACTCCAAGTGGTGAGAGTGACGAATTTGACTGGGACAGCAATGATGAAAATGAAATTCAGAAATCACCTTTATCATCTTGTTTGAATTCTTCGATTACTGGTCGAGAAGAGGGTACAGTCCCCGGGAAGGTGAATATAATGCCGAGCAACTATAGGATCTCCTTTTTGGTTGCATTACTGAAAATTGAAATGTGTGAATTCGACCTAGTAAATATGATCTGGATCACTATATTTGTAGTTTCTTTCTACCATTACGCTGGTCCACTAACTAAAGTATCTTCTATTTTTCTAGAGATGATCATTCTCAACTTTTGCCTTTAGATTAGTAATGACCCTGGACATTATGGATTGGACTTTCTTTTTCAATGCATGTATTCTTGTATCTAGTTAATAGACCTACATGTTCAATCAGGGATGGTTGACAGGTTTATTTTCTTATGTGATGCCTTTCGCAAATACTAGCACATTGCATAAGAGTACTTCATGCTTCATACTGAAAAATGTTGCTTTCCACTGATGATGTTATTTTCTCAATAAGTTCTCCATTTTAGTCCTTTTCTTGAAAACAATGTACCCATTTTTTTACCCTTTACGTTACCTATTTCCTTCTACTCCCCACAAAAAAATGTACAAAATTTAATTATGAAAGAGAAAATGAAGAAAGGACAATAGGCTCTGGATGTATATGCATGTTTATCAGGTTTAATTTTTTTGGATTTTAAATCTGAACATCAAGCCTCAAATATCTGCTGTAAACTTATTTTGTGGATTTGGAGATTTTGAAGGTGGATGCATTCTATCATCATTCGTGATGCATTCCTTAGGATCTTTTGGTGGACTATGGGAGCCCCATAGGTGTAAATCTACTGAAAAACTTTACCATTTCTTTCTTCTTTCATTATCTTTTCCGATTTTCTACTGTTTTCATATTTTTTTTGCCCATAGACTTCCTATAGACTTATTTGTTTCTCAAATGACAATTATATTTTCATCCTAATTTTTTAACTATTTTGCCTTAGAAACCTTACCTTAAGTTCCCCTCAATGCTTAACTTCCAAACATCCTGCATTAACTTTCTGGTTACCTGTAGTTTTCTTGAATTAAGGATAAACAAATGGATTATTGTAATTGACCTTATCTTTTCGTCTTTTAATATTTTTCTTATTTTCTTGTCTGTTTTTGTTGCTGTTCATTCCTTCCATTGTTATTTTTTATTTCCTTTGTCCTGTTCCAGGCTAATTCGTCAGCAGCAAATGGCCCTTCTAACTTCAAGCTGATTCGTCATTTTGTTGGAATGGGATTTTCTGAAAATTTAGTGGCTAAAGCAATCAAGGAAAATGGTAAAGGTTTGGTTTTCTTATTGAGATCTTGTGTTCTTGTCTCTAGATGTTTCACTAAGAAGTCTGTTGTAATATCTTTTTTAGGAGAAGACAATACGGAGACAATATTGGAAGCTCTACTAACATACGTGGTGGGTTAATCTTTCCCTCTTTTCAGATACTATGTTGGTTTTTTGTTTTTATTTGATGGTTGAATTAGGTTCATGTGGCTTAGTGGTTTTGATTTACTGGCATGAATGAAGCAAAATTTTCTTGCATAGAAATGCATCTCAGCTTTACCATTTCTTTTGATGTCTTCTCCTGTGAGGAGAAAGAAAAGGTGACCGAAAATATATGTTGGCAAGTAAGGCTGCAACGAAGATGCTATGGAAGCATGTACAAGAGAATTCCCAATGGCCTTGTATTCACCCAATGCATATGGTTGATCTCTATGACAAATTAAGAATCAATCCCTCCATTGGGTTGTAATGGACCTGATTCTGAAGGAGTTCTATTTTTCTTCAGCTCCCCCCCCCCCCCACCCAGTTCGTTTCCTGTTAATTTGTGTTATTCGTGTTGGAAATATTTCTACCTAGCTGTCTATATTGCATTCACCACACAACTGACATGGCCTTATGTGGAAGATAATGTTGCCTTTGGCACCAATACAACATGTTACTCATTGAAATGGCTTATGCCTCCATGGTATCACACCAATAGATGCTTATTTGTGCAGATTTTCTTTTTCCTTCTTTTTACAAAAAAAATCTGTTACTTTCACTTGGCAGCTGAGTTGGCGGGCTCAAAATGACCATGTTTTGCCACTTTGCTTTCTTCCCATGTGACTAGTCAAACTTCTTAGTGAACAAGAACATTTCTCTAAATCGAGAACAATTTAATTGCTTATAGATAAGATCATATTTTCTAAGAACAGTATAAACCAAATGTAAGGCTAGTATAAACCAAATGTATGTTTGATTGTTTCAAACTTCCAATAGCTTGCTTCTTCAATTCTGTTGTCTTCTAGTTCTATGTTGATTTTTTATGACTTTATGTGACTTAATGTGGCTTAATGTTGATTTTTGATGACTTGATAAGACTTAGTGTTGATTTTTGACGATATAAGGTATATATTGTAGCATACTAAATAATATTAGAAGAGGGGGAAATAAAAAATAACACTTGGGGGGGCGCCTTGACGCCTAAGCGCTTAAACACCCCTCCAACACTTTGGGTCGCTTTGACGCCTTAACAACTGTGGCGCCTTGTACTGGTTTAATTGGGTATCGAACAAGGTCCTGACACTTATTTATGCCAAATATCATTTAAGTAAATGTTTTTACCTAAGATATTATTCATAAATTAGCAAATACCTCCCTATTTGAATCCAATAAAATAGTTACAAAAATAAAATTCCAAAAGGATAAAAAGTCAACCCCCCAGTTCAAGAACAAAAAACTAGATTTTTGGCGGTAGGTGAAATTTTCAACTTTTTAATGCTGGGGTTTTTCTCAAATCTAAAAATTCCATAATTCTTAATATAGTAAAACATTGCTAAAAGCCAAAAAGTTTTGTAAAATATTCATTTGTTTTGATATCTAAAAAAATATTTTCATTCAGACCATTTTTGACAGCATTCACGCACACCAAATAAGATTTGACCGGAACATAACTCCTTCAATATAAATCAGATTTAAGCAATCTTGGATTTGTTGGAAATCTGATTTTATGCTCTACCTTAATACAAAAAGTCTCATGCAAAAATAAAATCATTTGATCAATCAAATTTATTAGAGAACAAGAATATTTCTCTAAATCGAGAGCAAGTTAATTACTTATTGATAAGATCATATTTTCTAAGAACAGTATAAACCATTTGTGAGACTAGGTATATGTGAAAATGACCAATTCTGAGAACATATAAACCAAATGTATGTTTTGATTGTTTCAAACTTGCAATAGCTTGCTTCTTTAGTTCTGTTGTCTTCTATTTCTATGTTGATTTTTGATGACTTGATGTGACTTAATATTGATTTTTGATGACTTGATGTGCCTTAATGTTGAGTTTTGTTGATATAAGGTACATATTGTAGCATACTAAATAATGTTAGAAAAGATGGGAAATAAAAAATAAAACTTGGGCGCTTTGTCGCCTAAGCGCTTAGACACCCCTCCACCACCTTGACAACTATGATGCAGTTAAAACTGATCTTGGACCTTAATTGCATTTCTATAGTTGAAAGAAACTGTTTAGCTCTTATTATTCTGTGTTAATGATGTTTTTGTGTATACACTAACTGGTTCTTGCAGGCTCTTGAGAAGTCACCTCCAAAAGACCTAAGTGTTATATCTGATATTAATTCTTCAGATAGTGACGGTGATTCTAATATCCGTTCTATAGAAAGTGAAGGAGATTTTCTTGACGAGCTGTCAGATTGGAGTGGAGATGAGGTAGGTTCCCCACTCCCCAGTTTTTAGGTTTGCCTTGTTCATTTACACATAAAGTTACATAGGAGAGAAAATTATATCAGCAAAACTAAGCTTACATAAACACACAGCAATGCATACTGATGCAATATCACTTGGTTGGTTGGACCAGCATGATAGGATCTGGAGACCCAAACCCAAACAGAACCGGTCATCCATCTCCTTCTCTTTCCGTTACTGTTCTTCTATACGACCAGCAGTAGTGAAAAAAAAAATCACCCTTCGACTCCAGCGACCACACCTCCCCTTCGTTTCCACACTCATAGCAAAAACCTAACCCACCTTCCCTTCCCCTTTCTTCCTCGCTGTAACAGCAAACCAAAAAAAAGAGAGAACTCTGTCAAAAAAAAAAAAAAAAATTTCTCCCTCCCTTCGACTCCCATTCCCACCCCAATCTCTTTGATCCCCAGCGGCACCCCTTCCCACCGCCTCCTTTGTTTTCCTTTTTGCTTAACATCCACTGCCCTACTCTAACCCAGGAGAAGGAGGAGAACAGAAGAACAAGAGAAATGATGGTAGAATGTTGTATGTTAGAGAGTGTTCTCTTCCACACCTATATTACTTCACTAACATAATAGATGGAATTACATACAACTCCCTAGGGAGGTGACAAGTAAAAAAGGACAAATACAATGTAAGACAATAAGTAAATAAACTAGTTTCTAAAGTACCATTAATACATAATTCTAACAGAACATAAACAGTATAATAGAAGAAAGAAGATAGCGATCGATTGAACGAAAATTTAGTGGAATGAATCAGACTTGGGAAGGGAAGAACGTGAGAAAAGATTAAAGAGGGCACCTGGGACGAGAGAGAATGTTTGATGCAGATTCATCACCAAAATAGGCTTGTTTTATTAGGAATAAGTCAAGGGTTGGGTTCTATACATGTTGGGCCTTTGGTCCCATGGGTTTTCAATGTAATAGGTCACTTTTATGGACCTAAAATAGAGGGTACATAGATTGCATACGGGATTAGCTTCTATACTTAGTTTATTTTCATGTTTTAGTGTTTTAAATTGAACCGGTCCAAAACTAGTTTGAACCAGTGGTTCAATCTAAGTGACTTGAGTCACCTTTCTTTTATTTGCTTTCATTATAAGTTGGGTCCACACCTCTCCACAAATTTGAGAGAGGTTGTGAAGTGTAATTAGAGTTGGCTAGGAGCTTTACACTCCTAGGATGATTAGGAATATGGCCTATGGCCACTATAAATAAAGGGAATTCGGTGGAGAGGTTTCTCACCTCTGAATTTTTGAAAATCTGCTATTGCTGCTCTGCAACTATGTTTCTTCTTTGAAGAATTGCTTTGTGTTTGATCAAAGCTAGCGGGATTGGTGTTTGATCCAATCGACACCTTGCGGTGTGAAGCCTGGGTGGTTCTATTGAAGCTCTATTCAAGTTTTCTGCCCAAGATCTGATTTTTATTCAAGTTTTTCCAGCCAACAAGTTGCTGCCTGGTCAATTCTGCAACTACAAGTAAGTTGGAAGCATCCCCATCCCCAGCCTTTCTTCTTCTAATCCTCTAAACCACCAAACCCTAACATTCCCCCTTTCTGTTTTCACTTTTCCCAATACCTAAATTTTTCCCAGACCAAACCAGCCAGAAAAATCCCTCCTTTTTTGGATTGAATTCTCCTCTCACCATAAGGAAAACTCGATCCAAGTTGCTCTCTCACTTGACCATCCTAAACCCTAAAATTCCATCTCTTCCTCTTTTAAAAAACACGAAACCCTAACCCTAACCTTGCTGCCCATTCAAGTTTACATACCTAACTCCATCAAAACATCTCAGGACCTTCATTTAATAGGGTTCTTATTAGTGAATTTATCATGTAATTTTCTATTTGGAGCTTCGCTCCTCCATGCTATGGCTGTCCTTTCCTAGTTCTATTTTAGTTTTAATAGGTTATTTAGTGGTAGTCTATCTAGGAATTTTTTGAAGTTATGAGTCCCTTAGAGTTAAGGTTAATTTCAGTTTCAGAGTTTAATAAGGAGTCTTTATTTTATCTTTAAATACTCTTGTAATCAAGTTTTAATTTTCAGATTTGAATGGAAGTTTTGAGTTTTGTTACCAAATTAGTACAAATCATGGTCATGTGACCATCTCGCCCCCCCCTCTTCCTCTATATCTTTCTTCCTTCTTCTCCCCCTTCTTATGTGATTTCTTCTCTCTCCCCCCTGCAACTCTGATTTTTCCCAGGTTCTCCTCTTCTCCTAACCGGCCCTCCACCAACTTGGTATCAGAGCCGAAGGATCCATCATTCTTCCCCAATCGACCTTTCTCTTTTCCTTCCCGTTACTGTTCCTCTTGTTTGCTTAGTTAACGGTACTCATCCTACTGAGAGGTAAGACTAAAAAAATAAAAGAGAGAGAGAATCTCACTCCCGCAGCAACCCCAAGCCCATCCCTGTGATTTCCGCAGGCAACCCCAAACCTATTACCTCAACTAGAACCCCAACCCCACCCCCTTTGACTCCCACAGTAACTCTCCCTTCGATTCCAGCGGCTACCCCTCCCTTTGATTCCACTCTCTTAGCAAGACCTCAACCCACCGCCCAACTGAGCCAACCTCATCCTTTTTGTTTTCACCGCAAAACCCCTCTCTGCGTCTAGCACAGACAACCCCTCCCTTTTCTGCGACTCCGTTCGATACACCCCTTACCCTAGGTCCCCGTTGGCAACCAAGTTATAAAAAAAAAACCCCTCCTGAATCCCACCATTTTCTTTTCCCCCATTCTGTGAACCAATCGAACCTTCCCCACCATCTGCCCTTTCACTCTTAGATCTTCACCGATTGAAAAAAAGAAGCGAGAAGAGAAGAGAAGAGACCCGGAAACAGCAGGGAAAAAAAAATCGAGAGCAGAAGAAGAGAAGCAGAGAATCGAAGCAGAAAAAATAATTACATACCTGGTTTGAAGCTCCCAGCTGCGAGTCATACCCATCCATGGTTGGCTCCCTCGCATCGCAGCTCCCCTTGTTGACATCAGACACTGCCATCGCAACTCTCACCTTTGCAGAGTTCAAAGACAACTCCAACTCCTTCCAACATGATAATTCTTCAGCCTTTTTTTCTTATTTTTCCATTATACCCCTCCCTGTATTATTTCTTTTAAGGCCTATTTTCTTTATTTACAGAACTATCCCTCCTTCCTATACCACCCATTCACTCAAGTTGTGTAGTTAAAAGTTTTTCTTCCCATAGTACCCCTGCCCCCACCTTATTCCTTTTAAAATTTTCTTGTTCTTCCAAGTATGCCCTTCCCTCTCATGGTTCCATTATGTTCCTTATTTTGTTTTTTTAGTTTCCCATAATACCCCTGTCATTGTCTCTTATCACCTCATCCCCTTTAATTTTATTTTGTTCCAAGCAGATCCCTATTTACGATGGCCTTCGACCTTGAATTTGGGGTCGAATTTATTACTCTTTTGGACCGTTTCGCAAAGGAATATCAGGATGGCTTGTCTGATAACAAGTCCGAATTCAAATCGGATTTCGGGGATTTTCAAATGTGTTTTCAAGAGCTTACAGAAAATACCAACCACTTCAGTGATAAAGTGTGCAGCATGCTCGAATCCTTAGAAGACGAGTCAGTGGTGATAGACTAAGTGGACAATACAAATGCCGATCAAGCGGAAGTAAACGGTTTGATCAAGATTGCAATTGAAGAATTGATTGACGGTCTGATTTCAGTTGTGAAACCCCACGATCAGATTCCCATTGAAGAGATGCCATCTGCTACTGGCCATCCAAAGATCGTGATAGTTGATTGTGAGATGCACTGGAACATCAGCCCATCAAAGCCGGTGTTTGTGGTTGCTAATCAAGTGGTGCTGATCTTCTCTAAAACTCGTGGTCTAGTTTTTCTCAACACCAGGAGAGTAGATGCAGGTGCACTGCCTTGGATTGACCCAAACCCATTTGGGTACCCATGTGAAGATGAACCGGGTCCAACTGGGTCTTTGAGTTTTGTAGGTCATTTAATTTATTTATTTAATAGGGTTCTTATTAGTGAATTTATCATGTAATTTTCTATTTTAGTTTTAATGGGTTATTTAGTGGTAGAGTCTATCTAGGATTTTTTTTTAAGTTATGAGTCCCCCTTAGTGTTAAGGTTAATTTCAGTTTCCGAGTTTAATTAGGAGTCTTTATTTTATCTTTAAATACTCTTGTAATCACGTTTTAATTTTCTTATTTGAATGAAAAATTTTGAGTTTTGTTACCAGATTGGTACAGATAATGGTCATGTGACCATCTCTTCCCCCCCCCCCCCCCCCTTCCTGTCTCTTTCTTCTTCTCCCCCTTCTTCTTATGTGATTTCTTTTCTCTCCCCCCTACAACTCTTATTTTTCCCAGCTTCCCCTCTTCTCCTAATCAGTTCTCCACCAATCGGATTATTAGAAAGCTTTAAAACCCTGGAAGGATCAGCAAAACAATACTAAAAGGCAGTAAAACCTGGATGGACCAGGATGGCTACACTAGAAAGCAGTAATGTCCGACATCATTGGTGGGCAAGCTTGGCTCAGCCAGACAGATTGTTAGTAAAAAATATGCAATACATGATGCCATCGCCTTATAACTCTGTTGAGTGCCAGAATACGTGAAGACCAAAAGAAAAATAAAGGGCATGGTGCAAGTATATTTCTCTAGAAAATGACGAACAGAATAATATATTCGTATAAATATGTCTTGAATGACCAGACTATAAAAAGAAATAGAAAATGATTGAAAGGTAACAACCGATGACATCATTGGATAGCTAATGTAGAAGGGGTTCAAGTAAGAACCACTCTACAGTAGGACCGATGATAGGTTGCAGCAGAACATCAAAATAGCAACAAAGTCAGAATTAGTAACTTAGAGAAATAAAACTAAATCAGTCAGCAGTTTGGATCCAGACTTGGATCGAGTGGAGATCCTATGGAGGTGATCTTCTGCTGAAAATTTGGTACAATTCTGCTGGCAGAATAAGGAGTTGCAGGGGTGTTCCTAAAATAGAAGGTTGGAGTGTAACTTGCAAACCAGAGGGAATCTGGCCACCAGACCAGGGTCGAGTGTAGGGCCTGGTGTGGGGGTTCTATGCTCCAAAACTCTGCAAAAACTGATGAAGAATGATGGAGTTGTTGGGCCTTGAAACTTGAAGCCTATCTGGAACAGAAACTGGAATCCGCAGGAGTTGGAATCTCTTTGTTCAATCAGCAACAGTAGCAGCAATGCTTGGTGTTGATGGAGGAATCGATTCAGGTCTTCAAGGACTCTCCGACAGCAATAGTTGCAGACACAAGAGACAGCAGCAAGCACACTCAAGGACTCTCCCTTTAGGTGACTTATTTTCGTCAATTTCTCATGTCTCACTCTCATCTGAATGGATCTGATTTATAGAAAGTAAGATTTGTATATTCACTGGAGGAGTCGCAATGGAAGGGAGAAGGGGAGGGGGAGCCAGCACCAGTGCTAGAGAGGAAGGGGGAGGGATTTAGTACAGTTATACTGTAAACCCCTGCATTTCAACTCAACAACAGTATTTTTGAGGTTATAAAAATTATAGTGAAGTGAACTACTTCACTAGGCACAGTGAGTCAGTGACACGAAAGATTACCCTTTAAATATATTTCCTTTTGTATTTCTTTTTAGTTTTTGCCAAATTTCCTGATAAAAGCTTGGATATTGCCAACAGATAAGCCACTCAACCCCCCAACCTGGTCATGCCCAAAAAAATTTGAGAATGAAAATTGTTTCCATTTCTTGTTATTTTCATGAAATTTATCATGGTGTTTGCTTTCCCTTGGTGCAGCCATTTAGTTGTGATTTAACAGTTTCTCTT